>NC_067407.1:1683956-4083956 GCF_009764475.1 Pristis pectinata | reverse complement strand
AGGGTAGGAGGGATGTGCAGAACAAAGGGAGTGTCTGTAATCGGAGAAGGTTCCTCTCACTGCAATAGTGTCTGACCTGCTTAGTTTTTCCAGCATTTTCCATTTTCCATTTATCTCTCATTTCACCTGCATAGGTCTGGCGTGCTGGGCAGGTCCATCATCTTATCATTAAGAACTCTTTGCACAGACCAGGATGATTAAAGTGCTGGTAACTGCCCCCATTCAGCCTCGACCATGAAAGCTCCCCAACCGCTCTACTTCCTCAGGAGGCTAAAGAAGTTTGGCATGTCCCCGCCCGACCATCACCAATCTTTATCGATACACCATAGAAAGCATCCTAATCAGATGCATCACGGCTTGGTATGGCAACTGCTCTGCCCGAGACCACAAGAAACTGCAGAGAGTTGTGGATACAGCCCCACGCATCATAGAAACCAGCCTCTCCTCTATGGATTATGTCTACACTTCATGCTACCTTGGTAAAGCAGCCAACATAATCAAAAACCCTCCCACCCCGGACATTCTCTCTTCTCCCCCCTCCTGTTGGGCAAAAGATACAAAAGCCTGAAAGCACGTACCACCAGGCTCAAGGAGTCCTGAAGAAGGGTCCTGACCTGAAACGTTGACCACCTGCTTTTCTCCACGGATGCTGCCTGGCCTGCTGAGTTCCTCCAGCATCATCGTGTTTTTCATCAAGAACAGCTTCTATCCCCTTGTTATAAGATTATTGAATGGTCCCCTTGTACGATAAAATGGACTCTTGACCTGACAATCTACCTCATTATGGCCCTACACATTGTCTGCCTGCATCGCACTTTCTCTGTAACTGTAACACTTCATTCTGCATTCTGTTATTGTTTTCCCTTGTACTGCCTCGATGCACTGATGTGATGAAATGATCTGTATGGATGGCATGCAAAACAATGCTTCTCACTGTACCTCGATACATGTGACAGTAATAAACCAATTTACCACAGATACTGCCTGACCTGCTCAGCTTCCCAGCATTTTCTGTTTTTGTAGCCAATTAACCATCACTCATTTCATGCTATCGTTCACTGTCAAGAACCACCCCCTCTGTGTGGGCAGTGAAGTTTGACACTCGAAGTCAGCAATCTCACAGGCAGGGAGCTTGCACCCCTCTCTCGCAGCCCAAGAGAATGCACTCTTCAGTTCTGAGTAGGACAGGCTGAAGGAGACACAATTAAAGATCCCCAAGAGATGTCTGGGTACAAAAATATACAATGTTTGCCTAAAGTGTTTCACTTCTCCTGCATGTTAGGCGCAGGTGAGGGGTTAAACTTCAGATTTTTTTGTGAAGTTTTATCACCCAAGATTTTGGATGTGGTAACAATGGTTAAATGACTGGACTTTTTATCCAGAGGGCTGCTCAGTTGGTCCAGAGTCAATGGTTCAAATCCCACCATGAACTGGCAATTTAAATTCAAGGACACAAAGTCCGCGTGATCCACCGACTTAATATCTCTGGATCCGCGCACTTGCGTGGTTGGCTGGGTGTGGCTGGGAGTGTTGGTAGGTACAGTCCGTCCTCTGGAGCTCTCTCCAGTGGCATTGGGTTCATTCTGTTTGGAATAAGATGGATTGCTTTTGATGTCTTGTGCTCTCAAGTAGAACAAAGAACATAGAACAGAACAGCACAGGAATAGTCCATTCGGCCCACAATGTCTGTGCCGACCATGATGCCAATCGAAACTAATCCCATCTGCCTTCACATATCCTTCCATTCCCTGCCAGTTCATGTGCCTGCTTAAATGCCTGTTGAACACTGGTATTGTATCTGCCTCCATCACCTCCCCTGGCAGCATGTTCAGGTATCTACCACTCTCTGAGTAAAAAACTTGCCTTGTAAATCTCCTTTAAGCTTTACCTCTCTCACCTTAAACCTATGCCCTCTAGTATTTGATGGTTCCAGCCCAGGAGAAAGACTGTCTATCCTATCTATGCCTCTCATAATTTTATAAACCTCTATCAGGTCTCCCTTCAGCCTCCGATGCTCCAGAGAAAACAACCCAAGTTTGTGCACCCTCTCCCTATAGCTAATACTCTGCAATCCAAGCAACATCCTGGTGAACCTCTTCTGAACCCTCTACAAAGCCCGCAACAGAAATGCCAATGGATGGTGTGTGGTCAGAGCCAGGGTTGGGGTGGCTTTGACCAGTTGAAACCAACAAGCTGAAACTTACATGCCAGTTGTTCCCTCCCTAGGGGCACCGATCGCTGGACGTTGCTGCAGTTGTCAGATGTCTTTGTGGTATCCCCTTTTATTTGTTATCAGTGGGAAGTCCATGCCCCTATCCCTCAAGAATAACAAGGATTCGGTGTAATTAGACAAGGAAGGACAAAAGATTATTGTCATTAATACCGTTGTTGGCCACAGGTGAAGTACTGGAAGACTGGAGGGGGGCTAATGTTGTACCTATATTTAAGGAGGGCTGCAAGGACAAGCCAGGGAACTACAGGCCTGTGAGCCTAACACCAGTAGTGGGGAAGTTACTGGAGGGGATTCTGAGGGACAGGAACTCCTGGCATTTGGGCGGGCAAGGACAGATTAGGGACAGTCAGCATGGCTTTATTTGTGGGAGGTCATCTCCCACTAATTTGATTGAGGTTTTGAGGAGGCGACCAAGAGAATTGATGGGGGCAAGGTCATGGAAAAACTACTGGACCTACTAAACCATTACATTCACCTGTGATCTTCCAGGGAGGAAATGTGGCTGATATGTGACTCCAGACCCATTAATATAATTGACCCTTATCTGCTGCACTCAGATTCAGATTGGTTTCTTGTCAGATCCACCAGGTTACAATGAAATTCCTTGCTCCTGCTATTCTACTGTGATCTGCACTTGTGCAGTGTGATAGCAAGTTGGCTACAAAGCAGACAGTTAGGGTTAAAGACAGTTACCAGGGCTGGCGACTGATAAAGTGGGCTCAACAAGGATCGAGGATAAGATAAGATCTCTTTATTAGTCACATGTACATTGAAACACACAGTGAAATGCATCTTTTACGTAGAAGTGTTCTAGGGGCAGCCCGCAAGTGTCACCACACTTCCGGCGCCAACATGGCATGCCCACAACTTCCTAACCCGTACGTCTTCGGAATGTGGGAGGAAACCGGAGCACCCGGAGGAAACCCACGCAGACACGGGGAGAACGTACAAACTCGTTACAAGACAGCGGCCGGAATTGAACCCGGGTCGCTGGTGCTGTAATAGCATTACGCTAACCGCTACACTACCGTGCCTATAATACAACATAGAACACTACAGCACAGTACAGGCCCTTCGGCCCACAATGTTGTGCCGACATTTTTTCCTGCTCTAAGATCTACTTAACCCTTCCTTCCCACATAGCCCCCTATTTAAAGTGATTTATGCACAATATTAGCCTTTTAAAAGATTTATTGTTAAAACAAAAAGATTGATGATGTAAAATGTATCACCAGCTCAGGTGTGAAGAAATCAAAAGCAATTTTTAAATCGCTCTTTGCAGGGGTGGTATTGGGGGAGTTGGTTATTTTTACTAAATAATGAAAAGTTAAAGCTCTGGAGATACCTCATGTCAAAATACTGACAGGATGATTTTAAAGCAAAGTTAATGCCAACCAAATGCCCACCTGAGCTAATCCCATTTGCCTGCATTTGGCCCAAGTCCCTCCAAACCTTTCCTATCCATGGGCCTGTCCAAAGGACTTTAATATATTGTTATTATATCTGCCTCCACCACTTCCACAGAATCAGAATCAGGTTTGTTATCACTGACACATGTCATGAAATGTGTTGTTTTGTGGCAGCAGTACAGAGCAAGACATAAAAATTACTATAAGTTACAAAAATAAATAAATAGTGCAAAAGAGGAATAACGAGGTAGTGTTCATGGGTTCATGGACCGTTCAGAAATCTGATGGCGGAGGGGAAGAAGCTGTTCCTGAATCGCTGAGTGTGGGTCTTCAGGCTCCTGTGCCTCCTCCCCGATGGTAGTAACGAGAAGAGGGCGTGTCCCGGGCGGTGATGCAACCAGTCAGAATGATCTCCACTGTACATCTATAGAAATTTGCAAGAATTTTTGTTGACATACCGAATCTCCTCAAACTCCAAATGAAGTAGAGCCACTGGCGTGCCTTCTTCATGATTGCATCAACGTGTCGGGCCCAGGATAGATCCTCTGAGATGTTGACGGCCAGGAACTTGAAGCTGCTTGGCCTTTCCACTGCCAACCCCTCAATGAAGACTGACAGTTGGTTCCGTATACCCACCACCCTCTGTGTGAAAAACTTGCCCCTCAGGTCCCCTTTAAATCTTTCCTCTCCCACTACCCTGGGACAAAGACCGAGACCATCTACCCTGTCTGTGCTCCTCATCATTTTATAAATGTCTATAACCTCAGCCTCCTTCGCCCTGGGGAAACAGTCCCAGCCCATCCAGTCTCTCCTTATAGCGCAAGCCCTCCAGTCCAGGCAACATCCATGTGAATCTTTCCTGTACCGCCTGTAGCTTAATCACAGCCTTCCTGTAGTGTGACGGCCAGAATTGTACACAATACTCCTAGTGCAGCCTACCCAATACCTTGTGCAACTTTAACATGACATCTTGTTCCCAGTCCCTCATCCGATGAAGGCAAGCATACCATATGACTTCTTCACCACCCTGTCTACCTGTTGCCACTTTCAGGGAAGTGTACACTTGTACCCCTAACTCTCTCTGTTCTAAAACACT
Source organism: Pristis pectinata (assembly GCF_009764475.1). NCBI lineage: Eukaryota > Metazoa > Chordata > Chondrichthyes > Rhinopristiformes > Pristidae > Pristis > Pristis pectinata. Next base: position 4,079,218 of record NC_067407.1, on the reverse strand, counting down.
ACAAATGATTTGAATGCGAATGCTTGATCAGTAAGTTTGCGGATGACACGAAATTAGGAGGTGGTGTTGGTAGTGGAGAAGGTCATCGTAGATCACAGGGGGATCTCGATCAGTTCGGGAAGTGGGCCATGGAGTGGCAAATGAATTTCAATACAGGTAAGTGTGAGGTGATGCATTTCGGAAAGTCAAATCAGTGTAGGATTTATATTGTGAACAGTAGGACACTAGGGAGTGTAATGGAACAGAGGGACCTAGGAGTACAAGTGCATAGTTCGTTGAAAGCAGCGTCACAGGTAGACAGGGTGGTGAAAAAGGCGTTTAGCACGCTGGCCTTCATCAGTCAGGGCACTGAGTACAGGAGTTGGGACATTATGTTGCAGTTGTATAAGTCATTGGTGAGGCTGCACTTGGAGCACTGTGGACAGTTTTGGTCACCGCGTTATAGGAAAGACGTGGTTAAACTGGAAAGAGTGCAGAGAAGATTTACGAGGTTGTTGCCAGGACTCGAGGGACTGGGTTATAGGGAGAGGTTGGCCAGGGTAGGTCTTTATTCCCTGGAACGTAGGAGAATGAGGGGCGACCTTACAGAAGTTTTTAAAATTCTGAGAGTCATAGATAAGGTGGACAGTAACAGTCTTTTCCCCAGGGTAGGGGAGTCCAAAACCAGGTGCATAGGTTTAGGGTGAGAGGGGAAAAGGGACCTGAGGGGCAACTTTTTCACGCAGACGGTGGTGAGTATATGGAACGAGCTGCCAGAGGAAGTGGGTGAGGCAGGTACAACAGTATCATTTAAGAAGAACTTGGACAGGTACGTGGAGGGGCGGGGCTTGGAGGGATATGGGCCGGACGCAGGAAATTGGGACTAGTTGGGCGGGCACTGTGGTTAGCATGGACTGGTTGGGCCGAAGGGCCTGTATCTGTGCTGTATTACTCTATGACACTATGACTCTACAACCCAGGGCCCTGCCATTCACTGTGTATGTCCTGCCCAAAATGCATCACTTCGCACTTGTCCGAGTTCAATTCCATCTGTCATTCTCTTACCCACTTTCCCAGTTGATCCAGATCCTGTTGTAACCTTAGACGACCTTCACTGTCCACCACACCACTGATTCTGGTGTGACCTGCACACTTACTGATCATGCCACCTACACTCTTAGCCAAATTTTAATGTCAATGACAAACACAGGAGTGGCACACCAGTGGTCACACACTTCCAATCTGAAAAACAACCCTCCACTACCACCCTCTACCTCCTACCACCAGGCAAGTTTTGTATCCAATTGGCCAGCACACCTTGGATCCCATGTGTTCTCACCTTCTGGATCAGCGTACCATGCGGATAACTTCCAGCGGCCTGCCCTCATCAACCCTCTTGGACACCTTTTCAAAAAACTCGATCAAATTCATCAGACACAATTTCCCATGCATGAAACTACACCTTCACTTCAATTGCCCGAACCAGGCTCAGATGAAGGGCAGATGGTGCTGTTATATGGTGGCGATTTAAAGATTGTATGCATGACCTTCCCCCAGGACCAGACCTACTGATGGTTCAGCACACTCTGGCCAAGGTGCGGGCAAGGGAGGCTGAGAGCCATGTTGGCTGAGTTGTCTCCACTGGGATCCATTCAGAGAGGGAATGTCAGAGGGAATGAGTTCCTAGATTCAACAGGGAACAGGAAACAGAAACTGTTGTGACGAGATGATCTGTATGGATGACACACAAAACAAAGTTTTTCACTGTACATGTGACAATAATAAACCAATTTGCCAATTTACTTGCTGGATGATTGGAGTTTTGCTGTACATTGTGTCTGTATACCTTTAAGAACTACGTTCACCATGCGGTATGACTTTGGATGCATTGGTGTATCAGCCACTGCAGTTGGTTGCGTGATTTTCATCTTCAATGAAGGACAAATGGCTAAGAGCTTGGTGTGGTTCACTGGTCTTTCAAACTGGTGAAGACGCTCGAAACTCCACAGTGTGAGGGTGTCACAGCTCAGCTGCATTCTAACTGTCTGACCGTGTTGTTCTGAAGATGTCGATCTCCCCGGGCATGTGAAAGACAAACAAATCCCGAGCGCAGCAGGATTTGTGTAAAGAGGAACCGGTGACTTGACTAATTGACCACAGTGTCACTTCTGCTTTCACAGAGAAATTCGGTGGATCGAATCTGGCTGGTGAGAGCTTCTTCTGCAGGAGCTGAACAAGTGACAGTGAGAGGATTGGATTGTTAATTGAGCAGCTCCTGAAATGAAGGCAGAAGCTCTCTGTAATCTGCTCTTTCTGATAACAGGTCACGTCGGTCCCAGTGTCGCTGAGATCTCCTGCAGAAATGAATTGGGCCAAGCAGTGGATTGGTGAGTACAAATCAGATGGCTGTACATGGAACATACAACACAGGAACAGGCCATTTGACCCCACCAGTCCATGCTAGTATTTTCTCCACTTAAGCCTCTTTCTGTCTTTCTTCATCTAAATGAGTAGTCTAGGACTTCATTCCTTGGAATGTGGGAGATTGAGGAGTGACCTTATAGAGGTGTATAAAGTCATGAGGGGCATAGATAGGGTGAATGCACACAGTCTGTTTCCCAGGGTTGGGGAATCAAAAACTAGAGGGCACAGGTTTAAGGTGAGTGGTGAAAGATTTAAAAGGGACCTGAGGGGCAACTTCTTCACACAAAGAGTGGTCAGTATATTGGAACGAGCTGCCAGAGGAAGTGGTTGAGGCAGGTACAATAACAACATTTAAAAGACACTTGGATAAGTACATGGATAGGAGAGATTTGGAGGGATATGGGCCAAACGCGGGCAAACGAGACTAGCTTGTGGGCACCATGGTGGGCATGGATGAGATGGGCTGAAGGGCCTATTTCCATGCTGTATTGCTCTCTGACTCTAAATCCATCAGCGAGACCCTCTGTATATTCCCTTCTATCTCATGGGCTTGTTCAGCTTCACCTTAATCCCTCTCCCTTTCTTCGCCAACTCGTTTCCCTCTTTCCCAGTTCTGATGAAGGGTCCTGGATCTGAAAGATTAACTGTTTCTCTCTCCACAGGTGCTGACTGACCTGCTGAGTGTTTCCAGCATTTTCTTTTTTATTTCAGATTTCCAGCAACTGCAATTTTCTCCTTCAACCCATCCATACCAGTCACTTGGCATTCAGGATGAAGTAGCTAATTGGATTCAACATTGGCTTAGAGGGAGAAGCCAGATAGTGGTAGTGGATGGTTGTCTCTCTGACTGGAGGCCTGTGACTAGTGGTGTGCTGCAGGGATCGGTGCTGGGTCTGTTGTTGTTTCTCATCTATATTAATGATTTAGATGATAATGTGGTAAACTGGATCAGCAAATTTGCAGATGAAACCAAGATTGGAGGCGTAGTGGACAGCGAGGAAGGCTATCGAAGCTTGCAGCGTGATCTTGACCAGCTGGGAAAATGGACTGAAAAATTTCAGATGGAATTTAATGCAGACAAGTGTGAGGTGATGCACTTTGGGAGGACAAACCAAGGTAAGACTTGTACAGTGAATGGTAGGGCTCTGAGGTGTGCGGTAGGACAGAGGGACCTGGGAATACAGATCCATAATTCCTTGAAAGTGGCGTCACAGGTAGATAGGGTCGTAAAGAGAGCTTTTGGCATATTGGCCTTCATAAATCAGGGCATTGAGTACAGGGGTTGACCAGTGGTGTACCACAGGGATCAGTGCTGGGACCCTTGTAGTTTGTGATAAATATTGTTGATCTGGATGTGAACGTAGGAGGTGTGATTCGTAAATCTGTGGATGACACAAAAGTTAATGGTGTTGTGGACAGCGAGGAAGGTTGTGTAAGGCTAGATATCGATCAGATGGAAAGTTGGGCAGAGTGTTGGCAGATGCAATTTAATCCTGACAAGTGTGAGATGATGCATTTTGGCATTAAATTGGAGCATTAAGGAATATTGATGCAGAGAAGACTTTTTTCCTGATGCCTTCAACCTGAAGTGTCGACAGTTCTTCTCCCCCCCCCCACATATGCTGCTCGACCCGCTGGGATCCCCCAGCAGATTGCGCGTTGCTCCAGATTGTTCTTCCTTTTCTGATTCCCAGCAGGCCTGATATCATCCCGATAAACCTCTGCATCCTCTCCCATGCCTTTTGATGATATGGCAACAAGAACTGTACACAGTACCCCACCTGTGCTGTAACCAAGTCTCAAAGCAGGCGTTAAATGTCAAAGGTGTCAAAGTCAAGTTTATTGTCAGATGCACAGGTACATGTATGCACAAGTACAAACTTACTTGCAGCAGCATCATAGGAACGTAGCATCAGGTACAAAACATTCACAAGAAAAACATAAATTAAACATAAATTATACAAGAAAACACAATTAGAACAGCAAAAAACAAAGTCAATTGTAGTGGTCAATGTGTTGTTATTCTGCAGTGATTAAGATTGTGCCGGTTGGTTCAAGAACCAAATGGTTGAAGGGAAGTAGCTGTTCCCAAACCTGGTGGTGTGGGACTTCAGGCTTCTGTGATGCATCCGGATAGAATGGTTTCTCTGGTGCATCGATAAAAATTGGTGAGGGTCAAAGGGGACATGCCAAATTTCTTTAGCCTCCTGAGGAAGTGGAAGAGCTGGTGAGCTTTATTGGCCGTGGCGTCTCCGTGGTTGGACCAGGACAAGCTATTGGTGATGTTCGCTCCTAGGAACTTGGAGCTCTCAACCCTCTCGACCTCAGCACCATTGTAGACAGGAGTGTGTGCACTGACCCCCTTCCTGAAGCTCTTTTGTTTTGCAGGAGTAGCTCTACACTGCATTTCTTGCAGTCCAGCTGACCTGTGACTCTGTTGGTTCTGTGCCAGACTGTGAGCATCTGAAACAAAATATTCCCTGGCGCTGGCATTCCTATTGCTTGGCAAACATCTTGCGCATGAAGGAAGCTTCCTGCAATTAAGGGATGGTGGAGAGTGAGTGAGAATTTTTTGTGAATGAGGTGGTTTGTCTGCCAGACTCAGGGGATCACTGTGCTTCATTTATGCCACATGTTCCAAGCACCGGGTGTTAACGTTGGTCAACAGTAAGTGAATTCATTTCACTTTGGAATCTTTTGGTTTAAGGAAACCATTTTCTGCACAGAAGCAGCTGAGGCAGCCATTGTCTTCAGGTGAAGTGAGCAGGGGAGGGTTGGGCGATGATTAGACCAATTGCTTTGCATCAGTATTTACCAAGGAGAAGGACGTGGAGGTTTATTCCTCCCAGACTGGCACACATCTTACACTCATTCTGCATGCTAATTATGTTAAAGTCAAGGTCTAAGTTGAGTTTATAGTCACATGCACAAGTCCATGTGTGCACAGGTGCAATGAAAAACTTACTTGCAGCAGCATCACAGGCACAGAGCATCAGATAAGCAGCATTCACAAGGAAAACATAAATTAAACATAAATTATACACAATTTTTACAAGAAAGAACACAATTAGAGCAAAAAAAAGTACAGTCTAGAACAAAGTGGTCATAGTGTTGCTAAACTCTAGTGATTAGGGTTGTGCCGGTTGGTTGAAGGGAAGTAGCTGTTCTAGAACCTGGTGGTGTGGGACTTCAGGCTTCTGTACCTCCCGCCCGCTGGTAGCTGCGGGAAGATGGCACGGCCCAGGTGGTGGGGACCTTTGATGATGGATGTTGCCTTCTTGAGGCAGCGCCTCCTGTAGATACTCCCGATGGTGGGGAGGGATGTGCCCGTGATGTACTGGGCTGAGTCCACCACTCCCTCCAGCTTCTTACATTCCTGCACATTCGAATTGCCGTCCCAGACCACGACGCGGCCAGCCGGGATACTCTCAACAGTACATCTGTCAAAGTCTTTTGGAGTGTTTGGTGACAAGCCGAATATCCTTAACCTCCTAAGAAAGTAGAGAGACTGGTGCGCTTTCTGAAGGAGACTGTTTGGCCCATCATATCCATACTGGCTAAAGATAAAACTTTAAGTTAATTCTACTTCTCACCTCTGGGTCCATATCCAGATAAAAACAAAAACAGATCGGTAAGTTCCTCACCCCTCTCCATAATGGATTAGAATATGAAGAACACAAGATTTTTAATTATGATATGTAAATATTTGTGTGCATGTAAAATACATATTTTATGCATATAATAAAGAATGGCCACCTTGGATGTGTGTCATCATTCCACTGAATCATTGAGGGAGAATTATTTTGTGACTGATGGAAAGTTGAATCCTCACAGTTCCACAGAAGAGGGCAATTGAAGCAAGGCTGTGATCAGTGGTGATTGGACATTCTTGAGTTTTCTATGTTTCACCCTCTTATATGATTATAAGGGGCATAGATTAGGTAGATAGAGTCTTTTTCCCAGGGTAGAAATGTCAAATACTGGAGGGCATAGAGTCATAGAGTCATACAGCACGGAAACAGGCCCTTCGGCCCAACTCTTCCGTGGTGCCCACCAAGCTAGTCCCATTTGCCTGCGCTTGTCCCTTATGCTTCTAGACCTTTCCTATCCATATACTTACGGAAATGTCTTCTGAATGTTGTTATAGCTTTAAGGAGGAAAATTTAAACAAAATTTGTGAGGTAAGTTATTTACACAGAGAGTGGTGGGTGCCAGGAATGTGCTGTCAGGGGAGGTGGTGGAGGCAGATACAATAGGGACGTTTAAGAGGCATTTAGACAGGCAGGGAATGGAGGGATATGGATCATTGTTGGGGCACGGTAGCGTAGTTAGCATAACACTATTACAGCGCCAGTGACCCGGGTCCAATTCCGGCCTCTGTCTGTAAGGAGTTTGTACGTTCTCCCCGTGTCTGCGTGGGTTTCCTCCGGGTGCTCCGGTTTTCTCCCACATTCCAAAGACGTACGCATTAGGAAGTTGTGGGCATGCTATGTTGGCGCCGGAAGCGTGGCGACACTTGCGGGCTGCCCCCAGAACACTCAACGCAAAAGATGTATTTCACTGTGTGTTTTGACGTACGTGTGACTAATAAAGATATCTTATGATGGGATTAGTTTAATTTCGCATTAAGGACCCAAGGACAGTTTCTATCCCACTGTCATAAGACAATCAAAAAGTCCCCTAGTACGATAAAATGGACTCTTGACCTCACAATCTACCTCGTTGTGGCCTTGCACCTTACTGTCTGCCTGCACTGTACTTTCTCTGTAACTGTAACACTTTATTCTGCATTCTGTTACTGTTTTCCCTTGTACTACCTCAATGTACTGATGTGATGAAATGATCTGTATGGACGGACGGCATGCAAAACAGAGTTTTTCACTGTATCTCAGTACATGTGACAATAATAAACCAATTTACCAATGTACCAAATTAAGACACCATCATGTTCCTGTGCTGTACTGGTCTAAATACTATGCACTATGTACCGTTTATCTGATTTCCTTCTATCTTTTCTCCCATGCCTCTTTGCCATAGGTTTGCTATGTACAAGTTGCCCAGGCACATGGAACATGAAGCAGCTGGGCTGGGGCTGCGGTATATGTACCTGGATCCATCGACTGTAGACTGGCAGCAAGGCAAATTCCTGGTCAACGCGACAGAGAGTGCGGTGGGGAGAACCTTACAGCAGCTTTATTCAACATATAAGACAAAGGCAAGTGTAAACAGTGCACCGTGGCCAAACTGCGTCTACAGAAAGGAAACATGTCCCCTGGAGCATTCCATGCGTGTGGTGGTATAATGTTTAACTTATTAGAACCATAGAACCATAGAACACTACAGCACAGAAAACAGGCCATTCAGCCCTTCTAGTCTGTGCCGAAATTTTATTCTGCTAGTCCCATTGACCTGCACCCAGTCCATAATTCTCCATACCTCTCCTGTCCATGTATCTATCCAATTTATTCTTAAAACTTAAGAGTGAGCCCGCATTTACCACGTCAGATGGCAGCCCGTTCCATACTCCCACCACTCTTTGAGTAAAGAAGTTCCCCCTAATATTCCCCCTAAACCTTTCCCCCTTCACTCTAAAGCCATGTCCTCGCCAGAATGATGAGTTCAAATCCCACCAGGGAAAGAAATTCAAATAACTAATAAATATGGAATTTTTAAAAAAATCTAGCCTAACTGATGGAGATAACTGAATTGTTGCAAAACCCATCTGGTTCACTAATGGGCTTCAGGGGAGGTAACCCTGGTCAGGTCTGTGGTACCTGGAGGTATGTGGTCTGGTCGATATGTGACTCCAGACCCACTAACGTGGTTGACTCTTTCCAGTGAAGTGGCTCAGAATTGGTCATTGGTAAATTGGTTTATTATCGTCAAATGCACTGAGGTACAGTGAAAAACTTTGTTTTGCATGCCATCCATACAGAGCATTTCATTACAACAATACATTGAGGTAGTACAAGGGAAAACAATAACAGAATGCAGAGTAAAGTGTTACAGTCACAGAGAAAGTGCAGTGCAGGCAGTTCAAGGGCCATGACAAGGTAGATTGTGGTCAAGAGTCCATCTTATCGTACAAGGGGACCATTCAGTAGTCTTATAACAGTGGGATAGAAGCTGTCCTTGAGCCTGGTGGTCCGTGCTTTCAGGCTTTTGTATCTTCTGCCCGAAGGGAGGAGGGAGAAGAGAGAATGTCTGGGGTGGGTGGGGTCTTTGATTATGTTGGCAAATAAATGTTGACCTTGTCAGCAAACCTCCACATTCTGTGAGCCAACCAAATTATTCCTTCGGCACTTCAGGAGTAATTTGGGAATTTGGGAGTAACTGAGAAATTTTATCACCTCTCAGGCTCAGCATTTTCACTAGAAATTGATCTGCTAGATCTTGAAACAGTGAAGAGCACAAACCAAGAGAGGATGCTCGCATAATGCAGACCACACAATCCCTTCCAACGGCCGCAACCCCATGGAGTAACACTGGAGAGCCAAGCATTTAGGGTGGGATCATGTGGAGGCGAAAGTGGTCCCATCTTACATGGAATGATATTGTGTAGGGGGATTCAGCCCAACTGATACTGAGATTCCTCCACCTTCTTGTTGAGGCATCATGGGCAACCCATAAATCCACCTCTGATATTTGCTTCAGACATTCCCTGAGGGAATGAGTTCCACATTCCTACTGCTCCTGGGGTAAAGAGGTTTCTGCTGAATTCCTGGAGCAACACACAAAGGTCAGGCAGCATCTGTGGAGGGAAATGGACTGTTGACGTTTCATGTTGTGCTGAATTCCTTCCCTGTTCAATTAAAGACTACCTTACCCGGACTCTCCGACGGGGAAACCATGCTCTCCAAGTCCATTCTATCATAATTCATCCCACCTGATAGCTACAAGCTTGCAGTTTTGATACCTTCCTTGCAAATTGATAGGACGCAGAGCTGGGCTGAGAAATGGCAGATGGAGTTCAATCCGGAGAAGTGTGAAGTGGCACACTTTGGAAGGACAAATTCCAAGGCAGAGTACAAAGTTAATGGCAGGATTCTTGGCAGTGTGGAGGAGCAGAGGGATCTGGGGGTTCATATCCACAGATCCCTGAAAGTTGCCTCACAGGTGGATAGGATAGTTAAGAAAGCTTATGGGATGTTAGCTTTTATAAGTCGAGGGATCGAGTTTAAGAGCCGCGAGGTAATGATGCAGCTCTATAAAACTCTGGTTAGACCACACTTGGAGTACTGTGTCCAGTTCTGGTCACCTCATTATAGGAAGGATGTGGAGGCATTGGAGAGGATGCAGGGGAGATTTACCAGGATGCTGCCTGGTTTAGAGACCATGCATTATGAGGAGAGACTAAAGGAGCTAAGGCTTTACTCTTTGGAGAGAAGGAGGATGAGAGGAGACATGATAGAGGTGTACAAAATATTAAGAGGAATAGATAGAGTGGACAGCCAGCACCTCTTTCCCAGGGCACCAATGTTCAATACAAAAGGGCATGGCTTTAAAGTAATGGGTGGGAAGTTCAAGGGAGATATCAGAGGAAGGTTTTTTAGCCAGAGAGTGGTTGGGGCATGGAATGTGCTGCCTGGAGCGGTGGTGGAGGCAGCTACATTGGTCAAATTCAAGAGATTACCAGATAGGCATATGGAGGAATTTAAAATAGAGGAATATGTGGGAGGAAGGGGTTAGATAGTCTTAGGCAAGGTTTAAAGGTCAGCACAACATTGTGGGCCAAAGGGCCTGTATTGTGCTGTACTGTGCTATGTTCTATGTTCTAAATCTTCATCTACTCGAGGTTGTCACTGCTGGCAAGGACTATTTATTATCCATCCCCAAACCATGGCTTATTCAGTGAGTGCTGAAGAGCCATTTACATTGCTAGGACCTGGAGATATATTCAGGCCAGACTAGGTAGGCATGGGAGATTTCATAGAGTCATACAGCGCAGAAACAGACCCTTCGGCCCACCACATCCATGCTAACCATACTAGTCCCATTGATCAGCACTTGTCCAGTAGCCTTCTATGCCTTGGGGATTCAGATACTTCTTAAATGTTGTAAGAGTCTCTGCCCCCACCAACCCCTCGGTGTGTTCCAGATGCCAACCCCCCTCTGGGTGAAAAGATTCTTCCTCAGGTCCCCCCCTAAGCCTTTTACTCCTCACCTTAAGCTTGTGGTCTTAGATACCTCTGCCATGGGGAAAGGTTTCCTACTATTGACCGTGTTTATGCCTCTTAAACACCTCCTTAGCTTCCTCTGCTCCAAGGTAAACAAATCCGGCCCTCCTCTCCTCTCTGCATCACTGAAATGCTCCATCCCAGGCAACATTCTGGTCAATCTCCTCTACACTCTCTCCAGTGCAATCACATCCTCCCTCTAGTGTGGTGACCAGAACTAAAGACACTAATGAACCAGATAGGTGTTTATGAAAATCTGGTAGTTTCATGATCATTGTTACTGGGTCTGGTTTGTTTAATTGCAGTAATTACATGGGATTCAATCTCATGTCTCTACCTCTACAGTCAGCAACTTAACAATTCTCATGTTCCACCTTCCCCTCCTATCAGATTTCACCATCTGCAGCCCTTTGTCACCTCCACCTATCACAGCAGTGTAGCGGTTAGCGTGACGCTATTACAGCGCCAGTGATCGGGGTTCGATTCCCGCCGCTGTCTGTAAGGAGTTTGTACGTTCTCCCCGTGTCTGCGTGGGTTTCCTCCGGGTGCTCCGGTTTCCTCCCACATTCCAAAGACGTACGGGTTAGGAAGTTGTGGGCGTGCTATGTTGGCGCTGGAAGTGTGGTGACACTTGTGGGCTGCCCCTAGGACACTGCACAAAAAGATGCATTTCACTGTGCGTTTCGATGTACACGTGACTAATGAAGATACCTCGACTATCACCTCCCAGCCTCTGTCACTATCCCCACCCTCCCCTCCTCCATCTGCCGATCACCCCTCCTTGCCTGGATCCACCTATCTTGCTCCACCCCTTCCCCTCACCTCTTTATACCGACTATCTCCCCTCTATCTTTCAGTCCAGATGAAGGGTCTCGACCCAAAACGTCCTGTCCATTTCCCTCCTGTCCAGCTGAGTTCCTCCAGCATCTTATTTCTTACTGCCCAAGCCCCCTTATAGTCAGAGTTATAGCATGGAAACAGGCCCTTCGGCCCAACTGGTCCATGCCGACTGGCCCATCTAAGCTAGTCCCATTTGCCTGCATTTGGCCCATATCCCTCTAAACCTTTCCTATCCATGTACCTGTCCAAGTGCCCTTTAAATGTTGTTAATATTCCTGCCTCAACCACTTCCTCTGGCAGCTCGTTCCATGTACTGACCACCCTCTGGGTGAAAATGTTGCCCCTCGGGTTCCTAGTAAATCTCTCCCCTCTCACAAACCTGTGTCCTCCAGTTCTTGATTCCCCAACCCTGGGTAAAAGTCTGTGAGCATTGACCCTATCTATGTTGTTCAATTTTGATGGTCCATTAACTTCCATTGCTCTGCCCTCCTGGATCCCTTCACTCCTTTGCTCCCTTTAGACTCTACTTCCCAGGAGGATGTGGCCTCTTTAAGATAAGATAAGATAAGATAAGATAAGACAAGATCTCTTTATTAGCCACATGTACATCGAAACGCACAGTGAAATGCATCTTTTTTGCGGAGAGTGTTCTGGGGGCAGCCCGCAAGTGTCGCCACGCTTCCGGCGCCAACATAGCACGCCCGCAACTTCCTAACCCGTACGTCTTTGGAATGTGGGAGGAAACCGGAGCACCCGGAGGAAACCCACGCAGACACGGGGAGAACGTACAAACTCCTTACAGACAGCAGCCGGAATTGAACCCAGGTCACTGGCACTGTAATAGCGTTACGCTAACCGCTACACTACCGCGCCTGTCCACTTCCAAACTGCAGTCCTCACCCTCAGCTACTTTGAAGATTACATGCCACTTACCTGCCCAGTCTATAAGTTTATAACAGCTTTACTTGTGCGGCTTTATGGGACGTATTTCTTGGGTCAGTGTCTGTCATCATTATTTCCTTGGAAACAGGTCAACGACAGTGCTTATCTCCTCTACAATGATGCTGCGCCATCGATGCCCTATGACAAGTACCATGGACATACAAAAGGTAAGTAAACCTTACACACTGTTGGCGCAAGAGTTGTTTGACTGGGATTGGAGCTGATTGTGAACGGCAACGGGAATGTGTGTGCCTTGCATCCATCAGCCAAACGTCACTGAATCATAGAACGGATGGCCAATCAGCCCGCTGAGTCTGTGTCAGCTCCCAGTTGATTCCATTCAATTCCATTCCCCCACCCTTTCCTCATGGCTTGGTAAGTTATTCCCTTTCAAGTGCGAGAAACAATCTGCGGGAGGAACTCAGTGGGTCGAGCAGCATCTGTGGGAGGAAAGGAACTGTTGATGTTTTGGGTCGAGACCCTGCATCAGGGACCTTCTGGCCATTTGGCCTGAAACGTTAATGTTGTTTCTCTCTCTACAGACGCTGCCTGGCCTGCTGAGTGTTTCCAGCATTTTCTGTTGTTATTTAGTCCTGCTGATGTCAAGCTTCTTAAGTACTGTTGGAACGGCACTCAGCCAAAACGTTCGATTGATCAAATGTATTTTCCAGCAGGCTGCAGTGAGATGAAGGAATCTGAGCCGATTTCTTCATCTCCACTAGACAAAACAGTCCGTCTAAGTTCAGTGCTTTTACCGATACTCCAGCAGACATCAGTTAACTCTGCAGGGACTGCAAGCTGAACTTGGTCTATATAGACGGATATGCACCAAACACAGGCAAATAGGACTAGCTAAGTTAGGCAACTTGGTCCGCATGGATGAGTTGGGCCGAAGGGCCTGTTTTCTGTGCTGTTTAGCTCAATGACTCGATATCTGTCATTCTGTAATTGACATCTCCGAACCTTTTGGCCCGGTGTAGTGGTATAAAATACCTTCAAGGAGACAACTCTGTTTCATTTTGTGTTAAGTATCTTTCTCATTGGGAATGCGTAGAGTGCACTGAAACCAATAACAATTGTTATTGGATCACTGGAGTTGGAATTGGTTTATTATTGTCACATGTAACAATGCACAGTGAAAAACTTTTGTCTACCTCATCAGGTCCTTGTCTCCCTGCACTGCGCTTGGATGAATGATCTAACCATCCAGATAGATCATTCATCCAAGTGCACTGCAGGGAGAGAAGGGCCATGATGAGGTAGATTGAGAGATCAAGAGTTAATCCTTATCGTAATAGGGAACCATTCAAGAGTCTTATAACAGCAGGATAGAAGCTGTCCTTGAGCCTGGAGGAGCACGCTTACAAACTTCTGTATCTTCTGCCTGATGGCAGGGGGGAGAAAAGAGAACATCCGGGGTGGGAGGGGTTCCTTGGCTGCTTTCCTGAGGCTGCAGGAAGTGTAGGCAGAGTCAACGGAGGGGAGGCTGGTTTGGAATGAGTGGCAGCAGACCTGTGTACAGCTTTCAAGGGATATCGTATTTTGGAGTCATATTTGAATAATCTAATCAATAATGGAAGAACATTACACATTAACTGATGGCTGTTGACCATTGGGTGATATATTGGCCAACAAATGTCACGTTCTCCCATTGGTAGATAACAGGGTGGAGAGAAGTAAAATCCTCAATAACTATTTAGTATTGCACTGTGTTTGCTCAATACACACACACGCACGCACGCGCGCGCAGTTGCTGACCAAATCTTATCGCAGGTTTCCTCCTTCCCCCCCCTCTCCCCCCAACCAATGGTTCGGGGCGAAATTGTCACTTTTAAACTTTGCTTTTATATTTGTCTCTCCAAGTTCAGTTCAGTTGTTCTGTGAATTCACCTTTCGTGGCCAGCCCTCAAACTTCACGTCAGCGAGAGTTTGTGAGCCAAGGCAAGACTGTCCTGTGTTAGCGGAATGTTTAAACCTAGGAACAGCACAGCTAAATTTGGTCTCATTCTTCAACCCAATTCATCCTTCCAACAGGGGATGGACCCACAGCAGAACAATCCTCATCTCATACAAGTAGATAGGGTGGTAAAGAAGGCATACGGCACGCTTGACTTCACTGGTCGGGGCATTGAGTATAAGAGTCAGGAAGTCATGTTGCAGCTGTATGAAGCTTTGGATAGGCCGCACTTGGGGTATTGTGTGCAGTTCTGGTCGCCCCATTACAGGAAGGGTGTGGAGGCTTTCGAGAGGGTGCAGAAGAGGTTCACCGGGATACTGCCTGGATTAGAGAGTACTAACTATAAGGAGAGGTTGGACAAAGTTGGGTTGTCTTCTCTGGAGTGTCGGAGGCTGTGGGGAGACCTGATAGTTTATAAAATTATGAGAGGCATAGGGTCTTTTTCCCAAGATGGAAATACCAACCACTAGAGGGCTTTGCTTTGAGGTGAGACGGGGAAAAGTTTAAAGGAGATTTATGAGGCAAGTTTTTTACACAGAGGGTGGTCGGTGCCTGGAACATGCTGCCGGGGAGGTATTGGAAGCAGATATGATAGCAATGTTTAAGAGGCATTTAAACAAGTGCATGAACGGGCAGGGAATGGAGGGGTTCGGATCGTGTGCAGGCAGACGGGATTAGTTAATGTTGGCGTCATGGTCAGCACAGACATGGTGGGCCGAAGGGCCTGTTCCTGTGCTGTACTGTTCTGTGTTCTATGTTCCATAGCTTAATGACTTAGATAAACAAAAAGATTTGCATTCCCTGGTCTGTCTCCCAACCTGTGGTTATAAAAGTGTGCACAGGAAGATCCCACAAACAGGAAGGTGAACGGGTAATTTGGTCTGGGTGTTAGTTGAGGGATCCTAGGAGAGCTAATATACTTGAGGAATGTTCTTCCTCAAAGTAATGGCATGGGATCTTTTATGCTTTACGTTCCATCCTTCCATTCCCTTCAAACATTCAGTTCGGCACAACCCTAATCACTACAGTTTAGAAACACTATGACCACTTTGATCACTTTGCATTAAAATACAATTCCTTTATTCTAATAGTGTTCCTTCTTGTAAAGATTGTGTAGAATTTATGTTTAAAGTATCTTTTTCTTGTGAATGTTGTGACCCTAATGCTATGTGCCTGTGATGCTGCTGCAGGTACATTTTTGGTATTGGTATTGGTTTATTATTGTCACTTGTACCGAGGTACAGTGAAAAACTTGTCCTGCATACCGATCGTACAGGTCAATTCATTACACAGTGCAGTTACATTGGGTTAGTACAGAGTGCATTGATGTAGTACAGGTAAAAACAGTAACAGTACAAAGTGTCACAGCTACAGAGAAAGTGCAGTGCAATAAGGTGCAAGTTCACAACAAGGTAGATCGTGAGGTCAAGAGTCCATCTCATCGTATAAGGGAACCGTTCAATAGTCTTATCACGGTGGGGTAGAAGCTGTCCTTGAGTCTGGTGGTACGTGCCCTCAGGCTCCTGTATCTTCTGTCTGATGGGAGAGGGGAGAAGAGAGAATGACCCAGGTGGGTGGGGTCTTTGACTATGCTGGCTGCCTCACCAAAGTAGCAAGAGGTTAAAGACAGAGTGCATACATGTACTTGTGCATATGACAATAAACTCGACTTTGACTTTTCTGGGAGGGGCTGAGGGGACCTCAGTTTATGTCAGCACCAAAAAAGGTACCTCAGACAGGGCAGCACTCCATACTGTACTGCACTGACAGCCCAAGTCTTTTGGAAGAGGGATTCTGGATACCTGAACCTGTGACCCAGAGGCCTCATTGTTGAGATCAGCGAAATAGTCTGTAAAAAATGTCAGATGACTCACAACCTGTGAAGGGCAGAGGTCCCAACATGCTCAGCTGTGAGAAGGCTCCTCCACCTGTGGTTTTGATTTTAATTTGTTCATAGAATGTCACTGACGGTGCCAGAATGTATTGTTCTTCCCTCTTTACCCCTTTAGTTAACCAAGTTGTTGTTATGGATTCATAGAGTCATTAGTGGTACTTGGTTTCACATGTACCGAGGTACAGTGAAAAACTTTTGTTTGCGTACCATCCATACGGATCATTCCAAATATCAGTGCATTGAGGTAGTACAAAGGGAAAACGATAACAGAATGCAGAATAAAGTGTTACAGCTACAGAGAAAGTGCAGTGCAGGCAGACAATAAGGTGCAAGGGGCACAGGGTGGATTGAGAGGTCAAGAGTTCATCTCTTAGTGCATGAGAGGTCCATTCAAGAGTCTTATAACAGTGGGATAGAAGCTGTATTTGAGCCTGGTGGTCCGTGCTATCAGGCTTTTGCATCTTCTGCCCATGGGAGGGGGGAGAAGAGAGAACGTCCGGGGTGGGAGGGGTCCTTGATTATGTCGGCTGCTTTCCTGTGGCAGCAGGAAGTTATACAGCATGAAAACAGGCCCTTCAGCCCAACTTGTCCATGCTGACCAACTTGCCTACCTCAGCCAGTCCCAGTTGCCTGCACTTGGCCCATATCCCTCTGAACCTTTCCTATCCATGGACCTGTCTAAATTGCTTTTAAATGCTGTAATCATACCTGCCTCTACCACTTCCTCTGGCAGCATTTTCCACACACCCACCGCCCTCTGTGTGGTAAAATTGCCCCTCAGGTCCCCTTTAAATTTTTCCCCTTTCACCTTAAACCTGTGCCTCTAGTTTTGTTACCATTCACCTTATCTATTCCCCTCACGATCTTATAAACCTCCATAAGGTCACCCCTCAGTTTCCTTTGCTCCAGGAAAAGAAAACCAGCTTATCCAGCCTCTCCTTATAACTCAAGTCCTCCAGTCCTGGGAACATCCCTGTGAATCTTTGTTGCACCTTCTCCAGCTTAACGACATCCTTCAGCTGGGTGACCAGAACTGCACACAGTACTCCAGGTGTGGGCCCACCAACATCTTGTACAGTTGTTTCGGCCGGACCAAGTAAAGAGAGCAGTTCCCTGAAAAATATTTGGGAACCAAACGGACTTTTGCAACGGTCCTATCGCTTCAGGGTCTCTGTTACGGAGGGAAACCTCACGATTTATTTAATTACTTTAAGTTCCTCAGTGGCTCTGGTGGGACTTGAACTCATGTGTCTGAATTAATAGTATCTGAACCACCAGGCAACCGTATCACTCTTGTAGCAAGTTGATAAAGTAACCATGGGCCATCTGCATTGCAAACCTGCTCTCCAATAACCTTTGTATGTAAACCTTTATCCTTAAGCAGTAATTTTCCATTCGTTAGCTATGTCACTGGATTTGTTGAACTGCTGCCAATACTTTGTTTGAGGATCGTTTGGTCTTATGGAGGCAAATAGGTGATTGAATGTCAGAAGGTAACCAGTGGACATTAGGACGCTGGTGATAGAATCCTATCATCACACCCTCTAGTGGTTGAGCTACCCAAAATATAAAAACAGCTTCGTAAACAGAGCTCCAAGTTAAACTCCTGAATTGTCAGTGTTGTTCTCCAGATCGATAATTGCCATTATAACAGCAACACCACCCACAGAGCAGAGCAGAAACATACAGAGGTTCTTAAATTAACTTTTGGTCTGTATTCCTAAAACAGAAATAGGCTAAATTAGACTTTTTGAAGGTAAATGTACCTCCTCCCCGTTTTCACCTTTTAAAAATAGTAGTGACGAGAAGAGGACGTCTTCAAGGGGCGGTGCCACATGAAGGCAGCATCCATCACTAAGGACCCTCACCATCTGGGACATGCCCTCTTCTCATTACTACCATCAGGGAGGAGGTACAGGAGCCTGAAGACCCACACTCAGTGATTCAGGAACAGCTTCTTCCCCTCCACCATCAGATTTCTGAATGGTCCATGAACCCATGAACACCTTTATTTTGCACTATTTATTTATTTTTGTAATTTATAGTAATTTTATGTCTTTGCACTGTACTGCTGCCGCAAAACAACACATTTCACGTTATTTAAGTCGGTGATAATAAACCTGATTCTGATTCTGAAGAAACTTATTTTTAACATAAAAGCTTGAGGAACTCAAGAGTCTGCAGATGCTGGAACCTGGAGCAACAAACAATCTGCTGGAGGAACTCAGTGGGCCGAGCAGCATCTGTTGGGGGAAAGGAATTCCTGATTCAGGGTTTCGACCCAAAACATCCACAGTTCCTTTCCCCCCACAGATGCTGCTCGACCCACTGAGTAGATCCAGCAGATGATTTGTTGCTGGAAGGACTCAGCCAGTCAAGCAGCATAAGATAAGATAAGATAAGATATCTTTATTAGTCACATGTACATCGAAACACACAGTGAAATACATCTTTTTGCGTAGAATGTTCTGGGGGCAGCCCGCAAGTGTCGCCACGCTTCCGGCGCCAACACAACATGCCCACAACTTCCTAACCCGTACGTCTTTGGAATGTGGGAGGAAACCGGAGCACCCGGAGGAGACCCACGCAGACACGGGGAAAATGTACAAACTCCTTACAGACAGCGGCGGGAATTGAACCCGGGTCGCTGGCGCTGTAAAGTGTTACGCTAACTGCTACACTACTGTGCTTGTACACTACACTATCTGTAGAAAGAGAAGCTAGTCAACGTTTCAGGTCAAAGACCCTTCATCAGAACTGAGAAAGGGAGAGAAGGCAAGTTGGTTTAGGTAGCAGAGGAGGTGGGAGAAGACACCAGGTGGAATAAAGGAAATGTCAGTACAAGTCCTCCCCAGGTTACGAATGCTGGACTTACGAACAGCGGTATGTATGACCGTGTGTTTGGGAGACCGGCAGGATGGATTTTTCGGCTGTTGTGGGGCTGCAGGCATCTTCTGCCAGGTAGGAATGGGGCATTTCTCCGTGCCCTCTCTCCTTCTCTCCCCGCCCACACTGAGCTGCAACAATCGGGGGCTGGGTGGAGCTGGGCAGAGCTGGGAGAGCTGAGCAGACTCACTCGCTCACTCACTGAGTCAGTGACACCGGCTCGCGGCCGCTCTCCCCATGCCTGCTCGGCCTCCCCTCACCGCTGTTTCTGTGACCCTCTCCCACACACTGTTCTTGCTCATTTCCGACTTACTAACAGTTCAGGTTGCAAACAGCTCTCAGGAACAGATCCAGTAATCGGGGGCTGCCTGTAATAGAAAGAAATATTGGACCAGTGTTAATGGACAGTAAAGCTCCCTTGTCTGTGTAACGAGTTGCTGTTGTGGAGCTGGGGGTGATGTTGTTGAGTCTGGCCTGCTGGGATGTGCTGTGCAGTTCGGAATAAAATCATCCAGTCATACAGCACGGAAACAGGCCATTCGGCCCAACTCGTCCATGCCAACCAAGGTGCCCTTCTAAACTAAACCCATCCCTCCCTAAGCCCACATCCCTCAAAACCTTTCCTATCCATGTACCTGTCCAAGTGTCTTTTGAATGTTGTTATTGTACCTGTCTCAATCACTTCCTCTGGCAGCTTATTGTGGCAGGCACGGTAGTGTAGCGGTTAGTGTAACGCTATTACAGCGCCAGCGACCTGGGTTCAATTCCGGCCGCTGTCTGTAAGTAGTTTGTATGTTCTCCCCATGTCTGCATGGGTTTCCTCCGGGTGCTCCAGTTTCCTCCCACATTCCAAAGACGTACAGGTTAGGAAGTTGTGGGCATGCTATGTTAGCGCCGGAAGCGTGGCAACACTTGCGGGCTGCCCCCAGAACACTCTACGCAAAAGATGTATTTCACTGTGTGTTTCGATGTATATGTGACTAATAAAGATATCTTATCTTATCATCTTATTTTATCTTATCTTATACAGATCACCCTCTGGGTGAAAAAATTGCCCCTCAGATTCCCATTAAATTTCTCCCCTCTCACCTTAAACCTATGCCCTTTAGTTCTTGATTCCCCAACCCTGGGAAAAAGACTGTGTGCATTTGCCCTATCTGTGCCCCTCATGATTTTATACACCTCCATAAAATCACCTCTCATCCTCCTAATCGCCAATGGTAAAAGTCCCAACCCGCTCAACCTCTCTCCATAACTTGGTCCCTCCAGTCCTGGCAACATCCTCATAAATCTCCTCTGCACTCTTTCCAGCTTAATGGCGCCTTTTCTATAACAGGGTGACCAAAACTGAACACAATACTCCAAATTCTTCTTCACCAATGCCTTGTACAATTGCAACATAACATCCCAACTTCTATACTCAATGCCCTGACTGATGAAGGCCAGTGTGCCAAATGCCTTCTCCACCACCCTGGAACAAAGAAGGCAGCAAGGAATGGTAGCACGAGTGACCAGTCCTGAAACAAGCAGAAGGCGCAGGTTATCTGAAGTTGGCTCTCCAAAATGTCCTCATTCTTCCTGGAATGTGGCTTCCCCTCGGTCAGAGTGGATGGAGCTCTCAATAGCATTGAGTACAGCAGCCAGCAGGACACTGTTAACAACAAGACCCTTAATGGTGCTAATGTAAAGAGGGATCTTGGGGTCCAAGTCCATATCTCCCTGAAAGTGGCTGCACAGGTTGATAGGGGGGTAAAGAAGGCGTATGGAATGCTTGCCTTTATTAGTCGAGGCACTGAGTTCAAGAGCCAGGAAGTTATGTTGCAGCTTTATAAAACTCTGGTTAGGCCAAATCTGGAGTATTGCATTCAATTCTGGTCACCCCATTACAGGAAGGGTGTGGAGGCTTTGGAGAGGGTGCAGAAGAGGTTCACCAGGATGCTGCCTGGATTAGAGGGCATGAGCCATGAGGAGAGGTTGGACAAACTTGGGTTGTTTTCTCTGGAGCGGCGGAGGCTGAGGGGAGACCTGATAGAAGTTTATAAAATTATGAGAGGCATAGATAGGGTAAACTATCTATGGGGTAGACTATAGGGTCAAAATGTCTAATACTAGAGGGCATGCTTTTCAGGTAAGAGGGGGTAAGTTTAAAGATAAGATAAGAGTTCTTTATTAGTCACATGTACATCGAAACACACAGTGAAATGCATCTTTTGTGTAGAGTGTTCTGGGGGCAGCCCGCAAGTGTTGCCACGCTTCTGGCGCCAACATAGCATGCCCACAACTTCCTAACCCGTATGTCTTTGGATTGTGGGAGGAAACCGGAGCACCCGGAGGAAACCCACGCAGACACGGGGAGAACGTACAAAATCCTTACAGACAGCAGTGGGAATTGAACCCGGGTCACTGGCGCTGTAATAGCGTTATGCTAACCACTGCACTACCGTGCCTGCCCAACTGCTGTGGGGCAAGGTTTTTACACAGAGAGTGGTGGGTGCCTGGAATGCACTGCCAGGGGTGGTGGTGGAGGCTGATGAGATAGAGGCACTTAAGAGGCTCTTAGACAGGCTCGTGGATGTGTAGAGAATGGAGGGGTACGGACATTGTGTAGGCAGAAGGGATTAGTTTAGTTCAGTATTTAATTACTAGTTTAATTAGTTTGGCACAACATTGTGGGCCGAAGGGCCTGCTCCTGTGCAGTACTGTTCTATGTTCTATGTTCTATGACACTAGTTTGGAAGAAGTGTAAGTGAATGAGAATCAGGTTTATTATCACTGACAAATGTCATGAAATGTGTTGTTTTGCGGTAGCAGTACAGTGCAAGACATAAAATTACTATAAGTTACACACTCAGTGTAAGTCCCTTTAAGATAGAGAGTGTGTGTGTTTGTGTGTGCGTGGCGTGCTTACGTCGATAGAAGATAAAGGACGTAATGACGTTGTTGAAGAGGTCAGAAGAAGAAGGAGAGAGAGAGAGAAGGGAGAGAGACACCAGCCTGCTAGTTTTCTCTATCGATGGATGAGAAACTATAACTGTGTCTGCCAGTGAAATCCATGTATGGAAGTGGGAGGTAATCCGGTGGAGTTCACTTTGTTGCTGAACTGTAGAAGGAAACAGGTATTTGTGTGTGGACGACCACGATTCGGATGCTTTTCGGGGTGAGGAAGTCACTACCGAGTAAACACTGAAGTGTCGCTTGGGTTCCATCGTGGAACATTTGGATTTCGTATTTACTCTCTCTGTTTCTCTACGTCTACGTCTTATCTTCAGACAACGGTGGTTGTTGAAGAAGCCCTTGCTCATGTTTCACCTTATGGCTTGCGGAACTGAACTTTAAGAACCATTCCTGAACTGGGAGTTTTGGACTTTGTCACACACACACGAAGAGTTTAGTTTTGGGGTTAACGTTCAAAGTTTAACATTTTTGAATTCTAACATACTAACATTTTTACTTTTATTTTACGTATTATCATAAGTAGTGATTAATAAAATAGTTTTTAACACTGAATCATACTCAGTGTGTTTCTTTTGTTGCTGGTTCGTGACAGAAATAAATAGATATTGCAAAAGAGGAATAATGAGGTGGTGTTCATGGGTTCATGGACCGTTCAGAAATCCGACGGCAAATGTTTGAGACTAACATTTGTGGCCTTCAATATTCCACCGTCTTCTAATTCCAGGGGTCCTGATGTTTGACAAAGTCCAGGGCTTCTGGCTGATGCACAGTGTCCCAAACTTTCCTCCTGATGTCACAAAGGGGTATTCATGGCCATCTTCTGGACGGAAATACGGACAGACTTTCCTGTGTGTTACAGTCAAATACGATCAGGTGACGGTAATCGGTAAGGAATTATTATTGTGCCTTGTTTGGGTGAATCTTTCTGTGGCATGTGTTGGAGATAAGCAGATGTATAAACTCTGCTCCATCTTCCTCACCCACAGTGTGTGTCGTTCTGGTCACTGCACTACAGGAAGGATGTGGTTGCACAGGAGAGAGGGCAGAGGGGATTCACCAGGATGTTGCCTGGATTGGAGGGTTTTAGTTATGGGGAGAGAGTGGAGAAGCTGGGTCTGTTTTCCCTGGAGCAAAGGAGGCTGAGAGGTGTATAAAATAATGAGAGGCATAGATCGGGTAGATAGTCAGGATCACTTTCCAGTGGCAGGAAAACAGGAGGGTATAGGTTTAAGGTGAGAGGTGTGATATTTAAAGAGTATCTGTGGGAAATGTTTTCTTTTTAACAGAGGGTGGTTGATATCTGGAACATGCGGCCAAAGGAGCCGGTGGAATCAGGGACAATTACTTTGTTTAAAGACATTTAGACAGGTACTTAAATAGGCAAGGCATAGAAGGATACAATCCTAGTGTGGGCAAATGGGATAGGTGTAGATGGGCAGAAAGGTCAGCATAGATAGGGTGGACCGAAGGGCCTCTTTCTGTGCTGTAGGACTCCGTGACTCTAGTAGCAGGCAAGAGGCACAAAGGGAAGGGGGGTGACTAGGAGATAAGATTTCTTTATTATTCACATGTACCTCAAAACACACAGTGAAATGCATCTTTTGCGTAGAGTATTCTGGGGGCAGCCCGCAGGTGTCGCCACGCTTCCGGCGCCAACATAGCATGCCCACAACTTCCTAACCCGTACGTCTTTGGAATGTGGGAGGAAACCAGAGCACCCGGAGGAAACCCACGCAGACACAGGGAGTGCATACAAACTTCTTACAGACAGTGGCTGGATTTGAATCCAGGTCGCTGGCCCTGTAAAGCATTATGCTAACCGTTACACTACCGTGCCTGCCGTGATGAGATTAGGATTATGTGTTTTCTATCTTAGTCCTCACTGCTGTCACTTGGCATTCAGGGCTCCCAGAGGGGACTGGCTGGAAGCAGAGTGAAGTTGTACTACTTTGAAAGAGCCATCCCCTTAACCCCACTGCCTTGCCTATTATCCCCACCCTGCTCTCTGTTTCTCCCCTCTCCCCATTTCTCCCACTCCCTTGTCCATTAATTGGTAATCAGTTTATTATTGTCACATGTACCAAGATAGAGTGAAAAGCTTTTGCTTGCGTGCCATCCAGACAGATCATTCCGTGTGTAAGTACATCCAGGCAGTACAACAGGATAACAGAATGCAGAATAAAGTGTTACAGCTACAGAGAAGGTGCAGTGCAGGCAGACAATAAGGTGCAAGGGCCACAACGAGGTAAATTGAGAGATCAAGGGTTCATCTTTACCGTTCAAGAGTCTTATAACAGCAGGACAGAAGCTGTCCTTAAATCTGGTCTTACATGTTCACAAGCCTTTGTACCTTCTGCTCAATGGGAGGGGGGAGAAGAGAGAATGTCCGGGGTGGGTGGGGTCTTTGATTACGTTGGCTGCTTTACCGAGGCGGTGGGAAGTGCAGACAAGAGTCAATGGACCTGCTGAGTTCCTCCAGCAGTTTGTTTTTTTGCTTCAGATTCCAGGATCTGCAGTCTCTTGTGTCTCCATTGGTCTAAGGTGGAGCTTATTTCCACCTTTGCCTTTCACTGTGGTGAACGACAGCCCCTCTCACTGACACCTCTAATGGGCATGAACATTTGTCTTTGTAGGTGACCAGTTCTTATACTCGAACCCCCATGTCTACAGTTGGACACTTCCTCACCTCTTCCTGCCTGAACTCTCCCACCTGCAATTTGTCGCGAAAGGTGGTAGCACTGCTCGGTCTCCGTGGAAGCGGCACGCCAAACTCACGTCCTCGGGGGGAGTCCAGTTTCAGAGCTTTGCAAAATACAAGCACTTTGGAGATGGTAAGGGTGCAGGTAGTTGGGCAAAGCAAACTCCCAGCAATGTGCTCCTGTCAGGGAATGGAACGGGGGAGGGGGAACAAATTGTGGAATCCTGTAATACAGAAGAAGGCCACTTGGTCCATCATATCCGGTCTAGCTCTTTCAATGGATCTCTTCTCCCTACTGCAATCTTTCCCACCTTATCCAGTTTACATGGAACACAGAACATAGAACAGTACAGCACAGGAACAGGCCCTTTGGCCCACAATGTCTGTGCCAAACACAATGCCAAAGTAAACTAAACCTCTTCTGCCTGCACATGATCCGTATCTCTCCACTCCCTGTATATTCATGTGTCTGTCTAACAGACTCTTAAACGCCGTGATCGTATCTGCCTCCACCCCCACCCCTGGCAGCACATTCCAGGCGCCCACCACTCTCTGTGTAAAAAAACCTGCCTCGCACATCTCCTTTAAACTTTCCCCCTCTCACCTTAAATGCATGACCTCTGCGATTGGACATTTCTACCCTGGGAGAAAGACTCTCTGCCCTAACTATGCCTCTCTTAATCTTAGAAGTTTATAAGGTCTCCCCTCAGCCTCTGATGCTCCAGAGAAAACAACCCAGGTTTGTCCAACCTCTCCTTATAGCTCATACCCTCTAATCCAGGCAGCAACCTGGTGAACCTCTTCTGCACCCTTTCCAAGGCCTCCACATCCTTCCCGTAATGGGGGCGACCAGAACTGCACACAATACTCCAAGTGCGGCCAAACCAAAGTTTTATACAGCTGCAACATGACCTTCTGACTCTTATACTCAATGCCCCGACCGATGAAGGCAAGCGTGCTGTACGCCTTCCTTACCACCCTATCTACTTGTGTGGCCACTTTCAGGGATCTATGGTCTTGGATCCCAAGATCCTTGTGTACATCAATGCTATTAAGGGTCCTGCCATTAACTGTAGACTTTCCCTTTACAGTTGGCCTCTGAAAGTGTAATACCTTAGATGTGCCTGGATTAAACTCCATCCGCCATTTCTCTGCCCATATCTGTCACTGATCTGTATCAGAATCAGAATCAGAATCAGGTTTATCATCACTAACATATGTCGTGAAATGTGTTGTTTTGCGGCAGCAGTACAGTGCAAGACATAAAGATGTAAAAATTACCATAAATTACAAAAATGAATAAATAGTGCAAAAAAAAGGAATAACCAAGGCAGTGTTCATGGGTTCATGGACCGTTCAGAAATCTGATGGCGGAGGGGAAGTAGCTGTTCCTGAATCATTGAGTGTGGGTCTTCAGGCTCCTGTACATCCTCCCCAATGGTAGTAATGAGAAGAGGGCATGTTCCGGGTGGTGAGGGTCCTTAGTGACGGATGCCGCCTTCTTGAAGGCAGGTAGGGTTGTGCCCGTGATGGAGCTGGCTGAGTCTACAACTCTGTGCAGCCTCTTATGATCCTGCACATTGGAGCCTCCATACCAGGCGGTGACGCAACCAGTCAGAATGCTCTCCACCGTACATCTGTAGAAATTTGCAAGAATCTTTGGTGACATACCAAATCTTCTCAAACCCCTAACAAAGTAGAGCCACCAGCGTGCCTTCTTTGTGTTTGCATCAATGTGTTGGGCCCAAAGTAGATCCTCTGAGATGTTGACACCCAGGAACTTGAAGTTCCTGCTGTCCCCTTTGACAGCCCTCTACACTGTCCACAACGCCACCAATCTTTGAGTCATCTGCAAACCTACTAACCCACTCATGTACATTTTCATTAAAGTCATTTATATATATGTCACAAACAACAGTGTCCCTGTGGAACACCACTGGTCATAGACCTCCAGCCAGAATAACACCCTTCCACTACCCTCTGTCTTCCTTGGGCAAGCCAACACTTTATCCAGCTTCCCTTTGAAAGTTGAGACTAAACCTGGCCTGGATCAGAACAACTGACTGCAGAAATCAATTCCTGCCTCTTATCCGTCTGCCAATTATCGATCCAGTTATTGATCCTCCTGTTTGCTCGTTTTTCCCATGTTCAGTTTCCATGTACACCACTGAGGTAAGGTTTCTTTATTAGTCACATGCACACAGAAACACGCAGTGAAATGCATCTTTTGCGTAGAGTGTTCTGGGGGCAGCCCGCAAGTGTCGCCACGCTTCTGGCACCAACATAGCATGCCCACAACTTCCCTAACCCATACGTCTTTGGAATGTGGGAGGAAACCGGAGCACCCGGAGGAAACCCACGCAGACACAGGGAGAACGTACAAACTCCTTACAGACAGCGGCTGGAATTGAACCCGGGTCGCTGGTGCTGTAATAGTGTTACGCTAACCGCTACACTACTGTGCCCAGTGAGCCGCTCACACTTTATCTAATTGAATAATTTTTTGGGTGTCATGGAACAGGCTGACATTTATTGCCCATCACTAATTGCCCTTCAACAGTGTGATTCTAAGACCATTTAAGGATGAACCACATTGGTGGGTTTATCAAGTCAAGTCAAGTTTATTGTCATGTGCACAAGTGCGGTGAGGTACAGGTACAATGAAAAACTTGCTTGCAGCAGCATCACAAGCATGTACTGTGGCATGCAGAAGTTTGGGCACCCCTGGTCAAAATTTCTGTTACTGTGAATAACTAAGTGAGTAAAAGATGACCTGATTTCCAAAAGGCATAAAGTTAAAGATGACACATTTCTTTAATATTTTTAGCAAGATTACTTTTAATTTCCATCTTTTACAGTTTCAAAATAACAGAAAAAGGAAAAGGGCCCGAAGCAAAAGTTTGGGCACCCTGCATGGTCAGTACTTAGTAACACCCCCTTTGGCAAGTATCACAGCTTGTAAACGCTTTCTGCAGCCAGCTAAGAGGCTTTCAATTCTTGTTTGAGGGATTTTCACCCATTCTTCCTTGCAAAAGGCTCCTAGTTCTGAGAGGTTCTTGGGCAGTCTTGCATGCACTGCTCTTCTGAGGTCTATCTTAACAGTTGGAGAGGTGTTCTTTTCATGAAATTCTGCACCCTTTTTTCTCCAAACATACCTTTGCTCATTGCGGCCAAAAATTTCTATTTTAACTTCATCAGTCCACAGGACTTGTTTCCAAAATGCATCAGGCTTGTCTAGATGTTCCTTCGCAAACTTCCGATGCTGAATTTTGTGGTGAGGATGCAGGACAGATTGGAGAAAAACGGGTGCAGAATTTCATGAAAAGAACACCTCTCCAACTGTCAAGCACGGGGGTGGATCGATCATGCTTTGGGCTTGTGTTGCAGCCAGTGGCACGGGGAACATTTCACTGGTAGAGGGAAGAATGAATTCAATTAAATACCAGCAAATTCTGGAAGCAAACATCACACCGTCTGTAAAAAAGCTGAAGATGAAAAGAGGATGGCTTCTACAACAGGATAATGGTCCTAATCACACCTCAAAATCCACAATGGACTACCTCAAGAGGCACAAGCTGAAGGTTTTGCCATGGCCCTCACAGTCCCCCGACCTAAACATCATCGAAAATCTGTGGATAGACCTCAAAAGAGCAGTGCATGCAAGACGGCCCAAGAACCTTTCAGAACTAGGAGCCTTTTGCAAGGAAGAATAGGCGAAAATCCCTCAAACAAGAATTGAAAGACTCTTAGCTGGCTACAGAAAGCATTTACAAATTGTGATACTTGCCAAAGGGGGTGTTACTAAGTACTGACCATGCAGGTTGCCCAAACTTTTGCTTCGGGCCCTTTCCTTTTTTTGTTATTTTGAAACTGTAAAAGATGGAAATAAAAAAGTAATCTTGCTGAAAATATTAAAGAAATGTATCATCTTTAACTTTATGCCTTTTGGAAATCAGGTCATCTTTTACTCGCTTAGTTATTCACAGTATATTCACAGTAACAGAAATTTTGACCAGGGGTGCCCAAACTTTTGCATGCCACTGTAGGTACAGACAATACACAGAATATAAAGTATTGTGTTCAGTTTTGGTCACCTCATTATAGGAAGGATGTGTAAACTTTAGAGAGGGTGCAGAGGAGATTTACCAGCATGCTGCCTGGATTGGAGAGCATGTCTTATGAGGATAGGTTGAGTGAGCTCGGGCTTTTCTCTTTGGAGAGAAGGAGGATGAGAGGTGACTTGATAGAGGTGAACAAGATGATAAGAGGCATAGATCGAGTGGACAGAGACTTTTTCCCAGGGCGACAATGGCTATCACAAAGGGACGTAATTTTAAGGTGATTGGAGGAAGGTATAAGGGGGATGTCAGGGGTAAGTTTTTTACACAGAGAGTGGTGGGTGCATGGAACGTACTGCCGGCAGAGGTTGTGGGGGCAGATACATTAGGGACATTTAAGAGACTCTTAGACAGCCACATGAATGATAGAGAAATGGGGGGCTATATGTGGGAGGGAAGGGTTAGATAGATCTTAGAGCAGGATAAAATGTCGGCACAACATCGTGGACTGAAGGGCCTGTACTGTGCTGTAATGTTCTATGTTCTATACTACGATGGGATTGGAGTGATCTTCTGCTTTAATGCTCCCATCAGGTGAAGGGAGACAAAAATCTGGCTATAATAAGTTAGGTTTTATGGGCTGGGATTGGGGTGGGGGTTGGTGATGGGTGGGGATGGGTTTGGTGAAGGATTATAGAACATAGAACAGTACAGCTCAGGAACAGGCCCTTTGGTCCACAATGTGCCGAACGAATTAAACTAGTAATTAAACACCTAACTAAACTAATCCCTTCTGCCTACACAAGGTCCATATCCCTCCATTCTATGCACATTCATGTGCCTATCAAAGAGCCTCTTAAGCATCGTACCTGCCACCACCACCAACCCTTTCAGCACATTCCAGGCACCCACCACTCGCTTGGAACAAAAAGCTTGCCCCGCACGTCTCCTTTGAACTTTCCCCCTCTCATTTTAAATGCATGTCCTCTAGTATCAGACATTTTGACCCTGGGAAAGAGATACTGACTGGCCACTCTGTCTACGCCTCTCATAATCTTAGAAACTCCTGTCAGGTCTCCCCCCAGCCTCTGATGCTCCAGAGAAAACAACCCAAGTTTGTCCAACCTCTCTTTATCGTTCATGCCCTCTCATCCAGGCAGCATCCCGGTAAAACTAGAGAAACAAAGGACTGCAGATGCTGGAATCTAGATGAAAAACACGATGATGCTGGAGGAACTCAGCAGGCCAGGCAGCATCCGTGGAGAAAAGCAGGCGGTCAACGTTTCGGGTCAGGACCCTTTTTCAGAACTGAAGGTGGGAACAGGGGAAGCCCAGTATATAGGAGGGAAAAGCAGAGCAGTGATAGGTGGACAAAAGAGGGGCGGCGGGGTGGGCACAGGGTGGTGATAGGGAGATGCAGGTAAGAGATAGTGATGGGCAGGTGTGGGGGAGGAGGGGAGAGCAGATCCACCCGGGGATGGGTCACAGGTAAGGAGAGAGAGGAAAAAAGGCTAGGAAAGGGAAGAAGAGAAGAAGCGTGGTGGGGGGGGGGGGTGTGTGGGGAAGGGAGGTGGGGATTACCTAAAGAGGGAAAATTCAATGCTCATGCCGTTAGGCTGCAAGGTTCCAAGATGGAAAATGAGGTGCTGTTCCTCCAGTTTGCGCTTGGACTTCTCCTGGCAGTGGAGGAGGCCGAGGACTGACTCATCAGTGATAGTGTGGGAGGGGGAGTTGAAGTGACTGGCAACGGGGAGATGCAGATCGTGGTTACGGACAGAGCGCAGGTGTTCTGCGAAACGGTCACCTAGTCTGCGTTTGGTCTCACCAGTGTAGAGGGGGCCACACTTGGAGCACCGAATGCAGTAGATGATGTTAAGGGAGGTGCAGGTGAATGTTTGGGTCCCTGGATGGAGGTGGTGTAGGGGCAGCATTCAGGTGAACCTCTTCTGCACCCTCTCCAAAGCCTCCACATCCTTCCCTTTAATGGGGTGACCAGAACTGAATGCAATTCTCCAGATGCGGCCTAACCACAGCTTTATAAAGCTGCAATATAACTTCCTGGCTCTTGAACTCAAAGCCTAAACTAATAAAGGCAAGTGTGCCGTATGCCTTGTTTACCACTCTATCTACTTGTGCAGCCCATTTCAGGGAGTTATGGACTTTGACCCCAAGATCCTTCTGTACGTCAATACAGCACGGAAACATGCTCTTTCGTCCAACTGGTCCATGCCGACCAAGATTCCCATCTAAGTGATTCCCATCCGCCCGCATTTGGCCCATATCCCTCTAAACCTTTCCTACCCTTGTACCTGTCCAAGTACCTTCAGAATCAGAATCAGGTTTATTATCACTGTCTTAGATGACGTGAAATATGTTATTTTGCGGCAGCAGTACAGTGCAAAGACATAAAAAATCTATAAATTCCAAAATCAATAAATAGTGCAAAGAAAAGGAACAATGAGGTAGTTTATGGTTCATGGATGGTTCAGAGATCTGATAACAGAGGGGAAGAAGCTGCTCCTGAATTGTCAAGTGTGGGTTTTCAGGCTCCTGTACCTCCTCCCTGATGGTAGTAACGAGAAGAGGGCATGTCCCGGGTGGTGAGGGTCCTTAGTGATGGATGCCGCCTTCTTGAGGCACCGCCTCTTGAAGATGTCCTCAATGGTGGGGAGGGTTGTGCCCGTGATGGAGCTGGCTGAGTCTACAACCCTCTGCAGCCTCTTGCAATCCTGTGCATTGGAGCTTCCATACCAGGCAGTGATGCAACCAGTCAGAATGCTCTCCACCGTACGTCTGTGGGTCTTTTAAATGTTGTTAATGTACCTGCCTCAACCACCTCATCTGGCAGCTCATTCCATAAATGGACCACCCTCTTGGTCAAAATGTTGCCCCTCAGGTTCCTATTAAATCCCTCCCCTCTCACCTTAACCTGTGCCCCCTAGTTCTTGATTCCCCAACCCTTGGAAAAAGGCTGTGTGCATGATTTTATACACCTCTATAAGATCATCCATTCTCCTACGCTCCGATGAATAAAGTCCCAACCTGCTCAACCTCTCTCCATAACTCAGTCCCTTGATTTCCAGTAACATCCTGGTAAATCTCCTCTGCGCTCTTTCCAGCTTAACGGCATCTTTCCTATAGCAGGGTGACCAAAACTGAATGCAATATTCCAAATGGCATCTTGTACAACTGCAACATAACATCCCAACTTCTATACTCAGTGCCCTGACTGATGAAGGCCAGCGTGCCAAACACTTTCTTCACAATGAAACGGGTTAGGGTGACAAGTGTGCGACTTATTCTTGTGATACTTTAGTGCATACAATGCATTCACTGTTGGGAGTTCTCTTGTAGATATATACACAGCGTGGGCTGCTCAGACCTTGGAGACGGATTTGTTGTCGGAGACTTGGAACAACGGTAAATACGAGCTGCCTACCAACTGCTCCCTCCCCAAACACGTTTACAATGTCAAGAGGGTCAAACTGCCAGGACCTGCTTTCTTCTACACCAACAACGACCACTCCAAGTGGTGCGTGTCTCTGCGCCCTGTCGACGGGTGGACTTGCGTCGGGGATCTCAATCGCGCCGTCGGCCAGATGTGGAGGAGCGGTGGGCTTCTGTGCACGCGGAACCCCCTGCTGTACAGAGCCTTCAGGCAATCTGTGTCCTGGTACAAGAATTGT
Source organism: Pristis pectinata (assembly GCF_009764475.1). NCBI lineage: Eukaryota > Metazoa > Chordata > Chondrichthyes > Rhinopristiformes > Pristidae > Pristis > Pristis pectinata. The sequence continues at coordinate 4,046,722 of NC_067407.1, read as the reverse complement.
TCGGGGTACCCTGTGATGGAACAGGGAGAACTTTGACGTTGAGGTTTAACAATTATTTCAGAATCAGAATCAGGTTTATTATCAGACTTATACAACGTGAAATGTGTTGTTTTGCAGCAGCAGTACTGCGCAAAGACATAAAAATCTTTATATTACAAAATAAATAAACAGTGCAAATAAAAGGAATAACAAGATAGTGTTCATGGGTTCATGGACCGTTCAGAAATCTGATGGCGGAGGAGAAGAAGCTGTTCCCGAATTGTTGAGTGTGGGTCTTCAGGCTCCTGTACCTCCTCCCTGATGGTTGTAACGAGAAGAGGGCATGTCCCGGGTGGTGAGAGTCCTTAGTGATGGATGCCGCCTTCTTGAGGCACCGCCTCTTGAAGATGTCCTCGATGGTGGGGAGGGTTGTGCCCGTGATGGAGCTGGCTGAGTCTACAACCCTCTGCAGCCTCTTGTGATCCTGTGCATTGGAGCCTCCATACCAGGCGGTGATGCAACCAGTCAGAATGCTCTCCACCGTACATCTGTAGAAATTTGTAAGTCTTTGGTGACGTACCAAGTCTCCTCAAACTCCTAACAAAGTAGAGCTGCAGGCGTGCCTTCTTCCTGATTGCATCAATGTGTTGGGCCCAGGATAGATCCTCTGAGATGTTGGTGCCCAAGAACTTGAAGCTGCTCACCCTTTCCACCGCTGACCCCTCAATGAGGACTGGTATGTGTTCTCACGACTTCCCCTTCCTGAAGTCCACAATCAGTTCCTTGGTCTTGCTGACGTTGAGCACGAGGTTGTCGTTGCAACACCACTCAACCAGCCGTTCTATCTCACTCCTATACGCCTCCTCATGGCCTCCCCGCATCATGTCTGACATGGAATTTGTTGGTTTGCAGCAGCAGTACAGTGTAAAGGCATAAACATTACTATAACTTACAAAATAAATAAATTGTGTAAAAAATGGAATAATGAGGAAGTGTTCATGGGTTCATGGACCATTCACGCTTTCACACAATGGCTCTTGGAGGATAATCTTGGCCCTCCTTCCCCAGCAGACCGGTGTGACCACCTCTAGATAGAGAACAGGCATGTTGCTTCTGGCTCGGCTGATCAGTTGAACCAGTGTCACCAACCTGTGACTTTGGTAAGAAATAAATTAATTCTTGTTGGTTGGATGACTTCCATCGAATCCCGTTCCCTCCCGACTAGCATTACTCACGTTTATGGAGGCACAGGAGATGGCAGATGCTGGAACCTGGAGCAACAATCTGCTGGAGGAACTCAGCCGGTCGAGCAGCGTCTGTGGAGGGAAAGGAATTGTCGACGTTTCAGGTTGAGACCCGGCATCAGGGCTGAGAGCGGAGAGGGGAGATGGCCGGTACAGAGAGGGGAGGGGGAGTGGCGAGACAGGAGGCCGAGGTGATTGGTGGACTGAGGAGGGGTGAGGGATGACGGGCAGGTGGTGCCTGGTAGGGGAGGGGATGGAGTTGGGAGACAGAGGGAGGTGGATGGAGGCCGAGAAAGTAAAATAAGAGGCAAATAGAACGAGGTAGGCAGAGGGGAGGTGAAGGTGGGAGACGGCTGCTGGAGGGAGATGAGCGGGAACACAGAGGGCCACCAGAGCTGGACTCTGATAAGTAAAGGTGGTGAGACTGGGAACCATTAGGGGAGAGGTGTACAGCAGGTAGAACCAGAACCAGGTAGGGGAGGGAGGGAGGGGGGGTGAAGCCTGTGGGTGAACTGTGTGTGTAGTGGGTGGTTGGATCCAGGAGGGGAGGGGGATGGAGATGGGAGGGGCTGGGGAGGGGGGATATGGGAAAGAAACGGGAGGATTGGATCTGAGGGGGGGGGGAGGGGTTAAAGCACACTAGGAGCAATGATTACCTGAAACTGGAAAACTCAATGTTCATGCCATTGGGTTGTAGATGACCCAGGCGGGATATGAGGTGTTATAGAAACATAGAAAACCTACAGCACAATTCAGGCCCTTCGGCCCACAAAGCTGTGCTGAACATGTCCCTACCTTAGAAATCACTAGGCTTACCCATAGCCCTCTATTTTTCTCAGCTCCATGTACCTATCCAACAGTCTCTTAAAAGATCCTATCGTATCAGCCTCCACCACCGCTGCCGGCAGCCCATTCCACACACTCACCACTCTCTGAGTAAAAAACTTACCCCGGACATTTTGAATTGAACCTGGGTCACTGGCGCTGTAATAGCATTACACTAACTGCTGCACTACCATGCCTGTCCTGAAACTCTCCCCTGAAGATAAACCAGAAGATGTAGCAGCAGAACTAGGCCATTCGGCCCATAGAGTCTGTTCCAACATTCAACCAGGGCTGATATTCTGTTCCTAACCCCATTCTTCCCCCTTCTCCCCGCAACCCTAAACTCTCATACCAATCAAGAACCTATCCGTCTGTGATTGACAAGGATCAGCTTCAGTCTTTAAGGAGACAAAGCCTCAAAGCCTTGGTGTGTGTGTGGGGTGGGGGGGGAGAGAAACAGAGAGAGAGAGAGAGAGAGAGAGAGAGAGAGAGGGAGGGAGAGAGAGGGAGGGAGAGAGAGAGAGGGGAGAGAGGGAGGGAGGGGGAGAGAGGAAGGGAGGGAGGGGGAGGGAGGGAGGGAGGGAGGGAGGGGGAGGGAGGGGGAGAGAGGGAGGGACGGGGAGAGAGGGAGGGAGGGGGAGAGAGGGAGGGAGGGGGAGAGGGGGAGAGAGGGAGGGAGGGGGAGAGAGGGAGGGAGGGGGAGAGAGGGAGGGAGGGGGAGAGAGGGAGGGAGAGGGGAGAGGGGGAGAGGGAGGGAGAGGGGGAGAGGGAGGGAGGGGGGGAGAGGGAGGGAGGGGGGAGGGGGAGAGGGAGGGAGGGGGGAGGGGGAGAGGGAGGGAGGGGGGAGAGGGAGGGAGGGGGGAGAGGGAGGGAGGGGGAGAGGGAGGGAGGGAGGGAGGGAGAGGGAGAGGGAGGGAGGGGAGAGGGAGGGGGAGAGGGAGGGAGAGGGGAGAGGGAGGGAGGGGAGAGGGGGAGAGGGAGGGAGGGGGAGAGGGAGGGGGAGGAGGGGAGAGGGGGAGAGAGGGGGAGAGAGGGAGAGGGAGGGAGGGGGGGAGAGGGAGAGGGAGGGAGGGGGGGAGAGGGAGAGGGAGGGGGAGAGAGGGAGAGGGAGGGAGGGGAGAGGGGGAGAGGGAGGGAGGGGGGGAGGGAGGGGGAGGAGGGGAGAGGGGGAGGGAGAGGGGGAGAGGGAGGGAGGGGGGAGAGGGAGAGGGAGGGAGGGGGGGAGGGAGGGGGAGGAGGGGAGAGGGGGAGGGAGAGGGGGAGGGAGGGGGGGAGAGGGGGAGGGAGGGGGGGAGAGGAAGACTCTGCGCCTGCGCACTCGGCTCCGCGGGAGCCCGGCGGGAGCGCCGCTAGGTGGCGGTGCGGGCCGCTGACGTCACGGGCCCTTTCCCCGGAAGCGGAAGCGGTGTGCGAGGGTTGCCATGAGCCGGCGCGGCGCCACGATGGGGCCGAAGGAGCGGCGGCGGCGGGAGGTGGAGGCCGAGGCCCCGGGCCCCTCCCCGGGCCCCTCCCCGGCCCCGGCCGAGCCCCAGCTCCCCGCCCGCCTCCCCGTCTCCGAGATCAAGAACAAGCAGCGGCGGCAGCTGATGTACCGGCGGTGGCGGCAGCTCCAGCGCAGGGTGAGGGCAGCGGGGTCAAAGGGATCTGGGGTCAGGGTGAGGGGGCAGCGGGGTCAAAGGGATCTGGGGTCAGGTTGAGGTGGCAGCGGGGTCAAAGGGATCTGGGGTCAGGTTGAGGTGGCAGCGGGGTCAAAGGGATCTGGGGTCAGGGTGAGGGGGCAGCGGGGTCAAAGGGATCTGGGGTCAGGGTGAGGGGGCAGCGGGGTCAAAGGGATCTGGGGTCAGGGTGAGGGGGCAGCGGGGTCAAAGGGATCTGGGGTCAGGGTGAGGGGGCAGCGGGGTCAAAGGGATCTGGGGTCAGGGTGAGGGCAGCGGGGTCAAAGGGATCTGGGGTCAGGGTGAGGGGGCAGCGGGGGTCAAGGGGATCTGGGGTCAGGGTGAGGGGATTGTCGGGGTCAAGGGGATCTGGGGTCAGGGCAAGGGGAGTGTCGGGGGGGTCCAAGGGATCAAGGTCAGGAGGAGGAGAGTAGTGGGTCAGAGGGATCTGGGGTCAGTGGTCAAAGAGATCAGGGTCAGGAGGAGAGCAATGGGTCAAAGGGGTCAGGGGTCAACGAGATCAGGGTCAGGAGGAGGAGAGTAATGGGTCAAAGGGAGCTGGGGTCAGGGATCAGGATGAGAGGATTGTTGGGGCGGTCAAAGGAATCTGGGGTCGGGGGATCTAAAGGGCCGGGGGGGGGAATGAGATCAGGTACCCAGATGTTAAATGTCATAGATCAGTAGGGGTTGGGTGAGGGGAATCTGGAATCAGGGGCTGTTGGGATCTGGGGTCAGGTCAATGGGATTGGGTTGGGATGAGAGAGGTTTGGGGGATCTGTTCAGATGAGGGGAGCCTAGGATCAGAGGTCAGGGATCAATGAGATCTGGGGATCAGGAGGTCAATGGTAAGTTGGGTGTGGTTAGAGTCGGGGGGGGCGAGGGGTCTGGTTATGGGATCGGTGAGAGCAGTGTGTTGAGGGAATGTCATGGATAGGATCTAGCATCAGTGGAAGAATGGGTTGTCAGGGGAGAATGTGCACCAGAATGGCAGAGGGAAAGGGGTTAAAGGCGGCGGGGGGGGTGGAATTGGTTCCATTCTCTAGGGAGCAAATGGAGTGAAATCTGGCATCGTGGATTCAGTTTAGAGACTCGGTGGTTGGCTATGGACTGGGGTGGAGTGAGGGGCTTGGATCCAGCTGGGAGGGCTGGGTGATTTATGCCCTGGACCCTGAGGAGGATTCCCTGTAGAGGCAGGGGAGGCAGGGCGTGTGCTGGAAGACGGCGAGCTGCCGGTGGGTGGAGGGAGGATGGGGAGAGGCTGCAGATGGAGAAAAAGAGAGTGCTTGAGTGTAAACAGAAGGAGAGCTGAGGGGACCAACAGTTGTTATGGGGGGGTAAAGCAGGGACCATCTGCAGGGAGGAGGGAATGGGGAGACGGATTGCATGTGCGTTAGTGGGGAAGGTGAGGAAGCGGGTTGCATGGCGGTTGCACTAAGAGGTAAGGGGAGGGCAGTGGCAGATAGTCAAAGTCAAGTTTATTGTCAATGAACAGATGCTCAAGCAACAGATTTGTGCAAAATCTTGGTCTGGTTTGTTGCGTTGGTGTGCTGATAACCGAAGACGGGTTTGAATAATTCAGTCAAAGTGTTTCCTTGAACTCTCATCTGTTTTTATTGTTTGGCTGAATCCTGCCATCTGCTTGCCATTTGCTACCCTGGATCCTTGTGTTATTTATAATCTATAATTTTGCATTATCAAGGCAGCTGTTTGGATAAAATTGCAATTAAGCAGCTAAGCAGCAGGACCTTGCTTTGATTCCTCTGTTTTTATCTGATGGTGGCAGCTGTTGCTATTGACATGAATTTTGAGAATGGAGACAAACAAAGATCTGCCTTTTGCTTGGGAGCTTCACTTCGGTGTGTGTCGTTGCTCGCCTTGGAGGTGGAAGGTGGCCTTGGGCTAGTCCTCTGACTAGCTGCATTTACGCATTCCCTAAGTTCCATTAGGTTCGAGCTACCATTACGTTCCAAAGATGCCTTATGGAGTGGTGTAGGTGCAGTGGAACAATCGAAAAAAATCGTCAAAATTAATCTATGATTGAGACATTTCTCCACAGAAAACCACGCGCTGCACATTTTTGTATTCATAAATATGCAGCTCAGTTCTCCTGGGATTGAGGGTTTGACCAACAAACCTGATTGGGTCTGTAGCCAAGAGGTTGTGATGGTGCTGGGGGGGAGATGGGAGAGGATAATATTGGGTCATGGGCTTGCTGACGCTCTAGGTTGTGGATATGTGCGAGAGTGGTGGTGGAGTGGGCGATGGCGGGATTGGGACTTCTCCCACTGCTGGGGTGAGGAAGAGCTAGGGAGGAAGCAGGAGCCAGAAAATCAGCTGGAGGTGTCTCGCCGTCAATGGAAGATACAGATCAATGGCTGATGCAGGTCATTGTAGTATTGGGTAGGTGTTTGGATGGTAGATTTAGTGTGTGGAAAGAGGGAAGTTCACGTGTCCCACTCAGACGCTCTTGTCCAGAACTGCCCAAAGGTGAGTTTCCACAGAGTCGTTGTAACCAGCACGATAAATAGAGGGGAATCAATGGATATGGTGTATTTGGAATTTCAGAAGCAATGATCAAGTCCAAACTTACTGTTGATGTGAAGTTGAGTGTCCACTTTTAGGGGGTGCAGAGAGGTTTCAAGGGGATATGTGCAGGCTAAGGGAATGGGACACGAGATAGCAGGTAGAAAATATTGTGGAGAAATATGAAGTCTTCCATTTTAAGATGGGATAGAGTAATAATTTTTAATGGCGAGAGATTGAAAGGTTTTGTTGCTCAGAAGAACCTGGCTGTCCATATTCACAAGTTGTCAGCATTAGATTTTATTCCCTTTCTCTCAAGTACATGTCCATTGCCATTGTCTTGAACTGCTTCGCGTGGGAGCAAGTTCTGTGTTTTTATCAGTCTCCAGGTAAATAAATGTCTCTTGGTTTCCTTACAGCGTTTATTAGTGCCCTTGGGGTTGGACTCTCACCAATAAGTGGAAGTGATTTCAAAAGACCTCTTTTGGGCTACATCGTAGCTTTCTGGTTTGTAAAGGGGCCCAGCCAGTACGGAAAAGTCAGTCTACCTGGTTCTGTGAATTTTTCTTACAACTGCTCTTACAATGTTTCTATGCAATTTATAATCTGACATGATATACATATGCTTCGGGGCAGAGTTCAGGAGAACCTCTTTTTGCACCTTGTGAAGTTCTGAAATGCATTTCTAGAAACAAAAGCCATGTCAAGCCTTTAGGATTGAATTGGATAAGTAGGAAGGGTAAATGATTTTGTAAATGAACACGCAGAAGAGGTTAGGATTACCGGTCAAGCAAAGGATAAACAAACTTACTTGGAGTATTGTGTGCAGTTCTGGTCACCCCATTACAGGAAGGATGTGGAGGCTTTGGAGAGGGTGCAGAAGAGGTTCACCAGGATGCTGCCTGGATTAGTAGGTATGAGCTGAAAGGAGAATTTGGACAAACTTGGGTTGTTTTCTCTGGAGCGTCAGAGGCTGAGGGGAGACCTGATAGAAATTTATAAGATTAAGAGAGGTATAGACAGTTGGAACCCAGGATAGAAATGTCAAGTACCAGAGAATACGCACTTAAGGTGAGAAGGGGAAAGTTTAAGGGAGATGTGTGGTGCAAATTTTTATACAGAGAGAGTGGAACGGACTGCCATGGGGATTGGTGGAAGCAAATTCAGGGAATGGAGCGATATGGATCAAGATCACGTGCAGGCAGAAGAGATTTAGCTTAATTCGGCATCGTGTTTGGCACAGACATTGTGGGCTGAAGGGCCTGTTCCTGTGCTGCACTGTTCTGTTGTTTGTTAGGGTGAGCAGCCACTTTCCTTACAATATTTTCTCCATAAACCTACATTTTGGAGTGAGAGAGAAGGATTGCCGTCACTTCAAGTATTTATTTTAGTTATTTTTGGTGGCTGCTTCTGGTTCTTTTCAACACTTTATATTAATAAACCATCTGGGAATCTTTCCTGTGTCATGTCAATTGAAACAGATTCAAGGTAACTTTACAAAAACAGTGAAGGTTTCCTGAATATCAGGTTCGTGGGAAGTTCAGTATGACTTACTTGGGTAAAGCAAAGCACTTCTGTGACAAGTGGACCATCGCGATCTCTTTGGGGACAGAGGTGACCTGCACAAGAGGGACAGGTCGCATCTGGACTGGAGGGGCACCAATATCCTATCAGGGAGATTTACTAGTGCTGCTTGGGGGTGTTAAACCTAATCTGCAGGGGGCTGGGACCCAAAGTAGTTGTGTAACAGACTACTGTTATGGAACCTGGTGTGGAGGCTCCAATTCACAGGATCGCAAGAGGCCGCAGAGGGTTGTAGACTCAGCCAGCTCCATCACGGGCACAACCCTCCCCACCATCGAGGACATCTTCAAGAGGTGGTGCCTCAAGAAGGCAGCATCCATCACTAAGGACCCTCACCACCCAGGACATGCCCTCTTCTCATTACTACCATCGGGGAGGAGGTACAGGAGCCTGAAGACCCACACTCAATGATTCAGAAATAGCTTCTTCCCCTCCGCCATCAGATTTCTGAACGGTCCATGAACACTGCCTCATTATTCCTTCTTTTTCACACTCTTTATTTAGTTTTGTAAGTTATAGAAATGTTATGTCTTTGCACTGTGCTGCTGCCGCAAAACAACAAATTTCACGTCATATAAGATGGCGATAATAAATCTGATTCTGAGAAAGAATCAAATATAGAGGTTAAAGCAAGTGAGTCCAGGCAGGGGTAGGACAGGGAGTGTGGAAGCTCTAATAGGCTTTACTTTAATGCAAGCAGCCTCACAGGTAAGGCAGATGAACTCGCGGCATGGATGGGAACATGGGATTGTGATATTATAGCTATTAGGAAACTATGGACGGGGCTGGCAGCTCAGTGTTCGAGGGTACTGATGCTTCTGGCATGACGGAGATGGAGGAGGGGGCGACGTTGCGATATTGATTAGGGAGAACATCGCGGTAGCGAGGGTATCTTCAGGGGGCCATATGGGTAGAACTTAGAAACGTAGAGGATTATACTCTAGGCTCCCCAGTAGTCAGAATTAGAGGAGCAAATAAGTAGGGAGACCATAGATAGGTGAGGGAACAATAGGGTTGTAATGGTAGGTAAATTTAAATTCCCTACTGTTGACTGGGATTAAGTGGAGCAGAATTTGTTAAGTGTATCCAGGAAAGTTCTTTTGAAGCAACATGTAGATGGCCCCACTAGAGAGGGGGCTACACTCGACCTCCTCTTAGCAAATGAGGCTGGCAAGTTGCTGGTGCGTCAGTGGGTCTGCAGTTTGGGACCAATGACCATAATTCTGTTAGTTTGGGTCCAGTGACCTTAACTCTATCAGTTTCAAGATGGTCATGGAAAAATATAGGACTGGTCCTCTGTTGCGGGAGGGTTAATTCTGAAGGCATCAGACAGGAATGCGCAAAATTTGATTGGGAGAGGCTGCTTGCAGGTAAAGGGATGTCAGGTGAGCGGGAGCTGTTTAAAAGTGAGATAGGAAGAATTCAGGGTCAGTGTGTTCCTGTCAGTGAAGGGCACGGCTGGCGAGATTAGGAAACTTTGGTTGACGAGATGTGTGTCTGGTCAGGAAGAAGGAGGCATATGTCAGGGATAGGTAGTTGGGGTCAAGCAAGTCCTTTGACGTAAGAAGGAAATTAGGAGGGCATCAAGGGGTCATGAGATATCTCTGGTGGGTAAAATAAAGAAGAATTCTGAAAGATTCTTTGTATATTAATGGCAGAAGGGTAGCTCGGGAGAGAGTAGGTCCCCTCAAGTGTGCTAATCTATGTGTGGAGCCATGGGAAATGGGTGAGGCCTTCAACGAATACTGCTTGTCTTTATTTACTGCGGAGAAGGACATAGAAGCCAGTGAGTTTGGGGGAGATCAGTGACATCTTGGAGCATATCAGCATTACGAAGGAGGTCTTGAAACGCATAAAAGTGGATAACTCCCTGGGACCTGACCAAGTGTATGCTAGGATGTAATGGGAAGTAAGGACGACGTTGCTGGGCCTTGGCAGAGATTTTTGTATCTTCATCACCCGCAGGTGAGGTACTGGAAGCTCGGAGGATAGCTAGTGTTGTCTCTTTATTTAAGAAGGGCAGTAGGGATAAGCCAGGGCACTACAAGCCAGTGAGTCTTGCATCAGCGGTGGGAAAGGTGAGTGAGACAGGATTTATTTGCATTTGGAAAGGCAAGGACTGATTAGGGATGGTCAGCATGGGAAATTGTATCTCACGAATTTGACTGAGTTTTTTGAAGAGGCGACCAAGAGGATTGATGAGGGCAGGACTGTAGATGGACTTCAGCAAGGCCTTTGACAAAGTACCACATGGGAAGCTGGTTTGGAAAGTTAGATCACATGGGATCCAGGGTGAGATAGCAAATTGGATACAAAATCAGCTTGGTGGTAGGAGGCGGAGGGTGATGGTGGAGGGTTGTTGTTGAGATTGGAGGCCTGTGACCAGTGGTGTGCTGCAGGGATCGGTGCTGGGCCCACTGTTGTTTGTCATCTATATTAGTGATTTGGATGAGAATGTAGGTGGCCAGGTTAGTAAGTTTGAAGATGACACCAAAATTGGTGGCGTGGTGGACAGTGAAGAAGGTCACAACTGGATCTAGATAAACTGGAAAAGTGGGCCAAGGAATGGCAGATTGAATGTAACTCGGACACGTGAAAAGTGATGCATTTTAGGAAGTTAAATCAGGCTGGGACACAAACAGTGAATGGCAGGACCTTGGGGGATGTTGTTGAACAGAGAGATCTTGGGGTACTAGTATATAGTTCCCTGAAAGTAGCAATACAAGGTGGTGAAGAAGGCGTATGGCATGCTTACCTTCATTTGCAAGGTTGACTGGAGCTGTGTAGAACTAGACTGAATTACTGCACTGTTGCTGGTCATGTGAGCAGTCTGAAAGGTTGAATTTGCAAAAGCCTCCCCACCATCCAAAGGGTCAACTTTTTAATTTGCACCCAGACCAGCATTTATTGGCTGTCCCAAACTGCCCCCTGAACTCTGTGGCTTGCTGGGCCATTTTAAGAGTGTGGGTCTGGAGTCACATTTAGATTGGATAAAGATGGTAGATTTCCTTCCCTGGTGGGTTTTGGTCACAATATTGCAAGGCTTCACCATCATCGATACTAGCTTTTTATTCTAGATCTACATAATTGTCTGAATTAAAGTTCCCCAGCCACTGGGGCAGGATCCCATTTCCAATCTCTGGATTACTGATACAGGCCTTTTGTTACTAGTCCAGTAACAATCCTTAGTTTAGTGTAGCCCTACCATCAGGAGAGCATTGGACGACTGCTCATTATTTGTTAAAATTGCTTCATCCACAAGAACAGTAGGAAAGCCCCACATTCAGCACCATGTACCTGACTAGCTTGTTGATACTGTTACAGTGATCGATCTCCCACCTTCTGTCGTGTGTATTACAACCATCGGATCAGTAGCACCCAGAAGGACAAGCAGCAGTTCAGTAAGAACATCGTCCCCAGTGGTAACCACCCCGACTGTCGTGTGATGCCTTATTTCCCCTTCAGTACTCCCAAGTTCCCAATTCCTATTGTATGGGAGTTCCATCACAACTAGCAGTTCACAAAAGACGACAGCAGTTCCCCGGGCAACTGGGGAAGCATTAATTGTAATTTGTCAGCCCTGATTGGATTGAAGAATGCGGCAGTGTTTCCCTATGTAAACTCTCTGCAGGATGTAAGTGTGTAATTTTGGACTGAAGCTCTAATGCATTGGTAATTGGTTTATTATTGTCGCATGTACTGTGATAAAGTGAAAAGCTTTTGTTTGCCTGTCATCCAGACAGATCCTTCCATTGTACAAAAGGAAAAAAAAAACAGAATGCAGAATATAGCGTTACAGATACAGAGAAAGTGGGAGGTGGACAAATCAGGTGCAAGGGCCACGACAAGGTAGATTGGGAGATCAAGAGTTCATCTTTAGAATATAGAAACATAGAAAACCTACAGCACAATACAGGCCCTTCGGCCCACAAAGTTGTGTGGAACATGTCCCTACCTTAGAAATTACTAGGCTTACCCATAGCCTCTATTTTTCTCAGCTCCATGTACCTATCCAACAGTCTCTTAAAAGACCCTATCATATCCGCCTCCACCACCGCTGCCGGCAGCCCATTCCACACACTCACCACTCTCTGAATAAAAAACTTACCCCTGACATCTCCTCTATACCTACTGCCCAGCACCTTAAATCTGTGTCCTCTTTAGTGTGTAAGAGCTCCGTTCAAGAGTCTGATAACAGCTGTCCTTGAGCCTGGTGGTACGTGTTCTCAAGCTTTTGTATCCCCTACCCAATGGGAGAGGGGAGAAGAGAGAATGTCTGGGGTGGGAGGGGTCTTTGATTATGTTGGCTGCTTTCCCGAGACAGCGGGAAGTGTAGACGGAGGGAGGCTGGTTTGCCTGATGGACTGGGCTGTGTTCACAACTCTCTGCAATTGCTTACGGTCTTGGGCAGAGCAGGTGCCATACCAAGCCGTGGCGCATCTGGAAAAGTTGGTGAGGGTCATCAGGGACATGTCAAATTTCCTTGGAGAGTGCTGCGTTGCAATGGTACCTTTTTCCCAGATGTGGCTAATGGTCATGGTTTGGGTGGATGTGAAGATATACTGAATCCAATTGTACAATATGAACAAGAGCTGGAGTCTGCCCAACCCATCGACTGACACGGCCTTGTATACAGAAGCAAAATACCGCAGCTGCTGGAAAACTGAAATAAAACCAGAGGTTGCAGGGAAAACTCGGCAGGTCAGGCAGTGTCTATGGAGAGAGAAGCAGAGTTAATGTTTCAGTCGGTGAATGAAAAGTTCTGGTTCTTGGAGGCAAGTCATTAAGCTGAAACGTTAACCATTTTGCTCTTCACAGGTGCTGCCTGACTGGCCTGGTGGGATTTTCTGGGTTTATTTGTAGCCTTTTAATGCTTAACGGGATATAGCTCTCCTTCAGGCTATGTGCACCCTTGCTGAGAATAACTTGGCATTCATTTTCATCCACATAATTGTGTCTCCACTTCAAAAATAAGGATTTTGAGGAAGCGGTGAGGTATTTTATAAATGGAATTTTTTTTCTTTGCCAATACAATAAGCCAGCATTGTGAAAGCTCTGCAGCCAGACAAGAACTGAAACGTCTGATGTATTTTTATTAAATGTTCCATTTGCTGCAGTAAAAATGTGACCTGGCTGACGATGTTCAAATAAGTGAGTAATGATCTTTTCATGTGGGAAAAGATGCATGGGAAACATCTGGGTGTGTATTCAGGGAGAATTTCAGTGGCATTGTATAATATTTGCTTTCAAAGTTTCCATTTCCTTGAATGGAGTTTCCTTAATTTACAATATACACGAAGTCCTTCTTGCGTTTGAGGGACAGAGGCAGGAACTTCCTGCAGATAACAAAAACGTGAATGTCATTAGGGCTACTTGCAATAGCACTCAGGCTAAATCAGCACTTGCAGGAATATAATTTACAGGTTACGAGCAGGGACTGTGACTGACTGCTCCGCAAACACTCAGCGTGGACTTGATGTGCTGTGAAGAAGTTCTGTGATGTTTTAGTATAGTATTGAGGCTGCTGCATCCTGTGTGTATTCTGTCGTTAGAATGAGACATTAAACCATATGAGTATCAAAGATCCATTGGTGTTACATTGAAGCAGAGCAGGAAGTTGTGCCGGCCGATACTTATCCTTCCACCTTTGTCATTATTACATTGCCATTCGTGAAGACAAGCAAACTGGCTGCAGCAATTCCTGTTGTGCAACCACAGAATTTACCTTCAAACATACTTCATTGCCTTTGAGGCTTCCTGGGACCCCCGAATGGGGTCATAGAGTCATACAGCACGGAAGCAGGTCCTTCGGCCCAACTCGTCCATGCCAACTCTGTTGCCCAGCGAGCTCGATCCATCTGCCCGCATTTGGCCCATAGCCCTCTAAACCTCTCCTATCCATGTATTAAGATTAAGGTATCTTTATTAGTCACATGTACATCGAAACACACAGTGAAATGTGACTTTTTGTATATTGAGAATGTACTGGTGGCAGCCGCAAGTGTCGCCACACTTCCAGTGCCAACATAGCACGCCCACAACTTCCTAACCTGTACGTCTTTGGAATGTGGGAGGAAACCGGAGCACCCGAAAGAGACCCACGCAGTCACAGGGAGAACGTACAAACTCCTTACAGACAGCAGCGGGAATTGAACCGGGGTCGCTGGCGCTGTAATAGTGTTATGCTAACCGCTACACTACTGTTATCTAGATGGCTTTTAAATGTTGCTAATGTGCCCGCCTCAACCACTGTTTCTGGAGTGAAAGGTGAATGCAGGTCTTTCAGTCTAAGGACATGCTGAATTGGGCGATCCCATATAGTTAAGCCAAGCCTAAATTCGTTTTCATACAACCATTTTAGCATTGGCTTTGTGGTTGATTTGCCCCGTGGTGTAGCAATAGTGCTTACCCCCACTGCAATCTTACAAGCTGCCTCCAACATTTCTTTTGAGAGGTAACTGAGGCTGACTCTGGGTGTTGTGAATACGGGTGGGTTTTCTGATGGGGAGCAGAACTTGTGCCTCTTCTGACATTGATCCTACTTTATCTTTTCCTATTGTTCAGGAACAACTGGAGGCCAAAAAGAAACGGAAGAAGGAGAGAGAAGCGCTGGGAGACAAGGTGACCGTCACTTGTAGTGTGTTTAAAGTTTACCGGGAAGGTGGGAGTTCGGATACGTGGACAGGCCAGAGAACTTGGAGCTTCTCTTCCAAGCGCAAGGGAACTTAAGCAGGCAATTAATAGTGATACAAGAGACTACAGATGCTGGAATCTGGAGCAACAGACAAGATCTTGTTTGTTGCAATGAATAGTGGCATTCAAAACCACAAATATTTTGATGGATTAAATAAGGAGGAGTTGTTTTGAGGCAGCAGAGTATTTAACCAGAGGACTCGAGTCTAAGGCAATGGGTGATGTTTATGTCGGCAGTGGGGAGGTTATAATCTGGATGAATGACTGAAGGCTGGTGAAAGTAGGTTTAATTAGTAACTTCAAAAGGGTAATGTATAAGTACTTGAATGAAGAAAGCTTGTAATTGAAGGATGGGTGAGTGCTCGAAAACAGGCCCTTCGGCCCACTGTGTTGACTATCAAGCCTCCAGTTTTACACTAATTCTAATTTTATTCTGCCAACATTAACCATTAATTCCATAAGACCATAAGATAGAGGAGCAGAATTAGGCCATTTGGCCCATCGAGTCTGCTCTGCCATTCAATCATGGCTGATTTCTTTTTCAAACCCATTCTCCTGCCTTCTCCCCGTAACCCTTCACCCCCTTACCAATCACGAACCTATCCATCTCTGCCTTAAATACACCCCAGATCCCAACTCCCTGCAGATTCCACCACTCATATAAACACTGGGGCCAACTAACCGACCAACCCACACATTTTTGGGATGTGGGAAAATACTGGAGCAACTGGAGAAAGCCCATTGGATCACAGGGAGAACATGAAAACTCAGCACAGACAGCACTGGGGGTTAGGATTGAATCCAGCTCACTGGAGCTTTGAGGCAGCAGCTCTACTGGCTGTGTTACTGTGCCACCTTTGGAAAAGTTTATTGGAAACATTTACCAAAGAGCCAGCAATAATTCAATTAGTCTTTGGTGCTCTATGATTTTATGTTATAATTATTGCAAACTGGGAAGGCATTAACTGTGAATTCTGTTCAGTTACCTTTTGTTCCTCAGTCCTTTTACCCTCTGCAACAGATTTTGTGTTCCTGCCATGTAGAACAAAAGGCAAAAATCTTAAAATTGGAGCCAGTCGAACCTGTTTAGGATGAAGCCATCCAGCATCTGGACAGCCAGCGGCTCTTTCCCAGGGCACTGATGCTCAATACAAGAGGGCATGGCTTTAAAGTAAAGGGTGGGAAGTTCAAGAGAGATATCAGAGGAAGGTATTTTTACCCAGAGAGTGGTTGGTGCATGGAATGCGCTGCCTGGGGTGGTGGTGGAGGCAGGTACATTGGTCAAATTCAAGAGATTACTAGATAAGCATATGGAGGAATTTAAAATAGAGGGATATGTGGGAGGAAGGTGTTAGATAGTCTTAGGCAAGATTTAAAGGTCGGCACAACATTGTGGGCTGAAGGGCCTGTATTGTGCTGTACTGTTCTATGTTCTATGTTAAGCCAATAAAAGATTCTTCACCCAAAGGAGAACGGAAATCCAGTGGTCTATCTCCAAAACTGCTGATGCAGAGGGTCAATTTGAAAATTTCATGCCTGAGATTAGTGGATGAGACTGAGGTACGGAACTGGGAAGAGCTGGAGAAGTTGCTCGATTTTCCCCTCTGTAATCCACAGACACCCAGCCAATTGCAACACCCACAACTGCTGCCTCAAACAAACAAGGTTTGATGGCTGACTTCTCCACACAGCTGAACAAGGATGAGAGGCAGGGCATGTTTATATGTTCTGCGTAAACTCAGTCCTGCATTGTGGGTTGCATGGCCGTTGTCTGTGAAGGTATGTTATTTGTTAAACCATTCCATATCAAATGTGTGAATGAGTCTATGAGCACAGATAAGGATGGCGAAATATCACCTGAGATCATCTTCAAAGGAGGTGGAATCTGACAGATCAGACAGAACGTGGTACAGGGGTACTATATTGTTTTGGTTTGAATGAGGTGTGTAAAATTATGAGGGGCATAGACAGGGTGAATGACCACAGTCTTTTTCCCAGGGAATCAAAAACTAGAGGGCATAAGGTTAAAGTGAGAGGTGAAAGATTTAAAGGGGACCTGAGGGGCAACTTCTTCACGCAGAGGGTGGTGCGTATGTGGAACGAGCTGCCAGAAAAAGTGGCTGAGGCAGGTACAATAACAACATCCAAAAAACATTTGGATAACTACATGGATAAGAGGGGCTTGGAGGGATATGGGCCAAACGCAGGCAAATGGGACTAGGTTGGTGGTCGGCATGGACAGGTTGGGCCGAAGGGCCTGTTTCCATGCTGTATTTCGCTGACTCCAGTGAGAAGCACCAGAACCAAATGTGTAACTAAAATTGGTACATTAACAAGATTGTTAATGGAAACAATTATAATCAAGATTCCAAGGAACTGATTGAAAAATTTAATTACTACTAAAATAAACTAAATTAAGATGGGCATGTCAGGGCAGGTGGCGTTACTGGTATTGATTTATTATTGTCACTTGTACTGAGGTACAGTGAAAAACTTGTCTTGCATACCGATCGTACAGGTCAATTCGTTACACAGTGCAGTTACATTGAGTTAGTACAGAGTGCATTGATGTAGTACAGGTAAAAACAATAACAGTACAAAGTGTCACAGCTACAGAGAAAGTTCAGTGCAATAAGGTGCAAGGTCACAACAAGGTAGATCGTGAGTCCATCTGGTGAAGGCTATGATGACCCATGGCTGGCACATCTGCAGTGCTTGCAGCTTAAGGAACTTTAGCTCAGGGTTAATGAACTGGAGTCTGAAATGTGGACAGTGCAATGCATCAGGAAGGGACGGAGTTAGTTGGACACCAGGAGGCAGTCGTGCTCCTTCGGCACTGCAGAACTGGTCAGTGATTCAGCATGGGAGGGTGTGACTCAGACTGAGACAGCTGTGGAGATCTGCAAGGCAGCATTGGAAGAAGTTCAGCCCTTGCTCTTGCCCAATAGGTCTGAAGTTCGTGCAGCCTGTGTGAACAAGAGGAGAGATTGCAGGAAGATGTGCAAGCTGGTACAGTTGGGAAAATAAAATGAAGTACAGTCGGATAGGGGACAGTGTGGTTCAGGGGATAAATGCTGTGGTTGTGACTGTGAATTCTGAAGACTGTTGTGCCCACTCGATGCAAGAGTTATGGATATCTTCTTGTGGACAGGAGAGGAAGTTTCTGTGAGACGGGGAAGATTCAGTTGCTACGGTGCACGTAGTTAGCAAATGCATAAGTACGACTAAGAAAGGGTTTCTGCTGGGGGGTTATCGACACCCAGGGTTTAGGTTTAAAAAGCAGAGTCACAGATACAATAATCTCAGTGCCACAGTCTGAGCTACGAGTAAATTGGCATAGGGTCAGTAAGAGTTGAATAGGTGATGCAAAGATCGGAGTGGGAAAGTGGGTTTCAATTCATGGGACACTGGCACCAGCTCTAGGAGGGAGCTGTTCCATTGGGACAGAGTTCACTTGAATCCAGCTGGGATCAGCATCCTGTCAAATCACACAACCAGGGCCGTGGATAGGACTTCAAACTAAATAGGTTGGGTGGAGGAGGGGCAGGTTCAGGTGACAGAGGTTGTAGAAATTTGCAGAGGAGGAATAAGGCAGCAGTGTAGGGTGGCGATGTCAGTAACCAGGACAGGAAGGGAAGAGGCAAGCACCTACAAATGCACTCAGAGCTGATGAACTGTGAAAAAATGAAAGGTTCATTATCTGAATACACGCAGCATTGATAACAAAATGGATGGATTGATTGCAGAAATAGATGGGTATGTTCCAACTGTCATCATCGAGATGTGTTAGTCAGGTGACTGAGGCTTTGGTATGACATTTCAGATGGGTAGGCAGGAAGGAAAAGGTGGGGTAGCTCTTAATAAAGGATGAGATCACTATGGCAGCAAGAAGTGATCTTGTCTTGGAACATCAAGATGCAGAAACGGTTTGGGTGGAGGTGCGAACTGCAAAGGAAAGAAGTGGTGGTGGGAGTTGTCTGTGGGCCTCCTGATAGCGCAGAGTGTAAGTCAAGAAATAACAGATACTTGTTAGAATAGTATGGTCGGGGACTCTGGGAAGAGTTGTTATAACATGATAGAATTTCACATTTGTGTGAGAAACCCAGGTCTGAAACTAGTGTCTTAAACTCAAGCGAGGACGATTACAGAGGTGTGAAAGTAGTTGTATACAGCGAACTGGCAAAATAAATGAAAAGGTAAGATGGTAGATAAGCAGGAAATATTTAAGGATTATTATATATTAAATTATTATATTAAATACATAAAATATTTAATATCTAATAAACCATTGGACCAATCTTGCTTGTGGGATCTTACTGAAGCCTTTGTAGACTACATCAACTCCATTCTTGTGATCAATGCATTTTGTTGGCAACACACACAAAATGCTGGAGGAACTCAGCGGGTCGGGCAGCATCTATGGAATGAAATGAACAGTTGACATTTTAGGCCAAGACCCTTCGTCAGGACTGGGTCTCGACCCGAAACGTCGACTGTTTATTTCCCTCCATAGATGCTGCCCGACCCGCTGAGTTCCTCCAGCATTTTGTGTGTGTTGCTCCAGATTCCAGCATCTGTGGAATCTCTTGTGTCAATGCATTTTTTTTAAATTAAAATTTTTATTTACAGCGTGGTAACAGGCCCTTTTGGCCCAACGAGTCCACGCCACCCATTTTAAACCCCCAAATTAACCTACCCGTACGTCTTTCGAATGTGGGAGGAAACGGGAGCACCCGGGGGAAACCCACGCAGACACGGGAGAACATACAAACTCCTTACAGACAGCGACGGGAATCGAACCCCGATCACTGGCGCTGTAGTAGCATCGCGCTAACCACTATGCTACCGTTACCTCTTTAAAAAAAATTTCAGTCAAATTAATCTTCCTCTAAGAAAGTGATGCTGACAGCCTTTGATTAATCCATGCCCTTACATCCGTAGGTTAGTCTTCTTCCTTGGGATTTTTTTGTCCAGTATCATCCTTATGACTGATTTTAGATCCACTGGCTGGCAGTTACTAGGCTTGCTCCTTCAATAAATGTATGGTATTTGCTGTCCTTCAGTCATCTAGCACCTCACCTGTGGCCAGTAAAGATTTAAGAATTTTCTCCGGGCCCCAGCAATCTCTTCCTTTACTTCCCACAGCAGCCTGGGATACATCTCATTAGGCTTCAGGGATTTATCCATAGTAAGCCTGCTTTTTAATGTTAATATGTTCCAGAATTTCACCATCCTTGAATTCTCCAGCTACAGTGCCCTTCTGCTTAGTGAATACAGATGAGAAGTATTCATTTAAGACCTGTGTCCTCTGGATCCACACACGCATTGCCATTTTGTTCCTGAATAGGCCTTGCTCTTTTGCTGGTGGCCCTCTTGCCCTTAAATTCTGAAATTTTCCATATATTTTTGTAATTTTTGAAGTGATATTTCATGCCCCCTATTTCCATGCCTGATTTTTTTTAAGTATCCTGCTGCACATATTATACTCCTGAAGTACCTCCCTGATTTCAGTTATCTACACCTATCACATGCTTCCTGATACAGGGTCTCAACCCGAAACATCCCTCTGCCTCCACAGATGCTGCCTGACCTGCTGAGTTCCTCCAGTTATTTGTTTTTTGCCCAGCTTCCAGCATCTGCAGTCTCTTGTGTCTCCTGTTACAAGATTCCTTCTTTTCCTTTATCCAGCTCTTGATATCCCTGGACATTATTATTTCCTTTCACCATTATAGGAACACATTGGCCCTGAACTGTCACTATTTAATCTTTAAAAGCTTCCCATTTGTCTGATTATGGACCTACCTGCAAGTAGATGCTTGCACTTAACTTTCACCAGGTCCTGTCTTCAGATATAGAAGTTGACCTTCCCTCAATCCAGGATCTTAATTTCCGTACCATCCTTATCCTTTTCCATAACTTCTTTGCAGTTTTTAGAATTCTGGTCACTATCTCCGAAATGCTCTCCCACTGACAGTTCAATCACTTGTGCAGCTACATTCACTAAGATTAGGGATGACCTTATAGAGGTATATAAAATCATGAGGGGTGTGGATAAGGGGGATGGTCACTGTCTTTTCCCCAGGGTAGGGGAGTCTAAAACTAAAGGGCATAGATTTAAGGTGAGGGGAAAGATTTAAAGGGGACTTGAGGGAAAGCTCTCACACAGAGGGTGGTGGGTATATGGAATGAGCCCTCCAGCCCACGATGTTGTGCTGACATTTTATCCTACTCTAAGATCTATCTAACCCTTCCCTCCCACATAACCCCCTATTTTCTATTATTCATGTGTCTAAGAGTCTCTTATATGTCCCTAATGTATCTGCCCCCACAACCTCTGCCGGCAGTGCATTCCACGCACTCACCACTCTCTGTATAAAAAAACTTACCTCTGACATCCCCCCGTACCTTCCTCCAATCACCTTAAAATTATGTCCCTTCATGTTAGCCATTTTTGCTTTGGGAATAAGTAAGTGTCTTTGAGTCCACTCGATCTAAGCCTCTTATCATCTTGTACACCTCTATCAAGTCACCTCTCATCCTCCTCTCCAAAGAGAAAAGCCCTAGCTCACTCAACCTATCCTCATAAGACATGCTCTCCAATCCAGGCAACATCCTGGTAAATCTCCTCTGCACCCTCTCTAAAGCTTCCACATCCTGCCTATAATGAGGCGACCAGAACTGAACACAATACTCCAAGTGTGGTCGAACCAGAGTTCTATAGAGCTGCAACATTACCTGGCGGCTCTTGAACTCAATACTCTGACTAATGAAGGCCAACACACCATACACCTTCTTAACAACCCTATCGAGCTGCACGACAACCTTGAGAGATCTATGGACGTGGATCCCAAGGTCCCTCTGTCCCTCTGTTCCTCCACACTGCTAAGAGTCCTGCCATTAACCTTGTATTTTGCCTTCGAATTCGATCTCCCGAAGTGTATCACTTCACACATATCCGGGTTGAACTCCATCTGCCACTTCTCAGCCCAGCTCTGCATCCTATCAATATCCTGCTGTAATCTACAACAACTTTCTACCCTATCCACAACCCACCACCCTTTGTATCATCAGCAATCTTACTAACCCAACCTTCCACATCCTCATCCAAGTCATTTATAAAAATCACTAAGAGCAGGGGTCCCAGAACAGATCCCTGCGGAACACCACTCGTCACCGACCTCCAGGCAGAATATGCTTCATCTACCACCACCCTCTGTCTTCTGTGGGCAAATCTGAATCCACACAGCCATGTTTCCCTGGATCCCATGCCTCCTGACTAGGTCCAGTACTGCCCCTTCTTTAGTCAGACCAACTACTTACTGGCTCAACAAGCTCTCCTGGATACAGTTGAAAAATTCCACCCTCTCTGAGCCTTTCATGCTAATGCAGCCCCAGTTAGTATTGGGGAAGTTGAAATCCCCTGCTGATATAACCGTATTACTCTTACATGTACCTTAGGGGTGTAGATAAGGGGGATGGTCACGGTCTTTTCCCCAGGGTAGGGGAGTCTAAAACTAGAGGGCGTAGATTTAAGGTGAGGGGAAAGATTTAAAGGGGACTTGAGGGGAAGCTTTCACACAGAGGGTGGTGGGTATATGGAATGAGCTGCCAGAGGAGGTGGTAGAGGCGGGGTCGATTACAATGTTAATTACATAGATGGGGAAGGTTTAAAGGAATACGGGCAGAATTAGAGTGGGAGTAGGCCATCTGGCCATTCAAAACTGCTCTCTGATTCACCAAACTCTATACTGATCACCTTATGATGAAGGGTTAAGCAGGCTGGACTATACTCACTGAATTTTAGAAGAATGAGAGGTGATTAGATTGAAATATTAGACCCTGATGCAGCATGGCGGGATAGGTCCTGAGAGGATCTTCCCCCTTGCAGGGAGAATCTAGAACTAGGAACCATAGTTTCACAAAGAGCAGTCGCATGCTCCGAGATGAAAGGGAACTACTTAGAACCATAGAACCATACAGCACAAAACAGGCCCTTCAGCCCACCATGTTGTGCTGTCCATCAAACCACCCTCACACTACCTAACCCCTTCCTCCTGCATATCCCCCCATCCCACACTCCTCCATATGCCTATCCAACAAGCTCTTGAACCTGTTCAATGTATCTGCCTTCACCACCACCCCAGGCAGTGCATTCCATGCACCAACCACTCTCTGGGTGAAGAACCTCCCCCTGACATCTCCCCTGAACCTCCCACCCATAACCTTAAAGCCATGCCCTCTCGTCTTGAGCATTGGTGCCCTGGGAAGGAGGCGCTGACTGTCTACTCTATCTCTTCCTCTCAGTATTTTATATACCTCTATCATGTCTCCTCTCATCCTCCTCCTTTCCAGTGAATAAAGCCCTAGTACCTTAAGCCTCTCCTCATATTTCAATACTCTCTAATCCAGGCAGCATCCTGGTAAATCTCCTCTGCACCCTCTCCAATGCCTCCACATCCTTCCTATAATGAGGCGACCAGAACTGAACACAGTACTCTAAGTGTGGCCTAACTAGAGCTTTGTAAAGCTGCATCATCACCTCGCGGCTCTTAAACTCAATCCCGCGACTTATGAAAGCCAACATCCCATTGGCCTTCTTAACTGCTCTTTCTACCTGTGAGGCAACTTTCAGTGAACTGTGAATATGAACCCCCAGATCCCTCTGCTCCTCCACACTGCCAAGTACCTTGCCATTCACCCAGTACTCTGCCCTGGAGTTTGTCCTTCCAAAGTGTACCACCTCACACTTCTCTGGATTGAACTCCATCTGCCACTTGTCAGCCCAGCTCTGCATCCTATCAATATCCCTCTGTAAGCTCCGACAGCCCTCCACACTATCCACAACACCGCCTATCTTAGTGTCGTCCGCAAACTTACTAACCCAGCCCTCCACCCCCTCATCTAAGTCATCTATAAATATTACAAAAAGTAGAGGTCCCAGAACCGATCCCTGCGGGACACCACTAGTCACTGCCTTCCAATCCAAGGGCACTCCTTCCACCACAACCCTCTGCTTTCTACATGCAAGCCAATTCCTAATCCACACAGCTAAGCTTCCTTGGATCCCTTGGCCTCTGACCTTCTGAAGAAGCCTACCATGAGGAACCTTATCAAATGCCTTACTAAAATCCATGTAAACCACATCCACCGCACTACCCTCATCAATCTTCCTGGTCACTCCTCAAAGAACTCTATCAGGCTCGTGAGGCAAGATCTTCCCTTCACAAAGCCATGCTGGCTGTCCCTAATCAGTCCATGATTCTCAAGGTGTTCATAAATCCTATCCCTTAGAATCCTTTCTAACAGCTTACTCACCACAAACGTGAGACTCACCGGTCTATAATTCCCTGGCCTATCCCTATTACCTTTTTTGAACAAGGGGACAGCATTCGCAACACTCCAATCCTCTGGCACCACCCCCGCAGACAACGAGGACTCAAAGATCCTTACCAGCGGTTCAACAATCTCCTCCCTAGCCTCTCGAAGCAGCCTGGGGAAAATCCCGTCAGGCCCCGGAGATTTATCTGTCTTAATATTATTTAACAACTTCAACACATCCTCTCTCTTGATATCTACAACCTCGAGAACATTACCCCTACCAGCACTCCCTTCCGCATCATCAAGACCCCTCTCCCTGGTGAATACGCGAAGAGAAGTACTCATTGAGAACTTCTCCCACTTCCGCCGCCCTCCAGGCAAATTCTCCCACCTTTGTCCTTAATCGGACCTAACCTTTACCCTAGCCATCCTCCTACCCTTCACGTACTTGAAAAAGGCCTTGGGATTTTCCTAACCTTACAGCCAAAGCCTTTTCATGTCCCTTCTAGCTCTCCTCAGCCCTTTCTTAAGTTCCTTCCTCGCTACCCTATATTCCTCATGGGCCCTGTCTGAACCTTGCTGCTTATACCTCACATATGCTACCTTCTTCTCCCTAACAAGTCGTTCCACCTCTCTCGTCACCCACAGTTCCTTCACCCTGCCATTCCTTCTCTGCCTCACCGGGACATATTTATCCCTAACATCCTGCATAAGATCCCTGAACATCGACCACATCTCCATGGTACATTTTCCTTCAAAAAGGACATCCCAATTTACACTCCCAAGTTCTCTCCTTATAGCCTCGTAGTTCGTCTTTCCCCAATTGAAAAACCTCTTGTCCTCTCTGCACCTGTCCCTGTCCATGACAATTTTAAAGGTTATGGAGCAATGGTCACTGTCCCCCAAATGCTCACCCACCAATAGATCCTTCACCTGTCCCGGTTCATTTCCTAAAACTAGATCTAACACGGCATTCCCTCTAGTCGGCCTGTCGACATACTGCGTCAGGAATCCCTCCTGGACACATTTAACAAATTCCGTCCCATCTAAACCTTTGGCACTAATCAGGTTCCAGTCTATATTTGGGAAGTTGAAGTCTCCCATTATAACAACCCTGTTATTTTTGCTTCTCTCCAAACACTGCCTACCAATCTGCTCCTCTATATCTCTACCGCTACCGGGGGGCCTATAGAATACTCCTAGTAGAGTAACTGCTCCTTTCTTCTCTCAGAGAGCTGTGATTTTTGGAATTCTCTGGCCCAGAGTGCTGAGGAGGCTTTTCACTGAATATTTTCAACGCTGATAGAAAGATAATGGGATACGGACAGGAAAGTGGAGTTGAGACCGACAGTCAGATCAGACATGATGTTAATTGAATGGTATGGAAGACAGCCAGTGAGAATGTGGATTCATTTTTAATGCTAATCATAAAATTGCCACTCAGATGTCTTAAAGTGTCTAACTTTGCACTCCGGTTATGGCTTTTGGTTCTAGGCTCCACCGAAACCAGTTCCAAAGACGATTGAAAACCAGCGGGTGTACGATGAAACAGTTGTGGACCCGAACGACGAGGAGGTAATTTTCCAAGTGTTGACAAAAGTTCTGTAAACCATAGTAAAAGACTGCCTCTGGCATGTTCCCCTGGCTGCATTTTACTCAGGGGTACATTTCTACTGTTGAGTTAAATGCCCATAGTCTTTTTCTGGTGAATCTCTGGTTGAAAGGACTGCAGTTTTGTGTGTGGAGGGTGGGGACCACAAGTTTCCTTTATGCTGGGTGCTCATGAGATTAAGCCACACTGACGTTCTCATGTCAGCCTCGTGGTTATTATTACAAATGTTGTGTCTGGGGGAATAGAATGTGTATTTAAAATAAAATTAAATTAAATCCTCCACAGGTGGCTTTCGATGAAGCAACAGATGAGTTTTCGTCCTACTTCAGTCGGGAGAAGACCCCTATGATCCTCATCACAACATCTGATAGGCCTCGAGGGGTATGTCAAAGGAATAAATACACAACAGAAGGGGCTTGAAATTGTGAAGGAGAAATATTGACCATCTTCTTCTTTTAATCGATGTGCTGACTTACAGGCACCTGACTAAGTTTTCATCCTCCCTGTATAAGCCTTGGTTGTGATAATTTAAGTACCTCTAACCTTTACCCACCACCAAACCAGCCTCCTTTCCATCTGTACTTCTTGCTGCTTTGGGAAAGCAGCCGACATAATCAAGGACCCCTCCCACCCCAGTCATTCTCTCTTCTCCCCCCTCCCATTGGGCAGAAGATACAAAAGCCTGAGAGCACGAACCATCACACTCAAGGACAGCTTCTACCCCGCCGTTATCAGACTCTTAAACGGACCTCTCATACACTAAAAGGTGAACTCTTGATCTTCCAATCTACCTCGTCATGGCCCTTGCGCTTATTTATCTGCACTGCGCTTTCTCTGTAGACGAAATTCTGCATTCTGTTTTTCTTTTTACTACCTCGATGTACTTTGGCATGACACACAAACAAAAGTTTTTCACTGTATCTTGGTACACGTGACAATAATAAACCAATTCCAATAACCCATACACTCTCGGCTTCACTCAAGAATACATCCATAAACCTTTCTGCCTCCGCCTTTGAAACTTTCCCAAGGACCCATCCTATCAAAATAGCTTTCAATCTCACTTCCTAATTACCACTTGCCATGGTGTCCTTTCTAATTGAGGTTGATAGTGCTGCTGCCTCACAGTTCTGGTGACCCATGTTGGATCCTGACCTGTGATGCTGTCTGTGCGGAGTCTGCATGTTCTTCCTGTGGCCGTGTGGGTTATCCATGGGTCCATCGGTTTCCTCCCACATCCCAAAAAAGTGTGCTTGTAGGTTAATTGGCTGTGTCAATAACCCCCCCCCCCCCCAGTGTAGGCAAGTTGTAAAAGGGCAGCAGAGAGAGAACAAATTGCAGGATTACTGGGAGGTAAGGAGGAAATGGGACTAAGGTTAACTATAGCGATGAGATTATACCCAGCAAGAGTGGAGATGGTGGGTAATTTGCTTGGTAATCAAGATCGGTAATCAATCTGTAATCTTGCTAATCAAAATCATACTGCTTTTAGCTGCATAGAAATTTTTTCTCACAGTGTCCGGAACTCTCTGCCCCTGTGGGTGGTGGAAGCTGAATCATTAGAAGTGTTAATAGATCGAGGGTGTGGAGAACCGTCACAGAAGAGGAGTTAAGGCCAGCATAGATCAGCCATGTTAATGTTAAATGGTCAGGGGCCTGATGCCTTACTTCTGCTCCTGATTTCTTGTCTTCATATGATTTGATATTAAGCATACAATTTATGTGTAACTATTTCCTCCCTGCGTTTCTCTGGAGGCTTTTTCTTGTGTTCATTGGGAGAAGTTGCTGTTCTTTCTGTACCTCTGCTTTTTTGTACAGACTTTTACCTGAGTAAATCGACTTTGTTTCCTCCACATCAGGTTTATTAATGTGAATCGTACACCCCGTCCTATCTCCAAAGCTGTCTGGAATAGTGTTGTCAATAAATATTCTGTGCTTTTTAAATATCTGTTGTACTTGGTTCTCAGAGAACAGTACGACTATGTGAGCAGCTGTCAAAGGTGATTCCAAATTCACACGTCTACTACAGGAGAGGACTGGCTCTGAAAAAGATCATACCACAGTGCATCGACAGGGGTTTTACCGACTTGCTCGTCATCAATGAAGATCGGAAAATACCAAGTATCCTTCACACTTTTTGTTGGAAGTTGCACTGAGTTTCCTCCCGGTCATCAATATTCCCATTTAAATTTGGGTACATTATTTGGGGTATTTCCATGCACTAGAATCCTCTGCATATCTCTGATATTGTCAGCAGACTAATTACTTGGCTCATATTCAAACGTTATTTTTGCAACAACTTGCTTTAGACCATGGCCTGGTCGTCAACTATCATACGTTTTGGCAGGGTTATTTTATTAACCAAAAGAGTGGGTGTTAGGCCATTTTATAAACTTCTGTGAACTGGCTGTGGTTTGCTTGGATGATGAGTCATTAAAGGAGAAAGCTATGTCTTCAGCTCTGAAAAAGATGCAAATAAGTGGGAGTCCTGCAGAGAGATTTGTGGTATTAACCCTTGTGGAAATGGCAAATCCCACAGCACTGCTTCAGTTATGCTGGTGTAATACCACGTTAATTGTTCAGCTGAGACTCGAGACTGCAGATACTGGAATCTGGGGCAACACACAAATCTGCTGGAGGGACTCTGCAGGTCAGACAGCATCTGTGGGGGGGGGGGGGGGGGGGGGGGGGGGGGGTGGTGGGAGAAGGAATTGTCGATGTTTCAGGTCGAAACCCTGCACCAGAACGGAAAGTGAAGAGGGGAGATGGCTGGTATAAAGAGGGGAAGCCGGAGTGTCAAGACAGGAGCCCGAGGTGATTGGTGGACTGAGGAGGGGTGTAAGATGACAGGCAGGTGGTGCCAAGGGAGGGGAGGGGGTGGAGTTGGGAGACAGTGGCAGGTAGATGGGAGGCGGACAGAGAGAGAGAGAGAGAGAGAGAGAGAGAGAGAGAGAGAGGACAAAAATTGAGAGGCAGGTGGGGGAAGGGAAGTGTGAAGGTTGGAGACAGTTGCTGGAGGGAGATAACTGCAGCTGTTCTTTGGGGAACTCCTGCTCTCCTCGAGAACACATGATTCTAGAACCCTACTGCTTGGTTGACATTGAATGGCCCCAAGGAAGCAGAGGGTGGATACGGTGATGCGGGGTTGTATATTTCACCAGATGGAGGATCGAGAGCGAGAGCGAGTTAATCCGCTGCCTTTCTCAGTGCCATGGGTGTACACTGCTGATATGCAGAAACACAACCCCGTTATCTCCATAAGATGTTACGATGTACCAATGCAGGTGCAGCTGCAGCTACCCACATCGATCTACCAATCTTCAAGGCTGGGTGGAAGCTTCTGATTACTGCCTGCTGTGAGTAATTCAGATGCAGTAAGACAGAAATCTAGCTGGGGTGAAATCCACTCTCATAGATCAGGTGAGAACCTAAAGGTATTGGATCTTTGGAGTGTGTGGTTCCTGAGTGGCTTTGCTTGAGTAGCGTGCCTGGCCCTGGAACTTTACTGCAATCCAACATTTATCTGTGTATTTCTTTTTAAAACCTCGGTTCCTGCTCCAGATTGTATGGAGTCCAGGTGAAGGGTCTCAGCCAAAATGTCGACTGTCCATTTCCCTTCGCAGGTGCTGCCTGACCAAGATCATAAGAGCAGAATTAGGCCATTTGGCCCTCCACAGCTCTCTGTAGCAACCAATTCAGATTCACCACCTACTGGCTGAAGAAATTCCTCCTCATCTCAGTTTTAAAAGGACGTCCCTTTATTCTGAGGTGTGCCCTTGGATCCTAGACTCTTCACTGATGGAAACATCCTCTCCACGTCCGCTCTATCCATGCCTTTCACTTGCTGAGTTCCTCCAGCTTTTTGTGTGATGCTCCAGATTCTAGTATCTGCAGTCTCTTGTCTCTCCACTTAAATGATCTTTGTTTGATATTTAACACTGAGACAGCCTGTGTAAACATTTACTCTGGAAATCCTGTGAGTAGCTCAGTACTCAATGGTGCTCAGTATCTGACACTTCGGTGAGTTTTTGAGCTTTCCCAACTCCTCCACCATTTATTAAAGAAAATCTTCTGTCTCCGCACTGAAAAGGTTTCACGTAAGCAGAACTTCAATTTTTCTTAACCAAATACCATCAGATGGATTAGTTATTAGCCACCTCCCCAATGGACCTACGGCACATTTCAAGATGTCTAATGCCCGCCTAGCCAAAGAACTTAAGGTGAGAGGTGGAATGAAATGTGTTTGTATGTACTGGAAAACGTCAGTGGATTTTGTTTTTTAATCGCGATACCTGCTGGATATATTCATGTTAGAAATCCCTTTGTGAATAATGTCATGTTTGCATTTATTTATTTTTATTAAATGTTACCTTCTCAACCAATACTGTACAAACAAGGCTGGCCTGTGGAGCATTGCCCTGGATCTTGGACTGGAGTCTATTGATGTGCTCTCACAGTAGAGATCGTGTCCACAGTCCCGGTGACATTGTTGGGGCATTGCAGATTGATTGCCTTTGTTAGACTGTAAGATCTAGGAGCAGAATTAGGCCATTCAGCCCATCGAGTCTACTCCGCCATTCAATCATGGCTGATAATTTTTTCCAACCCCGTTGTCCTGCCTTCTTCCCGTAACCCTCAACAACCTCACCAATCAAGAACCTATCAATCTCTGCCTTAAATGCACCCAATGACTTGGTCTCCACAGCCCTCTGTGGCAACGAATTCCACAGATTCACCTCCCTCTGGCTGAAGAAATTCCTCCTCAGCTCAGTTCTAAAGGGATGTCCCTTTATTCTGAGGCTGTGCCCTCGGATCCTAGACTCTCCCACTGATGGAAACATCCTCTCTATGTCCACTCTCAGGATAGAATGGACGTGGAGAGGATGTTTCCATTAGTCCGAAAAACAGTCTCCTGGATTGTTGTTGGGTTCAAATAATTCATGAAGAGATGATCACCTGAGCCAGGGACTGGAATGGTTTGAGTGTTGCTGAAGTGTGCCTTTCATGCGCCATGGTTGAATGATATCTGGCTGCAGAT
Organism: Pristis pectinata; assembly: GCF_009764475.1. Taxonomy (NCBI): domain Eukaryota; kingdom Metazoa; phylum Chordata; class Chondrichthyes; order Rhinopristiformes; family Pristidae; genus Pristis; species Pristis pectinata. The sequence goes on along the minus strand of NC_067407.1, from coordinate 4,016,251 downwards.
GTTACACATTCTGAAATAAAATTAAATGACTTTCCTGGTCTTTGTGGCAGAGGAGAGGAAAGGAACCAACAGGACACGACCCGGAGGTGATCCTCAATAACTTTTCCACTCGACTGGGGCACGGCATTGGGAGAATGTTTGCTTCACTGTTCCCTTACAATCCACAGTTCGTGGGGCGGCAGGTGGTCACTTTTCATAACCAGCGTGACTATATCTTCTTCAGATTCCACAGGTACACTTTAACAGCATGTGTTGATCAAACAGTGCTACAGTTTTTACGGCATCTTGCTGGAGTGTGCACGTTTTCACTTCTCTTCCTGAAACCCTAACGGAACAGTTAAAAGTTGTGATAAAACAGCAATGCAGAAGATTGTCCTGAAATCATAGAGTCACACAGCACAGAAACAGGCCCTTCGGCCCAACTCGTCCATGCTGACTGTGTTGCCCAGCGAGCTGGTCCCATCTGCCCGCGTTTGGCCCACAGCACTCTAAACCTCTCCTATCCATGGACTTATCTAGATGGCTTTTAAATGTTGCTCATGTGCCCGCCTCAACCACTGTTTCTGGCAGCTCATTCCAAATACGCACCACCCTTTGCATGAAGAAGCTGCCCCTGATGTCCCTTTTAAATCTCTCGCCTCTGATCTTAAACCTCTGCCCTCTTGTTTTTAGCACCCCCTCCCTGAGAAAAAGACAGTGTGCTTTCGCCTTGTCTGTGCCCCTCATGAGCTTGTACACCTCTATCAGGTCGCCCTCAATCTCCCTTGTTCCAGAGAAGCCCTAAGAAAAGCAGGATATAAAACCATAAAAGCAGCAAACAGGAGGCAGAAGTTTCTGACTAACGGGCGAGGGAATTCCAGTGGGGTTGTGGTAATGGAGTGATTAATTTACCAGTCCAGAGTCCATGAGAAGTAGGAGCAAAAGTCGTGTGGTCAGTCTGCTCTGCCATTGGGTGAGATGGTGGCTGATCGGACCTTGGCCTCAATTCCATTTTTCTGCCTGTTCCCCATACCCTACCACTCCCCTGTAGTCCAAAAATCTATCTGTTTTGGCCCCATACATGTTTAATTATTCTCTCTCTCAGCTCCCGAAATTACAGAATTCCAGAAATTGAGGGGAGTTCCTCCTCCTCTCCGTTTGAAAATGGATAACCCCTTATCGTGAAACCATGACCCCGAGTTCTAGATCCACTCAGCATCTACCGTATTAATCCATGGGTGCTTCAATCAATCACCTCTCATCCTTCTGAATTCCACTGAGAACAGGCCCAACCTCTTCGACGTTTCCTCATAAAAATAATTCCTTCACCTAGGGAATCAATCTAGTGAACTTTCTGTGGACCGATTCCACTGCAAAAGCATCCCTCCTTAAATCAGGAGACCAAAACTGTCCACAGTGTTCCAGATCTCACCAACACCCAGGGTAATTATAGAATCAGAATCAGGTTTATTATCACTGACTTAGATGACATGAAATGTGTTGTTTTGCGGCAGCAGTACAGTGCAAAGACAGAAAATTACTATAAATTACAAAACTAAATAGTGCAAAAAGGAATAATGAGGTGGTACTATTAGAGCAAGATATCCCTACTTTTATAGTCCATCCCCTCATCGTAAAGGTTACTGTTCCATTTAACTTCCTAATTACTTTCTGTCTCTGAATGCTAATGTTGTATTTCATGGGTGAAGACTCCCAGATCCCTCTGTCTCACAGCATTCCATACCCTCTCTCCATTTAAACAATATCCTGCTTTTCTATTCTGCTCTCAAAGTGAATGACCCCACACTTGCCCACAGTACGCTCCATTTGCCAAATTTTAACCTATTCACAAACCTATTAAAAGACATTTGGACAGGTATATGGATAGGAAGGGTTTAGCGTGATAAGATATTTATTTATTAGTCACATGTACATCGAAATACTCAGTGAAATGCATATTTTTGCATAACTGAGAATGTGCTGGGGGCAGCCCGCAAGTGTCGCCACGCTTCCAGCGCCAACATAACATGCCCACAACTTTCTAACCCGTACGTTTTTGGAATGTGGGACGAAACCCACGCAGACACGGGGAGAACATACAAACTCCTTACAGACAGCGGCCAGAATTGAACCTGGGTCGCTGGCACTGTAATAACGTTACGCTAACCAGTACACACCAACACAGGCAAGTGGGACTAGCTTAGATGGGCACCTTGATCAGCATGGACCAGTTGGGCCAAAGGGCCTATTTCCGTGCTGTATGACTCTATCTCTCTGCAGACCGTTAGTGGTCTCACATTTGTTTTCCAGTCTCGCTTTGTATCATCCGTTGATGTACTTGGTCCCTTCTTCCAAGTCATTAACATAGACTCTATAAACAGTTGAGGCCCCAGCATTGATCCTTCAGGCACTCCATCAGTAGTCGAGTAATCCAGAGCTCTGGAATATTGATCAACAGGCGTGAATCTGAGTCTCACTACCGTAAAATGGAAGCTAAATTCAAGAAATTAATCCAGAAGTTAGTATTGGTAAAGGTGATTATGAAACTACCAGAGCTATATAGAATGTATCTGGTTCACTGAAAGGCTACATAGTCTAGCCTTTGTAACTCCAGGTTTCTGAAATGGAGACAATAACTAGTGACCTTGCCAGTGATGTCCATGTCCAAAGAATATAGCTCTTGTAAGCTCTTCATTATCGTATTTGGTTTGAAACACTCTTTAGCAGTTCATTCTGGCTTGTAATTACTTTATCCCCCCACCCTTCACAATGCCCGTAGTTCTTGGGTCACCGATTTTAAACGCTGGATATTTTGTGACCTTGCAGCTACCAAATAGATTGGTGGACATCATGTCTGGAGCTCTGATCTAGGGAACTAGATGTATGCTTAAAGGGAAATAATTAACAGGAACTGAAGGGAAAGAACATCGGTCTAATTGCATCGCTCTCTCTCGCTCAAAGTGCCAGCACAGAGACTGGACAGGCTGGGACTGTTTTCCCCAGAGCGAAGGAGGCTGAGGGATGATTTTATAGAGGTTTATAAAATCTTGAGGGGCATAGGTGGGGTGGATGGTCACAGTCTTTTTCCCAGGGTAGAGGAGTCTAAAACTAGAGGGGCGCAGGTTTAAGGTGAGAAGGAGAGATTTAAAGGGGACCTGAGGTGCAAGTTTTTCATACAGAGGTGGTGGGTATATGGAACGAGCTGCCAGAGGAAGTGGTTGGGGCAGGTACAATTACAACGTTTAAAAGATATTTGGACAGGGGCATGGATAGGATAGGGTTAGAGAGATATGGGCCAAATGCAGGCAAATGGAACTAGCTTGGATAGAGTTGGTCCGAAGGGCCTGTTTCCATGCTGTATGACTCTCTATGACTTTATGACACTGGTAGAATAGGCTCAAGGTCAATGGAGTGACTTGTCAAAGTGATTGACATGCCCAGTAAATCGAGTAATTGGGAAAAGAGGGAAAGGCTCTTGAATCTTGGCAAATGGGACGAGCATCTGATCTGTGTGTGCCTTTATATTTGCATCAGAATGGGCCTGATAGGTTTTTAACTCTATCAATGTATTGTTTAATTATGGCTGTATGAAACTTTTGACTAATAAAGTAGTATCTTGAACTTCGTCGAGTTAATTGGGAGACACTGGCAGTGCTTCTTCTTTCCAGGTATATATTTCGGAATGAAAAAAAAGTTGGTCTTCAGGAACTTGGGCCACGTTTCACCCTGAAACTTCGATCTTTGCAGAAAGGGACATTTGATTCAAAGTATGGAGAGTACGAATGGGTTCACAAGGTCAGTTATGCAGACAGTTTTGTTGCCTTGGCCTACATTTAATATGATCTTTTCCATTTGAAAGAATTTAATACAAGTTGGTTAGGTTTTATATTTATTGCTGTGATCTATTGAACCTTCCAATATTCTGTTTGGCATCTCAAATCAAAATATCAGAAGCTGTTGGAATAAATATTTAGAGTTGATGCATATTTATCCATAAAGATGTATTATGTTTTATACACTTTACTCTGCATTCTGTTATTGTTTTTACCCTGTGCTACCTCAATGCACTGTGTAATGAATTGATCTGTATAAACAGTATGCAAGACAAGTTTTTCACTGTACCTCAGTACAAGTGACAATAATAAACCAATACCAATTTTCTGTTCAGAAAAGACAAAGTTACTTAGCTTCTCTCTGCCCGTGTTTCCAGCATTTTTGGCTTCTCATTCAGATTGCAGATTTTTGATTTTTAATTTCATTGATGGGATTTTAATATTTAGATTTGATTTGAGCCATCTCTGTTCTCTACAGCTGGCTTGCAGTGTAGCTCCCACTGTCAAGTACATTTTAAGAAGATACTGTGCTTTGCTTCAGGTCTTCCAACATGTATCAATAGTCCCTTGTATGTACAATGCAACAGCGTACAGTCGATATGTTTTGTTAGCAGAGATGTTGAAGGATGAATCTCTACCACTGATTGGGATTACGGGATAGATTGTAGAATATTTGCAGATGTCGGGTGCAGAGGACATTTACCAGGATGCTGCCTGGATTAGAGAGTATGGATTATGAGGAGAGACTAAGGGAACTAGGGCTTTACTCATTGGAGAGAAGGAGGATGAGAGGAGACATGATAGATGTGTACAAAATATTAAGAGGAATAGATAGAGTGGACAGCCAGTGCCTCTTTCCCAGGGCACCAATGCTCAATACAAGAGGGCATGGCTTTAAGGTAATGGGTGGGAAGTTCAAGGGAGACGTCAGAGGGAAGTTTTTCACCCAGAGAGTGGTTGGTGCATGGAATGCACTGCCTGGGGTGGTGGTGGAGGCTGATACGTTGGTCATGTTCAAGAGATTGTTAGATAAGCATATGGAGGAATTTAAAATAGAGGGATATGTGGGAGGAAGGGGTTAGATAGTCTTAGGAGTGGTTTGAAGGTCGGCACAACATGGTGGGCCGAAGGGACTGTATTGTGCTGTATTGTTCTATGGTTCTAATGTATGTCTGCTCTTTTATTGTATACTGTTGCTGACTCTTGCCCATTATTTCTCTTTAAGCGTCATGAAATGGACACAAGCCGCAGGAAGTTCCATCTGTAACGTAGAACCCACTGGGACTGGATACAGCCATGAAACACCGACTGTTGCTACATCTTACGTATTTTGGATAACCTGAAGTCCAGCAAAATGGCCTCACCATTTTCATGCAAAACTGACATTAACTGAGGCTGTAAGAGTACATCACGGAGGAAGAGATGTCAGATTGCTGAATTCCTTGCAAAGTTTCTGCTAAAAAGAATCATACTTCCAAATTTGGAAGTTCCTCTCTGGGGTGTACTTGCTCCCCAAATATAAAGGATTCCTTATAAATACTGTTTTGTAAAAGGATTATAGATTTGGATCAATTAAATCATTCATTTAAATATACCCAGCCAGGATTGTTGTGTGTTAGGTAAATACAAATTTACTTAAAACAGCTTTATTCTTAAGATTCTGTAAAGATAGAGATGCAACATCATTTAAATTCTGCTGGTTCCAAGTGGTCAATCTTCAGAAGAATAGTTCACAGGAGAGGTTTCAAGCTACATCCCAGGTGACTTTGGGATTATAAAAAAGGCGGAAGTTTTCAGTATTGAATTATTCTTAGGGGAAAGAATAAAGGGGTGATTAAGATTTGACAAAGACATGGAAAATTGGGGTACTACGCAACTGGAGGTCAAAATTAAAATTTTGGTAAGAATTAGTGAATGTGATGTTGACTTGCTGGTGTTCATCAGTTGATTCCAAAGAAAGGGATTTAGTATAATCCTGGTCTTCATTAGGTGTTTGTGGAGAGGTTATGGTGTATGTACTCAGATGCTATTGAGAGAAGGTACATTTATGTGGCATCTTTCACACCTCCAAGGCAGCCCAAAGCACTTGAATGATCCCTGTGTTGTCCTGATTGCTTGTGGAACAACGCTGGTCATCGTTTAAAAGTGGCTTTCCTAAGCCTGCCTGTCTCCTGGAGACTGAGTGAGTGGCCAGCCATCAACAACGTATGGAAAGAAGACGGCGCGGTTTTGTGCAAGGGAGATCATGTTTCAGTAATCTTGAGTTTTTTGAGGAGGTAACCAAAGAGGTTGATGATGGCAGGGCAGTATTGTCCATGGGGACATTAGTAAGGCTTTTGACAAGGTCCTACGTGGTGGGCCGATCCAGAAAGTTAAGGCACAAGGGATCTGTGGCGTGTTGGTGAACTGGATCCAAAATTGGGTGATAGTAGACATAGAGGTGGATGGGTGTTCGTCCGACTGAAACCTGTAACAAGTGGTGCACCACAGGGACCTATATATTGTGGCTGAGAATGTAGGTGCTATGGTTAGTAAGTTTGCAGACAACACAAAAGTTGGTGGAGTTGTAGATAATGAAGAAGGTTGTTTAAGATATAGAGGGACATAGATCAGCTGGAAAGTTGGGCAGAGTGGTGGCAGATGGAATTTAATCCAGGCAAGTGCAGGGTAATACACTTTGAGAGATCAAATTCTGGTAGGACATCTAGAATAAATGGCAGGGACATTAGGAGCGTTGATGTACAGAGAGATCTTGGGGCACAAGTCGATTGGTTCCCTGAAAGTGGCGACACAGGTGGATAGGACAGTGAAGAAGGCATTTGGAATGCCTGATTTCATTGGCCGAGGCATTGAGTATAAGAGTTGGGACATCATGTTGTGGTTGTACAAAACATTGGTCGGGCCGCACTTGGAGTATTGTGTGCAGTTCTGGTCACCACACTACAGGAAGGATGTGGTAGCAATAGAGAGAGTGCAGAAGAGATTCACCAGGGTGTTGCCTGGAATGGAGGGCTGTGGTTATAAGGAGACTGGATAGGCTGGGTTTATTTTCACTGGAACGTGGGAGACGAAGGGGTGACCTGATCAAGTTTATGAAATAATGAGAGGCATAGACAGGATAGATAGTCTTCTTCCCGGGGTAGAGGAGACTGGAACCAGAGGGCACAGGTGAGAAATTTAAAGGAGATCCGAGGAGCGGGTTTTTCACACAGCGGCGAAAATCTGGAACGGGCTGTCAGGGGAGGTGGTGGAGGCAGATACGATTACAACGTTTAAAAGGCACTTGGACAGGTACTTGGATAGGAAAGAAGTAGAGGGATATGGGCCTAATGTGGGCAAACGTAATTAGTGTAAATAGACATCAGGGTTGGCATGGATGAGGTGGGCCGTGAGGGCCCGTTTCGATGGTGTACAGTTCCATGATTTTGTCCCCCCCCCATGCTTGATCAGAAAACAATTGGGTTCCACCTTTTTAATGAACTTGCTGCAGGAAGATTGTGCCACAGATTCTAGTTCTTCGTTTTGGAACCTGGAAACAATGTTATGCAGTGATTTCACAATCTTTCAGTGTGCGATTTCATGCAAGGGCTGGAGGAAGAGAGGAGAGATTTCACCCATGCCTTTGCTGACAGTTTGAAGAAGCTATCCTCTTAGTCCCATTGCCTAACATCTTCCAATGAGGAAGGCCTTGACTTACACTGTGGTGGCATTCGGCATTCACCTCCCTTTAGTGAAATCTCAAAGGGTCTCCTAACCAGTGAAGTTTAAAAGTGTAATCACTCTTGTACCATAGGAAGCACAATGGCCATGTACAAGAAGCTCCCACCTTATGAATGACGAGATAAAACAGACATTTTGGATGGTTGTTGAAGTAAAAACAATGCCATAAAAATCCTTGTCAGTCAAGTAGCAAGACTTGAGCGCTCGGCTCACCATCCCTTCTGAAAGGCAGCTGTACACCCCTTCTGCTCAGATCCCCAGAGAGGAATTAAAACCAGACTCTTCTGACTCAGAGGCAAGATTGCAACCTGCAGACCCCTCAAATATACTAATGAGCTTAAGTACATCTCCAAGTCCCTTGTGAAAGTTGGCTCCTAAATCTGAAAACCAGCAACCTTCCAGGCAATGTATCCCAATCATAACCTAGTTAAAAATCTTCCTCGGGGCTTACTTTACCAATTACGCCTCGCTACAGGAAGGATGTGGAAGCCATAGAAAGGGTGCAGAGGAGATTTACAAGGATGTTGCCTGGAATGCGGAGCATGCCTTATGAAAACAGGTTGAGTGAACTCGGCCCTTTCTCCTTGGAGCGACGGAGGATGAGGGGTGACCTGATAGAGGTGTATAAGATGATGAGAGGCATTGATTGTGTGGATAGTCAGAGGCTTTTTCCCAGGGCTGAAATGGTCGCCACAAGAGGACACAGGTTTAAGGTGCTGGGGAGCAGGTACAGAGGCGATGAGTGTGTGGAATGGGCTGCCGGCAATGGCGGTGGAGGCAGATATGATAGGGTTTTTTAAGAGATTTTTGGATAGGTACATGGAGCTTAGAAATATAGAGGGCTGTGGGTAAGCCTAGTAATTTCTAAGGTAGGGACATGTTCAGCACAGCTTTGTGGGCTGAAGGGCCTGAATTGTGCTGTAGGTTTTCTATGTTCTATTTTAAATCTCGAGGCAGTAAAAACAGTCATCATCGTAAATAATCAATAATTTACACTGGCTACCCCAGCTGATTTCAATCAGCAGCTCATTTATTAGCTCACATTTCATCCCCACCTCTTGCTTGACATGACCAGATCCTGAATTTCCATAATGAGAATACTGCTGGTTCTGCATTGTAATACTTGCGGCTTCGGAGACGAAAGCTGTTGCAAGTTCCTACATTACCTGCTGATTACGGAATTAGGTACTTTCTCAATGTTAGAATGAAGCAAACATTTGCACTTATGCCATTAGACAGCACACATATTGGTGCAAGATAATATCAGCCTTTTTACCCACCTCAGAATCCATAGAACTGGAGTGGGAGCAAGTTATCCTTAACCCCTAGGGCCTGCATATTTATTATAGTTTCAAATACCACAGAAATTACCACTTGTTTATAATAGTGCTCACTCATGGTGGTTAGATGTTGAGGCCCAGACCAATCTGTAACAACTATCAATAAGTGTGACCTAATTCCTCAGGAGCACAACTGCTCAGTTAGTCTTACTTTGAAGTGGTAGCACGTTTAGTGCGGCTTTTTAAAAAAATATTAATTTAAGGAATGTGGGCTTCACAGGCTGAGCCAGCGTTTAATTGCCCATTCCGCCCTCAAGAAGGTGGTGATGAGCTGCCTTCTTGAACTGCTGCAGTCCCTGAGGTGTGGGTACACCCACAGTGCTGTTAGGGAGAGAGTTCCAGTTCTTGGCAGGTTATGAATTGTTTGTCAGAGGCAGAATAGGAAGAACCTTTATTTCTGATATGGAGTGCTTGGTGCTTACAAAAAGAGAAAGACTGACGTTTCTTTACAGTGAGAACCGCACAAAAAGACAACCCCGCGATTCAGCTCAGCAAATGACTGAGAATTAAATGTTTCAAACGCAACGTGGTCCACGAAACTGATCTTTTGCAGTTAGGTGCTTCACTCCCTTTGCCACCTTGCTAGTTCACAGTGAAAACTGCAGAATAATTAGCTTGCCAGTGACTCCTAATCTGCACATTTTTAAGTTTATTTTGATCAAAAGGAAAAGCCGATGCTGCAACACCACATAACGAACTATGTTGTGTCCATTTTGAATTGATCAGGTACTGCATATACCAGGGCTTAAGGTTGTAAATAGTTGTGTGTTTTGGCCAATACTTGGCTGACAGAGTAATACCTTACATGAGTTACTTTCCCCAGAACCAGCAAACCACTCACTGGTCTTTGAACCGTTTTTTTTACTTCTAATGGGCATGAAATATACCTGAACTCCCTATGTATAGAACCTGACAGCAGCCACATCACATTACCAATGTACAACACACACACGTCAATGTAGCCTCCAACCTATTAATACAGCTGTTTCCTTAATCATCCATGCATTTACTGCTACAAGGTTGACAGATCCTTCAAAAGTTGATGAGAGTAACAGAACATAAAAGACCAAATTATAAGATTATGGGAAATTCTACTCATCACTGGGTACCGAATTTAATCCTTCCTAGTTTAATAATTATCTTGCTCTGTATAGAATTCCAGACAACCCATTTCCCCCACTAATGCTGCAAGATTTAATTTAAAGGACGTGCATATTACAGTCAAGACTGGTGTTTAATGCCCAACATAGTGGTGAGCTACTTTTGTGAATCCATGTGCACGCGAGGTTGAGAGTGCCAGGATTTATTGTCAGCCACATTGCTTAGTTGGACTGTAGCAAAAGTCCTTCTGGAAGGTCTTTTCAGGCAATGTTCAGCAAATGGCCTTTAAGCACTTTTAATGAAGTCACAGCTATAACTAGTACTGCGAGGTATCTCAAACAATACTGCAAAAGTTGCTCTGATTCTCAAGAAACAGTTTCTAAATTACAGCTGCTTCTTCAACTTATATATGACATCTCAACTATTAGTTTTGGCAGATAAATGTCTTGGATGAATTAACACCATAAAATCCACTGCACTCAATGCTATGGCCAATGATATACTGGGAGTCGAGTTTGGTGTGTTGGAATAAGTGTTCAAACTTGTACACTAGTATATACAGTATCCTTTCAAAATGGGTTTAACCAAAAAATACTCGTCAGATATTTATTAAAATGTCATTAGCTGTGTCCAAAGTTTTGCACAAGCAACTAACGTACCTACAGCACCTCATTAAGCAACAAGCTAGGTGTAAATCAGTATCAAAGAGCAGCCAATTTACAAAGTGACAGTAAAGAAAGTTGGCACAGATTTTAAGAGGCTTTTAAAAAGATCCAACATGGCTTGTCCATTGGTTTAAAGGCCACCGAGAATCAAGATTAGTGTAAACATCTTCATTGTTTTCAGAACATGCACCAAGGGTGAATTTCCCATTGAAGACCCAAAAAACCTGCAATGAAAAGAAGATAGATTCATGCAAAGATTAATACACAATGATGGCTGCATCGAGTACGGGAGTTGGGACATTGAGTTGCAGTTGTACAAGTCGTTGGTGAGGCTGCACTCGGAGTACTGGGTACGGTTTTGGTCACCCTGTTATAGGAAAGATGTGGTTAAACTGGAAAGAGTACAGAGAAGATTTATGAGAATGTTGTCAGGACTGGAGGGCCTGAGTTATAGGGAGAGGTTGGCCAGGCGAGGTCTTTATTCCTTGGAACGTAGGAGAATGAGGGGGCGACGTGTTTAAAATTATGAGAGGCATAGATAAGGTGGATGGTAACAGTCTTTTCCTTAGGGTAGGGGAGTCCAAAACTAGGGGGCATAGGTTTAGGGTGAGAGGGGAAAGATTTATAAGACACCTGAGGGGCATCTTTTCCACACAGAGTATATGGAACGAGCTGCCAGAGGAAGTGGGTGAGGCGGGTACAACAGTATCATTTAAGAAACACTTGGATAGGTACATGGAGGGGCGGGGCTTGGAGCAGTATGGACTAAACACAGGAAATTGGGACTAGTTAGGTGGGCACCATGGTCAGCACGGACTGGTTGGGCCGAAGGGCCTGTATCCGTGCTGTATTGCTCTATGACTCTACGAAGATCAGAGGCTGCAACATTCCTACAGAACAGGACAACACAAACCCCCATCTGACTTGGAAATAAAATTCAACTGCAAAACAAATAGACACTTACATTTTGTTACAATTAAAACCAAAATTTTAACAAAATCTCTGTCTCCATTGCCACTATTGTTCCCAGGCCAATCCAAGCAGAATTCTCAAACAGAGGGGCTAGGAGCAGTAGGCCATTCAGCCCACCATTGTTCCACATTCAAAAGATGTCACTCTTGATCTGCTATCTCAAACACCACCTCCTGCCCTTTCCCCATTGAAAGGCTCCAATATTGAATAGCTCCAATATTCAGAAAGCTATCAAACTCAGGTTGTGAATGCAATCATTGACCGAGCCTCCACAGCTCTGGGGCACAGAATTCCAAAGATTCTGAGTGAAGAAATTTCTCATTTCGGTTGTTAATCGCTTCATCCTGAGACCATGGCTCGAGTTCTGGATTCCTCAGTCAGGAGCAGAACCTTTCCCTATTTCCAACCTGACGAGCCCACTTAAGAAGTTTTTTTTACCTTTCCACAAGGACACCTCTTGTTCTCCTAAACTTGAGAGAGAAGAAGCCGCGCCTACTGAATCTCTCCTCATATGAAAGGTTCACCATCCCAGGAATCAGTGCAGTGAATCTTCAATGAACCCCCACGTTGATGCTATGGCCAAGAAAGCACACAAGTGCCTCTACTTTAGAAGAAAGGTAAGGAAATTTGGCATGTCCCCTTTGACCCTCACCAATTTTTACAGATGCACCATAGAAAGCATCCTCTCTGGATACATCACGGCTTAGTATGGCAACTGCTCTGCCCGTGACAGCAAAAAACTGCAGAGTTGTGGACACAGCCCAGCGCGTCACGGACACCAGCCTCCCCTCCATGGTCTCTGTCTACACTTCCTGCTGCCTCGGGACAGCAGCCAACATAATCAAGGACCCCTCCCACCCCGGTCATTCTCTCTTCTCCCCCCTCCCGTCAGGTAGAAGATACAAAAGATACATACCACCAGGCTCAAGGACAGCTTCTTATCCCACTGTTTATAGACTCTTGAATGGACCTCTTATGTGATAAAGATGAAGTCTTTATCTCCTAATCTACCTCGTCATGGCCCTTGCACCTTATTGTCTGCCTGCACTGCACCTTCTCTGGAACTGTAACACTTTATTCTGCATTGTTTTTTTTCCCTTTCCTACTACTTTGATGTATTTATGTTTGGAATGATCTGACTGGATGACATGCAAACAAATGCTTTTCATTGTATCTCAGTACAGATGACAATAATAAACCATTTACCAATTACTATAACAAGTACATCCCTTTTTAAAAAGGAAAGAAACTTAGATCCAAATTGCACATAAAGCTCCAAATGTAGACTCAGCAAGGTCTGATATAATACATCATTCCTCTTGGAATCGGTTTGTTGTCACATGTACCAAGATACAGTGACAAACTTGTGTTGCGTACCATTCATACAGATCAATTTATACAGTGCATTGAGGTAGTACAAGGGAAGACGATACAGAATGCAGTGTACAGAATTTGTATTCAATACAGAGCGTGTACTCAACTCCTCTTTCAATAAAGGCCAATGTTTCATTTGCATTCCTGATATGCCCACACGTTAACTTTCAGTGACTTGTGTACTGAGACCCCAGGGCCCCTTTGAACATCGTGCACCAAAAAAATACCCAGCATTTGTTTCTGTTTTGATGTGGACAACCTCTCAACCTTCCACACTCTGTCCACCGTGCTGTTGCCCAATCACTTGTCTTCTCTCACATTCCAACTCAGTTCTGTGTCTTTGCCAATGATACACGTGGTCCCCTCAACCAAATCTTTAATACAGACTGTGAACAACTGGGACTCAAAGCATTGAATCCAGTGATACACAGCTTCTCACAGCTGGCCAACCTAAGACCCACTCTCCATTTGCTTACTAACCCTCAACCTTACCCCCAAATCCACATGCTCTAACCTTGTTCACTACCTTTCTGTGTGGGACCTTATCGAAAGCCTTCTGAAAATGTTAACAAACAATGTCCACTGGTTCGCCCTCATCTAGTCTCCTCAAATATCTCAGTCAAACAAGATGGACGGAACACTGGCTGAAGTGAAACAGAGCGGATGTAAGTGGGTCCTTTCTTGTGTGGCAAGATGTAATGGGTGGTGTGGCACGGGGGTCAGAGATGGACCCTCAACTTGTAATTTATACAAATACCTGAGCTGAAAGTGTTGAAGGTATGGTTGCTAAATTTGCTAACCACACAAACATAGATAGGAAAGTAATTTGTGCAGAGGACATGAGGAGGCTTCAAAGGGATAGGGATACATTGTTAGGGGGAAAAGATCTGCCAAATGGAGTATAATTTGGGAAAAATATTCATTTTGGCAGGAAAATAATATTTTAAAAAAACACATCTCAGTGATGAGAGATTGAAAAATTGGAGTTAGAGATTGCAGTCATACAGCACTTAAACAGAGCTTTCGGTTCAGCTCGTCCATGTTGACCAAAGTGCCTACCTAAGCTAGTCCCATTTGCCCCTGTTTGGGATATCCCTCTAGGAAAGGTTCAGAGGGATATGGGCTACCCCCATATGGATGGCCCATATCCCTCTAAACTTTTCCTATCTACATACTTATCCCAATGTCTCTTAAATGTTGTTATTGTACCTGCCTCAACCACTTCCTCTGGCAGCTCGTTCCATATCCCCACCACCATCTGCAGGAAGAAGTTGCCCCTCGGGTCCCTATTAAATCTTTCCCCTCTCACCTTAGACCAATGCCTTCTAGTTTTTGATTCCCTCTCCTTGGGAAAAAGACTGAGTGCATTCACCCTGTCTATGCCCCTCATGATTTTATACACCTCCATAAGATCACCCTTCAGTCTCCTATGCTCCAAGGAATAAAGTCCCAGCCTGCTCAACCTCTCCTATAAACTCAGGCCCTTGAGTCCCGGCAACATCCTCGTAAATCTTCTTTGCACTCTTTCCTATAACAGGGTGACTAAAACTGAGCTCAGAGGTGCAGAGGTATCGGAGTGTCCATGATTCACAAAAGGCTAGTATGCAGGTACAGCAAGTAATAAGGAAAACTGACAGGATCTCATTGTTTATTGTGAGGGGAATTGAATATAAAAGTAGGAAGGTAATGCTTCGATAATGTAGGGCATTGTGAGACTATGAGTAGAGCCACAGCTACAGCAGAGATACAAGGAGGAAACAGGCACTTCAAGCCCACACCACCATCCAAGCATCCATTAACACTAATCCAACATTAATCCCACATTTTATTCCCTACATATTCCCAGCAACTCCCCCACCCCAGATTCTACCACTCTCCTCCACACCAGAGACAAATTACAGTGGCCGATTAACCTACCAACCTGCACGTCTTGGGGGTATAGGGGCAGGAAACCGGAGCACCCGGGGGAAACCCAGGCAGGCACAGGGAGAACGTGCAAACTCTACACGGACAGCAACCCAAGGTCAAGGTTGCAGGACTGAACAGGGGTCACTGGAGATGTGAGGCAGCAGCTCTGCCAGCCGCACCACTGTGCTATGTAGAGTTTTGGTCTTTTTATTTAAGGAAGGGTGTTAATAAATTGGAGTTCAGAGAAGATACTGTACGAGCAGGTTGTCTCATAAGGAAAGGTTGTGAAGACTAGACTTGTATCCAGTAGCGTTTAGGAGAATGAGAGGTGATGATTGGAACAGACAAGATCCTGAAGGGTCCTGACACGGTGGATGTGGAGAGGATGTTTCCTCGTGGGAGAATCTTTAACTAGGAGTCACTGTTTAAAAATAAGTGGCCATCCACTTAAGACAAGGCAATTTTTATCCTTTTCACAAGCTTCAGAACTCTGCTCCTCAAAGGACAGGCGGAAAGAAGAGTATGTGAATCTTTTTACGGCAGAGGTACATAGATTCTTGACAAGCAATCAAGATCTCATTGAAACCTATTAAGTACTGGATAGAGTGGATGTGGAGAGGATGTTTCTATCAGTGGGAGAGTCTACGACCAGAGGGCACAGCCTCAGAATAGAAGGACGTCCCTTTAGAACTGAGATGAGGAGGAATTTCTTCAGCCAGAGGGTGGTAAATCTGTGGAATTCATTGCCACAGAGGGCTGTGGAGGCCAAGTCATTGGGTGCATTTGGCAGAGATTGAGAGGTTCTTGACTGATGAGTGGGGGGGTAAGGGTTACGGGAAGAAGGTGAGAGAATGGGGTTAAACAAAAATCAGCCACGATTGAATGGCGGAGCAGACTCGATGGGCCGAATGGCCTAAGTCTGCTCCTATATCTTATGGTCTAAGCAAAGGGGTCAAAGGTTAGCACAGAAAGGCAAAGTTAAGGTTAGAACCAGATCAGCTGTAATCTTATTAAATGCTGAGTATGTTTAAGGAGCCAAGTGGTCCAATCCTGCTCCTCACTGGTAGATCACAGAGTCACAGGAAGTTTCGAAGGAGAGGGCAGCATTCACCTCCATCTTCCAGCACTGGGTCCACACATTGCAAGTACACACTGTCCAGAAGCGGTTCACTGGGTCATTCCTGGGATTAAGAGGTTGTCTGACAAGTAAACGTTGAACAGATTAGGCCTCAAATTCAGAAGAATGAGATTGAGGGGTGACCTGATAGAGGTGTATAAAATCATGAGGGGCATAGACACGGTGAAAGCACACAGTATTTTTCCCAGGGAGGGGGTGCTATAAGCAAGAGGGCATAGGTGTAAGATCAGAGGCAGAGATTTCAAAGGGACATCAGGGGCAGCTTCCTCACGCAAAGGGTGGTGCGTATTTGGAATGAGCTGCCAGAAATAGTGGTTGAGGCGGGCACATCAGCAACATTTAAAAGCCATCTAGATAAGTACATGGATAGCAGAGGTTTAGAGGGCTATGGGCCAAACACGGGCAGATGGGACCAGCTTGCTGGGCAATGCAGTCGACATGGACGAGTTGAGCTGAAGGACCTGTTTCCCCGCTGTATGACGCAAAAAGGTGATCTTATTAAAGATATGAGATGATGAAAGAGCTTCACAAGATGCTGATACTTCCCCAGGTGATGGTGTCCAGACCCTAGGGAGATAAGTTTCAGGGACTCTCCATTTAAGACAGAAATGGGGGGGATTTTCATCCGAGGATTGCAAATGTTTGGAAGTCCCCAGGCCTGGCGAACTGTGAACTTCTCACCAAATGTACAGGGCCTGTGATAGATCAATTTTAATCGGGAAAATGGTTCTAGGGCCAAGATCTGACATTAGTGAATGGTGTAGCAGGCTGCAGGGAGTTTATGGCCTAATCCTTACCTCCCCTTTCTATACAGGTAGAAGCAGAAAACATTTATCATATTGAAACAATACCAGCTGCTTTAAATCAATGCGCCCTGGTTTGTGATTCTGCTGCTTAAGGAAATTACTCTAGTTCTCTCATAAGTTTATGCATCTCAATTAAGTCTCCTCTCAGGTTCACCTGTTCCAAAGAAACCAACCACAGCTTAAGCAGTCTCTCCTCATAACTTGTCTAGAACATGCTCAATGCATTTTCAACCAGGTGTAACACAGCGCGTGGAAAACTCAAGAGAGCGTAAACATGAATTAATGAAAAGAAAAGTAGCGTTTGCCAATTCTCAGTTTTCTGGGGATCTGTCTGGGAGGGTGAATAGAGGGGAGACAGTAGATGTGGTATATTAACATTTGCAAAGGCCAATTAATGAGGTGCTACAAGAAACATAACAAGAGTCTGGCGGACAAGAGTATACTGTGGGGAATTGGACAGTCATTCACTTTGGTATGAAGTACAAAATATTTTTTTTAAATGACGAGAAACTGCTGAATGTTGGTGTTCAAAGGGATTTGGATGAGCTTGTAGGGGAATCCCAGGGAGCCAACATGCATCAAAACAAAACAAAGGACACGTTGTCTTTTTTGAAGTTGTTCGAAGCACATCTGAGGAAGTCTTACGGCAACTGTACAGGGTTTGCCAAGACCGTGTGCAGATTTGAGGAAGGACATATTTGTCTCATGGGTGATGCAATGAACATAATGAAAAGGACATTAAAAAAATAGGAGAAGGCTACTCGGTCCCTCAAGCCTGCCCTGCCATTCAGTATGATCATGGCTGATCTGCTCCAGGTCTCAGAACACAGAACAGTAAGTACAGCACAGGAACAGGCCCTTCGGCCCACAATGTCTGTGCAAACGTGATGCAAAATGAAACTAATCCGATCTGCCTGCACGTGATCCATATCCCTCCATATTCATGTGCCTGTCTAAATGCCTCTTGAACACTAATCTCGTGTCTGCCTCCACCACCATCCCGGCAGCCAGTTCCAGGCACCCACCGCTCTCTGTGCGAAAAAAAAGTTACCTCGTAAATCTCCTTTAAACTTTCCCCCTCTCACCTTAAAGCTAATTGGTTTATTATTGTCACATGTACCGAGGTACAGTGGGAAACTGTGTTTTATGTCCTCTAGGATGTGACATTCTACCCTGGGAAAAAGATTCTGTCTACCCTATACTGTCTGTAAGGAGTTTGTACGTTCTCCCCGTGTCTGCGTGGGTTTCCTCCGGGCGATCTGGTTTCCTCCCACATTTGAAAGACGTACAGGTTAGGAAGTCGTGGGCATGCTATGTTGGCGCCGGAAGCGCGGCGACACTTGTGGGCTGCCCCCAGAACAATCTACATCAAAAGATGCATTTCACTGTGTGTTTCGATGTACATGTGACTAATAAAGAGATCTTATCATAACTTTTAAAACCTCCATCAGGTCTCCCCTCAGACCACGAAGCTCCAGAGAAAACAACCCAAGTTTGTTCAATCTCTCCTTATAGCTCATACCCTCTAATCCAGGCAGCATCCTGGTGAACCTCTTCTGCACCCTCTCCAAAGCCTCCTTCCTGTAATGGGGTGACCAGAACTGCAGTCCTCTGTGCCAATTCCCCATAGCTCTCAATCCCCTCCAAGCTTTCAAAGATTGATCTACCTCCTCATTTAAATACTCCCAGTGATCCATCCTCCACCACCACCCTCCGGGGCAGAGCATTCCAGAGATTCACCATCCTCGGTGAGATGATGGGGGCTCATTAATTGATTCCTGGATTGAAAAGTTTGCCTAATGGGGTTCGATGAGTAGAATGGGTCTCCAGGGGCTGGGAGCTTCTGTAACTAACATCTTTCGTAGAAGGTTGAGGAGGTTCGGCATGTCACCGAACCCTCTAACAAACTTCTACAGATGTACTGTTGAAAGTATCCTGACTGGTGGCATCACGGTCTGGTACGGCAATTCGAATGCACAGGAGCGCAAGAAGCTGCAGAGGGTAGTGCACTCTGCCCAATACATCACGGGCACATCCCTCCCCACCATCGGGAGTATCTACAGGAGGTGCTGCCTCAAGAAGGCAACATCCATCATCAAAGATCCCCACCATCCGGGCCGTGCCACCTTCTCGCAGCTACCATCGGGTAGGAGGTACAGAAGCCTGACGTCCCACACCACCAGGTTCAGGAACAGCTACTTCCCTTCAACCATTCGGTTCTTGAACCAACCGGCACAACCCTAATCACTGCAGTTTAGCAACACTGTGACCACTTAGCATTAAAAAGGACTTTGATTTTTTTTTGATCTAGTTGTGTTCTTTCTTGTAAAAATTGTATATAATTTATGTTTATGTTTTTCTTGTGAATGCTGCTTATCTGATGCTTTGTGCCTGTGGTGCTGCTGCAAGTAAATTTTTCATTGCACCTGCGTATATTACAATAAACTTGACTTTGACTTTGCTTGAAAGGATTACTGGGCTCTACAGGGGGACGTTGAGAAGTCTACAGTCTTAGCTGAGCATTTGGGACTGGAGTAAGAATATACTTCTTTATGCAGAGGGTCATGAATCTTTGGAATTCTCAATCCCAATGGGCTGTGGATGTTCAGTTGGTGAACTTCTGCCAGGGGGACATTAAGAGGCTTGAGAGTCTATGGGAATCAATGGGATATGGGGGCAGGCAGGGAAATGGGGAATGATCTTCTGACAATGGAGGAGACTCGAGAGGTAGTGTTCCTTCCCAATCCCAGTTCTGCTGCTCTGTTGGGAAGTGTAATCGAACATTCATGTCTAGCTGCAGGAGAATTTGCCCCCTCCCTTCCCAACCTCACTTTACCCTTAACAATGGCAGACACAACACAGGCACTGAGGTGTCTCTGCCCCATTTAAAAAAAAGAGTAGAACACAACTGCAAAATACTAAAGTTAGGCAGCAAATCCTCCAGCACAATTATTCTCAACACTGGTGCCCCACAAGGCTGTGTCCTCAGCCCTCTACTCTACTCCCTATACACTCATGACTGTGTGGCCAGATTCTGCTCTAACTCCATCTACAGGTTTGCAGATGATACCACCGCAGTGGGCCGTATCTCAAATAACGATGAGTCGGAGTACAGGAACGAGATAGAGAGCTTAGTGACATGATGTCATGACAACAACCTTTCCCTCAATGTCAGCAAAACAAAAGAGCTGGTCATTGACTTCAGGAAAGGGGGCGGTGTACATGCACCTGTCTACATCAATGGTGCTGAGGTCGAGAGGGTTGAGAGCTTCAAGTTCCTGGGAGTGAACATCACCAATAGCCTGTCCTGGTCCAACCACGTAGATGCCACGGCCAAGAAAGCTCACCAGTGCCCCTACTTCCTCAGGAGGTTGAAGAAATTTGGCATGTCCCCTTTGGCACTCACCAACTTTTATCGATGCGCCACAGAAAGCCTCCTATCATCAAGCATCAAGTATGGCAACTGCCCTGCCTGGGACCACAAGAGACTGCAGAGAGTTGTGGACACAGCCCAGCACATCATGGACACCAGCCTCCCCTCTGCGGACTCTGAATACACTTCTCATTGTCTTGGTGAAGCAGCCAAAATAATCAAAGACCCCACCCACCCGGGTCATTCTCTCTTCACCCCTCTCCTATCAGGCAGAAGATACAGGAGCCTGAGGACACATACCACCAGGCTCAAGGAAAGCTTCTACCCCACTGTGATAAGACTATTGAACGGTTTCCTTATACGATGAGATGGACTCTGACCTCACGATCTACCTTGTTTGACCTTGCACCTTATTGTCTACCTGCACTGCACTTCCCTGTAGCTGTGACACTTTACTCTGTATTCTGTTATTGTTTTTGCCCTGTACTACCTCAATGTACTGTGTAATGAATTGATCTGTACGAATGGTATGCAAGACAAGTTTTCACTGTAACTTGATCCAAGTGACAATAATAAACCAATAGCCTATCCTCAACATCACCATTCACCCCTCTTCATACAGAGAAACTCCAAGAATCTACCACTCTCAGGAACGTGGTGGGTGCCAGATAAGCCAATTTCCCAGACCACTGGCTCCTTAATACCACAACACCTTTTAATACTTTTTGCTTTAAAGATGTAAGACAGATTATAATTTGCACCAGGTAGGTTCAAGCCAGGTCCCCAGCAAACTGAAGCAGGCAGTTTGGAGGAGTTTAAGAGGCTTTTAGATAGACACATGAATATGAAGGAAATGGAAGGATACGGATGATACACATTTAGTATAAACTGGCATCAGGATCGGCACATCATAGTGGGCCAAATGGCCTGTCCAGTGCTGGACTGTTCTATGTTCA
Source organism: Pristis pectinata (assembly GCF_009764475.1). NCBI lineage: Eukaryota > Metazoa > Chordata > Chondrichthyes > Rhinopristiformes > Pristidae > Pristis > Pristis pectinata. Next base: position 3,995,086 of record NC_067407.1, on the reverse strand, counting down.
AACTGGACAGGAGCACGGCAAATCTCACCTGGTGAGCCAGATGTTGAAACAGCAGGATCTCCGAATGGTCGGACATCAGCTTATCGGAGTCTTGCTGTGTCAAGTGTCATTACTGTCAGCCCTTCCATCAGAAAGGACATGATGTTCCTTTATCGGCCCTCCAGGAGTCACTTAGTGTGCAGGCGGTCTGGTTTGGTCAGGAGTAGAGATCTAGGCCAAGGAGGGTATGGACCAAGTGCTGGTAAATGGGATGAATATAGATGGGTACTTGAAGATCAGCCCAGACATGCTGGGCCGAAGGGCCTGTTTCTGTGCTGAATGACTCTCTGACTGAGACTGGACGAGATGTTATGCTGAGACCGGACGAGATGTTATGCTGAGACCGTCACAGGTAGACCGGGAGGTGAAGAAGGCGTTTGGCACACTGGCCTTCACCAGTCAGGACATTGAGAATGGGAGTTGGGAATGTTATGTTGCAGTTGTACAAGATGTTGTTGAGGCCATATTGTGTACCGTTTTGGTTGCCCTGTTTATAGGAAAGGAGTCATTAAGCTGGAAAGAGCACAAAAAAGATTTACAACAATGTTGCCAGGACTCAGGCTATAGGGAGAGATTGAGAGGTTGGGACTTTATTCCTTGGAGCATAGGGGTGACATTGTAGAGGTGCATAAAATCACGAGGGGCACAGACAGGGTGAATGCACACAGTCTTTTTTTCCCCCAGGGAAAAGCTAACAAAAAGCTAGGTTTAAGGTGAGTGGGAAAAGATTTAAAAAGGGACGCAAGGGGCAACTTCTTCACACAGAAGGTGGTCAGTATACGGAACGAGCTGCCAGAGGAAGTGGTTGAGGCAGGTATATCAACAACAACATTTAAAAGACAATTAGACAGGCACATGAATAGGAAGGGTTGAGAGGGAGGCAGGCCAAATGGGATTAGCTTGGATGGGCAATTTGGTTGGTATGAACATTGGGTTGAAGGGCCTGTTTCCGTGCTGTATCACTCTAATTGTACGTTTGAAGGGAAAACCAGACAGATATTTACTTACCAAAAGAAAGTAGAATCCCATTTCAGTTACAATATCAAACAAGGTTTGAAGGGTCTGAAGGGATTGGTATTTGGATGTATTCCTGTCAGTAATGGATCCTGCTGTGCATTCTGCAGACAAAACTGCTTCAGGTCTGTTGCCGCTTGAGATACCTGTGGGTTTTTTTATCGATGGGGTAGGGATGGTGGGGGGGGGGGGGGGGGGGGGAAGAAAAACAAGAGTTAGAATTGATTTCAGTGTCTCTCACAGCACGCTCAACTTTAATGAGTGCAGGCAGCTTGATGGTGATTACCCCGGTCTGTCTCATGAACCATAAGACAGATTTCATCGTGGCATTGTGAAGCGATCACAGGGAGATGCCACTGGCTCATCACCTACCTGGGAAACAGAATTCACAAGGATAAGTGGAGGAGAGGCACAGGATAACACAATCTGATTCATGCCAGAGGACACCAGGCTTACATTTAAGTTAATTGGTTGAAGGTTATGCACACTGCACTTTCTCTGTAACTGCAACACTATATTCTGCATTCTGTTTTCTTTTTACTGCCTCTCTAACGCACAGGAACGCAAGAGGCTGCAGAGAGTAGTGGACACAGCCCGATCCATCACGGGCACAGCCCTCCCCACCACTGACAGCATCTAGAGGAGGCGCTGCCTCAGGAAGGCAGCATCTATCATCAAGGATCCTCACCATCCAGGTTATGGGTCTTCTGGCTGCTTCCCATCGGGCAGGAGGTACAGAAGCCTGAAGTCCCATACCACTGGGTTCAGGAACAGTTACTTCCCTTCAACCATTCGGTTCTTGAACAAACCGGCACAACCTTAATCACCACTACAGTTTAGCAACACTGTGACCACTTTGAACTAAAATGGACATTGTTTTCTTCTGTTATAATTGTGTTCTTTCTTGTAAAAATTGTGTGTAATTTGCTTATGTTTTTCTCATGAATGTTGCTTAATGATGCTCTGTGCCTGTGACGCTGCTGCAAGTAAGTTTTTCATTGCACCTGTATACACATGGACTTGTGCATCTGACAATAAACTCAACTTTGACTCGTTTCTCAGTCCTGAAGCATTAACAGCTTCTCCCTCTACAGACGTTGCCTGACCTGCTGAGTGTTTCCAGCATTTTTTGTTATTTAATTTCACTGGAGCCAAGTGCTTTTACATTGTGCAAACATATTTCTTGCCTAACACTTGAAATTTGTAATAACAAACTCCCTTCCATTCCATGGCAATTGCCGAGCAACTGAAGCCTAGAAAGACAAAAATGTAAAGTTGGCTGCTCTTCATGTCACAGGCAAGAAGAGTCTGCACCTGCTTATTGTTACACGTCAGTGAAGTCCCAGTCGAGAGAAACACAGCAACGCTCTGCACAAAAATTTTACCATTTTAAGGAAAACCACTTCGATGACAGCAGAGGAACAGGCATTCGGCCAATCAGGGTAGGCTGGTGATCATTTTCCATCAATTATTAGCACAACCTTCCCCTTCATGTGTGGAGACTAGGCTGACAGCTCATCCCCTGTAAACAGCCTTTCTTTCTTCCTGCCCACTTTCACGTTGAACAGCACCATGGAAATACAAAGACCAAGAGAGAAAGTGTATTTGGATCCATGTTGTTTGGAGTCTAGAAAAATGAGGGTATTGGTGTTGGTTTATTATTGTCACTTGTACCGAGGTGCAGTGAAAAACTTTTTTTGCATACCGTTCGTACAGGTCAATTCATCACATCAGTGCATTGAGGTAGTACAAGGTAAAACAATAACAGAATACGGAGTAAAATGTTACAACTACAGGGAAGTGCAGTGCAGGTAGACAATAAGGTGCAAGGTCATAACAAGGTAGATCATAAGGTCAAGAGTCCATCTCATTGTATAAGGGAACCATTCAATAGTCTTATCACAGTGGGACAGAAGCTGTCCTTGAGCCTGGTGGTACGTGCTCTCAGGCTCCTGCCTGATGGGAGAGGGGAGGCGATCTTATTGAAACATAAAAGACCCTAAGGGGGACACGACAGACTCGTGGAGGAATGTTGAGTGAGAGGACACGGCTGAGATTAGGGGGCAGTCATTTAAAAATGAGGTGCGGAGGAACTTCTCAGAGAGTGGTGAGTCTCTGGAATTCTCTGCCCCAGAGGTCTGTGGAGACTGGATCACTGAGGGTACTTCATGAGAAAGCAGATCATTTTTTGAAAGATCAGGGGGCTGAGGACAATGGGGAACTGGCGTGGAGGAGGAGATGAGGGCTGGGGCAGATCAGCCATGGTCACATTGAATGAGGGTAGGGCAGAGTTGAGGGGCCAAGTGGCCTTCTCCTTATGTCTTTACCACCTCCTCCTCCCACTTACTTTTTTTTACGCTGTAAGGCAGTGTAGCAGCTGAGGAGACAGGTCGGTGTGGGAGTGGGAAGGAGAGTTAAAGCGAGAGGTAAATTGGTTTATTATTGTCACATGTACCGAGGTCCAGTGAAAAACTGGTCTTGCATACTGATCGTACAGGTCAATTCGTTACACGGTGCATTGAGGTAGTACAAGGGAAAACAATAACAGAATGCAGAATAAAGTGTTACAGTTACAGAGAAAGTGCAGGAAAACAATAAGGTGCAAGGCCATGACGAGGTAGATTGTGAGGTCAAGAGTCCATCTCATTGTACTAGAGAACCGTTCAATAGTCTTATAACAGCGGGACAGAAGCTGTGCTTAAGCCTGGTGGTACGTGCTTTCAGGCTTTTGCATCTTCTGCCCAATGAGAGGGGGGGAGAAGAGAGAATGACCCGGGTGGGTGGGGTCTTTGATTATGCTGGCTGCTTTACTGAGGCAACGAGAGTGTAGACAGAGTCCATGGAGGCTGGTCTCTGTGGTGCGAGGTAACTGGAAGTTTGAGATGGCCGCTGTGGACAAAGTTACAGTGTGGGACTGTGTCTCACACACACGTGGACTGAAGCTTTTGGCACGGATACATTTAAAGGGAAGCGCGTTAAGTACGGGAGTGAATTATACAGATTGCAAGAGACAAAGGGTAATCAGTGGCAATGTTCTGTCACAGAGTAGCCCAGTCTCTGCTGTAAAATGCTATGTAATTTTCTCCAAGTCTAGAGGTATTCAATGGAATACCGCCTGCCAAGTTCAGAGAAGCGCTGGTTATTGGCAACATTAACCTGAACGAGCAGAGTAAAGCAGGTATTCGCCCTGTCAAAGATCTCCCTGCACCATTGACTCTGGAGACACAAGAGTCTGCAGATGCTGGAATCTGGAACAACACACAAACTGCTGCAGGAACTCAGCAGGTCAGCAGCATCTGTGGAGGGAAATGGACAGTTGATGTTACGGGCCGAGACCCTTCATCTGCACTGGAAGATAAAGGGGAGGAAGCTGGTATAAACTTTCCTCCTCTGTCCCTGTTTTCTCTCCCACTGAACTACCTGCGCCCCATCGCCATGTCTCTTTCTGCTCCAGCATGGCAATACTTGTGGGCTACCCCCAGAACACTCTGCACAAAAAATGCTGTGTGCATCTCACTAATAAAGATATCTGATCTTATCTCATCTTAATCTACCTCGTTATGGCCTTGCATCTTATTGTCTGCCTACACTGCACTTTCTCTGTAACTGTAACACTTTATTCTGCATTCTGTTATTGTTTTTACCCTGTACTACCTCAATGCACTGTGTAATGAAGTGATCTGTATGGACGGTATGCAAGACAAGTTTTTCACTGTACCTCGGTACAAGTGACAGTAATAAACCAATTTACCAAACATTTGCAACAATCTATTAACACAAACAGTTATAACATGAAGGATCTTGGGGTAAAGGTGACACATGGCACACTTGCCTTCATTAGTCGAGGCATTGAGTTCAAGAGTCAGGAAGTTAGGTTGCAGCTTTATAAAACTCTGTATCGGGAGTATTGCATTTAATTCTGGTCGCCTCATTACAAGAAGAATGTGAAGGCTATGCAGAGGGTGCAGAAGAGGCTCACCAGGATGCTGCCTGGATTAGAGGGTATGAGCTATAAGGAGAGGTTGAACAAATTTGGATTGTTTTCTCTGGAGCATCAGAGGCTGAGGGGAGACCTGATGGAAGTTTGTAAGATTATGAGAGGCACAGATAGAGTAGACAGCTGGTATCTTTTTCCTAGGGTGGAAATGTCTAATACCAGAGGGCGTGCTTTTCAGGTGAGAGGGGGAAAGTTCAAGAGAGATGTATGGAGCAGGTTTTTTCCTACAGTGATGGGTGCCTGGAATGCACTGCCAGGGGTGGTGGTGGAGGCAGATTTGATAGAGGCATTTAAGAGGCTCTTAGATAGGCACATGAATGTGCAGAGAATGGAGGGAGATGGACCATGTGCAGGCAGAAGGGATTAGGTGTCATTACCTTAATTAGTTCAGCACAACATTGTGGGCCGAAGGGCCTGTTCCTGTGCTGTACTGTTCGATGTTCTATGTACAGGGGCTCCCTGGGTTATGGATAACTTGACTTAAGGAGATTCAACTTATGGCAAATTCTCCCATACTTTCCTGTCTTGAAAAATGCTTTTGAAATGTTAGTTACAGAAATGTAAACTAGTATTCACTAACAACTGGATATAGTATATGTTCCATTAGTTCAATTATGGGTGGTGTTGATAGATACCATACAACATAGATGATATTCAATGAAATAAAAGATTTACAGGAAGTATGCAGAGTGATATGGGTAGCTATATAGTCTAATGAATACTGTTCAACAATATGGAGCAATTATATTCTGAGAATAGCTTCCAGTTCCCAATCCTAATTAATTTGATTTTTCTGAAACATTGTTTCGTGGGTGAATTATTGGCTGGGCTCGTAGAAATCCACCGCATTAATATCAATAACGTCCTTTTTTAATGCATTAAAGAACAGACCTACTGTGGCTATATACACTCTGGGACATTTTACATCATTAAATACAGTTTAAAATACAGAATCACTGTAGGATCTCAATAAACCAAAATCCTGCTGTCTGGATCCTAAGTTCCTCTTGCCTATCCTGTACACGCTGACCTGCACTGACTTACGGAAAAATTGGAATACAGGGAATTCTCAGGAACGGAACTCTTGCGTAATCCGGGAACTGCCTGCAATGAACAACAGGAGTTTTGGCTGAACCAACACATAATGCCAAAGGAACTCAGCGGGTCAGGCAGCATCTATGGAGGGAAATGGACAGTCAACGTTGCGGGTTGAGACTGTTGGATAGGGTCCAGATTGTTGTTTTTCTTGTAGTTTTAGTTATATTTGCTGACATTTTTGTATAATCAGGTGTTTGCCTGTAAACTTTTAGTAACTTACAGTATATTTGGCTCTGTACTTCTGTAGTTTCTTTGTCTGTCAGACTGCAGTGTTAGGGAGGTGTAAGTCAGACCGTACTTTTCCACTGTCCACCTTATCAGAAGACCCCTTATCTTACTGGTTTAGACCAGTTTGCAGATACAGGGAGAGCATGAGGCCAAGTTCTTTGTTACTTCGTTTTACTTGCCTTACTTGCAGTTACAGGCTGACACTGCTTGACCTGTACTTTGATGAACAGCTAATAAAACGGCTGTAACCGTCAGATTTGCACCTCATTCTTGACTTCTGAAGTACCTTCTGGATAACATCGTCTCCAGATCTAACAAGACCCTTCATCGGGGCTGGCTGGAGTTCTGCTCAACCCTGGTGAACTAGCCGAAGGTTTACAGTCAGGCTGTTGGTGGCAGCTTCCTCCTGGCTCGGAGAGAGCACAGGGATGGGAAAGGAAGAGAAGCAAAGTTGTGATAAGAGATCGCGGTAACACAAAGGCACCACGGCTGGGAAAGAACAAATGCCAGGTGAATTGGCCACTGAGGCTTAAAGGTTTCCAGTGACAGGGCTTTACAACAAAGATTATTTGAAGGGGAAAGCTCCAGAATTCTGGGCTATAGTTGGGGAGTGACTGCTGGTGTGGGACCGGTCAACGTTGGGGAGCATGAAAGCAAGAATCCAGAGAGAGCTACCTGGAGATGAAATGAAACAGCACAAATGTTGTAAGCTCCTTAATCAAAGCTTCATAAAAGCAATGACTTTAAACTTTCAAAGTTTTGGGTTTGAATTCTCGGACTAAGTCCCAAACATCACTATTAAAATATTAAAACATTGAATGAATGGTGGGGTGATTCAATCACAGGTTTGCTGCCATAACTTATGCTGTTGCACAATTTAACCAAGTTATCTGTGTAGGACACAATCACCAAATTTACACTGGATCCAGACACCATTAATAAACTTAAGGATCACTTCTAAAAAAAAGCAGCAGGGTTAAGCCAACTATCGACAAGTTGCACATAGACGACCCTCACTCCCTGTGCTGGTGATTAAAACTGAAAGATTATAAAGACTGAAAGCAGTATTATTCAATTTGAAACCAGATGCTTCATTCTAGACCAATTGAATTAAGAAAGTTGGAGGTGTAAATTGGCTATGGTAGATTATGAAACTGCATTAACAGTAAACACGCAAAGTCTTGAAGAATTAATGGATAGCTTACAACAAATTTCCATTTAAGGGACAAATATCCAAAATGAAATGAGATCTAGCCGTGGCTAAGAAATTAAAAGTAGTATTAGATCAAAGAAAAAGGCTTATAATGTTACCAAAAAGAGCAGCATTAAAAAAATTTCAGAATTCAGCAAAGGAGGGCCAAGAAATGGATAAAAGGAAGTAAAATACAAGAGTAATCTAGCAGGAAACAGAAAAACAGACTGTGAAAGCTTCAATAGTTTAAGAGAAAATAATTTTGATGAAGTTAACAGGGGTCCCTTACAGACTGGGAGCAATAACCAGCTCAGGAACAGGTCCTTCAGCCCACCATGTCTGTGCCGGCCATGATGCCAAATTAAACTAATGCCACCTGCCTGCACACAGGTCCATAACCCTCCACTCCCTGCCTGTCCATGAGGGATCAAGTATCATATATCCAAGTTTGCTGATGGCCGTGAGGAGGATGCAGGAAGTCTTCATGTGGATATTGAAGGGTGAATGAGTGGCAGGTGGAATAAAATGAAGGTCATCCATTGGGGGAAAGAAACAGTGGAGTATCTCATAAATGCTGAGAGACTGAAATGTGTTGGAGGGACTCTAGGTGTCCTTGTACAAGTACAGATAACTTCCTGCAATAAAAGGACATTATTGTTTGCCTGACTAAGTACAAACAATTAGCAAGGCAAACAGTATGCTGGCCTTTATTGCAGGAAGGTTTGAGTACAAGAATATAGAGGTTTTACTGGAATTACATAGGGCTATGGGCGAGATTTCACCTTGGAATATTGTACATAAATTATAATAATACTCTTCCTACCCAAGAGATGATAAACCTGTGATTGAGGAAGATCCTCTAGGCTGGATCCTGGAATTGGGAGGGGACTGGACTCTGGGAAAAGATTAACCAGACCTGCACAATACTCCCTGGAACTTAAAACACAGAACACTACAGCACAATACAGGCCCTTTGGCCCATGATATTGTGCTGACATTTTATCCTGCTCTAACTCTTCCCACATAGCCCTCCATTTCTCTATCATTCATGTGTCTATCTAAGAGTCTCTTAAATGTCCCTAATGTATCTGCCCCCACAACCTCTGCCGGCAGTGCGTTCCACGCACCCACCACTCTCTGTGTAAAAAAACTCACCCCTGACATCCCCCTTATATCTTCCTCCAATCACCTTAAAATTATGCCCCCTCATGTTAGCCATTGTCGCCCTGGGAAAAAGTCTCTGACTGTCCACTCGATCTATGCCTCTTATCATCTTGTACACCTCTATCAAGTCACCTCTCATCCTGCTTCTCTCCAAAGAGAAAAGCCCGAGCTCACTCAACCTATCCTCATAAGACATGCTCTCCAATCCAGGCAGCATCCTGGTAAATCTCCTCTGCACCCTCTCTAAAGCTTCCACATCCTTTTTATAATGAGGCAACCAGAACTGAACACAATACTCCAAGTGTGGTCTAACCAGAGTTCTATAGAGCTGCAACATTACCTCACAGCTCTTAAACTCAATACCCCGACTAATGAAGGCCAACACACCATACGTCTTCTTAACAACCCTGAGGGATCGATGGACGTGGACCCCAAGATCCCTCTGTTCCTTCACACTGCTAAGAACAGGAGATCATAGTCATACAGCATGGAAACCGGCCCTTCAGCCCAACTGGTCCATGCCCACCAAGATTCCCATCTAAACGAGTCCATGTTTGACCCATATCCCTCGAAACCTTTCCTATCCATGTACCTGTCCAAGTACCTTTTAAATGTTATCAATGTACCTGCCTCAACCACTTCCTCTGGCAGCTCGTTCCATATACTGACCACCCTCTGGGTGAAAAAGTTGCCCCTCAGGTTCCTATTAAATCTCTTCCCTCTCACCTTAAACCTGTGTCCTCTAGTTCTTGATTCCCCAACCTGGGAAATAGACTGTGCGCATTCACCCTACCTATACCTCTTATGATTTTATATACCCCTGTAAGATCACCCCTCATTCTCCAACGCTCCAATAAAAAACGTCCCAACCTGCTCAACCCCTCTCCATAACTCAGGCCCTCGAGTCCTGGCAACATCCTCGGAAATCTCTTCTGCACTCTTTCCAGCTTAATGGCATGTTTCCTACAGCAGGGTGACCAAAACTGAACACAGTGCTCTAAATGCAGCTTCACATTGAACCTCATTACATTAGGGACATTTAAGAGACTCCTAGATAGACACACGAATGATAGAAAAATAGGGGGCTATGTGGGAGTGAAGGGTTAGATAGATCTTAGAGCAGGATAAAATGTCGGCACAACATTGTGGGCCGAAGGGCCTGTACTGTGCTGTAGTGCTCTATGTTCTCATCTCACTGAAACATACTAAATTCTTATGCGGCTTGGCAGGGTAGATGTCGGGATGGCGTTTCTCCTGTCCAGGTTGTCCAGAGCAAGGGTCCAGTCCCAATGCCAAGGTAAGGCCATTCAGGACAGAGACGAGAAGATATTCCTTTACCAGAGGATAGTGAATCATTGGAACTATCTACCTAAGCAGGCTGTAGGGGCTCAGTCACTGAGTACATTCAAGAGAGGGATTGAGAGTTTCTAGGATATTAAGGGAATCATGGAATAAAGGGGCTAGTGCAGGAAAATGGTACTGAAGCAAAAGATCAGCCATGGGTCTCATTGAATGGCAGAGCAGAGATGGAACATAGAACAGGCCCTTCGGCCCACCATGTCTGTGCTGACCATGATGCCGAATTAAACTAAATCTCTTCTGCCTGCACATGGTCCACATCCCTCCACTCCCTGCACATTCACATGTCTGTCTAACAGCCTCTTATGCACCTCTATTGTATCTGCCTCCACCCCCACCCCTGGCAGCACATTCCAGGCACCCACCACTCTCTGTGTTTGAAAAACTTGCCCCGCACATCTCCTTTAAACTTTCCCCCTCTCACCTTAAATGCATGTCCTCTAGTACTTGACATTTCTACCCTGGGAAAGATACTCTGACTGTCTATTCTATCTGTGTCTCTCATAATGTTATAAACTTTCATCAGGTCTCCCCTCAGCCTCTGCCGCTCTGGAGAAAACAACCCAAGTTTGTCCAACCTCTCCTTATAGCTCATACCCTCTGATCCAGGCAGTTCTGCACCCTCTCCAAAGCCTCCACATCCTTCCTGTAACGGGACGACCAGAACTGCACACAGCACTCCAAGTGTGGCCTGACCAAAGTTTTATACAGCTGCAACATGGACTTCCTGACTATTGTACTCAATGCCCCAGCCAATGAAGGTAAGCCTGTCATACACCTTCTTTACCACCCTATCTACATGCATGTCCACTTTCAGGGAGCTCTGGACTTGAACCCCAAGATCCCTCTGTACATCAATGCTGTTGAGGGTCCTGTCATTTACTAAGGATCCTGTCCCCTTACATGTGCCTTCTCAGGGATGATGGGCAGAATGGCCTACTTCTGCTTCTACTTCTTTTAGCAGCACTGTTACAGGTCCTTTAAAACCCACACCAGTACCCGTCAGAGCACAGGCCCTTCAGCCCATCAAGTCTCTACCTTCACCAGCCCCATTTACCAGCACTTGGTCTGTTGCCTTCTCTGTCTTGGCAATTCAGGTACTCGTTTAGATACGGAGAGATGGTGTGAGAGTCCCTGCCTCCCCCACCCCCTCAGGCGGTGGGTTCTAGATTCCAACCTCCCTCTGGGGGAGAGAGTTCTTCCTCAGATCCCCTTACCCCTTTCTCTAAACCTATGCACTCTAGTTTTAGTCACCTCTGCTATTGGAGAATTACCATTACAGGTAGAATGGCAGCTGTAACCACCTTTACAGCCCCGTGAGGGATAGAAATAGGGTGAATGTGCCGAAAGAGGCTGCAGAGGGTTATAGACTCAGCCAGCTCCATCACGGGCACAACCCTCCCTGCCATCGAGGACATCTCCATGGACTTCATCTTTACCTCTCGCTGCCTCGGTGAAGCAGCCAGCATAATCAAAGACCCCAGCCACCCGGATCATTCTCTCTTCTCTCCTCTCCCATCAGGCAGAAGATACAGGACCCTGAGGACAGGTACCACCAGGCTCGAGGACAGCTTCTATCCCACTATTGAACGGTTCCCTTAGACGATGAGAAGGACTCTTGACCTCACAATCTACCTTGTTTGACCTTGCACCTTATTGTCTACCTGCAATGCACTTCCCTGTAGCTGTGACACTTTACTTTGTACTGTTATTGTTTTTACCCTGTACTACCTCAACGTACTGTGTAATGAATTGACCTGTACGATCGGTATGCAAGACAAGTTTTTCACTGTACCTCGGTACAAGTGACAATAATAGACCAATAGCAATATCAATCTTCAAAAGGCGGTACCTCATGAAGGCGGCATCCATCACTAAGGACCCTCACTATCCGGGACATGCCCTCTTCTCGTTACTACCATTGGGGAGGAGGTACAGGAGCCTGAAGACCCACACTCAACAATTCAGGAACGGCTTCTTCCCCTCTGCCATCAGATTTCTGAACGGTCCATGAACCCATGAACACTACCTCGTTATTCCTCTTTTGCACTATTTATTTTTGTAACTCATAGCAATTTTATACCTTTGCACTGTGCTGCTGCCACAAAACAACAAATTTCACGACATATGTCAGTGATAATAAACCTGATTCTAATTCTGAACGCACTCAGTCTTTTTCCCATAGTTGAGGAATCAAGAACTATAGGGCATAGGTTTAAGGTGAGAGGGGAAAGGCTTAATAAGAACCTGAGGGGCAACTTTTTTTTCTTACACAGAGGGTGGTCTGTATACGGAACGAGCTGCCAGAGGAAGTGGTTGAGCTGGGTACGTTTACAACTTTTTTTTAAAAAGACAGTTGGCTAAGTAGAGACACCAGAGACTGCAGACACTGGAATCTGGAGCAACGATCTGCTGGAGGAACTCAGCGGGTCGAGCAGCATCTGATGCAGGGCTTTGACCCAAAACATGACAATTCCTTCCTCCCCACAGATGCTGCTCGACCTGCTGAGTTCCTCCAACAGATTGTTGGTTCAGTTGGATAAGTTCCCTGTAGGTGTGACACTTTACTCTGTATTCTGTTATTGTTTTTACTCTGTACTACCTCAATGCACTCTGCACTACATGAATGTATCTGCACTGTGTAATGAATTGACCTGTACGATCCGTCTGCAAGACACGTTTTTCACTGTACCTCGGTACAAGTGACAATAATAACCCAATACGAAGGTTTAGAGGGATACGGGCAAATGGGACTGGCTTAGATGGGCATCTTGGTCGGCATGGACCAGTTGGGCCACAGGGCCTGCTTCCGTGCTGCATGACTCTGTGACATTTTGGCCATGTTGTGGGACTGAGCCCACAGGATCCACCAACCAAGGCCCAGATGTGGAGGGCTAGCCTGTCATCCTTCCACATCTGGAGTAAGTCAGGACGTGTGGGTGGGCCCTGGCTGGTGATGCAGCCCAACGTCAGAGCAGGTTTGGAAGACCCAGGGTGTATTTTCAGATCTTTATGGATTAAGCAGAAAGTCTCGTGTCCCTCTGTTTGGGGACAGAACCTCTCCCTGTGTATGAGTAAACCAATTACTGTTTACACAGCCATCTGCTTACTGACGAGTTAGAGAGAACAAAGACGCTGCCGTCCCAGAGTCATGCAACATGGAAACAGGCCCTTCAGCCCATCGAATCCGTGCTGACCATCAACCACCCATTGACACCAATTCTACACTGATCCCATTTTATTCTCCCCACATTCCCATCAACTCTCCCCAGATTCTACCCCTCACCTACACAATGGGGGCAATTTACAGCAGCCAATTAACCCACCGACCCTCACGTCTTTGGGATGTGGGAGGAAACCGGAGCACCCGGGGGAAACCCACGCGGTCACAGGGAGAACGTGCAAACTCCACACAGAGAACGCCGGAGGTCAGGATCGAACCCGGGTCTCTGGAGCTGGGAGGCAGCAGCACTACCCGCTGCGCCACCGCGAAAGCAAACTTTCCAAGTATAACCTTCCGAGATGTGGCTCTTGCACCAACTGCCCGCAACAAGTTGCAGTTTCCTCTCCCATGTTCTGAAAATGACAAATGACACAAAACTTCGCCCCGAAATTCCTCACGGGATTCGACACAGGGACATGGTGATGTCGCAGGAACATCCGGACAAGAGCACTGGATTTTCCAGTTTCAAGTAACCCTTACCTCCTGTGTGCCCCCCCCACCCCTCTGATCCACATCCAGTCCTCCCATTTTTGTCCCCGTTCCCATATTCCCCCCTCCCCTCCCTTGTTCTATCTACCAACTACCCACACATTTCACACACCAGATCCCCTCTCCCACCTGGTCCCATCTGCCCTACACCTCTCCCCTAATGGTCCCCACTCTCACCTTCCTTACCTATCAGATTGCAGCACCAGTTGCTCTGTGCTCCTGTTTATCACCCAGCTGCCTCTGTCTCCCAACTATACACCTCCTCTTCTCCCCTCCACCTGTGTATCATCCCTCACCCTTCCTCAATTCACCAGTCACCTCCTGGCCCCCGTCTCACCCCCTCCCCTTTTTTAGGTTGCATCTGGAGTATTGCATCCAATTCTGGTCGCCCCGTTACAGGAAGGGTGTGGAGGCTTTGGAGAGGGTGCAGAAGAGGTTCACCAGGATGCTGCCTGGATCAGAGGGCATGAGCTATAAGGAGAGGTTGGACAAACTTGGGTTGTTTTCTCTGGAGCATCGGAGGCTGAGGGGAGACCTGATAGAAGTTTATATAAAATTCTGAGAAGGATAGATAGAGTAGACAGCTGGTATCTCTTTCCTGCTGTTGAAATATCTTATACCAGAGGACATACATTTATGATGAGAGGGGGAAAGTTCAAAGGAGATGTGCAGGGCAAGTTTTTTTTAAACAGAGAGTGGTGGGTGTCTGGAACTCGCTGCGTGAGGCAGATACGATAGAGGTGCTTAAGAGGCTCTTAGATAGACACATGAATGTGCAGAGAATGGAGGGGTATGGACATTATGTAGGCAGAAAGCATTAGGTTTCATTAACTTAATTAGTTTGGCACAACATTCTGGCCTGAAGGGCCTGTTCCTGTGCTGTACTGTTTTGTTTATACTGGCTAATTCCCCTCCATTCTATCCTGACCTGCAACATCAATTCCTTCCCCCCCCCCCCACCCCCACCCACACCCACACCCACACCCACAGCTGCTGCTCGACCCGCTGAGTTCCTCCAGCAGATTGCTTGTTGAGCATTATTTCCGCCTACAATTGAGATTAAAGCTACCAGAATTTATCTACGACAGGTATGTCACAGAAACACGGCAGTGCTGAGACCTGCTACACGGCTCAGCTGCCAGTCCAGTTCCAAGACTGGGGCACAGTAACATTTCTGCTCACGGCCTGAGAATTCCTGTGTCGGATTCACAGACCCGACACTGGGTGCGAACGGCAAGCATTAACCCTGCAAAGCAAATGGCTCTTTACCCTCAACTAGCAAATGGTCGCTCCTTGCTTAATAATTAATGCCTCTGTGAAGCTTGATGAGACATCCTCTCCTTAATGTTAACCTGACCCGGAAGTTTAGGAACCCTTCCATTTATTTTCAGAGTTCTCTACTTTAAGTAATACAACAGGGGTTCAAAAAAAAATAGGATTACTGTTTGAAGATTTTGTAAATTAACCTATGGAAGAGCAAAACACTCCCAGAAATGTTTATTCTTTTGTCTCCTTACACTTGAACTTGCTTCCCCACATAGTAAGAGAAATTAGAATTCAAACTAAGGATACAAATGCAGTGAGGTTTACAGAGAGAGACTATTCATGGAACTGCACCCACAACATACAATGGGCGTCTGTGTTATTGTGGTGACAAGAAAGGACCTATAAAAAGGAAAGGAGGGAGGGAGAGAGAGACCCAGGCCTAAATGAAGCTGGTGGAACATGGATAAACTTGCTGGTAGAGAGGGAGAGACAACGTGTGTACTTCTGTGGTGGGAGGGGAGAGACTCCCACCACAGAATTTGGGAATTGATAGATCAAAGCACGGCTGACAAACTTGGAGCTCAGATGGAAATGAAGATGGTCTCAAACACACACACACACACACACTGAAACTCTCTCTCTCCAAGGGGCAGACACGTCCTTGGAATTTGCGGCAACGAGGTTGTGGAGGAACTCAGCGGGTCAGGCAGCATCTGTGAGTGGGGTGGGTGTAGGGTGGGGATAGGAATGGGGTGGGTGTAGGGTGGGGGTAGGGTGGTGGGGGTAGGGAGTCAATGTTTAAGGTCCAGACCCTGGTTTTGTGACCCAGAGGAAACTGAAAACCGGTTTAATCGGCGCTGATCCAGCAGAACAACATGAATAACTCAAGTTGTACAAAACGAGCCGTCAGATGCTGGAAACACTCAGCAGGCGGGGCAGCCTTGTGTGGAGAGGGGGCGAGGGGTTGAAGGACTGGAGCCTGAAGCATTATCTCCACAGAGGCTGCCCGACCTGCCGTGTGTTTTCTGCATCTTCTGGTTTGACCGCAGACGCCACACAAGCCGGTCCGGGCGGCAGGGACACAAAGCGGGGAGCGACCCCCAGCCTGTGCAATCCCCGGCGCAGAATTAACAGTTAACGACGGTGCACTCACAACAAGACAAAAAGCACTTGCAGGTTGTCGCGTTTGGGAAGTGTTGACTGTAAATCGTTGCAAAGGGTGGGGGGCAGCGACCCACCCCCTCTGGCCGCGGGGCTATCAGGGGCAGGGTGGGCCGAAGGTGCGCGGGAAGGGAATGGCGGTGGGGAGTGGGGCTATCAGGGGCAGGGCGGGCCGAAGGTGCGCGGAGTTGGGGGCAGCGGGGGCTATCAGGGGCAGGGCGGGCCGAAGGTGCGCGGAGTTGGGGGCAGCGGGGGCTATCAGGGGCAGGGCGGGCCGAAGGTGCGCGGAGTTGGGGGCAGCGGGGGCTATCAGGGGCAGGGCGGGCCGAAGGTGCGCGGAGTTGGGGGCAGCGGGGGCTATCAGGGGCAGGGCGGGCCGAAGGTGCGCGGAGTTGGGGGCAGCGGGGGCTATCAGGGGCAGGGCGGGCCGAAGGTGCGCGGAGTTGGGGGCAGCGGGGGCTATCAGGGGCAGGGTGGGCCGAAGGTGCGCGGAGTTGGGGGCAGCGGGGGCTATCAGGGGCAGGGCGGGCCGAAGGTGCGCGGGGTTGGGGAGCAGGGGCTATCAGGGGCAGGGTGGGCCGAAGGTGCGCGGAGTTGGGGGCAGCGGGGGCTATCAGAGGCAGGGCGGGCCGAAGGTGCGCGGAGTTGGGGGCAGCGGGGGCTATCAGGGGCAGGGTGGGCCGAAGGTGCGCGGAGTTGGGGGCAGCGGGGGCTATCAGAGGCAGGGCGGGCCGAAGGTGCGCGGGGGGAATGGCGGTGGGGAGCGGCGGCTCCGCCCTGCCCCGGGACCCAGCCCCGGCCACCAGCTCACCTTCAGCCGCTTGATGCCGACCTCGCAGCGCAGCTGCTCTACCAGCTTCCTGGTGGTGGCCAGGTTGGCGGCGCCGGACATGGTGCGAGGGCTGGCGGCCGCTCCGCTCTCTCCTGCTGCCGGGGCTGGGCGAGGGTGGCGGACACAAAGCGGCGTCCCGTCTCCCCGCCGCCCTCCGCTCGCTGATCACACACAGCTTTTCCGGTTTCTCCTTCCAACGTGAGTGGTGCGCCCCGTAATGTTCACAGCCGGAGCAGCAGCGACAGAACACAGGACAGAGCGAGGGAACACAGTCCCCGACGCAGGACGGAGCGAGGGAACACAGTCCCCGACGCAGGACGGAGCGAGGGAACACAGACCCCGACGCAGGACGGAGCGAGGGAACACAGACCCCGACGCAGGACGGAGGGAGGGAACACAGTCCTCCACGCAGGACGGAGGGAGGGAACACAGTCCCCGACGCAGGACGGAGCGAGGGAACACAGACCCCGACGCAGGACGGAGCGAGGGAACACAGACCCCGACGCAGGACGGAGCGAGGGAACACAGACCCCGACGCAGGACGGAGGGAGGGAACACAGTCCCCGACGCAGGACGGAGCGAGGGAACACAGACCCCGACGCAGGACGGAGGGAGGGAACACAGTCCTCCACGCAGGACGGAGGGAGGGAACGCAGTCCCCGACAAAGGACGGAACGAGGGAACGCAGTCCCCGACGCAGGACGGAACGAGGGAACGCAGACCCCGACGCAGGACGGAGCGAGGGAACGCAGACCCCGACGCAGGACGGAGCGAGGGAACGCAGTCCCCGACGCAGGACGGAGGGAGGGAACGCAGACCCCCACGCAGGACGGAGCGAGGGAACACAGTCCCCGACGCAGGACACACTGAGAGAAAACAGATCCCAATACAGGAGACACTGGAGGAACACTGTCACCAACACAGGACACAGTGAGAGAACACTGTCCCTAACACAGGACACACTGAAAGAACACAGTCCCCAGCACAGTACACTGTGCTTCAAGAAGGCGGCATCCATCATTAAGGACCCTCACCACCCGGGACATGCCCTCCTCTCGTTACTGCCATCGGGGAGGAGGTACAGGAGCCTGAAGACCCACACTCAACGATTCAGGAACAGCCTCTTCCCCTCTGCCATCAGATTTCTGAACGGTCCATGAACCCATGAACACTACCTCGTTATTCCTCTTTTGCACTATTTATTTATTTTTGTAACTTATAGTAATTTTTATGTACATTCTGGTGGAACACAGTCCCCAGCACAGTACAGACACTGAAGGAACACAGTCCACATCTCAGCACATACACACCTTCGGAACACACCCATACACATCATCACTGACACTGGAGTGTTAATGAACTGGATGTAACCTCCTGACATGGTGGGACTTGTTGGATCACCAGTCCAGCATTCCTCATCCAGTAACCTAACTCCAACTCCGCTCTCTCACACTCACAGGTCTCTTTGAAAGCAGATCGCTCTTCTAGTGTTTCAGAATGTAACTGACCCACTTGCAAGCTCTCATAAACCGCGCATAAAGAAATGACTGGTTCATCTGCTCCAAATGCTGTTCAGAGGTAAATGCTCAATGCAGTGGGAAACCATCTAGGGAGCTTTCAACATTTCTTCTCCTCATGTGCTTAGATCCAAGGCAAAACTGTTACTGTTTGATGGGCTGAATGGCCTTCTCCGGCACGCCTGCCACCGATAATATTGATGAGGCGTCCGCCATATCTCGGTGGATGACAATTGCCTCAAAAATTTGTTTGAGGTCCAATCCCAGTCCTTGGTTGAGCAGAGGATGTCAATCATGATCAGTTACTGATTGGCTTACATTATTTGTCAATCACCGCTGGTGCGTAGGCGAACTGGATTGGTCGGATGAGTGTCTGAGGAAATGGTACAAGAAAGAGGGCATTTGATTTCTCGTTAACCTGGGCCGTTTTTGGAGAATGTGGGACCTGTACAGGTGCCTGAAGCAGAACAAAGCCAACATCCAACAACGGAATGGAACACTACAGCACAGTACAGGCCCTTCAGCCCACAATGCTGTGCCGACATTTTATCCGGCTCTAAGATCCATCTAACCCTTCCCTCCCACATAGCCCTCCATTTCTCTATCATTCATGTGTCTACCTAAGAGTCTCTTAAATGTCCCTAATGTATCTGCCCCCACAACCTCTGCCGGCAGTGCGTTCCACGCACCCACCACTCGCTGTGTAAAAAACTTACCCCTGACATCCCCCTTATACCTTCCTCCAATCACCTTAAAATTATGTCCCCTCGTGTTAGCCATTGTCGCCCTGGGAAAAAGAGTCTGACTGTCCACTCGATCTATGCCTCTTATCATCTTGTACACCTCTATCAAGTCACGTCTCATCCTGCCCTAACTCGATCAACCTATCTAGGTCAACTGGTGAAGTCGGCCAAGGAGTGGCAGATGGAATTTAACTTGGACAAGTGTGAGGTAGATTAAACCAGGGCAGGACTTGCACAGTGAATGGCGGGGCCCTGGGGAGTGCTGTAGAACAGGGAGACCCAGGGGTACAGCTACATAATTCCCTGAAAGTGGTGACACAGGTAGACAGGGTGGTGAAGAAGGCGTTTGGCACACTGGCCTTCATTGGTCTGGGCACTGAGTACAGGAGTTGGGATGTCATTTTACAGCTGTACAAGGTGTTAGTGATGTTTGATGCAGTATTGTGTGCAGTTCTGTTCACCTAGCTAAAGGAAGGATGTAATTAAGCTAGAAAGGGTGCGGAAAAGATTCACAAAGATGTTACCAAAACTAAAGGGCTTGAGCTATAAGGAGAGGCGTAATAGGCTGGGCTTTTTTCCCCTGGAGCGTAGAAAGCTGAAGGGTGACCTAATAGATATTTTTAGATATTTATTTACTAGTCACATGTACATCAAAACACACAGTGAAATATGTCTTTTTGCATTGCTAAGAATGTGCTGGGGGCAGCCTGTGAGTGTCACCACTCTTCCGGCGCCAGCATAGCGTGCCCACAACTTCCTAACCCGTATGTCTCTGGAATGTGGGAGGAAACCGGAGCACCCGGAGGAAACCCACGCAGACACGGGGAGAACGTACCAACTCCTTACAGGCAGCAGCGGGAATTGAACCCAGGTCGCTAGCGCTGTAATAGCGTCAAGCTGACTGCTAAAATCATGATGGGCATAGATAAAGTGAGAGGGAAAATATGTAATGGAGATCTGAGGGGCATGTTTTTCACAGAGGGTGATGGGTATGCAGAACCAGCTGCCAGAGGAAGTGGTGGAAATGTAACTTGGTAAATGGGTAAATTGTCACATTAGCGAGATACAGTAAAAAATTTGTCTTGCATACCATTAGAACATAGAACACTACAGCACAGTACAGGCCCTTCGGCCCACAATGTTGTGCCAACATTTTATCCTGCTCTAAGATCTATCTAACCCTTCCCTCCCACATCGCCCTCCATTTCTCTATCATTCATGTGTCTATCTAAGAGTCTCTTAAATGTCCCTAATGTATCTGCCCCCACAACCTCTGCCGGCAGTGCGTTCCACGCACCCACCACTCTCTGTGTAAAAAAACTTACCCCTGACATCCCCCTTATACCTTCCTCCAATCACCTTAAAATTATGCCCCCTCGTGTTAGCCATTGTCACCATTCATAAAGATCAACTCATTTCAACGGTGCATTGAGATAGTACAAGGGAAAACCATAACAGAATGCAGAATAAAGAGAAGGTGCAGTGTAGGCAGACAATAAGGTGCAAGGCCATAACGAAAGGTAGATTGTGAGGTCAAGAGTCCGTCTTATCGTACTAGGCATATCGTTCAGTTGTCTTAAAACAGCGGGGTGGAAGCTGTCCTTGAGTCTGGTGGTACGTGCTTTCAGGCTTTTGTATCTTCTGCCCGATGGGAGGGAGGAGAAGAGAGAATGTCTGGGGTGGGTGGGGTCTTTGATGATGCTGGCTGCTTTGTTGACAGAGTCCGTGGAGGGGAGGCTGGTTTCCGTGATGCGCTGGGCTGTGTCCACAACTCTCTGCAGTTTCTTGCAGTCATGTGCAGAGCAGTTGCCATACCAAGCCGTGATGCATCCAGATAGGATGCTTTCTGTGGTGCATTGATAAAAACTGGTGAGTGTCAAAGGGGACATGCCAAATTTCTTCTGCCTCCTGAGGAAGTAGAGGTGCTGGTGAGCCTTCTTGGCTGTGGCTCCTACGTGGTTGGAGTAGGACAGGCTGTTGGTGATGTTCACTCCCAGGAGCTTGAAGCTCTCAACCCTCTCGACCTCAGCACCGTTGATGTAGACAGGTGCATGTACACTGCCCCCCCTTCCTGAAATCAATGACCAGCTCTTTTGTTTTGCTGACATTGAGGGAAAGGTTGTTGTCATGACACCATGTCACTAAGCTCTCTATCTCCTTCCTGTACTCTGAGTCATTGTTATTTGAGATTCAGCCCACTACGGTGGTATCATCTGCAAATGGAGATAGAGCAGAATCTGGCCACACAGTCATGAGTGTATAGGGAGTAGAGTAGAGGGCTGAGGACACAGCCTTGTGGGGCACCAGTGTTGAGAATAATCGTGCCGGAGGTATTGCTGCCTATCCTCACTGATTGTGGTCTGTTGGTCAGAAAGTCAAGGATCCAGTTGCAAAGGGAGGTGTTGAGTCCCAGGTCTCAAGAGTTTGGTGATGAACTTGCTTGGAATTATAGAATTGAAGGTGGAACTGTAGTCGATAATGTAGGTGTCTTTACTGTCCAGATGTGCCCAAGATGTAGGGCCAGGGAGAGAGTGTCCACTGTAGACCTGTTTCAGCGGTAGGTGAACTGCAGTGTTATGTATTTATGCCTGGATGGTATGGGAAGCAAGAGACTGACAGAGATTTTCACACCTTCTCGGGCCACAGAAGAGGTGCCAGATGGCTGGAGGACAGTGACACCTAGGGGTACAAGTACATAGTTCACTGAAAGTGGCAACACAGCGACTCAGGGCGGTGATGAAGGTGTTTGTCATGCTTGCCTTCATCAGTCAGGGTATTGAGTACAAGAGTGGGGATGTCGTGTTACAACAAGAGATAAGGTCATTTTTCCCCAGGGTCAGAGAGTCTAAAACTAGAGTGGATAGATTTAAGGTGAGAGGGGAAAGATTTAAAGGGGACCCGAGGGGCAAGTTGTTCATGCAGAGGGTGGTGGGTTAGTTTCAAGAATAAATTGGATAGATACATGGACGGGAGAGGTCTGGAGGATTATGGACCAAGTGCAGGTCAATGGGACTAGCGGAATAACGTTTCGGCACAGACTAGAAGGGCCGAATGACCTGTTTTAAGTACTGTAGTGTTCTATGGTTCTAATAGGAGTAGCTCTTGGTCGGCATGGACGAGTTGGGATGGGAGGGTTATGGGGCAGAAACTTTCACACTATGTGACCTGTGCATTCCTTGTAAACTTATTTCAGATTTCCAGCCACCTCGGCACTTTGCATTGGTCTTGTACACTTGACAGCCGAGTTTGTGATTGGTTGTAAATTCTTTCAATCACTGTCAATGGTATATTCTCATTGGACTAGGTGGACATCAATCAATACTGGGCGTGCTCAAACTGTGTACTCTTTCAGTGTGAATGGGCACAGACGCTGTCAATCAGAGGTAGTGCCGCACTCTGATTGGAGTAGGCTCCTATCCCGCCCTCCAGCCCGCAGCTGTCCGGAGCAGCGCTCCCGGGAGAAGCAGTCGGACCTGGTCCCGGTGTTTCCAACGCTGCTCTCGGAGTCATTGCGCTAATCCACCAGAACAGTTTGCAGACCACAACTACTACGGCGATATGAGATCTTCAGAGAGCCGCAGAGCTCCCAGTGCTGGGGTAAGTCAATGCATTCCGTGCTTTAGTGATAAGACTATTTGAAATATTGCAGGCACAGATGTCACTGGCCAACAGCATCGTTGCTGTTGCCACCTTGAGCAAATGTTAAACACTTCTGGGTTACAAAGAACACAGAACAGTACAGCACAAGAACAGGCCCTTCGGCCCACCGTGTCTGTGCCAGACACCATGCCGAATTAAACTAAATCCATTCTGCCTGCATATGGTCCCTATCCCTCCTTGTTCATGTGTCTGTCTAAATGCCGCTTAAGCACCACTATCGTATGTGCTTCCAACACCACCCCTGGCAGCCCGTTCCAGGCGCCCGCCACTCTCTGTGTAAAAAAAACCTGCCCCACACATCTCCTTTAAACTTTCTCCTCTCGCCTTAAATGCATGACCTCTATTGTTTGACGTTTCTACTCTCACTGGGGAAATAAGACTTTGATTGTCTACCCTATCTATGCCTCTCATAACTTTATAAACTTCTATAGGGTCTCCCCTCAGCCTCCAATGCTCCGGAGAAAACAACCCAAATTTGTCCAACCTCTCCTTGTAGCTCATACCATCTAATCCAGGCAGTGTCCTGGTGAACCTCTTCTGCACCCTCTCCAATGCCTCCACATCCTTCTTGTAATGGGGTGACCAGAACAGCAGAAACCACTGTGCTCTAACAGGACAGATAAGGCATTTTCCACATGACTACATTGCACAAGTATTGTAATTTCTGTGACTATATTAAGATAAGATATCTTTATTAGTCACGTGGACATCCAAGCACACAGTGAAATGCATCTTTTTGCGTTGAGTGTTCTGGGGGCAGCCTGCAAGTGTCGCCATGCTTCTGGCACCAACATAGCGTGCCCACAACTTCCTAACCCGTACGTCTTTGGAATGTGGGAGGAAACTGGAGAACCCGGAGGAAACCCACGCAGGCACAGGGAGAACGTACAGACTCCTTACAGACAGCGGCTGGAATTGAACCCGGGTCGCTGGTACTGTAATAGCGTTACACTAACTGCTACACTACCGTGCCTGCCTATTAGTAGCTGCTTACCTCTGCATCACAAGGTTCTGTGTTCAACAAGCTCACGAAGTTGAGTTTATTGTCATCTGCACAAGTCCATGTGTGCACAGGTGCAATGAAAAACTTACTTGCAGCAGCTTCACAGGCACAGAGCATCAGATAAGCAGTATTCACAAAAAAACCCATAAATTAAACATCAATTATACACAATTTTTACAGGAAAGAACACAATTAGAACAAAAAGCAAAGTCCATTTTAGTGCAAAGTGATCAAAGTGGTCATAGTGTTGCTAAACTGCAGTGATTAGGGTTGTGCTAGTTGGTTCAAGAACCGAATGGTTGAAGGGAAGTAGCTGTTCCTGAACCTGGTGGTGTGGGACTTCAAGCTTCTGTACCTCCTGCCCGATGGGAGCTGCGAGAAGATGATACGGTTCGGGTGGTGGGGATCCTTGATGATAGATGTTGCCTTCATGAGGCAGCGCCTCCTGTAGATACTCCCGATGGTGGGGAGGGATGTGCCCGTGATGTATTGGGCTGAGTCCACTACTCTCTGCAGCTTCTTACGTTCCTGCACATTCGAATTCCAGACCATGATGCAACCAGTCAGGATACCTTCAATGGTAAATCTGTAGAAGTGTGTTAGAGTGACGTGCAGAACCTCCTAAGAAAGTAAAGATGCTGGCGCGCCTTCCTTGTGATTGCACCTGTGTGCTGGGCCCTGTTGCTGCAGTGTAGTACCGAGGGGAGTGCTGCACTCTCTGCCCTCTCGGATGGACACTGTAGGTTCTGTGATAATATCTCAAAGAGCAGCCTAGTGTTTGGCGTCTAGACATGATTTACCCCCATGCAGAATGTTGTTGGAGCAGATTACCTGGACACTGTCACACCATTGTGTGTGGGATCTTGCTGTGCACAGGTGTGAATGCTGATTGGCTGGCAGGGAGACCAGAGCTGATGATTTGCTCTGGGATGGAGTTGAGGGCGGTGGGTATGTGGGACGAGCTGCTAGAGGAAGTGGTAGAGGCGGATACAGTTACAATGCTTGAGAGGCATTTGGACGGGTGCATGGATAGGAAAGGTTCAGAGGGATACGGGCCAAACGCGGGCAAATGGGACTAGCTCAGGTTGTCAATTCGGTCGGCACGGACCGGTTGGGCTGAAGGGCCTGTTTCTGTGCTGTATTAATTCTCTGACTCTGAGGGTGCTCACGCCAAGAACACAAGAAAATAAGAGCAAGGGTAGGCCACTGGGCCCCTCAAGCCTGCCTAGCCATGCAGTACGTTCATGGCCACTCTACACTGGCCTCAACTCTCTTCTGTGCCAGATCCTCATAATCTTCAAGGGTCAAGGGTAGGGTCCTGGTTGAGGAGGTCTGCATCATGTTCTCTGCAGAGGTGCTGCCCCCCTCACTGTCCTTGATAACTCACCTTCACCCTTGTCCCTCAGTGGGATAGTCATCGTCAGACAGCATAAGTCCCAGCCTCTCCTTGTAACTCCACCCCTCCAGTCCCAGTAACATCCTCGTCAATCTTCTCTTCACCCTTTCCAGTTTAATGACATCCTTCCTACAGCTGGGTGACCAGAACTGCGCACAATACTCCAGGTGACTTGCACAGTTGCAATATGATGTCCCAACTCCTGCACTCAGTGCCCTGATCGATGAAGGAGTGTGGGTGTAAGAAGTGGTAATGAATTGGTGGGAATGTAGAGAGATTAAACTGGTACCAGTGTAAATGGGTGTGTGGTGGTCAGTGTGGGATTGGTTAGCTCACCTGTTTCCGTGCTGAATGACTCTATAACAGTACTACATATACATAGTATGCATGAATACTCGATCTCCCAACCTACCTCGTCATGACCCTTGCACCTTATTGTCTGCCTGCACTGCGCTTTCTCTGTAACTGCAACACTTTATTCTGCATTCTGTTATTACTTTTGCACTACCTCGATGTACAGTACGTATGTCCGGAATGATCTGTCTGGATGGCACGCAAACAAAAGCTTCTTGGTATTGATATTGGTTTATTATTGTCACTTGTACTGAGGTACAGTGAAAAACTCGTCTTGCATACCGATCGTACAGGTCAATTCATTACACAGTGCGGTTACATTGAGTTAGTACAGAGTGCATTGATGTAGTACAGGTAAAAACAATAACAGTACAGAGTAAAGTGTCACAGCTACAGAGAAAGTGCAGTGCAATAAGGTGCAAGGTCACAACAAGGTAGATCATGAGGTTATAGTCCATCTCATCGTATAAGGGAACTGTTCAATAGTCTTATCACAGTGGGATAGAAGTTGGTGAGAGTCAAAGGGGACAATTCGAATTTCTTTAGCCGCCTGATGAAGTAGAGGCGCTGGTGAGCTTTCTTGGCCGTGGCATCTGCGTGATTTGACCAGGACAGGCTGTTGGTGATGTTCACTCCCAGGAGCTTGAAGCTCTCAACCCTCTCGACCTCAGCACCATTGATGTAGACAGGTGCATGTACACCACCCCGCTTCCTGAAGTCAATGACCAGCTCTTTTGTTTTGTTGACATTGAGGGAAAGGTTGTTGTCATGACACTATTCCACTAAGCTCTCTATCTCTTTCCTGTACTCCGACTCATCGCTGTTTGAGATATGGCCTACAACGGTGGTATCATCTGCAAACTTGTAGATGGAGTTAGAGCAGAATCTGGCCACACAGTCATGAGTGTATAGGGAGTAGAGTAGAGGGCTGAGGATGCAGCCTTGTGGGGCACCAGTGTTGAGAATAATCATGCCGGAGGTATTGCTGCCTATCCTCATTGATTGCGGTCTGTTGGTTAGAAAGTCAAGGGTCCAGTTACAGAGGGAGGTGTTGAGTCCTTGGTCTCAAAGTTTGGTGACAAGTTTGCTGGGATTATTGTATTGAAGGCAGAGCTGTAGTCAATAAACAATAGTCTAACGTAGGTGTCTTTACTGTCCAGATGCTCCAGAGCTGAGTGTAGGGCCAGGGAGATGGTGTCCGCTGTAGACCTGTTACAGCGATAGGCGAATTGCAGTGGGTCGAGGTTGTCTGGGAGGCTGGAGTTGATGTGTGCCACGACCAGCCTCTCAAAGCACTTCATGATAGTGGATGTCAGAGCCACTGGTCGGTGGTCATTGATGCATATTACCTTGCTTTTTCTTCGGTACCAAGATGATAGTGGTCTTCTTAAAAAAAACAGGTGGGAATCTGAGATTGAAGCAGGGAGAGGTTAAATATGTCCGCAAATACTTCTGCCAGCTGATCAGCACTGTATCAGACTTTTCACTGTATCTCAGTACATGTGACAATAATAAATCAATTTCAATTCCAATTATGCAAAAGATAAATAAGCTGTTATTAGACAAAATGTGAATAAGTAGATCTGAGGACATCTTCAAGGGGCGGTGCCTCAAGAAGGCGGCATCCACCACTAAGGACCCTCACCATCTGGGACATGCCCTCTTCTCGTTACTACCATCGGGGAGGAGGTACAGGAGCCTGAAGACCCACACTCAGTGATTCAGGAACAGCTCCTTCCCCTCTGCCATCAGATTACCGAACGGTCCATGAACCCCTGAACACTGCCTCGTTATTCCTCTTTTGCACTATTTATTTATTTTTGTAACTTATAGTAATTTTTATGGCTTTATGTCTTTGCACTGTGCTGCTGCCGCAAAACAACACATTTCACGACATGTGTCAGTGATAATAAACCTGATTCTGAGAAATTGAAAAGATTAAGTAAAACTTGATTGGTTGAGACTGAGGGGAAAACAAGAATAGAGCATTGATTGGAACAACACAAGATATTTATTTATTAGTCACATGTACATCGAAACACACAGTGAAATGCGTCTTTTTGCGTTACTGAGCATGTGCTGGGCACAGCCCGCAAGTGTTGCCACTTTTCTGGTGCCAACATAGCATGCCCACAGCTCCTAACCCGTACGTCTTTGGAATGTGGGAGGAAACCGGAGCACCCGGAGGAAACCCACGCAGACACGGGGAGAACGTACAAACTTCTTACAGACAGAGGCCGGTATTGATCCCGGGTCGCTGGCATTATAATAGTGTTACTCTAACCACTACACTACCGTGCCGCCCTGCATCGTCCAGTGGCTCCCATGACTGACAGCAAACAAGCTAATGTGTGGCTCTTTATTCAAGGAACAGAGCTGAGAGTCACAGTGGTACAGCACTTCATACCCTTCATCCCAATGAGTCTGCACACACCAGCATGCACCTATTTACACTAATCCTTCCCAGCCCATTTTATTCTCTCCACATTCCATAAGACCAAAAAAAACCATAAAATATAGGAGCAGAATTAGGCCATTTGGCCCATCGTCTGCTCTGCCATTCAATCATGGCTGATTTTTTTTTCAACCCCATTCTCCCTCCTTCTCCCCGTAACCCTTATCCCCCCCTCACCAATCAAGAACCTATCAATCTCTACCTTAAATACACCCAATTACTTGGCCTCCACAGCCCTCTGTGGCAACGAATTCCACAGATTCACCACCCCCTGGCTGAAGAAATTCCTCCTCATCTCAGTTCTAAAGGGACGTCCCTTTATTCTGAGGTTCTGCCCTCAGATCCTGGACACTCCCACTGTTGGAAACATCCTCCCCACTTCCACTATCCAGGCCCTTCAGTATCCGAGGTTTCAATGAGATCCCCCCCTCATCCTTCTGAACTCCATCGAGTACAGGCCCAGAGACATCAAATATGTTAAGCCTTTCATTTCCGGGATTATTCTTTTGGACCCTCTCCAGGGCCAGCACACCTTTCCTTTGATACAGGGCCCAAAATTGCTCACAATATTCCAAGTGCGGTCTGACCAATGCCTTATAAAGCCTCAGCAGTACATCCTTGCTTTTATATTCCAGTCCTTGCCAAAGTTCCCATCAACTCCCCCCAGATTCTACCACTCACCACACCAGGGGCAATTTACAGCAGCCACTTAACCTACCAACCCCGCACGTCTCTGGGATGTGGTAGGAAATCCAAACTCAACGATTCAGGAACAGCTCCTTCCCTCCGCCATCTGATTTCTGAACGGTCCATGAACACTACCTTCTTATTTCTTTTGCATTTTTTATTTTGTAATTTATAGATTTTTATGTCTTGCACTGTACTGCTGCTGCAAAACAATAAATTTCACGTCATATGTCAGTGGTAATTCTGATCGGAGCAACTGGGAGAGACGCAGATGATCTCAGGGAGAACATGCAGCCTCCACACAGACAGCACCCGAGGCCGGGGTCGAACTCTGTGAGGCAGTGGCTTTACTAGTTGTGCTACTGTGGGTGCTCATAAATTTGCAGAAGCAGAAACTATAGCAACTTCTCCCATTTAAAGCAGAGAACTTGTGCGAATGAAGGATTTACATTTAAATTACGGGATTGTGGTCACTCTGCACATTTAGCAGTGAAATTATCCAGTTGCCTCCACCCTGGCTGGCTATTGTGTTGTAATAAAATGCAGCCAAATATAAAAGATGGTTTAAAAGAAACAGCTTGTATTTATAGCGCATTTTGTCAGCCAGAAGTGTTTCAAAGCGTTTTATAGCCAACTAAACATGCCAATCTTTGCAGGGGAATGCAGCAGCTAGTTCTCACAGTGCCCAGTCTCATAAACACAAGAATGTGAAAAAGTAGTTTCAAGATAAGGGGGTGGTCATTTAAAACTGAAGTGTGGAGGAGTTTCTTCTCGTGGAGGCTGGGGAATTTCAGGAATTTGTGGAGATAGGATCACTGGAGGTATTTTAGAGAGGAGGTTGTTATATCGTTGGAAGATAGGAGCAGGAGGAGTTCACTCAGTCCCTCAGTCCTGCCCCACCATTCAATATGACCATGGCTGATCTACCCCAGACTTCATCTCCTCCTCTGTGCCAGTTCCCCATCGCCCTCGACTCCCCGATCTTTCAGAGATGTAAAATACCTCCTGTGGTCCTGTCTCTACAAATTCCAGAGGTTCACCAGCCTCCACAAGAAGAAACTCCTACACATTTCGGTTTTAAGAGACCACCTCCTTATCTTGAAGCCATGTTCGCTTGTTCAAGACTCCCCCTCTGGTGGAAACATGCAAACAAAAACTTTTTATTGTATCTGTACTGCAAATGAGTTATGTTCAATTTGTAGCGGTTACTACCGCGAAATAAAACAAGACGCTAGTCGGAGGATTGTCAAACAAGAAGTGGTTTATTTTCCCGCCTTGCTCCGGCCCTTTAAGGGAGACTGTTCCCGCCCAATGCAACCGGCAATGACGTAAGTATTACGTCATCAAGACATCCCTGCGCGCGGGTTCTCCCCGTCGCTCGGGAAAGATGAGGCCCGCCGCCGCGCGACCCGACTGCCGAGCCGGTTCGCCTGACTAAACGGTGAGTCGCCACACAACCCCCCCCAGAACCGGCGATACAGTCCCCAAGGTCCGTGGGCTGTGCCAGCTGCCGCTTAGGGGGCCGGCCTCTGCGTCGCGGCGTTGCAACCTCGACAGGTTGTTGCAGATCCAAATGGGCCGGTTTGAGGCGGTCCGCCGTGAAAACCTGTTCCCTGCCTCCAATGTCCAAAATAAAGGTGGATCCAGTATTCCTTATGACTCGGAATGGTCCCTCATATGGTCGTTGCAATGGCGCCCGAGGTGTGCCCCTGCGAACGAAAACAAACTTACAGTCCCGTAGTTCCTTGGGCTGGCAGGATGGGGCTTGACCGTGCCGTGAGGTGGGAATCGGGGCCAAGTTGCCAAGCTTCTCGCGCAGTCTTTGTAGGACTGCTGGGGGTTGTTCCCCTTGGTCCCGAAGGGCAGGTATGAAATCCCTGGGGACAACTAAGGGCGCCCCGTACACAAGCTCAGCTGACGAAATGCGGAGGTCTTCTTTGGGGGCAGTGCATATGCCGAGCAGGACCCAAGGCAGCTCGTCAACCCAGTTAGGACCCTTCAGGCAGGCCATCAAGGCTGATTTCAGATGGCGGTGAAAACGTTCCACCAACCCGTTTGATTGAGGATGGTAGGCTGTGGTGGTGTGCAGCTGCGTCTCTAGCAGGTTCCCTAATGCAGCCCAGAGACTGGAAGTGAATTGGGTGCCTCTGTCTGAAGTGATGTGGGCCGGAACACCAAAACGTGAGACCCAAGTTGTGAGCAGCGCCCGGGCGCAGGAATCGGTTGTGATGTCAGTCAGGGGGGTTGCCTCAGGCCACCTCGTGAACCGGTCCACGATGGTAAGGAGGTACCGGGCTCCTCTTGAAACCGGCAGAAGGCCCACGAGGTCGACGTTTATGTGGTCGAACCTCCTACGGGTAGGCTCGAACTGCTGTGGTGGGACCTTGGTGTGTCGCTGGATTTTTGACGTCTGGCAGTGCGGACAAGTCCTGGCCCACTCACTGACCTGTTTGCGCAGGCCATGCCAGACAAACTTGCTGGCGACCAGTCGGACAGTAGATCTGATGGACGGGTGCGCCGACCCATGTACCGAGTCAAAAACGCGTCTCCGCCAGGCTGCAGGGACTATAGGGCGGGGCTGACCAGTCGCAACGTCGCAAAGTAGGGTCCACTGACCTGGACCAACCAAGAAATCTCGGAGCTGCAGACCCGAGACTGCGGTTCTGTAGCTGGGCAGTTCGTCGTCGGCTTGCTGTGCGTCAGCCAGGGCCGTGTAGTCGACACCCAAGGATAGGTTGTGGATGGTTGGTCTGGAAAGTGCATCAGCAACGACATTATCCTTTCTGGAGACATGTTGGATGTCAGTAGTGAATTCGGAAATGTAGGATAAATGTCTCTGCTGACGAGCTGACCAGGGATCGGAGACTTTGGAGAAGGCAAAGGACAGAGGCTTATGATCGGTGAAAGCGGTGAAAGGCCTGCCTTCTAGAAAGTATCGGAAATGCCGGACCGCCAGATACAGTGCTAGAAGTTCCCGATCAAAAGCGCTGTACTTCAGTTCGGGCGGTCTAAGGTGCTTGCTGAAAAATGCCAAGGGTTGCCAGCGGCCTTCGAGTAGCTGTTCCAGTACCCCACCCACCGCGGTGTTGGACACGTCCACCGTGAGGGCAGTCGGGACGTCAGTCCTGGGGTGTACCAGCATCGTGGCGTCTGCCAGGGCGTCTTTGGCCTTAACAAAAGCAGCCGCAGCCTCGTCAGTCCAGGTGATGTCCTTGCCCTTACCAGCCAGCAGCGAGAACAGAGGGCGCATGATACGGGCTGCTGCAGGGATGAACTGATGGTAAAAGTTGACCATCCCAAGGAATTCCTGTAGGCCTTTGACTGTGTCGGGGCGGGCAAAATGGCGGATAGCGTCCACCTTGGCGGGTAGGGGTGTTGCCCCGTCGCTGGTGATTTTGTGGCCGAGGAAATCGATAGAATCAAGTCCGAATTGGCACTTGGGTTGATCGTGAGGCCGAAATCGCGGAGGCGGGAATACAGCTGGCGGAGGTGGGAAAGGTGTTCCTGGCGGTTACGGCTGGCGATCAGTATGTCGTCTAAGTAAATGAACACGAAGTCCAGGTCTCGGCCTACCGCGTCCATCAGCCGCTGGAAGGTCTGCGCGGCGTTCATAAGGCCGAACGGCATCTGAAGGAATTCGAACAGGCCGAATGGGGTGATAACCGCAGTCTTGGGGACGTCATCCGGATGGACTGGGATTTGGTGGTATCCCTGAACGAGGTCCACTTTGGAAAAGATGCGGGCCCCGTGTAAGTTCGCTGCGAAGTCCTGGATGTGAGGGATGGGATAGCGGTCCGGGGTGGTGGTGTCATTCAGCCTGCGGTAGTCGCCGCAGGGCCTCCACCCTCCGGTGGCTTTGGGGACCATGTGCAGGGGGGAGGCCCAGGGGCTGTCTGACCTGCGAACAATCCCCAGCTCCTCCATGTGACGGAACTCTTCCTTTGCCAGGCGGAGCTTGTCTGGAGGTAGTCGTCGTGCTTGGGCATGAAGGGGTGGCCCTGTAGTAATGATGTGGTGTCGTACCCCATGTTTGGGCCTAGAATTCGTAAACGAAGGTGCCAAAATTGATGGGAATTCAGCTAGGAGCTTGGCGAAATCGTCACCAGAAAGGGAAATGGAGTCCAGGCGCAGGGCTGATGTGCTGATTTCTCCCAGGGGATAGGTCTGGAAGGTGCTAGAGTGGACTAACCGCTTCCCTCGCATGTTGACTAACAGGTTGTGGGCCTGAAGGAAATCAGCTCCTAGGAATGGTCGGGTGACTGTGGCAAGGGTAAAGCTCCAGGTAAAACGGCTGCCGCCGAATTGTAATTGAAGTGTATGGGTGCCGAAAGACCGTATCGTTGTACCGTTGACGGCATTGAGTAGAGGACCGGGTGGCCTGTTACGAGTGTCGCGGCCAGTCGGGGGCAAAATACTGACCTCCGCTCCAGTATCAACGAGGAAACGCTGTCCAGATTTCTTGTCCTGAACGAATAGGAGGCTCTGTCGGCGGCCAGCTGCCGTAGCCATCAGCGGCGGCTGGCCCTGGCGTTTCCCTGAAACTTGCAGGGTGGGCGGCATCGACGGGCCTCTGCACCCCACCTCATGGTAGAAGCACAGCTGGTTACCCGTGTCGTTGTCTGCGTTCCTGGGGTGTGGTTGCTCGGTTGCTGGGGACGGGCGAGGCGGGCGTTGGGCTCGCGGCCTGGTGATTTGACTGACGGACGAACCGCTCTCGCGCTTGATCCTCCACAGGACATCTGCCCGGGTGGCCACCTCACGGGGGTTGCTGAAGTCGGCGTCAGCTAACAACAAGTGGATGTCATCGGGGAGCTGTTCGAGGAAGGCCTGTTCGAACATCATGCATGGCTTGTGTCCCTCGGCCAATGCCAGCATCTCATTCATTAGGGCGGATGGGGATCTGTCCCCCAGGCCGTCCAGATGAAGCAGGCAGGCAGCGCGCTCACGACGGGAGAGGCCTAAGGTCCGAATCAAAAGGTCTTTGAAAGCCGGGTACTTATCTTCCTCCGGAGGCGACTGGATGAAGTCTCCAACCTGGGCAGCTGTCTCTTGGTCCAGAGAGCTAACCACATGGTAGTACTTCGTGTAGTCGGAGGTGATCTGCCGAAGGTGGAATTGTGCTTCGGCCTGGTCAAACCAGACGCTGGGCCGAAGTGACCAAAAGGTGGGCAGCTTGAGGGCCACTGCGTTGGCCGCTGTGCTGTCGGCCATTGCGCGGGTCCAAAATCCGTTTGGACCGTTGGGGTCACCAATGTAGCGGTTGCTACCGCGAAATAAAACAAGACGCTAGTCGGAGGATTGCCGAACAAGAAGTGGTTTATTTTCCCGCCTTGCGCCGGCCCTTTAAGGGAGACTGTTCCCGCCCAATGCAACCGGCAATGATGTAAGTACTACGTCATCAAGACTTTCCCGCGCGCGGGTTCTCCCTGTCGCTCGGGAAAGACGAGGCCCGCCGCCATCTTGGGCCTCGTCGCTCCGATGCCGCACGACCCGACTGCCGAGCCGGTTCGCCCGACTAAACGGTGAGTCGCCACAAATTTATGTTTTTTTTAATGAATATTGTGTCTCTAATATGATGAGCCTGTGATGCTGCTGCAAGTAAGTTTGTCATTGCACCTGTGCACACATGGACTTGTGTAGATGACAATAAACTTGACTTTGACTTTAAATTGAGATCAGGCCTAGTTTTGGTGTTTTAGTGCAGTTACCAGGTCTCTGGCACTGGGACTGGTACTGCTGCTCAGAAGGGAAGGGTGGGAAAGAGACATGCGGTAGTGATAGGGGACTCGATAGTCAGGGAAACAGACAGGAGGTTCTGTGGCAGTGAGCATGAATCCCGGATGGTATGTTGCCTCCCAGGTGCCAGGGTCTGGGATGTCACTGATCGGGTCCACAGGATTCTTGAGCGGGAGGGAGAGCAGCCAGAAGTTGTGGCCCATGTTGGCACCAACGACATAGGTAGGAAGGGGGATGTGGTCCTGAAGAGCGAGTTCAGGGAGCTAGGCAGAAGACTGAGGAACAGGACCTCAAGAGTAGCAACCTCGGGATTGCTGCCGGTGCCACGCGATAGTGAAGGCAGGAACAGGAGGAGGTGGCAGATAAATGCGTGGCTGAGAAGTTGGTGCAGGAGTGAGGGTTTTAGATTTCTGGATCATTGGGATCTCTTCTCGGGACGGTGGGACCTGTACAGAGAAGATGGGTTACACCCAAACCAGAAGGGGGCCAATATCCTTGCGGCTAGGTTTGCTAGGGTGGTTCGGGAGGGTTTAAACTAGTTTGTGAGGGGGAAGGGAAGCGGAGGAGTAGGTCAGAGGAAGAAGGGGATGGGGAAAAGTCAGATCAAACAGGTAGAGAGGCTTTGGGGAAGGAGAAGCAGAATACAGGCTGTAAAAGTAGTAAGGTAGATGGACTGAAGTGTGTTTACTTAAATGCAAGAAGCGTTCAGGAATAAGGGGGATGAACTGAGGGCTTGGATAAGTATGGGGGACTATGATATTGTGGCTATTACTGAGACGTGGCTGACGTCAGGAGAGGAGTGGATATTGAATATTCCTGGCTTTCGGTGTTTTAAGAGGGATAGGGAAGGGGGAGAAGAGGAGGAGGGGTGGTGATACTGGTCAGGGACACTGTTACGGCTGTGGAAGGAATGGATGTTGTAGAAGGATCATCTCTAGAGTCTGTATGGGTGGAGTTAAGGAACAAGAAAGGAGCAGTTACTCTACTAGGAGTATTCTATAGGCCCCCCGGTAGCAGTAGAGATATAGAGGAGCAGATTGGCAGGCAGTGTTAGGAGAGAAGCAGAAATAACAGGGTTGTTATAATGGGAGACTTCAACTTCCCAAATATAGACTGGAACCTGATTAGTGCCAAAGGTTTAGATGGGACAGAATTTGTTAAATGTGTCCAGGAGGGATTCCTGACGCAGTATGTCGACAGGCCGACTAGAGGGAATGCCGTGTTAGATCTAGTTTTAGGAAATGAACCGGGACAGGTGAAGGATCTATTGGTGGGTGAGCATTTGGGGGACAGTGACCATTGCTCCATAACCTTTAAAATTGTCATGGACAGGGACAGGTGCAGAGAGGACAAGAGGTTTTTTAATTGGGGAAGGGTTAACTACGAGGCTATAAGGAGAGAACTTGGGAGTGTAAATTGGGATGTCCTTTTTGAAGGGAAATGTACCATGGAGATGTGGTCGATGTTCAGGGATCTTATGCAGGATGTTAGGGATAAATATGTCCCGGTGAGGCAGAGAAGGAATGGCAGGGTGAAGGAACCGTGGGTGAC
This sequence comes from Pristis pectinata, assembly GCF_009764475.1. Taxonomy (NCBI): domain Eukaryota; kingdom Metazoa; phylum Chordata; class Chondrichthyes; order Rhinopristiformes; family Pristidae; genus Pristis; species Pristis pectinata. The sequence goes on along the minus strand of NC_067407.1, from coordinate 3,958,922 downwards.
GAGAGAGGTGGAATGACTAGTTAGGGAGAAGAAGGTAGCGTACATAAGGTATAAGCAGCAAAGTTCAGACAGGGCCCGTGAGGAATATAGAGTAGCGAGGAAGGAATTTAAGAAAGGGCTGAGGAGAGCTGAGGGGACATGAAAAGGCTTTGGCTAGTAGGGTTAAGGAAAAGGGTAGGAGGATGGCTAGGGTAAAGGTAGGTCCAATTAAAGACAAAGGTGGGTGAATTTGCCTGGAGGTGGCGGAAGTGGGAGAAGTTCTCAATGAGTACTTCTCTTCGGTATTCACTGAGGAGAGGGGTCTTGATGATGCGGAAGGGAGTGCTGGTAAGGGTAATGTTCTCGAGGTTGTAGATATCAAGAGAGAGGATGTGTTGAAGTTGTTAAATAATATCAAGACAGATAAATCTCCGGGGCCTGACGGGATTTTCCCCAGGCTGCTTTGAGAGGCGAGGGAAGAGATTGTTGAACCGCTGGTAAGGATCTTTGAGTCCTTGTTGTCCACGGGGATGGTGCCGGAGGATTGGAGGGTGGCGAATGTTGTCCCCTTGTTCAAAAAAGGTAGTAGGGATAGTCCAGGGAATTACAGACCGGTGAGTCTCACGTCTGTGGTGGGTAAGCTGTTACAAAGGATTCTAAGGGATAGGATCTATGAACACCTAGAGAATCATGGACTGATTAGGGACAGCCAGCATGGCTTTGTGAAGGGAAGATCTTGTCTCACAAGCCTGATAGAGTTCTTTGAGGAGGTGACGAGGAGGATTGATGAGGGTAGTGCGGTGAATGTGGTCTATATGGATTTTAGTAAGGAGTTTGATAAGGTTCCTCATGGTAGGCTTCTTCAGAAGGTCAGAGGCCAAGAGATCCAGGGAAGCTTGGCTGTGTGGATTAGGAATTGGCTTGCCTGTAGGAAGCAGAGGGTTGTGGTGGAAGGAGTGCCCTCGGATTGGAAGGCAGTGACTGGTGGTGTCCTGCAGGGATCGGTTCTGGGACCTCTACTTTTTGTGATATTTATAGATGACTTAGATGAGGGGGTGGAGGGCTGGGTTAGTAAGTTTGCGGACGACACTAAGATCGGCGGTGTTGTGGATAGTGTGGAGGGCTGTCGGAGCTTACAGAGGGATATTGATAGGATGCAGAGCTGGGCTGACAAGTGGCAGATGGAGTTCAATCCGGAGAAGTGTGAGGTGGTACACTTTGGAAGGACAAACTCCAGGGCAGAGTACTGGGTAAATGGCAAGGTACTTGGCAGTGTGGAGGAGCAGAGGGATCTGGGGGGTTCATATTCACAGTTCACTGAAAGTTGCCTCACAGGTTGGATAGAGCAGTTAAGAAGGCCTATGGGATGTTGGCTTTCATAAATCGTGGGATTGAGTTTAAGAGCCACGAAGTGATGATGAAGCTTTACAAAACTCTAGTTGGACCACACTTAGAGTACTGTGTTCAGTTCTGGTCGCCTCATTATAGGAAGGATGTGGAGGCGTTGGAGAGGGTGCAGAGGAGATTTACCAGGATGCTGCCTGGATTAGAGAGTATGGAATATGAGGAGAGGCTTAAGGAGCTAGGGCTTTATTCACTGGAAAGGAGGAGGATGAGAGGAGACATGATAGAGGTATATAAAATATTGAGAGGAATAGATAGATAGACAGTCAGCGCCTCCTTCCCAGGGCACCAATGCTCAAGATGAGAGGGCACGGCTTTAAGGTTATGGGTGGGAGGTTCAGGGGAGATGTCAGGGGGAGGTTTTTCACCCAGAGAGTGGTTGGTGCATGGAATGCACTGCCTGGGGTGGTGGTGGAGGCAGATACATTGAACAGGTTCAAGAGTTTGTTGGATAGGCATATGGAGGAGTGTGAGATAGAGGGATATGCGGGAGGAAGGGGTTAGATAGTGTGAGGGTGGTTTGATGGACGGCACAACATGGTGGGCCGAAGGGCTTGTTTTATGCTGTATGGTTCTATGGTTTTATCAGAATCAGGTTTATTATCACTGACATATGTTGTGAAATGTGTTGTTTTGCGGCAGCAGCACAGTGCAAAGACATAAAATTACTATAAGTTACAGAACTAAATAAATAGACCAACAAAAAAGGAATGATGAGGTAGCGTTCATGGACTGTTCAGAAATCTGATGGCGGAGGGGAAGAAGCTGTTCCTGAATCGTTGAGTGTGGGTCTTCAGGCTCCTGTACCTCCTCCCCAATAGTAGTAACATGAATGTCCCTGGTGGTGAGGGTCCTTGTGTCAAGTGTCGATAAGTAGGATTAGTGTAGATGGGGAATTGATCCCTGGCATTTCGTGTTTGAGCTTGTAAGTTGCAGGGGTGGCAGAGTGGCGCAGTGGGTAGAGCCTCTGCCTCACAGTGCCAGAGACCCGGGTTCAATCCTGACCTTGGGTGCTGGGTTTCCCCCGGGTGCGTTGGTTCCCTCTCATATCCCAGAGATGAGGGCTGGTAGGTTGGAGACACAAGAGACTGCAGATGCTGGAATCTGGAGCAACATTTGAGAATTGGCTTTTATTGCTCTCAATTGTACCCAAAGCGTCACATGTACAGTGAAAACCTTTGTTTTCTGAGCCATCCAGACAGATTATTGCAAATCATCAGTACATCAGGTAGTACAAAGAGAAAAGCCATAACAGATTGCAGAGTATAGTGTTACAGTTACAGAGAAAGTGCAGGCAGACAATATTGGAATTGGTTTATTATTGTCACTTGTACCGAGGTACAGTGAAAAACTTGTCTTGCATACTGATCATACAGGTCAATTCATTACACAGTGCATTGAGGTAGCACAGGGTAAAAAAATAACAGCATGCAGAGTAAAGTGTCACAGCTACAGAGAAAGTGCAGTGCAGGTAGACAATAAGGTGCAATATCATAACAAGGTAGATTGTGAGGTCAAGAGTCCGTCACGTTGTAAATAATCGATGCTGTTCAATAGTCTTATCACAGTGGGATAGAAGCTGCCCTTGAGCCTGGTGGTACGTGCCCTCAGGCTCCTGTATCTTCTGCCTGATGGGAGAGGGGAGAAGAGAGAATGACCCAGGCGGGTGGGGTCTTTGATTATGCTGGCTGCCTCATGAAGGCAGCGAGAAGTGCAGGCAGAGTCCATGGAGGGGAGCCTGGTTTCCGTGATGTGCTGGGCTGCGTCCACAACTCTCTGCAGTTTCTTGCAGTCCTGGACAGAGCAGTTGTCATACCAAGCCGTGATGCATCCAGATAGGATGCTTTCTATGGGGCATCGATAAAAGTTAGTGAGTGTCAAAGGGGACATGCGAAATTTGCCAATAAATTGCAAGGTCATAACGAGGTAGATTGAGAGATCATCTCTATCCTACAAGGGGACCATTCAATAGTCTTATAACAGCAGGATAGAAGCTGTCCTTGAGCCTGGTGGTACGTGCTTTCAGGCTTTTGTATCTTCTGCTCAATGGGAGAAGGGAGAAGAGAGGATGTCCGGGGTGGGTGGGGTCTTTGATTATTTTGGCTGCTTTACCAAGGCAGCGAGAAGTGTAGAGAGAGTCCATGGAGGGGAGGCTGGTTTCTGTGATGTGCTGAGCTGTGTCCACAACTCTTTGAAGTTTCTTGTGGTCACAGGCAGAGCAGATGCCGTACCAAGCTGTGATGCATCTCTAACACATCTGTGGGACGGAAGAGAGTAGGAGGAAAACTTCTTCAAAGTCGGCATGCCTTGAAGTGACTTTGCACTGGAATCCTGATGCAGGGTGTTGACCTGAAACGTTGACACTTCTTTCCCTCCACAGATGCTGCTCAACCCGCTGAGTTTCTCCAGCAGACTATTTGTTGGTCAGTTAATTGGCCACTGTAAGTTACCCCTAACGTGTAGGTCAATGGTGGAATCTGGGGGGAGTTGATCATAATGTGGGGAGAATAAAATGGGGTTAGTGTAGGATTGGTGTCAATGGGTGATTGATGGTTGGTGTGGATTCTGTCTACGCTTCTCGTTGTCTCGGTAAAGCAGCCAGCATAATCAAAGACCCCACCCACCCTGAACATTCTCTCTTCTCCCCCCTCCCGTCAGGCAGGAGATAGAAAAGCCTGAAAGCACCGTACCACCAGGCTCAAGGACAGCTTCTATCCCACTGTTATAAGACTCTTGAACAGTCCCCAGTACAATAAGATGGACTCCTGACCTCACAATCTACCTCATTAAGGCCTTGCACCCTATTGTCTGCCTGCACTGCACTTTCTCTGTGACTGTAACACTTTATTCTGCATTCTGTTATTGTTTTCCCTTGTATTACCTCAATGTACTGATGTGATAAAATGATCTGTATGGATGGCATGCCAAACAAAGTTTCTCACTGTACCTCGGTACATATGACAATAATAAACCAATTTACCAGCAGGCCGAAGGACCTGTTACCATGCTGGACTTCTCTGTGACTCAGTATTCTGATCAGGGTCTGCAAAGTGCCCAAGAAGGAAAACAAGAGCAGTGTATTTGATGGTGTAATGAGCTTCATTAACTCCCGCACTGAGCAACAAAAGGCGGCAAGGTTAGAATGAGAAGTCAAGGGATCAGATGGGGGTCAAGATAATGCAATGGCTCGGTCACCAGGGTGCCTGTCAGCATGAGAAATGACTTTGGTCACTGATGAATAGCAGAGCTTGTCTACTGATGATATTAGGAGGCTCTCTGTGGTGAGGGGCAGTGGACTCGTATCCTGGGAACACACAATAACCTACAGAACAGGACAATGAATCTATCTATAGTTACAAGTTCAGGCAAAGTACTGCTTAACTTGCAGCTAGTATCTAGTTCCTCCAGCATCTTGTGTGTGTTGCTCCAGATTTTCAGCATCTCTTGTGTCTCCAATGTCTAAGGTTAACCGAGAGCTGAAAGTCAGAAGACTTTTGGTTTGCATCTTGCTACCTCTTCCGTCAGAGAGTCATAGATCTGTACAGCATAGAAACAGGCCCTTTGGCCCATTACATCCATGATAACCTTTTTGTCTATCTCCACTGATCCCATTTGCCCGCATTAGAACCATATCCTTTCTATGCCTTATCCATTTAAGTGCCTGTCTAAATGGGGTGTGTTTCAGACATCAACCACTCTCTGTGCAATGAAAAACCTTTCCCCTAAGATCCCTTTCATAAGATAAGATATCTTTATTAGTCACATGTACATCGAAACACACAGTGAAAAGCATCATTTTGCGTAGAGTGTTCTGGGGGCAGCCCGCAAGTGTCGCCATGCATCCAGCGCCAACGTAGCATGCCCGCAGCTTCCTAACCCGTACGTCTTTGGAATGTGGGAGGAAACCGGAGCACCCAGAGGAAACCCACGCAGACATGGGGAGAACGTACAAACTCCTTACAGACAACGGCCGGAATTGAACCCAGGTCGCTGGCGCTGTAATAGCATTACGCTAACCGCTACAGTACTGTGCCTTTAAATCTCCTACCTCTCATCTTAAACCTGTGCCCTCTTGTTTTAGATCCCCCTACGATGGTGAAAAAGATTTTACCCTATGTAGGCGTCTCATAATCTTATAAGACTCTATCAGGTCACACCTCAGCCTCCATCGCTCTAGGGTAAACAAGCCCAGCACGTCACGGAAACCAGCCTCCCCTCCTTGGACTCTCGCTGCCTTGGCGAAGCAGCCAGCATAATCAAAGACCCCACCCACCTGGGTCATTCTCTCTTCTCTCCTCTTCCATTAGGGTGGAAGATACAGGAGCCTGAGGGCATGTACCACCAGGCTTAAGGACAGCTTCTACCCCACAGTGTCATGAACCAGCAACAAAAGAAACACACTGAGCATGATTCAGTGTTAAAAACTATTTTATTAATTACTACTTATGATAATACGTAAAATAAAAGTAAAAATGTTAGTATGTTAGAATTCAAAAATGTTAAACCTCGAACGTTAACCCCAAAACTAAACTTGTCGTGTGTGTGTGTGTGTGTGTGGCAAAGTCCAAAACTCCCAGTTCTGGAATGGTTCTTAAAGTTCAGTTCCGCAAGCCATAAGGTGAAACATGAGCAAGGGCTTCTTCAACAACCACCGTTGTCTGAAGATAAGACGTAGACGTAGAGAAACATAGAGAGAGTAAATATGAAATCCAAATGTTCCACGATGAAACCCAAACGACACTTCAGTGTTTACTCGGTAGTGACTTCCTCACCCCGAAAAGCATCCGAACCGTGGTCGTCCACACACAAATACCTGTTTCCTTCTACAGGTCAGCAACAAAGTGAACTCCACCGGATTACTTCCAACTTCCATACATGGATTTCTATGGCAAACACAGTTATAGTTTCTCATCCATCGATAGAGAAAACTAGCAGGCTGGTGTCTCTCTCCCTTCTCTCTCTCTCTCCTTCTTCTTCTGACCTCTTCAACCACGTCATTACGTCCTTTATCTTCTATTGACGTAAGCACGCCCCACACACACAAACACACACACTCTCTATCTTAAAGGGACTTTCACTGAGTCCGTAACAACAGTGATAAAACTATTGAACAGTTCCATTATATGATGAGATGGACTATGACCTCACGATCTACCTTGTTGTGACCTTGCACCTTATTGCACTGCACTTTCTCTGTAGCTGTGACACTTTACTCTGTACTGTTATTGTTTTTACCTGTACTATATCAATGCACTCTGTACTAACTCAATGTAACTGCACTGTGTAATGAATTGACCTGTACGATCAGTATGCAAGACAAGTTTTTCACTGTACCTCAGTACAAGTGACAATAATAAACCAATACCAATACCATAACTAGTCCCCCAATCCAGGCACCATCCTAGTGAATCTTCTCTGCATGCTCTCCAGCACAATTGCATCCTTCTTTATGACTTAGGAGGAGGCAATTCAGCCTGTTGAGTCTATGCTGGTTCACAGAGCAAACCCTTTCCCTTCTAATTTTCCCTAAAGCCCATTCTCACCACATTCCCATCAACCGCCCCCCCCCCCCCCCCCCCCCCCACCCCCCCCAGATTCTACTGCTTGCTTACACACTGAGGTCAAATTAGAGCAACCAACTAACCTCCCCACTTGCACATCCTTGGGATGTACAAGGAAACGGGAGCGCCTGTAGGAAACACCTGTGGTCACTAAGAGAACGTGCAAACTCCACACAGACACCCGAGGCCAGGATCGAGCCCGGGTCCCTGAGGCAGTGGTTCTACCAGTTGTGCTGCCCAAGTCTTCCTCATTAGACGCAGATTATCTGCAGAAGGAGGATGATTTAAAAGCCTCTCCGAAGACAAAGGATATCAAACAGTAAAGTAGGTTTATCATATCAAATAGATGCTTTTCTGCTCTACAGCCAGTTTCTTATGCTTTGTGAATTTAAGAACATAGAACAGGAACAGGCCCTTTTGGCCCACAATGTTGTGCTGAACTAATTAAACTAGTAATTAAATGTCTAACTGAACTAATCCCTTCTGCCTACACAATGTCCGTATCCCTCCATTCTCTGCACATCTAAGAGCCTGTTAAAAACCTCTATCATATCAGCCTCCACCCCCACCCCTGGCAGCGCATTCCAGGCACCCACCACTCTCTGTGTAAAAATAAAACCTGCCCCACACATCTCCTTTAAACTTACCCCCTCTCACCTTAAGTGCATGCCCTCTGGTATTAGACATTTGAACCCTGGGATAAAGATATCGACAGTCTCCTCTGCCTGCCTACACAATGTCCATATCCTTCCACCCTGCATATAAATGCCTCTTAAACATCACTTTTGTATTTTCCTCCAACACCACCCCTGACAGCCCGTTCCAGGCACCCACCATTCTGTGTGTAAAAAAAGAACTTGCCCCTCACATCTCTTGGCGGCACGGTAGTGTAGCGGTTAGAGTAACGCTATTACAGCACCAGTGACCCGGGTTCAATTCTGGCCACTGTCTGTCAGGAGTTTGTACGCTCTCCCCGTGTCTGCATGGGTTTCCTCCGGGTGCTCCGGTTTCCTCCCACATTCCAAAGACGTACGGGTTAGGAGCTGTGGACATGCTATGTTGGCACCGGAATAGTGGCGACGCTTGCAGGCTGCCCCCAGAACATTCTCAGCAACACATAAAGAAGAATTTCACTGTGTGTTTCGATGTACATGTGACTAATAAATAAATATCTTTAAACTTTCCCCCTCTCACCTTAAATGTGTGTCCTCTAGTATTTGACATTTCCATCCTGGGAAAAAGACTGGCTGTCTATCTGTGCCTCTCATAATCTTATAAACTTGTATCAGCTCCACCGCTCCAGAGAAAACAACCCTGGCTTGTCCAACCTCTTCTGATAGCATGAAGAATCCTTACAGCAAGAAGCATTAGAAAGGTGCAGACACTACTCCCTGTTAATGGATCTATCAACCCTGGTAATGCATTTCAATGCTTGCTAGCCTAGTCTTTGAAAACACAATAGATGGTTTCTAACTACCATTAAGTTATCAATCAAATCCACCACCATGATTTAAATGGATCACAGTCGTCATGGAAACCTAAGGCTCTTAAATGTCTGCCTCAGCCAAGTTGCAGAGGCAATGATGACACCTCCTCCATTCAGGGGGAACAAGGAAACCATTTCACGATAATCGGGTGAGATGTCTGAGGTTGCACATGACAATATCTCCATTTGTTTACTAATTAGCATTCCAATTTACTATGGTAACCATTTACATTGGTTATTGTTGTTGGATTATTGAGATAAAATGCTGAATTTAGCCTTAACTGAAGCAACACACAAACGCTGGAGGAGCTCAGCAGGAGGGAAATGGATAGTTGACGAGTCAGGTCGAGACCCTTCATCAGGACCGAAAAGAAAGAGGGGAGATGGGTGATATAAAAAGGGAGGGGTTGGGGGATGGGGTGGGCCAAGAGCTGGTGGGTGATGGGTGGATCCAGGTGCGGGGGTGATAGGCCGGTGAGGGATGGGGGGAGAGTGGGAGTGGTGTCAGAAGCTGGGAGGTGATCGGTGGAAGTGACAAAGGGCTGAAGGAGTTGGAATCTGATGGGAGAGGGTGGTGGACCATGGGATAAAGGGAAGGAGGTGGGGAGGGGAACCGGAGGGAGGAGTGTGTGGGTGACGGGCAGATCGAGAAGGTGGGAGAGGGGAAAGAGATGGGGCGATGGGGGCCGGTGAGATAAGGGGGGAGAAATGGACAGAGGGGAGTGGTTACTGGAAGTTGGAGAAACCTAGGTTGATGCCATCAGGTTGGAGACTACCATGGAAGAATATAAGATGCTAGAGAAACAAAGGACTGCAGATGCTGGAATTGAGATGAAAAACACGATGATGCTGGAGGAACGGTAGCGTAGCGGTTAGCGCAACGCTATTACAGCGCCAGCGATCGGGGTTCGATTCCCGCCGCTATCTGTAAGGAGTTTGCACATTCTCCCGTGTCTGCGTGGGTTTCCTCCGGGTGCTCCGGTTTCCTCCCACATTGCAAAGACGTATGGGTAGGTTTATTTGGGTTTAAAATGGGCTGCGCGGACTCTTTGGGCCGGAAGGGCCTGTTACCACGCTGTAAATAAAATTTAAAACATTTAACTCAGCAGGCCAGGCAGCATCCATGGAGAAAAGCAGGTGGTCAATGTTTTGGGTCAGGACCCTTCCTCAGGACTGAAGATAGGAAAAGGAGAAGCCCGATATATAGGAGGGTAAAACAGAGCAGTGATAGGTGGACAAAAGAGGGGAGGTGGGGTGGGCACAGGGTGGTGATAGGTAGATGCAGGTAAGAGGTAGTGATAGGCAGGTGCAGGGGAGGAGGGGAGAGGAGATCCACTGGGGGGTGGGTCAAAGGTAAGGAGGAAAAGGAAGGCTAGGAAAGGGAAGAAGAAGCATGGAGGGGGGGGGGGGTGGGGGAGGTGTGGGGAAGGGGGGTGGGGATTAGCCAAAGTGGGAGAATTCAATGTTCATGCTGTTAGATGATACAAGATGCTGTTCCTCTAATCTGTGTCTGGCCTCAACTTGGCAGTAGAGGAGGCTATGGACAGACATGTCATAGAACATAGAACACTGCAGCACAGTACAGGCCGTTCAGCCCACAATGTTGTGCCGACATTTTATCCTGCTCTAAGATCTATCTAACCCTTCCCTCCCACATAGCCCCCTATTTTCTATTATTCATGTGTCTATCTAAGAGTCTCTTAAATGTCCCTAATGTATCTGCCCCCACCACCTCTGCTGGCAGTGCGTTCCACACACCCACCACTCTCTGTGTAAAAAAAAACTTACCCCTGACATCCCCCTTATACCTTCCTCCCATCGCCTTTAAATTGTGTCCCCTCGTGTTAGCCGTTGTGTCGGTGTGGGAAAGGGAAATGGAATTAAAATGGGTGGCCTCCAGGAGATCCCAGCTGGTACGGCAGACGGAAGGAAGGTGCTCGACGAAGCGGTCACTCAATCTGCGTCGCGTCTCACCAACGTAGAGGAGGCCGCACCGGATGCAATAAATGACACCCTCAGATTCACGGGTGAAGCACTGCCTCACCTGGAAGGACTGTTTAGGGCCCTGAATGGTGGTGAGGGAGCCTTACCTAAATTATCAAAAAGGGAAAGAAATCCAAACGAATGAAATAAAATCTAAATTCTTGCAGGGTAAAACCAGTCATGAAATGATACACAATTGGCAAAGCCCATCAAATGGAGAACAATCTTGCATTTGTATAGCACCTTTCACATCTGCTTGATGTCACAGACTATGGAGTGCCATTGTTCAAAAGCAAAATGAACAATGGATGTTAGAAGTCTGAAATAAAGCAGAAAATTCTGGCTGTACTCAGCAGGTCGAGCAGCTTCTGCGGTGAAAGGAGCAGTTACTGTCTCAGGTCTATGAACTTTCATCAGAAATGGAAAAGGTGTGATTGGTTTTTAGAGCAACACAGAAACTGCTGAGGGAACTCAGCGGGTCAGGCAGCATCTGTGGAGGGAAATGGACTGTTGATGTTTTGGGCCGAGACCCTTCATCTGGACTGAGAGAGTAGAGGGGAGATAGACAGTATAAAGAGGTGAGGGGGAGGGGTGGGGCTAGAGCTGGCAGGTGAGAGGTGGATCCAGGTGAGGAGGGGTGACGGGCAGATGGAGGAGGGGAGAGTGGGAATAGGCTGGGAGGTGATGGGTGGAGGTGACAAAGGGTTGCTGATGGTGGAGTCTGATAGGAGAGCTCTATAGAACTCTGGTCAGACCACACCTGGAGGATTGTGTTCAGTTCTGGTCGCCTCATTATAGGAAGGATGTGGAAGCTTTAGAGAGGGTGCAGAGGAGACTTACCAGGATGTTGCCTGGATTGGAGAGCATGTCTTATGAGGATAGGTTGAGTGAGCTCGGGCTTTTCCCTTTGGAGAGGAGGACGATGAGAGGTGACTTGATAGAGGTGTACAAGATGATAAGAGGCATAGATCGAGTGGACAGTCAGAGACTTTTTCCCAGGGCGACAATGGCTAACATGAGGGGACATAATTTTAAGGTGACTGGAGGAAGGTATAAGGGGGATGTCAGAGGTAAGTTTTTTTACACAGAGAGTGGCGGGTGTGTGGAATGCACTGCCTGCAGAGGTTGTGGGGACAGATACATTAGGGACATTTAAGAGACTCTTAGACAGACACATGAATGATAGAGAAATGGAGGGCGATGTGGGAGGGAAGGGTTAGATAGATCTTAGAGCAGGATAAAATTTCGGCACAACATTGTGGGCCGATGGGCCTGTACTGTTCTATGTTCCATGAGAGGAAGGTGGAACGTGGAATGGGGGGGGGGGGAGGAGGGTAGACGGGGACAGTGGGGGGAGAGGACCCAGCGGGAGGAGTGGGTGGAGGAGGGGAAAGGATCGGGGTGATGGGACAACTGGGGTGGGTGTAGGAGGAACTGGGTAGACCAGGAAGAGAGAGAACGGTACAGGGAGGGAAGCAGGTTACCTGAAATTGGCTGCCAGTCTAATTACATTCCGTGTTTACAATGTGGGAAAACTGAGTCAGGCAGTCTCTGTGGAGAGAGAACCTGCAGTCCTTCATCAGAACTGAATGCAGATTGGGTAATGGCTTCGCAGACCACCTGTTCTCAGTCCATAGGAGAGACCCTGAGCTTGCTGTTGCCTGTCACTTTAACTCCCCATCCCACTGTGATGCCTCCATCAGTGGCATCCTGCAATGTTACAACAAAGTCCAAAGCAATGGAGACACAACAGGCTGCAGATGTCGGAATCTGGAACAACACACAATCTGCTGGAGAAACTCACTTAGCAGGTCGAGCAACATCTGTGGGAGGAAAGGAATCGTTGACGTTTCGGGTCAAAACCCTGTATCAGTTGTTTCGTGAATATTGACAGGATGAATTATCCTTCCCGTCCAATCAGTCCTGATGCAGGGTTCCGACCTGAAAGGTGGACAATTCCTTTCCCCCCCACAGGTGCTGCTCAAATCGCTGAGTTCCTCCAGCAGATTGATTGTAAGCCAAAGCAAGTGTCATCAAGGACATTGCATCATCTGTCTCGGCACATTGCAGTCATCAGGACTCCGGTAACTTTCCTTCTCTGTTTGTATCAGTACTGCCTGGTTCTGCTGCAGGTCCTGCACTATAATATTGGCTCTGTCCACCAACACAGCCTGACCTGCTTGGGATGTGGAATTAGAATTGGTTTATTATTGTCACATGTCCTAAGGTAGAGTGAAAAACTTGTCTTGCATACCGTTCATTCAGATCAATTCATTACGCAGTGCATCGAGGTAGCACAAGGTAAAACAATAACAGAATGCAGAGTAAAGTGTTACAACTACAGTGAAAGTGCAGTGCAGGCAGACAATAAGGTACAAGGTCACAAGAAGATAGATTGTGAGGTCAAGAGTGCATCTTATCAAACTAGGGGACCATTCAATAGTCATATAACAGTGGGACAGAAGCTGTCCTTGAGCCTGGTGGTGCGTGCTTTGAGGCTTTTGTATCTTCTGCCTGATGGGAGGGGGGAGAAGAGAGAATGTCTGGGGTGGGTAGGGTCTTTGATTATGTTGGCTGCTTTACCAAGGCAGCGAGAAGTGTAGACAGAGTCCCCGGAGGGGAGGCTGGTTTCCATGATGTGCTGAGCTGTGTCTACAACTCTCTGCAGTTTCTTGTGGTCTTGGGGAGAGCAGTTGCCATACCAAGCTGTACTGCATCTGACAGGATGCTTTCTATGGTACATTGGTAAAAATTGGTGAGGGTTGATGGGGACATGCCAAACTTCTTTAGCTTCCTGAGGAAGTAGAGGCGCTGGTGAACTTTCTTGGCCATGGTGGCTATGTGATGCCAGTGTGCAGAATTGGAATTGGTTTACTGTTGTTACATGTACCAAGATACAGTGAAAAATTTAGTTGTGCAAGTCGTGATGTATAACTATAACTCTCTTACCCATTCCCTCATGAACCTATCAACCAGATAATATAATCAACAGCATATCTCCCACAGCAACCCTGGTCCCATCTATTGGTGATATTCCGACTGTCCTACCCATTGCCTCCCCGCCCTCTCTGCAGCTTAAAGGTAACTTCACCCCTTTCACAGACCCACTGAAGGGTCTTCAAAATGAAATGTTAACTCTGTTTCTCTCTCCACAGATGCTGCCTGACCTGCTGAGTGTTTCCAACGTTTTCATTTTGTATAAGGCTGAGTGGGGATGAAGGCGGAGGTGTGGGAAGGAGATGAGATGCAGACCTACCTCGGGAGCTGTGGGTTCAGGACAGAGGGAGACATCTCGGTGGCGACTGCATGCAATGTCTCATCATTGGAGCAAATGTGATGGAGGCGGAGGAACTGGGAGAATGGATTGGAGTCCTTACCTGGCCATGGATGGTGGTGTGGGAGGAGGTGTAGGGACAGGTGTTACAGTTGCAGGGAGTGGGGAGGAATGGGGGAGGAGGGTTGAGCGGACCAGGGAGTCACGGAGAGCGTGGTCCCTGCAGAAAGCAGCAAGGGCTGGAGAGGGGAAGATGTGGCTGGTGGTGGGATCAAGTTGTAAACATTTAATAGACAGAAATATGGTTCCTATGGGAAGAGGTACATAGATAGGAGGGGTTTAGAAGGACACGGGCCAAACATGGGCAAGTGAGACGAGCTTGGTGGACACTTTGGTCAGCATGGACAAGTTGGACCGAAGGGCCTGTTTCCGTGTTGTACAACTCTATAACTCTTCCTTGGAGAAAGAGCAGGTTAAAGCTGTGAAGGGAAGATCTTCAGAGGAGATGAGGTTGGTGATGGTCTGGGAAAAAATGGTGGGGTTAGGTGCAAGGGACAGTCGGAGGAAGACTCCCTCCCTCCATTAGCAAGCTCCCTGAAGAGGGCTCAGGTAGGAATTGGTGCTGGAGGACTTCTGCCTCTGATGAAACCCTCAGCAAGACAAAGGAATCGATTGTGGACTTCAGGAAGGGGAAGTCGGGAGAACACGCACCAGTCCTCATTGAGGGGTCAGCGGTGGAAAGGGTGAGCAGCTTCAAGTTCTTGGGCATCAACATCTCAGGGGATCTATCCTGGGCCCAACACATTGATGCAGTCATGAAGAAGGCACGCCAGCGGCTCTACTTCATTAGGAGTTTGAGGAGATTTGGTAATGTCAGCAAAGACTCTTACAAATTTCTATAGATGTACAGTGGAGAGCATTCTGACTGGTTGCATCACCGCCTGGTATGGAGGCTCCAATGTGCAGGATGGGAAGAGGCTGCAGAGGGTTGTAGACTCAGCCAGCTCCATCACGGTCACAACCCTCCCCACCATCGAGGACATCTTCAAGAGGCGGTACCTCAAGAAAGTGGCATCCATCATTAAGGACCCTCACCATCCAGGACATGCCCTCTTCTCGTTACTACCATCAGGGAGGAGGTACAGGAGCCTGAAGACCCACACTCAACAATTCAGGAACAGCTTCTTCTGAATGGTCCATGAACACCACCTCGTTATTCCTCTTTTGCACTATTATTTATTTTTGTAACTTGTTGTAACTTTTATGTCTTTATGTCTTGCAGTTGCAAAACAATAAATTTCACAACGTATGTCAGTGATAATAAACCTGATTCTGAGCTTGTTGGGTAGTGAATTCTATCTTGGGGAAACAGAACAGGAGGTCAGTTTGTCAAGCCTGTATAACAAGCCACTTGGGTCATGGCCGAGCTGTACCTCAACCGTGGATCTGGACTCGATTCTGTAACCCTTAATCCTCTGTGCAGCAGTGGTAAATGTATTAATTGGCTCCCTACCCTCGATTCCAGAACTCCAGTTTTTAGGTGTGAAACACCCTGTAAAGTTGCATCATTCTAATTTAAAGCCACCTCTTGTTCGGGGCTCACCGGAGGAAACCTTCCCTCTCAGTCTATCCTAGAGTTAGAACATGGATGAAAGAAATAGCAGCAGGATTCGGATGTGCAGCCCCTCGAAGAGGGTCTGTCCTTCAGCGCTGATCCTCCTTTCCAGCTCGTTTGCCATGTCCAGAACTCTACCAATCTTCTTCCATCGGGCAGAAGGTACAAAAGCTTGAGAACACGTACCTCTAGGCTCAAGGACAGCTTCCATCCACTGCTCTGTCTCTTAAATGGACCTCTTTTATGATAAAGATGAACTCTCGATCTCTCAATGTGCCTCATCGTGGCCCTTGCACCTTATTGTCTGCCTGCACCGCACTTTCTCTGTAACTGTAACACTGCACTCTGCATTCTGTTATTGCTTTTCCCTTGTACTACCTCAATGTATTATGTTTTGAAATGATCTGTCTGGATGGCATGTAAAAGAAAGTTTTTAACTGTACCTCAGTACATGTGAATAATAAACAAATTCCAATTCCATTCAATGACAAACATAGAACACTGCAGAACAGTACAGGGCCTTCGGCCCACAATGTTGTGCCGACAAAGGATCCACAGTCTGGTGACCCTCAACACAAAAGATTTCTCTTTGCCTCACTCTTAAGTAGCTGGCCCTTTCCCCCAAATCCATGGCTGCCAGTTCTCTCGTGACCCTCCCAGAATCTTGTACGTCCCAATGAGATCTCTTTGTGTCCTTCTCGATTTCAGTCAATCTTGCACATTCCCTCCTCAAAGGACATGCCCCTCACCCCAGGAATTGATCTGGTGAATCTAAGCTGTGACAACTCCCAAGGCCAATAAGTCCTCGGATGCAGAGACCAAAACTGCTTACAGTTCTGCAGATATGGTCTCACTAACACCCTGTTCAATCTCAGAAATACTTGGTTACCCCTGTAATCCATCCAGCCTGCAATGGAGGCCAATACACCATTTGCCTTTTCAAATTCCTTTTTAGAACTAGGAAAACAGAACACTACAGCACAGTACAGGCCCTTCAGCCCACAATGTTGTGCCAACATTTTATCCTGCTCTGAGATCTATCTAACCCTTCCCTCCTACATAGCCCCCTATTTTTCTATCATTCATGTGTCTAAGAGTCTCTTAAATGACCCTAATGTATCTGCCCCCACAACCCTGCTGGCAGTGCGTTCCACGCACCCACCACTCTCAGTGTAAAAAAAACTTACCCCTGACATACCCCTTATACCTTCCTCCAATCACCTTAAAATTATGTCCCCTCATGTTAGCCATTGTCGCCCTGGGAAAAAGTCTCTGACTGTCCACTCGATCTATGCCTCTTATCATCTTGTACACCTCTATCAAGTCACCTCTCATCCTCCACCTCTCCAAAGAGAAAAGTCAGCTTGCTCAACCTATCCTCAACCAGACATGCTCTCCAATCCAGGCAACATCCTGGTAAATCTCCATCTCTAAAGCTTCCACATCCTTCCTATAATGAGGCGACCAGAACTGCAACTTTACCTCATGGCTCTTGAACTCAATTCCTCAACTAATGAAGACCAACACACCATACGCCTTCTTAACAACCCTAATGACCTGCGCGGCAACCTTGAGGGATCTATGGACGTGGACCCCAAGATCCCTCTGTTCCTCCACACTGCTAAGAGTCCTGCCATTGACTTTGGCAGTTTACTTACAGTGTCTATCCACATGTTTACTTTCTGCATTTTGTGAGCTGCCCCATTGACATCTGGAGCCCTCCGTGCACTGTTTACTTTTTCCTTAAAAAAAACTGCAGATGCTGGAATTCAGAAATAGAAACGCAAAATGCTTGAAGCACTCATCGGGTCAGGCAGCATCTGTGGAGAAAGAGACAGAGTTACTGTTTCAGACTGATGACCCTTTGTCAGAACTGGGAAATGTTTGAAGTGAAACATTTTCAGCACAGTATTGGTATTGGAATTGGTTTATTATTGTCACTTGTACCAAGGTACAGTGAAAAACTTGTCTTGCATACCGATCGTACAGGTCAATTCATTACACAGTGCAGTTACTTTGGGTTAGTACAGAGTGCATTGAGGTAGTACAGGTAAAAACAACAGTACAGAGTAAACTGTCACAGCAACAGAGAAACCGTGGGCCGACGGGCCCTGTTCCTAGTGCTGTGCTCTGTTCTATGTACTCTATTGTATGTTGTGTGTTCTATGTTTTAAGTTGGAGAAGGAAGGGTTGGAAAGTGCAAAGAGAACATGGAGACCAAGGGAGACTGAATACCACAGGTATTGGCTCAGAGGGCGTTAAGGCTCGTCTGTGGAGATGAATTCAAGGTTTCTTGTTCTCATTACTGAAAAAATCTGCCTTTTTATTCTTCCTACTAAAGCAAAACAGCAGCATATATTTTCTTGACAAGTATCGACTCGTTGAAGCACCTTATTTTTCAATGTACATCAGAATGCAAGTTTGGTCAGTACAAAGTGTTTCTCCACGATTTTGGCAAGGTGGCAATCTGTTAACACAATATCCCATCCACGAGCGTTATTGAGAACATTATGATTTTTTCCAAGAAGTGGTTTTGTGCTGAAAACAAATCAATGAGAATGTGGGGAATGTGTAAATAGATACAGTAGTTAGGAGGTGCCACTTCTGTTTGCTTTTATCTGAATTTATAACTGAATTGTTTGGGAAGTGATTGCCGTCTTCAGCCTCAGTTTGCTAAAGGTGACCGTGTGTTCTCTTTGTAAACATTGGACAAAGTCTTGAGAAATAAAATTAGTTTTATTTAATGTCAGGCATCTATTTTTGCTTATCAAATGTCAAGAGATAACAGATTTGCCAGACTATAGTGACCAAAAAATTTGTTTGTGACTTAATGTTGTTATGTGTGCTGTTAATAGATGAATTAAACATGAGCTAGTATTTACTCAGGGACATGATAAATGTTCAGCTGTGACGCACATATTGCAGCTTCTGTTGTTCTTATAACCATGGGCCCCAAAAAAAAGGGTGTTTGTCACCAGGATTCCAGTAGAGTTTAATGTGGTCCCATAAATGCTTTTGTGCTGTGCCCCAAAAGTCAGCGGATTGATGACCTCGTCCATCCAACCAGAGCTGTTTTTCGAATGGAACGTTTGGAGCTATGTAGGGGTGCCTTTAGATGAGGCACTTTTGCTGTGGATTGGAATCTCAGGGGATGGTCATTCACTCAATAGTTTTGATATTGCAAAAGCCTTTTTATTACTTAAAGCCAACGGCTGTTGTTGTTTCCTTGGCCAAAGCTTTATTTAGTTCTCTTGCATCCTGTTACCTATGTTGTTGAACATCTATAAGTCTCTAATCTGAGAATGAGATTTTTCTCAACTGTGAGTGTTTGGAACGTAGGAGAATGAGGGGCGACCTGATAGAAATGTTTAAAATTATGAGAGGCATAGATAAGGTGGACAGTAACAGTCTTTACCCCAGGGTAGGGGAGTCCAAAACTAGGAAGGAGTAGGTTTAGGGTGAGAGGGGAAAGATTTAAAAGGGACCCGAGGGCAACTTTTTCACCCAGAGGGTGGTGAGTATATGGAACGAGCTGCCAGAGGAAGTGGGTGAGGCAGGTTCAACAGTATCATTTAAGAAACACTTGGATAGGTACATGGGGCGGGACTTGGAGGGATATGGGCCGAACGCAGGAAACTGGGACTAGCTGGATGGGCACCGTGGTCGGCATGGACTGGTTGGGCCGAAGGGCCTGTATCCGTACTGTATTGCTCTATGACTCTATGATTGATAAGGCTGATATTTATGACTATCCCTAACTGACCTTGCCAGGCTATTTTGGAGGGATTGGACCAAAATATATTAATTAATGTTTTCAGGTATCTCTGAAGACTCCATTCCATTCTCTCCAGTTCCTCTGTTTCAGCTTTGAAGATGAGACTTCCCACATCACCAGCTTTAAGATGGTTTCCTTTTTGCTCAGTTGCAATTCCCCTTGCGTCCTGTAAATGAATGAAAGAATCAGATGTGGAAAGCAAAGTGAGCTGATAACTCCCCACAGGTAGTAATACTTCACTGCAATACAGTGTGGGATTGTGGCTGCACTTTTACCCCAGCAGTAATGTCTAAAACCATTACACTGACCTGTCTCATGCACAACTGAGACCCTCATTCAAATGACTTCTGATGTGATTATAACGCTGGGATGTTGTAGATTTACCTGCCTCTGATTATAAACTATTTCAGGTATTAGAGCTTCACGTCTTTTGTGTTCCGGCTGATCTGTGGAACAGCACGTTAAACACGGTTTCCACCCACGCCATTAGCAAGTTCATCTCAGTTGGATTTGTCAGGTAAGGATTAACTCTGATTTATAGTTCCAACCCTTTGTTCACAGACAGGTCCAGTGCCATTGTTTCTCATCTGTTTGCCTTTATCCTTCTTCTTGGAAGACGTTCTAAGAATCTTTTCTGAATAAACTTCTCAATAACTGTTCCAACATTCAGTTTCAAGTCGCACCGAGTTTATTGCCATGTGTGGTGAGGTACAGGTACAATGAAAAGCCTTGGGAAAGCAGCCAACATAATCAAGGACCTGCAAAGCTGGGCCCAGATGAAGGGTCTCGATCTAAAATGTTGACTGTCCATTTCCCTCCACAGATGCTGCCCGACCCGCTGAGTTCCTCCAGCATCTTGTGTGTTGCTCCAGATTCCAGCACCTGCCTCCATAATCAAAGACCCCACCCACCCTGGACATTCTCTCTTCTTCCCCCCTCCTGTTGGACAGAAGATACAAAAGCCTGAAAGCACGTACCACCAGGCTCAAGGATAGCCTCTATCCTGCTGTTATAAGACTCTTGAACAGACTGCTTGTCTGATAAGGATTGGTATTGGTTTATTATTGTCACTTGTACCGAGGTACAGTGAAAAACTTGTCTTGCAAACCGATCGTACAGGTCAGTTCATTACACAGTGCAGTTACATTGAGGTAGTACAGAGTGCATTGATGTAGTACAGGGTAAAAACAATAACAGAGTACAGAGTAAAGTGTCACAGCTGCAGGGAAGTGCATTGCAGCTAGACAATAAGTTGCAAAGTCACAACGGGGTAGATTGTGAGGTCAAGAGTCCATCTCATCGTATAAGGGAACCATTCAATAGTCTTATCACAGTGGGTTAGAAGCTGTCCTTGAGCCTGGTGGTACGTGCCCTCAAGCTCCTGTATCTTCTACCTGATGGAAGAGGAGAGAAGAGAGAATGTCCCGGGTGGGTGGGGTCTTTGATTATGCTGGCTGCTTCACCAAGGCAGCGAGAGGTAAAGACAGAGTCCATGAAGGGGAGGCTGGTTTCCGTGATGCGCTGGGCTGTGTCCACAACTCTCTGCAGTTTCTTGTGGTCATGGACAGAGCAGTTGCCGTACCAAGCCGTGATGCATCCAGATAGGATGCTTTCTATGGTGCATCGATAAAATTGGTGAGTGTCACAAGGGACATACCAAATTTCTTTAGCCTACTGAGGAATTAGCTCACTGGTGAGCTTTCTTGGCTGTGGCATGTACGTGATTGGCCAGGACCAAGATGGATGAGCTCTTGACCTCACAATCTACCTCATCATGGCCCTTATTGTCTGCCTGCACTGCACTTTCTCTGTAACTGTAGCACCATATTCTGCATTCTGTTATTGCTTTTCCCTTTGTACTACCTCAATGTACTGATGTTTTAGAATGATCTGTATGGGTGGCATGCAAAACAAAGTTTTTCACTGTACTGCAGTACATGTGACAATAATAAACCAATTACCAACTTGCTTGCAGCAGCATCACAGCTACGTAGGTACAGACAACACACAGAATCAAAATTATACATAAATATTCAGCAGTTTCAATCAACCTCTCTTACGTTTGTGCTCTGTTTAATTTTATTGTTCCCTTTTAATCCCTTCTATGTCTCTATCCTATCCTGATAAGTAAGTTTATCAAAGTCAGTCACTTACAGCAGTGTGGTCACCGAGATTGGTCGACGGGAAAATTACCTGGTTGTCTCTACTCTGACTGTCTAAAGAGTTGTCACAATATGCAGCTGAGCTATAAGCCCCCAAACCGTCCCTCCGGCTTGTTCAGTGTGTGTACTGTGTCATGACCACAGTAGTCCACTCTAATGTAACATAATTTCACATCTTGATGTACAGCGGGATCTTGGAGTCCAAGTCTATATCTCCCTTTAAGTGGCAACAAAAAGAGATAGACTGGTCAAGAAGGCGTACAGCATGCTTTCCTTCATCGCTAGTGGCTTAGAGTATAAGAGTCAGGAAGTCACGTTGCAGCTGTACAAAACTTTGGTAAGGCCGCACATGGAATATTTCATGCAGTTCTGGTTGCCCCATTACAGGAAGGATGTGGAGGCTTTGGAAAGTGTACAGAAGAAGTTTACCAGGATGCTGCCTGGATTAGAGGGTATGAGCTATAAGGAGAGGTTGATGAGATAAGATAAGATTATTTATTAGTCACCTGTACATCAAAACACACAGTGAAATGCGTCTTTTTGTGTTACTGAGAATGTGCTGGGGGCAGCCCGCAAGTGTCGCCACGCTTCCGGCGCCAACATAGCATGCCCACAACTTCCTAACCCGTACGTCTTTGGAATGTAGGAGGAAACCGGAGAACCCGGAGGAAATCCATGCAGACACAGGGAGAACGTACAAACTCCTTACAGACAGCAGCGGGAATTGAACCTGGGTTGCTGGTGCTGTAATAGCGTTACGCTAACTGCTACACACTTGGGTTGTTTTGTCTGGAGCGTTGGAGGCTGAGGGGAGATCTAATAGAAGTTTATAAAACTATGAGAGGCATAGATCGGGTAGACAGTCAGAATCTTTTTTCCTAGCGTAGAAATGTCAAATACTAGAGGGCATAGCTTTAAGGTGAGGGGGTGGGGGGTTTAAAGGGGATGTGTGGAGTAGGTTTTTTACACCGAGAGTGGTGGGTACCTGGAACAGGCTGCCAGGAGTGGTAGTGGAGGTAGATACTATAGTGGCGTTTAAGACACTTTTAGACAGGCACTTGAATATGGAGGGGTATGGATCATGTGCAGACAGAAGGATTTGTTTAATTTGGCACAGAGATCGTGGGCAGAAGGGCCTGTTGCTCTGCTGCTCTATGTTTAGAGCTGTGTTGATTTTCATCATTGTGACTACACCTTTCTCCTTTATAATCTGCATTGCTCTTTGTGTCATTAACAACCATGGACTACTGTCCTTTAAAATTACAGTTAATACCCTTCCACACAGCACATGATAAACATATTATTACAAGTAACTGTGGAAATATCATCATTAAACAATGGCAAGTGGCCATTGTGAGATGTCCAAATATTGCAAAACAAAGTGTTCTGTTTACTTCCAGCTTCCTAATTGATTTCTACGTGACCGAAATGAAATCAGTTTTGAAAAGTAACCACTTTAAGGCAGATTCAGGAGCCAGAGGCTGTGTACATTCTCCCCGTGTCTGCGTGGGTTTCCTCCGGGTGCTCCGGTTTCCTCCCACATTCCAAAGACGTACGGGTTAGGAAGTTGTGGGCGTGCTATGTTGGCGCCGGAAGCGTGGCGACACTTGCGGGCTACCCCCAGAACACTCTGCGCAAAAGATGCTTTTCACGGTGTGTTTCGATGTACCTGTGACTAATAAAGAAATCTTATCTCAATGGACGTTTATCAGAATAGACGGTTGCAATAATTTCTGCCATTCCAATACAAAGGCCAGGTTATGCTGTGGGGTGAAGGGGTGGTTTGTAATATTGGGGAAGGGTGACTTGCATTGCCACCAGAAGGATGTTCTGTAATGCTGGGAGGTATGTAATACAGTTTGTGTGGCATATTTTAGTGCTGGTGGAATGGTTTGTTCTTGACACTGGAGAGGAGTAACGTCATCCATAGAGGGGTGGTTTGTAACCTGAGGAAGAGGTGATTTAACGCTGGGGCAGGGGTAACTTGTAATGCCCGGGGAGTGGTGGCTTGTAACTGGGGATGAGGTGCAGTGCTGTGGATGAAGTATGTTGGCTGGGTGATGCTGCACTGTGTACAGAGGTAGAAGCTATACAAAGGCTGCTTCCTTGTAGTGAGGGATAACTAATAATTCGACTTCTAGAAATGATGTTAATGTCAGAAATATTAATGCCTTCACGGAAGGTCTCTACTACTCTTGTCCAAATGAATGGTTAATCTATCCTTCTTGACAAGGTTTTTATTCCCCTCCGCCATCACATTTCTGAACGGTCCATGAACACTGCCTCGTTATTCCTCTTTTGCACTATTTATTTTTGTAACTTATGGTAATTTTTATGTCTTGCACTGTACTGCTGCCGCAAAACAACACATTTCGTGTCATCTGCCAGTGTGAATAAAGCTGATTCCGATTGGGAGCTGTTTGCTTTCTCAGGTTACCCGTGTTTATATGTATAAAGCTGCCTTGTGCACTTGGACAATAAGCTGTATTGTTCCAGAGGTGTACCAGGCAACAAATGTTTCTCTGGTTGCCTCAGTACTGACATAATGACATAAATGTTCCCACTTGCACCATACCTTTTAAAGTTGGAGCAGGTTTGTTGATTATCCCAGGTTAAATAGAGCACACACAGCATGGAAACAGGCCCTTCGGCCCAACCGGTCCACGCCGACCAAGATTCCCATCTAAGCGAGTCCCATGTGCCCGCATTTGATTCATATCCCTCTAAACCTTTCCTATCCACTTAAAAGGCACTTGGACAGGTACATGGATTGGAAAAGTTCAGAAGGTTATGGGCCAAATGCTGGCAAATGGGACCAGCGTGGATGGGGCATCTTGGTCAGCATGGACCAGTTGGGCCGAAGGGCCTGTTTCTGTGCTGTATGACTCTATGACCTGTCCAAGTTCCTTTTAAATGTTGTTGATGTACCTGCCTCAAACACTTCCTCTGGCAGCTCGTTCCATAGACTGACCACCCTCTGGGTGAAAAAGTTGCTCCTCCGATTCCTATTAATTCTCTCCCCTCTCACCTTAAACCTATGCCCTCTAGTTCGTGATTCCCCAACCCTGAGAAAATGACTGTGCGCATTGACCCTATCTATGCCTCTCATGGTTTTATACACCTCTATAAGATCACCCCTCATTCTCCTACACTTCTATTCTCCTACACTACACACAGTTTAATATTTTAGGTCTTTGCATAATCTAAGAAAAGTTGCAGTGGTTAAAGTTGTCTGTGCCACAGCGACCCAGGTTCAATCCTGACCTCCGGCGCTGCCTGTGTGGAGTTTGCACGTTCTCCCTGTGACCGTGCGGGTTTCCTCCCGTGTCCCAGAGACGTGCTGGTAGGTTAGTTGCCAGTGGTAGGTGACAGGAGAATCGGGGTGGGGGTGAGCAGGGGGAGTTGATAAGGATGTGAGAGGAAAAGTGAGATTTATGTAAGTAGGTGGTTGATGGTTGGCGCGGAGACTGTGGGTTGCAGGACCTGTTTCCGTGCAGTAGGACTCTGTGACCTGATGACATTCAAGTATAATGTGATATCTGCAGCTGGAATACCATTGTCAGGGTCTCCCAGCTCAGAGTTTCAGAGACCAAGGAAAGAATGCGTCTCTTTTTGTTCCCACTTCTTCGACCCCATAATTCTCACTGCTCTTCAAAATGTCGGCCACTGTTTGGTAGGCGGAATCTAAGTAAATGTGGCATGTTTCATTCCGCAGGGTGTTGCCTGAGCTGAGCTTGAAAGCACTGAGACTGCAGATTGGAAATCTCCTTGGAGCTGATGCAGTCGATGACAAATTTGCCTTTCTAAAATGTGTTGGGAGGAGTTTGGCAGTGGTAAGTCACTTGCTCTGTGTAGTCAAAAATTCGGATGATTAACTGCACAATGTGCGGTGGTTTTGCTACAGAATTATTATCTCCAAGTGCCAGATTTTACACCAGACCATGGCAATTCACCTTACAACCAGACAAATCTGGAAGTAAGAAATTGGTGTCGACAAAAGTTCTCTGAATATTGCAAGAATCCAGTATCCTTTAAGGCAGTACACCTGTCGTCCTTATCTGTCAACATATGTGACCTCAATCCCATTATTAATGCCTCTTGTCAAAGTGTCAAAGTCAAAATCAAAGTCGAGTTTATTGTCATATGCACATGTGTGCACAGGTGCAATGAAAAACTTACTTGCAGCAGCATCACAGGCACAGAGCATCAGATAAGTAGCATTCACAAGAAAAACATAAACATAAATCACACAAAATCTTTACAAGAAAGAACACAATTAGAACAAAAAAGTCCAATTTAATGCAAAGTGATCAAAGCGGTCACAGTGTTGCTAAACTGTAGTGATTTGAATTGTGCCGGTTGGTTCAAGAACAGAATTTCCCTCCGGGCAGATGGTTGAAGGGAAGTAGCTGTTCCTGAGCCTGGTGGTGTGGGGACTTCAGGCTTCTGTACCTCCTGCCCGATGGTAGCTGTGAGAAGATGGCACGGCCCGGATGGTGGGGATCTTTGATGATGGACGTTGCCATTTCATACACTTCCATCAAATCTCCCCTCGGCTATCTCTTTTCTAAAGAAAACAGACCCAACCTCTATACCTGGAGCTGTAGTCTCTCATCTGAGGAAGAATTTGTGTAAATCCTTCCTGCACCCTCATAGATCAGAAATGAACACAATACTCCAGCTGAGGCCAGATTAGTGTTTTATAAACATTATGTGCACTAACCGAACTCAAAGAGGAGAACCTGCAGTCTGGATGGCTTCAATCCACTCACTTTAAAAGAATTTGGGGAAGCGATAGAGGTATGAATCAAGAAGGCGTTTGGCACACTGGCCTTCATCAGTCAGGGCACTGAGTACAGGAGTTCAGAAGTTATGTTGCAGGTATATAAGATGTTGGTGAGGCTGCACTTGGGGTGTTGTGTACAGTTTTGGTCACCCTGTCATAATAAAGATGTTATTAAACTAGAAAGAGCGCAGAAAAGATTTACCAGGATGTTGAATGGACTTGGGGGCCTGAGTTACAAGGAAAGTTTACATAGAGAAATACACACAAAGTGCTGGAGGAGCTCAGAGGGTCAGGCAGCATCCATGGAGGGAAATAAACAGTCGACATTTCGGGCAGTTTATTTCCCTCGATGGAGGCTGCCTGACCTGCTGAATTCCTCCAGCGCTTTTTGTGTATTACTCCAGGTACATCTTCTCCGTGGATTGTCACCTTGTCATGGTGGAGAAGCTTGTGTGGTCCTGAGATCCCGAGAGCAATGCCCTCTGGAGCTATGCTCCTGGTAGGGTCACCCATGGCGGTAAGGTCGATGGTGAAGTCCCTGACAAAGAACAATCCAACCAAGACCTCAACGATGGAACAGGCGGACGAAGTTACTTCGAACTCAACGGCTGTGAAGGCGGATGAAGGCTGCAACAAATCCATCAGCTCCAATCGTCGTGGTTTCCATGCCATTGGAAGCAGTTGGTTGATTTGTGAAGTATCGTGTGCTTTTTGTAGTGCAACATCAAGTACACGTTAAACAAATACACACACAGGAGTCTTCGCTCTGTGTTATGCGGAAGAACTTTCAGAGCCAAGATTGGACTCATAAGCCAGTTGAGAGTCCATAAATAGATCAAGGGAACGAAGACCATCATCCTCGACCTCAAGGGATAACCACGACGACAACATCCAACATCTGCAGAATTTCTTGTGTCTAAGGTTACATAGACCAGGATTTTATTCCCTAGAACGTAGGGGATTGAGGGGTGACTTGATGGAGGTGTATAAGATCATGAGGAGCATGGACAGGGTGAAAGCACACAGTCTTTTTCCCAGGGAGGGGGGTGCTAAAAACAAGACGGCAGAGGTTTAAGATCAGAGGTGAGAGATTTAAAAGGGACATCAGGGGCAGCTTCTTCACACAAAGGGTGGTGTGTATTTGGAATGAGCTGCCAGAAATAGTGGTTGAGGCGGGCACATTAGCAACGTTTAAAAGCCATCTCGATAAGTCCATGGATAGGAGAGGTTTAGAGTGCTGTGGGCCAAATGTGGGCAGATGGGACTTGCTCACTGGGCAACACAGTCGGCATGGACGAGTTGGGCCGAAGGGCCTGTTTCCATGCTATGTGACTCTATGAATGGTGCTATCTCTTTCCTGAGAGAAACATCCAGTGCCAGAAGACCAGCAGATAGCTAATGTCATACCTAGCTTTGAGAAGGAGTATAGAAGATGTCCAAGTAATGATGGGACAATCTCACATATCCCTCAGTTCCCTGGTTATCCTAATATGGTGACTGGAATAATAATGGAATCTCTATAAAAGGAAGGAATTGATGAACATGGAGAAATGGATGATCGGCAAGGATTTCTAAGGGAAAAATGTTGCTTGATTAACTTCACTGAATTTTTTCAAAATCTACCAGAGAGCGTAGATGACGGCTATTTGGGTAGGGTGGTGGGGAGACTCTTACCTAGTGGCCTGGACTAACAATTGAGGGACCTGAGTTCAATTGTTACCAAGGCAGCTGTGGAGTGTAAATTCAGCTAATAAACTACGATTAATTAAAAAAAACCCTGTCATTAGTAAAGGTGACTGGAGTGTTGGGGGAAAAAAACATTTCGTTCACCATGGTCCCTTGGGGAACAAATCTGCCTCCTTATCTGGTATGATTGGTATGTAACTCCAGACCACCCAAGTAGTTGACTTTTTCCTACCCTCTGAGACAAGTTTTTTGATTTTTTTTCATTTGGAGTTTAATGGTCAGGAACCTAATACAACTCTGCTGTTGGTTACTTGTGCTGCAATGTTTTCATGTAGGTATTTTTCTTTGAGGTACTTTCAGTTCTTTGAGGTACTGAAGGATTTCTTGTCCATTGTAGTTTGATGGACTATAGTTAACTCTGACTCCCTGAGGCTTATAAGGCTTTAAAAAGACTGAGTTGCAGCATTGTGTAATTAAACACAATCAGCGGTGTTACCAACTGCACTCTGAGCTCCAGGACATGTTTCCCAAGCCATATTATTGATCTACAATGTGTCACGGCAGTACAATAGTTATGTTAATGTCACAGTATGCATACTCTCAGATTGCACTGGGAGGCTTCGACTGTCGCAATGTGATTCATGGGAAAGGGTTTGTGTGATTACTGTGGGTTACGCTTTCCGAGTGTGTCTCCTCCCCCCTCTGCCCACTGAACTTCTCTATAGAGTCATGGTCCTGGTGCTTCTTGGTGTCCTCTTTACCAAGTGTCAGCACCTTGCTTTACCCAGTTTGGGATGAAAGGCCACTGCCCTGAAACATTCACTGTTTTCCTCTCCATGACCACTGCCTGACCTGCTGAGCCTTTCCAGCACCCACTGGATTACTTTAAGTAGCAGGCATTATTGCTTTGTAGGTAAACTTGTCGATACAGT
The DNA here is from genome assembly GCF_009764475.1 of Pristis pectinata. NCBI lineage: Eukaryota > Metazoa > Chordata > Chondrichthyes > Rhinopristiformes > Pristidae > Pristis > Pristis pectinata. The sequence continues at coordinate 3,930,279 of NC_067407.1, read as the reverse complement.
TCCCAAACTACAATGAGATAAGTAAGCTGATGATCTGTTAAGTTGGTAATTGGTTTATTATTGTTACATGTACTGAGATACAGTGATTTTCCTGCCGTCCGTACAGATCATTTCACAACATCAGTACATTGAGGTAGTACAAGGGGAAAGCAAGAAAAGAACACAGAATAAAATGTTAAAGTTACAGAAAAAGTGCAGTGCAGGCAGACAATAAGGTGCAAGGGCCACGATGAGGTCAAGAGTCCATCTTTATTGTACTAGGGAACCGTTCAGTAGTCTGATAACAGCGGGATAGAAGCTGTCCTTGATCCTGGTGGTACCTGCTTTCAGGCTTTTGTATCTTCTGCCCGATGGGAGGAGGGAGAAGAGAAAGTGACTGGTGAAAAACACGACGATGCTGGAGGAACTCAGCAGGCCAGGCAGCATCCGTGGAGAAAAGCAGGTGGTCAATGTTTCAGGTCAGGACCCTTCTTCAGGACTGAAGATAGGAAAAGGGGAAGCCCAATATATAGGAGGGAAAAGCCGATGAGTGACAGGTGGACAAAAGAGGGGCGGCGGGGTGGGCACAGGGTGGTGATAGGTAGATGCAGGTAAGAGACAGTGATGGGCAGGTGTGGGGGAGGAGGGGAGAGCAGATCCAGTGGGGGGTGGGTGAAAGGTAAGGAGGGGGAGGAAAAAAAGAGGCTAGGAAAGGGAAGAAGAGAAGAAGCGTGGTGGGGGTGGGGATGGGGATTGTGGGGAAGGGGGGTGGGGATTACCTGAAGTGGGAGAATTCAATGTTCATGCTGTTGGGCTGCAAGGTTCCAAGATGGAAAATGAGGTGCTGTTCCTCCAGTTTGTGCTTGGAATTCTCCTGATATTCCAGTGATAATGTGGGAGGGGGAGTTGAAGTGACTGGCAACGGGGAGATGCAGATCGTGGTTATGGACAGAGCGCAGCTGTTCTGTGAAACGGTCACCTAGTCTGCGTTTGGGCTCACCAATGTAGAGGAGGCCACACTTGGAGCACTGAATGCAGATGATATTAAGGGTGGTGCAGGTGAATCTCTGTCTCACCTGAGAGGACTGTTTGGGTCCCTGGATGGAGGTGGTGTAGGGGCAGGTGTTGCACCTATGGCAGGGGCAGTGGAAAGTTCCCGGGGTGGGACCAGGATGGGTGGGGGGGGGGGGGGAAGGAGTGAAGGAGAGAGTCGTGGAGATAATGGTCCCTGGGAAAGGCAGAAAGGGGTAGGGAGGGGAAGATGTGCTTAGTGGTGGGGTCCTGTTGAAGATGGCGGAAGTGGTGGAGAATGATATGTTGGATAGATAGGCTGGTAGGATGAAATGTGAGGACAAGGGGGACTCTATCCCTGTTGGGTCTGGGAGGGGTGGGGGTGAAAATGGAGGTGCGGGAAATGGCAGAGGTACGGGTGCGAGCTCTCCCCTCCTCCCCCATACCTGCCTATCACTTTACCTGCATCTACCTATCACCACCCTGTGCCCACCCCGCCTCCCCTCTTTTGTCCACCAATCACTGCTCTGCTTTTCCCTCCTATATATTGGGCTTCCCCTTTTCCTATCTTCAGTCCTGAAGAAGGGTCCTGACCCGAAACGTTGACCGCCTGCTTTGCTCCACGGATGCTGCCTGGCCTGCTGAGTTCCTGCAGCATCATCGTGTTTTTCATCTGGATTCCAGCATCTGCAGTCCTTTGTTTCTCCAGAGAAAGTCACAGAGTGGGTGAGGTCTTTGATTATGTTGGCTGCTTTACCGAGGCAGTGAGAAGTGTAGACAGAGTCCATGGAGGGGAGGCTGGTTTCCGTGATGGACTGAGCTGTGCCCACACTCTCTGCAGTTTCTTATGGTCATGGGCAGAGCAGTTGCCCTATACATATACTTAAGAATAACATAAATTAAACATAAATTATACACAATTTTTACAAGAAAGAACACAATTAGAACAAAAAAATTCCATTTTAGTGCAAAGTGATCAAACTGGTCCTAGTGTTGCTATACTGAGGTAGTGATTAAGGTTGTGCCGGTTGGTTCAAGAACCGAATGGTTGAAGGGAAGTTGCTGTTCCTGAACCTGGTGGTGTGGGACTTCAGGCTTCTGTACCTCCTGCCCGATGGGAGCTGCAAGAAGATGGCACGGCCCGGATGGTGGGGATCTTTGATGATGGATGTTGCCTTCTTGAGGCAGCACCTCCTGTAGATAGTCCCAGTGGTGGGGAGGGCAGAGTCCGTGCTGAGCACCAATCACACATTTACACCAATCCCTTTTGATTCTCCCCACGTTCCCATCAACACCTCCCCACATTATAGTAAAGACACATGCGTTGGACTATTGTTTATTGACTACAGCTCTGCCTTCAATACAATAATTCAAAGCAAGCTTGTCACCAAACTCTGAGACCTAGGACTCAACACCTCCCTCTGTAACTGGATCCTTGACTTTCTAACAAACAGACCACAATCAGTGCGGATAGGCAGCAATACCTCTGGCAAGATTATTCTCAACACTGGTGCCCCACAAGGCTGCGTCTTCAGCCCTCTACTCTACTCCCTATACACTCACGACTGTGTGGCCAGATTCTGCTCTAACTCCATCTACAAGTTTGCAGATGATACCACCATTGTAGGCCGTATCTCAAATAGCGATGAGTCGGAGTACAGGAAAGAGATAGAGAGCTTAGTGGCATGGTGTCATGACAACAACCTTTCCCTCAATGTCAACAAAACAAAAGAGCTGGTCATGGACTTCAGGAAAGGGGGCGGTGTACATGCACCTGTCTACATCAATGGTGCTGAGGTCGAGAGGGTTGAGAGCTTCAAGTTCCTGGGAGTGAACATCACCAACAGCCTGTCCCAGTCAAATCACATAGATGCCACAGCCAAGAAAGCTCATCAGCGCCTCTGCTTCCTCAGGAGGCTAAAGAAATTTGGTTTGTCCCCTTTGACTCTCACCAACTTTTACCGATGCACCATAGAAAGCATCGTATCTGGATGTATCACGGCTTGGTACGGCAACTGCTCTGCCCAGGACCGCAAGAAGCTGCAGAGAGTTGTGGACAAAGCCCAGCACATCATGGACACCAGCCTCCCCTCCTTGGACTCTGTCTTTACCTCGTTGTCTTGGGGTACTAACTCAATGTAACTGCACTGTGTAATGAATTGACCTGTACGATTGGTTTGTAAGACAAGTTTTTCACTGTACCTCGGTGTAAGTGACAATAATAAACCAATACCAATACCAACTCAAGTGGTCTCTTACGCCCTCGGAGCAATTTACTGTGGCCATTTAACCTACCAATGAGATGTGGGAGGAAACCGGAGCACCCGGGGAAAACCCACACGGTCACAGGGAGAACGTGCAAACTCCACACAGACAGTGCCCGAGGTCAGGATCGAACCGGGGTTGCTGGAGCAGTGAGGCAGTGGTTCTGCCAACTGTACTACTGTTTGTTAATGAAGACAAACAAAGGACAAAATTCCCTAATTATCATACTTAACCTGGCAATGCCTCTGATAACTCTTTCCCTTTGACATCTATTTCAGCCCATCTCGTTTGGTAAATAAATTGGTAAATTGGTTTATTATTGTCACATGTACCGAGGTACAGTGAAAAACTTTGTTTTGCATGCCATCGTTTCATCACATCAGTGCATTGAGGTAGTACAAGGGAAAACAATAACAGAATGCAGAATAAAGTGTCACAGTTACAGAGAAAGTGCAGTGCAGGCAGACAATAGGTGCAAGGTCATAATGAGGCAGATTGTGAGGTCAGGAGTCCACCTTATCATACTGGGGACCGTTCAATAGTCTTATAACAGCGGGATAGAAGCTGTCCTTGAGCCTGGTGGTACGTGCTTTCAGGCTTTTGTATCTTCTGCCTGACGGGAGGCTGGGGTCTTTGATTATGTTGGCTGCTTTACCGAGGCAGCGAGAAGTGTAGACAGAGTCCATGGAAGGGATGTGTTTCCAGGTGGAATGCCCCAGTTTACATTGACCCTCCACTCCCCACATTCCCATCAAGTGAAAATGGTCAAAACTGACTTAATTTTCATGGTGGTTCTCTTTCAGGTCAGGACAAAGCAAGAACTGGAACTCAAAGTGAAGTTATTCGCCCCTCCCCATGTAGGTATAGTGACAGAATCGACACACACTGAATTCTCAAGCTTGTAAAGTCTTCTGCCATTTCTCTGATTGTAATTGGTGCTGTTCTAAACTTTCAGGCTCCCCAGCCAGAGCTGTACCTCCTACCCGGCATGGGATTGGTTGGCAGGAGACAACCAAGTGGCGTGTTGACGCCAGGAGCTCAGCAACGTCCTAAGGGAGTCTCAAAGTCCTATGTCTTACACCCGAGTCTGCCCTCGGAAGGCAGCGAGTCTTCAGGAGGTTGTAAGTCTTTTGGTTGTTCCTGCCAAGTGTGCGTGGCCAAGGAACTGGACAGGGACTGTGCCTACTTGACGGAGGAGGGACCTCAGAGTTCGAACCAAGAAGAAAACGTAGCAGGAGGAGTTCGGAAAGCTGAGACAATTCAGTGTGCAAGGACACCGGAAATAATTAGCACCAGCCTGCCTCTGCCTTGCAGACCTTCAAGTGCAAATTTAGAAAATGGGGATTTGAGGGAATGTAAAGGCAATGATTATTCCCGGGAGTTTGACAGGACAAAGAGTCCGGATGTGTACGCTGCTTGGGAGCAGGAATCATCACTTGGTAAAGACACAAAACAATCCCATCCGAAAATAGCAAGGAGTCAACAGGACAAGCATCAAGCACAGCAGAGGACAAAAGGTTCTGTGGCAAATGTTGGCACGGGAGAATGTGGGCTCTTGGTTTTCCGAGTGGATGCAGTCATGGTCATAGAGTAACACAGCACGGAAGCAGGCCCTTTGGCCCAACTTGTCCATGCCAATGATCGTGCCCACCAAACAAGACCCATTTGCCTGCATATCCCTCTAAACCTCTCATGGAATGTGGAACAGTACAGCACAGGAACAAGCCCTTCAGCCCACAATGTTGTGCCAAACTAATTAAACTAGTAATTAAATACCGACCTAAACTAATCCCTTCTGCCTACACAATGTCCATGTCCTTCCATTCTCTCCTACTCACATACTTATCCAAATGTCTTTTAAATGTTATTCTACCTGCCTCAACCACTTCCTCTGGTAGCTCGTTCCGTATACCCACCACCCTCTGTGTGAAGAAGTTGCCCCTCAGGTCCCTTTTAAATCTTTCACCGCTCACCTTAAACCCATGCCCTCTAGTTTTAAGTTCCCCTTCCCTGGAAAAAGACTGTGTGCATTCACCCTAACTGTGCCCCTCATGATGTTATATACCTCTATAATGTCACCTCTCAGTCCAAGGAATCAAGTCCAAAGCCTGCCCGACCTCTGCCTATAACTCAGGCCCTCACGTCCTGGCAGCATCCTCATAAATCTTCTCTGCACTCTTTCCAGTTTAACCACATCTTTCCTATAACAGGACGACCAAAAATGTACACAGTGCTCCAAGTGCGGTCTCACCATGTCTTGTACAACTGTGACATAATGTCCCAACTTCTATACTCAGTGCCCTGAATGATGAAGGCCAGCGTGCTAAACGCTTTCTTCACCAACCTGTCTTCCCAGTCATAGAGTTGTACAGCATGGAAAAAGGGCCTTCAGCCCATACTTGTCCATGCCGACCAAGATGTATATTCAAGCTAATCCCACTTCCCAGCACTTGGTCCGTATCCCTCTAAACTCCTGTCATCCATATACCTGTCCACATACTTCTTAAATGTATCTAATGTAGCTGCCTCACCCACTCCCGCTGGCAGCTGGGTCCATATATCTACCACCCGCTGTGTAAAAAAGTTGCCCCTCATGTTCTTATTAAACCTTTCACCTCTAACCTTAAAACTATGTCCTCTAGTTTATGGTTCTCCAACTCTGGAAAAAAGATCGCTCAGCCTATCTTCGCTCCTCATGATTTTATATGCCTCTATGAGATCACCCCTCAAGTGTCCTATACTCCAAGAAGTAAAGTCCCAGCCTGTCCAACCTCTCCCCATAACTCAGTCCCTCGAGTCCTGGCAACATCCTTGTAAATGTGTTTTGCACTCTTTCCAGTTTAATCATCTCCTTCCTCTAATAGGACAACCAAAACTGAACACAATGCTCCAAGTGTGGCCTCACCAACGTCATGTAAGTCATGTAATTTCTAACTCCCTGCTTGGGCTTTTCACTTGAAATTTTTTAAAACCTGTTTTTTCTGCAAGTGATCATCATTAAAAGAATTTCAGAGCCATAGCTGGGGACCAGAAATGGCAGCGATAGCTGAGTTCATTGTTGCTGGGGGCTCCTGGTAAGTTTTCTGAATGGGTGAGTTTGTCCACAAGGAAATAGTCGCAGGAGTAGACCATCTGGCGTCTCAGACCCTCTCCACCATTCAGTATGATCGTAGCTGATGTGCTCCAGGCCTAAACTCCTCTGAAAGTCTCCCGTTGCCCCCAATTTCACGAACTTTCAAAAAATTATCTATCAGTCAGGGCACTTGAGTATAGGAGTTGGGACAGTATGTTGCAGTTGTACAAGTCGTTGGTGAGGCCGCACTTGGAGCACTGTGTACAGTTTTGGTCACCCTGCTATAGGAAAGACGTTATTAAACTGGAAAGAGTGCAGAAAAGATTTACGAGGATGTTGCGACGACTGGACGGACTGAGTTATAAGGAGAGGTTGGACAGGTTAGGTCATTCTTTGGAACGTAGGAGATTGAGGGGTGACCTTATAGAGGTGCATAAAATCATGAAGGGTATAAAGAGGGTGAACACACAGAGTCTTTTTCCCGGAACGGGAACTAAAAGTTAGAGGATATAGGTTTAAGATAAGATAAGATATCTTTATTAGTCACATGTACATTGAAGCACACAGTGCAATGCATCTTTTGCGTAGAGTGTTCTGGGGGCAGCCCACAAATGTCACCACCTTTCCGGCGCCAACGTAGCACGCCCACAACTCCCTAACCCGTACGTCTTTGGAATGTGGGAGGAAACTGGAGCACCCGGAGGAAACCCACGCAGACACGGGGAGAACGTACAAACTCCTTACAGACAGTGGCCGGTATTGAACCTGGGTCGCTGGCGCTGTAATAGCGTTACGCTAACCGCTACACTAAGGTGGGAGGTGGAAGATTTAAAAGGGACCTGAGGGGCAACTTCTGCATGCAGAGGGTGGTGTGTACATGGAATGAGTTGCCAGAGGAAGTGGTTGAGGCAGGTACATGGATAGGAGGGGTTTAGAGGGATAGGGGCCAAACGTAAGCAGATGGGCCTAGCTTGGTGGGCACCATGGTCAGCATGGATGAGCTGGGCCGAAGGGCCTGTTTCCATGCTGTATTATTTTATGACTCCCTAAATACCTCTAATTATCTAGCATCTATAACCCTCCAGCACAGAGAACTCCAAGGGATCCAGGGAGCAGCTGTTTGACAACCCCAATAAGCATGTATTTCTTTTTCTAACTATTGTTAAATAATACTTCGCTATCATGTCAAATCCTTTAGTAATTTTCATCAGATGTGTACATAGGAGACGGCAGAATGGTCAGCGAGCAACTGATCCAGGAATCCAGAGACTGAACTCACAGTTTTGTGACAAACCCTGTCGCAGCAGTTTGGGAATGTAAATTGATTCTGGAATTCGAATGCTAGCCTGGTTTGATCCTGTCCTCCGGTGCTGTCTGTGTGGAGTTTGCATGTTCTCCCTGTGACCTTGTGGGTTTCTCCCGGGTGCTCCCGTTTCCTCCCACATCCCAAAGCCTTGAGGGTTGACAGGTTAATGGGCTGCTGTAAACTGGCCCAATGTCCTGAGGCAGGGTCTCGACCCGAAATGTCAACAATTCCTTTCCCTCCAGAGATGCTGCCCGACCCGTTGAGTTAGAACACGGAACACAGAACAGTACAGCACAGGAACAGGCCCTTCGGCCCACAATGTCTGTGCTGAACATGATGCCAGTTAAACTAGTCCCTTCTGCCTGCACGTGGTCCTCCGGCTGTTTGTATTTTGCTTCAGATTACAGCATCTGTGATCTCTTGTGTCTCTGACTGTAAATTGTCCCTAATGTGTAGGTGCATGGTAGAAACTGCCAGAGCGATTGAATTTAAGAGCAGGGAGGTTATTCTGCAACTGTACAGGGTACTGGTGAGGCCGCACCTGGAGTACTGTGTGCAGTTCTGGTCTCCTTACTTGAGAAAAGATTGGTATTGGTATTGGTTTATTATTGTCGCGTACCGAGGTACAGTGAAAAACTTGTCTTGCATACCGATCGTACAGGTCAATTCATTACACAGCGCAGTTACATTGTGTTAGTACAGAGTGCATTGAGGTAGTACAGGTAAAAACAATAACAGTACAGAGTAAAGTGTCACAGCTACAGAGAAAGTGCAGTGCAGTAAGGTGCAAGATCACAACAAGGTAGTTTGTGAGGTCAGAGTCCATCTCATTGTATAAGGGAACCGTTCAATAGTTTCGGGAGTCGGGTCCGCTTCACAGTCGTTCCTGGAGGTCGGATGATCGCCAGCCCTGTAAGAAGATTTAAAAGAACATTATTAGTAATAGTAAGTGACATAGAATTTAAATTTGAAAGTGTAGAACGATTATAGTAAGGGTAATGAGTAGATCTGTAGACAGCAGCTTGCAATGAGTCGCCACGCTCCAGCACCAACTTGCATCATTGCAGGCGATGCAGAGGAGGTTCACCAGGTTGATTCCGGGGATGAGGGGGTTAGCCTGTGAGGAGAGATTGAGTCGCCTGGGACTATACTCGCTGGAATTCAGAACAAATGAGAGGGGATCTTATAGAAACATAAAATTATGAAAGGGACAGATAATATAGAGGCAGGAAGGTTGTTTCCACTGGTAGGTGAGACTAGAACATAGCCTCAAGATTCGGGGGCGTAGATTTAGGATGATGAGGAGAAACTGCTTTTCCCAGAGAGTAGTGAATTTGTGGAATTCTCTGCCCAGGGAAGCAGTAGAGGTTACCTCATTAAATATATTTAAGACACAGTTAGATAGATTTTTGCACAGTAGGGGAATTAAGGGTTATGGGGAAAAGGCAGATAGGTGGATCTGAGTCCACTGCCAGATCAGATGGCCTCCTCCTGCTCTTATTACTTATGTTCTTATGTAACTGGAGCGAGTTGATGGGAATGAGAGGAGAATAAAATGGGATCAGTTATTGAGTACCCTAAATAGGTGCTTGATGGTCAGTGCAGGCTTGGTGGACGAAGGGGTCTGTTTCTGGGCCATAGGTATAGCAGGAAATAGTGGAAAAAAGGCATCTGTTTCACTAATGTCCTTTGGGGAAGGGAATCTTACCGTGTCTGGCTGCCCGCTCCATTGGAATATGAGTTAGCCTTGCTGGTTACCCAGACATTGTGGGCCAAAGGGCCTGTTCCTGTGCGGAACTGTTCTGTGTTCTAACTCAGCGGGTCGGGCAGCATTTGTGTGGGGAAAGGAATTGTCGATGTTTTGGGTCGAGACCCTTCATCAGGACATTGGGGCAGTTCACAGCGGCCAATTAACCTGTCAACCCGCATGTCTCTGGGACTTGGGAGGAAACCAGGCGAAACCCACAAAGTCACAGGGAGAACGTGCAAACTCCACACAGACAGCGCCGGAGGTTGGGATCAAACCCTGCTTGCATTCTAACTTGAGGATGGATAGTAAATGCTGGCCTTTTTCCTCGGTGCGACCCTACACCTCTGACTCCCTGTGATGTAAAACAGAACATAATGTCCTGTGGGACATCACTCACCTCCTCCCACCTCACTTAATACTAATTATACCAAGCAAGCTTCCGAAGTACGATCCAACCATTTCCAAAGCTTCTGATCCAGAAAGATGCAAGTTCCAAGTTGGGATTATCTGGCTCGGAACTGTAGCATTAGTAGGGGGTTGGGAGTTGGAAGGTTAATTTCATCTCCCTAGCTGGGCAGGACATTGACGCTCGATGTAGGATTTGTCTGGTTTTCCTAAGCTACCGATTTTCTGGGAAAGGAGGGCCAAAGGCACAAGCCTTCCACCCAGAAACGAGATGGGCGGAAATACATTCCTTAGGGAGTGAGCTATCTGAAGCATTGCCAGGTAAGTATGATAATTGGGAAGCTCTTCACTTTTTATTAAGAAGCAGGAGCACAGTTCGTAGAGCCGCTGCCTCACAGCTCCAGCACCCCGACCCTGACCTCCGGCGCTGTCTGTGTGGAGTTTGCACGTTGTCCCTGCAACCTTGTGGGTCTCCCTTGAGTGCTCCGGATTCCTCCCACATCCCAAAGCCGGGTGGTTCGGTAGGTTAATTGGCTGCTGTAAATTGGTCCCACTGTGTAGGTGAGGGGTAGAATCTGGATGGGGAGAGGTTGTGGGAATGTGGGATTAATGTACGTGGTGCTTAATAGTTAGCACAGACTCAAAGGGCCAAATGGCCTGTCTCCGTGCTGTATGACTCTATGAAATAATCTTCCATTTAAATAGTGATTTTGGTCTCCATAAGATATTACACAAAGCATCACAATTATTTCTTCTGAAGATTGCATACCCATATATATATATATACAAACACTCAGAAATTTGCATGCAATGGGGTCTCAGACTGCTGAATTTGAGGGATAACTGTTGCCCAGGCTACCCGGAGAGCTTCCTTGCTCCTGGAGTTGAAAAGTGGTGGGGATGGTTTGAAACAAGTTGGGTTGCGGGCTCTGGTTGGAGGTGTCTTCATGAGATTTCCTGCCTCCAGTTTCACCCACTTCCACACCCATGATCTTGAACCGACTGCAGATTAAAGTATCCCATGCAATTACCCTCTTTTGGGTGCCCTGACCTCGACGTGACCAAAGATGGCACATCAGGCTGAATAGGCAGGTGGAGATTTTGTTATAAATCTCCACAACAGGTATGGTAGTGTAAAGGTTAGCGTAATGCTTTACAGCTCCAGTGACCCGGGTTCAATTCCGGCTGCTGTCTGTAAGAAGTTTGTACGTTCTCCCCGTGTCTGCGTGGGTTTCCTCCGGGTGCTCCGGTTTCCTCCCACATTCCAAAGACGTACGGGTTAGGAAGTTGTGGGCATGTTATGTTGGTGCCGGAAGCTGGCGACACTTGTGGGCTGCCCCCAGAACACTCTCCACAAAAGATGCATTTCACTGTGTGTTTCGATGTACATGTGACTAATAAAGAGATCTTATCCTCAACGATATCTGGTGCTCAGAACATCCTGACTAAGATGGGAGTGGGACCAGCCTGACAGTTTGAAAAAGATGTTAAATAATTGTACGAAGACACTTTGACTTTCCTTTTATTGTAAGTGGACTTTTTATAGATGCTTCTTCCGTGGGAGGTGGACAGATGTCTATTCCTTCAGTTTTAAAGGAGAGCAGGATTCACAGCAATAACACAATGGATTCAGGAATTCCGGAATCACTGGATGACAGGGATTTGGAATACTTTGAAAATCAAAGAAAGAAAAGGTATCTTTAAGTAGAAACTCCATCACTGAGAAATGTATGCAAAGTTACGAGAGGCAGAGATAGAGTAGATAGCCACAGTAGGGGTGTCTAACACTAAAGTGGTTTAATGGGGATCTGAGGGGTAAATTTTTCACACGGGGTAGTTGGTGTCTGGAATGAGCTGGCAGAGGAGGCGGTGGAGGCAGGAACAGTGACAACATTGAAGGGGCATCTGGACAGGTACTTGAATGAGTGGAGTATAGAGGGATGTGGAATTGATGCAGGCAGGCGGGATTGGTGTAGAGAGGGGTGCTGCTCAGCATAGACGCAGTGGGCTGGAGAGCCTGTTCCTCTGCTATACAACTCTTTGAAAGTTTTCTATCTTTAGTTGATCTGCCACTCATAAACTATCTTCCAGTTCCTCCTAGACTTTTTTGTTCCTATTTGGGGATGTTGCCAGCATTTATAGAACATAGAACAGTACAACACAATACAGGCCTTTCGGCCCATGATGTTGTGCCGACCTTTAAACCTCACCTAAGACTATCGGACCCCTTCCCCCCACATACCCCTCTATTTTAAGTTCCTCCATGTGCTTATCAAGCAATCTCTTGAATTTGACCAATGTACCTGCCTCCACCACCACCCCAGGCAGCGCATTCCATGCCCCAACTAGAGTAAAAAAAAACCTTCCTCTTTCTTGATATCTACATACTCTAGAACATTACCCTTACCAACACTGTCCTCAGCATCACCAAGGCCCCTCTCCTTGGTGAATACTGAAGAGGAGCATTCATTGAGGACCTCACCCACTTTCACAGCTTCCAGGCAGATCTTCCCATCTTTATCCCTAGTCGGTCCTACCTTTACTCCTGCCATCCTTTTGCTCTTCACATAAGTGAAAAATGCCTTGGGGTTTTCCTTAACCCTACTCGCCAAGGCCTTTTCATGTCCCCTTCTTGCTCTCCTCAGCCCCTTCCTAAGTTTCTTCCTTGCTACCCTATATTCCTCAAGAGACCTATCTGATCCTTGCTGCCTAAACTTTATGTATGCTGCCTTCTTTAGTGGACTTCTTCCACTGACCTATCCCTCTGGTTCCCAGCCCCCTTGAAAACTAGCTTTAACCCTGCCGAACCACTCTAGCAAACCTGCCTGCAAGGATATTGGTCCCCCTCGAGTTCAGGTGTAACCTATCCAATCTGTACAGGTCCCACCTTCCCCAGAAGAGATCCCAATGATCCAAAAATCTAAAACCTTGCCCCCTGCACCAACTCCTCAGCCACGCATTCATCTGCCATCTCCTCCTATTCTCACCTTCACTATCACGTGGCACTGGCAGCAATCACGAGATTGCTACCCTTGAGGTCCTGTTCTTCAGCCTTCTGCCTAGCTCCCTAAACTCACTTTTCAGGACCTCATCCCTCTTTTTACCTGTTGTTGGTACCAACATGTACCACAACTTCTGGCTGCTTTCCCTCTTGCACAAGAATGCTGTGGACCTGATCAGGGACATCCTGGACCCTGGCACCTGGGAGGCAACATACCATGCAGGATTCTCACTGATGTCCATCCCTAACTGTCCTTGAGAAGGTAGTAGTGAGCCACTTTCTTGAACTGCTGCAGGCTGTGTGGTGAAGGTGTCCCCAGAGTTCTGCAGGAGAGGTTGATTGGTAAATTGGTTTATTATTGTCACATGTACCGAGGTACAGTGAAAAACTTTGTCCTGCATGCCATCCATACAGATCATTTCATCACATCAGTACATTGAGGTAGTGCAAGGGAAAACAATAACAGAATGCAGAATAAAGTGCTACAGTGACAGAGAAAGTGCAGAGCAGGCAGACAATAAGGTGCAAGGTCATAACGAGGTAGATTGTGAGGTCAAGATTCCATCTTGAAGGTCCGTTCAATTGGTATTTAGACCTAACAACAATGAGGGAAATCCCAAGTCAGATGGTACATGACTTGGGGAGGGAACTCTGCTGGTGTCAGTGTTTTCCCCACCCATGCCACCCTCATCCTTGGTGACAGAGCTTGTGGCTTTAAGAGGTGCTGTCAGAGTAACATGGGTGAGTAACTGCGGAGTCACACAGCATGGAAACAGGCCCTTCAGCCCAACTGGTCCATGCCGACCAAGATGCCCATCTAAGCTAGTCCAATTTGGCCCATCTCCCTCTAAACCTTTCCTATCCATGAACCTGTCCAAATGTCTTTTAAATGGTAATGTACCTGCCTCCGCCACTTCCTCTGGCAGCTCGTTCTACATACTGACCACTCTCTGGGTGAAGAAGTTCCTCTTAAATCTCTCCCCTCTCACCCTAAACCTATGCCCTCTAGTGTTTGATTCCTCAGCCCTGGGATATTTTGTGGATGGATCACACTGCAGGTATATTGCACTGGTGATGGGTGAGAGATAATTTTGGGTGGTGGATGGGGTGCCAAGAAAACTGATTGACAAACCGTTGTAATTTTTCTTTGCAGTCAGCAAGTGAGTCAAGGTTCAGAATCTAGAAATGTTGGACAAGAGACCAGCCAGGTACTGTAATTTTATGTAATTGGTTTCCTGTGTAATTTCAGTGTTGTTCAAAGCTGGATTCTCCTCTCTTGTTACTTAATTCTAGTAAAGTTAAAAGTTTAAAGCTTAAAGTCACATGTGTGTCCATGTGTGCACAGGTGCAATGAAAAACTTACTTGCAGCAGCATCACAGACACATAGCATCAGTTAAGCAGCATTCACAAGAAAAACATAAATTAAACATAAATTATACACAATTTTTACAAGAAGAAAACACAATTAGAAAAAGCAAGGTCCATTTTATTGCAAAGTGATCAGAGTGGTCACGGTGTTGCTAAACTGTAGTGATTAGGGTTGTGCCGGTTGGTTCAAGAACTGAATGGTTGAAGGGAAGTAGCTGCTCCTGAACCTGGTGGTGTGGGACTTCAGGCTTCTGTACCTCCTGCCCGATGGGAGCTGCGAGAAGATGGCACAGCCTGGGTGGTGGGGATCTTTGATGATGGATGTTGCCTTCTTGAGGCAGCACCTCCTGTAGATACTCCCAATGGTGGGGAGGGGTGTGCCCGTGATGTACTGGGCAGAGTGCACTACTCTCTGCAGTTCCTGACGTTCCCAATATGCAGGTCAGTTGGGAATCGAGCAGTTCAAATATTCAAGGAACTGAACTAAACCCTCTCCCAAGTTGGAAGCTCCCATCGGATTGGGTGCATCACCAATTTTATGTACCCGGTCGCATCAGATTCCTGGAGGAATAGGAATTAGTTTATTATTGTCACATATACCAAGATACAACTTGGTTTTGCATGCCATCCATACAGATCATTTCAAAACATACATATATTGAGGTAGTACAAGGGAAAACAATAACAGAATGCAGAATAAAGTGTTACAGTTACAGAGAAAGTGCAGTGCAGGCAGACAATAAGGTGCAAAGTCAGAATGAGTTAGATTGTCCACAGTCCGTCTTTAACTTGCCCATCCCAGTCCCAGTGCTTAAAAGTGTGTTGGTTAAATTATTGGACAAGCAGCCAGAGTTCTGAACCACTGAACATGAGTTCAAACGCCACCAGAGGAGCTGGGCAGGTTAAATTCAAATTTTTAAATAAATTCTCATTTATCCATTGGAGCTTAGGAGAATGAGGGGTGTGAAATCATGAGGGGCATAGATAGGGTGAATGCACACAGTCTTTTTCCCAGGGTTGGGGAATCAAGAACTAGAGGGCATATCAAGAAATAGGGTGAGAGGGGAGAGATTTAATAGGAACCTGAGGGGCAACTTTTTCACCCAGAGGGTGGTCAGTATGTGGAACGAGCTGCCAGAGGAAGTGGTTGAGGCAGGTACATTAACAACATTTAAAAGATACTTGGACATGTACATGGATGGGAAAGGTTTAGAGGGATTTGGACAAACGCGGGCAAATGGGACTAGTTTAAATGGGTATCTTGGTGGACATGGACAGGTTGGGCCAAATGGCCTGTTTATGTGCTGTGGGACGATGATAAATCTGGAATTAAACTGGTCTCAGTAAAGGCAATGAAACTTCTGAATTGTTGTAAAAACCCATCTGGTTCACTTTGGGGGAGAAAATCTGCCGACTCTACCCAGTCTGGTCTGCGTGTGACTTCCAGTGTGATCAACCCTTAACCACCTCCTCAGTTCAGGGCAGTCAGGGAGGAACAATAAACGCAGCGATCACCAGCGACATCTACATCCCATGAGCCAATAAAACAAATCAGGAGGGCTAAAGGGGCTTGAGGGTGGTGGGTGGGGTGAGGGGGTGGGTGCTGTGTGTGTGAAGCAAACAGCCAGTCAATATAAATATAGCAGTGAATTGTGGACATTTGCAGTTTAGGCAAAGTCAAAGTCGAGTTTATTGTCATCTGCACAAGTCCATGTGTGCACAGGTGCAATGAAAAACTTACTTGCTATGGACACATAGCATCATATAAGCAGCATTCACAAGAAAAACATAAATTATACTCAATTTCACAAGAAAGAACACGATCAGAACAAAAAAAAACCTTGTCCATTGCAGTGCAAATTGGTCAAAGTGCTGTTATACTGAGGTAGTGATTAGGATTGTGCCGGTTGGTTCAAGAACCGAATGGTTGAAGGGAAGTCACTGTTCCCGAACCTGGAGGTGTGGGACTTCGGGCTTCTGTACCTCCTGCCCGATGGTAGCTGCGAGAAGATTTACAACCCACCTCTTCTTCCTCTGTACCTGTTGACCTGTTCTCTGATTGAAGCTGTATATGCGTGCGTGTGCGCATGAATGCGTGTGTGTATGGATGTCTCTCACAAGCCATTTCTCAGCAAATTTACAACCCACTGTATCCTTTCATGTGCTTCTCTTCACCACTCAGCCACCAGGCAGCAGCAGAGAACCGGACCATCCACTGGGTGGGAAGCAGTATTCCCTTCCCCCACCCCCGCCTCTCCTGACCGTCACTGTACAAGGGTCACCACTTCCAACAGACAGTAAGTATCCGGTCCAATTTCACACTTGCAATTCTGGCTGAAGCTATAACCTTTTGTGAAGTAATGATGCTGATGCAGGGAGATGGAATTAAGGAACAGGTTAGCTCTGGTGACACAAGGGACTTCAGATGCTGGAATCTGATAAATTGGTCATTGGTTTATTATTGTCACATGTACCGAGGTGCAGTTGAAAACTCTGTTTCGCATGCTGTCCGTACAGATTGTTTCATCACATAAGTGCATTAAGGTAGTACAAGGGAAAACAATAACAGAATTATAGGTCAGACCACACTTGGAGTATTGTGTTCAGTTCTGGTTGCCTCATTATAGGAAGGATGTGGAAGCTTTAGAGAGGGTGCAGGGGAGATTTACCAGGATGTTGCCTGGATTGGAGAGCATGTCTTATGAGGGTAGGTTGAGTGAGCTAGGGCTTTTCTCTTTTGAGCGGAGGAAGATGAGAGGTGACCTGATAGAGGTGTACAAGATGATAAGAGGCGTAGATCAAGTGGACAGTCAGAGACCTATTCCCAGGGTGGAAATGGCTAACAGGAGGGGACATAGTTTTACGGCGATTGGAGGAAAGTACAGGGGGATATCAGAGGTAAGTTTTTTACACACAGAGTGGTGGGTGCGTGGAACACGCTGCCAGGGGTGCTGGTAGAGGCAGGTACATTGGGGACATTTAAGAGACGATTAGATAGGCACATGGATGAATGGAGGGGGATGTGGGAGGGAAGGGTTAGATTGATCTTAGAGTAGGTTAAAAGGTTAGTACAACATTGTGGGCCGAAGGGCCTGTACTGTGCTATAATGTTCTATGTTAAAGTGCAGTGCAGGCAGACAATGTTCAAGTCCATAACAACATAACAACTGAGGTCAGAAGCCCATCATATTGTACTAGGGCACTGTTCAATAGTCTTATAACAGCGGGATAGAAGCTGCTGGAAGGACACAGCAGGTCAAGCAGCGTCAATGTTTCAGGCCGTAATCCTGCACAGGTTAACTATGATTGTGTTGAATGGCAGAACAGGCTCAAGGGGCCGAACGATCTCCTTCTGTACCTGCGTAGAGAGAGATGTAAAGCCAGACAAGCCCAAAGCCTGCTGAGAAAAGCACTGCCCCTTTGGTAGCGTCTCAAGGAAGTACTTGTGAAGCCAATGGCTGGCTGACATTGTCGGTCAGATTTCCTGAGGGCTGGCTGTTCCTTCCCCTCCTTTTATTTACGTGCCAGATCTCCAGCCGATGGATTTTGTGGGCGGGGAAATGAGGCTGATACGAGATAAAGGCCCAAAATTTTTGTTCAAAGCCAGTTTTGAAATGTTGCCGGAATTTGCACTTAAAAATGGAACAAAAGATCTCAGCTGGTTGTGGGATAAGGTACCTTGATGTTAACCTTCAAAGAGAAAGGTCGGTGGATTGGTTGGTCAGCGATAGTCTGGTTTATACTTCTGACTGTGTAATTCACTTTGTGCTTTTCATTGTAAAGTTTGATATAAATCTGAATATTTTCTTCATCCTTGTCTTTAATGTGTGTTATGGTGTTGTTTATGTTGCATTTATTTGTCCCTGAAGAAGAACATCTTGTTGCTCAGATAAACGCTGTAAAACAAGAAAGAAAAAGCCTTGAAAAGGCAAGGGAAGAACTGGTGAAGAAGGCAAAAGCATTGCTGTCAGAAAACCGATTAAGGCGAAACCAAGGTGAGAGATTTTAACTTAAGGTCCAACTTAGACCATAAAATAATAAGAAATAAGAGACTGTTTGGCCTCACAAGCGTGTTCCACCAGTTTATCAAGATCTGACTGATCTTCTGCCTTGGTGTCACTTTCCAGAACTATCACCATATCCTTTTATTATCCAGAAACCTATCAATCTGAACTGCTTGTTGGGAACAGGCCCTTCGGCCCACGATGTTGTGCCGAACTAACTAAATTAATAATCAAATGCCCAACTAAACTAATCCCTTCTGCCTACACAATGTCCATATCCCTCCATTTTCTGCACATTCATGTGTCTAAGAGCCTCTTGAACGCCTTATTGTATCTGCTACACCACCACCCCTGGCAGCGCATTCCAGGCACCCACCACTCTCTGTGTACAAAAAAACTTGCCTCACACATCTCCTTTAAACTTCCCCCCCTCACCTTAAACGCATGCCCTCTGGTATTAGAGATTTCAACCCTGGGAAAAAGATACTGGCTGTCATTCTATCTATGCCTCTCTTAATCTTGAAAACCTCTGCCACTGCCACTGCAGAGAAAACAACCCAAGTGTGTCCAACCTCGGTTAGGAAGTTGTGGGCATGCTATGTTGGTGCCAGAAGTGTGGCGACACTTGCAGGCTGCCCCCAGAACATTCCGTGCAAAAGTTGCATTTCACTGTGTGTTTCGACGTACATGTGACTAATAAATAAATCTTATCTTATAGTTTATACCCTTTAATCCAGGCAGCATCCTGGTAAACACAGGAGATTCTGCAGATGCTGGGAATCTGGAGCATCACACACAAAATGCTGGAGGAACTCGACAGGTCAGGTAGCGTCTGTGGAGGGAAATAAACAGTCGATGTTTCAGGTCGAGACCCCGATGAAGGGTCTTAGCCCGAAACGTCGACTGCTAATTTCCCTCCATGGATGCTGCCTGAACTGCTGAGTTCCTCCAGCACCTTTTGTATGTGTAGCATCCGGGTAAAAGTTCATTTTCATTCTTGTACTCCAATCCTCTCTCAGCAAAGCCCAAATAATATTTGCCTTCTAAATTATCTGCTGCACCTGCATGTTAACTTTCATAGACTTTCAAAGGACATCCATGTCCCTTATAACATCCACACTTCCCAATCTCTCCCCATTTAAAAACCACTCAGTATTCGTCTTTCTTCTACTGAAGTGGATCACTTAACGTTTTTCCACATTGTCCTCCATCTGCCATGTCGTTACCCACTCAGCTTTTCTGTGTAATGAATTTCTGTGAAATGAAGGCAGAATACGAGGTTAATGGCAGGACTCTTAGCAGTGTGGAGGAACAGAGGGATCTTGGGGTCCACGCCCTCAAGGTTGCCATGCAGGTCGATAGGGTTGTTAAGAAGGCATATGGAGTGTTGGCCTTCATTAGTTGGGGTACTGAGTTCAAGAGCTGCGAGGAGATGTTGCAGCTCTGTAGAACTCTGGTCAGACCACACTTGGAGTATTGTGTTTAGTTCTGGTCGCCTCATTATAGGAAGGATGTGGAAGCTTTAGGGAGGATACAGAGGATATTTACCAGGATGTTGTCTGGATTGGAGAGCATGTCTTATGAGGATAGGTTGAGCGAGCTAGGGCTTTTCTCTTTGGAGAGGAGGAGGATGAGAGGTGACTTGATAGAGGTGTACAAGATGATGGGAGGCTTAGATCGAGTGGACAGTCAGAGACTTTTTCCCAGTGCGACAAAGGCTAACATGAAGAGACATAATTTTAAGGTGATTGGAGGAAGGTATAAGGGGGATGTCAGGGGTAAGTTTTTTTACACAGAGAGTGGTGGGTGTGTGGAACGCACTGCTGGCAGAGGTTGTGGGGGCAGATACATTAGGGACATTTAAGAGACTCTTAGATAGACACATGAATGATAGAAAAATAGGGGGCTATGTGGGAGGGAAGGGTTAGATAGATCTTAGATCAGGATAAAATGTCAGCACAACATTGTGGGCCGCATGGCCTGTACTGTGCTGTAGTGTTCTATGTTCTATCAATTGATCTGTATGATTGGTATGCAAGACAAGTTTTTCACTGTACCTTGGAACAAGTGACAATAATAAACTAATTCCAATTTCTACATCCCTTTGACACCTCTTTGCATCCAAGTTTAAGTTCAAGTTTATTGTCAAGGGTACACATGCCTAGGGTATAAATGCAATGAAAATGAGCTTCTGCAGCAGCAGCACAGTACATTACAGACACGACCGACATAAATTACATCAACTTAAATGAACATAAATCACATAACTTGCAAGTGTGCAAAAATAAACAGCAGAATAAACACAACGAGACTAGTGCAAGTTGAGAGGGAGAGAAAGAAAAATAAATACGGTACAGTCCGAGGCAGAATTAGGGGTTTCCAGGTGGGTTCAAGAACCTGACATCAGTGGGGAAGGAGGTGTTGTTGAACCTTGAGGTGTGGGTCTCCAGGCTCCTGTACCTCATCATTACTCACTGCTGATTTACTTCTGCGTCATCAGCAAACTTGGAAATATTACACTTGGTCCCCTCCGCCACATTGTTGACATTGATTGAGAATAGTTGGGGTTCGAGCACCCACTCCCTGCTGTAGCCCACGAAGCACAACCTCCAACCTGAGAAGTCCTGTTTATACCTTCTCTTAGTTCTGCTTTTAATCTTTTAACCAACTCTCCATCCACATTAGAGCACTGATTCAGCATGCTCTAACATCGTTCATCAGCCTCCTCTGTGGAACCTTATGGAAAGCCTTCTGAAAATCCAAAAACAGCACATCCATTGGTTTCCCCTCATCGACTCTACTTGATACCTCAACAAAGGACTCCAGGAGATATGTCAAACATAATTTCCCTTTGATAACTCCATGTTGATTCTGCTCAATCGTACACCACCCCCCCCCACCCCCCACTCCCCGGGTTATGAACCCTCGACTTATGGACATCTCATTCATGCGAGCGGGTGATTGGGAGACCGGCGGGATGGATGTGAAAGGATTCGCCAGCTGCTGCGGGGCTGCAGGTATCTTCCACTGGGTGGGAACGGGGCACTTCCCTGCACCCTCTGTCCCAACCCATACTGAGCTGCCACAATCGGGGGCCGGGTGGAGCCGGACAGAGCTGGGACCGCTGAGCAGACTCACTCACTGAGTCAGTGATGGCGGCCACTCTTCCCACACCTGCTCGGTCTCCCCTCACAGCTGTTTCTGTGACTGTCTTCCACACACCGTTGTTCATTTCCCACTTACTAACAGTTGGGGTTATGAACAATTCTCAGGAACGGATCCCTACATGGAGTATAGAACACTACAGCACAGTGCAGGCCCTGCAGCCCACAATGTTGTGCCGACATTTTATCCTGCTCTAAGATCTATCTAACCCTTCCCTCCCACAGAGCCCCCTATTTTTCTATCATTCATGTGCCTATCTAAGTGTCTCTTAAATGTCCCTAATGTACCTGCCCCCACAACCTCTGCCGGCAGTGCGTTCCACGCACCCACCACTCTCTGTGTAAAAAACTTACCCCTGACATCCCCCTTATACCTTCCTCCAATCACCTTAAAATTATGCCCCCTCGTCATAACCCGGGGACTGCCTGTGTTAATATTTTCTTGATATAATATCCTTTACTAATAATTCCAATATTTGCCCACCACTGATGTCAGCTTGTTTTTAATAACTATGCAATTTAACTTGCTTGGAGTAAAGCTTATTCAGATGTTTAAGGATAAAAGATGCATAAATGACAGGAAATTGCAACAGAGGTTAGGAAGGGAAGCAATCAGTTAGAGTCACTTAAGAACATCCCAAATCAGGAGATACAAGATACTGCAGATGTTGGAATCTGGAGCAAAAAAATCTGCTTCTTGCACCGTAGCTTTTAAAGTTAGAGCAGGTTTGCCATTATCCCAGGATCTGGAGCAACACACAAGATGCTGGGGGAACTTGATGGGTCGAGCAGCATCTGTGGAGGGAAGTAGACAGAGGACGTTTCGGGTTGAGACTGAAAGAGGGGAGAGAGCCAGTATAAAGAGGTGGGAGGGGAAGGGGTGGACCAAGAGCTGGCAGGCAATGTCAATCATCTCCCAGCCCTCTGTCGCTACCTCCACCCTTCCCTTCCTCACCTGACTCCATCTGCCCGTCGACCCCTCCTCATCTGGGTCCACCTACCACTTGCCAGCTCTTGACCCATACTTGAGAACTGTCACACGATGTAATGTATTTAAATAAAAAAGACGTCAGTCATTAACAATGACATTCAGCATGGGGGGAAGTATGCAGAAAACGCTCAGCAGGGCAGGCACCAGAGTTATAGAAGATGGACAAAATTATCTGTCATTTTGCTCCTGAGCAGTATAACCCAACTCTGTTCCAAGCACCAAGCTTGTGGCTGAGAAGAACAAGCCAGAAAATACAAAGGTGCTCTGTGGCGGTTAAAAGTGTCAGTGTTGTCTCCAAGTCAGGAAGCTGATGGGTCAAAGTCCCACCCCAGTAAACTGAGCTTGCAATCTGCACCATCGGTAATTGTCCCTCAATCGCCCTGAACCTGGTCATTGTTATAGAGTTATAGAGCCCAGTGACAGGCCCTCTAGCCACCATGGCTAAACTGACCATGTCTCCATCTGTACTAATCCCATTTACTAGCACCTGTCCATTGCCTCTTGTGTCTTGGTGATTCAAGTACTTACCAAGATACTACTTAAATGCTGTGGGAGTACCTGCCTCTGCCACCTACTTCACGTTCTAACCACCAAGGCCGAGAGGGTTGAGTGCTTCAGGTACCTAGGAGTGAACATCACCTATAGCTGTCCTGGTCCAACCATGTAGATGCCATCACCAGCACCTCTACTTCCTCAGGTGGCTGAAGAAATTTGGTATGTCCCCATTGACCCTCACTGAGTTTTGTCAATGCACCATAGAAAGCATCCTATCTGGATGAATCACGGCTTGGTGTGGCAACTGTTCTGCCTGTGACCACAAGAAACTGCAGAGAGTTGTGGACAGAGCTCGGCACATCATGGAAACCAGTCTCCCCTCCATGGACCCTGTCTATACTTCTCATTGCCTCAATAAAGCAGCCAGCATAATCAAAGACCCCACCCACCCTGGACATTCTCTCTTCTCCCCCTTTCTCATTGGGCAGAAGATAAAAAAGCCTGAAAGTACGTACCACCAGGCTCAAGGACAGCTTCTATCCCGCTGTTATAAGACTATTGAATGGTCTCCTTCTACAATAAAATGGACTCTTGACCTCACAATCTACCTTGTTATGGCCTTGCACCTTATTGTCTACCTGCACTGCACTTTCTCTGTTGCTATAACACTTTATTCTGCATTCTGTTATTGTTTTCCCCTGTACTACCCCAATGCACTGATGTGATGAAATGATCTGTATGGACGGCATGCAAAGCAAAGATTTTCACTGTACTTCAGAACACGTGACAATAATAAACCAATATACAATTTACCCTCTGGGTAAACACGTTCTTTCTCTGATCCCCTCTAAACTCTTGCCCCTTACTCTAAACTTCTGCATTATAGTTTTAGATACATCGACTATGGGGAAACATTTCCTATTATCAACCCCATCTATGACCTTCATCGTTTTGTACAACCTCCATCAGGTCCTCCCTCAGCCTCTTCTGTCCTAAGGGAAATATCCAATCTATCCAGTCCCTCCTCATAGATGAATAGTTCCATCTCCGACAACGTCCTCCGCACCCCCTCCCTCCAGTGCAATCATGTCTTTTTCATGGTGTGGAAAGAGAAGCTACTATCATATTGTGGGAACTTGCTGTGCATAAAATGGCTGCTGTATTTCCTACAATTCAAACAGTGACCCCATTTCAGAAGTGTAAAATGTGGAAATAAAACTTGCCCTGCACATCTCCGTCAAACTTTTCCCCTCTCATCCTAAATGCACGTCCCTAGTATTTAGAACATAGAACAGTACAGCATAATACAGGCCCTTTGGCCCACAATGTTATACCGACCTTTAAACCTCGCCTAAGACTATCTAACCCTTTCCTCCCACATATCCCTTTATTTTAAATTCCTCCATATGCTTATCTAGTAATCTCTTGAATTTGACCAACGTACCTGCCTCCACCACCACCCCAGGCAGCGCATTCCATTCCCCAACCACTCTCTGGGTAAAAAACCCTCCTCTGATATCTCCCTTGAACTTCCCACCCATTACTTTAAAGCCATGCCCTCTTGTATTGAGCATTGGTGCCCTGGAAAAGAGGCACTGGCTGTCCAGTCTATCTATTTTGTACACCTCTATCATATCTCCGCTCGTCCTCCTTCTCTCCAAAGAGTAAAGCCCTAGCTCCCTTAGTCTCTCCTCATAATGCATACTCTCTAAACCAGGCAGCATCTTGGTAAATCTCCTCTGCACCTTTTCCAATGTTTCCATATCCTTCCTATTGGCCTTTGGCCACCATTTGGCCCATTCCTTATTGCTCTTGGGAAGGCGATGGTGAGCTACAACCTTGAACTGTTGGAAGGCACCTTCATCTCCAGGATGTGCCAAATTAAACCCTTTGCCAGCAAATTGCTTTCCGTCTTATGAATCATTAACTCTGTTTCTCTTTTCCCTGATGTTGTCGGATCTGCTGAGAGTTTCCAACATTTTCTGATTTTATTTCAGAATCAGTATCAGGTTTATTATCACTGACTTATACGATGTGAAATGTGTTGTTTTGCGGCAGCAGTACAGTGCAAAGACATAAAAATCTATAAATTACAAAAACCCTCGATGGTGGGGAGGGTTGTGTCCGTGATAGAGCTGGCTGAGCAGATGAGGTATGGATGTGGATTTGTAAGTTTGTTGCATTGGGAGACAGGGAACCAACAGATCAGGGAATGGTGGGTGAGCAGGGCAAGACAAGGGTCGGCAAGGTAGGAGAAACAGTCAGGACTGACAGGGGGCATCTACTGTTTCAGGTCGGAGACCATTACAATGAGAATATTTAAAAGGCATTTGGGCAGGTACATGGAGATATGGGCTGTATGAAGGCATATGGGACTGGCTCAGATATGCAGCTTGGTTAGCATGGACGAGTTGGACTGAAGGGCCTTTTTCTGTGCTCTGTGACTCTAAGTACATTACTGACTCTGAGATGCCTTGGTTTGAGGTGGTGAAAGGTGCTAGAGAAATGTGGAGATTTTCTGCATAAAGGCTCTTCGGCCCACCATGCCTGTGCTGAGCCAACCAGCACAGCCCTAATCACCCCTACAGATTAGCAACACTATGGCCAATCTGATCACTTTTTACTAGAATGGACATTGTTTTTTTCTGTGTTCTTTCTTGTAAAAATTGTGTTTAATTTATGTTTTTCTTCTGAATGCTGCTTATCTGATGCTCTGTGCCTGTGATGCTGCTGCAAGTAAGTTTTTCATTGCACCTGTGCACACATGGACTTGTGCAGATGACAATAAACTCGACTTTGACTTTGCCTAAACTGCAAATGTCCACAATTCACTGCTGTATTTATATTGACTGGCTGCTTGCTTCACACACACAGCACCCACCCCTCACCCCACCCACCACCCTCAAGCCCCTTTAGCCCTCCTGATTTGTTTTATTAGTTCATGGGATGTAGATGTCGCTGGTGATCCCTGCGTTTATTCATGGGATGTAGATGTCGCTGGCGATCGCTGCGTTTATTGTTCCACCCTGATTGCCCTGAACTGAGGAGGTGTTTAAGGGTTGATCACACTGGAAGTCACATACAGACCAGACTGGGTAGAGTCAGCAGATTTTCTGCCCCAAAGGACATCAGTGAACCAGATGGGTTTTTACAACAATTCAGAAGTTTCATTGCCTTTACTGAGACCAGTTTAATTCCAGATTTATCATCGTCCCACAGCACATAAACAGGCCCTGTGGCCCAACCTGTCCATGCCCACCAAGGTACTCATTTAAACTAGTCCATTTTGCCCTCGTTTGGCCCATATCCCTCTAAACCTTTCCCATCCATGTACATGTCCAAGTGTCTTTTAAATGTTGTTAATGTACCTGCCTTAACCACTTCCTCTGGCAGCTTGTTCCATATACTGACCGCCCTGTGTGTAAAAAAAAAGTTGCCCCTCAGGTTCCTACTAAATCTCTCCCCTCTCACCCTAGTTCTTGATATGCCCTCTACTTCTTGATTCCCCAACCCTGGGAAAAAAAACTGTGTGCATTCACCCTATCTATGCCCCTCATGATTTCACACCCCTCATTCTCCTAAGCTCCAATGAATAAATAAAAATTTATTTAAAAATTTGAATTTTCCTTCCCCAGCTCCTGTGGGGGGATTTGAACTCATGTTTCTAGATCAGTGGTTCAGAACTCTGGCTGCTTGTCCAATAATTTAACCAACACACTTTTAAGCACCGGGACTGGGATGGGCAAGTTAAAATGTGTATGTTAAAGATAAGCTCTAGACTTCGCAATTTACCTCGTCATGGCCCTTGCACCTTATTGTCTGCCTGCACTGCACTTTCTCTGTAACTGTAACACTTTATTCTGCATTCTGTTATTGTTTTCCCTTGTACTACCTCAATTATATTTAGGTTTTGAAATTATCTGTCTTTATGGCACACAAAACGAAGTTTTTCACTGTACATCGGTACATGTGACAACAATAAACTAATTCCAATTCTAATTCCTGCAGGAAACTGATGTGATCAGGTCCATAAAATTAGTATTGCAATAAAATCGACTTTGACCATGATGCCAAATTAAACCAATCCCACCTGCCTGCACATGATCAATATCCCTCCATTCCCTGCATATTCATGTGCCTGTCTAAATGCCTCTTAAACGTTGCTATCGTATCTACTTTCACCACCTCCCCTGGCCCTGCGTTATAGGCACCCGCATCTCTCTGTGTGCGCCTCGGAAACCTCCTTTAAACCTTCTTCCCTTCTCTGTCTGACAGCACGTGACAGCTGGAAAAAGCGGTACTTCGAGTCGAAGAAAGCGACGGCCCCGCTAGAAGAAACGTCCAGCAAGTTACGGCAGGAGCTGGAGATGTTCTACCTGAAGCTGCTGCATCAGCTGGCGGCCAGAGAGACAAGGAAAGGGTTCCAGAAGGCAGCAAGTGCCAGCGGTTCTAAAGTAAAGGCTGTTGACTCTGTGTGCCCAGCACGATTCCAATGTGTTCTGGAACAATGTATAGTCAAGCACTTCCTTGTAACATTTCTTGGGCTGCTCACAGAATAAGATCTTAATTGGTGCTGATGAAAGATCTTTAACGTGCTGGAAACAAAACTCTGTTTCTCTCCCCACAGATGCTGCCTGGCTTGCTGAGTGTTTCTAGCGTTTTCTTTTTTCATTTCAAGTTTCCAGCATCTGCAGAGTTTTTTTTAACTTTCATTTTTTGATTTTCTCAGTCAAAAGTGTTGAGCAAACCTTGGTTCGAGGAACAGCGGTGACAACATAATTTGGGAAAACCATTTAAAAAAAAGTGCACAGAATCCCGTTTGTGTTGGAGGCTGTGATCAGTGGTGTGACACAGGGATGGGTGCCGGTTGCACTGTCGTTTGTCATCTGTGTTAATGATTTGAATAAGAATGTAGTTGCATGGTTATTAAGTTTGTGGAAGGCACCAAAATTGGTGGGGTGGTGGACAGTAGCAGAAGGTTACTTCAGATTACAACAGGATCTAGGTCAACTGGGAAAATGGGCCAAGGAATGGTAAATTGGTTTATTATTGCCACTTGTACTGTTTCAGTGAAAAAACTTGCCTTGTGTACCATTCAAACAGACCAATTCATTACACAGTGCATTGAGGTAGTACAAGGGAAAACAATAACAGAATGCAGAATAAAGTGTCACAGTTTCAAAACTGCAGTGCAGGCAGACAATAAGGTGCAAGGCCATAATGAGGTAGATTGTGAGGTCAAGAGTCCATCTTAACGTACTAGGGAAGCATTCAATGGTCTTATAACAGCGGGATAGAAGCTGTCCTTGAGCCTGGTGGTACGTGCTTTCAGGCTTTTGTATCTTCTGCCTGATGGGAGGGGGGAGAACAGAGAATGTCCAGGGTGGGTGGGGTCTTTGTTTATGTTGGCTGCTTTACCGAGGCAGCAAGAAGTGTAGACAGAGTCCGCGGAAGGGAGGCTGGTTTCCGTGATGTGCTGAGCTGTGTCCACAACTCTCTGCAGTTTCTTGCGGTCATGGGCAGAACAATTGCCATACCAAGCCGTGATACATCTGGATAGGATGCTTTCTATGGAATTTAACTTGGATAAGTGCAAAGTGTTGCACTTTTGTAAATCAAACCAGTGCAGGACTTGCACAGTAAACAGCAGGGCTCTGGTAAGTGTGGTAGAACAGAGAGACCTTGGGGTACAGGTACATAGTTCTCTGAAGTACACGGGTAGCTAGGGGTGAAGAAGGCATTTGGCACACTGGCCTTTATGAGGGCATTGAGTACAGGAGTTGGGACGTCATGATACAACTGTACAGGTCATTGGTGAGGGGTAGAATCTGCTGGGAGTCAAAGAGAATGTGGGAAGAATAAAAGATGGTATTAGTGTAGATAGGTACTTGGTCAACACAGAGCTGATGGGCAGAAGGTCCTGCTTCTGTACTGTAGAACCTGATTGCATGATGAGGACTGGTACTGTTGTGCCTGAATCCTAACCAGGTTCTAGTCTGAGGAACGTCCATCACAGTGGCACCAGTTTTCATCTGCAGTGTAACTTTCCATCAGTTAGAAATCAGCATATTAATTTGCATTGTTGAAGTGGAGATTGTTCTTGCGGCCAGCCTAATCTTCAAATTACTGTTTGTTGCAACAAACAATCTGCTGGAGGAACTCAGCGGGTCGAGCAGCATCTGTGGGGGGGAAAGGAATTGTCGACGTTTTGGGTCGAAACCCTGCATTAGGGTGGAGAGGGGAGATAGTCGGGATAAAGAGGAGGGGGGAGTGGCGAGACAGGAGCCTGAGATGATTGGTGGACTGAGGAGGGCTTAAGGTGATGGGCAGGCGGTGCCAGGTAAGGGAGGGGAGGGGGTGGAGTTGGGAGACAGCGGAAAGTGGGTGCTAGGTGGAGGCAGACAGAGAGAAAGTGAGAGGCAGGTGAAGTGAGGTTTGAGGAGGGAAGTGTGAAGGCTGGGGACAGCTGCTGGAGAGAGAACCTTGTGTCTCCATCGCTGTTTGTGGCATTGCTGGGTAGTACCTGTACATTGTACTACAGTGTTCACTTGTTGTCATGGGAGAATCAGATGGCATAGAATGCAGGTTCACTTGTGACATTGCACAGGAGCAAAACTTACCGGAGCTTTAACTTCTGCTATCCCCCACTTGTGGTCTCCATCCCAATTAGTACCTGGAACACAGAACAGTTCAGCACAGGAACAGGCCCTTCGGCCCACGATGACTGTGCTCAGCCTGATGCTAAATTAAACTAATCCCTTCTGCCTGCACATGACCCATATCCCTCCGTTCCCTGTATATTCATGTGCCTGTCTTAAACACCACTGTCGTATCTGCCTCCACCACCACCCCTGGCAGTGCGTTCTAGGCACCCACCACTCTCTGTGTAAAAGTAAAACTTGTCCCACACATCTCCTGTAAACTCTCCCCCTCTTGCCTTAAAACTATGCCTCCAGTATTTGACATTTCCACCCTCGTGAAAGACTCCGTCTACTCTATCTATGCCTCTCATAATTGTATAAACTTCTATCAGGTCTCCCGCTGTACTGTTCTATGTGACGGTTGGGATGCAATTACTTAAACACAACCAATCACCTAGCAACCTCTGTCTCCCCCCCCCCTCCGTCTCACTTCTATGTACTGACTATTTGCCCTCCACACTCTCAGTCCTGATACAGGATCTCGTCCCGAAGCGTAGATCATCCCTTTGCCTTCGTAGAAGCTGCCCGACCTGCTGTTCCGCTGGCAGTTTATATTTTGCTCCAGATTTCAGCACCTGCAGTCTGTAAATGCAACCGATCTTCTCTTGCAGAATGAATTAATTATCCAGATTACAACACTCAAGCACGAAATTGATCAACTTTACCGAAGACTGGAAAATGCCAAAATGAAGCTGGTCACTGAGATAAAGGTGCAGTATTAGACCTATAATGCCATAGAAGGCTTTCACATTATTAGTACATTAACTATAAATATTTTAAGTATCTGCCTCTTAATAGAATTTTATATGTGCATATTGGACCAGAGCAGCGGTCAGTGGTGAGTCCTCCACATTCACTGCTGACATAAGGAGATGATATTGAATCCTTCGTTATGGATCCCAGCTCGTCACCACTGGCATATTGGTATTGGTTTATTATTGTCCTTTGTACTGAGGTACAGTGAAAAACTTTATGAGAGGTACAGATAGGGTAGACGGTCAGAGTCTTTTTTCCAGGGTAGAAATATCAAGTACCAGAGGACATGCGTTTAAGCTGAGAGGGGGAAAGTTCAAAGGAGATGTGCGAGGCAAGTTTTTTTACACAGGGAGTGGTGGGTGCCTGAAACGGGCTGCCGGGGTGGTGGTGGAGGCTGATATGATAGTGGTGTGTAAGAGTCTCTTAGCGTAGTGTAGTGTAGTGGTTAGCGCAACGCTATTACAGCGCCAGCAATCAGGGTTCGATTCCCGTCGCTGTCTGTAAGGAGTTTGTACGTTCTCCCCTTGTCTGTGTGGGTTTCTGCCGGGTGCTCCGGTTTCCTCCCACATTCTAAAGACGTACGGGTAGGTTAATTTGGGTTTAAAATGGGTGGCGCGGACTCGTTGGACCGGAAGGGCCTGTTACCATGCTGTAAATAAAATTTAAAATTTAATTTTAAAATTTAACTTTAAAAAATTTAAAATTTAAACACATGAATGTGCAGGGAATGGAGGGATATGGATCACGTGCAGGCAGAAGAGAGTTTAATTTAGCTTTGTGTTTGGTGAAGGGCTTGATTTTGTGGGCTGAAGGGCCTGTTCCTGTGCTGCACTTTTCCATGTTTTATCCTTTTGAAATCAGTTATTTCAGTAACTTCTGTTGCTTTCACAGCTGAGGAAACAGACATTGACAGATCTCCGAGCTCTCCGAGCTGAACTGGTGCAGAAAAAGACCCAGTCATCTCTAACACGCCTGCACACTGGCTCCACCCCTCGCAGCCTGAACATTTTCACCAGCTAGCCAATGACGGAGTGCTAGGTCAGCTGCCACGATCTCCAACATTGCAATGGCATCCGCCAGAAAGTACCACGTTGGCTGTGAAATCCTTGGAACCTCAGTGTGGCATGAAAAGAAGTTCTTTCTTAACCTGCATTCAATTCCAACCGACATGAGTAAAATCAGAATTACCTTTGCCAACCTGAAAGCATTTCACTGTGTGTTTCAATGTACATGTGACTAATAAATAAATATCTTAGGGCAGGCACGGAAGTGTAGCGGTTAACATAACACCTTACAGCGCCAGCGACCCAGGTTCAATTCTGGCCGCTGTCTGTAAGGAGTGTGTACGTTCTCCCCGTATCTGTGTGGGTTTCCTCCGGGTGCTCTGGTTTCCTCCCACATTCCAAAGACGTACGGGTTAGGAAGTTGTGGGCATGCTATGTCGGCGCCGGAAGCGTGGCTGCCCCCAGAACACTATGCAAAAGATGCATCTTACTGTGTGTTTCGATGTACATGTGACTGATAAAAAGATCTTATCATTCAATGGAAAGGCAAACTGTTATCTCTTATAGTGCGGTCAGTACGGAAAGTTGGAATGATTTGTGCACAAGTTTTAATTGTCTGCAGATAAGCACAGTGATAAATGGGCGGGCGGTACAGGCACTTGTCTTTCATTCTGTCCAAGTTTGAGTTTATTGTCGTGGACACACGTACCCAGGGTATAAATGCCATGAAAATTCACTTTTTGTAGCAGCAGCAAAGTACATCACAGACACGACACACATAAGTTACGTAAAGTTAAATTAATATAAATTACTTCCATGGCAATGAACAAAATACAAACGACATCAGAGCAAGTTGAGAGGAATACAGTCTGAGGTAGAATTAAGGATTTTCAGGTGGGTTCAAGAACCTGATGGCAGTGGGAAAGGAGTTGTTGTTGCCCCAAGCACTAGTAAGTTTGAAGTCAAAGAAAAAACAACTGTCTTTTTAATTTATAGGAACACCAATTAAGAAGCAAATAAATTGGTAAATTGGTTTGTTGTTGTCACAGTGAAACTCTTTTATTTGCATTGCCATCCATACAGATCATTTCATTTCAGTGCATTGAGGTAGTACAAAGGGAAAACCAATAACAGAACGCAGAATAAAGTGTTGCAGTTATAGAGAAAGTGCAGTGCAGACAGATAATAAGGTGCAAGGTCATAACGAGAAAGCTTGTGAGGTCAGAGTCCATCTTATCATACCAGGGGACCATTCAATAGTCTTTAAACAGTGGGATAGAAGCTGCCCTTGAGCCTGGTGGTACGTGCTTTCTGGCTTTTGTATCTTCTTCCCAATGGGAAGGGGGAGTAGAGAGAATGTCCAGGGTGGGTGGGGTCTTAGATTATGCTGCCTGCTTTACTACGGCAGTGAGAAGTGTAGGCAGAGTCCATGGAGGGGAGGCTGGTTTCCGTGATGCGCTGAGCTGTGCCCACAACTCTCTGCAGTTTCTTGTGGTTTTGGGCAGAGCAGTTGCCATACCAAGCCGTGATGCCAGAACTTGTACCTTTTGTACAAAGTGGGATAGTTTTTCCAACTCGTACCTAATTGTGAAGCTGAAAAGAGGTTCTAGATTCCGTTGTGCAATTCGGCCCAATAAGTTTGCTCCAATTTATGGAATGAGACATTGGTGACAAAGGACAGGGAGTGGATCGGTTGGGTCACACGTGGGGTGAGAAGTGGGAGGGAAGGTGTTTAAGACCTGCTTCAGTACAAGTGGACTGCAGAGTTTGTGACCTAGGATACACAAACGAATCTGAGGGTCCTTACAAAATGTCAGAAACTGTGTGAGAAAGTTCTCAATTATGCTTAGCAATCAGGGTGTTGATTGAATTTCTTTGTACTTTG
This sequence comes from Pristis pectinata, assembly GCF_009764475.1. Taxonomy (NCBI): domain Eukaryota; kingdom Metazoa; phylum Chordata; class Chondrichthyes; order Rhinopristiformes; family Pristidae; genus Pristis; species Pristis pectinata. The sequence goes on along the minus strand of NC_067407.1, from coordinate 3,897,120 downwards.
TGTTTCAGGCAAAAGGAATTTCTAACCACAGTGTTTACTTGGAAAGTTACTTTGAAGTTAAAGGACTAATTAGTCTGCAAAAGGAGAAATGATTAATTTTACTGATAAGTGATTGAAGTGGACGTTTATTATTAAACTGCTTTCACATAAACACACCATCCTGGCTCAGAATGCAGTAATATTGTCCTTGATGTTGGGCTCACTTGTAGCTTTAGTGAATAGGATTTGTACATCTTGTGTCATCACTGCTTTATCTCAAGGAATATTTAAGCCATTACAGATTCTGGTCAATAGAGACACAGGAGACTGCAGATGCTGGAATCTGGAGCAAACTGCTGGGGGAACTCAACGGGTCAGGCAGCATCTGTGGAGGGAAATGGACAGTTGACATTTCGTGTTGAGACCCTTTACACTCTCAGTCCAGATAATGTATAAAGAAGTGAAGGGAAGGGGTGGAGCAAGAGCTGGCAGGTGATGGGTGGATCCAGGTGAGGAGGGGTGACGGGCAGGTGCAGGAGGGCAGGGTGGAGATAGCGACAGAGGCTGAGAGGTGGAGGTGACAGAGGGCTGCAGAATCTGATAGGAGAGGAAGGCGGAGCCTGGAACCAAGTGATGGAGGTGGGGAGGGCGGGTGGGAACAGTGGGGGGGGGGAGGAGACCCAGTGGGAGGAGTGTGTGGGTGACGGACAGATGGAGTGGGGAGGGGAAGGAAACAGGGCGATGGGGGCTGGGGTGGGTGTCGGAGGAACTGGGTAGACCAGGAGAAGAAAGAGAAAGGACTGGAGTGGGGGGTAGCATGTTGGAGAATTCAATGTTCACGCCACCGGGTTATAGATCGCCTAGGGGGGATACAGAGTACTGTTCCTCCCGCTTGTACTTGGCTTCACTTTGGTAGTGGAGGAGGCTGATGACAGACAGGTCTGTCCACCATGGCCATTTGGAGATCCTGGATGCTAACCGTTTTGGATCCCTTCCCATTCCCACCCCGACCTGTCTTGTCTGTGCCTACCTGCCAGGTGCTCAGCAACATGTGAGCATTATTACCCTTGCTGATCCACACACCCACCCGTCCTGGTCCCCCTTGCTTTGTCCAGCCCATGTGTAACGGTGCGTATCGGCAACCCAGCGTCAAGTGAAACCAGACACATGCAACTTCTGCTACACAAGGTGGAATTCAGGACCTGGAATGTCAGGACCTTCATGGACAGACGTGAATGTCGTTCTGCTATCAGGAAGTCAGGCACTCTGACAGTGGCATCTGCAGCAGATGGGCAGTTTAGAGAACTAACAGTGGGTGTGCTGCCCCCTGAGGGCAAACCAGAAGAGGAATGGCATCTTCACAAAGTGAACCCCATCTTCAAAACTGAGCATCTCAGTGACTCTCCCAGTAGAACAAGTGAATGCTTTGTGATTGACCTTTTGATTTGGTCTAACATTGAAGCAACTATTACATCAGTACACACACACAGACGTGACGTGCAGACTCAGGCACAGGAGACCTTGTCCGTCGCCTCTCCCCGCACTTCTCAACCCCTTTACACACCCTCTTGACCATGGATCCATAACTCAGCATTGGCCAGCATCTGGGTGGCCAAGAAGGACTTCTACTCCGATCTTGACAAATGTCCTGGTTCACATTCCAGAGGGAGATGGAGAACCTTCAAAATCAGAATCAGGTTTATTGTAACTGACTTATGTTGTAAAATTTGTTGTTCTGCGGTAGCAGAACAGTGCAACTTACTATAAATTGCAAAATAAATAAATAGTCCAAAAAAAAGGAATAACGAGGTTGGGTTCATGGACCATTCAGAAATCTGATGGTGGAGGGGAAGAAGCTGTTCCTGAATCATTGAGTGTGGGTCTTCAGGCTCCTGTACCTCCTCCCCGATGGTAGTAACAAGAAGAGGGTATGTCCCGGGTGGTGAGGGGTCTTTAGTGATGGATGCCACATTCTTGAGGCACCGGCTCCTGAAGATGTCCTTGATGGCGGGGAGGGTTGTGCCCGTGATGGAGCTGGCTGAGTCTGCGACCCTCTGCAGCCTCTTCCCATCCTGCACATTGGAGCCTCTGTACCAGGTGGTGAGGCAAACAGTCAGAATGCTTTCCACCGTACATCTATAGAGAGTTGTAAGAGTCTTGGCTGACTTCAAGCCAGGGTAGGAAGTGTGATGACCCTCTGGCAAGGCACATTCAAGAAGAAAGGAGTAGGGATAATTCCAGTGGGATCCTTCTCCTAACAAAATGCTTGGTGGAAGCTCTTGTCATAACACAAGTGGTAAAGAAAGCATATGGTGTGCTTGCCTTTATTAGTCAAGGCATTGTGTTCAAGAGTCAAGAAGTTATGTTGCAGCTTTAATAAAACTCTGGTTAGGCCACACCTGGAGTATCACATTCATTTCTGGTCACCCCATTATAGGACGGGTGTGGAAGCTTTGGAGAAGGTGCAGGAGAGGTTCACCAGGATGCTGCCTGGATTGAAGGGTATGAGCTATAAGCAGTTCTGGTCACCTAATTATATCGTGTGCAGTTCTGGTCACCTTACTATAGGAAGGATATCAGCAAGATTGAAAGAGTGTAGAGAAGATTTACTAGAATGTTGCCGGGTCTTCAGGAGTTGAGTTACAGGGAAAGATTGAACAAGTTAGGATTTTATTCTTTGGAGCGCAGAAGAATGAGGGGAGATTTGATAGAGGTTCACAAAATGATGAGGGGTATAGACAGACTAAATTCGTGCAGGCTCTTTCCACCTAGATTAGGAGAGACAAGTACGAGAGGGCATGGCTTTAGGGTGAAAGGGGAAAGGTTTAGGGGGAACGTTAGGGGGAACTTCTTCACTCAAAGAGTAGTGGGAGCGTGGAATGGGCTGCCATCTGATGTAGTAAATGCAGGCTCACTCTTAAGTCTTAAGAATAAATTGGATAGATACATGGACGGGAGAGGTCTGGAGGGTTATGGACTGGGTGCAGGTAAATAGGACTAGCGGAATAAAGTTTCAGCACAGGCTAGGAGGGCCGAATGACCTGTTTTCTGTGCTGTAGTCTATGGTTCTATGGAGAGGCTGGACAAGCCTGGGTTGTTTTCTCTGGAGAGTCAGAGGCTGAGATCTGATAGAAGTTTATAAGATTATGAGAGGCGCAGATAGGGTAGACAGTCAGAGTTGTTTTCCCAGAGTGGAAATGCCAAGTACCAGAAGATATATATTTAAGGTGGGAAGGCGAAAGTTTAACGGAGATGTGCGGAGCAAGAGAGAGTGGTGGGTGCCTGGAACGGGCTGCCAGGGGTTGTGGTGCAAGCAGATATGAGAGTGGTGTTTGAGAGGCATTGAGACAGACACATGAATGTGCAGGGTACGGAGGGATAGGGATCATGTGCAGGCAGAAGGGATTTAGTTTAATTTGGCGTCGTGTCAGGCACAGACATTGTGGGCTGAAGGGCCTGTTCCTGTGCTGTACTGGTCTGTGTTCTATGTTTAATTTTAAAATCTCTCATCCCACAGTCACATATGTGAATACAATATATATGTAAATTTGGTTTTAAGTGCAAAATATTTACCAAGCAGTAATTGTGGTTTAGTGTGGCAAAATAAAATCACTTAGACTTTAAGCAACAAAGTGCAAGACTTTCAGAATATTTTATAGTGCAACCAGATTGCAGAAAGGTACATCCATTGAAAATTATGAAGACATCTAGGTTCAAGATAATTACTTCAGACAAAATCATCAAAGAACTATTAGCAATTAGTGTGTGTATACTTGTCATAATTGTTTAATACACAATGCAAAAACTGAATTTTTCTCCCTGAATTTCATGAACTCAGTATCGCAAAGCTTGACTCTGCATGATAATTAAGCATTCAGATTGCAAGTAAAGATTTGGTTGATTCAATTTACGAGTTACTGTGCAAATCATTAAACTTTAGTTAACTACATCGTTGAGATAAAATGGTAAATCTGGTCGCTAAATCTTTGTTGATTTATTATTTTTTTCTTATTAACAAAACTAAATTGAAGATTAAATAGTTCCAGCTCAGCATTTTCCTCAGAAATGATACAAAGCACTCCACATGCTTTTGGTCTGCATAGTTGCTATAGAATCAGAACTGTAGTTTAGGAAATTTCCAGTCCACACACCAATGCCACGAAGTTTAAGTTTCTTCACCAGAGCTGATTTTAAAGCAATACTCTCTGGGTCATCATACCACACCTCATGGTGTCTTCCACCAGACTGCCAAAAAAAATCGAAGAGTTACACACATTGAAGCTAAATTTGGGTCAATGTGCAATCTTAAAATCTTAAGAAATATTCTACTTGCAATAAAAGACATGGCTGGACAACAGAAAGATACAAGTAGAAGGTTCTTGCAGATTTGAATTGAAACAGATTATGAAAACCACTACAAACCCAGGTTTAATAACTTATCGCAAAAACAATCTGCTGGAGGAGTTCAGCGGGTCAGGTAGCATCTGTGGAGTGAAATCTGTTTAGTCCAGATGAAGGATCTCGACCCAGAATGTCAACTGTCCATTTCCCTCCACAGATGCTGCCTGACCCGCTGAGTTCCTCCAGCAGCTGTTTTTTGCACCAGATTCCAGTATCTGCAGTCTTTAGTCTCTCCACTTAATTTATTAGAACATAGAACAGTACAGCACAGAACAGGCCCTTCGGCCCACAATGTTGTGCCGACATAGCTAATCCCTCCTACCTACAAAATGCCCATATCCCTCTATTTTCCTCTCATTCATGTGCTCATCCAAGCCGTTCTTAAAAGCCCCCAATGAATTTGCCTCCACCACCCTATCAGGCAATGCGTTCCAGGCACCCACCACTCTCTCAGTAAAAAACGTACCTCTCACATCTGTTCTGAACCTACCCCCTCTCACCGTAAATGCATGCCGTCTGGTTTTGGATCGCTCAATAATGGGAAAAAGATATTGCTTGTCCACCCTATCTATGCCCCTCATAATTTTATACACTTCCAACAGATTACCCCTCAGCCTCCGCCGTACCAGAGAAAAGCCCAAGTTTGTCCAGCCTCTCCTGATAGCACATGCCCTCTAATCCAGGCAGCATCCCAGTAAACCTCCTCTGCACCCTCTCTAAAGCCTCAACATCCTTCCTACACTGAGGTGACCAGAATTGTACGCAATACTCTAAATGCGGCCTAACCAGAGTTCTATAGAGATGCATCATAACTTCCTGACTCCAATATTATCCCTTTGACTCACACCAACTTTTACAGATGCACCATAGAAAGCATCCTATCTGGATGCATCACAGCTTGGGATGGCAACTGCTCTACCCAGGACCGCAAGAAACTGCAGAGAGTTGTGGACACAGCCCAGCACATTAAGGACAACAGCCTCCCCTCCTTGGACTCTGTCTTTCCCTCTTGTTGTCTTGGTAAAGCAGTCAGCATAAAGACCCCGCCCACCCGGGACATTCTCTCTTCTCTCCTCTTCCATCGGGTAGAAGGTACAGGAGCCTGAGGGCACGTACCACCAGACTTAAGGACAGCTTCTACCCCACTGTGATAAGACTATTGAACGGTTCCCTTATACAATGAGATGGACTCTGACCTCACGATCTACCTTGTTGTGACCTTGCACCTTATTGCACTGCACTTTCTCTGTAGCTGTGACACTTTACTCTGCACTGTTATTGTTTTTACCTGGACCACCTCAATGCACTCTGTACTAATTCAATGTAACCGCACTGTGTAATGAATTGATCTGTGCAATCGGTTTGTAAGACAAGCTTTTCACTGTACCTTGGTACAAGTGACAATAATAAACCAATACCAATACCAATATTAGTTTTCTGAATTGTAAAAATTTGGCACAATCAATGAAATTATTTACCGTGGGATAATTTAAAAGGTTAATTATGCAGTCAGATTTGTGCATAGCTCATTAAATTGGACGAAGAGTTTATATTCTACAGCAGTTTAAAACAATAACAATTGTTTAGAGCATCTTTTTGCGTAAGTCACATTAGGATGGTTTAAATAGAAATGACCAAACATAATGGTTCCATTAACATCTTGTATTGATACAGGATACTTAGAATAATAAAACATGCTACTTGGGCATTTTACAGGATAGTTATCACATAAAATTAAACGCCAGGCCACAGAAAGTGATATTGGGGTCAGCAGGCAGATGCTGAGTGGACCTGCAAGGGATTGGGCTGGGGTGGGACAGAAGCAGACCTGAAAGGGAGGCCCAGGACGCAGCTCAAGTGGACGTGAGAGAGAGAGAGAGACAGAGCGAGAGAGAAAGAGAGAGAGAGAGAGAGAGCGAGAGAGAGAGAGAGAGATAGAGAGAGAGAGAGACAGAGAGAGAGAGAGAGAGAGAGCGAGAGAGAGAGAGAGAGATAGAGAGAGAGAGAGACAGAGAGACAGAGAGAGAGAAAGAGAGAGAGAGAGAGACAGAGAGAGAGAGAGCGAGAGAGAGACAGAGAGAGAGAGAGAGAGAGACAGAGAGAGGGAGACAGAGAGAGAGAGACAGAGAGAGACAGAGAGAGACAGAGAGAGAGAGAGAAAGAGAGAGACAGAGAGACAGAGAGCAGAATCGGAATGGAACGGGTAGGATGAACCGGTAGTGAAGGGACAGTGAAGGTGTCACAGGGATCAGCCGCAGGGAGGGTGGGGCGATTGGTGGTGTGAGGAGAGAGCGGAAGCGACGCGGGTAAACAGGATTATTGTGGATATAAGATAAGATCTTTATTAGTCACACGTACATTGAAACACACAGTGAAATGCATCTTTTGCGTAGAGTGTTCTGGGGGCAGCCCGCAAGTATCGCCATGCTTCTGGCACCAACATAGCATGCCCACAACTTCCTAACCCTGTACGTCTTTGGAATGTGGGAGGAAACCGGAGCACCCGGAGGAAACCCACACAGACACAGGGAGAACGTACAAACTCCTTACAGACAGTGGCTGGAATTGAACCCGGGTCGCTGGCGCTGTAAAGCGTTACGCTAACCACTATGCTATCGTGCCTGCACAGGGACGTGGCGGGCCAAAGGGCCTATGTCTGTGCTGTGTGATGCTATGACTTACTCAGAGCGATGGGGATTGGGGAGTGCGTTGGAGGAGAGGTTCAGGGCTTGGGGACTGGCAGCTGAAACATGCAACAGGGGACTGATGTGAATTGGGAAATGCACGGAATGTCTGGAAACCAAAAGGGGAAGAGCGAGGTCGTGGAGTGGCTCAGGACTGGTGGAGGTTGCAGAGGTGGACAAGGTGAAGACCAAGGAGGGATCTGAAGACAAAGGGAGTTCTTTAGTCAAAGCATTGCTGGATTGGAACAACGTGGGCGGGGTCAGACGGGTGACCAACTCTCAGTTCAAGGTTAGATTGCCACTGGTAAAGGACGTGCAGGGTACAGCTAGTCACCATGTGTTTTGATGTCGTTCACCAAGTGCCATCTTGGTGTATCATTGGAGTCTAGAGCCACCTGAGGTGGCTTCTTTTTTTCTTCTCTCCCGAAAGCAGGCACGGTAGTGCAGCGGTTAGCGTAACGCTATTACAGCGCCAGCGACCTGTGTTCAATTCCGGCTGCTATCTGTAAGGAGCTTCCACGTTCTCTCCGTGTCTGTGTGGGTTTCCTCCGGGTGCTCTGGTCTCCTCCCACATTCCAAAGATGTAGGAGTTAGGAAGTTGTGGGCATGCTATGTTGGCGCCGGAAGCGTGGCGACACTTGCGGGCTGCCCCCAGAATATGCTATGTGAAAAGATGCATGTCACTGTGTGTTTCGATGTACAAGATCTTTTGGCTTTTGGCATCCTAGCATTTATAAATCAAAGTATTGAGTATAGGAGTTGGAATGTTTTGGTGAGGTTGTATAAGTCATTGGTGAGACCAAATTTACAATATTGTGTGCAGTTCTGGTCGCTGAACTACAGGAAGGATATCAGTAAGATTGAAAGAGTGCAGAATGTTGCCGGGTCTTCAGGAGTTGAGTTACAGGGAAAGATTGAGCATGTTAGGACTTTATTCCTTGGAGCGGAGAAGAATGAGGGGAGATATGATAGAAGTTTACAAAATGATGAGGGGCATAGACAGAGTTAATGCGAGTAGGCTCTTTCCACCTAGATTAGGAGAGAGAAGTACGAGAGGACATGGCTTTAGGGTGAAAGGGGGAAGGTTTAGGGGGGAACATTAGAGGGAACTTCTTCACTCAAAGAGTGGTGGGAGTGTGGAACGGGCTGCCATCTGATGTGGTAAATGTGGGCTCGCTCTTAACTTTTAAGAGTAAATTGGATAGATACATGGACGAGAGAGATCTGGAGGGGTATGGGCTGGGGGCAGGTAGATGGGACTAGCAGAATAATGTTTTGGCACAGACTAGAAGGGCCGAATGGCCTGTTTTCTGTGCTGTAGTTTTCTATGGTTCTATGGTTCTAAGATACCTTATCTTAATTACACATAGTTACACTGGACCTCGTTTTGTGTTTTGTATATCAGCTTTCATTTTCTTGCCATTTCTCCAACAGCACAAAATTGCATCCATACAAAAGGACACGTCAAGTGCTGGAGGATGTGCATTTCAGGTGAAGAGTATGTAAGTTCAAAGGGGACGTGCAGGGCAGGTTTTACACATCGAGTGGTGGGTGCCTGGAATGCACTGCCAGGGGTGGTGGTGGAGGCAGATATGATAGAAATTTTTAAGAAACTTTTAGACAGGCTTGTGAATGTGCAGAGAATGGAGGGATATGGACATCGTGTAGGCAGAAGGGATTAGTTTAGTTAGGCGCTTAATTAGTTTGGCACAACATTGTGGGCTGAAGGGCCTGTTCCTCTGCTGTACTGTTCTGTGTTCTAAGGTTCACCAAGGTGCTGCCTGGCCTGGATTGTTTCAGCTACGAGGAGACAGTTGTCAGACTGGGTTTGATTTTCTTGGAGCAGGGGGGTGACAGGATAGAGGTGTGATAGAGGAAATGAGGGGCATAGATATAGTAGGAAACCTTCCACCATAGCAGGAGTATCTATGACTAGACAACAGAGGCTTAGGGTAAGGGGTAATGGGTTTAGAGGGAACGTGATGAAGATATTTTTTTCACACAGAGGCTGTCTGGGTTGGTGGTGGTAGCAGTTACTCTAACAAGATTTCAGAAGTGATGAGATGTACCCAAGGCTGCTGTGGGAGGCAAGGGAAGAGATTGCAGAGACTCTGACGATGATCTTTGCATCATCGATGGAGATGGGAGAGGTTCCAGAAGATTGGAGGGTTGCGGATGTTGTTCCCTTATTCAAGAAAGGGAGTAGAGATAGCCCAAGAAATTATAGACCAGTGGGTCTTACCACAGTGGTTGGTAAGCTGATGGAGAAGATCCTGAGAGGTAGGATTTATGAACATTTGGAGAGGTATAATATGATTAGGAATAGTCAGCATGGCTTTGTTAAGGGCAGGTCCTGCTTTACGAGCCTGATTGATTTTTTTCAGGATGTGACTAAACACATCGATGAAGGGAGAGCAGTAGATGTAGTGTATATAGATTTCAGCAAGACGTTTGATAAGATACCCCATGCGAAGCTTATGGAGAAGGTGAGGAGACATGGGATCCAAGGGGACATTGCAGTGTGGATCCAGAACTGGCTGGCCCACAGAAGGCAAAGGGTGGTTGTTGAAGGGTCTTATTCTGCATGGAGGTCGGTGACCAGTGGTGTACCTCAGGGATCTGTTCTGGGACCCTTACCCTTTGTGATTTTTATAAACAACCTGGATGAGGAAGTGGAGGGATGGGTTAGTAAGTTTGCCAATAACACAAAGGTTGGATGTGTTGTAAATAGTATAGAGGGCTGTCAGAGGTTACAGCGGGACATAGATAGGATGCAAAGTTGGGCTGAGAAGTGGCAGATGCAGTTCAAACCAGATAAGTGTGAAGTGGTTCATTTTGGTAGGTCAAATATGATGGCAGAATATAGTACTAATGGTAGGAATCTTGGCAGTGTGGAGGATCAGAGGGATCTTGGGGTCCAGGTCCATAGGACGCTCAAAGCGGCTGCACAGGTTGACTCTGTGGTTAAGAAGGCATATGGTGTATTGTCCTTCATCAATCGGGGAATTGAATTTAGGAGCCAAGAGGTATTGTTGCAGCTATATAGGTCCCTGGTCAGACCCCACTTGGAGTACTGTGCTCAGTTCTGGTCGCCTCACTACAGGAAGGATGTGGAAGCCAATAGAGAAGGTGCAGAGGAGATTTACAAGGATGCTGCCTGGAATGCGGAGCATGCCTTATGAAAGCAGGTTGAGGGAACTCGGCCTTTTCTCCTTGGAGCGATGGAGGATGAGGGAGGACCTGATAGAGGTATATAAGATGATGAGAGGCATTGATCGGGTAGATAGTCAGAGGCTTTTTCCCACAGCTGAAGTGGTAGCCACAAGAGGACACAGGTTTAAGGTGCTGGGGAGTAGGTACAGAGGAGATGTCAGGGGTAAGTTTTTTTACTCAGAGAGTGGTGAGTGCATGGAATGGGCTGCCGGAAATGGTGGTGGAGGCGGATACAATAGGGTCTTTTAAGACACTGTTGGATAGGTACATGGAGCTTAGAAAAATAGAGGGCTATGGGTAAGCCTAGAAATTTCTAGGGTAGGGACATGTTCGACACAGCTTTGTGGGCTGAAGGGCCTGAATTGTGCTGTAGGTTTTTCTATGTTTCTATGTTTCTAAGTGTTTCGACAAGCACTTGACTCACCAAGGAACAGGAGGCTATGGATCAAGTGCTGGTAAATGGGATTGGGGTGGATATTACTTGATGGCCGGTATGGACATGGTGAGCCAAAGGGCCTGTTTCTGTGCTGCATGGCTAACATGGGCAGTGTGAAGCTTGCTGAACTTGGGAAATCCTTAATCACCAAAGGGAGGAATGCGCCTATATCATGAAGCATGGCCTAATGTAGAGACACAAGAGACTTCAGATGCTGGAATCTGGTGCAACTCTCATTGTCTTGGTGTAGCAGCCAGCATAATCAAAGACCCCACCCATCCGGGACATTCTCTCTTCTCTCCTCTTCCATCGAGTAGAAGATACAGGAGCCTGAGGGCACGTACCACCAGACTTAAGGACAGCTTCTACCCCACGGTGATAAGACTATTGAATGGTTCCCTTATACAATGGACTCTGACCTCATGATCTACCTTGTTGCGACCTTGCACCTTATTGCACTGCACTTTCTCTGTAGCTGTGACACTTTGTACTGTTATTGTTTTTACCTGTACTACATCAATGCACTCTGTACTAACTCAATGTAACTGCACTGTGTAATGAATTGACCTGTACGATCGGTTTACAGTTTTTCACTGTACCTCAGTACAAGTGACAATAATAAACCAACTCCAATAACAATACCAATGCTGGAGGAACTCAGCGGGTCAGGCAGCATCTGTGGAGGGAAATGGACAGATGATATTTCGGTCGGAGACCCTTCATCTGGACTGAGGAATGAGAGAGGAGACAGCTGGTATAAAGAGGCGGAGGGAGGGGTTGGGGTAAGAGCTGGCAGGTGGTTGGTGGATCTAAGTGAGGGGGGTGATAGGCAGATGAGGGAGGGGGGAGTGTGGGAATGAGGTTCGTTAGAAGGTCTCCAATATGCTTTGACATGAGCTTACCTTGTAGGTAAAAGATGGGACTTGCAGGCTATTTTTCCAAAACTTCTTCGACGTCGATCTGGACAGGAGCTTCATGATTTTCTTGTATGGGATTATGTGGCCACTTTTGAAACTGCAAGTGTTTTTGCCAGGCTTATTGAACAATTCACATCCACCTGCCTGAGAAATGCAGGGGTCGAAAATTAGTTGATGGACACAGTTACTTCATCAATGGAATAACACAATAACTGGTTCTCCAGTGTAAAGCCAGAGAAACCGCTGAGAGGCCAAGTCAATACTGGAATAAAATAGAACATTAAACTTGTTTATATAACAGGTTAAGTTGCTGAAATAGTTGGCAAGCAACTTAAAAAAAAGCTACAATATTGTGCTGTTGTAAAATACAATTAGATATTGGTTAAACAATTAGGTATTGCATTTTGGGAGACCGAACCCGGCAGGGTAGTGTAGCGGTTAGCATAACGCTATTACAGCGCCAGCAACCCAGGTTCAATTCCGGCCACTGTCTGTAAGGAGTTTGTACGTTCTCCCTGTGTCTGTGTGGGTTTCCTCCGGGTGCTCCGGTTTCCTCCCACATTCCAAAGACGTATGGGTTAGGAAGCTGCTGGCGCCAGAAGTGTGGCCACACTTGCGGGCTGCCCCCAGAACACTTTACGCAAAGATGCATTTCACTGTGTGTTTCGATGTACATGTGACTAATAAAGATATCTTAATCTTATCTTAATCGTAGGACTTATACAGTGAATGATAGGGCCACTGGGCAGTGGGCAGTGTTATGGAACAGAGGGACCTAGGAGCACAAGAGCATAGTTTGCTGAAAGCGGCATCACAGGTAGACAGGGTGGTGAAGAAGGTGTTTGGTACGCTGGCCTTCATCAGTCTGGGCATTGAGTATAGGTGTTGCGAAGTTATGTTGCAATTTATAAAAGACAGTTGTGAGGCTGCACTTGGGGCACTGTGTACAGTTTTGGTCACCCTGCTGTAGGAAAGATGTTATTAAACTGGAAAGAGTGCAGAAAAGATTTACCAGGATGTTGCCTGGACTTGGGGGCCTGAGTTACAGGGAGAGGTTGTGTAGATTGGGACCTTATTCCCTGGAACGTAGGAGATTGAGGGGTGACCTGATAGAGGTGTATAAGATCATGAGGGGCATAGACAGGGTGAAAGCACACAGTCTTTTCCCAGGGAGGGGGTGCTAAAAACAAGAGGGCAGAGGTTTAAGATCAGAGGCAGAGATTTAAAAGGGACATCAGGGGCAGCTTCTTCACACAAAGGGTGATGCATATTTGGAATGAGCTGCCAGAAATAGTGGTTGAGGCGGGCACATTAGCAACATTTAAAAGCCACCTAGATAAGTACATGGATAGGAGAGGTTTAGAGGGCTATGGGCCAAATGCGGGCAGATGGGACTCGCTCACTGGTCAACACAGTCGGCATGGATGAGTTGGGCTGAAGGGCCTGTTTCCGTACTGTATTATCCTATCACAACAGTTAAGTTATCAAAGGGATAACATTCCAATTTCTTGTGTAATGTAGGCTAATGCTTTCTACTTACCTCATGTAAGTGCTTGCAAGTATAATCAATACCAAACCAGGGAACGCCCAATATGAGTTTACTGGGAGTGATACCCAGAGCGATATATGCAGAGATACCTAAGTAAGCAAAACATATCTGCGATTAACATTGAAACTGGGCTAGCAAATATTGAACTGGAAGGTCTTATTATGTATACCTGATAACACTTTATCGTAGGGAGAATTTGGCTTTGCAAAGCAATCATGATTGCTTGGAGTGTTCATATTATAACCCATCACAAACAGGGAGTCAGAGTACTCTGGAAATTTTCTGTATTCATAGCATCGACCATAGGTACATTCTGGGGACCAGGGCATATTTACTATGACCTAAGGAACAAAGAGAGATAACAAAAAGTTAACTGCAGCTTAGGAATGATGTTGAATTCTATTTGAACAAACCATAGGCACATGTGATTCATGGCAACTTATGAGTTTATTTTGTTCCATTATCAGTTATTTTTATTTTATTTCACTGAGCATTTACCTTCTGTTTCTGATATCCCAGACGAGGGCAGATAAGTCAGTAAAACCTTGAAGCGTCAGTTAATACAATGCATTGAGCAGTTGGTTTTGTTGCTGACTTAATTGTCAATATATTACAAGGATGTTTTAGAACATAGAACACTACAGCACAGTACAGGACCATCGGCCCACAATATTTTGCCGACATGTTATCCTGCTCTAGGATCTATCTAACCCTTCCCTCCCACATAGCCCTCCATTTCTCTATCAGTCATGTGTCTGTCTAAGAGTCTCTTAAACGTCCCTAATGTATCTGCCCCCACAACCTCTGCCGGCAGTGCGTTCCACGCACCCACCACTCCCTGTGTAAAAAACGTACCTCTGACATCCCCCTTATACCTTCCTCCAATCACCTTAAAATGACACCCCCTCATGTTAGCCATTGTCGCCCTGGGAAAAAGTCTCTGACTGTCCGCTCTATCTATGCCTCTTATCATCTTGTACACCTCTATCAAGTCACCTCTCATCCTCCTCCTCTCCAAAGAGAAAAGCCCCAGCTCGCTCAACCTTGCCAGGACTTGAGGGACTGAGTTATGGGGAGAGGCTGGACAGGCTAGAACTTTATTCCTTCGAGCGTAGGATCTTACAAAGGCGTATAAAATCATGAGGGGCATAGATAGGGTGAATGCACACAGTCTTTGCCCCAGGGTTGGAGAATCAAGAACTAGAGGGCGTAGGTTTAAGGTGAGAGGGGAGAGATTTAATGGGAACCTGAGGGGCGGGTTTCTCACACAGAGGGTGGTGAGTTTATCACATGAGCTGCCAGAGGAAGTGGTTGAGACAGGTACATGGACAGTTGGACAGATACATGGATAGGAAAGGTTTAGAGGGATATGGGCCAAACACGGGCAAATGGGACTGGCTGAGATGGGCATTTTAGTTGGCACGGACCAGTTGGGCTGAGGGGCCTGTTCTGTGCTGTTTGTCTTTGTGACTCAATACTCTGATTCATTTAGGGTCATAGTCATACAGCACAGAAAGAGGCCCTTCAACCCATCGAGTCCGTGCCAACCATCAACCACCCATTTACACCAACCCTACACTGATCCCACTTTATTCTCCCCACATTTCCCATCAACTCCCCCCAGATTCTACCCCTCACCCACACACTAGGGGACAATGTACAGCGGCCAATTAACACACCAACCTGCATGTCTTTTGGATGTGGGAGGAAACTGGAGCACCCGGGGGAAACCCACGCAGTCACAGGGAGAATGTGGAAATTCCACACAGACAGCACCAGAGGTCGGGATCGAACCCTGGTCTCTGGCGGACATGAGTTGGAGAAAATGTAACACAGGGAATTACAAAGTGGTACCAACCAGTGGGAAGAGCCAGGATGCAAAAAGGGACAATTCTAAAAGGGGCACGTGCAGAGAGTGACCCGGGAATAAATGGGGACTAATCTATGAAGGTGGAAGGGCATGTTGGGGAAATGGTTCCAAACATCTGTGGGATCCAGAACTCTTTAAGCAGTGGCAGAGGCACAAACACACGCAGGTCGCATTGCACAGTGATATAACATGGTCCTGACGCTGGGTTTCGACCCAAAACGTCGACAATTCCTTCCCCCCCCCACAGATGCTGCTTGACCCCCTAAGTTCCTCCAGCAGGTGGCAACAGGGCTCCGCACTCTGGATGGGATGGTCTCAGGGAGAATACAGAGAGTTCGCGGAGTGGTTCCAGGGAGTTGGAGCAGAGAGGGGGGCATGGCAGAGGAATCCACCATCACAGAGGGTCTGTAGAAAGGAAATCAAGAAACTCGGGAAGGAGATGCGTTCAAAATGACTGGATAGGGAAAGCCCTTTCCCACAGTGAGGATGTGGAATCCTTTACCTACAGCACCAGGCTGAATGAGGAACAATGTAGTGCTTTAAAGAAAAGCACTTCAAAGCAATTATTGCATATAAACAGTGGGAAAAATGTGAAGAATTTTATGTGGGGCCATGTACAGAAAGTTTTGAGAGAGGCACAGTGGGGCAGCTCGTAGAGCTGCTGCCTCACAGTCCCGGAGACCTGGGTTCGATCCCGAACTCCGGCGCTGTCTGTGTGGAGTTTGCACGTTCTCCCTGTGACCACGTGGGTTTCCCCCGGGTACTCCGGTTTCCTCTCGCATCCCAAAGACGTGCGGGGTCGGTGGGTTAATGGGCTGCTGTAAATTGCCCCCTGTGCGTGGGTGAGGGGTTCATGGGAATGTGGGGGGAATAAAAGACGGGATTAGTGATGGGTTGGTGTCAATGGGTGGTTGATGGATGACACGGATTCAGTGGGCTGAAGGGCCTGTTTTTGTGCTGTGTGACTCCATGAGAAGAGGATGGGGGACTGTATCAATTGATGGAGGATGGTGGAGCCTCTACTTCCTCAGGAGGCTAAAGAAATTCAGCACGTCCCCTTTCACACTCACCAACTTTTACAGATGCACCATGGAAAGCATCCTATCTGGATGCATCATGGCTTGGTACGGCAACTGCTCTGCCGGGGACCGCAAGAAACTGCAGAGAGTTGTGGACACAGCTCAGCGCATCACGGAAACCAGCCTCCCCTCGGTGGATTCTGTCTATACTTCTCGTTGCCTTGGTGAAGCAGCCGGCATAATCAAAGACCCCACCCACCCGGGTCATTCTCTCTTCTCTCCTCTTCCATCAGGCAGAAGATACAGGAGCCTGAGGGCACAAACCACCAGACTTAAGGACAGCTTCTATCCCACTGTGATGAGACTATTGAACATAGGTTGAGATGGACTCATGACGACACAGTCTACCTTGTTTGACCTTGCACCTTATTGTCTACCTGCAATGCACTTCCCTGTAGCTGTGACACTTTACTCTGTATTCTGTTATTGTTTTTACCCTGTACTACCTCAATGCACTGTGGAATGAATTGACCTGTACGATCAGTATGCAAGACAAGTTTTTCACTGTACCTCGGTACAAGTGACAATAATAAACCAATTACCATTACCTTGATGATACTGTTAGCCTTCCTGAAGCAACATCAGGGTTGAAACGTCTTACACCAGAGGGCATGCATTTAAGGTGATAGGGGGTAACTTCCAAGGAGATGTGCAGGGCAAGTTTTTTACACAGAGATTGGTGGGTGCCTGGAATGTGCTGCCTGGGGGTGGTGGTGGAGGCAGATACGAGAGGGGCGTTCAAGTAGCTGTTAGATAGGCACATGAATGTGAGGGAAATGGTAGGATACGGACATTGTGCAGGCAGAAGGGATTAGTTTAGTTGGGCTTTTTATTACTAATGAATTGGTTCGGCACAACATTGTGGGCCGAAGGGCCTGTTCCTGGACTGCTCTATGTCCTATGTTCTAACACACCATGAAGATGGACTGGACTGGATGATGGAAGCAGATTGATGGTAACTTTCAAAAGGCAATTGCATAAGTACTCCAAAGGTGCCACAGGGAGAGAGCAGGGGAGAGACTATTTGGAAAGCTCTAGCAAGAGAAGACACAGGTACAATGAATCAGAGGGTCTCCTGTGCTACATCAATATTAGAAGTTGGAAGAAGAACTTTGGGTTCAAGTATACAATACCAGAAGCCTCTTCATTTGTTTATTGCTGGGCTGTACCAAGTTTACTACAGATTCAAATAGCATTGGATTTCAATTTACATATTGAAAAAAAACTGCATTTACCTTCATACTTAATTGGAAACTAAATGCACCACATTTAATGCGAATATTTTATTTACCTTTGACTGGGGTATTTCTTTGTGGAATGTTTGATAGACTTCACGAACTGCTTGAGTTATTTTGCGAGATTTAGCAGAATACTTTGCAACAGCCTCATCCAAGTGTAAGTTGAATCCGTCCATAAATTGACTTTTTACCAACTGCACATTTTTCTTGATCCAATCTTTTCTTTTCTGTGGGCTCTTTAAAGTGCGGATTGGTGGTAAAGTTCCTGATGATCCGTGAAGAACATTTGATATGAGTACGGTATCATGCAGAACACAGCACCCTAAATAATCTTATTGGACAGGCAGGAAGTCAGAGAGAAGGTTTAGAATAACAAACAAGATGCTGGCAGAACTCAATGGATCAGGCAGCATCTATGGAGGGAAATGGACTTAGAGCATAGAACATGGAACACTACAGCACAGTACAGGCCCTTCGGCCCACACTGTTGTGCCGACATTTTATCCTGCTCTAGGATCTATCTAACCCTTCCCTCCCACGTAAACCCCAATTTCTCTGTCATTCATTTGTCTATCTAAGAGTCTCTTAAATGTCCTGAATGTATCTGCCCCCACAACTTCTGCCGGCAGTGCAATCCACACACCCACCACTCTCTGTGTAAAAAAACTTGCCCCTGACATCCCCCTTATACCTTCCTTCAATCACTTTAAAATTATGTTCCCTCATGTTAGCCATTGTCGCCCTGGGAAAAAATCTCTGACTGTCCACTCAATCTATGCCTCTTATCATCTTGTACACCTCTATCAAGTCACCTCTCATCCTCCTCCTCTCCAAAGAGAAAAGCCCGAGCTCGCTCGACCTATCCTCATAAGACATGCTCTCCAATCCAGGCAGCATCCTGGTAAATCTCCTCTCTAAAGCTTCCACATCCTTTATAGGAAGGGTGTGGAAGCTTTAGAGAGGAGATTTACCAGGATGACAGTCGACATTCTGAGTCAAGAGCCTTCATCTGGACTGAAAGAGCAGAGGGGAGATGGTCAGTATAAAAAGGTGAGGGGGAGGGGTGGAGCAAGAGCTGGCAGGTGAGAGGTGGATCCAGGTGAGGAGGGGTGACGGGCAGATGGAGGAGGGGAGAGTGGAGATGGTGACAGAGGCTGGGAGGTGAGAGGTGGAGGCAACAGAGGGCTGCAGATGGTGGGATCTGATAGGAGAGGAAGGTGGGGCATGGAACCAAATAAGGGAGGTGGGGAGGGCAGGTGGGAACAGTGGGGGGGGGGGTCCAGTGGGAAGAGTGTGTGACTGACGGTCAGATGGAGTGGGTTGAGGAGGGGAAAGAAATAGGGGTGATGGGGTACTAGGGAGGAGGCAGTGCAGGAGGAAACGAGTAGATCAGGAGGAGAGAAAAGGGACAGGTGGTGAGGGGGAGGTGGGAGCAGTTTCCCTGGAGTTTGGAGAATTCAATGTTCGTGCCTTTGGGTTGCAGACGACCCAGACGGGATGTGAGGGGCTGTTCCTCTAGTTTGTGTTTGGCCTCACCCTTGCAGTGGAGGAGGCCGAGGACAGACAGGCGGGGTGGGAATGCAGAGAGGAATTAGAACACATGAACAGGCCCCTCTGTGCCGACTATGATGCCAAATTCAACTAATCCCATCTGCCTGCACGTGGTCCACATCCCTCCACCCCCTGCCTCTTCATGTGTCTGTCTAAATGCCGCTTAAATGTCACGATCATATCTGCCTCCACCACCACCCCTGGCAGCCCGTTCCAGGCGCCCACCACTCCCTGTGTAAAAAAAACTTGCCCTGAACATCTCCCTTAAACTTTCCCCCTCTCACCTTAAACCCATGCCCTCTGGTATTTGACATTTCCACTCTGGGAGAAAGACTCTGTCTACTCTGTCTATGCCTCTCATGAATTTATAAACTTCTATAAGGTCTTCCCTCAGCCTCTGATGCTCCGGAGAAAACAATCCAAGTTTGTCCAACTGCTCCCTATAGCTAATACTCTTTAATCCAGGCAACATCCTGGTGAACCTCTTCTGTACCCTCTCCAAATCCTCCACACCCTTCCCGTAATGAGATGAACAGAATTGCATAGAATTTAGAGTGAAGTTGCACTCAAACAGTGCTTTGATAACCTCAGGACATCCTTAATTCATTATTTTTAAATCAGATCTCTCTTGTTTTGCAAGTGGATGTGGGAGTTAATTAGTCCCCAGCAAGGACCCAAGTATAGAAATTAGTTAAATATCCAGTTGGTATTTCGGTGGAATTGGCTAAGTGGTGAACATTGACCAGGAAACCAAAAGACCTCCCTGTTCTTTAAACAGTGCCATTGGGGTCTTTTACAGACAGGTGAAATCTTTGTGTAATGTACCACATGAAACAGAACACCTCTGGCAAAGCAGCACCTCCTCAATACACTGTCATGTGCAAGGCATGGTTAGTAAGTTTGCAGATGACTCTAAAATAAGTGGTATAGTGGGCAACGAAAAAGGTTATCAAAAATTACGGGGGGACCTTGATCAGCTGTGTAAGTGGGCCGAGAAATGGCAAATAGAGTTTAATTCGGATAAGTGCGAGGTGTTGCAATTTGGAAAGCCAAATCCAGGTAGGACTTTCACAGTGAACAGCAGGGCCCTGGGGAGTGTTGTAGAACAGAGGGATTTTGGAGTACAAGTACATGGTTCACTGAAAGTGGAGTCAGAGGTAGACAGGGTGGTGAAGAAGGCTTTTGGCACGCTGGCCTTCATCAGTCAAGGCATTGAGTATAAAAGTTGGGAGTTCATGGTGTGGTTGTACAGGATGCTGGTGAGGCTGTACTTGGAGTATTGTGTTCAGTTTTGGTCTCCCTGCTATAGGAAAGATGTTATTAAACTAGAAAGAGTGCAGAAAAGATTTACAAGAATGTTGCCAGGATTTGAGGGACTGAGTTATCGGGAGAGGTTGGACAGGCTAGGACTTTATTCCTTAGACCACAGGAGACTGAGAGGTGATCTTACAGAGGTGTATAAAATCATGAGGGGCATAGAAAGGGTGAATGTACTCTTTTTCCCAGGATTGGGGAATCAAGAACTAGAGGGCATAGGTTTAAGATGAAGGGGGAAAGATTTAATAGGAACTTGAGGGGCAACCTTTTTACACAGAGGGTGGTATCTATGTGGAATGAGCTGCCAGAGGAAGTGGCTGAGGCAGGTACAATATGAACTTTCAAAAGACAGTTGGACAGGTACATCGATTGGAAAGGTTTAAAAGGTTATGGGTCAAAATGGGACACCTTGGTCAGCATGGACCAGTTGGGCCGAAGGGCCTGGTTCCATGCTGTATAACTCTATGACTCTAAGTCTTGGAGTAAATCCAAAACATCATGACCCATTGGGGAGTTACGATAAGCCAACACTAAAAGTGACCAAAGGTGTAGTCAAGGACATAGGTCTTGAGAAGCAGAGACAGGAGTAAAATAGCCAGTTGGAGCGGATCACTGGGAAGGCCTAGAGAGCAAGATCTCCTCAGATAAAGGTTCTGCCATTAGTGACGGTGGAGCAGAAAGGTCACAAAGCTGGAGGTGAAGTATGTGTAATTCTATCACGCAAACTAACCTCCCCTCCATGGACTCTGTCTACACTTCCCGCTACCTCGGGAAAGCAGCCAGCATAATCAAAGACCCCACCCACCCCGGTCAATCTCTCTTCTCCCCTCTTTTGTCAGGAAGAAGATACAAAAGCTTGAGAACACCTACCACCGGGATCAATGACGGCTTCTATTCCACTGTTATCAGGATCTCAAACAGATCTCTCGTACACTAAAAGATGAACTCTTGATCTCCACATTTAGCACGTTATGGCCCCTGCACTTTATTTGTCTAGCTGCACTGCACTTTCTCTGGAACTTCAACACAATATTATAATTGTAGGCCCTTCGGCCCAACTTGTCCATGCTGACCAGGGTGCCCACATAAGGTAGCCCCATTTGCCTGCATCTGGCCCATATCCCTCTAACCCTTTCCTATCTATGTGTCCAAGTGTCTTTTAAATTTTGCTATTGTACCTGCCTCAACCACTTCCTCTGGCAGCTCGTTCCATATACCCACCACCCTCTGCGTGAAAAAGTTACCCCTCAGGTCCCTTTTAATTCTTTACCCTCTCACCCTACACCTAATGACCTCTGGTTTTTGCTTCCCTTTCCCTGGGAAACAGACTGAGTGCATTCACCCTATCTATGCCCCTCATGATTTTATACACCTCTGTAGGGTCACCCCTCAGTCTCTTACGTTCCAAGGAATAAAGACCCAGCATGGCTAACCTCTCCCTATAACTCAGGCCCTCGAGTCCTGGCAACATTCTAGTAAATCTTCTTTGCACTCTGTATTCTGCATTCTGTTTTCTTCTTACTACCTCGATGTAATTAGGTCTGGAATGATCTGTCTGGATGGCATGCAAAACAAAACCATTTCACTGTATCTCGGTACATGTGACAATAACAAACCAATACGTTCCCCCCTTTCCTCAAATGCCAAGGTATTTCCATCAACAATTCTATGCAGTAACAAGTCTATATTTCCATCACACACGGCAATGCTTTTCCTTTTTAGATCTTAGTGATTATCTTACATCAGAGTCAAAGTCGAGTTTATTGTCAGATGCACGAGTCCATGTGTGCACAGGTGCAGTGAAAAACTTACTTGCAGCAGCATCACAGGCACATAGCATCAGATAAGCAGCATTCACAAGAAAAACATAAACATAGATAAAGCACCAATTTTACAAGAAAGAACACAATTAGAACAAAAAGCAAAGTCCATTTTAGTGCAAAGTGATCAAAGTGGTTACAGTGTTGCTAAGCTGTACTGATTAGGGTTGTGCTGGTTGGTTCAAGAACCGAATGGTTGAATAGTTACCTGTTGAATCATTAAATTATGGAGGTAACAGAAGGAGACATTTGGTCTGTCTGTACTCCAGAACCTGGAAGAACAACTCACTCCCTCCCACTGGCCTGCTCTTTGCTCATAGCTCTTCAAAGGAATTTTTCTCAATTGCCCATCCAAATCCCTTTGGAAAACTGACTCCCCTCTTTCCATCGCAGCCAGTGAATTCCAGAATCCAGCAATTCCAAGTGCAAAGGCTTTCCTCATACCAGCAGTTTGAATCTACGACCCGTACTTCAGGAGGCAGAAAGATATTTAATACTTCTGTAATAAAATGAATTACCTCCCAGAAGAACTCGAACACCTTTTGCATGAGCATAGCACAAAAGTTCAGGGTCATATTTTCTTGAGGCTATAATGGTTGTGATTTTAGACCATGTGTAATGCTTCCAATCCATTCCTCCTGTGTCATAGACAATGACCTGGCGTAATATAATGGTTCTCAGTTACACATTAATACAAAATCCCCCCATAAAAACTGTTACCCCGATCTACATTACATCGCACAAGTTGTTAGTGAGACCACACTGTAGTTCTGGTCGCCCGGCTGTAGGATGGATGTCACTAAGGTGGGAAGGGTGCAGTAAAGATTCACGAGGATGTTACCGGGACTGGAGGGCTCAGGTTACAAGGAGAGGCTGGATAGGCTGGGACTGTTTTCCCTGGAGTGTAGGAGGCTGAGAGGTTTATAAAATCTTGAGGGGCATCGATGAGGTGGATGGTCACAGTCTTATTTCCAGGGTAAGGTAGTCTAAAGTAAGAGGGCAGAGGTTTAAGGTGAGAGGGGGAAGATTTAAAGGGGACCTGAGGGGCAACGTTTTCACACAGAGCGTGGTGGGTGTATGGTAGAGGTGGGTACAATTACAATGTTTAAGCAGCATTTGGACAAGTACATGGATAGGAAAGGTTTAGAGGGAAATGGGTCATATGCAGGCAAATGGGACTAGTCTAGGAAGGCACCTTGGTCAGCATGGACGAGTTGGGCCAAATGGCCTGTTTCTGTGCAGTGTAACT
Organism: Pristis pectinata; assembly: GCF_009764475.1. Taxonomy (NCBI): domain Eukaryota; kingdom Metazoa; phylum Chordata; class Chondrichthyes; order Rhinopristiformes; family Pristidae; genus Pristis; species Pristis pectinata. Next base: position 3,873,817 of record NC_067407.1, on the reverse strand, counting down.
CTATGACCATCACAGAAGGCAGACAACAGGGGTTCACAGTACCTTTCCCCAACCTCAAGTAGACACTTTCCGTCACAGTGTGCATCACCCACCTCCACGTTCATCTTCACCAGATTGTTCCGGGTCACGGGCTGGCAAAGAGCCGAATTCGTGCACAGACATCTGGCGGGTGGTTCCTTGGAGATGCCGGCAGCCCATACCACGAGCACAGCCAGTACCAGAGCTGAACCGCGGTGCATCTCTGTCTGCCTGAGCTCTGTCCCAGGTGATCGGTTTCACTTATTTAACCTGACCTGCACGTGATCTGTCCTCCTGGTTCTCCCTTTCGCTTTCTTGCTGACTGCGGTAGCAGTGAACTGTTGGCATAAGTTTCAAACTGTCCTCTGTAATGAACAAAGTGTTTCTATAAAAACAAACTCCACTGACAGCAGTAGATAAGCATCTGAATCTTGGTCCTATCCACCAGTAAAGAACAGAGGTGGACAGAACTGACCTGGAGAGATCTTTACCATGCAGAGATAGAACACCAAGATCATCGGCCTTTGCTTCTGGGAACATGGAAGGTGTATCGAAGGGAACTTGTCTTTGGTCCAATGAAGTTGGAAAGTGGCACACACGATTCCTGTTGGAACATGCTTCTCACGTTAAACCTCCCCAGTTTCCTGTTATAGTTACTGATGTTACCAGCATTTTCTGTTCCCTGGACAATCCATTCTAAAGATTTACCACTACTGTTGTGATTTTTTTGGACCTGGACTTACTCCTCTCTAACAACATCACAATTCACCACATGGGCTGTACATGAGATGGGTGATTACAACCTGTACAGTACAAGGACAAGCCCTTCAGCCCACAATGTCTGTGCTGACCGTGATTCCATCGTTCTTCACATGATCCATATCCCTCCATTCCCTACATATATACGTGCCCTGTCTAAATGCCTCTTAAATATTGCTATCGTATCTGCTTCCTCCCAGGGAGAGGGCTCCAGGCACACACCACTCTCTGTGTAAAAAAAACTTGCCTCATAAATCTCCTTTAAACTTTCCCCCTCTCACCTGAAAACTATGCCCTCCAGTATTTGACATTTCCACCCTGGGAGTAAAACTCTGGCTGTCTACCCTGTCCATGCGTCTGATAAGCTTATAAACCCCCATCAGGTCTCCCCTCAGCCTCCAGCGCTCCAGAGAAAACAACCCAAGTTAGTCTGACCTCTCCTTATGGCTAATACTATCTAGGCAACATCCCATGAAAATCAAGGCAACATCCTAGTGAAAAACACACTGTAGGCATGCTGCTCTGGTATTGAGAGGATGAATCTTATCGGATGAAAGGGCAATCTGCTTTGTCCTGGGTGGCATTGAGTTCAAGTTCGTGTTCAAGTTTATTGTCATGGGCACACATACCCAGGGTATAAATGACATGAAAGTGAACTTTTTGTAGCAGCAGCACAGTACATTACAGACACAACACACATAAATTGCATACACTTAAATTAACATAAATTATACATAAATTACATGACAAAATAAAGGAAAATAGACATAACATCAGTGAAGATTGCGGGAAATACAGTCTGAGGTGGTGTTAGGGTTCTTCAGGTGGGTTCAAGAACCTGAGGGCAGTGGGGAAGAAGCTGTCATTGAACCTTGAGGTGTGGGTCTTCAGGCTCCTGTACCTCCTACCTGATGGCAGCATCGAGAAGAGGGCACGGCCCGGATGGTGGGGGTCCCTGATGATGGATGTTGCCTTCCTGAGATATCGCCTCTTGTGGATGTCGTCGATGGTGGGGAGAGCTTGTTGAGTGTGGTTGTAACCATGCACATTGTACATCTGCAATGAATAAGTTCTACAGGAGTATAATTTCATAAGTTGTCTAGTCTTGTACCCAGAGTATTTATGAAATTGGTCCAGTTGTTTTCCTGGTCAACGGTGACCCCTTTGGGTAGAGATGGTGGAGGACTCAGCAATGATAATGCAACTGAGTGTCAAGGACATGTCCACAATTTTCATCAGGATATTGTTCTGCCAATGTACTCTGACTGAGTAAGTGTTGTTGATGTCCCTGCCTCAACCACTTCCTCTGGCAGCTCGTTCCATATACTGACCACCCTCTGGGTGAAAAAGTTCCCCTTCAAGTTCCTATTAAATCTCACCCCTCTCACCTTAAACCTATGCCCTCTAGTTCTTGATTCCCCCACCCATGGAACAAGACTGAGTGCATTCACCCTATCTATGCCCCTCATGATTTCATACACCTCTGTAAGATTACCCCTCATTCTCATACGCTCCAATGAATACAGTTCTAGCCTGTTCATTATAACTCAGTCCCTTGAGTCCTGGCAACATCCTCGGAAATCTTTCCTGCACTCTTTCCAGCTTAATGACATCTTTCCTATAGCAGGGTGGCCAAAACTGAACACAGTATTGCAAGTGTGGCCTCACCAATGACTTGTACAACTGCAACATAACATCTCATCTTCTATAGTGCCCTGACTGCTGAAGCCTTCTTCATCACCCTGTCTACCTGTGATGCCACCCTTGTCTAAACAAGGTTCCATGCTCCACCTTCCTCTCCTGTCAGATCCCACCATCTGCAGCCCTGTGTCACCTCCACCTCTCACCTCCCGGCCTCTGTCGCTATGTCCACTCTCCCCTCCTCCATCTGCCAATCACTCCTCCTCACCTGGATCCACCTCTCACATGCCAGCTCTTGCTTACTGGGTGGCACAGTGGCGTAACGGTTAGCATAGTGCTATTACAGCGCCAGCGACCCAGGTTCAATTCCCGCCGTTGTCTGTAAGGAGTTTGTACGTTCTCCCCGTGTCTGCGTGGGTTTCCTCCGGGTGCTCCGGTTTCCTCCCACATTCCAAAGACGTACGGGTTAGGAAGTTGTGGGCGTGCTATGTTGGCGCCGGACGTGTGGTGACACCTGTGGGCTGCCCCTCAGAACACTCTACGCAAAAGATGCATTTCACTGTGTGTTTCGATGTACACATGACTAATAAAGATATCTTATCTTAAATTTATAGCAAAATTTCATCCTCAAGAGAGTTAAACAAAAGATGCAAAACAAACCTTCTCGTCAGAGTTATCAGGTTTTTGAAATCACTTTGTCAATAATTTTATTTTCACTGGACCATGATGTTCCCAAAGCTGCCTATCTGTCTGTGAAAACATATCCTTATCTGTTGGTTTCCAAGGACCTGTATGTTTTTACAAGTTAGACTTTAATTGTTTCATCAGCATAACTTTGGCCTCATTTGCCAGCAGTCCTCTCAAGTGTGTCCAGAATCAGGATCAGGTTTATTATTACTGACTTATATGACGTGAAATGTGTTGTCTTGTAGCAGCAGTACAGTGCAAAGACATTAAATTACTATAAATTACAAAAATAAATAAATAGTGCAGAAAAAAGGAATAACGAGGTAGTGTTCATGGGTTCATGGACCGTTCAGAAATCTGATGGCGGAGGGGAAGAAGCTGTTCCTGAATCATTGAGTGTGGGTCTTCAGGTTCCTGTACCTCCTCCCTGATGCCTAACGAGAAGAGGGCATGTCCCGGGTGGTGAGGGTCCTTAGTGGTGGATGCCACCTTCTTGAGGCACCTTGAGGGTTGTGCCCGTGATGGAGCTGGCTGAGTCTACAACCCTCTGCAGCCTCTTCCCAACCTGTGCATTGGAGCGTCCATACCAGGTGGTGATGCAACCAGTCAGAATGCTCTCCACTGTACATCTACAGAAATTTGTAACAGTTTTGGTGACATACAGAATCTCCTCAAACTCTTAACGAAGTAGAGCCACTGGCGTGCCTTCTTTGTGATTGCATCAATGTGTTGGGCCCAGGATAGATCCTCGGAGATGGTGACGCCCAGGAACTTGAAGCTTCTCACCCTGTTCATTTAGCTTTAGGTACGCACAGCATGTGGCTTGTGGTGAGCTTTCATTTTTCAATTGCCATTAAATTCTCTGGCTCATTTAAAGTCTTCCCTTGCACGATTAGAAATTTGAAGGAATTAATTTATATGTTAAGTACAGCATTTAATGAAAAGCTTGTGTACTTTGTCTCAGAGTATGCAAGGACAAATGAACACAGGAGCAGAGGTTGGCCCCTCAAGCCTGCCCCACTACCCTGTTCGATCTGCCCCAGGCCTTGTCCTCTTCTGTGCCAAATTCCCATCGCCCTTACTTCCCTGATTTTTCAAAAAAGTTTCTACTTCCTCTTTAAATATCCCCAATGATCAAACCTGCACAACCTTCCAGTGAAGAAAATTGCAGAGATTCATTAGCCACTTCGTGAAGTTCCTACGCACCTCAGTTTTAAATGATTGTCCCCTAATCTCGTAACCATGTCCCCTCTCCCACTAGTGGAAACATCTCGACACTTACCCTGTCATGCAAAGGTCTTTGATTATCTTATCAAAGATTATGTTTTGATAAAATTCTTCTTCACACCAAAGAGTCCAAGCTGTGTGAAGATCTACTCCCTTCATCCCCATTGGTAGAGTATGCAGAAAGCTTTATTCAATGTAAAAACAAATTATTTTCAGTATTTTTATAGCTATTGGTATTGGTATTGGTTTATTATTGTCACTTGTACCAAGGTACAGTGAAAAACTTGTCTTGCATACTGATCGTACAGGTCAATTCATTACACAGTGCAGTTATATTGAGTTAGTACAGTGTGCATTGAGGTAGTACAGGTAAAAACAATAACAGTACAGAGTAAAGTGTCACAGCTACAGAGAAAGTGCAGTGCAATAAGGTGCAAGGTCACAACAAGGTAGATCATGAGGTCAGAGTCCATCTCATCATATAAGGGAACCATTCAATAGTCTTATCACAGTGGTATAGAAGCTGTCCTTACCAAGTTGCAGTACCAAGCCGTGATGCATCCAGATAGGATGCTTTCTATGGTGCATTGATAAAAGTTGGTGAGTGTCAAAGGGGACATACCGAATTTCTTTAGCTTCCTGAGGAAGTAGAACTGCTGGTGAGCTTTCCTGGCTGTGGCATCTACGTGATTTGACCAGGACAGGTTATCGGTGATGCTCACTCCCAGGAACTTGAAGCTCTCAACCGTCTCGACCTCAGCACTGTTGATGTAGACAGGTGCCTGTACACCGCCTCCTTTCCTGAAGTCAATGACCAGCTCTTTTGTTTTGTTGACCTTGAAGGAAAGGTTGTCGTCATGACACCATTCCATTGAGCTCTCTATCTCCTTCCTGTACCCCGATTCATTGTTGTTTGAGATACGGCCTACAACGGTGGTATCATCTGCAAACTTGCAGATGGAATTAGAGCAGAATCTGGCCGCACAGTCATGAGTATATAGGGAGTAGAGTAGAGGGCCGAGGCCACAGCCTTGTGGGGCATCAGAGTTGAGAGAAATCGTGGTTGAGGTGTTGCTGCCTATCCTCACTGATTGTGGTCTGTGGGTCAGGAAATCAAAGATCCAGTTACAGAGGGAGGTGTTGAGTCTCAGATCTTGGAGTCTGGTGATGAGTTTGCTTGGAATTATAGTACTGAAGGCAGAGCTGTAGTCAATAAACAATAGTCTAACGTAGGTGTCTTTACTGTCCAGATGCTCCAGAGCTGAGTGTAGGGTCAGGCAGATGGCATCCGCTGTCGACCTGTTTCGGCGATAGGTGAACTGCAGTGGGTCAAGATTGTCTGGGAGGCTGGTGTTGATGCGAGCCATGACCAGCCTGTCAAAGCACTTCATGATGGTGGATGTCAGAGCCACTGGTCGGTAGTCATTGAGGCAAGTTACCTTGTTCGGTACCGGGATGACAGTGGTCTTCTTAAAACAGGTGGGAAACTGAGATTGAAGCAGGGAGAGGTTCTTGACCTTATAATATACCTTGTTTATGGCCTTGCACCTTGTTGTCTGCCTGCACTGCACTTTCTCTGTAACTGTAACACTTTATTCTGCATTCTGTTATTGTTTTCCCTTGTACTACCTCAATGCACTGTTAGGAAATGATCTGTGTGGATGACATGCAAAACAAAGTTTTTCACTATACCTCGGTACATGTGACAATAATAAATCAATTTACCAACCATTTGGCCCAACTTGCCTTGCTTGGAAATAAAAATAGCCAACACTCATCAGGTTAGGCAGAATCTGTGGCGACTTTCCTACAACCATCATGTTCTTGAGCTGAGCTGCACGAGCCTAACCCTACCTCAGCCACGGAACACTATGGACCACCTCATGCACTCCCATGGTGGTACCAGATGCCTGAAAGTTAAAGGTTCTCTGACGTGAAACGTTAACTCTCCAAGTAAAGTCAAATCTATTGCCATGTGCACAAATACGGTGAGGTACAGGTACAATGAAAAACTTACTTGCAGCAGCACCACAGGCATGTAGATTCAAACAGAACATAAATTATACGTAAATTATGCATGAACTATACAAAGCAGTGAAGAAAAAGACTGCAAAACAAGACATTCAAGACAATGATACAGTTAGAAACAAGCCCATGACCTGGTCTGTGGTGTCCTGTTGCAGAAGTAGGGTCAAGGTTGTGCGGGTCTGCTCAAGAACCTGATGGCTGTAGGAAAGTAGCCGCAGATTCTGCCTAACCTGCTGAGTGTTTGCTGTCTGAATTTTTCTTGCTGGTTTCTGTGTTCCCCTCTGATGCTACACCGTATGCTCTATTGTGTGATCTGCAATAATCAAGCTTGAATTAGATGACAGAAGAACATTTGTTTCTTCTGCAGTGAAATCAGTTACCTTGCAGGAAAACACGAGCATTATTTGCATGAGCATGACACAAAGGTTCAGGGTCTTACCTCCCAGTGACTACAACAGTCGTGACTTTTGACCAGTCGTAATGCTTCCAAACCGTTCCTCCATCATGAAATACAAAGAACTAGGATAAAAGCAAAGCAGTCAAAACGAAGCAAAGCAAGTGCATTTAAAATTATTTTTCTAATCAGTATAAGGTCTCTCAGGCTCAATGATAAATAGGTGCCGGGTAACAGATTGAGCCTGCAGGTTATTTTAAAGGCAGTTGTATTGTGCCACTCAGTCTACATGGAATTGCACAGGATATACAGCATCAAAACAAAACATTTCACCCAACCAATCTGAGCTGGCATTTAGAGTATAGAATATAGTACAGTACAGCACAGGAACTGGCCCTTTGGCCTATAATATCTGCCCAGAACTAGATGTCGAATTCAACTAAATCTCTTCTGCATGATCCATATCCCTCCATTTCTTGTATATTCATGTGTCTAACAGTCTCTTCAACACCACTATTGTAGCTGCCTCCACCCCACCCCTGGCAGCCCGTTCCAGGCACCCACCACTCTGTGTGTAAAATACTTGCCCCACACATCTCCTTTAAATTTTCCCCAGGATAAACTATTGAATTAACTCTGAGAAAATACAGGACTCAAGAAGTTATTTTGCATCTCTATAGAACTCTGGTTAGGTCGCATTTAGAGTATTGCGTGCAACTCTGGTCACCTCACTATAGGAAGGACGTTGAGGCTTTAGAGAGGGTGCAGAGGAGGTTTACTGGGATGCTGCCTGGATTAGAGGGCATGTGCTATCAGGAGAGGCTGGACAAACTTGGGCTCTTTTCTCTGGAGCGGGAGAGGCTGAGGGGTGATCTGTTGGAAGTGTATAAAATTATGAGTGGCACTGATAGGGTGGACTAGCAAAATCTTTTTCCCATTATTGAGCGATCCAATACCAGAGGGCATGCATTTAAGGTGAGAGGGGATAGATTCAGAAGAGACACGAAGGGCAAGTTTTTTACTGAGAGAGTGGTGGATGCCTGGAATGCGTTGCCTGATAGGGTGGTGGAGGCAAATTCATTGGGTTTTTTTAAGAGGGGCTTGGATGGGCACATGAATGAGAGGAAAATGGAGGAATATGGGCATTTTGTGGGTAGGAGGGATTAGCTATGTCAGCACAACATTGTGGGCCGAAGGGCCTGTTCGGTGCTGTACTGTTCTATGTTCTAAAATGGAGTCAAGGGCTAAGAAGCAGAATGGATTGTTAGCTGGCTCCAACCCAGAAAGCAAAGAGTGGGAACATGTATATAGTGGGAGATGATGGCTTTTGGGTTTCTACAAAGGTCTTGGGGAACCACTGCTGTTCACAACTTGTGTGACAGAGACTTTGGAATCAAAAGAACAATTTCTATATTTTGATAATGGCACATTTTTTGGGGGTCAGTTAGTCGAGAAGTGCAGCGGATTACTGGAGGAAGTCACTAAACATAGGATGGGCAAATGAAGTTTAACACTGAAAAGCCCCTGAGGATGTACGTGACACAGAGGGAGTGCAGTCAAGGTTCATCAGACTGGCTGCAGGGGTGGCAAGTTCGCTGTATGAGGAGAGATTGAGTGGACTGCGACTGTATGCGCTAGAGTCACAGAGTCACACAGCAGAGAAACAGGCCCTTCGGCCCATCTGGTCCATGCTGACTAAGATGTCCATCTAAGTTAGTTTCATTTGCCTGCATTTGGCCCCTAAACCTCTAAACCTTTCCTATCTGTGTACCTGTCTAAGTGTCTTTTAAATGATGTTCATGTTCCTGCCTTTGCCAGTTTGTTCCATATATAGACCACCCTCTGCGTGAAAAAGTTTCCCGTCACGTTCCTTTTACACATTTTACACACCTCTGTAAGGTAACCCCTCAGTCACCTATGCCTCACGGAATAAAGTCCCAGCCTGCCCAACCTCTCAGGCCCTCGAGTCCTGGCAACATCCTCGTAAATCTACTTTGCACTCTTAACTGTGTGGGAAACTAATTTGTCCACTGGAAAATTATCCTGTAAGGTGTCCTGTGGATGAGAACAAATAACTTTTAATCATTTCTTAAATAAAATAGCATTTTAATCCTATAACGTGAAACCAAATCTATAAGCAACAGGGGTAAAGTCTTGATGGTCACATCCAGTGTGGCTGAGAGTGGAGCCCATTCCCCAATGTTGTTGCTCAAATATTGTCAGGACGTAATTCCGATTATGTCCAAACAAGGGGAGGGAACTCACCAGAACTCACCTCAACTTGGTGCCAAATTTCTGGGCCCAGGGGTTGACACAGTGAAGGATCCTCACACCGACATCTTTGGGGTCCGACACAGGAATTGCCCATCACCCAAAGTGCAAGCACAGTCAGAGGCAACAGCTCTGCCAGAAGCCAGCACATCGTCTCCTCCAAGCCTTGCTGTTAACAAAGGTCCATCAGATAGAACGGGGCTATTTATTTATAGTGCATGGGACTGAGGATGACAACTCCCTGGTCTTTTCATTTCTTGGAGTATGCTGCAATTGTGAAATGCTGACGTTGGCTGCATATTGTCAAATGTAGTGTTGTTGGGAAAGTTCTCTCCTCTGTGCCTCTCTTGGGCAACATCCATTCTTCACCATCTGAATTAGAGTCATGGAGTCATACAGCACGGAAACAGGCCCTTCAGCCCAACTCGTCCATACTGACCAATTTGCCTGCTTGAGCTAGTCCCATTTGCCTGCGTTTGGCCTGTATCCCTCTAAACCTTTCCTGTCCATGTACCTGGCAAAAGGTCTTCTAAATGTTGTAATTGTACCACTTCCTCTGGCAGCTCGTTCCACACACCCACTGCCCTCTGTGTGAAAGGGTTGCCCCTCAGGTCCTTTTTAAATCTCTCCCCTCTCACCTTATCCCTACACCCTCTAGTTTTAGACTCCACTACCCTTTGATAAAGTCTGTGACCATTCACTTATCTATGTCCCTCATGATTTTATAAAGCTCTGTAAGGTCACCCCTCAGCCTCCTTCGCTCCAGGGAAAACAGTCCCAGCCTATGAGGATAGGGACTATAAAGTCAATAAGACATTGTCTTATGAGGATAGGTTGAGCGAGCTCGGGCTTTTCTCTTTGGAGCAAAGGAGGATGAGGGGTGACTTGATGGAGGTGAACAAGATGATAAGAGGCACAGATCGAGTGGACAGTCAGAGACTTTTTCCCAGGGCAACAATGGCTAACACGAGGGGGCATAATTTTAAGGTGATTGGAGGAAGGTATAAGGGGGATGTCAGGGGTGAGTTTTTTTACACAGAGAGTGGTGGGTGTGTGGAACGCACTGCCGGCAGAGGTTGTGGGAGCAGATACATTAGGGACATTTAAGAGACTCTTAGATAGACACATGAATGATAGAGAAATGGAGGGCGATGTGGGAGGGAAGGGTTAGATAGATCTCAGAGCAGGATAAAATGTCAGCACAACATCGTGGGCTGAAGGGTCTGTACTGTGCTGTTGTGTTCTATGTTCCATGTTCTATCCAGTTTCTCCATATAACTCAAGCCCTCCAGTCCTGGCAACTTCCTCGTGAATCTTTTCTGCACTCTGTCTGGCTTAATCACATCCTTCCTGTGGTGTGGTGACCAGAACTATAACACGATATTCCAGCTGCAATCTCACCAATATCCGATACAGATGTAAGCAGTGTCACAACTTTTATACTGGGAAGAGAGGAAGCACTTCCAGAGGCCGGTTTACAAGGCTTCTCAGTACCATTGGAGGAAAAGGAAGGACAAGCTCTCGGTAGATGATTTCTGCAACATGGGGTTCACTCCTTAGGGATTCTGAACTGGTCACCTCTTCAAAGAAAACGTGCAGAGAGGAACTGTGTTGAAGGATTGCAGGCACATTCACTAAATGACCGAAGTATAAAATTGGTAAATTGGTTTATTATTGTCACATGTACCAAGGTACAGTGGAAAACTATGTTTTGCATACCATCAACACAGATCATTTCATCACATCAGTATATTGAGGTAGTACAGGGGAAAACAATGCGGAATAAAGTGTTACAGTTACAGAGAAAGTGCAGTGCAGGCAGACAATAAGGTGCAAGGGCCACGACGAAGTAGATTGAGAGATCAAGAGTTCATCTTTATCATAGAAGAAATCCATTCAAGAGTCTTATAACAGCAGAATAGAAACTATCCTTGAGCCTGGTGGTACGTGCTCTCAGGCTTTTGTATCTTCTGCCCAATGGGAGGGGGGAGAAGAGAGAATGTCCAGGGTGAGTGGGGTCTTTGGTTATGTTGTCTGCTTTACCAAGGCAGCGGGAAGTGTAGACAGAGTCCCTGGAGGGGAGGCTGGTTTCCGTGATGTGCTGAGCTGTGTCCACAACCCTCTGCAGTGTCTTGCAGTGTTGGGCAGAGCAGTTGCCATACCAAGCCGTGATGCATCGGGATAGGATGCTTTCTATGGTGCATCGATAAAAATTGGTGAGTGTCAAAGGGGACATGCCAAATTTCTTTCCCCTCCTGAGGAAGTAGAGGCACTGGTGAGCTTTCTTGGCCGTGGCATCTACATGGACCAGGACAGGCTATTGGTGATGTTCACTCCTAGGAACTTGAAGCTCTCAATCCTCTCCACCTTAGCACCATTGATGTAGACAGGAACGTGTGCACTGTGCCACGTTATGAAGTCAAGGACCAGGTCTTTTGTTCTGCTGACACTGCTGGAAAGGTTGTTGTCATGACACCATGTCACTGGGCTCTCTACCTCCTTCCTGTACTCCAACTCACTGGTGTTTGAGATTCTGTCCAGTACGGTGGTGTTATCTGCAAACTAATTCAGACAAAACGAGGCAGACTTTTAACTTAAAGCCCCAAAATAAAGTGGGCAGTCAGGCAGTAAATAAACTAATTCACAGATCCCCTGCACTTTAATAAATTCGAAAAACCCTGAAGGTTCCTATTCTATCTGTCCTGCAAAAATTAAAGTGAATTATGTTTGGAGTGACATGTAGTGATGTGAGAGACCCCTAGATGGCAGCATTGGAGGGCAGGAGTCAATGAAAACCCAACCAGTGCTGCAAACATCGACTGATAAATACAAGTAAACATAAGATCCAGATTTCCAAAATAAATCAGCAGAGCAATCAAGCAGCATTGAAAGTGGTTTCCAGTAATAGAACATAGAACAGTACAGCACAATATGGGCCCATCAGCCCACAATGTTGTGCCAACATATATAAACCTACTCCATGATCAATCTAACCCTTCCCTCCTACACAGCCCATAACCCTCCATTTCCTTACATCCGTGTGCTTACCTAAGAGTCTTTTAGACGCCCCTATTGTATCAGCCTCTACCATCACCTCCGGCAGTGCATTCCAGATACCAACCACTCTCTGTGAAAAACCTACCTCTGATACCTCCTCAAACTTTCCTCCTCTCATCTTAAACTATTGTCCTCTGATATTGGTCATTGCCACCCTGGGGAAAAGGTGCTGGCTTTCCACTCTATCTATGCCTCCCATAATCTTATATACCTCTATCAAATCGCCTCTCATCCTCCTCCTCCCTAAAGAGAAAAGCCCTAGCTTGTTGAATCTATCCTCATAAGACATGCTCTCCAATCCAGGCAGCATCCTGGTAAATCTCCTCTGCACCCTCTCTGAAGCTTCCACATCCTTCCTATAATAAGGCGACCAGAACTGAACACGATACTCTAAGTGTGGTCTGACCAGAGTTCTGACCACTGTAACATTACCTCGCAGCTCTTGAACTCAATACCCCAACTAATGAAGGCGAACACACCATACGCCTTCTTAACCACCCTATCAACTTGCATGGCAACTTTGAGGGATCTATGGATGTGGACCCCAAGATCCCTCTGTTTCTCCACACTGCTCAGAATCCCACCATTAACCTTGTACTCCCTCTTCATGTTCGTTCTTCCAAAGCCTATCACTTCACACTTTTCCGGATTGAAATCCATCCGCCAACCTCTGCATCCCGTCTATATCCTGTTGTAACCTATGACGTCCTTCTACACTATCCACAACACCTCCAACCTTTGTGTCATCTGCAAACTTACTAACCCACCCCTCCACTTCCTCATCCAAGCCATTTATAGAAATCACAAAGAGCAGGGGTCCCAGAACAGATCCCTGCAGAACACCACTGGTCACCGACCTCCAGGCAGAATAAGCTCCAACTACTACCACCCTCTGCCTTCCATGGGCGAGCCAATTCCAAATCCAAGCAACCAAGTCACCTTGCCTCATGACTTTCTGGACGAGCCTACCATGGGGAACCTTGTCAAACACCTTACTAAAGTCCATGTACACCACATCCATCGCTCCACCTTCATCAATTTGTGTTGTCACCTCCTCGAAAAACTCAGGCTCATAAGGCACGACTTGCCCCTCACAAAGCCATGCTGACTATCCCTAATAAGACTATGCTTCTCCAAATGGTCATGAATCTTGTCCCTAAGAATCCTCTCCAATAGTTTGCCCACCACTGACGTAAGACTCACTGGTCTATAATTCCCAGGATTATCCCTTGAACAAGGGAACAACATTTGCCACCCTTCAATCCTCTGGTACCACTCCTGTAGCCAGTGAGGACATAAATATCATCGTCAATGCCCCAGCAATCTCTTTCCTCGCTTCCCGTAGTAACCTGGGGTATATCCCATCCGGCCCCGGGGACTTATCTACCCTAATGTTTCTCAGAAGCTCCAACTCTGCCTCTTTCTTAACCTCAACATGCTCTAGCACATGAGCCTGTTCTACGCTGTTCTCACATTCATCAAAGTCCTTCTCCCTGATGAACACAGAAGCAAAGTATTCATTAAGGATCTCCCCTACCTCCTCTGCCTCCAGGCACATGTTTCCCCCTTTATCCCTGAGCGGTCCTACCCTCACTCTAGTCATCCTCCTGTTCTTCACATACGTGTAGAACACCTTGGGGTTTTCCTTAATCCGACTCACCAAGGCCTTCTCATGCCCCCTTCTAGCTCTCCACGTCCCTTCTTAAGTTCCTTCCTGCTTACCTTGTAATTCTCAAGAACCTTGTCTGATTTTTGCTTCCTTAACCTTAACTATGCTTCCTTCTTCCTCTTGACTTACATTTAACTATGGTTCCTTCACCCTACCATCCTTTCCCTGACTCAGTGGGACAAAACTATCCAGAAGCCCATGCAAGTGTTCCCTAAAGAGCCTCCACATTTCTGCTGTGCATTTCCCTCAGAACATCTGTTCCCAATTTACACTCCCAAGTTCCTGCCTAATACTGTTGTAATTAGCCCTCCCCTAATTAAAAACTTTCCCATATTGTCTGCTCCTATCCCTGTTCATGGCTAGCAAAAGGTCAGGGAGTTGTGATCTCCGAAATGCTCACCTACTGAGAGGTCTGTCACCTGACCAGGCTCATTGTCTAGTACCAGATCCAGAATGGCCTCTCCTCTAGTCGGCCTGTCCACATTCTGTGTCAGGAATCCTTCCTGGACACACCTGACAAATTCTGCCCCATCTAAACCTTTGGCACTAAGGAGGTGCCAATCAATATCAGGGAAGTTGAAGTCACCCATGACAACAACCCTGTTATTTTTGCACCCTTCCAAAATCTGCCTCCCGATCTTCTCCTCGGGGTTCCAGTGGATTTTAGGGATTCTATAGAATGTTCCCAATAGTGTGATCGCTCCCTTCCTGTTTCTGACTTGCACCCACACTGACTCAGTAGACGATCCCTCCACGAATCCTCTCTTTCTACAGCTGTGATACTACCCCTGATTAATGATGCCACTAGCCCCTCCCCCCTTTTACCTCCTCCCCTGTCCCTTTTAAAACATCTAAACCCCGGAACATCAAGCAGCCACTCCTGCCCTTGCAACAGCCAAGTCACTGTAATGGCCACAACATTGTAATTCCATGTACTGATCTGTGCTCTGAGTTCATCCCCCTTATTCCCAATACTTCTCGCATTAAAGTAAACACATTTCAACCCATCCAACTAACTGCATTTATGCCTGTCCCCTGCCTGTCCTTCCCCATGGTCTCTCTGCATATCACATCTACCTTTACACCAACTGCTCCATCATCCGACCTAACACTCGTCTCTGGACAACCCCTAACCTCATGACCCTGGATATCATGATTCTCGGCTGGGAGGTTGCAGAGACTCGATGGAGCAAACAACCTCCTTCTGTGTTACAATAAGTATGTGAAATGTGAGAACAAATGCCTCCTCATGTCCATCTCAAATCTTCTTTCAATAGGATCCCATTCTTCTGAACTCCAATGAGTACAGGTCTTAACCTACTCCAGGCCTACAGTGGTTCAAGAAGGCAGCTCACCACCACCTTCTCAGGGGCAACTAGGGATGGGCAATGAAATGCTGGCTCAGCCTGTGAAGCCCACACCCCTTGAATGAATAAAGAAAACCCATCTCTTCATGTATTAAGCCCATCATTTGGGTGAATATGACCAATCAGTGTGCTTCCAGCCCATTCTCCCAACATCAAAGGGAAGGACTTGAAGCAAAGGTAAAGCACAAAGCTGGCATTTGAAAATATCAATTTTCCCAATAAATATCGTACCCACAATCTCTGGGATAAGGAATAAAAATGTATTCTACTTCAGGATGAATAGAACAGACAGACATATTATGTGTCCCCTTTGACCCTCACCAAGTTTTATCAATGCACCATAGACAGCATCCTATCCAGATGCATCATGGCTTGGTACGGCAACTGCTCTGTCCAGGACTGCAAGAAACTGCAGAGAGTTGTGGACACAGCCCAGCACATCATGGAAACAAGCCTCCCCTCCACGGAGTCTGTCTACACTTCTCGCTGCCTCGGTAAAGCAGCCAGCATAATCAAAGACCCCATCCGCCCCAGACATGTGGGACGAGCTGCCAGAGGAAGTGGTAGAGGCCGGTACAATTACAACGTTTAAAAGACATTTGCACAGGTACGTGGATAGAACAGGTTTAGATGGATATGGGCCAAACGTGGGCAAACGGGACTCACTCAGAATTGTACCTTGGTCGGCATGGATGAGTTGGGCCGAAGGGCCTGTTTCCGTTCTGTATAACTCTGTGACTCTATGAAAGGAAATCTATCGCCAGGTTTGTGACCCCAGACCAAAAGCAATGTAGTTAACGCAAAGCAATGCTCGAGCAGCCCACTCAGTTACAGCATCTGTGTTAAACACAAGATTTAGAACATAGAACATAGGAACATAGAACATTAGAGCACAGTACAGGCCCTTCGGCCCACAATGTTGTGCTGATGTTTTAACCTGCTTTAAGATCCATCCAAACCTTCCTTCTCACACAGTCCCCCATTTCTTTATCATTCATGTGTCTATCTAAGAGTCTCTTAAATGTCCCTAATGTATCTGCCCCCACAACCTCTGCCGGCAGTGCGTTCCACGCACTCACCACTCTCTGTGTAAAAACTTACCCCTGACATCTCCCTTATACCTTCCTCCAATCACCTTAAAATTACGTCCCCTCGTGTTAGCCATTGTCGCCCTGGGAAAAAGTCTCTGACTTGTCCACTCGATCTATGCCTCTTATCATCTTGTACACATACAGCGGACAGACATTAACCCTTGAAGAAAATGAAACTTAGGAGCAGGGGTCAGCCACCCAGCCATTCGAACCTGCTCCACCGTTCATTAAGGACATGACTGATCTCCTACCTCAGTGCCAATTTCCTGAACTTCCCCATAACCCTTGAATTCCTTAACATCCAGACGTCTATCGAGCCGTGTAGTGGACCAAAAACTGAGCCTCTCCAGTCCTCCAGGAGAGGGAATTCCCGAGATTCACTGCACTCTGAGTGAAGAACTCTCTCTCCGTCTCAGTCCGAAACAACCTCCCCCTCATTCTCAATCTCAATCTCTGTCCCTGGTGCGGGAACCCCTCATTCAAGGGAAGCATCTGGCCTGTTAATCCCTTTAAGAACTGGATTCAGACACAGCAAAGGCTTTTGCAGTCCAGTCGAGTTTATGAGTAGTGTTCAAAAACATCTTGGGGTTGCTACCAATTTTTCTTTCAATTTGTGTGATATTTATGGTCGGGGCAGTATTGACTAATGCCAGCATTTACTGCTTGCTCCTTGATACCCTATAGTCCTTCTGGTGAAGGTATTCCAATGGTGCTTTTGGGGAGCGAGTTCCAGGATTCGGACCCAATGATGTTCAGGACTTGAGTGTGAGCTTCACTGAGTGATAGAGAGAGGTTGAGCAGACTAGGACTGTATTAATTGGAGTGAAGGAGAATGAGTGGCGTGTAAAATCATGAGGAGCATAGATCGGGTGAAGCACACAGTCTGTTTTCCAGGGTTGGGGAATCAAGGACTAGAGGGCACAGGTTTAGGGTGGCAGGGGAAAGATTTAGCAGGGTCTTGAGGGGCAAATTTTTCACCCAGAGTGGAGTCCATATCTGGAATGAGCCGCCAGAGGAAGTGGTTGAGGCAGGTACATTAATAACACTTACAAAGCATTTGGACAGGTACATGGATTGGAAAGGTTTAGAGGGATATGGGGCAAATGAGGGCAAATGGGACTGGGTTAGATGGGATGGCATGGCCTGCTTGGGCCGCAAGACCTGGTTCCGTGCTGTATGACTCTGTGACTCTGTGTTGAGAGAACTGTGATATATTTCTAAGTCAGGTTGGTTTGTAGTGTGGAGGGGAACCTGCAGGTGGTGGCGTTCCCATGCGCCAGAAGCCCTCGTTGTTCTTGGTGACTGATATTGTGGGTTGGGGAAGTGGTGTTGGAGAGGCATAGAAAGGTCACTGCCGTGCCGTTTTGTAGACAGCGTACATTGCAACCACTCTGCACTAATGGAACAGGTACCGATTGGTTAGGGTGGTGGGTAGGACATCAGTCAAGCCAATCGTTTTTCCGGAAGTGTGTTGGAACCGTGCTCATCCAGGGACACGGAGCTGAATGCTGAGCTAAACTGATCCCATGCATTGATTTATTTCTTGCAATAAGTGACAAGTTTACCATTTTGCTTGGATTTCATTACTAAGGCTTCTGTTAACGTTACAGCAGCCTGTGTCTGCTGAGATCAGATTAGGTCAGATTAGTTTGTAGTCATATACACCAGTATGCAATGAAATTCCTTGCTTGCATGAAGCTCACAGAGTAAACAGTGTACACAGTAATAATAAATACAGCAATAAATACAGCGATGAGTGCAGATCAACAGAATGGTGCAGAGATTGTAGGGCAGTCTGAAGTAGTCTAAAAAGAAATGCTAGAGTGTCAATAACTGAGAGAGAAGAGTCCGAGATCGTGGCAGCACCACCGGGAAGGGGATGTGAAAGAGGTGGTTGGTTCAGAAGTCTGACAGCAGTGGGGAAGAAGCTGAGAGATGATGTGGTGGTTATACTGAGGTCAGCTATCAAGGAGAATCCTGCAGGTCTGGATGGATGCAAGGCAAAACCTCTGGTTTTTGCTAGTATGGTTTTTATTCATTTAACTCGGTAAATTGGTTTATTATTGTCACATGTACTGAGGTGCAGTGAGAAACTCTGTTTTGCATACCATCCATACAGATCATTTCATCACATCAGTGCATTGAGGTAGTAGAAGGGAAAACAATAACAGAATGCAGAATAAAGTATTACAGTTACAGAGAAAGTGCAGTGCAGGCAGACAATAAGGTGCAAGGCCATAACGAGGTAGATTGTGAGGTCAAGAGTCCATTTTTTCATATTTGGTATTGGTTTATTATTGTCACTTGTACCAAGTTACAGTGAAAAACTTGTCTTGCATACCGATCATACAGGTCACTTCATTATACAGTGCAGTTACATTGAGTTAGTACAGAGTGCAATGAGGTAGTACAGGTAAAAACAGTAACATTACAGAGTAAAGTGTCACAGCTACAGAAAAAGTGCAATGCAGGTAGACAATAAGGTGCAATGTCACAACAAGGTAGATCGTGAGGTCGGAGTCCATCTCATTGCATAAGGGAACCGTTCAATAGTCTTATCACAGTGAGATAGAAGCTGTCCTTAAGTCTGGTGGTATGTGCCCTCAGGCTCCTGTATCTTCTACTCGATGGAGGAGGTGAGAAGAGAGAATGTCCTGGGTGGGTGGGGTCTTTGACTATGTTGGCTGCTTCACCAAGACAGCGAGAGGTAAAGACAGAGTCCAAGGAGGGGAGGCTGGTGTCCATGATGCGCTGGGCTTTGTCCACAACTCTCTGCTGTTTCTTGCAGTCCTGGGCAGAGCAGTTGCTGTACCAAGCCGTGATACATCCAGATAGAATGCTTTCTGTGGTGCATTGATAAAAGTTGGTGAGAGTCAAAGGGGACATACTGAATTCCTTCAGCTTCCTGAGGAAGTAGAGGTGCTGGTGAGCCTTCTTGGCTATGGCATCTACAAGATTTGACCAGAACAGGCTGTTGGTGATGTTCACTCCCAGGAACTTGAAGCTCTCAACCCTCTCGACCTCAGCACCATTGATGTAGACAGGTGCATGTACACTGCCCCCTTTCCTGAAATGACCAGCTATTTTGTTTTGTTGACATTGAGGGAAAGGTTGTTGTCATGACACCATGTCACTAAGCTCTCTATCTCCTTCCTGTACCCCGACTCATCGTTGTTTGAGATACGGCCTACTAAGGTGGTATCATCTACAAACTTGTAGATGGAGTTAGAGCAGAATCTGGCCACGCAGTCACGAGTATATAGGGAGTAGAGTAGAGGGCTGAGGATGCAGCCTTGGGGGCACCAGTGTTGAGAATAATCGTGCCAGAGGTATTGCTGCCTATCCTCACTGTTTGCGGTCTGTTGGTCAGAAAGTCAAGGATCCAGTTACAAAGGGAGGTGTTGAGTCCCAGGCCTTGGAGTTTGGTGACGAGTTTGCTTGGAATTATAGTACTGAAGACAGAGCTGTAGTCAATAAACAATAGTCTAACGTAGGTGTCTTTACTGTACAGATGCTCCAGAGATGTGTGTACGGCCAGGGAAATTGTGTCCGCTGTAGACCTGTTTCGGCGATAGGTGAATTGCAGTGGGTCAAGGTTGTCTGGGAGGCTGGAGTTGATGCGGGCCATGACCAGCCTCTCACAGCACTTCATGATGGTGGATGTCAGAGCCACTGGTCGGTAGTCATTGAGGCACATTACCTTGCTTTTCTTCGGTACTGGGATGATAGTGGTCTTCTTAAAACAGGTGGGAACCTCAGATTGAAGCAGGGAGAGGTTAAATATGTCTGCAAATACCCCTACCAGCTGATCAGCACAAGATCTGAGCCAGGTGCTTTCCTTGTGTTCACTCTCCGGAAGACTGATCTTATGTCCTCCACTGTGATCACAGGTTGCATTGGAGGCTGTCAGGGTGGGTGGTGACAATCCACTTCCCTTCTGTTCAAAGGAACCAGAAGGGAAACACTGTACTAGGGGACCGTTCAAGGATAGAAGCTGTCCTTGAGCCTAGTGGTACGTGCTTTCAGGCTTTTGTATCTTCTGCCCGATGGGAGAGGGGAGAAGAGAGAATGACCTGGGTGGGAGGGGTCTTTGATTATGCTGCTTTACCGAGGCAGCGAGAAGTGTAGACAGAGTCCATGGAGGGGAGGCTGGTTTCCGTGATGCGCTGGGCTGTGTCCACAACTCTCTGCAGTTTCTTGCGGTCACGGGCAGAGCAGTTGCCATACTAGGCATAATGCGAGGATCTGGCAAACGGAATGTAATGTGTTAAGCGTGAATTTGAGCATTCTAACGGGATATATAATTGTTTAAACGATAAAGGGCAGTGGACTTTGTATAACTCGATGACCCTTCCTCCCTGCCCCTGTCCCTCACTCTTGCCCCTTTGCCTTGCCCGTTGCCTTCCAGCCCCTTCCCACCTGTCCCCCACCCCCTTCTACATCCCAGAAGGAGGCCTCCTGGAGAACTCTCCCTATTTTTACTGCCTCTTCCATCACAATGAGCGGTGATTAATGAGCTGTCCAATTAACGTCGGTCAGAGAGCAGCAATTTCACCAGTGTTCTATCCATGCGGTAATTACAACTCGGGAAGAGAGGGGGGGCGTGAACCATCATCTCGCCGGTCGAGAGACCTGAAGGTCATGGAGGACGGGGGCCACAGCTGCCTCAGGCTCAGGGGAGCCAGGATCAGAATGAGCTGCTCCATAAACCTGGCAATGACAGCAAAACAATTGTTCCCCAAGCTGACACTACAGAAACCAGCTGAGAAAGAGAGAAGAATTCAATGGAAACTGCAAACATATCTGAAGAAAAGAACTGCATTTCTATAGCAACTTTCACTTCCCTTTCAAGACAACTCAGAGTTCCTTATAGCCAATTTTGAAGTGCAGCCACTGTTGTAATGGAGTCGAGTCACAGAGTTATACAGCACGGAAACAGGCCCTTCGGCCCAACTCGTCCATGCCGACTGTGTTGCCCAATGAGCTAGACCCATCTGCCCACGTTTGGCCCATAACCCTCTGAACCTCTCCTATCCATGGACATCTAGATGGCTTTTAAATGTTGCTAATGTGCCCGCCTCAACCACTATATCTGGCAGCTCATTACAAATACGCACCACCGTTTGCGTGAAGAAGCTGCCCCTGATGTCCCTTTTAGGTAAGATAAGATAAGATACGGTATCTTTATTAGTCACATGTACATCGAAAAACACAGTGAAAGGCATCATTTTGCGTAAAGTGTTCTGGGGACAGCCCGCAAGTGTCGCCACGCTTCCGGCGCCAACATAGCACGCCCACAACTTCCTGACCCGTACGTCCTTGGAATGTGGGAGGAAACCGGAGCACCCGGAGGAAACCCACGCAGACACGGGGAGAATGTACAAACTCCTTACAGACAGTGGCCAGAATTGAACCCAGGTCGCTGGCGCTGTAATTGCATTACACTAACCGCTACACTACCATGCCTACCCCTGATCTTAAACCTATGCCCCCTTGTTTTTAGCGCCCCCTCCATGGGAAAAAGACGATGTGCTTTCACTCTGTCTGTGCCCTTCATAATCTTATCAGGTCACCCCTCAATCTCCTGCGTTCCAGGGAATAGATCCCTAATCTACACAACCTCTCCCTGTAACTCAGGCCCCCAAATCCAGGCAAAATCCTGATAAATTTTTTGTAGGATAATGTATGAGAAAGCAACAGCCAATATGTACATAGCAAGATTCCAAAATCAATGATGTACTGATGAGCACAGGCTTTTCCTTTGGGAGAGGGATAAATACCAGCAAGATTTTTTTTCTGAAATAGTGACCTTGGGATCTTGTCTATCTGACTGAGCGAGCAGATGAGGCCAGGGGGCTGAACCTTCCTCTTGGGTACCTCACTCACTGTGATTCTTTGCGGTCGACAGAAGTCTATTGGTGGACGAAGCGGCAATTTCCTCTCCCTCACCTGTGCTGTACAGTGGACTCCCCTCAGATTCCTGGGCTATGGGCCAGACGCGGGAGGATGGGACCAGCTTGCTGGGCAACGCAGTTGGCATGGATGAGTTGGGCCATACCTGGCAGGAAAATCTCTGACAGCCTTGCGCTGCTCAGAGGTACCATCACCTACGTGCAGGACAGAAGGGTGGATGTCTGCCTGGTCAGCTTGGACCAGGAGAAGGCTTTCGACAGGACTTCACACACAGTACATGTTGGATGTGCTCTCCAAAATGGGTTTTGGGGAGGGAGTCAGGAACTGGATCCAACTGCTCCATGTGGATATCCCATAGTGCACTCCAAATCAATGGGTGGAAGACAGTTTCCCCATCAAGTCTGGAGTCAGGCAAGGCTGTCCACTCTCCCTGTCTTGTATGTGTGCTGCACAGAACCCTTTGCCGAATCCATCAGGAAGGACGAGAACACAAGAGGGGTGACGTTGTCGGGCAGTGGGGGCACACAAGTCAAAACCTCCCTGTACGTGGACGACGTCGCTGTCTTTTGCTCAGACCCACGGCAGTTCGCAGATTGATCAGCATCTGTGACCAGTTTGAGTTGGCGTCGGAGGCCAGAGTCAACCGCAGGAGGAACGAGGCCGTGCTCTTCGGTAAATGGCCCGATCGATCCAATGTCCCCTTCACCATCAGGTCTGACTACTTGAAGGTGCTGGGGGTCTGGTTCGGAGGGGCTGAGGTGTGTAACAAGAATTGACTGGAGTGGATTGGGAGGGTAAAACAAAAATTAGGTTTGTGGAAACGGTGTTCTCTGTCAATAACTGGGAGGAACTTGGTCATCAGGTGCGATGTGCTCTCTGGCCTGCTGTACCTGGCGCAGGTGTGGCCTGTTCCTCGCTCCTCTGCCTTGGTAATCACCTGGGACATCTTCCAGTTTATCTGGGGGTCCAAGATAGAGCGAGTCTGATGGGCCACGCTGCACAAGTCCCCTGAGAATGGGGGCAAAAAGTGTACTCAATGTTGCCCTCATCCTGATGACCACCTTTGTGTGTGACTGTATCAGTCGGTGTGTGGACCCCAAGTACGTGGGCACCAAGTGTCACTACTTGCTGAGGTTCTACCTGTCCCTGGTGTTGTGGAGGATGGGCCCGGCCCCTCTACCACCCAATGCCCCAGTCAGCTGGACGTTGCTGCACTACCTACCCTTTGTGGAAGAGATCTTCCAAGTGAACACCTTTGACCACAGGTCCATCAGGCAGTGGTCAGTGCGGAACGTCCTGCAGACGCTGCAGGACAGGGACACTGTGGATTCTGTGAGTTTGTTCCTTGAGCAAATGGTCCAAACCATCTGGTAGAATGCCTCATCGCCAGATCTGACCAACAAGCACCAAGACCTGGCTTGGCTGGCGGTGAGAGGTGCCCTCCCAGTCAGAGCTTTCCTCTACAGACGACACATCACCCCCAATACACGCTGCCTTCGGGATGGCTGCGGGGGGGAGGAGACGATCACCCACCTCTTTGTGTCTGTGGATTTACTAAGAGGGTGTGGAGACGTATGCGAGGGTTCGTGTCCCGGTTCATCCACAGCAGCTGCATGACAGAGGACTCTCTGATCTCCGGGCTGTTCCCGGGGACGCACACCGAGACAGACATCAAGTGCTGCTGGAAGGTCATCAACTCGGTGAAGGACGCCCTTTGGTCTGCCGGAAACTTGTTGGTCTCCCAGCTCAGCGAGATGTCCATAAGGGAATACTGCTGACTGACACAGTCCCGGCTGCAGGAGTCCATGCTGAGGGACGCACTGAAGCTCAGTGCAGCCAGTTCTGAGTCTCTGTGGGGAAGGACCACAGTCTGGGCTCCCCCCACCACCGCACACGGAGGGGCAGAGGTGGGTGGGGAAGCCCCTCGAACAATGAAAGAGGTATCACCTCAGGGGTCACATAAGTGGCAATGGTGCTGTGTTTGTGTGTTTCTTTACTCTTTAAATTTTACACCACTGAATGTAACGATCATGAATGTTAAGCTTTTGTATTTTGCACTGTTTCCTCCCTTTGTATACGTATATTTTTTATTATGAATAAAGTTTATTTTTGAAATAAAAAACAGAGTTGGGCCGAGGGTCCGGTTCCCATGCTGGAAGACTGGGGACTCCCTAGGGGATCCAGTGGGACATCTGCTGGACCCAGCTCTGAGGCTGGGGTCCACCCGCTGAGCTTGTTTCAGGCACCTGGGACATGTTCAATGTCCCAGTGATGTCAGGGGGCAGGAAGAGCTGCCACAGAAAAGGACGGTTACATTGGTTTGATGCAGTTTGTTTAAACATGTTTAAAGATAAAAAGCATGTGTATGGGTAGGTGAGTGTGTGTGTGTGTGTGTGTGTGTGTGTGTGTGTGTGTGTGTGTCCCTCTGTGTGAGTGAATGTGTGTGTGTCAGTGTGTGTGTGGTGTGTGTGTGTCTGTCTGTGTGGTGAGTGTGTGAGTGTGTGTGTATGTGAGTGAGTGTGTGTGTGTCTCTGTGTGTGTCTGTGTGTTTGTGTATGCGTGTGTGTGTGTGTGTGTGTGTGTGTGTGTCTGCATCTATATGTGTGTGTGTGTGTGTGTAAATGAGTGCATGTGTGTAGGTGAGCAAGTGTGTGTCTGTGTGTATATCCGTGTGCATGTGTCTGTGTGTGTGTGTCTGCCTGTCTGTGTGAGTGTATTTTAGCACCTTTAAACATTTTACAAGAAATTTGACCTGTTTGGTATTTTTACTAGTTAACAGTTCATTGGTGTTTTCGAACATTTGGGAATGAATTCATCAGTGTCAAAGACATTCAGTTTCTTTATCCCCCCCAGCCCTTGTTCCCTTCAGTTTTACCCTTCTGATGAAGGGGCCAGAACAGGAAGTCATGTTGCAGCTGTATAAAACTTTGGTTAGGCCGCACTTGGAGCATTGTGTGCAGTTCTGGTTGCCCCATTACAGGATGTGGAGGCTTTGGAAAGGGTACAGAAGAGGTTCACCAGGATGTTGCCCAAATTAGAGGGCACAAGCTATAAGTAGCGGTTGGACAAACTTGGGTGGTTTTCTCTGGAGCGTCGGAGGCTGAGGGGAGACCTGATAGGAGTTTATAAAATTATGAGAGGCACAGAGAGAGTAGACAGCCAGGGTCTTTTTCCCAGGGTAGAAACGTCAAATACCAGACATGCATTTAAGGTGAGAGGGGGAAAGTTCAAAGGAGATGTGCGGGGTAAGTTTTTTACACAGAGAGTGGTGGGTGCCTGGAACGGGCTGCCGGGGAGGTGGTGGAGGCAGATACGATAGACGTGTTTAAGAGGCTGTTAGACAGACACATGAACGTGCAGGGAATGGATATGAATGGATTATGTGCAGGCAGAAGTGACTAGATTAATTTGGTGTTGTGTTTGGCGCAGACATAGTGGGCCGAAGGGCCTGCTCCTGTGCTGTACTGTTCTATGTTCTATGAAACCTTCACTGTTTCTCCTTCCACAGATGTTGCCTGACCTGTTGATTGTTTCCAACTTTTTTTGTTTTGATTTAGTGTTGATGCCACAGTTGGTCGAACCCTTGAGCTCCCGAGGCACCTTTATTGTCCTCTCACTGTCTGCCCCACGGCCAAATGCTGGTCTTCCTCAGGCCAAGAAGGCCTCCTTACAAGGTAGGGGGCAGGCACGGTAGTGCAGCGGTTAGTGTAACACTATTACAGCACCAGTGACTTGGGTTCAATTCCTGCCGCTGTCTGTAAGGAGTTTGTACGTTCTCCCCGTGTCTGCGTGGGTTTCCTCCGGGTGCTCCGGTTTCCTCCCACTTTCCAAAGACGTATGGGTTAGGAAGTTGTGGGCATGCTATGTTGGTGTCGGAAGCGTGGTGACACTTGCGGGCTGCCCCCAGAACACTCTATGCAAAGTGATGCATTTCACTGTGTGCTTTGATGTACATGTGACTAATAAAGATATCTTATCTTATAAACTTTGATGTTTCCCAAATGATTTCAGTGGCCAATCCCTGAGCTGAATGCTCAGTGTAATATTTCCTTAATTTGTTACCTTATTGCTTATAGACCTGACAGGTTCCTGTGGCCACCATGCTGAAGACAAAGTTGGGGGGGGGAGGTGCATGGGGGGGCAAGGACTGCATCCCAGGTCGGGCCTGGGTTTGAAGTTACATTTATTGGGGTGTGTGTTTGACGAGACTGTCTGCTGCTCCCTTGGGCTGGTTTGGGCCAGTGTCACATTTACCCCCCTGGTGCGATGAGAAATCTCGTTCTGTTGCTTCTCTTCCAGATCAGCATCTTCCATGGCTTAATGTACTGAAGATAGGACTTTGGTCGTTAATTGTATCCCCTGGGAGGAGGGATCATTTCAATTAAGGATGTTTCTACGTGCAGTAAAACATAAACCATCACCTTCCCCCATGAATTAACATCTGGGCTGAGTGCTCCAGCTATTGAGAACATGTAGAGTCTTTCTCTAATGTTGTTTGTCATTTATATAAATGACTTGGATGTAAATGTACAAGGTATGGTTAGTAAGTTTGCAGATGATACTAAAATAGGTGGTGTTGTAGACAGTGTAGAAGGTTATGATCAGTTACAGGGGGATCTTGATCAGCTGAGGATTGGCAAATGACTCAATCCAGATAAATGTGAGGTATTGCATTTTTACAGATCAAACCAGGGTAGGGCTTTTACAGTGAACTAGGTACTTGCACTCTTAGATCCCTCTGTTCCTGGAGAATTATGGAACAGAGGGACCTATGAGCACAAGTGCATAGTTCGGTGAAAGTGGTGTCACAGGGAGATAGGGTGGTGATGAAGGCGTTCGGCATGCTGGCCTTCAACAGTCAGGGCATTGAGTATAGGAGTTGGGATGTTGCAGTTATACAAGACGTTGAAGAGGCTACACTTGGAGCACTGTGTACAGTTTTGGTCTCCCTGTTACAGGAAAGATGTTATTAAACTAGAAAGAGTACAGAAAAGATTTACCAGGATGTTGCCTGGACTTGGGGGCCTGAGTTACAAGGAGAGGTTGTGTAGACCAGGACTTTACTCCCTGGAATCTAGGAGATTGAGGGATTGACCTGATAGAGGTGTATAAGATCATGAGGGACATAGACAGGGTGAAAGCACACAGTCTTTTTCCCAGGGAGGGGGTGCTAAAAACAAGAAGGCATAGGTTTAAGATCAGAGGCAGAGATTTAAAAGGGACATCAGGGGCAGCTTCTTCACACAAAGAGTGTTGCGTATTTGGAATGAGCTGCCAGAAATAGTGGTTGAGGCGGGCACATCAGCAACATTTAAAATCCATCGAGATAAGTACATGGATAGGAGAGGTTTAGAGGGCTATGGGCCAAACGTGGGCACATGGGATCTGCTCGCTGGGCAACACAGTCAGCATGGACGAGTTGGGCTGAAGGGCCTGTTTCCATGCTGAATGACTCTGT
Source organism: Pristis pectinata (assembly GCF_009764475.1). Taxonomy (NCBI): domain Eukaryota; kingdom Metazoa; phylum Chordata; class Chondrichthyes; order Rhinopristiformes; family Pristidae; genus Pristis; species Pristis pectinata. Next base: position 3,846,237 of record NC_067407.1, on the reverse strand, counting down.
GACTATGTCTCTAATAATGCTGCCTCTTACACAAAGTCTGTGCTGAGCATGAAGCCAATTTATACTAATCCCATCTACCTGCACATGACCCATATCCCTCCATTCCCTGCCTGTTCCTCTAAGTGTCTGCCTAAATGCCTCTTAATCACCACTATCCTATCTGCCTCCACCACCTCCCCTGGCAGTGTGTTCCAGGCACCCACCACTCTCTGTGTAAAAATCCTACCCCACTCATCTCGTTTAAACTTTCCCCCTCTCACCTTAAAGCTACGACCTCTAGTATTTGACATTTCCAACCTGGGAGTAAGAATGTCTACTCTATCTATGCCTCTCATAATTTTATAAACTTCTATCAGGTCTCCCCGCTCCAGAGAAAACAACCCAAGTTTGTCCAACCTCTCCTTATAGCTCTTGCCCTCTAATCCAGGCAGCATCCTGGGGAACCTCTTCTGTATCCTTTCCAAAACTTACACATCCTTCCCGTAATGGGATGACCTAAACTGCACACAGTACTCCAAATGTGGCCCCAACCAATGTTTCATACAGCTGCAAGATAACTCCTTGACTCTTATACTCAATGTCCCAACTGATGAAGGCAAGCTTGCTGTACGCCACCTTTACCACTCTATCTGTCTATGTTGCCACTTTCAGGAAGTTATGGACCTGTACCCCAAGAGCCCTCTGTACATTAGTGCTCCCAAGGGTCCTGCCGGTTACTGTATATCTTCCTCTCACATTTGACTTCCCAACATGAAACATCTCACACTTGCCCAGATTTAGCTCCATCTACCCATATCTCCAACTGATCCATGTCCTACTGTATCCTTTCACAATATTCCTCACATCCACAAACTTACTAATCAGCCCATCTAACGTTTTCACCCAAGTCATACATTGATTCTCTGAATATCTAAAAAATTACAAGAAGGTCTAGGTTGGGGTTGTTTTCTTTGGAACAAAATCGTGTGAAGGGAAATTTTACTAATCAACATCCCAGTGAACATCTTCTGCACCCTCTCCAAAGCCTCCACATCCTTCCTGTAACGGGGCGACCAGAACTGCACACAATACTCCAAGTGCGGCCTAACCAAAGATTTTCACAGCTGCAACATGACTTCCTGACTCTTATAGTCAATGCCCTGACTGACAAAGGCAAGCATACCGTATGTTTTCTTTACCACCTTATCTATTTGGTAGTAATGATCAGTAGCCCAGAAAGAAGAAGCAGGATGGATCTATACACAAAAAGTGCTGGAGGAACTCAGCAGATCAGGCAGCATCCATGGAGGGAAATAAACAGTCGACGTTTCGGGTTGAGAATTTCCTTGGCAGAGAGGTCTGCAATGAATTAAGTTAATTTTTAGAAGGATTAGAGTCACTGAGAAACAAGAACTTTTGCAGGTTGAGTGCTGGGGTCTGGAACTCGGTGACTGAAAGAGGGATGAAGGCAGAGAGACCCATCACATTTAAACAGGATGAACATCTGGACAGTTGTCCAGATGGGTTTTTGGGGTCCAAGTCCATAGCTCGCTGAAAGTTCCCACAAATAGATAGGGTGGTAAAGAAAGCGTACGGCATGTTTGCCTTCGTCAGTCAGGGCATTGAATATAAGAGTCAGGAAGTCACGTTGCAGCTGTATAAAACTTTGGTTAGGCCGCACTTGGAGTATTGTGTGCAGTTCTGGTCGCCCCATTACAGGAAGGGTGTGGAGGCTTTGGAGAGGGTGCAGAGGAGGTTCACCAGGATGTTGGGTCAAAGGACCTATTCATGTGCTGTACTCTTCTATGTTCCATGTAAACGATGTGTGGTTAGTTGAGTAAAATATCAGTGAGGTAAAAGATCAGCTATGATCCAACTGAATATCCAACTCCTACTGTTTTTCTGTATGTTCTCTGCACCATCTCTGGGCCTATCACGTCCTGCTGTGTGGTGACCAAACCACACTATCTGGTGTTTTTTACTGTCACCGCATCACCTCACTGCCCTGCCTCCACCAGTAAAGGCAAATATCCCTTCTTAAGCGGTTAGCGTAATGCTATTACAGCGGCAGTGACCCGGGTTCAATTCCGGCCACTGTCTGTAAGGAGTTTGTAAGTTCTCCCCGTGTCTGCATGGGTTTCCTCCGGGTGCTCCGGTTTCCTCCCACGTTCCAAAGACGTACGGGTTAGGAAGTTGTGGGCATGCTATGTTGGTGCCGGAGGCGTGGCGACACTTGCAGGCTGCCCCCAGAACACTCAACGCAAAAGATGCATTTCACTGTGTGTTTTGATGTACATGTGACTAATAAAGATAGCTTATCTTATCTTATAACCAGGGTTCCCCTTGTCCCAGTCACTATCCTACCTCCCACCCAATCCACCCAGCCAATGGAGAAAGATTCTCTCTACCTATAGTCCCGGATTATTTATTTTGCTATCACTGTATTCGTGGTGGAAACGGAGGACTGGAAACGGAGAAAGCTGAAGGTCATCGCTAACCCGGAGGAGGCAGAGATGAGGTTCTCTCATTGATTAGCTCATCAGAGCCATTTAAGGACCAAAGTGGCTTCTTTACCACATCTCTCTTTGACATCAGGGAGCTGAAATCATGGTCACCAGAGACGGCGATTAATCAATCCCCATTGTACCTGTAAAGGACTGAGCAAAAAACATTTTGAAGTGTTTGGGATGGTTCAGGAAGAATCAGGTCACGACAGCTCATAGATCTACAGAACAGACCCTGTGGAGCATCTGGCAATGGGATGTAAGAAGCACACGGCTCTTTTACAAATCTTTCCTTTCTTCTTTGTGGTAAGTAATTAGCACATCGCTGTTAATGAACAATCACCGCTTGACCTTGCTGAGATGAGTATTTTGTTGTCTGCTGGATCCTTGTTTCTGAATAGCTGCTAATTGCAAGAATTGGAGAATTTGAATTGTTAATAAATATCAGCTGGATACTGGGGATGTTAAAAATACAAAGCCGGAGCTCATCTCTTCACGCCTTGTCCAGTGTCTCAAATGTTGAGCCCATTGTTTCGTTCGATTCTGTGGAAATAAGTTAAATCAGGAGAGTCAGCCAGTAAATGTAGAACGAAAATCAAAAAAGTGCAGATACTAGTAATGTGAAACAGAAACAGTAAATGCTGAAAATACTCAACAAGTCAGGCAGGATCTGTGGAGAGAGAAACAGAGGTTGGTATTGGCATTGTTTTATTATTGTCACTTGTACCGAGGTACAGTGAAAAACTTGTCTTGCATACCGATCGTACAGGTCAATTCATTACACAGTGCATTGAGGTAGTACAGGGTAAAAACAATAACAGAATGCAGAGTAAAGTGTCACAGCTACAGGGAAGTGCAGTGCAGGTAGATAATAAGGTGCAAGATCATAACAAGGTAGATTGTGAGGTCAAGAGTCCATTTCATCGTATAAGTGAACCATTCAATAGAGGGATAGAAGCTGTCCTTGAGCCTGGTGGTATGTGCCCTCAGGCTCCTGTATCTTCTGCCTGATGGGAGAGGGGAGAAGAGAGAATGACCCGAGTAGGTGGGGTCTTTGATTATGTTGGCTGCTTCACCAAGGCAGCGAGAGTTAAAGACGTCCAAGGAGGGGAGGCTGGTGTCCATGATGCGCTGGGCTGTGTCCACAACCCTCTGCAGTTTCTTGCGCTCCCGGGCAGAGCAGTTGCCATACCAAGCTGTGATGCATCCAGATAGGATGCTTTCTGTGGTGTATCGATAAAAGTTGGTGAGCGTCAAAGGGGACATGCCAAATTTCTTTAGCCTCCTGAGGAAGTAGAGGCGCTGGTGAGCTTTCTTGGCTGTGGCGTCTAAGTGGTTGGACCAGGACAGGCTATTGGTGATGTTCACTCCTAGGAACTTGAAGCTCTCAACATTCTCGACCTCAGCACCATTGATGTGGACAGGTGCATGTACACCGCCCCCTTTCCTGAAGTCAATGACCAGCTCTTTTGTTTTGCTGACATATCACTAAGCTCGCTATCTCCTTCCTGTACTCCGACTCATCGTTATTTGAGATACAGCCCACTACGGTGGTGTCATCTGCAAACTTGTAGATGGTTACGTTTCAGGTTGAAGATCCTTTGTCAGAACTGGGAAGGGTCTTTGACCTCAGATGTGAACTCTCTTTCTCTCTCCACAAATGCTGCCTGACCAGCTGAATGACTCTAGTAAATAAAGAAAGTTCCTCTTCAACACTGCACGTTTCTACTTCAATGGAAACAATGACGCAGTCATCGAGTGGGCAAGGCTCTGAGTGGAGGGGGGCTGAGGAAATATGGTAATTGCATTTGTTTGATGGGTTCTCAGAGTTGCTCTGCCTTGGACGCTGGGTTTGGGATGAGTAGTGTTAACTCTCATGGGTATAAATTGGACAGAGGTTACAACTCTGGTTGCCCCATTGCAGGAAAGATGCGGAGGCTTTGGAAAGGGTTCAGAGGGGGTTACCAGGATGCTGCCTGGATTAAACTGGTAAATTGGTTTATTATTGTCACATGTACCAAGGTACAGTGAAAAACTTTGTTTTGCATGCCATCCATACAGATCATTTCACCACAGTGCATTGAGGTAGTACAAGGGAAAACAATAAAAGAATGCAGAATGAAGTGTTACAGTTACAGAGAAAGTGCAGTGCAGGCAGACAGTAAGGTGCAAGGCCATAACGAGGTAGATTGTAAGGTCAAGAGTCCATTTTATCGTACCAAGAGAGCGTTTAATAGTCTTATAACAGCGGGATAGATAAAGAGAGGGTGGACAAACTTGGGCTGTTTTCTCTGGAGTGTCAGAAGCTGAGGGGAGACCTGATAGAAATGATGAGAGGCATAGATAGGGTAGACAGTCAGAGCCTTTTTCCCAGGATGGAGATGTCAAAGACCAGAGGACATGGCTTTAAGGTGAGAGGGGGGAAAATTCAAAGGAGATGTGCAGGGCAAGTTTTTTACACAGAGAGTGGTGGGTGCCTGGAATGTGCTGCCAGGGGTGGTGGTGGAAGCAGATACAATAGTGATGTAAAAGAGACTGTAAGATAGATACATGAATATACAGGGAATGGAGGGATGTGGATCACGTGCAGGCAGAAGGGATTTAGTTTAATTTGGCATCATGTTCAGCACAGATATGGTGGACCGAAGGGCCTGTTCCTGTTCTGTACTGTTCTGTGTTCTATGTTCCATGTTTTCTGTTCTATGTTCCATCTTCTACATTCTACGTAAGCTCATTCCCCGATGCTGACTGACCCTGATTTAACTCAATGAACCTTTCACCCTGATGTTTTCAATAAACTCAAATTAAAGCAGCAAAATTCAGGGTTGACTGGTGATCTAATCGTGTTGGTTAAGGGAATTGATCTGGTGGTTAACCGAAGCTAGCTCCTTGCCCAAGGAAGGATCCAACAAGGGAATCAGAGCCAAGCTGTTCAGGGACGTGTCAAGAAGCCCTGCTTCACCCAGAGTTGAAGCTCCTTCCACCAAAAAGCTGTTGAAGGGTCCATTGATAATTTCAAGCTGGGATCGCAATCTGTGAGATAAAGGTGTCAGAACCCAACTGGTTAGATGATGCTAAGGTACATGAACAATGATCTAACTCAAGAATGGAAGAGCCTCAAGTTTGAATAGCCTCCCATTCCTTGTGCTCTTGCTTCTGTTACATGCAAGGACATTGTTAACCAACAGCCTGTCTCCTGCCTGTTGTGTCTGTCTCGCCGGTGTAATGGGCCTGGTTGTAATCTCTCTCCCAAGCTTGCACAGAGCTGGCACGACCTGGACAATGTTGAATATGACTGCTGGCCTATGAAAAATCCGGATGAACACAACATGATCGATTGCGCTGGTAAGGAATTGCATCCTAGAAATAATTGGTAATTGGTTTATTATTGTCGCATGTACCCAGATACAGTGAAAAACTTTTGTTTGCGTGCCAACCAGACAGATCATTCCATACATCAGTACATTGAGGTAGAAGAAAGAAAACAGAATGCAGAATATAACGTTACAGTTACAGAGGAGGTGCAGTGCAGGCAGACAATAAGGTGCAAGGCCATGATGAGGTAGATTGGGAGATCAAGAGTTCACTTTTGTCATATATTGAGAGTCTTATAACAGCAGGACAGAAGCTGTCCTTGAGCCTGATGGTACGTGTTCTCAAGCATTTGTATCTTCTGACAGGGGGGAGAAGGGAGAATGACTGGGGTGGGAGGGGTCCTTGATTATGTTGGCTGCTTTCCCAAGGCAGCAGGAAGTGTTGATGGAGTCAATTGGGGGGGGGGGTAACTGGTTTTCGTGATGGACTGGGCTGTGTTCACAACTCTCTGGAGTTTCTTGCGGTCACAGGCAGAGCAGTTGCCATACATCCGGATAGGATGCTTTCTGTGGTGCATCTGTAAAAATTGGTGAGGGTCAACGGGGACATGCAAAATTTCCTTAGCTTTCAAAGTAAGTAGAGATGCTGGGGTGCTCTCTTGGCCATGCCATCTACATTGGCATTGGGGAGGGGCAGGTTACTGAGCTGTTAGTGGTGGGGCCATCTCAGGTCCAACGTGTTGAGCAGCACTGACTACCCCTCGCTCTCTAAGCACCATAGCAATGGGGAACACACAAAGGGGGGTTCAAAATAGAAAATTCAGGGAACACTCAGCAGGTCAGGCAGCATCTGGGGAAAGAGAAACCACGTTAATGTTTCAGGTCTGAGACCCTTTATCGGAACTGGGAAAGAGAAAGGATTTAGTTCTCAGTGGCAGAGAAAATGGGGGAAGAGTGAGTGGAACAAAGAGATTATCTCTGATAGACTGAGACCAAATGGGTCGATGGAGCAGTTGGAATCAAATTACGTCAGTGTAATCTGTTGTTAATCACAGGGCTGTGGGACATGCCCAGATCTTTTTATTCATTCAAAGGGTGTGGGCTTCGCAGACTAAGCCAGCATTTCATTGCCCATCCCTAGTTGCCCCTGAGAAGGTGGTGGTGAGCTGCCTTCTTGAACCACTGTAGGCCTGGAGTAGGTTAAGACCTGTACTCATTGGACCACTGCAGTCCTTGAGGTGTGGGTGTACCCACAGTGCTGTTAGGGAGGGAGTTCCAGGACTTTGACCCAGCGACGGTGAAGGAACGGTGATATATTTCCAAGTCAGGATAGTGTGTGGCTTGGAGGGTAACTTTCAGGGGGTGGGTTTGGAAGGTGCTGTCTAATGAGTCTTGGTATGCATCCTGTAGGTGGTACAAACTGCTGCCACTGTGCATCAGTGGTGGAGCGAGTGAATGGTTGTGGATGGGGTGCCTATGTCCTGGATGGTGTCAAGCTTCTTGAGTGTTGTTGAAGCTGCCTCATCCAGGCAAGTGGAGAGTGTTCCATCACATCCTGTCTTGAGCCTTGTAGATGGTGGACAGGCTTTGGGGACTGAGGAGGTGAGTTATTTGCCACAAGATTCCTAGCCTCTGACCTGCTCTTGGAGCCATATTGTGTATTTGGCTACTCCAGTTCAGTGTCTGGTCAATGGTAACACCAGGATATTGGTAATGGGGGATTCAGTGATGGTAATGCCATTGACTACCAGGGAGCGACATTGTTGGATATCATCTTTGCCTGGGACTTGTGTGGTGTGAATGTCACTTGACATCTTTCAGCCCAGGCCTGGATATTGTCCATGTCTTCCTGTGTTTGGATGTGGACTGCTTCATTATCTGAGGAACTGCAAATGGTGCTGAACATTGTAAAATTGTCAGCGAACATCCCCACTTCTGATTATGGCTCAGCTTTTCTTTCTCCGTCTGTATAATGATGATGGAAGAAATGGCCAGTCCTGATACAGACAGAAAGAATGGGCGAGCTATCTACAATTGGAGAACTTGGTGTGATGCCCATGTGGAAGATATGTTTTCCCTCAAGCTTGCATTTAACCTCATTATAACAGTGCAGGAGGCCATGGACAAATAGCACAGAGCAGGGGTAGAACATCGAACAGTACAGCACAGGAACAGACCCTTCAGCCCAACATGTCTGTGCCAAACATGTTGCCGAATTAAACTAAATCTCTTCTGCCTGCACATGGTCCACATCCCTCCATTCCCTGCACGTATGTGGGTCTGTCTAAAAGCCTCTTAAACGTCACTAACATATCTGCCTCCACCTCCCCTGGCACCCACCACTCTCATTGTAAATAAAAAATTTGCCCCACACATCTCCCTTAAACTTCCCCCTCTCAACTTAAACTGTCTTCTAGTATTCAACATTTCTACCCTGGGAAAAGGGTTGTCATTGAATATATTCCAGGTGGAGATTGCAAACGTTTGAAGTACAAGGGGAACAAGGAGAGGGGAGAAGTGGTGCTGAGGCCAAGACTAGATTAGCCTTGATCTTACTGAATGTCAGACCAGGCTCGAGACACTGAATGGCCTTCCCCTGCTCCTTGGTCTTATGTTCATGTGACTGATGCTAAGACCAAGTCGTCGGCAAGTGGGACTCACAACCAGAATTGCCTGGCTGAGTTTCAGGAGTGGTGGTTATGGACGATTCTTCTTCTTCTAAGGCAGTCCCTTGGGATCCAGGATGACTTGCTCCTCTTCTGGCCTTGTGGGTTCTGAGGCGTCCGATGAGGCCATTGAGGGAACTATAGACTCTTCCACAGATAGGGCCGGAGGTGGCTGATTGAGTGGGCGTGTGGGTCGTTTGAGAAGTGGTGGGCTCCTTTGAAGCTTCCACAGGGCTTCTGTGAGCTCCTGATTCATGACCCAGAGGTTCCCATCACTATCCTGAACATTCCTTCTCCACTTTTAGCCAAGATGGGGCAGAGATTCCCAAGAGCCAGTGGATAGGCTGCACTTCTTCAAGGGAGCCTTGAACCATAGAACCATAGAACCATACAGCACAAAACAGGCCCTTCGGCCCACCATGTTGTGCCATCCATCAGACCACCCTCACACTATCTAAACCTTTCCTCCCGCATATCCCCCTATCTCATGTGCCTATCCAACAAACTCTTGAACCTGTCCAATGTATCTGCCTCCACCACCACCCCAGGTAGTGCATTCCATGCACCAACCACTCTCTGGGTGAAAAACCTCCCCCTGACATCTCCCCTGAACCTCCCACCCATAACCTTAAAACCATGCCCTCTCATCTTGAGCATTGGTGCCCTGGGAAGGAGGTGCTGGCTGTCTACTCTATCTATTCCTCTCAATATTTTATATACCTCTATCATGTCTCCTCTCATCCTCCTCCTTTCCAGTGAATAAAGCCCTAGCACCTTAAGCTTCTCCTCATATTCCATACACTCTAATCCAGGCAGCATCCTGGTAAATCTCCTCTGCACCCTCTCCAACGCCTCCACATCCTTCCTATAATGAGGTGACCAGAACTGAACACAGTACTCTAAGTGTGGTCTAACCAGAGTTTTGTAAAGCTGCATCATCACTTGGCGGCTCTTAAACACAATCCCACGATTTATGAAAGCTAACATCCCATAGGCCTTCTTAACTGCTCTATCCACCTGTGAGGCAAGGTTCCTGTGAGGCACATTGAGCATGTACTTCGAGAGGATGGGCCTTGTATTCAACATCCATAAGACCAAGGTCCTCTACTAACCTTCTCCCGCAGCACCACATCTCACTAAGGTCAACCACATGTTCCAATGCCATCCATGTAGATGTATTGTTGACTGGGAGAGATCTTGCAGAGATTATCTCCGTCAGACCTGGAAAATCACTGGAACGTTAGAAAGAGGTGGGCTGGGCTGTTTTGGGAGGATGATGGAGATCTGCCGATGGACTTCAGCACTTCCTCACCCACCTTGTTCCTTCTCGGGATTTGGGAGCTTCACTGTGCGCCAAAGATGGACAAAGATGCACCAAAACTGTACAAATCCCAGTAAAGAACTACTTGCTGTGACTGAATGTCCATCCTGCCTTCTCCCTCCTGTCTCCAGAGTGCGTCTAGAAGGTATGGTTTCTACCCTGGGTCCTTGGGTCTTCCTCTCCTGAATCACAGGTCCTAATTCAGGCTCCATATGGGATCAAGATGAGCCTGATTCCATTTGAGAGAGAACGAGGAGTGTAAACTCTGACCTGCCCCGGGACTTCCTGCTGACTGCCTCCAAGGTGTGGCTATTGGGTGATGAGTCATGATGTCATGTTCACCTGGACAGCCAGAGTGGTCTGCCCAGATGATGATCCACCCATGGGCTCAGGTGTGAACAGGGGCGGTGAAATAGTTCCCACACCTTATTCACAGCTGGAAGTTCCCTTCTACCCAAGGATGAGAAAGTTGGTTCCTGGTACACCCCATTCTATGAGAAAAGGTCAGGTCAGTGTGAAGTTCATTTGTGCAGTAAATTGGTTTATTATTGTCACATGTACAGAGGTACAAGGAAAAACTGTTTTGCATGCCATCCATACAGACCATTTCATCACATCGGTGCATCGAGGTAGTACAAGGGAAAACAGTAACAGAATGCAGAATAAAGTGTTACAGAGAAAGTGCAGTGCAGGCAGACAATAAGGTGCAAGGGCCATGACTAGGTAGATTGTGAGGTCAAGAGTCCATCTTATCGCACAAGGGGACCCTTCAATAGTCTTATAACAGTGGGATAGAAGCTGTCCTTGAGCCTGGTGGTACGTGCTTTCAGGCTTTTGTATCTTCTGCCCGATGAGAGGGAGGGAAAAGAGAGAATGTGCAGGGTGGTTGGGGTCTTTGATTATGTTGGCTGCTTTACCGAGGCAGCGAGAAGTGTAGACAGAGTCCATGGAGAGGAGGCTGGTTTTTGTGCAGTTCTGGTCACCACATTACAGGAAGGATGTGGAGGCTTTGGAGAGAGTGCAGAAGAGGTTCACCAAGCTGCTGCCTGGATTAGAGAGTACAAGCTATAAGAAGAGGTTGAACAAATTTGGATTGTTTTCTCTGGAGCATTGGAGGCTGAGAGGAGAGCTGATAGACTTTTATAAAATTATTTTACCAGGGTGGAAATGTCAAATCCAGGAGGGCACAGGTGGATGAGAGGGAGATGTGTGAGGTAGGTTTTGTTTATATGGAGTAGTAGATGCCTGGACTGTGCTGCCCGGAGAAGTGGTAGAAGGAGATATGACAGTAATGTTTAAGAGGTATTTACACAGGGATAAGAACATGCAGGGAATGGAGGGTTATGGATCACGTGCAGATAGACGGACTTAGTATAGTTTGGTATCACTTTGACACAGACATCATCACTATTATTATTGTCAGGTGTACCGAGATACAGTGTAAAACTTTGTTTATGTGCCATCCAGACAGATCATACTATACATTAGTACATCGAGGTAGTAAAAAGAAAACAGGATGCAGAATAGAGTGTTGCAGTTACAGAGAAAGTGCAGTGCAGGGAGACATAGGCTGAAGAGCCCATTCCTGTGCTGTAGTGTTCTGTGTTCACACAGAAGTGACCTCCAAGACATGCTCCATCCTGACTGGGAAATATCTCGCCGTTCCTTCATCATCACGGGGTCTAAATCCTGGAACTCCCTCTGTAACCGTGCTGTGGGAGCACCTTCACCAAAGGACTGCAGTGGTTCAGGGAGGCAGCTCACTCCCACCTTCTCAAAGGCAGTTAGAGGAGGGCAATAAATATCACCTGGATCCTGATAACAAACACATCAAGTAACCAGAGGGCACAGAGTTAAAGTAATTCACAAAGAAGCCTAAACAAAAATGAGGGGAGTTTTTTTATGGCCAAAGGGTTCTGGAGGTCTGGAACTCACAGGCAAGAACTCTCAGCATTTCAAGTAGAGTTGGATCTGCTGTAACCTACAAAGACTGTGGATCAAGAGCTGGGAAGTGGGATTAAGGCAGGATAACTTTTTTATTGGCTGGTATTGACATGATGGGCCCAAATGGCCTCCGAAATGCCTGTGGTTTTCAATGTTTTCCTTTATCTAGCTCCCCCTGGCGAGAGAGCTGCTAACCTCTCTGTTCTTCCAGGATTGGAGATGAGCTGGGTGGACAGACCTCCGGAGAAGGTGCGGAGTGGAGAGGAGTTTAACGTCACCTACGCCGTCAGTGTTTCTGATAGCTTCTATCAGATGGCTGTCACAAACGGGATCCTGAAGTACAGGTGAGCGTTATAGAACAGTGCAGCACAGGAACTGGCCCTTTGGCCCACCACGTCTGTGCTGACCATGATACCAATTTAGACTACACGCTCACCCGCACATGCTCCATATCCCTCCATTCCCTGCCCGTTCACGAGCCCATCTAAATGTCACTTAAGCACCACTATCATATCTGCTGCCTCCATTTCCCCGGGCAGCGCATTGCAGGCATCCACCACTCTCTATGTTTAACAAAAAACTTGCTCGTAAATCACATAGAGTCATAAAGCACAGAAATGGCCCAACCGGTTCGTGCCCATCTAAGCTTGTCCTATTTGGTATTGGTATTGGTTTATTATTGTCACTTGTACCGAGGTACAGTGAAAAACTTGTCTTGCATACCGATCGTACAGGTCAATTCATTACACAGTGCAGTTACATTGAGTTAGTACAGAGTGCATTGAGGTAGTACAGGTAAAAACAGTAGCAGTACAGAGTAAAGTGTCACAGCTACAGAGAAAGTGCAGTGCAATAAGGTGCAAGGTCACAACAAGGTAGATCGTGAGGTCATAGTCCATCTCATCGTGTAAGGATTTGCCCACGTTTGGCCCACATTCCTTGAAACCTTTCCAATCCATTTACCTGTCTAAATGTCTTTTACATGTTGTTATTGTACTTGTCTCAACCACTTCCTCTGGCAGCTCGTTCCATATACGGACCACCTTCTGGGTGAAAAAGTTGCCCCTCAGATTCCTATTAAATCTCTCCTCTCTCGCCTTAAACCTGTGCCCCCTAGTTCTTGATCCCCCAACCCTGGGAAAAAGACATTGCGCATTCACCCTGTCTTTGCCCCTCATGATTTTTTACACCTCTCCTTTAAACTTTTCCTACGTTATTGGGTGGGTGTGGAATATTGCCAAGCCACTCTCCACTGCTGCTGGAGCAGTGGTCAGGAGCTGAACCTACAGTGCCTGGAAATCTGAAATAAAGCTCGAAAATGCCAGGAATTCTCAGCAGGACCATGGAGAGAGCTTGCGTTTCAGGTTACAAGATAAGATACTTTGTTAGTCACACGTACATCGAAACACACAGTGAAATGCATCTTTTGCGTAGAGTGTTCTGGGGGCAGCCCGCAAGTGTTGCTACGTTTCCGGTGCCAACATAGCATGCCCACAACTTCCTAACCCGTATGTCTTTGGAATGTGGGTGGAAACCGGAGCACCCGGAGGAAACCCACGCAGACACGGGGAGAACGTACAAACTCCTTACAGACAGCAGCCGGAATTGAACCCGGGTCGCTGGTGCTGTAAAGCGTTAAGCTAACCGCTACACTACCGTGCCTGCCTTGTAGTCAGCTTGCATCAGAACTGGGAAAAGTTGGAGATAAGTGGAACTTGGAAGTGGATTGTAGGGTGAACAACGGAGAAGGTCCATAGTTGGCATGGGAGGGGCGGGGGAAGGAGAGATTAAGTGGGCCAGAAGAGGGGACCATGTGGGGTTTTGGTTTATTATTGTCACATGTACCGAGATGCAGTGAAAAGAATTGTTTGAGTGCCATCCAGACAGATCATAATTACATCAAGTTAGTAGAAATAAAAACAGAATGCAGAATAGAGTGTTGCAGTTACAGAGAAAGTGCAGTGCAGGCAGACAATAAGGTGCAAGGGCCACAACAAGGTAGATTGGAGATCAAGAGTTCATCTTTAGCCTATAAGAGGTCCTTTCAATAGTCTTCTAACAGCAGGATAGAAGCTGTCCTTGAGCCTGGTGGTGAGTGGTTTCAAGATTTTGTATCTTTTGCCCAATGGGAGGGAGGAGAACAGAGAATAATCGGGGTGGGAGGGGTCATCGTTTATGTTGGCTGCTTTCCCGAGGCAGCGGGAAGTATAGATAGAGTCAATGGAGGGGAGGCTGGTTTGTGTGATGGACCCGGGGCAAGAAGGTGGTGATGGCAACAGTAAACAGGAGGTGTAAGTAACGGATACAGAACCACGAAAGGACTGGGTTTCCCTGCTCTCCTGATGGTTTAAGAAAGTGTCAGTGACACTGTCACCACACAATGCTCAGATCCTTGCTCTGGTTCACCAGTGTTTCTGAAAAACATTGTTCAGTTTTTAATTACAAATGCAAAAAAAATCTTTTTATAAAGAGGGAAGTAAATAGCTTTTAAATATTTGCATAATATGAACTCAGTCAACAGTCCCTTTGCATTATAACAATATATCAGGGAATTGGTTCTGGATACCAATTAAAAATGGTTATTTACAAATTCTGGGAAACCAAGTGCTAAGATTAGAAACTAGGTAATTTGTTACTTTCTTAGTGTGGTGTGAATTTTTTTGAGCAAAATTAATTTGAATGCAAATTTTCACCGTAGTAATTTACAAATGCATTAAACTTTTTGATATATTGCTGTTCAGGTTATTTCTGTACAGAAAATGCATTAGAAGACCTATTTCATGTTAATGTATCTAGTTTTCTTGTAAATTTTCAAAATAAATGGGTTTTTAATTTAAAAAAAGATGACTGACTAGTCACTGACATGCCCCTCCCACCCCCTCCCCAATCACCCCTAAATTTCTGCTAAATGAATGCCTTTAGGTACAACTGGTGTAGAGGGAGTTGGTCGGGAGGTCTCTTCCTCTGTTCCTGGGCATAGCCAACATGGGTCCAGGCAGAGGACAGTCAAGGAGTCCATCCGAGCCGACTGTCTGTCTCTCTCCCGAAGATACGTCCGTGACCGGTTGTCCCTGGAGAGGGAGCATGCTCGTCCGTCGGCTCGATGGAGACCTTCTAGGACTGGTGAGCGCTCCAGGGGCCGGAGTGTGTCCGGGACCCAGATGACATTTTAACTTTGGTGGTGTTGGTACTTAATGCGTGCACTTGTTTCACCCTGAACACTTCAGTGTGTTTTACACGCGCCTGGTTTCCTGTTTTGACACAGCAACGCAAGTGAAGCTAAGCGGTTCTGTGAAGAAAAGGAGTGTCCTTCGAACTGGAAACACGCAACGGAAGACAACTGTTGCATTTACCACGCAAACGTCCACTCGTGTCCAATGGCCTTCATGGTGTGTGCTTCCTTTTAAAAAAGTCTCGTGGTTTACAATAACAACATCTGCAAGATAAGGTTGAGAAGGATATGGGCTAAATGCAGGCACACGGGACTAACTCAGGTGGGCTCTGTGGTCGGCATGGATGAGTTGGGCCGAAGGGCCCGTTTCTGGGCTGCATCGCTCTGTGACACTATGGTTGTCCACTCGATGTTGGGGCCATTCCTGCCTCCAGCCCTTCATCCCTCTCCAATCTCTGCATTCCTCCGGTTTCAGTCACTGGATTCACCTCTCCATTCCTACTGGCCGTGCCTCCAGATCCTGATCACCCACTACCTTCGAGGCATTTCACCAAACCTCCCTCTGTGACTGAGTGTTGGTCCCTGTCCCAATACCTCCTGTGTGGCTCGGTGTCGGACTCTCCCCACCAACCCTCCTGTGTGATATAAACGCTTCCACATGGTAGGCTTCTTCAGAAAGTCAGTGGGCATGGGATCCGGGGAAGCTTGGCTGTGTGGATTAGGAATTGGCTTGCCTGTAGAAAGCAGAGGGTTGTGGTGGAGGGAGTGCATTCGGATTGGAGGGCTGTGACCAGCGGTGTCCCACAAGGATTGGTTCTGGGACCTCTGCTTTTCGTGATTTTTATTAATGACTTGGATGAGGGGGTAGAAGGGTGGGTTGGCAAGTTTACAGATGACATAAAGGTTGGCGGTGTTGTGGATAGTGTAGGGGATTGTTGAAGATTGCTGAGGGACATTGATAGGATGCAGAGCTGGGCTGAGAAATGGCAGATGGAGTTCAATCCGGAGAAGTGTGAGGTGGTACACTTTGGAAGGACAAACTCCAAGGCGGAGTACAAAGTTAATGACTGGATTCTGGGTAGTGTGGAGGAGCAGAGGGATCTGGGGGTTCATATCCACAGATCCCTGATAGTTGCCTCACAGGTGGATAGGGTAGTTAAGAAAGCTTATGGGATGCTAGCTTTTATTAGTTGAGGAATCGAGTTTAAGAGCCACGAGGTAATGATGCAGCTCTACAAAACTCTGGTTAGACCAGTACTGTGTCCAGTTCTGGTCACCTCATTATAGGAAGGATGTGGAGGTGTTGGAAAGGGTGCAGAGGAGATTTACCAGGATGCTGCCTGGTTTAGAGAGTATTCATTATGAGGAGAGACTAAGGGAGCTAGGGCTTTACTCTTTGGAGAGAAGGAGGATGAGAGGAGACATGATAGAGGTGTACAAAGTATTAAGAGGAATAGATAGAGTAGACAGCCAGCGCCTCTTTCCCAGGGCACCGATGCTCAATACAAGAGGGCATGGCTTTAAAGCAATGGGTGGGAAGTTCAGGGGAGATATCAGAGGAAGGTTTTTTACCCAGAGAGTGGTTGGGGCATGGAATGCGCTGCCTGGGGCGGTGGTGCAGGCAGGTACATTGGTCAAATTCAAGAGATTACTAGGTAAGCATATGGAGGAATTTAAAATAGAGGGATATGTGGGAAGAAGGGGTTAGATAGTCTTAGGTGAGGTTTAAAGGTCTGCACAACATTGTGGGCCGAAGGGCCTGTATTGTGCTGTACTGTTCTATGTTCTAAATACAAAAAGTAGTCATCTACCAGAAGCCAAACAGGGTCACAAACTCGTAGTATGGAATCAGGGCCTTCAGCCCATCGAGTCCATGCTGACCATCAGATACCCATTTACACGAATCCTCTATTCCCATCACCTCCCTCCGGATTCTACCACTCATCTGTGAATAGGGGCAATTTACAGGGGTCAATTAACCTACTAATCCACGTGCCTTTAGGGTGTGGGAGCAGCAAGGGTAGTGGTTGAGGGGTGTGTTTCCCACTGGAGGTCTGTGACCAGTGGATGTTCCACAGGGATCAGTGCTGGGACCTCTGTTTGTGATGTATGTCAATGACATGGACAAAAATGTAGGTGATCCGGTTAGTAAGTTTGCAGACAACATGAAAACTTACATAGTTGTGGATCGTGAAGGTTGTCAGAGGATACAGCAGGATATAATATTGGAAAGTTGGGCAAAGAAATGGCAGATGGAGTTTAATCTGGACTCGTGTGAGGTCAAATGCAAGAGGGATGTATACAGTTAATGGCAGAGCCCTTGGGAGAATCAATGCCCAGAGAGTTCTTGAGATGAAAGTCCATAGCTCCCTGAAAGTGGCAACATCAGTGGATAGGGTGGTACAGAAGGCATATGGCATGCTTGCTTTCATCGGTCGGGGCATTGAGTATAAGAGTCAGGAAGTCATGTTGCAGCTGTATGAAACTTTGGTTAGGCTGCACTTGCAGTTCTGGTCGCCCCGTTACAGGAAGGGTGTGGAGGCTTTGGAGAGGGTGCAGAAGAGGTTCACCAGGATGTTGCCACTAATCTAGAGTATTAGCTATCAGGAGAAGCTGGACTAACTTCTCTGGAGCATTGGAGGCTGAGGGGAGACCTGATAGAAGTATGTAAAATTGAGAAGCATAGATGAGTAGAATATCAGAAACTTTTCCCTAGGGTGGACATATCAAATACTAGAGGCATTTGAGAGGGTGAAAGTTTAAAGGAGATGTGCGGGGCAGGTTTTTTACACAGAGGGTGGTGGGTGCTTGGAGCGGGCTGCCAGGGCTGGTGGTGGAGGCAGCTATGATAGCAATGTTTGAGAGACATTTAGACAGGCACTGAAGGACAGGGAATGGAGGAACCCAGGCAGATGGGATTAGTTTAATTTGGTATCCTGGTCGGCATAGACATGGTGGGCTGAAGGGCCTGTTCCTGTACACTGTTCTGTGTTTCTATGTTTTATGAAACCGGAGCACCCGAAGGAAACCCACATGTCACAGGGAGAACATGCAAACTCCACACAGAGAGCACCAGGGGTCAGGATTGAACCCGGGTCTCTTTTTAAAGGTCCGTTTTAAATCTTCTCTCTCTCACCTATGCCCTCTAGTTTTAGATTTCTGTACCCTTGTAAAAAGACTGTGACCATCCATCTTACCTACGCCCCTCAGGATTTTATATACCTCTATAAAGTCACCTTTCAGCCTTCTACGCTCCAAGGTAAAAAGCCCCAGCCTATCCTGATGCCTTCTACTGAAGATGGTCATCTGTAATTTCAAGTGTTCTCTGTTTCAGAAAAAAGGTGGAATCTGTGGCCCCTGGATTCCAGATGATGGGGAAATTGTGACTCACACCGTATCACAAGCTGGAAAAATGTCCCAACAAAACTGGACCACCAAGGTACAACTTCATACCAGTTTGGTAGTTAACTTGGAAATACATTGGTCAAAGACAAGAGGAGCTCCCACCTGCATTTTCCCCCTCTCTCCCCCCTTCCCCTCTCTCCCCACCCCTCTCACCCCCCCTCTCCCCTCCACCTCCCCCTCCCCACCCACTCTCCCCTTCTCCCCTCCTCCTCTCTCACCCCTCCCCATCTCCCCCCTCTCCCCCTCTCTCCCCCCTCTCACCCTCCTCTCCCCACCCCACTCTCTCCCCTCCCATCCCCCTCTCCCCCTCCCTCCTACCCCAATCCCCCCTCCCCTCTCCATTGCCCTCTGTCCCCTCTACCCCTCTCTCCCTCTCTCCCCTTTCCCTCTCTCACCTCTTCTCTCCCTACTTTCCCCTTTCTCCCCCTCTCCCCCCCACCCCACTCCCCCCTCCCCTCCCCCTCCCCTCCCCCTCTCCTACCCCACTCCCCCTCCCCTCCCCCTCTCCCCCTCTCTCACCCCTACCCCTCTCTCCCTCTCTCCCCCCTCCCTCCCACCCTCGCCCTCTCTCCCCACTTCCCCCCTTTCTCCCCCTCTCTCCCCCATCTCCCCCTCTCCCTCTCTCACCCTCCCCTTCTCTCCCCACTCCCCCCTCTCTTCCCCCCTCTCCACCCCCTCTCTCCCCCCTCCCCTCTATCCCTCAGTTCAGGTGAAGGGTCTTGCCCCGAAACATTTCCCTCCACAGATGCTGTCTGTCCCACTTAGCACCTCCACCATCTTGTTTGTGACTGGTTAATGCAGCCAACCAGGAACATCTCTCAAGAGGAAGCTGTTATTTATTTCTACTGCCAAAATATTTTTAAATCTACAAATTTTCCACATTATTTCTACCACTGAGTAAAGGAAGCTTAATCTATGCCTCTTGGGTTTGGAGAAGACAAATATTCAGAGTGTTAATCAACTGTTAAATGCAATAGCAGTACCTCTCCCTGGAGAGTGCAACCTTCTGGCTGTCTGACAGAGTTCCCTTCTGCTTTCAGGTTGTGTTAGTCCACGTCGGAGTGACTTCATTAATTGCACACATTAAAGTGGGCCAAATGCACGCTGCTTTGGAAGCAAAGACGACAGTACAAAGTGCACAAGGTACCGATTTATTTGGTGTAGATGGAAACATTTCCCGGACTTTCTTACGTTTGTGAGAGGAAGCATTATGTTAACCATGTCAGCCCTTGCACCTGCATTGCTTGGCACCTGGGACGTGGGAAGTCACTTCCAAATGGAAAACCCTGCAGATTCTGGAAGCTCGACATAAAACAACCCAGAAGTGCTGGGAATACTCAGCAGGTCAGGCAGCATCTGTGGAGGGAGACATAGAGTCAATTCTTCAGGCCAATGATCTTTCGTCAGAACTAAGAAAAGTTAGATGTTAAAGCCACGAGTAAAACATAGAATTCCGGAAATACTTGAGCAGATCAAGCAGCCTGCATACATGTAGAATTAAAGTTAGCAATGAAAGGCCGTTGACCTGAAACTTTTTGCTTCTTTCTCCACAGATGCTGCCTGATCTGCTGAGCATTTCTGACACTTTCTGTTTTATTTAATGATCCTAGCGTGTGCAGTATTATACTTTTGTTTTAAAGTCTTAAATCTCAAGCTTCTCTCTCTTCTGACAGAGACCACTAACTCAACCTCATTCTTTTTGGGCTGGTTATTGTAACTCTGAAACCTGACATTAAAAAATGCAACCTTTAGTGAGAGGAAAATGGATCACTCCTGAGGGTCGTCCCTGATCTCCCTGTGGTATCCTTGTCTCCCATCTCACACCATATTGGACCTCCCCCTTTCCGGTTACAACGCCTCCGGTTGGACCCTGAGGTCAGCCCCCTTTCTGCTGTCCATTCACTCAGGGGGCGCTGTCTGCAGGTTCTGGGGGGGATAATTCATCCCAGACTTGGAGGTGTCCATAGCAGTGATGCCTGCCCTCAAGCCCACAGAACAACAACCTATACCCGCAGACCTGCTGAGCTTTGGTGGCTCTGCTAATGCTCGATGCAGCAATGCGACTATGTTGAACACCTTCCCAAAATGTGGTTCTAGTGGTGGGAGCCGAACCTGTGGAAGGACATGGTGTCCTGATGAAGGGTCTCTACCTGAAACGCCAACTGTTCATTTCCCTCCATAGGTGCTGCCTGACCTGCTGAGTTCCTCCAGCATTTTGTGTGTTGTGTCGATCCCACCCACACCAAGGCAAGTTGGACCGAAGTGGCCCAGTGGGAACAGGGTGTTCAGGTTCCTGCCTGGCTGCGGGTCACTCCTATTCTGCAATTGACAGTGGTGTCCAGGACATTGCCTGCAGAACGGGGAGTATCTGTGATTCCAATGCGTCCAACAGACTCAAACTCATCAGGAGATGCAAGACTCATAGAGCTATACAGCACAGAAACAGGCCCTTTGGCCCAACTCGTCTGTGCTGACCAACATGTCTATCCAAGCTAGTCCCATTTGCCCGCGTTTGGCCCATATCCCTCCAAACCTTTCCTATCCATGTACCTGTCTAGATGTCTTTTAAATGTTGTAACTGCACCTGCCTGTACCACTTCCTCTAGCAGTTCGTTCTGTGCACCCACCAACCTCTATATAAAAGTTGTCCCTTATGGTCCCTTTTCCCTCTCACCTTAAACCTGTGCCCTCTTGTTTTAGACTCCCCCACCCTGGGGAAAAAAACTGTCACCATCCACCTTAACTACGCCACTCATGATTTCATAAACCTTTATAAGGTCACCCCCCCAGTCTCCTGTGCCCACAGAAATGGCATAGTAGCACAGCGGTTAGCGTAATGCTATTATAGCACCAGCGACTTGGGTTCAATTCCCGCCGTCGTCTGTAAGGAGTTTGTATGTTCTCCCTGTGTCTGCGTGGGTTTCCTTCGGGTGCTCCGGTTTCCTCCCACATTCGAAAGACGTACGGGTTAGGAAGTTGACATGGGTGTAATTGGGTGGCACAGGCTCGTTGGGCCGGAAGGGCCTGTTATCGTGCTGTATAAATAAAGTTTTAAAGGTTTTTGAAAACAGCCCCACCTTATCCAGCCTCTACTTATAACCCAAGCCCTCCAGTCTTGGCACCATCCTCGTGAATCTTTTCTGTACCGTTTCCAGTTTAATGACATCTTTCCTACAGCAGGGCGACCAGAACTGCGCACAATACTCCAGAGGTGTGGTCTTACCAATGATGTGTACAGTTGCAACATGATGTCCCAACTCCTGTACTCAATGCCCTGACTGATAAAGGCCAGTGTGCCAAATGCCTTCCTCACTGCCCTGTCTACCTGTGTCACCACTTTCAGGGAACTGTGTACCTGTACCCCTAGGTCTCTCTGTTCTACAACACTCTTTCAGGTTCCACCATTACTGCAGATGCTGGAATCTGGAGAAACTCGGCAGGTCAGGCAGCATCTGAGGAGGCAAAGAGATGGTCGACCTTTCAGGTTGAGGCCAGGTGCTCATTAAGACTTCAGTGCAGAATGCTACACAAGAATAATTTCTAAGCCATCATATAATTTTAATCAACGTTTAAGCTCCAACCTTCAGCAGCACTAACGTAACGCTATTACAGTGTCAGCGATCTGGGTTCAATTCCGGCCGCTGTTTGTAAGGAGTTTGTACGTTCTCCCCGTGTCGATGTGGGTTTCCTCTGGGTGCTCCGGTTTCTTCCCACATTCCAAAGACGTACGGGTTAGGAAGTTGCGGGCATGCTATGTTGGTGCCGGAAGCGTGGCGACACTTGCGGGCTGCCCCCAGAACACTCTACACAAAAAGATGCATTTCACTGTGTGTTTCAATGTACATGTGGCTAATAAAGAAATATTATTTTACGTTGTTCCATTAACTGTGCTAACAAAAGAGGACTGAGTCCAAATGGTGCATGTTGTAACTGGTGTGCTCTGTAACCTGTTTTGCCCCAGTCTGTGATGATGGAGTCTGTGATGAGGACGAGCGATGTGACACCTGTCCTGCTGACTGTGGATCGTGTCCCATGTCCATTGGGATCAAAGCTTCAATCGGACTTCCAATTACCTTCTTCTGTACTGGGTTTATCCTCACACTGGTGGTAGGTGGAATTAATCCCGATCCACTGTCCATTTAATCACAGACTTAGCGATGAGGACTGAGCCTTCTGTGCTTGTAAATAAACTGTGCAAAGTTACAATCTGAGTGCCTCACAAATGCATCATCCATGGGTTATCGATATGAAGAAGTTACCCCAGTCGTGTGTACGTGTGGGCATTGAACAAAGAACATTACAGCACAGTACAGGCCCTTCGGTCCACAATGTTGTGCCAACATTTTATCCTGCTCTAAGATCTATTGAACCCTTCCCTCCCATATAGCCCTCCATTTTTCTATCATTCATGTGGATATCTAAGACCCCTATCCTTTCACATCTCATCCTCTTACTCTTCACATACTTGTAGAATGCCTTGGGGTTTTCCTTAATCCTGCCCGCCAAGGCCTTCTCATGTCCCCTTCTGGCTCTCCTAATCTCTTTCTTAAGCTCCTTCCTTTTAGCCTTGTACTCCTCCAGATCTCTAACATTACCTAGCTCTCTGTACCTTTTGTATGCTTTTCTTTTCCTTTTGACTAGATTTATTATAGTCTTCATACACCACGGTTCCTGTATCCTCTCGTGACTCCCCTGTCTCATAGGAACATGTCTATGCAGAGCTCCACACAAATATCCTCTGAATATTTGCCACATATCTTCCGTACTTTTCCCAGAGAACATCTGTTCCCAATTTAATCTTCCAATTTCCTGCCTGAGAGCCTCATAATTCCCTTTACTCCAAGTAAGTGCCTTTCTAGTCTGTCTGTTCCTATCCCTCTCCAATGCTAATGTAAAGAAGATAGAATTATGATCACTATCTCCAAAAATGTTCACCCACTGAGAGGTCTGATACCTGACCAGGTTCATTTCCCAATATCAAATCAAGCACAGCCTCTCCTCTTGTAGGTCTATCTACATACTGTGTCAAGAACCCTTCCTGAACACACCTAACAAACTTCACCCCATCTAAACCCCTCACTGTCTGGAGATGTCAGTCGATGTTTGGGAAATTAAAATCCCCCATCATGACAACTCTGTTATTCTCACACCTTTCTAGGATCTGCTTCCCTATCTGCTCCTCAATAACCCTGTCACTATTGGGCAGCCTATAAAAAACACCCAGTAAAGTTATTGACCCCTTCCTGTTCCTAACCTCCACCCACAGAGACTCCGTAGACAATCCCTCCACAACGTCCACCTTTTCCGCAGCCATGACACTATCTCTGATCAACAGTGCCACTCCCCCACCTCTTTTGCCTCCCTCCGTCCTTCTTGAAACATCTAAAACCCGGCACTTGAATCAACCATTCCAGTCCCTGAGCCATCCAAGTCTCCGTAATGGCCACCACATCATAGCTCCAAGTATCGATCCAAGCTCTAAGCTCATCCACCTTGTTCACAATACTCCTTGCATTAAAATAGACACATCTCAAGCCTGTCTGAACACGTCCCTTCTCTCTCACCTGCCTATGGTGCTTACTCCTAGCTTCGTCTATTTGAGAGCCAAACACCTTTTCCCCAGTCTCTCCAGTACGGATCCCACCCCCCAACAATTCTAGTTTAAACTCTCCCCAGTAGCCTTAGCAAGCCTCCCCGCCAGTATGTTGGTCCCCCTGGGATTCAAGTGCAACCCGTCTTCTTTGAACAGGTCATACCTGCCCCAAAAGAGGCCCTAATGATCCAGAAAACCGAATCCCTGCTCTTTACTCCAATCCCTCAACCATGCATTTAACCTCTTCCTCGTTCTGTTCCTATACCCACTGTCGCTTAGCACAGGCAGTAATCCGGAAATTACTACCTGCTCTAAGATCTATCTAACCCTTCCCTCCCCCATAGCTCCCCATTTCTCTATCATTCATGCGTCTATCTAAGAGTCTCTTAAATGTCCCTAATGTATCTGCCCCCACAACCTCTGCCGGCAGTGCATTCCACACACCCACCACTCTCTGTGTAAAAAAACTCACCCCTGACATCCCCCTTATACCTTCCTCCAATCACCTTAAAATTATGTCCCATCGTGTTAGCCATTGTTGCCCTGGGAAAAAGTCTCTGACTGTCCACTCGATCTATGCCTCTTATCATCTTGTACACCTCTATCAAGTCACTTCTCATCCTCCTTCTCTACAAAGTGAAAAGCCTGAGCTCACTCAACCTATCCTCATAAGACATGCTCTCCAATCCAGGCAGCATCCTGGTAAATCTCCTCTGCACCCTCTCTAAAGCTTCCACATCCTTCCTATAATGAGGAAACCAGAACTGAACACAATACTCTAAGTGTGGTCTAACCAGAGGTCTATAGAGCTGCAACATCACCTCGCTGCTCTTGAACTAATGAAGGCCAACACACCATACGGTTGGCCTGTGCACATTCACCTTATCTGTGGCCCTCATGATTTTATACACCTCTATAAGGTCACCCCTCAGTCTCCTAGGCTCCAAGGAATAGAAGTCCTAGCACGCCCAACCTCTCTTGTAAATCATCTTTGCACTCTTTCCAGCTTAATGACGTCTTTCCTATAACATGGTGACCAAAACTGAACCCAGTGCTCCAAATTACTGGACGCCATTTGACCCCTGCTTCTCCTTCCACTTCACACAAGATCATGGCTGATCTGTGACTCACATATCCCACCACATCCTTTATTGAAATCCCTAAAGACCACGGAATGACAAAGTTTGGACTGGAGGCCTGTGACTTTGTTTCTCAGACTGGAGGCCTGTGACTAGTGGTGTGCCTCAGGGATCTGTGCTGGGGCCATTGTTGTTTGTTGTCTATATCAATGATTTAGATGATAATGTGGTAAATTGGATCAGCAAGTTTGCTGACGACACTAAGATTGGAGGCGTTGTGGACAGCGAGGAAGGTTTTCAAAGCTTGCAGAGGGATCTGGAACAACTGGAAGAATGGGCCAGAAAATGGCAGATGGAATTTAATGCAGACAAGTGTGAGGTGTTGCATTCTGGAAGGACAAATCAAGGGAGGACATACACAGTAAATGGTAGGGCACTGAGGAGTGCGGAGGAACAAGGGGATCTGGGAGTTCAGATACATAATTCCCTGAAAGTGGTGTCGCAAGTAGACAGGGTTGTAAAAAACGCTTTTGACATCCTGGCATTCATAAATCAGAGTATTGAGTATAGGAGTTGGGATG
Source organism: Pristis pectinata (assembly GCF_009764475.1). Taxonomy (NCBI): domain Eukaryota; kingdom Metazoa; phylum Chordata; class Chondrichthyes; order Rhinopristiformes; family Pristidae; genus Pristis; species Pristis pectinata. The sequence continues at coordinate 3,820,679 of NC_067407.1, read as the reverse complement.
TTATGGTGAGGTTGTATAAGTCATTGGTGAGGCCAAATTTGGAGTATTGTGTGCATTTCTGGTCACCTAACTATAGGAAGGATATCAGTAAGATTGAAAGGGTGCAGAGGAGATTTACTAGAATGTTGCCGGGTCTTCAGGAGTTGAGTTACAGGGAAAGATTGAACAGGTTAGGACTTTATTCCTTGAAGCACAGAAGAATGAGGGAGATTTGATAGAGGTTTACAAAATGATGAGGGGCATAGACAGAGTTAATGTGAGTAGGCTCTTTCCACCTAGATTAGGAGAGATAAGTACGAGAGGACATGGCTTTAGGGTGAAAGGGGAAAAGTTTAGGGGGAACATTAGGGGAACTTCTTCACTCAAAGAGTGGTGGGAGTATGGAACGAGCTGCCATCTGACATGGTAAATGTGGGCTCACTCTTAAGTTTTAAGAATTTAAGAATAAATCGGATAGATATATGGACAGGGCTGGAGGGTTATGGACTGGGTGCAGGTAAATGGGACTAACGGAATAACATTTCGGCACAGACTAGAAGGGCCGAATAGCCTGTTTTCTGTGCTGTAGTGTTCTATGGTTCTATGGTTCTCTGACATAAATATATGACAATTGACCGAACATCAAAGAGTTCCAAATTTCCACTGCCTCCTGAAACCCAGGTTTGAACTTTTATACTTTGACCCCTGGCCCCAAACTTCCCACCCACAGGGAGAGTTTCTCCATATGGAACATGATGATGTCATCACATTGCACACACGGTCCGTGTATTCTTGCTGTCCGTGTCCGTGCTTTCTTGCTGCCAGACCCGGGCAAAGTACACAAGCTAGTTTTGAAGTTCCTGATGCAGAAAAACAAATTGCTGGAGGTCCTCTGCTCCTGCCTGCCTCCTGGTGGTCTTCAGAAGGAACTGGGACTCAGTAGCTTGGTGGCTAGGAATGGAGAGGGGACTTTGATCAGTGTGAGCAGAGGAGGGTGTAGGGATAATGAGGAAGGAGGGTTGGAGGAGTCATGCAGGAAGGAAACAGGCCCTTCAGCCCAACCGGTCCATGCTGACCACGATGCTCATCTCAGTTAGTCCTATTTGTCCATGTGTGGGCCATATCCTGCTAAACATCGAACATAGAACAGTACAGCACAGGAACAGGTCCTTCTGTCCATGATGTCTGTGTCAAATACGATGCCAAATGAAACTAAATCCCTTCTGCCTGCACATGATCCACATTCCTCCATTCCCTGCACATTCATGTGTCTGTCCAACAGCCTCTTAAACACCACTATTGTAGCTGCCTCCACCCCAACCCTGGCAGCCCGTTCCAGGCACCCACCACTCTCTGTGTGTAAAAAAAACTTGCCCCACACATCTCCTTTAAACTTTCCCCCTCTTACCCTAAGGGCATGGCCTCTCGTACTTGACATTTCGACCCTGGGAAAAAGATTTTGGCTGTCTGAACTATCTATTCTTCTCATAATTTTATAAACTTCTATCAGGAATTAAGAGGTTGGGAAGGGTTTAAGGTAGGGCTCCCAGTCTAATGACAAGACTCTGGATTGCACCAAACCAAACTCACGACCAGAACTGCATCAACTTCTCCCAGTAAGAGCAGGCTAAATCCTCCAGCACAATGCAAAGAAGTGGAGGATAGTCATAAACAGGTTGGGCACATGCAATCCATCTCAGTCACTTTCTGCAAAGTTCTCAGACAAAGTTTAAGGCTCAGCTGCACAGTCCCAACAAATGAACCTCTTGAGTCCTTTGCAGATGTCTTTACTTAGTCCCAGTCTAACTGTGAAAGAGTTTGTGTGTTTTTAGTGGATGCAGTATCAGAAGCAGAAGTTGCTGTGGGATGAGAGCTGGATCATCAGTCTGAAGGAGATGAGCCCAGGTACTTGCGCCTACTTAGATGCTTTGTTCTCTGCAGACCTTCTCCATCTCATGTCTCAACTCTTGACTGTACATTTCAGGCAGCAGGTTCCTCGTGGGAATCGGTAGCGTCGCAACTGTCCGACAAACCAATGGCATTTCGAACCTGAGTGAGGTGACTGATGCTTCTGCAAGTGGATATGCTGCAAGCCCAGTCCACAAGCCGGGCTTTATACAGACCGGCATCTAGTAAGTCTCAGAGCTGTTGGTTTTATTGCAAGGAAGGTCCACAATATGGAGGATCATTTAGTTTCTGTCTCTGCTGGTTAAACCCAGGCCCTAGGTACTGTTAATTAAAGTGAATGTGGCAAATCTGTTGTAGAACTGGCATTGAATGATGATACAGATCCTTCTTGGAAAGTAGTGATCCCATTACACTACTATCTATGGACAACTTTGGTGCTGCCCTCCAACATTTGTTTGAATCACACAACTCAGAGGGGAAGAAAATCACCCAGACGTTTGTGATGTTAAGTTTCCACCTGCTTGACCTTGTCCTGGGATCACTGAGGGCTTCCCTGTCAAGAAACAACATCACCATTTCTGACCAGAGTGATGATTGGCTCATACACATGTCAATCACATTGCAGAAAGTGACTGAGGTGGATTGCCCGTGCCCAACCTGTTTATGACTATCCTCCACTCTTTGCATTGTGCTGGAGGATTTAGCCTGCTCTTACTGGGAGAAGTTGATGCAGTTCTCGTCGTGAGTTTGGTTTGCTACAGTTCAGAGTCTTGTCATTAGACTGGAGCCCTACCTTAAACCCTGCACAATCTCAACTCCATATTCTTGCCTACCCCTTTCTTGCTTATCAATAATCTATCTACATGTGCCTTAAGGATATTACAAGATCTGCTTCCACAGACTTTTGAGGAAAATAGTCCCAAAGCCTCTCTGAGAGAAAAAATTTTGCTTCACCTCTGCCTTGAAACAGTTCTGGATTCTCCCAGAAGGGGAAGCAGCCTCTTAGCATTAGTCCTGTTAAGACCTCTCAGCATCTCCTATGTTGCAATCAAGTCCCCTCTCACTTCTGTAACGTCTAGCAGACACAAACCTAAGATATCCAAACTTTCCTCGTTAGCCGCCCTGCCCATTCAAGGTATTGGTCTCGTGAACCTCAGAACTACTTCCAACACATTTACGTTCTTCCTTAAATAATCAAATTCAAATCAAAGACCCCACCCACCCGGATCATTCTCTCTTCTCTCCTCTTCCATTGGGTAGAAGATACAGGATCCTGAGGGCACGTACCACCAGGCTCAAGGACAGTTTTACCCCACTGTGATAAGACTATGGAACGGTTCCCTTATATGACGAGATGGACTATGACCTCACGATCTACCTTGTTGTGACCTTGCACCTTATTGCACTGCACTTTCTCTGTAGCTGTGACACTTTACTGTTATTGTTTTTACCTGTACTACCTCAACGCGCTCTGTACTACCTCAATGTAACTGCACTGTGTAATGAATTGACCTGTACAATCGGTATGCAAGACAGGTTTTTCACTGTACCTCAGTACAAGTGACAATAATAAACCAATACCAATACCAATAAGGAGACCGATCCTGTGCACACTACTCCAGATACAGGCTCACGAATAACTGAGGCATTACCTCCCTACTTTTGTATTCACTTCCCCTTAGCAATAAATGATAACATTCTGTTAGCATTGTTAGTAGAGGGGCATAGATAGGGTGGACAAGCAATATCTTTTTCCCATTACTGTGCGATCCAGTACCAGAGGGCATACATTTAAGGTGAGGGGGTTAGGTTCAGAACAGAAGTGAGGGGCACGTTTTTTACTGAGAGAGTGGGGGATGCCTGGAATGTGTTGCCTGATAGGGTGATGGAGGCAAATTCATTGGGGGTTTTTAAGAGGGGCTTGGATGGGCACATGAATGAGAGGAAAATGGAGGGATATGGGTATTCTGTAGGTAGGGGGGATTAGCTATGTCAGCACAACATTTGGGCTGAAGGGTCTGTTCTGTGCTGTACTGTTCTATGTTCTATGTTCTAATTACATGATTGGAGTAATTATTGGATTGGAGAGCTTGAGAGATCAGGAGAGATTGGCTACGCTGGGTCTTTTTTTTCCTTGCAGTGAAAGAGACTGAGATGAGAGGCATCGATAAGGTAGATAGTCAGTGTCTGTTTCCCAGGGTAGGGGTGTCTAAAACTATAGGTTTAAGGTGAGAGGGGGTATGGCTAAAGGGGATCTGAGGGGTAAATTTTTCACACACAGTGTAGTTGGTGTCTGGAATGAGCTGCCAGAGGAGGAGGTGGAGGCAGGAACAGGAACAACATTCAAGAGGCATCTGGACAGGTACTTCAATAAGCAGGGCATAGAGGGATGTGGAATTGATGCAGGCAGGTGGGATTGGTATAGAAGGGCATGATGGTCAGCATAGACATGGTGGGCCGAAGGGCCTGTTTCTCTGCTGTACAACTCTATAATTTTACTTGCTGTACCTGCATACTAGCCCTTTGTGGATCCTGCATCAGAGCACCCCAATCCTTCGGTACCTCGGAGCTCTGCACTCTCTCACCTCTGAGATAATGTACAGCTCGTTATTTTTCCTGCTAGCATTACGACACTTCATTGGTATTGGTATTGGTTTATTACTGTTATTTGTACCAAGGTACAGTCAAAAATTTGTCTTGCATACCGATTGTACAGGTCAATTCATTGTCCTGGGGTCTAACAGCACTAAGCAAGTATGATAACGTAAGTTCTTTTGAACTGTTGTTGCTAAGTAGCAAACTAAACACAGCTGAGGTCTTTGATATCTGTATTGATTATTTAATTTCTATTTTTAATGGAAACATAGCACAGTATAGCACTGGACAGGCCACCTGGCCCACCATCTTGATGCCAATTTATACTAAAGTGTCCTCTTCCTGTGTATCATCCATTTCCCTCCATTCCCTTCAGATTCACGTCTATCTAAAAGCCTCTTAAACTCCACCAAACTGCCTGCTCCCACTACTACCCCTGGTAACCCATTCCAGGCACCTACCACTGTCTGCGTAAAAAGAATTTTCCCCTCACTTCACCTTTAAACTTCCCCCCTCTAACCTTAAAGGCATGTCCTCTGAACATAAAACATAGAACACTACAGCCAAGTACAGGCCCTTCAGCCCACAATGTTGTGCTGACATTTTATCCTGCTCTAAGATCTATCTAACCCTTCCCTCCCACATAGACCTCCCATTTCTCTATCATTCATCTGTCTATCTAAGAGTCTCTTAAATGTCCCTAATGTATCTGCCCCCACAACCTCTGCCGGCAGTGCGTTCCATGCACCCACCACTCTCTGTGTAAAAAAACTCACCCCTGACATCCCCCTTATACCTTCCTCCAATCACCTTAAAATTATCTCTCCTTGTGTTAGCCATTGTTGCCCTGAGAAAAAGTCTCTGACTGTCCACTCGATCTATGCCTCTTATCATCTTGTACACCTCTATCAAGTCACCTCTCATCCTCCTCTCCAAAGAGAAAAGCCCTAGCTCACTCAGCCTATCCTCATAAGACATGTTCTCCAATCCAGGCAGCATCCTGGTAAATCTCCTCTGCACCCTCTCTAAAGCTTCCACATCCTTCCTATAATGAGGCAACCATTATAGGAAGGATGTTTGACATTTCTACCCTAGAGAACAGATTCTGACTACCTAATCATTGGATGCTAATTGTACATATTTCATTACAGTTTCTGGGGAAAACAAGCTGCGTCTCTGCTGTTATGTTTGTTCTTCATCAAGAGACAAACTTCGCATGGGTTTAACGTCTGAACATTTTTATTAACCAACAACAGACAGGCTTGCTTTCCATCTCGTTTCACAGCCACTTCCTGTGCCCCCATGTGACCCCTTGCATTGCCTACTGGGAACTGTAGTTCTTTATTATAACTACATAATAACACATAATAATCCTTGTTTATCAGAGTGTTTTCCTTCCTTTCAGTGACGGACGGACAGTGGCCATCAAAAGAATACGCAAGAAAACCTTTACTCTCTCAAAAACCATCAGAAAAGAAGTAAAGCAAGTGAGGTACACACTGGTCTTTAATCATCAAGTGTTCGTTACACAATGTACTTTCCACCTGACACTGAAGTCTCAGGTGAAATATTTTTTGCAGTGGAATATTGGCTGTGCCAGGGTCATTGGGGTCTTGGTCAAAAACACTTTGGTTGCTGAGCGAATGTTGAGGGACGTGTGTCTGCTGTGTGTGACCTCCTGCAGTAGAATAGTCTGATCTTAAAGTGGTTGGTGGTTGGGCGGTGTAGTCATTGGAGTGAGCATTCCTGGGTGCTAACTGGTTTATTATTGTCACACGTACCGAGATACAGTGAAAAATTTTGCCGTCCAGACAGATCATTCCACACATAAGCACAGCGAGGTAGTAAAAAGAAAAACAGAATGCAGAAGCTTTCGAGAGGGTGCAGAGGAGATTTACCAGGATGTTGCCTGCATTAGAGAGCATGTCTTATGAGGATAGGTTGAGTGAGCTCGGGCTTTTCTCTTTGGAGAGAAGGAGGATGAGAGGTGACTTGATAGAGGTGTACAAGATGATAAGAGGCATAGATCGAGTGGACAGTCAGAGACTTTTTCCCAGGGCGAAAGTGGCTAACACGAGGGGACATAATTTTAAGGTGATTGGAGGAAGGTATAAGGGGGATGTCAGGGGTACATTTTTTACACAGAGAGTGGTGGGTGCGTGGAACCCACTGCTGGCAGAGATTGTGGGGGCAGATATATTAGGGACATTTGAGAGAATCTTAGGTAGACACATGAATGATAGAGAAATGGAGGGCTATGTGGGAGGGAAGGGTTAGATAAATCTTAGAGCAGGATAAAATGTCGGCACAATATTGTGGGCCAAAGGGCCTGTATTGCGCTGTAATGTTCCACGTACAGTGTTCTAATATATTGTAACAGTTACAGAGAAAGTGCAGTGCAGGTAGGCAATAAGGTGTGAGGGCCACAACAAGGTAGACTGAGTGATCAAGAGACCATCTTATCGTACTAGGGGACTGTTCAATAGTCTTATAAGAGCAGGATAGAAACTGTCCTTGAGACTAGTGGTACGTACTCTCAGGCTTTTGTATCTTCTGCCCGATGGGAGGGGGGAGAAGAGAGAATGTCTGCAGTGAGAGGGGTCCTTGGTTATGTTGGCTGCTTTCCAGAGGCAGCAAGAGGTGTAGATGGAGCTGTTCGATGTTGGGCCACCCCTTCTGCTGAGGGTGTATATGTGTGGGCAGGAAGGCTCCTGGCAGTGACCTCTTCACCCATGTCTGAGAAGCTCGCTGGGTTGAGGATGGCATGAGAGGGAAAGGAGACCTGGCCTCATGGGAAAACTGCCAGTAGTTGCAGATGACACAAGAACTGGTGGAGTTGTGGAGAGTGAGGGATTCAGCAGGACATGCACCGGTTGAAAACATAGGCAGAGAAATGGCAGATGGAGTTTGATGCGGACAAGTGTGAAGTGTTGCGCTTTGGGAGGTCAAATAGAGTCATACAGCATGGAAACAGGCCCCTCGGCCCAACTGGTCCATGCCAACCAAGACTCCCATCTAAGTTTACCCATTTGCCCACGTTTGGCCCATATCCTTCCAAAACCTTCCTATCCATGGACCTGTCCAAGTGCCTTTTAAATGTTGATATTTCTACCTGCCTCAACCACTTCCTCTGACAGCTCGTTCCATGTAGGCACCACCCTCCATGTGAAACATTTGCCCCTCGGCAACTATTAAATCTTTCCCCTCTCATCTTTAACCTCTGCCCTCTAGTTCTTGATTATGCCCAACCCTGGGAAAAGGACTGTGTGAGAGGAAAGTATACCGTAAACGGCAAGACCCTCAGGAGCATTGATGTACAGAGGACCTTGGGGTACAAGTCCATAGCCCACTGAAAGTGGCAACACAAGTAGATAGCATGGTAAAGAAGGTGTACGACAGGCTTGCCCTCATTGGTCAGGGCACTGAGTATAAAAGTTGGCAGGTAATGTGTAAAACCTTAGTTCGGCCACATTTGGAGTATGTCGTCGTCTAGTGACAGGAAGCCACTCTATCTGCTTCAGGTCCAGGCCGGGACAAGGCCTGAGGACGATTTGCTAATCTGGGGAGCTGGAAAACCTGACGAAATTTGGCTGCTCCAAGTGGTTGCTCCGACTTTCAAACGAGAATTTGGATTTAATGTTAATCAAACTAACAGGGGCAACAGGTAACAAACAGAGGAAGGCAGAGTGGCGCAGCGGGTAGAGCCATTGCTTCACAGTGCCAGAGACCCGGGTTCGGTCCCGACCTCTGGCACTGTGTCTGTGTGGAGTTTGCACGTTCTCCCTGTGACCTCATGGGTTTCCCCCGGGTGCTCCGGTTCCCTCCCACATCCCAATGACCTGCGGATCGGTGGGTTAATTGGCTGCTGCGAATTGCCCCTGGTGTGTGGGTGAGGGGTAGAATTTGGGGGGAGTTGATGGGAGTGTGGGGAGAATGAAACATGGGCTTAGAGAAATTGGGTGGTCGGTGGTCAGCAGGGACTAGATGGGCCAAAGGCCCTGTTTCCCTGCTGTACCTTCCTATGATCCTAGGATGGTGGAAATGCTCAGCAGGTCAGGCAGCATCTGTGGAGAGAGAAACAGAGTCAACTCTTCTTCAAAACTGGGACAATTTGGAAGTGAAAAGTTTCGGAGACAGTGGGGGTGGGCACGGAGAGAGCGAATGGGAAGGTCGGGGGGAGGTGGGGTCCTGGAGAGACTGTGGAGGGTGGTCCTGACTGAGAGAGGACGGGGCAATGCTGGTGAGTAACAAGAGGAGACACTTGGGAGGGGTGGGAGCAGGAGGAGATGAATTAAATCAGAAATACCAGCAGAGCAGAGAGGTACTGCTGAATGTTGGAACTGTGTGATACAAGAGGGTCTCTGAGAATAAATATACCGGAATGCTGTTTATAGAGAATACGGCAGTATAAGGCCAGGCTTGGTATTGGTTTATTATTGCCACTTGTACCGAGGTACAGTGAAAAACTTGTCTTGCAGACCATTCGTACAGGTCAATTCATTACATAGTGCAGTTACATTGAGTTAGTACAGAGTGCATTGATGTAGTACAGGTAAAAACAATAACAGTACAGAGTAAAGTGTCACAGCTACAGAGAGAGTGCAGTGCAATAAGGTGCAAGGTCACAACAAGGTAGAACGTGAGGTCATAGTATAAGGGAATTGTATAAGGGAACCGTTCAATAGTCTTATCACAGTGGGGTAGAAGCTGTCCTTGAGCCTGGTGGTACGTGCCCTCAGGCTCCTGTATCTTTTGCCTGATGGAAGAGGAGAGAAGAGAGAATGTCCCGGGTGGGTGGGGTCTTTGATTATGCTGGCTGCTACACCAAGGCAGCGAGAGGCTGAGGGTATAGTTGAGTCAGAGGACTGAGACTCTCCCTGATTGCCGTGTGTGTCAGGACACTTTCCACAGCTACGGTCAATGTGCACAGTCTGTATCCCAGGGCTGGGGATGCAAGAACTAGAGGGCATAGGTTCAGGGAGAGAAGGGAGAGATTTAATATGAACCTGAGGGGCAACTTCTTCACCCAGGGGGTGGTCAGTACGTGGAAGGAACTACCAGAGGAAGTGGGTGAGGCAGGTCCATTAACAACATTTCAAAGGCACTTGGACAGGTCCATGGATAGGAGAGGTTTAGAGGGATATGGGTTAAACACGGGCAAATGGGACTAGCTTAGATGGGAATCTTGGTCGGCATGGACCGGTTGGGCTGAAGGGCCTGTTTCCGTGCTGTGTGACTCTAGGACTCCATGACTTTCTAAACCGGGCTGGGTCTTGGGTTGTTACATTAAAGCAGACAGTGCAATGTGTCACTGAAGACTCCCCATCTCTGTGGAAGACCATTCCTGGTTACATTTATACATCACCCTGAGTCGGCAAGACCGTAAATGGGATTTGAAGAACTTTAGTCAATCTTTGCTGGTTTTAGTTTACACTGGGGGTGGGGGGAAGAGGATGGAATTTCAGAAACAGCTTGGAATATCTCATATCATGTACGATATCCAGGTGAAATGTAACTCATTCAGGCACCAGGTTAAGGAGGTTCAGCTTGTCACCGAACACTCTAACAAACTTCTACAGATGTACTGTTGAAAGTATCCTGACTGGTTGCATCACGGTCTGGGACGGCAATTCGAATGTGCAGGAATGAAAGAAGCTGCAGAGAGTAGTGGACTCTGCCCAATACATCACGGGCACTTCCCTCCCCACCATCGGTAGTATCTATAGGAGGCGCTGCCTCAAGAAGGCAACGTCCATCATCAAAGATCCCCACCATCCGGGCCATGCCATCTTCTCGCAGCTCCCATCGGGCAGGAGGTACAGAAGCCTGAAGTCCCACACCACCAGGTTCAGGAACAGCTACTTCCCTTCAACCATTCGGTTCTTGAATCAACTTGTACAACCTCTAGCAACACTATGACCACTTTGCACTACAATAGACCTTGCTTTTTTGTTCTCATTGTGTTCTCTCTTGTATAATTTTGTATAATTTATGTTCCTCTTGTGACAGTTGTGCGTCTGATGCTCTGTGCCTGTGATGCTGCTGTAAGTTTTTCGTTGTACCTGTGCACACATGGACTTGTGCAGATGACAATAAACTGGACTTTGACACCAGGTCACTGGCTAAAAAAAAACAGAACACTACAGACACTGGGGACTTGGGAAAAGCTTTAAGTTTTCTCAGTTCTGATGAAACATTCCTCTCCCCTCAGATACTGCCCAACCTGCGGAGTGTTTCCAGCACATCCTGTTTGTACTACAATATGACAATAGTTGTAATTTAGGATGTAGATCTGGTATTGCACAGTGCTAAGATCATAACTCCACCCTGCCCACGCTACTCTACGGTATTTATTGCTTATTCTGCTTATTGATTCCATTCCAGGGAACTCGATCATCCAAATCTTTGCAAGTTTATTGGTGGATCTGTGGAGGTGCCCAACGTTACCATAGTTACTGAATACTGCCCTAAAGGGAGCCTGTCCGATGTTCTGTTCAATGATGACATTCCCCTGAATTGGGGGTTCAGGTAACACCCACACTTTAATGATTCTCGTTTGCTTGCAGGAACTCGTGGTTTTCAGATCTGCATCTGTAGAGTGTGAATTACACAGCTAATTCATCATCCTCCTTCCAAACTCTGGCCTACTTCAGCTCATCGGCTGCTGAAACCCTCACCAGTCTCGTCTCTCCATTGCCCACTCAAACCCCACCCTCCAATCATCCAAAACTCTGCCAGCTCACAACACCCCACTTTTAAGATTAAGATACTTTATCAGTCACACGTACATCGAAACACACAGTGAAATGCATCTTTGGCGTAGAGTGCTCTGGGGGCAGCCCACAAGTGTTACCACACTTCCGGCGCCAACATAGCACGTCCACAACTTCCTAACCTGTACGTCTTTGGAATGTGGGAGGAAACTGGAGCACCCGGAGGAAACCCACGCAGACACGGGGAGAACGTACAAACTCCTTACAGGCAGCAGCAGGATTGAACCCGGGTCACTGGCACTGTAAAGCATTATGCTAACTGCGACACTACCATGCCTGCACTTGCTCAATACCTTGTCCTTGCTGACTCACGCTGGCTTCAGAGCACCTGAGCTTTGAAATCCTTGCTTTCAAATCCTTCCAAGGCCTTGAATCGAGACCCCATCTGCCCTCTCAGGGAAGGGATCCCATTGCATAATTTCAAGGAAGACTCGGGTGCTCTGTTCTCCTTGGTGTTCTGGTCGATATTTTCCCAAACCTGCATGTCTACTAAGATCCAAAACCTCGGCAGTTTGTGGGATCTTGAGTCACAGAGTCATACAGCACGGAAACAGGCCCTTTGGCCCAACTGGTCCATGCCGACCTAGATTCCCATCTAAATTGGTCCCATTTGTCCGCATTTGGCCCATATCCCTCTCAACCTTTCCTATCCGTGTACCTGTCCAAGTGCCTTTTAAATGTTATTGTACCTGCCTCACCCACTTCCTCTGGCAGCTCGTTCCACATACCCACCACTGTCTGAGTGAAACAGATTCCCTCAGGTCCCTATTAAATCTCTCCTCTCTCATCTTAACCCTATGCCCTCTAGTTCTTGATTGTCTAACCCTGGGAGAAAGACTGTGCGCATTCACCCTACCTAAGCTCCTCATGATTTTATACACCGCTATAACATCACACCTCATTTTCCTACACTCTAATGTAGCCTGCTTAATCTCTCTCCATAACTCAGTCCCTTGAGTCCCAGCAACATCCTCGTAAATTTCCTTTGCACTCTTTCAAGCTTAATGGCAACTTTTCTATAACAGGGCGACCAAAACTGAACACAATATTCCAAATGTGACCTCACCAAAATCTTGTACAACTGCAACATAACATCCCAACTTCTATACTCAATGCCCTGACTGATTAAGGCCAGCGTACCAAAAGCTGAGGAAGTGAAAGTGACCAAAAGACATAAGAACTCGCAGGAGTAGGCAACTCGACCCCTCACTCCAGCTCTGCCACTCAATGTTAAAGAAGATCCTTCACCTCAGAGCCGCTTTCCTCAAACCTCTTGACTCCCATAATTTCTATCAGTCTTCAATAAGGGGCGGCAAAGTGGCGTAGCAGTTAGCGTAATGCTATTACAGCGCCAGTGACCTGTGTTCAATTCTGGCTGCTGTCTGTAAGGAGTTTGTACATTCTCCCTGTGTCTGCGTGGGTTTCCTCCGGGTGCTCCGGTTTCCTCCCACATTCCAAAGACGTACAGGTTAGGAAGTCGTGGGCGTGCTATGTTGGCGCGGGAAGCGTGGCAACACTTGCGGACCGCTCCCAGAATACTCTATGCAAAAGATGTATTCCACTGTGTGTTTTGACGTACATGTGACTAATAAAGATATCTTAACTTATCTCACTCAAGTGAATGACCCCACCACAGCCCTCATGGGGAGAGAATTCCAAAGATGTGCCAATTGGCCAGTGGAAGAGTTCCCTTAATGTGTAGCTTAGCTCTAGAATCTGGGAGAGCGGGAACACCAGAGACTGCAGATGCTGGAACCTGGAGCAACAAACAATCTGCTGGAGGAACTCAGCGGGTCGAGCAGCATCTGTGGGGGGAAAGGAATTGTTGACGGTTCGGGTCAAAACCCTGCATCAGGAGTTGACAGGAATGTGGGGAGGTTAGAACATAGAACACTACAGCACAGTACAGGCCCTTCAGCCCACAATGTTGTGCTGACATTTTATCCTGCTCTAAGATCTATCCAAACCTTCCCTCCCATGGAGCCTCCTAATTTTCTATCATTCATGTGTCTATCTAAGAGTTTCTTAAATATCCCTAATGTATCTGCCCCCACAACCTCTGCCGACAGTGCGTTCCATGCACCCACCACTCTCTGTGTAAAAAACTTACCTCTGACGTCCCCATTATACCTTCCTCCAATCACCTTAGAATTATGTCCCCTCATGTTAGCCATTGTCACCCTGGGAAAAAGTCTCTGACTGTCCACTCGATCTATGCCTCTTATCATCTTGTACACCTCTGTCAAGTCACCTCTCATCCTCCTCCTCTCCAAAGAGAAAAGTCCTAGCTCACTCAACCTATCCTCATAAGACATGCTCTCCAATACAGGCAACACCTTGGTAAATCTCCTCTGCACCCTCTCTAAAGCTTCCACATCCTTTCTATAATGAGGCGACCAGATCTGAACACAATACTCCAAGTGTGGTCTAACCAGAGTTCTATAGAGCTGCAACATCACCTCGCAGCTCTTGAACTCAGTACCCCAAGTAATGAAGGCCAACACACCATATGCCTTCTTAACAACCCTATCGACTTGTGCGGCAACCTTGAGGGATCTATGGATGTGGACCCCAAGATCCCTCTGTTCCTCCACACTGCTAAGAGTCCTCCCATTCACCTTGTATTCTGCCTTTGAATTTGATCTCCCGAGGGTTAGAGGGAAAGAAAATTGTTTGGAAATTGTAGGAATTGTGTGCACAACAATGGCGAATGGAGTTTAATTCGGGTTAGTGTGAGGGGTTGCATTTTGGAAGACAAATGAAGGTAGGACTTTTACTTTTATAGACTTTTGAAGGTAGGGCCCTGGAGAGTGCTGTAGAACAGAGGGACCTAGGAGTGAGATAAGACAAGATTTCTTTATTAGTCACATGTATATCGAAACACACAGTGAAATGCATCTTTTGCGTAGAGTGTTCTGGGGGGCAGCCCATTCGTAGTTCTGTGTGGAGTTTGCACATTCTCCCTGTGACTGTGTGGGTTTCCCCTGGGTACTCCGGTTTCCTGCCACGTCCCAGATACCTAAGTTAACTGACCGCTGTAAATAACCCACGTAGTCGATGGCAGCAACCAGAAGCAGTAGGTCGTTTGACCCCTCAAGACTGTTCTGCCCTTCAGTAAGATCCCGGCTGATCTGATTTTGGGCTCAGCTCCACTTTCCTGCCTTGCCCCCACATCTCTTGACCAAAAGGCTGCCAATCTTGCTGCAAATTATTCAACAAATCCTCCTCCACAGCTCTCTGGAGTAAAACCTTCCAAAAATTCACAGCCTTCCCAGAGAAGAAATTTCTCCTCACCTCCATGTAAATGGGGGAATCCCTCCACCCCTCCCTTTTACTGAGGCCATGTCCCCGGTGCTAGATTCCTATCCCCAGGATGAACCTCTTCTCAGCTTCCACCATGTCAATCCCTCTCAGAATCTTTCAACGAGATCTCCTCAGTCTTCTCATCACCAGGGGTGTGCCGGCCCAACTTGTTCCATGTGTGGAACCCTTCCTGGGTGTACTCTCTCACCCTGAGAACATCTTCCAGTGTTCCAACCTCCCCCAGTCTCTCTGCTCTAGCCCTGTCACTTCTCCGCCCTCTCAACTTCAGCAGGGTCACACCCAAAATTTAATTCCCTCTGGCCCTCCACATATCTCCTCCTCCTTTTAAAATCCTCCTCAAAATTCACCTCTTAGATTTATACACCTTCGGCCCTTCACCAAGATGTCTACCTGAGCTAGTCCCATTGGCCTGCATTTGGCCCACATCCCTCCAAACCTTTCCTATCCGTGTACCTCTCTAAATGTCTTTTAAAGTGCAATTGGACCTGCCTCTACCTCTGGGAGATCATTCCCTCTGTGTGAAAAATGTGCCCCTCAGGTCCCCTACAAATCTTTGTGAAGAACTTGGACACTCTTCCCCCAGCCCCCACCACACACCTCCCATCCTCCTGCCCCCATCACCGATATCTCTTCCTTTGGGACAGGGTACATTTAACCTCCACGACTTGGTGAGGTGCCTTCGAGCAACTTTCTTTCCCAGTTTTAGTTCCTATATGACTTCAAGATGTTGTTGCTTCAGACTGTCGTTTGCCACTGATGTGGCTCGGGGAGTGGCCTATCTCCACCAGCACAAAGTCTACCATGGGAGACTGCAGTCAACCAACTGTGTCATCGATGACAGATGGGTGTGCAAGATCGCAGGTAATCTCAACCTCTGTCTTGTGGATGCTGCTTATGTCATGCTCTGTGATGCTGCTGCAAGTAAGTTTTTCATTGCACCTGTGCATGCAGGTACTTGTGCATGTGACAATAAACTCAACTTTGACTTTGACTTTGCAATTTGGCATGTTTCATTGGCTTAGTTGGTAGAACTCTACCCTCTCGAGAGGATTGAGCACACAGAGACAGAGAGACAATACAGCACAGAAACAGGGCCTTCAATTCTGTCATCTCAGTGTCCTTTCCACATCTGCCTTAACTTACATAGCAATCTTTTTTTTGTGAAGACTACGGGTTAGCGGTCTACAGGAGGGACGATTTTGAGGAACTTACCATTGGTTTTGTTCCAAGGATGGGCCGCATTTACTGCGCTCCTGAAGTGATTGCAGGCACCTCTTCCAACATGAGTCCCACAGCAGATGTCTATAGGTAAGGCTGCAACTCCTATTGACCACATTGTTTTAGCTCAGACTAAAGATGTCGTTCAAATACCAATGGGAAGTCATTTAGGTGAAAATCAAAAAAGTGCAGGTGCTGGAAATAGAACATAGAACATAGAACATAGGACACTACAGCACAGTACAGGCCCTTTGGCCCACAATGTTGTGCCTACATTTTATCCTGCTCTAATATCTACCTAACCCTTCCCTCCCACAGAGCTCCCCATTTCTCTATCATTCATGTGTCTTTCTCTCTTAAATGTCCCTGGTGTATCTGCCCTCACAACCTCTGCTGGCAGTGCGTTCCATGCACCCACCACTCTCTGTGTAAAAAAGCTTACCCCTGACATCCCCCTTATACCTTCCTCCAATCACCTTAAAATTATGTCCCCTCGTGTTAGCCATTGTCGCCCTGGGAAAAAGAGTCTGACTGTCCACTCGATCTATGCCTCTTATCATCTTGTACACCTCTATCAAGTCACTTCTCATCCTCCTTTTCTCCAAAGGGAAAAACCCTAGCTCGCTCAATCTATCTAAGGTAAAAATTGAAAATGCTGAAATACTCAACAGGTCAGGCAGCATCTGTGGGAGGAGAAACATAGTCAACGTTTCACGTCAAAGACTCCCTGTCAGAACTGAGAAAGAGATAAAAGAAGCTTGGAAAGTTGAAGACACAGGAGACTGCAGATGCTGGAATCTGGAGCAACAAGCAATCAGCGGGTCGAGCAGCATCTGTGGGGGAGAAACGAATTGTTGATGTTTAGGGTCGAAACCCTGCATCAGGACTGAGAGTGGAGAGGGGAGATGGCCGGCATACAGAGGAGAAGGGGAGTGGTGAGACAGAGGCCTGAGGCGATTGGTGGACTGAGGAGTGGTGAGGGACGACGGGCAGGTGGCGCCAGGTAGGGGAGGGGAGCAGCGGTGGAGTTAGGATGAAGTGGCAGGTGAACGATAAACGGAGGTGGACAAAGCGAGAGAGAGAAGATGGATCAAGGTGTGGGGTAAAGGTGGGAGACAGCTGCTGGAGGGAGATGAGCAGGAAAACAGAGGGCCACCAGGGCTGGACTCTGATAAGTAAAGGTGGTGAGAATGGGAACCATTAGGGGAGAGGTGTATGGCAGGTGGAACCAGAACCAGGTAGGGGAGGGATGGGGGGGATCCTATAGGTGAACTGTTGTGTAGTGGGTGGTTGGATCTAGGGGGGAGGGGGATGAAGATTGGTGATGGGGGGTTAGCAGGGAAGGGTTTGCTTGTAAGTTTGTAAACTTGACTTTTAGGCTTGCAAAGATGCAGGGAGGTTGGGGGAGGGGATAAAACCAGGGTGACCAAGATTACTGGTCAGTGAGTGAATGGAAGCAGTTATAGAGCGAGAGAGAATGCAGACAATAGAATGGAGGAATTGCAAAATGCAGAGTAGGGACACAAGCCTGGCAGGTCAGGCTGGCAATGTTGTCCAAATCCCAGAGAGGCAGAACAGATGGGGAACAAAAAGGTTTGGGCCTGCTCAGTCTAAACGTTTTCTGAGGAAGGCCCAAGAGTTTTTAAACTCCATTTTATATTGGATTTGGAGAATTGCAATAAGGTATATTTTAACTGGATTCCTACACACAGATGGACGAGTTAGGAGCAGGAGTGGATGTCTCACCCCTTGAGCCCGCTCCACTATTTATAAATTCATGACTGCTGTGATAATGACTCAAACCTACATTCCTGGCTGCCCCCAGTAACCTTTCATCCTCTTGCTTGTCGAGAACCTTTCTACCTCTGCCTCAGAAATATAGAACATTACAACACAGTACAGGCCATTCGGCCCACATTTTATCCTGTTCTAAGATCTATCTAACTCTTCCCTCCCACATAGCCCTCCATTTCTCTATCATTCATGTGGCTATCTAAGTCTCTTAAACGTCCCTAATGTATCTGCCCCCACAACCTCTACCAGCAGTGCATTCCATGCACCCACCACTCTCTGTGTAAAAAACTTACCCCGACATCCCCTTTATATCTTTCTCCAATCACCTTAAAATGATGCCCCATCGTGTTAGCCATTGACGCCCTGGGAAAAAGTCACTGACTGTCCACTCGATCTATGTCTCTTATCATCTTGTACATCTCTATCAAGTCACCTCTCATCCTCCTCCTCTCCAAAGAGAAAAGCCCCAGCTCACTCAGCCTATCCTCATAAGACATGCTCTCCAATCCAGGCAACATCTTGGTAAATCTCCTCTGCACTCTCTCTAAAGCTTCCACATCCTTCCTATAATGAGGCGACCAGAACTGAACACACTACTCCAAGTGTGGTCTAACCAGAATTCAATATTAAAAGACTAATCCATTTGCCCTGTCATAAATTGGTAAATTTAATTGCTAAATTGGTTTAGTGTTGTCACATATACTAAGGTGATGTGATGAAATGATCTGTATGGATGGCATGCAAAACAATGTTTTTCACTGTATCTTAGTACATGTGACAATAACAAACCAACTTACCAATTCACATTCTCATATATCTTTGCACTCTTTCCAACGTAATGATATCTTTCCTATAACAGTATGACCAAAACTTTACACCAAAACTGATCTGCAAATATTTTAAATGTACCATAAATTGTATTTATTTTCATGTAGTTAAGTAACGTCAGCTATCAACCTTTTCCCAGGGAGGGGGTGCTAAAAACAAGAGGGCATAGGTTTAAGATCAGGGGCGAGAGATTTCAAAGGGACATCAGGGGCAGCTTCTTCACGCAAAGGATGGTACGTATTTAAGATATTTACTTAAGATAAGATATTTATTTATTAGTCATATGTACATCGAAACACATAGTGAAGTGCGTCTTTTTGCGTTACTGAGAGTGTACTGAGTGTCTCCACACTTACGGCGCCAACATAGCATGCCCACAGCTCCTAACCCGTACGTCTTTGGAATCTGGGAGGAAACCGGAGCACCTGGAGAAACCTATGCAGACATGGGGACAACGTATAAACTCCTTACAGACAGCGGCGGGAATTGAACCCAGGTCGCTGGTGCTGTAATAGCATTACGCTAGAAATAGTGGTTGAGGGAGGCATGTTGGCAACAGCAGCCTGAGGGCACGTACCACCAGACTTAAGAACAGATTCTACCCCACTGTGATAAGACTATTGAACGGTTCCCTTATATGATGAGATGGACTGTGAGCTCATGATCTACCCTGTTGTGACTTTGCACCTTATTGCACTGCACTTTCTCTGTAGCTGTGACACTTTACTCTGTACTGTTATTGTTTTTACCTGTACTACATCAATGCACTCTGTACTAACTCAATGTAACTGCACTGTGTAATGAATTGACCTGTATGATCGGTATGCAAGACAAGTTTTTCACTGTACCTCGGTACAAGTGACAATAATAAACCAATACCAATACCAATTTAAAAGCCATCTAGATAAGTCCATGGACAGGAGAGGTTTAGAGGGCTATGGGCCAAAAGTGGGCAGATGGGACCAGCTTAATGGGCAACACAGTCGGCATGGACGAGTTGGGCCAAAGGGCCTTTTTCCGTGCTGTATGACATGATGACTCTCTAACTTGCTCATCCTTTACAAAGTCTGTATTGTTTGTCTTTACAGCTACTCTATAATACTGCTTCAAATTGCAACACGATGTGATCCAGTGCCGGTATGTATGATGCTTTCTTGATTCCCAGCTTGTACGATGCAACTCATGTCCCATAATCACTGAAACAACACCGCAATTACCCATTGTGTGTCCAGGGCGATGTTGATCTGGGCAAGGTTGAGCTGACCTGGCGTCCTAATCTTCCCAAAATTCACGCTGGAAAGTCCGACAGCGATTGTCCAACACAGCAAGACTACGATGAGGTAACACATCAGAACTGTGAAACTAGGTCTTCTACACTGTATAAAGGACCACCTCAGGTTTGTTTAAACAGAACATTTGAACCAAGTGATCACACACCAAAGCAGTTAGTGTTTTCACCCAGAGGTAGAAGTGTCCGCTCAATAGGTTGAGCGAGCTAGGGCTTTTCTCTTTGGAGAGACGGAGGATGAGAGGTGACTTGATAGAGGTGTACAAGATGATAAGAGGCATAGATCGAGTGGACAGTCAGAGACTTTTTCCCAGGGCGACAATGGCTAACACGAGGGGACATAATTTTGAGGTGATTGGAGAAAGGTATAAGGGGGATGTCAGGGGTAAGTTTTTTTACACATAGAGTGGTGGGTGTGTGGAACGCACTGCCAGCAGAGGTTGTGGGGGCAGATACATTAGGGACATTTAAGAGACTCTTAGATAGACACATGAATGATAGAAAAATAGGGGGCTATGTGGGAGGGAAGGGTTAGATAGATCTTAGAGCAAGATAAAATGTCGGCACAACATTGTGGGCCGAAGGGCCTGTACTGTGCTGTAGTGTTCTATGTTCTACGTTCTATGTAATAGTTGGTGATATTTAACTTCCCTAATATTAACTGGGACTGCCTTAGTGATAAGGGGTTGGATGGGGCAGAATTTGTAAAGTTTTCTGAAGCAATATGTTGATGTCCCCACTAGAGAGGGGTCTACACTTGGCCTCCTCTTAGGAAATGAGGGGAGCACTTTGGGACCAATGAGCACAATTCTACTGGTTTCAAGATAGTCCTGGAAAAAGATAGAACTGGTCCTTGCGCGGAAGTCTGAAACTGGGGGAAGCTTAATTTTGATGGTATCAGACAGAAGTTGATTGGGAGAGACAGCTTGCAGGTAAAATGACCGGGCAAGTGGGAGGCTTTTAAAGGTAAGATATGAAGAGATCGAAGCCAGCATGCTCCTGTTGGAATGAAGAGCAAGGCTGGCAAGATTAGGGAACCTTGGTTGGTGAGGGTTATTGAGGGTCTGGTCAGGGCAAAGGAGCCGTACATTAGGTATGGGCAGCTGGGATCAAACGAGGAGTATAAGGGATGTAGAAGTGCACTTAGGAAGGAGATTAGGAGGGCAAAATGTGACCCTGAGATATCCCTGGCAAGAGAAAGGGACCTGTCCTGATGTATCCTAGGAAGCAAGGGGAGAAGTTGCTGGGGCCCTGGGAGAGGATTAGAGAATTGGAGAGAACTGTTCCATGGTCCACCGCCCTCTCCCATCAGATTCCATCTTTTTCAGCAACACACACAGGTCAGGCAGCATCTACGGAGGGAAATGAACAGTCGACGTTCCGGGTCGAAACCCTTCATCAAGACAGGAAAGGAAGAGGGGAGAAGCCAGAATAAGGTGGGGGGGGGAGGGGGAGGAACACAGGCTGGCAGGTGACAGGTGAGTCCAGGTGAAGGGGGGGGAAGGTAGGTGGGTGGGGGACGGGGATGAAAGGGAGTGATGTGAGAAGCTGAGAGGTGATGGGTAGAAGAGGCGAAGGGCTGAAGAAGAAGGAGTCCGGTAGGAGAGGGCAGTGGACCATCTTCTTCAGCCCTTTGTCACTTCCACCAATCACCTCCTAGCTTCTTACATCATTCCTACTCCCTCCCCCCTGACCTGACCACCACCTCCCCTCACCTGGATCCACCTATCACCTGCCAGCTCTCGTTTCACCTCCTCCCCCCACCCTTTTCTGCCGGTTACCTCCCCTCTTTCTTTCCCGTCCCGAAGAAAGGTCTCGGCCCGAAACGTCGACTGTCCGTTTCCCTCCATAGATGCTGCCCGACCCGTTGAGCTCCTCCAGCATTTTGTGTGCATCGCTTCAGATTTCCAGCATCTGCAGTCCTTTGTTTCCCAGGTATTGTCTGCATGGTCTTTAGCAAGGCCTTTGACAAGAACCCACATGGTAGCTGGTCTGGAAGGTGAGGATCCTGGATGATTGTTTGTGATGTACGTAAATGACCTGGATGAGTATGTCGATGGGAGGGTCAGTAAGTTTGCAGACAATACCAAGATTGGTGGAGTTGTGAATAGTGTAGAAGACCGGCGATGGATACAGCGTGATATAGATCAGCTGCAGATGTGGGCAGAGAAATGGCAGATGGAGTTTAACCCGGATAAATGTGAGGGGTTGCACCTTGGTGGGACTAATGTCAAGAGGCAGTACACTCTTAAGGGCAAGACCCTTAACAGTGTTGAAGACCAGAGAGACCTTGGGGTGCAAAACCATGGCTCACTGAAAGTGGCTACACAGGTAGATAGGGTGGTAAAGAAGGCTTATGGAATGCTCACTTTCATTAATCGAGGTATTGAGTATAGGAGTCAGGAAGTTATGATGCATCTCTATAGAACTCTGGTTAGGCTGCATTTAAAGTATTGCATACATTTCTAGTCACCTCACTACAGGAAGGATGTCGAGGCTTTAGAGAGGGTGCAGTGGAGGTTTACTGGGATGCTGCCTGGATTAGAGGGCATGTGCTATCAGGAGAGGCAGGACAAACTTGGGCTCTTTTCTCTGGTGCGGCGGAGGATGAGGGGTGATCTGTTGGAAGTGTATAAAATTATGAGGGGCATAGATAGGGTGGACAAGCAATATCTTTTTCCCATTATTGAGCGATCCAATAGCAGAGGGCACGCATTTAAGGTGAGAGGGGGTAGGTTCAGAACAGACGTGAAGGGTACGTTTTTTACTGGGAGAGTGGTGGATGCCTGGAATGCGTTGCCTGATAGGGTGGTGGAGGCAAATTCATTGGCTGCTTTTAAGAGGGGCTTGGATGGGCAAGTGAATGAGAGGAAAATGGAGAGATATGGGCATTCTGTAGGTGGGAGGGATTAGCTATGTCAGCACAACATTGTGGGCTGAAGGGCCTGTTCTGTGCTGTACTGTTCTATGTTCTATGTCACATAGGATCCAGGGTAAGCCAGCCAATTGAATACAAAATTGGCTTGGTGGTAGGAGGCAGAGGGTGGTAGTGGAGGGTTGTTTTTCAGAGTGGAGGTCAGTGGCCAGTGGTGTGCCGCAGGGATCGGTGATGGGTCTCCTGACGTTTGTCAGATATATTGATGATTTGGATGAGAATATTGGTAGAATGACTAGTAAATTTGCAGATGACACCAAAATTGGTGGTGTGGTGGACAGTGGAAAAGGTTGTCTAAGGTTACAAGATATTGATCAGCTGGGACAGTGGAAAAAGCATGGGTGATGGAATTTAATTCCGACAACTGCAAAGTGATCCATTTGGGAAGTTAAACCAGGCCAGGACATGGCAGTACCCTGGGGAATGTTGTTGAACAGAGAGACCTTGGTGTATAAGTACATAGATCCCTGAAAGTGGAAACACAGGTAGATAGGGTGGTGAAGAAGGTGTATGGCATGCTTGCCTTCATCAGTCAGGGCTTTGAGTATAAGAGTTGGGACATCAGGTTACAGTTGGGCAAAACATTGGTTAGGCTGGGCTTGGAGTTTTGTGTACAGGTTATTGGAAAGACCTGATTAAGCTAGAGAGGGTGTGGAAAAGATTCACAAGGGTGTGGCCTGGATCGGAGGGCTTGAGTTCTAACAAAAGATTGGATAGGCTGGGACTGTTTTCCCTGGAGTGAAGGAGGCTGAGAGGTGATGTGATAGAGATGTGTAAAATCACAAGAGGCATAGACAGGATAGATAGGGCAGGCACGGTAGGGTAGCAGTTAGCGTAACACTATTACAGTGCCAGCAACCCGGGTTCAATTCTGGCCTCTGTCTGTAAGGAGTTTGTACATTCTCCCTGTGTCTGCGTGAGTTTCCTTTGGGTGCTCTGGTTTCCACCTACATTCCAAAGGCGTATGGGTTAGGAAGTTGTGGGCATGCTATGTTGGCGCTGGAAGCGTGGCGACACTTGCGGGCTGCCCCCAGAGCATTCTGCACAAAAGATGTACTTCACTGTGTGTTTTGATGCACATGTGACTAATAAAGATATCTTATCTTATCTTACCTTGTAAATAGCCACAGTCTTAACCCTGAGGTTGGGGAGTCCAAATCAAAAGGTCATAAGTTTGTGGTGACAGGGAGATGGTTTAAAGGGGATCTGAGGGGTAAATTTTTCACACACAGAGTAGATGGTGTCTGGAATGAGCTGCCAGAGGAGGAGGTGGAGGCAGGAACAGGAACAACATTCAAGAGGCATCTGGACGGGTACTTGAATGAGCAACACACAGAAGGATGTGGAATTGATGTAGGCAGGTGGGATTCATCTAGATAGACATGATGGTCAGCATAGATGTGTTGGACTGTTTCTATGACTCTAGAGAGGGCACAACATAGCCCGCACAAGATGGGAGATGGGGGAACATTGCTTTAAGGCAGTGAGTTGTTGTAGTCTAGAATGCATTGGTGTGAAAAGCCAGAGAAGCCAGATTGGTCCATAACTAGAGTATGGTGCACAGTTCTGGACACCACACTGCAGGGAGGATGTGATTACCCTGGAGGGGGTGCAGAGGAGATTCACCAGGATGTTTCCTGTGATGGAGTGCCTCAGTTATGAGGAGGAACTGTATTGGCTGGGTTTGCTTTCATTGGAGTGGAGGAGGGGAATCTGATGGAGGTGTATACAATTGTGAGGTGCATAAACAGGTTAGAGAGTAGGAATCTTTTCCCTGGAACAATTGTCTAAAATTAGAGGGCATAGGTTTAGGGAGTTAAGAAGCAAAGAGGGGATCTGAGGACCAATTAGTTCCACCTGGAGAGTGGTTGGAATCTGGAACATACTCCCTGATGGCTCTTGTAACTTTGGAATTGGAATTGGTTTATTATTGTCACATATTGCCTTGCATACCGTTCATACAGATCAATTCATTACACAGGGCATTGAGGTAGTACAGGGTAAAACAATACAGAATGCAGAATAAAGTGTCACAGTTACAGAGAAAGTGCAGTGCAGGCAGACAATAAGGTGCAAGGTCATAAAGAGGTAGATTGTGAGGTCAAGAGTCCATTTTATTGCACATCTAAGATGTATCTAGACAAGCACCTGAATCACTATGACAGAAAAGGCTATGGACCAAGTACTGGTAAAGGAGATTGGTGTAGATGGGTGCTTGATGGTTGGCATGGGCAAATTGGGCTGAAGGGTCTGTTGCTGTGCTGTATTGCTCTATGATTCAGATTCAATAGGGATTAGTTTTACAGGATTAATAGAATGTTGGTTGTTAAGAGCATTGAGGCATCCGGAATTGGTGCAGGAAAGTAGCACTGAGGCAGCAGTTCAGCAGTGATCTGACTGAATGCAAGAGTCAGGTATCAGGAGAAGATCCTACTTTAACATCAGCCTCTTACATTCCACAGTGAACTCAATAAAGTCTTGAAATGAAAAACACCCCACAGGATGACAAGGAAAGAACAGGCAGTCAGAGACCAAATGGAAGGCTGTCCCAAAGAACTGGCACAGGCATGATGGGCTGATTGGCCTCCCTCTGTCTTGGTGTCATTGTTGGACACCAGCCACCCCTACTTGGACTCTGTTTTACCTCTTGTTGTCTTGGTGAAGCAGCCAGCATAATCAAAGACCCCACCCACCCAGGTCATTCTCTCTTCTCTCGTCTACCATCGGGTAAAAGATACAGGAGCCTGAGGGCACGTACCATCAGACTTAAGGACAGCTTCTATCCCACTGTGATAAGACTATTGAACTGTTCCCTTATACAATGAGATGGACTATGACCTCACGATCTACCTTGTTGTGACCTTGCACCTTATTGCACTGCACTTTCTCTGTAGCTGTGACACTTTACTGTTATTGTTTTTACCTGTACTACCTCAACGCGCTCTGTACTAACTCAATGTAACTGCACTGTGTAATGAATTGACCTGTACGATCAGTATGCAAGACAAGTTTTTCACTGTACCTCAGTACAAGTGACAATAATAAACCAATACCAATACCAATACTCCCAAAAATTCTTCACTTGGTTTCAAATGTCATCTTTATATAATCCTCTGTTTTCTTTTTAAAAGTTGATAAAGAAGTGTTGGGCTCACAATCCTCTCCTGAGGCCGACGTTTGAACAAGTTAAGAAGATGCTTGAGAAAATGAATCCCAATAAAGTCAGCCCAGTGGATATGATGATGAATTTGGTAAGAACATGACGTTGCATCCTTCTCCTCTGGTTGGTCAGGTGATGGGCCAGTAGTTACTCAGCTGGGATCTGGGGCCACTCTCACTGGCCCACAGCATCTGCCACACCATCAGCCTGGTCTGGATAGGACAGGGTGTCCAATGGGTACCGCTCCCCAAATCACACCTGACTGACAGCTGGCAAAGCCCCGCCCCCCGATTTGAATTCTGTGTAAACTGCAGGTGACTTTTAACAATTTTTAATTGGCATTCAGAGTCATCTAAAAATAATTGATATTGAAGATAAAGTTTTCTTTGTAAAGATAAAGGACTGGACCTCCCGATGCCTGAAATGTGCAGGTTGTCTCATGAGGAATGGTTGGACAGGCTTGGTGTGAGTTTGAAGGGGTGAGAAGGGACGATAACAACACTGAAGACCCTGAGGGGTCTCGATAGGGTGGGTGTGGAGAGGATGTGTCCTCTTGTGGGAGAACCGGAGTGGGGCGGGGGTCACTGTTTGAGAAGACAGAGATGAGGTGCATTTTAGTTCCCGGAGAGTTGTGAGTCTTTGGAACTCTCTTCTGAAAAAGACGATGGAAGCAGAGTCTGGAAAAGTTGTAAAGACAGAAGGGAAAAGATTCTTGATGAATGAAGGGGGGGGGGTGAAAGATTGCTGGGGTAGACGGTAATGTGAAACTGAGGTAACCATGAGATCAGCCATGACATCATGAAATGGTGAGATAGGTTCGAGGGACCAAGTGGCCTACTCCCAGTTCATGTGTTTGGGTGAGTAAGGCTCAGATCTTCCCAATCAGTTTATTTTAGAATAATAAAGTCCTGGGACTCCTGACTTTACAGTGCTTCTGGGATCTGCATTCTGTTGCTGGAAGTGGTTGAGAGAGGTACAATAACAACATTCAACAATTGGACAGGTGCATGGATAGGAAAGGTTTTGAGGGTTGTGGGTCAAATGCAGACAGATGGGACAAGCTTGGTGGGCACCATGGTTGGCATGGACCAGTTGGGCCGAAGGGCCTGAGTAGTCCGTGCTGTACGACACTGTGACTCCATGCCTCGATCTGCTTTTGCTAAAATGACCAATTGGCTCTCAGCAGCCAATCAGCTTACAGAGCCGCCCCTTGTTTCAGATGGAAAAGTACAGCAAGCACTTGGAAGTTATTGTGGCTGAAAGGACCCAGGACCTGCTCCAGGAGAAGCAGAAGACGGACTCCCTCCTGTACAGTAAGGACACTCGGCTCGTCCCCCACCTGCCCGCCCATTGTTCTGAGCCAACGTTCAGGCTGCTTGTAACCTGATGGGTTAATGTGCTGTGTCTCCAGGCATGTTACCAAGAGCAGTGGCTGATGATCTTCGTCAGGGGATTGCTTCCGAGGCACAAAGTTACTCCAACGCCACCGTCTACTTCAGGCACGTTAGCTCGGTGTTGTGGGTTAATTCTGTGGTGTGACGGGGACAGTGTGTTTGCTGGGCTCACATTACTGCAGCTGCCTCGACAGTCTGTGGGAACCTTTGACTTCTAACGGACGCCTTAAACCTTTGCTGCAAGCTCTGGAGGTTCATTTGGGGTAACGTTAAAACCCGATCTGGCCACAGTCAATCCCAACACAGCCATGGCCAATCCCAACCAGGTCTGGCCAATCCGTATCCAACCCAAGCAGGCTCCATCCCTAGTCCATGCAGCCACAACCAATCCCAACCTTGCCAAATCACAGATAATCGTCACCCAGGCATGGCCAATCCCAAGCAGAACCACCACAGCCAATCTGCATCTAATCAAAGCACAACCAATCCCAACCCACTCACAGCCAATCTTAAACTGATTCAACCATGGGCAGTCCCAATGCAACCCAGCCACTGCCAATCCCAACTCAATCCGACCACTTTAAGATATCTTTATTAGCTACATGCACATCAAAACACACAGTGAAATGTATCTTTTGAGTAGAGTGTTCTGAGGGCAGCCCGCAAGGGTCGCCACGCTTCCGGCGCCAACGTAGCATGCCCACAACTTCCTGACCCGTACGTCTTTAGAATGTGGGAGGAAACCGGAGCACCCGGAGGAAACCCACGCAGACATGGGGAGAACGTACAAACTCCTTACAGACAGCGGCCGGAACTGAACCCGGGTCGCTGGCGCTGACAGATGATCCGTAACAAACCTGGCACAGCCAATCTGCATCCAATCCAAACATGGAGGTGTGGTGGGCCAGTTGTTCTGCCAACACCTCATCCCAGAGTTGCTGATTCTTGCTGATGTACTCCTTATCACCGGATCTCTTCTTCCAAAAACCCCACCCCACAGACATGTCATTGGTCAGTCAATACTTCCATCTGTAATGCTCCACCTTCCCAACATCTGGAGAACAAACAAGATCTTCCCCAAGCAAACATGGACAATCCCAACCTGAAATAAGCATGGCCAACATGTCTTCAGCCCAAGCACGGCCAAATCCCATTCTGACTGTGGACAATCCAAACCAGGCTTGACCAAAGGACTTAGAACATAGGCATCGAAGACAGAAATTACAGCACAGGAACATGCCCTTCGGCCCACGATGTCTGTGCCAAACGCGATGCTGAATTAAACTAAATCTCTTCTGCCTGAACGTGATCCATATGGCTCCTTCCCCCATATTTATGTGTCTGTCTAACAGCCTCTTAAGCACCACAATTGTATCTGCTTCCACCACCAGCCCTGGCAGCCTGTTCCAGGCACCTAAATCTAATCCCTGCTCCCTCGGCTCTGTTTGTTGGGACACTGATTCCAGTAACAGTTCTGTTCACTTCTTGCAGCGATATTGTCGGCTTCACCCAGTTGTCCAGTGCCAGCACTCCTTACCAAGTCGTGGACTTCCTCAATCGTCTGTACACCACCTTCGATGACATCATCGACAACTACGACGTCTACAAGGTCGAAACAATTGGAGATGCTTGTAAGTGGACGATTTAATCAGAGCCATTTGATTTCCACAGTTGGTCCGGCACACTTTCACGTTTCTGGGCTTTTTAGTTCAAGTTCAAGATCAAGTTACACTTTATTGTCATTCACCCATATGCTATAAAAACACACGGAGGAACGAAATGTCGTTTCCCCCAGACTCACACAACAGAGGACATACATAGAACAGAGGACGTACAATAAACGCAGACAGAAAAATTTTGCAAGTACAAATAGTGCCAAAAACGGTATATACAGAATAAAAAATTAGTGCAAGGTTAGTGCAAAACCGAGTTGGACGAAGAAAATACAGAACTCAGTGTGTTACACTAATTGTATAAACATGTTCAGTAGCAGCCAAAGTTCTTATACACCGTTGTGTAACCCAGGGCTTTTGATGTGGCATTTGTCTGAAACTGGCTCCAGGGTATTCAGGAGCCTGACAGCCTGGGGGAAAAAACTGTTGTACAGTCTAGTAGTTCTGACCCGGATGCTCCGGTACCACTTGTCAGACGGCAGTGGGACAAATAGGTCGTGGGAGGGATGAGAAGAGTCATCTATGATTCTGCAGACCTTGCGTGTGAATCGTGTGTTGTAGGTGTCCAGGATGGAGGGAAGAGGTACTCCAATGACTTTCCAGCTGTACTCACAATTCTCACAATGCTCATTTAAGTGCAGCTTCAATCAAATTTGACAACCTGGTAAGGTTCTGCCTGTATCCCAGAGACCCAGGACGTGGAGCTTGTCTCTTACACCTGTGCACAGAGTGACTCTGGGGCTGTCAGAACTATAGCTCCCATTGCCAGTATAGATCTGACACCAGTTGGGTTTATTTGGGTCACCACAGGTGGGTGTTTCAGTTGTCCAACCCCAATGGGAATACTAAAGACACTGTTTTCATAGAATCATACAGCATGAAAACAGGCCATTCGGCCCAACTCATTCGCACTGACAAGAGGGCATTAACCCCATCACCCAGCCCAGTTGGTACGGCAACTGCTCTGCCTGGGACTGCAAGAAACTGTAGAGAGTTGTGGACACAGATCAGCACATCACGGAAACCAGCCTCCCCTCCATGGACTCTGTCTACACTTCTCGCTGCCTCGGTAAAGCAGCCAACATAATCAAAGACCCCACCCACCCCGGACGTTCTCTCTTCTCCCCCCTCCCATTGGGCAGAAGATACAAAAACCTGAAAGCACGTACCACCATGCTCAAGGACAGCTTTTATCCTGCTGTTATAAGACTACTGAATGGTTCCCTAGTACACTAAGATGATCTTACAATCTACCTTGTTAAGACCTTGCACCTTATTGTCTGCCTGCACTGCACTTTCCCTGTAACTGTAACACTTTATTCTGCATTCTGTTACTGTTTTCCCTTGTACTACCTCAATGCACTGTGTAATGAATTGATCTGTACGAATGGTATGCAAGACAAGTTTTTCACTGTACCTCAGTACATGTGACAATAATAAACCAATTTACCAAGTTACCTCTGACAATAAACTTGAACTTGAAAAGTCTAACAATAATAAACCAATTCCAATTCCAATTCCCTCAGTACACAGCTCTCTATGCCTAGGTGATTCAAGTGCTCATCTAGATACTTAAATGTTGTCAAGTACCCGCTCTTTTATAGATGGAGACCTGCACTAGACTTTCACCTACTGCTTCACTGAATTCTCCAACTACATCTGCGTGAACACCATTGAAAGGTATTCATTTAGGACCTCACCTTTAGCTTTTGGCTCCACGCACAGATTGCCCCTGTTGTCCTTAATGATCCCTATTCTTTTCTCGGTTATTCTTTTGTACTTAATATACTTACAAGAATGCCTTTCTAATCCTGACTGCCATTGATTTCTCATGACCCCTGTCTGAACATAAGAACACAAGAAATAGGAGCAGGAGGAGGCCATCTGGCCTGTCGAGCCTGCTCCGCCATTCAATAAGATCATGGCTGATCTGGCCGTGGACTCAGATCCACCTACCTGCCTTTTTCCCCATGACCCTTAATTCCCCTACCATGCAAAATCTATCTAACTGTGTCTTAAATATATTTAATGAGGTCACCTCTACTGCTTCCCCAGGCAGAGAATTCCACAGATTCACTACTCTCTCGGAAAAGCAGTTTCTCCTCATCTCCGTCCTAAATCTATTCCCCTGAATCTTGAGGCCATGTCCCCTAGTTCTAGTCTCACCTACCAGTGGAAACAACCTTCCTGCCTCTATCTTGTCAATCCCTTTCATCATTTTATATGTTCCAAATCTTCTCTTTAAGTGCCTCCCTCCACTTTTTATAAACCTGACAGTCCTCCCCCCATCACTAGTTCCCTATTTTTGTCATACACTTCCTTCCTTCTCCTTATCCAACCCTCAATACCCCTCGACATTCAGGGTTCCCTGTACTTGTTACCCCGGCTTTTACCCTGACAAGAACATGTTGACCTTGAACTTGCTGTTTCTCCTGTGAAGGCCTCCCACTGAGCAGATGTGGACTTACCTACAGGCAGATGCTCCAGCATCCTTCGTTTCTCCAGGTGCTCCCAATCTACCTTTGCCAGGTCCTCCTTTTTTGTTATTGAAATTGGCCTTGCCCCAATTTAAGACCTTAATTACAGTCCACCCCATCCTTTTCTGCAACCACTTTAAATTATGGTCACTATCTCTTAAATGATCCCGCACTGACGGTCCCTCCACTTGACCAGCTACTTTCCCCAATACAAGGTCCAGTAATATTCCTTCCCTCGATGGTCCATCTACACACTGCATCAAAAACGCTCCGCTGGACACACCTAAAAAATTCTGCCTTTAATACTAAGGCAATCCAGTTAATATTTAGGAAATTGAAATCCCCCAGAATGATAACCCTATTTATAGAGTCACAGAGCACTACAGCACAAAAACAGGCTCTTCGGCCCATCTAGTCCATGCCGACCTGATCTTCTGCCTAGTCCCATCTACCTGCACCCGGACCATATCCCTCCAAACCCCTCCCATCCATGTACCTATCCAAACCTCTCTTAAATGTTACAGTTGAACCCACATCCACCACTTCCTCTGGCAGCTCGTTCCACACTCGCACCACCCTCTGAGTGAAGAAGTTCCCCCTCACATTCCCCTTAAATATTTCACTTTTCACCCTAAACCTATGACCTCTAGTTCTAGTCTCACCCAACCTGAGGGGAAAAAGCCTGCATGCATTCACTCTATCTCTACCCCTCATAATTTTGTATACCTCTATAAGATCTCCCCTCATTCTCCTGCACTCCAGGGAATAAAGTCCTAACTTACTCAACCTTTCCCTATAACTCAGGTCCTCAAGTCCCGGCAACATCCGTGTACATTTTCTCTGTACTCTTTCAAGCTTGTTGATATCTTTCCTGTAGGTAGGTGACCAGAACTACACACAATACTCCAAATACAGCCTCACCAATGTCTTGTACAACTTCAGCATAACACCCCAACTCCTGTACTCAATGCCCTGATTTATGAAGGCCAATGTGCCAAAAGCTCTATGACCCTACCTAACTGTGATGCTACTTTCAAGGAATTATGGATCTATATTCCCAGGTCCCTCTGTTCTACCACACACCTCAGAGCCCTACCATTCACTGTGTAAGTCTTACCCCGGTTTGTCCTCCCAAAGTGCATCACCTCACACTTGTCTGAATTAAATTCCATCTGCCATTTTTCAGCCCATTTTCCCAGCTGGTCAAGATCACGCTGCAAGCTTTGATAGCCTTCCTCGCTGTCCACCACGCCCCCAGTCTTGGTGTCATCCACAAATTTGCTGATCCAGTTTACCACATTATCATCTAAATCATTAACATAGATGATAAACAACAATGGACCCAGCACCGATCTCTGCGGCACACCACTAGTCACAGGCCTCCAGTCAGAGAGAGACAACCATCTACTACCACTCTCTGGCTTCTCCCGCTAAGATAACATTGAATCCAATTGGCTACTTCATCCTGAATGTCAAGCAACTTAACCTTCAGGAACAGCTTCCCATGTGGGACCTTGTCAAAGGCCTTGCCAAATACACCCCATTTTATTGCATCACTCTGATATCTGCCTACATATCTGTTCCTCCATCTCCTATTGACTGTTGGGTTGTCCATAATATACCCCCAGTAAATGACGACACCCTTTCCTTTCCTACTCTCTACCCATTTGGCCTCATTTGAGGAGCCTTCTAGGATATTGTCCCTCAATAATGCAATCTTTGGCTAACCTCCTCCCCTTTTACTTCTCCCTACGTATCGTCTGTTCATAGGCCAAGGGCTAGGGTCCAGTGATCGAACTGCAGCATGACACAGTCCCACACACAATGGGTAAGGTAAGTGACCAGTGAATCGCACTGCGGTCAGGTTCACTGAGTGACGAGAATCCCAGTCCTCGGAGCTCCGGCCTCCTCCAGTTCCAGCCTCGTGCCCACCCCCGACTTTGTTTGGACCACACCTTCCTTCTGTGTTTCTTTCCTTTGGTCATCCAGTGTCCAGCTCGATTTAATAATGCTCCTGTGAACCACCTCGAGATGTTTTTACAATGATGCGGATGCTTTATAAATGCAAGTAGAACATACAGCATACAACAGTGCAGCACAGGAACAGGCCCTTCGGCCCACAATGTTGTGCCAAACTAATTAAACTAGTAATTAAACACCTAACTAAACTAATCCCTTCTGCCTACACAAGGTCCTATCCCTCTATTCTCTGCACATTCATGTACCTATCTAAGAACCTCTTAAATGCCTCTATCATATCTGCCTCCACCACCACCCCAGGCAGCACATTCCAGGCACCCACCACTCTCTGTGTAAAAAACCTGTCCAGCACATCTCCTTCGAACTTACCCCCTCTCACCTTAAATGCATGCCCTCTAGTATTAGACATCTTGACCCTGAGAAAAAGATACCGGCTGTCTGCTCTATCTATGTCTCTGATAATCTTATAAACCTCTGTCAGGTCTCCCCTCAGCCTCCACCACTCCAGAGAAAACAACTCAAGTTTGTCCAACATCTCCTCATAGCACATGCCCTCTAATCCAGGCAGCATCCTGGTGAACCTCTTCTGCTCCCTCTCCAAAGCTTCCACATCCTTCCTGTAATGAGGCGACCAGAACTGAATGCAACACTACAGGTGCGGTCCAACTGGTGTTTTATAAAGCTGCAGCATAGTTTTCCAACTCTTGAACTCAGTGCATTGACTAATAAAGGCAACATACACCTTTATCATATGCCTTCTTTACCACCCTATCAACCTGTGTAGCCACTTTCAGGGAGCTGTGGACTTGGATCCCTGGATCCCTCTGTACATCAACACTGTTAAGAGTCTTTCCATTAACAGTGTACTCTCTCTTTACATCTCACAAAATGCAGCACCTCACATTTAGCTTGGTTAAACTCCACCTGCCGTTTCCCTGCCCATATCTGCAACTGATCTATATCCTTTGCCAGTCTCCTACACTATCCACAACACCACCAATCTTTGTATCGTCTGCAAACTTACTAACCCACCCAGCCACATTTTCATCCAAGTCATTTGTATGTTTCAC
The DNA here is from genome assembly GCF_009764475.1 of Pristis pectinata. NCBI lineage: Eukaryota > Metazoa > Chordata > Chondrichthyes > Rhinopristiformes > Pristidae > Pristis > Pristis pectinata. The sequence goes on along the minus strand of NC_067407.1, from coordinate 3,786,283 downwards.
AAACATTAGAGGTTCCGGTATGGATCCCTGAGGAACACCACTAGTCACAGACCTCCAGCCAGAATAAGTCCCATCCACCACTACCCTCTGTCTTCTACGGGTAAGTCAATTCTGAATCCAAACAGCCAAGTCACCATGGACCCCATGCATCCTAATCTTCTGCACGAGCCTCACATGAGGGACCTTGTCAAACGCCTTACTAAAACCCATGTAGATGTAGGTGATGCTGTCTGCTTGCTCAAACGTCACGTGGTGATTGATCACATGCCTGTGTCCTGGGTGGGATTAAAGGACGGATGAAGGAAGCCCACCAAATGCCAAGAGTTGACGGTTGTGGTCTCGTTTACTTCTCCCCACAGATATGGTCGTTTCCGGGGTTCCCAAAGAAAACGGCCTCAACCACGTGGGCGAGATTGCGAGCATGGCCTTGGATCTGGTTTCTGTCTGCAGGTCCTTTGTGATCCCACACAAGCCGGATGTGAATTTGAAAATCCGGGCAGGCATCCACTCAGGTAACACCTTCTTGGGCAGGAGGCCCCACTGGTCAGTGGTAGAACAAGGGCCCGAACGATGTCAGCTCCGATTTCCTGCCACTTCCTGGGCTGAACTTCCCTCTGGATGGGAATTTGCAGTGAACAGCCCCTTGAGCGACTCAGCTCCGGGGGGGGGTGGGGGTGGGGGGGGGGAGGGAGGAGGTGTGGGGGGGGGGAAGGGTTAGTCTCAGTGGTGGAAGCCCAGGGTGGTGACGATCAGTATCCCACCCCCACTGGACCAACGGTGATGGGCAGCATGATGCAAGTGAGGTGGGAAACAGAATCTCAGCAGACAAGACTGTAAACATGGCATCTCTGTGTCCTCTCACCATGACCCATTGCTAACTCACCCTAACCAGGACCCATCGCTAACTCTCCCTAACTAGGACCCATCCATAATTGAACATAAGGCTTACAACATATAATGCACCATAGCCCGAACCCATTCTTTATTCATGCTGACACCAGGTATAATACTAATGCACCCTACCCCTTAATGCACCCCAGCCCCATCTCTAATCCTTGCATTAATGCACCTTATCCCATCCAAAATGCAGCCTGACATTCACTCCATCTTTAATACATTTTAAGCCTTTTCCGAACGCACCCTAATCCTAACCCTAACGTAACATGGTGAGTCTCTGTACGTGTGCTTGTGAGTTTCGCCATGCAAGAGTCTAAAAGAGGCACATTTGCAAATTGTTAATAGTTGATTGGCTAACGAACAAGCGGAGGTAGGTTTAAGCAGAGCGGCCTTTGTTGAAGTGGACCAGGGTTAGAGTGGAGCACCTGAGGCTTTGGCTCAAGAGGCTTCGGCGAGAGGAGGCGGAGGCTAAGATAAGTCTCTGGTTAGCTTCTTTCTTTCCTTCTTTGACTTTTCCTTTGGTGTCAGGCTAGAGTAGTGAGAATGGCTCCAGGGTCAGTCGTGTGTTCATCTTGTGAGATGTGGGGGTTCTGGGAGACATCCAGTCTCCCTGATAGCTACATCTGCAGGAGGTGCATCCAGCTGCAGCTCCTTACAGACCGTGTTAGTGAACTGGAGCTGCAGCTGGATGACCTTTGGCTCCTACGGGAGAACGAGGAGTACGTAGACAAGAGCTACGGGGAGGCAGTCACTCCGAGGCTGCAGGAGGCAGGTAGCTGGGTGACTGACAGGAGAAGGATGGAGAATAGGCAGGTAGTGCAGAGTACCCCTGTGGTCGTTCCCCTCAATAACAGGTATACCGCTTTGGTTACTGTTGGGGTGGGGGGGGGGGGGGGTGGGAAACGACCTACCAGGCAAAGCTGCAGTGACCAGGTCTCTGGCACTGAGCCTGGTCGTGTGGCACAGAAATGAAGGGGGGAGAAGAGGAGAGCGGTAGTGATAGGGGATTCCATAGTAAGGGGGGGCAGACAGGAGATTCTGTGGACGTGAAAGAGATTCCCGGATGGTATGTTGCCTCCCTGCTTCCAGGGTCAGGGACGTCTTGGATCAGGTCCACAGCATTCTGAAGGGGGATGGTGAACAGCCAGAGGTCGTGGTACGTATTGGTACCAATGACATAAGTAGGAAAAGAGATGAGGTCCTGAAGAAGGAATATAAGAAGCTAGGTAGGAAGCAGAAAAGCAGGACCTCAAGGGTAGCAATCTCTGGATTGCTGCCAGTGCCATGCACCAGTGAGGGTAAGAATAAGATGATCTGGCAGATGAATGCGTGGCTGAGCAGTTGATGCAGGGGGCAGGGTTTCATATTTGTTGATCATTGGGATCTCTTCTGGGGAAGGTACAACCTGTACAAAAGGGATGGGTTACACCTGAACTGGAAGGGGACCAATATTCTAGTGGGCAGGTTTGCTACAGCTGTTGGGGAGGGTTTCAACTAGTTTGGCAGGGGGATGGGAACCCGAGTGATAGGTCAGAGGTTGGGGCAGTTGGTGTACAGGTTGATGCAGCGTGTAGAGAGACTGTGAGGAAGGAGAGGCAGTTGAAAGAGCAAAATTGCAGTCAGTTGGATGGGCTGAAGTGTCTACTTTAATGCGAGAAGTTTCAGGAGCAAGGCTGATGAACTTCGAGCGTGGGTCAGTACATGGAACTATGACGCTGTGGCCATCACAGAGATTTGACTCCCACAAGAGCAGTATTGGCTGCTGGATATTCTGGGGTTTAGATGTTTCAAAAGGGACAGGGACGGGGGTAAAAGAGGTGGGGGAGTGGTTTTGCTGATCATGGACGGTGTCAGAGCTGTAGAAAGGGAGGATGTCCTGGTGGGATCGTCTACTGAGTCAGTGTGGGTGGAAGTCAGAAAGAGAAAGGGAGTGATCACTCTATTGGGAGTATCCTACAGGCCACCCCCAACAATAGCAGCAGAGACACTGAGGAGCAGATCGGGAGGCAGAATTTGGAGAGATGCAAAAGTAACAGGGTTGTTGTGATGGGTGACTTCAACTTTCCTAATATTGATTGGCACCTCCTTAGTGTAAAGGGGTTAGATCAGACAGAGTGTGTCAGGTGTGTCCAGGAAGGATTCCTGACACAGTATGTGGACAGGCCGACTAGAGGAGAGGCCATTCTGGACCTGGTACTGGGCAATGAGCCTGATCAGGTTTCAGATCTCCCAGTGGGAGAGATTTTGGAGACAGTGACCATAAATCCTTAACCTCTACCATAGCCTTGGAGAGGGATAGGAGCAGATGATATGGGAAAGTATTTAATTGGGGGGAGGGGGAATTATGATGCTATTAGGCAGGAATTTGGGATCATAAATTGGGAACAGATGTTCTTGGGGAAGTGCACAATGGAAACATGGAGGTTGTTTAGGGAGAACTTGCATGGGGCTCTGGATAGGTTTGTCTTATTGAGGCAGGGTAAAGATGGTACAATGAAGGAACCGTGGTTGACAAGAGATGTAGAATATCTTGTGAAGAGGAAGAAAGAAGCTTACCTGAGATTTAGAAAACAAGAGTCAGACAGGGCTCTGGAGAGTTACAAGGTAGCCAGGAGAGAGTTAAGAATGGACTTAGGAGAGCTAGAAGGTGCATGAGAAGTCCTTGGTGAGTAGGATTAAGGAAAACCCCAAGGCATTCTACACATATGTGAAGAATAGGAGGATGACTAGAGTGAGGGTAGGACCGATCAGAGATAAAAGAGGAAACATGTGCCTAGTGCCAGAAGAGGTAGGGGGAGTCCTTAATGAATACTTTGCTTCAGTATTCACCAGTTAGAAAGAACTTTACGTTTGTGAGGATGGCGTACACTAGGCTGATGTGCTAGGGCATGTCGACATGAGGAAGGAGGATGTGCTGGAACTATTGAAAAACATTAGGATAGATAAGTCACTGGGGCTGGATGGGATATATTCAAGGTTTTTACGGGAAGTGAGGGAAGAGATTGCTGTGCCTTTGGCGATGATCTTTGCATCCTCACTGGCCACAGGAGTGGTGCCAGATGATTGGAGGGTGGCAAATGTTGTTCCTTTGTTCAAGAAAGGGAGGAGGGATAATCCTGGGAATTACAGGCCAGTGAGTTTTACTTCAGTGGTGGGCAAATTACTAGAGAAGATTCTTGGAGAGAGGATTTATGGGCATTTAGAGAAGCATAGGCTGATTAGGGACAGTCAGCATGGCTTTGTGAGAGGCAGGTCGTGCCTCATGAGCCTGATTGAATTCTTTGAGGATGTGACAAAGCACACTGATGAAGGTAGAGCAGTGGATGTGGTGTACATGGATTTTAGTAAGGTGTTTGATAAGGCTCCTCATGGAAGGCTTATTCAGAAAGTCAGGAGGCATGGGATCCAGGAAAACTTGGCTGTGTGGATTCAGAATTGGCTCGCCCATAGAAGACAGAGGGTGGTGGTAGATGGAGCGTATCTGCCTGGAGGTCAGTGACCAGGGGTGTTCTGCAGGGATCTGTTCTGGGACCCCTGATCTTTGTGATTTTTATAAATGACTTGGATGAGGATGTAGAAGGTTGGGATAGTAAGTTTGCTGATGATACAAAGGTTGGTGGGTTGTAGATAGTGTAGAAGGTTGCTGTAGATTACAACAGGATATTGATAGGATGCAGAGCTGGGCTGATAAATGGCAGATGGAGTTCAACTCGGATAAGTGTGAAGTGATACACTTTGGAAGGTTGAATTTGAAGGCAGAATACAAGGTTAATGGCAGGAACTCTTGGCAGTGTGGAGGAATGGAGGGATCTTGGGGTCCACGCCCATAGATCCCTCAGGGTCGCCATGCAGGTCGATAGGGTTGTTAAGAAGGCATATGTTGTATTGGCCTTCATTAGTCGGAGTGTTGAGTTGCATCTCTATAGAACTCTGGTTAGACCACACTTGGAGTATTGTGTTCAGTTCTGGTCGCCTCATTATAGGAAGGATGTGGAAGCTTTAGAGAGGTTGCAGAGGAGATTTACCAGGATGCTGCCTGGATTGGGGAGCATGTCTTACGAGGATAAGTTGAGCGAGCTAGGGCTTTTCTCTTTGGAGCGGAGGAGGATGAGAGGTGACATGATAGAGGTGTACAAGATGATAAGAGGCATAGATCGAGTGGACAGTCAGAGACTTTTTCCCAGGGTGAAAATGGCTCACACAAGGGGGCATAATTTTAAGGTGATTGGAGGAAGGTATAAGGGGGATGTCAGAGGTAAGCTTTTTACACAGAGAGTGGTGGGTGTGTGGAACGCACTGCTGGCAGAGCTTGTGGGGGCAGATACATTAGGGACATTTAAGAGAGATAGCCACATGAATGATAGAAAAATGGAGGGCTATGTGGGAGGGAAGGGTTATATAGGTCTTAGAGCAGGATAAAATGTCGGCACAACATTGTGGTTGTGTGCTGTAATGTTCTATGTTCTGCATAACCTATCCTATCCCAACCCCTACCCATTACCCCAGATGGTAACTCCAACTCTAATGCACCTTAACCTACATAAACCTTAACCCAATCTAAAGCAGACCGAACCATGAATTTATCCTTATGTTGGTCTTAATCCTAATCCAACTGCTAGTCATATTCTTAGGCCCTAATACAGTCCTGCCTTGAATCCCAAATCAACCCCAAAAACCTCTCACCCAAGCACCATCCCAACTTGAAATAAATATGAGCCCCCAACCATCCATCACAAAACCCCCACAAACTGCTCAAACATCCCAAACTACCATAAATCCCCAAACCATTCTAAGCTCTCTAAAATATCCCAAACCGACCCAATGTCACCCCTCACTCCTAATATTCACACTTACCTTGAAAGTACTTTTAACCAATATCCCATCAGGATTATGATCATAACTGCTTTCTCAAAAATGTGGACCCTCGCTTGAGTATCAGGCCCTGAATACCTCAACTCAACCCCAGTCAGTTTTCAAACTGGACAGAGAAACAATGGAAAGTATGAACACCACAGGGTGAAGCAGAGAAACTCAGCAGACGAGAACACAAACACAAGAGGGGCAACTGTCCTGCTGTTCACAAGCTCGAACACTCCCCCACCAAGCCCACTTCATCCTGAGGCAGGGATCTACCTACACAGAAACGAAGACAATGTGTAGATAACCTGATTCCTTCTGCCTTTTCCTTCAGTAAATGGGTCATAGAGGAGTTGGCAGTGTGAAGGTCTGACTGCTTTCTCCTCTTGCCTTTCCCTGACTGAAGGTCCTGTTGTGGCGGGTGTGGTTGGAACCAAAATGCCGCGATACTGTTTGTTCGGAGACACGGTGAATACTGCGTCAAGGATGGAGTCAACGAGTGAAGGTAGGAGCCTTGTGAGTCATCGCACATTGACAAGAGCAGACCTGGGACTTGGACATTCTGTCTGTTTGAGACGTAGGTAGCAAATCAACAGTTCTACCTGTAACTGAGGTACCTCAGATCATAGAATGGACTACATTATCAAATCATGCCCTCGACATAAATTTGATGGGTGTGTTTTTGTGGTAAACTTTCTCCCTGAAATGTAGTTCCTCACAAATCTAAAGGTCAATTTATAAATGTTGCTTCATTCAAAGCCAAGAGGGTGGTGGTGCAGTGGTTAAGTTACCAGACTAGTAACCCGAAGGCTTGGACTAACAATCCAGAGAGTTTGGTTCAAATCTCACCATGGTAACTGTGGAATGTAAATCCAAAAATGTATCTGGAATTTAGGGTTATAAAAAAATCTTTAAACAAATCACACGTGTAATTTGTTAGTTGCTGTTTTTCTTGTGAATGTTGTGTCTCTAATGCTATATGCCTGTGATGCTGCACCTGTGCATACACGTACGTGTATATGACAACAAACTCAACTTGACTTTGACTTTGAACCCCAGTTTGAGCGATCGGCTTCACAGATCTGAGATAAATGCTGGAAATATCAGCAAGATCCAGCCTCGCCAATGGACTCCATTGCTGACAAAACCTATGCTGATAACTATCCCTCAATCAATATCATTGATAAATGGCTGACTGGGGTTTTATCACATTGTTGCTTGTGGGATCTTGCTGTTCCAGACTGGCTGGCATGTCTTCTGCCTCACGACAATGGCGGCACTTTCATGAGTACTTTGGTCATTGGTAAATTGGGTCATTATTGTCACATGTGCCGAGATATTGTGAAAAGCTTTTGTTTGCGTGCTATCCGGCCTGATCATTTCATGCATAAGTACTTAGAGGCAGTAAAAAGGAATAACAGAATGCAGAATATAGTGTTGCAGTTAGAGAGAAAGTGCGGTGTAAGTAGACAAAGGGCCAAGACGAGGTAGATTGAGAGATCAAGAGTTCATCTTTGTCATATAAGAGGCCTGTTCAATAACAGCGGGATAGAAGCTGCCCTTGAGAAACAAAGGACTGTAGATGCAGGAATCCAGATGAAAAAGTTGATGATGCTGGAGGGACTCAGCAGGCCAGGCAGCATCTGTGGAGAAAAGCAGGCGGTCAACGTTTCGGGTCAGGACCCCTCCTCAGGACTGAAGATAGGAAAAGGGGAAGCCCAATATATAGGAGGGAAAAGCAGAGCAGTGATAGGTGGACAAAAGAGGGGCGGTGGGGTGGGCACAGGGTGGTGATAGGTAGATGCAGGTAAGAGGTAGTGATGGGCAGGTGTGGGGGAGGAGGGGAGAGCAGATCCACCGGGGGGTGGGTCAAAGGTAAGGAGAGAAAAAAGGGGGATAGAAAAAAGAGCGAGAGGCTAGGAAAGGGAAGAGGAGAAGAAGCGTGGTGTGGGGAGGTTGGGGAAGGGGTGTAGGGATTTCTTAAAGTGGGAGAATTCAATGCTCATGCCATTAGGCTGCAAGGTTCCAAGATGGAAAATATAGTGCTGTTCCTCCAGTTTGTGCTTGGAATTCTCCTGGCAGTGGAGGAGACCGAGGACTGACATAATAGTGATAGTGTGGGAGGGGGAGTTGAAATGACTGGCAACGGGGAGATGCAGATCGCGGTTACGGACGGAGCGTGGGTGTTCTGTGAAACGGTCACCTAGTCTGCATTAGATGGGCTAATGTTACCTGTGACCCCTCCCCCGTGGGATCTGCTCTCCCCTCCTCCCCCGCACCCTGCCCATCACTATCTCTTACCTGCATCTACCTATCACCACCTTATGCCCACCCCGCCCTCCCCTCTTTTGTCCACCTATCACTGCTCTGCTTTTCCCTCCGATATATGGGCTTCCCCTTTTTTATTTGAAGGAGGGTCCTGACCCGAAACGTTGACCGCCTGCTTTTCTCCACGGATGCCGCCTGGCCTGTTGAGTCCCTCCAGCATCATACGCGTCCTTGAGCCTGGTGGTACGTTGTCTCAAACTTTTGTATCTCCTGCTCGATGGGAGGGGGAGAAGGAAAAAAGATGAGTGGGGGTGGTGGGGGGATCCTGATTGTGTTGGATGTTTTCCCGAGGCAGTGGGAAGTGTAGACAGAGTCCATGGAAGAGGGGCTGGTTTTAGTGATGTGTGATTTGAGTTTATAACTCTGCAATTTCTTGCGGTCCTGGGCAGAGCAGTTGCCGTACCAAGCCGTGATGCATCGGGATGGAATGCTTCCTATGGTACACCTGTAACTGTAAACCACTTTGACACATTCTGAAAGGCAGCTCCAAGTACAAGCTTTGCACTTCCTTCGATCAGGGGAAGATTAGTTTTGTTTCTCTTCCACCCTCGCTGCTAGAACACAGCCAGGACCCAAACACTTGGATACCTTGGAATTTTATTCTTCAGATAAAGGATAAATAACAAAGAGGTAACAGTGTGTTGATCAGGGCAGTGCTGTAGATGTGGTTTGGTAAGCCCTTTGACAAGGTCCCACATGGGAGACTGCTCCAAAGGATTAGGGCCCATGGGATCCAGGGAAAATTGGTAAATTGGATCCAAAAGTGGCTCGGCAACAGGAGACAGAGGGTGAAGGTTGAGGGTTGTTTTTGCGGTTGGCTGCCTGTGAATAGTGGTGTTCCATAGGGATCAGTGCTGGGACCCTTGCTGTTTGTTATACATGTGAATGATTTGGATGTGGGTGTAAGAGGCAGGGTCAGTAAGTTCACAGATGTCATGAAGATTGGTGGAGTGGTTGACAGTGTGGGCTTAGGCTACAGAGAGATATCAACGTGTTGGTGAAATGGGCTGAGAAATGACAGGTGGAGTTTAATCCCGATAAATGTGAGGTGATGCATTTTGGAAGCACTAATAAGGCTAGGATATACTCCATGGATGCTTGGACGTGTCATGACAACAATCTTTCCCTCAATGTCAGCAAAAGAGCTGGTCATTGACTTCAGGAAGGGGGGCAGTGCACATGCTCCTGTCTACATCAATGGTGCTGAGGTCGAGAGGGTTGAGAGCTTCAAGTTCCTAAGAGTGAACATCACCAATAGCCTGTCCTGGTCCAACTATGTAGACGCCACGACCAAGAAAGCTCACCAGTGCCTCTACTTCCTCAGGAGGCTAAAGAAATTCAGCATGTCCCCTCTGACACTCACCGATTTTTATTCATGCACCATAGAAAGCATCCTATCCAGATGCATCACGGCTCGGTACGGCAACTGCTCTGCCTATGACCACAAGAAACTGCAGAGAGATATGGACACAGCTGAGCACATCACAGAAATCAGCCTCCCCTCCATGGACTCTGTCTATACCTTTCACTGCCTTGGTAAAACAGCCAGCATAATCAAAGACCCCACCCACCCTGGATAAGATGATTGAATAGTTCCCTATTACAATAAGATGGACTCTTGACCTCATAATCTATCTTGTCATGGCCTTGCACCTTATTATCTGCCTGCACTGCACTTCCTCTGTAACTGTGACAATTTACTCTGCATTCTGTATTGTTTTACCTTGCACTACCTCAATGCACTGTGTAATGAATTGATCTGTATGGACGGTATGCAAGACAAGTTTTTCACTGTACCTTGGTACATGTGACAATAATAAAAATTGTAATTCCAAGCCCTAGGGAGTATTGAAGAACAGAGGGACCTTGTGTACAAGTCAAAGATTTTTGAAGGTGGAAGCACAGGTAGATAATGTGGTTAAGAAGGCATATTGGATACTGGCCTTTATTAGTCAGGGCATTGAATACAAGAGCAGGGAGGTTATGGTCCAGCTTTCTAAAACCTTGATCAGTCTGGAGTACTGTGTGCAGTTCTAGTCGCCACACTAGAGGAAAGATGTGATACCACTGGAGGGACTGCAGAGGAGAGTCACCAGGATGGTGCCTAGGATGGAGCAGTTCAGTTATGAGGAGAGAGCAGAGAGGCTGAGTCTGTTGTCCCTGGCACGGAGGAGGTTAAGAAGAGACATAATTGAGGCATTGTTTCACCCTGTACGACCTCAATGTAATGAATTGACCTGTATGATCAGTATGCAAGACAAGTTTTTTACTGCACCTCAGTACAAGTGACAATAATAAACCAATACCAATATAGATAGGTAGAGTGCAGGAACTTTTGCCCATATGAGAGGTAGGACAAAACTAGAGGACATAGATTTAGGGTGTGGAGCAAGAGATTTAGAGGGGATCTGAGGGACCCAGAGAGTGGAGTGTACCTGGAACACACTGCTGGAGAGAGTGGTGGAAGCAGAGTCACTGACAACATTTAAGAAGTGTCTGGACGAGCACTTGAATCACCTAGGCATAGCCGGCCACGAGGCCAAGAGCTGGGAGATGGGATTAATTGGGTGGGCACCCACTGGTCAGTGTGAACGTGTTGGGTCCAATGGTCTGTTTCTGCGCTGTATGATTCTATAAACTCATGGTTACTAAGGGAATAGTGGATCCAGGAGTACACGCAGAGATAAGGAAGAAAATCTTTTCTTGTTAGCCTAAAATGGGTTTCTGATTTTGCCACCGTTGGCTCAGTCTCCTGCTTTTACAGTGCTGGGATTCATTCTGATCCTGGGGCCAAGAATCAGCACAGTCACTAACGCAACAATAACTTGCATTGACGTAGCATTGGTGATGTTGAAAGATGTACTTCACAATGGAGCTACGATTGAGGAAGACCTGACACATTCTGGTAAGACGACCAAAAGCTTAGTCCTACAGTATGGAAACAGGCCATTGAGTCCGTGCCAACCAACAACCACCTATTTACATCAATCCTCCACTAATCCCATTTCATTCTCCCCACATTCCCATCAACTCCCCCAGATTCTACCCCTCACCCACACACTAGGGGCAATTTACAGGGACAAATTAACCCATCAACTGGCAAGTCTGCAATGTGGGAGGGAACCAGAGCATTTGGTGGAAACCCACACGGTCACAGAGAGGACATGCAAACTCTGAGCGTCTGAGGTCAGGATTGAACCTGGTTCTCTGGAGCTGGGAGGCAGTGGCTCCACTGGTTGCACTTCTGCACTTAACCACACTGTTTCCGCCAGAGGGGAGCTCTCCTCCCAAGCCCAGATGCTCACTTGTACTTCCTTAATCCCCTCCTCCAACCCGAAATACCTAGTGACATTAATGGGAAGCCATGAAGGCCAACTGCACCTAATGTGATCCCTCAGAGAGAATTTCTTAGCCTTGCTCTTTTCAAGTCACAATGTCTAGTTTAAACAAAACACAATTAATGGTATAATAGACAGTGGAGAAGGTTATTTAAGATTACAACAGGACCTAGATACACTGTGGATGTGGGCCAAGGAATGACAGATGGAATTTAACTCAGCCAACTACGAGGTGTTGTATTTTGGTCAGTTAAACCAGGGCAGGACTTGCACAGTAAACGGCAGGGTCCTGGGAAGTGCTATAGAACAGAGAGACCTAGGGGTGTAGGTGCATAGTTTTCCTGGTAAGTGGCAACACAGGTAGACAGGGTGGTGAAAGAAGGTGTTCGGCACGCTGGACTTCATCAGTCAGAGCACTGAGTTGGGACATCACGTTACAGCTGTACAATTCGTTGGTTGAGACCAAACGTTGAGTACTGTGTGCAGTTCTGGTGCCAGCTGTAGGAAAAGGTGTCATTAAGCTGGACAGAGTGTAGGAAATATTCAACAGGAGTGTTACTGGGACTGGAGGGCTTGAGTTATAAGGAGAGACTGGATAGGTTGGGGCTTTTTTTTGCCCTGGAGCTTAGGAGGCTGAGGGCTGACCTTATGGAGGTTTATAAAATCACGGGGGGGATCGATAAGGTGGATGTCACTGCCGTTTTTCCCAGAGTGGGTGAGTCTAAAACTAGAGGACATCGATTTAATGTGAGAGGGCAAAGATTTAAAAGGGACATGGAAAAAACCTTTCCACACAGAAGGCAGTGGGTGTATGGAACGAGCTGCCAGAGGAAGTGGTAAGAGGCGAGTACAATTACAATATTTGAAAGAAACTTAGACAGGTACGTAGAGTGGGAAAACATTTAGAGGGATATGGGTCAACTGAATGAAAATAGGACCACTCGAAAGAACATCTTGGTTGACATGGACGAGTTGGGCCGAAGGGCCTGTTTCCGTGCTGTATAACTCTGTGACTCAAGTTAAAAAGAATTTTTCAAGCAAAAACTTTACAGGATGTGGTCCAAACAGAGTGTAATTGTAGAGTGGTGAAATGTGGAGAGGTCAGTGAAGGTTATGTGTGAGAGAGAGCACTCTGAACTGAGAAGGTCGGCAGAGTTTCATTGCCCTGCACACAAGTGATATTCACTTTTCTTTACATATCACCCTCCATGCCTCTGAACATTCCCAACGTGCTTTACAGCCAGTGTGTTCAATGTCTTTACTATTGTAATCCAGGAACTGCCGAAGGCAATTGCTGGCACAGCAAGCTCCCACAAAGAGGGGATTGGATGATGACCCATTGATTGAGGAGAAACATCAAAGTTAAAGTCGAGTTTATTGTCATCTGCACAAGTCCATGTGTGTGCACAGGTGCAATGAAAACTTACTTGCAGCAGCATCACAGGCACAGAGCATCAGATAAGCAGCATTCACAAGAAAAAACATAAGCTATACATTTTTACAAGAAAGAACACAATAAGAACAAAAAAATCAAAGTCCTTTTTAGGGCAAAGTGGTCATAGTGTTGCTAAACTGAATTGGTTAAGGTTGTGTAGGTTCGGTTCAAGAACCGAACGGTTGAAGGGAAGTAGCTGTTCCTGAACCTGGTAGGTGTGGGACTTCAGCTTCTGTACCTCCTGCCCGATGGGAGCTGCGAGAAGGATGGCAAGGCCGATTGGTGGGATCTTTGATGATTGATGTTGCCTTCTTGGGGCAGCGCCTCCTGTAGATACTCCCGATGGTGAGGAGGGATGGGCCGTGATGGTATTAGGCAGAGTCCACTACTCTCTGCATCTTCTTACATTCCTGCACATTTGAATTGCTGTACCAAACCGTGATGCATCCAGTCAGGATATCTACAACCCATAAATATCTCCAGCATCATGCCGAAAAGTCCCCTGTCTTCTTTGAAATGTTGCCTTGGGATCTTCCACCCACCTGGGAGAACAGGCAGGACCTGGGTTCAACACCTCTAACACTAGGCACCACTGACCATGTGGCACTGCCTTGGTACTGCAGTGGGAGAGTCAGCCGAGGAATCTGGGTTCAGGCTCTGGAGTAGGACTTGAACCCACAAACTCATTTGTTGGTATCTACGGGTCTTCTAAATCACTCATTAATGGAGGATATTCTGATGGAAGGCAATGATCACAATCATTCAAATCCACTAATTGGCTTTATTTTGTAACAACTGACGGCAGAACTTTTCATGTCAATTGATCATCATTACGTGTGAATAAATCAGCAACGTTTAAAAGCCATCGAGATAAGTCCATGGATAGGAAGAGGTTTAGAGGGCTGTGGCCAAACGCAGGCAGGTGGAATTAGCTCGCTGGGCAACACCAGTCAGGCATGGATGAGTTGGGCTGAAGGGCCCTGTTTACATGCTGTATGGACTCTAAGTGAATGTACGAAAGGCCCAGGACGGTGTGGAGATGGAGAAAATCTCTGTGCCCTTTAACTTTACTGGTTCCAGATTTGGAATTGTGCATGTTACAAGACCATAAGACATAGGAGCAGAATTAGGCCATTCGGCCAATTGAGCTCTACTCCGGCCGTTTCAATCATGGCTGATTTTTGTCTCTCTCGACCCCATTCTCCTGCCTTCTCCCCGTAACCCTTAACCCTCTTAACAATCGAGAGCCTATCAATCTCTGCCTTAAATATACCCAATGACTTGGCCTCCATAGCCCTCTGTGGCAACGAATTCCACAGATTCACCACCCTCTGGCTGAAGAAATTCCTCTTCATCTCAGTTTTTAAGGGACGTCCCTTTATTCTGAGGCTGTGGCCCTCTGGTCCCTAGACTCTTCCCACTGATGGAAACATCCTCCTCCAATGTCCACTCTATCTGGGCCTTTCAGTATCCGGTAGGTTTCAATGAGATCCCTCCTCACTGGGGTTAAAATATGATGACTAATTTTATGAATGTTGATGGCTGCAAATTTTTCCTTTCAGCATTAAAAATTCAATGCAGCTCCAGTTCCTCTGAGCTGCTGAAAGAAATCGGTGGTTACATCCTGACCTGTCGTGGTCCGCTCCTTGTGAAGGTACAGCTTGTTGCCAATTTAAGAGCAAACACTTTCAATACACTTGTAGCTTTGGTAGGAGCCTGAAGTGAGAACATCACAAGTGGTTGGCCCGCTTTGTTTGGGTAGTATAGTGGTTAGGTTACTGGGCTAATAACCAGAGGCCAGGACCATCTCTCTGGAGGCACAAGTTCAAATCCCACCATGGCAACTGGGAATGTAAGACTAATGAGATAAATGTGGAATAAAATGTGAGCCTCACTAAGTGTAAAAACCCACTAATGCTGCTCAGGGAAGGAAATCTGCCATCCTTGATGTCTAAGTGTGACCCCAGCCCTACCATTGGTGGTTGCCTCTGAATTATATTTAGTACAACAGCAGCAAGCAATGGACAATAAATGCTAGCTGTCCTGATGATGTCCAAAGCCAGAATCAGAATCAGGTTTATTATCACTGAATTAGATGACATGAAATTTGTTGTTTTGCAGCAACAGTACAGTGCAAGACGTAAGAATTACTACAAAGTACAAAATATATAAATAGTATAAAAAAGGAATAACAACGTAGTGTTCATGGGTTCATGGACTGTTCAGAAATCTGATGGCGGAGGGCAAGAAGCTGTTCCTGAATCATTGAATGTGGCTCTTCAGGCTCCTGTACCTCCTCCCCGATGGTAGTAGCGAGAAGAGGGCATGTCCCAGGTAGTGAGGGTCCTTAGTGATGGATGCTGCCTTCTTGAGGAACCAATATCCTCAATTTCAAGGAGGGCTGTGCCTGTGATGGAGCTGGCTGTGCCTACAACCCCCTGCAGCCTCGTTTGATCCTGTGCATTGGAGCCTCCATACCAAGTGGTGATGCAACCAGTGCAAATGCTCTCCATCACATCTATAGAAATTGCCTATGAATGAATAAAAGAAACTGCAGGATTGAGTTGAGAAAGAAATCCTCACAAGGCATGTTGGTTGAGTAGCTTTATGTTTGTTTCAATTATGAACAGAGAGCAGTTTCCAAAACATGCACAGACCATGCACAAGTTACTTCAGATACAAGGTTAAGGGTTGATCCAAGTGTGATCTTCAGGAGAATCAGAGGAGGTTGGGGGAAGCTATTTCCTTCAAAAGCAGACAGATTAGGCAGGGAAGGGCTGGCTTCTGTGCTCTCTGACTCTCCGACTAGCAATGAGCTTCCATGGCAAAGGATCGATGAAGAATTCCAAGCTTCAGGATGTACAAGTGCATCACTGCTTCACCTGCAGCAGAGTTTTCGGCCCTGGGTAGGGAAGAGGTAATATCAGCCAGCCACTGCTCAGTGTCTTGGTTGAGAGTCAGAAGATTGTGTGTTTAAGACTTATTCCAGAGACACCCTCAAAGACCTAGGCTCCCGTGTAATATTAAGGGAGTTACTGCAGTGTTGGATGTCTGGTCATTTGGATTGGTCATTAACTTGGGGTCTTCAGATGGGGTGTAAGAGATTCCGTGGCACTAGCTCGGAGTTCCATCTGTCCCCCCAGCTGATCAACATCACAAAACCGGTTTACCTGGTCCGATTTCTGATTATAGCTCCTCAGCCCGAAAAGTTAACTCGGACTCTCCACAGAGGCTGAGTGACCTGCTGTGTATTTGCAGCATTTCCTGGTTTCAGAACTCTAGCAATCACTGTATCTTGCTTTTAGTGTTGTCACTGAGCAGTTTGTGGGTCTCACTGTGCACACTTCCTGCATTACACCAGTAACTGCCCTTTAGAACTTCATTTTGTGTGAAGTGTGATGAAGAACCCTGGGGTCATGAAATGCAACTTGGAAATGCAAATCCTAATTAAATTAACAATTTTTTTTAACCAGTGCTGCTGGTCAAAAAATAACATAGAACTGTACAGCACAGGAACAGGACCTTTGGCCCACCATGTTGTGCTGAACTAATTAAACTAGTAATTAACAGCCTAACTAAACTAATCCCTTCTGCCTACACAATACCCGTATCCCTCCATTCTCTGCACATCCATGTGCCTATCTAAGAGCCTCTTAAACGCCCCTATTGTATCTGCCTCCACCACCACCCCCGGCAGCACATTCTAGGCACCCACCACTCTCTGTGTAAAACAATCTTGCCCCGCACATCTCCTTTTAAATTACCCCCTCTCATCTCAAATGCATGCCATCCAGTATTAGACATTTCGACCCTGGGAAAAAGATACCGGCTGTCTTCTCTATCTACGCCTCTCATAATTTTATAAACCTCTACCAGGACTCCCCTCAGCCTCTGCCACTCCAGAGAAAACAACCCAAGTTTGTCCAGCAGGGAGCATGTGAAAGCCACACACTCAGCACCCGAGGTCAGGATTGAACCCAGGTGTCTGATGCTATGAAGCAGCAGGTTCTACTCACTGTGCCACTGTGGAAGTGAAAAGTTAAATTAACAATAAAATTACCAGGTTCTGTCTCCTCTGCAAAATTTTGAACTGTTTAGAATGAGCCTATGGAACTCTTCACTACAGAGCCATCCAGTGGCCGGAGCCTGGTACTGTGCCGTGACTGTTGACATAGCAAAGTGGAATGGGATATGACCATGTAGAATTATAAATTCAGAATATTTATTGCCAACCTTCTGTCAGCTTCTGAAGTGGCAGCCAGAGTTCTGGATAATTGATCCAGAGATATGAGTTCAAATACTACCATGGCACCTGGAGCAGTTAAATTCAAAACGCTCATCTCATTAATGGGAACCATGACACTATTATATAGTCATAGAGACATAGAGCAGTCTAGCATGGATACAGGCCCTTAGGCCCAACCAGTCCATGTCGACCACGGTGCCCACCCAGCTAGTCCCAATTTCCTGCATTTGGCCCATATCCCTCCAAGCCCTGCACCTCCATGTGCTTCTCAAATGATACTATTGTACCTGCCTCACCCACTTCCTCTGGCAGCTCGTTCCATACACTCACCACCCTCTGTGTGAAAAAGTTGCCCCTCAGGTTCCTTTTAGATCTTTCCCCTTTCACCCTAAATCTATTACCACTAGCTTTGGACTCCCTTACCCTGGGGAAAAGACTGTTACCGTCCACATTATCTCTGCCTCTCATAATTTTAAAGACTACTACAAGGTCACCCCTCATTCTCCTATGTTCCAAGGAATAAAGACCTAGCCCGGCCAACCTCTCTCTATAACTCAGGCCCTCTAGTCCTGGCAACATCCTCATAAATTGAATGGTTATAAAACCCATCTTGTTCACAAATGTCCTTTACGGAAAGAAATCTGCTAATCCTACCCAGACTGGACTATATTTGATTCCAGACCCACCAATGTAATTAACCGCCCCACCATTCAGGACCAGAAGAGATGGTCAATAAATGCTGGCATTGCTGGCAATGGCCATAAAGTTAAAGACTTTTTTTTCCTTTACCAAAGGGGGTTTATTCAGTGATAGCAGCATCACATCATTACAGTATTACAGAGCTCCACCATTCACATTATTTACAGATTCAACTTATAGTTCAATTATCTGTCCAGAATGCACCTGTTTCCCCATTGTACCCGTGGATACCGTGTGCTCCTTCTCCAGGGACACACACACATGGATGTAACCCCGGAGGAGGGGCGAGCAATCAGCTTGGGCAGAACCCTCAACTGCCTGCCACCTGGACTTGTGGGTGGCCACCTTGGCCAGTTCCAGGAGCAAACTGACCAGGAGATCCCCAGAGCAACTCACCCACCTCCGCACCGGGTGACCGAAGATCGGGAACATGGGGGTGAAGTGCAGCCAGAACTTGAGGAGCAGCCCCTTCAGAATAAAGTTAGAGATGGGGAAGGATGTCAGTTGACTGCACAAACAAATTAATTTACTCAGCAGTCTAAACAAAGAGCAGAGGGAGCAAGCTACAGCATCTTCTCCCAGTAGAAGCAGGGAAATTTCTCTAGTTGTAATGTTGCACATTGCTGAGCAAATGACAGCTTAACAAATCTGAACAATAATTGTAAGTTATTCCTGATAAGGTGTTAATGTATGGCATGCTTGTCTTCATTGGTTGAGGGTAAGAAAGTTATGTTGCAGCTGTATAAAACTTTGGTCAGGTCACATTTGGAGTATTGTGTGCAGTTCTCGTCATCCCATTACAGGAAGGATGTGGAAGCTTTGGAGAGGGTGCAGAATGTGGTTCACCAGTGTAGCAGTTAGCATAACACTATTACAGCGTCAGCGACCCCGGTTCAATTCCCGCCGCTGTCTGTAAGGAGTTTGTATGTTCTCTCCGTGTCTGGGTGGGTTTCCTCTGGGTGCTCCGGTTTCCTCCCACATTCCAAAGATGTACGGGTTAGGAAGTTGTGGGCATGCTATGTTGGTGCTGGAAGTGTGGTGACACCTGCGGGCTGCCCCCAGAACACTCAACGCAAAAGATGCATTTCACTGTGTGTTTTGATGTACATGTGACTAATAAAGAAATCTTATCTTAGTACTTGACATTTCTACCCTGGGAGAAAGACCCTGACTGTCTACCCTATTTGTGCCTCTCATAATTTTATAAATTTTTATCAGGTCTCCCCACAGCCTCTGATATTCCAGAAAAAAACAACACATGTTTGTCCAACCTCTCCTTATAGCACATGCCCTCTAATCCAGGCAGCATCCTGGTGACCCTCTTCTGCACCCTCTCCAAAGCCTTCACATCCTTCCTGTAATGGGGTGACCAGAACTGCACACAATACTCCAAGTGTGGCCTGACCAAAGTTTTATACAGCTGCAACGTGACTTTCTTACCCTCAACTAATGAAGACAAGCATGCCGTATGACTTCCTTACCACCCCACCTGCTTATGTTGCCACTTTCAGGCAGCTATGGACCTGGACACCAACATCCCTCTGTACATCAGTGCTGCAAAGGGTCCTGCCATTGACTGTATACTGACACTAAGGTGATCTAAAATTATCAACTCATTTGATATGTAAATGAAATATTTTCTACTGTGGGTGTTCAAAATGAGGTGTCAAAAATATGCGGATAAAATCGAATTTGGAATTAAGAATCTAATTGTTTACAAAGATGGAAAGGAGGAGTTGTATTTAAATGAGAAATCAATGCACCACCCCCAGCTTCAACTGCACTCAAAGAAATAAAAAAAACACTCAGCAGGTCAGGCAGCATCCGTGGAGAGTGGCTGGTGAAGCAGGCTCGAGGGGGTGAGTGGCTCACTCCTTCTCCTAATTTATACGTTTGTATGAGTTAGACAATTGGACTTGCACTCCAGTTTTTCAGAGGTTTTGTTTCAGTATCATTTCCAGTGCCTTGAGCTGACATTCCACAGTGGCGCAGAGGGTAGAGCTGCTGCCTCACAGCTCCAGAGACCTGGGTTCGATCCCGACCTCTGGTTCTATCTGTGCGGAGTTTGCACATTCTCCCTGTGACTGCGTGGGTTTCCCCCGGGTGCTCTGGTTTCCTCCCACATCCCAATGACGTGCGGATTGGTGGGTTAATTAGCTGCTATAATTTTCCCCAAGTGTGTGGGTGAGGGGTAGAATCTGGGGGGAGTTGATGGGAATGTGGGGAGAATAAAATGGGGTTAGTGGAAGTGGATGGTTGCTGGCCAGCAGGGACTCGATGGAGCGAAGGGCCTGTGTCCCTGCTGTATCTCTCTGACTCTACATCAACGTCACTGCAGGCTGAACTTTTCCTTTCAGGGGAAGGGTGAGATGATCACCTGGTGGCTCGATGGGAAGGAATGTGACGGATCAGAGTGAGTCACAGACCGAGGAGAGTCAGAAACCGTCGATTCTGACCAAAGGCAGCTGCTTCTCCTCCCGACAGACTCCAGAAGTTATTGGATATCCTGCTGAATGTTTAATAACCACAGCAAAGAGAATTCTCGTATTTGGTTTGCGAGTAAGTCTGCCCCACGTTTGGTGTTTGTCAGATGTTGATCATAACTTTAGTTTTGTCTCAGCACCTCAGCCAGACGGCAGGGAAGGGGTCGAGTGAGTCACTTATATTGTGGGCAAACCCCTGCTCAGTGAACTCTAACACAGTGGCATGGACAACACAACCTCAGTGGCACAGAGCAGGCCACACACCATTGTCTCACAATATCAATATTCCACTTGTTCATCACACCAGGTTTATAAAGGGATGGTGTGACGGACTGTGACGATTGCGGGTCATCGCCCCATCATGTCCACCCTTTGCAAATCTCCCCTCCATTACCACCATTGCACCAATTCTCTCATCTAACGCTAGCAAGCTTCCTGCATCAGTCAACCCTGCTACAAAGAATTCCATCATTTTCCAGCCTTCTGCAAAATACAAATCAGATTAGAGCAAAAGACTTAGCTTATTACAGCAATATCTGCTGGTGGGGGGTGATGGGGCTTTGTTGATCTGTGTGCACGTCTAAGCCCGTGTTTGTTTGTGCATATGTGTGCATGCACTGATATGTACCTGTACATGTTGCTGGTGAGCGTGGGTGAATATGTGCATGTGCTTGCATGTGCATTTGTGTGCATGCACATTTACACGTACAGATTCATGTGTGTACATGTAGGTGCTTGTGCACATGTATGTATGTTTGTACACACATATGTGTTTATAGAGTCACCACATCAATGCTGACCTGTTTCCCACCTACACTAATCCCATGTGCCCACATTAAGACCATAACCTTCTATGCCTCACTTACTTAAGTGTCTGTCTAAATGTCTCTTAAACATAGTGATTTCACCACCTCCTCTGACAGTGTGTTCCAGACATCAACCCTGACCCTCCTTCTCTCGAAGGAAAACAGGCCCAGCCTGTCCAATCTCCTCCTGGAACAAAAATCTTCAAATCCAGGCAACTTCCTTGTGAATCTCCTCTGCACTCCCTCCAGTACAAGCACATCCTCCCTGTAGTGTGGTGACCAGAACTGCACACAGTACAAGTGCGGCCTAACCAGGGTTTTGTAAAGTTGCAACATAACGCCCCAGTTTTATATTCAATGCCCTGACCTCTGAAGGTAAGCATGCCATATGCTGCCTTCACTTGTGTTGCCTCTTTCAGGGAACGATGGACTTGAACCTCAAGGTCTCTCTGTTTATCACCATTCGTTGGTGCTCTATGATGTACTGTATATGTCCAACCCCTATTTGACTTCCCAAAATGCATCAACTTGCACTGGTTGGGATTAGATTCCATCTGCCAATGCTCAGCCCAACTTTCCATCTGATCTGTGTCCTGCTGTAACCTCACTGTGTGTGTGTGTGTGTGTGTGTGGTATTTACTCCACCTAAATCTGCCCGACTTGCTCACCTCCATCAAGTCTCCCCTCCTTTCTCCCCCCCCACCTGCCCCTCTCCCCCACCCCCCACCCACTCCCCCCCCTCACCACCACCCCTCTGCCGAGAATGATCCTGGCTTCGCCAGTCCAACACTGGAGCTGAAATCCCTCAACACACAGAACCTGAAACAGAATGTAAGACTGGGGTCAGTCAGTTTGGTCAACACCAGCCGTGTCTCCCAGAGAGGCTCTGGAATCTCCTTGCATACACAGACGTGAATCTAGGAGCAGGAGTAGGCCACTCGGCCCCTCGAGTCTGCTCCACCATTCAATCTGTTCCTGGCTCAACTTTGCATTCCCTGGTTTAACAACAGGCGATCTAATTATTTTTCACATCCCTTACTGAACATTCATTCTGGACACTTTTAAATTCAGTGCAACAAAATAAAGCTAATTTATCCCCCTGTGAACAACTGTATTCGCTTTACTTTTCCTGCAGAGATTTCTGGAGCAAAATATGAATGTTGTTCGCTTTTCACCTCAGTATTAAGTAACCCACACAGCTGACCCCCGTATCTCTGTATTTTTCTATGGTTCTATGGTTCTATGGTACTTGTCCTTAAAAATATTCAAAGACTCTGCTTCACACTCTTTGAAGAAGAGAGTTACAACGACTGAGAGAAAAAAAAGTCTTTAAAATGTACGATCACTTACTTGTAAACACTGACCCTTAGTTTGAGAGCCTCCCACAAGAGGAATCTTTCCGCATTCCTTGGGATCTCATCTACTGCAATCAAATCTCCCATCACTCCTAGTTAAGAGTTAATTTTGGCATAAGTTTGTAATGTTGGTTTGCTCTCCAAGTAAAATATCATTTTCTACATACACGTGATTTTTGCATGTGTCATGTGAGCACTAATACTCAACAACAGTTTCCATGTTAAAATAAAAAAAATTGAATGGTTACATAGACTTTCAGAAAGTGAACACACAAACTGGCTTTTGAGCCCTTTGCTCCATATTGACCCACACCAGCCTCCTCCCTCCCCTCTCCAAATGCACCCCCCCATCTCCTGCTATTCATTTCTGTGTTTATCCAACTTCCTTGAGTCAGTCCCACATTCCCACCACTTCCTGTGTAAGGAAGTTTTTGGAACTGGAATTGGTTTATTATTGTCACCTATACCAAGGTACAGTGAAAAACTTGTCTTGCATACCGATCGTACAGGTCAATTCATTACACAGTGCATTGAGGTAGTACAGGGTAAAACAATACAGAATGCAGAGTAAAGTGTTACAGTTACAGAGAAAGTGCAGTGCAGGCAGATAGTAGGGTGCAAGGTCATGATGAGTTAGATTGTGAGGTCAAGGATCCATCTTATTGTACGAGGGAACCGTTCAATAGTCTTATAACAGTGGGATAGAAGCTGTCCTTGAGCCTGGTGGTATGGGCTTTCAGGCTTTTGTATCTTCTGCCAGATGGGAGGGGAGAAGAGAGAATGTCCGGGGTGGTTGGGGTCTTTGATTATGTTGGCTGCTTTACCGAGGCAGCGAGAAGTGTGGACAGAGTCCATGGAGGGGAGGCTGGTTTCCGTGATGTGCTGAGCTGTGTCCACAACTCTCTGCAGTCTCTTGCGGTCATGAACAGAGCAGTTGCTGTACCAAGTCCAATGTATCTGGATAGGATGCTTTCTATGGTGCATCTACAAAGATTGGTGAGGGTTGACAGGAATGTGCCAAGTTTCTTTAGCCTCCTGAGGAGGGAGAGGTACTGGTGAGCTTTCTTGACCACTGTGTCTACCTGGACCAGGACAGGCTATTGGTGATGTTCTCTCCTAGGAACTTGAAGCTCTCAGCACTCTCAACTTGAGCACCTTTGATGCAGAACTCCTGTTTCCAGAACTCCTGTTTCCCAATTGGATATAGTTGGGTCTGCACAATTATTTCTGTTATCAGACTCTTGAATGGACCTCTCATACGCTAAAGATGAACTCATTTTATATTGTCTATCTGCACTGAACTTTCTCTGTAGCTGTAACACTATATTCTGCATTCTGTTATTCTTTTTACTACCTTGATGTACCTATGTATGGAATGCTCTGTCTGGATGGCACGCACACAAAAGCTTTTCACTGTATCTGGGTACATGTGACAATAGTAAACCAAAACCTCAGACCAATACCCACGTGGAAAGATCTCCCTGCCTCTCACCCTCATCAAAGCCTGCCTTGATTATAAAGATCTCTGCTGGGTTACCACACAGTCTACACTTCTCCCAGGCTAATTTTGCTGCACTGTTTAGTGCGGTTACAGGGGTCAGCTGTGTGGGTTACTTAATAC
Organism: Pristis pectinata; assembly: GCF_009764475.1. Lineage (NCBI taxonomy): Eukaryota > Metazoa > Chordata > Chondrichthyes > Rhinopristiformes > Pristidae > Pristis > Pristis pectinata. Next base: position 3,762,218 of record NC_067407.1, on the reverse strand, counting down.
TGAGGTGAAAAGCGAACAACATCCTTATTTTGCTCCAGAAATCTCTGCAGGAAAAGTAAAGCGAATTCAGTTGTTCACAAGGGGATAAATTAGCTTTATTTTGTTGCACTGAATTTAAAAGCATCCAGAATGAATATTCAGTAAAGGATGTGATTTTTTTTTGTCATTCTGATTCTGTCACCTAAAAGTTCAGAGCTTGACATGACCTAACACTGATGTCGGGGCTACTTGAGTTGCAATTTATCTCACTGCTATCAAATGTCAGCACCTGTAGAGCAATACATTTCGTTGCATTGGTAATTAGATTTGTGAGTGTACTGTGAACATGTATGATCGCATATGGCGGCATGTTAGTCAGAAATCACAAGCTTGTAAACGTCACTCAGGCACGAGGTGCGATGGTTGGTTCTGGCTGCACTTATCATACAGACATCATCACAAGGAGCTTGTTAAACCGTGGAGTAGCTGCCGCTGTCACTGCAGTTGTTAGTAATGCACAAAATAAAAAATGATGCTTAAACTGTGAGCTGTGATGTCTTTTGCAATTGTCTTACCTGCTTTAATGTCTTTGGAATTATTATCACTGACTTACATGACGTGAAATTTGTTGTTTTACAGTGCAAAGACATAAAATTACTATAAATTACAAAAATAAATAAGTTGTACAATAAAAAGGAATAACGAGGTAGTGTTCATGGGTTAATGGATGATTCAGAAATCTGATGGCGGAGGGGAATAAGCTGTTCCTGAATCGTTGAGTATGGGTCTTCAGGCTCCTGTACGTCCTTCCCAGTGGTAGTAACAAGAAGAGGGCATGTCCCAGGTGGTGAGGGTCCTTAGTGGTGGATGCCGCCTTCTTGAGGCACCGCCTCTTGAAGATGTCGTCAATGGCAGGGAGGGTTGTGCCCATAATGGAGCTGGCTGAGTCTACAACCCTCTGCAGCCTCTTGCGATCCTGTGCATTGGAGCCTCCATACCAGGCAGTGATACAACCAGTCAGAATGCTCTCCACCGTACATCTGTAGAAATTTGCAAGAGTCTTCGGTGGCATACTGAATCTCCTCAAACCTCTAATGAAGTTGAGCTGCTGGCGTGCCTTCTTCATGATTGCATCAATGTGTTGGGCCCAGGACAGGTCCTCCAAAATGTTGATGCCCAGAAACTTGAAGCTGCTCACCCTTTCCACCGCTGACTCCTCAATGAGGACTGGTGCGTGTTCTCCCGACTTCCCCTTCCTGGAGTCCACAATCAATTCCTTTGTCTTGCTGAGACCCAGAGACTCAGTCCCTGCTCAAAGTGGGGATTTTTAGACATTAAGGGAATCGAGGGAATCACAAGATACCAAGACAAAGGAGCAGAAGTAGGCCATTCGGCCCATCGAGTCTGCTCTGCCACTTCACCATGAATTAAACTATTCTCCCATCTAGCCCCAATTCCTGGCCTTTTCCCCATATCCCTTGATACCTTGACTAATTAGATACTTATCAATCTCTTTCTTAAACAGCCCCAGTGATCAGGCCTCCACAACTGTACATGGCAACAAATTCCATAAATCCACGACCCTCTGGCTAAAGAAATTTCTTCTCAAATTTCACTGAGGGAGATGGGGTTAATGAAGGAATGTTGTGCTGAGGTGAAAGGTCAGCCATGATCTTATTAAATGGCAGACCAGGAGGAGCAGGTTAGGACTTTACTCCTTGGAGTGCAGAAGAATGAGGGGAGATTTGATAGAGGTTTACAAAATTATGAGGGGTATAGACAGAGTTAATGTGAGGAGGCTCTTTCCACCTAGATTAGGAGAGATAAGTATGAGAGGACATAGCTTTAGGGTGAAAGGGGAGAGGTTTAGGGGGAACATTAGGGGGAACTTCACTCAGAGAGTGGTGGGAGTGTGGAGCAGGCTGCCATCTGACATGGTTAATGCGGGCTCACCCTTAAGTTAAGAATAAATTAGATAGATACGTGGATGGGAGAGGTCTGGAGGGTTATGGACTGGGTGCAAGTCAATGGGACTAGCGGAATAAAGTTTCAGCACAGACTAGAGGGGCCGAATGGCCTGTTTTCTGTGCTGTAGTGTTCTATGGTTCTATGGTTCTACGGAGAGGCAGGACGTCCTTGTCCTCCTGCTGGTTACATTCCTGTATGGAGAAAGTGCAGGCAGATCATGAATGCATTGTGGTGTGGTCCAGGAGAATCCTTCCGCTTCCCCTCCCCAGTCCCCATTCTGTTTCACTCCCTCTTCCTCATCACTGAGCCCTCAAGGGCAGTGGATCATGGGATTTGCAGCATAGAAGGAGGCCTTTCAGCCCATTGTGTCCATTCTGGTTGGTCTCTGGGACTTTGACCCGGTGTCTGTTGTCATTACGTGAGAGGCTGTAGTGAATGAGCAGGTTTTGGGACTACACAGGGCACTCTCCAAAGTTAGAGTCATAGAGCTATGCAGCACGGAAACTGGCCCTTTGACCCAAGCTATCTGTACTGACCAAGTCCCACTGAGCCAGTCCCATTTGCCCACATTTGTCCCTTATCCCTCTGAACCTTTCCTATCCATGTACCTGTCCAAATATCTTTTAAACATCGTAATTGTACCCGTCTCTGTCACTTCCTCTGGCAGGTCTTTCCATGTACCCACCACCTCCTGTGTGACAAAGTTGCCCCTTGGGTCCCCTTTAAATCTTTCCCCTGTCACCCTAAACCTACACCCTCAAATTTTAGATTCTACACCGAGAAACAGACTGTGATCATCCACCTTAGTTATGACCCTCATGATTTTATAAACCTCTATCCTTCTAATGGAAGGAAACGTGAACTCTGTTTCTCTTCCCACAGATGCTGCCTGACCTGCTGAGTGTTTCCAGCACTGTCTGGTTTTATTTCAGGTTCCCAGCATCTGCAGGGTTTTTGATTTTCAGTCCCTCTCTGAACCCCACTGAGTGTGAGTCAAATTATTCAACTTTACTCATGGCAATCTGCCAGGGATCCTCCAGCTAACCTACGCTACATCACCTGCAGGGCACCTAAACCTTCTTTCAGTACAGAGGAAGGCACAGCTAGTCGAGTTGCCGCCTCACAGCTCCAGAGACCCGGGTTTGATCCTGACCTCTGATGCTGTCTGTGTGGAGTTTGCATGTTCTCCCTGTGACTGTGTGGGTTTCCTCCGGGTGCTCCGGTTTCCTCCCACATCCCAGAGACGTGGAAAAGGGGGGTTTTAGAAGAAAGAAGTCACAAGAGAGACTGCAGATGCTGGAAATCTGGAGCAACACACACACAAAATGCTGGAGGAACTCAGCAGGTCAGGCAGCATCTATGGATGGAAATGGACAGTTGATGTTTCAGGCTGAGACTTTTCATCAGGACTGGAAAAGGGGATTTAACTTAAAAAAGAAATTAGGAAGGCAAAATGGGGACATAAAATGGCCTTGGCAAACAGGATTAAGGGAAATCCGAAAACCATTTGTTAGCATATTAGAAGCAAGAGGCTATGCAGGGAACGAATAGGTCTCCTGAGGGACTATTTGGGAAATCTGTGTGTGGAGCCAGGTGATATGAATGGGGTCCTAAATGAATACCTCATCGGTATTCACCAGGGGGAATGATGGGGAGGATGGAGAGTTAAGGAAGAGGTACGCTGACATTCTGGAACGTTCTTGGTTCAGGAAGGAGGAGGTGTTAAAGATATTCGCACACATTAGGGTAGATAAATCCCCGGGGCCTGATGGGACCCATCTCTGGATGCTAAGGGAAGCAAGAGAGGACATTGCTGGGGTTTCGATACCTCAATATCTTTGTTACCAGAAGATCATAGAAGAGCAAATATTGTTTCCTTATTCAGAACGGGCAGTAGGGATAAGCCAGGGAACTATAGGCTGGTGAGCCTTGGGAAATTATTAGTTTATAAACCATAAGGAATGTAGAGAGGCAAAGGGTAGTGAGTGTATGGAACGAGCTGCCAGAGGAAGTGGTTGAGGCAGGTACAATTGCAACATTGAAGAGGCATTTGGATGGGTACATGGAGGGGAGGGGCTTGGAGGGTTATGGGCTGAACGCGGGCAGCTGGGACCAGCAGGGAGGATTCTGTGGTTAACATGGACCAGTTGGGCCGAAGGGCCTGTTTCCGTGCTGTATTACTCTATGACTCTATCATCACAGTGTTTTCCCCAGGGTAGGGGAGTCTAAAACTAGAGGGCATAGGTTTGTGAGAGGGGAAAGTGTTAAAGGGGACCTGAAGGGCAAGTTTTTCACGGAGAGGGTGGTGGGTGTGTGGAACGAGCTGCCAGAGGAAGTGGTAGAGGCAGGTACAGTTATAACGTTTCAAAGACATTTGGACAGGGAGGGTTTAAAAGGATATGGGCCAAATGCAGGCAAGTGGGTCTCACTGAGGAAGGCACCTTGGTCGGCACAGACGATCTGGGCCACAGTCAATTTGTTGGTCTTGCTGACACTGAGTGCGAGGTTGTTGTTGTGACACCACTCAAGCAGCCGATCTACCTCACTCCTGTATGCCTCCTCATCGCCATCTCAGATTCTGCCAACAACAGTGGAGTCACTGGCAAAGTTATAGATGGTGTTTGAGCTGTGCCGAGCCACACAGTCATGAGTGTAGACAGAGTAGAACAGTGGGCTAAGCACACGTCTTTGAGGTGCACCTGTGCTGATTGTCAGCGAGGAGGAGATGCTACTACTGATCCACACTGACTGTGGTCTCCCGATAAGGAAGCCGAGGATCCAGTTGCAGAGGGAGGTACAGAGGCCCAGGTTTTGAAGCTTGGCGATTAGTACTGAGGGAACGATGGTGTTGAACACCGAGCTGTAATCGATAAACAGCAACCTGACGTATGTATTGCTGTTGTCTAGGTGCTCCAAAGCTGAGTGGAGAGCCAGTAGTTTGGAATGGCGTTATGGTCGGCACAGGTATGGTGGTGGCATTTAAGAGGCTGTTAGACAGGCACATGAATGTGCAGGGTACGGAGGGATATGGACCATGTGCAGGCAGAAGAGGTTTAGTTTAATTTGGCATCGTGTTCGGCACAGACATTGTGGGCCGAAGGGCCTGTTCCTGTGCTGTACTGTTCTGTGTTCGATTTATTCTATTTTTTATGTAAAGTGGAGGTGGATAAATCTTTGATGGATTGGGCAGTAGGGGAGTGTGGAGAAATGGCACAGAAGAGGAGCGGAGACCACCATATTTCACCATGACCATATTGGATGGTGGGGCAGGCATGAAGGGCTGAGTGGCCTCCTCCTGCACCTACTTTCTTGTGTTTCAGCTACGGGAATGATGAAAGTGAAGAGAAATCTCTGGAAGAGCTCTGGAATAGAGCAGGGAGGGGCAATCATTGGAAATGTCTCTCAAGAGAGCTGGGACTGATATGATGGAGCGAATGGCCTCATTTTCTCTACTTCATTCCATCCGGCGAAGGAATAATGTGGTGAGCATCCAGAAGAGAGCAGTATTGGTACAGAACTGAGCTCTGGAGTGTTGAGCCAGCGATACCAGCCAATGAGAGGAAGCCATTCGCATTTTGTGTAATGCTTTGGAAATGTTCACACCCATCCAGTCTGAGTGAAAAAAACCCTCTGCCCAGAACCCTGTTACCCAGTTTCCTCACCTGATTACATCCGCCCCCTCCCTTGCCCGTCACCCACACACTCAACCCACTAGTCCCCTACCCACTCCCCCCACTGTCCCCATCTGCCCTCCCCACATCTGTCCCCATCTGCCCTCCCCCCACATCTGTCCCCATCTGCCCTCCCCACATCTGTCCACATCTGCCCTCCCCCCACATCTGTCCCCATCTGCCCTCCCCACATCTGTCCCCATCTGCCCTCCCCCCACATCTGTCCCCATCTGCCCTCCCCACATCTGTCATGTGGTTCCACTCTCTACCTTTCTCTCCTATCAGATGCCATCATAGAACATGGAACACTACAGCACAGTACAGGCCCTTCGGCCCACAATGTTGTGCTGACATTTTATCCTGCTCTAAGATCTATCTAACCCTTCCCTCCCACAGAGCCCCCCATCTCTCTGTCATTCATGTGTCTAAGAGTCTCTTACATGTCCCTAATGTATCTGCCCCCACAAGCTCTGCAGGCAGTGCGTTCCACGCACCCACCACTCGCTGTGTAAAAAACTTACCCCTGACATCCCCCTTATACCTTCCTCCAATCACCTTAAAATTACGTCCCCTTGTGTTAGCCATTGTCGCCCTGGGAAAAAGTCTCTGACTGTCCACTCGATCTATGCCTCTTATCATCTTGTACACCTCTATCAAGTCACCTCTCATCCTCCTTCTCTCCGAAGAGAAAAGCCCGAGCTCACTCAACCTATCCTCATAAGACATGCTCTCCAATCCAGGCAGCGTCCTGGTAAATCTTCTCTGCACCCTCTCTAAAGCTTCCACATCCTTCCTGTAATGAGGCGACCGGAACACAATCCTCCAAGTGTGGTCTGACCAGAGTTCTATAGAGCTGCAACATTACCTGGTGGCTCTTGAACTCAATACCCGGACTAATGAAGGCCAACACACCACACGCCTACTTAACAACCCTATCGACCTGCGTGTCAACCTTGAGGGATCTATGGACGTGGACCCCAAGATCCCTCTGTTCCTCCACACTGCTAAGAGTCCTGCCGTTAACCTTGTATTCTGCCTTCAAATTTGGTCTTCCAAAGTGTATCACTTCCGAGTTGCAGTCCTTTATCAACTCCCAGCCCCTGCCACAAACTCCACCCCTCCCTCCCCTGCCTGACTCTGCCAATCAACCTCTCCTCACCTGGATCTACCTATCACTTGCCAGCTCCTGCATCACCCCTCCCCCTCGCCTCTTTATACCGGCCATCTCCCCTCTATCTTTCAGTCCAGATGAAGGGTCCCAACCCGAAACGTCGACTGTCCATTTCCCTCCACAGACGCTGCCTGTTGAGTTCTTCCAACAGCTTGTTTTTTTCTCCAGATTCCAGTATCTGCAGGGTCTTTGTCTCCAGATTTTCACCAAGCAAGATCCCAGAAAGAGTAAAATTAAACCTTGTTTCTGAGACCACTACGGTAGGAAAAAGATTTTGAATCTCTACCCTGTTTATGCCACTCCTAAATAAAATCAAGGTAAAGGAGATCACAACTGATCTGAACCGTTCTGAAGAAGACTGGTATAGCGGGTAGTGCCGCTGCCTCCCAGCTCCAGAGACCCGGGTTCGATCCCGACCTCCGGCGCTGTCTGTGTGGAGTTTGCACGTTCTCCCTGTGACCGTGTGGGTCTCCCCTGGGTGTTCCAGTTTCCTCCCATAGCCCAAAGACACGCATGTTGGATATTAATTGACTGATGTAAATTGCCCCTAGTGGGTAGGTGAGTGGAGGAATCTGGGGGCAGTTGATGGGACTGTGGGGAGAATAAAACAGGATTACTGTAGGATTGGTGTAAATGGGTGCTTGACGGTCGGTGCATATTTGACGTCTTGTACTCTAGGACTCTACGAGAGCAGGAGGGTTCTCGCCAGGGTCCAAGGTCAGGCTAGTGACACTCTCCAGCATGGAACAGTATTACCCACAGTCCTAGGTGTGCTGGGTCCCATCAGGAACTTCACAGACTCACTTTTCAATACAATTTTCATTTGGCAGGCACAGTAGTGCAGCAGTTAACGTAACGCTATTACAGCGCCAGCGACCCGGGTTCAATTCCGGCTGCTGTCTGTAAGGAGTTTGTACGTTCTCCCCGTGTCTGCATGGGTTTCCTCCGGGTGCTCCGGTTTCCTCCCACATTCCAAAGACGTACGGGTTAGGAAGTTGTGGGCATGCTATGTTGGCGCCGGAAGCGTGGCGACACTTGTGGGTTGCCCCCAGAACACTCTACGCAAAAGATGCATTTCACTGTGTGTTTCGATGTACGTGTGACTAATAAAGATATCTTATCTTTTTTGGTGCTATTCAGTCCCAGAGTTTAACCCTCAGAAGTGCGAGGTGATGTATTTTGAATTGGGGTAGGCCATATACAGTAAATGGAAGGGTGCTAAGGACCATTGTTGAACAGGGAGATCTTGGGGTCCAAGTCCATAGTTCCCTGAAAGTGGCAACACAGGTCAGTAGGGTGGGGAAGAAGGCCGATGGCATGCCTGCCTTCATAGGTAAGGCATAGAATATTAGAGTTGGGATGTGAATTTGCAACTGAACAAACCACTGGTTAAAAAACCACTTAGAGTACTGTGTGCAGTTCTAGTCACCATACTACAGGTGGTTACACTGGAGAGAGTGTAGAGGAGATTCACCAGGATGCTGCCTGGATTGGAGGACTTTAGCTATGGGGAGAGATTGGACAGGCTGGGCTGGTTTTCCCTGGAGCGAAGGAGGCGGAGGGTGACCTGATCAAATGATGTAAGATTATTCATGGCATAAATAGGGTAGATAGTCAAAATCTTTTTCCTGTGGTAGGGGTCTGAAAAACAAGAGGGCTTAAGTTTAAGGTGAGGGGAAGGGGATCTGAAGGGTTTTTTACACAGAGAGGGGTTGACATCTGAAACTCACTGCCAGAGGAGGTGGGGGAATCAGATACAATTTCTTTGTTTAAGGGGCATTTAGTCAGACATTTAAATAAGCAAGGCAGAGAGGGATATGGTCCTAATGGGATCAGAGTAGATGGGCAAAAAAGTCGGCATGCCCAACTTGTCCATGCCGACCACGATTTAAAAGAGACCTGAGGGGAACCTTTTCCCACAGAGGGTAGTGGGTGTATGGAACGAGCTGCCAGAGGAAGCTGTAGAGGTGGGTACAGTTGCCATATTTAAAAGACAGAGGAAAGGTTTAGAGAGATGTGGGCCAAATGCAGACAATTGGGACTAGCTCAGATAGCATGGATGAGTTGGGCTGAAGGGCCTGTTTCCCTGCTCTATAACTCTATAACTTTAGCTGTCCTCACCTGCCCTAATGTGAGGGGATATCTTGTAGTGCCCGCTTCTCTTTCCTTATGAAGTAGAAGAAGGCCATTCTTCCCATCAAGCCCGTGCTGGTTTTCAGCACAATCTCCTTAGTCCCATTCCCCACTTAATTCCCTGCTGGACCATTCAACAGGATCATGGCTGATCACCTCCCTCAGTGCCTGCTCCCACCTTCTCCCCATATTCCCCAAGAAATATATCCACCCCCTTATAGAATATATTTAATGTCTTGGCCTCCACTGACTTCTATTGGTAGACCATCTGGGTGGAGACATTTCTCCTGATCTGGGTTCTAAATGGCAGACCCTGTACCCTGAGGCTGTGCACTTTCTAGTCATTGGGAACATTCTCTCGACAACTCGTCTGTCTGATCCTGATTGACCTATTCTCCAGTGAATATAGGCGTAATTGCCTCAATCATGTTAGCGTAGTGGTTAGTGTAACGCTATTACAGCGCCAGTGATCTGCCAGCAATTCCGTCCACTGTCTGTAAGGAGTTTGTACGTTCTCCCCGTGTCTGCATGGGTTTCCTCCGGGTGCTCCGGTTTCCTCCCACATTCCAAAGACGTATGGGTTAGGAAGTTGTAGTCATGCTATGTTGGCGCCAGAAGTGTGGTAACACTTGCGGGCTGCCCCCAGAACACTCTATGCAAAAAGATGCATTTCAATGTGTGTTTTGATGTGCACGTGACTAATAAAGATATCTTATCTTATCTCATCTTACATACCAGTCCTGCCATTTCAACAATCACTCTATAAACCCTTGCTGCACTCTTTCTATGGTAAGAACAACCTTCTTCAGATAAGAAGATCAAAGCTTCACACAGGCGTGCAGAAGTGTTCTCACCAAGGCCCTGTAGAGCTGCAGCAAGACATCTTGCAGTGAAGACCAAGCTACCTTTTGCCCTCCTCTTTGCTTGCTGCACCCGGACACTGGCTTTCAGCGGTTGGTGTACGAGGAGACCCAGGTCTCGTTGCACCTCCTCTCACCATTCAGATAATAAGGTGCCTTTCTGTATTTAAAACTGAAGTGGATCACTCACATTTATCAACATTAAGCAGCCCCGGCTGTGCATTTGCTCATCCACTCAGTTTGCGTAATTCACAATGGAGCCTCTCCTCACCCTCCTCTCAGCTTATGTCTCCACCCCCACCCCAACACACTTTTGTGTTGTCCACAAACTTAGAGATCCCCCATCCAAATATCTGGAGCTTCACACTGACCTCTGTGCCATTCCACTAGTTATTACTCCAAAAAAGACCCCTTGCTTTCCCACAATCAGTTTTCTGCCTGTCAACCAATTCTCACTCTCTGTTTATTTATTATTCCCGGTCCATTATGTTGTATCTCATCGAAAGCCTCCTTAAGGTCCAAACACATCACGTCCATTGGTTCTCCCTTATCTATTCTCATAGTTATATCCTCAAAAAAAAAGCTCCAGAAGATTTGGTAAGCATGCTTTCCCTTTCATAAAGTCAAGCTGAGTTTATTGTCACGTACACAAGTCCATGTGGGCACAGGTACAATGAAAAAACTACTTGCAGCAGCATCACAGGCACATAGCATCAGATAAGCAGCATTCACAGGAAAAGCATAAATTAAACATAAATTATAGACAATTTTTACACAATTAGAAACCCACACTGACTGTGTCCAATCCCTGTTAATATTTTCCTAGAATTCTATCACTGCATCTTTTATGGAAGATTCCAGCATTTCCCAACTACAGAATGTTGTGCTACCTTGCTTTTTTTTTATAAACACACTAAATCCTCATAATTCCCAGGGAATAGGGGGATGGACTTCTCATAGGTAACAAAAAATGTGGAGAGCACTAAACAATCTGCTGGAAGAACTCAGAGGGTCGAGCAGCATCCATGGAGGGAAAGGAACTGTCAACGTTTTGAGTCGAAACCCTGCATCAGGATAGCACTAATGCTGCAAAGACAGTCAGTGTCAACTCTCCATAGATGGAAAACTTTGACGTGCAGAAGGATCTTGGGGTACAAGTCCATAGTGAAAGTGGCCAGGCAATAAGATAGGGTGGTAAAGAAGGTGTATGGCATGTTTGCCTTCTTCTGTCAGGGCATCGAGTACGAGTCAGGAAGTCATGTTGCAGCTGTATACAACTTTGCTTAGGCTGCACTTGGAGCATTGTGTGCAGTTCTGGTTGCCCCATTACAGGAAGGATGTGGAGGCTTTGGAGACAGTGCAGAAGAGGTTCACCAGGATGCTGCCTGGATTAGAGGGTATGAGGTTAGAGAGTAGAAGTTGATCAAACTTGTGTTGTTTTCTCCGGAGCGTTGGAGGCTGAGGGGAGACCCTGGTAGAAATTTATAAAATTATGAGAGGTATAGATAGGTAGACAGTAAGAGTCTTTTTCCCAGGGTGGAAATGTCAAATACTAGAGGACATAACTTTAAGGTGAGAGGGGAGAAGTTTAAGGGAGATGTGTGAGGCAAGTTTTTTACACAGAGAGTGGTGGGTGCCTGGAACAGGCTGCCTGGGGTAGTGGTCGAAGCAGATATGATAGCGGTGTTTAAGAGGCTTTTATATAGATGCATGAATATTCAGGAAATTCAAGAAGAGGTTTAGTTTAATTTGGCATTGTGCTCAGTACAGCCAAGGTGGGCCGAAGGGCCTGCTCCTGTGCTGTACTGTTCTATGTTGTATGTAACCTGTGAGTTTCAGCTTGTCAACACAAGCACTCCAGACCTGACCTACCAATATTCCTGACTCCCACTTGTTCCTGACCCTGAGCTTGAGCCCAGTTCTGGCTATTGCTTGCCAGCATAAGGCGTTGGATGCAATCCATCCCACAGCAAACAGGACTCAACCGCCACCACAGAGGAGGACCCTGGAGGAATACACAATGTTTACCAATGCTCTCAGCCAACCTCATGTGTTGGTGGATGGTAAATCAGCAGATAACGAGGTCCCTGTGTACCATGGTAACATTTACAACCTTGTTGGAACTGCTCTAGAGTGTAAAGAAGCTTCGAAGATGCACACATTGCATCCACTATTTGCAGGGGAGCTTCCTTTGGAGGTATGACTTCAAGTTTCTAGGGGTGAACATCACCAATAACCTGTCCTGGTCCAACCATGTAGATGCCACAGCCAAGAAAGCTCACCAGTGCATCTACTTCCTTAGGAGACTAAAGAAATTCAGAATGTCCCTGTTGACCCTCACCAATTTTTATAGACGTACCATAGAAAGCATCCTATCCAGATGCATCACGGTTTGGTACAGCAGCTGCTCTGCCAGGGACCACAAGAAACTGCAGAGAGTTGTGGACACAGCTCAGCACATCACGGAAACCAGCCTCCCCTCCATGGACTCTGTCTACACTTCTTGCTGCCTCGATAAAGCAGCCAAAATAATCAAAGACCCCACCCACCCTGGACATTCTCTCTTCTCCCCCCCCCCCCCCCCATCAGGCAGAAGATACAAAAGCCTAAAAGTATGTACCACCAGGCTCAAGGACAGCTTCTATCCCGCTGTTATAAGACTATTGAACAGTCCTCAGTACAATAAGATGGACTCTTATTGTCTTGCACCTTGCACCTTATTGTCTGCCTGCACTGCACTTTCTCTGTAACTGTAACACTTTATTCTGCATTCTGTTATTGTCTTCCCTTGTACTACCTCAATATACTTATGTTTTGAAATGGTCTGTATAGATGCAAAACAAAGTTTTTCACTGTACCTTGGTACATGTGACAATAATGAACCAATTTACCAATTGGTACTCCGGGATGTAGATAATCAGTCTCTGTGAGGTCGTCAGCCTTTAGCCTCATTAATTTCCCTGGCATTTTTTTAAACTGATTTGCAGGTTCAATACTCTCTCTAGACTCTTGGTTCCTGTATACAGTAAATGGCAAGAGCACTGATGTACAGAGGGATCTTGGGGTGCAAGTCCATAGCTCCCTGAAAGTGGCAACACAAGCAGATGGGGTGGTAAAGAAGGCGTATGGTGTGCTTGCCTTCATTGGTCAGGGTGCTGTGCATAATTGACAAGTCATGTTGCAGCTGTATAAAACTTTGGTCAGGCCGCACTTGGAGCATTGTGTGTGGTTCTGGTCGCCCCATTACAGGAAGGATGTGAAGGCTTTGGAGAGGGTACAGAAGGGGTTCACCAGGATGTTGCCTGGATTAGAGGGCATGTGCTATAAGGAGAGGTTGGACAGACTTAGAGACACGGCAGGCACGGTAGTGTAGCAGTTAGCATAACGCTTTACAGAGACAGCGACCCGGGTTCAAATCCGGCCACTGTCTGTAAAGAGTTTGTACGTTCTCCCCGTGTCTGCGTGGGTTTCCTCCGGGTGCTCCGGTTTCCTCCCACATTCCAAAGACGTACGGGTTAGGAAGTTGTGGGCATGCTATGTTGGCGCTGGAAGCGTGGCGACCCTTGCGGGCTGCCCCCAGAACACTCTACGCAAAAGATGCATTTCACTGTGTGTTTCAATGTACATGTGACTAATAAAGATATCTTGTCTTATCTTACAAGAAATTCTGCAGATGCTGGAATCTGGAGCAATCCCGAGAAAACAATCCAAGTGTGCCCTCAAAAAGTGCCAGAGGAACTCAGCAGGTCAGGCAGCATCCATGGAGGGAAATAAACAGTCGACATTTTGGGCCGTGACCCTTCATCAGGACCAGAAACGGCAACTGTTCATTTCCCTCGGTGGATGCTGCCTGACCTGCTGAGTTCCTCCAGCACTTTTTGTGGACACACTTGGGTTGTTTTCTCCGGAGTGTTGGAGGCTGAGGGGAGACCTGATAGAAGCTTGTAAAATAATGAGAGGCACAGATAGAGGCTTTTCGCCAGAGTAGAAATATCAAATAATAGAGGATATAACTTTAAGGTGAGAGGGGGAAAGTTTAAGGGAGATTTATGAGGGATGGGAGGGGTGGGTGCTCGGAACGGGCTGCTCCAGAGGAGGTGAAATCAGACACAATAGCAACGTTTGAGGCATTTGCAGGGAATATGCAGGGAATGGAAGGGTAGGGACCACGTGCAGGCACATGGGATTAGTTTAAATTGGCATCAGGGTCAGCACAGACCTCGTGGGCCGAAGGGCCTGTTCCTGCCCTGTGTTCTAACATTTCTGCGAGGTAATTGGTGTCCTTTGTGAAATCAGAACCAAAATGTTGGTTTAGTTCTCTGTTCCCGATCAGAATTTGCCCTGTGACCCAGCTACACCAGGGGTATTCCCGAATTGCGGCAGATGTACAGGCTAGGTCTAACTAATGTTCTGTGCTCTGCCTGTACCTCCCGGCCGGTGATGCTACGTGAAAAGTTGGTGTGGGCGAACCTATCATTATGTCTCAGCGCATATTTCCTCAGTCGGAGAACAGCCTCCGTCACTCCGGCACCGCGCCCGCATTCTCCGGAGATCGCCAGCAACGCCTGCAACCTCGCCCCGCACCAAGGTGAGAAACTCCTCGCTAAACTTCGCCTCTCAGTTGCCTTGGCCGGCGAGTTCTCCTCTGCAGTGGCGACGTGTCCCAGGAGTTACAAGTAAGCAAACTGTCCTGCCAGGGTATGTCTTCAAGCTGCAATGCCCCAACTATAGCTTACAACCTGCTGTCTGTTTTCTCTTTGGGCAAGAATTGTATCGCGTTTCTCGTCGGTGGTTTAGATTTCACCAGCTTATTCTGATAATGAGACCCTTAGCCTGAGCTTCAGAGCCGAGGCTGTTGGGATAACTTGGTGATCACCGTTCTGGTTGAAGCGGGGAAGGCGGCGGGCAATCAGCGCAAGGTCCAACCCTAGAAATACCCCTGGTCAGAGCAGAAGCGTTGAGACAAGGGAAAAGCCCCACAGCCTTGCCTAGCTTGGTGCTGGGGAGGGGGTAACACACGTTTCAAGTGTTTATCATCAGAGATGGAAGCTCACCTGGTCCAAGAGACACCACAGAGGCCGCAGATGCCGGAATCCGGAGCAACACACAATCTGCTGGAGGGACTCAGCGGGTCGGGCAGCATCTGTGGAGGGGAAAGGAATCTCGACCCCATGTGGACAATTCCCCCCCACCTCCACTCTGCCCCCCAGATACTGCTGGAGTTCCTCCGGCAGATTGTTGCTCTTGTCCAACTTGTCTCTGCTCCCCCCCACCCCCCAGACCCTACCCCCCCCCCCCCCCCGGGCCAAGGGTCGCTGTGGGTATGTGGTTGCTTTGTTCTCTCAGTCCAAACTCTTGATGTGCTTGGGGCTGGGGAATGTTTCCTCTGTGCTGGAGACATAACCTTAACTTTTCTACGGAATCGTGGACATGGACAACACCTTGTGTCTCTGCTGGTGGGTAAGAACATAAGAAATAGGAGCAGGAGGAGGCCATCCGGCCCATCGAGCCTGCTCTGCCATTCAATAAGATCATGGTTGATCTGGCCGTGGACTCAGATCCACCTACCTGCCTTCTCCCCATAACCCTTAATTCCCCTACTTTGCAAAAATCTATCTGACTGCCTTAAGTATACTTAATAAGGAGTTACTGTAGGACTGGCGAATGGTCACAGTGTTTTTCCCAGGGTTAGGGGAGTCTAAAACTGGGGGAGGACACAGGATTAAGTGAGAGGGGAAAGATTTAAAGGGACCTGAGGGGCAACTTCTTCACACAGGGGTGGAAGGGGCTGCCAGGGGAAGTGGTTAAGGCGGGTGAAATAACAGCATTTAAAAGTTACCTGGACAGGTACATGGATGGGAAAGTTTGAGAGGGATATGGGCCAAATGCGGGCAAGTGGGACCAGCTCAGATGGGCATCTTGGTCAGCATGGACGAGTTGGGCCGAAGGGCCTGTTTCCGTGCTGCATGATTCTGGGACTTGATGATGCCTCCCCGTCCCCTTAACTGCCCTTGTCCGGAAGTCAAATCCAGGGTGGGAGATCAGAATTCCTCATTCTGTTGGAGAAACTCGGGGGGGGGGGGTCGAGCAGCATCTGTGGGGTGGGGGAGGAATTGTCGATGTTGGGCATCAGGACTGTATGTGGTTGCTTGGTCTGCCATTCCAAATCCTTGATGTGCCTTGGGTAGGTTTCCTCTGAGGGGTGTTTTATGGAAAGCTAGGCAATTTACATTCCTCCAGCATTTGTGTCTTCTTAATTCTGTGGCGCCGTACCCTTACTGGAGGTGGGAGATTATCATCAGTTTGGTGTAACAGTTGACACTGCAATGTCCTTTCTCACTGTTTCCCTCTCTCTGTTCTGTATCATGAGCTGAGTCTCTGGTACTCACCACCATCTCAAGACCAATCCACCTATCATGAGGTACGATGTATGGCCACTGACGAGGTCACCCTTCCCAGAGGGCACTGATCTCATGGCTCAGAGGGCTTACTTTCAAGGGAATACCATGCCGGCATTATCGGTTGTAAATGCAACTTCCCCTCTCATCTAACACCTTGTCCACTCTCCTGACCCTGAGCAAACAAGAGTACATAGAACATAGAACAGCACAGCACAGGACAGGCCCTTTGGCCCACAATGTTGTGCCGACATAGCTAATCCCTCCTACCTACAGAATGCCCACATCCCTCTATTTTCCTCGCATTCATGTCCCCATCCAAGCCTCCCCCCCAATGAATTTGCCTCCACCACCCTATCAGGCAACTCATTCCAGGCATCCATCACTCTCTCAAGTAAAAAATGTACCCCTCACGTCTGTTCTGAACCTACCCCCTCTCACCTTAAATGCATGCCCTCTGGTATTGGATCACTCAATAATGGGAAAAAGATATTGCTTGTCTACGCTATCTATGCCCCTCATAATTTTATACACTTCCAACAGATCACCCCTCAGCCTCCGTCACTCCAGAGAAAAGAGCCCAAGTTTGTCCAGCCTCTCCTGATAGCACATGCCCTCTAATCCAGGCAGCATCCTGGTAAACCTCCTCTGCACCCTCTCTAAAGCCTCAACATCCTTCCTGTAGTGAGGTGTCCAGAATTCCATGCAATACTCTAAATGGGGCCTAACCAGAGTTCTATAGAGATGCATCACAACTTCTTGACTCCTGTACTCAATACCCCGATTAATAAATGCAAGCATTCCATAAACCTTCTTAACCACCTTGTTGACCTGTGTAGCCACTTTCAATGAGTCATGGACTTGCACCCCAAGGTCTCTCTGCTCTTCAACACTGTTAAGGGTCTTGCCCTTGAGTGTACTGCCTCTTGACATTAGTGCCCCAAAGTTGACATTAGTAGAGCCCCAAATCACCCCCAAACCCTCTCCCCATCTCTGTCTGCCTGTGTTAGCCCTTAGATAAATATTCAATGTGCAATGTAGTCATAATTTGATTAAAATTACAAATGGAGAAACATATCTTTAATGGATATCATGGAGTTATACTCCAAGTGTGGAAATACAGTTACAATGGAGTGACATTTCAGGGGGGAAAATATAAATTCCAAGACTTGCCATCACCTGACGGGCACTTGTTTCATATAGTTTGTTTCTTGTAGTAGCCATCATCTGACGGGCACTTGTTTCATATAGTTTGTTACTTGTAGTAGCCTGAGTTAATTGTTCTATTGTTACTGGTAAAATGCCATCATAGAAATAAACCAGTTCTTGCGAATTCATGGGGTTTTGAATGGAGTAACCATCTGTTTGTACATTGAAGTGTTGTTCTAATGTTTTTATTCAACATTTGTTCAACCAGCTGGCATTTCCAAAGGCTTTGGGTGTGAATCCAGACCTTTGTGAAATTTATAGTTGTGAATAGTGGCCAAGGAGGAAAAGAGATGGTTAACTTTAGCATATATGTTGTAATCCCCACTACTTGTTCCTCATATCTTTCTTCTCACAGGTTATACTTTTACAGATTCCATGGATTGTTGGGATATTAAATTTTGGTCGATTTCTGGGTATGTGGGCTACTGACAGTCCTTATTGTATAGCCTGTCAATGTAGCTACAGATAGCCGTGGTCTGGCTGCAGATATAGTTACAGTACCACAACAAGATTTACAAGGATGTTGCCAGGACTTGAGGGACTGAATTATAGGGAGAGGTTGGGCTGGCTAGGATTTTATTCCTTAGAGCGTAGGAGACTGAGAGGTGTATAAAATCATGAGGGCCATAGATTGGGTGAATGCACTTGTCTTTGTCCCAGAGTTGGGGAATCAAGAACTAGAGGGCATAGGTTTGAGGGAAACATTTAATAGGAACTTGAGGGACAACTTTTTTATACAAAGCATGATATGTATGCGGAACGAGCTGCCAGAGGAAGTGGTTGAGGCAGGTACAATAACAACTCTTAAAAGACGACTGAAGAGGTTCAGAAGGTTAAATGCTGGAAAATGGGACTAGCTTGGATGGGCATCTTAGTCGGCATGGACCAGTAGGGCCGAAGGGCCTGTTTTCATGCTGCATAACTATGACTACCCATCTTAAGCTCTAATCATTAGGTTTATAACCCTGGAGTTTACGAATCTTCAACCACATATCTGAGTGTGGTGGTTCCTAAAGTGTGAACTCCAGAAATGTAAAATCACCTTTTCCTTTTATGGATGCATTGAGTACAAAAGTCAAGAAGTCATGTTGCAGCCGTGTAAAACTTTGGTTAGGCAGCAGTTGGAGTATTGTGCGCAGTTCTGGTCGCCCCATTACAGGAAGGATGTGGAGGCGTTGGAGAGGATGCAGAAGAAATTCATCTGGATTAAAGGATATTATCAATAAGGGGAGGTTGGACAAACTTGTGTTGTTTTCTCTGGAGTGTCAGAGGCTGAGGGGAGACTGACAGAAGTTTATAAAATTATGAGAGGCATAGATAGGGTAGGCAGCCAGATTCTTTTCCCCAGGGTAGAAATGTCAAATACTAAAGGACATTCATTTAAGGTGAGAGAGGGAAAGTTTAAAGGAGATGTGTGGGGCAGGTTTTTTTTACAGAGAGTGGTAGGTTAAAGTCAAAGTCGAGTTTATTGTCATCTGCACAAGTCCATGTGTGCACAGGTGCAATGAAAAACTTACTTGCAGCAGCGTCACAGGCACAGAGCATCAGATAAGCAGCATTCACAAGAAAAACACAATTTAAAAATGTTTTACACAATTCTTACAAGATAGAACACAATTAGAACAAAAAAAAAACAAAGTTCATTTCAGTGCAAAATAATCAAAGTGGTCATAGTGTTGCAAAACTCCAGTGATTAGGGTTATGCCGGTTGGTTCAAGAACTGAATGGTTGAAGGGAAGTAGCTGTCCCTGAACCTGGCGGTGTGGGACTTCAGGCTTCTGTACCTCCTGCCCGATGGTAGCTGCGAGAAGATGGCATGGCCTGGATGGTGGGGATCTTTGATGATGGATTTTGCCTTCTTGAGGCAGCACCTCCTGTAGATGCTATCGATGGTGGGAAGGGATGTGCCCGTGATGTATTGGGCTGAGTCTGCGACTCTCTGCAGCTTTTTACATTTCTGAGCATTCGAATTGCAGTCCCAGACCGTGATGCAACCAGTCAGGATACTTTCAACAGTACATATGCAGAAGGTTGTTAAAGTGTTCGGTGACAAGCTGAACCTCCTTAACCTCCTCAGAAAGTAAAAATGCTGGTGCACTTTCCTTATGATTGCATCTATGTGCTGGGCCCAGGATAGGTCGTCCGATATGTTAACGCTCAGGAATTTAAAGCTGCTGACTCTCTCCACCACCGATTCCCCCAATGTAGACTGACGCATGTTTGCCCTCCTTCCCCTTCCTGAAGTCAACAACCAGCTCTTTAGTTTTGCTGATGTTGAGCGAGGGGTTGTTGTTGCAGCAGCACTCAGCCAGGTGTCCCATCTCACTCCTTTAACCTGACTCATCCCCACCTGTGATTCGTCCAACAACAGTGGTGCCATCGGCGAATTTGTATATGGCATTGGAGCTGTGCTTAGCCACACAGTCATGTATGTATAGGGAGTAGAGTAGGGGGCTAAGCATGCAGCCTTGAGGTATATGTGCGTTGATGGTCAGTGAGGAGGAGATGTTGTTACCAATCCTCATTGCCACTACAATAATGGCATTTAAGAGGCTCTTAGACACATGAATATTCCGGGAATGGAGGGATGTGGATCACGTGCAGGCCGAAGAGATTTAGTTTAATTTGTCATCATGTTCAGTGCAGACATTGTGGGCTGAAGGGCCTGTTCCTGTGCTTTACTTGTCTGTGTTCTTTATGTTCAATGCAAGTATCGAGCCCAAGGCTGTTCTGCACTGAACACCATGAGTTAGGTCGTGTACTAGGACTATCAAGTAATCTCGCTGAATACCACTGGGTCAGGAATTTCCTGTTGATTTTATCTAGGAACCTCATTAGGTCCTCCCAGTAGGCGATGTCAAGCACCACTTGCAATAAATAGTACGATAGCTAGCATGGGAAATCTCCAGTCCAACAGCAGTCTCCTTGAATAACCAGCCCAATGTTTACAGCAAGCACATTGTTCCACATCCATGACTAGCCTGGATGCTGGGCATAAACCAGATGAGTGATCTGCAGGTGAATTGGCTGTCGGTAGAAATGTCGATCAAGACATCAAGGGTATAAAATAAAATCAGGAACCTAGTGGGACAAGGGAGCAACCAAGCAGAAACATACTTTGTTCAGGGTAACTAATTTTCTCCTGCATGTGCTGTGAAACCACAGCTGTCCTTTGGGTCGACAATGTGATGTTGGTAATCTCTCTTAGGACAGATAATGTTTCCTTTATTTGTTCTGTGGCCATCATTAGTTACTATTTCCTGCCCATCCTGACTTGTCCAGGTCCTCCTGCAAGTCAGGTAAAGTCGGTTGTTCAGAAGTTCAATATATCACTGTTGTCAGGAGCTTGTATCTTGATGGACTTTGAGTTTCACAATCACCTTCAGCCCTGACTGCTGGAGCTGAGCGGTGTCATAGCAGATCCCCCTTACAGTTGCCATTCTGGAACTGGGTATGACTGGGTGACAGTGGTGACAGTACTCCAGCGCTGTCTGTGTGGAGCTTGCACATTCTCCCTGTGACTGTGTGGGTTTCCCCTGGGGGCTCCAGTTTCCTGCCCCATCCCAAAGACGGGTTGGCAGCTTAATTGGTCGCTGTTAATTGCCCCTGGTGTGCGGTAAGCAGTAGAATCACAAGAGCACAAGACAAAGGAGCAGAAGTAGGCCATTCGGCCCATTGAGTCTGCTCCGCCACTTCACCATGAGCTAAACTATTCTCCCATCTAGCCCCAATTCCCCGCCTTTTCCCCATATCCCTTGATACCCTGACTAGTTAGATACCTATCGATCTCCTCCTTAAACACCCCCAATGATCGGGCCGCCACAGCTGTACGTGGCAACAAATTCCATAAATCCACAACCCCCTGGCTAAAGGAATTTCTCCTCATTTCTGGGGGGGGGGGGGCAGGGGGGTCAGAGGGAGGAATACAAAATGTGGGGAGAATAAATAAACAGGATTAATGTGGGCTTAACATAGAAGGCTGTCTGATGGCCAGTGTGGACTCAGTGGCTGAAGACCCTGTTTCTCTGCTGTATTGACTTATTGAGGGGTTATCACACCTCCTCTTGCCTCCAATTACCCTATCCTCACTCCCCTGCTATTGACTGGCACCCATATCCATCCTTGCCCAAGGTAATCGGAAAACAAATTACCCTGTTCATAATGCTTGACCATCAGTTTTCATCACTTTCACATTATAATAACTTCAGGATTATTATCTGAGCCATGTGCAAATTAACACAGGGCAGATATGATTCAGGGATATTGACGCACAACTTAAAGTCTGGTGTGGTAGAATGGGTTCTGGTTCATGGGGCAGTGCTGCCAGTACTGGTGAAAGTGGGAGCTGTACCACTGGACCATTGTTCCAGCAGACACCAGAGGTGACAGGTGCTGGGATCTGCAGCAACAAACTGTCTGCTGGAGAAACTTGGGGGGGGGGGGGGAGGAGGGGGTTAAGCAGCATCTGTGGGGGTGGGGGGGGGGGAAGGAATTATTGAGGTTTTGGGCTGAAACCCTGCCTCAGGACTGAGGGGAGAGGGGAGATGGCCAGTATAAAGAGGGGAAGGGGAGTGGCGAGACAGGGTTCCGAAGTCCTCCAGCCTCCGTCACCTATTTTCGTCCCCCTCCGCCTCCTGGTTCCATCGACCCACTACCCATATACTTCACCCGCTGGCTCTCCCCCCCCCACCCCACCCTCCCCCAATCTGGTCTTGGTTCCATCTGCCATACACCTGTCCCCTAATGGTTCCCGTTCTCACCTTCCTTCCTTATCAGAGTCCAGCACTGGGAGCCCTTTGTGTTCCTGCTCATCTCCCTCCAGCAGCCGTCTTCGCTTTCACCCTCCCCTCCACTCCCCGACTCAAAATTCCACTACTTTTTTGTGTGTGCCTCCGTCAATAATATCTCCCAATTCCACCCCTCCCCCTCCCCTGCCTGGCTCGATCTGCCTATCATCCTTCACCCCTCCTCGGTCCACCAATCACTCCTGAGCCCTGTCTCACCTCTCCCCCCTGTGGCCATATCCCCTCTCTGCTCTCAGTCCTGACTGTCGAGACTATGGGTTGAGATCTCGACAACTCCCCCCACAGATGCTGACGGGGAGGGGTGTAGGGGCCGGAGCGGGTCACAGGGATGGGGAGGAGTGTAGGTGAGGGAGAGGGTCACAGAGACGGGGAGGGGTGTAGGGGCCAGAGGGGGTCACAGAGACAGGGAGGGGTGTAGGGGAGGGAGGGGGTCACAGAGATGGGGAGAGGTGTAGGGGCCGGAGAGGGTCACAGAGATGGGGAGGGGGTTAAGTTGCACTTCAGTCTGCATGAAACTTGTCGGCTTGCTCTTGTCCCTACACACACGTCACTGTGTGACTCACCACAGCCCCAACTCCATCTACAAATTCGCCGGTGACACCACTGAGTCCCTCCAGCAGATTGTTTGTTGTTTTAACAGACCACGTAGCTAGGAAGTAGAGATCCCTTGATAAATTAAGTCAGAGAACAAAGGGTCAAAAGCAGAAAATTATTAAAGTGGGAAACGGTAAACAGACTACAATAGAAAGGGATTGAGAGTATGGATCTAAGAGGGGCTGCAAAAATAAAGCTTTGTATCTGAATGAACAAAGCATTCAAAACAAACTGGTGAACTAAGAGACTAAGAGTATAACTATAAAGAAGTTGGTATAATCTGATATCCATCGTAGAGGTGTAGCTGTGGGGTCACGTAGATTGGAGGGTACATGATATTTCGGAAGGACAGGAAGCTGGGAGAAAGGTGGAGAAGTGGCTCTGTTAAGATGTTAGCACAAGAGCGAGTGATAAACTAAGTTCAGAAAACCAAGGTGTAGACAATGGTCTTAGGTGGAGATGGGAAATACTGAAGGTAAGAATTCAGTTGTGGCCCTCTAACTATAATCAGGGATGAAGTATCAAGGATAAGACAGTGGGAGCTGGTCCAACATCAGGGGGGATTTTAATCTTCACGTCGACTGGAGAAATCAGATGGCCAGAGGTTGCCTAGATGAGCAGATCACAGAATGTTTTCAGGATAGTTCCCTTGAACAGCACATGAAGCAAGATATACTAGACCTGGCTGGTACAGTGAGATAGAATTAATTAATGATCCCTTTGGGAAGACACCGCCAGGTAGCAGTGATCATAATACGATTGAAATTCACATTTTGTTTAAGTGAGAGGAGAATGGGTCCAAGACTAGTAGTGTAAACTTTAAATAAGGGCACTTGTGAGCAGAGCTGGCTAAAGTGAACTGACAAATTTGGTTAAGGGATCGGTCAGTCAGGATGCAGTGTAAGACATTTAATGGGATCTGTCAGGTTATGGAGAATGGAAACATTCCAACGATAAAAAAAATTCCAAGGGGAAGATCCAATTGGTAATTGATATATTATTGTCACATGTACTGAGATACAGTGAAAAACTTTTGTCTGCATGCCATCCAGACAGATCATTCCGTACATAAGTACATTCAGGTAGTACAAAAAGGAAAAAAAAACAGAATGCATAATACAGAGAAAGTGCAGTGCAGGTAGAAAAATAAGGTGCAAGGGCCATGATGAGGTAGACTGGGAGATCAAGAGTTCATCTGTGTAGCGGTTAGCGTAATGCTATTACAGCGCCAGCGACCCGGGTCCAATTCCGGCCGCTGTCTGTAAGGAGTTTGTACGTTCTCCCCATGTCTGCATGGGTTTCCTCCGGGTGCTCTGGTTTCCTCCCACATTCCAAAGACGTACGGGTTAGGAAGTTGAGGGCACCAGATGCGTGGCGACACTTGCAGGCTGCCCCTAGAACACTCAACGCAAAAGATCATTTCACTGTGTGTTTCGATGTACATGTGGCTAATAAAGATATCTTATCTTTATCATATGAGGGGTTATAACAGCGGGATAGAAGCTGTCCTTGAGCCTGGTGGTACATGTTCTCAAGCTTTTGTATCTTCTGCCTGATGGGAGAAGGGAGAATGTCCGGGGTGGGAGGGGTCCTTGATTATGTTGGCTCCTTTCCTGAGGCAGTGGGAAGTGTAGGCAGAGTCCATGGAGGGGAGGCTGCTTTGTGTGATGGACTGGGCTGTGTCCACAACTCTCTGCAATTTCCTGCAGTCTTGGGCAGAGCGGTGGTATACCAAGCTGTGAAGCATCTGGATAGGATTCTTTCTATGATCTACCATCTATAGTTAATTAAGGATGGTGTCATACTATAAGATTTCTTTATTAGTCACATGCACATCGAAACACCCAGTGAAATGCATCTTTTGCGCAGAGTGTTCTGGGGGCAGCCCACAAGTGTCGCCACGCTTCTGGCGCCAACATAGCACGCCCACAACTTCCTAACCCGTACGTCTTTGGAATGTGGGAGGAAACCGGAGCACCCGGAGGAAACCCACGCAGACACGGGGAGAACGTACAAACTCCTTACAGACAGCGGCAGGAATTGAACCCGGGTCATTGGCGCTGTAGTAGCGTTACGCTAACTGTTACACTAAAGGAAACATATAATTGTACAAAGATGTATAACAAATCAGAAGATCAGACAGAATGTGAAAAGAACAGCAACAAATAATTAGAAGATTAATAAAGAAGGAAAATTTAGAGTATGAGCTTACCAGAAATATAGAAACAGGTAGTAAGAATATTAGAGACGTTTTAAAAAATGAGTTATCACAGTGAGTGTTTGTCTTATGGAAAGTGAGTCCAGAGAATTAATAATGGAATATAAGGAGGTGGCAGATGAATTAAACAGGTACTTTGCATCAATCTTTACTATAGAGGATTCAAGTGACATCCCAGGAATAGCCATAAATCAGAAGTTGGAGGGGAGGGAAGAACTTGTGAAAATTACAGTCATCAGGAAAGTGACGTACTTCATCCTAGAGTCTTAAAAGAAATAGCTTGTGAAAGAAATAACGCATTGGTTTTAATTCGACAAGAACCCTAGATTTGGAGATGGGTCCATTGAATTGGAAGATGGCATATATAAATCTTATATTCACATAGAGAGGTAGACAGAAAGTAGAAAACTACAGGTCAGTTAGTTTAACGTTTGTCACAGGGTAAATGTTGGAAACTATTGTTAAATATGATATAGAAGGGCACTTAGAAAAAGTCAAGGTAATCAGGCAAAGTCAACGTGGTTTTGCGAAAGAGAACATGTTTGATCAATTTCTTGTTCTTTGAAGAAGTAATGTGCTGTGGATAACAGTGCACTGGTGGATGGACAATTTCCAGAAGGCATTGAAAAGTGTTGCATCAAAGGTTATTGCAGAGAATAAAAGCTGGCATAAAAGGTAACATGTTGGTCTCCATAAGAGAGATAAGATAAGATAAGATTTCGTTATTAGTCACATGTACATCGAAATACATGTGAACTACATCTTTTTTGCGTAGAGTGTTCTGGGGGCAGCCCGCAAGTGTCACCACACTTCCGGTGCCAACATAGCATGCCCACAACTTCCTAACCCGTACATCTCTAGAATGTGGGTGGAAACCGGAGCACCCGGAGGAAACCTACGTAGACACAGGGAGAACGTACAAACTCCTTACAGACAGTGGTGGGAATTGAACCTGGGTCTCTGGTGCTGTAATAGCATTACGCTAACCGCTACACTACTGTGCCTGCATTATGCGATCCTAGATTCAGAGAAGACACAAGAGACTTCAAATGCTGGAAACTGGAACAACAAAAAAATCTGCTGGAGGAACTCAATGACAGTACGGGAATGGGCCGTCAGCCCAATCCAGGGGAAGTGGTTGAGGCAGATACAATAACAATATTTAAAAGACACTTGGACAGGTACATGGATAGAAAAGGTTTAGAGTGATATGGGCCAAACACAGGCAAATGGGACTAGCTCAGATGGGAACCTTGGTTGGCATGGATGTGTTGTGCTGAAGGGCCTGTTTCCGTGCTGTATCAGTCTATAACTCATCCATGCCAGGAGAAAAGCGCACTCGCCAGAAAATCAGCACCAGAGCAACACAGGAGGACAGCACCTTCAAGTGCAGTCGCTGCAGCCAAGACTGTCACTCCCGTGTAGGCCTCTACAGTCACAACAGACGCTGCTCTACCACTACTGCCTGAAGAAAGACTCTCCATGCGCAGGTCCATGGTCTTGTGAGACTAACGGATCCCACCACCATCCATGCCAACCAAGGTGCTGATCTACGCTAATCCCATTATCTTCCGTTTGACAAGAGGTAATGAGAGGTATACCACAGAGATAGGTGCTGAGACTTCACCTTTTTACAACTTACTTCAATGACAATTTATATCCATGGTTACTAATTTTGCTGCGGACACAAAGTTGGGAAAGTAAGTTGCAAAGGCAAAATGGAGAGGCTACGTAGGAATGTAGAGAGGTTAAGTAAGTCAGAGAAAATCTGGCAAATGGAGTGTAATGTGTGAAATGTGAATTTGTTCACAGGAAGAATAGAAAGTGTATTTAAGTGGTTAGAGGTTGCAGAGCTCTGAGCTGCCGAGGGATCTCACTATGACCTATTCACTAAGGATGGGTTACACCTAAACTCCAAGGGGTCCAATATCCTGGCGGAAATGTGTAATTCAGCTGTTGGGGAGGGTTTAAACTAATCTGGCAGGGGGATGGAAACCAGGATGTTAGGATACAAGCTGTTAGGGTAAGGGAGGAGGTTTATAGAAACAAGTCCAAGATAGTGTGCAGTGAGGATGTTAAGGACAGGCAGGTGAAAAGTCAGGATAATTTGCTGAACAATAGAAGTACAACAAAATCAATAGCAGATACTGGACTAAATGTACTATATTTAAATGCACGTAGCATTAGGAATAAAGTAGATGACCTAATGTCACAACTACAGGTTAATAAATACGACATTGTGGCAATCACCGAGTCATGGCTTTATGATGGATGTGATTGGGAACTGAATGTCCAGGGGTACACAGTGTATAGGAAGGATAGGCGGGTAGGCAGAGGGGGAGGTGTGGCCCTGATGGTTAGTAATGATATAAAATCAATAGAAAGGAAGGACATTGGGTCAGAAGAAGTGGAATCCTAATGCGTGGAGCTAAGAAATGGCAAGGGTAAAAGGACAATAGTAGCAGTTATATATAGGTCCCCTAATAGCAGTCAGGAAGTGGACTATAAGTTGCAGTTAGATATAGAAGAAGCATGCCAGAGTGACAATGTTAAGATAATTATGGGGGATTTTAACATGAAGGTGGACGGGGAAATCCAGCAAGGCAGTGGATCTCAGGAGAGTGAGTTTGTGGAATGTCTATGGGATGGCTTTTTGGAGCAACTTGTTGATGAGCCCACCAGGGGATGGGCTATTTTGGATTGGGTGCTGTGTAATGAACCAGAGGTGATTAGGGAACTAAAGGTAAAGGAACCATTAGGAAGCAGTGATCACAATATGATTGAGTTGACTTTCAAATTTGAGAAGGAGAAGCTGATAACTGGTGTATCGATATTTCAGTGGAACAAAGGAAATTACTGTGGCATGAGAGAGGATCTGGACCAAATTGGTTGGAAGAGTAAGCTAGCTGGAGGGACGGCAGAGCAGAAATGGATCGAATTTCTACAAGAAATAAGGAAAATGCAGGATAGATATATTCCAAGAAAAAAGGTTTTGAATGGAAAAACGGCACAAAAGTGGATAACGAGAGAGGTGAAGACTAAAATAAAAGCTAAAGGGAGGGCATACAAGGAAGCAAGAATTAGTGGGAAAACCGAAGACTGGGAAACTTTTAAAAACCTGCAGAAAGAAATTAAGAAGGTCATTAGGAAAGAAAAGATGAATTATGAAGGGAAGTGGCAGATAACATTCAAAAGGATACTAAGAGTTTTTTTAAATATATAAGGAGTAAAAGAGAGACACGGGTTGATATAGGACCAATCGATAACGGTGCGGGAGAGATTATAATGGATGATAAAGAGATGGCAGAAGAACTAAATGAGTATTTTGCATTGGTTTTCACTGTGGAGGACATCAGCAATATACCGGATAGTCGGGGGTCTCAAGGAATGGAACTGAGTTCAGTTAAGATTACTAGAGAGAAGGTGCTAGGAAAGCTAAATGGACTAAAGACTGATAACTCTCCCAAACCGGATGAGGTGCATCCCCGGGTTCTGAAGGAGGTGGCTTTAGAGATTGCGGAAGTACTGGTGATAATTTTCCAGGAATCGATAGACGGCAGCATGGTTCCGGAGGACTGGAGGGTCGCAAATGTAGTTCCACTGTATAAGAAAGGTGGGAGGCAGCATAAAGGAAATTACAGACCTATTAGTCTGACATCGGTGATGGGAAAGTTATTAGAATCAATCCTCAAGGATGAAGTTATGGAATTTCTAGAGGTGCAAGGCAAGATAGGTCTAAGCCAGCATGGTTTCGTGAAGGGAAGATCCTGCCTGACCAACCTATTGGAATTTTTTGAGGAAATCTCAGTTAGGGTGGATAAGGGAGAGGTTGTAGATGTTGTGTATTTAGACCTTTAAAAGGCCTTCGACAAGGTGCCGCACAAGAGACTGATTAATAAGACGAGAGGTCATGGAATTACAGGTAGGATAACAGAATGGGTGGAGCATTGGCTGGTTGGCAGAAAGCAAAGGGTGGGAATAAAAAGATCCTGTTCTGGTTGGCTGCCGGTTACTAGTGGTGTTCCGCAGGGGTCGGTGTTGGGGCAGCTTCTTTTTACCCTGTACATTAACAATTGGGATGATGGAGTAAATGGTTTCGTGGCTAAGTTTGCAGATGACACCAAGATAGGTGGAGGAGTAGGGAGTATTGAGGAGACAGGAAGGTTGCAGAGAGACCTGGATAGTTTAGGAGAATGGGCAAGGAAATGGCAGATGAGATTCAATGTTGAGAAACGTGCAGTTGTACACTTTGGAAACAGAAATAAACAGACAGATTATTATCTAGAAGGGGAGAAAATTCAAAGTACAGAAGTACAAAGGGACTTGGGGGTACTCGTGCAGGATACCTTAAAGGTTAACCACCAGGTCGAATCGGCGGTAAGGAAAGCGAATGCTATGTTGGGATTCATTTCGAGAGATATAGTGTATAAAAGTAAGGAAGTGTTGATGAGGCTTTGTGGAGCACTAGTGAGGCCTCATTTGGAATACTGTGTGCAGTTTTGGGCCCCATATCTTAGGAAGGATGTGCTGATGTTGGAGAGGGTTCAGAGGAGATTTACGAGGATGATTCCCGGAATGAAAGGGCTTACATATGATGAGCGTTTGTCGGCTCTTGGACTGTACTCACTGGAGTACAGAAGAATGAGAGGGGACCTCATAGAAACATTTAGAATGTTGAAAGGACTGGACAGAGTAGATGTGGCCAAGCTGTTTCCCTTGGTGGGTGAGTCCAGGACCAGAGGGCACAATCTTAGAATTAGAGGGTACAGCTTTAAAACAGAGATGAGGAGAAATTTCTTTAGCCAGAGGGTAGTGAATTTATGGAATTCTTTGCCACGTACAGCAGTGGAGGCTCGATCATTGGGGGTGTTTAAGGAGGAGATAGATAGATATCTAATTAGTCAGGGTATCAAGGGATACGGGCTAAGGCTGGAAATTGGGTTAGAATAGTTTTTTTCCTCATTGCCCCCACCCCCCACTGCCGTTTCTCATTTCTTTTTCTTTTTCCCTTTCTTTCCTTTGGAGCAGACTCGATGGGCCGAATGGCCTACTTCTGCTCCCTTGTCTTGTGATCTGGGGGTTCTGGGACATGATTCACAAAAGGCTAGTATGCAGGTGCAGCAATTAATTAGGAAAGATATTGAAATGTTGTCATTTGTTGCTCAGGAGATTAAATACAAATGTAGGGCAGGTTATGCTTCAATTATATCGGGCATTGTTGAGAGTACATTTGCAGTACTGTGTATTGATAAGATAAGGTAAAATTTCCTTATTAGTCACATGTACATCAAAACACACAGTGAAATGCATCTTCTGCATAGAGTGTCCTGGGGGCAGCCCGCAAGTGTCGCCACGCTTCCGGCGCCAACATAGCATGCCCACAACTTCCTAACCCGTACATCTTTGGAATGTGGGAGGAAACCGGAGCACCCGGAGGAAACCCACGCAGACAGGGGGAGAACGTACAAACTCCTTACAGACAGTGGCCGGAATTGGACCCCGGTTGCTGGCGCTGTAATAGCGTTACACTAACTGCTACAATACTGTGCCTGCCGTATTCATCTACTATTTAAGAAAGAGTGTAAGTGTATTGGAAGTGGCTCACTGAATGTTTAAGAAGATGGAACATAGAACAGTACAGCAGAG
Source organism: Pristis pectinata (assembly GCF_009764475.1). Lineage (NCBI taxonomy): Eukaryota > Metazoa > Chordata > Chondrichthyes > Rhinopristiformes > Pristidae > Pristis > Pristis pectinata. Next base: position 3,731,566 of record NC_067407.1, on the reverse strand, counting down.
GAAAAGGCCCTTCAGCCCACAATGTTTCTGCCACCCATGATGGCAAATTATACTAATTCTATCTGCCTGCACATGGTCCACATCCCTCCATTCCCTGCATGTTCATGTGCCTGTCTAAATGCCTCTTAAACATTGCTATTGTATCTGCATCCACCACCTCCCTTGGCCGTGTGTTCCAGGCACCTAACACTGTCTGTGTACAAAAAAAACTTGCTTTACAAATCTTCTTTAAACTTTCCCCCTCTCACCTTAAACCTGTGCCCTCTGGTATTTGACATTTCCACTCTGGGAAAAAGCTTCTGATGGTCCACCCTATCTATGCCTCATCAAGATCACACCTCATTCTCCTGAACTCCAATGAAAAAAGTCCCAACCTGCTCAACCACTCTCCATAACTCAGGCCCTCAAGTCCCAGCAACATCCTTGTAAATCTCCTCTGCACTCCTTCCAGCTTAATGGCATCTTTCCCATAGCAGGGTGACCAAAGCTGAACACAATATTCCAAATGTGGCCTCATCAACGTGTTGTACAACTGCAACATAACATCCTAACTTCTATACTCAGTGCCCTGACTGATGAAGCCTAGCGTGCCAAATGCCTTCTTCGCCACCCTGTCTATCTGTGACACCACTTACATGCACTTGTACGCCAAAGTCCCTCTGTTCTACAACACTCCCCAGGGCGCTACTGTTCACTGTGGAAGTCCTACCCTCATTTGTCTTCCCAAAATGCAAGACCTCACATTTATCCGAATTAAACTCCATTTGCCATTCCTTGGCCCACTTACCCAGCTGATCAAGATCCCTCTGTAAATCCCCATACCATCTTCACTGTCAATGACACCACCTATTGTAGTGTCATCTGCAAACTTACCAACCATGCCTTGTACATTCTCATCCAAATCATTGATATAGATGACAAGTAGCAATGGGCCCAACACTGAGCCCTGGAGAACACCACTAGTCACGGGCGTCCAGTCCAAAAAACAACCTTCCACCATCACCCCCTTCTTCCTACCATCAAGCCAATTCTGTATCCAGTTAGCCAGCTCTCCCTGGATCCCGTCCGATCTATCTTTCCATAGCAGCCTAAAATGTGGAACCGTATCAAAGTCCATATAGACCAAGTCTACCGCCCTGCCCTCATCGACCTTCTTGCTAAGTCCTGGGGAACTGGGAGTGCAGGTAGCTCCCTTTGGCAAAATAAAATGCAAAAGTGACTACAACTGTTCAGTGCCTTGAGAACCTCAGGAAATGGGTTCCTTATTTCAGCTTTTCCCACAAAAACTTCCAGAGGTTGCGGAAGGAGTTTTAATCTATTTGCAACTCTTCCTTTGCAGACACACACAGTAGGAAGAAGGATGTCCAACTGTTACTATAACCGATCCATGAAATTCTTCTATGACCTCAACCAGAATGATTCACAAGACGACGACTCCCAGACTACCTATTATGTCGGATTAGCGATCGGCTCAATTTGCATCCTCCTTATTTTCCTGTGCAACGCGACCATCATCTTTGTGATTCTGTTCAACAAACAGTTTCACTTCCCCTTCTACTACCTGCTTGCAAACCTGGCAGCGGCTGACGTTTTCGCCAGCTTGGCTTACACCTTCCTCTTGCTCCATACTGGGAAACTAGGCAGGATGTTGACAGTGCAGGTCTACTTTGTACGGCAAGCGTTACTGGACGTCAGCCTGAGCGCGTCCATCTACAACCTGCTGGTCATAGCGATCGAGCGCTACTACTCAGTCATAAAGATGCAGCTCCACAGCACCCTGTCCAAGAGACGCGTCTTCTGTCTCATTCTGGGCATCTGGGCTGTGGCCGTGATCATGACAGCTATTCCTAACATGGGCTGGAACTGTATCTGCAATATTAGCACCTGCTCTGTACTGGCGCCCATTTACAGCCGTGGCTTCTTGATATTCTGGTCCCTGCTGAATATCCTCACACTTTGTGTCATAACGGCGATATATTCACGCATTTACACTTACGTGAGGAAGAAAACGTCAAAGATATCGTCCCACACCACTGGTTCCATGAAACGCAGGAAAATGCCGATGCGGTTGGTGAAGACTATTGTAACCGTGCTTGGTAAGTTGTTCAAAGTCAAAGTCATCTGCACAAGTCCATGTGTGCACAGGTACAAAGAAAAACTTACTTGCAGCAGCATCACAGGCACATGGCAGTAAAGACACAACATTCACATGAAAAATGTAAATTAATGTCTACAGTTCTCTCTGCGTTGGTAAAGCAGCCAACATATTCAAAGACCCCACCCACCCTGGACAGTCTCTCTTCTCCCTCTCCCATCAGGCAGAAGATACTTGAAAGCACGTACCACCAGGCTCAAGGACAGTTTCTATCCCGCTGTTATAAGACTATTAAACAGTCCCCTAGTACGATAAGATGGACTCTTGACCTCACAATCTACCTTGTTATAGCCTAGCACCTTTTTGTCTACCTGCACTGCACTTTCTCTGTAACTGTAACACTTTATTCTACATTCTGTTATTGTTTGACCTTGTACTACCTCAATGCACTGTTGTAATTAATTGATCTATATGGATGGTATGCAAGACAAATTTTTGACTGTACTTCGGTGCATGTGACAATAATAGACCAATTTATATACAATTATACAAGAAAGAACACAATTAGAACAAAAATAACAAAGTTTGTTGTAATGCAAAGTGGTCGTAGTGTTGCTATACTGAGGCAGTGATTAGGGTTGTGCCGGTTGGTTCAAGAACCAAATGGTTGAAGGGAAGTAGCTGTTCCTGAACCTGGTGGTGTGGGACTTCAGGCTTCTGTACCTCCCGCCCGATGGTAGCTGCGAGAAGATGGCACGGTGGAAATGTCTAATACTGAGCAGAGGGCAGAGCTTTAAGATGAAAGGGGCAAGTTTAATGAAGATCTAAGAGGCAATATTTTTTACGCAGAGAGTGGTGGGTGCCTGGAACGGGCTGCCAGGGGAGGCAGACACATGAACAGGCAGGGAATGGAGGGATATGCACCACATGGATGTGGGCATGGTCACCTTCTTATGCAAAGGTAACTGGAACTATATTATCTCATAACCAGCAGGCCTCCATTCAGTTCAGCTTCCCAGAGAAATAAAGGGACAGAGCACTTCAGCTCACCAAGGGGTGCTGACTCTCAAGAACCCATTTTACACTAACCTTATTCTCCCCACATTCCCATCAACTCCCCCCAGATCCTACCACTCACCTTGGGGACAATTTACAGTGGCCAATTAACCCACCAACCCGCACGTCCTTGGGATGTGGTTGGGGCATGGAATGCGCTGCCTGGGGCGGTGGTGCAGGCAGGTGCATTGGTCAAATTCAAGTGATTACTAGATAGGCATATGGAGGAATTTAAAATAGAGGGATATGTGGGAGGAAGGGGTTAGATAGTCTTAGGCAAGGTGTAAAGGTCGGCAAAACATCGTGGGCCAAAGGGCCTGTATTGTGCTGTACTGTTCTATGATCTATGTTCTCTATGTTCTATGTGGGAGGAACCTGGAGCACTCGGGGAACCCACGTGGTCACAGGGGGAGTGTGCAAGCTCCACACAGACAGCGCCTGAGGTCAGGATTGGACCCAGGATGCTGGAGCTGTGGATCTGCATGGGGTCCTGCCTGTTTCAACGTGGCTGTCAAAATTAGAACCATAAGTTCTACCTCTGTATTTTCAAATAGGTTGTTTTCGGGTTGGCAAGCTGCAGCTAGTAGGGTGACAAAGAGATGTTTGCCATCTGTATTAGTGGTAGGTGAAGTACAGAGCATAGAACATAGAACAGTTCAGTTCAGGAACAGGCCCTTCAGCCCACAATGTCTGCGCCAACCATGATATCAATTCTAACTAATCCCATCTGCCTGCACACGGTCTATATCCACCCATCCCCACCTGTTCATGTGTTTGTCTAAATTCTTCTCAAACGTTGCTATTGTCTCTGCTTCCACCACTTTCCCATCCCCCCCCCACTCCCCCCACAGCACATTCCAGGCACCCACCACTCTGTGTGAAAAAACTTGCCTTGTAAATCTCCCTTAAACCTGCCCCCTCTCACCTTAAAGCTATGCCCTCTAGTATTTGACATTTCCACCCTGAGTAAATAGACTCTTGACTGTCTACCTATGAGTATCACAATTTTATATAAGATAAGATAAGATATCTTTATTAGTTACATGTACATCGAAACACACTGTACTTCTATCAGGTCTCCCCTCAGCCTCCGACGCTCCAGAGAAAACTGCCCAAGTTTGTCCAATCTCTCCTTATAGCTCATACCCTCTAATCCAGGCAGCATCCTGGGGAACTTCTTCTGCACCCTCTCCAAAGCCTCCACATCCTTCCTATAATGGGGTGACCAGAACTGCACACAGTACTCCAAGTAAGATAAGATATCTTGACTAGTCACATGTACATTGAAACACACAGTGAAATGCATCTTTTGCGTAGAGTGTTCTGGGGGCAGCCCGCAAGTGTCGCCACGCTTCTGGCGCCAACATAGCACGCCCACAACTTCCTAACCTGTACGCCTTTTGGAATGTGGGAGAAAACCGGGGACCCGAAGGAAACCCACGCAGACACGGGGAGAACGTACAAACTCCTAACAGTGGCCGGAATTGAACCCGGGTCGCTGGTGCTGTAAAGCTTTTCACTAACCGCTACACCACCATGCCTGCCCCTAACCAAGTGCGGCCCAACCAACGTTTTACACAGCTGCAACGTGACTTCCCGATTTTTATACACAACACTCCAACTAATGAAGGCAAGTATGCCGTACACCTTCTCTATCACCCTATCTACTTATATTGCCAAGTATGTTGTATTGGTTTACTGATAATACTAAGATAGGTGGGAAAAGAGATTGTGAGGAGGATAAGCAGAGTTTGCAGAGACAGCGATAGTTTAAGTGAATGGGCAAAATTAGAACAGATGGCATATAGTGTGGGAAAATGAGGTGTACTGTAAAAATAGGCCAGCAGAACAATGTACAAATGAAGAGAGACTACAGAATGCGGCTGTACAAAGGGATCCTTGTTTATGAAGAAGGAAGTCAGTGCACAGTACAGCTAGTAATTAGTGAGGCACACAGAATGTTGACTTTTATTGCTAGAAGGATGAAGTATAAAAATAAGGATGTCTTGCTACAACTGCACCGGGCATTGATGAGAACTCACCGGAGTACTGCGCACAGCTTTGGTCTCCTTACTTGAGATGGGATAACCTGAAGTGGAGACACAGCAAACGAGATACTAGAGGAACTCAGCGGGTCGGGCAGCATCTGTGGAGGGAAATGGACAGTCGACATTTCAGGTTGATACCCTGCATCTGGACTGAAAGATTCTTCTCCACAGATGCTGCTTGACCCACTGAGGTCCTCCAGCAGATTGTTGCTCGAGATTCCAGCATCTGCAGTGTCTGGTGTCTCCATGAATTGGAGGCAGTTGGAGAAGGTCCACTCAGTTCATTTTGGGAATGAAACGATTGTCTTATGAAGAAAGATTAGGCAAGTTGGGCCTACATGCTCTGGAGAACAGGAAAATGAGAGGCGATCTTATTGAAACATAAATCTCTGAAGGGAATTGACAGTGGATGTTGAGAGAACCAGGGGGCATATTGTCAGAATAAGGGGCAACCCACTTAAGAGGGAGATAGAACACAGAACAGCATAGGAACAGGCTCTTCGGCCCACTATGCTTGTGCTGATGATGATGGCAATTTAAATTAATCCAATTCAAATGATCTGTATCTCTCCAGTCCCTCCCTGCTCACATGTCTATCTAAATGCCTTTTAAACGTTGCTATGGTACCTGCTTTGACCACCTCCCCTGGCTGTGTTTTCCAGGCACCCACCACCCCCTATGTAAAAAAAAAACTTGCCCCGCACATCTCCTTTGGACTTTCCCCCCTCACCTTAAATGCATGTCCTCTAGTTTTTGACATTTCATTCGTGTCCTCTAGTATTTGACATCTGACAGATAAAGACTGACTGTTTACCCTATCTTTGCCTCTCATAATCTTATAAATCTCTACCCTCAGCCACTGACACTCCAGAGAAAACAACCCAAGTTTGAGGGGGAATTTCTTCCCTCACAAGGTGGTGACTCTGCCCCAGAGAGATGTGGGGCTGAAGTCACTGAATATATTCAAGGCTGAGGTAGACAGAGTTTTGGACTGTCGGGGAGTTGAGGGTTGTGGGGAACAGGCTGGATCAGATCAGGCACGATCTTAAAGTATGGCAGAACAGGTTTGAGGGGCTGAGTGGCCTACTCCCATTTCTTATGTTCTTATATCCCCTTCAGTACAATGTCTGAGGACATTTCGCAAGAGCATTACAGGCCATTCGCAGAGATATTGGAGTGGGTTACGAAATGCTTAATGTCATAGAGTTGCAGAGTCATAGCTGAACTCCCACAGCACTGCTCCTCCCACAGTGCGGCACTCCCTCAGTAGACTCATAGAGACATACAGTGCAGAAACAGGCCCTTCAGCCCAACTGGTCCATGCCGACCAAGATGCCCATCTAAGCTAGTCCCATTTGCCCGCATTTGACCCATATCCCTCTCAACCTTTCCTATTCATGTACCCGTCCAAACGCCTTTTAAATGTCGGAATCATACCCACCTCTACCACTTCCTCTGGCAGCTCATTCCAGAAATTCACCACGCTTTGTGTGGAAAAAATTGCCCCTCGGGTCCCTTATAAATCTTTTCCCTCTCACTTCAAACCTACGCCCTCTAGTTTTGGAATCTCCTACCCCGGAGAAAAGACTGTGGCTATTCACCTTATCAATGCCCCTCATGGTTTTATTATAGCTCAGCCTCCTACGCTCCAGGGGAAAGAATTCCCAGCCTATCCAGCCTCTCCTTATAACCCAAGTCCTCCAATCCTGGTGACGTCCTTGTGAATCTTTTTTTGCACACTCTCCAGTTTAATGACACCCTTCCTATAGCAGGGCGACCAGAACTGTGTACAGCACTCCACATGTGGCGTTACGAATGTCTTGTACAGCTGTCGCTGGTCAAAATGGAAATTGAGGAACGTCAAACAGGAGGTAGAGGCTGGAGGGATTTGGAGAGGCAGTTCCAGAGCTCAGAATCCTGACAGCTGGAAGCTCAGTGATCAAAATATTCCAGGGGGTGAGGACGCTGGAATCTGGAGATCCTAGAGGAATGTCAGGTGGAGCAGGTTACAGGGAGAGGGTTAACATCTCGGCTGGGAAGCGACTCAACTCTGCCAGACTCCAGGGAATTCTGTCTGGCTCATGTGTGGGGAACACTTGTGAAATAAAGGAGCAAAACCTGTTCCGTGGGTCCTTGGTACAGAAAGGAGACTTGGTGAACACAGGGTTATGAATCTAGGGAGAGGAGGACAATGAGAAGTCTGTTGTGTTAGTTCTGTGGGCCTGCTGAGGCTTGTATCCACTGTGGGTGTGCCTGCCCAGAGCTAGTGACGCACCGTGACATCTCAACCGTGTGCTGCTGAGCTGGAGGAACAGGGCTGGTGAATGCAGAGATCCTCGTCTGTAGTAGGGAGCAGCCATTCACCAGGGGCACAGAGGCAAACGGGAGGGGGCGGTGGGGGGGAGCAGGGAGGTTTTGTAGGGGAAGAGGAGCCAATGCCAACAGATGCATCCGATCATTGCAGGACATTAAAGTGAGCCTCTGGACAGGGTCAGGTGGAAAACCTTTCCACAGGTCACAGCCAAATGAAAATGAAAGGAATAGCACCCCATATTCCACCCAGGCAGTCTCCAACATGGTGGCGTGGACATCCCGTTCTCAGACTCCTGGTAACCACTGTCTCGTTACCCTTTTCTCTTTTTTTTCTCTCCTCCTGATCCAAATGGTCCCCATCACCCTCTCCCTTCCCCTCCCCATCTTCTCCCTGTCCTCCCTCCCCTCCCCATCCTCTCCCTCTCCCCTCCCCTCCCCTCCCCATCCTCTTCCTCTCCCCTTCCCTTGCCCACCCTCTCCTCCTCCCCCACCCCCCTCCCCTCCCCTCACCCACCCTCTCCTCCTCACCTCCCCACCTTCTCCCCCTCTCCCCTCCCTGTCCTCTCCCCCTCCCCCCCTCCCCCATCCTCACCCTCCCCCTCCCCTCGTCCACTCTCTCCTCCTCCCCCACCCCCCTCCCCACCTTCTCCCCTCCCCTCACCCACCCTCTCCTCCTCCCCTCCCCTCCCTCTCCCCTCCCTCTCCTCTACCCCTCCCGTCCCCCACCCTCTCCCTCTCCCCTATCCTCGCCCCCTCCCCTCACTATCCCCTCCCCACCCTCTCCCCTACCCCTCCCCTCCCCCACTCCCTCTCCCCTCTCCTGCCCCTCCCCCACCCCTACCCCTCCCCTATCCTCTCCCCTCCCCTCCCCCACCCTCTCCCTCTCCATCTACCCCTCACCCACACACCCCTCCCACTGGTTCCCCTCCCCACCTCCCACCCTTTATTCCATGGTCCACCGTCCTCTCCAGTCAGATTCCATCTTCTTCAGCCCTTTGTCACATCCACCTATCGCCTTCCAGCTTCTTACATCATTCCCGCCCACATCTGCCCACCACCCCCCTCGCCTGGATCCACCTATCACCTGCCAGCCCTCCACCTTTTCACACCGGCTGTCTCCTCTTTTCTTCCAGTCCACATGAAGGGTCTCGACCTGAAACGTTGACTGTCCATCTCCCACCACAGATGCTGCCCGACCCGCTGAGTTTCTCCAGTGCCAGCATCTGCAGTCTCTTGTCCCCCTCTGTGACCCTGGTCCCCTCATCCCCCCCACCCCCCTGGCACTTTCTCCTCCAAATGTAGGGGTTGCCTGACCTGTCCCTCTACCTCCTCCCCCACCGTCCAGGGTCCCAAACAGCCCTTCCAGGTGAGGCAGAGATTCACGTGCACCTCCTCCAACCTCGTCCACTGCACTCGGTGCTCCTGACGTGGCCTCCTCTACGTCGGTGAGACCAGGCACACACTGGGCGACCGCTGAGTACCTGTGCTCTATTTCAACTCCCTGCCCCATTCCCACAGCGACCTGTCTGTCCTCGGCCTCCTCCACTAGAGGAACCCCACCTCATATTTCTCCCGGATCATCTACAACCCGGTGGTATGAACATAGAACACTACAGCACACAATGTTGTGCTGACATTTTATCCTGCTCAAAGATCTATCTAACCCTTCCCTCCCACATCGCCCCCCATCTCTCTGTCATTCATGTGTCTATGTAAGAGTCTCTTAAATGTCCCTAATATATCTGCCCCCACAACCTCTGCCGGCAGTGCGTTCCACACACCCACCACTCTCTGTGTAAAAAACTTACCCCTGACATCCCCCTTATATCTTCCTCCAAACACCCTAAAATTATGCCCCCTCATGTTAGCCATTGTCGCCCTGGGAAAAAGTCTCTGACTGTCCACTCGATCTATGCCTCTTATCATCTTGTACACCTCTATCAAGTCACCTCTCATCCTCCTCCTCTCCAAAGAGAAAAGCCCGAGCTCGCTCAACCTACCCTCATAAGACATGCTCTCCAATCCAGGCAGCGTCCTGGTAAATCTCCTCTGCACCCTGTCTAAAGCTTCCACATCCTTCCTATAATGAAGCAACCAGAACTGAACACAATACTCCAAGTGTGGTCTAACCAGAGTTCTATAGAGCTGCAACATTACCTTGCGGCTCTTGAACTCAGTACCCCGACTAATGAAGGCCAACACTCCATACGCCTCCTTAACAACCCTGTCGACCTGCGTGGCAACCTTGAGGGATCTATGGACGTGGACCCCAAGGTCCCTCTGTTCCTCCACACTGCTGAGAGTCCTGCCACTAACCTTGTATGAACATTGAATTCTCCAATTTCAGGTAACGTCCCCCCTGTGTTCCTTTCTCTCTCCTTTTGATGCACCTCCTTGGTTATTTTATTCCCAACTTCCCCCCCCCCCCCCCCGCCCACCTCTTCCATTTTCCTCTGTCTTCCATCATCATCCCTCTCTTATCTGACGTACCTCATCACTTTGGAGACACAAGACTGCAGATGCTGGAGTCATCTGGAGCAAAAAGCAAATTGCTTGAGGACCGGTGCTGATGAAGGGTTTCGACACAAAACATCGGCAATTCCTTTCCCTCCACAGATGCTGCTCGACCCGCTGAGTTCCATCAGCAGTTTTGCTCCACCTATCAGATTGCTGAGTCTGCAGCCCTTCACTGTCTCCGCTGCACACCTTCCAGCTGAGTCCACCTCCCCGCTTCCCTCCCCGGCTCCATCTGCCCGTCATCTCCCACCTCACCTGGATCCACCTATCGCCTGCCTGCTCCTTCCCCCCCCCCCCCTCCCTCACCTCTCTATACTGGCCATCTCCCCTCTACACCCTTAGCCCTGAGGCAGGGTCCCAACCTGAAACATCGACCACCCCCCACTGCCTTCACAGATGCTGCTTGACCCGCAGAGTTCCTCCGGCAATTTGTGTTTTGCTCCAGATTTCAGCACGGGCTGTCCCTTGTATCCCAGCTGGAAAATCTGACAGGTCTTAGAAGCATTGCCTTGTCTTCTTGTCAGGCATAGATGAGGTAGACAGTAGAGAGGTTTGCCCCTTTGGCAGAGGTATCTAAAATTAGAGGGTATAGAACATAGAACACAGTTCAGGCCCTTCGGCCCTCAATGTTCCTAATCTGTTCCTAATTCACATGTTCGTATGCTAGGATTTTGATAGTGCCTTGCAATAAAGAACCCATCGGAATTTGGCAGTGGCACACAGCAAACATTGCATGGAAGCAGACTCACAAACCATGCAGGTTGGGACAGCTCAAATACAACAAAGCACCATCACTCTGAGGGGCGTTTCCCTGAATCATGAGCTGCCTGGAAGTAATGTGTTTTTTGGATTGATCCACCCTTACTCAGCTTTAATTCCACGGAGCACTGAAACGAAAGACCTGGTGTGGATCTCCAGAGGGCTTGAAGGATGTGTCATTCCTGGAATCACTTCCACAGCAACTTACCGTTCAGTATCAAACGAAGCTGCCTGAAAGTGGCTGCACAGATTGATAGGGGGTAAAGAAGGTGCATGGCATGTTTGCCTTTATTAGTTGAGGCACTGAGTTCAAGAGTCAGGAAGTTATGTTGCAGCTGTATAAAACTCTGGTTAGGTCACATCTGGAGTATTGCATTCATTTCTGGTCGCCCCCTTATAGGAAAGATGTAGAGACTGTGGAGAGGGTGCAGAAGAGGTTCACCAAGATGTTGCCTGGATTAGAGGGCAGCTCCTATAAGGAGAGGTTGGACAAACTTGGGTTGCTTTCTCTGGAGCAGCAGAGGCTGAGGGGAGACCTGATAGAGGTTTATGTGAGAGGCACAGATAGAGGAGACAGCCAGTATCTTTCTCCCAGGGTCGAAATGTCTAATACTAGGGGGCATGCATTTAAGGTGAGAGGGGGTAAGTTCGAAGGAGATGTGCGGGGCAAGTTTTTACACAGAGAGTGGTGGGTGCCTGGAATGTGCTGCCAGGGGTGGTAATGGAAGCAAAGGTGTTTCAGAGGCTCTTCGATAGGGACACGAGTGTGCAGAGAATGGATGGATATGGACATTGTGTAGGGAGAAGGGATTAGTTCAGCTGAGCTTAGGGTGACACGGTAACGTAGCAGTTAGCGTGATGCTATTACAGCCCCAGTGATCGGGGTTCAATTCCTATTGCTGTCTGTAAGGAGTTTGTACATTCTCCCCGTGTCTGCGTGGGTTTCCTCTGGGTGCTCCGGTTTCCTCCCACATTCCAAAGCCGTGCGGGTAGGTTAACATGGGTTTAAATGGGCGACGTGGACTCATTGGGCCAGAAGGGCCTGTTACCGTGCTGTAAATAAGGTCTTTTTAAAAATTTTAGTTTACTTAGGCATTTAATTACTAGTTTAATTAATTCAGCACGACATTGTGGGCAGATGGGCCTGTTCCTGTGCTGTACCGTTCTCTGTTCCAAAGCCGCCCTGAAACAGGGTCCCTGGACCCACAAGGTGGTGACTGGAGCCTGGAGGTCAATACCCAAGGTTGGAGATGTCCTAACCTATTTAGGGACAGCTTCATTTGACGGGGGATGGTGTTTTGAACTGCCATAGATATAATCAGAGAGTTATTAGGTCCATGCTGACCACCAAGCACCCATCACACTAATGCCAGCACTTGATCTGCATTCTCCTCTGTGTTGGCAACTCAAGTACTCTTCTTATTCTTATTAAATTCTTATTGAATGTTGTGAGAGTCTCCGCCTCCACCACCCACTCAGACAGTGCGTTCCAGAATCCAACCACCCTCTGAAAAATTCTTCCTCAAAATCTCCTGCCCCTTACCTCAAATCCATACCCCATTCCCTATCCATTTTCCAAATCCATATCCATTCTGATTGCCTCATTATAGGAAGGATGGGGACACTTTAGAGAGGGTGCAGAGGAGATTTACCAGGTTGCTGCCTGGATTGGGGATCCTGTCTTATGAGGATAGGTTGAGCGAGCTCGGGCTTTTCTCTTTGGAGAGAAGGAGGATGAGAGGTGACTTGATAGAGGTGTACAAGATGATAAGAGGCACAGATCGAGTGGACAGTCAGAGACTTTTTCCCAGGGCGACAATGGCTAACATGAGGGGGCGTAATTTTAAGGTGATTGGAGGAAGGTATAAGGGGGATGTCAGGGGTAAGTTTTTTACACAGGGAGTGGTGGGTGTGTGGAACGCACTGCCGGCAGAGGTGGTGGGGGCAGATACATTAGGGACATTTAAGAGACTCTTTGCCAAATGAATGATAGAGAAATGGGGGGCTATGTGGGAGGGAAGGGTTAGATAGATCTTAGAGCAGGATAAAATGTCGGCACAACGTTGTGGGCCGAAGGGCCTGTGCTGTGCTGTAATGTTCTATGTTCTAGAAGTAGGCCTCTTGGCCCATCTTTCCAGCTCTACCATTTAATAAGATCATGGCTGATCTGACTGTGACCTCCACTTGGATTCCCATCTACTCCCAATAACCTTCCACCCTCTTGTGTATCAAGAATCGATCTGCCTCTGACTTAAAAGTATTCAAAGACTATTCTTCCACCACTCTTCAAAGACTCATGTTCCAAAGACTCAAGTTCCAAAGACCCATGACGCTCTGTGGGACAAAATAAAGCCTCATTCTGTCTTAAGTGAATGACTCATTTTTAGATTGTAAATTGATAAATTGGTTTATTATTGCCACATGTATCAAAGTACAGTGAAAAACTTTGTTTTGCATGCCATCCATACAGTTCATTTCATTACACAGTACATTGAGGTAGTACAAGGGAAAACAAAAACAATGCAGAATAAAGTGTTACAGTTACAGAGAAAGTGCAGTGCAGGCAGACAATAAGGTGCAAGGCCATAAAGAGGTAGATTGTGAGGTCAAGAGCCCACGTTATCGTACTAGGGGACTGTTCAATAGTCTTATAACAGCGGGATAGAAGCTGTCGTTGAGCCTGGTGGTACGTGCTTTCAGGCTTTTGTATCTTCTGCCCAATGGGAGGGGGGAGAAGAGAGAATGGCCGGGGTGGGGTCTTTGATTATTTTGGCTGTTTTACTGAGGCAGTGAGAAGTGTAGACAGAGTCCATGGAGGGGAGGCTAGTTTCCGTGATGTGCTGGGCTGTGTCCACAATCCTCTGCAGTTTCTTCCGGTCTCAGACAGAGCAGTTGCCGTACCAAGCCGTGATGCATCTGGATAGGATGCTTTCTGTGGTGCAATGTTAAAAATTGGTGAGGGTCAAAGTGGACATACCAAATTTCTTTACCCTCTATAGTTGTAAATACTCCCATGAGAGGAAACATCCTGTCCACGTCCACCCTGTGAAGACTTCTCAGGATCTGTGTGTTTCTATAAAGTCCCCTCTCACTTTGAAAAAAACTGGTATATGCAAACCAAGCCTAGCCAAGCTTCCTCATAGGACAACCGACCCATTCCAGATATTAGACTAATAAACCTCCTCAGAACTGCTTCAAACACTGTGACATCCTTCCTTTAACAACTAGATTAATTCTGTACACAGTACTTCAGAAGTGATTCATCAAAGGTCCATACAACTAAAGTGTAACTTCCTACTTTTGTAATCAATTCTCCTCAATAGACAGTATCTTCTGCAGCCTTTCTCTGTGGTTGGCCTGAACCCATCTGGGTGAGGAAAAGTTAAGGCTCTTTGAGCAGCACAACTCAGAACATTTTTTCTTAATGTTTATTAAAACCTGACCAAACACCACAGATAAAATAATACAAATACAAACAGTGGAAATAATATGACATGTTGCATAAAACTACCAAAGATGTGAGAAAAATAGTGCTCTCTCTCTCTTTTTCTCTTTATCTCCCTCTCTCTCTTCCCTGTTTGCAGTTTCCCTGCAAACTACTCTTCAACCCTGGATGGTTTGCCAGTGACTCCTTGCCCCCCCCTCTCTCTGTCTCCCCCCCCCCCACTTAGTTCAAAAGTGATCCAAAGGTCACATCTGTGACAACTTGATCAATACAACGTCTCCTGTTGGTTCCACCATCTCTCATCCCGTCTGTCTGATCAAGAATCATTTGATGTCCAACCACGAGCACAACACAGATGGAAAGAAGTTTGAATCAATCGATTGTCCAAAGATAGTTGGCAAGTATTTCTCCTGATATTCAGACTGGTGAATGCCTGTTGGGGATTGAGCCGGGGTGAACTGGAGTTATGTTGTTATTTTAGCAATGACTTGTTATTTTAGTGACATTATCACATAGCAGGGGACAGAGTGAAGTTTGTCTTTACCTTACCAAATACTTAGGGATTTTCCTTTGGAGCTTAGCTGCTTGGAAAGTTCAGCTCTCACACTGATTTATCCACAATCCCTCAGGACAGCAGCAGCATCAAATTTTGGTCAATTTACCTCACCGTGAATTCTTCCTGAAGGCATCTGGTTACAAAAACATTCTATTATTGGTATTGGTTTATTATTGTCACTTGTACCGAGGTACAGTGAAAAACTTGTCTTGCATACCGTTTGTACAGGTCAATTCATTACACAGTGCAGTTACATTGAGTTAGTACAGAGTGCATTGAGGTGGTACAGGTAAAAACAATAACAGTGCAGAGTAAAGTGTCCCAGCTACAGAGAAAGTGCAGTGCAATAAGGTGCAAGGTCACAACAAGGTAAATTGTGAGGACAGAGTCCATCTCATTGTATAAGAGAACTGTTCAATAGTCTTATCACAGTGGGATAGAAGCTGTCCTTAAGTCTGGTGGTACGTGCCCTCAGGCTCCTGTATCTTCTACCCGATAGAAGAAGAGAGAAGAGAGAATGACCCGGTTACATTTGAAGTCCATTAATCCAACACCCTCAGCACCTTAGTGTTGCTGGACTGAGAGAGTTCCTGGATATTACTCCTATTAGTGCCCCAAGCCACTTTTATTTCACTTTTTTTTTAGGCATTACATAGTAGATTAATAAATAATACCAATGAGTCCTGCGAGTTTAAAAGGAGCAAGGGAAACAGGGTCCCAGTGTCCTTCAAGGGTGCGTGTGGAATGGATGCAGGTGAGTTTAAGAGGAATGTTGGGAACACAGCCCAATGAGTCAGGTGCTGAATCACTGGGATTTCCGAACAATCGGTTACCTTATCACAGTTTAAATATACTTACTGGACCCACACGTCTATCCTCTTGTGAATCATGCACTGGAACACCAGATCTCACTGTGTCTCAGAACTCGTGGTTTTTTTTTATTTTCAAGTCAAGTCGAGTTTATTGTCATGTGCACGAGTACGGTGGGGTACAGGTACAATGAAAATCTTGCCTGCAGCAGCATCACAGGTTCAGACAGCAACCCAGACATATTATATGTAAATTATACACGACAGTGAAGAAAAAGAGGGTGATAAACAAAACATTGGTGCAACTTGCACAATTAGAAACAAGTCCACGGCAGTGCAAAAGGAGGTCTGTAGTGTTCCGTTGCTGAGGTGGGGTTAGGGTTGTGCAGGTCGGTTCAAGAACCTGATGGTTGTAGGGAAGTAGCTGTTCCTGAACCTGGTGGTGTGGGACTTCAGGCTTCTGTACCTCCTGCCCGATGGCAGCTGCAAGAAGATGGCACGGCCCGGATGGTGAGGATCCTGGATGATAGATGCCGCCTTGTTGAGGCAGCGCCTCCTGTAGGTGGCGTCAGTGGTGGGGAGGGCTGTGCCCGTGATGGACCGGGCTGTGTCCACTGCTCTCTGCAGCCTTTGCATTTTCCTTCGTTATAATCCAATTGCCAGATCTTTGCCGACTCACTTAACCATCTACACCCCTTTGTGGTCTCCTTATATCACCTTCTCTGCTTACATTCCTAAATACCTTCATGTCATCAGCAAAGTTTGAAACCACTCCTTTTGTCCCTTCATCCACGTCATTTATATAAATTGCATGTATTTGTGACCCCAGGACTGAGCCCTGCGGCACACCACTTGTAACATCTTGACAACCTGAGAAAGATCCTTTCCTACCTCCTTTCTGTTTCCTGTTGGTCAGTCAACATTTGATCCACTCCACTCTGTTACTTCCAACACCACAAGCACAAACAGTGGTGCAGCGGTTAGCGTAACGCTATTACAGCGCCAGCAACCCGGGTTCAATTCCGGCCGCTGTCTGTAAGGAGTTTGTACGTTCTCCCTGTGACTGAGTGGGTTTCCTCCGGGTGCTCCGGTTTCCTCCCACATTCCAAAGACATACGGGTTAGGAAGTTGTGGGGGTGCTATGTTGGTGCCGGAAGCGTGGTGACAATTGCGGGCTGCCCTCAGAACACTACGCAAAAGCTGCATTTTACTGTGTGTTTCAATGTACATGTGACTAATAAAGATACCTTATCTTATCAAATGCCTTCTGTATTTCCGTATCACCTGTCCACCAGTTGTCTTTTATATGTTCCCTCTTCAAAGAATTTCAATAAATTAGTCAAACATAATTCCACCTGCATAAGTCCTTGTTGACCTTGCCCAATTACCTTGAGTTTCCTTGATGTGCCCTGCTACAACATCAATAATCAATTCTAACATTTTCCCATGATAGATGTTAAGCTAAGTTCTGATTTCCTCTCTCTTTCGATCAAAAAGTTACATTTGCTGTTTTCCAATCTAATGGAACCTTTGCAGAATCTATGGAATTTTGGGAAATTAAAACCAATACATCAAATATCTCACAAACCACTTCTTTTCGGATTTTAGACTGACGTCCATCAGGATCCTGAGACAGACAGCTCACAGCTCCCTCAATTTGTCACCACTTCCCTGCTGATTATAATTTTCCCAAGTTTGTCCCTCCCTCCCAATTCCAGCTGTGTGGCTATTTCTGGGATATTACCTGTATTTTCTCTAGTGGAATCTGATGCATCTGCTCCCTTTGTTTTCTACCTTTCTGAAAATGGTAACAAGGAGATAGGGTGGTAAGGAAGGCGTACGGCTTCGACTGGGGTGAAAAGTATAAAAGTCGGAAGTTATTTTGCAGCTGCGTAAAACTTTGGTCAGGCCGCACTTGGAGCATTGTGTGCAGTTCTGGTCGCCCCATTACAGGAAGGGTGTGGAGGCTTTGGAGACGGTGCAGAAGAAGTTCACCAGGATGCTGCCTGGATTAGAGGGCATCTGCTATAACGAGAGGTTGGACAAATTTGAATTGTTGAGAAGGGCTTAGATAGACAAATGAATAATAGAGAACTGGGGGGCTACGTGGGAGGGAAGGGTTAGATAGATGTTAGAGCAGGATAAAATGTCGGCACAACATCGTGGGCCAAAGGCCCTGTACTGTGCTGTAATGTTCTATGTTCTGTGTTCTAAGATCCTTAAGGGAAGGAGCATCAAAGCATTCTGAGCATCGAGGCCCATTGAATGGTTGGTGTAGATGACATGGCTTGGAATGTATTGCACAGATGTGGTTTGGAGCAGCTGTGCTGACCTGTATGTTGAGCACATTACCCAAACATTTCAAGACAGAGGAAGATAGATCCTTGATTAGTAAATGGGTGAAGGGTTACGAGGGGGTAAATGGGTGAAGGGTTACAAGGGGGTAAATGGAAAAATACTGGATCAGCCATAATCTTAGTAAGTGGCAGAGAGCAGACTGGATGGGCCGAGTGGCCTACTCCTGTTCCTAATTTCCCTGATCTTTCCAATCAAAGCCAAGACTAACGTCACTGAAGCACTCCGTGATATCTGTCCCTTTCCATATTCATACTCCCTCTCAATCTCCTTTCCTTCCGAAAAAGATTCTGGTGTCTTAGAAACTGGCTAAAAAGCCATTGAATAATCTGTTTAAAGAAATCAGTCCTGATGCAGGGATTTGACCCGATACATCGACAGTTCCTTTCCCCCCAACAGATGCTGCTCGACCCGCTGAGTTCCTCCAGCAGATTGTTGCTCCAGATTCCAGCATCTGCATTCTCTTGTGTTTCTGTTGTTTAAAGAATTGATGTGCCCTACATTCACATGGACCTTTCTCGGTGGAGGTCTTCTGTGCGATTGTACAAGCCTTTGCTGACGGTTTCTGCCGAGTGAAACCAAACGACTGAAGCTGTAGTCCCAGTATTTGGATAACGTGCTCAGTCATACTCCTCTGCTGATGCTTTTGCAATCAACCTCATGTTGACTTGTTGATCAGCACAGCTGCTCCAAACCACATCAAAATGCTTTGATACTTCTCTAAAGGCTCTTCCCAACAATATTATTAATTAACCCTTTCTCATTGTGCAATATGTGATCTTAAAATACTTAAAATAGCTTGTTCCTTAACATATTGACCCGGAAAACAATCTTGTATATATCTTATGAAGTTGTTTCCCAAGTTATTATTTTTAATTTGTCTTGTCCTTTATACTGAGATTAAAATTCCCCATGATTATCCCACTACAGGCACCTCTAACTTCCTGATTTATGCCTTGGAGTCAGTCCAGGGGAGGTTCAAAGGGCTAATTCCTGGGATGAGAGAGTTGTCCGATCAAAATAGATCTGTATTCTTTAACCGGGCTTTGATTGGGAAGATCAGAGAAATTAGGAACAGGAGTAGGCCACTCGGCCCATCCAGTCTGCTCTCTGCCACTTACTAAGATTATGGCTGATCCAGTATTTTTCCATTTACCCCCTTGTAACCCTTCACCCATTTACCCCCTCGTAACCCTTCACCCATTTACTAATCAAGGATCTATCTTCCTCTGTCTTGAAATGTTTGGGTAATGTGCTCAACATACAGGTCAGCACAGCTGCTCCAAACCACATCTGCACAATACATTCCGAGCCATGCCATCTACACCAACCATTCAATGGGCCTCGATGCTCAGAATGCTTTGATGCTCCTTCCCATAAGGCTCTTAGAACACAGAACATAGAACATTACAGCACAGTACAGGGCCTTCGGCCCACAATGTTGTGCCCCCATTTTATCCTTCTCTAACATCTATCTAACCCTTCCCTCCCACATAGCCCCCCATTTCTCTATCATTCATGTGTCTATCTAAGCTCTTCTCAACAATTCAAATTTGTCCAACCTCTCGTTATAGCTCACGCCCTCTAATCCAGGCAGCATCCTGGTGAACTTCTTCTGCACCCTCTCCGAAGCCTCCGCATCCTTCCTGTAATGGGGCGACCAGAACTGCACACAATACTCCAAGTGCGGCCTGACCAAAGTTTTACACGGCTGCAAAATAACTTCCGACTTTTATACTTTTCACCCCAGTCGAAGCCGTACGCCTTCCTTACCACCCTATCTCCTTGTTACCACTTTCAGAAAGGTAGAAAACAAAGGGAGCAGATGCATCAGATTCCACTAGAGAAAATACAGGTAATATCCCAGAAATAGCCGCACAGCTGGAATTGGGAGGGAGGGACAAACTTGGGAAAATTATAATCAGCAGGGAAGTGGTGACAAATTGAGGGAGCTGTGAGCTGTCTGTCTCAGGATCCTGATGGACGTCAGTCTAAAATCCGAAAAGAAG
The DNA here is from genome assembly GCF_009764475.1 of Pristis pectinata. Lineage (NCBI taxonomy): Eukaryota > Metazoa > Chordata > Chondrichthyes > Rhinopristiformes > Pristidae > Pristis > Pristis pectinata. Next base: position 3,711,604 of record NC_067407.1, on the reverse strand, counting down.
TGGTTTGTGAGATATTTGATGTATTGATTTTAATTTCCAGTCACGGGGGGAAGGTTATGTACCAAATTCTGGCAAATGGGAGTAGCTTGGATGGGACATTTTGGTTGGCATGGACCAGTTGGGCTGAAGGGCCTGTTTCTGTGTTTACAATAAGGACTTGTTTTTACACAGTCTTTTATTCTCTCTGCTTTCACTGCCTTGTATCATTTATCTATAATTTACATTTTGTGTGTTGTCAGTACCTACACGCCTGTGATGTCGCTGCAAGCAGGTTTTTGTTGTACCTGTACCTCACCGCACTTGTGCACACGACAATAAACTCGACTTGACCTCCCTCCTGTTCCTCATCCACGTCCACCTCCAGCTCCTCGGGGACCACTGGAATCCTGCACGTCCATGACCAATGGCACCAGGGGTAACCAGGGCTGTAGTGACGGGACCCCATCTCCATCTACCCACAGCTCCTCTTCTACAGCTTGTTAGCCAGGGCCCTCAATCCACTGCAGCCCCTTCAGGAATAATCTTGCCCCGGGAAATTCCAGCTCTGCCTCTCCACCCCAGGAAGATGTTGACTTATTTATTGCAGCCAAATGAATTTGGCCTTTGTGCCTCCCTTTCACAACCCTCCCTGCATTCTTTTCACCAGTTCCTCCCTAACATCCCTTCCCATTGTTACCAATAGCAACAGTAACCATGGCAACAAAATCAGGAGGCTCCAGATTACGAAAAAATATTGGGAGTGAGTTACAGATATTTCTCATGGTTTACCAGCCGGGATGGGAAAAAAGGGAGAGGGATAACTGCTGGATCTTAACACAGTGAACCTGGGTGTCACATCAGGCTCCAGAGCCCGGTCTCTGAGAACTTCTACTGAGTGGCAGTACTGAGGGAGGGTCACACTGCGGGAGGGGCAGTACTGAGGGAGGGTCACACTGTGGGAGGGGCGGTACTCAGGGAGGGTTACACTGCAGGAGGGGCGGTACTCAGGGAGGGTTACACTGCGGGAGGGGCGGTACTGAGGGAGGGTCACACTGCGGGAGGGGCAGTACTCAGGGAGGGTCACACTGCGGGAGGGGCGGTACTCAGGGAGGGTCACACTGCGGGAGGGGCGGTACTGAGGGAGGGTCACACTGTGGGAGGGGCAGTACTCAGGGAGGGTCACACTGTGGGAGGGGCGGTACTCAGGGAGGGTCACACTATGGGAGGGGTGGTACTGAGGGAGAGTCACACTGTGGGAGGGGCGGTACTGAGGGAGGGTCACACTGCGGGAGGGGCGGTACTGAGGGAGGGTCACACTGTGGGGGGTAGCACTGAGGGAGGGTCACACTGTGGGAGGGGCAGTACTCAGGGAGGGTCATACTGTTGGGGGTAGTACTGAGGGAGGGTCACAGTGGGAGGGGCAGTACTGAGGGAGTGACACACTGTGGGAGGGGCAGTACTCAGGGAGTGTCGCACTGCGGGAGGGGCGGTACTGAGGGAGGGCCACACTGTGGGGGGGGCAGTACTGAGGGAGGGCCACACTGTGGGGGGGCAGTAACATATCGACATTATAAATTAGGCTAATACGAATAATGGTCTTGAAGTGTATAAATCCCCTGGGCCTGTCCAGGTATCTGAGGATGCATTGTGGGGTCCTGGCAAAGATATTTGCAGTTGAGAGGGAGATAAGGCAAATTGTTTTTTCTTAGCGTCATGAGGCTTTGAAATTCCCTTCCTCAGAGGGCAGTGGAGGCAGAGGTAGATTCTTGAAAAGTGAGGGGGTGAAAGATTACCCAGGATAGGTGGGAAGATGGATATGAAGTCACAATCAGATCAGCCTTGGTCTTACTCAGATGTACAGAGGAATCTTGGGGTCCAAGTCCATAGCTCCCTGAAAGTGGCAACACAAGTAGATAAGGTAGTGAAGAAGGCGTACGGTATGCTTGCCTTCATCAGTCGGAGCACTGAGTATAAGAGTCAGGAAGTCATGTTGCATCTGGAGTATTGTGTGCAGTTCTGGTCACCCCATTACAGGAAGGATGTGGAGGGTTTGGAGAGGGTGCAGAAGGGGTTCACCAGGACGCTGCCTGGATTAGAGGGTATGAGCTATAAGGAGAGGTTGGACAAACTTGGGTTTCTCTGGAGTGTCAGAGGCTGAAGGGAGACCTGATAGAAGTTTATAAAATTATAAGAGGCATCGATAGGGTAGACGGTCAAAGTCTTTTCTCCAGGGTAAAATGGTGAAAACCAGAGAGCATAGCTTTAAGATGAGAGGGGGGAAGTTTAAAGGAGATGTGCAGGGCAAGTTATTTTAACATGGAGAGTGGTGGGTGCTTGGAACGGGCTGCCAGGGGAGGTGGTGAAAGCAGATAGGATAGTGGTGTGCTAGAGAGACTTTTAGAGAGACACATGAATGTGCAGGGAATGGAGGGATATGGATCATGTGCAGGCAGAAGGGATTTGGCATCTTGGTTGGCACAGACATTGTGGGCTGAAGGGCCTGTTCCTGTGCTGTACTGTTCTATGTTCTATTCACTAAACAGTGGATCAGGCATGAGGGGCCACTCCTGTTCCCAGTGCGTATGAATGTGGGTCTGTTTGTGGGATCCTGCTGTGCCTAGATCGCTTGCCATGTTTACCAGCACTTCAGCACTGAGGGAATGTTTGGGGCTTGATGTGATTGGCTGCCGTGTGTCTGAGTCTTTATGCATCTGTCAATCCAAAGCTCCTGACTGCCCTGAGATTCAGCAGAGGGAACAGTTTCGATCTGTCACACACCTCCAGGAATTGTGGGCTCCCTCGCACAGGTTGGAACAGGCTTAGAACAAACCACAAACATAGCAAACTCACCACATGTCGTGCAGAGGATGCTTGAGGGACTCTGGCCCTGTTCTGTGAATAGTCAAAACTCCTCAGAGGCAGGATGGTACAAGTTCACATTGAGATTCTTCTGGTAAAATGATCTCAGATGGGTGCAGCACAGTAAATTCCAGGAAGTCGCCTCAATTCATTTAAAAACAGCTTCAAACTGATGGATGAGAGAGTGACTTTCTAAAAAAGGAGCTTTTTACAAAATATAAGAAATAGGAACAGCCTCTTCCCCCTGCTATCAGATTTCTGAACAGTCCATGAACCCGTGAACACTACTTCATTTTTTTTGCACGGTTTATTTATCTTTGTAACTTATAGTAACTTTATGTCTTTGCACAGTACTGCTGCCACAAAACAACAAATTTCACCTCATATAACTCAGTGATAATAAACCTGATTCTGACCTGAAAGTTATTTTGCCCCTCAATGTCTAAAAATCTCTCAATCAGTGCCTTCAATACTCTCAGCGGCTGAGCATCCTTAGCCTCTACAGGGAGAGAATCACAAAGTTTCAGCATCTCTGGGTGAAGAAATGTCTTCTCATTTCAGTCCTGAATGGGCGAGCCCTTATTTTGAGACTGTGGTTCTAGACACCTCAGCCAGCAGAAAACATCAGCTCTGCACCTCCCCTGTCAAGTCCTGTAAGAATTGTGTACGTTTTGGTGATGTCACTTCTCATTCTCCTAAACTCAGGAGTATAAACCCTGCATGCTTAGTTCTCGATGCTGCCGTCAGGCAGGAGCTACAGGAGCCTGAAGATCACCTCAGGGTTCAACAACAGCTTCTTCCTCACTGCCGTCAGGTTCTTGAACCAACCTGAAAAACCTAAAAGACTTTTGGACAGGTGCATGGGTAGGAAACGTTTAAAGGATTATGGGCCAAATGCATTAGGCACCTTGGACGGCATGGACCAGTTGGCCAAAGGGCCTGTTTCCGTGCTATATAACTCTGTGACTCTATGGATGTTGGGCTTACCGCAGCCAATAAGGAGGATGTGGAAGGATCCGTAATGTAAAGTCAAAGTTGAGTTTATCGTCTAATGCGCAAGTCCATGTGTGCACAGGTGCCTTGAAAAACTTACTCGCAGCAGCATCACAGGCTCATAGCATCAGATAAGCAGCATTCACAAGAAAAACATAAATTAAACATAATTTTTACAAGAAAAAATACACAATTAGAACAAAAAAAATCCAAACCATTTTAGTGCAAAGTGATCAAAGTAGTCGCAGTGTTGCTAAACTGCAGTGATTAGGGTTGTGCCAGTAGGTTCAAGAACCGAATGGTTGAAGGGAAGTAGCTGTTCCTGAACCTGGTGGTGTGGGACTTCAGGCTTCTGTACCTCCTGCCTGATGGGAGCTGTGAGAAGATGGCACGGCCCAGATGGTGGGGATCTTTGATGATGGATGTTGCCTTCTTGAGGCAGCACCTCCTGTAGATACTCCCGATGGTGGGGAGAGATGTGCCCATGATGTATTGGGCAGAGTGCACTACTCTCTGCAGCTTCTTATGTTCCCGCACATTTGAATTTCCATCCCAGACCGTGATGCAATGAGTCAGGAGACTTTCAACAGTACATCTGTAGAAGTTTGTTAGTGTTCAGTGACAAGCTGAACCTCCTTAACCTTCTAAGAAAATAAAGATGCTGGCGCACTTTCCTTATTATTGCATCTATGTGCTGGGCCCAGGACAGGTCATCTGATATGTCAACGCCCAGGATTTTAAAGCTGCTGACCAGTAATATAACATAGAACATGGAACATAGAGCATTACAGCACAGTACAGGCCCTTCAGCCCACAATGTTGTGCCAACATTTTATCCTGCTCTAATATCTATCTAACCCTTCCCTCCCACATAGCCCTCCATTTCTCTATCATTCATGTGGCTATCTAATGAACCAAAATGACAGGGTCAATATAAGCAAGCAACACCCTGAACATATCACGGTGTTGCTTTACTCCTGTTGGTTAACTTAGCAAAAACAGAATGATGGACCCGCCCAGACAAGAGGTGGCTGTTCACTGACACAGATCAGTCCTTACCTTGATGTGTGTGTGGCTGTAGCTGGCCATACATTAGGTTGATTACCCCTTCCCTCAGGCAATGATGCAATTTGTAATGAGGCCCAACTTTAAAGGAAAAGCTATTTTTAATTCTTGAATCTAAAGATCTATTTGGAAAAATCATTTATTTTCCACCGATAGGGCAATACACCACCCAGGGCTTAATTATCAACCACATAAGAGCTCATGGTATTGGTAACGTGTGTTAGCACGGAATGAAATCTGGTTAGCACATAGAAGACAGGGAGTTGGACAGGTTGCTAGGGTGTAACTAGGGGAGTGCCCCAAGTGGCTTATAATTATTAACTAACTAGATTAATGTGTCGCAGGAGGGAGCAGGATGTTAAGTTCCCAAGTTTGTTGATGACAATAAAATAGGTGGGAGGGCTTGGTGTGATGATGATATTTGGTCTGTGAAAAAGGATTAGATAGGTGAAAACCTGGCAAATCAAGTTCAAGTTTATTGCTGTCATAGGCATACATACCCGGGGTATGTAAGATAAGGACAAACATAAGTTAACATAGACTTCAATTAATACAAATTATACATAACTCTCAGGGCAAAACAAACACCAGTGCAAGTTGAGAGAGAAAAAGAAATATAGTCTGAGGTAGTGTTAGGATTTTTCAGGTGGGTTCAAGAACCTGAGGGCAGTGGGGAAGAAGCTGTTGTTGAACCTTAAGGTGTGGGTCTTCAGGCTCCTGTACCTCCTGCCTGATGGAGGGCATGGCCCGGATAGTGGGGGTCCCTGATGATGGATGTCACCATCCTGAAACATCGCTTCTTGTAGATGTCCTCGATGGTGGGGAGAGCTGTAGCCGTGATGGAACTGACTGAGTCCACCACTCTCTGTAGCCTCTTGCATTCCTGTGCATTGGACTTTCCGTCCCAGGCCGTGATGCTACCAGTAAGATTTAGATAGCCCAGTCCTGGGGTACATAACGTAGAAACATAGAAAAACTACAGCACAATTCAGGGCCTTCGGCCCACAAAGCTGTGCCGAACATGTCCCTACCCTAGAAATTACTAGGCTTACCCACAGCCCTGTATTTTTCTAAGCTCCATGTACCTATCCAACAGTCTCTTAAAGGACCCTATCGTAACCGCCTCCACCACCGTTGCCTGCAGCCCATTCCACACACTCACCACTCTCTGAGTAAAAAACTTACCCCTGACATCTCCCCTATACCTACCCTCATCAGCTAATATGTTGAATGTGCTTGTGTAGTTATTTCCGGTAATGTTTTATCGAGACAATGTTGATCTCTTGTCTGAAGCTTTTCAAGTGATTAATCATGTCCGATTTTGCCAAACACTAATTAAAACTAAAAATAAAACAAATATGAACTGAACAAGGACTATCCAAACATTTGAACCCCACTTAAATTTAACAACTCATGTTTCAGATCTTTAATTCAAATGATTTTCCAACACAAAACTAGTTGAAGCAGGAAGCTCTGTGTTAAATATCACATCGAATAGAAAGTGTGATTTTACTCTGAGATTAGATTTGTTTATGATCATAATCTGACATTCTGCTTTAGAATTACTTCAGATATTTACAGTATAGAACTTATTTCACTTACGTTGCTTCATGAATATCCAATCTCTCATCCTTGTTCTGTGACAATGGCTGTTGGGATCCAGAGCTCTGGAATTCCTTCCAACACTCTCTCCACTTCCCTGCTCCTTCAATCACTCCTGAATTCTTTATTTAACCTTATTTAAGTGGTCCAAGGAATGGCAAATGGAGCTTAATTCGGATAGGTGCGAGGTGTTGTACTTTGGAAAGTTAAATCCAGGTAGGACTTTCACAGTGAACGGCAGGGCCCTGAGGAGTGTTGTAGAACAGAGGGACCTAAGCGTCACGCAGGAGGATTCATGCCACTTAGAGAATGAGTGAGATGGTGAATTAAAATGACAGGCAAGGAATCTCAGGGTCATCCTTGCAGAGAGAACGGAGGTCTTCAGCACATCAGTCACACAGTCTTCACATAGAGGGGACTGGAGTACAAGTACATAGCTCCCTGAAAGTGGAGACACAGGTAGACCAGGTGGTGAAGAAGGCTTTTGGCATGCTGGCCTTAATCAGTCAGGGCATTGAGTGCAGGAGTTGGGAGGTCATGGTGCAGTTGTACAGGACGCTGGTGAGACCACACTTAGAGTACTGTGTACAGTTTTGGTCTCCCTGCTATAGGAAAGATGTTATTAAACTGGAAAGAGTGCAGAGAAGATTTACTAGGATGTTGCCTGGACTTGAGGAACTAAGTTATAGTGAGAGGTCGGACATGCGGGGACTTTATTCCATGGAGCATAGGAGACTGAGAGGTGATCTTACAGAGGTGTATAAGCTCATGAGGGGCATAGATAGGGTGAATGCAGTTACTCATGCAGGCACGGTGGTGTAGCAGTTAGTGTAATGCTATTACAGCGCCAGCGATCCCAGTTCAATTCCGGCCACTGTCTGTAAGGAGTTTGTACATTCTCCCTGTGTCTGCGTGGGTTTCCTCCAGGTGCTCCGGTTTCCTCCCACATTCCAAAGACGTACGGGTTAGGAAGTTGTGGGCATGCTATGTTGGTGCCGGAAGCGTGGCGACACTTGCGGGCTGCCCCCAGAACACTCTACGCAAAAGATGCATTTCACTGTGTGTTTCAATGTGCATGTGACTAATAAAGATATTTTATCCCGTACCACCAGACTTAAGGACAGCTTCTACCCCACTGTGATAAGACTATTAAATGGTTCCCTTATACAATGAGATGGACTGTGACCTCATGATCTACCTTGTTGTGACCCTGCACCTTATTACACTGCACTTTCTCTGTAGCTTTACTCTACTGTTATTGTTTTTACCTGTACTACATCAATGCACTCTGTACTAACTCAATGTAACTGCACTGTGTAATGAATTGACCTGTACGATTGGTTTGTAAGACAGGTTTTTCACTGTACCTTGGTACAGTGAAAATAGAACCATAGAACCATAGAAAACTACAGCACAGAAAAACAGGCCATTTGGCCCTTCTAGTCTGTGCTGAAACATTATTCTGCTAGTCCCATTTACCTGCCCCCAGCCCATACCCCTCCAGACCTCTCTCATCCATGTATCTATCCAATTTACTCTTAAAAGTTAAGAGCGAGCCCGCATTTACCACATCAGATGGCAGCCCATTCTTTGAGTGAAGAAGTTCCCTCTAATGTTCCCCCTAAACCTTTCCCCTTTCACCCTAAAGCCATGATAAACCAATAGCAGGGAGACCAAAACTGAACACAATACTCCAAGTGCAGCCTCACCAGCGTCCTGTACAAGTGACAATGATAAACCAAAACTAGTCTTATCTTTTTCCCAGTGTTGGGAGGGCATAGGTTTAAGGTGAGAGGGGAGAGATTTAATGGGAACGTTCTTTCTTCCTTCATTGTGGGGATGTGGCAGGTGAAATTCTGATATTCCAAGGATGGCCTCCCTCCCACTGACACTGGGCTGAAACGCTGGACTGAGATATCATGATCTGTGCAAACTCTCATACTCTCCTTGTGTTTCAGGTACGTTCATCATCTGCTGGACCCCGGGGCTGGTGTTGGTTCTCCTCGATGGCCTCCACTGCACCAGCTGTAACCTGGAGGGCTTAAAGAAATGGTTCCTTCTCTTGGCTCTGCTGAATTCCCTGATCAACCCCATCATTTACTCCTACAAGGATCGGGAAATCTGGAAAAGTATCAAAAGTTTGTTCAGCCACGGCTGTGTACAGACTGTTAGCATGCAGTTGGAGGACTTGAACACTGGCTCCCACAGGCAGAGCACCGTGTCTGAAATTAGTGGCCCGGCCTTTAAAACCTGTGAACATCAGGTCACCACTCAGGAGACAGGCGGGACTCTCAATCGATCTTTGACAAGATTTCCAAAATTGTCACTGAGCTAATGTAACTTGTGGAGCACAAACTTATGAAGTTCTACAAGGTTCTCACCACGACTTGGGTGATACAATGTTTTGGGCTCCACAGTTGTATGTTAATAAGGGTGGAAACTGAGCTTCTTACTAAATACCATCTGATGCAACTCGTCCACTGACGGAGCAGTTTTTCCCACTTAAACAAGAGGCTTCTTGGTTTTAATTTTTAAGCTGAGTATTTCTCATTGCAATGTGTGATGCAAGGCACAGCTGGCTTTTTATCACTAGGTTATCATCTCATCAGAAGGACCATCTGTGAAAAGGTGGAGGGTGATTTGCAAGTGAAATGTTTCTGGGATTGATCCAAAAGAACCAAGTTCCAGAGCTGAAGTGAGAGTGACTGTTGCCGTTTGAGGTAACACTTGATCAAGTGTGGTCCATGGCCATCAAAGGGATAATACTCCAGTATCTAGAAGATAGTTGTGGTTGTTGGAGGTCAATCATCGCAGTCTCAGGACATCACTGCAGGAGGTCCTGATCTCTAACTGCTTCATCAATGGCCTCCCTTCAGTCTTATGGTCAGAATGGGGATGTTCGCCGACAGTACAACCATTTTCAATTCCATTTGCATCTCCTCGGCAAATGAATCATCCATGCAGCAAGAACTGGGCAATACTTGGATGTGGGCAGATAAAAGGCAAGTAACATTTGTGCCTCAAAGGTGCCAGACAATGCCTGTCTTCAGCAACTGAGAATCTAACCAAACATTCTTGACATTTAATGGCATTAGGTCCTTCACCATCAAGATCCTGGAGGGGTCACCATTGGCCAGAAACTCAATCGACCTCCGGTGTAAATACGGTGACTACAAGGGCAGATCAGAGGTTGGGTATCCTGTGGTATTCCCTTCTCTGCCACCTACCAGGCACACCAGGGATATAATGGGACACTCTCTGCTTGCCTGGATGAGTGCAACATCAACGTCACTCAAGATGCTCGACACCATCTTGATTGTATCACCACTTGGTTGACACCTCACCCACCATCCTGAACATTCGCTCCCTCCACCGGCACACAGTGTGAACCATCTACGAACTCACTGCAGTTACTCATCTGGGCATCTCCAACATCTACCTCCCAAACTGAGACCTCGTTCAGCAAAAAAGAACACAGAGAGCTGGTGCAGGGGGTATCATCACCCCTTCATCACACACCACCCTGACTTGGAAATACATCACTGGTCCTTTGTTGTTGCTGGGTCTAACCTCTGGAACCCCCTCCTCCCTAGCAACACCACTTTCACCAGAAACGCTGCAGTGGATCAAGAAGATGGCTCACAAGGGCAATTAGGGATGGGCAATAAGTGCTGGCCATCCCAGTGGAGGCCTCATGGTGAGTATAAAGTGTAAACGTACATGGGCAGCCCTTAAGAATGATGTAGAAGTCCAGGTTTCGCAACAGATGGAGTAAATGTGGGGGATTTGCAAGCAGATGTTGGTGTTACCAGGGAGAACGATACAGATACCCATTCTGCTCAGACCTGTAGTCCCCCATCAGTGGATTGAGGGGTGACTGACATCATGAAGGAGTTGATGTTGATAAACACCTGACTCCCAGAACAAAAGACTACTGTTTCAATAACTTGGTTTATGGACACTCCTATTGAGGGAAGATGTATAAGATGCCAAGTTGCACAGAGATGCAGGCAGCACAGTTAGTAGTGCCGCTCCCTCACAATCCCCGTGTCCCAGGTTCGATCCCGACCTCCGGCGCTGTCTGTGTAGAGTTTGCACGTTCTCCCTGTGACCACATGGGTTTCCCCCGGGTGCTCCGGTTTCCTCCCACATCCCAAAAAAGTGCCAGTTGGTTGGTTATTTAGCTGCTGTAAATTGCTTCTATTGTGAGGGGTAGAATCTGGGGGGAGTTGATGGTAACGTGGGGAGAATAAAATGGGATCAGTGAAATTGGAAGGTTGGTGGTCAGTGTGAACTCAGTGGGCTGAAAGACCTGTTTATTTGCTGACACAAGAAGTACTCAATCTGCTTCATGTAAAATAGGAAATTATTAGATCAAAACAGAAAGTGCTGTACATGTTCAGCAGGTCAGGTAGCACCTGTGGAGAGAGATTCATCAACTTGAAATGCTAACTCATTTGCTTTCATTAGTTGAGCCATTAAGTTCACAATCCAGGAAGTTATGTTGCAGCTTTATAAAGCTCTGGTTAAGCCGCATCTGGAGTATTGCATTCAGTCCTGGTCACCTCATTACAGGAAGGATGTGGAGGCTTTAGAGAGGGTTCAGAAGAGGTTCACCAGGATGCTGCCTGGATTTGAGGGTATGAGCTATAAGAAGAGGTTGGACAAACTTGGGTTGTTTTCTCTGGAGCAGTGGAGGCTGAGGGGAGATTTGATAGACATTTATAAATTTACGAGAGACATAGATAGAGTAGACAGCCCCAGTGTCTTTTTTCCCAGGATTGAAATGTCTAATATCAGAAGGCATGTATTTAAGGTGAGGGGGGAAAGTACAAAGGAGATGTGCGGGGCAAGTTTTTTTACACAGAGAGTGGTGGGTGCCTGGAATGTGCTGCCAGGGGAGGTGGTGGAGGCAGATACGATAGGGGCATTTAGTGATTCTTAGATAGCCACATGAATATTCAGGGAATGGAGGGATATGGTCAAAGTGCGGGGAAGAGGGATTAGATTAATTAGGAGTCATTGGTTTAATTAGGTGAGCACAACATGGTGGGCCGAAGGGCCTGTCCTGTACTCTTCTAAGTTTCATGTTCTATTATCTAAGGTTAGAGACAAAGTCACAACAGAACGATGCACAATCCATGCACTACACCTTCCTATTCTCCACAAGGAGTTGTGGGCTGATTGAGGCTTCAGTAACAATGGGCATTGCTTACACACTGATACACATGGGCTGTAAAATTTATATGATTAACGTCTTGAGACTCTGAGAATTCTGTTCTGTATATCTCAGGATACAGCTAGATCTTGACTGAGTTTGTTTGCATTGTTCATCTTGTCTGGTCCACATGATCTAAATGTTTTGTCTGAGCATTGCCTTTCCAATAAAGGTCTTTCCACGATCGTCAATTGTACTTAATTTCTTTGTCAGTAAACCTGCTGCCTTTGTAGTACGACAGCAGATTTGAAATAACACTGGATCATACACAGAAGGAGAACAACCAGCCCTTGCTGTCCTGCTGGCCAAATGTAGACTGTAAGCAAAATACCGCAGATGACACAACTCTGAAGTGAAAAAAAGAAAGTGCTGGAAAGGGTACAAAAGAGATTTACGAGGATGTTGCCAGCACCGGAGGGCCTGAGTTACAGGGAGAGGTTGGGCAGGCTAGGACTTTATTCCTTGGAGAGTATGAGACTGAGGAGTGATATCATGGAGATGTCTAAAATCCTGAGGGGTGTAGAGAGGCTTTCTTCCAGGAAAAGTGAATCAAAAACAAGAGGACGTAGGTTTAAGGTGAGAGGGGAAGGGTGTGAAAGAGACCTGAGGGGCAACTTCTTCATGCAGAGGGTGGTGCGTATATGAAACGAGCTGCCATGGTTGAGGGAGGTACAATAACAACATTTAAAAATACTTGGACAGGCACACGGAGTGGAAGTTTAGAGGAAGTTGGGCCAAACATGGGCAAGTAGCATTAGCTTAGATGGGCATCTTGGTTGGCATGGACAAGTTGGGCCAAAGGGCCTGTTTACATGCTGTGTGACTCTATGACTATAAATAGCAGGTCAGGCAGCATCTGTGGAGGATGGCATAGTCACCATTTCAGGTAGGTGATCAGAACTCTTCCTCTCTCCATGGATGCTGCCTGACCTGTTGAGTATTTCAAACAATTTCTGTCTGTATTTCAGATCTCCAGTCTTTTGCTTTTATTTTTCCTCAATCTGTTTTTGATTAACCCTTTCAACACTGGTTTACCATGTCCCCATCGGGCATGCCAAATTGCAGAAAAGATTTTCAGTTTGTGGGACAAGGGAAAGATAATTTTACATGAGTGTTGGTCTGAGTATCAGAAGAAGCTACAAGCAATCCCTAATAGACTCAGCCTCCCGATCTCAGAGATGGATGTCGTAAAGAGGGAGTCAGCTGTTGAGAGAAAGCCGGTGAGGAAGAGAAGTTGAAGACCCATCGGAGGCGTAGGAGGAGGGGAGAGCAGTCAGAACAGAACTCACAACATGATTAATGCAAAGTGTGTCAGCATTAAAACAGCTCATCTGGAATGGATTTGGCCTGAGGATGAGATTCATTGAAGAAGTATTACAGTACAACAGGAGGCCATTCAGTCTGATGTACCTGTGTTGCCTCATTGAAGCAGCTGCCCCGTTGTTAATATATCAACTTTCCATCTCACCCTGTCCAATATAACCTAAATCTGTTGCCCCCCTCCTCCCTATCCAGCTGCCTTCTGAAGTCTCCCGTGGAGTCTACATCATCCACAGGCTTTGATAGCTCGTCCCGCAACACTTTAGAAAGGAATAGCACATTGCAGCGCAGACATTGTGGGCTGAAGGGCCTGTTCCTGTGCAGTACTGTTCTACGTTCTATGTTCTAATTCCACAAGTTTTAAGATAGTTATAGGTAAGGATATGACTGATCCTCAGGTGAAAGAGATAAATTGGGGAAAGGCTAATTACAACAGTATTATGCAGGAACGTAGATTGGGAGTTGATGCTTGAGGGTAAATCCACATCGGGCATGTGGGAGTCTATTAAACATCAGCTGGCTAGTGTTCAGAACCAGCATGTTTCTGTGAGGATACGGATGGCAAGGTTCAGGAACCTTGGATGATGAGATATATTGTAAGTTTAGTTAAAAATACTCCCCACCATCGAGGACATCTTCAAGAGGTGGTGCCTCAAGAAGGTGGCATCCATCACTAAGGACCCTCACCATCCGGGACATGCCCTCTTCTCGTTACCACCATCGGGGAGGAGGTACAGGAGCCTGAAGACCCACACTCAGTGATTCAGGAACAGCTTCTTCCCCTCCACCATCAGATTTTTGAATGGTCCATGAACCCATGAAACCTACCTCGTTATTCCTATTTTTTTGCACTATTTATTTGTAATTGATAATAATTCTATGTCTTTGCACTGTACTGCTGCTGTAAAACAACAAATTTTACATCATCTAAGTCAGTGATAATAAATCTGATCCTGATTCTGAAATAAAAGGATGCTGAAATTGGCCAAGGTTGCAGCATGGAACTCACAGTGGTTCAACTTATTATATTTAAAAAGTATTTAGATGTGCACCTGAAGCAGCAGGTCATGAAGGTTATGTGTCAGGAGTTGGGAAATGGGATTATTATGAATAGATACTTGAAAGTCAGCATGAACAACATTGGGCTGAAGGGTCTGCCTCCACGCTGTATGACCATGGGACTCCCTAACGGCAGCTTAAGAGCACAAATTGCCCTTAATCTCCAACTCCTGTTTACATCAACGGTGCTGAGGTCGAGACGGTTGAGAGCTTCAGGTTCCTAGGAGTGAACATCACCAATAGCCTGTCCTAGTCCAACCATGTAGATGCCACAGCCAAGAAAGCTCACCAGCACCTCTACTTCCTCAGGAGGGTAAAGAAATTTGACATATCCCCTTTGACCCTCACCAATATTTGTCAGTGCACCATAGAAAGCATCCTATCCGGCTGCATCACAGTTTGATACGGCAACTGCTCTGCCCCTGACCACAGGAAACTGCAGAGAGTTGTGGACACAGCTCAGCACGTCATGGAAACCAGCCTCCCCTCCGTGGACTCTGTCTATACCTCTCGCTGCCTTGGTAAAGCAGCTGACATAATCAAAGACTCCACCCACCCTGGACGTTCTCTCTTCTCCCCCCTCCCATGGGGCAGAAGATTTAGTTTATCAGAGACCAAAGGAAGATAACAGTGAAAAAGTCCATTCTGTACGTTGAGCTGAATTTGACAGCCCCCTTTCAATTCCCATGATGGAGTCTTGTTGTTCAGACCACAGCCCCGGGTAATTAGCTGAGCTACGTTGTCATGGAAGAGAACTGTATGCAGCAATAAAGACCAGGACAAATCTTACTGGGTGGAACTATGGAGTCAGTACAGAAAGTGTGACACAGATACTGTAACCCACACTTAGTCCCAACAGTGGGATTTGCTTCAACACCCAATCTGCTGGAAGAACTCATCTTACCTTAAACCTATGCCAGCATCTGTGGGAGGAAAGGAATTGTCGACATTCAGGGTTTTGACTTGAAACATCGACAATTCCTTTCCTAGAGTCAAAGAGTCTTTTGGCATGGAAACAGGTCAACTTGTCCATGCCAACTATGTTGCCCAGCGAGCTGGTCCCATCTGCCCGCATTTGGCTCATAGCCCTCTAAACCTCTCCTATTCATGTACTTATCTAGATGGCTTTTAAATGTTGCTAATGTGCCCGCCTCAACCACTATATCTGGCAGCTCATTCCAAATACGCACCACCCTTTGCGTGAAGAAGCTGCCCCTGATGTCCCTTTTAAATCTCTTGCCTCTGATCTTAAACCTCTGCCCTCTTGTTTTTAGCACCCCCCTCCCTGAGAAAAAGACTGTGTGTTTTCACCTTGTCTATGTCCCCTCATGGTCTTATCAGGTCACCCCTCAGGTCGTTCCAGGGGATGGAAAACACTTCCCACAGATGTTACTCAACCTGTTGAGTTCTTCCAGCAGATTATTTATTGCTCCAAATTCCAACATCTGCAGTCGCTGGTTCTCCGGTGGGATTTGCTTGTTGGCAATGAGGAGGGTGTGTGATTAATTAATGATCATTGCACCTATTTACCAAGATTAGGGCAGTGAGGATCAATTATTTAACTGATCAAGCATGATCTTACAAACAGCAGAGCCAGCTGGAGGAGCTCTGTGGTCCAACCTTTATATTTCATGTTGCTGTGGGACAAAATCAATTTGTGGATGAACACAGTGAAAATACTTAGTCCGAAAACATAAGTTATTTTATGAAATATATATTCATGTGGAATTTGAACTGTTGCAGTGTTTGTAATTTAGTTATCAGAACTGATTAATGTAGGAGCATTCACAGCTTTAAACGGAGTGAACCAGACAATTAAAAAACTGTTTAGGTTCAAACTAAGTCTGCAAGGCAGAATTACAATCCAAGCGACTGTCAGCGATTATTCTGCATAAAACAGACAGCACAATTGTAACGTGCCAGAGCTGGACTCTTATCGAAAGGAAAATATAAATTATTTTCTCTGGCTTGTAAGAATTTAAATGGCAGGAAGTCTTTGCTATTTGACAGTTAATTTAGTTTTGGTGAAATTATAAACAAGTCACTTGAAAATGTAAGTTTTTTTGTACAAATCTATTAGTCATATGACTTTTATTAAAGGGAAGTTTGTTCGATAAAATATTAAAACTGCTGTCTAGACATAGACATAGAACAGTACAGCACAATACAGGCCCTTTGGCCCACAATGTTGTGCTGACCTTTAAACCTCGCCTAAGACTATCTAATCCCTTCCTCCCACATATCCCTCTATTTTAAATTCCTCTAGATCTATGCTTATTTAATTTCTATTGTTGGAATCTTGCTCATTTGTTAAGTTTACTTGCAGCATTGAACAATCACATTAAACGTTTGAAGCTCTGTATTTCCCTCAGGGAGGGCACAGAGCATTCCACATTTCCTCAGTCTGCATTGTTGCTTTGATATCTTCACTGTAGTCAAGGTAATTTGCAGTCCATATGCCAATGCCACGAAGTCTCAGCTTCTTCAAGAAAGACAACTTCATTGAAATGCTCTCTGGATCATCGTACCAGACCTCGTGGTAATTCTTACCATCCTGTCACAGAACCAGAGAGAGTTACACAGTTAGAAGCCAACATTGGGTCAGCGTGCAGTTCCATGCACAGTGCTGACTTTATCAGAACTTTTCAAGACACATTAAACCTGCAAGAAAAGAGAACAGTGGTTGGATTCAGGGAAGAAAAGGCAAACACTTGAATATTCTGAACTGAAGATGCAATGAGGAGGTGTACAGGAGTGAGATAGATCAGACGGTTGAGTGGTATTACAACAACAACCTCACACTCAATGTCAGCAAGGCCAAGGAACTGATTGTGGACTTCAGGAAAGGGAAGTCAGGAGAACACACACCAGTCCTCAATGAGGGGTCAGCGGTGGAAAGGGTGAGCAACTTCAAGTTCCTGGGCATCAACATCTCAAAGGAACTATCCTACGCCCAACACATTAATGCAATCATGAAGAAGGCACTTTGTTGGGAGTTTGAGGAAATTTGGTATGTCACCAAAGATTCTTACAAATTTCTATTGATGTAAGATGGAGAGCATTCTGACTGGTTGCATCACCGCCTGGTATGGAGGCTCCAATGCACAGGACCACAAGAGGCTGCAGAGGGTTGTAGAGTCGGCCAGCTCCATCACGGGCACAACCCTCCCCACCATCGAGGACGTCTTCAAGAGGTGGTGCCTCAAGAAAGTGGCCTCCATCACTAAGGGCCCTCACCATCCGGAACATGCTCTCTTCTCGTTACTGCCATCGGGGAGGAGGTACAGGAGCCTGAAGACCCACACTCAATGATTAAGAAACAGCTTCTTCCCCTCCGCCATCAGATTTCTGAATGGTCCATGAACCCATGAACACTACCTTGTTATTCCTTTCTTTGCAATATTTATTTATTTTTGTAACTTATAGTAATTTTATACCTTTGCATTGTACTGCTGCCACAAAACAACACATTTCACAACACATAAGTCAGTGACAATAAATCTGATTTTGATTCTGAAAAGGAGTATGAAAACTACAGAAATCTTACCAACACTTTCAGGTCTACAAAGTATTTTAGCATGTTTACATTGGTACAAAACATCATTAAAATGGAAATAATTTCTGGAAAAGCACTTACCACTCACTGAGATCACAGGACCTCAAATGTGAATAACTATCAAGTTTTTCAATTACTTAGATTGATAACTGTTAACGTCAGTACAAGTACAGACATGAGAATACATCAGGAAACAAAAATGCATTAATTATTCCATAAAGATATCTTTTATCTAAATTAAAAATTCATCCACTTGAGTGGTAAGTTTTAAAAACGTTGGTTGAAAGAATGATGTAGGAGGAAGGCTTCACTTATGAAACACCGGGAAAGAGGCATTTATCCATTTATCCAAGAGGGATTTACCTCAAACAACGCAATGGAGTACAAGGAAGAACATACAGCCTAGTGACATGGTGTCTAGACAACAAACTCTCCCTCAATGTCAGCAAAAAATGGAGCTGGTCATTGACTTCAGGAAGCGGGGTGGAACACATGCCCCTGTCTGTACCAGTGGTGCAGAGGTGGAGATGGTTGAGAGCTTCAAGTTCCTAGGTATAAGTATCAACAACAATTTGTCCTGGTCCAACCATGTAGACACTATGGCCAAGAAAGCTCACCAGCACCTCTACTTCCTCAGAAAGCTATAGAAATTTGGCATGTCCCCTTCGACACACCCCAATTTCTATCTGTGTACCATAGAAAGCATCCTATCTGGATGCATCATGGCTTGGTATGGCAACTGCTCTGCCCAGGACTGCAAGAAACTGCAGAGAGTTGTGGACACAACTCAGTCAATCAGGAAAACTAGCCTTCCCTTGTCTCCTCTCGGGTCCACATACCCGCTGGCTTGGGAAAGCAGCCAACATAATATAAGACACAACCCCTTGCCCCCACTCATCCTCTGTTCTCCCCCCTTCCACTGGGCAGAAGATACAAGAGCTTGAGAGCATGTACCACCAGGCTAAAAGACAAATTCTATCCCACTGTTATAAGACTCTTGAATGGACCTTTTGTACAATGAAGGTGGACTCCTGACCTCACAATCTACCTCATCATGGCCCTCTCACCTGCATTGCACTTTCTCTGTAACTGTAATTGCAACATTATATTCTGCACACTGTTATTGTTTTCCTATTGTACTACCTTGATATATTTCTGTATGGAATGATCTGTCTGGATGGCACACATGGTGTATCTCAGTCCAGGTGCAGGTAGATGGGACTAGGCAGATCAGGTCAGCATGGACTGGATGGGCTGAAGGGCCTGTTTCTGTGCTGTAGTATCTATGACTCTATGACTCTATGTGACAATGATAAAACCAATTACCAACTGAGCTAATTACCATTTACCATTCAGGTGCGCATTGAGACCCAGTGTTGTGAGGAATTAAATAATTCCATCAGCCGATGGGACTTTAAACCAATGAAGAGGAGGGAGAGTTCAGGTTTGGAAAAATCATGTTTGAAGAGAAAAAACAAGTTGTAGATAAAATAAATTAGAAAGGGGCAGGAATTTTAATAATAGCAATCCTGCATTAAAGTGACTAACACCATGTCAGAGTAAACAAGCTTGTTTTGGTATTGGTATTGGTATTGGTTTATTATTGTCGCTTGTACCGAGGTACAGTGAAAAACTTGTCTTACAAACCGATCGTACAGGTCAATTAATTTCTTTGTAATACAAAGGAAGGAAATAAACTGAAAATCAAAAAAGAAATACTTCCCCATCTCACTTCCACTCTGTCTGTGATCTGCTGCACCATTAGAGGAAAGCTCAGCGCAAACTTGAGAACCTCACCTTCCATCTTGGCACATTGCAGCCATCTAGACTCAATACTGGGTTCTTCAAGAGAAGGGAATGCCCCCTTAGTTTCTGCCTGTATCAGGACATTTCTGCCAGGCATCCATTTGTGATCTTGTCATAGAGTACTCTCTCCATTAGTATGGTCTAGCCCATAGCCCTGTTGTAGAAACACATAGCACGTATAAAGAAGTATCATCGGATTCTACCTGTAACAGATAGAATTTGGTTTCAGGGATATTCGTTTTGCTCTCCTACCTTCCCTCCTACTGAAAACTAACTTGTTTTCTCTCTTTCCCAGTTCAAAAGGCCTTTGACCTGAAATGTTAACTCTCTCTTTCCACAGAAGCTGCTCGACCTGCTGAGGTTTTCTGAGCATCTTCTGATTTTTAAAGGCAATGAGCTAAGGCCACATCAGAGGAAATTAGCGATGCTAAAATTAAAGGCACTGGATATGAGTTCATAAACCTTTTATAACAAACTTGGGTTGTTTTCTCTGGAGTGTTGGAAGTTGAGGGGAGGCCTGAGAGAAGTTTGTAAAATTATGAGAGACATGGAAAGGGTAGACAGTCAAAATCTTTTTCCCGGAGTGGAAATGTCAAATGCAAGAGGGCATAACTTTAAGATGAGAGGGGGCAAGTATAAAGCAGTGGTGCAGGACAGATTTTTTTACATGGAGAGCAGTGGGTATCTGGAACAGGCTACTTGGGGATGTGGTGGAAGCAGGTATGACAGTGACGTTTAAAAGGCTTTTAGGCACAATGAATATGCAGGGAGCGGAGGGATATTTCTTCATGTGCAGGCAGAAGGAATTAATTCATTTGCATTACCAGGTAGACAAAGTAACGGGGGCTTTCCACACACCATCCCAGAATCTGCCAGCGATTGACCTTGCCAGAAGATACATGATCGTTTTGTAACTGAGTGGAGTTGCCAGATAATGACTGCAAGAGATACTGTTCTGAGAAAGATTTTCCAATTCGCAAGAGCCGATCTGAAAAATACAAAACAAAGTTTCACTTGTGAATGAGTTGCTCTAATAATATAGTAAAATGCAAGTGTAGCGGTTAGCGTAACAATATTACAGCACCAGAGACCCGGGTTCAATTCCGGCCACTGCCTGTATGGAGTTTGTACATTCTCCCTGTATCTTGCGTTGGTTTCCTCCGGGTGCTCTCCTTTCCTCCCACATTCCAAAGACGTACGGGTTAGGAAGTTGCGGGCGTGCTATGTTGGCGCCGGAAGTGTGGCGACACTTGCGGGCTGCCCCCAGAACACTCTACGCAAAAGATGCATTTCACTGTGTGTTTCGATGTACATGTGACTAATAAAGAAATCTTGTCTTATCTAATCTTACCTTATTCACCTGTCTGGGGCTCAATCAGGATCCAAAGGCCAATTGACCAAACAGTTCCACTGACAGAGGTTTGTTAGACAGTGGTAATGAAGGTTGGAGAACCAAAGACAAAGGAAGAGATTTCAAACGCTGATCAGCAGTGAGTGGAGTGGAGTGGTGGAGGAGGTTCAGTGGGTGTGCACTTCCCCTCGCACTCATCGTCAGCAAGACCAAGGAACTTCAGGAAGAGGAAGTCGGGAGAACACACACCAGTCCTCACTGAGCGGTCAGCGGTGGAAAGGGTGAGCAGCTTCAAGTTCCTGAGCGCCAACATCACAGAGGACCTATCTTGGGCCCAACACATTGATGCAATCACGAAGAAGGCACGCCAGCGACTCTACTTCATTAGGAGTTTGAGGAGATTCGGTATGCCACTGAAGACTCTTGCAAATTTCTACAGATGTACGGTGGAGAGCATTCTGACTGGTTGCATCACCACCTGGTACGGAGGCTCCAATGCGCAGGATCACAAGAGGCTGCAGAGGGTTGTAGACTCAGCCAGCTCCATCATGGGCACAACCCTCCCCGCCATCGAGGACATCTTCAAGAAGTGGTGCCTTCACCACCCGGCACACACCCTCTTCTCATTACTACCATAGGGGAGGAGGTACAGGAGCCTGAAGACCCACACTCAGTGATTCAGGAACAGCTTCTTCCCTTCCGCTATCAGATTTCTGAATGGTCCACGAACCCATGAACACTACCTCGTTATTCCTCTTTTGGACTATTTATTTATTTTTGTAACTTGTAGTAATTTTTATGTCTTTACGTCTTGCACTGTACTGCTGCTGCAAAACAACAAATTTCACAACGTATGTCAGTGATAATAAATCTGATTCTGATTCCGATTGTGGCTTGTTCCCATGATCCCATAACCAATGGGATGGATTATAGAAAATACTTGTTTTGCAGACTTGAAAGTTGCAGTTAATGAGCTAGACTAGGTAAGGTAGGGAATGGAAATGAGAGGAACATACATTTAGAACAGATTATGAGGATGTTGATGAGGCTGCATTTGGAATATTGTGTTCAGTTTTGTTCACCCTGCTATAGGAAAGATGTCATTAAGATGGACAGAGTGCAGAGGAGATTTATGAGGATGTTGCCAGGACCTGAGGGACTGAGTTATGGAGAGAGGTTGAACAAGCTGGGACTTTATTCACTGAAGAGTAGAAGAATGAGGGGTGATCTTATAGAAGTGTATAAAATTATGAGGGGCATGGATAGGGTGAACGCACAGAGTATTTTTCCCAAGGCTGGCGAATCAGCCAGAGGACATAAGTTTAAGGTGAGTGGGGAGAGATTTAACAGAACCTGAGGGGCAACTTTTTTCACCCAGAGGGTGGTGAGTACATGGAACGAGCTGCCAGAGGAAGTGGTTGAGGCAGGGACATCAACAACATTTAAAAGGCACTTGGACAGGTACATGGGTAGGAAAGGTTTAGAGGGACATGTGCTAAAGGCAGGTGAATGGGACTATTTTAGATGGGAATCTTGGATGGCTTGGACCAGTTGGGTTGAAGGGCCTGTTTCCGTGTTGTGGGACTATGACTCTTGTTGACAGCTTGTTTTTTGCTGTAAATTAAGCCAGGTGGAATCCTGATGTTGTGTCAATATGAACTCTGGCTGAAAAAAGGGCAAGATTATGTCTGGTTTCCCAGCTACAGGAAAGATGTCATTAAGGTGGAAAGGGTGCAGAATGTTGCCGGGACTGGAGGGCTTGGGGTATAAGGAGACACCGGACAGGCTGGGACTTTTACCCCTGAAGTGTAGGAGGCTGAGGGGTGACCTTACGGAGGTATGTAAAATCAAGCTGAGTGCACTCAGTCTTTTCCCCAGGGTAGGGGAGTCTAAAACTAGAGAGCACAGGTTTAAGGTGAGACGGGAAAGATTTAAAGGGGACCTGAAGGGCAAGTGGGTATATGGAACGAGCTGCCAGAAGAATTGGTAAAGGCAGGGACAATTACACTGTTTCAAGGACACTTGGACGGGCACACAGATAGGGAAGGTTTAGAGTGATATGGACCAAATGTAAACAAATGGGACTAGCTCAGGTAGACAACTTGGTCAGTATGGATGAGTTGTGCTGAAGGGCCTGTTCCCGTGCTGTATTACTCTAGCACCCCATGACTCTCTGCATGCAGATGTAATTGAAATAATATGGAATACATATGGATAAAAATGGGAAGTCGTCTATGGATCCATCACATTAATAAATGTGGTCTACACAGTGGGAGAGAGGATGAGGGAAGTATATGCAGACAAATTAGGGAAATTAATACAAAATATGAACTAATTATCAAGGGAATAGGGAGATGAAAATACAGGCAGTCTCTGGGTTACATATGGGTTCTGTTCCTGAGAACTGTAATTAGCCAATTTCTCTGCAAGTCAGAAAAGTCTATTTTCTATCGTAATCCATATCATATCGCTCTACATACACTTGCTATAGTTCTTTCATTTCATCGAATATTCACTCTAACGCTACCCATAATTAAACTAATGGAATATACACTGTACCCGGGCATTGAGCATCGATGGAGCAGACAGAAGCATAGACAGGGTAGACAGTCAGAATCTGTTCCCCAGGGTAGAAATGTCAAACCCCAGAGGACACGCTTTTTGTTAGAGGGGGAGGTTTAAAGGTGACGTGAGGGGCAAGTTTTTTACTCAGAGAGTGGAAGGTGCCTGGAATGGGTCACCAGGGGTAGTAGTGCAAGCAGGCAGTTTGGTGGAGTTTCAGAGGCTTTTAGACAGACACATGAATATGAAGGGAATTGAGGGATGTGGATGATACACAGGGGGAGGACATTTAGTATAAATTGGCATCAAGATTGGCACAGCATCATGGGCTGAATGGCCTGTCCCGTGCTGGACTGTTCTATGTTCTCTAGAATCAACACCATGAAACATTTTATTATTATTATTATTATTATTATAGTGGTTAGTCTAACGCAGCGCCAGCGACCCGGGTTCAATTCCCGCCGTTGTCTGTAAGGAGTTTGTACATTCTCCCCGTGTCTGCGTGGGTTTCCTCCGGGTGCTCCGGTTTCCTCCCACATTCCAAAGACGTAACGGTTAGGAAGTTGTGGGCGTGCTATGTTGGCACCGGAAGCGTGGCGACACTTGCGGGCTGCCCCCAGAACACTCTGCACAAAAGATGCATTTCACTGTGTGTTTCAATGTACATGTGACCAATAAATAAATATCTAAATATTATTATTACTATTAGCTTGAAAAATGCTTTATAAATGTATGGGAGAACTTGTGTAAGAAGTTGGATTTCCGTAAGTCAGGTCTTCCATAACCTGGGGAAAAGCATTGAAAATAAATTACCACAGAACATAAAATAAAATGATTAATACTCAAAAGGATTAGAGGGCATGAGCTATAAGGAGAGTTTGAACAAACTTGGGTTGTTTTCCCTGGAGCGGCGCAGGCTGAGGGGAGACCCGATAGATGTTTATAAGATTATGAGAGGCATAGGTATACAGCTAGCATCTTTTTCCCAGGGTCAAAATGTCTAATACTGGAGGATATGCATTTAATGTGAGAGAGGTAAGTTCAAAGGAGATGTGCGGGGCAAGTTTTTGACACAGAGAGTGGTGGGTGCCTGAAGTGCACTGCCAGGGGTGGTGGTGGAGGCAGATACAATAGAGGCATTGAAGAGACTCTTAGATAGGCACATGGATGTGCAGAGAATGGAGGGAGATGGACATTGAGTAAGCGGAAGGGATTAGTTCAGTTAGGCATCTTAATTACTAATTAGTTTGGCACAACATTGTGGGCTGAAGGGCCTGTTCCTTGTCTGTACTGTTCTATGTTCTATGTTCTATGTTCTATGTAAGTGTGACTTGTTTTCACAGATTAGTGGCAAACACAGTCTGCTCCATGCTGTGCTGTTAAAAAGCTTAAGGCTGGAATAAGTTTCCGAAGTAGTCCACCAGCAGAAAAAATCCTGTGTTGTTCCAAAGTATGGTGAAGTATTCTGATGGGACAGTTAACGTGCCAGAGGAATAAGCTTCAGGTGAACTGATTTCACTTCCATTTCCTGTGCAATTAAAAAAAGAGTCTCTTCTCCAGAAGTCAAAGCCACAATAAAATTGACAGCAAAAGTGTCTTAGATATAACCAACACCTTACCTCAAGAAAGCGCTGGCAAGTATAGTCATAACCAAACCAAGCAACGCCCATCACCAGCTTTCTGGAGTCAATGCCCAGTTTGATATAAGCCAAGATACCTGAAAGGACAAGTTGAATAATTTGGATCTCAGTCAGTATTGTGAGGCAGTGAGGCTGAAGGTCTCACTGAACATACCTGATAAAACATGGTGATAGGAAGCACTTGACCTTGCAACATAACCGTCCCGCATATCATTTGGAATATCAAAGGATGCCACAAATAAAATGTCACAGGCCCTTGAAACGGCTAAAAAGTCAATCATCGCTCATCGTCACAGTGTGGAGACCAAGGCACATTGAATGAGACCTGAGGGCCAAGTGTAACAAGAAGTGAATTTCAGTTCCTACTTCATCGGTATTGGTATTGGTTTATTATTGTCACTTGTACTGAGGTACAGTGAAAAACTTGTCTTGCACACCGATCGTACAGGTCAATTCATTACACAGTGCAGTTACATTGGGTTAGTACAGAGTGCATTGATGTAGTACAGGTAAAAACAGTAACAGTGCAGAGTAAAGTGTCACAGCTACAGAGAATGTGCAGTGCAACTCATGTTAGATTTTAGCTGCTCTCCTGACTCACCCGTGCTTCACAGGAGCTGTGTGTATGAAGGGCTTCAGAGTTGGTAACGTTGAAGCGAGAGGGAAAGGAAGTGGGGACAATAGTCGGTCTGAATTAACATGATTCCTGAACAAGACATTAATCCAGTTGGATTCACACCATTCATCATCCTCCTCAGTCCAACGACCCCTCTCCCAAAGGGTTCAAATTCCGTACAATCCCAGCTCCTGTCCTTGCTCAACCTTTGCACCGTCCCGGATCAGGTTCCCAAACAGCAATCCGATGGTTCCTTTGATGCTCCCACGTCCCTGACCTAGTGATACTGGGGGTAAACTGCACCTTCACAATCCCAGCTGAGACCTGATAACCCAGCACAGACCAGGGTCTGTACATCTCACAGAATCACTGGCTTAACCACCAGGCACAGTAGAGGCACAGCTCAGGAATGAGATCCCTCCATCCCAAGTGGCAAAGCTCTGGGTGTGAGCACTTTTAACAATAAGATGTTTCTTTCTACCATCACACTGTTAAATGCAGTGAGCACTTTCTTTACAGGCTTGGTTAATGCTCCATCAAATTTCAATCTAAGCCACTGATGTCAACCTTGGGATATTTCTGAATGATTTTAAAGGACACAATGCAGGTAGAAGTCTGCCTTCCCTCTATGAATGGACTTAATTCAATGAATAAAGTTTCTTCCCGACAGCCATAGAGTCAGAATTCACAGCTCCAAACTCAACCATAATTCAAGCAACCTTGTAGCTTGTCACGAACCAGCAAAAAAAGAAACACACTGAGCATGATTTAGTGTTAAAAACTATTTTATTAATCACTACTTATGATAATACATAAAATAAAAGTAAAAATGTTAGTATGTTAGGATTCAAAAATGTTAAACCTTGAACGTTAACCCCAAAACTAAACTCTTCGTGTGTGTGTTGTGGACAAAGTCCAAAACTCCAAGTTCCGGAATGGTTCTTAAAGTTCAGTTCCACAAGCCATAAGGTGAAACATGAGCAAGGGCTTCTTCAACAACCAACTGTTGTCTTAAGATAAGACGTAGACGTAGAGAAACATAGAGAAAGTAAATACGAAATCCAAAATGTTCTAACGATGGAAACCCAAACGACACTCCAGTGTTTACTCAGTAGTGACTTCCTCACCCCGAAAAGCATCCAAATCGTGGTCGTCCACACACAAATACCTGTTTCTTTCTACAGGTCAGCAACAAAGTGAACTCCACTGGATTACTTCCAACTTCCATACATGGATTTCAGTGGCAGACACAGTTATAGTTTCTCATCCATCGATAGAGAAAACTAGCAGGCTGGTGTCTCTCTCCCTTCTCTCTCTCTCTCTCTCTCTCCTATTGCTTCTAACTTCTTCAACAACGTCATTACGTCCTTTATCTTCTATTGATGGAAGCACGCCCCACACACACATACACACACACTCTCTATCTTAAAGGGACTTTCACTGAGTCCGTGACAAGCTAAGTGCACCAATAAACTGTAGCCAACAACTATGACGGCAATTGACTTATTCACATAAATATCCATGATCCTTTGTTATTAAAGTATGTCCCTTTACCTGAGATCCAGGTATTTTTTGGTGGAAAGCCTCTGTGAGAGCTTGAACAAATTCAGGTACCATGCTATAAAGATCAGGTGTTGTAATAATATCTTTGTGCAGTTGCAAATTGATACCATCCGTAAAGCGACTTTTTATCTTATTGATCCATTTGTTCAGAGTCCCACTGTATGAGAGATGTTGCTTATGTATTTCATCTGATGGATTGGTAAAGAAACAGCATAAATTATTCACAGAACAGTTGTGTTCCAAGATCTGTTTCAATTTGTATGATTGAATTGTCAACATTAGTTGGGATGTCAGAGAGGATGATCTAAATGAGATGGGCATTTACCACGGCCTCTCACAGTGGTGTTGAAAAATGTCCTGTCTTGCTTGTACTGAATGAGTCATTAACATAGAGTCCTACAGCACAGAGGCCTTTTGGTCCTTCTTGTCCATGCCGACTGAGCTGTCTATCCACACTAATCTCATTTTCCGCTTCTTGGTCCATATCCCTTTATTCCTTTCCAATCCATGGACCTGTCCAAATGCTGTGGTTGTACCTGCCTCCCTCACCTCCTCTGGCAGCTGGTTCCATACATCCACCATCCTCCACGTGAAAAACCTGCCCCTCTCAGGTCCCCTTTAAATATTTCCCCTCTCAACTTAAACCTACAGTTTTAGACTCTTCTACCCTTGGACTGTCCGCCCTATCAGTATTTTATAAACCTCCATCAGGTTCCCCCTCAGCCTCCTGCGCTTCAGTGAGAACAATCCCAGCCTATCCAGTCTCTCCTTGTAACTACAGCTCTCCACGCCTGGCACCATTCTGGTGACTCTCCTTCCAGCGCAATCACATCCTTTCCATCATGTGGGGATCAGAACTGCATACAATATTCCTCAAGGGACCTAGCTTATGTCTTGCACACTGCAACATGATATCCAGTCTCTTAAACTCAGTCCCCGTGACTTGAAGACAAAAAGAAGCTAAATACCTTCTTCACTACCCTGCCCACCTGTGTCACCATTTTCAGGGAGCTATGACTTGCACCCCAAGGTCCCTCTGTACATCAACAATTCTGAAGTCCCTGCCATTTACTGTACATGTCCAGCAAGTGTTAGGTGACCCAAATGCATTACTTTGCACTTGTTCGGATTAAATTCCGTCTGCCACTGCTCTGCCCAACTTCCGAGCTGATTGATGTCCGTCTGTATCATGAGGTAACCCACCTCACTCTCCACAACTCCACCAGTCTCCATATCATCGGCAAATCTACTTACCGGTGGCTCTGACATCCATCATCATGAAATGCTTTGAGAGTCTGGTCATGGCACGCATCAACACCAGCCACCCAGACAACCTCGACCCACTGAAATTCACCTACCACTGAAACAGGTCTATAGCAGACGCCATCCCCCTGGCCCTACACTCATCTCTGGAGCATCTGGACACTAAAGATACCTACATTAGACTATTGTCTATTGACTACAGCTCTGCCTTCAATACTATAATTCCAAGCAAACTCATCACCAAACTCCAAGACCTGGGACTCAACACTTCCTTTCACAACTGGATCCTTGACTTCCTGACCAGCAGACTGCAATCAGTGAGGATAGGCAGCAAAACCTCTGGCACGATTATTCTTAACACTGGTGCCCCACAAGGCTTCGTCCTCAGCCCTCTACTCTACTCCCTATACACTCACGACTGTGTGGCCAGATTCTGCTCTAACTCCATCTACAAGTTTGCAGATGATACCACCATTGTAGCCCGTATCTCAAACAGAGATGAGTCGGAGTACAGGAAGGAGATAGAGAGCTTAGTGACATGGTATCATGACAACAATCTTTCCCTCAATGTCAGCAAAACAAAAGAGCTGGTCATTGACTTCAGGAAAGGGGGCAGTGTACATGCACCTGTCTACATCAACAATGCTGAGGTCGAGAGGGTTGAGAGCTTCAAGTTCCTGAGAGTGACCATCACCAATAGCCTGTCCTGGTCCAATCATGTAGATGCCACGGCCAAGAAAGCTCACCAGTGCCTCTACTTCCTCAGGAGGCTAAAGAACTTTGGCATGGCCCCATTCACACTCACCAACTTTTACCGATGCACCATAGAAAGCATTCTATCTGGATGTATCACGGCTTGATACGGCAACTGCTCTGCCCAGGACCGCAAGAAACTGCAGAGAGTTGTGGACACAGCCCAGCACATCATGGACACCAGCCTCCCCTCCATGGACTCTGTCTACACTTCTCGCTGCCTCGGTAAAACAGCCGACATAATCAAAGACCCCACCCATCGCGGACTCTTTCCCCAGCTATCCCCTTGCTTCTAATATATTTATAAAATGTTTTTGAATTCTCTTTAATTCACCCAGCAGCAGCCACACCTTTCTGCTTTCCACAGGGGCCAGTCCCTCTGTGACTCGCTGGCCTGCTCATCCCTCTCCACCCACCTCTTCCCCACGCCTGACACCTTCACCTGCAACTGTAGGAGCTGTAATACCTCTCCCTCCAACCCCTCCCTCACCACCATCCAGGGACCTGAACAGCCCTTCCAGGTGAGGCAAGGGTCGACGTGCACCTCCTCCAACCTTGTCCACTGAGCTCGGTGCTCCTGATGTGGCCTCCTCTACATCGGTGAGACAAAGCACAGACTGGGCAACTGCTTGGCCGAGCACCTACGCTCTGTCCGCAATGACAATCCCGAGCTCCCAGTCGCGTGTCATTTCAATTCTCTTTCCCATTCCGACCTGTCTGTCCTCAGCCTCCTCCACTGCCAGACTGAGGTCAAACACAAGCTAGAAGAACAACACCTCATGTTCCTCCTGGGTCGTCTACAACCCAATGGTATGAACATTGAATTCTCCAATTTCAGGTAACTCACATCCCCTGTGGTCTTTCCTCTCTTCTTCTGATCCATAGGTCCTCTTACACACCCATCTTTCCACACCCCCTCCCCACTCCTCTGTCTCCCACTTTCTCTCCCCTCCCCCACCTGGTTCCATCTGTCCGTCACTCACACACGCCACCCACTGGGTCCCCTGCCTCCTCCCCCCCACTGTTCCCATTTCCCACCAACCCTCCCTTATCTGGTTCCATGCTCGAGATTCCACCTCCTGCAGCCCTTTGTCGTCTCCACCTCCCATCCTCTGTTGCTCACTCCACCCCTCCCTTCCCCACTGGACCAATTAATTATTGGTTTATTATTGTCACTTGTACCGAGGTACAGTGAAAAACTCGTCTTGCATACCGATCGAACAGATCAATTCATTACAGCAGTGCATTGAAGTAGTACAGGGTAAAACAATAACAGAAAGCAGAATAAAGCATCACAGTTACAGAGAAAGTGCAGAGCAGGCAGACAATAAGGTGCAAGGTCATAACAAGGTAGATTGTGAAGTCAAGAATCTACCTTGTCCTACCAGGGGACTGTTCAATAGTCTTATAACAGTGGAGTAGAAGCTGTCCTTGAACCTCAACAGCTAAACCAGTTTACCAATTTAAAACTCAAACCAATTTCAATTAAACTTTTCAGTGAGGAATCACAATATTTGTTCATCCTTTTCGTGTACTTACCATAAAATACAAGTCGAGTGTTATGTGCATGAGAGATACACAGAAGCTCAAAGTCGTACAAATCAGACGTGACAAAAGTTGTGATCTTTGACCAGTCATAATCCTTCCATTCCTGTCCTCTGTCATGGAAAACAACAACCTGGCAGACAGACAGAGATGTGAAGGCCATTTAATGTATCCATTTTCCCAATTAATATCACTTACTCAGGGTCAGAGGTAAGGAGGTGGTGATTAACATGAACTAGCATGAATTAAATCTGAAATCTTCAACTATATAACAATTGTCAAGTCATTTTTCACTTGACACGCAAGCAACTGCAGATGCCACAAACAATCTGCTGGAGGAACTCAGCAGGTGGAGGAGCATCTGTTGGGGGGGAAGGGATTCTTGACTCAGGTTCTGAAACGTCAACAGTTCTTTTCCCCCCACAGATGCTGCTCGACCTGCTGAGTTCCTCCAGCAGATTATGTGTTGCTTCATTTTCCACTGTTGAGATAAATAACTGAGTAAAGTCTAACAAGGTTCCTTCACTGTAATCATGACTGTCGTGACAGTGTGTCTAACAGGTCTAATCTTACTTTCATTGCCTGGAACTCCAGGAATGTTAACTGTCATTTAGGAATTAATGTTCCTTGAATATTGCATGGTATTAAACAGTGAGTGATGAGTGATTCTGCACCTTGGGAAATAATTTCAAATTAAATTAAAAACTTTTGTCATACAGAACAAAATGAAATCCAATTCCCACATAGAGATGGACTCACAAGTATCGGATTATAATTGGTAATTGATTTGTTATTGTAAAAGTCAAAGTCAAGTTTATTGTCACATGCACAAGTCCATAGAACATAGAACAATTACAACACAATTCAAGCCCTTCGGCCCACAAAGCTGTGCCGAACATGTCCCTACCCTAGAAATTACTACGCTTACCCATAGCCCTCTATTTTACTCAGCTCCATGTACCTATTCAACAGTCTCTTGAAAGACCCTATCATATCCGCCTCCACCCCCGTTGCCAGCAGCCCATTCCACACACTCACCACTCTCTGAGTAAAAAACTTACCTCTGACATCTCCTCTGTACCTACTCCCCAGCACCTTAAACCTATGTCCTCTTGTGGCCACCAATTCAGCCCTGAGGAAACGCCTCTGACTATCTACCCTATCAATACCTCTCATCATCTTATACACCTCTATCAGGTCCCCCCTCATCCTCCGTCTCTCCAAGGAGAAAAGGCCAAGTTCCCTCAACCTGCTTTCATAAGGCATGCTCCGCATCCCAGGCAGCATCCTTGTAAATCTCCTCTGCACCCTCTCTATGGCTTCCACATCCTTCCTGTAGTGAGGCGACCAGAACTGAGCACAATACTCCAAGTGGGGTCTGACCAGGGTCCTATATAGCTGCAACAATACCTCCCGGCTCCTAAGTTCAATTCCACAATTGATGAAGGACAATACACCATATGCCTTCTTAACCACAGTCAACCTGCGCAGCCGCTTTGAGCGTCCCATGGACTCGGACCCCAAGATCCCTCTGATCCTCCACACTGCCAAGAGTCCTACCATTAATACTATATTCCGCCAACATATTTGACCTACCAAAATGAACCACTGCGCACTTATGCACCATGTGTGCACAGGTGCAATGAAAAACTTACTTGCAGCAGCATCACAGGCACAGAGCATCAAATAAGCAGCGTTCACAAGAAAAACATCAATTAAATAATTTTTTACAAGAAGGAACAAAATTAGAACAAGAAAAAACAAACTCCATTTTAGTGCAATGTGATCAGAGTGGTCACAGTGTTGCTAAACTGCAGTGATCAGGGTTTTGCCGGTTGGTTCAAGAACCGAATGGTTGAAGGGAAGTAGCTGTTCCTGAACCTGGTGGTGTGGGACTTCGGGCTTCTGTACTGAGATACAGTGAAAAACTTTTGTTTGGGTGCCATCCAGACAGATCATTCCATACATAAGTAGTACAGAAGGAAGAAAAAACAAAATGCAGAATATAGTCTTACTGTTACGGAGAAAGTGCAGTGTATTTCTACACTGACCTGCAGCACGCCACAAACCTCACCCATCCTCGGTGACAACCCATAGACGTCAGGCCATTTCTGACGTACAGGCCGGTCAACAAACCCTTCCCCCTGTACCTCATGCTGGAACCTCAGAAGTTCTCTCTGTCCTCCTCCTGACCGCCAGCCTGGTCCAGTCTGTGTACCTTCAATGCAAGACAAGCGCTCTCCTCACTACCTTCAATGCAAGTCAAGCGCTCTCCTCACCCACCAGGCTGAGTCGGGGTGTAAAGAACCCAGAATCTCTGAGGGGAGAATGTCTGAGACCCCTGTCTGCTGAGCGACATGCTGTCGGGAACACTGCCCCAGCACTTTCAACCAGAGTAAGTTGGAGGGAAAAACAAACTGCTGGAGGAACTCAGCAGGTCGAGCAGCATCTGTAGAGGCAGAGGGATGGTTGACATTTCAGGCCAAGACCCTGCACCAGTGCTGGTGAGCAATCCTGTTTGTTCCCTCAGCTGTTTGTTTTATAAGATAAGATTTCTTTATTAGTCACATGTACGTCCAAACACACAGTGAAATGCATCTTTGGCATAGAGTGTTCTGGGGGCAGCCCGCAAGTGTCGCCACGCTTCTGGCACCAACATAGCACGCCCACAACTTCCTAACCCGTACGTCTATGGAATGTGGGAGGAAACCGGAGCACCCGGAGGAAACCCACACAGTCACGGGGAGAACGTACAAACTCCTTACAGACAGTGGCTGGAATTGAACCCGGGTCGCTGGCACTGTAAAGCGTTACGCTAACCGCTACACTACCTCCCAATTCCAGCATCTGCAGCCTCCCTTTTGTCTCCAGAGTAGGCAGGAGGCCGTAGCTCCCACACTGATGCTCTGTTGCTGCGGAGGACTCTTAAAGCCGCCACTTCCAGTCAACTAACTTTCTACAAGTGAACTCGATGACCCTGTCACCCACCTCAACTTCAGACTGACTGTCGGGTCCCAGGGGTTGACACAGAGAAGGATCCTCGCACCGACACCCTGGAGGTCTTTGCCCGGACCCACAGCACATCCACAATGTGTTCACGGCCAGGACCAGTGTCCAACCCCAACACATCCTCTCGGCCTGAGCTCTGACTGAGATGTCAATCCTGAAACAACAATTTCAGTTATTTATAATATTTCGCATGTCACTGATGATGCCTCCTCCCCGTCGATCTCCCTGTGGTAACAATGAGATGTTGACGCAGGATTCATGCTTTCAACTGTAACTTTGTAGGAAAAGTTCCCCTCTCCCCTCTCTCTCAGGCATGAGCCACATTTACCCCTAACTCTCCATCTTCAATTTCACCAGCATTCATCCCTGGAACTCTCATCCTTTCTTCTCACACCTGGAGGCTATAGGAGCAGAATTAGGCCATTCGGCCCATCGAGTCTGCTCTGCTATTCAATCACGGCTGATTTTTTTTAACCCCCATTCTCCTGCCTTCTCCCTGTAACCCTTACCCACCCCCCGCCCTTACCAATCAAGAACCTATCAACCTCTGCCTTAAATACACCCAATGACTTGGCCTCCACAGCCCTCTGTGGCAACGAATTCCACAGATTCACCACCCCCTGGCTGAAGAAACTCCTCCTCGTCTCAGCTCTAAAGGGACGTCCCTTTCTTTTGAGGCTGTGCCCTCGGATCCTGGACCCTCCCCTTGATGGAAACATCCCCTCCACATCCGCTTCATCCAGGCCTTCCACTAGGTTTCGGTGGATGGATGGATGCATCCATCCACCCTTGGACAACCCTGATCCCAGTACCTTGATCCCCCTTTGTCTGCATTTGCCACGGCCTTCCATATTAACTTAGGCAACAGGGCTTGTGGATAACACACCCTGGAGAGAGAATTGGTGAAGGATACAAATCGCATTTAGAATGAAGAGGTACTTTTCAGGCGGAGAGATGGTGACCGGCTGGTGCCCCAGGAATCGGTGCTGAGCACTCGGCTAGTTACAGTTTAAACTAAGGATATTGGAGAAAAGGTGGAGGGTGACACGTCCAAGTTTGGTGACAGTACAAAACTGGGTAGGAAGGTGATACTGAGGACACACATTTTGCAAGAGTTTGTAGGTCGATTACGCAGGTTTGCAAGGAGATGGGAGAGGGTGGGTAGACAATCAGTGAGATGAAGGGGCTGTTCTTATGCCGTATGATTCAATCACTCTGTGAGAATTATTTCATGGAGACACAAGAGAGACTGCAGATGCTAGAATCTGAAGCAACACACACACAAGATACTGGAGGAACTCAGCAGGTCAGGCAGTGTCCGTGGAGGGAAATGAACAGTCAACGTTTTGGGCTGAGACCCTTCCTCAGGAGAAGCCAAAGGGTGGAGGGAGGGGGAGGAGCACGAGCTGGTGAGTGATAGGTGAAAGGGGAGAAGGTAGGTGGGAGGGGCAGAGGGGAAATGATGTGAGAAGCTGGGAGGTGATGGGTGGAAGAGGCAAAGGGCTGAAGACGATGGGATCTGACAGGAGAGGGCAGTGGACCACGGAATAAAGGGAAGGAGGTGGGGAACCAGAGGGAGGAAGGTGTGTGTGAGGGGCAGGTCTTGAGGGCAGGGGAGGGGAAAGAGAGGGGGGAATGGGGCCAGAGGGATAAGGGAAATCAAAGGGGGAGGGGGACAGAGGGGAGGGGGTTACCGGAAGTTAGAGAAATCAATGTTGATGCTGCCAGGTTGGAGA
The DNA here is from genome assembly GCF_009764475.1 of Pristis pectinata. NCBI lineage: Eukaryota > Metazoa > Chordata > Chondrichthyes > Rhinopristiformes > Pristidae > Pristis > Pristis pectinata. The sequence goes on along the minus strand of NC_067407.1, from coordinate 3,676,109 downwards.
CTGCCCAGGGGGAATGTGAGGTGTTGTTCCTCTAATCTGGGTCTAGCCCCAAGGTGGCAGTGGAGGAGGCCACGGGCGGACATGTCAGTGTGAGGATGGGAAGTGGAATTGAAATGGCTGGCGACCGGGAGATCGTGGTTGTTCTGGCAGACGGAGCGAAGGTGCTCCTCGAAGCGGTCAACCAATCTGTGTCGGGTCTCACTGATGTAGAGGAGGCTGCACAGGGAGCACCGGATGCAATAAATGACACCGATGGATTATTTCATAATAGGGGTGTGAAATCTTGGAATGGGTTACACAGGGAAACGGTCACAGCAGGTAACAGCAGAGTGCAGGAGGGGCTTATAATTACAGACACGACATTGGGTACAGTGCTTTCAGCTTCCCAACTTGGGGAAAGGACAAAGAGACCAAACTGAACTTCTCTTCCTCACACATATTCCTGTATTTCCAAGTTCCAATGTTACTTTGTAGCCACAAAGTTTTAATCGCTGTGTTCTCACTCTGAACCTCAATTGTTAAGTTTCTTATTTGTGTCATCTGTCAGTGCTGATATGCCGCTGTCTTTCATTGGCTGGATGGCTGATGAGGTCACCGACAGAGCACACAGAACAACCGACACACACAGTCCAAGGTCTTGTGTGGCTGACAATTAATATTGTTATCTGCCAATGTTTGAGGAGAATTTGGAAAATTTTAAATCGTTACTCCAGCACAGAGTCAGTAAATTATTGATTCAACATCAACTGCTATTTTGCATCGACCTCAACCACTCTCAGCTTGTATCAACAAGATGTCACTAAGATTGTGCAGGCATTAAGCTGGTCCATTCATATCGAAGATGGCACCATTTATGGTTTTCCTTTCACCTCCTCACTGCCCCCTTCATTTAACCCTATGAAATTTGCATTATCCTTTTCAAGTTCAAGTTCAAGTTTATTGTCAGATGTAAATTGGTTTATTATTGTCATTTGTACCGAGACACGGTGAAAAACTTGTCTTACACACCGTTCATACAGGTCAATTCATTAGAACAGTGCATTGAGGTAGTACAAGGGAAAACAATAACAGAATGCAGAATAAAGTGTTACAGTCACAGAGAAAGTGCAGTGCAGGCAGAAATACGGTCATAACGGGGCAGATTGTGAGTTCCTCCAGCAGCTTGGTTATTGGATCCAAAGCTGGCTGGATGTTAGACAAGATAAGATTTCTTCATTAGTCATATGTACATTGAAACACACAGTGAAATGCACCTTTTGCATAGAGTGTTCTGGGGGCAGCCTGCAAGTGTCGCCATGTTTCCGGCGCCAACATAACATGCCCACAACTTCCTAACCCCCACGTCTTTGGAATGTGGGAGGAAACTGGAGCACCCGGAGGAAATCCACGCAGTTTTTTCTAACTGGAAATCTGTAACACGTGGTGTACCATAGGGATCAGTGCTGGGACCAAATAACTTGGATGAGAGTGTAGGTGGTCTGATTAGTAAGTTTGCAGACCGTCTTAAAAATTGGTGGGGTCATAGATAGTGACAAAGGTTGTCCAAGGATAGATCAGTAGATAAGCTGGGTGGAGCGCTGACAGACGGAACTTAACTCAGACGTGTGTAAGGTAATGGGAGATCAAAATCTCTTAGGGCACATAGAGTAAATGACAGGGAGTTTAGGAGCGTTGGTGTACAGAGAGACATTGGGAAGCAAGTCCATAGCTCACTGAAGGTGACGACACAGGTGGGTAGGGGAATGAAAAATGAATTTGATACACTTGCCTTCATATTCTGAGGCTGTGAGTATAAGAGTTGGGATGTCATGATGCAGTTGTACAAAACATTGGTCAGGACGCACTTGGGAGTATTGTCTACAGTTTTGGTTGCCACACTACAGGAAGGATGTGGCAGCAATAGAGAGAGTGCAGAAGAGATTCACCAGGGTGTTGCTCGGAATGGAGGGCTGTGGTTATAAGGAGAAACTGGAAAGGCTGAGTTTATATTTACTGAAAAGAAGTTGAGGGGGTGACCTTATAGGGGTTTATAAAATCACGAGGATAGACAGGCTAGATAGAATATTTTTCCCAGGGCAGGGGAGTCCAGAACTAGAGAGCACAGGTTTAAGGTGAGAGAGGAGACATTTAAAGGGGGTCTGAGGAGTAAGCTTTTCACACAGAGGGAGATGGGTATCTGGAATGAGCTGCCAGAGGGGTGATAGAGGCAGAGACAATTAGATAAGATAAGATACTTATTTATTAGTCACATGTACATCAAAACACACAGTAATCTTTTGCGTTGAGTGTTCTGTGGGCAGCCCGCAAGTGTCGCCACGCTTCCGGTGCCAACACAGCATGCCCACAACTTCCTAACCCGAACGTCTTTGGAATGTGGGAGGAAACCGGAGCATCCGGAGGAAACAGACACAGTCACAGGGAGAACATATAAACTCCTTACAGACAACGGCGGGAATTAAACCCGGGTCGCTGGCGCTGTAATAGCGTTACGCTAACCACTACAATGTTTAACAGGCATTTGGACAAGTCCCTTGACAGGAAAGGAGTAGAGGGATATGGGGAATAATGCAGGAAAATGGGACTAGTGTAGACAGGCATCACAGTCGGCATGGACAAGATGGGCCAAAGGGCCTGCCTCTGTGCTGTATTGGTATTGGAATTGGTTTATTATTGTCACGTGTCGAGGTACAGTGAAAAACTTGTCTTGCATACCGATCATACAGGTCAATTCATTACACAGTACAGTTACATTGAGGTAGTAGGGAGTGCATTGATGTAGTACAGGTAAAAACAAATAACAGTACAGGAGTAAAGTGTTACAGCTACAGAGAAAGTGCAGTGCAATAAGGTGCAAGGTCACAACAAGGTAGATCGTGAGGTCAGAGTCCATCTCATTGTATAAGGGAACTGTTCAATAGTCTTATCACAGTGGGGTAGAAGCTGTCCTTAAGTCTGGTGGTACATGCCCTCAGGCTCCTGTATCTTCTACCCGATGGAAGAGAAGAGAGAATGTCCCGGGTGGGTGGGGTCTTTGATTATGCTGGCTGCTTCACCAAGACAACGAGAGGTAAAGACAGAGTCCAAGGAGGGGAGGCTGGTGTCCGTGATGTGCTGAGCTGTGTCCACAACTCTCTGCAGTTTCTTGCGGTCCTGGGCAGAGCAGTTGCTGTACCAAGCCGTGATACATCCAGATTGCTCGGTGATTCTACAGTTCCACATTCTGACTGAATGGTTGTCCTAACAACAACACCTCGTTTTTCCAGTTCTGAATGGATTTGATCAAGCTGAACAGTTACCTTGATGACAATAACAAGATTTCCTGCTGAGAAGACCCCTTGTGGTCACTGACCTGAGTGGAAGAAGGAGATGCCACCATTACTGCACCCAATGTTTCATTCACCATATTCATATCAACCCCTACCTCACATAGAGTTCCCTTGTGGGAGAGGGGGATGGGGAGTTTAGAGACGGAGGATGGTAAATAAAGACAAGGAAAAGAAATTCTGTCATCAACCAGCCCCTGTCTCACTCCTCCCATTCACCACTATCTTCCCTCGACCCGAAACATCGACTGTCCGTCTCCCCCCACAGATGCTGCCTGACCCGCTGAGTTCCTCCAGCAGGTTGTGTGTTGCTCCAGATTCCAACATCTGCCGTCCCTTGTGTGTCTCCAGAATTCCCTACTATTTGTCCACACTATTTCTGTAGCAGCGGTGAACCCTAGTGTTCTTTATGAGCTAAATGCTCATTGGCAAATGTTAATATCACAGCACTAGATCTCAGGTCATGCCGAAGGGACATTCATCTGATAGTTCAACAATGAACAAGGCCATTTTTGATTCTTAATTATTGATTTTTTGAGGATCTGGGTCACACTCACAAAGTGAACATCAATTGCCCATCTCTAATTGCCCTTGAAACAGTGCTGGTGAACTGCCTTCCTGAACTGCTAAAGTCCCCTCTTACCTGTTTCTGTGGTGTTTGACTACATGAGTCTCTGAATCTCTGAGTATCGGGCAGATAGGTCAGGAGGTTTGGAGCTGGATTGGCCAAGTACTGGGAGTATTACTGGGGGAGTTGTTTACAGAAGTAAGGAGGTTATGATTCAATTGAGAACATGCATACCTGGAACACTGTGCATGGCATTGCTCTTATTTAAGGAAGTACAATGCATTGGAAGCAGTTCAGAGGTTTATTGGACCGATAGCTGGAATGGGTAGATTTATGTGAAGAAACATTGAATCCACTGGAGTTCAGAAGAGTGAGAGAGGACTTCTTAAACATGCAGGAATCTGAGGGCTCTTGTCAGGGTGGATGTGGAGCATATATTTCCCCTTATGGGAGAGTCTGGAACTAGGGGTTACTGTTCAAAAATAACGGGTCACCCACTGGAGACAGAGTTGGGGCAGAGACCCATGGTGATCTCTTAAATCCTTAAATGGCTATGGAATCAAATACTCTGAATATTTTTAAGGCAGAGTATCCTGTTGTTATAATTGGAATTGGTTTATTATTGTCACATGCATCGAGGTACAGTGAAAAACTTGCCTTGCAACCCATTCATACAGATCAATTTATTACAGAGTGCATTGAGGTAAAACAATAACAGAATGCAGAATAAAGTGTTACAGTTACAGAGAAAGTGCAGTGCAGACAGACAATAAGGTGCAAGGCCATAACGAGGTAGATTGTGAGGTCAAGAGCCCCTCTTATCGTACCAGGGAATCATTCAATAATCTTATAACAGCGAGATAGGAGCTGACCTTGAGCCTGGTGGTACGTGCTTTCAGGCTTTTGTATCTTCTGCCTGATGGGAGGGGGGAGAAGAGAGAATATCCCAGGTGGGAGGGGTCTTTGATTATTTTGGCTGCTTTACCGAGGCAGCGAGAAGTGTAGATAGAGTCCATGGAGGGGAGGCTGGTTTCCGTGATGTGCTGAGCTGTGTCCACAACTCTCTGCAGTTTCTTGCAGTCATGGGCAGAGCAGTTGCCATACCACACCGTGATGCAACTGGATAGGATGCTTTCTATGGTGTGTCGATAAAAATTGGTGAGGGTCAACAGGGACATGCCAAATTTCTTTAGCCTCCTGAGGAAGTAGAGGCACTAGTGAACTTTCTTGGCTGTGGCGTCTACGTGTTTATACCAGGACAGGTTATTGGTGATGTTCACTCCTAGGAACTTAAAGTTCTCAACCTTCTCGACCTCAGTATTGTTCATGTGGACAGGAGCATATACACTGCCACTCTCCCTGAAGTCAATGACCAGCATATAAGACTGTTAAATGGTTACCTAGTACAATAAGATGGATTCTTGACTTCACAATCTACCTCATTATGACCTTGCACCATATTGTCCACCTGCACTGCACTTTCGTTGTCATTGTAACACTTTATTCTGCATTCTGTTATTGTTTTACCCTGTACTACCTCAATGCACTGTGTAATGAATTGATCTGTACGAACGGTGTGCAAGACAAGTTTTTCACTGTACCTCGGTACATATGACAATAATAAACCAATTTACCAATTTACCAATTTACCGGAACCAGTATGGATTCCTGACAAGTAAGGTCATGGATGGTTTTGACGGAAGTGTGGGAATGTAATATTCAGGTTAAAATCAGATCCGCTGTGGTCTTGTTGAATGGCTTCAGAGATTAATTAGTCTACTCCTAATCCCAATTCACATGTTTCAATGTTCATAAGATGTTAATGAAAAATCTAAAGCTGCAAAAAGAGAGAATTAAGAGGTTTCAGGAGCTTAGGACCTTGGGCAGGTACATCCAGTAGAAGAGACCAGAACTGCAGCTTTCTTGGCGATTTGTAAATCTAGAGGAGCTGAGGCTGATCTTGAAACAAGGATGAAGATTTTCCAATTGAAGCTTTGCTGGATTGTTCGTCAATGTAAGTCAGCAAAGACGGCCGTGCTTGCTGGATGTAACTTAGATTGCAGCTTGATGGTACTTATGGAGCTGTGCATATCCAAAATATTTACAGCTGAAACATACCACTTGGCCATCAGACTCACCCACAAAATTCACATCAATTTGAGTTATTCTGTTTTCTCTCAGATGATCTGCAGTGGTTCATTACACACAGGCAACCACCATCACATGTCGGTCGTTCTTTGAATTTGGTATTGGTATTGGTTTATTATTGTCACTTGTACCGAGGTACAGTGAAAAACTTGTCTTGCATACCGATCGTACAGGTCAATTCATTACACAGTGCAGTTACATTGAGGTAGTAGGGAGTGCATTGATGTAGTACAGGTAAAAACAATAACAGTACAGAGTAAAGTGTCACAGATACAGAGAAAGTGCAGTGCAATAAGGTGCAAGGTCACAACAAGGTCGATCGTGAGGTCAGAGTCCATCTCATTGTATAAGGGAACCGTTCAATAGTCTTATCACAGTGGGGTAGAAGCTGTCCTTGAGCCTGGTGGTACCTGCCCTCAGGCTCCTGTATCTTGTTGGAATTTCTTGGAATCAGTGCTACGTTTGCCCTTTGAGTCTGGTTATAGAGGGTTCAGTGATGTTATTGCTGCCAGTGCCTGCTGAATGCAATACAATGGTGGTTACACTGAGGTCAGCTGTCAAGGAAGGCTCTGCAGGTCGGGAAGGATGAGGGTAGAGAGCTCCGCTCTCTGCCAGCATCATTTTTATTCATTTAAGGGATGAGGACATTGCTGCTAAAGCCAACCTTTATCGTTTATTATTGCACCATTGAGAGTTTTATGGTCAGTTGCTTTCTTTAAACCATTGCCATCCTAATGGCCAAGTGTTCCTGGCTGGGATGTTCCAGGATTGGAACCCTTCTGCAATGAAGGAGCAGGTCAGAGAGGTGTGTGACTGGCAGGAGAACCTGAAGGTGGAGGGTGTTCCCTTCTAGCTGGTCGAGCTGGGTGGAGGGGCGGCTGGGAAGTACGACGGAAGGGGCCTTGTTAAGTTGCTGCTGAGCATTTTGTAAATGGTACACAATGCAGCCACAGTCCCATAGTGGCAGGGGCAGTAAATGTTTAGACCGGTGGATGGTTCCGAGCTGCGTTTTTGGATGTTGTCACTGGCACAGTAGTGTAGCGGTTAGCATAACGCTTTGCAGCACCAGAGACCCGGGTTCAATTCTGGCTGCTGTCTATAAGGTGTTTGTACATTTTCCCCATGTTGACGTGGGTTTCCTCCGGGTGCTCCGGTTTCCTCCCACATTCCAAAGACGTACGGGTTAGGAAGTTGTGGACGTGCTATGTTGGCGCCGGAAGCGTGGCGACACTTGCGGGCTGCCCCCAGAACACTCTACGCAAAGATGCATTTCACTGTGTGTTTCGATGTACATGTGACTAATAAAGACATCTTATCTTATAAAGCAATGTCCATCCACAAGTGGAGCTTATTCCATCCACCCCGTTCCTGTCCCACTCAGTAGTCCTCGCCCTTGTTTGTTTCCTGGGTTCCTCAATCACCATTTGGTTAGTGTAGTAACTCACCGATGCCTCCAAAGAAGAGTTTCATCTTATCATCCCAATCATCCTTTTGATGAGGCTTTTACTATTTATACATTTGTAAAAAATGCTTATATTGCATCTGTAAGGACAGCATTGTGTAGGAGGACTAGGACAGGCGGTGAGGTGATTAGTTGTCTAATAATAAGTGAAATGAAGTGGCTTCAGTTATATATTTGACTTGAAATTGTTTTTACGTTGTAGTTTACTTCTGTATTGTGATTGAAGAACTGCTACGATGGTCAGTGAGAGTGAGGAGGTTGAACTCTTGATCGCTCAACCTACCTTGCACCTTATTGTCTGCCTGCACTGCACTTTCTCTGCAGCTGTAAGTCTTTATTCTGCATTCTGTTTTCCTTTTGTACTACCTCGATGTACGTATGTATGGCATGATCTGTCTGGACGACAGGCAAAACAAAGTTTTTCACGGTATCTCGGTACATGTCACAATAATAAACCAATTACTGAATGCAGAGCTCGGACTGCAGTTACTGGCGGACAGCTGGATTCTGTGGATTAATGATGACGCACTGTCAGCCATCCCAGGTTGCTGTCCGCCATCCCGGGATTGTGCGCTCCACAGCCGGATATTCCCAGCACAGCTGCACAGGGTTTCCCTACCGACCCACCTGCAATCTCCAGCACTGACAGTGTGCTTGCTTGGCACCACATCCACCGATTAGCAACGTTCCAACCACTGGGATACACAGAGCAGGAGTGCATGGACAAGGGCCCGGATAAGATGGGCGCAGAGGGGATGCCCAGAGATACTGTGCCAATTGTTACTGATGCTGTGTCATGGTATCTAAATGTGCGCTGAACAACTCAGCTTGCCTCCTCACTCCTCGTCCTCCCTCCCCACAACTACTGGTGGAAAGGTGATTAAGCAAGCAGCAGATCATCACAAACAGCAACTCGTCTTTCCAAACTGAGCATGACTCCACCACAGCAACTCGAGCAATGGAAATGTTACTCAGCACCCAATTCATCTGGCCGACTATATTTACTTGTAAGCTTTCCTTATCACCCTTTTGTTCTGTGTGCATGGGTTGTTCACTGGGCTCATGAGTTATGTTGACTTGCATTATCATTGCCAAGGGTAATGCTGCTTATGTACCTTTGTCTAGGGTCTTGTGGTCCATGCAGAAGCCTGGAATTACTGATGGTACAACTGCCTTTAGATTTGTGCCAGTGGAAACAGCTGAGGTTGTGCTGTGGACTTCACAGCTGCAGACTCTGTCCTGAGTACTCCACTGCCGTTTGGTCAACAAGCTGCCATTCGATCACATTGTAATCTTGTCCAATGGGCAGCCACTCGAACCTTAATAACAATCCCAACTCAGTAGTTTCTGGTGCGACAGGACATTGCCTCTTCTCTTACTGTATAGACAGATGTGTTGTGGGAACTCCTGATCCATCAGAATCTCTCTGCCTGCCAACCAATCCACCACAATGTTTCAAGGAACGATTTCAGTGCCCCTGTCACACTAGTTTTGTCAATTTTGACAGTGACAGAGACAGAAAAACAACCTAGACCAAAAGCAGTGTCAGAAACAAAGAACTCATTCAAGATTCCCCATTCAAGGGGTGGGTACAATTATCAGTATTGGAATTGGTTTATTATTGTCACTTGTACTGAGGTACAGTGAAAAACCTGTCTTGCATTATGACTTGGATGAGGATGTGGGGGGGGGGAGCTGTTAGTAAGTTTGCTGATGAAACAAAGATTGGTGATGTTGTGGATAGTGTAGAAGGTTGCTGTAGATTACAAGAGGATATTGATAGAATGGAGACCTGGGCTGAGAAGTGGCAGATGGAGTTCAACCCAGAAAAGTGTGAAGTGATACACTTCAGGAGATCGAATTTGAAGGCAGAATACAAGGTTAATGGCAGGACTCTTAGCAGTGTGGATGAACAGAGGAATCTTGGAATCCATGTCCCACAGATCCCTCAAGGTTGCTGCGCAGGTAAATAGGGTTGTTATGAAAGTGTATGGTGTGTTGGCCTTCATTAGTCGGGGTACTGAGTTCAAGAGCCACGAGGTAATGTTGCAACTCTATAGAACTCTGGTTAGACCACACTTGGAGTATTGTGTTCAGTTCTGGTCGCCTCATTATAGGAAGGATGTGGAAGCTTTAGAGAGGGTGCAGAGGAGATTTACCAGGATGCTGCCTGGATTGGAGAGCATGTCTTATGAGGATAGGTTGAGTGAGCTCAGGCTTTTCTCTTTGTAGAGAAGGAGGATGAGAGGTGACTTGATAGAGGTGTACAAGATGATAAGAGGCATAGATCAAATGGACAGTCAGAGACTTTTTCCCAGGGTGACAATGGCTAACACGAGGTGAGATAATTTTAGGGTGATTGGAGGAAGATATAAGGGGGATGTTGGGGGTAAGTTTTTTTACACAGAGAGTGGTGGGTGCGTGGAATGCACTGCCGGCAGAGGTTGTGGGGGCAGATACATTAGGGGCATTTAAGAGACTCTTAGACAAACACATGAATGATAGAGAAATGGGGGGCTATGTGGGAGGGAAGGGTTAGATAGATCTTAAAGCAGGATAATATGTCAGCACAACATCGTCGGTCAAAGAGCCTGTACATTGCTGTAATGCTTTATGTTCATACCATTCATACAGATTAATTCATTACACAGTGCATTGAGGTAGTACAGGGTAAAAACAATAACAGAATGCAGAATAAAGTGTCACAGCTATAGGGAAGTGCACTGCAGGCAGACAATAAGGTGCAAGGTCATAACAAAATAGAATTTGAGGTCAAGAGTCTATCTTATCGTACTGGGGAACCATTCAATAATTTTATAACAACGGGAGAGAAGCTGTCCTTGAGCCTGGTGGTATGTGGGTGGGTGGGGTCTTTGATTATGTTGGCTGCTTTACCGAGGCAGCGAGAAGTGTAGACGGAGTCCATGGAGGGGAGACTGGTTTCTGTGATGTGCTGGGCTGCATCCACAACTCTCTGCAGTTTCTTGTGGTCACAGGCAGAGCAGTTGCTGTACCAAGCTGTGATGCACCTGGATAGGAAGCTTTCTATGGTGCATCAATAAAAGTTGGTGAGTGTCAAAGGGGACGTGCCAAATTTCTTTAACATCCTGAGAAAGTTGAGGTGTTGGTGAGCTTTCTTGGCTGTGATGCCTACGTGGTTGAACCAGGACAGATTATTGGTGATGTTCACTCCCAGGAACTTGGAAGCTCTCAACCCTCTCGACCTCAGCACCATTGATGTAGACAGGTGCATGTACACTGCCCCCTTTCCTGAAGTCAATGGCCAGCTCTTTTGTTTTGCTGACATTGAGGGAAAAGTTGTTGTCATGACAACATTTAAAAGGCAGTTGGACAGGTACATAACGGGAAAGGTTTAGATGGATATGGGCCAAATGTAGGCAAATGGGACTAGCTCAGGAAGGCACTGTGGTCAGCAGAAACAGCATCTGTTTCAGTGCTGTACAACTCTGTGACGCAGTGCAGAAGCTCCCTGGGTTTCACCAGTATCAAGGAAAATGGAAAGTTTTATACAGGAGTAAAATAAGACACGAATGATGTGGCCTAAGTGGCAAATAATACAGTTACTTGTCAGCTTGTGAATGAATTATTGTAGATCAGAGAATGAAGCTCCTGCTCTGGACACAAATGTGATGGAGATGTCTTTAATGTACAAACTTTGAAATCAATTCTTGAACATTGCTGCAGTCATAGACAAGAGACAAAAGTAGGGAGGAGTATGGAGAGAGCCAAAGGATTGTTGACTCCTGGTAGATGGGTAATAACATCTGAATAACACTGTGGGGTCCATCTCGAGACATAAGGAATATGGCTGGGTGTAGGTCATATGGCTGCTCTAGTCTGCTGTACCATGAGTGATCTGATCTGGTCTCAGCTCCACCTCCCTGCCTGTTTCACACAACCTCCAGATCCAAAGCTCGTTCACAAGCAGGCAAGTGTGTTATTGGCCACATCCTCTCAAGGGGACCAAAACTGTGTTCGGTATTCCCATTATGGGTTCACTGACACCCTGTATCCTGTACAACAGATCACTGGGCAAATTGTCCACAATTGTGGGAAGGAAGACCACAGCAAAACTGATTTAGAGGAAATAATCACCGTTCTGAGGAACACTTTTAAATGATCTTCTCAGAAGGAGGGTTTTAGAAAACCTCATCCCATCAATATGCAAAGTCAGAGCTGCTTTTACCTGGGGCAAAGAGAGATAGTTTTACTCATAATGAAAACATCATATTCTCCCTTCTGTTTCTGTATTTCCCACAAGAGTCCTGCTGTTAACTGGGAGATGCACAGACCACAGTCACACACAGAGCCACGTTGTTATGGAAAAAATCTGAGTGTGGCATGAAGAAGATTACAAATTTTGAAAATCAGAAAAAAAACCACAGGTGCTGGATATCTGAGGCAAGAACAGAAGATGCTGGAAACACTCAGCAGGTCAGACAGCATCTGTGGAGAGAGAAACAGGGTTAATGTTTCAGGTCAAACACCCTTCATTAGATCTCCAAAAGCCCTTTCTGTATCTACTCAGCAAAACAAATCAGTCTGTGTGGATTAACAGTGTTGGTACAAAAAATGTGATGTAAATGCATGTCCCCAGCTCTTCTCAATGGGAATATTTGGATGTTGGCATCAAGGAGATGAATGATCACTGTACTGATGTGCCAACGTTACCTTTCCAGTCCTTTGTGGAAAATTTCCTTTCAAATGATAAGATAAGATAAGATTTCTTTATTAGTCACATGTACATCGAAACACACAGTGAAATGCATCTTTTGCGTAGAGTGTTCTGGGGGCAGCCCGCAAGTGTCGCCACGCTTCCGGCACCAACATAGCACGCCCACAACTTCCTAACCCGTACGTCTTTGGAATGTGGGAGGAAACCAGAGCACCCGGAGGAAACCCATGCAGACACGGGGAGAATGTACAAACTCCTTACAGGCAGCAGCGGGAATTGAACCCGGGTCGCCGGCTCTGTAATAGCGTTATGTTAACCACTACAATACAGTGCCTTGATCTTACAATGCCAGAGAAAAGTGGGGTGGCCTATCCCAACTCACGTGTCATGTTCCTAAGGGGCAAACTCCACTTTTAAGGGGCAACACAATTAAAATACTTGATTGGAAAGCAGTGGTTATTTTGTGAAATTTATGTTCGTAGCTACAGTGTTTTATAATTTATTTATCAGGATTGCTGGTGATTTACAACCAGTAAAGAAAGAAAATGATGATTAAAAAGTTGTCTAGATTCAAACTAGGAATGCAAGACAGAAATAAAATCAAAGGCTTCAAAAATTAAACTGTGGTTGAAACACATGTCTATGTGCTAAAATTGGATTTGCATTCAATGGAAAGATGTGGCCTTATACAGATGGGGGAGGCTGAGGGGGTGACCTTGGACCTTAAAAATCATGGGCCACCATAGATAAGGTGATGGACACAGTCTTTTCCCCAGGGTAGGGGAGTCTAAAACTAGGAGGGCACATGTTTAAGGTGAGAGGGGAAAGATTTAAAGGGGATTTGCAGGGCATGTTTTTCACCCAGAGGGTGGTGGATTTATGGAGTGAGCTGCCAGAGGAAGGGGGACAGGTGGTACAGTTACAACACTTAAAAGACATTTGGACAGATACATAGATAGAAAAGATTTAGAGGGATATGGGCCAAATGCAGGTAAATGGACTAACTGCAAGATACCTTGGTCGGCATGGATGAGTTGGGCTGAAGGGCCTGTTTCCTTGCTGTACAACTCTAAGCCTCTAATAATTCAGTGAATAATATCAGGATATTTTCACAATTTGATGGTTAATTGCAATTGTAAACGACTTTAGTCATTTCAAATTATAAATCCCTAATACAAATTGACCATTACATTTAGTTTTCATTGAAGGGAAACATGTTTGCAATATATCCTTTTAAAATATTTATCCTTGATTACTTAATTTACATTGTCAGTGTCTAGCTGCCTTACAACAATTGACTCAAGGAGGGCACAGAGCATTCCACATTTCCTCAGTCTGCATCGCAGCTCTGAGTTCACCACTGTAGTTCAGGTAGTTTGCAGCCCACACACCAATGCCACGGAGTTTTAGTTTCTTCAGGAAAGTTGACCTCATTGAAATGCTCTCTGGATCATCGTACCAGACCTCGTGGTACGTCTTACCAACCTGTCATAGAACCAGAGGGAGTCACACAGTTAGAAGTCAGGATAGAGTCCATGCATGGTTCCAGATTCAGTACTGTAAATGTTCAGCAGAACTTTTTAATGCACATTCAACTTGCAATGAAAAATGAGGATGGTTAGATTGAGTAAAGGAGAGGCTAAAAGAGGCATGTCCCCATCATCCCTCACCAACTTTTATCGATGCACCATAAAAAGCATCCTATCCAGATGCATCACAGCTTGGTACGGCAACTGTTCTGCCCAGGACCACCAGAAACTGCAGAGAGTTTGTGGACACAGTTCATGGAAACCAGCCTCCCCTCCATGGACTCTGTCTACATTTCTCACTGCCTTGGTAAAGTAGCCAACATAATCAAAGACCCCTCCCACCCCGGACATTCTCTCTTCTCCCCCCTCCCATCAGGTAGAAGATACAAAAGTCTAAAAGCAAGTACCACCAGGCTCAAGGACAGCTTCTATCCCACTGTTATAAAACTATTTAATGGTTCTCTGGTGCAATATGATGAACTCTTGACCTCACAATCTACCTCATTATGACCTTGCACCTTATTGTCTGCCTGCACTGCACTTTCTCTGTAGCTGTGACACTTATTCTGCATTCTGTTATCGTTTACCTTGTACTACCTCAATGCACTGTGTAATGAATTGACCTGTATGAACGGTATGCAAGACAAGTTTTTCACTGTACCTCAGTACATGTATTGGTATTGGTATTGGTTTATTATTGTCACTTGTACCGAGGTACAGTGAAAAACTTGTCTTGCATACCGATCGTACAGATTAATTCATTACACAGTGCAGTTACATTGAGTGAGTACAGAGTGCGTTGAGGTAGTACAGGTAAAAACAATAATAGAATACAGAGTAAAGTGTCCACAGCTACAGGAAGTGCAGTGCAGGTAGACAATAAGGTGCAAGGTCATAACAAGGTAGATTGTGAGGTTAAGAGTCCATCTCATCATATGACGGAATCATTCAATAGTTTTATCACTGTGGGATAGAAGCTGTCCTTGAGCCTGGTGGTACGTGCCCTCAGGGTCCTGTATCTTCTGCCAGATGGGAGAGGAGAGAGAGAGAATGACCCAGGTGGGTAGGGTCCTCTGATTACGTTGGCTGCTTCACCAAGGCAGCAAGAGGTATAGACAGAGTCCATGGAGGGGAGGCTGGTGTCCGTGATGCGCTGGGCTGTTTCCACAGCTCTGAAATTTCTAGCTGTCCTGAACAGAGCAGTTGCCGTACCAAGCCGGGATGTATCGGGATAGGATATTTTCTGTGGTGCATCAATAAAAGTTGGTGAGTGTCAAAGGGGATATACCAAATTTCGTTAGCCTCCTGAGGAAGTAGATGCGCTGGTGAGCTTTCTTGGCCGTGGCATCTACGTGTTTGGACCAGGACAGGTTATTGGTGATGTTCACTCCTTGGAACTTGAAGCTCTCAACCCTCTCGACCTCAGCACCATTGATGTAGACAGGTGCATCATAAACCAATTCCAATGTTCCAAACCACAATCTAAATGGATTATGAAAACTACAGAAACTTTACTGATAGATTCACATTTGCAAGATGTCTCAGTGTGTTTACATAGCATATAAATCTGTCATTAAAATAGAAATAATTTCTAGAAAAGCACTTAACACTAAGCCTTCACAGAGCATTGGAAATGATAGATCGGTCCACTCAGACACTGTGCTCTTAGTAGACAGTGAAGTCAAATAATTTGATTCGCACTTTAAGATAAGGTAAGATTTCTTTATTAGTCACATGTACATCAAAACACACAGTGAAATGCATCTTTTTGTGTAGAGTGTTCTGGGGGCAGCCCGCAAGTGTCGCCACGCTTCCAGTGCCAACATATCACGCCCACAACTTCCTAACCCGTACGTCTTTGGAATGTTGGTGGAAACCAGAGCACCCGGAGGAAACCCACGCAGACAGGGGGAGAACGTACAAACTCCTTACAGACAGCAGCCGGATTTGAACCCGGGTCACTGACGCTGTAAAGCGTTAGGCTAACCACTACACTACCGTGCCTGCCCCAATATTAGGGCTCCAAAGAACAAAGAAACTTAATAAATGGTAATAGTAAAGAGAAACACTGTGGAGATTAATAGGACTAAAGCAAGCATTCCTCCCCACACCCAATTTGTAACACATGCAAACACTTTGATCCTTATCAAATCCTGTAACACAGGTTATATTAAATGCAGATAGACTGGAATGAATGTGTTCTATAACGAGCCCTGTGATGCACAGATGGCCAGTGTGCTTGCCTTACCATGTACACAACATAAGGGGCTTTCTGAACATCATCCCAGAATCTGCCAGAGATTGATCTTGGCAGGAGTTGCATGACCTGCTTATACTCGACTTTGGCTGCAGCGTGGTTACTACAGCGGGATTCCGTTGAAAGGAATATCATCCACTAAACAGTTGCCATGCTGAAAAACACAAAGAAGATGAATAAACTGTACTTGCTAAAAAATTTATTCTGTTAACATCAAAATTGCAGAAAGCACGTCTGGTAATCCATTTATCTTTGGGGTTTAATCAGGGCAACAGTAATACAGGATGGAGAACCAAAGAAAGGGTGGTATTTCCAGTGCTGACCAGCAGTAACAGTGGAGTGGTGGAGCAGGCTCAGCGGGTTAACAAAAGAGATTGATGGTAGGTGTTGTCTACATGGATCTGGTGAGACACTTGACCAGAACCCCCATGGTATGCTGGTCCAGAAGGTTAAGGCACATGGGCTCCAAGATGAGGCTGGCTAATTGGATCCAAAATTGATTTGGTGGTAGGAGGCAGTGGTGGAAGGATGCTTTTACTTGACTGGACATCTGAAAAAAAGTGGTGTACTGCAGGGATTAGTGCTGGGAACTTTGTTGTGTCGTCATGTATATAAATAACTTGGATGTAGGTGGTCTGATTAATAAGCTGGCAGACCACAGGAAAATCGGTGGAGTCGTAAATAGCAAAGAAGGTTATCAGAATCAGATTCAGATTAATCACTGACTTTTATGACATGAAATGTGTTGCAGTACAGTGCAAAGACATAAATTACTAAAATAAATAAATAGTGCCAAAAAAAAGGGAATAAGAAGGTGGTATTCATGGGTTCATGGGACTGTTCAGAAATCTGTTCCTGAATCGTGGATTGTGGGTCTTCGGGCTACTGTACCTCCTCTGTATCTAAGCATACAGAGGGACATAGATCAGTTAGAAAGTTGGGTGAAAGTGGTGGGAGATGGAATTTAGTCTGGACAAGTCTGAGGTAATTCACTTTGGGAAATCAGTTTCTGGGAGAACATACAGAGTAAATGGCAGGAACCTTAGGAGCATTGATATACAGAAGGGACTTTGGGGTGCAAGTCCATAGCTCACTGACGGTGGTGAATCAGGTGGGGAGGGTGCATAGAACATAGAACAGTACAGCTCAGGAACAGGCCCTTCAGCCCATGATGTTGTGCTGAACTAATTAAACTAGGAATTAAACACCTAACTAAACTAATCCCTTCTGTCGACACAAGGTCCATGTCTCTCTATTCTCTGCACATCCATGGGCCTACCTAAGAGCCTCTTAACCACTCCTGTCGTATCTGCCTTGCTGGTAGTGAGGAAGGTATGTTTGCCTCCATTGGGGAGGGTCATCAGGGATGTGCCAAATTTTCCTTACCCTTTGAGGAAGCAGAGGTGGCCTCCATGTTGAAGCTGTAAAAAACATTGGTTAGACTGCACTTAGAGTATTGTGTACAGTTCTGGTCGTCACACTACAGGAAGAATGTTGGTAGCGATAGAGAGGGTGCAGAAGAGATTACCAAGAAGTTGCCTGGAATGGAGGGCTGTTGTTATGAGGATGGATTGGATAGGCTGGGGTTTATTCTCACTGGAATGTAGGAGGCTGAGGGTTGACCTTAGAGCAAATAATTAAAATTATGATGAGAGATACAGATCTTTTCCCAGGGCAGGGAAGTCTAAACTGGAGGTTACAGGGAAGAGGGGAGAACTTAAAGGAGATCTGAAGGGTAACTTCTTCACACAGAGGTGATGGTTATCTGGAACGAGCTGCCAGAGGAGGTGATAGAGGTAGATACAACTACAAAGTTTAAAAAGTCATTTGGACAGGTACGGAGAATGGGATTAGCGTAGACAGACATCACTGTGGATTGAAAGGGCCCAATTCTGTGCTATATGGTTCCATGTTTCTGATAGAATAGTTAGTAATTTTTGTTCATTTTGGTAATTGTTTAAACTATTTAAAAACTCCTTTTAAAAAAAACTTTGGTTAACTTTAGTATCTTTGACAAAAATATTTGGCAATTTTTCAGTGCGATTTGAGAGCTTTGCCAGCTAAGTTAGTGTGTACACATACAGGGCTAGGGATTGCTTCGGCTATTTTGGGGTGGAAATAACTGCACCCATTCCACAAGACAGGATATACAAGCACAAGTTCCTCCCAGGGGTGTGAGGCAGGGACCAGTACTGTGCAGCATTTTCTCAGGGATTCGCATTCGATGGCGAGCTCTGAGCTAGACAATATGTTAATGTTGGAACAGTTTTTGAGGTAGTCCACCAGCCAGCAAAATACTGGACTGTCCCAAACTTCAGTGAAGCATCCTGATGGGACAGTGAGTGTGCCAGAGAAATGAGCTACATTTGAACAGGTTTCACCTCCATTACCTACATAGGACAGGAACAGGCCCTTCAGCCCACAATTGTCTGTCCCGAACACGATGCTGAATTGAACTAAATCTCTTCTGCTTGTACATAATCCATATCCCTCCATTCCCTGCATATTCATGTGTCTGTTTAACAGACTCTTAAATGCCAGTATCATATCTGCCTCCACCACCACCCCTGGCAGCACATTCCAGGCACCCACCACCTCTTTGTAAAGAACTTACCCCGCACATCTCCATTAAACTTTCCCCCCTCACCTTAAATGCACGCCCTCCAGTACCTGACATTTCTATTACTGACCTGTCTGCCCTATCCATGCCTCTCTTAATTTATAAACTCTTATCAGGTCTCCCCTCAGCCTACAACACTCTGGAGAAAACAATCCAAGTTTTATCCAACCTCTCCTTATAGCTCATGCCCTCTAATCCAGAGGATCATGGTCTACCAGAAGGTCTACCCATGCAACACAAAGTAATCACTTCTCCACAAGAGAACCAATATTATTGATGCAGTGCTTCAATAAAATAGTTGACAAAGGTTTATCCAAAATAATTAGGAACACAACGGCAACACTTTACCTCATATAAGTGTACACAAGTATAATCACTGCCGTACCATGGAACTCCCAGCACCAGCTTTCTTGAGCCAATGCCCAAGCCGATAAAGGCAGAAAGACCTGAAAAGGATCAACAAATAATTTTGGTTCAGTTCATATCAACACACCCTCAAACTGGATCCTTGACTTCCTGACCAACAGACGCAATCAGTGAGGATAAGCAACAACACCTCCCCCACAATTATCCTCAACACTGGTGCCCCACAAGGCTGTGCCCTCAGCCCTCTACTCTACTGCCTATACACTCATGACTGTGTGGCAGATTCTGCTCTAAGTCCATCTACAAGTTTGCAGATGACACTACCGCAGTGGGCTGGATCTCAACAACGATGAGACGGAGTACAAGAAGGAGATAGAGAACCCAGTGCCATGGTGTCATAACATAAACCAATATCTGCAAAATGAAGGAACTGGCAATGACTTCAGGAAGCAGGGCAGAGTACACGCCCATCTCTGTACAAATGGTGCAGAGGTGGAGATGGTTGAGAGCTTCAAGGTCCAGGTGTAAATATCATCAAAAACTTGACCTGGTCCAGTCATGTAGATACCAACGGCCAAGAAAGCTCACCAGCACCTCTGCTTCCTCAAAAGGCTAAGGAAATTTGGCACATCCCGATGACACTCCCCAATTTTTATCGATGCACCACAGAAAGCATCCTATCCGGAAGCATCACAGCTTGGTACAGCAACTGCTCTGCCCAAGCCCACAAGAAACTGCAGAATGTTGTGGACACAGCCCAGCACATCATGGAAACCAGCCTCCCCTCCTTTGATTCTGTCGACACTTCTCGGTGCCTTGGGAAGGAGCCAACATAATAAAAGACCCCTCCCACCCCAGTTATTCTCTCTTCTACCCTCTTTCATCAGGCAGAAGATACAAAAGCTTGAGAACATGTACCACCACATGAATAGACCTCTTGTATGATAAAGATGAACTCTTGATCTGTCAATCTACCTCTTCACAGCCCTTGCACTTATCTGTCTCCCTATACTGCACTTTCTCTGTAACTGTAATACTATATCTTTATTAGTCACACGTACATCAAAACACACAGTGAAATGCATCTTTTTTTGCGTAGAGTGTCCTGGGGGCAGCCTGCAAGTGTCGCCAACGCTTCCGGCGCCAACATAGCATGCCACAACTTCCTAACCTGTACGTCTATGGAATGTGGGAGGAAACCGGAGCACCCGGAGGAAACCCATGCAGACACGGGGAGAACATACAAACGCCTTACAGACAGCGGCCGGAATTGAACCCGGCTCGCTGGCGCTATAAAGCGTTACGCTAACCGCTACACTACCGTGCCTGCCATGATGTCTAGTAGTTGTCGACTTGCTTGAAGTCTTCTGGCTGGTTAGTGATTTGCTCACTGTAGCCCAGCAGTGTAGGCACTGTGACCAAGAGGTTACTAGTAACACAGATGTGCTGATATTCCACATTTTCCATGCAAGTTGTTGTTGAGGATTACTATTATCTTTTGATCAGTTTATGTCCATTACAACTTGATACTACAATATATGCTTGAACCTGGTTACATGATGAAATATTCTGCATTCTGTTATTGTTTTTTCGTTTTGTCCCACCACCAGTGCCCTTATGTATGGAGTGATCTGTCTGGATGGCATGCAGACAAAAGCTTTTCACTGTATCTCAGTACATGTGACAATAATAAACCAATTAACCAATTATTGTACGTACCTGACCAAAACCCGGTGATAAGGAGCATTAGACCTTGCAACACAGCTAGACGGTATGCCAAATGGAATATCATACGACGCCACATGTAAAAAATCACAGGCCTGTGAAATGTTCAAGAAGTCATAGCATCGTGCATCCTCACAGTGTGGAGACCAAGGCACGTTGAATGAGACCTGAGGGCCAAGTGTAACAAGAAGTGAATTTCAGTTCCTACGTCATGTAAGGTTTTAGCTGCACTCCCGACTCACCCGCGCTTCACAGGAGCTGTGTGCATGAAGGGCTTCAGAGTTTGTAACGTTGAAGCGAGAGGGAAAGGAAGTGGGGACAATAGTCGGTCTGAATTAACATGATTCCTGAACACGACATTAATCCAGTTGGATTCACACCATTCATCATCCTCCTCAGTCCAACGACCCCTCTCCCAAAGGGTTCAAATTCCGTACAATCCCAGCTCCTGTCCTTGCTCAAACCTTTGCACCGTCCCGGATCAGGTTCCCAAACAGCGATCCGATGGTCCTTTGATGCTCCCACGTCCCTGACCTAGTGATACTGGGGGTAAACTGCACTTCACATCTGACCTGATAACCCAGCACAGACCAGGGTCTGTACATCTCACAGATCACTGGCTTAACCACCAGGCACAGTAGAGGCACAGCTCAGGAAGAGAATCCCTCCATCCCAAGTGGCAAAGCTCTGGGTGTGAGCACTTTAACATAAGATGTTTCTTTCTACAATCACACTGTTAAATGCAGTGAGCACTTTCTTACAGGCTTGGTTAATGCTCCATTAAATTTCAATCTAAGCCACTGATGTCAACCTTGGGATATTTCTGAATGATTTTAAAGGACACAATGCAGGTAGAAGTCTGCCTTCCCTCTATGAATGGACTTAATTCAATGAATAAAGTTTCTTCCCAGCAGCCGTAAGAGTCAGAATTCACAGCTCCAAACTCAACCATGATTCAAGCAACCTTGTAGCTAAGTGCACCAATAACTGTAGCCAACAACTATGATGGCAATTGACGTGTTCACAGTTATATTCATATCCTTTACAGTTTGAGGCGTTCATAGCTATGACCATATCCCTATACAATGAAAATAAGTTATAATTTCTTACATCTATTTTTAAAAAATGGTTCTTTACCTGAGATCCAGGTATTTCTTGGTGGAATGTTTCTGTGATTTCTTGTATTACCATGTTTAGTGCATAATAATCTGCAGATTTTTTTGCAATGATTTCAAAGGTACTCAAATTGATTCCATCCATAAAGTGTGCTTTTGTCCAAGACACTTTATTCTTGCTGAAGTTTAATCGAGATTGAGTTGTTCTGATGTGATTCAGTCTTATCTCAACTGGTGAAAAGTAAAGAAAGAATATTATTTAGGAAATAATGTTCACAGAACATTCGTGTTCCAAGAAACTGTTAACATTAGTTGGAGTGTCAGGGTGGGAGATTGAGATGGAATTTATATTTTCCACTGCCTCCTACAGTGGTGTTGAAATCTGTCCTCCGTTGTTTGTGCTGAATTTAGAACATAGAGCATACAGCACAAGAACATGCCCTTCAGCCCACAATGTCTGCGTTGAACATCTCTTTTGCTTGCACATGACTCATATCCCTCCATTCCCTGCAAATTCATGTGTCCATCTAAAAGCCTCTTCAACGCCACTATCTTTATCTGCTTCCACCACCACCCCTGGCAGCCTGTTCCAGTTACCCACCACTCTCTGTGTAGAAAAACTTGCCCACCACATCCCCTTTAAACTTTCTCCCTCTTACCTTAAATGCATGTCCTCTAGTATTTGACATTACTCCCCCGAGAGTTCCTCCAGCATTTTGTGTGTGTTGCTCCAGATTCCAGCTCTGCAGTCTCTTGTGTCTCCATGAAGAGTGTGGGCTGGTTACCAATGAGGCAAATAATCCTCAGTGATGACAAACACAAGAGAGGAAATGGCCCCTGCTACCCACAAGCAGAAGGGACCAGAATCCTGCTGCAACCCTTGTAATTGTAGATCTGCTACAGTCAAAGACTTTTTCCCAGGGCAAAAGTGGCTAACACGAGGGGGCATAATTTTAAGGTGATTGGAGAAAGGTATGTGGGGGGAATGCCAGAGGCAAGTATTTTACACAGAGAGTGGTGGGTGTGTGGAACGCACTGCCGGCAGAAGTGGTGAGGGCAGATACATTAGGGACATTTAAGAGACTCTTAGATAGACACATGAATGATAGAGAAATGGAGGGCTATGTGGGAGGGAAGTGTTAGATAGATCTCAGAGCAGGTTAAAATGTCGGCACAACAGCATGGGCCAAAGGGCCTGTACTGTGCTGTAATGTTCCATGTTCTATGTTCTACAATAGTAAATATAAACCTATCACCTCTCTACACAAAATAGCCAGAGAGAGAAACTGGATTGAAAATATTTGCAGGGCAAGTTATTAAATATCCTGAACCAAGTATAATTTTGATTATGCAATGGCAAGATAAAGATTTCCGAAATAAGTCAAGCAGCTTTGGAACTAGTCCCCAGTTAGGACCCTGGGGACTCTATAGATTAAAAATAACACTCATGGCTAAAACCAACCCACAACAGAAATTCTAAGACACCTTTCCCTGAACCCTTGGTCTGAATATAGTTTACCTCCACCTCTCAACCTAGTCTCAAATGCCCAAGCACCTAACCTCACTAAATAATACCCCATATATGCCTTATTATATTGCCAGCATAACAACCCCTTCAATAACATACCCCACTGTTTTAGAAAATGGAATGTGTAACAGTATAAAAGTTGGGAAATCATGTTGCTCAAAACTTTGGAGTATTGTGTGCAGTTCTGGTCACCCCATTAATAGGGAAGATGTGGAGGCTTTGGAGAGGGTGCAGGAGAGGTTCACCAGGGTGTTGCATGGAGTAGAGAATATTAGCTATAAGGTATTGGTATTGGTATTGGTTTATTATTGTCACTTGTACCGAGGTACAGTGAAAAGCTTGTCTTACAAACTGATCGTACAGGTCAATTCATTACACGGTGCAGTTACGTTGAGTTAGTACAGATTGCATTGATGTAGTACAGGTAGAACGATTATAGTAAGGGTAATAAGTAGATCTGTAGAGAGCAACTTGCAACGTGTTGCCACACTCCAGCGCCATCTTGCATAAGGAGATGTTGGACAAACTTTGATTGTTATCGGAGGCTGAGGGGTGAACTATAAAATTATGGGAAGCATAGATAGGGTAAATAGAGTACTTTATCCAGGGCGAAATGTCAAATATTAATGGGCATAGGTTTAAGATGAAATGGGACGTTTAAAGGAATTTTATGAGGGAAATTTTTATACAGAGAGTGGCAATGTCTGGGAAAAGTCTGCCGGGGAAGTGTGGGAAGCAGATACGATAGTAACATTCAAGAGGCTAATAATCTCACAAAGTGCATCGAGATGTGGCTCCTCAAGGAACGTGTTGAGAGTCTGGAGCAGCAGCTCGATGACCTTCAGCTGATTATGGAGAGTGAGCAGGAAATAGACAGAAGTTATAAATAGTTTGTAGAGAGTACCTCTGTGGTGGTCCCCCTCAAAAATCGTATCTCATTTTAGATTCCGTTGGAGAGGATGACCCGACAGAGGAAGACCACGGCAACCGGGACCTTGGCACCGTGCCTGGTGCTGTGGTCCAGCGGGGAAGGAGTAATGCAGTGGTAATTGGGGATTCTATAGTGAGGGGAACAGATAAGAGATTCTGTGAACCTGACAATGAATCCCGGATGGTGTGTTGCCTCCCTGGTGCCAGGGTACGGGATGTCACGGACCGGGTCCAGAATATTCTGAGGGGAGAGGGTGATCAGCCAGAAGTCTTGGTACATGTAGGTACCAATGACATAGGTAGAAAAAGAGAAGAGGTCCTGAAGGAGGAATACAAGGAGTTAGGAAGAAAGTTGAGATGTAGGACCTCTAAGGTGGTAATTTCAGGATTACTACCTGTGCCACATGCCAATGGAAGTAAGAATAGAAAGATCTGGCAGATGAATGTGTGGCTGAGTGACTGGTGCAGGGGCAGGGCTTCAAATTTCTGGATCATTGGGACCTTTTTTGGGGAGGCATGACCTATTCACTAAGGATGGGTTACACCTAAACTCCAAGGGGTCCAATATCCTGGCGGGAATATTTAATTTAGCTATTGGGGAGGGTTTAAACTGATCTGGCAGGGGGATGGAAACCAGGATGTTAGGATAGAGGAGGAGGTTTATAGAAACAAGTCCAAGATAGTGTGCAGTGAGGATAGTAAGAAGGACAGGCAGGTGAGAAGTCAGGATAATTTGCTGAACAATAGAAGTACAACAAACCAGGATGTTAGGATACAGGATGTTAGGATAAGGGATGAGATATATAGAAACAAGTCCAAGATAGTGTGCAGTGAGGATGGTAAGAAGGACAGGCAGGTGAAAAGTCAAGATAATTTGCTGAACAATAGAAGTACAACAAAATCAATAGCAGATACTGGACTAAATGTACTATATTTAAATGCACGTAGCATTAGGAATAAAGTAAATGACCTAGTGGCACAACTACAGATTAATAAATACGACATTGCAGCAATCACCAAATCATGGCTTTATGACGGATGTGATTGGGAACTAAATGTCCAGGGGTACACAGTGTATAGGAAGGATAGGCAAGTAGACAGAGGAGGTGGTGTGGCCCTGATGGTTAGTAATGATATAAAATCAGTAGCAAGGAAGGACATTGGGTCAGAAGTGGAATCCTAATGCGTGGAGCTAGAGAATAGCAAGGGTAAAAGAACAATATAGCAGTTATATATAGGCCCCCTAACAGCAGTCAGGGAGTGGACCATAAGTTGCAGTTAGAAATAGAAAAAGCATGTCAGAGAGACAACATGAAAGATAATTATGGGGGATTTTAACCATGAAGGTGGACTGGGAAACTCCAGCAAAGCAGTGGTCTCAGGAGAGTGAGTTTGTGAATGTCTACGGGATGGCTTTTTGGAGCAAACTTGTTGATGAGCCCACCAGGGGATTGGGCTGTTTTGGATTGGGTGCTGTGCAATGAACCGGAGGTGATTAGGGAACTAAAGGTAAAGGAACCATTAGGAAGCAGTGATCACAATATGATTGAGCTGACTTTCAAATTTGAGAAGGAGAAGCTGATAACTGGTGTATCGATATTTCAGTGGAACAAAGGAAATTACTGTGGCATGAGAGAGGATCTGGACCAAATTGATTGGAAGAGTAAGCTAGCTGGAGGGACAGCAGAGCAGAAATGGATCGAATTTCTACAAGAAATAAGGAAAATGCAGGGTAGATATATTCCAAGAAAAAAGGTTTTGAATGGAAAAAAACGGCACAAAAGTGGATAATGAGAGAGGTGAAGACTAAATAAAAAGCTAAAGGGAGGGCATACAAGGAAGCAAGAATTAGTGGGAAAACCGAAGACTGGGAAACTTTCAAAAACCTGCAGAAAGAAATTAAGAAGGTCATTAGGAAAGAAAAGATGAATTATGAAAGGAAGTTGGCAGATAAGATTCGAAAAGATACTAAGAGTTTTTTTAAATATATAAGGAGTAAAAGAGAGACACGGGTTGATACAGGACCAATCGATAACGGTGCGGGAGAGATTATAATGGATGATAAAGAGATGGCAGAGGAACTAAATGAGTATTTTGCATTGGTCTTCACTGTGGAGGACATCAGCAATATACCGGATAGTCGGGGTCTCAAGGAATGGAACTGAGTTCAGTTAAGATTACTAGAGAGAAGGTGCTAGGAAAGCTAAATGGACTAAAGACTGATAACTCTCCCATACCGATGAGGTGCATCCCCGGGTTCTGAAGGAGTGGCTTTAGAGATTGCGGAATCGCTGGTGATAATTTTCCAGGATTGATAGACTCCAGCGTGGTTCCAGAGGACTGGAGGGTCGCAAATGTAGTTCCACTGTATAAGAAAGGTGGGAGGCAGCACAAAGGAAATTACAGACCTATTAGTCTGATATCTGTAGTGGGAAAATTATTAGAATTGATCCTCAAGGCTGAGGTTATGGAATACCTAGAGGTGCAAGGCAAGATAGGTCCCAGCCAACATGGTTTCGTGAAGGGAAGATCCTGCCCTGACCACCTATTGGAGTTTTTGAAGAAATCTCAGGTAGGGTGGATAAGGGGAGAGGTTGTAGATGTTATGTATTTACACTTTCAAAAGGCCTTCGACAAATTGCCGCATAAGAGACTGATTAATAAAATGAGAGGTCATGGAGTTACAGGTAGGATAACAGAATGGGTGGAGCATTGGCTGGTTGGCAGGAAGAAAAGGGTGGGAATAAAAAGGATCCTGTTCTGGTTGGTCCGGTTACTAGTGGTGTTCCGCTGGGGTCGGTGCTGGGGCCGCTTCTTTTTAGTTTGTACGTTAACGATTTGGATGATGGACTAAATGGTTTTGTGGCTAAGTTTGCAGACGACACCAAGGTAGGTGGAGGAGTAGGGAGTATTGAGGAGACAAGAAGTTTGCAGAGAGACCTGGATAGTTTAGGAGAATGGGCAAGGAAATGGCAGATGAGATTCAATGTTGAGAAACGTGCAGTTGTACACTTTGGAAACAGAAATAAAATGGGCAGATTATTATCTAGAAGGGGGAGAAAAATTCAAAGTACAGAAGTACAAAGGGACTTGGGGGTACTCGTGCAGGATACCCTAAAGGTTAGCCACCAGGTCAGATTGGCAGTAAGGAAAACGAATGCTATGTTGGCATTCATTTCGAGAGGTATAGTGTATAAAGGTAGGGAGGTGTTGATGAGGCTCTACGGGGCACTAGTGAGGCCTCATGTGGAATACTGTGTGCAGTTTTGGGCCCCATATCTTAGGAAGGATGTGCTGATGTTGGAGAGGGTTCAGAAGAGATTACGAGGATGATTCCCGGAATGAAAGGGCTTACATATGATGATCATTTGTCGGCTCTTGGACTGTACTCACTGGAGTACAGAAGAATGAGAGGGGACCTCATAGAAACATTTAAAATGTTGAGAGGACTGGACAGAGTAGATGTGGCCAAGCTGTTTCCCTTGGTGGGTGAGTCCAGGACCAGAGGGCACAATCTTAAAATTAGAGGGTACAGGTTTAAAACAGAGTTGAGGAGAAATTTCTTTAGCCAGAGGGTAGTGAATTTATGGATTTCTTTGCCACGTACAGCAGTGGAGGCCCAGTCATTGGAGGCGTTGAGGAGGAGATAGATAGTTATCTAATTAGTCAAGGTATCAAGGGATATGGGGATAAGGCTGGAAATTGGGGCTAGGAAGGAACAGTGTTTTTTTTTCCTTCATGGAACAGACTTTCTCCCCCATTTCTCATTTCTTTCTTTCTTTTTCTTTTTCCCTTTCTTTTCTTTGGAGCAGACTCGAAGGGCCGAATGGCCTACTTCTGCTCCCTTGTCTTGTGGTCTTGTGAGGCATTTAGGCAGACACATGAAAGTGCAGGGAGTGGAGGGATATGGACCTGGTTCAGACAGATGGGATTAGTTTAGATTAGAATCATGGTCGGCTCAGAAGTGGTGGGTCTTCTCCCCTGCTGTACTGTTCCATATTGTAGGGGTCCTCCAGTCTAACCTCAGGGTGCCATGGAACAAGTGGAGCTGGACTGAGGGTAAGGAAAGCATGGCCCAAATCAGTGACAGTTGAAGCAAGAATCTTGGGCAATTAGAATGACAAACATTAGATGGGCAAACTTTGAACCTAATTAGAATGTTTAACGGAGGACAAATGATATTTGCTCAGTCTTTGGTAATGAACTTTGTTACCATTTGGGATAACTCGAACACCATTTGCGTGAGCATGACACAGAATTTCATCGTCAGATGAATGATTGATAACAACAGCTGTGACCTTCGACCAGTCGTATTTCTTCCAATCCATTCCTCCGAGATCGTAGACAATGACCTGGAACAAAGATAAAGCTGTGAAGGCCATTTGAAAATGTCCATTTTCCCAATTATACAATTTACCTAGACTCTGGGATAAGGAAGTCATGGTGAGCACAGCCATGGTGAACTTGCAGGTTATGTCGGTGCAACTCTTGTCGCTGTCCCATTGCCCACTTAGTGACATTGCTCTGAATTAAACATCCACTCTACCGACTGCATCGTCATTTTTCACTTCTGACCTTAAGTGTTTCTTTAAAGGATTTACAGGTTTAATTCAATGTACTCATGACGATTGTTCCAAGAAGACAATGGGTGGGCACGGACTGGTGGGGCTGAAGGACGTGTGTCCATGCTGCTCTGCTCTAAGACAAGTCCTATTTTTATCCACCAGAAATTTTAGCCACTGTTTATGGTTTGACATACTGTGAAAATTGCATGGTATCTAACATTCTGATCCTTGGAGAAGCATTTCAAATAGAACTATTTGAAATCCATAGACTGTCTACACTTCTTGCTGCCCTCGGTAAAGCAGCCAACATAGTCAAAGCCCCAACCACCCCCCCCCCCGGACATTCTCTCTTCTCCCCTCCTCCCATCGGGCAGAAGATATAAAAACCCGAAAGCACATCCCACCAGGTTCAAGGACAGCTTCTATCCTGCTATTATGAGACTCTTGAATGATCCCCTAGTACAATAAAATGGACTCCTGACCTCACAATCTACCTCGTTGTGGCCTTGCATGTTATTGTCTGCCTACACTGTGCTTTCTCTGTAACTGTAACACTTTATTCTGCATTCTGTTATTGTTTTCCCTGGTACTACCTCAATGCACTGTTGTATTGAAATGATCTGTATGGATGGCATGCAAAACAAAGTTTTTCACTGTACCTCAGTAGGTGTGACAATAATAAACCAATTTACCAATTAAATACTGCCAAATGAAATCATAACAAATAGAAGTCCAACATATGGATGGATGCACAATTAAAGTAACTTACACTTTGCATTTCCCCAACAACTACATCTGCCACAGACCACAGAAGCCTTAATCCCCACTATATGGTACCGTGAGCAGGCACCGTAGTGTAGTGGTTAGTGTGACGCTTTACAGCATCAGCGACCCAGGTTCAACTCCAGCCATTGTCTGTAAGGAGTTTGTACGTTCTCACCATGTCTGCGTGGGTTTCCTCCGGATGCTCCAGTTTCCTCCTACATTCCAAAGACGTACGGGTTAGGAAGTTGTGGGCATGCTACGTTAGCGCTGGAAGCGTGGTGACACTTGTGGGCTGCCCCCAGAACACTACGTAAAAGATTCATTTCACTGTGTGTTTTGATGTACATGTGACTAATAAAGAAATCTTATCTTATCTCACTAGTGACTCTGGCTGGAACCTTGCTAGATTTCTCTCTTCCCCGCTTCAGTTCTGCCCAGTGTGTGTATTCTCAACCCAGTCCAAGTCCTGTCAGTTCACCTTGTGTGTGGGTTCAAAGATATTAGACCTACAAAGAGGACTTTTGAGTCATGGAGCTCTGGGGGATAACATCTCATGAAGACACAGTCTCAGGTATGGCACAGAACATAGGACAGTGCAGCACAGAATAGGCCCTTGCAACCCGGGACAATGTGAAGAACCCCAATGCTTCATCCCAAACGTTTCAAGGAAGAACCTCCACAAGTGAACTCAATAGCCCTGTCACCCACCTCGATTTCAAACTGATGGCTAGCTCCCAGTGGTCGACACAGAGAGGCATCCTCACACTGACAGTACTTGGAACCATTGCTTATCCAACGTGTGTTCGCGGCCAGGACCTGTGTCAGCATCAAACCCCAAAACATCCTCTCGGCCTGAGCTCTGACTGAGATGTCAAGCCAGCAACAACAATTTCAGTTATTTATAGTCTTTCGCATGTCACTGATGATGTCTCCTCCCCGTCGATCTCTCTGTGGTAACAATGAGATGTTGACGCAGGATTCATGCTTTTCATTGTAACTTTGTAGGAAAAGTTCCCCTCTCTCAATCTTGAGCCATATTTACCCCTGACTCACTGTCCTCACCCCCAGAACTCTTATCCTCTTCTCACAGCATTGCACAACCCTGATCCCAGAACCTTGCTTCCCACCTCACCCCTGTCCTCTTCTATATGAACTTAGAACAAATCTGTAAGTGTAATAACCTAGTATTTGCACTTGGAAAGAAAAGACCTGTAGTCTGCTCTTTATTTGTGAACACACAAACAATAGTGCATTACATAGTCATAGAAGTATAGAGGAATACAACATGGAAACAGGCCCTTTGGCCCAACTTGTCCGTACTGAGCCCAACCCTCAGGATGTACAGATGACATGACATTCCCTGTCAACCCATCAGGAAATTCCACTGGCTTTTTGCATTATGGTAATTGGTGATTGGTTTCACTGTCGTCACATAGAGCCTGAGAGCACGGAAATGGGCCCTTCAGCCCAACTGGTCAATTCTGATCAAGATTACCCTTACTATTTGTGATTTTTATAAATGACCTGGATGAGGAAGTGGAGGGGTGGGTTAGTAAGTTTGCGGATGACATGAAGGTTGGGGGTGTTGTGGATAGTTTGGAGGGCTGTCAGAGGTTACAAAGGGATATAGATAGGATGCAGAGTTGGGCTGAGAAGTGGCAGATGCAGTTCAACCCAGATAAGTGTGAAGTGGTTCATTTTGGTAGGTCAAATATGTTGGCGGAATATAGTCTTAATGGTAGGACTCTTGGCAGTGTGGAGGATCAGAAGGATCTTGGGGTCAGAGTCCATAGGACGCTCAAAGTGGCTGCACAGGTTGACTCTGTGGTTAAGAAGGCATATGGTGTATTGTCCTTCATCAATCGGGGAATTGAATTTAGGAGCCGTGAGGTATTGTTGCAGCTATATAGGACCCTGGTCAGACCCCACTTGGAGTATTGTGCTCAGCTTCGGTCGCCTCACTACAGGAAGGATGTGGAAGCCATAGAGATGGTGCAGAGGAGATTTACAAGGATGCTGCCTGGGATGCAGAGCATGCCTTATGAAAGCAGGTTGAGGGAACTCGGCCTTTTCTCCTTGGAGAGACGGAGGATGAGGGGGACCTGATAGAGGTGTATAAGATGATGAGAGGTATTGATCGTGTAGATAGTCAGAGGCTTTTCCCCAGGGCTGAATTGGTTGCCACAAGAGGACATAGGTTTAAGGTGTTGGGGAGTAGATATAGAGGAGATGTCAGGGGTAAGTTTTTTTACTCAGAGAGTGGTGAGTGTGTGGAATGGGCTGCCGGAGATGGTGGTGGAGGCGGATACGATAGGGTCTTTTAAGAGACTGTTAGATAGGTACATGGAGCTGAGTAAGATAGAGGGCTATGGGTAAGCCTAGTAATTTCTAGGGTAGGGACATGTTCGGCACAGCTTTGTGGGCCAAAGGGCCTGAATTGTGCTGTAGGTTTTCTATGTTCTATGTTCTATTCCCATCTAAGCTCGTCCCATTTGCCCACATTTGGCCCATATCCCTCTAAACCCTTACTAGCCGTGTACCTGTCCAAGTAGCTTCTAAGTGTTTTTAATGTACCTGCCTCACCCACTTCCTCAGGCAGCTCGTTCCGTATACTCACCACCCTCTGGGTGAAAAAGTTGCCCCTCAGGTTCCAATTAAATTTCTCCCCTCTCACCTTAAACCTGTGCCGTCCAGTTCTCGATTCTCCAATGCTGGGAAAATGACTGTGAACATTGACCCTTTCTATGCCCCTCACGTACCGAGATACAGTGAAAAGCTTTTGTTTCAGTGCCATCCAGACAGATCATTCCATATGTAAGCACATTGAGGTAGTACAAAAGGAAAAGAGAACAGAATGCAGAATATAGTGTTACATTGCCACAGGTTTCAGTCCTCCATCTACGAATGTACAGGTTGCCGGGTAACAAATTGAAATGGAAGGAAAGTAAAATAAGGGTTTCTTAAACGAAAGTCAAAAATACAGCTGCAGGAAAGCTGGAATAAAAGCAGGAAATGCTGGAAACACTCAGCCGGTCAGGCAGCGTCTCTGAGAGAGAACAGTTAATGTTTCAGATCTGACGTCCTTTTCTCGAAGTTATAATGAAGAGTCTCTGGGCCTGAAATTTTAACTATTTCTCTCTCCACAGATGCTGACTGACCTGCTGGGAGTTTCCACCATTTTCTGTTTTTCATGGGAGGATTCCTTAAAGTGAGGATGTCACGGGTTCACAATCTTTAGTGGCACGTTTTAGAGTTAGAGGTAAACACATTGCACATTTAGTGAGGGAGGGTATTGATCATTAGGAGCAAAAAACAAACAGTTGGAGGAACTCAGCAGGTCAGTCAGCATCTGTGGAGACAGAGGGTATCGGTATTGGTATTGGTTTATTATTGTCACTTTATTATTATTACAGTGAAAACTTGTCTTGCATACCGAGTCGTACAGGTCAATTCATTACACAGTGCAGTTTACATTGAGTCAGTACAGAGCGCATTGATGTAGTACAGGTAAAAACAATAACAGTACAGAGTAAAGTGTCACAGCTACAGAGAAAGTGCAGTGCAATAAGGTGCAAGGTCACAACAAGGTAGTTGGTGAGGTCATAGTCCATCTCATTGTATAAGGGAACCGTTCAATAGTCTTATCACAGTGGGGTAGAAGCTGTCCTTAGGTCTGGTGGTACGTGCCTTCAGGCTCCTGTATCTTCTACCCGATGGAAGAGGAGAGAAGAGAGAATGTCCCGGGTGGGTGGGGTCTTTGATTATGCTGGCTGCTTCACCAAGACAATGAGAGGTAAAGACAGAGTCCAAGGAGGGGAGGCTGATGTCCGTGATGCGCTGGGCTGTATCCACCACTCTCTGCAGTTCCTTGCGGTCCTGGTCAGAGCAGTTGCCATCCCAAGCTGTGATACATCCAGACACGATGCTTTCTATGGTGCATCGGTAAAAGTTGGTGAGCATCAAAGGGGACAAACCAAATTTCTTTAGCCTCCTGAGAAAGTAGAGGAAGTAGGGATGGTCGACGTTTCAGGTTGAGACCCTGCATCAGGACTGAGAGTGTAGAGGGGAGATAGCCAGTATAAAGAGGTGAGGGGGAGTAGTGGGGCAATCGATGGGGTCCAGGTGAGGAGGGTGGTTGGCAGGTGGAAGAGGGGAGAGTGGGAAATAATGACAGAGGCTGGAAAGTGATGGGGGAGCCATATGTGATGAGGTGGTGGAGAAATGATGGGCAGACAGAGTCAGGTGAGGGAAGGGTGAAGTGCTGAGACACAGGCTGGTAGATGATAGATGGAAACATTAATAAAAAAGTATTAGGCGTTCCTTTGAACCTTTTCCCTACAGAATCTGTTGGTAAGCGTGAGATATGTCAAGAGTTATGAAGAACCATTTTCCTCATAGCTGAGCAAAGAATCATTAATCAGGAGGAAAAGCTATCTGTCTGCTTTGCTTCTCCATTTATTATCTTATAATCTCCACACATCCTGATGGTGCTTTATTTCTTCATAACAAGAAAGATTAGAACATTCAATTGGTCCATTGACATCTCCCTGTTCTCTTCTGCTCTCCTATCATTTCCTTTATACTGTCAGGTAGGAGTTGTTCTTTGAGGAACCAAGGTGTAGCTTTTCATTCCAGTAAATGTTGGCTACCATACCTTGAATGTCGCCAAAGTCGTCATGAAATGACCTGGGATATTTGTCAAATATGTTCCCCAATCTCGAGCTATCGTTGGTAACCTTGATAATGTCTGGGCTATCAAGTTGGATCTTTGTTCTGGATTGATGGGGAGAATGAGCTTCACGTGTCCCTGTCAGCTTGAACCTTTCCCTGTGCAGGTGGAAAGAAAAGCAAATGACTCCTTCAGCTTCTTGGTATTAACTGGCCAACGTTGCTTATATTCTTGGAAACACAAGAGACTGCAGACACTGGAATCTGGAGCAGAGAACAAACTGCTGGAAGAACTCAATGGGTTGAACAGCATCTATAAGATAAGATGTTTTTATTAGTCACATGTACATTGAAACACACAGTGAGATGCATCTTTTGCATTGAGTATTCTGGGGACAGCCCGCAAGTGTCGCCACTCTTCTGGCGCCAACATAGCACGCCCACAACTTCCTAACCCGTACGTCTTTGGAATGTGGGAGGAAACCGGAGCACCCGGAGGAAACCCACGCAGACACGGGGAGAACGTACAAACTCCTTACAGGCAGCGGCGGGAATTGAACCCGGGTCGCTGGTGCTGTAATAGCGTTACGCTAACTGCTGCACTACCGTGGAAGCCTGTGTGGGGAAAGGAACCGTTGACGTTTTCAGTCAGGACCATGCATGGTCTTGACAGACACTGCTCGAACTGCTGCTTTCCTGCAGCAGCTTGTTTGTTGTTTATATTCCTGCTCGAACATCCGCTATACTGCAGCACCAGTGACACTGTCTTTCCTCCATTGTATACTGACATATTGAAATGTTCAGTGACAAAACATCAATTGTCCATCCAAATCATTACCTTCTTCATGTGTACGTTGCCCTTTGATATTCTTTCCAGTTGCTTTACAACACTTGGTTGTTTGAATTTGTGGTGGCAATTGATGCAGCTTTACAAAACTCTTAGACCACACTTAGAGTACTGTGTTCAGTTCTGG
The DNA here is from genome assembly GCF_009764475.1 of Pristis pectinata. NCBI lineage: Eukaryota > Metazoa > Chordata > Chondrichthyes > Rhinopristiformes > Pristidae > Pristis > Pristis pectinata. Next base: position 3,640,870 of record NC_067407.1, on the reverse strand, counting down.
TCGCCGCATTATAGGAAGGATGTGGAGGCGTTGGAGAGGGGGCAGAGGAGATTTATCAGGATGCTGCCTGGATTAGAGCGTATAGAATATGAGGAGAGGCTTAAGGTGCTAGGGCTTTATTCACTGGAAAGGAGGAAGATGAGAGGAGACATGATAGACGTATATAAAATATTGAGAGGCATAGATAGAGTAGACAGTCAGCGCCTCCTTCCCAGGGCACCAATGCTCAAGACAAGAGGGAATGGCTTTAAGGTTATGGGTGGGAGGTTCAGGGGAGATGTCAGGGGGAGGTTTTTGGTTGGTGCATGGAATGCACTGCCTGGGGTGGTGGTGGAGGCAGATACATTGGACAGGTTCAAGAGTTTGTTGGATAGGTACATGGAGGAATGTGAGATAGAGGGATATGCGGGAGGAAAGGGTTAGATAGTGTGAGGGTGGTTTGATGGACGGCACAACATGGTGGGCCGAAGGGCCTGTTTTGTGCTGTATGGTTCTATGATTCTATGGTCTTGCTTTGGTCTCAGCCAAATTGTGAGCAGATGTTTGATATCACAACTCTGGCAAAGCATTCTCATTGCGTCACGTGCTGCCACAGCAATAGCATTGTGTTCAGTGTGTTCTTCCCTTTCCTCGCCAATGTGAGTGGATGGCACCGATCGTTGTCGTGGAAATTCTCAGCTGAACTGAATTCTTGGCACAACACAACTGCTAATATCATTCGGGCAAACTGGACTCATGACAAGCAGTGAAAATCCAGCATCCTCGGGATTTTGTGCTGCTGGACCAGAAGATTTTCTGGACTATTGGATGTTATTTCTATTGATCCCCGACACACTATTGACTGATTTTTTTTGAAGATTTTCTCCATTATTACATTAAATTTCCCAGTTAGTTGAAATGGAGCAGAAGACTCGTGAGCCAGATTAGAGGTGGGAAAGTTACTGGGGCACGGGTCAGTGCAACTGGAATCTGGGAACCAGGACCACACCAAGAGGAAATGGTGCACGGAGCTGGGAAGGGAGAGGGAGAGGGAGTGGAAGAACAGGACCCTGGTGTGTAGAAATGGAGCAGGGGAACCAATGAGAGGAAATCACATGCAGGAACCGGGGCCCAGGGACCTCAGTGTCACAGGTAGACAGGATGGTGAAAAAGGCTTTTGGCACACTGGCCACCAGTCAGGGTCCTGAGTATTGAAGTTGGGATGGAAGTTGACATTGGTGTGGTCGCACTTGGAGTATTGTGTTCAGTTGTGGTCACCCTGCTAAAGGAAAGATTCCATTAAGCTGCAAAGAGCGCAGAGGAGATTTACGAGGATGTTGCTGGGACTTGAGGGACTGATTTATGGAGAGAGGTTGAGCAAGTTGAGACTTTACTCATTGGAGTGTAGGTGAATGAGGGGTGTATAAAATCATGAGGGGCATAGATATGGTGAATGCACACAGTCTTTTTCCCAGGGTTAGGGAATCAAGCACTAGTGGGCACAGAGTCAAAGAGCATTACAGAACAGAAACAGGTCCTTTGGCCCATCTAGTCCATGCCAACCTGATCTTCTGCCTAGTCCCATCTACCTGCACCTGGACCATATCCCTCCAAACCTCTCCCATCCATGTACCTATCCAAATCTCTCTTAAATGTTACAATTGAACCCACATCCACCACTTCCGCTGGCAGCTCGTTCCACACTCGCACCACACTCTGAGTGAAGAAGTTTCCCCTCAGATTCCCCTTAAATATTTCACTTTTCACCCTAAACCTATGACCTCTAGTTCTAATCTCACCCAACTTGAGGGAAGAAGCCTGCATGCATTCACCCTATCTATACCCCTCATAATTTTGTATACCCCTATAAGATCTAAGGCAGGCACAGTAGTGTAGCAGTTAGCGTAACGCTATTACAGCGCCAGCGACCCAGGTTCAATTCCGAACACTGTCTGTGAGGAGTTAGCACATTCTCCCCATGTCTGCGTGGGTTTCCTCCGGGTGCTCTGGTTTCCTCCCACATTCCAAAGACGTACGGGTTAGGAAGTTGTGGGCGTGCTATGTTGGTGCTGGAAGCGTGGCGACACTTGCGGGCTGCCCCCAGAACACTCTACACAGAGATGCATTTCACTGTGTGTGTTCTCTGTACATGTGACTAATAAAGAAATCCCATCTTATCTTCCCTCATTCTCCTGCGCTCCAGGGAATAAAGTCCTAGGTTTAAGGTGAGAGGGGAAAGATTTAGTAGGAACCTGAGGGGCAAGTTTTTCACCCAGTTTTCCATGGTCAGTATATGGAATGAGCTGCCAGAGGAAGTGGTTGAGACAGGTACATTAACAACATTTAAAAGACATTTGGAAAGTTATATGGATAGGTTAGGGGGGGCAGGAAGTTTAAAGGAGATGTCTGGGGCAAATTTTTTACACAGAGAGTGGTGGGTGCCTGGAACGGGCTGCCAGGGGTGGTGGTGGAGGCAGATACAACAGTGGTGTTTAAGAGGTTTAAGAGACAGACACATGAACAGGCAGAGAATGGAGAGATATGGGTCATGTGCAGGCAGAAGGGATTTAATTTAATTTGGCATCATGATCGGTATAGACATTGTGGGCTGAAGGGCCTGTTCCTCTGCTGTACTGTTCTCTGTTCTATTACCTGGTGAGTCGGATGCAGAATCGTCAGGATTTCCGAATCATCCAGTGGAGGACTAATGCAGTGTTACTGTATCTGTGGGAGCACATCAGGAGTTGGGGCATTTCTGAGCAACAGTCCCCTCCCAGTCTCCCACTCAGATGTCGGCACAGTGTTACGGACTCAGTGAAAGTCCCTTTAAGATAGAAAGTGTGTGTGTATGTGTGTGTGGGGCGTGCTTACGTCAATAGAAGATAAAGGACGTAATGACGTTGTTGAAGAAGAAGAAGAAGAAGGAGAGAGAGAGAGAGAAGGGAGAGAGACACCAGCCTGCTTGTTTTCTCTATCGATGGATGAGAAACAATAACTGTGTCTGCCACTGAAATCCATGTATGGAAGTTGGAAGTAATCCGGTGGAGTTCACTTTGTTGTTGACCTGTGTGTGGACGACCACGGTTCGGATGCTTTTCGGGGTGAGGAAGTCACTACCGAGTAAACACTGGAGTGTCGTTTGGGTTCCATCGTGGAACATTTGGATTTCGTATGTACTCTCTCTATATTTCTCTACGTCTACGTCTTATCTTCAGACAACGGTGGTTGTTGAAGAAGCCCTTGCTCATGTTTCACCTTATGGCTTGCGGAACTGAACTTTAGGAACCATTCAGGAACTGGGAGTTTGGGACTTTGCCACACACACACACGAAGAGTTTAGTTTTGGGGTTAACGTTCGAGGTTTAACATTTTTGAATTCTAACATACTAACATTTTTACTTTTATTTTACGTATTATCATAAGTAGTGATTAATAAAATAGTTTTTAACACTGAATCATGCTCAGTGTGTTTCTTTTGTTGCTGGTTTGTGACAACAGGCTGCACCAATCTCCTGCTCATGGCCGTGCCTTTAATTCAGTATTAAATTAACAGTCATTTCCTGTTGAACCTAGGGCACAACTGAATTGTGGCCTGATTAGGTCTGTTGGGCAGGAAAATTTCTTCCAGCATATTTTCAGCTGTCTGCCTGCCTCTCCCTGCATACAGGCACTTGTCCATTTCAAAACATGGTTAGTGTTGTCGCATAGAATCACATGGCACGGAAACTGGCTCTTCAGCCCAACTGGTCCGTGATGACCAAGATTCCCATCTAAGCTGGTCCCATTTGCCTACGTTTGGCCCGTATCCCTCCAAACCTTTCCTATCATGTACCTGTCCAAGTACCTTTTAAATGTTGTTTTTGTACCTGCCTCAACCACTTCCTCTGGCATCTCATCACCTCCTGGGTGAAAAAGTTGCCCCTCAGGTTCCTATTAAACCTCTCCCCTCCTTGAACTGTTACAGTTCAAATTTGCATCCAGCAGAGTAGGTTTTATTGGATCATGCATTTTTTCGGCCACTGCAGTCACCCTGAAACCACTACTGTACCCAACCGCTTGTGGGTGCTGAGGAGGAGACGTCTACATGACCCTGTTCAAGGGCAAAGGGAGTTTAGCGAGTGTGACCACAAGCATCTCAAGATGGATACAGCATAAAAACAACAAATGTTTACAGAATTCTCCAGCGAAGAATGACCGGACACACTGATAAGCAAACTTGCCTTCCATCACTTAGAATCCTCTGGAACAGTGCAAATGCTGTGCACATTCAGCACCAACAACTGAGGACAAATTTCGACACCGATTCCCATCTAGATCTTCCCTTTGACACTCCATCTGACGTTGACAATTCAATCAAGTGAAGTTCCTTGTTAGACAAATGTGCTGTGAATAATGCTGCTTAATTTAATTTGTATCTTTACCCTTCACCAGTTGAATTTTTTTCCGAGCGATTTCAGTCATAATCAGTCTTGAGAAAATTGGATCAAGGATAGAGTGTCTTTGAAGAAAGCACGCCTTCAGGATGGAATCCATTTGTGTATGTGGACACCTGTTGCAAAAGGATCTCATAATTATTACAGACGATAATTATATGATGACTGAAGCTCTTGCAAAAATATTCCATCAAGAAATATCTGAATCTCGGGTAAAAAGCCATTTTTTGTTCAAAATGGGTTCAAGAATTTTACATTCCACTTCGTTATGAAGAGACATGGAGGTAACTGTGAACAGGTCTTTTAAGTCTTGTTTTTTTAGCTGAAGTTTATTGTTGCATCTTGCTACAAGGTTGCTTGGATCCTGTGACTTCTGATAACTGACTGTCCTGCTGGGGGTTAATAGAAATGACACTGAATAGTAAAAGTCAAAGTGGAGTTTATTGTCATCTGCACAAGTCCATGTGTGCACAGGTGCAATGAGAAACTTACTTGTAGCAGCATCACAAGCACACAGCATCAGAGTCACAACATTCACAAGAAAAACATAAATTATACACAATTTTTACAAGAAAGAACACAATTATAGCAAAAAAATTAGTACAATGTAGTCATAGTGTTGCTAAACTGTAGTGATTAGGGTTGGTTCAAGAACCGAATGGTTGAAGGGAAGTAGCTGCTCCTGAACCTGGTGGTGTGGGACTTCAGGCTTCTGTACCTCCTGCCCGATGGTAGCTGCGAGAAGATGGCATGGCCCGGGTGGTGGGGATCTTTGATGTTGCCTTCTTGAGGCACCACCTCCTGCAGATACTACCGATGGAGAAGATTGTGAAGGCATCCAGTGTCCCCCAGTGTCACTGAGCCAGAGACGTGGAAGCATCAAAGGAACCATTGGATCGCTATGTGGGAACTTGATCCAGGTCAGTGTAAATGTTAGGCAAGGAGAGGAACAGGATAGCACAGAATTTGAACCCTTTGGGAGAAGAAAACAGGAAGGTTGGCCTGAGGAGGTGGATGAATGGTCTGAATCCAACTGGATTAATGTCTTGTTCATCTGGAATCATGTTAATTCAGACCCACTATTGTCCCTGACTTCTTTTCCGTCTTTCATTTGTGTTATCAACTCAGTAAAACTCCAAAGCCCTTCGTACACACAGTTCCTGTGGACGATGAATAGAATATGAGTGTAATGTAAAATGGCATCAGGTTAAATTCTTGCTACACTGAGCCCTTAGGTCTCATTTACCGTGCCTTTGTCCCCACACTGTGAGGATAGACGATGCTATGACTTTTTAACCATTTCACGAGCCTGTGATTTTTTTATTTGTGACATCCTGTGATATTCCACAAGACAAACGGGATGGCTGCATCGCAAGGTCTAATGCTCCCCATCACTGGGCTTTGTCAGGTTGGTGCAATAACACCTTCAGCCTCAGGGTGTGTTGATATGAACTGAGATCAAAATTATTTTGTTGATCCTTTTCAGGTCTCTCTGGTTTTATCGGCTTGGGCATTGACTTATGAAAGCTTGTGTTGGGAGTTCCATGGTATGGTAATGATTATACTTGTGAGCACCTTTTAGAGGTAAGTTGTCCTTATGATTGCTAACTATTTTGAATAAACTTTTGTTAACTGTTTTTTTGAAGCTCCTATGGAGAAGTGATTAGGACGTGTTCCACCGGTGAAGTCAGTGCACTGTAGATCGTTCCTCTGGCACAGTCACCATCCCACCAGGATACAGTATGGTTTGGAACAGCCCAGTATCTTTGCTGGTTGGTGGACTTGTTCCAAAGTTAACCCATTCCCTGTCCCAGAAATTGTCCTCCCTACTGTGCCACCTGTGGGTATTGCTGACATGTTAAAACAAATCACTTGAGTTTATTAAACGCAAAAGGGCTAAAAATACTAACTCTAGCCTTAACGCCTGGCATTCAAGTCTTTTGAATTAAAGAGAGGGGAACTATGAAAGCTTGATTACACAGTGAGTGTATAGACTAATAATTAGGAAACATAATGACACTTTATCTTTAAAAAGTGATCACAAATAGAATCATTACCACAGGTGGCACAGTGGAAGCAGGTCCAATCCTGGACTTCAAAAGGGAACTGGATAAGAATGTGAACAGAAACTATGTGAGGGGTTTGCAGAGACCCTGCCCTCATGTTGTGTGGGCATGCATCTGATGAGCTTCATGTTCACCTTGTGATTCCATTCTGCACTTCGATGGATTCCAGCAAAGGTTGTGTCAGTCCTTCAGCACCTGCACTGGGGAATCTGCTCAAAGAACCTGCGCCAGAGCAGACCTGGCTCAGGGAGTCCCCCCTCTTTAATTCAAAAGGGTTGAATGGCTCCTGGGGGTTAAAGTTAGAGTTGGTATTTTTTAGCTCAGTTCAGAACAGCTAACAATTTATTTTGAGACAGAGACTCTGGCACCTTACAGACCACTCAATGAAACATCTCCGCTAAACTTTCTGCATATATATTCCCTCGACTCTGTCTTTACCTCTCATTGCCTTGGTGAAGCAGCCAGCACAATCAAAGACCCCACCCACCCAGGTCATTCTCTCTTCTCTCCTCTTCCATTGGGTAGAAGATACAGGAACCTGAGGGCACGTACCACCAGACTTAAGGACAGCTTCTACCCCACTGTGATAAGACTATTGAATGGTTCCCTTATACAATGAGATGGACTCTGACCTCACGATCTACCTTGTTGTGACCTTGCACCTTTTTGCACTGCACTTTCTCTGTAGCTGTGACACTTTACTCTGTACTGTTATTGTTTTTACCTGTACTACATCAATGCACTCTGTACTAACCCAGTGTAACTGCACTGTGTAATGAATTGACCTGTACGATCGGTGTGCAAGACGTTTTTCACTGTACCTCAGTAAAGTGACAATAATAAACTAATACCAATAATCAGTGAAGCTGAAGACTATACCTCTTAATGATCCTTTGTTAATTTTTATCCCTAACCATGTGGATTCCATTTTTGCCTTAGATTTCACTGCATAATTAATCCTACCCTACAAGTCAGATCTCCATTATTGCTGAGACTTTGTTCTTGGTTCCATTGAGATGCAACCCATCTGCATTGTGGAGGGTCCTGGTTGTCACGTGACAGCATTGCCCACTACCTGGTTGGAAGACACACTACTGCCAATCAAGGTTTAGCCCCGCCCTACCCATCAGCACACACCTAACCATTGGTCCCTTTAAGTACATTTGTACTTGGCCATGGGCCATGGGCCATTGGCCTTTGTAATCGATTAGTCCTTGCTGGCATCGAGCCATTGGCCCTCTGTAAATTACCTGGGCTGGACCACCACCCCCCCACGCCCCCACGCCCCCAGCCCTCCAGCTCTATAAAGGGTGCCACATGTACTCAGCTCGCTCTCTTTGCCATCTTTGAGGGACTACCCTGCTTCACTCCAGGCTGAGTACCATGGAACGGTGCTGGAGAAATCATTGGTGAGGTGCACACTGTTTAAGGGTTGGGAGTGTTTTAGTTAGTGTCCCCAGTAACATAGAACCGTGCCTGCACTGGGTCAAGGGGTGGCGGGTATTGTATTGTTATTTCCTTGATTGTGTGTGCCTAGTTCATTGTGCGTGTGTGTGTGTGTGTTTTATCCCCAGTGTGATTTTCCCATACTCGCTATAAACTGTGCATGTGTGTTATTCCTGTTACCATTTTCCCATGCTTGTCTTTTGTAATGTTACGTACCAGCAACAATAGAAACACACTGAGTCATGTACAAGTGTTAAGAACTATTTTATTAATAACTACATATGATAATAAGAAAAGTAAAAACATTAGGTATTAAACATTAGCCCCAAAACTAAACTCGAAATTCCCAAACCCCCAAGTCCAAGAATAGTTCTCAAAGTTCAGTTCAGCAAGTCATAAGGTGAAACGTGAGCAAAGGCTTTTGCAAAACCACCGTTGACTGAAGAGAAAATGTAGAGAGAAATTACGAAATCCAAATGTTCCACGATGGAACCCATACAACACCTCAACCACTGATGATCTCCATTTACTTTGCTCTGAAGTATCTGCCACCCTGAAGGCATTCGATATGTGGCCGCCCACACAAATACCTGGTTCCCACTACAGGTTAACGACAAAGTGGACTCCACTTGATTGCTCCAAAAATCCAGACATGGATTGTAGTGACAGACACAGCTATTGTTCCTCATCCATTGTTACAGAGACCAGCAGTCTCCCCCTCTCTCCTCCCCCCCCTCTCTCCTCCCCCCCCTCTCTCCTCCCCCCCCTCTCTCCTCCCCCCCCTCTCTCCTCCCCCCCTCTCTCCTCCCCCCCCTCTCTCCTCCCCCCCTCTCTCCTCCCCCCCTCTCTCCTCCCCCCCTCTCTCCTCCCCCCCTCTCTCCTCCCCCCCTCTCTCCTCCCCCCCCTCTCTCCTCCCCCCCTCTCTCCTCCCCCCCCTCTCTCCTCCCCCCCCTCTCTCCTCCCCCCCCTCTCTCCTCCCCCCCCTCTCTCCTCCCCCCCCTCTCTCCTCCCCCCCTCTCTCCTCCCCCCCCTCTCTCCTCCCCCCCTCTCTCCTCCCCCCCCTCTCTCCTCCCCCCCCTCTCTCCTCCCCCCCCTCTCTCCTCCCCCCCCTCTCATCCTCCCCCCCCTCTCTCCTCCCCCCCCTCTCTCCTCCCCCCCCTCTCTCCTCCCCCCCCTCTCTCCTCCCCCCCCCTCTCTCCTCCCCCCCCCTCTCTCCTCCCCCCCCCTCTCTCCTCCCCCCCCCTCTCTCCTCCCCCCCTCTCTCTCCTCCCCCCCCTCTCTCCTCCCCCCCCCCTCTCCTCCCCCCCCTCTCTCCTCCCCCCCCTCTCTCCTCCCCCCCCTCTCGTCCTCCCCCCCCTCTCTCCTCCCCCCCTCTCTCCTCCCCCCCCTCTCTCCTCCCCCCCCTCTCTCCTCCCCCCCCTCTCTCCTCCCCCCCTCTCTCCTCCCCCCCCTCTCTCCTCCCCCCCTCTCTCCTCCCCCCCCTCTCTCCTCCCCCCCCTCTCTCCTCCCCCCCCTCTCTCCTCCCCCCCCTCTCTCCTCCCCCCCTCTCTCCTCCCCCCCTCTCTCCTCCCCCCCCTCTCTCCTCCCCCCCCTCTCTCCTCCCCCCCCTCTCTCCTCCCCCCCCTCTCTCCTCCCCCCCCTCTCTCCTCCCCCCCTCTCTCCTCCCCCCCCTCTCTCCTCCCCCCCCTCTCTCCTCCCCCCCCTCTCTCCTCCCCCCCCTCTCTCCTCCCCCCCCTCTCTCCTCCCCCCCTCTCTCCTCCCCCCCCTCTCTCCTCCCCCCCTCTCTCCTCCCCCCCCTCTCTCCTCCCCCCCCTCTCTCCTCCCCCCCCTCTCTCCTCCCCCCCTCTCTCCTCCCCCCCCTCTCTCCTCCCCCCCCTCTCTCCTCCCCCCCCTCTCTCCTCCCCCCCCTCTCTCCTCCCCCCCCTCTCTCCTCCCCCCCCTCTCTCCTCCCCCCCCTCTCTCCTCCCCCCCCTCTCTCCTCCCCCCCCTCTCTCCTCCCCCCCCTCTCTCCTCCCCCCCCTCTCTCCTCCCCCCCCTCTCTCCTCCCCCCCCTCTCTCCTCCCCCCCCTCTCTCCTCCCCCCCCTCTCTCCTCCCCCCCCCTCTCTCCTCCCCCCCCTCTCTCCTCCCCCCCCTCTCTCCTCCCCCCCCCTCTCTCCTCCCCCCCCTCTCTCCTCCCCCCCCTCTCTCCTCCCCCCCCTCTCTCCTCCCCCCCCTCTCTCCTCCCCCCCTCTCTCCTCCCCCCCCTCTCTCCTCCCCCCCCTCTCTCCTCCCCCCCCCTCTCTCCTCCCCCCCCTCTCTCCTCCCCCCCCTCTCTCCTCCCCCCCCTCTCTCCTCCCCCCCCCTCTCTCCTCCCCCCCCTCTCTCCTCCCCCCCCCTCAGTCTAACCCACTCAGCCTGATCCATATTTAAAACCCCACCTTGCTTGGTCTGACAACTGCTCTGTCCGGGACCGCAAGAAACTGAAGAGAGTTCAAAGTCAAAGTTGAGTTTATTGTCATGTGCACAAGTACATGAAAAAAAATGTGCTAAGTTGTGGACATTACCTCATTCTCTCTTCTCCCCTCCTCCCATCGAGCAGAAGATACAAAAGCCTGAAAGCACGTACCACCAGGCTCAAGGACAGTTTCTATCCCGCTGTTATAAGACTATTGAACGGTCCCCTAGGGACTCTTGACGTCACAATCTACCTCGTTATGGCCCTTGCACCTTATTGTCTGCCTGCACTGCACTTTCTCTGTAACTGTAACACTTTATTCTGCATTCTGTATTTGTTTTCCCTTGTACTACCTCAATGTACTGATGTATGGATGGCAGGCAAAACAATGTTTTTCACTGTACCTTGGTACATGTGACAATAATAAACCAATTTACCAATTTTACTCACCCTCCTTGGTTCTATAACCTTTATTAACATTGTGTAACAAACCCCTCTCAACCTTAGTTTTGTTTTGGTCCTTGATGCCTGATCCTGCTTAAACCTGACAGGTGGATATCGGTGAAATTCTCTTGAAGTTTTAGTGTTATGAATATTAACAAATATAATTTACTCATCTTCTCTGTAATATATATATATTTTCAGGCTTGCTATTGTTATGTGAAAGATGTTCCTTTCAGAAGAATACCTCACGATTATCATGTTTCAATTCAGCTCCATTATAAACAGATCATGCAGCTCCCACCAAGATCAATCTCCAAGAGATCTGGGATGATGATCAGAAAGCCCTTATTTTGTATACATGGTAAGGCAAGCACAGTGAATACCTGTACATCACAGGTCTCTTTATAGAACACACGTATTCCAGTCTATCTGCATTTAGTATGTTCTTTGTATAGGTTTCACCAAAGATCAAAACATCCGCAATTTATGGTGGAAGTTGGGTATATGTATGGCAAGAAACTGGGAAATGATCACCAAAACCCCTAGCCTAGTTCAATTTTTAAAACATTGAGCTGACGTCTAGTTGTCTTGTCTTTAGGATGAGAATTTGTCCAGATGTGTCCTCTCAGGTGAACAAAAAATCAGTTCATTTATTTACTTTGATGTCTCTCAAATCATCCTCTATCTTCATGATATATTGCTCCCACACTCTGAGCTCCTCTACCATGCTGCAATCATTGCATTGGACTTTCAAGATTGCCATTTGATATAACACAGCCATTGCTTCTACCTTATTTTCTGTAATAGATTTCTCAAACATTTTATCTGTCCAGCATAACCTCCCTTCAAATAAAATTACCCAATCATACGATACTTCTCCAGCTGTCATGTTAAAGCATCCAAATGAGATTCCCAAACTGGTTTATGGTTTCCTATTTCCTTTCTCCAAACTTTCTTAAAAATCTGTGTTACAGTTAATAACTTTCCAACCAGTCAGTCCCTTCTGGGACCTGGAGACTTTTGGAATATCTCAACCAATCTCTCCATAATTTGTGCATCAATTTATTATGAGATTATAATTTCCAAAGTACATGTCTTTTAGTCCCATTAATTCCTACTCTCACTATTACCCATTACCTTAAGTTATGTTTTACTCTTCTTGGATCCTTGGAATCCAATACTGCTGGAATATTTTCCTTTCATGAAGACATAGTCAAAATATTTGTTTAAAAACTCAACTATTCTTTATTCCTCATTAAAATTGGTTATCTTCCTCTAATGTAACCTTAACATTTTATGTAGAAACGTAGACAGGCCCTTCAGCCCACTGTGTCTGCACTGAACATGATGCCAAATTAAACATAGTAATACAGTACGGAAACAGGCCCTTTGACCCAACTCGCCCATGCTGATGGTGTCCATCTAAGCTAGACCCATTTGCCCATGTTTGGCCCATATTCCTCTAAACCTTTAATATCTACGTACTTTTCCAAAACTTATCTCATCTGCATATGAATGGTCCATGTTACCCACCGGTTCATATGCCTGTCTAAATGCACCTTAAACATTGCTATCATACCTGCTTCATCCACCACCCCTGATGGCACATTTCTGGTATGTATATGCAACGAACTGCCAGAGGAAGCCATAGAGATAGGTACAATTACATTTAAAAGACATTCAGATAGGCATGTGGATTGAAAGGTTTTAGAGGATATGAGCCAAATGCAGGAAATTGCGGCCAGTTTGGATCTCTACTTCCTCAGGAGGCTAAAGAAATTTGGTTTGTCCACTTTGACTCTCACCAACTTTTACTGATGCACCATAGAAAGCATCCTACCTGGATGTATCACAGCTTGGTACGGTAACTGCTCTGCCCAGGACCGCAAGAAGCTGCAGAGAGTTGTGGACACAGCCCAGCGCATCACGGACACCAGCCTCCTCTCCTTGGACTCTGTCTTTACTTCTCGTTGTCTTGGTGTAGCAGCCAGCATAATCAAAGACCCCACCCACCCGGGACATTCTCTCTTCTCTCCTCTTCCATCGGGTAGAAGATACAGGAGCCTGAGGGCACGTACCACCAGACTTAAGGACAGCTTCTACCCCACTGTGATAAGACTATTGAATGGTTCCCTTATATGATGAGATGGACTATGACCTCAAGATCTACCTTGTTGTGACCTTGCACCTTATTGCACTGCACTTTCTCTGTAGCTGTGACACTTTACTCTGTACTGTTATTTCTACCTGTACTACATCAATGGACTCTGTACTAACCCAATGTAACTGCACAGTGTAATGAATTGACCTGCACAATCGGTATGCAAGACAAGCTTTTTACTGCACCTCGGTACAAATGACAATAGTAAACCAATACCAATACCAATAAGCACTTTGGTCAGCATCGACAAGTTACGCCAAACCGTCCAGTTTCCGTGCTATGTAACTCCAAGACACTAAATGTGCTGAGATATTTTGCAAGTTAGAAAATTTGGGTAAGGTTTCCGTTGTTTTCATAATTTATTTGAACTGCAGTTTGGAATGTCCATCATTTTGCTTTTCTTTAAATCAATCCAACTACTGTTGTCTTTCAATGCAAGTATAATTTGCCTTAAAGTTTTGCTAAGTGTTTTTGCTATTGCTACATAGTGGCAGTACGCTCTTAAGGGCAAGACCCTTAACAGTATTGAAGAGCAGAGGGCCCTTGGGGTGCAAGTCAATGACTCAGTGAAAATAGCTACACAGGTAGACAGGGTGGTTAAGAAGGCTTATGGAATGCTTGCTTTCATTAATCGGAGTATGAGTACAGGAGTCAAGAAGTTATGTTTCATCTCTATAGAACTCTGGTTAGGCTGCATTTAGATTACTGCGTGCAATTCTGGTCACCTCACTATAGGAAGGATGTCGAGGCTTTAGAGAGGGTGCAGAGGAGGTTTACCAGGATGCTGCCTGGATTAGAGGGCATGTGCTATCAGGTGAGGCTGAACAAACTTGGGCTCTTTTCTCTGGTGCGGCGGAGGCTGAGGGGTGATCTGTTGGAAGTGTATAAAATTATGAGGGGCATAGATAGGGTGGACAAACAATATCTTTTTCCCATTATTGAGCGATCCAATACCAGAGGGCATGCATTTAAGGTGAGGGGGGTAGGTTCAGAACAGATGTGATGGGTATATTTTTTACTCAGTGGTAGATGCTTGGAATAACTTGCCTGATAGGGTGGTGGAGGCTATTTCTTTGGGGGCTTTTAAGAGGGGCTTGGATGGGCACATGAATGAGAGGGATACGGAGGGATATCGGCATTCTGTAGGTAGGAGGGAATAGCTATGTCGGCACAACATTGTGGGCTGAAGGGCCTGTTCTGTGCTGTACTCTTCTATGTTCTATGTAAAACCCACATAAGGATGTCATTGTATTGGAGGGGGTGCAGAAGAGGTTCACCAGGATGTTGCTTGGGATGAAGCATTTCAGGAATGAGGAAAGAATGGATGGGCTGGGTATATTTTTCTTGGACTGGAGGAAGCTAAGTGGGGAACCCACCAGGTCCAATTCCGGCCGCTGTCTGTAAGGAGTTTGTACGTTCTCCCCATGTCTGCGTGGGTTTCCTCTGGGTGCTCCGGTTTCCTCCCACATTCCAAAGACGTACGGGTTAGGAAGCTGTGGGCATGCTATGTTGGCACCGGAAGCGTGGCGACATTTGCGGGCTGCCCCCAGAACACTCTACGCAAAGATGTATTTCACTGTGTGTTTCAATGTACATGTGACTAATAAAGATCTTATCTTATCTTAAAGTTATGAAGGGAATGGATAGGGTAAATGGTAGAAACCTTCCCACATAGCAGAGGTGTCTAAAACCTGAAGGCACAGGCTTAGGGTAAGGGTAAGTGGTTTAGCTGCAATCTGAGGAAGACATTTTTTACCCAGTGGGTGATTGGAACCTGGAACACAATGCCGAGCGGGTGGTGGAGGCAGAGACTCTCACAACAATTAATGAGCATCTCGATGAGCCAAAGCGTAGAAAGCTACAGACAAGTGCTGGTAAATGGGATTAGCATAGATGGGTAGTATAGCATGGATGTGGTTAGTTGAACGATTGTTCCTCTGCTGTATGACAGTATAACTAGGCTTACAGGACACCTCAGGACCATGAGAACAGAAAAGAAAGAAACCTGTCAGCAAGTACTTTCTCTACCAGGGGTTTCGTCCCTGGGAATTCTAGATCTTCAAAAAAATATGAACAGAAAAAGGGCAGAAAGAAGACGGTATTGGTTGATTATTGTCACATGTACTGAGATACAGCGAAAAGATCACAAGACATAGGAGCAGAAGTAGGCCATTCGGCCCATCGAGTCTGCTCCGCCACTTCCCCATGAGCTAAACTATTGTCCCATCCAGCCCCAATTCCCGGCTTTTTCCCCATATCCTTTGATACCCTGACTAATTAGATACCTATCAATCTCTTTCATAAACCCCCCTAATGATCGGGCCTCCACAGCTGTATGTGGCAACGAATTCCATAAATCCACGACCCTCTGGCTAAAGAAATCTCTGAAAAGCTTTTGTTTGCGCACCATCCAGGCAGATAATTCCATACATAAGTACACTGAGGTAGTACAAAAGGAAATAAAAGATCAGAATGTAGAATATAATGTTACAGTTACAGAGAAAGTGCAGTGCAGGTAGACAATAAGGTGCAAGGGACATGATGAGGGAGGTAGATTGAGAGATCGAGTTCATCTTTCTAACATGAGATGTCCATTCAAGACTTTATATCACTGTCCTTGAGCCTGGCGGTACATATTCTTTTGTATCTTCTGCCTGATTGGAGGGGGGAGAAGAGAGAATTGAGACCAGGGGTGGGAAAGAGTCCTTAATTATGGTGTCATAGTCATACAGCATGGAAACAGGCCCTTTGGCCCATCTGGTCCATGCCCAGAAAGGCACCCATTATGTTGGATGCTTTCCCGAGGTAGCAGCAAGTGTAGACTGAAGGATTACAGACACATTCACTAATGACCAAACTAAGCATAATTCAGATAAACAAACTATCTGCTGGAGGAACTCAGTGGGTCGAGCAGCATCTCTGGAGCGAAAGGAATTAATGATGCTCGACCCGCTGAGTTCCTTCAGCAGATTGTTTCTTGCTCCAGATTCCAGTGTCTGCAGTCTCTGGTGTCTCCATAATTCAGATAAAAAGAGGCAGACTTATAAGTGAAAACTTCAGTCAGGCAGCAATTAAACTGGTTCACAATAATACACCGACATATCCTGGTGTTTTAATAAATACCAAAACGCTGAAGGTTCCCATTCTACCTATCCAGCAGACTTCAGGCAGTGAACACAGCAGCAGCTCAGGGAGAAAGGATGGAGTCAGGCTTCTTTTTAAAAAAAAATATTTTTACATGCATAAACACATAGTGACATGAGTAGCCTCCTAGATGGCAGCATTGTAGAGCAGGAGTCAATACAAACTCATGTACACGGGCAACAAATGCCTATTCCTGAGCCTTCAGTTAGAGAGTTGTACAGCACAGAAAAAGGCCCTTTGGCCCATACTTGCCCATACCGACCAAGATTGGTATTGGAATTGGTTTATTATTGTCACTTGTACCGAGGTACAGTGAAAAGCTTGTCTTACATACTGTTCGTACAGGTCAATTCATTACACAGTGCAGTTACATTGGGTTAGTACAGAGTGCATTGATGTAGTACAGGTAAAAACAATAACAGTACAGAGTAAAGTGTCACAGCTACAGAGAAAGTGCAGTACAATAAGGTGCAAGGTCACAACAAGGTAGATCCTGAGGTCATCGTCCATCTCATCATAACTGGGTGAGCAAGAGCTCGCCAGGACCTTCACGTCTGAGCACCACAAGTTATTGATTAAGAAGCAGACCCCTCCACCTTTAACTTTGCTTGAGGACGCTGTACGGTCCATTCGATAAATTGAGAAGCCATCAGGTTGAATAGCACAGTCAGGTGAGGCAGGTGTAAGCCAAGTTTCAGTGAGATTAAGGTGGATAAATTCCCAGGGATCTACCCCAGGTTATAGAGAGGAAATCCAGGAAATTATAGGCCAGTGAGCCTCACATCAGTGGAAGGGAAGGTATTGGAGAGGATTCTTAGGGATAGGAATTACTTGCATTTGGAAGAACTTGGGCTAATTACAGACAGTCAGCGTGGCTTTATGTGGGGCAGGTCATGTCTTAGAAACTTGATTGAGTTTTTTGAGGAGGTGACTAAGGGTATTGATGAGGGTAGGGCAACAGATGCTGTCTGCATGGATTTTAGTAAGGCGTTTGACAAGGTCACTCATGGGAGGCTCATCCAGAAGATTAAGATACATGGGATCTACAGTGATTTGGCCATTTGGATTCAGAATTGGTTTGCCCGTAGAAGATAGAGGGTAAGGGTTGATGGGACTTAGTCTGGCTGGAGATCTGTGACTCGTGGTATTCCGCAGGGATCCGCACAGGGACCTCTGCTGTTTGTGATATATACGTATATATAAATGACTTAGATGAAAATATGGATGTGTGGGTAAGTTTGGAGACGATACAAAGATTGGTGGTGTTGTGAATAGCATAGAAGATTGCCAATAGATACAGCGGGACATAGATCAGTTGTAAATATGGGCGGAGAAATGGCAGATGGAGTTTAATCCTGACAAGTGTGAGGTTTTGCACTTTGTGAATCAAATATAAAGTGAAAGTACACAGTTAATGACTAGACCCTTAACTGTGTTAATGTACAGGGGGATCTAGGGGTCAAGTCCATAGCTCCCTGAAGTGGCTGCAGAAGTTGATAGGGTGGCAAAGAAGGCATATGGCATGCTTGCCTTTATTAGCTGAGGCACTGAGTTCAAGAGTGAGGAAGTTACGTTGTAGCTTTATAAAACTCTAGTTAGGCCGCATCTGGAGTATTGCATTCAATTCTGGTCACCCCATTATAGGAAGGATGTGGAGGCTTTGGACAGGGTGCAGAAGAGGTTTACCAGGATGCCTGGATTAGAGGGCATGTACAATAAGGAGAGGTTGGACAAAGGTTGCTTTCTCTGGAGTGGTGGAGAATGAGGGCAGACCTGACAGAAAATTTAGAAGATTGATAGGGTAGACAGCTGGTCTGATACCTTTATCCCTGGGTTGAAATGTCTAATACTAGAGGGCATACATTTAAGGTGAGGCGGGCAAGTTCAGAGTAGATGTGCAGGGCAGGTTTTTCACACAGGGTGGTGGGTGCCAGGAATGTGCTGCCAGGGGTGGTGGTGGAGGCAGATACGATAGAGGCATTTAAGTGGCTCTTGGATAGGCACATGGATGTGCAGAGAATGGAGGGAGATGGACCATGTGTAGGCAGAAGGGATTCATTTAGTTAGGCATCTAATTACTAGTTTAATTAGCTCAGCACAACATCATGAGTGCTGAGTTCCTTCAACACTTTGGTTTTGCTCTACATTCCAGCATCTGAGGTCTCTTGTATCTCCTGTTAGCATTAAAAGGCTCTTGAAGTTGATAGAAGAGAGCCATGACAGATTTGTGGAAGGCAACTAGCGTGTGATGAACCTGACTGAATTTTTTGACAAGGGGAATGCAGAGGTGACTTCAGCAAATACCACACAGTAAATGGTAGGGCACTGAGGAGTGCGGAGGAACAAGGGGATCTGGGAGTTCAGATACATAATTCCCTGAAAGTAGAGTCACAGGTAGACAGGGTTGTAAAGAAGGCTTTTGGCATCCTGGCATTTATAAATCAAAGTATTGAGTATAGGAGTTGGAATGTTTTGGTGAGGTTGTGTAAGTCATTGGTGAGACCAAATTTAGAATATTGTGTGCAGTTCTGGTCGCCAAACTACAGGAAGGATGTCAGTAAGATTGAAAGAGTGCAGAGGAGAATTACTAGAATGTTGCCAGGGCTTCAGGAGTTGAGTTAAAGGGAAAGATTGAGCATGTTAGGACTTTATTCCTTGGTGCGGAGAAGAATGAGGGGAGATACGATAGAGGTTTACAAAATGATGAGGGGCATAGACAGAGTTAATGCAAGTAGGCTCTTTCCACCTAGATTAGAAGAGATAAGTACGAGAGGACATGGCTTTAGGGTGAAAGGGGGAAGGTTTAGGGGGAACATTAGAGGGAACTTCTTCACTCAAAGAGTGGTGGGAGTGTGGAACGGGCTGCCACCTGATGTGGTAAATGTGGGCTCGCTCTTAACTTTTAAAAGTAAATTGGATAGATACATGGACGAGAGAGGTCTGGAGGGGTATGGGCTGGGGGCAGGTAAATGGGACTAGCAGAATAATGTTTCGGCACAGACTAGAAGGGCCAAATGGCATGTTTTCTGTGCTGTAGTTCTCTATGATTCTATGATTCCAGCAATGATCTTCAGAAGCCATTTGATGCAGTTACACAGAAAAGGCCATTGATAAAACTGAAGCAGCCTGAGCAGGTAACCGGCTTCAAGGCGAAAAAGCGGGAGAAGTAATAAATAGTTGCTTCTCGGTTAGTAGACAGTCGTGTTCCCCAGGATGAGTGCTGGGATCACTGTTTTATTTGATTTATATTAACTCAGACATGAATTTGTAAATTTCCAAATTTTGGAAGCTGGGCAGGTGGCAGACGTTGCAAAGGCTAGTGATAGTTGGCAAAAAGAGATAGGCTTATGGGTCAATATGTGGCAGGTGAAATTTAATAACTAGAAGTGTGAAGTGTGCATTTTGGCAAAGAATAAGGAAAGACTGTGTAGACTAAGTGTCGCAGTTCTAAAGAATTTACCGGAAAGAGCATGCTACACCCCAGATAATCAAAACGGGATTTATACCTCAGTACAGAACACAGAACAGTACAGGCACACAAACAGGCAGGTAACAGAGGGATATAGACCATGTGCAGGCAGATGGATTAGGTTAATTGGCATTGTGGTCAATGCAGGCACAGTGGGCCGAGGGACCTGTTGCTGAGCTGTATTGTTCCATGTTCTACACACCACATCAACTGGATCCTCCCCTTTTGTGTTCCAAATTCTTCTCCAGCCCAACAATGTCCTGGCACGGGGCAAGTAACAGGTTTTGGGACTCTCTGTTGCTGCAGAAAACAATGTCTGTTCCCCTAAGTACGTTGTCCACTATGACTGCTACATTTCTATCATGCATCATTTCTTCTACACCCTGAACTGTAAATAGCTGGGGGCCCAGCACTAGTAGCTGTGGCACCATGCCAGTAACTGCCTCCGCCTGAAAATCACCTCATTTCACCTCTGTTTTGTGTCCTTCGCCGATTCTCTTTACGTGATATGTTACCCACATCCACGTGGTCCTATTGCTGTTGGAGGGCCATGAGAACGGGGATGATGTGGGAGTCAAGGCACTGGGATCTGCATTGTCCAAGGCTGAGGGAAGAGGGGATGAGAGTTCCAGGAATGAACGTTGGCAAAACTGAGGAGAGAGTGAGGAGAGTGAGTTAGGGGTAAAGACTGAGAGAGAGGGAAGCGGTGACCATCGTATCATAAGGTTTATGTTGGTAATGAAGAAGCAATCTAACGCAAAAACTATTAGCTGGAGGAGTTCTAACTTCAGTGGAATGACCGGAGATCTCTCAAAGGCAAAGACTGGCAGACAAAACTGTAATGGAACAATGGGAGACATCTAACATACTGTCATGAAATGTACCAGAGCAGGCACCGTGGTGTAGCGGTTAGCACGACGCTATTACAGCGCCAGCGACCCGGGTTCAATTCCGGCCGCTGTCTGTAAGGAGTTTGTACGTTCTCCCCGTGTCTGCGTGGGTTTCCTCCGGGTGCTCCGGTTTCCTCCCACATTCCAAAGACGTAGGGGTTAGGAAGTTGCGGGCGTGCTATGTCGGCGCCAGAAGCGTGGCGACACTTGCGGGCTGCCCCCAGAACACTCTACAGAAAAGATGCATTTCACTGTGTGTTTCAATGTACATGTGACTAATAAAGAAACCTTATCTTATCTACAGAACCGTAAGCAATTTGTTCCTTTCAATTGCTTATCAGTAAATCCAGGAACAAATTATTCATTTATCATCAATTACTCATTTATCATCTCCTTTATCTCTGTTATCATTTTTCCTGTGTGTCTCCAAGGAACTCATGGCTACTGCATGAGTCTCTTCAGTTTCATTCATTTGCAAAGGCTCCCAATAAGCAATATTTCTGGCAAGATTCCTCTCATTCTATTTTCCACCTTTCATAATTCTGAAACACTGTTAATCTTTAAAATCTTCCAAATCATCAAGGTAAATGATTTCTTTGGAAGCATTGAAACTTTTTGCTTTTATTTGACTTTTAGCTCTCATGCTACCTTTAAATCCTCACTACATTTGGTGGAGTTGTAGATAGTGGAGGTTGTCTAAGCATGCAGTGGGACATAGACCAGTGGGAAGGTTGGGTAGAGCGGTGGCAGATGGAATTTAATCCAGGCAACTGCGAGCTAATGCACCTTGGGAGGTCAAATTCTGATAGGACATACAGAGTAAATGGCAGGTACCTGAGGAACGTTGATGGAGAGAGAGATCCTGGAGTACAAGTCCATAGCTCCCTGAAAGTAGAATGCAGGTGGATAGAATACTGAAAAAGGAATTTAATATGGTCCAGCATGCTTGCCTTCCTGGGCTGAGGCATTGAATATAAGAGTTGGGATGTGATATTGAATTTGTAAAATAACATTGGTTGTGTAGAATGCTGGTAGTTGCACTATCAGAATGATAGAGTCAGAGAGTCATACAGCATGGCCCAACTGGTTCAAGCCGACCAAGATTCCCATCTAAGCTAGTCCCATTTGCCTACATTTGGCCCGTATCCCTCAAAACCTTTCCTATCCATGTACCTGTCCAAGTACATCTTCAATGTTGTTATCGTACCTGCCTCAATCACTTCTGGCAGCTCGTTCCATACACTGACCACGCTCTGGGTGAACAAGTTACCCCCCAGGTTCCTATTAAATCTCTCCCCTCTCATCTTAAACCCCACCTTCTTATTCTGGCTTCTGCCCTCTTCCTTTCCAGTCCTAATGAAGGGTCTTGGCCTGAAAAATCAACTGTTTATTTCCCTCCATAGATGCTGCCTGACCTGCTGAGTTCCTCCAGCACTTTGTGTGTTGCTCCAGATTCTAGTAGTTCTTGATTCCCCAACACTGGGAAACAGACTTTGCGCATTCACCCTATCTATTCCCCTCATAATTTTATACACCTCTATAAGATCACTCCTCATTTTCCTACACTCCAATGAAAGAAGTCCAAACCTGCTCAACCTCTCTCCATACCTCAGCTCCTTGAGTCCCAGTAACATCCTCATAAATCTCCTCTGCATTCTTTCCAGCTGAATATCACCTTTCCTATAGCAAGGTAACCAAAACTAAATATAAATGTGGCCTCACAGACGTATTGTACAACTGCAACATAACATCTCAACTTCTGTACTCAGTGTCCTGACTGATGAAGGCCAGTGTGTCAAAACCCTTCTTCACCACCCTGTCTACCTGCAACACCACTTTCAGGAAACTAGGTACTTGTGCTCCTAGGTCCCTCTGTTCTACAACACTCCCCAGGGCCCTACCATTCACTGTGGAAGTCCTACCCTTATTTGCCTTCCCAAAATGTAACACCTCGCACTTATCCAAATTAAACTCCATTTACCATTCCTCAGCCCAATTACTCAGCTGATCAAGACCCCTCTGTAAATCCTGATAACCATGTTCACTGTCAACGACACTACCTATTGTAGTGTCATCTGCAAACTTACCAAACATGCCCTGTACATTCTCATCCAAATCATTGACATAGATGACAAGTAGTAAAGGGCCCAGCACTGAGCCCTGGAGAACACCAGTAGTCACGGGCGTCCAGTCCGAAAAACAACCTTCCACCATCACCCCCTTCTTCCTACCATCAAGCCAATTCTGTATCCAGTTAGCCAGCTCTCCCTGGATCCCATCCAATCTCACTTTCCATAGAAATTTACCATGTTGAACCTGATCAAAGGCCTTACTATAGACCACATCTACCACCGTACCCTCATTGACCTTCTTGGTTACTTCTTCAAAAAACTCAATCAAATTTGTGAGACATGGTCTCCTATGCATAGAGTCATGCTGACTATCCCTAATCAACCCCTGTCTTTCTAAATACTTGTATACCTTATCCCTCAGAATCCCCTCTAGTAACTTACCTACCACAGATGTTAGGCTTATCAGTTTATAGTTACAGCTCTTCTTAAATAAAGACAAATAAAGACTCCAGTCTTCTGGCACTTCACCCTTCACTAATGAAGATGTATGTATGTCAGCCAGGGCTCCCGCAATTTTTTGTCTAGCTTCCTACAATGTTCTTGGATATACCTGATCAAACCCTGGAGATTTATCTATCTTCATATGTATTAAGACATCCAGCACCTCCTCTGCTGTAACGTGAACTATCCCCAAGGCCTCCCCATTAACTATCTCAAGGTCTGAAGTCTTCATGTCTTTCTCCATGGTAAAAACAGAGGAGAAATACTCATTGAGGACCTTGCCCATCTCCTGCAGTTCCACACAGATGTCCCCTTTAGTCTTTGAGGGGCCCTCAATGATTGGTAGCAATAGAGGGATTGCGGAAGAGATTTGCCAGGATATTGCCTGGAATGGTTGTAGTTATAAGGAGAATATGGATCAGCTGGGTTTATTCTCAGTGGAACGGAGGAGGCTGATGGATAACCTTACGGAGGAATCATAAAATCACGAGGAGCATAGGTAGGATAGGCAGTCATAATCTTTTTGCCAGGACAAGGGAATCTAGAACAAAAGGGCTCAGGATTAAGGTGAGAGGGGATAAATATAAAGGAGATCCGAGTGTTAAGTTTGTCACGCAGGTGTGACAAACTGGAAACCATGGATGAACCGGATGATGCACTCCCTACTGAAGTCCAGGACTGCAGCGCTCAAGTCAGGTAACGCTGTCCAAAACAAGGAATTGAGATTCGACCTTCATAAAGACAATACCAGTTGAAAATCAAGTCCCAGACCAGCCGTCAGTTGTGGCAGGGCTTACATGCTATAATGGGCTACAAAACAAAGTCGGGCAGCATCGTTGACAACAGTGCATCCCTTCCCGATGAGATTAACGCATTCTATGCATGTTTTGAACAGAAGGGGAGTGGTTTGTTACCAGCCACTCTGACAGCCTCCAATGCAACTGAACCCACAGTCACCACTGAGGACGTAAGATCAGTCTTCTGGAGAGTGAACCCGTGGAAAGCATCTGGCCTAGATGGTGTCCCTGGCTGAGTGCTTAGATCTTGTGCTGATCAGCTGGTGGGGGTATTTGCAGACATATTTAATCTCTCCCTGCTTCAATCTGAGGTTCCCACCGGAGTTAGGAAGACCACTATCATGCCGGTACCCAAGAAAAGTAAGGTAATGTGCCTTAATGACTGCCGCCCAGTGGCTCTGATATCCACCATCATGAAGTGTTTCGAGAGGCTGGTCATGGCACGCATCAACTCCAGCCTCCCAGACAACCTCGACCCACTGAAATTTGCCTACCGCTGAAACAAGTCTACGGCAGACGCCATCTCCCTGTCCCTACACTCAGCTCTGGAGCATCTGGACAGTAAAGACACCTACTTAAGACTATTGTTTATTGACTACAGCTCCACCCTCAATACAATAATTCCAAGCAAGCTTGTCACCAAATTCCGAGACCTGGGACTCAACACCTCCCTCTGTAACTGGATCATTGACTTGCTGACCAACAGACCACAACCAGTGAGGATAGGCAGCAATACCTCCAGCACGATTATTCTCAACACTGGTGCCCCACAAGGCTGCATCCTCAGCCCCCTCCTCTACTCCCTATATACTCATGACCGTGTGGCCAGATTCTGCTCTAACTCCATCTACAAGTTTGCTGATGATACCACCACAGTGGGCCTTATCTCAAATAACGATGACTGGGAGTACAGGAAGGAGATAGAGAGCCTAGTGACATGGTGTCATGACAACAACCTTTCCTTCAACATCAGCAAAACAAAAGAGCTGGTCATTGACTTCAGGAAGGGGGCGGTGCACACGGTCCTGTTTACATCAATGGTGCAGAGGTCAAGAGGGTTCAGAGCTTCAAATTCCAGGGAGTAAACATCACCAATAGCCTGTCCTGGTCCAACCATGTAGATACCACAGCCAAGAAAGCTCACCAGCGCCTCTACTTCCTCAGGAGGCTGAAGAAATTTAGCATGGCCCCTTTGACCCTCACCAACTTCTACCAACGCTCCATAGATAGCATCCTATCTGGATGCATCACGACTTGGTATGGCAACTGTTCTGCTCGTGACCACAAGAAACTGCAAAAAGTTGTGGACACAGCCCAGCACATCACAGAAACCAGCCTCCCCTCCATGGACTCTGTTTACATTTTTCGCTGCCTCGTTAAAGCAACATCACAATCTAGTTCGTTGTGACCTTGCACCTTATTGTCTGCCTGCACTGCACTTTCTCTGTAACTGTAACACTTTATTCTGCATTCTGTTGTTGTTTTCCTTGTACTACCTCAATGCACTGTTGTAATGAAATGATCTGTACGGATGGCATGCAAAACAAAGTTTCTCACTGTACCTCGGTACATGTGACAATAATAAACCAATTTACCATACATGGGGAGAAGAATATCTGAAGTGAGCTGACAGAGGAGGTGATGGACGCAAATACATTTACAGTGTTTAAAGGTACTTGGACAGGAAAGAAGTGGAGAGATACAGGCCTATAGTAGGCAAATGGGATTAGTGTAGATTGGCGTCGCTGACGGCATGGATGAGATGGGCTAAGAGGGCCCATTTTTTTGCCGTTAGGGTTAGTAGAGTTTAGTTTATATTGCTCAAGAGGAATCTATTTTCATTGACAATTGTTTGTTTTAATGCTTTATTACAACTTAAATAGCACCATATATTTTAATCTAGTTTCATCTGCATCCTAAACCTCAATTGTAAGTAGTTGAGGGCCCAGATCTGATCCTTGGCTACTGACCTGAAGAAAACCCCCTACTGTTTTGTGTCCTTTAACCAATCCACCTGACATGCTTATTGGTTCCCCGGAATCATTATTGCCCAGGGTAGTGTGGAAGGATGTGAAAGGTAGTGGTAAAGAGCAAATCGTGGTTTGGGGATGAACTTTGTCCATATCTGTGAGGGAATGGAGTTAGAGCTTCAGGGATGAAGATTGGTCAAATGAAGGAGGAAGTGAGGACAATGAGTCAGTTGTGACTGCTGCTCAAGGCTGCGAGAGAAGAGAGAAAGTAACTTTTCCTACAAAGTTACATTTGATAGCATGAAGTTTACGTCAATATTTCATTGTTACTGCCTACAGAGAGAGAGATAGAAAGACATCGGAGGAGTCATTCTCAGCCACATTCAGATTACTGTAAATAAATCACTGTTTGTCGCATTTACCTCTCTGGTGGAGTTCAGGCAGAGACGATGATCTGGAGTTTGGAATTGGTGCTGGGCCTGTTCATAACCACACTGTGGATCCACAATATGCACAAGGAGTTTTCATTCGCCTCTGATTGTCAGTGTGATGATCCAGCTCTGTGCCAACCCCTCCCTCAAGACAATCAGGTCCAAGTTGAGGTGAGTGATGAGGCCAGTGAATTGCTGTGTGTAAGTGGCTACTTTAGTTTTTGTTTCTTGGCGTGGACTGGGCAGTAACACTTGACCAGGAGTATTGGGGAGTGAGCTTCAACTTGTCATGTCGTTCATGTCTAGACAGAAGTTCGACATCATTATCCTCAGTGGTGAGGTATTTATACCCCAGAGGTCCTGGACTCCCTCCTCTCTAGGACGCTGAGCACTTTCCATCAGTCCCAGGATAGCAGGTGGTGAGGGGATTTTTCTTTCCTAGTTTGAGTTGATTGTTCAATGACCTGGCACATATAATGAAATGAGGATGGGTGAAGTTTGGAAGTGGAGCCAGCCAGTTTATTGAGAAAATGAAAACTGCGGGATCATCTAGTTGTGTGAGCACAGAAAATAAGAACATGGGCAATGGGAGAAAAGGTAGTCCATGTGGCTACTTGTGGCTGCTGTTCCCCCGAACTCTTGACTTCGACCAAAGATCTCACCTCTGAATATATTAAATTGAGCAGCTGAGATTTTTCTCCTCATGGGAGAATCTCAAACAAGGAGACGTTGTTACAAGGGAGCTGTCATTTAAGATTGAGATTTGCAGGAAATTCTCACAGAGGGTGGTGAATCTCTGGAATTCTCTTCTCCGGAGGTTTGTGGAAGCTGGATCACTGGGGGTGTTTAAAGAGGAATTAAACACATTTTCGAAAGGTCAGAGGGGATCAGGCACACAAGAGGTGATGAAATCTGGGAGAGATCATCCATGATCACGTTGCATGACAGGCTAGGCTTGAGGGCCTGGGTTGTCCAGTTCCTATTTTCTTATGCCCTTATGTTTGACCCTTTACTCTGAGATGATACCCATTTGTTCTATCTAACCCCATGAGAGGAAACATTTCTTAGTATCTAGGTCCGTAGAAAGAGGTGCTGGCTTCAGTTCATACAATTACAGTTCACGGCTCTATGTATACAAAGAACACAGAACATAGAACTGTTTAGCACAAGAACGGGTTCTTCAGCCCACAATGTCTGTGCCGACCACGATGCCAACCAATCCCACCTGTCTGCCCATGGTCAGTATCCCTCTATTCCCTGCCTGTTCACGTGCCTGTTGAAATGCCTCTTAAACGTTGCACCACAAGGTCCCCCTGTACATCAATGCTCTTCAGGGTCCTGCCATTTACTGTACACTTTCCTCTTACATTTGACCTGCCAAATGCAACACCTCACACTTGTCCAGATTAAACTCCATCTGCCATTTCTCCACACAGGTTTCCAACCGATCTGACAAAAGTGAGCTGGGGACAGTTCAGGGACGGCATGTTAGACTGTAGGGCAAGGCTTGCAAGATTAGGTAACCCTGTCTGATGAGAGGTATTGAGGCTGTGGTCAGGAAACAGGAGGTGTATATGAGGTACAGGCAGCTGGGATCAGGCAAATCCCTTGAGAAGAATAAGAGATGTTGGAGGGAAATCGAGGGCAGAAGAGGACATGAGATAGCTCTGGCAGATAAGGTAAAGAAAAATCCTAAGATATTCTATGATTATATTACAAGCAAAAGGGCAATGAGTGAGAGAATAGGTCCCCTTTAGGATCAATGTGATTGACAATGTGTGGAGCCACAGGAGATGGATGATGTCTTAAATGAATATTTCTCAACTGTATTTACTGTGGAGAAGGTCAAGGAAGCTAAGAAATTAAGAGAATTAAATAGTGATGTCTTGGAACATATCCACGTTACAAACAAGGACGTCTTAAAGCATATTAAGGTCTGAGCAAGTTTATCCTCAGACACTGTGGGAAGTTAGAGAAGAAAATACAGAGGCCCAGGTAGGGATATTTCCATCCTCATTATCCATGGATGAGGTACCAGAAGACTGCAGGGTGGCTAATGTGGTGCATTTATGTAAACATGACTGCAAGGACCAGCTAGGGAAACTACAAGCCGGTGAGCCTAACATCAGTTGTGGGAGGAGATTCTGAGGGAAGGGATCTACAATCATCTGGAAAGGCAAGGACTGATGAGCAATAGTCAGCATGACTTTGGGCATGAAAAGTCATGGCTGAAAAATTTGATTGAGTTATTTTAAGAGGTGACTGAGGACTGACAAGGACAAGGCGGTGGTCACAGTTCTCATGGATTTCAGCAAGGCCTTTCACAAGGTCCCGTGTGGTAGGCTAGTCCAGAAGATTACATCACATGGGATCCAAATTAGTGATATCCAATTGGACACAATATTGGCCTGGTAGAAGGAGTTAGAGGTGGTAGCGGAGGGTTGTTTCTCTGCGATGTGCTGCACAGATCAGTGCTGGGTTCTTTATTGTCCATTACATAGATGTGATTTTGGAAGAGAATATCAGCGGCATGATGTGAGCCTGCGGTGAGAGTACTTGGTGTTATAGTGGACGATGAAGAAGGTTGTCTAAGTCATGTTGTAGTTGATTAAAACTTTGGTTAGGACGCACTTGGGGTATTGCAGGTAGTTCTGATCATCTGGTTGATATCGGTATTGGCATTGGTTTATTACTGTCAATGTACTGAGATACATGTGACAATTTCAGATACTCAGATTTAGAAGACAAGATTTCTTTATTAGTCACATGTACATCGAAACACACAGTGAAATTCATTTTTTTTTGCGTTGAGCGTTCTGGGGGCAGCCCACAAGTGTCGCTACATTTCCGGTGCCAAAATAGCACGCCCACAACTTCCTAACCCGTACGTCTTTGGAATGTGGAAGGAAACCGGAGCACCCGGAGGGAACCCACGCAGTCACGGGGAGAACGTACAAACTCCTTACAGACAGCGGCCGGAATTGAACCCAGGTTTCTGGCGCTGTAATAGCGTTACGCTAACCGCTATGTAGACATATTCAGATTTCTGAACAGTCCGTGAACCCATGAACACTACCTCATTATTCCTTTTTTTTACACTATTTACTTATTTTGTAATTTATAGTAATGTTATGCTTTTGTACTGTACTGCTGCCGCAAAACAACACATTTCACAACATATACCAATACCAAAATAAAATTGATTCTGATACAGTGAAAAATAGTTTGCAAGCCATCCAGACAGATCATTTCAAAACATAAGTACTTTGAGGTAGTACAAGGGAAAAGCAATAACAGAATGCAGAATAGTGTTCTGGTTACAGTTACAGAGAATGTGCAGTGCAGGTAGACAATAAGGTGCAAGGTCATGACAAGGTGGATTGTGAAGTCAAGAGTTCTTTAACGTACAAGAGGTCCATTCAAAAATCTTATAACAGCGGGATAGAAGCTGTCCTTGAGCCTGGTGGTGCATGTTTTCAAGCTTTTGTATCTTCTGCCCGATGGGAGGGCGGAATGAGAGGATGTCTGGGGTTGGTGGGTCTTTACCGAGGCAGCGAGAAGTGTAGACAGAGTCCATGGAGGGGAGGTTGGTTTCTGCGATGTGCTGAACTGTGTCCACAACTCTCTGCAGTTTCTTGCAGTCTCAGGCAGAGCAGTTGCCGTACCAAGCCGTGATGCATCCAGATAGGATGCCTTCTATGGTGCATTGATAAAAATTGGTGAGTGTCAAAAGGGACATGCCAAGATTTGTTTAACCTGCCGATAAAGTAAAGGTGCTGGTGAGCTTTCTTGGCCGTGGCATCTATGTGGTTGGACCAGGACAGGCTATTGGTGATGTTCACTCCCAGGAACTTGAAGCTCTTGACCTCAGCACCATTATGTAGACAGGTGCACGTACACCGCCCCCTTTCCTGAAGTCAATAGCCAGCTCTTTTGTTTTACTGACATTGAGAGAAAGGTTGTTGTCATGACACCATGTCACTAAGCTCTCTATCTCCTTCCTGTACACCGCCTCATCGTTGTTTGAGATCCAGCCCACAGTATTGGTGTCGTCTGCAAACTTGTAGATGGGGTTAGAGCAGAATCTGGCCACGGAGTCATGAGTGTATAGGGAGTAGAGAAGGGAACTGAAGACACAGCCTTGTGGGGCACCAGCGTTGAGGATGAATATGGAGGAGGTGTTGCTGCCTATCCTCACTGATTGCGGTCTGTTGGTCAGGAAGTCAAGGATCCAGTTACAGAGGGAGGTGCTGAGTCCTGGGCTCAGGAGCTTGGAAATGAGTTTGTTTGGAATTATGGTATTGAAGGTGAAGCTGTAATCAATGAATAATAGTCTGATGTAAGTGTCTTTGTTTTGCAGATGCTCCAGAGATGAGTGTAGGGCCAGGGAGATGGCGTCACTGTGGACCTGTGAATTGCAGTGGGTTGAGGTTGTCGAGGGAGCTGGAGTTAATGCGTGCCATGACCAGCCCCTCAAAGCACCTCATGATGGTGGATGTCAGAGCCACTGGGAGATAGCCTTTACGGCACATTACCATATTTTTCTTTGCCACCGGAATGATAGTGGTCTATCATACAGGAAGGGTGTGGAGGCTTTGGAGAGGGTTCAGAAGAGGTTTACTGGGATGCTGCCTGGATTAGGGGTTATTAGCTATAAGGAGAGTTTGGACAACTTGGATTGTTTTCTCTGGAGCTTCAGAGGGGAGACCTGATAGTAGTTTATAAAATTATGGGAAGCATAGATCGGGTGGACAGTCAGTATCTTCCCCAGGGTAGAAAACTCTAGATATTGAGGATATTGCTTTAATGGAGAAAGTTTAAAGGAGATATACTGGGCAAGTTGTTTTACACAGAGAATGGGTGGAAACAGATACGATAGTGATGTTTAAGAGGCTGTTAGACAGGCACATGAACATGCAGGGAATGGAGGGATGTGGATCATGTGCAGGCAGAAGGTTTTAGTTTCATTTGGTATCATGTTCGGCACAGACATCGTGGGCTGAATGGCCTGTGTTACGAACCAGCAACAAAAGAAACACACCAAGTCATGATTCAGTGTTAAAAACTATTTATAACTACTTATGTTAATAAGAAAAATAAAAGTAAAAATGTTAGAATGTTGGAAGTAAAAATGTTAAACCTTGAACATTAACCCCAAAACTAAACTCATCGTGTGTGTGTGTGTGGCAAAGTCCCAAACTCCAAGTCCAGAAACGGTTCTTAAAGTTCAGTTCAGCAAGCCGTAAGGTGAAACATGAGCAAATGCTTCTTCAATAACCACCGTTGTCTGAAGATAAAACGTAGATGTAGAGAGAACATAGAGAGTAATTATGAAATCCAAATGTTCCACGATGGAACCCAAACGACACCTCAGTGTTTACTCGGTAGCAACTTCCTCACCCCAAGAAGCATCTGAATCATGGTCGTCCACACAAATACCTGTTTCCCTCTACAGGTTAATGACAAAGTGGACGCCACTGGATTACTTCAAAAATCCATTGTAGTAACAGGCAGTTATTGTTTCTCATCCATTGATAGAGAGGCTGGTGTCTCTCTCTCTCTTTTCTCTCTCTCTCCTCTGACTTCAACTCTTCAACAACGTCATTACATCCTTTATCTTCTGTTGACGTAAGCACGCCACACACACACACACATGCTCTATCTTAAAGGAACATTCACCTAGTCCGTAACACCTGTTCCTGTGCTCTGGTGTTCAACGTTCTATATTCCCTGAAAGAGACACAAGTAGACCACAACTTGACAGGGTGGTGAAGAAGACATTTGGCACGCTTGCCTTCATTGGTCAGGGCGTTGAGTAAAGCGGTTGGGACATCATGTTGTACAAGTACTGTGTGCAGTTCTATTCACTCAGCTATAGGAAGGGTGTCATTAAGCTGAAGAGGGTGCAGCAAAGATTCACAAGGATGTTACTGGGACTGGAGGGCTTGAGTTATAAGGAGAGACTGGACAGCCTGGAACTTCTTTCCCTGGAGCGTAGGAGGCAGAGGGTTGACCTTACAGAGGTTTATAAAATCATGAAGGGCATTGATAGTGTGAATGGTCACCATCTTATTCCCGGGGTAGGGGAGTCCAAAACGAGAAAACATAGACTTAAAATGAAAGGGGAAAGATTTAAAAAGGACCTGAAAGGAAAAGTTTTCACACGGGGTGGTGGGGATATGGAATGAGCTGCCAGAGGAAGCCGTAGAGGTGGGTACAGTTATAGCTGGGCAACCATGACTACATACAGTACTCTATATCAGATCCCATCTTCTTCAGCCCTTCCACCTATCACCTCCCAGCTCCTGACATCATTCCCACTCTCCTGCCTCCGTCCCCTGCCTATCACCCCCTCACCTAGTTCCATCGTACCCGCCAGCTCCTGCTTCAACCCTCCCCCCCCCCCCAACCTTTTTACATTGGCTATCTCCCCTCTTATTTTCCAGTCCAGATGAAGGGTCTCAACCTGAAACGTCAACTGTCCATTTCCCTCAACAAATACTGTTCCTCCAGCTCCTTTGTGTGTTGTTACACACAATACTCCATGTGTGCTCTCAACAACGACTTGCTCAGTTGTAACGTGATGCCCAGTGTACATATGCTTCCTTTTTTAATATTTCCCCTTTATGTGCAATCTAGTTCTTGCTAGCTAATACCACAGTACCTTCACACAATGTTGGTCCCTAAATATTGGTTCAAAGTTCTGCAATCCCACATCATGGAAAAGACATTTGGCTCTAGAAAGTTAGGGCCAGATCCAAGATTCCAGTGAATGAAACTTATTGGGTCTGTAAATAAACATTTACAAAATTCAAAGTTGGAAATGGCCTTCTGGCAGGTCAATGAATATTAAGTCAGGACCACAAAAGAGCCACTAAAATAATCTGTAGCCTAAATGTGCCTTCCAACAACCCCAGCTAAGCCAGGAGAAAAGTATATTAATTATGTTTTAATTAATTAAGTATATTAATTAAGTAATTAGATATATTAATCAATTTGGAAGCAGATGTGATAGTGGCATTTAAGAGATAGTTGACAGACACATGAACATGCAGGGAATGGAGGGATCTGGATCATGTGCAGGCCGAAAAGATTTAGTTTAATTCGACATCGTATTCAGTGCAGACATTGTGGGCCGAAGGGTCTGTTCCTGTGCTGTACTGTTCTGTGTTCTATGTTCTATAAGTCTATATTATTGCATGAGAGTTTGATACCTTCGTTACTTCAGGCGGCAGTTTTATTTTTATTCTAGGTATTTGTCTTTCATCTTGAGAATATCGATTGGAATCAATATGACTGGTCAAAGATTACAACAATTGTAGTCACTCTAGACTCTGGAATCGAGATTGTTTGTACTGCTCATGCAAATAATGCTCGAGTTGTCATGAAAGGTAACTCACTTTACCATAGCAGACTGAGTGAATATTTTGTGATTACCATCTAAAGTTCTAAATAGTCAATTAACATTAGGGTGTGGAGAGCCTGTGGGCAGCACAGTAAATTTTATTCCTTCACAGTTTGTGGACAACAGCAGTTACTGATCATATGCAAACGCTCTGATCCAAGTAGCTTGCTTGGCCGTCACAGAGAAAAGGTAAGAGTCATTAACACTGCTGTGGATCTGAAGTCACATGTATACTAACCCAGTAACAGTAATATTGCATGAAGTAATAATTGTGTTCAGAGAAGTTTTGAGGTGTGACCAGCAGTTTGCCTGCAATGTTCACAACCAATGAGGAAGGAGGAATTATTGCATCTCATCCAGGGAATAAATTAGGTCAGATGGAGAATGCCACAGACAAGGAGAATCCGGGCAATGTAAAGAAAAACACTGGGGATGGTTGAAGTCTATTGAGTTACAGAAAAGAATAAGCAGTGATGAAATCTAAGACTATGTAGGTGGAGGAGTGATAACAGAGGAGTGGTCTGGCCTGGTAAATTCGGGTTGAAGGCAGGCAGTCAGAAATACGATGCAGCGATTATTAGATTTGCTCAATCATGAAGTCCTAACCATAAACACAAGACCTCCCTATCCCTCACAACACCTACCCTAACGCTAACCTGCCCCAGAGGTAGAAAAGCCTTGTTACTGGATCAGTATCTGAAGGCCTAGTTCTTTTCACTGAGTGGGATGTTAAAACTCCCCCACGGCAGCTGTGGAATTTAAGTTCAAGCAATGAAAGACATTGAGAATACAAATCAATAGTGAGCACGAGACTGCTGGATTTGTTCATTTGGTGGTTCATGTCTCCATCAGCAAATAGTTCAGTAATATAGATCAGTAATGAAACAAATCTGCTGATAACACGTGTGGTTGGTCAGGTGGTTTGTCAGAGGATGAAGAGAGGTTTCAGTGGTGTGTAGGCAGGTTGAGTGTGTAAGTGAGGGTAAATGCAAAGTCATCCCTAGTGGAAAAAATGGAAAAGTG
Source organism: Pristis pectinata (assembly GCF_009764475.1). Taxonomy (NCBI): domain Eukaryota; kingdom Metazoa; phylum Chordata; class Chondrichthyes; order Rhinopristiformes; family Pristidae; genus Pristis; species Pristis pectinata. The sequence continues at coordinate 3,606,204 of NC_067407.1, read as the reverse complement.
GAATATTTGTTAGAAGGCAGAGATGGAAAGGTGTTGGTTTTCAGAAGGACAAATCACTGTAAAATAAGATATCTTTATTAATCACGTGTACATCAAAACACACAGTGAAATGCATCTTTTGTGTAGAGTGTTCTGGGGGCAGCCCGCAAGTGTCGCCACGCTTCTGGCGCCAACATAGCACGCCCACAACTTCCTAACCCCCATGTCTTTGGAATGTGGGAGGAAACCGGAGCACCCGGAGGAAACCCACACAGACACAGGGAGAACGTACAAACTCCTGACAGACAGTGGCTGGAATTGAACCCGGGTCGCTGGCGCTGTAAAGTGTTACGCTAACCGCTACACTACTGTATATGAAAATACACTAAGACATTTGGAAAGTAAATGGCATGTTGCCCTTTGTTGGAAGAGGATTCCAGGACAAGAATAAAGAACCTTATTGAAATTATATAGTGCCTTGGTGGGACTACACTTGGAAGGAGCAGTTCTGTTCCTCTATATCAGGGGATGTACTTGTGATAATTGGATTGGAAGAAAGGTTCACCGGATTGAGTCCTGGAATGGGGTCAGGGGGAAATGGAGGTTTGTCCCATGAGGAAAGATTGAACAGACTGGGCTGAAAGTGATCTTGTTGAAATAATATCATCGAAGCTCGATGTTCAATGTATAGGTTCTTAATCCATCTACTTACAAGCTTATCATCCTTGGGTTTGTGGCCGCAAGGATTTCTGAGCGGAATGTTTTCAGTTGGATGACACAGAGACACAACCGATAGAGATCAGAGCCGATTGACTGAGTAGAGATGTGTGTGGGAATTCGTGCCTAGCAAATTTGATTGAGTTTTTTGAAGATGTAACCATGAATATTGATGCAGGCAGGGTGGTAAGTGTTGTCTACGTGGTCTTTAGCGAGGCCTTTGACAGGGTTCAGCATGGTAGTCTGGAAGATTAGATTACATGGGATCCAAGGTGAGTAAGCCAATTGGATACAATATTGGTTAACACAGTTAGTAATTTTGCAGATGACACCAAAATTCATGGTATAGTGGGCAGTGAGGAAGGTTATCTAAGATTACAACAGGATCTAGCTGGACAGGTAACGTGGGCCAAGGAATGGCGGATGGAATTTAATTCAGACAAGTGTAAGGTGTTGTAATTTAGTCAGCCAAGCCAAGGCAGGACTTGCACAGTAAATGGTAGGGCCCTGGAAAACGTTGTAGAGCAGAGTGGGATACAGGTACATAGTTGGCACACACAGGTAGACAGGGTGGTTAAAAAGGCATCTGACATGCTTGCCTTCATCAGTCAGGGCAATGAGTACAGGAGCTATAACTTCATGTTGCAAGTCGTTGGTGAGGCCACATTTGGAGTATCCTGAGCAGTTCTAGTTGCCTAAATATATGAAGGATTTCATTAAACTGTAAAGGGTGCAGTAAAAATATTCCAGAATGTTTCTGGGACTGGAGGGCTTGAGTTATAAGGAAAGGCTGGATACCCTGGGACTTTTTTTCCTTGGAGTGTCGGAGGTTAATGGGTGGCCTCATAGAGGTATATTAGATCATGGTGGGGTTGTAGATAAGGTGGATTGTCAGGGTCTTTTTCCCAGGATATGGGAGTCTAAAACTGAAGGATGTAGATTTAAGGAGAGAGGGGAAATATTTAAAAGGGACCTGACAGGCAACTTTTTCATACAGAGGGCAATGGGTATATGGAATGAGATGCCAGAGGAAGTGGTAGGGGCAGGTACAGTTACTGTTTAAAAGACATTTTGGTACATGGATAGGAAAGGTTTAGAGGGATGTTGGCCAAACGTGGGCAAATGGGATTAGCGTAGATAGGCATCTTTGTCAGCATGGATGAGTTGGGCTGAAGGGCCTGTTTCCGTGCTGTATAATTCAGTGCCTCTAAGTTAAATATTGAAAATACTGGGGATAATGTCATTGGATAAGAAGTTTCAGATGGAGGTCAAAAGTTCTCCATATCACTCATTCAACCACAGCAATGGAATGCTCCAGCCAAAGGATACAAAATCCAGTTAAAAAGGTGACAAGGCAGCATCTCCTGTTTGCAACAACATAAAGCCACAATTGGTGCTGAGAAAGAGCTCTCAATTCAATAACAACAGGGTAGTCTGACACAGAAATATGTCTTCTATTCAGTGTCAACATCAGAAACAGAGTTCAATGTGCATACACTGTCATAATGTGTGTAGTGCAGCAGCCAAGACAGATTCCTATCTTGCAGTGAAGGACAAGCAAATTCTGTCTAAATTTTCCATCTTGTCTTCCAAGTTGATGATGTCGGTTCAGTCCTGCAATGTGCCTTGCAACATTCTGTACACAATGCTCTCGAAACTATTATTTTACTTTATCCTTCTTCAGGCGACTTATCAATGAATCACGTGACAAACAGAGAATTTCGAAAAGTTTGGATGAGATATACTACAAACTTGATAAAAATGACATATATGGATGGAATTAATCTGGAGGTCCTGGAAATGGTTGCAAAAGGGTCTGATCTTTATCAAGAAATATCCCAGATGGTTGCAGAAATTGCATCACATATCCATCGAGAAATACCTGGATGTCAGGTAAAAAGGCCAAAAGTTCAAGCCTTGCAGTCCAGAATGTGAGGAATTCATGACATAAAAAAGAAACAAAGCTTTTCAGTTGAGACCACAAAAGACCGCAGATGATCACCAGAGAGAGAGAGAGAGAGCTTGACGTTTGTAAGGATGACATACAACAGACTGATATGCTAGGGCATGTCAATGTGAGGAAAGATGTGTTGGAACTATTGAAAAACATTAGGATAGATAAGTCACTGGGGCCGGATGGGATATATCCAAGGTTATTATGGGAAGCTAGGGAAGAGATTGCTGAGCCTTTGGCAATGATCTTTGCATCCTCACTGACCACAGGAGTAGTGCCAGATGATTGGAGGGTGGCAAATGTTTTCCTTTGTTTAAGAAAGGAAGTAGGGACAACCCTGGGAATTACAGACCAGTGAGTCTTACTTCAGTGGTGGGCAAATTACTGGAGAAGATTCTTAGAGACGGGATTTATGAGAAGCATAGGCTGATTAGGGACAGTCAGCATGGCTTTGTGAGGGGCAGGTCGTGTCTCATGAGCCTGATTGAATACTTTGAGGATGTGACAAAGCACATTGATGAAGGTAGACCAGTGGATGTGGTGTACATGGATTTTAGTAAGGTGTTTGATAAGGCTCCTCATGGAAGGCTTATTCAGAAAGTCAGGAGGCATGGGATCCAGAGGAACTTGGCTGAGTGGATTCAGAATTGGCTCACCCATAGAAGACAGAGGGTGGTGGTAGATGGAGTGTATTCTGCCTGGAGGTGTGTGACCAGTGGTGTTCTGCAAGGATCTGTTCTGGATCCCCTGCTCTTTGTGATTTTTATAAATGACTTGCATGAGGATGTGGAAGGGTGGGTTAGTAAGTTTGCTGATGATACAAAGGTTGGTGGTGCTGTGGATAGTGTAGAAGGTTGCTGTAAATTACAACAGGATATTGATAGAATGCAGAGCTGGGCTGAGAAGTGGCAGATGGAGTTCAACCTGGATAAATGTGAAGTGATACACATCATCAAATTCAAAGGCAGAATACAAGGTTAATGGCAGGACTCTTAGCAGTGTGGAGGAACAGAGGGATCTTGGAGTCCACATCCATAGATCCCTCAAGGTTGCCACACAGGTCGATAGGGTTGTTAAGAAAGCTTATGGAGTGTTGGCCTTCATTAGTCGGGGTACTGAGTTCAAGAGCCGCAAGGTGACGTTGCAGCTCTATCGTACTCTGGTCAGACCACACTTGGAGTATTGTATTCAGTTCTGGTCGCCTAATTTTAGAAAGGATGTGGAAGCTTTAGAGAGGGTGCAGAGGAGATTTACCAGGATATTGCCTGGATTGGAGGGCATGTCCTATGAGGATAGATTGAGTGAGCTCGGGCTTTTCTCTTTGGAGAGAAGGAGGATGAGAGGTGACTTGATAGAGGTGTACAAGATGATAAGAGGCATAGATCGAGTGGACAGTCAGAGACTTTTACCCAGGGCAACAATGGCTAACATGAGGGGACATAATTTTAAAGTGATTGGAGGAATGTATAAGGGGGATGTAAAGGGTAAGTTTTTTTACACAGAGTGGTGGGTGTGTGGAACACACTGCCTGCAGAGGTTGTGGGGGCAGATACATTAGGGACATTTAAGAGACTCTTAGATAGACACATGAATGATAGAGAAATGGGGGGGGCTATGTGGGAGGGAAGGGTTAGATAGATCTTAGAGCAGGATTAAATGCCAGCACAACATTGTGGGCTGAAGGGCCTGCATTGTGCTGTAGTGTTCTATTTTAGCAAAAAGCAAATTGCTGCTGGAATTCAGTGGGTCAGGCAGCATCTGTGGAGGCAAAGGGATTGTTGATGATCTGGTTGGAGACCCTGCATCAGGACTGAGACCGTAGACGGGAGATAGCCAGTAGGAAGGTAAGGGGGAGGGGTAAGGCAGGAGCTGGTAAGTGATCGATGGATCCCGATGAGGAGGGGTTGATGGGCGGATGGAGCTAGGTGGTGGAGGGAGAGGTGGAGGCAGCGCCGGAGGCTGGAGGTGATGTGTGGAGACAACAAGTGGCCCTCTTGAGCTCCTGGCTGCAAGATATTTCAACACCACTCCCCATTCCTATACCATCCTATCCGTCCTCAGCCTCTTCCACTGTCAGGGTGAGGCCAAACCAGGTGAGGAAGAGCACCTCGTATTGCACCTGGGGTGTCTACAGCCCAACAGCATGGATATTGAACGTTCCAATTTCATGCAATCCACATCCTTGCTCTTCCTTCACCTACAAGTTTGCAGATGATACCATTGTAGTGAGCCGTATCTCAAATAATGATGAGTCGGAGTACAGGAAGGAGATGAAGAGCTTAGTGACATGACATCAACCTTTCCCTCAATGTCAACAAAACAAAAGAGCTGGTCATTGACTTCAGAAAAGGGGGCAGTGTACATGCACCTGTCTACATCAATGGTGCTGAGGTCGAGAGGGTTGAGAACTTCAAGTTCCTGGGAGTGAACATCACCAATAGCCTGTCCTGGTCCAACCACGTAGATGCCATGGCCAAGAAAGCTCACCAGCGCCTCTACTTCCTCAGGAGACTAAAGAAATTTGGCATGTCCCCTTTGACACTCACTAACTTTTATAAAGTATCCTATCTGGATGCATCACGGCTTGGTACGGCAACTGCTCTGCCCAGGACCACAAGAAACTGCAGAGAGTTGTGCACACAGCCCAGCACATCATGGAAACCAGCCTCCCCTCCATGTCTATACCTCTCGCTGCCTTGGTGAAGCAGCCAGCATAATCAAAGACCCCACCCACCCGGGTCATTCTCTCTTCTCTCCTCTCCCATTGAGCAGAAGATACAGGAGCCTGAGGGCACGTACCACCAGGCTCAAGGACAGCTACTAACCCACGGTGATAAGACTATTGAACGGTTCCCTCATATAATGAGATGGACTCTTGACCTCAATCTACCTTGTTATGACCTTACACCTTATTGTCTACCTGCAATGCACTTCCCTGTAGCTGTGACACTTTACTCTGTATTCTGTTATTTTCACTGTACCTCAGTACAAGTGACAATAATAAACCAATACCAATACCTTTCTCTCCTTCTGGTCCATCCAGGTCCCCTCATACACCCTCATCTTTCTAATGCCCTCCCCATACCCCCAGTCACCCAGTTCTTTCCCTTCCCCCACCTGGCTTCATCTGCCCATCAATCCCTCCTCACATGGATCTTCCTATAACTTGCCAGTTCCTGATCCGCTCCTCCCCGTCACCTCCTTATGCTGGCTAACTCCCCTATATACTCTCAGTCCCTATGCAGGGTTTTGACCCAGAACCTTTATCTCCACAGATGCCACCTGACCTGCTGAGAAACAGCCCAGTGTTTACATACAATTGCTCACTTTGAAATTAAGGGACCAGTCAGCAGCCATTTTTATTGGGTGAAGTTCTCTCTCCTTCTGGTCCCTTAATTTTTGTTGATTTTTTTTTTACAGATTTTTGTTGTAGAAGGGTACTCATATTTAAAGCTTGCTAACTTAGAGCAGGTTATCTCCTTTCACGGACAGAGAAATATACAGCACTGAAACTGATACTTCAGCCCAACCATCCATGCCGACCAAGGTACCTATCAACGTTGGTTCTACTTGCCTTCATTTGGCCCATCTCCCTCTAAACCTTTCCTCTCCATGTACCTGTCTGAATGTCTTTTAAATTTTGCAGCTGTCCCCACCTCCACCACTTCCTCTGGCAGCTCGTTCCATGTACCTACCAATCTCTGTGTGAAAAACATCCCCCTCAGATCCCCTTTAAATCTTTCCCCTCTCACCTTAAATCTATGCCATCTCTAGTTTTAGACTCCCCAATCCTGTGAAAAAGACTATCTATCCTTTCTATGCCACTCATAATTTTATAAAGCTCCATAGAGGTCATCCCTCAGCCTCCTTCACTCCATGGAAACAGTTCTAACCTATCCAATCTCTCCTTATAATTCAAGTCCAAGCAACATCCTCGTGAATCTTTTTTGCACCCTCTGTAGCTTAATCATATCCTTCCTGTGGCAGGGTGACCAGAACTGCATACGATACTCCAAGTGCGGCCTGACCAACAATCTGCACAACCGTAATAAAATGTCCCTTCTCCCTTAATGCCTCAGCTAGTGAAGGCAGGCATGCCATTCACCTGAGAACAAAGAACAGTACAGCACACGGACAGGCCCTTCAGCCCACCATGTCTGTGCCGACCATGGTGCCAAGTTAAACTAAGCCTATCTGCCTGCATATGATCCATATCCCTCCATCCCTGCATATTCATGTGTCTAAATGCCTCTTAAATGCCACCCCGGCAACCCGTTTCAGGCACCCACCATTCTCTGTGTAAAAACAAAAATTACCCCGCACATCTCCTTTTAGCTTTCCCCGTCACCTTAAAGTTACGTCCGCTAATATTTGACATTTCTAACCTGGGAAAAAACTCTGACTGTCTACCCTATCTGTGCCTCTCATAATTTTATAAACTTCTATCAGGTCTCCCCTCAGCCTCCGTTGCTCCAGAGAAAACAACCCAAGTTTGTCCAACCTCTCCTTATAGCTCGTATCCTCTAATCCAGGCGCATCCTGTGAATTTCTTCTGCACCCTCTCCAAAGCCTCCACATCCTTCCTGTAATAGGGTGACGAGAACTACACAATCACTGCCCTAACCACTTGACTGAAGAGCCATATTTCAGGAAAGTGAGATACATGTGGTGAAGAAGGTCCCAGTGGTGTTCCGCTTTAAATGCCGCCTAACCAAAGATAAGATAAGATTTCTTTATTAGTCACATGTACGTCGAAACACACAGTGAAATACATTTTTTGCGTGGAGTGTTCTGGGGGCAGCCCGCAAGTGTCTCCACGCCTCCGATGCCAGCATAGCACGCCCACAACTTCCTAACCCGTACGTCTTTGGAATGTGGGAGGAAACCGGAGCACCCAGAGATACAGCTGCAACATGATGTCTTGATTCTTATACTCAATGCCCCGACTGATGAAGGCAAGTATGCCACACGCCTTCTTTACCTCCTCATCTACTTTAGTTGCCATTTTTAGGGAGCTATGGACTTGTACCCCAAGATCCCTCTGTACATCAATGCTCCTAAGGGTCCTGTTATTTACTGCGTACTTTTGCCTTACATTTGACCCTCCAAAGTACAACACCTCACACTTGCCTCCATCTGCCCATATCTGCAACCGATTGATTTCCTTCTGAATCCTTTGACGACCTTCTTCCCTATCCCCAACTCTACCAATTTTTGTGCCATCTGCAAACTTACTAATCAGCCCATTTATCGAAATATCACTGAGGTCACATCACTGATCCCTGCGGAACACCACTGGGACCTTCTTCACCACATGTATCTCACTTTCCTGAAATATGGCTCTTCAGCCAAGTGGTTAGGGCAGTGATTGTGTGAGCTGTGTAAATCCTGCTCAGTGCTGGAGGCAGAATTTGCCCTGCGTATCACTGGATCGGAGAAACAGAGAGCATCAAACGTACCTCTGACCACTATTTGAAAACTCTAACCCGCCGACGTCTCAAATGCTGGATGCGGACAAAGTGAGTTTGTTCTTACATGTCCTCCTCGTGTTGCAGACATCTGACTTATGGTCAGCCCGTATGTATGAACGAGCATTTGGGAGACCGGTGGGATGGACGGGGAGAGATTTTCCAGCTGCTGTGGGCTGCAGGTATCTTCTGGAACGGAGCATTTCCGCGTACCTTCTCTGACGCACTCACTCACCGGGTCAGTGAGACCGGCTGGAGGCCACTCTTCCTGTGCCTGCGCGGTCTCCCGTCACTGCTGTTTCTGTGACCTTCTCCCACACACTTGTTGTTCGTTTCCGATTTACTAACAGCTCGGGTGACGAACAGTTGTCAGGAACAGATCCCTGTCGTAACCCAGGGACTGCCTGCACTTTGAAGCCTTTATAAAGGTTAAGTAAAAATGGTGGGTGAGGCGATGTGAATCGAACTAGATTAATATTTTGATGGCCGAGGATCCTGTCATTTCAGGCTCTCTCTTTTCCTCATTCCTGAAGCCCCGTCTGTCCGAGCCATATTCAACTCTGTACCGAGAAAACTCTTATTAACCGTTCCTGAGCTGAGACTTCATCTGAACATGTAACTACTGGTGGCACCCAGTGTAAGTAAACAGATGAAATTGATCTCTTGTTACTCTTTGGCTTTCAGGTCTCCTTTAATGTGCCTTGGTCTCCAAACTGCAAGAATGAGCGATGCTTTGACTTTTTAACAATTTCACAAGCCTGTGACATTTTATTTGTGGCATCCTTTGATATTCCAAATGATATGCGGGACGGTTGCGTCGCAAGGTCAAGTGCTGCCTATCACCATGTTTTATCAGGTATGTTCAGTGAGACCTTCAACCTCACCGCCTCACGATACTGACTGAGATCCAAATTATTCAACTTGTCCTTTCAGGTATGTCGGCTTATATCAAACTGGGCATTGACTCCAGAAAGCTGGTGATGGGCGTTCGTTGGTCCGGTTATGACTATACTTGCCAGCGCTTTCTCGGGGTAAGGTGTTGCTCTCATGTATCTTCTCTATTTTCAATGAAATTTTGTCCATTGTTTTTTCATGGCTGTTATGTTGCGGTAGATTAAACGTCTTTACTGATTCATACGAACCAAGATAAAGAAACTGAGCAACTTACAGCTGTAGATCGACGAGACCTGAAGCACACGAGTCCCCAAAGCCCTGTGCCAAAAGTGATGTTTCCCGTGGCATGATGTTTCTGTCAAATGATCGACCGGCAGGCACGAGCATCCGCTGGGCGATCCACTGACCAGCATGTGTACACACACATTCTCTGTACGGTTTATCCGTACAGATCAATGGCTGTGTAATCTGTCTCATTCATTCCCTTCTGGAGAGGTGATTCATCTGTATCGCACTGGAAATGGGAGTGTAATTAGTTCATCTGAAGCTCAAGCCTCGGTCCCATCGGGGCACCTCATTGCACTTTGGAAAGACCCAATATTTTTGCTGCATGGTGACTCCTTCAAAAAATTGTAATAAGTTTAAGACTTCTCATGGCCTTCAATTTGCCATCAGTACTGAGCCACCTGTACTTGTCTAGATTAGATTAGGTTATTGTCATATACACCAGGGTGCAATGAAATTGTACCTTGGTAATCATAAATACAACAGCAACAGAATGGTGCAAAGTATAGATGTGTGAATTGTGGTAGTGCAAAAAGAAATGTTGAAGTGACAATAACGGAAGATGTAGAATTAAGGGTTCGAGACCATGGAAGCACCACCAGGAAGGGGATGTGAAAGAGGTGATTGATTCAGGAGTCTGACAGCAGTGGGGAAGAAGCTGTTCTTTGGTTGTCCGGGCTTTCGAGCTCCTGTATCTTCTCTCAGGGGGTAGAAGAGAATAAAAGGAATGGCCAGGGTGGCAGGCATCCTTGACGATTCAATCAGCCTTCCTTATGCAGCGCACTGTGAAGGTGGTGGACAGAAGGATGTGACGAGCCTGTGATGGATAGAGCAGTGTTTATCCCTCTCTGCAGCTTCCAGTGGTTTAGAGCAGAGCAGATGCTGTACCAGGCTGAAATGTAACCCATCTGGACACATTCTATAGCACACTGTAGAAGTTCGAGAGAATCCAGGTGGACAAGCCAAACCTTCTCAGGCGCCAAAGAAAGTACATACACTGATTTGCTTTCAGTATGGAGGGACCAGGAGGTTTTATAAGATTTCTTTATTAGTCACATGTACATCGAAACACACAGTGAAATACATCTTTTTGTATAGTTGTTCTGGGGGTTGCTAGAGACATGAATGCCAAGAAACTTGAAGCTGTTGACCATCGCTACAGCAGTTCCATTGATGAAGATAGGGTTGTAATCAATCGTCCCTTCCCCCAACACCCCCCCCCCCCCACCCCCCACAGTGCTTCCCCTGCTTCCTTAGATCAACAACCAGCTCTTTTGACTTGCTGACATTAGGGGCTAGGCTGTTGTTCTGACACCATTACACAGGTTGTGTCAATCTGTAAAAACAAATCACACTTCCTTGAGACGGTGCTGTACAATACCAGTTCCTCTCTTGTGAGTGATGTCCTGCATTCTGGAAGGAACGTCTGTTCATAAATCCAGACCAACTTCTACCCACAAAATGACCAAGGTGCCCAACCAAGCTAGTCCCATTTGACACATAACCTTCTAAACCTTTTCAATCCATGTACCTAACCAACTTTCTTTTAAAAGTTGTTATTGTACCTGCCTCAACCACTTCCTCTGGCAGCTCGTTCTATATACGTACCAGCCTCTGTGTAAAAAAAGTTGCCTGTCAGGTTCCTTTCAAATCTCTCGCCTCTCACCTAAAATCTATGCCTTCTAATTCTTGATACTATCTATGCCCCATGATTTTATACACCTCTATAAAATCACCTCTCAGTCTCCTAAGCTCCAAGGAAAAAGTACTAGCCTGTCCAACCTCTCCCTATAACTCAGACCCTCGAGTCCTGGCAATATCCTTGTACATCTTATCTGCACTCTTTCCAGTTTAATGACATCTTTCCTATAGCAGGGAGACCAAAACTGAACACAGTACTTCAAGTGCAGCCTCACCAGTATCTTGTACACCTGCACCATGACCTCCCAACTTCTATACTCAGTGCCCGACCGATGAAGGCCAGCGTGCCAAACGTCTTCTTCACCACCCTGTCTACCTGTAACTCCACTATCAGGGAACCATGTCCTTGTACTCCAAGGTCCCCCTGTTCTACAACTCTCCCCAGGGCCCTACCATTCACTAAATACTTATTACCATGTCTACTCTCTCTGTTACCTTTTCAAAAAATCCAGTGAGTTTGGGCTTCCCCTCTTTCCTAAACGTTATGTGCCCTTCATCGTTCAGGTCTCAATCCATGCATCTTTGTCTCTGTAACGGACATCTAAATATATGCCCCATTTCTTCACAAGATCACAAGACAAAGGAGCAGAAGTAGGCCATTCGGCCCATCGAGTCTGCTCCGCCACTTCACCATGAGCTAAACTATTCTCCCATCTAGCCCCAATTCCCGGCCTTATCCCCATATGCCTTGATACCCTGACTAACTAGATACCTATCGATCTCCTCCTTAAACACCCCCCATGATCAGGCCTCCACAGCTGTATGTGGCAACGAATTCCATAAATCCACGACCCTCTGGCTAAAGAAATTTCTCCTCATTTCTGTTCTAAGTGGGTACCTTCTAATTCTAAGACTGTGCCCTCTTGTCCTGGACTCACCCACCAAAAGAAACAACTTGGCCACATCTACTCTGTCCAGTCCTTTCAACATTCGAAATGTTTCTATGAGGTCCCCTCTCATTCTTCTGTACCCCAATGTTCTTTAATGTCCGAATGTATCGATGTAGTCTCATACGTGTCATGCTAACTCCTTCCTTTCAGTAGAATATATATTTTGAGCACTCTGTTGGACGTGATATGGTTCACATTGTTGTTCACGGAAACAGGCCTGCTGGCCCAACTTGTCCATTCTGACCAACCTGCCTTCCTGAGATACATTCATCAGATAAACCACTTCTGCTTTCCCTGTATTTTTCACATTATCAGAGTAACTGTACTTACACACATAATTCACTTGTCCTTTTTTATATTTCTCAGGCTAGCAGCTGTGAATTGGAAATGACTGCCCAAAGTGTTCCTTGTAGTTATTCTGCTGCAAGAAAGATCCCATATAAAGAGATCGTGCAGCGCCTGCCAAGATCACTGACTGGCAGATTCTGGGATGACGATCAGAAAGCCCCGTATTTTGTCTACTTGGTAAGACTGCATCAATGCACATTGGGGACTCGTGCATCAGAGCTTTCTTCACACAATGCAAATATTCCAATCGATCAGAGTGAATAATTTCTGTGTAACCAACTCCATAAAGCTCAAAACATCCAGTCTGCTTGGTGCTAATTTGGTGTAGGAGATCTGCCAAGAATTTGGGAGTGAATATTCCAAGTCCTGAACCTAGTTGATATTTTAAAGTATTTTGTATAATCAAACGTAGATGCAGAGATTGTCTTGAGTTTAAGATGAGAACAAACCAAATACGCTCTCTCAGATCGACAAAAATGGTCCATTTATATTATTACGCCTTTACCTTTCAATTCATCCTCTATCTTTGTTCATTTCTCTCCCCCAAACACTGACCCCCTATTGTGAGAAGCAACCATTGGATTGAAGAATTTAGGTTGCCTTTTGAAAATCCAGATACAATACACCCAGTTTCCCCCACTCCCATATTTTATTAAGAAAGCATCCATATCTGCTCAATATCATTTCCCTCGTATAAAAGATGTACATCTGTCTGACAGTAATACGAGTTTCTAGCTGCCCTTGTGAGAGATCCTTTAAAATGGCCAATTGACACCCATCTGCTCTCTGGCCCCTGCTTTCTCTCTCTATTCCTTTCCTTAAAAAAATTGTATCATAGACAGCTAATTTCAGGGAAAAGAGAATTTTGGAATATCTCCATCAATGCCTGTAGGATTTCTGCAGCCATTCAGAGTCCTGTGTTGGTGATCTTCACTTTCAGAGGCTTTGTCACATTTATCTATGTTATGCCGCATCTGCCAACTATTTTACCACTTAGTCAATTGTCTAAATTACCTAAAAGCTCTTTGCATCCATGCCTATTCACATTCCTGCTTATTTTCATCTCATCAGCAAACTTAGAAACAGTATGTTTTGTTCCCTCATCTGAACCATTGATGTATACGATGAATAGCAGGGGCCCACAGTCATTCACAAGTCTTCATCTGCCAGCCGAAGAATATTCTCCAATGTTTCTATTCGATATTATCAATTGGCTAAAATTTGATCCCCAGTAAATGGAATGCATACGTTGTGTCTTCCACTGTGAAGATAGAGACAACATATTTATCTAAAATCTTATTTTATTACCTATCTCCCTTTATAATCGACTTAAGAAAATGATAACAGAACGCTTAGGAAATATTAACTGAATCAGACAAAGTCAGCACAGATTTATGAAAGAGTTATTGAGTTTGCTGTGTACATGAGATTACATGTGGTGCATTTGGATTTTCATAAAACTGAATAAGTCCCACATGAGAGGTTAGTGTGCAAAATTTAGCACCTGGGACTGATGGTATTTTACTGGCATGGATTAAAAATTGGTCGCTAGACAGAAAACAAAGTCGGAATGAAGGATACTTGGGCTGGCAGGTAAAGACTTGTGAATGACTGTGGGCCCCTGCTATTCATCGTATACATCAATGGTTCAGATGAGGGAACAAAACATACTGTTTCTAAGTTTGCTGATGAGATGAAAATAAGCAGGAATGTGAATCGGCATGGATGCAAAGAGCTTCTAGGCAATTTAGACAATTGACTGAGAGGTAAGATAGTTGACAGATGCAGCATAACATGGATAGATGTGAGGTTATCCACTCTGGAAGGGAGAAACGCAGAGTATTTTTTTAAAACGATGATAGATGGGAAATGTTGGTGTAAAAGGGACCTACCTAGGGGTCTCAGGCCTCCTTTGGGACATGGGAGAGACAGAAGCACCCAGGGGAAACCCACTCAATCACGGAGAGAATATACAAGCTCCACACAGACATCACCGGAGGTCAGAAGTGAACCTGGTCACTGGAGCTGTGAGGCAGCTCCACTACTTGCAACCAAGTAAGTCTGCTTAACAATTCCAGTGTTATTCAATTTCAAGTTCAAGTTTATTGTGGTCATGGGCAGACATACACAGGGTATAAATGCCATGAAAATTAGCTTATTACAGCAGTAGCACAGTATGCTACAAGACAAGGGAAATGTTGGTGTAAAAGGGTCTTAGGCCTCCTTTAGGACATGGGAGAAACAGAAGTACCCAGGGGAAACCCAATGGAATTGCAATTCTATTGCAATTCACCTATCGGTGAAACAGGTCTACAGCAGATGCCATCTCCCTGGCCCTACACTCAGCTCTGGAGCATCTGGACAGTAAAGACACAGACGTTAGACTATTGTTTATTGACTACAACTCTGCCTTCAATACAATAATTCCAAGCAAGCTTGTCACAAAACACCTCCCTCTGTAACTGGATCCTGGACTTTCTAACAAGCAGACCGCAATCACTGAGGATGAGCAGCAATACCTCCGACATGATTATTCTCAACACTGGTGCCCCAGCCCTCTACTCTACTCCCTATACACTCACGACTGTGTGGCCAGATTCTGCTCTAACTCCATCTACAAGTTTGCAGATGATACCACCATTGTAGGCCGTATCTCAAACAGCGATGGGTCAGAGTACAGGAAGGAGATAGAGAGCCCAGTGGCATGGTGTCATGACAACAACCTTTCCCTCAATGTCAACAAAACAAAAGAGCTGGTCATTGACTTCAGGAAAGGGGGGCGGTGTACATGCACCTGTCTACATCAATGGTGCTGAAGTCAAGAGGGTTGAGAGCTTCAAGTTCCTGGGAGTGAACATCACCAACAGCCTGTCCTGGTCAAATCACATAGATGCCATGGCCAAGAAAGCTCACCAGCGCCTCTACTTCCTCAGGAGGCTAAAGAAATTTGGTTTGTCCACTTTGACTCTCACCAACTTTTACCGATGCACCATAGAAAGCATCCTATCTGGATGTATCACGGCTTGTTACGGCAACTGCTCTGCCCAGGACCACAAGAAGCTGCAGAGAGTTGTGGACACAGCCCAGCACATCATGGACACCAGTCTCCCCTCCTTGGACTCTGTCTTTACCTCTCGTTGTCTTGGTGTAGCTGCCAGCATAATCAAAGACCCCACCCACCCGGGACATCCTCTCTTCTCTCCTCTTCCATCGGGTAGAAGATACAGGAGCCTGAGGGCACGTACCACCAGACTTAAGGACAGCTTCTACCCCACTGTGATAAGACTATTGAACAGTTCCCTTATACAATGAGATGGACTATGACCTCAGGATCTACCTTGTTGTGACCTTGCACCTCATTGCACTGCACTTTCTCTGTAGCTGTGACACTTTACTCTGTACTGTTATTGTTTTTACCTGCACTACTTCAATATACTCTGTACTAACTCAATGTAACTGCACTGTGTAATGAATTGACCTGTACAGTCGGTTTGTAAGACAAGCTTTTCACTGTACCAAGTGACAATAATAAACCAATAACCAATAACCAAGAACAATGTGTCCACCTAACATTGGCTTTTATCTGGGTAACTCTCTTTTGCTTTACGGCAGGATGGTAGAACATATCACGAGGTCTGGTACAATGATCCAGAGAGCATTTCAATGAGGTCATCGATCCTGAAGAAACTGAAACTCCGTGGCATTGGTGTGTTGGCTGCAAATAATATAAACTACACTGGTGATGCCAGAGCAGCAATGCAGGCTGAAGAAATGTGGAATGCTCTGTGCCCTCCCTGATGAATGTACTGAGTTTGAACCATTTAATTTTTGTATAATCTGATCACTTGCAAGAAAACAAAATAAAAATAAACTAATTTCCAGCAATAGCAGTTAAATAAACATTGATTCATAAAAAAACGTAACATTTTATCTAATAAATTTAAATGAAAAGCGGTGTACTAATAAATATGTACTGGAATGTTTACAATTTCAAGCAGCTTCGATTGTTTGTAATTGTATTAACACTGTATTAATTGACAAATTGTTCAATGACAGCACAAGGTAAATCTTCTTGCTACTTAGATTGTTCTTTGGATTGTCGGTATTTATCTCTCCCACTGGGCACTGATTTAACTCTGATAACGTACATGTGTGTCATCTGTTTAATTTTTTGGTCTCTATGATTTCATTTCTGCCTTGTTACAAGTTTAAGTGTCAGTAGTAGTAGTACCATGTCAGGGCGGCATGGTAGCGTAGCGGTTAGCATGACACTATTACAGTGCCAGCGACCCGGGTTCAATTCCCGCCGCTGTCTGTAAGGAGTTTGTACGTTCTCCCCGTGTCTCCGTGGGTTTCCTCCGGATGCTCTGGTTTCCTCCCACATTCCAAAGACATATGGGTTAGGAAGTTGTAGGTGTGCTATGTTGGCGCCAGAAGCGTGGCGACACTTGCGGGCTGCCCCCAGCACATTTTCAGTAACATAAAAAGATGCATTTCATTGTGTGTTTCAATGTACATGTGACTAATAAATAAATATCTTATCTTATACAGCCTTTCAATTGTTCCTTTCCTCCATTAAGAGTTGGGAATGGGCCAAAACTTACTATCCTCATCAATCCTTCGTCTCCTTCTCAGGAAGTCCCTCAGGACCAAGGATGACTTGTTTCCCCTCCAGTGCTGTGGGTTCTGAGGTGACCAGTGACGCCAGAGTACGCCCCACAGTCTCCATCAGAAAAGGGGCAGGGGGCGTCTGACACCACAGGAAGGTGATAAATCAGGAGGTGATGCAGTCTTTCTGTCGCTTACATCAGGTACAGGTGGAAGCTGAACGCATGGACTCAAGCTTTTCAGCGCCGGCTGGAATCCCTCTTCGTCATGGGCCCAGGAGTGAAAACATCCGTGAATCTTTTCCTTGTTCCATTGAGTTAGCTCCTTCCTGTGACGGAGCTTGGAATAGAGTGTGTGCTTCAGGAATCTAGTATCTGGGTTGTGAATGATGTGGCTGGTTGACTTAATTAGGATCTCAGTGCTGAGGATGTTGTCTTGGAAGAGAACATTGACTTTGGATCACTTCTTCCAGTGGAGTTCAAGGATTTTGTGGAGGCAGAATTGGTGGTATCTGTCAACTGCTGGAGGTGCCCACTGCAGGTAGTCCAAACTCTGAAGCATGTAGGAGGACAGAGATCCCTGCAGTCCAGTAGGTTTTGTGTTGGGTTTAAGGTCTGACCTTCAAACATCCTTTTTTTCAACTGGCCAAGGGCAATGCTGATGTACTGAAGGCAACGGTGAATTTCATCACTGATATTTCCTTTTGTTGTAAGGTGGCTCAGAGTATGGCAAGGGTATTTCCAGGGGCTCATTGTGAACCTCTAATGTCAAAGAGTGGTGTTGTAGAGTGGGGAGGGAGGTGGCAGAACACCTTTGCTTTGCAAATGTTCAGTATTAGCACATCTCTTCTATACTTCATTGAACAAGTCAACAACGAAGTCAACAAGACAAATCTGCTGGCATTTGGTCTGATTAGTCTGATTTGGAGGAGTCGGCATGGCTTTGTGGGTGGAAAGTCATGCTTGATGAACCGTTTAGAGTTTTTTGAAGAGGTAACCAAAAAGATAGATGAGGGTAGGGCAGTGGACGTTGTCTGTTTGGACCTTAGCAAGGCCTTCGACAAGGTTCCACATGGTAGGCTGGTCTGGAAGGTTGGGTCCCATGGAATCCAGGAAGAGCTGGTGAGGTGGATTCAAAGTTGGCTCAGGCATAGGAGGCAGAAGGTGGTGGTTGAAGGTTGTTTCTTGGATTGGAGGCTGGTGACCAGTGGTGTGCCGTAGGGTCGGTGTTGGGATCCTTGTTGTTCATCATTTATAAATGAGATTTGGATGCAAACGCAGCAGGATTGATCAGTAAATTTGCAGATGACACAAAATTAGGAGGTGCTGTTGATTGTGAGGAAGGTTATTGTAGATCACAGAAAGATCTTGATCAGTTAGGGAAGTAGGCTGAGGAGTGGCAAATGGATTTCAATACAGATCAGTGTGAGATTTTACATTTTGGAAAGTCAAACCAGCGTAGGACTTCTATTGTGAATGGCAGGGCACGGGGCAGTGTCATGGAACAGAGCTCACCCACTGCTGCCCAACAACTAGAGCTCACCCACTGCTGCCCAACAACCAGTGCTCACCCACTGCTGCCCAACCAGTGCTCTCACTCACTGCTGCCCAACAACCAGTAGCCTTCCCCAATTCCACCAATTTAATCATTCCTGCCAACAATTCTCGGTCCTGACTCAACTTCCCCATTTACTTGTGCCACACACCATTCCCAGAACTACCATAATTACCCTATTATCTGGGCTCTGGCAATAAATCTTAAATTACTGGTCGCTCCCCAAACTCCCATTCACCAGTGCCCTTCCCTATAGCTCCATTCACAGCTCACCCAGTTTCCCCTCCACCCGTGCCCTCCTCTAACTTGTTGTACTGGGCCTGATTCCCAGGGTCACATTTGCAGCCATGATCTTATTAGATGTCAGAGCAGTTTTGAGGGGCAGAGTGGCCTGTGCCAGATCCTACTTTAATCTTCATATCTAGAGGTCCCCTAATTTATCACTGATCTCCCTCATTAACATGTTCTCTTGAATCCTATCATTCAGAAGTACCCCATTCATTCCTCCCAATAACTCCCAAAACACAGGGTCCTACCTCAGTTCCCCCATTGAACAGAGTCCTCCCTCTCCCCAACTTGCTTCTTCAGTTGCCCAGTGATGAATTCCCCATTTATGGGCACCCCCACTGATCTTCAGGAGCTTTCCCCTAACACTCCAATGATTGAAACCTCCACATTCTCCCTTCTGAAGGTCCTGAAATTCTATATTAGAACATAGAACATAGAACAATACAACACAGGAACAGGCCCTTCAGCCCACAATGTCTGTGCCGAGCATGATGCCAATCCCTTCTGCCTGCACATGATCCATATCCCTCCATCCCTGCATATTTCATGTGTCTGTCTGAAAACCTCTTGAACGCCACTATCTAATCTGCTTCCGCTCTAGTTCTCATCAACTACCACACTGTGTGAAAAACTTGCCCCGCACATCTCCTTTAAATTTCCCCCTCTCACCTTAAACCTATGCCCTCTTGTATTCGACATTTATACCCTGGGAAAAGATTCTGGCTGTCTACCTTTTCTATGTCTCTCATAACTTTATAACTTCCACAGCTACTGTCTGTAAGGAGTTTGTACGGTCTCCCCGTGTCTGCGTGGGCTTCCTCCGGGTGCTCCGGTTTCCTCCCAAATTCCAAAAAGACGTATGGGTTAGGAAGTTGTGGGCATGCTGTGTTGGCGCCAGAAGATAAAGATATCTCAAGTCTTCACTCAGCCTCCGACGCTCCAGAGAAAACAATCCAAGTTTGTCCAACCTCACCTTTTAATACCCTCTAATGCAGGCAGCATCCTAGTGAACCTCTTCTGAACCCTCTACAAAGCCTCCATATCCTTCCTGTAAGAGGGCGACCAGAACTTCACACAATACTCAAAGTGTGACCTAAGCAAAGTTTTATACAGCTGCAACATGACTTCAAGACCCTTATACTCTGTGCCCTGACCGATGAAGGCAAGCGTGACCTTCTTCACCACCCGATTCTAGTTCTGTTGCCACTTTCAAAGAGTCATAGAGTACTACAGCACAGAAATAGGCCCTTCAGCCCATCTAGTCCATGCCGACCTGATCTTCTGCCTAGTCCCATCTACCTGCCCCCGGATCATATCCCTCCAAACCCCTCCCATCCACGTAACTATTCAAACTTCTCTCGAAGGTTACAATTGAACCCGCATCTACCATTTCCGCTGGCAGTTCGCTCCACGCTCACACCACCCTCTGAGTGAAGAAGTTCCCCCTCAGATTCCCCTTAAATATTTCTTTCTTTTTCAATCTTTTTATTAGTTTTCAAATTAATACAGATTGATATATAGCATCAATATTTACACATGTAATACAAAGAGATCAGGATAACAATCACAGCATATATAATCATAAAGAACAATAAAATATTTTAAAAAAACTGTAGATCCAATGATCTCTTAGTAAATGAATATAATATAAAAGAAAAGAAAGAAAAAGATTTATTATATAAATTAAAAAAAAAACAAATCAATTAAAAAATTATAAACAATATAAACTAAACAAAAAAATCTTTTTAAAAGAAAATCAAACAACAAAAAAAAAGAAAAAAAAAACTGGACTAAAATTTCTCAGTAGAAACAGAGCAATATTATGTCATCAAGTCTGTTCCTCCAAGTTGGAAAGTTATTGAAAGGGGATCTACATCATGTGAAAATATTGAATAAATGGACTCCAAATATCTTCAAATTTAATCGAAGGATCAACATTACCGCTCCTAATTTTTTCCAAGTTTAAACATGATATAGTTTGAGAGAACCATTGAAAAGTAGTAGGGGGTATTGGATCCTTCCATTTAAGCAAAATGGATCGTTTGGCCATTAATGTAACAAAGGCAATCATACGGTTAGCGGAAGGAGATAAATGGCCAGACTCTATCCTTAGTAATCCAAAAATTGCAGTGATAGGGTGAGGTTGTAAATCAATCTTCAATACATTTGAAATAATGTTAAAAATATCTTTCCAATATTTTTCCAGAAGAGGACAGGACCAAAACATATGTGCCAAAGAAGCCACATTCGATTTACATCTATCACATATGGGATTTATATGGTTATAGAAACGAGCTAACTTATCTTTGGACATATGGGTCCTGTGAACTACCTTAAACTGTATCAACGAGTGTCTGGCACACATTGAAGATGTATTGACTAAATGAAGAATTTTCTTCCAAGTCTCTATAGGTGTAGATGTCTGGAGTTCACTCTCCCATTCATTCTTAATTTTGTCCAGTGATTCTAGACGTATTTTCATAATTAAATCATAAATTATTGCTATCAAGCCCTTCTGATAAGGATTAAGACCTAAAATTTTTTCCGTAGTTTCAATTTCGTAAGGTGTCGGAAAAGAGGGTATAGTAGTTTTTAAAAAATTTCTAATCTGCAAATATCGAAAAAAGTGTGATCTTAGGCAAATTATATTTATTAGACAATTGTTCAAAAGATGAAAAAGTTATCAATGAATAGATCCCGAAAACATACTATTCCCTTCCTTCTCCATATGGAAAAAGCTGAGTCAACTCTGGATGGATGAAAGAAAAAATTAGATTGAATGGGACTTGACAAATTAAATGTATTCAATCCAAAAAATTTATGAAATTGAAACCATATTCGTATTGTATGTTTAACAATTGGGTTAGTCGTATGTTTACTTAACTTGGTAAGTGCAAAAGGGAGAGAAGCACTTAAAATAGAAACTAATGAAAAGTCAGAAACTGATTGATGCTCAAGTTGTACCCATTTGGGGCATTGAATTACATCACAATCTTGTATCCAAAAAATTAAATATCTAATATTAATTGCCCAATAGTATAATCTACAGTTAGGGAAGGCCAAACCACCATCCTTTTTTAATTTTTGTAAATATTTCTTACTTAACCTTGGGTTTTTATTCTGCCAAATATATGAAAGAATTTTAGAATCAATAGTGTCAAAAAAAGATTTCGTGACAAAAGTTGGAATCGCTTGAAATAAATATAAAAATGTTGGTAAAATATTCATCTTAATTGCATTAATTCGGCCTACCAATGATAAAGACAGTGGAGACCACTTAGTAAATAATTGTTTAACATGGTCAATTAAAGGCAATAGATTAGCTTTAAATAAGTCCTTATGTTTCTTGGTAATTTTAACACCTAAATACATAAAATAGTTACCAATCTAAAAGGTAACTGGCTATAAATTGGAGTTTGCATACTCAATGGAAAAAGTTCGCTCTTATTAAGATTTAATCTATAGCCAGAAAAAACACTAAACTGATCTAGTAGTGATAGTACTGCGGGGATAGATTCATCCGGATTAGAAATATAAAGTAACAGGTCATCGGCATAAAAAGATATCTTATGAATCTTCTGTCCGCGAGTAATGCCACATACATTTGAAGAGTCCCGAAGTGCAATAGCCAAGGGTTTTAAAGCAATATCAAATAATAAAGGGCTTAACGGGCAACCTTGTCTAGTACCTCGAAAAAGCCTAAGCAAAGGAGATCTTTGATTATTAGTAAGTATTGAAGCCATAGGTGTATAATAAATCATTTTAATCGCAGATATAAATTTAGGGCTAAAACTAAATTTTTGAAGTGTAGTGAATAGATATTCCCATTCGACTCTGTCAAACGCCTTTTCAGCATCTAGTGAAACAATACATTCTGGAATTTGGGATGAAGGAGTATATATAATATTCATTAATCTCCTGATATTAAAATGTAAATAACGATTCTGAATAAATCCTGTCTGGTCTTCAGGGATAATTTGTGGGATGTGGCTACTCACCGTTTAGTCGGGCGAACTGGCTCGGCAGTCGGGTCGCGCGGCGTCGAAGCGACGAGGCCCAAGATGGCGGCGGGCCTCGTTTTTCCGAGCGACAGGGAGAACCCGCGTGCGGGAAAGTCTTGATGACGTAGGACTTACGTCATTGCCGGTTTCATTGGGCGGGAACAGTCTCCCTTAAAGGGCCCGCGCAAGGCGGGAAAATAAACCAGTTCTTGTTCGGCAATCCTCCGACTAGCGTCTTGTTTTATTCCACGGTAGCAACCGCTACATTGGTGACCCCGATGGTCCAAACGGCTTTTGGACCCGCGCAATGGACGACAGCGCAGCAGCCAACGCAGTGGCCCTCAAGCTGCCCACCTTTTGGACACTTCGGCCCAGCGTCTGGTTTGACCAGGCCGAAGCACAATTCCACCTTCGGCAGATCACCTCCGACTCCACGAAGTACTACCATGTGGTTAGCTCTCTGCACCAAGAGACAGCTGCCCAGGTTGGAGACTTCATCCAATCGCCTCCGGAGGAAGATAAGTACCCGGCTTTCAAAGACCTTTTGATTAGGACCTTCGGCCTCTCCCGTCGTGAGCGCGCCGCCCGCCTGCTTCATCTGGATGGCCTGGGGGACAGATCCCCATCTGCCCTAATGAATGAGATGCTGGCATTGGCCGAGGGACACAAGCCATGCCTGATGTTCGAACAGGCCTTCCTCGAACAGCTCCCCGATGACATCCACTTGTTGTTAGCTGACGCCGACTTCAGCAACCCCCGTGAGGTGGCCGCCCGGGCAGATGTCCTGTGGAGGGCCAAGCGCGAGAGCGGTTCGTCCATCAGTCAAATCACCAGGCCGCGAGCCCAACGCCCGCCTCGCCCGGCCCCAGCAACCGAGCAGCCACACCCCAGGAATGCAGACGACGACACAAGTGACCAGCTGTGCTTCTACCATCAGAGGTGGGGTGCGGAGGCCCGTCGATGCCGCCCACCCTGCAAGTTTCAGGGAAACGCCAGGGCCAGCCGCCGCTGATGGCTACGGCGGCTGGCCGCCGACAGAGCCTCCTCTTCGTTCAGGACAAGAAATCTGGACGGCGTTTCCTCGTTGATACTGGAGCGGAGGTCAGTATTTTGCCCCCGACCGGCCGCAACACTCGTGCCAGGCCACCAGGTCCTCTACTCAATGCCTCCAACGGTACAACGATACAGTCTTTCGGCACCCATACACTTCAATTACAATTTGGCGGCAGCCGTTTTGCCTGGACCTTTACCCTTGCCACCGTCGCCCGACCACTCCTAGGAGCCGATTTCCTTTGGGCCCACAACCTGTTAGTCGACCTGCGAAGGAAGCGGTTAGTCCACTCTAGCACTCTCCAGACCTATCCCCTGGGAGAAATCACCCCACCAGCCCCGCGCCTGGACTCCATTTCCCTTTCTGGCGACAATTTCACCAAGCTCCTAGCCGAATTCCCATCAATTTTGGCACCTTCGTTTACAAATTCTAGGCCCAAACATGGGGTACGACACCACATCATTACTACAGGGCCACCCCTTCATGCCTGAGCACGATGATTACCTCCAGACAAGCTCCGCCTGGCAAAGGAAGAGTTCCGTCACATGGAGGAGCTGGGGATTGTTCGCAGGTCAGACAGCCCCTGGGCCTCCCCCCTGCACATGGTCCCCAAAGCCACCGGAGGGTGGAGGCCCTGCGGCGACTACCGCAGGCTGAATGACGCTACCACCCCGGACCGCTATCCCATCCCTCACATCCAGGACTTCGCAGCGAACTTACACGGGGCCCACATCTTTTCCAAAGTGGACCTCGTTAGGGGATACCACCAAATCCCAGTCCATCCGGATGACGTCCCCAAGACTGCGGTTATCACCCCATTCGGCCTGTTCGAATTCCTTCGGATACCGTTCGGCCTTATGAACGCCGCGCAGACCTTCCAGCGGCTGATGGACGCGGTAGGCCGAGACCTGGACTTCGTGTTCATTTACTTGGACAACATACTGATCGCCAGCCGTAACCGCCAGGAACACCTTTCCCACCTCCGCCAGCTGTATTCCCGCCTCCGCGATTTCGGCCTCACGATCAACCCGTCCAAGTGCCAATTCGGACTTGACTCTATCGATATCCTCGGCCACAAAATCACCAGCGACGGGGCAACACCCCTACCCGCCAAGGTGGACGCTATCTGCCATTTTGCCCGCCCCGACACAGTCAAAGGCCTACGGGAATTCCTTGGGATGGTCAACTTTTACCATCGGTTCATCCCTGCAGCAGCCCGTATCATGCGCCCTCTGTTCTCGCTGCTGGCTGGTAAGGGCAAGGACATCACCTGGACTGACGAGGCTGCGGCTGCTTTCGTTAAGGCCAAAGACGCCCTGGCAGACGCCACGATGCTTGTACACCCTAGGACTGACGTCCCGACCGCCCTCACGGTAGACACGTCCAACACCGCGGTGGGTGGGGTACTGGAACAGCTACTCGAAGGCCGCTGGCAACCCTTGGCATTCTTCAGCAAGCACCTTAGACCGCCCGAACTGAAGTACAGCGCTTTTGATCGGGAACTTCTAGCACTGTATCTGGCGGTCCGGCATTTCCGATACTTTCTAGAAGGCAGGCCTTTCACCGCTTTCACCGATCATAAGCCTCTGTCCTTTGCCTTCTCCAAAGTCTCCGATCCCTGGTCAGCTCGTCAGCAGAGACATTTATCCTACATTTCCGAGTTCACAACTGACATCCAACATGTCTCTGGAAAGGATAATGTCGTTGCTGATGCACTTTCCAGACCAACCATCCACAACCTATCCTTGGGTGTCGACTACACGGCCCTAACTGATGCACAGCAAGCCGACGACGAACTGCCCAGCTACAGAACCGCAGTCTCGGGCCTGCAGCTCCGAGATTTCTTGGTTGGTCCAGGTCAGTGGACCCTACTTTGCGACGTTGCGACTGGTCAGCCCCGCCCTATAGTCCCTGCAGCCTGGCGGAGACGCGTTTTTGACTCGGTACATGGGTTGGCACACCCGTCCATCAGATCTACTGTCCGACTGGTCGCCAGCAAGTTTGTCTGGCATGGCCTGCGCAAACAGGTCAGTGAGTGGGCCAGGACTTGTCCGCACTGCCAGACGTCAAAAATCCAGCGACACACCAAGGTCCCACCACAGCAGTTCGAGCCTACCCGTAGGAGGTTCGACCACTTACACGTCGACCTCGTGGGCCCTCTGCCGGTTTCAAGAGGAGCCCGGTACCTCCTTACCATCGTGGACCGGTTCACGAGGTGGCCTGAGGCAACCCCCCTGACTGACATCACAACTGATTCCTGCGCCCGGGCGCTGCTCACAACTTGGGTCTCACGTTTTGGTGTTCCAGCCCACATCACTTCAGACAGAGGCACCCAATTCACTTCCAATCTCTGGGCTGCATTAGCGAACCTGCTAGAGACGCAGCTGCACACCACCACGGCCTACCATCCTCAATCAAACGGGTTGGTGGAACGTTTTCACTGCCATCTGAAATCAGCCTTGATGGCCCACCTGAAAGGTCCTAACTGGGTTGACGAGCTGCCTTGGGTCCTGCTCGGCATACGCACTGCCCCCAAAGAAGACCTCCGCACTTCGTCAGCTGAGCTTGTGTACGGGGCGCCCCTAGTTGTCCCCGGGGATTTCATACCTGCCCTTCGGGACCAAGGGGAACAACCCCCAGCAGTCCTGCAAAGACTGCGCGAGAAGCTTGGCAACTTGGCCCCGATTCCCACCTCACGGCACGGTCAAGCCCCATCCTGCCAGCCCAAGGAACTACGGGACTGTAAGTTTGTTTTCGTTCGCAGGGGCACACCTCGGGCGCCATTGCAACGACCATATGAGGGACCGTTCCCAGTCATACGGAATAACAGATCCACCTTTATTTTGGACATTGGAGGCAGGGAACAGGTTTTCACGGCGGACCGCCTCAAACCGGCCCATTTGGATCTGCAGCAACCTGTCGAGGTTGCAATGCCGCGACGCAGAGGCCGGCCCCCTAAGCGGCAGCTGGCACAGCCCACGGACCTTGGGGACTGTATCGCTGGTTCTGGGGGGGGTTGTGTGGCGACTCACCGTTTAGTCGGGCGAACCGGCTCGGCAGTCGGGTCGCGCGGCTTAGGAGCGACGAGGCCCAAGATGGCGGCGGGCCTCATCTTTCCGAGCGACGGGGAGAACCTGCGTGCGGGAATGTCTTGATGACGTAGTACTTACGTCATTGCCAGTTTCATTGGGCAGGAACAGTCTCCCTTAAAGGGCCTGCGCAAGGCGGGAAAATAAACCAGTTCTTGTTCAGCAATCCTCCGACTAGCGTCTTGTTTTATTCCGCGGTAGCAACCGCTACAGGGAGAACTTTTTCCAGTCTAAAGGCCAATATTTTGGAAAATATTTTTGAATCTACATTGAATAAAGAAATAGGTCTATAAGATGCACAATCAGTGGGATCTTTATCCTTTTTAAGAATTAAAGAAATAGTTGCTTCATAGAAAGATTGTGGTAGTTTACCCACTGATAGGGCATCTTTAAAAATTTTGGCTAACCAGGGAACAAGAATATCAGAAAAGGATTTAAAAAATTCAGCTGTATATCCGTCAGGGCCGGGTGCTTTACCGGAGTTCATTGAAAATATTACTTTCTTTATTTCTTCCTCCGAAATGGGAGCATCTAATGTAGAACATTCATTTAAAGATAGTTGGGAAATCTTCAGATCTCTTAAAAATTCATACATTGATGTAGGATCCTCAGGGGATTCTGATTGGTATAAAGAAGAATAAAATTCTTGAAAGGATTTGTTGATTTGAACAGGATCTATCGTGTAAGTACCATCTGGTTTACAAATTTTATTAATCTGACGTTTAGATAAAGTAGTTTTCAATTGGTTGGCCAATAATTTACTGGATTTGTCACCATGTATATAAAATTGACTTTTGTTTTTAAGTAGTAGATTTTCAATTGAAGATGTTAATAATAAACTATGTTGTAATTGGAGTCCTGTTCTCTTTTTAAAAAGCTCCAGATTCGGAGTATCAGAATATTTTTTATCGATTTCTTTAATCTTGTCAGCCAATATATGTATTTCATTATTAGTTTGTTTTTTCAAGCCAGCGGAATATGAAATAATTTGACCACTGTTACGGACTCAGTGAAAGTCCCTTTAAGATAGAGAGTGTGTGTGTATGTGTGTGTGGGGCGTGCTTACGTCAATAGAAGATAAAGGACGTAATGACGGTGGTTGTTGAAGAAGAAGAAGAAGAGAGAGAGAGAAGGGAGAGAGACACCAGCCTGCTTGTTTTCTCTATCGATGGATGAGAAACAATAACTGTGTTTGCCACTGAAATCCATGTATGGAAGTTGGAAGTAATCCGGTGGAGTTCACTTTGTTGCTGACCTGTAGAAGGAAACAGGTATTTGTGTGTGGACGACCACGGTTCGGATGCTTTTCGGGGTGAGGAAGTCACTACCGAGTAAACACTGAAGTGTCGTTTGGGTTCCATCGTGGAACATTTGGATTTCGTATTTACTCTCTCTATGTTTCTCTACGTCTACGTCTTATCTTCAGACAACGGTGGTTGTTGAAGAAGCCCTTGCTCATGTTTCACCTTATGGCTTGCGGAACTGAACTTTAAGAACCATTCAGGAACTGGGAGTTTTGGACTTTGTCACACACACACACGACGAGTTTAGTTTTGGGGTTAACGTTCGAGGTTTAACATTCTTGAATTCTAACATACTAACATTTTTACTTTTATTTTACGTATTATCATAAGTAGTGATTAATAAAATAGTTTTTAACACTGAATCATGCTCAGTGTGTTTCTTTTGTTGCTGGTTTGTGACACCACGGATATATGCTTTAAAAGTATCCCATATTATCCCACTGGAAATTTCTTCAGTAAAATTAGTTAAAAAGAATAATGAAATCTGTTCTTTGATAAATTGGATGAAATCTGAGTCTTGTAATAGAGAAGGATTAAATCGCCATTGTCTGACATCAAAGGATACATCTGGTAATTTAATTGATAAGATCAATGGTTCATGATCAGAGATGGCAATTGCACCGTATTTACAGTCCATAGTAAGTGGAGCTAATCTAGCATCAATAAAAAATAATCAATCCTCGAGTAGTTATGGTAAACATGAGAAAAGAATGAAAATTCTTTATCATATGGATGTAGAAATCTCCAAGCATCTAAGATTCCAGATTCAACTAAAAAGGAATTAATAAAGACAGCGGATTTGTTTGGAAGTGCAGGATTTGATACAGATCTATCCATGGAAGGGTTTAGACAACAGTTAAAATCTCCACCCATAATCAGAGTGTATTCATTTAAATTAGGAAAAAATGCAAATAGATGTTTAAAAAATTCAGGGTGATCTACATTGGGTGCATAAACATTAACCATAACAACTTTTTTATCATGAAGCAGACCAGTGATTAATAAAAATCTAGCATTTGGGTCTGATATTGTCTCATGATGAACAAACGAAATTGAGGAGTCTATAAAAATAGAAGCTCCTTTCACCTTTGCTTGTGAATTCGAATGGAACTGTTGACCCCTCCAAAATCTAAAAAAAACGTTGATTATCTTTCTTCCTGATGTGAGTCTCCTGAACAAAAATAATCTGAGCATTTAGTCTATGAAAAACTTAAAAAATCTTCTTACGTTTAAGTGGATTATTTAAGCCATTAACATACCATGAAATAAAATTAATAGTCTTATCCATTTTAACAGATTAAAAAAATATGGTATGTAAAGGGTTAATCTTAATACTTCCAAGTCTTACCAACAGGAAGAAGTAAAAAAAATATTCAAAGAGGAAACGGATGTGACGACAATTTAGAAAAATTTGTAGTTTAGCCCAGAAGAAAAAAAACATAAAAACAACTCCACCCCCCCTCCCCCCAACAGCCCAAAATCTGGCCAATAGGCAACCAGTACACTACCCTCGAATTGAACTAACCCCTGGTCTATTGGTGGCAATAGTCCAAATTGAAAAAATATATAAACCACCCATGTTTTGTCTTAAAATGAGCAACATAATACAAATAGAGATAACGAACTCACAACATAGTTGTGAGATTGAAACAGAGCCAAAGGCCGTTAACAGCTGACAGTTAAAAAATACAATTTAATAATTATTTCGAAAGAAAGCAAACAATCAGTTATTTTGTTAAATTCTTAATTGTTACTAAAACAAGACATTAAAAATATTAAAAGAAGGAAAAAGAAAGGTTTAAATCTAAAAATTAATTAGATAATAAAACAAGTAGGTAGTAAATCAAAGGAAAAACACTGTGTCTCTTCTGCAATTTCTTAGCTTCTAAAATTAAAAGCTAATTCAAAAGAAAATTCTTGGCTTCTTGAATAGATTTAAACCATTTACGAGATTTATCAGGCAGTGTAATTCGCAGCCTTGCTGGGAATATTAATGCAGGATGATAATTGCTTTGATGAAGACGAGCCATAATTGGTTTGTAGGTCAGCCTTTCTTTCATAACTTCTGGGGTGTAATCTTCAACTATTCGAAACTTCCATTGTTTAAATTGAATCATTCCACGTCTACAAGCAGTACGAATCAGGAGCTCCCTGACGCTGACAAAATGGAATCTCAGTATTACTGGCCAAGGTTTTTGATCCGGAGCAGGTTTAGATCTTAATGCTCTATGAGCCCTATCCAAAATGGGCTGATGAGGGAACATTTCGGAACCAAAAACATCTACCAAAAGATTAGAGAAGAATTCCGTAGGGTTACTAGTCTCGGTATTTTCTGGAAAATTGATGATCCTTAAATTTTTCCTCCTGCTGCGTCCTTCCAGGTCGATGATCCTCTGTTGCTTTTCCAGGTTTTGCTTGGTCGTAATTAAGGCTTTTTCAAGTGAGTGGAGTTTGGCCTCTCTCTTTACCAGCTTGGTCGAGTTTAGCAATTAATTGCCTTTGTTTGGCGTTTTCCTGGATAAGTGTATTTTTGCTTTTCTTCAAAGTCTTTTAAAATAGACTTCAATTCGGCAAAGCTCCGATCAAACTTTCTGTCCAGATTAGAAATAGCTTCCAAAGTAGGTTGTTCTCCACTACCTTTACCATTAGCAGAGGCTTTAGATCTTGTGGTCATTTTCACTGTTAAAAATCAAGATTAAACTTGTGCCCGTATTGTAAAAGACGTATTAAAGGGTGGTAAATAATAGATTGAAAAGTCCCTGGACCAAAGCCAAATTATGACTTAGTCCATGGAGCGCCACCAACAGACTCCGCTCCCCTTAAATATTTCACCTTTCACCCTAAACCTATGACCTCTAGTTCTAGTCTCACCCAACTTAAGGGGAAAAAGCCTGCATCCATCACCCTATCTATACCCCTCAAAATTTTGTATACCTCTATAAGATCTCCCCTCATTCTCCTGCACTCCAGGGAATAAAGTCCTAACCTATTCAACCTTTCCCTGTAACTCAGGTCCTCAAGTCCCAGGAACATCCGTGTAAATTTTCTCTGCACTCCTTCCTGTAGCTATGTGACCAGAACTACACACAGTACTCTAAATTCAGCCTCACTAATGTCTTGTACAACTTCAACATAACATCCTAACTCCTGTACTCAATGCTCTGATTTATGAAGGCCAAAGTGCCAAAAGCCCTCTTTACGACCCTATCTACCTGTGTTGCCACTTTCGAGGGAACTATGGATCTGTATTCCCAGGTCCCTTTGTTCTACCGCACACCTCAGAGCTCTACCATTCACTGTGTAAGTCTTACCCTGGTTTGTCCTCCCAAAGTGCAACACCTCACACTTGTCTGCATTAAAATCCATCCGCTATTTTTCAGCCCATTTTCCTAGCTGGTCAAGATCATGCTGCAAGCTTTGATAGCCTTCCTCGCTGTCCTCTATGCCCCCAATCTTGGTGTCATCCGCAAATTTGCTGATCCAGTTTACCACATTATTATCTAAATCATTAACATAGATGATAAACAGCAACGGACCCAGCACCAATCCCTGCAGCACACCACTAGGCACAGGCCTCCAGTCAGAGAGACAACCATCTACTACCACTCTCTGGCTTCTCCCGCTTAGCCAATGTTGAATCCAATTGGCTACTTCATTCAGAATGCCAGGTGACACAACCTTCTGGAGCAGCCTCCCATACAGGACTTTGTCAAAAGCCTTGCTAAAGTCCATGTAGACAACATCCACCGCCATTCCCTCATCGACCTTCTTGGTAACCTTCACAAAGAACTGGATAAGATTGGTTAGACATGACCTACCACTCACAAATCCATGTTGACTATCCCTAATCAGGCCTTGTCTATCCAAATACTTATATATCCTGTCCCTCAGAATACCTTCCGATAATTTACCCACGACTGACATCAGGCTCAACGGCCTATAATTACCTGGCTTATTCTTTGAGCCTTTCTTGAACAATGGAACAACACAAACTCCCCTCTAGTCCTCATCCATTTGTAAAAGCTCCAAATAATGAAAAATTCTGGCAAGATTCCTCTCATTCTATTTTCTCCTTCTCTTTCATAACTCTGCTAATTTTTAAGATTTAAGAGGGATTTAAAGATTTAAATTCAATTTTAAATTAATTTAAATAAAAGAGTGGTAACTTTCTCACGCAGAGGATGGTGGGTGTATGGAACGAGCTGCCAGAGGAAGTGGGTGAGGCAGGTACAACAGTATCATTGGAGAAACACTTGGATAGGGACATGGAGGGGCGGGGCTTGGAGGGATATGGCCTGAACGCAGGAAATTGGGACTAGCTGGGTAGGCACCGTGGTCAGCATGGACTGGTTGGGCCGAAGGGCCTCTATCTGTGCTGTCTTGCTCTATGACTCTATAACACCATTATTGCCCAAGTTTGTGTGGAAGGATGTGAAAGGTGGATGTAGTGTAAATCGTAGTTTACATAGAACATAGAACATTACAGCACAGCACAGGCCCTTCGACCCACCATGTTGTGCCAACATTTTATCCTGCTCTAATATCCCCCCCACATCCTTCCTTCCCACATAGCCCCCCCCATTTCTCTATCATTCATGCGTCTATCTAAGAGGCTCTTAAATGTCCCTAATGTACCTGCCCCCACAACCTCAGCCAGCAATGCATTCCACACACCCACCACTCTCTGTATAAAAAACTTACCTCTAATATCCCCCTTATACCTTCCTCCAGTCACCTTAAAATTATGCACCCTCACATTAGCCATTTTCGCCCTGGGAAAAAGTCTCTGACTGTCCACTCGTTCTATGCCTCTTATCATCTTGTACACCTCTATCAAGTCACCTCTCCTCCTCCTTCTCTCCAAAGAGAAAAGCCCCAGCTCGCTCAACCTATCCTCATAAGACGTGCTCTCCAATCCAGGCAACATCCTGGTAAATCTCCTCTGCACCCTCTCTAAAGCTTCCACATCCTTTCTATAAGGAGGCGACCAGAACAGCCTGTCCAGGCAACATCCTGGTAAATCTCCTCTGCACCCTCTCTAAAGCTTCCACATCCTTTCTATAAGGAGGCGACCAGAACATCCTGTCCAGGCAACATCCTGGTAAATCTCCTCTGCACCCTCTCTAAAGCTTCCACATCCTTTCTATAAGGAGGCGACCAGAACATCCTGTCCAGGCAACATCCTGGTAAATCTCCTCTGCACACTCTCTAAGGCTTCCACATCCTTCCTATAATGAGGTGACCAAAACCACTGAACACACACCTCCAGGCAGAGTACGTTCCATTTACTACCAGCCTCTGTCTTCCATGGGTGAGCTAATTCTGAATCCACACAGCCAAGTTTCCCTGGATCCCATGCCTCCTGACTTTCTGAATGAGCCTTCCATGAGGAACCTTATCAAACACCTTACTAAAAATCCATGTACACCACATCCACTGCTCTACCTTCATCATTGTGCTTTGCCACATCCTCAAAGAGTTCAATCAGGCTCATGAGGCATGACCTGCCCCTCACAAAGCCATGCTCTGTCCCTAAGCAGCCTATGCTTCTCCAAGTGCCTATAAATCCCGTCTCCAAGAATCTTCTCCAGTAATTTGCCCACCACTGAAGTAAGACTCACTGGTCTGTAATTCCCAGGGTTATTCCTACTTCTTTTCTTAAACAAAGGAACAACATTTGCCACCTTCCAATCATCTGGCACCACTCCTGTGGCCAGTGAGGATGCAAAGATCATTGCCAAAGGCACAGCAATCTCTTCTCTCGTTTCCTGTAATAACCTTGGATCTATCCTGTACAGCCCCGGTGACTTATCGATCCTAATGTTTTTCAAAAGTTCCAGCACATCCTCTTTCCTCACGTCGACATGCCCTAGCATATCAGCCTGTTGTACGCCATCCTCACAAATGTCAAGGTCTCTCTCACTGGTGAATACTGAAGCAAAGTATTCATTAAGGACCTCCCCTACCTCTTCCGACTCCAGAAAGTTTTCTCTTTTATCCCTGTCGTTCCTACCCTCACTCTAGTCATCGTCTTATTCTTCACATAGGTGTAGGACGCCTTGGGGTTTTCCTTGATCCTACTCGCCAAGGCCTTCTCATGCCCCCTCCTAGCTCTCCTGTCCATTCTTAAGTTCCCTCCTGGCTACCTTGTAACTGCCCAGAGCCCTGTCTGATCCATGTTTTCTAAACCTCAGGTAAGCTTCTTTTCTTCCTCTTGACAAGATATTCTACATCTCTTGTCAACCACAGTTCCTTCACTATACCATCCTTACCCTGCCTCAATGGGACAAGCCTATCCAGAGCCCCATGCAAGTACTCTGTAAACAACCTCCACATTTCCGCCGTGCACTTCCCCAAGAAGATAAGATATGATAAATGCATTTTTTGCGTAGTGTTCTGGGGGGCAGCCCGCAAGTGTCGCCACGCTTCCGTCGCCAACATATCATGCCCACAACTTCCTAACCTGTATGTCTCTGAGATGTGGGAGGAAACCGGAGCACCCGGTGGAAACCCACGCAGACACAGGAAGAGCGTACAAACTCCTTACAGACAGCGGCGGGAATTGAATGCTCCCAAGTTCCTGCCTAATAGCATCATAATCCCCCCTCCCCCAGTTAAATACTTCCCCATATCATCTGCTCCTATCCCTCTCCAAGGCTATGGTAAAGGTAAAGGAGTTATGGTCACTATCTCTAAAATGCTCTCCCACCGAGAGATCTGAAACCTGATCAGGCTCATTGCCTAGTACCAGCTCCAGTATGGCCTCTCCCCTAGTCGGTCTGTCCACATACTGTGACAGGAATCCTTCCAGGACACACCTAACAGACTCGGTCCTATCTATCCCTTTACACTAAGGAGGTGCCAACCAATATTAGGGAAGTTGAAATCACCCATCACAACAACCCTGTTATTTTTGCACCTCTCCAAAATCTGCCTCCCGATCTGCTCCTCAGTGTCTCTGCTGCTATTAGGAGGTCTGTAGAATGCTCCCAATAGAGTGATTGCTCCCTTCCTGTTTAGGAATGAACTTTGTCCATATCTGTGAGGGAAGGGGGTTTCAGCGATGAAGATTGGCCAAATGAAGCAGGAAGTGAGGACAATGAGTCAGTTGTGACTGCTGCTCAAGGCTGCGAGAGAAGAGAGAAAGTAACTTTTCCTACAAAGTTACATTTGATAGCATGCAGTTTACGTCAATATTTCATTGTTACTGCCTACAGAGAGAGAGAGATAGAAAGACATCGGAGGAGTCATTCTCAGCCACATTCAGATTACTGTAAATAAATCACTGTTTGTCACATTTACCTCTCTGGTGGAGTTCAGGCAGAGACGATGATCTGGAGTTTGGAAATGGGGCTGGGCCTTTTCATAACCACACTGTGGATCCACAATATGCACAAGGAGTTTTCATTTGCCTCTTATTGTCAGTGTGATGATCCAGCTCTGTGCCAACCCCTCCCTCAAGACAATCAGGTCCAAGTTGAGGTGAGTGATGAGGCCAGTGAATTGCTGTGTGTAAGTGGCTACTTTAGTTTTTGTTTCTTGGTGTGGACTGGGCAGTAACACTTGACCAGGAGTATTGGGGAGTGAGCTTCAACTTGTCATGTCGTTCATGTCTAGGCAGAAGTTCAACATCATTATCCTCAGTGGTAAGCTCTTTATACCCCAGAGGTCCTGGAATCCCTCCTCTCTAGGACTCTGGGCACTTTCCATCAGTCCCAGGATAACAGGTGGTGAGGGGAATTTTCCTTTCCCAAGTTTGAGTTGAGGGTACGTGAGCTGGGCTGAGGTAGGACACAGAGGGCAACAGGGCGGCTCCAGCCTTTAAACTGGTCAAAAGGCTCAATGGCCTGGCACACATAATGGAATGCAGACCGGTGAAGTTTGGAAGTGGAACCAGTCAGATTATTGCGAAAATGAAAACTGCGGGATCATCTAGTTGTGTGAGCACAGAAAATAAGAGCATGGGCAATGGGAGCAAAGGTAGTCCATGTGGCTACTTGTGGCTGTTCTGCTTTTCAATAAGATCAGGGTAGATCTGATGCTGGCCTCAGCTGCTCCTTCCAGCCTGTTCCCCAGAACACTTGATTTTGACCAAAGATCTCACCTCTGAATATAATTAATTTAGTTGTTGAGATTTTTCTCCTCGTGGGAGAATCTCGAACCAGGAGACGTTGTTACAAGGGAGCTGTCATTTAAAATTGAGATGTGCAGGAAATTCTCGCAGAGGGTGATGAATCTCTGGAACTCTCTGCTCTGGTTTGTGGAAGCTGGATCAATGGAGGTGTTTAAAGAGGAATTAAATACATTTTCGAAAGGTCAGAGAATTGAGGGCTGGGGGGATCAGGCACACAAGAGGAGATGAGACCTGGGAGAGATCATCCATGATCATGTTGCATGACAGGCCAGGCTTAAGGCCTGGATTGTCCAGTTCCTATTTGGCATTGGTATTGGTTTATTATTGTCACTTGTACCAAGGTACAGTGAAAAGCTTGTCTTACAACCCAATCGTACAGGTCAATTCATTACACAGTGCAGTTACATTGAGTTAGTACAGAGTGCATTGAGGTAGTACAGGTGAAAACAATAACAGTACAGAGTAAAGTGTCACAGTTACAGAGAAAGTGCAGTGCAATAAGGTGCAAGGTCACAACAAGGTAGATCGTGAGGTCATAGTCCACCTCATTGTATAAAGGAACTGTTCAATAGTCTTATCACAGTGGGGTAGAAGCTGTCCTTAAGTCTGGTGGTACGTGTCCTCAGGCTCCTGTATCTTCTACCCGATGGTAGAGGAGAGAAGAGAGAATGTCCCGGGTGGGTGGGGTCTTTGATTATGCTGGCTGCTACACCAAGACAACGAGAAGTAAAGACAGAGTCCAAGGAGAGGAGGCTGGTATCCGTGATGCGCTGGGCTGTGTCCACAACTCTCTGCAGCTTCTTGCGGTCCTGGGCAGAGCAGTTGCCGTACCAAGCCGTGATACATCCAGATAGGATGCTTTCTATGGTGCATCGGTAAAAGTTGGTGAGAGTTTTCTTATGCCCTTATGTTTGACCCTTTACTCTGAGATGATACCCATTTGTTCTATCTAACCCCATGAGAGGAAACATTTCCCAGTATCGAGGTCTGTAGAAAAAGGTGCTGGCTTCATTTCATACAATTAAAGTTCATGGTTCTATTTATGCAATGAACACAGAATTACACAGAATAGAACACCTTTATAGCTGGTGTTAACTCCTGCCTGACCAAGGACCTGAATATGCTGCAATTCTCCAACCACCAATACAGGTCTACAGCAGATGCAATCTCACTGGCTCTCCACTCTGCTTTGGAGCACATAGACAACCGCAGAACGTACGTCAGGCTGCTGTTTATCAATTACAGCTCAGCATACAACACAATCACCCCCTCAGTGGTTACGTTTCCTCTTCTGATCTGCACTGAATGGGGTCTCCCAGTAAGGAAGTCAAGGATCTAGCTGCTAAGGGAGGTACAGAGGTCCAGATTTTGAAATTGAGGGGGTGATGGTGTTGAATGCTGAGCTGTAATTGATAAACAGCAGCCTGACGTACGTTCTGCGGTTGTCCATGTGCTCCAAAGCAGAGTGGAGAGCCAGTGAGATTGCATCTGCTGTAGACCTGTATTGGTGGTTGGAGAATTGCAGCAGATTCAGGTCCTTGGTCAGGCAGGAGTTAACACCAGCTATAAAGGTGTTCTATTCTGTGTAATTCTGTGTTCATTGTATTAATAGAACCATGAACTTTAATTGTATGAAATGAAGCCAGCACCTTTTTCTACAGACCTTGATACTGGGAAATGTTTCCTCTCATGGGGTTAGATAGAACAAATGGGTATCATCTCAGAGTAAAGGGTCAAACATAAGGGCATAAGAAAACTCTCACCAACTTTTTCCGATGCACCACAGACAACAGGCCAACCTCATGGATGCGTGCTTAGTCCACTGCTCTACTCTCTCTACACTCAGTGTGTGACTAAGTACAGCTCATATATTCACTGATGACACCATTGTTGATGGTAGAATCTCAGATGGAGAAGAGGAAGCATACAGGAGTGAGATAGATCGGCTGGTTGAGTGGTGTTGCAACAAAAGTCTCGCACTCAACATCAGCAAGACCAAGGAACTGACTGTGGACTTCAAGAAGAGGAAGTCAGGAGAACACACATCAGTCCTCATTGAGGGGTCAGCGGTGGAAAGGGTGAGCAGCTTCAGGTTTCTGGGCGTCAACATCTCAGAGGAACCATCCTGGGCCCAACACATTGATGCAATCATGAAGAAAGCAAGCCAGCAGCTCGGTAGGAGTTTGAGGAGATTTGGAGGGGACCTGTACAGAGAGGACGGGTTACACCCGAACCAGAAGGGGGCCAATATCCTTGCGGCGAGATTTGCGAGGGTGGTTCGGGAGGGTTTAAACTAGTTTGTCAGGGGGAAGGGAACCAGAGGAGTAGGTCAGAGGAAGAAGGGGATGGGGAAAAGTTAGATCAAACAGGTAGAGAGGCTTTGGGGAAGGAGAAGCAGAATACAGGCTATAAAAGTAGTAAGGTAGATGGACTGAAGTGTGTTTACTTAAATGCAAGAAGTGTCAGGAATAAAGGGGATGAACTGAGGGCTTGGATAAGTATGGGGGACTATGATATCGTGGCTATTACTGAGACGTGGCTGACATCAGGAGAGGAGTGGATATTGAATATTCCTGGCTTTCGGTGTTTTAAGAGGGATAGGGAAGGGGGGAGAAGAGGTGGAGGGGTGGCGATACTGGTCAGGGACACTGTTACGGCTGTGGAAAAGATGGATGTTGTGGAAGGATCATCTCTAGAGTCCGTATGGGTGGAATTAAGGAACAAGAAAGGAGCAGTTACTCTACTAGGAGTATTCTATAGGCCCCCCGGTAGCGGTAGAGATATAGAGGAGCAGATTGGTAGGCAGTGTTTGGAGAGAAGCAGAAATAACAGGGTTGTTATAATGGGAGACTTCAACTTCCCAAATATAGACTGGAACCTACTTAGTGCCAAAGGTTTAGATGGGACGGAATTTGTTAAATGTGTCCAGGAGGGATTCCTGACGCAGTATGTTGACAGGCCGACTAGAGGGAATGCCATGTTAGATCTAGTTTTAGGAAATGAACCGGGACAGGTGAAGGATCTATCGGTGGGTGAGCATTTGGGGGACAGTGACCATTGCTCCATAACCTTTAAAATTGTCATGGACAGGGACAGGTGCAGAGAGGACAAGAGGTTTTTCAATTGGGGAAGGGCTAACTACGAGGCTATAAGGAGAGAACTTGGGAGTGTAAAGTGGGATGTCCTTTTTGAAGGAAAATGTACCATGGAGAAGTGGTCGATGTTCAGGGATCTTATGCAGGATGTTAGGGATAAATATGTCCCGGTGAGGCAGAGAAGGAATGGCAGGGTGAAGGAACCGTGGGTGACGGAGAGGTGGAACGACTTGTTAGGGAGAAGAAGGTAACATACGTGAGGTATAAGCAGCAAGGTTCAGACAGGGCCCATGAGGAATATAGGGTAGCGAGGAAGGAACTTAAGAAAGGGTTGAGGAGAGCTAGAAGGGGACATGAAAAGGCTTTGGCTAGTAGGGTTAAGGAAAATCCCAAGGCCTTTTTCAAGTACGTGAAGGGTAGGAGGATGGCTAGGGTGAAGGTAGGTCCGATTAAGGAGAAAGGTGGGAGAATTTGCCTGGAGGCAGCGGAAGTGGGAGAAGTTCTCAATGAATACTTCTCTGCGGTATTCACCAGGGAGAGGGGTCTTGATGATGCGGAGGGGAGCGCTTGTAGGGGTAATGTTCTCGAGGTTGTTGATATCAAGAGAGAGGATGGGTTGAAGTTGTTAAATAATATTAAGACAGATAAATCTCCGGGGCCTGACGGGATTTTCCCCAGGCTGCTTCAAGAGGCTAGGGAGGAGATTGCTGAACCGCTGGTAAGGATCTTTGAGTCCTCGTTGTCTACGGGGATGGTGCCGGAGGATTGGAGGGTTGCGAATGTTGTCCCCTTGTTCAAAAAAGGTAATAGGGATAGGCCAGGGAATTATAGACCGGTGAGTCTCACGTCTGTGGTGGGTAAGCTGTTAGAAAGGATTCTAAGGGATAGGATTTATGAACACCTTGAGAATCATGGACTGATTAGGGACAGCCAGCATGGCTTTGTGAAGGGAAGATCTTGCCTCACAAGCCTGATAGAGTTCTTTGAGGAGGTGACCAGGAAGATTGATGAGGGCAGTGCGGTGGATGTGGTTTACATGGATTTTAGTAAGGCGTTTGATAAGGTTCCTCATGGTAGGTTTCTTCAGAAGGTCAGAGGCCAAGGGATCCAAGGAAGCTTGGCTGTGTGGATTAGGAATTGGCTTGCATGTAGAAAGCAGAGGGTTGTGGTGGAGGGAGTGCCCTCGGATTGGAAGGCAGTGACTAGTGGTGTCCCACAGGGATCAGTTCTGGGACCTCTACTTCTTGTGATATT
This sequence comes from Pristis pectinata, assembly GCF_009764475.1. Classification (NCBI taxonomy): domain Eukaryota; kingdom Metazoa; phylum Chordata; class Chondrichthyes; order Rhinopristiformes; family Pristidae; genus Pristis; species Pristis pectinata. Next base: position 3,565,590 of record NC_067407.1, on the reverse strand, counting down.
TATAGATGACTTAGATGAGGGGGTGGAGGGCTGGGTTAGTAAGTTTGCGGACGACACTAAGATCGGTGGTGTTGTGGATAGTGTGGAGGGCTGTCGGAGCTTACAGAGGGATATTGATAGGATGCAGAGCTGGGCTGACAAGTGGCAGATGGAGTTCAATCCAGAGAAGTGTGAGGTGGTTCACTTTGGAAGGACAAACTCCAGGGCAGAGTACTGGGTGAATGACAAGGTACTTGGCAGTGTGGAGGAGCAGAGGGATCTGGGGGTTCATATTCACAGTTCATTGAAAGTTGCCTCACAGGTGGAAAGAGCAGTTAAGAAGGCCAATGGGATGTTGGCTTTCATAAGTCGCGGGATTGAGTTTAAGAGCCGCGAGGTGATGATGCAGCTTTACAAAACTCTAGTTAGGCCACACTTAGAGTACTGTGTTCAGTTCTGGTCGCCTCGTTTTAGGAAGGATGTGGAGGCGTTGGAGAGGGTGCAGAGGAGATTTACCAGGATGCTGCCTGGATTGGAGAGTATTGAATATGAGGAGAGGCTTAAGGTGCTAGGGCTTTATTCACTGGAAAGGAGGAGGATGAGAGGAGACATGATAGAGGTATATAAAATATTGAGTGGAATAGATAGAGTAGACAGTCAGAGCCTCCTTCCCAGGGCACCAGTGCTCAAGACGAGAGGTCATGGCTTTAAGGTTATGGGTGGGAGGTTCAGGGGAGATGTCAGAGGGAGGTTTTTCACCCAGAGAGTGGTTGGTGCATGGAATGCACTGCCTGGGGTGGTGGTGGAGACAGATACATTGAACAGGTTCAAGAGTTTGTTGGATAGGCATATGGAGGAATGTGAGATAGGGGGATATGCTGGAGGAAGGGGTTAGATAGTGTAGGGTGGTTTGATGGACGGCACAACATGGTGGGCCGAAGGGCCTGTTTTGTGCTGTATGGTTCTATGGTTCTATGGTTCTATGGTATGTCACCAAAGACAAATTTCTGTCGATGTATGATGGAGAGCACTCTGATTGGTTGCATCACAGCCTGGTATGGAACCTCCAATGCGCAGAATTACAAGAGGCTGCAGAGGGTGGTAGACTCAGGCAGCTCCATCACGGGCACAACCCTCCCCACCATCGAGGACATCTTCAAGAGGCGGTGTCTCAAGAAGGCGGCATCCATCATTGAGGACCTGCACCACCCAGGACATGCCCTCTTCTCATTGCTATCATTGGGGAGGAGGTACAGGAGCCTGAAGAACGATTCAGCAACAGCTTCTTCCCCTCCGCTATGAAATTTCTGAATGGTCCATGAACCCATGAACACTATCATGTTGTTCCTTTTTGTTGCACTATTTAGTTATTTTTGTAACATAGTAATTTTCTGTCTTTGCACTGCTGTAAAACAACACATTTCACGTCATAAACTCAGTGATAATAAATCTGATTCTGATTCTGACAGAACACGGAAATGTACAGCACAGGAACAGACCCTTCAGCCCACAATGTCTGTACTGACCACTATGTCAAACTAACCAAACCCACCTGTCTGTCCATGGTCAATATCCCTCTATTCCCTGCCTGTTCATGTGCCTGTCTAAATGCCTCTTAAACGTTGCACCACAAGGTCCCCCTGTACATCAATGCTCTTCAGTGTCCTGCCATTTACTGCACACTTTCCTCTTATATTTGACCTTCCAAATGCAGCACCTCACACTCGTCCAGATTAAACTCCATCTGCCATTTCTCCACACAGGTTTCCAACTGATCTGATAAAAGTGAGCTGGGGACAGTTCAGGAACAGCATGTTCCTGTTAGAGTGTAGGGCAAGCTGTTGACTTCCTGACCAACAGACCGCCATCAGTGAGGATAGGCATCAACACCTTCAGCACGATTATTCTCAACACTGGTGCCCCACAAGGCTGCGTCCTCAGCCCTCTACTCTATTCCCTATATACTCATGACTGTGTGGCCAGATTCTGCTCTAACTCCACCTACAAGTTTGCAGATGAGACCACCATTGTAGGTCATATCTCAAATAATGATGAGTCGGAGTACAGGAAGGAGATAGAGAGCTTAGTGACATGGTGTCATGACAACAACCTTTCCGTCAATGTCAGCAAAACAAAAGAGCTGGTCATTGACTTTAGGAAAGGGGGCAGTGTCCATGCACATGTCTATATCAATAGTGTTGAGGTCAAGAAGGTTGAGAGCTTCAAGTTCCTTGGAGTAGATGCATAATAATAGTAGCATCACCAACAGCCTGTCCTGGTCTAACCACGTAGATGCCACAGCCAAGAAAGCTCACCAGCGTCTCTACTTCCTCAGGAGGCTAAAGAGATTTATCATGCCACCTTTGACACTCACCAACTTATATCGCTGCACCACAGAAAGCATCCTATCTGGATGCATCATGGCTTGGTACGGCAACTGCTCTGCCCAGGACCACAAGAAACTGCAGGGAGCTGTGGACACAGCCCAGTGCGTCATGGAAACCAGCCTCCCCTCCATGGACTCTGTCTATATCTCTCGCTGCCTTGGTGAAGCAACCAGCATAATCAAAGACCCCTCCCACCCAGGTCATTCTCTCTTCTCTCCTCTCCCATCAGGCAGAAGATACAGGAGTCTGAGGGCACGTACCACCAGGCTCAAGGACAGCTTCTATCCCACTGTGATAAGATTATTGAATGCTTCCCTTATACGATGAGATGGACTCTTGACCTCACAAATTAGCTTGTTGTGAGCTTGCACCTTATTGTCTACCTGCAATGCACTTCCCTATAGCTGTGCCACCTTACTCCATATTCTGTTATTGTTTTTACCCTGTACTACCTCAATGCACAGTGTAATGAATTGATCTTGATGAACGGTATGCAAGACAAGTTTTTCACTCTACCTCGGTGGTGGTGTTGTCCTCATGACTTTAGCAAGGCCTCTGACAAGGTCTTACATGGTAGGCCAGTCCAGAAGATTTGACCTTATGGCAGACAAATTGATGATATCCAATTGGATACAGAATTAACCTGGTGGAAGGAGTCAGAGTGTGGTCGGGGAAGCTTGTTTCCCAGAGGCGTGCTGCAGGGATTGTTCCCGGGTTCTCTATTTTCCATCACATATATAAGTGATTTGAAAGAATATGCAGGTGACATTATGTGAACTTGCAGATGAGAACAAAATTGGAGGTATGATGGATAATGAAGAAGGTTATCTAAGACTACAACGGGATCTAGATGACCTGGGCAACTAGTCGAAAGAATGGCAGACGGGATCTAACTTGGATAAGTTCGAGGTGTTGCACTTTGGTACATTAAACAAGGGAAGGAAGAGTAAGTGGAGAGTGTTGTAGAACAGAGACACTGAGGGGTACAAATACGTAGTTCCAGAGCGATAAAAAAGGTGTATGCCCTCCTTGCCTTCATTACTAGGGGCATAGAGTACACGAATCAGGAAGTCGTATTGCTGTTTTATGAAACTTTGCTTAGGCTGCACTTGGAGTATTGTGCACAATTCTGGTTGCCCCTATCCAGGAAGGATGTGGAGGCTTTGCAGAGAGTTCAGAAGAAGTTCACCAGGATGCAGCCTGGATTAGAGGGTATTCGCTATAAGGAGAGGTTGGACAAACTTTGGTTGTTTTCTTTGGAGCATCGGAGGCAGAGGGGAGACCTGATAGATGTTTATAAAATTATGGGAGGCAGAGATATGGTGGACAGTCAGGGTCTTTCTCCCAGGGTAGAAATGTCAAAAACTTGAGGGCATAGCTTTAAGGTGAGCGCGGGAATTATAGGTAATATGTGGGGCAAGTTTTTGACACACAGGGAGTGGTTGGTGCTTGGAACGCCCTGCCAGGGGTAGTGGCGTAAGCAGATATGACAGAGGCGTTTAAGAGTCATTTAGACAGGCAAATAGAATACGCAGGGAAAGGAGGAATATGCATCATGTGCAGGCAGATGGGTTTAGTTTAATAAGGCATCATGTACAGCACAGACATCGTGGGCTGAAGGGCCTGTTCCCGTGCTCTAGTGCTCTATGTTCCATGTTCCCTGAAAGTGGGCACAAAATTAGACCACAAGTCAACACTGTGTTGTGGAAGGCATTTGGCACGCTGCCTTCATCGGTTAGGACACTGAGTATAGATAAGATATCTTTATTAGTCACATGTACATCGAAACACACAGTGAAATACATCTTTGCGTAGAGTGTTCTGGGGGCAGCTCGCAAGTGTCGCCACGCTTCCGGTGCCAACATAGCATCCCCACAACTTCCTAACCCGTACGTCTTTGGAATGTGGGAGGAAACCGGAGCACCCGGAGGAAACCCACGCAGACACAGGGAGAACGTACAAACTCCTTACAGACAGTGGCCGGAATTGAACCCGGGTCGCTGGTGCTGTAATAGCGTTACACTAACTGCTACACTACCGTGCTTGCCTGAGGCTGGGACGTCATGTTGTCACTGAACAAATGTGTTCTGATCTGTTCGCCCAGCTATTGGTAGGATATTACTAAGCTGGAAAGAGTGCAGAAATGATTCATGAGGATGTTACTGGGACTGGAGAGTTTCAGTTATAAGGTGAGACTGGATAGGCTGGGACTGTTTTTCCTGGAGCCTAGGAGGGGTGATCTTACAGAGGTTTATAAAATCGTGAGGGGAATAGATAGTGGGAATGGTCATATTCTTTTTCCCAGGGTAGGGGAGTTTAAAACCAGAAAACATAGATTTAAGGTGAGAGTGGAAAGATTTAAAAAGGACCTGAGAGAAAACTTTTTCACACAGGGGGTGGTGGCTGTATGGAATCAGCTGCCAGAGCAGGTCATAGAGACAGGAACAATTAGAGACAGGTGACACAGTTCTCCAAGAACAACTTACAGACCTGCAACACGACACCCAGTGTTTGTAGGCTTCCCTTTTTCCGATAATACTTCTCCAATATATGCAATCTAATTCATGCCTGCATGGTAGTTTAGCAGTTAGCGTAACGCTATTACAGCGCCAGCGACCCGGGTTCAATTCCCGCCGCTGTCTGTAAGGAGTTTGTACGTTCTCCCCGTGTCTGCGTGGGTTTCCTCCGGGTGCTCCGGTTTCCTCCCACATTCCAAAGACGTACAGGGTTAGGAAGTTGTGGGCATGCTATGTTGGCGCCGGAAGCGTGGCGACACTTGCGGGCTGCCCCCAGAACACTCTACGCAAAAGATGCATTTCACTGTGTGTTTCAATGTACATGTGACTAATAAAGAGATCTTGTAATTCTTGCTAGCTGGCACCACAGTACTTTCACAGAACGTTAGTCCCTGAACATGGTTCAAATTCTTGCGGTCCTGGGCAGAGTAGTTGCTGTACCAACATTAATTCCACATCATGGAAAAGGCATTTGGCTTTGGAAAGTTAGGACCAGATCCATAAATCCATTCATTGAAACTTACTGGATCTGTAAATAAACATTTACAAAATTCAAAGTTGCAAATTCCCATCTTCCAGCTATGTAGTCAATGATATTGTATTTAATTCAGGACAGCAACAGAAGAGCCACCAAAGTAATCCTCAAGCTAAATGTGTCTCCCAACAACTCTATCTCACACCCATCTTATAATTAATTATGTTAATTAAGTATATTAATTAATTAAGAAAATCAATTAATTTGGAAGCCGATATAATAACGGTGTTTAAGAACTGTTAGATACATGAACGGGCAGAGAATGGAGGGATACGGATCACGTACAGGTGGAAAAGAGTAGGTTTAATCCAGCATAATGTTCGGCGCAGATATTGTGGGCCGAAGGGCCTGTTCCTGTGCTGTACTGTTCTATGTTCTGTGTTATATCAATCTATATTATTGCATGAGAGTTTGATGCCTTCAGGTGGCAGTTTTATTTTTATTCTAGGTATTTGCCTTTCACCTTGAGGATGTCGATTGGAAACAATATGACTGGTCAAAGATTACAACAGTTGTAGTCACTGAAGATATTGACTTGGAGATTATTTGTACCGCGCACGCAAATAATGCTCGAGTTGTCTTTAAAGGTAACTCACTTTACAACAGCACACTGTGGATATTATGTGATTACCATCTAAAGATCTAAATAAGCAGATAGGGAAGCAGATCCTAGAAAGGTGTGAGAATAACAGAGTTGTTGTGATGGGGGACTTTTAATTTCCCAAACATTGACTGGCATCTCCAGACAGTGAGGGGTTTAGATGGGGTGGAGTTTGTTAAGTGTGTTCAGGAGGGTTTCTTGACACAGTATGTAGATAGACCTACAAGAGGAGAGGCTGTGCTTGATTTGATATTGGGAATGAACCTGGTCAGGTGTCAGATCTCTCAGTGGGTGAACATTTTGGTGATAGTGATCATAATTCTATCTCCTTTACGTTAGCACTGGAGAGGGATAGGAACAGACAGGCTAGGAAGGTGTTTACTTGGAGTAAAGGGAATTATGAGGCTCTCAGGCAGGAAATTGGAAGATTAAATTGGGAACAGATGTTCTCTGGAAAAAGTACAGAAGATATGTGGCAAATATTCAGGGGATATTTGTGTGGAGCTCTGCATAGACATGTTCCGATGAGACAGGGGAGTCACGAGAGGATACAGGAATCGTGGTGTACGAAGACTATAATGAATCGAGTCAAAAGGAAAAGAAAAGCTTACAAAAGGTACAGAGAGCTAGGTAATGTTAGAGATCTGGAGGAGTATAAGGCTAACAGGAAGAAGCTTAAGAAGGAGATTAGGAGAGCCAGAATGGGACATGAGAAGGCCTTGGCGGGCAGGATTAAGGAAAACCCCAAGGTGTTCTACAAGTATGTGAAGAGTAAGAGGATGAGATATGAAAGGATAGGGCCTATCAAGTGCAGCAGTGGGAAAGTGTGTATGGATCTGGAAGAAATAGCGGAGGTACTTAATGAATACTTTACATCAGTATTCACTACGGAAAAAGATCTGGGGGATTGTAGTGGGGACTTGCAGAGGCCTGAAAAACTTGAGCATGTAGATATTAGAAAAGAGGTGGTGCTGAAACTTTTGGAAAGCATCAAGTTAGATAAGTCGCCGGGACCAGATGAGATGTACCCCAGGTTGCTGTGGGAGGCAAGGGAGGAGATTGCAGAGCCTCTGACGATAATATTTGTGTCGTCCATGGAGACAGGAGAGGTTCCGGAAGATTGGAGGGTTGCGGTTGTTGTTCCCTTATTCAAGAAGGGGAGTAGGGATTGCCCAGGGAATTATAGACCGGTGAGTCTTACCTCAGTGGTTGGTAAGCTGGTGGAGAAGATCCTGAGAGGCAGGATTTATGAACAATTGGAGAGATATAATATGATTAGGAATAGTCAGCATGGCTTTGTCAAGGGCAGGTCGTGTCTTACGAGCCTGATTGAATTTTTTGAGGATGTGACTAAGCACGTCGATGAAGGGAGAGCAGTAGATGTAGTGCATATGGATTTCAGCAAGGCGTTTGATAAGGTACCCCATGTGACGCTTATGGAGAAGGTGAGGAGACATGGGATCCAAGGGGACATTGCAGTGTGGCCCACAGAAGGCAAAGAGTGGTTGTTGAAGGGTCGTATTCTGAGTGGAGGTCGGTGACCAGTGGTGTACCTCAGGGATCTGTTCTGGGACCCTTACTATCTGTGATTTTATAAACAACCTGGATGAGGAAGTGGAGGGGTGGGTTAGTAAGTTTGCGGATGACACGAAGGTTGGGGGTGTTGTGGATAGTTTGGAGGGCTGTCAGAGGTTACAGAAGGACATAGATAGGATGCAGAGTTGGGCTGAGAAGTGGCAGATGCAGTTCAACCCAGATAAGTGTGAAGTGGTTCATTTTGATAGGTCAAATATGTTGGCGGAATATAGTATTAATGGCAGTGTGGAGGATCAGAGGGATCTTGGGGTCTAAGTCCATAGGACGCTCAAAGCGGCTGCGCAAGTTGACTCTGTGGTTAAGAAGGCATATGGTGTATTGTCCTTCATCAGTTGGGGAATTGAATTTAGGAGCCGTGAGGTATTGTTGCAGCTATATAAGTCCCTGGTCAGACCCCACTTGGAGTACTGTGCTCAGTTCTGGTCGCCTCACTACAGGAAAAATGTGGAAGCCATAGAGATGGTGCATAGGAGATTTACAAGGATGTTGCCTGGAATGCAGAGCATGCCTTATGAAAGCAGGTTGAAGGAACTCGGCCTTTTCTCCTTGGAGAGATGGAGGATGAGAGGGGACCTGATAAAGGTGTATAAGATGATGAGAGGTATTGATAGGGTAGATAGTCAGAGGCTTTTCCCCAGGGCTGAATTGGTGGCCACAAGAGGACATAGGTTTAAGGTGCTGGGAAGAAGATATAGAGGCGATGTCAGGGGTAAGTTTTTTACTCAGAGAGTGGTGAGTGTGTGGAATGGGCTGCCAGAAACGTGGTGGAGGCTGATACGATAGGGTCTTTCAAGAGACTGTTAGATAGGTACATGGAGCTGAGTAAAATAGAGGGCTATGGGTAAGCCTAGTAATTTCTAGGGTAGGGACATGTTCGGCACAGCTTTGTGGGCCGAAGGGCCTGAATTGTTCTGTAATTGTTCTATGTTCTATGTTCTATGGTCAATTGACATTAGTGTGTATGGAGCTTGTAGGCAGCATAGAAAGTCTTATTCTTTCACAGGTTGTGGACAACAGGTTACTGATCATGTGCAAACACCCTGATCCAAGTGGCTTGCTTGGCCGTTGCAGAGAAAAGGTAAGAGTCATTAACACTGCTGTGGATCTGAAGTCACATGTATACTAACCCAGTAACAGTAATATTGCATGAAGTAATAATTGTGTTCAGAGAAGTTTTCTGAGGTGTGACCAGCAGTTTGCCTGCAATGTTCACAACCAATGAGGAAGAAGGAATGATTGCCTTTCAGCCAGGGAATAAATTAGGTCAGATGGAGAATGCCACAGACAAGGAGAATCCGGGCAATGTAGAGAAAAACACTGTGGATGGTTGAAGTCTATTGAGTTACAGAAAAGAATAAGCAGTGATGAAATCTAAGACTATGTAAGTGGATCAGCATCGGGTTCTTGTCATCATGTGGGATGGGGTAAAATTCCCCCACGGCAGCTGTGGAATTTAAGTTCAAGCAATGAAAGAAATTGAGAATACAAATTAATAGTGAGCACGAGACTGCTGGATTTGTTCATTTGGTACATCATGTCACCATCAGCAAATAGTTCAGTAATATAGATCAGTAATGAAACAAATCTGCTGATAACACGTGTGGTTGGTCAGGTGGTTTGTGAGGGGATAAAGAGAGGTTTCAGTGGTGTGTAGGCAGGTTGAGCGTGTAAGTGAGGACAAATGCAAAGTCATCCACTTTAGTGGAAAAAATAGAAAACATAGAACATAGAACAATAGAGCACAGGAACAGGCCCTTCAGCCCACAATGTTGTGTCGAACTAATTTAACGAGCAGTTAAATGCCTCACTAAACTAATGCCTTCTGGCTACATGATGTCCATATCCCTCCACTCTCTGCACGTTCATGTGCCTATCTAAGAGCCTCAAACGCCTGTGGGAAAGTGGAATATTTTTTAACAGGCATGAGGTTGCAAGGTGTGGGTTTTTAGCAGGAGCTCACTAAAAAATAATTCGGAAATACATTAAGAAATTAGGACAGTAAATGGTACGTTGCCCTTTGTTGCAAGAGGATGTAAGGATAAGAGTACTTTATTGAAAATATATAGCACTTTGGTGGGACCACACTTGGAAGGAGCAACTCTTTTGGTGGGACCATACTTGGAAGGAGCAACTCTGTCGCTCTACATAAGGGGATAATGGGATTGGAAAAAAGGTTGATCAGATTGATTCCTGGAATGCATTCAGGGGAAGTGGGGGTTTGTCCCAAGAGGAAAGATTAAGCAACTGAGCCAAAACCATTTTAGAAAATTGAGAAGTGATCTTGTTGAAATGATCTTATTGAAGCTCAGTGTTCAATGTTTAGGTTTTTAACCCATCTACTTACAAACTTATCATCCTTGGGTTCGTGGCCGCAAGGATTTCTGAGCAGAATGTTTTCAGTTGGATGACATAGTGACACAAACGATAGAGGTCATAGCCGATCGACTGATTAGGATATAAGATATCTTTATTAGTCTCATCTACACAGAAACACACAGTGAAATGCATCTTTTGTGTAGAGTGTTCTGGGGGCAGCCCACAGGTGTCGCCACGCTTCCGTCGCCAACACAGCATGCCCACAACTTCCTAACCTGTACGTCTTTGGAATGTGGGAGGAAACCGGAGCACCCGGAGGAAACCCACGCAACACGGGGAGAATGTACAAACTCCTTACAGACAGCTGCGGGAATTGAACCCGGGTTGCTGGCGCTGTAATAGCGTTACGCTAACTGCTACGCTACGTGGATAGTCAACATGGCTTTCTGTGTGGGAATTCATGCCTAGCAAATATGATTGAGTTTTTTGAAGATGTAACAAAGAACATTGATGCGGGCAGGATGGTAGAGGTTGTGTACATGGACTTTAGCAAGGCCTTTGACAAGGATCCGCATGGTAGGCTAGTCTGGGAAATTAGATTACATGGAATCCAAGGGAGCTAACTAATGGGATACAAAATTGGTTTGGTGGAAGAAGGCAGAGGGTGGTAGTGGAGGGTTTTTCTTCAGATTAGCCTGTAACCAGTGGTGTGCCACGGGAATCAGTGCTGGGCCTGCTATTGCTTGTCATCTGTTTTAACGATTTGGATGTCAATGTCGTGAACACGATTAGTAAGTTTGCGGATGATACCAAAATTCACGGTATAGAGGACAGTGAAGAAGGTTGTCTAAGATTACAACAGGATCTAGCTGGACAGGTAACGTGGGCCAAGGAATGGCGGATGGAATTTAATTCAGACAAGTGTAAGGTGTTGTAATTTAGTCAGCCAAGCCAAGGCAGGACTTGCACAGTAAATGGTAGGGCCCTGGAAAACGTTGTAGAGCAGAGTGGGATACAGGTACATAGTTGGCAACACAGGTAGACAGGGCAGTTAAGAAGGCATCTGGCATACTTGTCTTCATCAGTCAGCGCATTGAGTACAGGAGTTGTGACTTCATGTTGCAACTCTATAAGTCGTTGTTGAGGCCACATTTGGAGTATCATGTTTGTCATTAAATTCTAAAGGGTACAGAAAAGATATTCAAGGACATTACTGGGACTGGAGGGCTTGAGTTATAAGGAGAGACTGGATATGCTTGGAATTTTTTCACTGGAGTGTAGGAGGCTGATGGGTGACCTCATAGAGGTATATAAAATCATGAGGGGCATAGATGAGGTTGATTGTCTCCATCTTTTTCCCAGGTTAAGGGAGTCTAAAACTGGAGGACTTAGATTCAGGGAGAGAAGTGAAATATTTAAAAGGGACCTGACCGGCAACTTTTTCACACAGAGTGCGATGGGTATATGGAACGAGATGCCAGAGGAAGTGGTAGGGGCAGGTACAATTACAATGTTTAAAAGATATTTAGACAGGTACATGGATAGGAAAGGTTTAGAGGGATTAGCATAGACAGGCATCTTTGTCAGCATGGACAAGTTGGGCTGAAGGGCCTGTTTCCATGCTGTAGAATTCAGTGCCTCTAAATTAAATATTGAAAATACTGGGGATAATGTCATTGGAAAAGAAGTTTCAGATGGAAGTCAAAAGTTCTCCACATCACTCATTCAACCACAACAATGGAATGCTCCAGTTGGAGGATACAAAATCCAGTTAAAAAGGTGACAAGGCAGCATCTCCTGTTTGCAACAACATAAAGCCACAATTGGTGCTGAGAAAGAGCTCTCAACTGAATAACAACAGGGTAGTCTGGCACAGAAATATGTCCTCTATTCATAAGAACATCAAAAATAGGAGCAGGAGGAGGCCATCTGGCCTGTCGAGCCTGCTCCGCCATTCAATAAGATCATGGCTGATCTAGCCTTGGACTCAGATCCACCTACCTGCCTTTTCCCCATAACCCTAATTCCCCTAGTATGCAAAAATCTATCTAACTGTGTCTTAAGTATATTTAATGAGGTAGCCTCTACTGGACAAAGAATTCCACAGATTCACTACTCTCTGGAAAAAGCAGTTTCTCCTCATCTCCGTCCTAAATCTATTCCCCTGAATCTTGAGGCTACGCCCCCTAGTTCTAGTCTCACCTACCAGTGGAAACAACGATCCTGCCTCTATCTTGTCAATCCCTTTCATAATTTTATATGTTTCTATAAGATCCCCTCTCGTTCCTCTGAATTCCAGCAAGTATAGTCCCAGGCGACTCAATCTCTCCTCACAGGCTAGCCCCCTCATCTCTGGAATCAACCTGGTGAACTTCCTCTACACCACCTCCAAAGCCAGTACATTTTTCCTCAAGTAAGGAGACCAGAACTGCACGCAGTACTCCAGGTGCAGCCTTACCGGTACCCTGTACAGTTGCAGCATAACCTCCCTGATCTTGAACTCACTCCCTCTGGCATTGAAGGCCAACGTTCCATTTGCTTTCTTGATAACCTGTTGCACCTGCAAACCAACCTTTTGCGATTCATGCACAAGCGCTCCCAAGTCCCTCTGCACAACAGCATGCTGCAATCTTTGACGATTTAAATAATAATCTGTTCTTCTATTTATCCTTCCAAAGTGGATGACCTCACATTTACCAACATTGTACTCCATCTGCCAGACCCTTGCCCACTCACTTAACCTATCTATATCTCTCTGCAGACTCTCCGCATCCTCTGCACAACTTGTTTTTCTACTCAATTTAGTGTTATCAGCAAACTTAGATACGCTGCACTCGGTCCCCTCTTCCGAATTGTTAATGTATATCATGAACAGTTATGGGCCCAGCACCGACCCCTGTGGCACCCTGCTCACCACTGATTGCCAACCAGAGAAACACCCATTTATCCCAACTCTCTGTCTTCTATCGGTTAACCAATCCTCTATCCATGCAAATACATTACCCCCAACTCCATGCATCCTTATCTTATGGATAAGTCTTTTGCGGCACCTTGTCGAAAGTCTTCTGGAAATCCAAGTATACAACATCCACCTGGTCCCTTCTATCCACTGTGTTCATTATATCCTCAAAGAACCCCAGTAGGTTTGTCAAACAGGACCTGCCCTTCCTGAATCCATGCTGCATCTGCCTGATGGAACCACCTATGCAGGTGTGTCGCAATTTCTTCCTTAATGATAGCTTCAAGCATTTTCAAGACTGCAGATGTTAAGCTAACTGGCCTATAGTTAGCTGCCTTTTGCCTACATCCTTTTTTAAACAGTGGTGTGACATTCAATGTCAACATCAGAATCAGAGTACAATGTGCATACATTACCATAATGTGTGTAGTGCAGCAGCCAAGACAGATTCCTATCTTGCAGTGAAGGACAAGCAAATTCTGTCTAAATCTTCCTTCCTGTCTTCCAAGTTGATGACGTTGGTTCAGTCCTGCAAGGTGCCTTGCAACATTCTGTACATAATGCTCGCTAAACCGTGTTTTTCTTTATCCTTCTTCAGGTGACATGACATTGGTTCAATTGGCATACAGAGATCTTCTAAACATGTGGATTGAATTCACTGCAGAGTTCATAAAACTAACATATATGGATGGAATTTATTTGGAGGTCCTGGAAATGGTTGTAAAAGGGTCTGATCCTTATCATGAATTATCCCAGATGGTTAAAGAAATTGCATCATACATCCATTTAGAAATACCTGGATCTCAGGTAAAAAGGCCAAAAATTCAAGGCTTACAGTCCAGAATGATAGGAACTCGCTACATAAAAAAAGAAACAACTCTTTTCGGTTGAAACCACAAGAGAATGCAGATGATGGGATTTTAAAAAGAATTGCTGGAGGAACTCAACAGGCTCACACAGCATTGGTGGAGGCAATGGTCGATGTTTCGGGTCGAGACCTTGCATCAGGACTGAGAGTGTAGAGGGGGGATGGCCGGTACAAAGGGGTGAGGCAGGAGCTGGATCCCGGTGAAGAGGGGTTGATGGACAGATGGAGCTAGATGGAGGACTGGAGGTAGCAACAGAGGCTGTAAGACCGGTGGGGTGGATGGGGATGGATTTTCCGGTTGCGGCAGGTCTGCAGGCATCTTCCGGAATGGGGTAATTTTGCACCCACACTGAGCTGCGACAATCGGGGGCCGGGCAGACCAGACTCACTCACTCAGTGAGTCAGTGAGACCGGCTGGCGGCTGCTCTTCCTGCGCCTGCGCGGTCTCACATCACTGCTGTTCCTGTGACCTTCTCCCACACACTTGTTGTTCGTTTCCGATTTACTAACAGCTCGGGTGACGAACAGTTGTCAGGAACGGATCCCTGTCGTAACCCAGGGACTGCCTGCACTTTGAAGTGGATGAGCAATGCGAAACATAGAAACATGGAAAATCTACAGCACAATTCAGGCCCTTCGGCCCACAAAGCCGAACATGTCGCTATCTTAGAAATTACTCGGCTTACCCATAGCCCTCTATTTTTCTAAGCTCCATGTACCTATCCAAAAGTCTCTTAAACGACCCTATCGTATCCGCCTCCACCACCGTTGCCGGCAGCCCATTCCACGCACTCACCACTCTCTGAGTAAAAAACTTACCCCTGACATCTCCTCTGTACCTACTCCCCAGCACCTTAAACCTGCGTCCTCTTGTGGCCACCATTTCAGCCCTGGGAAAAAGCCTCTGACTATCCACATGATCAATGCCTCTCATCATCTTATACACCTCTATCAGGTCGCCCCTCATCCTCCGTTGCTCCAAGGAGAAAAGGCCGAGTTCACTCAATTTGCTTTCATAAGGCATGCTCCTCAATCCAGGCAACATCCTTGTAAATCTCCTCTACACCCTTTCTATGGCTTCCACACCCTTCCTGTAGTGAGGCGATGTGAATCAAACTAGATTAATATTTTGATGGCCGAGGATCCTGTCATTTCAGGCTCTCTCTTTTCCTCATTCCTGAAGCCCCGTCTGTCCGAGCCATATTCAACTCTGTACCGAGAAAACTCTTATTAACCGTTCCTGAGCTGAGACTTCATCTGAACATGTAACTACTGGTGGCACCCAGTGTAAGTAAACAGATGAAATTGATCTCTTGTTACTCTTTGGCTTTCAGGTCTCCTTTAATGTGCCTTGGTCTCCAAACTGCAAGAATGAGCGATGCTTTGACTTTTTAACAATTTCACAAGCCTGTGACATTTTATTTGTGGCATCCTTTGATATTCCAAATGATATGCGGGACGGTTGCGTCGCAAGGTCAAGTGCTGCCTATCACCATGTTTTATCAGGTATGTTCAGTGAGACCTTCAACCTCACCGCCTCACGATACTGACTGAGATCCAAATTATTCAACTTGTCCTTTCAGGTATGTCGGCTTATATCAAACTGGGCATTGACTCCAGAAAGCTGGTGATGGGCGTTCGTTGGTCCGGTTATGACTATACTTGCCAGCGCTTTCTCGGGGTAAGGTGTTGCTCTCACGTATCTTCTCTATTTTCAATGAAATTTTGTCCATTGTTTTTTCATGGCTGTTATGTTGCGGTAGATTAAACGTCTTTACTGATTCATACGAACCAAGATAAAGAAACTGAGCAACTTACAGCTGTAGATCGACGAGACCTGAAGCACACGAGTCCCTAAAGCCCTGTGCCAAAAGTGATGTTTCCCGTGGCATGATGTTTCTGTCAAATGATCGACCGGCAGGCACGAGCATCCGCTGGGCAATCCACTGACCAGCATGTGTACACACACATTCTCCGTATGGTTTATCCATACAGATCAATAGCTGTGTAATCTGTCTCATTCATTCCCTTCTGGAGAGGTGATTCATCTGTATCGCACTGGAAATGGGCGTGTAATTAGTTCATCTGAAGCTCAAGCCTCGGTCCCATCGGGGCACCTCATTGCACTTTGGAAAGACCCAATATTTTTGCTGCATGGTGACTCCTTCAAAAAATTGTAATAACTTTAAGACTTCTCATGGCCTATAGTTTGCCATCAGTACTGAGCCGCCCCTACTTCATTAGATTAGATTAGACTAGGCTATCGTCAAATACACCAGGGTGCAATGAAATTTCTTGCTAGTGTGAAGCTCACAGTGTAAACAAAATATTAAGAGGAATAGATAGAGTAGACAGCCAGCACCTCTTTCCCAGGGCACCAATGCTCAATACAAGAGGGCATGGCTTTAAAGTAATGGGTGGGAAGTTCAAGGGAGATATCAGAGGAGGGTTTTTTACCCAGAGAGTGGTTGGGGCATGGCATATGCTGCCAGGGGCTGTGGTGGAGGCAGGTACATTGGTCAAATTCAAGAGATTGCTAGATAGGCATATGGAGGAATTTAAAATAGAGGGTTATGTGCGAGGAAGGGGTGAGATAGTCTTAGGTGAGGTTTGAAGGCCAGCACAACGTTATGGGCCGAAGGGCCTGTATAGTGCTGTACTGTTCTATGTTCTATGATTCTATGATAAACAGTGTACACAGCAATAATAGATACAACAATAAATATAGTGACGAGCGCAAAGACAAAAGAATGGTGCAAAGTAAAGTCGTGCAAACTGAGGTAGTGCAAAAATAAGTGCTTTAGTGAAAATAAAGGAACAGGTGGAACTAAAGGTTCAAGACCCTGGCAGCCCCACCGGGAAGGGAATGTGAGGGAGGGGATTGGTTCAGGAGTTTGACAGCAGTGGGGAAGAAGCTGTTCCTGAGTCTGGATGTTAAGGCTTTCAAGGAGGCTAAAGAAATTCAGTTTGTCCCTCTTGATTCTCACCAACTTCTATTGATGCACGATAGAAAGCATCCTATCTGGAGGTATCACGGCTTGGTACTGCAACTGCTCTGCCCAGGACCTCAGAAACTGCAGAGAGTTGTGGACACAGCCCAGCGCATCACGGACACCAGCCTCCCTTCCCTAGACTCTGTCTTTACCTCTCGCTGTCTTGGTGAAGCAGCCAGAATAATCAAAGACCCCACCCACCCGGGTCATTCTCTCTTCTCTCTTCTCCCATCAGGTAGAAGATACAGGAGCCTGAAGGCATGTACCACCAGACTTAAGGACAGCTTCTACCCCACTGTGATAAGACTATTGAACAGTTCCCTTATACGATAAGATGGACTCTGTCCTCACAATTTACCTTGTTGTGACCTTGCACCTTATTGCACTTCACTTTCTCTGTAGCTGTGGCACTTTACTCTGTACTGTTATTGTTTTTACCTGTACTACATCAATGCACTCTGTACTGACTCAATGTAACTGCACTGTGTGATGAATTGACCTGTACGATCGGTGTGCAAGACAAGTTTTTCACTGTACCTCAGTACAAGTGACAATAATAAACCAATACCAATAGCAATACCAGAGGGCAGAAGAGAGAAAATGGAATGTCCAGGGTGGCAGGCATCCTTAGCGATACTGTTAGCCTTCCCTACGCAGAGCACTGTGAAGATGGACAGGAAAGAGGGAAGTGAGGAGCCTGTGACGGACTGGGCAGTGTTTACCGCTCTCTGCAGGTTCCGACAGTTCAGAGCAGAGCAGTTGCCATACCAGGCTAAGATGCAACCCATCAGGATACTTTCTGTAACACCTCTGCAGAAGTTTGAGAGAATCCTGATTGACGCAAACAGTCTTTACCCCCAGGGTAGGGAAGTCCCAATCTAGGGAGCATAGGTTTAAGGTGAGAGGGGAAAGATTTAAAAAGGATCTGAGGGGCAACATTTTCACACAGAGGGTGGTGAGTATATGGAACGAACTGCCAGAGCACTATGGGCACGTACCACCAGACTCAAGGACAGCTTCTACCCCACTGTGATAAGACTATTGAACGGTTCCCTTATACAATGAGATGGACTATGACCTATGACCTCATGACCTCACGATGTTGTGACCTTGCACCTTATTGCACTGCACTTTCTCTGTAGCTGTGACACTTTACTCTGTACTGTTATTGTTTTTACCTGTACTACATCAATGCACTCTGTACTAACCCAATGTAACTGCACTGTGTAATGAATTGACCTGTACGATCAGTTTGCAAGACTAGTTTTTGACTGTACCTTGGTAGAAGTGACAATAATAAACCAATACCAGTACCAGAGGAAGTGGGTGAGGCAGGTACAACAGTATCAGGTACTGGACAGGTACTTGGAGGGGCGGGTCTTGGAGGGATATGGGCCGAACTCAGGAAATTGGGACTAGCTGGGTGGGCACCGTGCTCAGCATGGACTAGTTGGGCCGAAGGGCCTGTATCCGTGCTGTATTATTCTATGACTCTATGTAAATTATGAACAACAATGGTGCTGCATCGATCTTTCTTCCATTTGACCGCCTTCTTCCTCTGTGAACTATTATTCTTTATTCTCATTCTCTGCTTCTAATCTTGAAACCAGTTCGCAATGCATTCAACTACTTTTCCCTTTACTCTGCATTCTGTGACATTCATGAATCTCTGAAGGGTTACCTTCTTAAAGGCTTCCTAAAAATCTAAATATCTAAATTAAAAATCTCTCTATTACCGTTTCAGAAAATCCGGTGAGTTGGGGCCTCCTCTCTTTCCTAAACATCATGTGCCTTTCATCATTCAGGTCTCGATCCATGCAGCCTTGTCTCTGTAATGGATATCAAATTGGCTATTAATAAATGCTAGTTTCTTACACTCCATTGTTCTTTCATGCCTTAATTTATCTATGCATTCTCAAGAGTGTAATGCTTATCCCCTTTCAGTAGAATAGTTTTTCTGCATTTTTGTTGCACACAATATGTTCCACCACATTGTTCTGCATCATTGCTTGCCAATGTTGTCGCCCATTTTATCTTCCCAAGTTCTATTTTCAACGCTTCAGAATCAGCATTGCTCTCGTATGGATCCCATCATGCCTTTGTCAGTCATTATTATCATAGAACCAAACAACCATAGAACACTACAGCACAGAAAACAAGCCATTCAGCCCTTCTACTCTGTGCTGAAACTTTATTCCACTAGTCCCATTGACCTGCACCCAAGTCCATAACCCTCCAGACCTCTCCCATCCATGTATCTATCCAATCTATTCTTAAAACTTAAGTGTGCCCGCATTTACCACATCAGATGGCAGCCCGTTCCACACTCCCACCACTCTCTGAGTGAAGAATTTCCCCCTAAACCTTTCCCCTTTCACCCTAAAGCCATGTCCTCTCATACTTATCTCTCCTAATCTAGGTGGAAAGAGCCTACTCGCATTTACTCTGTCTATACCCCTCATAATTTTGTAAACCTCTATCAAATCTTTATTTGGGAGGGAGGTTTTTCACCCAGAGAGTGGTTGGGGCATGGAATTCTCTGCCTGGGGTGGTGGTGGAGGCTAATACATTGGGCAGGTTCAAGAGATTGTTAGATAAGCATATGGAGGAATTTAAGATAGAGGGATATGTGGGAGGAAGGGGTTAGATAGTCTTAAGAGTGGTTTGAAGGTCGGCACAACATGGCGGGCCGAAGGGCCTGTATTGTGCTGTATTGTTCTATGGTTCTATTGTTCTAAATCTCCCCTCATTCTTCTACGCTCCAAGGAATAAAGTCCTAACCTATTCAATCTTTCCCTGTAACTCAGCTCCTGAAAACCCGGCAACATTCTAGTAAATCTCCTCTGCACTATTTCAATCTTACTGATATCCTTCCTATAGTTAGGTGACCAGAACTGTACACAACACTCCAAATTTGAATTGTATTCTGTTAATATCACCCTTGCCTTGATGTTCCTTTACTTCTCACATTCTCTGGTTTATTCCCCACAACTAGACCAACTCTTTCCTTGCAGGGAAATTTTACACATTGGGTCAGAAAGCAGACACATGTATTTTTCGCACGCCACCCCCCTTCCCTGCTTCTTCTGTTGAATTAATATCCTGCTGGTGGAAATCTCCCAATAGTAATATTCCATACAGTTTATTCATTTCCCTAATTTGTCTGTATATTTCTTCCCTCACTTTTTTTGCACTATTAGGTGCTCTGACACGAAACACAGAAAGATAGCACACTATTTAAATGATTGTACATAGGAAAGTGATGTCAGAATCAGGTTTATTATCACTGACATATGTCGTGAAATTTGTTGTTTTGCAGCAGCAATACAGTGCAAGACAGTGCAAGACATAAAAAACTACAAAAGTTACAAAACAAAATAAATAGTGCAAAAAATAAAGGAATAACGAAGTACTATTCATGGGCTGTCAGGCTCCTGAATACCCTGGAGACAGTTTCAGACAAATGCCACGTCAAAAGCTCTGGTTTGCACAACAACGTATAAGAACTTTGGCTGCTACTGAACATGTTTATACAATTAGTGCAACA
Organism: Pristis pectinata; assembly: GCF_009764475.1. Taxonomy (NCBI): domain Eukaryota; kingdom Metazoa; phylum Chordata; class Chondrichthyes; order Rhinopristiformes; family Pristidae; genus Pristis; species Pristis pectinata. The sequence goes on along the minus strand of NC_067407.1, from coordinate 3,545,293 downwards.
CACTGACTTCTGGATTTTCTTCGTCCAACTTGGTTTTGCACTAACTCTGCACTAAATTTGTATTCCGTATATACCTGGTGGTGAGAGTCCTTAATGATGGATGCCACCTTCTTGAGGCACCGCCTCTTGAAGATGTCCTCGATGGTGGGGAGGGTTGTGCCCGTGATGGAGCTGGCTGAGTCTACAACCCTCTGCAGCCTCTTGCCATACCAGGCGGTGATGCAACCAGTCAGAACGCTCTCCACCGTACATCTGTAGAAATTTGAAAGAGTCTTTGATGACGTACTGAATCTCCTCAAACTCCTAATGAAGTGGAGCCGCTGGTGTGTTTTCTTCATCACTGCATCAATGTATTGGCCCCAAAAATGTACAAAAAAAATTGGTGTTCTTGTACACCAGTCACTTCTTGAAGATTTTGTGTTGAAAAAAACCCTTTCTTGAATATGTTTTATATAATTATCCAGATGAACATAGTAGTAAAGCACAAAGACAGGCCTTTCAGCCCAACTCATCCATGCCGACCCAGGTGCCTTCTTGAGACACATATTCATCCCAGATACAAATTATGCTTTCTCTGCATTTTTACCATTATCAGAGTAACTGTATTTACACACATAATTCACTTGTCCTTTTTTTATATTTCTCAGGCTAGCAGCTGTGAATTAGAAATGACTGCCCAAAGTGTTCCTTGTAGTTATTCTGCTGCAAGAAAGATCCCATATAAAGAGATCGTGCAGCGCCTTCCGAGATCACTGACTGGCAGATTCTGGGATGACGATCAGAAAGCCCCGTATTTTGTCTACTTGGTAAGACTCAGATACTCGTGCATCAGAGCTTTCTTCACACAATGCAAATATTCCAATCTATCAGAGTGAAGAATTTCCATGTAAACAACTCCATAAAGCTCAAAACATCCAGTCCTCTTGGTGCTACTTTCTTCCTTTTCATAACAACAGCTAATCTCTGGGACAAGGGCATTTTGGAATATCTCCATTAATGCCTGTAAGATTTGTTACATACCAACAACAATAGAAACACAATGAGCCATGTTTCCACATTAAAATCTATTTATTAATAACTACCTGTAATAATAAGAGAAATAAAAACGTTAGGTATCAGACATTGACCCCAAAATAAACCCGAAGTGTGTGTGGCAAATTTCCAAACCCCAAGTCTAGGAACAGTTCTCAAAGTTCAGTTCAGCAAGTCATAAAGTAGAACGATGAGCAAAGGCTTTTGAAAACCACAGTAGAATGTATAGAAAATAGAGAGAAGGAGTTTATGAAATCCACAGGTTCCACAATGGAACAATACGACACCTCATTTGCGGAAGAACTCTGTTGCTTTTAGTCAGAGATATCTGCCACCTCGATCGATATGTGGCAGTCCACAGATATACCTGATTCCTGGTACAGGTTAACGGCAAAGTGGACTCCACAGATTGCTCCAAACATGGATTGTATGGTGACAGTCACAACGATTGTGATTCATTTGTAGATACAGAGACTGGCAGTAATCTCTCTCTCTCTTTCTCTCTCTCTCTCTCTCTCTCGCTCTCTCTCGCTCTCTCTCGCTCTCTCTCGCTCTCTCTCGCTCTCTCTCGCTCTCTCTCTCTCTCTCTCTCTCTCGCTCTCTCTCTCTCTGCAATTGCCAGCACATTCCAGTTATAGTTGTTTTTTGTTTCACTTGCAGTAGTCAGACAAAGCCACACACACTGCCATTCAGGCATCTTAAAGGGATACTCACCAAGTAGCAACCTGGGCTCGTAACAGATTTCTGCAGCCTTTCTTTTAGAGTCCTATGTTGGTGATCGTCACTTTCAGAGGCTTTGTCTGCTTCTAGTCCTAAACAGTTCTCCAGTGTTTCTCTTTAATATTATCAATTGCCCAGAATTTTATCCCCAATAAATGGAATGCTTAATTTGCATCTTCTACTGTCGAGACAGGGACAACATATTTGTTTAAACTCTCATTTTATTACCTATCCCCTTAAGAATATGATAACAGAACACTTTTAATCTTCTTTTTATATAATTTTATTTACAGCGTGGTAACAGGCCCTTCCGGCCCAACGAGTCCGCACCGCCCATTTTAAACCCAAATTAACCTACCCGTACGTCTTTGCAATGTGGGAGGAAACCGGAGCACCCGGAGGAAACCCACGCAGACACGGGAGAACGTACAAACTCCTTACAGACAGCGACGGGAATCGAACCCCGATCACTGGCGCTGCAATAGCGTCGCGGTTAGCACGACGCTACCGTGCCATAAATATCAACCGAGTTAGAAAATATCAGCTGAATCAGACAAAGGCAGCACAGATTTATGAAAGAGTTATTGAGTTTGCTGTGCAGGTAAGGAGAATGATTACATGTGGTGCATTTGGATTTTCATAAAGCTTTTCAAAAGTCCTACATAAGAGGTTAGTGTGCAAAATTTAGCACCTGAGACAAATGGTATTTTATTGGCATGGATTAAAAATTGGTCACAAGACAGAAAACAGAAAGTTGGAATAAAGGATACTTTCTTGGGCTGGCAGGTGAAGACTTGTGAATGACTGTGGGCCCCTGCTATTCATCGTATACATCAATGGTTCAGATGAGGGAACGAAATGTACTGTTTCTAAATTTGCTGATGAGATGAAAATAAGCAGGAATGTGAATCGGCATGGATGCAAAGAGCTCCTAGGCAATTTAGACAATTGACTGAGAGGTAAGATAGTTGACAGATGCAGCATAACATGGATAGATGTGAGGTTATCCACTCTGGAAGGGAGAAACGCAGAGTATTTTTTTAAAACGATGATGGATGGGAAATGTTGGTGTAAAAGGGACCTACCTAGGGGTCTCAGGCCTCCTTTGGGACATGGGAGAGACAGAAGCACCCAGGGGAAACCCACTCAATCACGGAGAGAATATACAAGCTCCACACAGACATCACCGGAGGTCAGAAGTGAACCTGGTCACTGGAGCTGTGAGGCAGCTCCACTACTTGCAACCAAGTAAGTCTGCTTAACAATTCCAGTGTTATTCAATTTCAAGTTCAAGTTTATTGTGGTCATGGGCAGACCTACACAGGGTATAAATGCCATGAAAATTAGCTTCTTGCAGCAGGACCACAGTACGCTACAAGACAAGAACAATGTGTCCACCTAACATTGGCTTTTACCTGGGTAACTCTCTTTTGCTTTACGGCAGGATGGTAGAACATATCACGAGGTCTGGTACGATGATCCAGAGAGCATTTCAATGAGGTCATCGATCCTGAAGAAACTGAAACTCCGTGGCATTGGTGTGCTGGCCGCAAGTGACATAAACTACACTGGTGATGTCAGAGCAGCAATGCAGGCTGAAGAAATGTGGAATGCTCTGTGCCCTCCCTGATGAACGTACTGAGGTGGAACTATTTTGTATAATTTAATCACTTAGTATTGCAAGAAAACAGAATGAAAATGAGTTAATTTCCAACATCAGCAGTTCAGTAAACATTGATCTAGAAAACAAACAATGTTTTATCTAATAAATTTAAATGAATCAATTCAATGAAAAGAAGTGTACTAATCAATATGCACTGAAAGGTTTACAATTTCAAGCAGCTGTAGCCGTCGCTGCGCGCTGCTGAAAGGAAAACTCAGAGACGTGGGGGCTGAACCAGAACACACTTTACTGAGAGAAGCAAAACACGCGCGCACGCAAAAGTACCCGAGGGCCTCTCCGGCGGACGTGATGTAAGGTTCCTGCCGGAAGGCCCGCCCCGCGGTTAGTCTATGATGCACTCTTGCGCGTCCGCCCGCGGCCGCCGATGGCGGTTCGAGTTCCGTGAGGACGGGCCGCTACACCACCTCCCCCCCAGAAACGTCCATCAGGGGCGTGGGATGCCCACTCTGTGTGTCCCTCTTGGGTGGCCTGCCCCGCCGGCGCGGTGAGGGTACCTTCACCGACTGCTCAATGTCTAAATGCGCCGGTTTGAGGCAGTCCACTGTGAAAGTCTCCTCGCAGCCACCCACCTCCACGACACATGTAGATCCGTTGTGCCGGATCACCTTGAAGGGTCCTTCGTACAGCCTCTGCAGAGGTGACTTGTGCATGCCCCTGCGAATGAAAATGTACTCACAGTCCCGGAGGTCCTTCGGGATAAAGGACGGTGTAGTGCCATGTCTGGAGGTCAGAACCAGTGCCAGGCTTCCCACCTTGTCCCGCAGCCTCATCAGCACTTCTGCCGGCGTCCCTGCTGGACCTTGGGCCTCTGGCAAGAACTCGCCCGGGACTGTCAGGGGAGTGCCGTAGACCAACTCTGCCGAGGAGGAGCCCAGGTCCTCCTTGGGGGCTGTGCGGATGCCCAGTAAAACCCAGGGGAGCTCATCTATCCAGTTGGGCCCTCTGAGGCGTGTCATCAGGGCTGAGTTGAGGTGCTTGTGGAACCGCTCAACCAAACCGTTGGACTGTGGGTGGTACGCCATGGTGTGATGTAACCAGGTTCCCAGGAGCTGCGCCAGTGCTGTCCACAACCCTGACGTGATCTGTGCCCCTCTGTTGGAGGTGATATCCGCTGGGAGTCCGAACCTGGCGATCCAGTTTGCGATGAACGTCCTGGCGCAGGATTCGGTGGACATGTCCGCCTGCAGCACGGCCTCCAGCCATCTGGTGAACCTGTCGACCATGGTGAAGATATACCTGGTGCCCCGGGAGGCAGGCAGGGGGCCGACGATGTCCACGTGGATGTGCTGAAACCTGCCGAGCGTCGGTTGGAACTGCTGAAGGGGAGCCTTCACATGCCACTGGACTTTGGCGGTCTGGCAGTGTACGCAGGTCCTGGCCCAGTGTCTGACCTGCTTGCGCAAACCGTGCCAAACGAATTTGTCCGCTACCAATTTGATAGGCACTCAGATGGATGGGTGGGCCAGGCCATGTAGCGTGTCGAACACCCATCGCCTCCATGTTGCTGGTACCACAGGCCGAGGTCTGCTAGTAGACATGTTGCACAGGAGCTGAACTCCTGTCGGGCCGACGGCAATGTCCTCCAACTGGAGTCCTGAAGCGGCGATGCGGTAGGCCAGGATCTCAGTGTCCGCCTGTTGCGCCTGCGCCAGCACCATGTAGTCGATCCCTAAGGCTGAGGTGGTCACTGAGTGGATTTGGGGGCGGGACAGCGTGTCGGCGACCACGTTGTTCTTCCCCGCGATGTGGCGGACATCTGTGGTGAACTCCGAAATAAAGGAGAGGTGCCTCTGCCGCCGAGCCATCCATGGGTCCGATACCTCTGCAAGGGCGAAGGTGAGGGGCTTCTGGTCGGTAAACACGGTGAAATCCCTTCCTTCAAGGAAATACCGGAAGTGCCGGATGGCTAGGTAGAAGGCTAGCAACTCCCTGTCAAAAGTGCTGTACTTCACCTCCAGCGGTCGCAGGTGTCGGCTGAAAAAGTCGAGCGGTCGCCACTGGCCCTTGATGAGCTGCTCCAGGACTCCGCTGACCGCCATGTCGGAAGCGTTGACTGTGAGCGCCGTGGATACATCGACTCTCAGGTGTACTAGGAGGGCCGCCTTTGCCAACGCCTCTTTGGCCCGCTCGAAAGCCTCTGTGGACTCCATGTCCCATGCCACCTCTTTGGCCTTGCTGGCCATCAGACTGAACAAGGGTCTCACGATGCGCGCCGCTGCCAGCACGACCGATGGTAGAAATTCACCATCCCCACAAACTCTTGCAGGCCCTTGACCATGCTGGGTTTGGGAAACGGGCGGATGGCCTGGACCTTGTCCGGTAGAAGGGCGGCTCTGTGCTTGTTGACCCTGTGGCCCAAGAAGTTGATCTCTGTCAGCCTGAACTGGCACTTTGCCGGGTTGATTGCCAGTCCGTGGTCACTCAGGCGCTGGCAGAGTTGGCACAAATGTGCCACGTGCTCTTTGCGTGACTTGCTGGCCACCAGGATATCGTCTAGGTAGATGAAGGTGAAATCCAGGCCTCGCCCCACTGAGTCCATAAGCCTCTGGAAAGTCTGGGAGGCATTCTTGAGGCTGAAAGGCATCCTTAAGAATTCAAACAACCCGAAGGAGGTGATGAGGGCTGTCTTGGGCACATTGTCGGGGTGCACCGGGGATCTGATGGTACCCCCGGACCAGATCGATTTTTGAAAAGATGGTTGCCCCATGGAGGTTCGCTGTGAAATCCTGGATGTGGGGCACCGGGTATCAGTCAGCGGTTGTGGCGTCATTGAGTCTCCTGTAGTGCCCGTAGGGCCTCCAACCTCCTGCGGACTTGGGCATCATGTGCAGCGGAGATGCCCAAGGGCTGTCCTAGCGGCGGATGATCCCCATCTCCATCTTCCTGAACTCCTTGGCGAGATGAAACTTGTCGGGTGGGAGCCTACGGGCCCAGGCGTGCAGCAGTGGTCTTTGTGTGGGGATGTGGTGCTGCACGCCGTGCTTGGGACCAGTAGTGGAGAACTGTGGGGTGATGATGGAGGGGAAATCTGCCAGCACCCTGGTGAACTCGCCACCCGAGAGCGTGACAGAGTCCAGGTGGAGGGCCAGGAACTGGGCTCCTCCGAGCTGGAAGGTCTGGAACGTCTCAGCGCTGACCAGAAGACAGTTGGCCCATAGGAAATCCGCCCCTAGTAACGGCCGTGACACCGCTGCTACCGTGAAAGTCGAGGTAAAACAGCTGGGCCCGAAACGCAGCGGGATGTTACGCGAGCTGTACGTCCAGACGGTGGTGCCATTCGCAGCAGTGAGGTCGGGACCTGGGGCCACGGCACGGCTGTCCATGTTCAAGGGGGGAAGGACGCTGATTTCGGCCCCAATGTCCACTAGGAAACGTCGCCCGGAGTGTCGGTCCCAGAGGAACAGGAGGCTGTCGCGATGTCCAGCCGTCGAAGCCACTAGCGACGGCCGGCCCCGGTATTTCCCAGAAAGGCACACGGTGGATGGCAGTGGCGCGCGTTTGACCCCCATCTCTGATGGTAAAAACACCATTGATCTGAACCCTCATCTTTGTCCCCCGTGGGTCTCAGTGGCTTCGGTTGTGCGGTCTTGGCCTTAGGCTGCGCGGTCGTGGTTAGGCAGATGGAAGCCACTCCCCACTGCTTACCCTGCCACAAAATGTCCGCCCTGGCCGCGAGGCTGCGTGGGTCGCTGAAATCTTCACCCGCGAGGAGGAGGAGAATGTCCTCTGGCAGTTGCACGAGGAACAGCTGCTCAAATAGGAGGCAGGGTTTATGGCCATCCATGAGCACCAGCACGTCGTCCATCAGCTCGGATGGCTTGCGGTTGTCCAGGCCGTCCATGCGCAGGAGCTGCGTGGCTTGTTCGTGGCGGGAGAGTCCGAAAGTGCGGATGAGGAGCGCATTGATCTTAGCGTACCTGTCCTCCATTGGTGGATGGTGCAGGAAGTCAGTGATCCGGCCTGCCGTGTCCTGGTTGAGCGCGCTGATCACGTAGTAATACCGTGTGGGGTCGGCTGTAATGCCTCGGATATTGAACTGGGCTTCAGCCTGCTCGAACCAAACGTGGGCCTGAGTGGCCCGGAAAGTCGGGAGCTTGAGCGAGACTGCGTTGTGCGAGTCATTGGAATTCATGTCGCGGGTTCCAGGTGCCGTCTGGAAGCGTCGGGGTCACCAAATGTAGCCGACGCGGCGCGTCGCTGAAAGGAAAACTCAGAGACGTGGAGGCTGAACCGGAGCACACTTTACTGAGAGAAGCAAAGCGTGCGTGCACACAGAAGTACCCGATAGTCTCTCCGGCGGACGTGACATAAGGTTCCTGCTGGAAGGCCCACCCCGCGATTAGACTACGACGCGCTCCCGCGAGTCCGCCCGCGGCCGCCGATGGCGGTTCGAGTTCTGTGAGTACGGGCCGCTACACAGCTTCAATTGTTTGTAATTGTATCAACACTGTATTAATTGACAAATTGTTCAATGACGGCACAAGCTAAATCTTCTTGCTACTTAGATTGTTCTTTGGATTGTCGGTAATTCTCTCTCCCACTGGGCACTGATTTAACTCTGATGTGTGTATATGTGTTGTCTATTCAATTTTTAGTCTCTATGATTTCATTTTTGTCTTGTAACAAATTTGAATGTCAGTAGCCTTTTAATTGTCCCTTTCCTCCACTAAGGGTTGGTAATTTTTAAATGAATATATATTTCACAAAATACAATAAAACTCCAATAATCCAGCACCCTTGGGAATTGAGTGGTGCTGCACTAACAGATTTTCTGAACTATTGGATGTTACTCGTATTAATACCCAAACATACTTTTATTTCTTTTTTTCACATGTTACACAGCAGTATAATAAAATGTCAAGTGAACCCAGAGGGTTTAAAGGGAACAGGAAGTATACAAGCACTCCAGACTCCTGTTCGAGTCGCACACCCAGCCACGTTCCTGAACCCTGGTGTCCCAGACTCCGGCCCCATCACCCACTGCTCACCCAGTCCACCGTCCAGACCCTGGCTCAACGGCACTCCAGACCTTTACCATACACCCCTTACACTTCAGAATCCTGGCACATATTCCGGACTAAAGAGTGAGCCGGATGTCCGACCGTCAGTACTTCCGAATGATCAGATGCTGGATTTGTGGAATTTTACTGTAAACAGCTGCTTTTAGATCACTTTTAACTCTGCTGATCCGTGAGAAGGAATGTTGCCCCAAAAAACACAAAATACAGGCAGAGTTAGTCTGTAGAGACCCTCCAGCTGGCTCTGCTATTGTAACGTCATCCTAATCAATTTAAGTAAAACTGTTGACATGTAAACATAGCAATCATTAATTAATCACCACCCCATCTATTGCCAACAAGCAAAGCTCACCATTGCAAAAGGCTGAGCAATGTGTGTTTGTGCAATGTCTCCTGTATCTGTTTTGCAATTAGCTCAGCAAGAATGCCCTTGATCTTCATGCTGAATAGTTTTCTTCTGCAACATTGTGGGCTGGCTGACTGTGTGAGATGATGATCTAAGCATTTCCTAGTTGTTGTAGAAATTCCAAGAACCCAAGTGAACAGTGATAAGGATGTAAAAAGGCTTCAAGAGAATATGAATAAGCTGAGTGAATTGGCAACAACATGACAGACGGGATACACTGTGGAAAAACATCAGGTTACCTACTTTGTATTAAAAACAGAAATGCTGAGTATTTTTTGATAAGACATAGGAGCAGAATTAGGCCATTCGGCCCATCGAGTCTGCTCCGCCATTCGATCATGGCTGAGTTATTTTTCCCTCTCAACCCCATTCTCCTGCATGGATGGTAACAGATTGAAAAGTGTGGAGATTCAAAGGGATCTGGGTGACCTCTTGCACTGGTCACCAAGGATTCAGTGACACTGCAGGCAATTAGGAAGGCAAGTGATATGTGAAAGAATCATACAACACAGAAACAGTCCTTTTGGCCCTGATCCCAATTACCAGCACTTACTCCATTGTCTTCTATGCCTTAGTGATTCAGGTGCTCACCTGGATATTGTTGTCCCAGCACCTTCCTCCACCACCTCTTCAGCCAGTGTGTTCTAGTCTCCAACAACATCTGGATGAAAAACATCCTCCTCAAATCTTCTGGAAATCTCTTACCCCTTACCCTAAAACATACACTCTAATGTTACACACCACTTCTCTGGTTTCCCAATATCAACCCATCTATAGTTATGATGTTGAATACCTCCGTAAGGTCTCCCTTCAGCCTCCTCCACTCGAGGGAAAACAAGTCCAGCCTATCTTGTATTTTCTCAAAACCATAACGTCTGTTCCAGACAACGTCCCAGTGAAATTCCCCTACCCTCAGACCAGTGCAATCAGGTCCTTTCTAAAGTATGGCGACCAGAACAATTGATCTTTTCTGCAAGAGTATTTGTGTTCAAGTGCAAGGATATCTAACTAGAATTGCACAGAGCCTTGGTAAGACAACATTTGGGATATTTTGTGCAATTTTGGAAAAACTGCACATATATTGCTATTATAGTATCTATAATATAGCTTTTATAGTATCCAATAGCTAAAAAATAGATAGACTTGCAAAAGAGTAAATACAAAGAAGTTTAAACAGGCTCGTTCCTGGGATGGCAGAGCTGTCACGGAAGGAGAGATTAAATAGTCTTGGCCTCTTAACTTCAGCAACGAGAAGGATGAGACATAACCCCTCAGATACAAAATGCTTACAATGCTCAACAAAGGAGAAACAGAGAGGATATTTCCTCTGGATGAGGAGTCTAACAGTTGGAGTCACAATCTCAAAATGAAAGGAAAGCCATTGAGGACTAATACAAGGAGAAAGTTCTTCTCAATGCATTGTTAACCTTTGAGATATTCTAACCTGAAGGTCCATGGGGCATCAGTTGTAGATTTTATTTAAACCTGACATCAATTGGCTCTTTGATATCAGATGAATCAAGGGATAAAGGATAGAACAGGTAAATGGTGTTGACGCAGGAGAACAGCCATAATCTTGTTCATTGGCAGAGCAGGCTTGAGGGGCCGAATGCTCCTATTTTTGATACTCTTAACATTCAAACTAAATTACTGAAGGAAGAATATGATATTTACAGTGATGAATTAAACAACTTTATTTGTGTAAGATTTACTAAAACCTTACAGTTGCCTTCTGAGAGAGGATGGTAATTGGTTGAAGCTCAGAGCTCGAGCTAAAGTGCTGAAAACACAAGTCTGAGCACACATTCACAAGCAAGACAAATGAGAGGAATTTCTTCCTTCAGTCGGTGGTAAATCTCCAGAATTCTCTACCCAACGGAGCTTTGAAAGCCAATTTATTGAATATATTCATCTGGACTAAAATCGAGCAATCTTTGTGTCAATAAAGGAGTTGAAGTTCATGGATAATGGCCAGGAAAGTGGAGCTGAGGCCCAGATCGGGTAAGCCCCAAGTAGCTGGTGCAGGAGGGAGAGCTTCAGGTAGATCATTGGGATCACTTCTGGGCTAAGTGGGACCTATACAGAAAGGAGGGGTTACACCTAACTTGGAAGGGGACCAACATCCTTGCAAGGAGGTTTGCTCATGCTACTCAGGAAGGTTTAAGCTAATTTGGCAGGGATTGGGAAGCATAGTACCAGTGGCAGCAGGTTGGGAGAAAAATATAGAAGATAAACCAAAAGAGTCCAGTGGGCAGAGCAGACAGAGGCAGGTTAAGGAGCATGGGAGGGTTGGAAAGCTCAACTCATTTACTTTACTACAGGGAGCCTCTCAGATGACCATCACTTGGATGTTACTGCAATCACAGAAACTTGATTGAGTCAAGGACAGGACTTGCAGCTTAATGTTCCGAGGTATAATGACTTCAGACATCACAGGGCGAATGCAAAAGTGGAGGTGGAGTCGCACTACTGATTAAGATAAGATAAGATATCTTTATTAGTCACATGGACATCGAAACACACAGTGAAATACATCTTTTGCGTAGAGTGTTCTGGGGGCAGCCCGCAAGTGTCGCCACGCTTCCGGCGCCAACATAGCATGCCCACAACTTCCTAACCCGTACGTCTTTGGAATGTGGGAGGAAACTGGAGCACCCGGAGGAAACCCACGCAGCCACGGGGAGAACATACAAACTCCTTACAGACAGCGGCCGGAATTGGACCTGGGTCACTTGGAAAAATAACAGCAGTACTTAGAGAGGATATCCTAAAAGGATCGTCCAATTAGGCCATATAAATAGAACTTAGGAATAAGAGAGGGGTTATCACATTTCTTGGGTTACACTATAGGCTTGGCGATAGTCAACAGAAATTAGAGGAACAGATATGTGAACAAATCTCAGAATGGTGCAAGAGCAATAGGGTTATTGTAGTGGGGGATTTTAATGTCCCCAGTATAGACTTGGATTGCCTTGATGCAAGGGGCTTGGATGGTGCAGAACTGTCAAGTGTGTCCAAGAAGGTTTTTTGAGACATGTAAAGAATTCTACTAGAGACGGGGTAAACCGAGACCTTACCTTAGGAAATGGAACTGGGCAGGGGATGGAAATGTTGGTAGGGGAGCTCTTTGGGAATAGTGACCATAATTCTGTAAGTTTCAAGGTAGTTATGGAAAAGGATAAGGTTGGTCCTCAAGTTAAGGTCTCGAATTGGGGGAAGGCTGATTTCAATAGCATTGAGAAGACCCGGCAAAAGTAGATTGGAAGCAGATGCTTGCAGGTAAAACAACAGCTAACAAGTTGCAGTCTTTTAAGAGAGATATAGTAAGAGTTGAAGGCCACCATGTTCCAGTAAGAGTGAAAGGCAAAGTTAGCAAGATTAGAGAACCTTGGATGATAAAAGACATTGAAGGTTTGAACAGTAAATAACAGGAAATAAAATACAGGTATAGGCAACTGGCATTGAGGGAGTCTCTTGAGAAATATTGAATGTGCAGCAGAGAACTTAGGAGAGAACGTAGGAGGGCAAAAAAGGGCCATGAAATATCCTTGGCAAGGAAGGTGAATGATTGTAACATTTTCTGGTTTTGATTGGAATTTCCAGCATCTGCAAATTAGTGTTCCAATTAATTACTTGGGACTCCGGTGTGATCAGTCTCACACTTTTCCACAAATGTGTGTGTTCCAATGTATAATTCACTTGTTTTGAGAACCTTCCTCATTATTACATTCATTCTAGATTTAATTAATGTCTTGTTCTCAGCATATTTTCCGAACTTCTTAACATTGTAAACACATTCCTGCGTCAGTCCTTTCCCACAGTTAGTGTCACTTTTGATTTCATTAATTATCATACTCTGCTTCTTGACCTTACCCGTGCTAATACTGAGTTACTACATGCCGCTGTTTTATAATACTGAATACAAATTGCAACTGTATATTTAGTTAACACATACTGTAGTTATCCTAATTTTTTGTAATGTTATTTCACAACTATAATAACTGGATCATACTATACAAAAACAGGTTCTAAGTCCCAAACTGACCAGAAAATACCTCCTATACTAATCCCATTTAGAAGGATATGGGGTGATCTTATTAAAACATACAATATCTGAAGGGAGCATGACAAGTAGGGAGTCTTGAATGAAGGGACAGAGCTTCTACATAAAGGGCTGGACACTTAAAATCATGATACATAGAAATTTCTTCTTGCAGAGAGCGGTGAATCTCTAGAATTCTCTGCACCAGAGTGTTGTGGCTAGCTCATTAGAAGTCTTTAAAAAGGAGGTCTAGAAGGTTCCTCCTTCATTTAAAAAGAAAGACTGGGGGGATTGTTGTGAGTGAGGAAACAGGTTCGGGGTCTCAAAAGGCAAGGACTCTGAACACAGTCTGCCAGTAAATGATTTATTTACAAAAGACAGGTGTGGGAAAATGATAACAGGAATGACGCACACAGGCATGACGGTTTATAGCAAGCGTGGGGAAAACGCAACAGGGTAAAATACAGACACACACACACACACACACACACACACACACACACACACACACACACACACACACAAAAAACAAACTAGGTACATACAATCAAGGAAAAAAACAATACGATATCTGCCACCCCTTGACCCAGTACAGGCACGGCTCTGTGCTACCAGGGACACTAACTAAAACGCTCCCAACCCTTTAACAGTGCACATCTCACCAATGATTTCTCCAGCACCGTTCCACAGTACTCGGCCTGGAGTGAAGCAGGGTGGTCCCTTAAAGATGGCAAAGAGAACGAGCCGAGCACACATGGCGCCCTTTATAGTGCTGGAGGGCTGGGAGGGAGGGGGGTCCAGCCCAGGTAATTTACAAAGGCCAATGGTCAGGCATGCACTGATGGGTGGGGCGGGGCCAAACCTTGATTGGCAGTGATGTGTCTTCCAACCAGGTAGGGGCAGTGCTGTCACGTGACAGTCACGACCCTCCACAATACAGGGACTGAGGGATATGGGGATCTGGCACCCAGGAGGAGTTCAGACTGAGGTCAATCAGCCGTGATCAGACTGAGTGACAGGGCAGGCTTGAGGAGGCCGAATGGACTACTCTTACTTCTAATTTCTTGTATTCATTTGTGTCTACCAGCACTTGGTCCATAGCCTTCTAAACCTTGGCGATTCAAGTGCTGTCTAGATACTTAAATGTTGTGAGAGTGCCTGCCTCCGCCGCCCCCTCAGGTAGTGTGTTCTAGATTCCAACCTCTCTCTGGATGAAAGAAATTCTTCCTCAGATCCCCGCTAATCCTACCCTAACCTTAACCCTAACCCTCCTTGGACTCTTCTTGTCTTTAGCTCTCGTTGTCTTGGTGAAGCAGCCAGCATAATCAAAGACCCCACCCACCAGGGACATTCTCTCTTCTCTCCTCTTCCATCAGGTAGAAGATACAGGAGCCTGAGGGCACGTACCGCCAGACTTAAGGACAGCTTCTACCCCACTGTGATAAGACTATTGAACGGTTCCCTTATACGATGAGATGGACTATGACCTCACGATCTACCTTGTTGTGACCTTGTACCTTATTGCACTGCACTTTCTCTGTAGCTGTGACACTTTACTCTGTACTGTTATTGTTTTTACCTGTACTACATCAATGCACTCTGTACTGACTCAATGTAACTGCACAGTGTAATGAATTGACCTGTACAATCGGTTTGTAAGACAAGCTTTTCACTGTACCTCGGTACAAGTGACAATAATAAACCAATACCAATACCAATACCTAAACCTATGTGCTCTAGTTTAATACAGCAGTGCTAAAGGGAAAAAAGTTCCCTACTGTCTTCCCTACCTATGGCCCTCAGATTTGTATACCTCCATCAAGTATCCCCTCAGCCTGCTCCACTTCAAGGTAAACAAACCCAGCCTATCCATTCTCTCCTCATAACTGAAACATCCTGGTGAATTTGTTCCGTACCTTCTCAGTGCAATCACATCTGTCCTAAGATATATCAGAAACACCTACTGGAGGAACACAACAGGACAGGCAGCATCTGTGAAGGGGGAAGGAAATGTCAACATTTCTGATGGAGATTCTGCTTCAGAACTGATTCCAGCATCCACAATCTCTTGTCTCTCAATGTCAGAAACGTGTCTACTTCAAAGTCAAAGTCAAGTTTATTGTCAAGCTAATACATAAGCTTAAGATAAGATATTAAGATGTTTATTTATTAGTCACATGTACATCAAAACACACAGTGAAATACGTCTTTTTGCATTGCTAAGAATGTGCTGGGGGCAGCCCGCAAGTGTCGCCACGCTTCCGGCGCCAACATAGCATGCCCACAACTTCCTAACCTGTACGTCTTTGGAATGTGGGAGGAAACCGGAGCACCCGGAGGAAACCCATGCAGACACGGGGAGAACATACAAACTCCTTACAGGCAGCAGTGGGAATTGAACCCAGGTCGCTGAAAAGCAGTACATGATTGGAAATATAGCAAGAACATAGGAGCAAGGCAGTCACAATGAACCTTCATAAAACACTAGTGCAAACATACCTGGAACTTTTGTTCATTTCTGTATTCTCTCGAAAGCATGAATCGGAAGAGATTCCTGGGGTCTGAGATTTCTGTTATATCATTAAACTAGAAATGCTGGGATTGTTTTCCATGGAATAGATAAAGTTGTGAGGAGATCTGATTAAAGTACTTAAAATAATTAAGGGTTTTGACGGAGCATATTGAGAGAAGCTATTCCCTTTGCCAGATGAATCAAGAACTAGGGGCAAAGAATGTAGATGATTGGCAAAAGAACCAGATACACAGCAAGTGGCTCGGACTTGGAATGCATTGCTGGGGCCAGTGGTGCCACAAAAATGTAACACTTGTAACACCAAAATGTAGCACTTCACATTTCCCTGTATTAAATTTATCACCACTTTATGTCTCTGCATACCTCTTTGAAGCCTATTAATATCTTCTTCATTAAGCCCCAAGTTTTATATCATATGAAAATTTGGAAACAGTGCCCAGTACCCAAGTCCAAATGGTGAACAACTAACATGAAAAGCAGTGGCACTAGTATCAACCTCTGGGGAACTCTACTGTATACTTCCCCCAGTGTGAAATGGAACATTTCACTGTTACTCTCTGTTTCCTGTAATCTAGCCAATTCTGTATTTAATTTCAGGAGTGCTGTGCACTAGTACTGATTCAGATCATGCCTGCATCCCTGAGCACTGAGTAAAATCACTGCTAGAAGTCAATGAGCAGCTTGGGAAGCAGTCACAATACAGGAGTGGGCACACCAATTCACTGACACAACCCTGGGTGGACAGCCACAAGGTCTTGAACTGCAGGCCCAAGAAGAGCCCAGCAGAATAAGTGAAGCACCAGTGGGTTAGGGTTAGGACTTAATATCAAGAATGATTGTTCATCAATCTAATCTTGGTGCTGCATTACAGTTAATGGTCTCTCTCTCTCTCACACACACAAACATACACACACTCACACACACACACACACACACACACACACACACAAACAGAGTCAAGTGTAAACACTGCAACATTCATGCAAACCTTACACTTCCAGCTATCATGCAAGCATGTCATATGTATTGGAACATACCAACACCTTTCTCTCGATCCTGCATCAAAGAGAGTTCACAACTAGACTGCAGTTGGAGGGCTCTCTATCACATCACTTGCACCTTGCCTAATCACGCTATCAGTCACTGAATCACAAGATCACAAGATGAGGGAACAGAAGTAGGCCATTCGGCCCATTGAGTCTGCTCCAAAGAAAAGAAAGGGAAAAAGAAATGAGAAATGGGGGGAAAAGTCTGCTCCATGAGCTAAAGGGAAAAAACACACTATTCCTTTCTAGCCCCAATTTCCGGCCTTATCCCCATATCCCTTGATACCTTGACTAATTAGATACCTCTCTATCTCCTCAAATGCCTCCAATGATCAGGCCTCCACTGCTGTACGTGGCAAAGAATTCCATAAATTCACTACCCTCTGGCTAAAGAAATTTCTCCTCATCTCTGTTTTAAACCTGTACCCTCTAATTCTAAGATTGTACCCTCTGGTCTCGGACTCACCCACCAAGGGAAACAGCCTAGCCACATCTACTCTGTCCAGTCCTCTCAACATTTTAAATGTTTCTATGAGGTCCCCTCTCATTCTTCTGTACTCCAGTGAGTACAGTCCAAGAGCCGACAAGCACTCATCATATGTAAGCCCTTTCATTCTGGGAATCATCCTCGTAAATCTTCTCTGAACCCTCTCCAACATCAGCACATCCTTCCGAAGATATGGGGCCCAAAACTGCACACAGTATTCCAAATGAGGCCTCACTAATGCTCCGCAGAGCCTCATCAACACTTCCTTACTTTTATACACTATATCTCTCGAAATGAATGTCAACATAGCATTGGTTTTCCTTACTGCTGATCCGATGTGGTGGTTAACCTTTAAGGTATCCTGCACGAGGACCCCTAAGTCCCTTTGTACTTCTGTACTTTGAATTTTCTCCCCTTCTAGACAATAATCTGCCCATTTATTTCTGTTTCCAAAGTGTACAACTGCACGTTTCTCAACATTGAATCTCATCTGCCATTTCCTTGCCCATTCTCCTAAACTATCCAGGTCTCTCTGCAAACTTCTTGTCTTCTCAATGATCCCTACTCCTCCACCTATCTCGGTATCATCTGCAAACTTAGCCACAAAACCATTTACTCCATCATCCAAATTGTTAATGTACAAAGTAAAAAGAAGCAGCCCCAACACCGACCCCTGCGGAACACCACTAGTAACCAGTAGCCAACCAGAAAGGGATCTTTTTATTCCCACCCTTTGCTTTCTGCCAACCAGCCACTGCTCCACCCATTCTGTTATCCTACCTGTAATTCCACGACCTCTCATCTTATTAATCAGTCTCTTGTGCGGCACCTTGTTGAAGGCCTTTTGAAAGTCTAAGTACACAACATCTACAGCCTCTCCCTTATCCACCCTAACTGAGATTTCCTCAAAAAACTCCAATAGGTTGGTCAGGCAGGATCTTCCCTTCATGAAACCATGCTGACTTGGACCTATCTTGCCTTGCACCTCTAGGTATTCCATAACCTCATCCTTGAGGATCGATTCTAATAACTTTCCCACCACCGATGTCAGACTAATAGGTCTGTAATTTTCATTATGCTGCCTCCCACTTTTCTTATACAGCAGAACTACATTTGCGACCCACCAGTCCTCCGGAACCACACCAGAGTCTATCGATTCCTGGAAAATTATCACCAGTGCTTCCGCAATCTCTAAAGCCACCTCCTTCAGAACCCGGGGATGATATATTTCCCTGTAAACAAGGTGGTGCACACTCAAATTGGATTTGAGCTCATCTTTGTGTGGGCCTCACCCAATGTACTAATCATGCACTTCCATCAGAAGTCCAATTGCTGGACACTTTTTTTCCTATTAAAAGTGAAGTGGTAGCACTGCACTTCCAGCCCCTAAACAATCTGAGACACAGGTTAAGCAGGCATAGTGCCCTCTGATCAAGCCTAGGCTCCCGCTACCACACATGGAGGGAGAGAGGTTGGTGGTACAGAGTTGGGTGAGGCAATGAAAGTGGTATCACCTCAGGGTGCCACAGAAGTGGCAGTGGTGCTGTTTGTGTGTGCTTTTCCCTCTTTAAAGTTTTACACTACTGAATGTAACAACCATGAATGTTCAGATTTTTGTATTTTGCACTGTTCTTCCTTTGTACATATTTTTTATTATGAATAAAGTTTATTTTTGAAATAAAACAAGACCATTATCGGACATTAGTGCACAAAGCTATTGAACCACCGCACCAATGGAGATAATAAAGTAAAATGGAAAATACATACGTGGGGTGAGCAGCATCTAATAAGGTTAAATTATCTGCACAGTGGGTTTGGCAGGTGCTTCATAGAGATGATGGCTTGCACCCAGCCAACTTAGCAGAACTTCAGCAAGGTCCAGACTCCAGCTTGCTGTCTGTCCCACTCACAGTGTAAGTGTTTCTTGTTAAATTGCATTGAAAAACGTGCTAATTTATTCCAGAATTCTGCGTAAATGCAATGGCAGCAATTGTCCAAAGTTATCCAGCTGGAGCAGAGAGCCGCCAGTAGGTTGGAGGTCATTGAGGGTGATAGCACCCTCCTTATCATATCCCCTCCCTCTTTAAATCCACTGCTGCTTCAAATGCGTCCCCCTTTACCTGCCCACCAGCAGTGAGCGCAAACCGCTGGGCCTTTCCCAACCAGGCAACCACCCCAACCCAGGGCTGCACTGGATGTTGTGGGAAGTTTGCATGACTGGGGCAGCTCAACCCGTTAAAACCAGAGCTGATCACTGACACTATACAGAGACCAAAGGAGACATCAAATATCCAGTTGTCCCCCTCAGGCCCTGCCCCCACCCACTACCCCCACAGACCCTGCCCCACCCACCGTCCCCCTCAATCCCTGACCCCTCAGACCCTGCACCCCACAGACCCCACCCCCTCCCACCATCGCTCAGACCCCACCCCCTCCAACCATTCCCTCAGATTCCATCCCCCAACCATTATCTCAGACTGCAGCCCTCTTCACACACCACACACCCACCGTTATTCCCGGAGCCGTCCAAGTGTTGCCACAGACTCCTCCCCATCCTGACCCCGTTCTTCATAACTGACTGTATCCTCAGGCTCCGTCCTCTGGACACACCCCACCCCTCCTACTTACGCCTCAGGACCCGCCCCTCGACCACACCAGGCCCCGCCCCTCCTGCCGTCCCCTCAGGCCCTGCCCCCTCAGGCCCCGCCCTTGAATGTCCCAGGCCCCACTCCTCCCACTGTCACCACAGGCCCCGCCCCCTGTACAGACATCCCACCACCCCCCCCCCCCCCCACCAAGCATTACTTCAGACTGGCCCTTGGATGCAGACTCTGCCCCTCACCTCAGGCTCCACCCCCTCACCTCAGGCCCTGCCCCAACTCAGACCCTGCCTCTGAATATTACCTCAGCCTTGCCCCCCACAATTGACTCCTTCCCCAACATACCCTCAGATTCTGCCTCCTGTACGCAGACTCCTCCCTTCATGCAGACTCTGCCCCAAATACACAGATTCCACACCCTGTACGCAGATTCTGCGATGTACGCAGACTCCAACCCTGAATATTACCTCAGATTCTGTCCCCTGTACACATACCCCTCCCCTGTATGCAGACTCTGCCTGAACATTGTGGCAGTGGAGTTCAACATGGATAAGTGTGAAGTGATACACTTCGGGAGATTGAATTCGAAGGCAGAATAAAAGGTTAATGGCAGGACTCTTAGCAGTGTGGAGGAACAGAGGGACCTTAGAGTCCATGTCATAGATCCCTCAAGGTTGCCATGCAGGTTGATAGGGTTGTTAAGAAGGCGTATGGAGTGTTGGCCTTCATTACTCGGGGTATTGAGTTCAAGAGCAGCGAGGTGATGCTGCAGCTCTGTAGAACTCTGGTTAGACCACACTTGGAGTATCGTGTTCAGTTCTGGTCGCCTCATTATAGGAAGGATGTGGAAGCTTTAGGGAAGGTGCAGAGGAGATTTACCAGGATGCTGCCTGGATTGGAGAGCATGTCTTCTGAGGGTAGGTTGAGTGAGCTAGGGCTTTTCTCTTTGGGGAGAAGGAGGATGAGAGGTGACTTGATAGAGGTGTACAAGATGATAAGAGGCACAGAACGAGTGGACAGTCAGAGACTTTTTTCCAGGGTGATAATGGCTAACACGAGGGGGCATAATTTTAAGGTGATTGGAGGAAGGTATAAGGGGGATGTCAGGGGTAAGTTTTTTTACACAGAGAGTGGTGGGTGTGTGGAACGCACTGCCGGCAGAGGTTGTGGGGGCAGATACATTCGGGGCATTTAAGAGGCTCTTAGATAGACACACGAATGATAGAGAAATGGGGGGCTATGTGGGAGGGAAGGGTTAGATAGATCTTAGAGCAGGATAAAATGTCGGCACAACATTGTGGGCCAAAGGGCCTGTACTATGCTGTAGTGTTCTATGTTCTATTACACAGACTCTTCCCCCTGGACATTACCTCAAGCTCTGCCCCCTGGGCAGGCTCCATCATTTTCTCTCAGACTGTCTCAGATTATCTTTGGGACACTCTCCCCTAATGTACAGTCAGATGTAGATAAATACTTGATAAGCATGGGAATGAAAGGTTACCGGGGTTAGAGTCATGGATTTATACAACATGGAAACAGGCCCTTCAGCCCAACATGTCCATGCTGACCAAGTTGGAATCGGAGTTGAAGTTACAATGAGATCAGCCATCACTAACTCAATGGGCCAAATGGCCTATTCCTGCTCCTACTTTTGAGGAGCAATTTCTTTAGCCAGAGGGTGGTGAATCTGTGGAACTTATTGCCACAGACGGCTGTGGAGGCCAAGTCATTGGGGATATTTAGAGTGGAGGCCGATAGGTTCTTGATTAGTAAGGGCGTCAAAGGTTACGGGGAGAAGGCAGGAGAATGGGGTTGAGAGGGAAAAATAAATCAGCCATGACCGAATGGCGGAGCAGACTCGATGGGCCGAATGGCCTCATTCTGCTCTTATGTCTTATGGTCTTACTTTATATGTATGTGTATTTACAGAATTTCTCTTTCTTTCAGCAACCTGATTACAAATGTTCCCTTTGAAAAGAGCATTGTACTTTGTGAAATAGCATTCAAGTAAAATTGAAATTGCCTTTCAGGAACAAACAATGCATTAAAGACTCAAGGAATTAGAAAGGCAAAATAGTTAAACAGTTACAAGTACCTGTAAATATTAAGTTATTTGCTAACCATTCACATTCTTATTGGAGGAAAGCGAAACTTTATAAAAATCCTTCAAAATATTAATCTAAAGCAATATTAAATCCTGCAAAAGACCATCCAGAATTAAGCGAGACACAAGGGATTGCAGATGCTGTAATCTGGAGCAACAATCTGCTGGAGTGGGTCGGGTACCATCTGTGGAGGGAAATGAACAGTCGACATTTTGGTTTGAGGTCCTTCATCTGGACTGTTTGTTGGTCAAGAATTAAGATGTGCTTAAAACAGAACACTTATGTTTGACAGAATTGTATTCTTGTCCATTGTAAAAGCTGAATTGTTCTCTAAGTTGTATATATTTGGTGGCAGCAAACAATCTGCTGGAGGACCTCGGCGGATTGAGCAGTATCTGGTGGAGGGAAAGGAATTGTCGACGTTCCAAGTAGAAATCCTACATCAACGATTCCTTCCCCCCCCCACAGATGCTGCTCGACCCACTGAGTTCCTCCAGCAGATTGTTTGCTGCTCCAGATTCCAACATCCGCAGTCTCTTGGAGACAATTCGTGGACGGGATGTTTCCATCAATGGGAGAGTCCAGGATCTGAGGACACAGCCTCAGAATAAAGGGACGTGCCTTTAAAACTGAGATGAGGAGGAATTTCTTCAGCCAGAGGGTAGTGAATCTGTGGAATTCGTTGCCACAGAGGGCTGTGGAGGCCAAGTCACTGGGTATATTTAAGGCAGAGATTGACAGGTTCTTGATTGGTGAGGGGGGTTACAGGTTACGGGGAAAAGGTGGGAGAATGGGTTCAGAAAAATCAGCCATGATCCAATGGCAGAGCAGACTCGATCTGAATGGCCTAATTCTGCTCTTACATTTTGTGGTCTTATAGTCCCTTGTATCCACATATTTAGTGGCATGATGCTTTAGACTGCATTGTCAATTAATATGGTGACAGTTTGGAGCATTAGTAAATAGCAAATCCCCTGAAGTTACCAGAACATATGGTGCAAATTCCATTTGTATATTTGCTTTTCATTAAGCAGAAATTTTGTTGACAAGATAAAGTGTTAGATCTAGGGCACTGATTTATCTCAACTTAATTTTTAATATTAGATGTTAGCTCACAATTCTCAGTTTAAGTAAATCATCACTTTCTCTGTAGCTGTGACACTTTATTCTGCATTCTGTTATTGTTTTACCTTGTACTGCCTCAATGCACTGTGTAACGAATTGATCTGTATGGACGGCATGCAAGACAAGTTTTTCACTGTACCTCAGTACATTTGACAATTATAAACCAATTCCAATTCCAATTCTGCCCAATGGCAGAGGCGGAGAAGACAGAGTAAAGTAAAAGTTAATCATCACTTTCTGTGCAGATAAAACAATCTGACTTCGGCATTTTCCTCAGGGAGGGCAAAGAGCATTCCACATTTCTTCAGTCTGCATTGCTACTCTGGGATCAGTACTGTAGTTTAGGTAATTTCCAAACCATATGCTAATGCCTTGAAGTTTCAATTTCTTCAAGATGGTTGCCCTCATTGAAATACTCTCTGGATCATCGTACCAGACCTCGTGATATTTCTCACCAGCCTACCGAAAAATAAAAATGAGTTAACACAAGAAGAAATCTGGCACTGCCTCGGTAAAGCAGCCAAAATAATCATTGACCCCCATCCCCGCCAGATATTTTCTCTTCTCCCCCCTCCCATCGGGCAGAATTGGAATCGGTTTATTATTGTCACATGTACCGAGGTACAGTGAAAAACTTGTCTTACATACCGTTCATTCAGATCAATTCATTACACAGTGCATTGAGGTAGTACAGGGTAAAACAGTAACAGAATGCAGAATAAAGTGTAACAGTTACAGAGAAAGTGCAGTGCAGGCAGACAATAAGGGGCAGCATGGTAGCGTAGCGGTTAGCGCAACGCTATTACAGCGCCAGCAATTGGGGTTTGATTCCCGTCGCTATCTGTAAGGAGTTTGTACATTCTCCCGTGTCTGCGTGGGTTTCTTCCGAGTGCTCCGGTTTCCTCCCACATTCTAAAGACGTACGGGTAGGTTAATTTGGGGGTTTAAAATGGGCAGCGCGGACTCGTTGGGCCGGAAGGGCCTGTTACCACGCTGTAAATAAAATTTAAGAAAAATTTAAGAAAAAATTTAAGAAAGGTGCAAGGCCACAACGAGGTAGATTGTGAGGTCAATAGTTCATCTTATCATACTAGGGGACCATTCAATAGTCTTATAACAGCAGGATAGAAGCTGTCCTTGAGCCTGGTGGTATGTGCTTTCAGGCTTTTGTATCTTCTGCCCGATGGGAGCGGGGAGAAGAGAGAATGTCTGGGGTTGGTGGGGCCTTTGATTAGGGTTAGGGTTATAGAAGATACAAAAGCCTGAAATCACGTACCACCAGGCTCAAGGGCAGCTTCTATTCCGCTGTTACAAGACTTTTGAAAAGTCCCCTAGTACAATAAGATGGACTCCTGACCTCACAATCTACTTTGTTATCACCTTGCACCTTACTGTCTGCCTGCACTGCACTTTCTCTGTAACTGTAACACTTTACTCTGCATTCTGTTATTGTTTTCCCTTGTACTGCCTCGATGCACTGATGTGATGAAATGATCTGTATGGGTGGCATGCAAAACAAAGTTTTTCACTGTACCTCGGTACATGTGACAATAATAAACCAATTTACCAATGATTTGTCTACAAGAACATCAAGGTCCCGCCTGAACAACACTTTTCAACTTCTAACGATGTAAGAAACACTCAACTTCCGATCTCTCTACCAAATTGGATGACCTCATATTTTTTGGTTTTTATCAGCCACATCCTTTCCATTCACAAAACCCAAATACATTCCCCTGAAACCTTTCCGCATCTTCCTCACAGCCTCTGTTGTTTACAACCATCTAAGTTCTAAACTTTGCTGGAACCTAAAATTTGAGAATATTGCATCATTTAAACCGATCTAAAGTGTAGGTTCTGGAAATCGGAAATAAAAATAGAAAATGTGAGGTACCTGTATTTGCAGATATAAAAGTTGTGCTTCATAGGCATTTGGACAGGCAGAGAATAGGGGGATATGGCTCATGTGCAGGCAGATAGGTTTAGTTTAATAATAGCATCATGATTGGCACAGACATAATGTGCCAAAGGGCCTGGTTACATCACCGCCTGGTATGGAGGCTCCAATGCACAGGATCGCAAGTGGCTGCAGAGGGGCAGGCACAGTAGTGTAGTGGTTAGCGTAACACTATTACAGCGCCAGTGACCTGGGTTCAATTCCCACCGCTGTCTGTAAGGAGTTTGTACATTCTCCCCGTGTCTGCGTGGGTTTCCTCCGGGTGCTCCGGTTTCCTCCCACATTTCAAAGATGTACAGGTTAGGAAGTTGTGGGCGTGCTACGCTGGCGCCGGAAGCGTGGCGACACTTGCAGGCTGGCCCCAGAATATTCCATGCAAAAGATGCATTTCACTGTGTGTTTCGGTGTACATGTGACTAATAAAGATATCTTATCTTATCTTATCTCATCTTGTAGACTCAGCCAGCTCCATCACGGACAGAAGCCTCCCCACCATTAAGGACATCATCAAGAGGCGGTGCCTCAAGAAGGTGGCATCCATCACGAGGGACCCTCACCACCCGGGACATGCCCTCTTCTCGTTACTACTATCGGGGAGGAGGTACAGGAGCCTGAAGACCCACACTCGATGATTCAGGAACAGCTTCTTCCCCTCCGCCATCAGATTTCTGAATGGTCCATGAACCCATGAACACTACCTCGTTGTTCCTTTCTTTTTGCACTATTTGTTTATTTTTGTAATTTATAGTAATCTTATGTCTTTGCACTGTACTGCTGCCACAAAACAACAAACTTCATGTAAGTCAGTGATAATAAATCTGATTCTGATTCTATTCCTGTGGTTTACAGTTCTATGTTCCATTCTATATGTACGTACACAGCAGCTCGGGCAACTTCAGTGGAGGGAGAAGCAGTGCTAATGTTGTCGGACATGACTCTTCATTATTAATGAATTGATTCATTAAAATTCCAGTCTTTGCATTCTGCTAAGAATGTGATAATGCCCTTGTTTCTAGAACATAGAACACTACAGCACAGTACAGGCCCTTTGGCCCACAATGTTGTGCCGACATTTTATGCTGCTCTAAGATCTATCTAACCCTTCCCTCCCACATAGCCCTCCATTTCTCTATCATTCATGTGTCATGTTTCTGCCATGCCTTTACTAATGTATAGCCTTACCTTGTAAACAAAGTATGGGGCTTTTACGTCATCATCCCAGATCTTGCCACTAACTGACCTGGACAGTTGCCGCATGATATCTTTGTATGGGAGTCGACGTGCAATTTTACTACTGCAAGGAGCCCCTCTGTAAGGTCTGCCTATTAGTTCACAGTTACCAGCCTGAAAAGTATAAAAGAATTGAAAAAATAGTACTTATGAACAAAGTTATTTCACTAACTCCAAAGATACAGTAACAACATTGCTGATCTCTCAATAAAAAGACACTTGAGGGATAATTAGCACACAAGATTTAATTGAAACTTCCAAAATTAAGACTGGCAGATTTTTGTTTTGTAAGAGTAACAGAGGTTCCATTTTAACTGTGCTCATTGGCACACCTTTGTTGGTCAGGGCAACGTGTACATGTTACAACTGTACAAGATGTTCGTGAGAACAGAGGGACCTTGCAGTACAAGTCCATAGATCTTTGAAGTGGCAAACAGGTATATAACCATAGTTAGGAAGGCATATAAGATACTGGCCCTCAATGTTGTGGGCATTGAATAGAGAAGTAGGGTGGTTATGCTCCGACTTTATAAAACCTTGGTCAGACCTCAACTGCAGGACTGCGTGCAGTTCTGGTCACCACATTGTAGGAAGGATTGCTACGAGCCAGGTTGCTATTTGATGACTGTCCCTTTAAGGCACCTGGACAGTAGAGTAGTTGTGTGTGTGTGTGTGTGTGTGTGTGTGTGTGTGTGTGTGTGTGTGTGTGTGTGTGTGTGTGTGTGTGTGTGTGTGTGTGATCTCCAAGACGGCAGGAATAATTGGAGCATGCTGGCTGTTTTGCACAGAGAGTCAAAGAGAGAGGGAGAGAGAGAGAGAGAGTCAGAGAGAGAGACAGTCGAAGAGAGAGAGAGAGAGAGAGAGAGAGAGAGACTGACTGACTGACTGCTGGTCTCTGTATCGATGGATGAGGAACAATAGCTGTGTCTGTCACTACAATCCATGTCTGGATTTTTGGAGCAATCAAGTGGAGTCCACTTTGTCGTTAACCTGTAGTGGGAACCAGGTATTTCTGTGGGCGGCCACATATTGAATGTCTTTGGGGTGGCAGATACTTCGAAACAAAGCAGTGGAGATCTTCAGAGATTGAGGCATCGTATGGATTTCATCATGCAACATGTGGATTTCGTAATTTCTCTCTACATTTTCTCTTCAGTCAACGGTGGTTTTGCAAAAGCCTTTGCTCACGTTTCACCTTATGACTCACTGAACTGAACTTTAAGAACTATTCCTGGACTTGGGGTTTGGGAATTTGCCACACACACACTTTGAGTTTAGTTTTGGGGTTAACGTTTAATATCTAACGTCTTCATTTTTACTTTTCTTATTACTACAAGTAGTTATTAATAAAATAGTTTCTAACACTTATACATGGCTCGGTGTGTTTTTATTGTTGCTGGTACATAACAGGATGTGATGGTGCAGAGGAGATTCACCAAGATGTTGCCTGGGATGGAGCAGTTCAGTTATAAGGAGGGTCTGTAGAGGCTGGGTCCGTTCTCCCTGGACTGGAAGGGGCTTAAGAGGGGACATGACTGAGGTATATAAAATTAAGAGGGGTGTAGATAGGGTAGACTGCAGAAAACCTTTCCCTTTAGGTAGATAAAACTACAGAATTAGGGTAAGGGGGAAGAGACTCAGAGGGATCTGACGGGGGCCTTCTTCACCCAGAGAGTGGGGAGTACCTGGAATGTACCGCAGAGAGTAGTTGAAGCTGGGGCATATGACGGTATTTAAGAAGTGTCCTGATAAACATTCAAATCACTTCGGGATAGAAGACTATGGACCAAGTGCTTGGTGATGGGATTAATATGGAAAGGTGCCACTGGTCAACAAGTAAGAGTTGGGCCGAATGGTCTGTCTTCATGCTGTGCGATTTCTATGATTCCAAAATTCAACTTGAATTTGAAGGCCGGTGCCTCATTTTCCAATTGAACCTACTAGATGCCTGCAAACTTGTTCCTCTGGTAATTTCGTATAGACCTTTTATTCCTATTGCTTCTTCCTTGCACTGTGCACTACCACCTCGAATCTCTCTTGCTTTGTGTCCTGTTAAAGAACTTTGCTTTCATTGTTTCCCTCTGACCCTTATGTACTTTACAACTTGTTTTATCTGTAACTATTCGCCATTGTCATGAATGCTCATCAATCTAAAACATGAATTCTATGGCTCTCCCTCTGTCCACAGACTGCCTGATACACTCAGGATTTCTCCAATTTTTGCTACTATTTCAGAGTTCAAGCATCCATAGTATAGTGTACCCCAACCTTATGGCAATTCACTGCTTCAAAAGGGCAGAAATCATACCGGTGCCCAAGAAGAGCAGGGTGAGCTGCCTCAATGACTATTGCCCGGTAGCACTCACATCTACCATAATGAGGTGCTTCGAGGGATTGGCCATGGCTAGAATTAACTCCTGCCTGCAATTCACCTCCTGCCACCACAGGTCTACAGCAGATGCAATCTCACTGGCTCTCCACTCTGCTTTGGAACACCTAGACAATTGCAAAACGTACGTCAGGTTGCTGTTTATTGATTACAGCTCGGCGTTCAACACCATCAATCCCTCAGTACTAATCAACAAGCTTCAAAACCTGGGCCTCTGTACCTCCCTCTGCGACTGGATCCTCGATTTCTTTATCGGGAGACCACAGTCAGTGTGGATCGGTAGTAACATCTCCTCATCACTGACAGTCAACACCAGCACACCTCAAGGATGTGTTCTCAGCCCACTGCTCTACTGTCTCTATACTCGTGACTGTGTGGCTAGGTATAGCTCAAACGCCATCTATAAATTCACTGATGACACTACAGTTGGCAGAATCTCAGATGGCAATGAGGAGGTGTGCAGGAGTGAGATAGATCGGCTGGTTGAGTGGTGTCACAACAACCACCTCGCACTCAATGTCAGCAACACCAAGGAATTGATTGTGGACTTCAGGAAGGGGAAGTGAGGAGAACACACACCAGTCCTCACTGAGGGTTCAGCAGTGGAAAGGGTGAACAGCTTCAAGTTCCTGGGCATCAACACCTCCGAGGATCTATTCTGGGCCCAACACATTGATGCAATCATGAAGAAGGCACGCCAGCAGCTCGACTTCGTTAGGAGTTTGTGGAAATTTGGTATGTCACCAAACACTATTACAAATTTCTGCAGGTGTACGGTGGAGAGCATTCTGACTGGTTGCATCATCGCCAGGTATGGGGGCTCCAATGCACAGGATCACAAGAAGCTGCAGAGGGTTGTAGACTCAGCCAGCTCCATCACGGCACAACTCTCCCCACCATCTTCTAGAGCTGGTGCCTCAGGAAGGCAGCATCCATCATTAAGGACCCTCACCATCTGCGACATGCCCTCTTCTCGTTACTACCATCGGGGAGGAGGTACAGGAGCCTGAAGACCCACACTCAATGTTTCAGGAACAGCTTCTTCCCCTCCGCCATCAGATTTCTGAACGGTCCATGAACCCATGAACACTACCTCATTATTCCTTTTCTTTGCAATATTTATTTTTGTAATTTATAGATTTTTATGTCTTTGCACTGTACTGCTGCCACAAAACCACATATTTCATGTCACATGTCAGTGATAGTAAACCTCATTCTGATTCTGAATTTGGATTATGGAAATACGCCCTTATAGAATTCACAAATCACAACCCAAAAATCTGAGATACAGAATAAAATTCACTCTCAAGAAATTTATCTGAAAAAAAAAGTAAATAAATGAACACAACATTTATTTTTTTAGAGCCATAGAGTCATACAGCATGGAAATAGGCCCTTCAGCCCAACTCGTCCATGCCGACTGTAATGCCCAGCGAGCTAGTCCCATCTGCCCGTGTTTGGCCCATAGCCCTCTAAACCTCTGCTACCCATGGACTTACCTAGATGGCTTTTAAATGTTGCTGATGTGTTCGCCTCAACCACTATTTCTGGCAGCTCATTCCAAATACGCACCACCCTTTGCGTGAAGAAGCTGCCCCTGATGTCCCTTTTAAATCTCTCGCCTCTGATCTTAAACATATGTCCTCTTGTTTTTAGCACCCCCTCCCTGGGAAAAAGACTGTGTGCTTTCACCCTGTCCATGCCCCTCATGATCTTATACACCTCTGTCAGGTCACCCCTCAATCCCCTACGTTCCAGGGAATAAAGTCCTGGTCTACACAACCTCTCCTTGTAACTCAGGACCCCAAGTCCAGGCAACATCTTGGTAAATATTTTCTGTACTCTTTCTAGTTTAATAACATCTTTCCTATAGCAAGGTGACCAAAACTGTACACAGTGCTCCAAGTGTAGCCTCTCCAACGTCTTGTATAACTGCAATTTGAAGTCCCAACTCCTATACTCAATGTCCTGACTAATGAAGGCCAGCATGCCGAACGCCTTCTTCACCACCCTATCTCCCTGTGATGCCACTTTCAGCGAACTATGCACTTGTTTTTTGATGCATACACAGATGATGTGGCTTCACATGACAGAAAATTGCAATATGGACTGTTTTCTAGGAATGCAAACCCTCCTCCCCGCTCCCCCATGAGACAGGGGTCCCCTGTATAACTCTATGTTTCATAGCACAAGAAATCTAGTCTCCAGTAAAAGAAATGAATGGGACAGTTTGTAAAGCAATAAAATTACAAGTTACACAATAAAGTAACAAGCCGATTACCCAAGTTATCTAAATAACTCGGGTAACTGAAAGCCAGTTTAAGCTCAGCAACGTTACCTCAAGAAACCGTTTACAAGGATAGTTAAAACCATACCACGGAACTCCCATCACAATCTTTCTGGAATCGATACCCAGTTTGATATAAGCTGAGATACCTGAATGGACAAACAAAAGTGAGATTAGTAATGATACAGGGCATGTAGGCCTGTAGAGCTGGTCATTGACTTCAGGAAGTGGGACACTGCACATGCTCCTGTTTACATCAATGGTGCTGAGGTCAAGAGGGTTGAGAGCTTTAAATTCCTGGGAGTGAACATCACTAAAAGTCTGTCCTGGTCCAACCATATAGATGCTACGGCCAAGAAAGCTCACCAGTGCCTCTATTTCCTCAGGAGGCTAAAGAAATTTGGCATGTCCCCGTCGACCGTCACTAACTTTTATCGGTGCACCATAGAAATCATCCTATCTGGATGCATCACGACTTGGTATGGCAACTGCTCTGCCTGTAACCACAAGGAACTTCAAAGAGTTGTGGACACAGCTCAGCATGTCACAGAAACCAGCCACCCCTCCATGGACTCTGTCTACACTTGCCACTGCCTCAGTAAAGCAGTCAACATAATCAAAGACCCCACCCACCCTGAACATTCTCTCTTCTCTCCCATCCCATTGGGCAGAAGATACAAAAGCCTGAAAGCACATACCACCAGGCTCAAGGACAGCTTCTATCCCACTGTTATAAGACTATTGAACGGTCCCTAGTACGATAAGATGGACCCTTGACCTCACATTCTACCTCATTGTGACCTTGCATTGTCTGCCTGCACTGCACTTTCTCTGTAACTGTAACACTTTATTCTGCATTCTGTTATTGTTTTCCCTTGTACGACCTCAATGCACTGTGATTTGATCTGTACGATCGGTATGCAAGACAAGTTTTTCACTGTACCTCGGTACAAGTGACAATAACAAACCAGTTTACCAATTTACCTGTTACCGACGGTATTATTGTACCTACCTGATATAGTCTGATAAAAGGGAGCACTCGCTTTTGCTCTGCAGTCTGTCCACATTTGTTTCTGCATGTCAAAGGACATTACGATTAAGGAGTCACAGGAGTTTGCAATTTCTGAATAGTCATGACATTGGCCATTGATGCAATCTGGTGACCACGGCACGTTAAATGTGACCTAAGGGTGAAACAGTAACAAAATATTTATCCTTATGCTTCCTGTGTTAGTTAGAGGAATGTTATGTGCACTCACTGTTCATCCATGGTTCATGGGAGCTGTGAATTGAACGGTTAAGGCGTCCTGAAAGAAAAACAGCAGAAGTTGGAAATATTCAGTAGTTCAGGAGCATCACTGGAGAGACAAACAGCATCCATGCTTCGACCAACCTTCATGGCCGTATAAGATAAGATATTTATTTATTAGTCACATGTACGTCGAAACACACAGTGAAATGCGTCTTTTTGCGTTACTAAGAATGTGCTGGGGGCAGCCCACAAGTGTCACCACGCTTCTGGCGCCAACATAGCATGCCCACAACTTCCTAACCCGTACGTCTTTGAAATGTGGGAGGAAACCGGAGCACCCGGAGGAAACCCACGCAGACACAGGGAGAATGTACAAACTCCTTACAGACAGCGGCCGGAATTGAACCCAGGTCGCTGGCGCTGTAAAGAAATAGAAAGTGATATATATTAGGAAAAATGGGCCATTAATTAATAGGATTCAAGGTTGTCAAAACATTAACCAGGTGCAATTCCATACTTTTCACCTCCAATTATTATGTGCCCTCCAAAGGCCATCACGTTGAAACATTCCCCAAAGTGCTGAGCACACACCAGGTCCTCGTCAATGTGACACAGCTTTTTCTCATTCATTCAAGGGATGTGGCTCCGCAGGCTGAGCCAGCATTTCACTGCCCATCCCTTGTTGCCCTTGAGAAGGTGGTGGTGAGCTGTCTTCTTGAACTGCTGCAGTCCTGGAGGTGTGGGTATGGATGCAAAGCGAAACGTTGACTGCTGACGAGCTATTTGACAGAGTTCAGGTGAAGATGAGAGGGCAGACACCAACTGGTGTTCTTGTCTAACATGTGCACTTTTGTATTACAACAGGAGATATCTGCAGAGCAATCCAATGGTTCATTTGAGCTTGGTAGCTCCAAAGGTAAATAACATGCTCCAACATCCCAGTTAACATCTGATGACTCCACATTGAACCCAGCTGGGATCTAGAAATCCTTTTATGTAACACAACTTTGTTATCCATTTCACACAGGAATGTAACCAGATGCTGATCCCATCAACTCCCCCCAGATTCTACCCCTCACCGACACACAAGGGGCAATTTACAGTGGACAATTAACCCGCTGACCTGCACGTCTCTTGGATGTGGGAGGAAACCCACGCACTTACAAGGAGAACATGCAAACTCCACACGGACAGCAGCTGAGGTCAGGGCTGAACCTGGGTCGCTGGAGCTTTGAGGGAGCAGCTCTACCCGCTGTGCCACTGAGCTCCTTTTTGGGTCCAATTTGTCTTTATTTTTTGGCAACCTTGCCACGTTTGACTTTGGCAAAAACCCTTCTAAACCAAATGTCTCCAACAGCCCTGTCCTTATCAATCCTGCTTGTTACTTTCTCAAACAACTACATCAGGTCAGAGATGACCTTCACAAGATAAATCCATGACGACGGTGCTTGATACATCTGTGCCTTTCTAAATGAAGGTTTTTACTGTCCTTCAGAATTGATTCCAATAATTTGCCTACCACTGACGTCAAACTACTGGCCTGCAATTAAAAACAGAAAATGCTCAGACTGTATCAGTAGAGAAACATATCAAGTGGAGACACAAGATGATGCAATCTGGACCGGGAAACAAACTGCAGGAGGAACTCAGCAGATACCCCTTGCACCTACCCAGCTTCATTTGATAAAAGTAACTCCAGAAGTATAGCCCTTTTGTTGTGCTTTCTACATACTGGCTAAATGCATATTTACTGTAATTTAGGAAATGTGTGGCCTCTGTATGTTTTACACTGACTGAATCCCCCACTGGACTTGTTAGAAGTTTCCCTGCAGATTTTCTCTTCTACCTCAGTTGGGAATTTTGGAGGTTTAAGGATGTGCTCCCAATAATATGATTCCTCTTCATTAGCTCAACATATAGCCTCATTTGCTGATTCTACTAACACATGATCTCATAAGACCATAAGACATAGGAGAAGAATTAGGCCATTCAGCCCATCGAGTCTACTCTGCCATTCGATTGTGGCTGATTTATTTTTCCCTCTCAACCCCATTCTCCTGCCTTCTCCCCATAACCTTTGATGCCCTCACTAATCAAGAACCTATCAACCTCCGCTTTAAATGCACCCAATGACTTGGCCTCCACAGCTGTCTGTGGCAATGAATTCCACAGATTCACCACCCTCTGGATAAAGAAATTCCTCCTCATCTCTGTTCTAAAGGGACGTCCTTCTATTCTGAGGCTGTGCCCTCTGGTCCCAGACTCTCCCACTACCGGAAACATCCTCTCCACGTCCACTCTATCCAGGCCTTTCAATATTCGGTAGATTTCAATGAGATCCCCCCCTTATCCTTCTGAACTCCAGTGGGTACAGGCCCAGAACCATCAAACGCTCCTCATACGTTAACCCTTTCATTCCTGGGATCATTCTTGTAAACCTCCTCTGGACCCTCTCCAATGGCAGCACATCCTTCCTTAGATACGGGGCCCAAAACTGCTCACAATACTCCAGATGTGATCTGACCAATGCCTTATAAAGCCTCTGCATCTTCTAACTCTGATTGCCTACTTTAGTATTATTTGTACTCGCCCCTTTTTTATACTCTCTTCTACCTTGTCTGAAAGCTCTTTTACCTGGAACCTTAGGTTTCTGGTACAGTCCCTCTTTAAGCCATGTGTCAGTTACAGCTAAAATATCAAACTTCCATTGGTCTGCTAATACCTTCAGGTCATCTGCCTTGCCCATTGCACTCCTTGTGTTAAGCACCTAGCAAATTAGATTGGTTTTATGACAGGGAAATAGTGTCTGACAAATTTGCTTTGAGGATGCAAAAAAATAGGGTAGATAAAGGGGAACGAGTAGATATATTGTATTGAGATTTCCAGGAGGTAATTGAAAAGGTGTAGCATAAAAGGTTGCTGTACTAGATTTAGGGGTACTATATTGCCCCTATTTGCTACGATACACTATATACTACACACTCATGACTGCCAGATTCTGCTCTAACACATGAATTTTGATGCAGTTTATCATTTTCTTGTTATAAGTTGCAATCCTTCAGGATCAGTGTTTCATGGACTGCAAGCTGCAGGAGGTGGTCACTACAGACGAAAAGAGAGCAGGCAGGTAGTTCAGTAACCAGTACTCGGCTTTGAAGACACCAGAGACGTCAGATGCTGGAATCTGGAGCAACACACAATCTGCTGGAGGAACTCAGCGGGCCGAGCAGCACCTGTTGGTGGGGGGGGGGGGGGGGGGGGGGGGAGGAACTGGTGACAATTTGGGTCGAAACCCTGCAGCAGGACTGAAAGTGGAGAGGCAAGGTGGCAAGTATAAAGAGAAGGAGGGGGAATCGTTCATCCATTTCCCTCCATAGATGCTGCTTGACCCACCGAATTCCTCCGACGGTTGGTGTGTTGGAAAGGGGTGGTGAGAAGGGAGCCAAAGGTGACTGGTGGACTGAGGAGGGGTGAAGGATGCCAGGCAGGGATGGAGTTGGGACGAAGCGGCAGGTGAATGACAGAGGGAGGCAGACAAAGAGAGAGAGAGAAAAAATACTGAGAGGTGGATGGAACAAGGTGGGGTGAGGGGAGGTGAAGGTGGGAGACGGCTGCTGGAGGGAGATGAGCAGGAACACAAGGGGCTGCCAGAGCTGGACTCTGATAAGTAAAGGTGGTGAGAATGGGAACCATTAGGGGAGAGGTGTATGGCAGGTGGAACCAGGACCAGGTGGGGGGATTCAGTAAGACATAGATCCTGTAGGAACTGCAGACAAGGCCAATGCCATAGCTGGGGAGATGGTGCAAGAAGGAGCACCATATTTTTGCAGCCTTGGGGTGGGCACTGGGAAAGGTGAGATCTGTCCAAGCTAAGTGGATTCCATCGCAACAAGACTGGGAACTAAAATTCTCATCACTGGGAACCAATGTCCTCATGACCACTTGAGCCTGTTCCACCATTCAATAAAACCATGCTCCTTCTCCTGCTCTCTCCATACTCGTTGAGTCTGATTTCCATGTCTACTTTGAATTAATTCAACAGCTCTTCTTCCACAGCTCTCTGAAGTAGAGAATTCCAAAGTGCTATAACAATCTCTGACAAAAAATTCGTCATCATCTGTCTTAAATGGGAGGTCACTTATTCTGGAAGTACACTTCCTCGTTCTAGGTACCCTCATTGGGGGAAATACTCAAGCATCCTCTCAATTGTCCTCGGAAAAACAGAAAATCTGTGGACAGAATTGGTTTGGCCACACTTAGCAGGTCAGGCAGAGTCTGTGGAGGGGGAAACAAAGTTAACGCTTCAGGTCAGAGACTCTTCATCAGAATGCTTCAAATCTTATATCTTTCGGTAAAATCACCTCTCATTCTTCTGAACTCCATAAGGTTTATATTCAACTGCTCAGCCACTATAGCTCTCTTTTTGTCTGTAGTGACCACCTCCTGCAGCTTGCAGTCCACAGAACACTGATCCTGATGGATCACAACTTATAACACTAACTTATAGCATCAAAATTCATGAGTTTAGTTTTCTTGACCAGGAAAATTTCATGTTCCTTCATAATTAAATACATTGTAAATCGCCTGAATCAATATTGGAAATTATACCTCTCTTACCTGGGATCCAGGTATGCTCCTTTGAAAAACTTTTTTGACTTTGGCAACCAATTTGGGCATTGCAAAATAATCATTCGACCTGTTTGCAACAACTGCATCTAGTGCCAAACTGATTCCGTCCATAAACTGTCTTTTTACCAACTGCACTTTATTACTGATCCAAGAAGCTTGATTCTGTTGGTTTTGCAGCAGTCTCAATGGCATGTCTGCTGTTGGAAGAGAAGAGCAGCTTATTTCGTGTAGCTGTATTCACAAAGCACTAAAACAGCCCAAAACTGTTGGATAGTTTATAAACCTGGATAGAATTTTCAATTGCACATTCCCTTTCCCATTCCCAGTCAGTCCTTCTGTGTTTCGTATCCATTCACAGTGGGGGAACATCTGGGGAATAGTAATCATAAGTCTAGAATAGCAATGGAGAAGGGTATAGATCACTCTATGGTAAAGCCATTAATTTGTAAAGAGCCAAAAACAATGTGGAGACAACAGCTCTGATGTAGGTAAACTGAAATCAAGGTTTCAGTAATCAAACAATGGAAGGCCTTTAAAGGGGAGATGTTTCAGCTATAATGTTGTGGAGGCAGATACAATAGTGGTGTTTAAGAGGCTCTTAGATAGGCACTTGAGTGTGCAGAGAATGGAGGATATGGATATTGTGCAGGCAGAAGGAATTAGGTGTCATTAGCTTAATTAGTTCAGCACAACATCATGGGCCAAAGGGCCTGTTCCAGTGCTTTAAGGTCCTATGTTCCATGCAGTCGAGGTGTATTCCCATGAAGAGAAGGGTAGAGAAATTAAATCTGCGGCTAGATGGACTAAAAAAGTAGAGAGTTGAAGAAAGAGTATACAACGGTTGCCAAGTTGTTGACACAAATGATTACAGGAAGTTGAGAGGGAAAGTAAAAGGAGAAGTGAGAGGGGAAGCAGCAGAGGCAAAGGCTGACAACAAACATCAAGGGAATCCAAAAATATCCTACAGGCATCTGAAGAGGCAAAGGTTTGTAAGGATTAGTGGAGCCAGTCAAAAACCAACAACGTTCATGGACACAGAGGGTAAATTGGTAAATTGTCCCATGTACCGAGGTCCAGTGAAAAACTTTGTTTTGCATGCCATCCATACAGATCAATTCATCACATCAGTGCATTGAGGTAGTACAAGGGAAAACAGTAACATAATGCAGAATAAAGTACTGTGAAAATCTTGTCTTGCATACCATCCACACACAGTTTATTGAGGTAGTAGGTAAAAACAATACAGAATGCAGAATAAAGTGTCACAGCTACAGAGAAAGTGCAGTGCAGGCAGACAATAAGGTGCAAGGGTCACAACGAGGCAGATTGTGAGATCAAGAGTCCATCTTATCATACCAGGGGACCGTTCAATAGTCTTATAACTGCAGGATAGAAGCTGTCCTTGAGCCTGGTGGTACGTGTTTTCAGGATTTTCTATCTTCTGCCCGATGGGAGGGGGGAGAAGAGGGAATGTCTGGGGTGGGTGGGGTCTTTGATTATGCTGGCTGCTTTACCGAAGCAGCGAGAAATGTGGACAGAGTCCATGGAGGGGAGGCTGGTGTCTGTGATGTGCTGAGCTGTGTCCACAACTCTCTGCAGTTTCTTGTGGTCACGGGCAGAGCAGTTGCCATACCAAGCCATGAGGCATCTGTAGAGGATGCTTTCTATGGTACAGCAATAAAAATTGGTGAGGGTCAATGGGGACATAACAAAGCAGAGGCAGCAGTGAGCTTTCTTGGCCGTGGTGTCTACATGGTTGGACCAGAACAGTCTATTGGTGATGTTTACTCCTAGAAACTTGAAGCTCTCAACCCTCTCGACTTCATCACTGTTGATGTTAACAGGAGCGTGTGCACCACCCCCTCTTCCTGAAGTCAATGACCAGCTCTTTTGTTTAGCTGACATTGAGGGAAAGGTTGTTGTCATGACACCATGTTACTAGGCATGGTTGAGGTACTAAATGAATAATTTGCAAAACCATTAACCAAGGAATTAGAGGTTGCTAGGGTCTCAGCAACAGATGATATCATTGAGATTCTAGATGGACTAAAAGTTAAGAAAGAGGAAACACAAGAGATTCTGCAGATGCTGGAATCTGGAGCAATACGCGCAAAATGCTGGAGCAGGTCAGGCAGCATCTATGGAGGGAAATGAACAGTCGACGTTTCGGGCTGAGACCCTTCATCAGGAAGTGCTAGAAAAGATTGCTGCATTCAAAGTTGATAAATCATCCACTCCGGATGGGATGCATTGAGGTTGCTGAGGAAATTAGCACGGATGGAGGATGAGCTAACCAATGGAAAATGTGAAATTTGGGATGAATCGATCGCTTCCAAGTTTGCACTCTGTAACAAGTAAACTGCCATGGAGATCAGGACTGTGCCTCATCTACTTACAGTCAGGGACTTAGATAAAAGGACTGGGTGCATCTTAGCCAAAACTGCTGATACAGTGAAACTCCAAAAATCTGGTTGTTCAGAAATCCAGATGGTTTGGCATAGGACTCACTCACTGGTTCTGTACACTCACGAGGTCACCATGTATGAGTGGGAGTGCAGGTCAGGTGTACAGTAGGGGTTGGGAACACTGATGGTCTAGAATGTGGGCCAATTATGTACAACCGGAGCAGACAAGCTGAAATTTCCAAACTATAACCCACCGGGCTCTATATCCTACTCCCTTTCAAACTCCCCGAGCTTGCTGGCAAATGTATTATGCCTCAGTGTAACAGGTACTAGAAGTGAAATAATACTTTGGGATAATATCTAACGTTGTAGTCTGGAAAATCTGCTGTCTAGCACCAGTCTAAGTCCCAGAGGGATTTACTGGATTTTTGGGAAGTTAGTTGGGAAACAACTGAGGAGTAATGTAAAGTCTGCAAAGGGATATAAGCAAGTTACGTTAGCAGGCAAAAATAGGGCAGATAGAGCTTAGTAGGAAATTGTTCGGAAACTATTCATTTTTGTCGGGAAGATAAGATATCTTTATTAGTCACGTACATCGAAACACACAGTGAAATGCATATTTTGCGTAGAGTGTTCTGGGGGCAGCCCGCAAGTGTCGTCACACTTCCGGCGCCAACATAGCATGCCCACAACTTCCTAACCTGTACGTCTTTGGAATGTTGGACGAAACCGGAGCACCCGGAGGAAACCCACGCAGACATGGGGAAAACGTACAAGCTTCTTAAAGACAGCGGCCGGAATTGAACCCAGATTGCTGGCGCTGTAATAGCATTACGCTAACTGCTACACTACCATGTGTTTAAAAGGACAGACTGCAGAACACTGTGCAGAGGAACCTGGAGCAACACACAAAGCACTGGAGGAACTCAGCAGGTCGGGCAGCATCTGTGGAGGGAAATGGACAGTTGACATTTCAGGATGAGACCCTTCATCTGGACTGGTCTAGTTGTCCTCGGACACTTAAGCATGTAGCCTCCAGGAAAGTAAGTTATTGACAGGCAAATGAATGCTGGCCCTAAATACAAGAATGACGGTAAGGGTTTTGCTCCAACTTTACCAAACTTTAGTGAGACCATGCCTGAAGTATTGTGTACAGTTTTGTCTCCCTATGTAAGAAAGATTAGGGTTATACTTGCATGGGAGGTGCCTGAGACAAAGTATGTCAGGTTGATTCCTCAGATGAAAGGTTTGACTTTCAATGGAAAAGGTTGGGCCCTTATGCATTGGAATATAGAAGAATAAGAGGTGATCTCTTACTCTGAGGCATGGCAAGGTAAGTATGTAAGTGATATTTCCCATAGTGGGAGAATGCAGAATCAGGTGCCATCGTTCCAAAGTAAGGAGTTATCCATTTAAGACACATATTTCTCTTCTGAGGGTTGTTAATTTTTGGAATTCTGTGTCTGAGAGAGCTCAGAGGCCTTGTTACTGAATATATTCGGGGCCAAGACACATTTTTGGACTGTGAGGGAGTTGAGGGAATGGGCAGGAAAATAGGATTGAGGCCAGGCTCAGATCAACTACGATCGAACAATAGCAAAGTAGGCTCAAGGGTTCAAATAGTTTGCTGCTGCTCCTACTTTTTATGTGTTGATGTATTAATATGAATATGTATTTTGATGTACACCAGGCTCAAGGACAGCTTCTATCCCGCTGTTATAAAACTCTTGTATGGACCTCTTGTAGAATAAAGATGAAATCCTGACTTCACAATCTACCTCATCATAGCCTTGCACCTTATTGTCTGCCTGCACTGCACTTTCTCTGTAACTGTAACAATATATTCTGCATTCTGTTATTATTTGTGTTTTGTACTACCTCAGTAAACTTATGTATGGAATGATCTGTCTGGATGGCATGTAGACAAAGCCTTTCACTGCACCTTGGTACAGGTAACAATAATAAAACAATTACCAATTAATCTTCTTACTGTGTCGTCGGTGTCCATTATAAATGGACATAAAACGTGACTGCTTTGAGACAGTGGACTGGTCCATGTTCAAAGGCTCAGCTGCCAGCCTTGATGAGTATGCCACCACCATCACAGACTTCATCAGCAAGTGTGTTGAGGACCGTGTACCAAAGAGGACAATACAGGTGTTCCCAAACAGGAAACCATGGGTGAACCGGGAGATCCACTCCCTACTGAAGTCGAGGACTGCTGCACACAGATCTAGTGATCCTGATTTGTACAAGGCAATACCGACTCAAAATAGAGTCCCAGACCAGCCATCAGTTATGGTAGGGCTTACATGCCATAACAGGCTACAAGACGAAGTCGGGCTGCATAGTTAACAACAGCGCATCCCTTCAGGATGAACTTAACACATTCTATGCACATTTTGAACAGAAGGGAAGTGGATTGTCAGCATCCACTCTGACAGCCTCCAATGCAACTGAACCCGTGGTCACCATTGGGGACGTAAGATCAGTCTTCCAGAGAGTGAACACGAGGAAAGCACCTGGCCCAGATGGTGTCCCCAGCCGTGTGCTCAGATCTTGTGCTGATCAGCTGGCAGAAGTATTTGAAGACATATTTAACCTCTCCCTGCTTCAATCTCAGATTCTCACCCGTTTTAAGAAGACCACTATCATCCCAGTACCGAAGAAAAGCAAGGTAACATGCCTCACTGACTAAAGACCAGTGGCTCTGACATCCACCATCATGAAGTGCTTTGAGAGGTTGGTCATGGCACACATCAACTCCAGCCTCCCAGACAATCTCGACCCACTGAAATTTGCCTATCACCGAAACAGGTCTACAGCGGATGCCATCTCCCTGGCCCTACACTCAGCTCTGGAGCATCTGGACAGTAAAGACACCTACGTTAGACTACTGTTTATTGACTACAGCTCTGCCTTCAATACAATAATCCCAGCAAACTTGTCACCAAACTTCGAGACCTAGGACTCAACACCTCCCTCTGTAACTGGAGCCTTGACTTTCTGACCAACAGTCTGCAATCAGTGAGGATAGGCAGCACTACCTCCGACACGATTATTCTCAACACTGGTGCTCCACAAGGCTGTGTCCTCAGCCCTCTACTCTACTCCCTATACACTCGCGACTGTGTGGCCAGATTCTGCTCTAACTCCATCTACAAGTTTGCAGATGATACCACCGTTGTAGACCGTATCTCAAACAGCGATGAGTCGGAGTACAGGAAGGAGATAGAGAGCTTAGTGACATGGTGTCATGACAACAACCTTTCCCTCAATGTCAACAAAACAAAAGAGCTGGTCATTGACTTCAGGAAAGGGAGTGGTGTACATGCACCTGTCTACATTGACAGTGCTGAGGTTGAGAGGGTTGAGAGCTTCAAGTTCCTGGGAGTGAACATAACCAACAGCCTGTCCTGGTCAAATCACATAGATGCCACAGCCAAGAAAGCTCACTACCGCCTCTATTTCCTCAGGAGGCTAAAGAAATTCGGTTTTTCCCCTTTGACTCTCACCAACTTTTATCAATGCACCATAGAAAGCATCCTATCTGGATCTGGTACGGCAACTGCTCTGCCCAGGACCGCAAGAAACTGCAGAGAGTTCTGGACACAGCCCAACATGTCACAGAAACCAGCTTCCCCTCCTTGGACTCTGTCTTTACCTCTTGCTGCCCTGGTGAAGCAGCCAGCATAATCAAAGACCCCACCCACCCGGGTCATTCTCTCTTCTCACCTCTTCCATCAGGTAGAAGATACAGGAACCTGAGGGCACATACCACAAGGCTTATGGACAGCTTCTACCCCACTGTGATAAGACTATTGAACGGTTCCCTTATACGACGAGATGGACTCTGACCTCACGATCTACCTTGTTATGACTTTGCACCTTATTGCACTGCACTTTCTCTGTAGCTGTGACACTTTACTCTGTACTGTTACTGTTTTTACCTGTACTACATCAATGCACTCTGTACTAACTCAATGTAACTGCACTGTGTAATGAATTGACCTGTACGATCGGTATGCAAGACAAGTTTTTGACTGTACCTCGGTACACATGACAATAATAAACCAATACCAAGCGTGGGCAGAGGAATTTACAAATGAGAGTTTAAATAATGAGTGTGCAAATGAAATATTTGTAATATCTGTGTGTAACACAGAGTCACTTGCAAAGGTTGTATTTAAGCTGCAGAATAATTTAAGAAATATCAGTGATACAGAATTACATGGAATTTACAGCACAATAACTGGGCATTTAACTCATCAGTGCATGTTTGTGTCTACACTCTACTTGTGCCTGAGCAGCACATTCTTGGACACCCGTTCCATTACTTAGTTTGAAATAATCTCGCTTGCATTAGACAACACAAGAACATTTGATTCTTCTGCAGTGAAATCAGTTACCATACTGGACAACGCGAGTGTCATGTGCGTGAGCATGACACAAAAGATCAGGGTCATATCTTCCAGTGGCTATGACAGTCGTGACCTTTGACCAATCGTAATGCTTCCAGTCAGATCCTCCAGCATCAAAGACAATGACCTAGAAAAAAAATGGTAAATTGGTTTAATATTGTCACATGGCCTGAGGTACAGTGAGAAAGTTTGTTTTGCATGCCATCCATACAGATCATTTCATTACAGCAGTGCATTGAGGTAGTACAAGGGAAAACAATAACAGAATGCAGAATAAAGTGTCACAGTTACAGTGAAAGTGCAGTGCAGGCAGACAATAAGGTGCAAGGCCATAACGAGGTAGATTGTGAGGTCAGGAGTCCACCTTATCGTGCTAGGGGACTGTTCAAGAGCCTTATAACAGTGGAATAGAAGCTGTCCTTGAGCCCGGTGGTACGTGCTTTCAGGCTTTTGTGTCTTCTGCCCGATGGGAGGGGGGAGAAGAGAGAATGTCCGGGGTGGGTGGGGTTTTTGATTATGTTGGCTGCTTTACCAAGGCAGTGAGAAGTGTAGACAGAGTCCACGGGGGGGAGGCTGGTTTCCGTGATGTGCTGAGCTGTGTCCACACAGAGCAGTTGCTGTACCAAGCCATGATGCATCCGGACAGGATGTTTTCTGTGGTGCATTGACAAAAATTAGTGAGGGTCAAAGGCGACATGCCAAACTTCAAATAAAGCTGTCAATTGCGATAAAGGATATAAAACCACCATTTAAGAATATAGCATTTCACAATCAATATCATTTTTTCCTGAGCTCGTAGATAACGAAGTGTAGATTTGCTGGTTATATTGGTGGGACCTTTGTTGGCACCATGTTGCTCAGTAACAATACTCCAGATTACATGTTAACTCATCAGTACTTGTCATTTACCACAAGCGATCTCTTGATGATCTACCGTATGTAATGATTTGAGGTTTCATTCAGTTTAATTATGCCAGGTTCCCAGTTTTAAAATGACTATGTGTCAAATTAAATTCACATTTTATCACATGTAGTGCCAAGATCTTTAACTGGTATTTTGGGAATCAACATCTAATATTACCCAGAGCAACAAACAATCTGCTGGAGGAACTCAGCAGGTCGAGCAGCATCTGTGGGGGGAAAGGAACTGTCGACGTTTCGGGTCGAGACCTTGCATCCACCAGCATCTCACGTGTTGCTCCAGACTCCAGCATCTGCAGTCTCTTGTGTCTCCATTGTACTACTCCACTGCAAAATCTCTTCAAGTTACGCCAACTTTGTAGAGGTTTCCCCACCACCACCCCCAAGCAGATTGTTTGTTGCTCCAGATTTCAGCATCTACAGTCTCTTGTGTCTGATCATACCCTGTTGGAGATAGGCCACATATCATTGGAAAAACATCTTGATAATGCTGATAAATACCAATGCTGTACTTGGTATTTTCTGCTGGCTGTAATTATACCAGTATTAACACT
The DNA here is from genome assembly GCF_009764475.1 of Pristis pectinata. NCBI lineage: Eukaryota > Metazoa > Chordata > Chondrichthyes > Rhinopristiformes > Pristidae > Pristis > Pristis pectinata. The sequence continues at coordinate 3,500,450 of NC_067407.1, read as the reverse complement.
TTCGTATGGAGATTATAAACACAACTACCTAATAGGGCAGCTTTCTCTATTTATTGTGTTGAACCAGCTCCAGAAATACACAATATCCTTGGTCAGTACATATACAGAGAAATAAACAAGGAACTCATTTAGTTTCCTCTTGGCGAACAGGTAAACTTTGTTGTTTGAATCTTAACTGGATTTTTCTCTGCAACTTTGCAAGCTGATAAGAGGCATAGATCGAGTGGACAGTCAGTGACTCTTTCCCAGGACGACAATGGCTAACATGAGGGGACGTAATTTTAAGGTGATTGGAGGAAGGTATAAGGAGGATGTCAGGGAGTGGTGGGTGCGTGGAACACACTGCCGGCAGAGGTGGTGGGGGCAGATACATTAGGGACATTTAAGAGACTCTTAGATAGACACATGAATGATAGAAAAATAGGGGGCTGTGTGGGAGGGAAGGGTTAGATAGATCTTAGAGCAGGGTAAAATGTCGGCACAACATTGTGGGCGGAAGGGCCTGTACTGTGCTGTAGCGTTCTATGTTCTATGTTCTAACTGAGCAGAGAAACTTACAATCGTTGTTATCTGTTTCTCCTGAACCCTATTAGTGATAAATAATTACGGCATGACAATGGTTAACAGAGCTAAGATCCTCATAAATGGATTATTTCCTTCAATTATAAAAAATCAGGCATCTACTGGTTTCAACAAACAATCTGCTGGGGGAACTCAGCAGGTCGAGTAGCACCTGTAGGAGGAAAGGAATTGTCGACGTTTCGGGTTGAAACCCTGCATCAGGTCCTTGAAACATCAACAATTCCTTTCCCCTCACAGATGCTGCTCAACCCTGAGCTCCTCCAGCAGATTGTTTGTTACTCCAGGTTCCAGCGTCTGCAGACTCTTGTGTCTCCAATCTACTGGCTTCAACCTACTGTTTTCTTATCTTAAAACTAACTTGAGTAATTTTTTAATATATATTACGGGGAATTAAACCACAGTATCAGTTAACTTCTATCTGGCAAAATAATCCCAAAATGAGCTAATTCTAACCATTTCTTTGATAGAATTGAACCAGTATTTCAATTACAAAAAGATGAAACCAACTCTTTATTCTGTGTGTATATGTACACAACAAGAGGCATGTCTTAGACCATCCATCTAATGTACACGACAGGAAATAGTCTGAGGAAAAGAAGGAATCTCTCCCCAAAACACCATTCTAAATGTTACTGTTCAATACACTTCAAGGGACAAGTTCAGGCAAACTAGTTCTTTGAACAAGGGGATTCAATGGGCTGTAAACACTCACCTCAACTTGGAATTGAATTGCTGGGGCAAGAACTCGGCAGAGAGTTGGATCTTTACATCTACACGCAGTGGGTCCAGTCAGGTGAATGCTGCTGGGAGACCATGCAAAACAGGCCAGAGTTAACATCAGTACCAAACTCCAATGCATCCTCTCAAAGATGAAGATCCATCAAACGCAACAAGATTATTTATTTATAGTGGCCTCCACGTGACTGATGATAACTCCTCCTGGGTCTCTCTCTTTCTCGGTGTATGTAGCAGTTTTGAAATGCTGACGCAAGGTTCATACCATCAAATGTAACTTTGTAGGGAGAGTTCTCTCCTGCCTATCTATCTTGGGCAACATTAACCCTTGATCCTCTTCAATGAGGCCAACAATCACTCTTCCCCCTTTGCCGGGGAAGACGTGCGATGTTCAACTTTGGGCTCAGCCTTCCTCCTGAACTTGGGCCAATGTTAATCCTTGAACTTACAGCTTCCCCTCCCCAGCTCCCCTCTAACCTGACCAACAATGATTGCTGATCCTCCATCCCTATATCCCGGGAAAATATTCATCTCTGTTATAACTCCCTGTCTCGTTCAACATTCATCCTCATGTCTTCTTTCTATCCATCGCCTCCTTTCTCTATTTTAATTCTGCTCCCTTTCTCTGCATCAGACAGGTGAGGTCACGTGATGGGGCACATTGACATTTTGCAGCCGGCTCCCAAGGGAACAAGAAAATATTCCCATTCCGACCTTTTAAAGCTGAAATCTGCAGCCACAGCTTTCCACTCTCTTTGTTCTGTAGTTCCCAGCATCTGGATATTTGACATCTTGTCTCAAGCTGCTGCACCCTCTCCAAAGCCTCCACACCCTTCCTGTAATGGGATGACCAGAACTGCACACAATACTCCAAGTGTGGCCTGACCAAAGGTTTATACAGTTGCAACATAACTTGCCAATTTTTATACTCAGTGCCCCAACCAATGAAGGCAAGTGTTCTACACGCTTTAACACTCTATCCACCATCGATTGTGTCCACATTCAGGGAAGTCCAAGATCCCTCTGTACATCGATGCTCCTAAGTGTCCTGCCATTTACTGTGTACATTCCTCTTATATTTGACCTCCCAAAGTGCAATACAACACACTTGTCCAGATTAAATTCCATCTGTCATTTCCCCACCGCACTTCCAACTGATTTATATCCTCCCGGATCCTTTGACAACCTTCACTATCCACAACTTCACCAATTTTTGTGTCGTCTGAAAACTTACTAACCAGACCACCTACATCGTTTGTATATATCACAAATAACAGATGTTCCAGTGGAATACTACTGGTTACGGACCTCCTGCTACAATAACATCCCTTCACCACTACCCTCTGAGTTCTACGACCAACCCAATTTTGTATCCATTGTACCAAATCACCATGGACCCCATGTTCCTTAATCTTCTGGACCAGCCTACCATGAAGGATGTTGTCAAATGCTTTCCTAAAGTCCATGTAGATAACATATACCTCCCTCCCCTCATCAATCATCTTTACCACCTCCTCAAATAACTCATTCAAGTTTGTGAGACAGGACTTCCCACCCCCCCCCCCCCAACACAAAGCCATACTGATGATCCTTAATAAGTCCATGCCTTTCCAAATGAAAGTAAATCCTCTTCCTCAGAACCTTCTCTAATTATTTTCCTACCACTGATGTGAGGCTCACTGGCCTATAATTTCCTGGATTATCCCTATTGCCCTTCTTAAACAGAGAAACAACATTGGCTATTCTCCAGTCTTCTGAAACCTCACCTCACCTGTGGCTAAAGGGATACAAAGATCTCTGTCAAGGCCCCGGCAATCTCCTGCCTTGCTTCCTTCAGTATTCTGGGATAGATTCCATCAGACTCCAGGGACTTATCCACCTTAATGTTCTTCAAGAGACCCAACACCTCTTCCCTCTTAATATCAACATGCGCTAGAATATCAACACACCCCTCCCTGATCTCACCATCATCCATGTCCTTCTCCTTGGTGAATACCAATGCAAAATGCTCATTTAGGACCTCACCCACTTTTTCTGGTTCCAAGCATGTATTCCCTCCTTTGTCCTTGAGTCGTCCTATCCTTTCCCTAACTACCCTCTCATTTTTAAAGTACGTATAAAATGTCTTGGGATTCTCTTTAATCCTACTGGCCAAATATATTTCATGGACACTTTAAGCCCTCGAATCAGGAGGGATGGTTTCTTGAGAAACAAAGGACTGCAGATGTAGGAATCTGGATGAAAAACACGATGATGCTGGAGGAACTCAGCAGGCCGGGCAGCATCCGTGGAGAAAAGCAGGCGGTCAACATTTCGGTTCAGGACCCTTCCTCAGGATGGTTTCTTTCCCGCTTTCATTATATCCCTCAAAGGCCTTGTCTGATATCAGTTTCCTAAACCTTATCTATGTTTCCTGTTGCTTTTTCACTGTAATTACAATATTACTTGTCATCCAAGTTTCTTGAACCTTGGCATTCCTGCCTTTCAGCTTCACAGGAATATGCTGGTCCTGACTTCTAACCAGCTGGCCAAACAACTCCCATATGTCAGCCGTGGACTTACCCAATAACTGATGCTCCCACTCTACTCTCCCTGTCTCCTGTCTAATACTGTTGCAATTAGCCTTCCCCCCAAGTTAGTACTTTCCCCCAAGGTCCACTCTTATCCTTATCCATGACTACCTTAAAATTTACAGAGTTACGATCACGAATGCTCTCCCACTGAAACTCCAGTCACCTGGCCAGGCTCATTTCCCAATACAAGGTCCAGTTATGGCCCCTTCCCTGGTTGGACTATCCACAGAGTGTGACAAGAAACCCTCCTGGATGCACCAAACAAATTCTGCCCCATCTAAGTGCTGGCACTAAGGGAGTCCCAGTCAATACTGGGGAAATTAAAGTCAACCACTACAACAATAGTTGTTTTACATCTTTCTGTACCTTTTATCGAAATGATAATGCTGGGAATACTCAGCTGGTCGGGCAGCACCTATGGGGAGACCAACAATCCGACGTAACCAAAACTGATAAAATATATAAAACAGGCACATTTAAATTTGCAGAAAAGGGGGACAATTATATACTTTTAAAAAAATACAAGAAGTGATATGACCTTTCTAGCCTGTTTCAAGTGGGAAATTTGAAGGAAGTTAGACCAATAGAATAACATTCAATTGTGACATTGAAGAGAGGTTTGGATAGGTCCATGGATGGGAGGGGTTTGGAGGGATATGATCCGGGTGCAGGTAGATGGGACTAGGCAGAAGATCAGGTCGGCATGGACTAGATGGGCCGAAGGACCTGTTTCTGTGCTGTAGTGCTCTATGACTCTAATAACTGATTTAAGATAGAGTCATACAGCATGGAAACAGACCCTTCCACCCAACTTGTCCATGCTGACCAAGATACCCATCTAAACTAGTGCCAATGGTCCAACGCTTAACGCAGATCCCTCTAAACCTTTCCCATCAACGTACACGTCCGAATGTCTTTTAAATGCTGTTATTGTGCCTGCCACCTCCATATATGTACCACCCTCAGTGTGAGAAAGTTGCCCCTCGGGTCCCCTTTGAATCTCTCCCCTCTCACCTTAAACCTGTGCCCTCTAGTTTTTGATTCCCTTTCCCTGGGAAAACAATGGTGTGCACTCACCCTGTCCGTGCCACACATGAAGGTTTAAATGTAAAAAACAGGAACCAAGCTATATTTAAAAATGTTGATGATGTAAGTAATAACGTAATATCCAAGTATCAACATTCACTGGCATTACATTGTGAAACTGGCTGCAACTCCTTCCATACGAACATGCGCAGTTAACTGTAGTCTGCAGGCGGTACCTCCCTAGTGTACACAGCCACTGCCTTCACCAGCATAACAAGCCGACAGAATAATCTTTCACAGTCCTTTCAATAGGTCCCAAAATCCTTTACAGCTGATGAAGCAATGTTGAAGTGTCGTAATACAGGAAACCTAGTCATGATTTTACACAGTGCAACCTCCCACAAGGAGTCATGTGATGATGCCTAGATAATTGTCTTACTGAAAGAGGGAAGGGACTTTTCCCTGATGTTCTTCAAAATAATGGGTCATTTTACGTTCACTAAAAACAGGATTTCTGATAGTGAAGTACACACACGGAAACCAGCCTCCCTTCCATAGACTCTGTTAACACTTCTCGCTGCCTCGGTAAAGCAGCCAGCATAATCAAAGACCCCACCCACCCCGGACATTCTCTCTTCTCCCCTTCCATCGGGCAGAAGATACAAAAGCCTGAAAGCACGTACCGCCAGGCTCAAGGACAGCTTGTAACTGTAACACTTTGTTCTGCATTCTGTTATTGTTTTCCCTTGTACTACCTCAAGGCACTGATGTGATGAAATGATCTGCATGGATGGCATGCAAAACAAAGTTTGTCACTGTAGCTTGGTATATGTGACAATAATAAATGAATAAACCCAGTGCCAGGGTGCAGTGGGAATGGCTCTGGAGTACATGAAAGCAGAATGAGAAGTTTACAACTAAGCCATAGCTGGTACACAAAGCTGTGGCAATTACTGCTCTAAACAGAAAGTCAGCTTCTCTTTTTGTGTTCATTTACAGCAAGTGTGTCTCAGTATTGGCAGTCCAGCTCATATCTCTCGAAGGTGGTACTGAGCTTGATTCAGTCCGCTCCTGGTGGTGAAGGTACTCTTGATGTTGTTGGGTAGGACATTCAAGGATTCAGAAGCTGCATTGAAGGAACAGCAAGTCAGGATAAGGTGCAGCTTGGAGGGAACCAGAAGCTGTCCCTCCTCCAGGTCATTCATCTATGTCGGTCCTCGGCCTCCTCCACTGCCAGGAGAATTCCAAGCACAAACTGGAGGAACAGCACCTCATTTTCCATCTTGGAACCTTGCAGCCTAACGGCATGAACATTGAATCCTGGAAGTGATATTTGTATATTGACAAGGAGGAAGTGATTAACTAATCTTGGTTCTTAGAAAATACAAGAGTCTGCTGCAGGAACTCAGCAGGCCGAGGTGTGTGTGTGTGTGTGTGTGTGTGTGTGTGTGTGTGTGTGTGTGTGTGTGTGTGTGTGTGTGTGTGTGTGTGTGTGTGTGTGTGTGTGTGGGGGGGGGGGGGGATAGGGGGAGAGAAATGGACTAGAACATAGAACAGTACAGCCTAGGCACAGGCCTTTCATCCCACAATGTTGTGCCGAACTAATTAGCAATCAAATGCCCAACTAAACTCGTCCCTTCTGCCTACACGATGTCCATACCCCTCCGCTCTCTGCACATCCATGTGCCTATCCAAGAGCCTCTTAAATGCCTCTATCATATCTGCCTCCACCACCACCCCTGGCAGCACATTCCAGGCACCACCACTCTCTGTGTAAAAAACCTGTCCCGCACATCTCCTTTGAACTTTCCCCCTCTCACCTTAAATGTATGTCCTCTAGTATTTGACATTTTGACCCTGGGAAAAAGATACCGGCTGTCTACTCTGTCTATGGCTCTCATAATCTTATAAACTACTATCAGGTCTCCCCTCAGCCTCCGCCACTCCAGAGAAAACAACCCAAGTGTGTCCAACCTCTCCTTATAGCTCATACCCTCAAAGCCAGGCGGCATCCTGGTAAACCTGTTCTGCACCCTCTCCAGAACCTCCATATCCTTCCTGTAGTGGGGCGACCAGAATTGAACGCAACATTCCAGATGCGGTCTAACCAGATTTCTATAAAGCTGCAGCATAACTTCCTGACCCTTGAACTCAATGTCTCGACATGCCATACCACCCTATCAACATGTGGAGCCACTTTCAGAGAGCTATGAACTTGGACCCCAAGATCCCTCTACTCATCAACAGTGTATTGTCTCTTTACATTTTATCTCCCAAGGTGCAACACTTCATATTTGGCCGGGTTGAACTCCATCTGCCATTTCTCCGCCCATATCTACAACTGATCTATATCCCGCTGTATCATTTGTCAGTCTTCTACACTATCCACACCACCACCAATCTTCATATTATCTGCAAACTTACTAACCAACCTGTGTACATTTTCATCCAGGTCATTTTTATACATCACAAACAGCAGAGGTCCCAGTACGGATCCCTGAGGAACACCACTAGTCACAGACCTCCAGCTAGAATAAGTCCCATCGACCACTGCCCTGTCTTCTACGGGCAAGCCAGTTCTGAATCCAAATGGCCAACTCACCATGGATCCCACACCTCTTCTGGGTGAGCGTCCCATGAGGGGCCTTGTCAAGCACCTTACTAAAATCCACGTAGACAACATCCACAGCTCCACCTTCATCAATCACCCTCGTCACATCAAAAAACTCAATCAAGTTAGTAAGGCACGACTTGCCCTGCACAAAGCTATGCTGACTGTCCCTAATTAGACCATGGTTTTCCAAATGCTCATAAATCCTATCCCTCAGAATCCTCTCCAGTAACTTCCCTACCGCTGACGTGAGACTCACCAGTCTATAGTTTCCAGGATTATCCCTGTTTCCCTTCTTGAACCATGGAACAACATTAGCTGCTTGCCAGTCCTCCGGGACCTCGCCTGTGGCTAGAGAGGACACAAGGTATTGGTCAAGGCTCCAGCAATCTCATCTCTTGCCTCTCTCAATAACCTGGGGTACATCCCTTCAGGCCCCGGGGACTTATCCACCTTAATGTTCTTTAAGAGACTGAACACTACCTCCTCCAGTATCTCGAAATACTCTAGTATATTGGCACACTCCACACTGATCTCCCTGTCCTCCACATCCTTCTCCTTGGTAAATACTGATGCAAAGTACTCATTTAGGACCTCACCCACATCCTCCGCCTCCAAACACATGTTCCCTCCTTTATCCTTATGTGGTCTGACCCTCTCACTAGTTATCCTCTTGCTCAATGTATGTATCAAATGCCTCGGGATCCTCTTTAATCCTAATTGCCAAAGACTTTTCATGGCCCCTCCTGGCTCTACTAATTCCCTTCTTGAGTTATTTTCTGGCTTCTTTATAATCCTCAAGGGCCTTGTTTGATTTTAGCTTCCTAAACCTCACAGATGCTTCCTTTTTCTTCTTGACTAAATTCACCTCTTCTCTCGTCATCCAAGGTTCCCTTCCCCTCCCATCCTTGTCCTTCCTTCTTACTGGAACATCCCTGTCCTGTACCCTGTGCAGTTGGTCTTTAAACACCCTCCACATGTCAGATGTGGACTTGCCCAAAAACAGCTGTTCCCAATTAACTCTCCCTAGTTCCTTCCTAATGCTCTCATAATTTGCCCTGCTCCAATCTAATACTCCCCTGCAAGGTCCATACTGATCCTTAAGAAACTGCAGAGAGTTGTGGACACAGCCCAGCGCATCACAGACACCAGCCTCCCCTCCTTGCACTCTGTCTTTACCTCTCATTGTCTTGGTGAAGCAGCCGGCATAATCAAAGACCCCACCCACCCAGGACATTCTCTCTTCTCTCCTCTTCCATTGGGTAGAAAATACAGGAGCCTGATGGCACGTACCACCATACTTAAGGACAGCTTCTACCCCACTGTAATTAAGACTATTGAACGGTTCCCTTATACAATGAGATGGACTATGACCTCACGATCTACCTTGTTGTGACCTCGCACCTTATTGCACTGCACTTTCTCTATAGCTGTGACACTTTACTCTGTACTGTTATTGTTTTTACCTGTACTACATCAATGCACTCTGTACTGACTCAATGTAACTGCACTGTGTAATGAATTGACCTGTACAATTGGTTTGTAAGACAAGCTTTTCACTGTACCTCGGTACAAGTGACAATAATAAACCAATACCAATACCTTATCTAGAGCTATCTTAAAACTTAAGTTATGGTCACTGTTCCCTAACTGATCTCCCACTTTTGCTGAGATTTCGGGTAGGTGGCAGATGGAGTGAGATGGGGAGAAGAGCGTGACGGTGAAGATGAGCAGAAACCCAAAGGACTACCAGAGCTGGACTCTGATCGGTAATGGAGCTGCGATTGGGAACCATTAGGGGAGAGGTGTAAGGCAGATGGAACCAGAACCAGATGGAGGGTGGGGGGGGAGGTGGGTGGGAGCCCTTGGATGAACTATGTGTGCAGGAGGGAGAATAATGGGGGACTGGAAGGTGGGAAAGGGAACAGAATTGGGAGGACTGGATGATTGGAGAGGGATTAGGCAGATTCACACACACCTCCTCCAACCTTGTCCTACTGCGTTCGGTGCTCCTGATGTGGCCTACTCTGCATCGGTGAGACCAAGCACAGACGGTGTGATTTGCTGTGGCCGCCCTGAGCTCCCAGTTCCACGCCATTTCAATTCCCCTTCCCATCCCCGCACTGACCCATCCATCCTCGACCTTCTCCAATACCAGGGTGAGGCCCAACGTAAACTAAAGAAACGCCACCTGGGTCGTCTACAACCCAATCGTATCAACATTGAGATTTCCATTTTTGGTAACACCCCCCACCCCCGGCCTTCCAATAATCCTCCTCCGGTCCTCCCATTTTTGTCCCCTCTCTCACACCCCCCAATCACTGTCCCTCTCCCCTCCTGGTTCCATCCACCCACCACACACAGTTCACCCACAGGTTCTCCCCAACCCCTCCCCACCCCTTACCCCCCAATCTGCCATACACCTCTCCCCTAACGGTTCCCATTCTCACCTCCTTTAGCACAGGTGGCCCTCTGTGTCCCTGCTCATCTCCCTCCAGCAGCTGTCTCCAGCCTTCACCTCCCCTCCTCCTTCCTCCCTCCATCTGCCACATTATTTCTCTGTTCCTCTCCATCCATCATCCATCTGCCTGTCTCCCAACTCCACCCCTCCCCTCCCCCCCGGCTCGTCATCTTTCACCCTCGTCTACCAATCACCATGAGACGTGGGAGCAGAATTAGGCCATTCGATCATGGCTGATTTATTTTTCCCTCTCAATCCTTCTCCCCGTAACCTTTGACACCCTCACTAATCAAGAACATATCAACCTCTGCTTTAATTATACCCAATGACTTGGCCTCCACAGCCGTGTGTGGCAACGAATTCCACAGATTCACTGCCCTCTGGCTGAAGAAATTCCTCCTTATCTCTGTTCTAAAGGGACGCCCTTCTATTCTGAGGCTGTGCCCTCTGGTCCCAGACTCTCCCACTGCTGGAAACATCCTCTGCACGTCCACTCTATCCAGGTCTTTCAATATTCAGTAGGTTTCAATGAGATCCCCCCTCATCCTTCTGAACTCCAGCAAGTAAAGGCTCAGAGTCGTCAAATGCTCCTCCTATGTTAACCCTTTCATTCCCGGGATAATTTTTGTAAACTCCTTTGGACCCTCTCCAATGTCAACACATTCTTCTTTACATATGGGGCCCAACACTGCTCACAATACTCCAAATGTGGTCTGACCAATGCCTTATAAAGTCTCAGCATTACATCCTTGCTTTTATATTCTAGTCCTCTTGAAATAAATGCTAACATTGCATTTGCCTTCCTCACTACCAACTCAACCTGCAAGTTAACCTTTAGGGAATCCTGCACTAGGACTCCCAAGTCCCTTTGCATCTCCGATTTCTGAACTCGCTCCCAATTTGGAAAATAGTCTACGCCTTTATTCCTTTTACCAAAGTGCATGACCGTACGCTTCCCTACGCTGTGTTCCATCTGCCACTTCTTTGCCCATTCTCCCAACCTGTCCAAATCCTACTGCAGACTCCCTGCTTCCTCAACACTACCTGCCCCTCCACCTACCTTTGTATCATCCACAAACTTGGCCACAAAGCCATCAATTCCATCATCCAGATCATTAACATATAACGTGAAAAGTAGTGGACCCAACACCGACCCCTGTGGAACACCATTAGTCACCAGCAGCCAACCAGAAAAGGCCCCTTTATTCCCACTCTCTGCCAGTCAGCCAATCTTCTATCCATGCTGGTACCTTTCCTGTAATACCATGGGCTCCTATCTTGTTTGGCAGCCTCATGCATGGCACCTTGTCAAAGGCCTTCTGAAAATCCAAGTAAACAACATCCACTGACTCTCCTTTGTCTATCCTGCCTGTTACTTCCTCAAAGAATTTGTCAGGCAAGGATTTCCCCTTAAGGAAACCATGCTGACTTTGGCCTATTTTATCATGTGCTTCCAAGGACCCTGAAACCTCATCCTTAATAATGGTCTCTGACATCTAATCAACCACTGAAATCAGGCTAACTGGCCTATAATTTCCTCTCTTTTGCCTCCCTCCCTTCTTAAAGAGTGGAGAGACATTTGCGATTCTCCAGTCCTCCAGAACCATTCCTGAATCTAGTGATAATTGAAAGATCACTTCTAACCCACAATCTCTTCAGCTACCTCTTTCAGAACCCTGGGGTGTAGTCCATCCGATCCAAGTGAATTATCCACCTTCAGATCTTTCAGCTTCCCAAGCACCTTCTCCTTCATAATAGTGGCTACACTCACTTCTGCCCCTGACTTTCCCAAATTTCTGGCATGTTGCCGGTGTCTTCCACAGTGAGGACCGACACAAAATACTTATTCAGTTCATCCACCATTTCTTTGTTCCCCATTACTACCTCTCCTGTGTCATTTTCCAGTGGTCCCATGTCCACTCTTGCCTCTCTTTCATTCTTTATATATCTGAAAAAACTTCTGGTATCCACTTTTATATTGTTGGCTAGCTTACCTTCATATTTCATCTTTTCTCCCCATATTGCTTTTTTAGTTGCTTTCTGTTGGTTTTTAAAAGCTTCCCAATCCTCTAGCTTCCCACTAATTTTTGCAATATTGTAAGCCCTCTCTTTTGCTTTTATGACTTCCCTTGTTAGCCACAGTTGCCTCATCTTCCCTTTAGGATGCTTCTTCTTCTTTGGGATGAACTGATCCTGCATCTCCCGAATTACTCCCAGAAACTCTTGGCATTGCTGCTCTACCGTCATCCCTGCTAGGGTTCCCTTCCAATCAACTCTGGCCATCTCCTCTCTCATGCCTCTGTAGTTACCTTTACTTAACTGTAATACTGATACATCCGGTTTTAGCTTCTCCCTCTCAAACCGCAGGGTGAATTCTATCAAATTATGATTACTGCCTCCTAAGAGTTCCATTACCTTCAGCTCCCTAATCAAATCTAGTTCATTGCACAACACCAAATCCAGAATTACCTTTTCCCCAGTGGGCTCAACCACAAGCTGCTCTAAAAAGCCATCTCGTAGGCATTCTATAAATTCCTTCTCTTGGGATCCAGTACCAACCTGATTTTCCCAATCCACTTGCATATTGAAATCCCCCATGACCACCGTAACATTGCCCTTTTTACATGCCTTTTCTATCTCCTGTTGTAATTTGTACCCCACATCCTGGCTACTATTCAGAGGCCTGTATATAACTCCCAACAGGGTCTTTTTACCCTTGCAATTTCTTAACTCTACCCACAAGGATCTTCTGATCCTATGTCACTTCTTTCTGAGGATTTGATTTCATTTTTTTTTACCAACAGAGCCACCCCACCCCCTCTGCCCACCTCCCTATCTTTTCAATTGGATGTGTATCCTTGGATGTTTAGCCACCAGCTGTGATCTTCTTTCAAACACAACTCTGATGTCCACAACATCATACCTGCCAATTTCTAACTGCGCTATAAGCTCATCTAACTTATTTCGTATAGCGTGTCCATTCAAATATAACACCTTCCATCCTGTATTCGCCACCCTTATTCTCAAATCTGTCTCCATGTTGCCTGAAGTTAAATTCTTATCCCTTTCTAAACTTTGTCTTATTCACTACCTGGAGACTTCAGTGACCTCTCCAGCACTCTCCTTCCCTTTTACTTTATCCATACATTTCCAATCTGTTGAACCCACCCCCCTACTATTTAGTTTAAAGCCCTAGTCACCTCAGGCTCCTGTCTCAACACTCCCTTTCTCTTTATATTGGCCATATCCCCCCTCAGTCCTGATGCAGAGCTCCAACCCAAGTCATCAGCAATTCCTTTCTCTCCTCACTCCCACGGACGCTGCTCGACCCACTGAGTTCCTCCAGCAAACTGTGTTGATCCAGACTCCAGCATCTGCAGTCTCTTTGTGTCTCCTTGGTTCTCAGGGAACCTTTCTTTTTTTAAAAAAAACATTTTAAATGTAAAACAATTCCAATTTGCATAAAGTAACACTAAAAATATTTTGGAAACACTTTTATTTTGTAAAATAAAACTTGTATTAAGTTGCCTTTCAAGAGTAGATAATCAAGAGGTATAGAAAAAAAATCATTACACAGGGCTTTGAAAGTACTTAACTGTAACAGTTCAGGCTGCTGTTTGGCAGTGGAAAAAAAAATGAAAAAAACTTACCCTAATTATCTGGAATACAAAGTGATAATTTAAAGCAAAATCTTAAAACAATAACAGCAAGAATTAAAATATGCATAGAAGACAGGATGCATGTGCATGTCAGAACTGATATCTCCCATCTAAGAGCAGAATTGTTTTATAAATTAGTGGCAAGGCGTAAAGATTGCACTATTAAACGTTATACTCATTAATACAGATTTGGCACATCTCTAAGTGATTTAAGTTATTAAATCTTTATTGTAAACTGCATTAGCACTTGAATGGAAGTTTGTTGGTTAGATAAAATGTCCGAATGATTTTTAATGTTGGAAGGTAGCTCCATTGTGATCCCATTTTGTGATGATGAGATGGATCCAGCTTAGCACTTTCTTCATAAAGGATACAGAGCAGTCCACATTTCTTCAGTCTGCTTTTCAGCTGTGGCATTTTTACTGTAGTCCAGGAGATTTGCATTCCACATGCCTACACCACGGAGATTAAATTTCTTCACGATCAATGCCTTCAACGAAATGCTCTGTGGATCATCATACCAGACCTCATGGTACGTTTTATTAACCTGTCACAAAAACCAACCATTACACTGATGACAAATTAATCAAATCAGTTAATGTCACTGTTAAGAGTTTTTTTTATACACAATATTGAAGTGTTGGAAAGGGTGCAGAGGAGATTTACCAGGATGCTGCCTGGTTTAGAGAGTATGCATTATGAGGAGAGTCTAAGGGAGCTAGGGCTTTACTCATTGGAGAAGAGGAGGATGAGAGGAGACATGATAGAGGTGTACAAAATATTAAGAGGAATAGATAGAGTGGACAGCCAGCTTCTCTTTCCCAGGGCACCAATGCTCAATACAAGAGGGCATGGCTTTAAAGTAATGGGTGGGAAGTTCATGGGAGATATCAGAGGAAGGTTTTTTTTACCCAGAGAGTGGTTGGGCATGGAATGCGCTGCTTGGGGTGGTGGTGGAGGCAGGTACATTGGTCAAATTCAAGAGATTGCCAGATAAGCATATGGAGGAATTTAGGAGGAATTTAAAATAGAGGGATATGTGGGAGAAAGGGGTTAGATAGTCTTAGGCGAGGTTTAAAGGTTGGCACAACATTGTGGGCTGAAGGGCCTGTATTGTGCTGTACTTTCTGTGATTCTATGATGATTTGAGTAAGGGCTTTGGCAAGTTCAACATGACAGATTGATCAATAAGATCTTAATAAGTGACAAACTGGATTAAAAATGAGCTCGGTGGCAGAACCTGTAGTGAATGGAGCACTTCATCCACTGAGGATCTCTCAGTACCAGGCCACTTGTTTTTGTGTAGTATGTACAAATGATTCAGATTTAAACATAGGAGTCATTCTCAAGATGTGTCCTCACGATACTGAAATTGGTGTTGAAGCCTCTGAGCTCCTGTATCCTCAACATCGATGCAGCTGATCCAGCCAGGTTTCTGGTCCATCGTGATCTCCAGGATTAGACGGGGTTTCACCAACATTAATGCAGGCAGGTCACGTCAACACCAGACTCCCAAATCAGACCCCATCACAACGTCCATCGTGGGACAAGATTCCAAAAAGATTTAAAGGATATGGTCAAAGCCTTCCTAAATGCAACAGCCACACTGATCCCTGGAAGAGTCTGGCCCATGGTCACTCAAAGTGGAGAACGAGCATGCGTAATGGTATCAAGAATGACGAGGCCATCAGGAGCACACGAATGCCCTGCGTTGGTGCACCGCCTCACCAACTAACCATCCACCCACCCCACCAGCGACCACCTGCCCCATCTGTGGGGGTGTCTCATCAGCTACCTCAGAACCCACACAAATCAGAACAGATGCAAGTCAACTTGAGGGACGAAAGGAAAAGGAGTGACAAGTAAAAGGCCGAGGCACCTGCAGCAGCACATTCTGCTTATCCAGGCTAATGTACAGAACTGGGGGAAAAGTTCCTTGCAAGATCTCACACAGATGAGATCTGGTCCTCTTACTCAGGAAGGATATCCTTATAATAGAGGGAGTGCAACAAAGATTCTCCAAGGTGACTCCTACAAGGAGAGATTATGCAGACTGGGTCTATAGTCTCGAGACTTGAGAAGAGCGAGAAATCACATTACTGAAAAATTCTTACAAGGCTTGACAGGGTAGATGCACGGTAGGGTATAATGGCTTTACTAAGATATTTATTAGTCACAAGTACATCAAAACACAGTGAAATACGTCTTTTTGCATTGCTAAGAAGCGGGCATTGCCCACAGCTCCTAACCCGTACGTCTTTGGAATGTGGGAGGAAACCAGAGCACTCGGAGGAAACCCACGCAGACACACGGAGAACGTACAAACTCCTTACAGGCAGCAGCGGGAATTGATCCCAGGTTTAAGAGACTTAAACCAAGGATCAGAGTCTCAGAGCAAGGATCAGCAATTCAGGGCAAGGTGTCTTCACACAGCAGGCAGTGAACCTTTCGAAGTCACTACCCAAGAAGGGTGTGGAGGCTAAGTTGTTAAGTACATTCAAGAGAGATAGGCCTGGATAGAGTGGACGCGGAGAGGATGTTTCCAGTAGTGGGAGAGTCTAGGACCAGAGGGCACAGCCTCAGAATAGAAGGACGTCCCTTTAGAACAGAGATGAGGAAGAATTTCTTCAGCCAGAAGGTGGCGAATCTGTGGAATTCATTGCCACAGACGGCTGTGGAAGCCAAGTCATTGGGTGTATTTAAGGCAGAGGTTCTTGATTAGAAAGGGTATTAAAGGTTACAGGGAGGAGAATGGGTTTGAGAGGGAAAAATAAAATCAGCCGTGATTGAATGGTGGAGCAGACTTGATGGGCTGAATGGCCTCATTCTACTCCTTTGTCTTATGGTCCAGATTGATTTTTGGATATTAAAGAAATCAAGGGGTTAATGTAAGAAAGTGGTACAGAACTAGAAGATCAGACATGACCTTACTGAATGGCAAAGCAGGCACAATGGGTTAAATGGCTCACACCTGCTATTCTTGTGGGAGAAACCATTCAAAGTTTCAGCAAAGATAGAGACAGCTAATGCAAGGTTCAAATCATTCTCAATGGGCAGCAGAACCCAAAGGAAGTGGGAAGGAGAAGATAAGGACTGTAGATGGAAGGACAAATTCCTTCAAGGTTTCAGTGATTTTCCAACAGATTTATGGTATTGGTTTATTATTGTCACTTATACCGAGGTACAGTGAAAAACTTTTCTTGCACACTGTTCATACAAATCAATTCATTGCACAGTGCAATGAAGGTAAAAACAATAACAGCATGCAGGGTAAAGTGTCACAGCTACAGGGAAGTGCATTGCAGGTAGACAATAAGGCGCAAGGTCATAACAAAGTAGATTGTGAAGTCAAGAGTCCATCCCATCGTACAAGGGAACCATTCAATAGTCTTATCACAGTGGGATAGAAGCTGTCCTTGAACCTGGTGGTACGTGCCCTCAGGCTCCTGTATCTTCTGCCTGATGGGAGAGGGAAGAAGAGAGAATGACCCGGGTGGGTGGGTCTTTGATTATGCTGGCTGCTTCACCAAGGCAGTGAGAAGTGTAGACAGAGTCCATGGAGGGGAGGCTGGTTTTTGTGATGTGCTGAACTGTGTCCACAACTCTCTGAAGTTTCTTGCAGTCCCGGGCAGAGCAGTTGCCATACCAAGCTGTGATTCATCCAGATAGGATGCTTTCTATGATGCATCGATAAAAGTTGGTGAGTGTCAAAGGGGACATGTCAAATTTCTTTAGCATCCTGAGGAAGTAGAGACACTGGTGAGCTTTCTTGGCCGTGGTGTCTACGTGGTTGGACCAGGACAGGCTATTGGTGATATTCACTCCTTGGAACTTGAAGATCTCAAACCTCTCGACCTCAGCACCATTGACGTAGACAGGTGCATGTACACCGCCCCCTTTCCTGAAGTCAATGACCAGCTCTATTGTTTTGCTGACAGTGAGGGAAAGGTTGTTGTCATGACACCATGTCACTAAGCTCCCTATCTCCTTCCTGTACTCCGACTCATTATTATTTGAGATACGGCCCACTGCAGTGGTATCATTGGCAAACTTGAGGAAAACCACAGGACTGTAGATGCCGAGTGATACCACACTCTGCCGGGGAAACTACTTAAATAAAGATCTACAGACAGACAAGTTGCTAGATTAAACTTGTAACTGAAATTCTATTAACTCAAACTATAAGAAATTACATTGCAATTTTTATGCAATCAAAATATAAAAAGATTAGCTTGGTGTGGCAGTGCTGGAAACGTGTCACCTTGGCAGCACTTGGATTTGTGGACACCACGGATCCCTGGCAGCACCTATAGTAAGGGTCAGCAGCTTGAGGAAATTTGAATTTGGGGGCAATCTGGGGATCTTGTACCAGGACCACAAAGCTAACAAGCTCAGTAAGCTAATGGTACATTTGTCTTTACTGCTTGGATAAGATCAGGGCATGCCTTCTACGATAAAACATTGGAGATAGTCAGTCAGACTGCATCAGTGGAGGGATAGAGTTATGTTTCAGTTTCACTTTATATGCCATCTTCAAGCTTTTTGCAGATTGATTACCAAATGGAACACTGGACTACATTTTACATACTGATAATTATCTCAGGAGAATAAACAAGTCTGTTTAATGTGAACCATTTGCAGGATTCAGGTTCTCTTCATACATTTGTTTAAAAATTGTGAACTGGATGTCATGCATTGAATATCAACTCATTCTGTCTGTGATTGCCCCATGGCAAAACTCCAACCCATGAAATCTCTGCAGCCACAGGAACCACATCTTCACTGTGCCACTGCCGTTTCTTCAAGGAAAACAGTTCCAATTCTTAAATCTTTCAATGCAGTCCTGAATTTTTCTTCCCACAAGAATCTATCCAGTTCATTTTGAAAACTGATAAAAACTGCTTCTATCTCACTTTCAGACATTGATTCTGGATTACAACTATTCACTGCAAGGAAGTGATTTCCTCATTATACTCCAAGGTTCCCAGTCACTAAATCTGCATCCTCTGTTTCTTAACCTTCACAACGGGAAACATTTCTCCTGTCTAGAACCATGACTTTGAACACCACCAAATCATCATCTTCTCTGGTCTAAGGAGACAACCCCACACTATTGGCGTCCATGGAGAGACCAGAAAAGATGTTCCTTAGCTCAAGAACCTTTCTGCTAAATGTTTTCTGCACCTATAAGGACCTTCACATCCTTCCCACAGTGCAGTGGCCAAACTGAACATAGCATTTTGCAGATTAAGCAGTGTTTAGGATTCAACAGAAACTCCTGCGTTTGTCTCTATTGATAAGCCCTGTCTGTGGATAACAAACAGGTTCTGTTTTTACAGTCACCCTCAAGTCGATTTTGTCCACAAGTTGAAAAACACACAAAAAAAAATCACTCGATATGGTGACCACACTGCCAGTGTTGTAATGAATGACACATAAGACAGATAAGAACAATTTGTAGGAACAGGACTTTTGAATTTAACAATATCATGGGAGTTGATAATATGCAAGGGCGTGCATAAGTCAGGTGTTCAAAATCCACTTTGCCAATTCAAAGTTCATACACATTTATACCCCATTTCTGTTCATCCTATGGAATTATACTCCGTTATGCAGCCTTTCCTCCTTTGTCCGGACAAAATGTATTATTTCGCACCGAATCATCATCCTTTATGTCCCTCAAACCCACCAGTCTATCATGTTGGTGTCAGTCTCAGGGTTTGCTGAATCTTGGTGGCCAGTGGTGATATTCACTTCTTGTTTAATAGTTGATTGGCAGCCTTGGCGGCTTTGATAGAAGTTTTCTTTCTTAGTAACTGACTTGATCACACCAATAGCAACTGTCTGGCTCATATCATGGACAGCGATGCAACCAAGAGGTGATTATTCAGAAAAGATCTCAACACACATGGGCTTAGTTGGAATCATGTCAACAATGTCTGCATCTCCCGACTTTACAAATTTGGGGCTATCTTCCAACTTCTTGCTAGATTGACGATCAATCTTCTTCAGCTCGTTAAACTTGCAGGCAACATGAGCAGTATGACAATCAAGTCACAACCCTCACTGTGTACCATACTTCAAAGCTTTATATGATTTACAAAATTTTGAAATAGTGTCCTGTGCACCCAAGCCATACTGGTGGGAGTACAGAACAAAGTGAAGCTAGGAGGGAAATGCATCTGTACAAACTTGGCAACCTGAACTTTGCTTCATGCTCAATCCTGTGTGCAATACGAAACAGCTGTTACCATCCTTACTCTGAAGGTTACAATGCAAAGCTCCATACCGGGTCATCGTTAATCTTACCATGTAGATGTAATATGGGGCTTTCTGATAATCATCCCAAAATCGGCCTGTAATTGATTTGTTGACTTGCTGCATTATCTTTTTGTATGGGATCTGTGTTCCAGCTACATCACTGCAGGGGGCGCCTCTGAAAGGAACACTTTTCAATGCACATCTACCAGCCTAGAAAGGATAAAGGAAGACGGGGAAATAAAATATGCAGAGCCTTCCACGCACAAGGTACATTTCTGTTAAAACGTGATTGTCATTACTTTAATCAGAAATGCAGCATCTGTGTGACAGATCTCCAATTACCGTGCTAACGAAAAAATTTAAAGGAACAAGTTTTACTTTAGAAGGATCTCGTTAAAATATATAAAAGTGAAAGGCATATGATGAGGATAAAGCAATAACCTTAAAATTAGATAGCAACGTTAATGTAATTGAAAATGTAAAATTAATGTAACTGATGCATTTAAAATGGGGATCAACAATCTGATGTGATGGGGCTGGGAAGTAATTCTTCTAGAGTGCAGGACAGAATGTAGTAAGGGACTGCTATCGGGAAGTAAATGGAACTCTTCTGCAGAAAATGGTTGCACCTATCAATCTCATTTTTGAAATGTTCAATTATTCTTAAACAGGAGCATTGAAGGTTACAGCAGCAGGGCAGTTGTGTGGGGTGGGGCGAGGCGGTGGAATTAAGAAATGCATCAGCCATGATCCAATCTGAAGATTTGCAGCTCAGACAGATGCAGTAAGGGAAAGGTGCAGGATTAAACAACATCAACAAGGTAGGCCATGAGAACAAGTCAACTGAATACAGATGGAAACTCATACAGTCAACCAGCTTCAAAAACTCTCTGCAATGGATTAGAGTGAAATTCCAATAATCCAGCACCCTCAGGACTTTGATGATGCCAGACTGGTGGATTTTCCAGATTATTGGATTTCATTCTTATTAATACACCAATGCACATTTAATTCCTTTTTTTTAATATGTTAAACGGAGGTATAACCAATTACCCAGTGAAGCAGGAGAGTTTAAAGGGATTGTGGGAACAGGGCACCAGTGCAGTTACACAGAACATCACAGCACAGTACAGGCCATTTGGCCCACAATGTTGTGCCGACATTTTACCCTGCTCTAAGATCTATCTAACCCTTCCCTCCCACGTAGCCCTCCATTTCTCTATCATTCATGTGTCTATCTAAGAGTCTCTTAAATGCCCCGAATGTATCTGCCCCCGCAACCTCTGCAGGCAGTGCGTTCCACGCACCCACCACTCTCTGTGTAAAAAAAACTTACCCCTGACATCCCCCTTATACCTTCCTCCAATCACCTTAAAATTACGCCCCCTCACGTTAGCCATCTTCGCCCTGGGGAAAAACTCTGACTGTCCACTCAATCTATGCCTCTTATCATCTTGTACACCTCTATCAAGTCACCTCTCATCCTCCTTCTCTCCAAAGAGAAAAGCCTGAGCTCACTCAACCTATCCTCATAAGACATGCTCTCCAATCCAGGCAGCATCCTGGTAAATCTCCTCTGTACCCTCTCTAAAACTTCCACATCCTTTCTATAATGAGGCGACCAGAACGGAACATAATATTCCAAGTGTGATCTGACCAGAGTTCTACAGAGCTGCAACATTACCTCACAGCTCTTGAACTCAGTACCCCGACTAATGAAAACCTACACACCATACACCTTCTTAACAACCCCATCGACCTGCGTGGCAACCTTGAGGGATCTATGGATGTGGACCCCAAGATCCCTCTGTTCCTCCACACTGCTAAGAGTCCTGCCATTAAACTTGTATTCTGCCTTCAAATTCGATCTCCCGAAGTGTATCACTTCACACTTTTCTGGGTTAAGTTCCACCTGCCACTTGCCAGCCCAGCTCTGCATCCTGTCAATGTCCTGTTATAACTAACAGCCAACTTCTACACAATCCACAACACCACCAACCTTCATGTCATCTGCAAACGTATAACCCACCCTTCCACATCCTTATCCAAGTCATTTATATACATGTGTGTGTGTGTATATGATATATATATATATATATATATACACACACACACACACACACAAAAAAAATCACAAAGATCATGGGTCCCAGAACAGATGCCCACAGAACACCACTGGTCACTGACCTCCAGGCAGAATACTCCCCATCTGCAACCAGCCTCTGTCTTCTATGGGCGAGCCAATTCTGAATCCATACAGCCAAGTTTCCCTGGATCCCATGCCTCCTGACTTTCTGAATAAGCCTTCCATGAGGAACCTTATCAAACACCTTACTAAAATCCATGTACACCACATCCAATGCTCTACCTTCAATGTGCTTTGTCACATCCTCAAATTCAATCAGGCTCATGAGGCATGACCTGCCCCTCACAAAGCCATGCTGACTGTCCCTAATCAGCCTATGCTTCTCTAAATGCCCATAAATCCTGTCTCTAAGAATCTTCTCCAGTAATTTGCCCACCACTGAAGTAGGACTCACTGGTCTATAATTCCCAGGATTTTCCCTACTTCCTTTCTTGAACAAAGGAAGGACATTTGCCACCCTCCAATCATCTGGCACTACTCCTGTGGCCAGTGAGGATGCAAAGATCATCACCAAAGGCACAGCAATCTCTTCCCTTCCTTCCCATAATAACCTTGGATCTATCCCATCCGGCCCTGGTGACTTATCTATCCTAATGTTTTTCAAAAGTTCCAGCACATCCTCTTTCCTCACATCGACATGCCCTAGCACATCAGCCTGGTGTACGCCATCCTCACAAAGGTCACGGTCTCTCCCTGGTGAGTACTGAAGCAAAGTATTCATTAAGGACCTCCCCTACCTCTTCCGACTCCAGAAAGTTTTCTCTTTTATCCCTGTCGTTCCTACCCTCACTCTAGTCATCGTCTTATTCTTCACATAGGTGTAGGACGCCTTGAGGTTTTCCTTGATCCTACTCACCAAAGACTTCTCATGCCCCCTTCTAGCTCTCCTAAGTCCATTCTTAAGCTCCCTCCTGGCTACCTTGCAACTCTCAAGAGCACTGTCTGCTCCTTGCTTTCTAGACCACAGGTAGGCTTCTTTCTTCCTCTTGACAAGGTATTCTACGTCTCATGGTTCCTTCACTCTACCATTCTTACCCTGCCTCAGTGGGACTAACCTATTCAGAAGCCCATGCAAGTTCTCCCTAAACAACCTCCACATTTCCATTGTGCACTTCCCCAAGAACATCTGTTCC
The DNA here is from genome assembly GCF_009764475.1 of Pristis pectinata. NCBI lineage: Eukaryota > Metazoa > Chordata > Chondrichthyes > Rhinopristiformes > Pristidae > Pristis > Pristis pectinata. The sequence continues at coordinate 3,477,263 of NC_067407.1, read as the reverse complement.
CAATTTACACTCCCAAGTTCCTGCCTAATAGCATCATAATTCCCCCTCCTCCCAATTAAATACTGTCCCATATCATCTTCTCCTATGCCTCTCCAAGCTCATTGCCCAGTACCAGGTCCAGAATGGCCTCTCCTCTGGTTGGCCTGTCCACATACTGTGTCAGGAATCCTTCCTGGACACACCGAACAAACTCCGTCCCATCCATCCCCTTTACATTCAGGAGGTACCAATATCAGGGAAGTTGAAATCACCAATGACAACAACCCTGTTATTTTTAAAATCTGCCTTCCGATCTGCTCCTCAGTGTCTCTGCTGCTACTGAGGGGTCTGTAGAATACTCCCAATAGAGTGATCGCTTCTTTCCTGTTTCTGACTTCCACCCACACTGACTCAGTAGACAATCCCTCCAGGACGTCCTCCCTTTCTACAGCTGTGACACTGTCCCTGATCAGCAAAGCCGCTCCCCCACCTCTTTTACCTCCATCCCGTCCCTTTTGAAACATCTGAACCCCAGAATATCCAACAGCCATTCCTGCCCTTGTGACAGCCAAGTCTCTGTAATGACTACCATGTCATAATTCCATGTACTTACCCACGCTCTAAGTTCATCAGCCTTGTTCCTGAAACTTCTCACATTAGACACACTTCAGCCCATCCAACTGACTGCAATTTTGCCCTTTCAACTGCCTCTCCTTCCTCAGTCTTTCTTCACTCTGCATCTACTTGTACATTAAATGCACCAACCTCTGACCTATCACTCTGGTTCCCATTACCCTGCCAAACTAGTTTAAACCCTCCACAACAGTTCTAGCAAACCTACCCGCAAGAATATTGGTCCCTCTCCAGTTCAGGTGTAACCCGTTCCTTTTGTACAGGTCAAACCTTCACCAGAAGAGATCCCAATGATCAACAAATATGAAACCCTGCCCCCTGCATCAACTGCTCAGCCACGCATTCAGCTGCCAAATCATCCTATTCTTACCCTCACTGGTGAGTGGCACAGGCAGCAATCCAGAGATTACTATCCTTGAGGTCCTGCTTTTCAGCTTCCTACCTAGCTCCCTATATTCCCTCTTCAGGGCCTCATCTCTTTTCCTACCTATGTCCTTGGTACCAATATGTACCACGACCTCTGGCTATTCACCCTCCCCCTTCAGAATGCTATGGACCCGATCCAATACGTCCCTGACCCTGGCACCAGGGAGGCAACATACCATCTGGGAGTCTCTTTCACGTCCACAGAAAATCCTGTCTGCCCCGGTTACTATGATCCCCTATCACTACTGCACTCTTCTCCCCCCTTCCCTCTGCACCACGTGACCAGGCTCAGTGTCAGAGACCTGGTCAGTGCGGCTTTCCTGTGGCAGGTTGTCCCCCCAACAGAATCCAAAGCAGTATACCTGTTACTGAGGGGAATGGTCACGGGGGTACTCTGCACTACCTGCCTATTCTCCGTCCTTCTCCTGATGAGTCACCCAGCTACCTGCCTCCTGCAGCCTCGGAGTGACTGCCTCCCTGTAGCGCTTGTCTACATACTCCTCGTTCTCCCGTAGGAGCCGAAGGTCATCCAGCTGCAGCTCCAGTTCACTAACACGGTCTGTAAGGAGCTGCAGCTGGATGCACCTCGTGCAGATGTAGCTATCAGGGAGACTGGATGTCTCCCAGAACTCTCTCATCTCACAAGATGAACACACGACTGACCCTGGAGCCATTCTCACTACTCTAGCCTGACACTAAAGGAAAAGTCACAGAAAGAAAGAAAGAAGCTAACCAGAGACTTACCTTAGCCTCCGCCTCCTCTCGCCGAAGCCTCAAATGCTCCACTCTAACCCTGGTCCACCCCAACAAAGGCTGCTCTGCTTATACCTACCTACCCTTCTATTTGCTGCTGTTAATTAGCCAATCAACTAGTAACAATTTGCAAATGTGCCTCTTTTAGACTCCTGCATGGTGAAACTCACAGGCACACGTACAGAAACTCATCTCTTTTCAAAGCTCCATCTCCAAATTTCCTGTTTCCGTGCTGATGAACTAGATGCCAAACCACTGGGATTTCCAAGCAATGGAGGTTTATTCTAGGCTTACTGTGTTAGAAATCTACAAGTAAACTTGTATAGGGAGTAATCAGTCTGATACAAAGTTAATTAATTCATTTCTTTAGAAATGCAAACTTAATTTTCCAGAAGTGGGAATCAATGAACAACTTGCACAATAACAAAAAATGCTTTATTCTAAATAATGATTAATAATTGAATAATGACAATACCTTACCTCAAACAAATGAGTGCAAGGATAATCATAGCCATACCATGGAACGCCCAACACAAGCTTGCTAGGGTCAATATCCAGCTTCATATAAGCTTGGACACCTAAAAGGCAGAGGAAAAATAAGGTACGTCTTGGGTCAAACACCAAAACATTAGATAGCCCCGACGCAAGAATGTGTAACCCTTCATACCTGATAACGTCTGGTAATAGGGGGCATTAGCCTTTGCAACACAATCATCCCATATCTGACTCTGCATATCATAGGACATTACAAATAAAAAGTCACAGGAGTTTGCAATTTCCACATAATCATAGCATCTTCCATCTATGCAATCTGGAGACCAAGCCACATCAAATGTTACCTGTGGATCAATCAGTTACAAGTTAATTTCATTTCACGACATGCATTCCATATTTCCATACCACACGAGACCCATCGAGTCAATGCCAGCTCACAGAGCAATCCAGTTCCCCACTAACTTTCCTTGTATTGTTGTCACTTGTATTGAGGTACAGTGAAAAACTTGTCTTGCATACAGTTCGTACAGATCAATTCATTACAGCAGTGCATTGAGGTAGTACAAGGGAAAACAATAAGAATGCAGAATAAAGTGTCACAGCAACAGAGAAAGTGCAGTGCAGGCAGACAATAAGGTGCAAGGCTATATTGAGGTAGATTGTGAGGTCAAGAGTCCATCTCATTGTATATGGGAACCGTTCAATAGTCTTATCACAGTGGGGTAAAAGCTGTCCTTGAGCCTGGTGGTACGTGCCCTCAGGCTCCTGTATCTTCTGCCTGATGGGAGAGGGGAGAAGAGAGAATGACCCGGGTGGGTGGGGTCTTTGATTATGCTGGCTGCTTCACAGAGGCAGCGAGAGGGGTAGACAAATGTGCTGATGTTGGAGAAGGTTCAGAGGAGATTTACGAGGATGATTCCCGGAATGAAAGGGCTTACATATGATGAGCTTTTGTCGGCTCTTGGACTGTACTCACTGGAGTACAGAAGAATGAGAGGGGACATCATAGAAACATTTAAAATGTTGAAAGGACTGGACAGAGTAGATGTGGCCAAGCTGTTTCCCTTGGTGGGTGAGTCCAGGACCAGAGGGCACAATCTTAGAATTAGAGGGTACAAGTTTAAAACAGAGATGAGGAGAAATTTCTTTAGCCAGACGAGGGTAGTGAATTTATGGAATTCCTTGCCACGTACAGCAGTGGAGGCCTGATCGTTGGAAGCATTTAAGGAGGAGATAGATAGATATCCAGTTGGTCAAGGTATCAAGGGACATGGGGATAAGGCCGGAAATTGGGGTTAGAATAGTTTTTTTTCCCCTCATGAAGCAGACTCTTCCCCCGACCCCCCCCCAACATTTCTCATTTCTTTTTTCTTTTTCCCCTTTTCTTTGGAGCAGACTCAATGGGCCGAACGGTCTTTCTGCTCCCTTGTCTTGTGATCTTGTGAGACAAGAGTCCATGGAGGGGAGGCTGGTTTCTGTGATGTGCTGGGCTGTGTCCACAACTCTCTGCAGCTTCTATTCCCTCCCCATCCCAACAATTCCACCCAAATTCTACAACTTACCTACAAGGGGAAATTTACAGTGGCCAATTAACCTACCAACCCACATGTCATTGGGACATGGGAGGAAACTGGAGTACCCAGAGGAAACCCACATGGTCACAGGGGAGAGAACGTGCAAACTCCACACAGACAGCACCGGAGGTCAGGATTGAACCTGGGTCGCTGGAGCTGAAAGGCAGTGGCTCTACCAGCTGCACCACTCTGCATGAGAGAATAATGGTTATACCAGGCAGGACCTTGCTGGGAAATACAAGTCCTGCAGAAAACTGCTTGAACTTGCGTACAGAATGCCAGCAGTTGGGAATAGAGAAGCCCACACTTGCCGACGAGGATCTAGTATTGGCTTCCTGCCTGCATTCCAACCTTAGACTGCAATGACTTGTGGCTGGACACAAACCTGTCAAATTCCCCAACACTTAGTCTGGGTAATCTGCCTGTTAAACCTCTGCCAGGTCCATCAGTTTGAAAGAAAAATGGCTGAGGAAGACAAGCAAGCTTGCATTTTTTAGTTAGTTGTTTGCTTAATAGTTTGGTATTCAGCTGATTTCGAATTCAAATTGAATAATTTAAAATCTTAATCAATTGATTTTGAGAGTTTTTTTTAATGTTTCTTAACATTAGATATCTGGAACCAAGTGGTCTTGGTCACCTCTACTTCCTCAGGAGGCTAAAGAAATTTAGCATGTCCCCTTCGACCCTCACCAATTTTTATTGATGCAACCATAGAAAGCATCCTATCCAGATGCATCACGGCTTGGTACGGCAACTGCTCCGCCCGTGACAGCGAGAAACTGTAGAGAGTTGTGGACACAGCTCAGCACATCACAGAAACCAGCCTCCCCTCCATGCACTGTCTACACTTCTCACTGCCTCAGTAAAGCAGCCAGACTCAAGGACAACATCTTCTATCCCGCTGTTATAAGGCTATTGAACGGTCCCCTAGTATGATGAGATGGACTCTTGACCACACAATCTACTGTCTGCCTTTTGCAATCTGTAACTGTAACACTTCATTCTGCATTGTTATTTTACCTTATACTACATCAATGCACTGTGCAATGAAATGATCTGTATGGATGGCATGCAAAACAAAGTTTTCCACTGTACATGTAACAATAAGATAAGACATCTTTTATTAGTCACACGTACATCGAAACACACAGTGAAATGCATCTTTGTGTAGAGTGTTCTGGGGGCAGCCCACAAGTGTCGCCACGCTTCTCGCGCCAACATAGCATGCCCACAACTTCCTGACCCATACGTCTTTGGAATGTGGGAGGAAACCAGAGCACCCAGAGGAAACCAGAGCAGACACGGGGAGAACATACAAACTCCTTACAGAGCGGCCGGAAGTGAACCCAGGTCACTGGCGCTGTAAAGCGTTACACTAACCGCTATACTACCGTGCCTGCCCCTAGGATAATGTTCCTGCCCAGGGTCGAACTGGGGACATTTAGCGTGTGAGACAAACATGATAACCGCTGCACTACTGAAATAAACCAATTTAGGAATTTAGTTAGTGCTACATTTTAGCTCTGTCCCTTCTGTCATTTCATCTGATGATAGAGAGCAAACTGATTGGACAATAAATTAGAAAGGTTGGGTGCGACCTGCTTGGTGTGGACAGGACATTACTGGACAATTTTCCCTCTTGTTCTGTGTACTGGCTGGAGGCATGGATAGTCCTAGGGTGCAAGTCTTCAAAACAACAGCTGGGATGCTGCTTGGTCCCACCATCATTACCATGTCCAGAGCTTCAGACATTTCTTGATATCACATGGAATCAAAGCAGCTAAAGAATGGCTTCAGTGATGGTGGGAATCATGGGAGGGAGCCAAAATGTATCAGCCAATCAGCAGTAACAGCTGAAGTAGATTAAGCAGAAACCAATTGCTTATCCATATTTAAACAAATAAAACATGAAGTGTCCCGGACTGGGAAGCACAGACTCTGCCTGATTTGCTGTGCTTTCCCCACCCACCCCCCCCCGCCCCCACCCCTAATATTTTCTGGGGATTTTTTTCCTCCAGATTGCCAACATCTGCAGTCTTTAAAAATAAAAAGTGGCTTCTTTACCTGGGAACCTGGTATTTCCCGGTGGAATATTTCTGTGGTTTCTTTCACAAGTTGAGTTAACGCAAAGTATTCCGCAGATTGATATGCAACAGCTTCCTCCAGATCCAAATTGATTCCATCCATAAACTGGCTTTTTGCCAACCGCACTTTACTAAGAACCCAAGCTGTCCTGTTAATTTGGTCTATAATATCCCTTATTGGTACAGCACCTGGTGAAGAGGGAAGAGCAACACATTAACACAGCATCGACCAGAATAACTATCAGAAGTGAAGTTGCACTTAATGTACTTTTGTATTAAGTGCAATGGAGCACCTAAAAATAATTAACTACTATTACTCTTTGTGCAGACGTGGTAGCTAGTTTGTGCAGACGTGGTAGCTAGTTTGTGCAGACAGATCCCTCGATAGAAAACTGGTGATTTTTTTTTGGTGAACTTGTTCAAGACATGAATCTTGCCCAGGATAATTCCTTGTTCTTTGAATTTTACATCCATCAAACAAATGGTATTCTTATTACTTCAACCATCAAGCGACAATGTACACCACACCCTAGGTACATTCTTTTTTAAAAGCAGAGCCACAGAGTAACCTCAAAAACTTTTGCAGAGGAAATTGGTATTTATAGAAGCACAGAAGGAGGGGCCACTCAGTCCATTTTGTTCAGTACCACTGTGGGAGCAGAAGTGTAGCTGCTGTTAAAGCACCTGCACCCCTCATCCATTAATCCCCTCTACCGCCATCACATCCATTCTGTGGTCTGGTGACTAGAGCTGCATAAATTGCTACAACTGGGGACTAATAACAATTTTAAACAGGATGAACAGGAACAGAAATACACTGCTTTTCCCTTTGTCTCGAGCTGTCCATAAGTAGAAACGGAAGGGGACTTCAGTCTTTGAACCTGTTCCACTATTCAACAGGGTCATGGCTGATCCAACATAATGATCCGATAATTCTTGATTCTCTTACTGATTTGAAATCCACCTGAGTTTCAAATATATGCAAGCCTTCATAGTTCTTTGTGGTAAGGAGTTCAGAAGACTCTACGCTCAATGAAGAAGGTCTACCTCACCTCAGTCTTTAATTAGTGCCCCAAGCCCTCTCGTTCAGGATTCTCTCACGGGAGGAAACACCCTCTCAGCATTTACCCTGCCTAGACTCCCAAGTTGCCTCCACCTTCACCCTCTGCTTCCCCCTCCCCCCACCTCGCTCCTTTTTCTCACCCTTGTCTGCTTCCACCTATCACCCACCTGCCCGTCTCTGAACTCCACCCCTCCCCCTCCATCTGCTTGCTATCCTTCACCCTTCCTCAATTCACCTATCACCTACTGGCCCCTGTCTCACCCTTTCCCCTCTCCTCTTCATATTGGCCATCTTCCCTCTCCCCTCAGTCCAGATGCAGGGTCTCAACCCAGATCCTCGACAATTTCTCTCCCTCCACAGATGCTGCTCAACCCACTGAGTTCCTCCAGCATTTTTGTTTCGCTCCAGATCTTAGCATCTGCAGCCTCTTGTACCTCCCTTAAAATATTTCAATATCACATGTCATCTTCTCAACTCCAATGAGTAGAACACCAACATGGTTAACCTTTCCTTATAGAACAATCTCTGCATATCCATGATCATCCGAGTGGATCTACACTGATTTACCTCCCGTCCTCACCTAAATGAGGGGACCAAAGAACTCTAGATGCGGCCGCACCCACCCGGGCAGAAGACACAAGAGCCTGAGGGCACGTACCACCAGACTTAAGGACAGCTTCTACCCCACTGTGATAAGACTATTGAACGGTTCCCTTATACAATGAGATGGACTATGACCTCACGATCTACCTTGTCGTGACCTTGCACCTTAATGTACTGCACTTTCTCTGTAGCTGTGACACTTTACTCTGTACTGTTATTGTTTTATACCTGTACTACATCAATGCACTGTACTAACTCAATGTAACTGCACTGTGTAATGAATTGATCTGTACGACCGGTATGCAAGACAAGTTTTTCCACTGTACCTTGGTACAAGTGACAATAATAAACTAATACCTTGTACAGTTGTAGATGGACTTCCCTACTTTTGTACTCCAACACCCTTACAACATGGGCCAACATTCCACAAGCTTTCTCTACTACTTGCTGCACTCGTGAGCTAGCTTTGTTTCATGCACAAGCTCCCTATTCTTATGTGTCACAGCTTAGCTAACAAACTAACTAGATTTTGTTTTAATTATTACCTCCAACCATTTGGGCATTGGTAGCAGGACAAGCATTTACTGCCTATCCTCAAAGTGGCGGTGAGCCACTTCCTTCAAACTTTCTGTTGAAAGGTACTCAGGAGGCAGGGGACTTCAGGACTGAACTCCAGAGGCAATATATTTCCAGATCAATGAAACCTCCTCCAGGCATGGAGGAAAACCTGCAAGATGGGATGGGTGGAGGGAGGCAATTAGGAAGGTAAATAGTTCTGATAAAGGATCTTAACTCCGTTTCTCTTTCCACAGAAGGTGCCTGCCCTGCTGAGTGTTTCCAGCGTTTCTGGGCTTTGCTGCAAATGGCACGAAGGCCTTTACTGCAAGAGGATTTAAGATAAGACATCTTTATTAGTCACATGTACATCGAAACACACAGTGAAAAGTACCTTTTGCATAGAGTGTTCTGGGGGCAGCCCGCAAGTGTCGCCACGCTTCCGGTGCCAACATAGCATGCCCACAACTTCCTAACCTGTACGTCTTTGGAATGTGGGAGGAAACCAGAGCACCCGGAGGAAACCCACGCAGACACGGGGAGAACATACAAACTCCTTACAGACAGCGGCGGGAATTGTACCCGGGTCACTGGTGCTGTAATAGCGTTACGCTAACTGCTACACCACTGTGCCTGCCCGCATTTGCTCACAAGGAAAGCGGAGTCTTGCTCCTATTGTATAGAGCCTTGCTGAGACCGCATCCGGGATATTGTGTGAAGGTTCAGTCTCCCTATCCAGGGAAGGAAGCACTTGTGATAGAGGGAGAAAGATTAAAGGAATCAAGAGGAATGGGGTTCGTGCAGGAAAATGGTGCTGAGGTAAAAGATCAGCATTGATCTTACTGAATGGCAGACCAGGATGAGGAGCCGAGTGGCCCATTCCTGCTTCTATATGTTATGATGATGTTCTCATGGACCAGCTGCCCTCAATCTTTGTGCTGGTAGGAGCCAGTTGGAAGGTGCTATCAAAGCAGGCAAAGCGAGTGCAGTGCATTTTGTAGATTGGTATTGGTATTGGTTTATTATTGTCACTTGTACCAAGGTACAGTGAAAAGCTTGTCTTACAAACCGATCGTACAGGTCAGTTCATTACACAGTACAGTTACATTGAGTTAGTACAGAGTGCATTGATGTAGTACAGATAAAAACAGTAACAGTATAGCGTGAAGTGTCACAGCTACAGAGAAAGTGCAGTGCAATGCAATAAGGTACAAGGTCACAACAAGGTAGATTGTGAGGTCATAGTCCATCTCATTGTATAAGGGAACTGTTCAATAGTCTTATCACAGTGGGGTAGAAGCTGTCCTTAAGTCTGGTGGTACGTGCCCTCAGGCTCCTGTATCTTCTACTTGATGGAAGAGGAGAGAAGGGAGAATGTCCCGGGTGGGTTGGGTCTTTGATTATGCTGGCTGCTTCACCAAGACAGTGAGAGGTAAAGACAGATGGTACACATGCCACTGATATGCCAGTGATGGTGGGAATGAACATTGAAGACACTGGACTAGTGGGAGGGGAGGCACAATCAAGCAGGCTGCTCATTCCTGGAAGGCTTCGAGCTTCTTAGGTATTGCAAGAGCTGCACTCGTCCAGGCCAGTGGAGAACATTGCAATCACACCCGCAAACCTCTGACCTTTCCACATTCGGCAAGGCACAAATCACTTGTTGCTGGATACCAGCCTCCAACCAGAAATGGCAACACAAGAGATATGGTGGTAAAGGCGGCATACAGCCTACTTGCCTTCATCAGTCGAGGCACTGAGTATAAGAGTCAGGAAGTCACATTGCAGCTGTATAAAACTTTGGTTAGGCCGCATTTGGAGTATTGTGTTCAGTTCTGGTCACCCCATTACAGGAAGGGTGTGGAGGCTCTGGAGAGGGTGCAGAAGAGGTTCACCAGGATGCTGCCTGGATTGGAGAGTACGAGCTACAAGGAGAGGTTGGACAAACTTGGGTTGTTTTGTCTGGAGTGTTGGAGGCTGAGGGGAGACCTGATAGAAGTTTATAAAATTATGAGGCATAGACAGTCAGAGTTATTTTCCCAGGGTGGAAATGTCAAATACTGGAGAACATAGGTTCAAGTCAGAGGAAAAGTTTAAAAGAGATCTGAGGCAAGTTTTTGTTTTAATACAGCGAGTGGTGGGTGCCTGGAATGCACTGCTAGGGGTGGTGGTGGAGGCAGATACAATAGCAATGTTTAGGAGGCTGTTAGACAGACACATAAACAGGAAGGGAACAGAGGGATATGGATCACACGCAGGCAGATTGGATTAGTTTGGCATCATAGTCAGCCTGTTCCGGTGCTGCACTGCTCTGTGTTCTCATTGGAGCCAATTCACTTTACTTACGCCATGGCCTCTCTTACTCTGATTATTTACCCTTTCAACATTCAGAAGGCTGTGGCTTTAGTTCCCTCACTTTACCCCCTTTGTAGAAAAGTATCTAGCCTGTTTCCAGCACATTTCTGAAAGGTCACCCTTTGCTTAGTTAAGTTTTACCTACCAACATTTGAGTTCAATGTATCCTGGCACAATCCCTTCTCGTTCCTCCAATTCAAAAGCCAAAATTTTATACATCTCCTTTCTGTTCCCCATTATTAAACCTAAAAGTTCACTTAATGACACTTGCCCTACATTTCTGACAAACAGACCATTGCCTCCTTCCTAACTGTACTAGAAACAAATCCAGCAAGTACTCCTGTACCCGTCCGAAAGATCTACCTTTCTTTGATCTTTGGAATAGAACAATCAATATTGGGGTAAATTAATTCCCTTAATATCACCACTCTATAGTTATATGGTTGAGTAATTCCCACAATGTTGCTTTTATTTCCCCCAGCCATTTGCTGGCCTGCAGAATAGCCACAAGTTATGATGGAAACTTTAGAGAGGATGCAGAGGAGATTTACCAGGATGCTGCCTGGATTAGAGAGCATGTCTTATGAGGAAAGATTGAGCGAGCTAGGGCTTTTCTCTTTGGAGCAACACAGGATGAGAGGAGACTTGATAGAGGTGTGTAAGATTACGAGAGGCACAGATAGAGTGGACAGCTGGCACTTTTTTCCCAGGGCAGCAATGGCCAATACCAGAGGACATCCACTTAAAGTGAGTGGAGGAAAGTTTAGTGGAGATATCAGAAGTAGGTTTTTTTTTAAATACAGAGAGTGGTGGGTGTCTGAAACGCACCGCTGGGGGCCGTGGTAGAGGTTGATACAATAGGACATTTAAAAAACTCTTATAGTAACATGTACGTAAGAAAAATGGAGGGTTATGGGCTGTGTAGGAGGGAAGGGTTAGACTGATGGTGGAGTAGGTTTATGTAGGTCGGCACAACAACGTGGGCCGAAGGGCCTGTACTCAACTCTAACTGAATGCTGCACTGGAGCTCCCCCTTCAGTATACCTTCCTTAATCTGTACCTGTCATACCACTTTCCCCTTACCCAGCTTGTTTATAGGTACATAAAGCAATGTAGATTAGATGCAAAGATCAGCATTCCTATAGAGGACAAGAACACTATGGGCTGGAAGTTACGTCATAGCTATACTGAGACCTAGATTCTGGAGGACTGAGTACTGGACCTTGAGGATAACATTTGTCATGGAGGGAATGGAACTTAGATTTACCAAAGTTATACCTGGATCCTAAGGAGTTAGATTATTGCAACTGTGTACTCCCTGGAGTTTAAGGTTATCAAAATGTACAGGATATTACAAAGAACTGAGTTCTCTCAACCTATCTTATTTCCTGTGGTTGGGTAATTTAGGACTTTAGAATATAGAGACTTTAAGAAATAAGGAGAGATAGATCCACGATCCAGGGAGGCACGGTAGCGTAGCGGTTAGCGTAACGCTATTACAGCACCAGTGACCCGGGTTCAATTCCCGCCGCTGTCTGTAAGGAGTTTGTACGTTCTCCCCGTGTCTGCGTGGGTTTCCTCCGGGTGCTCCGGTTTCCTCCCACATTCCAAAGACGTACAGGTTAGGAAGTTGTGGACATTATATGCTGGCGCCGGAAGCGTGGCAACACTTGCGGGCTGCCCCCCCCCAGAACACTCTACGCAAAAGATGCGTTTCACTGTGTGTTTCGATGTACATGTGACTGATAAAGATATCTTAAATCTTGTTGGGTCAAACATCAGCCAACATCTCATTGAAAAGCAGAATGGGTTCAAGAGAGTAAGTAGCCTAGTCATCCCTCAGAAATTTATACACTGAAAACCTTGACCTGAGGACGTAAAATTTGTAGATTTTGATTGAGAACGTAGATGGAACTAGAACCATAGAACACTACAACACTAGATAATAACAGCACTAAGTTATAATTAGAATAACTTGAAATTTTTGTATCAGAGATGCAGAGAAATTTCAGGACAACAAGATGAAGTCAAGCCAGGGCAACAGTCAGGGTCAGGTAACGTGTGTTCTTGCGAGTACAGCTCAATTATACAGCTTGTGTTACACAACAGAAGAATATCTTTGTGATAAAATAAGTTACCTTTCAGAACAACTCGAACTTCATTTGCGTGAGCATGACACAAAAGCTGAGGGTCGTACGCTCCAAAGGTTGCGATGGTTGTCAGTTTGGACCAGTCATAATGTTTCCAATCCTGCCCTCCAACGTCAAAGGCAAAAACCTAAAACAGAAATGAAAGCAAACTGCAGTGACGAAGGGCAGAAAACTCCCTGAAAAATCTGGACTTTCCCCAGATAGTTATCACCTTCCCAAAGATGCAAGGCAGAGCTTCTTAGATACAGAGAAGAAACATGCGGGCTTAGGTTACAAGGGGAGACTGGATAGCCCAGGGCTTTTATCCCCCTGGAGTGGAGGCTCATGAGGGGCACAGATGAGGTGAATGGTCACAGTGTTTTTCCCAGAATAGAGGAGTCCAAAACTAGAGCAATATTGGACCTCCTCCTGGGGAACGAGGTAGAGCATGTGTTGAAAGTGTTTGTCGGCGAGCACTTTGCGTCCAGTGACCATAATTTTATCAGTTTTAAAAGAGTTATGGAGAAGCATACGACTGGTTCACAGGTTAAGATTCTGAACTGAGGCAGAGCAAATTTTGGAGCCATTGGGCAGGATCTTGCAGTGGTTGATTGGGTGAGATTGTTTGCAGAGAAAGGAGCACCTGCCAAGTGGGAGGCCTTTAAGAGTGTGACGTCAAAAGTTCAGGGCCAGCATGTTCCTGTTAGGATGAAGGGCAAGGCTAGCAGGTTTCAGAAACAGTGGAGAGAGAGAGAGAGAGATTGAGGCTCTGGTCAAGGCATACACTGCACGTAAGCAATTGGAAACTAGTGAATCTCTTGATGACTACAAGAATTGTAGGAGTGCATTTAAGAGAGAAGTTAGGAGGGCAAAAAGACGACACAAGAAGGCAAGGTGAGACAAACCCCAAGAGATTCTATAGGTATATTAAAAGAGTGGCGAGGGAGAGAATAGGTTCCCTTAAAGATCTGCATGGCCATCTGTGTGTGGAACCGAAGGAAATGGGAGATTTTTTAAATGAATATTTCTCTTTAGGTTTTACTGTGAAGAAAATGATGGAAGGTACAGACCACATACAAATTAGTAGGGAGGAGGTATTGGAGGCCTTAAAGTGCATTGAGGTGGATAAATCCCCACAGCCTGACCTGGTGCATTCTCGGACCTTCTGGGGACCTCCGCAGAGATTTTTGCTTCATCTATGGCCACAGGTGAGTTTCCGGAGGACTAGAGAGTGGCTAATGTGGTACCATCGTTTAAAACGGGTAGTAAAAACAAGCCAGGAAACTATAGGCCGGTGAGTCTGACATTGGTGGGTAAATTGCTGGAGGGGATTCTGAGCGACAGGATCCACTAACATTTGGAGAGACAGGGTCTGATTCGGGACAGTCAGCACGGCTTTGTGTGTAGGAAGTTGTGTCTGACAGATCTCTTAGAGTCCTTCAAGGAAGTAAGTAAGAGGAGAGAGCAGTGGATGTTGGCTACACTGACTTTAGCAAGGCCTTTGACAAGGTCCCTCTCGGCAGGCTAGTCTGGAAAGTTAGATCGCATGGGACCCGGGGTGATAGTGGATTGGATTCATCATTGGTTGAATGATTGGAAGCAGAGGGTGATTGCCAAGGGTTGTTTCTCACACTGGAGGCCAGTGTCTAGTGGTGCATCAGAATCAGGTTTATTATCACTGACTTGTATGTCATGAAATTTGTTGTTTTGCGGCAGCAGTACAGTGCAAAGACATAAAATTACTAAAAATTACAAAAACAAATAGTGCAAGGAAAAGGAATAACAAAGTAGCGTTCATGGACTGTTCAGAAATCTGATGGCGGACGGGAAGAAGCTGTATCTGAATCATTGAGTGTGGGTCTTCAGGCTCCTGTACCTCCTCCCCGATGGTAGTAACAAGAGGGCGTGTTCCGGATGGTGAGGGTCCTTAAATGATGGATGCCACCTTCTTGAGGCAGCACCTCTTGAAGATGACCTCGGTGGTGGAGAGGGTTGTGCCCGTGATGGAGCTGGCTGAGTCTACAACCCTCTGCAGCCTCTTGTGATCCTGTGCATTGGAGCCTCCACACCAGGCGGTAATGCAAACAGTCAGAATGCTCTCGACCGTACATCTCTGGAAATTTGCAAGAGTCTTTGGTATGCATCATGGGTTGGTGCTAGGGCCTTTGTTTGTAATTTATATAAGTGATTTGGAGGTGAATGCACAAGGCATGGTTAGTAAGTCTTCAGATGATACTAAAATGGGTGGGTGTTGTAGATTGCGTAGAAGGTTATGAAAAGTTACAGGGGGATCTTGATCAGCTGGGTATGTGGGCTGAGGATTGGCAAATGGCTTTCAATCCAGATAAATAGGAGGTATTGCATTTTGGGAGATGAAACCAGGGGAGAACTCGTACAGTGAATGGTAGGGCCCTGGGGGAAACAGAGGGACCTAGGAGTGCAAGTGCATAGTTCGATGAAAGCAGCATCTCAAGCAGATGGGGTAGTGAAGAAGGCGTTTGGAATGCTGGCCTTCATCAGTCAGGGCATCAAGTCTAGGAGTTGGGAAATTATGTTGCAGTTATATGTCGGTGAGGCCGCACTTGGGGTACTGTGTACAGTTTTGGTCACCCTATTATAGGAAAGATGTTATTAAACTAGAAAGAGCGCAGAAAAGATTTACCAGGATGTTGCCTGGACTTGGGGGCCTGAGTTACAAGGAGAGGTTGCATAGACCAGGACTTTATTCCCTGGAACATAGGGGACTGAGGGGTGACCTGATGGAGGTGTATAAGATCATGAGGGACATAGACAGGGTGAAAGCACACAGTCTTTTTCCCAGGGAGGGACTGCTAAAAACAAGAGGGCATAGGTTTAAGATCAGAGGTGAGAGATTTAAAAGGGACATCAGGGGCAGCTTCTTCACACAAAGGGTGGTGCGGATTTGGAATGAGCTGCCAGAAATAGTGGTTGAGGTGGACACATCAGCAACATTTAAAAGCCATCTCGATAAGTACATGGATAGGAGAGGTTTAAGAGTGCTGTGGGCCAAACACGGGCACAAGGGGAAAAGAAAACCACGGGGAATCATATTCCAATACTGTGATGGCGCTCAAAGCTCTCCGAGAGGCAATCAAGTAAACCAAGTCCTTTTAACCAGAGAATGACAACTTTCGCATTAAAAAGGTACCCTTGGTGTCAACATTAATCAACAGGCCAGCACATTCAGACCAGAATATGACTTGCTATTCATCCAAGTGGGTACAGAACATTCAGAAAGGGGAGGGGAACAGCCAGAGGTCATTGTCATACTGGTACAAACAACATAGGTGAGAAGAGAGAATGTGGTCCTGCAAAGGGAATTTCGGGAGTTGTGTAGAAAGTTGAAAAGCAGGACCTCTGGGTTTGCAATCCCAGGGCTACTCCCTCTGCCACGTGTACAAGTAAGAATACAAGTGGCAGATAGAATTTAATCCAGATAAGTGTGAGGTAATTCCCATTGAGAAGTCAAATTCTGGTAAATGGTCAGATCTTTGGAGCATTGATGCAGAGACACCTTGGGGTGCAAGTCTATAGCTCCCTCAACGTGGTTACACAGGTGGATAGGGTAGAGGAAAGGGCATTTGTTATGCTTGCATTCATTGGCCAAGACACTGAGTACAACAGTTAGGACATCATGTTGCACTTGTACAAAACATTGGTTAGACCACACTTAATTGTGTGTAGTTCTGGTGCCACAGTACAGGAAGGATGTGGTAGCAACAGAGAGAGTGCAGAAGAGATTCACCAAGCTGTTGCCTGAAATGAAGGGCTGTATTTAAAAAGAGAGATTGGATAGGCTGGGTTTATTCTCACTGGAATGTAAGTGGCTGAGGGATGACCTTAGAGGTTTATAAAATTATGAGAGGCATAGACAGGATAGATGGTCAGAGCCTTTCTCCCCAGGGTAGGGGAAGTCTAGACCTAGAGCACACAGGTTTAAGGTGAGAGGGGAGAAATTTAAAGGAGATGGACATAACTGGTTATACTGGTCATAGGAAAGACGTGGTTAAACTGGAAAGAGTGCAGAAAAGATTTACGAGGATGTTGCCAGGACTTGAGGGCCTGAGTTATAGGGAAAGGTTGGCCAGGCTAGGACTTTATGCCTTGGAATGTAGGAGAATGAGGGGCGACCTTATAAAAGTATTTAAAATTATGAAAGGCAGAGATAAGGTGGATGGTACAGTCTCTTCCCCAGGGTAGGGGAGTCCAAAACTAGGGGGCACAGATTCATCCTAAATATTTAAGAGAGATCTGAGGGGCAACTTTTTCCACACAGCGTAGCGAGTACATGGAAAGAGTTGCCAGAGGAAGTGGTTGAGGCAGGTACAATAGTATCATTTGGGAAGCACTTGGATAGGTACATAGAAGGGTAGGGTTTGGAGTGACATGGGCCGAACACAGGAAATTGGGATGAGCTGGGTGGGCACCATGTTTGGCATCGACTGGTTGGGCCAAAGGGCCTATATCTGTGCTGTATTGCTCTACAACTTTGAGATCTGAGGTGTAAGTTATTCCCCCCCCCCCCCCCCCCCCAGAGGGGGAAAAACTTACCCCTTTCTGTGGGGTGAGTATCTGGAACTAGCTGCCAGAGGTGGTGGAACAGGCAGGTACAATTATAATGCTCAGAAGACATTTGGACCTGTATTTGTACGGGAAAAGTGTAAGGGGTTACACGCCTAATTGAGGCAACTGGAATTAGTGCAGACAGGCATTGCAGTCGGCATGAAGGAGGTGTTCTGAAAGGCCTCGTTTGTGCTGTACAATTACACAAATACATCCAACCTGTACTCTGATAGGATGACATTGGTTCTTCCCCTTCCCTACCCGCACCTACACCAGCCAGCTTAATAGAGCACCAATTTAGTACTGCTTTTAGGCAATTTTAGATTCAATTCTTTGAACTGAAACTACAATGAAGCATTTGTATTGTTAGACAGCTGGGACTATTAAATGGACTTTGCATTTACGTAGCACCCTTGTAATCCTTTCCAGAACATCCCAAACCACTCTGACCTCACGATCTACCTTGTTGTGACCTTGCACCTTATTGCACTGCATGTTCTCTGTAGCTGTGACACTTTACTCTGTACTGTTATTGTTTTTACCTGTACTACCTCAATGCACTCTGTACTAACTCAATGTAACTGCACTGTGTAATGAATTGACTTGTACGATCGGCATGCAAGACAAGTTTTTCACTGTCCCTCGGTACAAGTGACAATAATTAACCAATACCAAATTACAGGCAGTGAAGTACATTACAAAGCAGAGTTACTGTTCTGGTTAAAAAAAACAATAAG
This sequence comes from Pristis pectinata, assembly GCF_009764475.1. Classification (NCBI taxonomy): domain Eukaryota; kingdom Metazoa; phylum Chordata; class Chondrichthyes; order Rhinopristiformes; family Pristidae; genus Pristis; species Pristis pectinata. Next base: position 3,459,293 of record NC_067407.1, on the reverse strand, counting down.
TGCGCATGATCACTTGCTAACATAGATCTAGCGAACATTAAGTATTGCTGAGCCCAGCTGGAAACTCTGATAACAAGCGTCATGCCCCTCCGTAAACAACAGATTAACTATTCAATTAAGGCAATTTTAACCCACATATCAAAAGAAAATACTGATAATGAATGAAATGATGCATCTAACTTGCAGGCAGCACAGCCACTTAGTAAAATGACTGCAAAATAAATGCACTGATCAGCAATGCCACGCAATAGTCACAAGCTTTGTTTTTAAAAAGTTACTGAGTTTAATCATGGGATGACTTTCAGTATTACCATGAGTGAACAAGAAAAAAAATCCCTTTTACAGAGAAGACCACCTGATATTCTGCTTGGATAGCCTATGGTAGAAACATTGAATTTTCCAATTTAAGGTAACACACTCACCTTCCCCCTCCCCCCCACCCTACCTCCACACACACACACACACCCACCCCATCACCACCACCCCCCACCCCACCCACCCATGTTCTCTCTCCCTGCGTTCACTTCCCAATTTGTCCATCACCCACACATCTATCCACCTGGGTTTCTTCTCCCTTGGCCCACCCTCCCGATTCCCGCCGCCCAACCACATCTGGTTCCATTCAACACCTTCCAGCCTCTCCCTCTACATTTCCCCCTCCCCGGCTCCATCTGCCTATGTTTTTTGTTCCTTATCCGTTTCCACCTATCACCCACCAGCCTGTCTCAGAGCTCCCCCCTTCCCAACCTAGATCCATCTGCCACCGCACCTGGTTCCACCTACCTGCCCCTGCCTACCTCACCCCTCCCTCTCACCTCTTTATACCGGCCAGCCAGCTCCCCTCTACACTCTCAGTCCTGATGCAGGGTCACAGTCAGAATCATCATCCATCCCTCCCCCCCCTCACAGATGCTGCTCGAGCCGCTGAGTTCCTCCAGCAGTTTGTTTTATTTGCTCCATATTCCAGCAGCTGCAATCTCTTGCTCTTGCATGGCATCAGATCCCAGGTGACCCAAGTTCCTCTTAGGGAATCAATAAGAGCAAAAACAACCTCAAACCATAACCAATTCTCCTGGTCAACACAAGTTAGTCGGCAAAAAACATTTAAAATTTAAGACAGAGTCAGGGAGTAAAAGGTGGGAACAATCACATTTAAAAGATATTCGGACAGGTACATGGATAGGAAAAGTTTATGGGTCAAACACAAGCAAATGGGTCTAGCTCGTAGACAACTTGGTCAGCACAGACTATGCTGTATAACTCTTACGACTCAATGAACGTGAAAACAGACCCTTCAGCCCAACTCGTCCACGCTGACCAAGTTGCCTTCCTGAGCTAGCAACAAACAAAATGCTGGAGGAACTCAGTGGGTCAGGCAGCACCCGTGGAGGGAAACAGGTAGTGTTTCAGGCCAAGAGACTCCATCTCGACTGATGACCTGAAACGCTGACTGTTTCCCTCCGCAGATGCTGCCCTCTCCAGAGTTCCTCCAGCACATTGTTCATCGCTCCAAATTCCAGCATCTCTTGTATCCCCTTCCTGAGCTTGTCCCATTTGCCTACATTTAGCCCATCTCTCTCTAAACCTTTCCTATCCATGTACCCGTCTGTCTTTTAAACCTTGTTAATGTACCCACCTCTGGCAGCTCGTTCCACATACCCACCCACCCTCTGAAGAAGTTGCCCCTCAGGTCCCCTCTCACCTTAAACCTGTGCCCTCTAGTTTTAGACATCCCTACACCAGGGTAAAGACTGGACCATCCACCATATCTGCACCCCTCCTGACTTTATACATCTCAATAAGACAGTGACCATCTCCCCTGTCGGTGGCCCTCACGAACCACCTGTTGAGACACTGTGCAGAATGCAACTGGAATCCAATTTCAAAAGTTCTGCAGCTTTGTTACTACTTTATGAAGAATTATACTGGCAATAAACCGTGGTAACGACGCGAGCAGCCCAGACCTGAACCCCTGGCCCCACAGCCATTCTCCTCCTGGGCCCCGGGTCCCCCTCCGGCCCCCCTCAGGGTCCTGGGTCCCCTCCGACCGCCCCCCTTCCCTCAGGGTCCAGAGTCACTCCAACCTTCCCCCATCAGGGCCCCGGGACCCTTCCCTCCCCTCCCCTCCCCACCCCACCCCCTCAGGGCCCCGGGACCCTCCCCTCCACACCCCCTCAGGGCCCCGGGACCCTCCCCTCCCCCCACCCCAGGGCCCCGGGACCCTCCCCTCCACCCCCACCCCAGGGCACCGGGACCCTCCCCCCACCCCCACCCCAGGGCCCCGGGACCCTCCCCCCCCCCCCACCCCAGGGCCCCGGGACCCTCCCCCCACCCCAGGGCCCCGGGACCCTCTCCTCCCAACCCCCTCAGGGCCCCAGAACCCTCCCCAACCCCCTCAGGGCCCCGGGACCCTCCGCTCCCCTCCCCTCCCCACCCCACCCCCTCAGGGCCCCGGGACCCTCCCCTCCCCCCCCCCCCGGGCCCCGGGATCCTCCCCCCCCCCCTCCGGACCCCGGGATCCTCCCCCCCCCCCCCGGGCCCCGGGATCCTCCCCCCCCCCCTCCGGACCCCGGGATCCTCCCCCCCCCCCCCCTCCGGACCCCGGGATCCTCCCCCCCCCCCCTCCGGACCCCGGGATCCTCCCCCCCCCCCCCCTCCGGACCCCGGGAATCCCCTCCTCCTCCTCCTCCTCCTCCCCTCGGAGCCCCGGGAGCCCCCCCCCGCCCTCCTTCTCCGGGCCCCGGGTCCCCCCCCCCGATCCCCACCTTGTGCCGCCCCGGGGAGGGGAGACTCACCTCCAGCTGGTTCTGCCCGGATAACGGCCGGCAGAGGCCGGGGTCGCGGCACGGGCAGCCGGGCACCGGGGACACCAGGACGGGCGGGGAGGTGGCGGAGCCGCAGGCCGCCCACAGGCAGAGCAGCGGCAGGGAGAGGCCCGAAGATCGGGCCCAGGCCCGGGGTCCGCGGCCCATGGCGGCGCGCTGGTCGCGGCTAAGCGCGGAGATGGCCCCGCCCCCGGCTTTGGCCCCGCCCACAGGCAGAGGCCCCGCCCCCCGGCCGCGGCCACGCCCCCGGCTTTTGCCCCGCCCACAGGCAGGGGCCCCGCCCACAGCCAGGGAACCCCGCCTGTGGTCCCGCCCACTGTTACAGGCTCCGCCCACAGAGGTCCCATCCCCAGGCAGAGGCTCCGCCCACATCCAGAGGCCCCGCCTCCCTCCCGTGGCCCCGCCCACAGCCGGAGGCCCCCCCCCCTCTCTCGCCCTTGGCCACCTCCCACAATCAGAGCCCCCGCCTCCTGCCCGTGGCCCCGCCCACAGTCAGTCCCCGCCCACAACACATGGCCCTGCCTCGTGACCGTGACCCCGCCCATAGTCAGGCCACGCCCACAACCCATGGCCCCACCTCCCATCATTGGCTCCTCCCACAGCCGTGGTTCTGTGCCCACTAGTGGCCCCGTGCCCACTAGTGGCCCCGCCCTCAGTCCATGGCCCCGCTCCAATCTTTGAAACTGCCTTTGATCTGCGTCCCACATCCAGTCCTTGAACCTGCCCTTCATTAGTGGCCTTGTCACAGTCTGTGGACCCTCCTCTAGTCCTTTTATTTGCCCTCAGTCAGTCCCACCTCCAATCTTTGATCCCCCTTTACACAGGTTCAAGGAGGAGATATCTGTCTATCTCCTCCTTGAACACCCCCACTGATCTGGCCTCCACTGCTGTGCGTGGCAAGGAGTTCCACAATTTCACCACCCTCTGGCTAAAGAAATTTCTCCTCATCTCTGTCTTGAAACTGTACCCTCTAATTCTAAGATTGTGCCCTCTGTCCTGGACTCGCCCACCAAGGGAAACAGCCTAGCCACATCTACTCTATCCTTACCTGTCAACATTTTAAATGTCGCTACGAGGTCCCCTCTCATCCTTCTGTACTCCAGCGAGTACAGTCCAAGAGCCGACAAACGCTCATCATACGTAAGCCCTTTCATTCCCGGAATCATTCTCGTAAATCTCCTCTGAACCCTCTCCAACGTCAGCACATCCTTCCTAAGATGTGGGGCCCAAAACTGCGCACAGTATTCCAAATGAGGCCTCACTAGTGCCCCGTAGAGCCTCATCAACACTTCCTTACTTTTATACACTATACCTCTCGAAATGAATGCCAACACAGCATTCGCTTTCCTAACCGCCGATCCAACCTGGTGGTTAACTTTTAAGGTATCTTGTACGAGTACCCCCAAGTCCCTTTGTACTACCGTACTTTCAATCTTCTCTCCTTCTAGATAATAATCTACCCGCTTATTTCTACTTCCAAAGTGTACAACTGCACATTTCTCAACATTGAATCTCATCTGCCATTTCCTTGCCCATTCTCCTAAACTGTCTAGGTCCCTCTGCATCCTTTCTATTTCCTCTATGCTCCCTACTCCTCCCCCTATCTTGGTGTCATCCGCAAACTTAGCCACACAACCATTTATTCCATCATCCAAATCATTGATGTACAAGGTAAAAAGGAACGGCCCCAACACCGACCCCTGCGGCACACCACTAGTAACCGGTAACCAACCAGAACGAGATCCTTTTATTCCCACCCTTTGCTTCCTGCCAACCAGCCAATGCTCCACCCATTCTGCTATCCTACCCATAATTCCATGACCTCTCATCTTATTAATCAGTCTCTTGTGAGGCACCTTATCGAAGGCCTTTTGAAAGTCTAAATACACAACGTCTACCGCCTCTCCCTTATCCACCCTACCTGTGATTTCTTCAAAAAAACTCCAATAGGTTGGTCAGACAGGACCTCCCCTTCACAAAACCATGTTGACTAGCTCCAATCTTGCCTTGCGCCTCTAGGTATTCGGTAACCTCCTCCTTGAGGATAGATTCCAATAATTTTCCCACCACTGACGTCAGACTAATAGGTCTGTAATTGCCTTTGTGCTGCCTCCCACCTTTCTTATACAACGGAACTACATTTGCTACCCTCCAGTCCTCCGGAAATCCAATCCTTGTACCTGCCCTCAGTTGGTGGCCCTGCCCCAAAGTGTGGACCTACCTCCAATCATTGGACCTCAATGACTCCGCCCAGAATCCACGGCCACAGCCCCAATCCTTGGACATGCCCTTAATCCATGGCTCCTCCACAATCTGTGGATCCTCCCTGAATCTGTGGGCCTTCCCTTAATCTGGAGCCCCATCATCAACCAGTGGGCTTGCTCCAACCTGTGATCTGGCCTCCAATCTGTGGCCCTTCTCCCAATCTGTGGTCCACCTCCAATCTGTAGCCCCTCCCTCAACCCCTACCCCTGCCTTCAATCTATAGGTTACCATCGCAATTCGGTCCTTCCATCAAACAATAAGGACATCTCTAGTGTGTGGTTTATCTCCAATCTATGATCCCACTGCCAATCTGTAAACCCACCTTAAATATAACCCCACAAAACATTTTGTTGCCTGGTCCCTAATGCCTTCTTACTTAGAAGCACAACATTTCTGATATTCTTCACACTTTCCATTTCCCTGGTCCCATCCGGCTCATCTTTACCATGGATATGCAATCCCCCTACACCTCCATCCAACACTAGGATGCCCAGAGGGCTTTCAGTTCTCTCCTTGAACAGAGGCCCAACCAGTTCCCCTCCAACACACTCATCTGCCTGTCTGAACACAAACTTAATTGAACAGCTTCTTCTCCAACTCCATTCACTTCCTCTCAATCAAAGGTGTAGCTATGGGAACTTGCATGACCCCAAGCTATGCATGGAATGCACGGAAAAGTCCTTAGAGTCACAGACTGGATAAATACACTGGAGAAAGAGCAGAGGAGATTCACCAGGATGTTGCCTGGATTGGAGGGTTTTAGTTATGGGGAGAGATTGGATTGAGTTACAGAATCTTACAGCACAAAACAGGAGAACAAAGAAATGCTGGACAAACTGAATAGGTATTTTGCATCAGTCTTCACTGTGGAAGACACCAGCAACATGCCAGAAATTTGAGAGAGTCAGGGAGCAGAAGTGAATGTAGTCACTATTACTAAGGAAAAGATGCTTGGGAAGTTGAAGGGTCTGAAGATAGATAACTCACCTGGATCGGATGGACTACACCCCAGGGATCTGAAAGAGGTAGCTGAAGAGATTGTGGATTAGTAGTGATCTTTCAAGAATCACTAAATTCAGGAATGGTTCTGGAGGACTGGAAAATCGCAAATGTCTCTCCACTCTTTAAGAAGGGAGGGAGGCAAAAGAGAGGAAATTATAGGCTAGTTAGCCTGACTTCAGTGGTTGGTAAGATGTTAGAGTCCATTATTAAGGATGAGGTTTCAGGGTCCTTGGAAGCTCATGATAAAATAGGCTGAAGTCAGCATGGTTTCCTTAAGGGGAGATCTTGCCTGACAAATCTGTTGGAATTCTTTGAGGAAGTAACAGGCAGGATAGGCAAAGGAGAGTCAGTGGATGTTGTTTACTTGGATTTTTAGAAGGCCACACATGAGGCTGCTAAACAAGATAGGAGCCTGGTATTACAGGAAAGGTACTAGAATGGATAAAAGACTAGCTGACTGGCAGAAGGCAAAGAGTGGGACTAAAGGGGGCCTTTTCTGGTTGGCTGCTGGTGACTAGTGGTGTTCCACAGGGGTCGGTGTTGGGTCCGCTACTTTTCACGTTATATGTTAATGATTTTGATGATGGAATGGAGGGCTTTGTGGCCATGTCTACGGATGATACAAAGATAGGTGGAGGGGCAGGTAGTGTTGAGGAAGCAGGGAGTCTGCAGAAGGACTTGGACAGGTTGGGAGAATGGGCAAAGAAGTGGCAGATGGAACACAGTGTAGGGAAGCGTACGGTCACGCACTTTGGTAGAAGGAATAAAGGCGTAGACTATTTCCTAAACTGGGAGCGAGTTCAGAAATCGGAGATGCAAAGGGACTTGGGAGTCCTGGTGTAGGATTCCATAAAGATTAACTTGCAGGTTGAGTCGGTAGTAAGGAAGGCAAATGCAATGTTAGCATTCATTTCGAAAGGACTAGAATATAAAAGCAAGGATGTAATGCTGAGCCTGTATAAGCTGTTGGTCAGACCACATTTGGAGTATTGTGAGCAGTTTTGAGCCCCATATCCAAGGAAGGGTGTGCTGGCATTGGAGAGGGTCCAAATCAGTTTTACAAGAATGATCCTGGGGATGAAAGGGTTAACTCTGAGAAGAGTTTGATGACTCTGGGCCTGTACTTGCTGGAGTTCAGAAGGATGATGGGGGGATCTCATTGAAACCTACCAAATATTGAAAGGCCTGAATAGAGTAGATGTGGAAGGATGTTTCCAGCAGTGGGAGAGTCTGGGACCAGAGGGCACAGCTTCAAAATAGAAGGACGTCCCTTTAGAACAGAGAAGAGGAGGAATTTCTTTTGCCAGATAGTGGTGAATCTGTGGAAATCATTGCCACAGACGGCTGTGGAGGCCAAGTCACTGGGTGTATTTAAAGTGGAGGTTGATAGGTTCTTGATTAGTGAGGGTGTCAAAGGTTACGGGAAGAAGGCAGGAGAATGGGGTTGAGAGGGAAAAATAAATCAGCCATGATCGAATGGTGGAGCAGACTCGATGGGCCGAATGGCCCAATTCTGCTCCTGTGTCTTATGGAAACAGGCCCTTTGGCTCAACTGGTCCATGCCGACCTAGATTCCCATCTAAGCCAGTCCCGTTTGCCCACGTTTGGCCCATATCCCTCTAAACCTTTCCTACCCATGTACCTGTCCAGGTGCCTTTTAAATGTTGTTGATGTACCCGCCTCACCCACTTCCTCTGGCAAGGCTGGGCTTGTTTTCCCTGGAGTGAAGGAGGCTGAGGAACCTGATAGAGGTGTATAAAATTAAAAGTGGCATGGATAACGTACACAGAATCTTTTTCCCATGGTAGGGGTACCATACACAAGAGGGCACGAGTTTAAGATGAGAGGAAGGGGATCTGAGCAGAAAGTTTCATTACACAGAGAGTGATGGATCTCTGAGACACACTGCCAGTGGAGGTGGGGGAGTCAGACACAATCACTACATTTGAGAGACATTTATACAGACATTTAAATAGGAAAGGCATAGAAGGATGTGAATCTAATGCAGGCAAAGTGGATTACAGTAGAATGTCAGAGAGTGGTGGGCCAAAGGGCCTGTTCCTGTGCTGTATGACACCTGGAGGAAACCCATGTGTCCACAAGGAGAACGTGAAACCTCCACATGACTTGTCTGTTGCATTGATCCCATGACTTGAGCACAGAAGAAAGGGGGTAGTACAATGTTGGAAGTGCCCTCTTTCGGATGAAACTTTAGCCTGAGCCCTCATCTACTCTTCCCTGCAAAAATGAAAGCTCACGTGGCACTACTTCGAAGAAGAACGGAGGATTTCTCCCAACGTCCTGCCTAATATTTAACCCTCAGTCAAGGGCTCGACATTATCTGCTAATTATCATGTAGTGGGGGTGGCTATCCTGTTTCCTCCAGAGACTACACGTCAATTATAAGATAAGATATATTTATTAGTCACGTGTACACTGAAACACACAGTGAAATGTGTCTTTTTGCATTACTGAGAATGTGCTGGGGGCAGCCCGCAAGTGTCACCACGCTTCCAGCACCAACATAGCATGCCCACAACTTCCTAACCCGTACGTCTTTAGAATGTGGGAGGAAACCAGAGCACCCAGAGGAAACCCACGCAGACACGGGGAGAACGTACAAACTCCTTACAGACAGCGGCCGGAATTGAACCCGGGTCGCTGGAGCTGTACTAGCGTTACGCTAACCACTACTCTACCGTGCTGCCCATTTCATTTCCTTGGTTGCAATAAGCCTCAGAGCTTTTGTAAACAATATATAAGTTATTACATTATTGCAATTTTTTTCCATCTTCTTGCAGTTCCCATCGGGCAGGAGGTACAGAAGCCTGAAGTCCCCACACCACCAGGTTCAGGAACAGTTACTTCCCTTCAACCATTCGGTTCTTGAACCAACCGGCACAACCCTAATCACTACAGTTTAGCAACACTGTGACCATTTTGATCACTTTGCACTAAAATGGACTTTTTTGTTCTAATTGTGTTCTTTCTTGTAAAAATTGTGCATAATTTGTTTTTCTTGTGAATGCAGCTTATCTGATGCTCTGTGCCTGTGATGCTGCCGCAAGTAAGTTTTTCATTGCACCTGTGCACACATGGACTTGTGCAGATGACAATAAACTCGACTTTGACTTTGACTTTGGTTTCCTTTCTGAAACATGAGAGCAACTTCAGCTTAAGCAGTTACTGACATAATACCGCAAGTGACTGTCTATTCATAGCTACAAAAATGATTCACAAACCTTTGTGCTATTGCTGAGAGAGCCTTTATTTGTGGATTTGAAAGGACAATTCAAAGTGTTAAATTTAGTATACAGTTAGTTCTTTTACATCAGTCAGCATTCCTAAATTACTCCAATATTATAAAAGAATAAGAAGCTCATGTATGTATTCCTGATTATCCTTGAAGATAGGGTAGCTGTACACCTTTATTATTCCGTACACTTGCACAAACAATCGGTGTGGGAATCCATACCATGACTGATGTCCACAGACTTCCTACTGAAGATTGAAGTGTCAGTCACAGTGAAATCTGTCAATAGAGAGATAAGTGATTAATAGCAGAACCCACAGAAAGAGTTTTTGATATATTTGAGAAAAGTTTCCTTTTCATTATAATCAATGCGATATTCATCAATGTAAACATGAAAAGGAACAGAAACTAATGAATAGCTAATGAACTATTGTGTACATAGACTTTTAAATATGAAACATACAAAATGCAATGCATTTAAAATGAGTTCATATTACTACCTATAACTATTGAGGTAATATCTCTTACAAATTTCTATAAGTGTACAGTGGAGAGCATTCTGACTGTTTGTATCACTGCCTGGTATGGAGGCTCCAGTGCACAGGATCGTAAGGGGCTACAGAGGGTTGTGGGCTACAGAGGGTTGTAGACTCAGCCAGCTCCATCATGGATACAACCCTCCCCACCATCGAGGACATCTTCAAGAGGAGGTGCCTCAAGAAGGTGGCATCCATCACTAAGGACCCTCACCATCTGGGACATGCCCTCTTCTTGTTACTACCATCGGGGAGGAGGTACAGATGCCTGAAGACCCACACTCAATGATTCGGGAACAGCTTCTTCCCCTCCGCCATCAGATTTCTGAACAGTCCATGAACCCGTGAACACTGCCTCGTTATTCCTTTTTTTTTGCACTATTTATTTATTTTTGTATTTATAGTAATTTTATTTCTTTGCTCTGTACTGCTGCTGCAAAACAACACATTTCATAGAATCATAGAATCATAGAACAGTACAGCACAATACAGGCCCTTCGGCCCACAATGTTGTGCCGACCTTTAAACCTCACCTAAAACAATCTAACCCCTTCTTCCCACATATCCCTCTATTTTAAATTCCTCCATGTGCTTATCTAGCAATCTCTTGAATTATACGTCATATAAGTCATTGCACCTTATTGTCTGTCTGCACTGCACTTTCTCTGTAGCTGTAACACTTTATTCTGTATTCTGTTATTGTTTTACTCTGTACTACCTCAATGCACTGTGTAATGAATTGATCTGTATGAACGGTATGCAAGACAAGTTTTTCAATGTACCTCGGTACATGTGACAATAATAAACCAATATACCAAAATTTCAATGACAATAAATCTGATTCTGATTCTCAGTATGAAATTGTGAGTCAAGGATTGTCAATGAAACATTTTGCTTCATTATTAGTTAATAATGGGATTACGTGGTCCCTTCTAGGCTTTTCATACACTTGGTCATCGTTTAGAAAAGATTTTACATTGTATCACTGTAAAGTGAATCTTCTAACATTGTAATGAGCTTGATCTTCTACACTATAAATAAGCTGAGGAACAGATGTGGGTCGTGTGGACTTTCTCTGTCAGTTGTGTGGACTTACTGGATGGTACACAGTGGAAGTTGACAGTGCGAGACCGTGTTTCCATTGGTGTGCATCGTGCCAGGCACCGTTGCACTGTTTCAACTGAATAGCATCTGGATGCCTGTCCTTCAAAATTAACGACCTTTCCTAGTTCCACAAATTCTTGTCTTACTCGGCAATCTGAAATTCAACAGAGTGTGCTTTATTGTAGCAGGGACAATGTGGGTAAGATAATGCTTCCGTGAACATGATTTACACTGAGGTAGACCTTCTTACCATCCTTGCAGGAGGTTCCTGAACACAACCAGGACTCAAAAAGCTGCTCCACATCTCTGGCCTCTTCCTGGTTGGGCATGGTCAACTTTCTCTCACCGTTATTAAGGCCACAAAGTCCGCATGTCTTCCCCATCATCTGGTCAAGGATGATCTTCACACAAAGGCAAAGTTATTAGAACAGTTGAACTACAAAGTTACATTGAAAATTTTAATCAGTTAATAAGCATGAGATACCTGGACTTTGTCTCCATCAAAGTACAACTTTTCAATATTGATTGATGGGACTTGCAGAATAATTCCTGTCCCATTCCATTGAATGGTTAAAATATCTAGACAACAAACAGCCATTTGTTCAAAATGATGAAACGAGACTTTATACATATGGATTATAATAAACTTGTAAGAGAGAAAGAGCTTTGAAGCTTACGGAATGGTGGCAAATCAACAGTGTATGGATTGAACTACATAATGAGTATGATATGAAAGTGTGACCTGATGTAGCAGCACCTGGTGACTAGCAATTTAAGTTTGTGTAATTGCAAAGAAACTGCTCAGAAGAGAGGTATATTGATTACATTGACATTGATTAAAGGGTATGCAATACACAAAAGCATCTGCCAGATTACACTGTTGCTACTTGCAATAATTAGTCTCCATTAGAGTCATATGGTCATAGAGTCTTACAGCATGGAAACAGGCCTTTCAGCCCAACTGGTCTATGCCGACTGTGTTGCCCAGTGAGCTAGACCCATCTGTCCACATTTGGCCCATAGCCCTCTAAACCTCTCCTACCCATGGACTTATTTAGATGGCTTTTAATTGTTGCTGATGTGCCCGCCTCAACCACTATTTCTGGCAGTTCATTCCAATTACGCACCACCCTTTGTGTGAAGAAGCTGCCCCTGATGTCCCTTTTAAATCTCTCACCTCTGATCTTAAACCTATGCCCTCTTGTTTTTAGCACCCCCTCCCTGGGAAAAAGACTGTGTGCTTTCACCCTGTCCATACCCCTCATGATCTTATACACCTCTATCAGGTCTCCTCTCAATCTCCTACATCCCAGGGAATAAAGTCCTAGTCTACACAACCTCTCCTTGTAACTCAGGCCCCCAAGTCCAGGCAACATCCTGGTAAATCTTTTCTGCACTCTTTCTAGTTTAATAACATCTTTCCTATAACAGGGTGACCAAAACTGATTACTGTAACGGTAACCAAAACTATAACTAATTACCTAACTGAAAAATAATTCAGTCCAGGAGAAAGTAGTTACATTGTATTACATAAGGCAAAAGACCATGTTGAGTATGGTCATAGAGATCGAAGTATCTGTTAGAGATTCATAGAGTTATACAGCCTGGAAACAGGCCTGTCAGGCCAATTCATCCATGCCAACGAAGATGACCACTTACACTAAATGTAGAAGGTCACCAGCCTGAAAGGTTCCTTCTTTGCCTCCACAGATGATGTCTTATTTACTGAGTACTCCTAGCCTTTCCTCTTTTTCAGATTTTTATTATCTGCTTTATATTTTGGTTTTGTAAGAAAATATGATTTGGAGCAAAGCAACAAGTTTCTTTGTGCAATTTGCCATTCTAAAATGATGCCAGGATAAGATATAGGGCCATAGAGACATAGAGCAATACAATATGGATACAGCCCTTCGGCCCAACCATTCCATGCCAACCACAGTGCCCACCCAGCTAGTCCCAATTTCCTGCATTCGGCCCATAACACTCCAAGCCCCGCCCCTCCAAGTACCTATCCAAATGCTTCTTAAATGATACTGTTGTACCTGCCTCACCCACTTCCTCTGGCAGCTCGTTCCACATACTCACCACCCTCTGCGTGAAAAATATTAAAACAAACAACTCACAGTCTGAAACTTTTATTTGCTTGCTACCTGGTTAGTAATTCTGATAACTTAGCAGCACTCTGTGAAAGTGAAAAAGCATCTCAAGTGTAATTCAGTTACCAGAAACTCCTCAAACCTAGAAAGGTACTCACCTTGCAGATTCGGAATCGGTTGGTCCAGGGAATGTTCACCACCATTGACTAACATTTTAATTCTGCCCGACAAATAAATTGCATCAATGGTCCTGTTTTAAAGCAAACAAATTGTCTTGTTGGTAGTGGTGTAAGTGTTAGCATGAACAATGGTTCTCAAACTATATCATGTTTAAACTTGGAAAAAATTAGGAGCGGTACTGTTGATCCTTCGCTTAAATTTGAAGATATTTGGAGTCCATTTATTCAATATTTTCACATGGTGTAGATCCCCTTTCAATAACTTTCCAACTTGGAGGAACAGACTTGATGACATAATATTCCTCTGTTTCTACTGAGAAATTTTAGCCCAGTTTTGTTTTTGTTTTTTTTTGGTTTTTTTTAGTTTTTTTTGTTTAGTTAATATTGTTTACAATTTTTAAATTTTTAATTTTTTTTATTTAAATTTTATTTACAGCGTGGTAACAGGCCCTTCCGGCCCAATGAGTCCGCGCCACCCATTTTAAACCCAAATTAACCTAACCATACGTCTTTGGAATGTGAGAGGAAACCGGAGCACCCGGAGGAAACCCACGCAGACACGGGGAGAACGTACAAACTCCTTACAGACAGCGACGGGAATCGAACCCTGATTGCTGGCGCTGTAATAGCGTCGCGCTAACTGCTACGCTACCGTGCCACCCCTAATTTTTGATTTATTGATTTGGGTTTTTTTTTAATTTATGTAATAAATCTTTTTCTTTCCTTTCTTTTATATTATATTCATTTACTAAGAGATCATTGGATCTACAGATTTTTTTATATTTTTTTGTTCTTTATGATTATCCATTCTATGATTGTTATCCAGATCTCTTTGTATTACATGCATAAACATTGATGCTATATATCAATCTGTATTAATTTGAAAACTAATAAAAAGATTGAAAAAGAAAGAAAACATGAACAATGGAAAACTATGAATGTAAAATTTAGACTGTCAAACCATCTGCTAAAATATTCCACTTTTTCCATTAATCCAACAGATTAATTGGCCATAATCACTGATTCTAGTTTTTCTTCCACACTTATGTACAATTTAAAAATTCAATAAATTTAAATTAAATTCATTATGTCGCAACCATCATAATTGTTCCCATAGTCAGAACTTCTTTGAACACCAGTCCAGTAGCTGAACCACTATGCTATTGGAAGTTAGGAAGTTGTGGGCATGCTATGTTGGCGCCAGAAGCGTGGCGACACTTGCGGGCTGCCCCAGAACACTCTACACAAAAAGATGCATTTCACTGTGTGTTTCAACGTACATGTGACTAATAAAGATATCTTATCTTATCTTCTCTTGTACGCACTTGGACTGTTACCTGATAACCTAGTATATGTGTACTTGTGGATTCCTGTTGGGGGAGGACGGTAAGGAAGTAGTCAACAAATTAATGTTTTCACAGAATCATCAATGGCCCCACCTGACAACTTTTCTTGTGCTCTTCATTGATACCAATAGCCTGTCCTGGTCTAACCACATTGACGCCACAGCCAAGAAACCTCACCAGCACCTCTACAATCTACCTTGTTGTGACCTTGCACTTTATTGTCTGCCTGCACTGCACTTTCTCTGCAACTGTAACACTTTATTCTGCATTCTGTTATTGTTTTCCCTTGTACTATTTCAATGCACTGATGTGATGAAATGATCTGTATGGATGGCATGCAAAACAATGTTTTTCACTGTAGCTCGTACATGTGACAATAATAAACCAATTTACCAATTTACCGATAACTTTACTGAGAAACATCTGCTGACTTGTTAAAGATCGAGTTTAAAAGCCGCGAGGTAACGATGCAGCTTTACAAAACTCTGGTTAGGCCACACTTGGAGTACTGTGTCCAGTTATGGTCACCTCATTATAGGAAGGATGTGGAGGCGTTGGAAAGGGTGCAGAGGAGATTTACCAGGATGCTGCCTTGTTTAGAGAGTATGCATTATGAGGAAAGACTAAGGGAGCTAGGGCTTTACTCTTTGGAGAGAAGGAGGATGAGGGGAGACATGATAGAGGTGTACAAAATATTAAGAGGAATAGATAGAGTGGACAGCCAGCGCCTCTTTCCCAGGGCACCAATGCTCAATACAAGAGGGCATGGCTTTAAAGTAATGGGTGGGAAGTTCAAGGGGGATATCAGAGGAAGGTTTTTTGCCCAGAGAGTTTTTGGGGCATGGAATGCACTGCCTGGGGTGGTGGTGGAGGCTGATACGTTGGTCAAATTCAGGAGATTGTTAGATAAGCATATGGAGGAATTTAAAATAGAGGGATATGTGGGAGGAAGGGGTTAGGTAGTCTTAGGCAAGTTTTAAAGGTTGGCACAACATTGTGGGCTGAAGGGCCTGTATTGTACTGTACTGCACTATGTTCTATGCTCTATGTTCTACATTCTATCGTTCTATATTCTGACTTACGTATTTCTCAGTGACAGAATCAGTTTGATCGACTTCTTTGACTTATCACTTTCTGCACGCCTCAGCAACAACATAAACTTTGGCCGATCTGTACAGTCTTGGGTCAGGATATAGAAACAATCATTGGTGATCCGATGATCCAACTCCTTGCCGTCAAATGTCCTCACAGTGTCACTTTCAGCAGTGCATTCTCCTGTAGCAAAAGCAAAGAGCGTTACATTAGAACATAAGTAGAAGATGCCAGTTTGTCCTCTCACATCAATTCAACAAGATTATGTCAGACCTTACCCAAGGCTAATTTATTGTATTAACTACATATCTCTTGACTCCCTTCATAAAATTCTGGCTGCAGCTTTATAAAACTCTAGTTAGACCGCATCTACTAATGCACCAATGGTCAATACAAGAAGACATGGCTTTAAAGTAATGGGTGGGAAGCTCAAGGGAGATATCAGAGGGAGGTTTTTTACCTTGAGACTGGTTGGGGCATGGAATGCACTGCCTGGGGTGGTGGTGGAGGCAGGTACATTGGTCAAATCCAAGAGATTGTTAGATAAGCATATGGAGGGATTTAAAATAGAGGGATATGTGGGGGGAAGGGGTTAGATAGTCTTAGGAGAGGTTTAAAGGTCAGCACAACATTGTGGGCCGAAGGGCCTGTATTGTGCTGTACTGTTCTATGGTTCTATGGTTTTATGGTTCTATCTGGAGTATTGCATTCAGTCCTGGTCACCCCACTATAGGAAGGGTGTAGAGGCTTTGGTGAGGGTGCAGAAGAGGTTCACCAGGATGCTGCCTGGATTAGAGGGCATGTGCTATAAGAAGAGGTTGGACAACCAGTCCAACAGCATCCTATCTGCAGATGCATCACGGCTTGGTACGGCAACTGCTCTGCCTGAGACTTCAAGAAACCACAGAGAGTTGTGGACACAGCCCAAAGCGTCACAGAAACCAGCCTCCCCTCCATGGACTCTCGCTGCCCTGGTGAAGTAGCCAGCATAATCAAAGACCCCACCCACCTGGGTCATTCTCTCTTCTCCCCCCTCCCATCAGGCAGAAGATACAAAAGCCTGAAAGCACGTACCACCAGGCTCAAGGACAGCTTCTATCCCGCTGTTATAAGACTATTTGAACGGTTCCCTTATACGATGAGATGGACTCTTGATCTCACAATCTACCTTGTTATGAACTTGCACCTTATTGTCTACCTGCAATGCACTTCCCTGTAGCTGTGACACTTTACTCTGTATTCTGTTATTGGTTTGACCTGTACTACCTCAATGCACTCTGTACTAACTCAATGTAACTGCACTGTGTAATGAATTGACCTGTACGATCGGTATGCAAGACAAGTTTTTCACTGTACCTCGGTACAAATGACAATAATAAACCAATACCAATACCAACATCATGGGTTGAAGGGACCGCTCCTGTAGGTTTCTAAGTTCTATATCCCCCCAACTCCATCCCGCAACAAAAATATTTCCAATCTAATTAACTTTTTGGCAATGTTGAAGCCTGGAAGACATCTCAATGAATCACAGACTTCAATATTATATTTAAACAGGGTTTATAACAAGGAAGTCCATACTTTAACTTAAGTTTACTTGTGTAACACACTGCCTTTGTAACGGATATTGGACACATAAGCAACTACGGACTTGTTCACTTATAATTCTACTGGTTGTAATTTTAGCAGAGGTTCTAATCTGTTGAAAAGAAATTGCTTAACATTTGTTTTCTACCTACTGTAATTCCCCCTGGGGTTACAAGAGACTGCAGATGCTGGAATCTGGAGCAACAAACGATCTCTAGTTTCAGGTAACCTGCTCTCCCTTCTGTCCCCTTTCTTTCTTTCTCCTCCTGATCGACCTATACCCACCCCACCCACCCCCAGCCCCCATCATCCTGCTTCTTTCCCCCCCCTCCACCCAGCCCGTCTGCCCATCACCCACACATTCCTCCCATTAGTTCCTCTCCCCCCCACTGTGCCCACCTGCCCTCCCCACCTCCCCTATTTGGTTCCATGCCCCACCTTCCTTTCTATCATCCACAGCCCTTCTTTGCCTCTGAATCTCTCCCTTCCTCCGTCTACCTATCACCCCTCCGCACCAACTCTTGACCCTCACCAACTTTTACCGATGCACCACAGAAAGCATCCTATCTGGATGTATCACGGCTTGGTACGGCAACTGCTCTGCCCAGGACCGCAAGAAACTGCAGAGAGTTGTGGACACAGCCCAGCGCATCACGGACACCAGCCTCCCCTCCTTGGAATCTGTCTTTACCTCTCACTGCCTTGGTGAAGCAGCCAGCATAGTCAAAGACCCCACCCACCCGGGTCATTCTCTCTTCTCTCCTCTTCCATCAGGTAGAAGATACAGGAGCCTGAGGACACATACCACCAGACTTAGGGACAGCTTCTACCCCACTGTGATAAGACTATTGAACGGTTCCTTTATACAACAAGATGGACTATGACCTCACGACCTACCTTATTGTGACCTTGCACCTTATTGCACTGCACTTTCTCTGTAGCTGTGACTCTTTACTCTGTACTGTTATTGTTTTTACCTGTACTACCTCAATGCACTCTGTACTAACTCAATGTAACTGCACTGTGTAATGAATTAACTTGTACGATCGGTATGCAAGACAAGTTTTTCATTGTACCTCGGTACAAGTGACAATAATAAACCAATACCAATACCAAATACCTGGATCCATCCATCGTTTGCCAGCTCTTTCTCCACCCCTTCCCCTCGCCTCTTTATACCGGCTATCTCCCCTCTATCTTTCAGACCAGATGAAGGGTCTCGACTCAAAACGTCAACCGTCCATTTCCCTCCACAGTTTGTGTGTTGCTCCAAATTCGGGACGGGCAGCGTCTGTGGTGGGGAGAGGAACTGCCGACGTTTCGGGTCGAAACCCTGCATCAGGACTGAGAGTAGAGAGGGGAGATTGCCAGTGGATTGTTTATTGACCAGATTGCACCAGCTAATGAGAAGAAGGTGGGTCAAGGGCAAATATCTGGACTCCCAGCGATGGACCTGCTGTCCAGCCAGCAGCACCAAGTTACTCAGAAAATAAACCAAGCAGTAACTACAGCATCTTTTCCTAATTATATGCCGGATAATATCTGGGAATTTCCCAATCAGCTGCTCTCTAGTTGTCATTATATGCACGATCCAACTTTGCAAATGCCTCTCAATCTCTGAGAATTACTACATTTCCCAAAGCTACTGATCCCAATCCTACATTTATCTTTGCTTGGTGACCATATCAAATCAGTTGACCTTGCACCTCATTGTCTGCCTGCACTGCACTTTCTCTGTAACTGTAACACTTTATTCTGTTATTGTTTTCCCTTGTACTACCTCAATGCACTGATGTAATGAATTGATTGGTTTGGATGGTACACAAGACAAGTTTTTTTACTGTATCTCGTTACACATGACAATAATAAACCAATTTACCAAATTACCAATTTAAGATAACACACAAGATCTCTGTTACAGATGTTTCCAGTTAAAGTAAGGACAGCTTCTTAACGGGGAAATAGATGGATCTGGAGACAAGAACTTGGAAGAATAATTACTTTCATTCATTTTGTAGAACAGCTCTGGAATTTCATTTAAGCTGCTGAGTCCTTTTTCCCGGATACGTCTGCTCACTACCTGGATAGGCAGGGTGGTGGGGAGCTGTAGACCCTGATAATATACTGTCATCTGAAACCAAAGCAGAAGGGGAGGTGACTTTTCTGGTAGAAACAACAAACCGGGTCGAGATGGTCGCTGAACGCAAACTTAAACTGAAATAAATAAAGGTGTTCATACCTTGGGCAACCTGAGGATTATGTCCATTGTTTGTGGGGATGTTAGAGCAACCAGTGCTGTAATCTGACGTGAGGGATTATGTTTGTATTTCTGAGATAATCCCAGTGCATAGGCCAACCCTGGTATGTAGTCTCCAAGCCTGGGCCAAAGAGGAAATGGTTGGAATCTCACTATTTTGGACAGGGTACAGAATGAAGAGCGAGTTGAGGCAATGACGTTACACAAGACTTACAGTTTTCCACCGTATTTCAGATTGTCATTAATCATTGACCACTGCATTTTAACCCTGATGGCTGGTTGACTTCCAAGCTGACCACTTGACACTTTAGCGGAAACTTTGTATTTCTCACAGTTGTCACCCCATCTTGCCAGTGCCTGCGGAATGTAAAAGAATTAACAATGAAATATGGATGCAGTTTATCTGAAGATATAGGAATCCTGGAAATTTATGCCCTATCAAATCCATAAAGTTGACCTGTACAATTGGTTTGTAAGACAAGTTTTTCACTGTACCTCGGTACAAGTGACAATAATAAACCAATACCAATA
Source organism: Pristis pectinata (assembly GCF_009764475.1). Classification (NCBI taxonomy): domain Eukaryota; kingdom Metazoa; phylum Chordata; class Chondrichthyes; order Rhinopristiformes; family Pristidae; genus Pristis; species Pristis pectinata. The sequence goes on along the minus strand of NC_067407.1, from coordinate 3,439,220 downwards.
CCAATATTAACATCAAACAAAGAACATAGAACAGTACAGGCCCTTCGGCCCACAATGTTGTGCCGACCTATATAAACCTACTCCATGATCAATCTAACCCTTCCCTCCTACACAGCCCACAACCCTCCATTTTCTTACATCCATGTGCCTACCTAAGAGCCTTTTAAATGTCCCTATTGTATCAGCCTTTACCACCACCGCCGACAGTGCATTCCAGGCACCCACCACTCTCTGTGTAAAGAACCTACCTCTGGCATCTCCCCTAAACTTTCCCCTAAACTTTCCTCCTCTGACCTTAAACTGACCTTAAAACTTATTCAGTTCTCCATCTGTCAGGTTGCAAGTGTTCATCCAGATAATTTTAACTGTGATGAGGGTTTCTGCCTCCACCACATCTGTGAGCCCCACAACTCCAGCACTCAGGGTGAAAGAGACATCAACTGCACACAATTCCTTCCACCAAGTACCTTCAGCCTATGTCTCCTACTTACTCTTCTTACTGCCAAGGGAGATGATCTTCCTGTTCATCTAGTCAGGCTCCTTCTCAGTCTCATAGTCACATTGCACTGAAACAGGCCCTTCGGCCCATCAAGTCTGTGCCGACCATCAACCACCCAGTTACGCTCATCCTAAACTAACCCTGTTTTGCTCTCCCCGCATTCCCACCGAGCCCTCCCAGATTCTATGATTCACCACCACGCCAGGCACAATTTACAGGTGACCTACCAAGCTGGATCAAAATAAAACTGCAGATGCTGGAATCTAAAACATGAACATTAAGAACTCAGCCAGTCAGGCAGCATCTGTGGAAGGAGAAACCAGTTAACACTCTGGGTTGAGACCTTTCTACTCTTCCCCCTGTACTGAGGAAGGGTCCCTGACCCAAAATGTTAGGTGGTTTCTCTTGCCACAGGTGCTGTTTGACTGGCTGAGTTCTGTTTCTGTTCCAACCCACCAACCCGCACGTCTTTGGCCCGTGGGAGGAAACCGGAGCACCCGAGGGAAACCCACACGGTCACTGGGAGAACGTGCAAATTCCACACAGACAGCACCGGAGATCAGGATTAAACTCAGCTCACTGGATTTGTGAGGGAGCATCTCTTTCAGCTGCACATTTGTGTTCCTTCTTCAATCTAAAGAAAACAGCCGCAATCCAATCAGCCTCTCGACAGTAGCAACTTCACGTAAATCTCATCTGCACCCTCTCCAGTGCTATCACATCCTTCCTGTGTGTGGTGAAGGACTCTGCCTCTCACCCATTTTATAGTGTTTGAACATGACCTCCCTGCCTCGGTGGAGAAAGCTGGGTCTCCTACTCTGTACATATTGTCAGAGTTTACATGGAAGGAGAACCATTACCACTACTTTGTGGGAGCTGGGTACTAATGCATCAGCGCAGATCTTCCAGTTGCTCCTTTGGTTCAGTTCCACCAAACGCACATGCACCCTCGGCAGGTGAGATGAAATCTTCCCGTATCCGGTGAGTTGGTAGCCTTGCTGGACACCATCAGTCCTTCTTGCTCGAAGCAGGGCAACCAGAAATGGAATCCCTATACTGTTGATCAGATAACGCTGGAATGATGAACACAAAGTGGCCGTTAGAATCCCCTAGTGCTCTGAAGTCTCTCAAAGTCTTTGCGGGAACCCATTAGACCAACCTGCTTAGATGATCGGAGAAGAGATGAACCATAACTTTGTCTCGACCTAGAGTCATGTCCAATCCTGGTGATCATGTCTGAAGCGGATCGGTGTATTGATGTGGAGGCAGTGATCCCCCCTGTGATCGTGACCTAAACAAAGAGAGTTAACACATCGAGAATTCAAATCAAGAAGTCAAACTGGCTCACTGCTGCTGGCTATGTTAATGATAATGCTTCTTGTTCCTGAAATTCATTCATATTCCAAAATTGCAATGTTTAATATTCAAGAAAGCAACTTGCCAAACAAGTTATTAAATCTCAATCCAGCCTGGTTTATTTGTTCAGTTTTGGAATTGTCCAAATATCAGTAACCATCATAGAAGAAGATTATCTTACCCGACTCGTTTGGTGTGGTATAAACCCAAGTTCCAGCAACTGATGGCTTGCTCTCTGTGAATAGTGTATTTAAATTAAAAAAAAAGTTAGACTCCTCATTCTTCTCCACAGTATCCACATGTGTTATTTACAGAGTAATTATTACTTGCTTGCCACATACACACTACTCAGAAGTCCTGAATATCTGGCAGATATCTTTATCCCACTGGATGAACTGGCTGTTATCCCCAATAGAATTACAGAGCAAAGTGAAAGAGTCATGTAGCCTGGAAGCAGGTTCTTTAGCCCATTGAAGTCATGTTGTCCATCAACACCTTTTACATGTTATCAGACTCTTGAATGACTTCTCATACACTAAAGGTGAAGTCTTAATCTCCCAGTCTACGTCATCGTGGACCTTGCACTTTATTTGTCTATCTGTACTGCACTTTATCTGTAACTGTAACATGATATTCTGCATTCTGTTTTCCTTTTTATTCCCTCACTGTACTGACAAATGGCATGATCTGTTTGGATGACATGCAGACAAATGTTTCACTGTATCTCGGGACATGTGATGTGCTGGGCTGTGTCCACAACTCTCTGCAGCTTCTTGCTGTCCTGGGCAGAGCAGTTCCCATACCAAACTGCGATGCATCCAGATAGGATGCTTTCTATGGTGCATCGATAAAAATCAGTGAGGATCAACGGGACTTGCAGAATTCCTTTAGCCTCTTGAGGAAGTAGAGGTGCTTGTGCACTTTCTTGGCCATTGGGTCTACGTGGTTGGACCAGGACAGGATTTTCTTGATGTTCACTCCGAGGAACTTGAAGCTCTCAACCCTTGCACCTTATTGTCTGCCTGCACTGCACTTTTTCTGTAACTTTATCCTGCATTCTGCTATTGTTTTTCCTTGTACTACCTTGATGCACTGATATCTTGGATGGCATATGGATGGCATGCAAAACAAAGTTTCTCACTGTATCTCAGTACATGTGACAATAATAAACCAGTTACCATTTATGTAATGTTTTTGTATTACTGAACCATATTGGTTTATCATCAATTGTACTGAGATACTTGCGTGCCCTCGAGGCAGATCACACCATACACTGAGGACAGAATGCAGAATACAGTGGATTACAATGGAAAAGGCTTTAAACTAGAATGCTTTAATGTGTGCGCCTACAGCAGACGGCTGCACTTTGGGACCTCAGCTGACTGCGAGTGGACAGAAAATGAAGACACAAGAGCCTGCAGATGTGCTCTTCCATCGGGTAGAAGATACAGGAGCCTGAGGGCATGTACCACCAGACTTAAGGACAGCTTCTACCCCACTGTGATAAGACTATTGAGCATGAACAATCTACAATGAGATGGACTCTGACCTCACGATCTACCTTGTTGTGACCTTGTACCTTATTGCACTGCACTTTCTCTGTAGCTGTGACACTTTACTCTGTACTGTTATTGTTTTTACCTGTACTACATCAATGCACTCTGTACTAACTCAATGTAACTGCACTGTGTAATGAATTGACCTGTACGATCGGTATGCAAGACAAGTTTTTTACTGTACCTCGGTACAGGTGACAATTATAAACCAATACCAACACAAGAGGCGTTGGAGGGACTCAGCGATCCTTGATCTGGACTGGGAAGAGTGAAGGGTCCCAACCCAAAACGTCGACTGCCCATTCCCCTCCGTAGATGCTGCCTGTCCTGCTGAGTTCCTCCAGCGCCCCTTGTGTTGGGCTGCCCTGCAAGCGGTGGTTACCTTTGCACGTTCAGAGCTGTGGAGGAGCTGACTGCTGTGCCTGCCCCCGGCCCTGCTCGTCCTCTGGCTGCCCCTCCTGCTACTGCTGCTGCTGCTGCTGGTGCTGCTGATGCTGGTGGTGATCCTGCTCGTCGTGTGCCTGCTCACCCCGGGCTCCCCCATCGTTCTCTGCCGCGCTGAGCGCGACAAGGATCGAGTGATGCTTCCTGACAATCGGCTGGAACTGCTGGAACTGGAGCTGGAATGGCCTTTGCTCAGTGTAGTGTTGTACTTCATAGACTGTAAACAGAATGGGTAACTTAGTCAGAGTCACACGTCAGCACAGCGCTGACCAGCAAATGCCCATTCGACCAATCCTACCTCGGCCTACTTTATTCTCCCCACATTCCCGTCAATTTCCCCCTTCACCCACACACTGAGGGAAATTTACAGTGGACAATTAACCCACCGACCCGCATGTCATTGGGATGTGGGAGGAAACCGGAGCACCCGGGGGAAACCCACTCGGTCACAGGGAGAACGTGCAAACTCCTCACAGACAGCGCCGGAGGTCGGGGTCGAACCTGGATCTCTGGAGCTGTGAGGCAGCGGCACTACCCGCTGAGCCACAGTGCCGCCCTTAACTTGTTCTGTTGTAAATGAAGCTTAGCTAAGCTTAATTGGTTTGGCAGAACATCATGGGCCAAAGGGCCTGTTCCTGTGCTGTGCTGTTCGATGTTCTATGTAACATCACGGATCAGAACGGAGGAGACAGCTCAGGAATCCCTCTGGGATCATGCTCTGTCTGGTACGTCAAGGCTCACAGTAACACATCAATTAAATCCCTCGTCATGGATTGAAACGAAAGGACTGTAAAGCTCATTACTGTCTGTCAGAACTGTTACAACCAAAGCAACTGGGAACAGTTTTCAAAATTTTGTTGAGCTATTTTTTAAAAAATATACAGTACATGGAGTGTGGATGTCCACTGGCAATTCAGACAAATACTGTTCCTCACTACAGCTGCTATTTCACAGATGGCAGTTAAATGTTAACCACATCAGTGGCTCTGGAGTTACATCCAGACCAGGCAAGGATGGAGGATTTTCTTTCTGATGGACTAACATGAGCCAGCAAGATCTTCCAACATTGCTCACACTAATCTTTTATTCCAGTGAATTTAAATGTCCAGATACGCTGATGAGATCCAGACTCAATCCTTTGGCAGAATAGTTTGGAACACTGGATCAAGCTAGTGCTGTGACCACTACTCTACCAACCTTACATCAGTGTCGTTCACACAAGCACTGGGTTTGGCTTGGGACAGTGCTTTGACTGGGGCTGTCATAGCACAAGTTTAATTTGGAATGATCCCATGAAATTCCTGGATTCCATGGATTTCCTTGCTCTGAATGTCCCTGCCTTTATTCTTACAAATTTCTACAGATGTACAGTGGAGAGCATTCTGACTGCTTGTATCACCACCTGGTATGGAAGCTCCAATGCACAGGATCGCAAGAGACCGCTGAGGGTTGTAGGCTCAGCCAGCTCCATCACAGGCACAACCCTCCCCACCATCGAGGACATCTTCAAGAGGCGGTGCCTCCAGAAGGTGGCATCCGTCACTGAGGACCCTCACCATCTGGGACATGGGACATGCCCTCTTCTCGTTACTACCATCAGAGAGGAGATACAGGAGCCTGAAGACCCACACTTAACGATTCAGGAACAGCTTCTTCCCCTCCGCCATCAGATTTCTGAACGGTCCATGAACCCATGAACGCTACCACATTATTATTCCTTTTTATTTAGAAGCATAGAACACTACAGAACAGAAAACAAGCCATTCGGCCCTTCTAGTCTGTGCCGAAACTTTATTCCGCTAATCTCATTGACCTGCACCCAGTCCATAACCCTCCAGACCTCTCCCATCTATGTATCTATCCAATTTATTCTTGAAACTTAAGAGTGAGCCCGCATTTACCACATCAGATGGCAGCTCGTTCCACACTCCCACCACTCTCTGAGTGAAGAAGTTCCCCCTAATGTTCCCCCTAATTTGCACTATTTGTTTACTTTTGTAATTTGTAGTAATTTTATGTCTGCACTGTACTGCTGCCACAATTCAACAGATTTCACGTCATCTAAGTCAGTGATAATAAACCTGATTCTGATTCTGATTATTCAGCCCTGATTGCCACAGGATGCTGTACAGGAGGTTTTTCAATTTGACGGTTCCCCAAGTGTATCAATCAGATGGTTACCTGGCTTGTTGTCTTTAACAGAACTGCCTTCAATTGATCTTGATCCAGCTCAGTCAGAGTTCTTCCTATGTTTGTCTCCTTGTCTTCAGACCGAATCATCTTTGACGGTGACTTGGCTCCAGTCTGTATCTCCAGCACAATCTTCTCAATATCTGCCCCTGAACTAACTGCAAATGATGGAATCATACACAAGGGACATTAGGGCCATGCTGGCAAAAACCGATGACAAATATATTTATCTGAAAGCTTCTACCATAAGGGTCCAAGAGCAAACTTCAATGCACCAACATTGATCAGCTGACTGGATAAGGACATGATATCCACTTAAGTAACAAAGTACAGCATCACTGGTTGGGAACAGACAAGCTCACAATTAGTGATTTGTAGTGAAATCTGCTTTATAAACAGAGGGAATAATAAGTCTATCCCCCTTTTTTAATCACTGAGGTAACTGTGATCTTCAGAGATAATGTTTGCATGGACCCATAGGTGCAATCTCAAGGAAGGCGTACCAGCATCTTTACTTTCTTAGGGGGTTAAGGAGGTTCAGCTTGTCACTGAACACTCTAACAAACTTCTACAGATGTATTGTTGAAAGTATCCTGACTGGTTGCATCATGGTCTGGGACGGCAATTCGAATGTGCGGGAACATAAGAAGCTGCAGAGAGCAGTGGACTCAGCCCAATACCTCACGGACACATCCCTCCCCACCATCGGAGGTGCCACTTTGCACTAAAATGGACTTTGATTTTTTGGTTCTAATTGTGTTCTTTCTTGTAAAAATTTTGTATAATTGATGTTTAATTTATGTTTTTCTTGTGAATGCTGCTTATCTGATGCTCTGTGCCTGTGATGCTGCTGCAAGTAAGTTTTTCATTGCACCTGTGTACACATGGCACAGTAGCATAGTGGTTAGCATAATGCTTCACAGCGCCAGAGACTCGGGTTCAAATCCGGCCACTGTCTGTAAGGAGTTTGTACGTTCTCCCCATGTCTGCGTGGGTTTCCTCCGGGTGCTCCGGTTTCTTCCCACATTCCAAAGACGTACGGGTTAGGAAGTTGTGGGTATGCTATGTTGGTGCCAGAAGCGTGGCGACACTTGTGGGCTGCCCCCAGAACACTCTACGCAAAAGATGCATTTCACTGTGTGTTTCGATGTACATGTGACTAATAAAGATCTTATCTTATCTTATCTTATATGACTTGGACTTTGACTTTAACATACAGAGAGCAGAGAAGATTCACCAGGATGTTGCCTGGATTGGAGGACTTTAGTTGTGGGGACAGGCTGGGCTTGTTTTCCCTGGAGCGAGGGAGGCTGAGGGGTGACCTGATAGGGAAGAAAATTATGAGAGACTTAGATAAGGTGGGTAGTCAGAATCTTCTTTCCCAAAGCAGGGGTATCAAAAAGAAGAGGTTTAAGGTGAGAGGAAGGAGTTTTAAAGGGGATCGAGGGGTAGGTTTTTATGCAGAGTGTGGTTTATATCCAGAATGTGCTGACAGAATAGGTGGTAGAATCAGATACAATCACTACATTAAGACAAGCAATGAAAAAGGCAAGGCGTAGAAGGATACGGCCCTAAAGCAGGCAAATGGGATTCGAGTATCTTTTTCCCAGCGTAGAAATGTAAAAGAAACGATATGCTCGGGGTAAGGTTTTTACACAGAGAGTGGTGGGTGCCTGGAATGGGCTGCTGGGGGGAGTGGCGTTTCAGAGACTGTTAAGTAGACACAAGAACGTGCAGGGAATGGAGGGATATGGATCATGTACAAGCAGGAGAGAATTCAGCGTTGTGTTAGGCGCAGACATTGTGGGCCAAAGGGCCTGCCCTGTGCTGTGCTGTTCTATGTGTAGATGGGCAAAAGGGTCAGCACGGACATAGTGGGCCAAAAGGCCTGTTTGTATGCTGTATGAGTCCATGGCTCTCGGACATATGGTCTGTAATGAGGACTTTTTGTTCAAGCTTTGGAGAAAGAAGATTAAAGCTAGTACTCTCTTACTTGGTAAAGTGGTGATGTTAAGCTGGTATCTTCCAATGATCTGGTACAATAGACTATGTCTGATGAAAAGAGCATTCTCCATCAAGGCATCCAGACAAGCTTGGACACCGATTTTCGGCGCATTCACACATGCACGATAAGAAGAGTGGTTAGGTGTCCATGGGCGACGATCTTCTCCAGAGCATGGGATCTGGTCAGACAGTGTTTCTGGAGAGATTTGTGCCTGTGGAGACACAGGAAAAGGATAAGATTTCTTTACTAGTCACATGTACATTGAAACACACAGTGAAATGCATCTTTTGCGTAGAGTGTTCTGGGGGCAGCCCGCAAGTGTCGCCACGCTTCCGGCGCCAACATAGCATGCCCACAACTTCCTAACCCGTACGTCTTTGGAATGTGGGAAGAAACCGGAGCACCCGGAGGAAACTCACGCAGACACGGGGAGAACGTACAAACTCCTTACAGACAGCGGCCGGAATTGAACCCGGGTCACTGGCGCTGTAATAGCGTTACGCTAACCGCTGCACTATATGAGGTAGGAGAATGAAGAGCTTTGTGTTCCTGCTACATGGCAGGGGAATTAAAATTGTGAGGGCTTGGAATCAGAGAAATCAAACTACAACACAAATTAGCAGAATGGTTAGAGTTTTCTATAAATGAATACTGTAGTGGAAGGTTCACCTTGTGGAGAATACTTACTACAGTCCTATCGTCTGGTATTTCTGATGACCAAGATGAAGTTTTGAATTTCTGGCTTGAAATGTCTTTCCTTGATGTCACTGGCAAAATCGCGGTTATTTTTTCTCTAGAGAGATTCTCGATATTTCTTGAAACAGCAAAAACCTGAGAACTAGGCATAGAAGATTGTGTCAGCAAAGAATGTTGAGTATCTGATGCTATGTGCCTGTGATGCTGCTGCAAGTAAGTTTTTCATTGTACCTGTGCACACATGGACTTGTGCATGTGACAATAAACTCGACTTTGACTTGGTTTCAATCTGCTATCGAGCTAGAAGACATGAGGAGAGACACAAGACGCTACAGATGCTGGAGACTGGAGCAACAATCTGCTGGAGGAACTCAGTGGATCGAGCAGCATCTGTGGGCAAAAAGGTATTGCCCAGCACACAGATGCAATCATTAGGAAAGCGTGCCAGCATTTTTACTTTCTTAGGAGGTTAAGGAGGTTCAGCTTGTCACCGAACACCCTAACAAACTTCTACAGCTATACTGTTGAAAGTATCCTGACTGGTTGCATCACAGTCTGGTACGGCAATTCGAACACGCAGGAATGTAAGAAGCTGCAGAGAGTAGTGGACTCAGCCCAGTACGTCACGAGCACATCCCTCCCCACCATCGGGAGTATCTACAGGAGGCGCTGCCTCAAGAAGGCAACATCTATCATCAAAGATCCCCACCATCCGGGCTGTGCCATCTTCTCGCAGCTCCCATCGGGCAGGAGGTACAGAAGCCTGAAGTCCCCACACCATCAGGTTCAGGAAGAGCTACTTCCCTTCAACCATTCGGTTCTTGAACCAACCGGCACAACCCTAATCACTACAGTTTAGCAACACTGTGACCACTTTGATCACTTTGCACTAAAATGGACTTTGTTTTATTTTCTAATTGTGTTCGTTCTTGTAAAAATTGTGTATAATTGGTTTAATTTACGTTTTTCTTGTGAATGCTGCTTGTATGATGCCATGTGCCTGTGATGCTGCTGCAAGTAAGTTTTTCATAACACCTGTGCACACATGGACACACATGACAATGAGCTTGACTTTGACTTTGGCGTTTCAGGTCGAAACCGTGTATCAGGACTGAGAGTGGAGAGGTGAGATGGGTGGTATAAAAAGGAGAAGGGGAGTGGTAAGAAGGTGTGTGTACTCACTCCATGCTGAGAATCTTGGTCTCCTTCTGAGCTGGAGTACTGTCAATCCTCAAATTACCCTCTTTCAAGCACATCTTTGCAGTTACCTCCACAGGGATAGTTGTCCGGACATTGGTCTCGATTGTCACACCTGACTGGAGACTTGGCATATTTATTCCCAAGTATGCTCTGGCATAAAGATACGCACTGCAAAGTAAAAGGAAGATAGCAGCTTAGCGAGTGCATCACTGCAGACTTCAGCATTCAGATAAATGAAGCAGGAATTATTCCTGGCTCTCAAAAATAAAAGTACTTTGAAGTGAATACCTGATAACGAGACGAGACTTCACCTGAATTCGGTGGGAGGTCAAATCAGAAAATAGAGAAATGGGGCGTTCAGAATTAACTTCAACTGTTTTTGAGGAAAAAGAGAAACACAGTTATGACAACGTTAAGTTTCATTCATTTTAACCTTTTCTTATTAAGATTCACCCCAGACTGAACTCTTGCTAGAGGGGTGGGTTAGTGGTACAATGGGTAGAGCCACTACCTCACAGCTCCAGAGACCCCGGTTTGATCCTGACCTCCGGCGCTGTCTGTGTGGAGTTTGCACGTTCTCCCTGTGACAGCGTGGGTTTCCCCCGGGTGCTCCGGTTTCCTCCCACAACGCAAAGATATGCGGGGTCGGTGGGTTAATTGTCCGCTGTGAGTTGCCCTCAGTGTGTGGGTGGGGCCAGGACAATCTGGGGTGAATCACTGAACGTGGGAGAGAACTGGTTGCAGGGAAATAAGTGGGGGAATGGGACTGATGGGATTGTTCTAGGACCTGACATCGACTGGTATGGGACAGCTGTAGAAGATGTTGATGAGACCACACTGGGAAAACTGTGTGCAGTTCTGGTCACATGGGTATAGAAGGATGTCAGTAAGTTGAAAAGGGTGCAGCAAAGATTCATGAAGAAATTACCAGGACTGGAGGGCTTGAGTTGTAAGGAGAGGCTGGACAGGCTGGGACTGTTTTCCCTGGAGAGTAGGAGGCTGAGGGGTGACCTTATGGAAGTTTATAGAATCATGAGGGGCATAGATAAGGTGGACGGTCATAGTCTTTCTCCCAGCATAGGGGAGTCCAAACTAGAGGGTGTAGGTTTAAGGTGAGAGAAGAAAGATTTAAAGGGGACCCGAGGGGAAACTTCTTCACACAGAAGGTGGTGGTTATGTGGAATAAGCTGCCAGAGGAAGTGGTAGAGGCAGGGAAAATAACAACATTTAAATGACTTTTGGATAGGTACATGGATAGGAGGGGTTTAGAGGAATGTGGGTCAAACTCAGGGAAATGGGACCAACTCAAGTAGACAACTTGGGTGAGTTGAGCCGACGAGCCTTTTTCCATGCTGTATCACTCTAAAGGGTCAAATGGCCTCCTTCTATGTTTGAAGCAAAATACGACAAGCATGTGATCTCTACCAATTGCCAGTCTCGAGGATTGGACAGAGGAACAGGACAGTGGACTTCATTGACATTGGAAGAAACTCTTACTGTTTCCTTTGGCCACCGCCAGACCAGCCGTAACGAGGCTCAGTTCCAATGGGAAACCGACTACGGTGGGAACAATATGGCGGATCTCACTGGTCACGACCGCCTTGGCGGTTTGGAAGTTGATCCCCTTGCTGAGTTGATTTATGTATTTCACCCACTGCTTGCTGAATGGTTCCGTCAAGAACTGTAAAATCAAGGTGACGAATCAATATCAAGGTGACAGATCAATTCAATGTGTATGCCTTTACTTATAGCCCTAATACCTTTCTAATTTGTTCAATGTCGTCCTTTCTGAGTTGAGAGAATGCCAGTTCCTGTCCGAATACTCTGACATAGGCTGATGCCAATGGTTCCTCTTCTGGCAAATCCTTCCAGTTTACAATCTGGAGAACAGACCATACTTGGTGTGAATGCACAGGGCCCATAAGACTGTAAAGTTAATAAATTATTGCCCAAAAATACCTCTCACTTTGTTCAAGATGCGTTGAATAATTTTGTTCTCCGTGATCCTGATGCTTGATGAGCGAAACTTCATGATGACCTCCTGGAGACCCTCAGCTCGTAGACCAACCTTGACAGATGAAGAGGTAGTGTGAAATTTTCCGCATTCATCTAACAATCGAAGCATACAGCCATGCAGCCTCTATAATTACCTCCAAAAGATCTGATGCACCTCCTAGTGCATGACCCTTGACTTTGGCTATTAAGGCTGTTGGAATGATGGTGCTGGAGGTCTTGATTAATAGAGCTTTGGTCGATACCCCTGCCATCAGTTGATCTGCATCATTAGAATAGAACAATGCAATGTCAACAATGAAGTCACATAGCTCAACCTGTTCCACTAGCCATAAGTGAAACACAAAGACAGGGCTGTCCTCTTGTTATCCACATACTGGACGTTTCATGAATTATAGAACATAGAAACATAGAAAACCTACAGCACAATTCAGGCCCTTCGGCCCACAAAGCTGAGCCGAACATGTCCCTACCTTAGAAATTACTAGGCTTACCCATAGCCCTCTATTTTACTCAGCTCCATGTACCTATCCAACAGTCTCTTAAAAGACCCTATCGTATCCGCCTCCACCACCGTTGCCGGCAGCCCATTCCACGCACTCACCACTCTCTGAGTAAAAAACTTACCCCTGACATCTCCTCTGTACCTACTCCCCAGCACCTTAAACCTGTGTCCTCTTGTGGCAACCATTTCAGCCCTGGGAAAAAGCCTCCGAATATCCACACAATTGATGCTGTTCATCATCTTATACACCTCTATCAGGTCCCCCCTCATCCTCCGTCGCTCCAAGGAGAAAAGGCAGAGTTCCCTCAAGCTGCTTTCATAAGGCATGCTCCGCATTCCAGGCAGCATCCTTGTAAATCTCCTCTGCACCCTCTCTATGGCTTCCACATCCTTCCTGTAGTGAGGCGACCAGAACTGAGCACAGAACTCCAAGTGGGGTCTGACCAGGGTCCTATACAGTTGCAACATTACCTCTCGGTTCCTAAATTCAATTCCATGATTGACAATTATGTTGGTATACTCATTATAAAACACAAATCTCCATGCATTCTAAGAGGGAAATGAAGGTAAAGCTGTGAGATGCCATATTTCCTGGAGCTACACTTTAGCCGGAGTTATAAACACTCCCCAGAGTGGACTGACGTACTTACACATAAATGTGTCCACGAGGTAAACCTTGCTGAATCGGTGACCAAGCTGTTCAAGTTTGGGGCTCAAGAACTTCAAGGCCAGGTTGCAGGAAGTAACTCTGCAGATGTGAAGGGGATTGGTGGTTATCAGGCACTGGACTTAGAACACAGCACAGGAACAGGCCCTTTAGCCCACCATGTCTACACTCAACATGATGCCAAATTAAATGAAACCCCTTCTGCCTGCACATAATCCATATCCCTCCATCCCCTTCATGTGGCTGTCCAATACCACCATCATATCTGCTTTCACCACCTCCGCCAGCAGCCCGTTCCAGGCACCCACCATTCTCTGTGTAAAACACATGCCCCACACAGCTCCTTTAAACTTTCTCACTCTCACCTCTAGTGTTTGACATTTCTACCCTGGGAAAAAGACTGACCAATAAAGTGCTGAAGTTTGTTGACTGTAAGTACAATGTTAGAACATAGAACATAGAACATAGAACAGTACAGCACAGAACAGGCCCTTTGGCCCACAATGTTGTGCCGACATAGCTAATCCCTCCTACCTACAGAATGCCCATATCCCTCTATGTTCCTCTCATTCATGTGCCCATCCAAGCCCCTCTTAAAAGCCCCCAATCAATTTGGCTCCACCACCCTATCAGGCAACGCATTCCAGGCATCCACCACTCTCTGAGTAAAAAATGTACCCCTCGTGTCTGTTCTGAACCTACCCCCTCTCACCTTAAATGCATGCCCTCTGGTATTGGATCGCTCAATAATGGGGAAAAGATATTGCTTGTCCACCCAGTCTATGCCCCTCATAATTTTATACACTTCCAACAGATCACCCCTCAGCCTCCGCCGCTCCAGAGAGAAGAGCCCAAGTTTGTTCAGCCTCTCCTGATAGCACATGCCCTCTAATCCAGGCAGCATCCTGGTAAACCTCCTCTGCACCCTCTCTAAAGCCTCAACATCCTTCCTGTAGTGAGGTGACCAGAATTGGACGCAGTACTCTAAATGCGGCCTAACCAGAGTTCTGTAGAGATGCATCATAACTTCTTGTTGTTTACAATTCAGTTGTTAACACTTTGCTGTTTCGGTGTGAGGTACTCTTCCTTCAAACTTCAACACACAAAGTTCACAGTCAAGCCCGTGTAGTGGTGGCATGTAGGAGGGAGGAAGCAAGAGGCTTGTGTACTTACAGTGAATAGAGTCCTGGTAATGAACTCCTGGACAGTGCTCCCATGTACGAGTAGGTAAAACTGGCCACTTGCAAGCTGGTCTCGGTGAGCAGTGAGCTAGCCACTATGGTCACTAAAGTCAGAGGTGGCTTGGTGAGGAAGAGCACTGCGCAAGCCACCATTCGTTCTTCAGGATGGTTCTTACGATTGAGCAAGGTTTGCATGGTGATGCGTTGTACCTGGTGAGAGACAATGCAGAGAACCTGACTTAGCAGTGTCACGGCTAAAACGGACTTGGTCAAGGAAGTCACAGAGTCATATAGACAATAGACAATAGACAATAGGAGCAGAAGTAGACCATTCGGCCCTTCGAGTCTGCACCGCCATTTTGAGATCATGGCTGATCCTCAACAATCAATATCCTGTTCCTGCCTTGTCCCCATATCCTTTGATTCCCCGATCTATAAGAAACCTATCTAGCTCCTTCTTGAAAGTGCCCAGAGAATTGGCCTCCGCTGCCCTCTGAGGCAGTGCATTCCACAAATTCACAACCCTCTGGGAGAAGAAGTTTTTCCTCACCTCTGTCCTAAATGGCCTAGCCCTTATTCTTAAATCATGCCCCCTGGTCCTGGACTTCCCCAACATCTGGAACATATTTCCTGTCTCTATCTTGTCCAATCCCTTAATAATCCTGTATGTTTCAATCAGATCCCCTCTCAATCTTCTCAATTCCAGCGTGTACAATCCCAGTCTCTCCAACCTCTCAGCATAAGACAGTGCCGACATCCCCGGAATTAACCTCGTAAACCTACGCTGCCCGCCCTCTATAGCCAGGATATCCTTCCTTAACCCTGGAGACCAAAACTGTACACAATACTCCAGGAGTGGTCTCACCAGGGCCCTGTACAAATGCAAAAGAATCTCTTTGCTTTTGTACTCAATTCCCCTTGTAATACAGGCCAACATTCCATTAGCTTTCATCACTGCCGCTGCACTTGCTCATTCACTTTCAGTGACTGATGAACAAGGACTCCTAGATCCCTTTGTATTTCCCCCTTACCTAACCCCACACCATTCAGATAATAATCCGCCTTCCTGTTCCTGCTCCCAAAGTGGAGAACCTCACACTTATCCACATTAAACTTCATCTGCCAAGTATCTGCCCACTTACCAAACCTATCCAAATCACCTTGAATTCTCCTAACTTCCTCTACACATGTCGCACTGCCACCCAACTTTGTATCATCAGCAAACTTGCTAATGTTATTCACAATGCCTTCATCTAAATCATCAACATAGATCGTAAACAGCTGCCGTCCCAGCACCGAGCCCTGTGGCACCCCACTAGTCATGGCCTGCCATTCTGAGAAACATCCATTCACCCCTACCCTTTGTTTCCTATCTGCCAACCAGTTTTCTATCCATGTTAATAGCCGCCCCCCCAATTCCATGAGCCCTAATTTTACCCACCAATCTCCTGTGCGGCACTTTATCAAATGCCTTCTGAAAGTCAAGGTATACAACATCCACTGAATCTCCCTCGTCTATTTTCCTGGTTACACCCTCAAAAAACTCCAGTAGATTAGTCAAGCATGATTTGCCCTTGGTAAATCCATGTTGACTCGACCCAATCCTATCATTGCTATCCAAATATGCCACTATTTCATCCTTAACAATGGACTCTAGCATCTTCCCCACCACAGATGTTAGGCTAACTGGACGATAGTTCCCCGTTTTCTCCCTCCCTCCTTTCTTAAAAAGTGGGATAACATTAGCCATTCTCCAATCCTCAGGAACTGACCCCGAATCTAAGTAACATTGGAAAATGATCATCAATGCATCCACAAATTCTAGAGCCACCTCCTTTAGTACCCTGGGATGCAGACCATCTGGACCTGGGGATTTGTCAGTCTTCAGCCCCATTAGTCTACCGATCACCATCTCTTTCCTAATGTCAATCCACTTCAGCTCCTCTGTCACCCTCTGCCTTTTGTCCATCCTTACCTCTGGGAGATTTCTTACGTCTTCCCCCCGTAAAGACAGATCCAAAGTACTTATTAAATTCGACTGCCATCTCCCTGTTTCCCGGAATAATTTCACCCGATTTGGTCTTCAAGGGCCCAACATTGTTCCTAACTAACTTCTTTCCCTTCACATACCTAAAAAAGCTTTTCTATCCTCCTTAATATTCCTGGCTAGCTTGCCTTTGTACCTCATCTTTTCTTCCCGAATTACCTTTTTCGTTAAATTCTGCTGCACCTTAAAAATTTCCCAATCTTCTATCTTCCCACTCAGCTTGGCTCTGCCATACTTCTTCCTTTTTAACACAATGCTATCTCTGACTTCCTTTGTCAGCCACGGTGGCCCCTTTCCCCTCTTTGAGTCTTTCCTTCTCTGGGGAATAAACTGATCCTGCACCTTGTGCATTATTCCCAAGAATACCTGCCATTGCTGGTTCCACTGACAATTCTGCTAGGATGCCGCCCAGTCAACTTTAGCCAGCTCCTCCCTCATGGCTCCATAGTCTCCTTTGCTCAACTGCAAAATTGACCCTTCTGATTTGCCCTTTTCCCTCTCCAATTGCAGATAAAAACTTATCATGTTATGGTCACTACCTCCCAATGGCTCCTTTACTTCGAGTTCTCTTATCAAATCCTGCTCATTACACAGCACTAAATCCAGAATAGCCCTCTCCCTGGTCGGCTCTCGTACCAGCTGCTCCAAGAATGCATCCCAGAGGTACTCTATAAGCTCCCTTTCCTGGGGTCCAGTACCAGCCTGATTTTCCCAGTCCACTTGCATATTGAAATCCCCCATAACTACTGTGACATTACCCTTGCCACATGCCAACATTAACTCACTATTCAGCTTGCACCCAATATCCATGCCACCGTTCGGAGGCCTGTAGATAACACCCATTAGGGTCTTTTTGCCCTTACAGTTCCTCAGTTCTATCCACACTGACTCTACTTCTCCTGATTCAATGTCCCCCCCTTGCAAGGGACTGAATCTCATTCCTCACCAACAGGGCCACCCCACCCCCTCTGCCCACCTTCCTGTCCTTACGATAGCATGTATACCCTTGAAAATTCATTTCCCAGGTCTGATCTCCCTGCAGCCACGTCTGCGTTATCCCAACAACATCATACTTACCCATTCGTATCTGAGCTTCAAGCTCGCCTACCTTATTCCTGACACTCCGTGCATTCAGCTATAGGATTTTTAACTCATTTCTCCTCTCTCCATTTGTATTAATGTTCCGAAATTGTGTAGTTCCTACCTATCCTCTACCCTCCATCTCGCTATCCTCTCTCTCATTCTGGATCCCCTCCCCCTGCAAATTTAGTTTGGGTTTTGGGTTTTAGTTTTGCATACAACCCTTTGGCCCACCATCTCCATCCCGACCATCAATACCCTTCTACACTGATCCCATCTACCAGCACTTAGTCCATTGCTCCAGATGAGTCAAGTGCTCATCTGGATAGAGTTGTACACCACGGATACAGACCTTTTGGCCTAACCTAGATGCCCCATCCAAACTAATCCAATTTTACAGTGTTTAAAACCTTCTAAACCTTTCCAATCAATGGATATTTCTTAAGTGTTATCAGCGATCACGCATTCTATCACCCATCTGCCTCCGTCTCTCAACTCCCCCTCCCCTAACTGGCTCCAGCTGCCCATCATCCTTGCCCCTCCTCAGTCCACCTGTTACCTCAGGCCCTTGTCTCAACACTTCCTTCCTCCTCTTTATACGGCATGGAACCAGGCCCTTCGGCTCAAATGGTCCATGCTGACCAAGATGCTGTCTTCTCTGCCCTGAGGCAGGGCTTTTGCCCAAAACAGCCACAATTCCTTTCCCCCCAACAGACGCTGCTCGACCTGCTGAGTTCCTCCAGCAGATTGGTTGTCGCTCCACATTCCAGCATCTGCCGGCTCTTGCTGATCCCCTCAAGTCAATGAACGTGGATGTTGGATAGGATCTACAAAGTGCTGGCCTTGCCAGCTTTGTGAAAATGAACTTAAGACAACACCTTAGTGTCTGATAGGGAAGTGTCACTCAGGATCTTACTGAATGGTGGAGCAGGTATAAGCCCCCCTACTTCTATCCCCTGCCACTCCTGAAGTTGGCTGACTGAGCATTTATGGTCGTTAATGAAGAGAAAGTGATGAGCAAGTTGTGGTCCTCCACAGACCACTAGAATATCGCCAAGGTTGGCATTTCAACCCAGGTTCAATTTCAACCAAAACTCAATGACTGTGTAGACGAGTTAACTATCTCCTCAACGTCATGAAGCAAAGATTACATTTATAGAGTCATACAGTGCCACAAAGAAACAAACCGTACAGTTTTGGCGTCCTTCTTTGCGATGTTAGTCAAGGCCATAATGGCGTCGACCCGGACTTTCAAAGGGAGGGTGTTGGCCTGCGTTCCAAGCCCTGGCAGCAGCTTCACGATGCTCTTGATGCTCCCCGGCTGCCCTGCGTTGCCGATCGCTTTGAGGCTCAGAGCGATTTTGTCATCGTCACGCTGACTGCTGGCTTCTGTGAGCAGGTTGTGGAGGGGCTGGAACAAAAGGGGGTGGGCTTAGACGTGGGCATGTAAAAGATAACTGGGAATGCAAGGGTTAACGACTGCCAATGTAAGGGTTAATAGTGTGCAGCTATTCTTCCCATGATGTGACATTACCTCGACCATGGAGTGACTGTAGTTATGGCTGTAAAAAGGTCCGGGTGCGGGTGAGAAAGAAAGAGGTTTTTTAGACATACCTCTCTTTAAAATTTTTTTAAAATTTTATTTACAGTGCGATAACAGTCCCTTTCGGCCTAACTAGTCCGCGCTGCCCATTTTAAACCCAAATTAACCAACCCGTACATCTTTGGAATACGGGAGGAAACCGGAGCACCCAGAGGAAACCCACGCAGACATGGGAGAACGTACAAACTCCTTACAGACAGCGACGGGAATCGAACCCCAATCGCTGGCGCTGTAGTAGCATCGTGCTAACCGCTACGCTACTGTGCCGCCCATCTCATTTTGCTAAAAGCTTGCTGTAAGCAACAGCCTTAGTAAGTGCAGCTTCCCATGAAGGTTTCTCACAAAGTGGGTAAAAAAGTACACACTGACCGGTGAATCTTTGAGTGCGGTTCAGTACAGAGCTCAGGTTACACTGTTTACTCTTTCTCAGTATCCTTCACTCCCACTAGCGTTAAACTAATCGTATGTTCTTTGGTTCTGCTGTTGTCTGATTTATTATAGTGCGGGTTGACTTTCACAGGGAGGCAGAAGCAACACAGGCGCTGTGAAGTGTGTGGGACGGATCAGCAGTTTGTATCAGCTCACCTTCAGCACGTCATCTGGGCAAGTCACCCGTTGTGAGCAGAATCTGTTTATCATTGAGCCGTAGGCAAGGAGGGTAGCCTTGCGGAGGAATATATTTTCCTTGATCACAGTCAGGTTGATTATCTCCTGCCAGGGCAAAGCAAGTGAGGTGAGACACCTTGTAAATCAAAGCACTGCAGATGCTGCAAATCCACAATAAAAACAGGACACAATGGAAACACTCAGCAGGTCAGGCATCATCTGTAGTCAGTCTGTCCATCATATCAGCCTCTCTTTTTTCTATTTATATGGTCTGGCCTGCTGGGCATGTCCCACAAACATGTCATTGGCAACACAGATCCCAGGCAAAGAAGGTTAACTGCTGCATTTACTCATTTGGTCTCTCCCTATCAGAGGTATAACCTTTGTTCTATCCACCCCATATACAGAGGATATATAAAATCATGAGGGGCATAGGTAAGGTGAATGAACCCAGTCTTTTCGCCAGCTTTGGGGAATCAAGAACAAGTGGGCATAGGTTTAAGGGAAGAGATTTATTAGGAACCTGAGGGGCAACTTTTTTTACACAACAGGTGGTATCGATTTGGAATGAGCTCCCAGAGGAAGTGGTTGAGACAGATACAATAACAACTTTTAAAAGACAGTTGGACAGGTACATGGATCGGAAAGGTTTAGGTTATGGGTCAAATGCTGGTAAATGGGACCAGCTTGGATGGGGCATCTTGGTCAGCATGGACCAGTTGGGCTGAAGGGCCTGTTTCTTTCCCCTTCCAGCTGTCTCTGATACTGAAAACTAACTTGTTTTCTTTCTTTCCAAGTTTGGATTAAGGGTCCCAAGCACAAAATATTAACCCTTTATCTTTCCACAGATGCTGCCTCTTCTGCTGAGTGCTTCAGTGTGACCCCAGTCCCACATCGGTGAGGTTGACACCAAAGCAAACTGTCCAAGTATCTCAAAGATTTTTTCCATACAATGAGCTACTGAATTGGCTTGCCAACATAATCAAAGACCCCTCCCACCCCAGACATTCTCCCTTCTCCCCCCTCCCATCGGGCAGAAGATATAAAGACCTAAAAGCACATACCACCAGGCTCAAGGACAGCTTCTATCCCACTGTTATAAGACTATTGAATGCTCCACTTGTACAGTAAAGATGGACTCTTGACTTCACAATCTACCTTGTTATGACCTTGCACCTTATTGTCTACCTACACTGCACTTTCTCTGTAATTATATATTGAAATGATCTGTATGGATGGCATGCAAAACAAAGTTTTCAACTATACTTCAGTACATGTGGCAACAATAAACCAATATGAAGAACGTTTAATGTCTCCAGGCCTGCACTCGATGGGGTTCAGAAGGATGAGGGGGAATCTCACTGAAACCTGCTGGATACTGAGTGGATGTGAAGAGGGAGTTTCTATCAGTAGGAGAGTCCAGGATCTGAGGGCACAACCTCAGAATAAAGGGATGTCCCTTTAGAACTGAGATGAGGAGGAATTTCTTTGACCAGAGAGTGGCGAATCTGTGGAATCCATTGCCACAGAGGGCTGTGGAGGCCAAGTCACTGGGTGTATTTAAGGCAGAGATTGACAGGTTCTTGATTGGTAAAGGGGTTCAAGGCATGTTGCCTCAAGAAGGCTGCATCCATCACTAAGGATCCTCACCACCCGGGACATTCCTTCTTCTCATTACTACTATCGGGGAGGAGCCTGAAGACCCATGCTCAACAATTCAGGAACAGCTTCTTCCCCTCCGTCATCAAATTTCTGCACAGTCCATGAACCCATTAACACCATCTTGTTTTTTTTTGCAATATTTATTTTTTGTCATTTATAGCAATTTATACATCTTTGCCACAAAACAACAAATTTCATGTCATATAAATCAGTGATAATAAATCTAATTCTGATTCTAAATCTGATTCTGAGGTTAAGGATTATGGGGAGAAGGCGGGAAAATGGGATTGAGAAAAATAATGGCAGGACAGACTCGATGGACTGAATGGCCTAATTCTGTTCCTATACCTTCTGGTTTTATCTATGGTAATTAAGGAGAGATCAAAAAGTTGCACAAAGCATGGATTGAGCGAGTACTCACAAGAGCTACAATCATAACTTGACGATCGGTTTTGACTTGATGCATTGCAAGGAGCAAGGTCTGAAGAATCTCCAGTTTGCTGAGCTCAGAATTTTGAATTCTGGTCTTGAGAAATTTCAGTGAGTCAATTGTTCCAACAGCAGGAAGTGCTTCAATGAACCAGCGCCTAGATTAATGAAACAAAACCGGAAGCTTTTCCAATTAATAGTGAACTCTCCAACTTTAGATGGCTTCAACTTCAGAAAATAATTTGCCACTGGCAAAATTTTTACATTCCCCTGCACCAACCCTCCCTCTCAGTCTGAGCCTGGCCAGCTGGGGTTAAGCATTGGATAGTTTTGTGACATGGTGCATTCTTGTCTGTTAGTGACTAATAAAGGTATCATCTCTCATGCATTATAATACTTGAAGGAAGAAAATTGCAAATTTCTACAGATGTACGGTGGAGAGCATTCTGACTGGTTGCATCACCACCTGGTACGGAGGCTCCAATGCGCAGGATCACAAGAGACTGCAGAGGGTTGTAGACTCAGTCAGCTCCATCACGGGCACAACCCTCCCCGCCATCAAGGACATCTTCAAGAGGCGGTGCTTCAAGAAGGTGCCATCCATCACTAAGGCCCCTCACCATCCAGGACATGCCCTCTTCTCGTTACTACCATCGGGGAGGAGGTACAGGAGCCTGAAGACCCACACTCAACGATTCAGGAACAGCTTCTTCAGATTTCTGAACGGTCCATGAACCCATTAACACTACTTCATTATTCCATTTTTTTCACACTATTTATTTATTTTTGTAATTTATAGTAATTTTATGTCTTTGTTCTGTACTGCTACCGCAAAACAACACATTTCACGACATATAAGTCAGTGATAGTAAACCTGATTCTGGTTCTGATACTGATTCTGAAATGTTCCTGTCATTAATAAAGTGTAACTTGCTAAATTACTTGAAAAAAACATAAAGCTTAGTGATTCATTGACTAAGGAAGACCAAATCCATTGCTTTGTAAAGTAAATTGGCCCATTAAAGCACCAGTGATAATTCAAAGCAATAACGCTCAGATTTTTAAAAATGGGCCATTGATTTGTGAATGACAATTTGAAACAGGAGTAATTGTTGGAGACTTGTAGCCAATTTAAAAGCTCTTACAGCCATATCAGATTATAATTGGAATCTGCTTTGATGGCTTACCTTAACTCAGTCAAGCTGTTAATTGTCTTCCAAGCTTCTGATAGAGTAGAATGTTGAACAGATCGGAGGAGTTGAATAAGTTGCAGGAACTTAGTTGGAGCATCTGCATGGATATCTTGTACATTGTGTTTGGCAATGTGATCCAAGGTATCCTTTATCTGTGTGAAACAGGTGGGAGACAATGTGATTTTAAGGATATCAACTAACTCATGGAAGTAAAAGGCGAAGAGAATTTCGGCAAGTGGTCACCTTAGTGATCACATTTTGGTCCCAAATCAGTGTGAATGGTTGTTGGAGTATGCTTCTGTCACTATGGTACTGAAGGCTGTTCCGATTCTGGAGCTCTGGTACTGTATGTACTGATGCTGTTGTAATCTGTTCCAGCTTGAGGCTCTGCCTGCAATGAGAAACGTTACTCAGAACCTCACCATCACTAGTTCAGCAGTGAAAGAAGTTCAACCATACTGCCGGAATGGGGATGTGTAAGACCATAAGACCATAAGAAAAAGGAGCAGAAGTCGGCCATTCGGCCCATCGAGTCTGCTCCGCCATTCTATCACGAGCTGATCCATTCTCCCATTTAGCCCCACTCCCCCGCCTTCTCACCACAACCCTTGATGCCCTGGCTACTCAGACACCTATCAATCTCTGCCTTAAATACACCCAATGACTTTGCCTCCACAGCCGCCCGTGGCAACAAGTTCCACACATTCACCACTCTCTGGCTAAAGAAATTTCTCCACATCTCTGTTCTGAATGCGCGCCCTTCAATCCTGAAGTCGTGCCCTCTTGTACTGGACTCAAGTGTAGTGGGGAACAACATCAGAACACCCTGGAAACACTCAGTAGGTCAGGCAGCATCTGTGGAGACAGAAACAGAGTTAATGTTTCAGGTTGATGAACTGGTGAAAAGGCCATCAAGCTGAAACGTTACCTCTGTTCTTTCTGTAGAGATGCTGCCTGACCTGCGGAGAGTTTCCGACATTTTCTGTTTTCCAGAATTCTGGCATGTGCAGACCTCTGAGTTTCATTGAGACACAGAATGCTCTTCGAGGTGCAAATGGGGTGGACGCTGGTGGCTGTTTCCTTATTTTGCTTTTGGAGAGGGAAAATCAACCGGGTCGTGGGAAAATGTTAAGTAACATAGAGTTATACAAGTTATAGAGGTGTATAAAATCATGAGGGGCATAGATAGGGTGAGTGCATTCAATCCTTATAAAGTCATAGAGTCATAGAGCAATACAGCAGATACAGGCCCTTCGGCCCAACCAGTCCATGCCGACCATGGTGCCCACCCAGCTAGTCCCAATTTCCTGCATTCGGCCTATATCCCTCCATGTACCCATCCAAGTGCTTCTTAAATGATACTGTTGTACCTGCCTCACCCACTTCCTCTGGTAGCTCATTTCACATACTCACCACCCTCTGCGTGAAAAAGTTGTTCCTCAGTCCCCTTTTAAATCTTTCCCCCTCACCTTAAATCAATTCCCTCTGGTTTTTAGTTTCCCTTCCCTTGGAAAAAGACTGTGTGTTTATGGTATCTATGCCCCTCATGATTTTATACACCTCTCTAAGATCACCCATCAGTCTCCTACATTCCAAGGAATAAAGACCTAGCCTGTCCAACCTCTCCCTATAACTCAGTCCCTCAAGTCCTGGCAGCATCCTAGTAAATCTTCTCTGCGTTCTTTCTGGTTTAATGATGTCCTTCCTATAACAGGGTGACCAAAACCGTATACGGTACTCCAAGTGTGGCCTCACCAACGTCTTGTACAATTCTTGAGGAATATGAAATTATAGGACTCACTGGGAAAATTGACACTCAAGGGTTCAAAGTCTAACTCCCTACCTTGCCTCAAAGCCGAAGTGCTCCGTCCTGTTCGTGGAAAGGTGTAAACTGATGCACCTCGCGGACTCTGGCTTCCTGAAGGAT
Organism: Pristis pectinata; assembly: GCF_009764475.1. Taxonomy (NCBI): domain Eukaryota; kingdom Metazoa; phylum Chordata; class Chondrichthyes; order Rhinopristiformes; family Pristidae; genus Pristis; species Pristis pectinata. The sequence continues at coordinate 3,414,361 of NC_067407.1, read as the reverse complement.
CGCTCCAGAAGCTGTTGGTTTTCAGGATCAGGGTGAAAGTTGAGGATGCACGGATGTTCCTGCCTCTCTGCAAGTGGGAAAGAGTATGGGTGTTTACCATTCTGTGCACACCCACTGACAGGGCCAGGCAACAAGGCCAGGTGTCCAACAGGTCCACCCTACACCAAAGGTGACAGGATGATGTCCTCGCTGGCAATATGGATCAGGATGTATAAAGTCCTCGTTTAATAAATAGAGTGATGTAAAAAAGCAGGGAGGTTATAAGCTCTTTGTAAAAAAACTGTCTCAGCTGTAACTGGAGTACAGTGTCCACACTTTAGGAATGATGTGAAGTTCTTCCAGTGTGTGTAGAAAGAGGATGAGGAGTTTCAGCAGGGAGGTTGGACTGGAGAAGCTTGGAGATGTTCCCCTTGGAGTAAACGAGGTTGAGAGGAGATTCAATGATGCTGGAGGAACTCAGCAGGCCAGGCAGGCATCTGTTGGAGAAAGGCAGGCAGTGAACGTTTTGGGTCAGGACCCTTCTCCGTCCTGACCCGAAACGTTTGACCACCTGCTTTTCTCCACGGACGCTGCCTGGCCTGCTGAGTTCCTCCAGCATCATCTTGTTTTCATCCAGATTCCAGCATCTACAGTCCTTCCTTTCTCTTGAGAGGAGATTCAACAGAAGTGAACAATTTCTCTCCAGACTCCAAAAGGGTAAACAGAAGGAAGCTGCTCCCATTAGAATTCCAGAGGCTTTAATTCTAATCCCACTTTACCATAACTGCTGGACTAGGGGTTGAAGAGGCAGTTCACAACTACCTTCTCAAGGACAATTAGGGATGGTCAATAAATGTTGGCCTTGCTAGTCCCCAAAACTTAATAAATTTAGAAGAAAAGGGATTTTTTTCTGCATGAGCAGTGTGATGTGGAAACTCACTTGCCTGTGAGGGTGGGGGAAACAAGAGACAATCAGGTCCTTGCAAAGAGAGTTGGATCAGTGTAAGATAGACTCCGTTACAAACAGAGTGACCCTGTGACACCATTCCAGGTGCTGCAAACTCACAGCACCAGAGACCTGGTTTGATCCTGACCTCCAGTAATGTCTGTGTGGAGTTGGCACGTAATCCTGCGTGCTTTTCCTCCTTCCACATTCCAAAGGTGTGCAGGCCGGAGTTTAGTTAAACCCACAGAATGTAGCCCGCCAATGGAAGAGCTGATGGGATATGGGGAAAATGGGTTACAGGGAAAAGGAAATGAGTGAATGGGCTTGCTCTGTGACCTGGTATGGATTTGATGGGCTAAATATCCTTTTGTATCCTGAGGAAATATGGAAAATATGATTTACGGAGCCAGGCAGTATGGGCGGGACATGGGACAGACAGCATGGCTTGTAAGAAGTCAGCATAGACTCAATGAGTTGATGGCCCTCCTAACCCATTACAGTGCAATGATTCTACGATTCTCGCAGTGAGCTGAGGCAGAATTCTGAGGTAGAATTAAAGATGAACAAACTCACCTGTTGGCAGGTGGAGCAGAGTTCTGCGTAGGCCATGCCGGTGTTCTTTACAGCCCTCTCTTGGCAATTGGTCAGGTCTTTAGACTTTGCTATGGTCAAGCGTTCCTTTTTCTTGTTTTCTTGGACAACGTACCTTGCATGGCATACTCCTTCAATTCCAGCCTGTACAAGTGAAGTCTGGCGTAAGTTATCGTAGAAGATGGGAACAGCATGGAAACAGGCCCTTTGGCCCAACTGGTCTATGCCAACCAAGATGCCCATCCAAACTAGTCCCTTTTGCCTGCATTTGGCTCATGTCCCCCTAAACCTTTCCTATCCATGTACCTGTCTGAATGTCTTTTAACTGTCGTTATTGTATCTTATACAATGAGATGGACTATGACCTCACGATCTACCTTGTTGTGACCTTGCACCTTATTGTACTGCACTTTCTCTGTAGCTGTGACACTTTACTCTGTACTGTTATTGTTTTTACCTGTGCTACATCAATGCACTCTGTACTAACTCAATGTAACTGCACTGTGTAATGAATTGACCTGTATGATCGGTTTGCAACAAGTTTTTCACTGTATCTCGGCACAAGTGACAATAATAAACCAATACCAATACCTATATTGTACCTGCCTCAACCACTTCTTCTGGCTGCTCATTCCATATACCCACCAACCTCTGGGGTGAAAGGTTGCCCCTCAGATTCCTATTAAATCAGACTCTTGACTGGACATCTTACACGATAAAGATGAACTCTTGATCTACCTCATCATGGCCCTTGCACCTTATCGTCTCCCTGCACTGCACTTTCTCTGTAAGTACATCACTATATTCTGTATTTTTTTATTCCTTTTGTACTACCTCTATGTTCTTACGTACAGAATGATCTGTCTGGATGGCACGCAAACAAAAGCCTTTCACTGTATCTCGGTACATGTGACAAAAATAAAACTAACGACCAATTACTAATGCCCTCCAGCTCTTGATTCCCCCAACGCATTTAAAGGAAGCATAGAGACTGAAAACGTATAATCACCTCTTGTAAATCATAGAAGTTCTGTGATTTCTTGATGGTGATCTGGAAGATGTTGATGATCCCTCTGTAGATGTTCAGGGTGTCTTCAGGCAAGTTGATCGGTGTGTAGATAGTTTCCCACACGCCCATTACTGTACTCAAACTTCACAGGCTGGGTCAATTGTGAAGCCAATCGTTCAGTCAACTTCTGGCGGAGGTGAATGGATCTTTCGGCCAAATTCCATTGAGCTCTTGGATCCGAAGACCTACAATCTGAGAAAGCACATTAAAGTCAGTGAAAGGTGAGTTAATGCTCAAACAAGTTTCCAAACTCCACCACTCTGGGGTTAAATTGTTCTTACATTTGGAGGTTTTGATTTGACCATGAAAAATTAGAACTTAAATTAGCCTTCCAACTCTCTATAACCACTTCCACTTCTAAATGTTCTTCACTGGACTCTGCTTTGTCTGGGCTACTGTCCTTCAGTGCATCACGTAGGGAAGTTGAATTTGCCATTATAGAATCATACAGCACAGAAACAGGCCCTTCAGCCCACTATTGTCCATGCCAACCATATGGTATCGGTCATATGGTTGGCATTATAGGAAGGATGTGGAAGCTTTGGAGAGGGTGCAGTGGAGATTTACCAGGATGCTGCTCTGGGTCAGGGAGTACGTCTTATGAGGAGAGGTTGAGCGAGTTAGAGCTTTTCCTCTTTGGAGCGACGGAGGATGGGAGGAGACTTGATAGAGGTAAATAAGATTATGAGAGGCATAGACAGAGTGGACAGCCAGCACCTTTTCCCCAGTGCGGCAATGGCCAATACCAGAGGTCACCCGTTTAAGGTGCATGCAGGAAAGTTCAGGGGAGATGCCAGAGGTAGGTTTTTTTACACAGAACATGGTGAGTGCCTGGAATGCACCTGCCGGGGGTGGTTCTAGAGGCCGATACGATTGAGTCATTTAAGAGACTCTTAGATAGGCACATAGACAAAAGAAAAATAGAGGTTATGGGAGGGGGAGAAGGGGATGGATAGAATGTGGATAAGGTTTATATAGGTTGGCATAACATTGTGGGCTGAAGGGCCCGAACTGTGCCGTACTGTTCTATGTTCTCTGTTCAATTTACTATACTAATCCCATTTACCAGTACTTGGTCTGTAGCGTTCGATACTTTGGTGATTCAAGTGATCATCTAGATACTTCTTCATCACCAAGCTTCAAAACCTGGGCCTCGGAACCTCCTCCTGCAACTGGATCCTCGACTCCCTCATCGACAGACTTCAACCAGTGAGGATTGGTCACAACATCTCCTCCTCACTGATCATCAACACAGACGCACCTCAAGGCTACATGCTTAGCCCCCTGCTCTACACTCTTTAAAAGTGGCTAAGCACAGCTCCAATGCCATCTTCAAATTCACCGATGGACACCGTTGTTGTTGAATGAATCACTGATGAGTCAGCTTACCGGCGCGAGATAGGACACCTGGTTGAGTGGTGCTGCAACAACAACCTCAACGTCAGCAAAACTAAAGAGCTGGTTGTTGACTTCAGGAAGGGGAAGGAGAGCGAACATGCGCCAGTCTACATTGGGGGATCTGCAGTGGAGAGAGTCAGCAGCTTTAAATTCCTGGGCGTTAATATATCATACCTGTCCTGGGCCCAGCACACAGATGCCAATCATGAGGAAAGCACACCAACGTCTTTACTTTCTTAGGGGGTTAAGGAGGTTCGGCTTGTCACCGAACACTCCAACAAACTTCAACAGTGTACTGTTGAAAGTATCCTGACTGGTTGCATCGCGGTCTGCGACAGCAATTCCAGTGCAGAGGAATGTGGGAAGCTGCAGAAAAGTAGTGGACTCAGCCCGATATATCACGGGCACATCCCTCCCCACCATCGGGAGTATCTACAGGAGGCGCTGCCTCAAGAAGGCAACATCCATCATCAAAGATCCCCACCATCCGGGCCATGCCATCTTCTCGCAGCTCCCATCGGGCCAGGAGGTACAGAAGCCTGAAGTCCCCACACCACCAGGTTCAGGAACAGCTACTTCCCTTCAACCGTTTGGTTCTTGAACCAACCGGCACAACCCTAATCACTGCAGTTTAGCAAACACTGTGACCATTATGATCACTTTGTACTAAAATGGACTTTGTTTTATTTTTTCTAATTGTGCTCTTTCTTGTAAAAATTGTGAATAATTTATGTTTAATTTATGTTTTCCTTGTGAATGCTGCTTATTCTGATGCTCTGTGCCTGTGATTGCTGCTGCAAGTAAGTTTTTCATTGCACCTGTGCACACATTGACTTGTGTGGATGATAATAAACTTGACTTTGACTTTTTCAGTATTGTGAGAGTCTCTGCCTCTAACACCCTTGTTCCATATTCCAAACTACCACCATCCTGTCCTCAGATTCTCCTTAAAACTCTTAAACCTAAACCTTTGGATCCAGTGCAGGATGAGGAATCTCTCAAGGACTTGGGTCAGTGCTTAAACCGCCTTTCCTTCATCTACTTAGTTGTGGAGATCAGGCGTCAGGTAAAAATGATTCTGACTGTCTACCCTCTCTATGCCTCTTATGATTTTAAAACCTCTATCAGGTCTCCCCTGAGCCTCCGTCACTCCAGAGAAAACAACCCAAGTTTGTCCAACCTCTCCTTATAGCTCATACCCTCTAATCCTGGCAGCGTCCTGGTGAACCTCTTCTGCACCCTTTCCAAAGCCTCCACATCCTTCCTGTAATGAGGCGACCAGAACTGGACAAGATACTCCAAATCCAGCCTAACTAAAGATCTGTACAGAATCATACAGCTCTGATCTTCAGTCCCTTCAGCCCACAGATCAATGCTGACCATTAACCACCCATTTACACTGATCCCATTTTATTCTCCACACATTCTCATCATCTCCCCCAGAGTCCACCCCTCAACCACCCACTGCGGGCAATTTACAGTGGTAAATTAACCTCCCGACCCGCACGTTGTTGGGATGTGGGAGGAAACTGGAGCACCCGGGGGAAACCCACGCGGTCACAGGGAAAATGTGCAACTCCACACAGGCAGCAAAGGAGGTCAGAATTGAACCTGGGTCACTGGAGCCGTGAGGCAGCGGCTCTGCCAGAGTGCAAGCGTGAGGCCAGGTATGCTGGAAATACTCAGCAGGACAGGCAGCGTCTGTGGAGAGCAAACTTCTCAGGTTGAATGACCTTTGTTAAGCTGGTTCTGACCAAGGGTATCCATGCTGAAATATGAACTGCTTCTCTCTCCACAGATGCCGACTGACCTGTTGAGTGTTTCCAGTATTTTCTTTTTTACTTAATATCCTTCACAGCTCATGGAGTCATGGAGTCATGCAGCATGGAAACTATTTGGTTCTTGAACCAACCAGCACAACCCTAATCACTACAGTTTAGCAACACTGTGACCACTTTGATCACTTTGCACTAAAATGGACTTTGGTTTTGTTATAATTGTGTTCTATCTTGTAAAAAATGTGTATAATTTATGTTTAATTTATGTTTTTCTTGTAAATGCTGCTTATCTGATGCTCTGTGCCGGTGATGCTGCTGCGGGTAAGTTTATCATTGCACCTGTTTAGGGCACATGTACTTGTACATATGACAATAAACTCGACTTTGACTTTGACTTTTGATGGATCTCCTTCAGCACACTTTGACTGATCAAGATATGCAGAATTAGCCACTTACTTGCAGAAGGTACTGTTTTTGTCCCTATGCCTGTGATTTTCACTTTGCTGTTGATCTTCAAACCAGCTTGGATCAAGCCTCTCTCCGGCAGCCCAGATAGAATTACGCCTTCATACCTGTAGATATGCTGGCTGTTTTCGGAGAAACTATGGGTCCTGTGCAAGTGAAACAACAAAGGTAACATCAAAACAAAAATGAAGCCTGAAAGAAAGGCCATGACTTTGAAGAAGAGCAAAATATATACATACCATATCTGCTGGTGTGTTCACTGCCTGGAAAGTAAGGGAACAAGCAGAAACATATCATCAGAAAATGAACAAACATTCACAAATTAGATCCAAAGTGGGCAAAAATAGTTCAAAGCCTAACTTACCCACTAGGGCAAGAGCCAACAAGAAGATGAAAGACTTCATGGTTGAGTCTGGTTTTCCCTTGGATTTTTCTCCTCAATATATATAGTCAACATTTCTGGATCAGGTGACCACTAGTGATCACCAGTATGCTGAGTAATCCACTTCTTATCAGGATCAAAGTTCGTGATTTTGGAACAACTTAATCCATCTTAAATAATTTTGAGGGAGGAAAATGATCGCTCATTTTCATGACCATTGAGACTTCCCTATTTAAACTTATCAGCCTCAATCAGTAAAATAATTTTGGGATACATTTTGTTAAAATAACTTTAACAAAATTAACATTTGGTGGATGATTTGGGTTTGACATTGGATGTGATGTGACCCAAAAAGTTAGGATGACCAAATCAGATCAAGATAAATCCACCCTTATCAGCACAGTGACTGTGTGACATATGGTGTTGACTTTGCTGAGATTTGCATTGGATTGCAATTATCTTTTCTGAAAAAATATCAAACAAATTAAGCCAATGCCACCTCGGTCTAGCAGCCAAAGGGAACGTGGACAGTGTTCCTTTGCAAAATTCCTTAGTTAAAGCAAGATGATTCCAGACTCATTTCAGGAACGTGGAAATGGGATTAGGAAAAACAATGTTGCATATGCTGCAGTGCAGTGGTTGAGATGGTGGACTAACATCTAGAAACTTGGACTATAAATTCAGATCTATTGATCAAGAGAATCCCAATCAGTCACATAAGATATCTTTATTAGTCACATGTACATTGAAACACACAGGTGAAAATGCATTCTTTTGCATAGAGTGTTCTGTTCTGGTGCCAGCATAGGCATGCCCACAGCTCCTAACCTGTATGTTTTTGGAATGTGGGAGGGAAACTGGAGCAACCGGAGGAAACCCACGCAGACACAGGGAGAACGTACAATACTCCCTACAGACAGCAGCCAGAATTGAACCCGAGTCGCTGGCGCTGTAATAGTGTTACGCTATTTATAGTATTATAGTATGTAATAGTATTACGCTAGGTTTGCTAGGGTGGTTCGGGAGAGTTTAAACTAGTTTGTGAGGGGGGAAGGGAAGCGGAGGAGTACGTCAGAGGAAGAAGGGGATGGGGAAAAGTTAGATCAAACAGGTAGAGAGGCTTTGGGGAAGGAGAAGCAGAGTACAGGCTATAAAAGTAGTAAGGTAGATGGACTGAAGTGTGTTTACTTAAATGCAAGAAGCGTCAGGAATAAGGGAGATGAACTGAGGGCTTGGATAAGTATGGATGACTATGATATTGTGGCTATTACTGAGACGTGGCTGACGTCAGGAGAGGAGTGGATATTGAATATTCCTGGCTTTCGGTGTTTTAAGAGGGATAGGGAAGGGGGGAGTATAGGAGGAGGGGTGGTGATACTGGTCAGGGACACTGTTACTGCTGTGGAAAGGATGGATGTTGTAGAAGGATCATCTCTAGAGCCCGTATGGGTGGGAAGTAAGGAACAAGTAAGGAGCAGTTACTCTACTAGGAGTACTCTATAGGCCCACCGGTAGCGGTAGAGATATAGAGGAGCAGATTGGTAGGCAGTGTTTGGAGAGAAGCAAAAATAACAGGGTTGTTATAATGGGAGACTTCAACTTCCCAAATATGGACTGGAACCTGATTAGTGCCAAAGGTTTAGATGGGACGGAATTTGTTAAATGTGTCCAGGAGGGATTCCTGACGCAGTATGTTGACAGGCAGACTAGAGGGAATGCCATGTTAGATCTAGTTTTGGGAAATGAACCAGGACAGGGGAAGGATCTATTGGTGGGTGAGCATTTGGAGGACAGTGACCATTGCTCCATAACCTTTAAAATTGTCATGGACAGGGACAGGTGCAGAGAGGACAAGAAGATATTTAATTGGGGAAGGGCAAAATATGAGGCTATAAGGAGAGAACTTGGGAGTGTAAATTGGGATGTCCTTTTTGAAGGGAAATGTACCATGGAGATGTGGTCGATGTTCAGGGATCTTATGCAGGATGTTAGGGATAAGTATGTCCCGGTGAGGCAGAGAAGGAATGGCAGGGTGAAGGAACCGTGGGTGATAAGAGAGGTTGAATGACTAGTTAGGGAGAAGAAGGTAGCGTACATGAGGTATAAGCAGCAAAGTTCAGACAGGGCCCGTGAGGAATATAGAGTAGCGAGGAAGGAACTTAAGAAAGGGCTGAGGAGAGCTAGAAGGGGACATGAATAGGCTTTGGCTAGTAGGGTTAAGAAAAATCCCAAGGCATTTTTCATGTACGTGAAGGGTAGGAGGATGGCTAGGGTAAAGGTAGGTCTGAGTAAAGACAAAGGTGGGAGAATTTGCCTGGAATCGGCGGAAGTGGGAGAAGTTCTCAATGAATACTTCTCTTCGGTATTCACTGAGGAGAGGGGTCTTGATGACGCGGAAGGGAGTGCTAGTAAGGGTAATGTTCTCGAGGTTGTAGATATCAAGAGAAAGGATGTGTTGAAGTTGTTAAATAATATCAAGACAGATAAATCTCCGGGGCCTGACGGGATTTTCCCCAGGCTGCTTCGAGAGGCGAGGGAGGAGATCGCTGAACCGCTGGTAAGGATCTTTGAGTCGTCGTTGTCCACGGGGATGGTGCCGGAGGATTGGAGGGTGGCGAATGTTGTTCCCTTGTTCAAAAAAGGTAGTAGGGATAGTCCAGGGAATTACAGACCGGTGAGCCTTACGTCTGTGCTGGGTAAGCTGTTAGAAAGCATTCTAAGGGATAGGATTTATGAACACCTGGAGAATCATGGACTGATTAGGGACAGCCAGCACGGCTTTGTGAAGGGAAGATCTTGCCTCACAAGCCTGATAGAGTTCTTTGAGGAGGTGACGAGGAAGATTGATGAGGGTAGTGCGGTGGATGTGGTCTACATGGATTTTAGTAAGGCGTTTGATAAGGTTCCTCATGGTAGGCTTCTTCAGAAGGTCAGAGGCCAAGGGATCCAGGGAAGCTTGGCTGTGTGGATTAGGAATTGGCTTGCCTGTAGAAAGCAGAGGGTTGTGGTGGAAGGAGTGCCCTCGGATTGGAAGGCAGTGACTAGTGGTGTCCCGTAGGGATCGGTTCTGGGACCTCTACTTTTTGTGATGTTTATAGATGACTTAGATGAGGGGGTGGAAGGCTGGGTTAGTAAGTTTGCAGACGACACTAAGATCAGTGGTGTTGTGGATAGTGTGGAGGGCTGTCGGAACTTACAGAGGGATATTGATAGGATGCAGAGCTGGGCTGACAAGTGGCAGATGGAGTTCAATCCGGAGAAGTGTGAGGTAGTGCACTTTCGAAGGACAAACTCCAGGGCAGAGTACAGGGTAAATGGCAAGGTACTTGGCAGTGTAGAGGAGCAGAGGGATCTGGGGCTTCATATTCACAGTTCACAGAACAATTAAGAAGGCCTATGGGATGTTAGCTTTCATAAATCGTGGGATTGAGTTTAAGAGCCGAGAAGTGATGATGCAGCTTTACAAAGCTCTAGTTAGACCACACTTAGAGTACTGTGTTCAGTTTTGGTCGCCACATTATAGGAAGGATGTGGAGGCGTTGGAGAGGGTGCAGAGGAGATTTACCAGGATGCTGCCTGGATTAGAGCGTATAGAATATGAGGAGAGGCTTAAGGTGCTAGGGCTTTAGTCACTGGAAAGGAGGAGGATGAGAGGAGACATGATAGAGGTATATAAAATATTGAGAGGAATAGATAGAGTAGACAGCCAACGCCTCCTTCCCAGGGCACCAATGCTCAAGACGAGAGAGCATGGCTTTAAGGTTATGGGTGGGAGGTTCAGGGGAGATGTCAGGGGGAGGTTTTTCACCCAGAGAGTGGTTGGTGCATGGAATGCACTGCCTGGGGTGATGGTGGAGGCAGATACATTGGACAGGTTCAAGAGTTTGTTGGATAGGCACATGGAGGAATGTGAGATAGAGGGATATGCGGGAGGAAAGGTTTAGATAGTGTGAGGGTGGTTTGATGGACGGCACAACATGGTGGGCCAAAGGGCCTGTTTTGTGCTGTATGGTTCTATGGTTCTAACCACTACAACTACCATGCCTGCCCGTCAAACAAAGAACTTAAGTTCAGTTAGTTAAATAAATCTGCAATATTGTCAGTAATAGTGACCATGCAATTAGTTTAGTAAGAACCCATTTGGTCCACTAGTGTCCTTGCTTGTTTTGGCTATATTGTGATTCCAGACCCACCAATGCAGTTGACTTTTAGCTGCTCCTTAAATCAGAGACAATCAGGAATGGACACTAAAAAATGCCACTGACACCCACATCCTGAGAATGAATAAGTTCAAAACAAACTTCAGCCCCTTAAACCTCCTCCAGCACTGAATAAACTCCTGCCTGACCCAGTGTCTCAGTTTCCTCCGCAAAAACCATCAGCCTTGATTGTCAAGGTCCTGAAATTGTTTGAAATCAGAACAGCCACAGCTCCCCTGATTAAAGAATTCCACAGTTTTACAATAGTCGGAACTAAGAACCCTTCTCGTCTCATTTCTTTTATCCTGAAAATCAGCTCAGTATTCTAAACTCTGGAGGCTGAGGAGATAAACCATTAGCATCTACCCTAGAACATAGAACACAGAACAGTACAGCACAGGAGCAGGTCCTTTGGCCCATGATGTTTGTGGCAAAAGTGATGCCAAATTAAACGAACTCTCTTCTGCCTGCACGTGGTCCATATCCCTCCACTCCCTGCACGTTCCATCTAAAAGCCTCTTAAACACCATTATTGTATCTGCCTCCACCACCATCCTTGGCAGCCCGTTCCGGGCACCCACCGCTCTCTGTTGCCCTGAACATTTTCTTTAAACTTTTCCCCTCTCAGCTTAAATTCATGTCCTCTGGTATTTGGCATCTCTAACCCTGAAAAAAGACCCTGACCGTCTACCCTGTCTATGCCTCCCATAATTTCATAAACTTCCATCAGGTCTCCCCTCAGCCTGTGACACCCCAGAGAATTCCCTGACAATGCCTCTTGGAATTTTAGGTTTTTAAAGGAAATCATCTCTTATCCTTCAATTGAATATGTCAACATCACTCAACCTCTCTTTTAGACAAACTGTCAAGAGTCAACATCGGGCTGACCCATAAAGTTCATAGAGTTAGACAGCGCGGAAACAGGCCCAACTGGTCCATGCCAACCAAGGTGTCCCATCCAAGCTAGTCCCATTTGCCATTGTTTGGCCCATAACCTTCTAAACCTTTCCAATCCATGTACCTGTCCAACTGTCTTTTAAAAGTTGTTATTGTACCTGCCTCAACCACTTCCTCTGGCAGCTCATCCCATATAGATACCACCCTTTGTGTAAAAAAGTTGTCCCTCGTTCCTTCTCTAAATCTTTCCCCCCTCACCTTAAACCTATGACCTTTAGTTCTTGATACCCCAACTCTGGGATAAAGACTGAGTGCATTCACCTTATCTACACCCCTCATGATTGTATACACCTCTATAAGATCACCTCTCAGTCTCCTACGTTCCAAGGAATAAAGTTCTAGACTGTACAACCTCTCCCTATAACTCAGTCCCTCAAATCCTGGCAACATCCTTCTAAATCTTTTTTGCACTGATTTCAGTTTAATAACATCTTTCCTACAACAGGGCGACCAAAACTGAACACAATACACCAAGTGTGGCCTCACCAGCGTCCTGTACAACCGTACCATGACCTCCTAACTTTTTTACTCAGTGCCCTGACTGATGAAGGCCAGCGTGCCAAAAACCTTCTTCGCCACCCTGTCTACCTGTGATTTCACATTCCGTGAACCATGTACTTATACTCCAAGGTCCCTCTGTTCTATAACACTCCCCAAGGCCCTGCCATTCACTGTGAAAGTCTGACCTGGATTTGACTTGCCAAACTGCAACACCTCGCACTTATCCGAATTAACCTTCATTTGCCATTTCTCGGTCCACTTACTCAGCTGATCAAGATCCCCCTGTAATTTTTGATAACCTTCTTCATTTTCCACTATACCACCTATCTGAGTGCCATCTGCAAACTCACTAGCCATGCCTTGTACATTCTCATCCAAATCATTGATATAGATGACAAACAGCAATGGGCCCAGCACCGGCCCCTGAGGCGCACCACTGGTCACCGGCCTCCAGTCTGAGAAACAACCTTCCCCCATCACCCCCCGCTTTCTATCATCAAGCCAATTGTGTGTCCAATTAGCCAGCTCTCCCGGGATTCCATGCGATCTAACCTCCCAGAGCAGCCTACCATATGGAACCTTATCAAAGGCCTTACTGAAGTCCATATAAACCACGTCTACCGCCCTGCCCTCATCAACTTTATTGGTCACATCATCGAAAAACTCCATCAAGTTTGTGAGACATGATCTCCCATACATAACGCCATGCTGACTACCCCTAATCAATCTCTGTCTTTCCAGATGCACATATATCTTATCCCTCAGAAACCTCTCCAGTAACTTACCTATGTGAGACTTACTGGTCTATAACTCCCAGGTTTTTCTTTGCTGCCCTTCTTAAATAAAGCCACAACATTCGCTACCCTCCAGTCCAACGGCACCTCACCCGTGGCTAACGATGGTATAACTATCTCAGCCAGGATTCCTACAATTTCTTCTCCAGCTTCCCTCAATGTCCTTGGATATACCTGATCAGGCCCTGGAGATTTGTCTACCCTCATACCTTTCAAGACATCCAGCACCTCTTCTGTAATGCAAACTGTCCTCAACACCTCCACATTTACTTTTCCTGGTTCTGAAATCTTCATGTCTCTCTCCACAGTAAAAACAGAGGAGAAATATTCATTCAGGACCGTGCCCATCTCCTGCCGCTCCACACAGAGATGTCCCCTTTGTCCTTTGAGGGGCCCTATTCTCTCTCAAGTTATTCTTTTGCCCCGACTATAAAATCTCTTTGGTTTTTCCTTAATCTTCTTTGCCCCCTTTTTGCTCTCCTGATTTCCTCCTTGAGTACACTCCTGCATCCCCTGTACTCCTCCGGGGATTTGCTTGCTCCCAGCTGCCTGTACCTGACCCAGGGCCTCAATATCCCTTACCATCCAGGGTTCCCTACCCCTGTCAGCCTTGCCCTTCACTCTAACAGGAACATGCAGACCTTGAGCTCTCGCGATCTCACCTTTAAAAGCCTTCAACTTTCCTGTGGTCCTTTTGCCCACAAGCAACCTACTACGATCAACTTTTGCAAGCTCCCGTCTCATACCATCAAAATTTGACTTGCCCCAATTTGGAACTTGAACCTGTGGGCCAGTTCTGTCCCTTTCTATAACTAGTTAGATAACTCTTTCTATAACTCTTAGGTAGACACATGAATGATAGAAAAATCGGGGGCTCTGTGGGAGGGAAGGGTTAGATAGATCTTAGAGCAGGATAAAATGTCGGCACAACGTTGTGGGCCGAAGGGCCTGTACAGTGCTGTAAGTGTCCTATGTTCTATGTTCTAGTTTAAAACCAGTAGAACTATGGTCACTGGTCGCAAATTTCTCCCGCACTGTCACCTCAGTCACTTGTCCCAACGTATTACCAAAACTGCAGGGCAAGTAAGTCCTAATGCAGAGTTTAGACCCAAAACATCGACAATTCCTTTCCTCCCACAGTTGCTGCTTGACCGGCTGAGTTCTTGTTTGTTGCTCCAGATTCCAGCATCTGCAGTCTTTTGTGTCTACAGGGCAAGTATATCCTTCATCAGCTATTGAGATCAAAACTGCACATATGATTCCAGATGTAACCTCACTAAGTGCCCTACACAATCTGACCACAGCTCCCTTACTCTTCAGGATCAGAATCAGGTTTATTATCACTGACTTATATGATGTGAAGTTTGTTTCTTTGCAGCAGCAGTACAGTGCAGAGACAGAAAAATTACAATAAATTACAAAATAAATAAATAGTGCAAAAAAACGAATATCTGATGGCGGAGGGGAAGAAGCTGTTCCTGAATCACTGAGTGTGGGTCTTCAGGCTCCTGTACCTCCACCCCGATGGTAGTAACAAGAAGAGGGCATGTCCCGGATGGTGAGGGTCCTTAGTGATGGATGCCGCCTTCTTGAGGCACGACCTCTTGAAGATGTCCTTGATGGTGGGAGGGTTGTGCCCGTGATGGAGATGGCTGATTCTACAACCCTCTGTAGCCTCTTGCGATCCTGTGCATTGGAGCCTCCAGACCAGGCTGTGATACAACCAGTCAGAATGCTCCCCACCGTACACCTATAGAAATTTGTAAGAGTCTTTAGTGACATAAGACCATAAGACATGGGAGCAAAATTAGGCCATTCGGCCCATCGAGTCTGCTCCACCATTCGATCATGGCAGATTTATTTTTCCCTCTCAACCCCATTCTCCTGCCTTCTCCCTGTAACCTTTGACGCCCTCACTAATCAAGAACCTATCAACCTCTGCTTTAAATGCACCCAATGACTTGGCCTCCACAGCCGTCTGTGGCAATGAATTCCACAGACTCGCCGCTCTCTGTCTAAAGAAATTCCTTCTCATGTCAGTTCACCACGGTAGTGTAGCGGCTGGCATAATGTAATTACGGCGCCAGCGACCCGGGTTCAATTCCCGCTGCTATCTGTAAGGAGTTTGTACATTCTCACCGTGTCTGCGTGGGTTTCCTCCGGGTGCTCCGGTTTCCTCCCACATTCCAAAGACATACGGATTAGGAAGTTATGGGCATGTTATGTTGGCGCTGGAAGCGTGGCGACACTTGCGGGCTGCCCCCCAGGACACTCTACGCTAAAGATGCATTGCACTCTGTGTTTCGATGTACATGTGACTAACAAAGATATCTTATCTTATCTTCTTATCTTATCTAGAGGGAGGTCCTTCTATTCTGAGGCTGTGCCCTCTGGTCCCAGACTCTCCCACTGCTGGAAACATCCTCTCCACGTCCACTCTATCCAGGCCTTTAAATATTTGGTAGATTTCAATGAGATCCCCCCTTATCCTTGTGAACTCCAGCGAGTACAGACCAAAAGCCAACAAACGCTCTTCATATGTTAACCCTTTCATTCCTGGGATCATTCTAGTAAACCTCCTCTGGACCCTCTCCAATGCCAGCACATCCTTCCTTAGATATGGGACACAAAATTGCTCACAATACTCCAAATGTGGTCTGACTAACACCTTATAAAGCCTCAGCATTACATCCTTGCTTTTATATTCTAGTCCTCTCGAAATGAATGCTAACATTGCATTTGCCTTCCTTACTACTGACTCAACCTGCAAGTTAACCTTTAGGGAATCCTGCACCAGGACTCCCAAGTCCCTTTGCATCTCCGATTTCTGAACTCGCTCCCAGTTTAGAAAATAGTCTACGCCTTTATCCCTTCTACTAAAGTGCGTGACCGTACGCTTCCCTACACTGTATTCCATCTGCCACTTCTTTGCCCATTCTCCCAACCTGTCCAAGTCCTTCTGCAGGCTCCCTGCTTCCTCAACACTACCTGCCCCCCACCTGTCTTTGTATCATCCGCAAACCTGGCCACAAAGCTATCAATTCCTTCATTCAGATCATTGATATATAGCGTGAAAAGTAGCGGACCCAACACCGACCCCTGTGGAACACCACTAGTCACCGGCCAACCACAAAAGGTCCCCTTTATTCCCACTCTTTGCCTTCTGCTGGTCAGCCAATCTTCTATCCATGCTGGTACCTTTCCTGTAATACCAGGCTCCTATCTTGTTTAGCAGCCTCATGTGTGGCACCTTGTCAAAGGCCTTGTGAAAATCCAAGTAAACAACATCCACTGTCTATCCTGCCTGTTACTTTCTCAATGAATTCCACCAAATTTGTCAGGCAAGATTTCCCTTAAGGAAACCATGCTGATTTCAGCCTATTTCATCATGTGCTTCCAAGGACCTCAAGACCTCATCCTTAATAATGGACTCCAACATCTAACCAACCACTGAAGTCAGGCTAACTGGCCTATGATTTCTTGTCTTTTGCCTCCCTCCCTTCTTAAAGAGTGGAGAGACATTTGTGATTTTCCAGTCATCCGGAACCATTCCTGAATCTAGCAATTCTTGAACGATCACTACTAATGCCTCCACAATCTCTTCAGCTACCTCTTTCAGAACCCTGGGGTGTAGTCCATCCAGTCCAGGTGACTTATCCACCTTCAGGTCTTTCAGCTTCCCAAGCACCTTCTCCTTAGTAATAGTGGCTACACTCACTTCTGCCCCCTGACTCTCTTGAATTCCTGGCACATTGCTGGTGTCTTCCACAGTGCAGACTGACGCAAAATACCTATTCAGTTTGTCCAGCATTTCTTTGTTCTCCTGTTTTGTGCTGTAAGATTCTGTAACTCAATCCAATCTCTCCTCATAACTAAAGCCCTCCAATCCAGGCAACATCCTGGTGAATCTCCTCTGCCAATTTCTAAC
Source organism: Pristis pectinata (assembly GCF_009764475.1). Classification (NCBI taxonomy): domain Eukaryota; kingdom Metazoa; phylum Chordata; class Chondrichthyes; order Rhinopristiformes; family Pristidae; genus Pristis; species Pristis pectinata. The sequence continues at coordinate 3,397,374 of NC_067407.1, read as the reverse complement.
TGTGCTATAAACTCATCTACCTTATTTCGTATACTGTGTGCATTCAAACATAACAACTACATGCTCCGGTTTCCTCCCACATTCCAAAGACATACGGGTTAGGAAGTTGTGGGCGTGCTATGTTGGCGCCGGAAGTGTGGCAAAACTTGCGGACTGCCCCCAGAACACTCAACGCAAAAAGATGTATTTCACTGTGTGTTTCGATGTACATGTGACTAATAAAGAAATCTTATCTTATCTTATCTTATCTTATCTTATCTTATCTTATCAGTTCTGTATACACCTTCTCAAATTGGTCTCTATGTTACCTGAAGTTAAATTTTTATCCCTTTCTAAACTTTCTGTCTTACTTTTATATTCTGGAGACTTCAGTAACCTCTCCAGCACTCTCCTTCCCTTTTACTTTATTCATACTTTTCCAATCTGTTGAACCTACCCTTCTACTATTTAGTTTAAAGCCCTATCAACAGCCCTAGTTATGCGATTTGCCAGGACCCTGGTCCCAGCATGGTTCAGGTGGAGCCCATCCCATCGGAACAGCTCCCTCCTTCCCCAATACTGGTGCCAATGTCCCACGAATTCAAACCCACTTCTCCCACACCAATCTCTGAGCCATGCATTTAACTCTCTGATCTTATTTTCCCTGTGCTAATTTGCACGTGGCTCAGGTAGCAATCCAGAGGTTATTACCTTTTTGGTTCTGCTTTTTAATTTAGTCCCTAGCTGCTCAAATTCCCTCAGCAGAACCTCTTGTTCTACCTACGTCGTTGGTACCCACATGGACCACAACAACTGGATCTTTCCCCTCCCACTCCAACTTCCTCTGCAGGTCAGATGAAATGTCCCGAAGCCGGGCACCAGGCAGGCAACACAGCCTTCGGGACTCTCAATCTTTGCGACAGAGAATTGTGTCTATTCCCCCGACTATACGATCCTCAATGACAACTACATTTCTCTTCTACCCCCCCCCCACCCCACCCCCGTTGAATGGCTCTCTGAACCACAGTGCCACAGTTTGGTTGCTCAACCTTCCTACAGCCCCCACTCTCATCCACACAGGGAGCAAGAATCTCAGACCTGTTGGTCAAGCTCAAGGGCTGAAGTTCCTCCAGCACTACCTCTTGGATCCCCCTACCTCCTCCTGCATGCCAAATCTCAAACTCCTAACGAAGTAGAGCCACTGGCGTGCCTTCTTCATGATTGCATCAATATGTTGGGCCCAGGATAGATCCTCCAAGACGTTGATGCCCAGGAACTTGAAGCTGCTCCCCCTTTCCACCGCTGACCCCTCAATGAAGACTGGTGTGTGTTCTCCCCCTTCCTGAAGTCCACATTCAATTCCTTGGTCTTGCTGATGTTGAATGTGAGGTTGTTGTAACACCACTCAACCAGCCGATCCACCTCACTCCTGTACACCTCCTCATCGCCATCTCAGATTCTACCAACAACAGATCTTCAATGAGATCATTTGCCTTCCAGATTGCTTGCTGTATCCTGTACACACAAGCATTCAGGGAAATAGGAGAGTAGGACATTCAGCCCCTCCATTCAATATGGCCATGGTTGACCTGTCCCAGGCCCTCTTCTGTCTGAGTTCCACATAGTTCTCAGTTCCTCGATGTTTCAAAAACCGGTCTACCTCCTCTTTAACTACCCTCAGTGATCCAACCTCCATATCTTTGGGAGTAGAAATTCCAGAGATTTGCAACCCTCTGTGAGAAGATTTACTCTGTGTACGGTCAGTTGCTGAACCTCATGAACCACTTCATCAACAACTTTTTTGCTCTCTGTCTCTCTCTTTCTCTCTGTCTCTCTCTCTCTCTCTCTCTCTTTCTCTCTCTCACACACACACACACAGGCGCACACAGACACACTCACACAGACACACACACAGACACACACACACAGACACACACACACACACACACACCATGTTTCAAATAAAAGAAATCAGCATACACATTGTGGGCTGAAGGGCCTGTTCCTGTGCTGTACTGTTCTAACATCGAGGTCCACCTGTGCACCGTTTACTAGTTCCCTGCTGTTTAAAACATACACCGTTTTTCCACCCCTCCCGCCAACATGAACAAATCCACATTTTCCCACATTATTATCCACCAGCTGCCTTCCCAGCTGCTGGGATGGGGAGGACAACTGAGAACTGGGGAGCAGCCCCAGAGGTCGATGAGTGGGTTCACTCTGGAAGAGGCAGGGGGTGGGGAGGGGGTGGGGCTGGGGCAAAAGAGCAAGGAAATTGAGGGAAAGGAAGGGGAAAGTGGATTAGTAAAGGTAGGAGGAGCAAAGAGAGAGGGTGAACGAGGGAGGAGGTCTGAGGAAAACAGTTAACAGAGGGAGGGAGAGGTAAGGTGTAAGCACATAGGGCCAGGTTAATGAGAACGGTGATGGGCTGGGACATATTTAATTCAGTGTGGGCAGGACCAGGATTCAATGTTCCAGGATTCAGGTTTTTCAGACATGATACAGAGTCGTGTAAAAGACGAGGGGGAGTCACATTACTGATCAGGGAGAATGTCACAGCGGCACTCAGAGAGGACTGTCTCAAGGTCAAAGTCGAGTTTACTGTCAGATGCACAAGTCCATGTGTGCACAGGTGCAATGAAAAACTTACTTGCAGCAGCACCACAGGCACAGAGCATCAGATAAGCAGCATTCACAAAATCATAAATTACACACAATTTTTACAAGAAAGAACACAATTAGAAAAAAAACAAAGTCCATTTTAGTGCAAAGTGATCAAAGTGGTCACAGTGTTGCTAAACTGTAGTGATTAGGGGTGTGCCGGTTGGTTCAAGGACCGAATTTCCCTCCGCGCAGATGGTTGAAGGGAAGTAGCTGTTCCTGAGCCTGGTGGTGTGGGGACTTCAGGCTTCTGTACCTCCTGCCCGATGGGAGCTGCGAGAAGATGGCACGGCCCGGATGGCCTGGAGCTCTTATCTAGTGAGGCCATATGGGTAGAGCCCAGGATTAAGAAAGGTGTAATTATTAAGATGGAGTTATACTAAAGGCCTCCTAATAGCCAGCGGGAAATAGAGGAACAGATATGTCGACAGATCATGGAAAGATGGAAAAAAGCAACAGAGTCGTTGTGTGGGTGATTTTAATTTCCCCTGTACTGACTGCGACCCCCCTTAGTGCCAGAGGCTTAGATGGGGCAGAATTTGTTAGGTGTGTCCAGGAGGGTTTCTTGACACAGTTTGTAGATAATCCAACCAGAGAAGGGGCCATACTGAACCTTGTATTCAGGACCAACATGTTCCTCGTAGGAAGGAAGACAAGGATAGCATAGTTCAGGAACCTTGCATGACGAGAGATGTCGCATTTCCCTGTATATTCATGTGTCTGTCTCACAATCTCTTAAACACCACTGTCGTATTGCTTCTACCACCACCCCTGGCAACCCGTTCCAGGCACCCGCCACTCTCTCACCTTAATACATGCCCTCTAGTACTTGACATTTCTACCCTGGGAAAAAGATTCTGACTGTCAACCTTGCCTATGCCTCTCATAATTTTATAAACTTACATCAGGTCTCCCCTCAGCCAGAGAAAACAATCCAAAATCTGTATTAATTTGTGAGACATGATTTGGTAATTGGCAATTGGTTTATTATTGTCACATGAGGTACAGTGAAAAACATTGCATGCCTCCATACAGATCATTTCACCACATCAGTGCATTGAGGTAGTACAAGGGAAAACAATAACAGAATATAGTGTTACAGTTACAGAGAAAGTGCAGTGCAGGCAGACAATAAGGTGTAAGGTCATAACAAGGTAGATTGTGAGGTCAAGAGTCTATCTTATTGTACTAGAGGACTGTTCAATAGTATTATAACAACAGGACAGAAGCGGTACTTGAGCCTGGTGGTACGTGCTTTCAGGCTTTTGTATCTTCTGCCCAATGTCTGGGGTGTGAAGGGTTTTTGATTACGCTGGCTGCTTTACCAAGGAAGGGAGAATGCAGACAAGAGTCCATGGAGTGGAGGCTGGTTTCCGTGACATGCTGAGCTGTGTCCATAACCGTCTGCAGTTTCTTGTGGTCTTGGGCAGAGCAGTTGCCACACCAAGCCGTGATGCATCCGGATAGGACCGTATCTCAAATAACGATGAGTCGGAGTACAGGAAGGAGATAGAGAGCCTAGTGACATGGTGTCGTGACAACATTTCCCTCTATGTCAGCAAAAGAGCTGGTCATTGACTTCAGGAAAAGCGTGCTCCTGACTACATCAATGGTGCTGAGGCCGAGAGGTTTGAAAGCTTCAAATTCCCGGGAATGAACATCACCAATAGCTTATCCTGGTCCAACCACATTGACACCATGGCCAAGAAAGCTCACCAGTGCCTTTACTTCTTCAGGAGACTAAAGAAATTTAGCATGTCCCCGTTGACCCTCACCAATTTTTATCGATGCACCATAGAAAGCATCCTATCCAGATGCATCACGGCTTGGTTACGGCAACTGCTCTGCCCGTGACCGCAAGAAACTGCAGACTGTTGTGGACACAGCTCAGCACATCACGGAAACCAGCCTCCCTTCTATGGACTCTTGTCTATACTTCTTGCGGCCATGGTAAAAACAGCCAACATTATCAAAGACCCCACCCACCCCAGACATTCTGTCTTCTCCCCCCTCCCATTTCCCATTGGGCAGAAGATACAAAAGCCTGAAAGCACATACCACCGGGCTCAAGGACAGCTTCTATCCCGCCATTATAAGACTATTGAACAGTTCCCAGTACGGTAAGATAGACTCTTGACCTCAAGATCTACCTCAATATAGCCTTGCACCTTATTGTCTGCTTGCACTGCACTTCTTCTGTTGCTGTGACATGTTATTCTGCATTCTTATTGTTCTACCTTGTACTACCTCAATGCACTGTGTAATGAATTGATCTGTATGAATGGTTTACAAGACAAGTTTTTCACTGTACCTCGATACATGTGACAATAATAAACCAATTTCAATTCCAATTCCAAGCCGTGATGTATCCTGATAGGATGTTTTCTATGGTGCATCTATAAAAATTGGTGAGGGTCAATGGGGACATGCCGAATTTCCTTCGCATATTTCCTTACCATCCTGCCTTTCTAAACGCTGGTAGATCCTGTCCCTCAGAATCCCATCCAGTAACTTTCCCACCACTAATGTCAGGCTGACCGGCCTGTTGTTGCCAAGATGTCCAGATGTGAGAATGATTGACAGGTTTGCACCATCAATCATAGATTAAAAAATGATTTTAAACACAGAAAAGCCAACTGCTACCAATGGATGCCAGGAGGTCATCATGCCCAAGCTTATTCGGAGAACATCAAGGTTGAAGGTCGTATTGCAATGTTCTAAACTGTGCGGGTGAGTGTGGGAGGGAGCTGAAATCGTCTCCTGATAGGTAAGCACTATCTGCGAGGGCGCTAAATGGGAAAATGAAAAGAAAGCTTTAATCAGAGAAGGAAAACAAAACAGCATCTAAAATCTCAAATTGTTAAAAATTGTTATAATGTGTAGAATTTTCTTGGAAAAATTGTACCATTTTGGCTCAGAATTTCCAGGAAATTATGGCATAGTTGATTTATTTGGATGGCTCGCAAAACAAATCTTTCCCCCCCCCAGCTTGGTACATATGGCAATTACCAATTAACTTATTAAGACTGAAGTAAATAATTTCTTGAAATTATTTTTGAAGTGGTATATTTTGATAAAAGTAATTATCTTCCCCTTTGCCTCCTGGAATCTTGCTTTGTAATTCCCCTTGAGTAGTGGAACTGGTTAGAGAAGCCATTCTGCAGGAGGGATAAGCTCTGCCACCAGACTCCACGCGGAGCAAGCTGTCACATTGCACCTTCCGAAGCTGTCAGGAAGCCTCGGACTTCAGTGTTCCTCTGACCCAGCGCAGGTATCCAGGGTAAAAAAATCCAAAAAAAAAGCTACAGATGCTGGAAGGCTGAAATTAAGAACAGAAAATGCTGCAAAACTCGTCAGGTCAGGCAGCATCTGTGGAAAGAGACAGTTAACATTTCAGCTCCAAGACTATTTGTCAGATACCCAAGATATACCGTAAACTTCCGAAAATCCAGCACCATCCAGCCTGTGGTGGTGCAGGTTTTCTGGATTGGATTTTACTCCTATTGATATCACAACACACATTTAATTGAACAAACAAATTGCAGGAGGAACTCAGCGGGTCAGGCAGCACCTGTGGAGGGAAATGGACAGTTGACATTTCAGGTCGAGACCCTTCATCTGGACTGACCAGATTCCAGCATCTGCGGTCCCTTGTGTCCACACTTTCAATTTAGATTTTTTAAATGTTATGCATTAATACAATAAGTTTTGGAATTGGAATTGGAATTGGAATTGATTTATTATTGTCATATGTAAGATAAGATAAGATTTCTTTATTAGTCTCATGTACACCGAAACACACAGTGAAATGCATCTTTTGCATGGAATATTCTGGGGCCAGCCTGCAAGTGTCGCCACGTTTCCGACGCCAACATAGAATGCCCACAGCTTCCTAACCCGTACGTCTTTGGAATGTGGAGGAAACCGGAGCACCGGAGGAAACCATGCACACAAGGGGAGAACGTACAAACTCCTTACAGACAGTGGCCGGAATTGAACCCGGGTCGCTGGCGTTGTAATAGTGTTACGCTAACTGCTACACTACCATGCTTGTACCGAGATACAGTGAAAATTTTAATTTTGCATGCCATCCATACAGTTCATTTCAAAATAAGTAGGTTAGTACAGGGGAAAAGCAATAACAGAATGCAGAATATAGTGTTACAGTTACAGAGAAAGTGCAGTTCAGGCAAAGAATAAGGTGCAAGGCCATAACGAGGTAGATTGTGACGTCAAGAGTCCATCTAGGGAACTGCTCAATAGCCTTATAATAGCAGGATAGAAGCTGTCCTTGAGCCTGGTGGTACGTGCTTTCAGGCTTTGCATCTTCTGTCCGATAGGAGGGAGGAGAAGAGAGAATATTCAGGGTGGGTGTGGTTTTCAATTATATTGGCTGCTTTTCCAAAGCAGTGCAAGGTATAGACAGAGTCCATGGAGGGGAGGCTGGTTTCCGTGATGTGCTGAGCTGTGTCCACAACTCCCTGCAGTTTCTTGTGGTCATGGGCCAGAGCAGTTGCTGTACCAAGCCGTGATGTATCCAGATAGGATACCTTCTAAGGTGCATCAATAAAAATTGGTCAGGGTTGGACAGGGACATGCCAAATTTCTTTAGCTTCCTGAGGAAGTAGAGGCACTGGTGAGCTTTCTTGGCTGTGGCGTCTATGTGGTTGGACCAGGACAGGCTATTGGTGATGTTCACTTCTAGGAATTGGAAGCTGTCAACCTTCTCGACCTCAGCACCATTAATATAGACAGGAGCATGTGCACTGCCCCCTCTTCCTGAGGTCAATGACCAACTCTTTTGTTTTGCTGACTTTGAGGGAAGGTTGTTGTCATGACACCATGTCACTGGGCTCTGTACCTCCTTCCTGTACTCCGACTCATTGTTATTTGAGGTATGGCCCACTGCGGTTGGTATCATCTGCAAACTCGTAGACAGAGAGATGGAGTTAGAGCAGAATCTGGCCATGCAGTGGTGAGTGTACAGGGAGTAGAGTAGAGGGCTGAGGACGCAGCCTTGTGGGGCACCTGTGTCCAGAAAATTTGTGACGGTGGTGTTTACTGCCTATCCTGACTGATTGCGGCCTGTTGTCAGAAAGTCAAGGATCCAGTTGCAAAGGGAGGTTGTTGAGTCCCAGGTCTCGGAGTTTGTGATGAGTTTGCTTGGAATTATTGTATTGAAGGCAGAACTGTAGTCAATAAACAATAGTCTAAAGTAGGTGTCTTTACTGTCCAGATGCTCCAGAGATGAATGTAGGGCCAGGGAGATGGCCGTCCACTGTAGAACCTGTTCGGTGATAGGCGAATTGCAATAGGTCGAGATTGTCTGGGAGGCTGGTGTTGATGTGTGCCATGACCAGCCTCTCAAAGCGCTTCATGATGAGGGATGTCTAAAGAGAGCACAGGAAAGAAAAACAGTGAGTTTAAAGGAGCGTGGGAATCGTGGGCCCTGGTGAGTCAGATGCCGAAACAATTGGATTTCCCAACAATCTGATAACAGATTATCGGAGCTTTACTCCGTTTTACTCCGAGTTTCAGCTGATGGACATTTCCAATTGGAACCACTGGGAACAGTCAGCAGCATCCTTCCCAGTGCTTACATCAGGCTGACGTTCTTCTTCACCTGTCTGTGTCATATCATCAATGCCTCAGTCCAATAAATATATCTTGACAGCTGCTCGTTCCTTTGGACCAAAAACTGGAAAAGAATTCTTACCAATGAGCTGGGGAAGTCATAGAACAGATGGGGCTACTGAAGGATAGTTTCGGGTTTCTCCTTCACACTCATTTTCAGCACTGTGGAGTGAGCATGATTGGAAAAAAGGGGGAAGAGGGTTAAATCCCGTGTCTGATCACAACCAAGACACCGCAAGCAGCCGCATTTGTGGATCGTAGAACAGCTTCACATCACAAAGATTGAAGGGGTCTGCTATGTTTGTACCTTGTGTCCATGGCTTTGGGACCATGGTGCAGTGAGTCAAGTTAGTACCTCACAGTTCTAGAGAGCCAGGTTCAATCTTGACCTCGGAGACACAAAGAGACTGCAATCTGTAGCAAATAAACGAGCTGCTGGAGGAAATCAACGGGTCAGGTGGCATCTGAGGAGGGAAATGGGACAGTTGACGTTCAGGTTGAGACCCTGCATCATTCCTTTCCCTCCACAGATGCTGTCTGACCCACTGAGTTTCCTCCAGCAGTTTGGTTCTTGTTCAGTCCTGACCTCTGGCACTGTCTGTGCGGAGTTTGCATGTTCTCCTGTGACCGTGTGGGTTTTCCCCCGGGTGCTCCGGTTTCCTCCCACATCCCAAAGACGTGCGGGTCAGTGGGTTAATTGGCCGCTGTAAATTGTCCCAGTGTGTGGGTGAGGGGTAGAATCGGGGGGGGGGGGGGGTGGAGGAGGTTGCTGAGAAAATTAAGAGAATAGATTACAAGAAAAATTTGTGGGAAATGGGATTACTTTGTGAGGTTCATTGAATTAATGGGCCAAAATATCCTCTTATGTTGTAAGGAAATAAGGACATTCCAGTTTTAGACACCTGTTCCCAGGGGCAGAACACTGAAGGCCTGAGCAACACACAAAATGCTGGAGGAACTCAGTAGGTCAGGCAGCATCTGTGGAGGGAGATTGACAGTTGACGTTTCTGGTGGAGACCCTTCCCTGAAGGGTGAATAGCCTCTATTGTGTCCTGATCTGTTCCCTGCTTCAACATCAACTGACCAACTAATTCTCTCCCTGCTGCAGCTTTTGAAGCTGTTAAATGGAGCGACTGATCAATTCAGAGGTCTGTTAGGTCTCACAGCCGCACAGTCTTGGGTTCCTCAAGTGTGTCTGGGCTGGCCGGACAGCTATTTTACAATCCTGAAGGAAGATGATGAACCAGGTGAGTTTTTTATAGTCACTACTACTGATCCTGGCTGTTTTGTCCATATTTAATCCCAGTACAACAATGGAAAATGGTCAGTTCTTTGGTTCTGAATAAGGACATGGCATCACAGAGAGGTGTCATACAGTAACACAGCTCAGAAACAAGCCCTTCAGTCCAACTGGTCCATGCCGACAAAGGCGCCCACCTAAGCTTTGCTTGGAGACACCAAGGAACGAAGCGACTCCACCCATCAAATACATACCGGCTCTGTTTAAGAGCAGTCTGGCCAGTCCCGTTCCCCACCACCTTCCCACAGCCCTGCAAATCCTTTTCCTTCCAATACTCATCAAGACCCTGTTTGAATAGGACAATCAAATCTACCCCTACTGCTCATCTTGATGGCACATTCCTGACCTAAACCACCCCATTGACCCTCACCAGTGTTTACAGATGCACCATAGAAAGCATCCTATCCAGATGCATCACAGCTTGGTTTGGCAACTGCTCTGCCCAGGACAACGAGAAACTGCAGAGAGTTGTGGACACAGCCCAGCACATCACAGAAACCAGCCTCCCCTCCACTGAATCTGTCTACACTCGTGAAAGCAGACAACCTAATCAAAGACCCCACCCACCCCAAACATTCTCTCTTCTCCCCTCTCCCATTGGCAGAAGATACAAAAGCCTGAAAGCACGTCCCCACCAGGCTTAAGGACAGTTTCTATCCCACTGTTACAAGACTATTGAACAGTCCCCTAGTACAATAAGATGACCTCTCGATCTCACATTCTACCTGTTATGGCCTTACACCTTATTGTCTGCCTGCACTGCACTTTCTCTGTAACTGAACACTTTATTCTGCATTCCTGTTACTGTTTTCCCTTGTACTACCTCAATGCACTGATGTGCTGAAATGATCTGTATGGATGGCATGCAAAACAAAGTTTTCACTGTACCTCGGTACATGTGACAATAATAAACCAATTACTGATTCCAATTTACAACATTAAGACATTTTGCCTCATTGTTCCTATGGGTTGACAATGTGTGATTAGTAGGGATCAGGCAGTGAAACAAGCATTTTGCTGTCTTTGTGGGAGTTGTATTCCCACAGTGGAATGGTGTTTCTATACTGAAGATTGGTTGCTGACAGTACATCACGTTCCTACAACGGGGACATTGTGTCCACACAGTGGGACTCCTCCCCCTCCCCCCACCTTCTTATTCAGGCTTCTGCCCTCTTCCTTTCCAGTCCTGATGAAGGGTCTCAAACCCAAAACGCCGACTGTTTATTTCCCTCCATGGATGCTGCCTGACCTGCTGAGTTCCTCCAGCATTTTGTGTGTGTTGGAATGAGAATTGCAATCTCTGTAGAACTCTGGTTAGGCTGCAATTAGAGAATTGCGTGCAATTCTGGTCACCGCACTATAGGAAGGATGTCGAGGCTTTAGAGAGGGTGCAGGGGAGGTTTACCAGGATGCTGCCTGATTAGACGGCATGTGCTATCAGGAGAGGATGGACAAACTTGGCTCTTTCTCTGGAGCGACGGAGGCTGAGGGGTGATCTTGTTGGAGGTGTATAAAATTATGAGGGGCATAGATAGGGTGGACAAGCAATGTCTTTTTCCCATTATTGAGCGATCCAATACCAGAGGCACGCATTTAAGGTGAGAGGGGGTAGGTTCAGAAGAGGTGTGAGGGTAAGTTTTTTACTCAGAGAGTGGTGGATGCCTGGAATATGTTGCCTGATAGGGTGGTGGAGGCAAATTGATTGGGGGCTTTTAAAAAAGGGGCTTGGATGGGCACATAATGAGAGGAAAATAGAGGGATATGGACATTCTGTAAGTAGGAGGGATTAGCTATGTCGGCACAACATTGTGGGCCGAAGGTCCTGTTCTGTGCTGTACTGTTCTATGTTCTATGAGAATTGTGTTTGCATATTGGGAATTATGTTTCCAAAGTGGGGATTGGTTGCTGATGGTGTGCACTGTGGGTGGGAATTGTGTTCCTTATTGGAGACTGGGCACAGAGCATGTACATTGTGCACTCGCAGTGGAAACCTGGTTCCTTTTGCTTTGATTGGATGTTGACATTGTGCATCACATTCCATGGTATTCATCATGCATTGGGAGCCGGCAACGTGCATTGCATTGCCGTGGAGTACAATGTTTCCTCAACATGGAACTTGCGTTCCCATAGCAGAGACTGTGGAGAAGTAGAAGGCAATGCAGACTGACCACCACCAGTTGTCACTAAACTGGAAAGAGTGCAAAGAAGATCTACGAGAATGTTGCCAGGACTCGAGGGACTGAGTTATAATGAACAGGCTAGAACTGTATTCATTGGAGCGTATGAGAATGAGGGGTAATCTTACAGAGGTGTACGAAATCATGAGGGCATAGATAGGCTGAATGCACTCAGTCTTGTTCCCAGCGTTGGGGAACCAAGAACTAGAGGGCACAGGTTTAAGGTGAGAGGGGAGAGATTTAAAATGGACCTGAGGGGCAAACTTTTCACCCAGAGGGTGGTTGGTATATGGAACGAGCTCCCAGAGGAAGTGGTTGAGGCAGGTACAATAACAACATTTTTGAAAATATAAGATATTAAGATATTTATTTATTAGTCACATGAGAACATACTGGGGACAGCCATTTAAAAGATGTTGGGACAGGTACGTGGATAGGAAAGGTTTAGAGGGATATGGGCCAAACACGGGAAAATGGATCTATCTTAGATGGGCATTTCGATTAGCAAAGGGCCTGCTTCCATACTGTATACTCTGTGACTCTGTGACAAGTCCTTGCCTTGGAAATACATTGTTTCAGAGGCAAGCACTAGTCATAGAGACACAGAGTCATAGGACAGTTGGCAGAACCCAATGTCCACTGTGGAATGTAACTCCCAATATGGGGACACAATGAACACTGCAGAAGCACAATACATACTGTCTGTGCTCAACCCTCACTTTAGGAGTGTAATATAGAATGTGAACACACAATGCAGATGTGGACAGAGCACGAACACTAAAATTGCCTGATCTCCACTATGGGAGTACAATATAGAATGTGAAACACTGCCCTATCCCACAGTAGGAGTATAATATACAGTCTGAACACACAATACACAACATTAGCACTTAGTTCTATGGTGAAAAGTTTCCTACTATCTATCTTCTTCATGTCCCTCATAATTTTGTACACTTCTATCAGGTTCCCTCTCAGCCTCCTTCGCTCCAAGGAAAACTAACCCTCACCAACTTTTACCAATGCACTACAGAAAGCATCCTATCCGGATGCATCATGGCTTGGTACGGCAACTGCTCTGCCCAGGACAACAAGAAACTGCAGAGAGTTGTGGACACAGCTCAGCACATCACAGAAACCAGCCTCCCCTCCATGGACTTTGTCTACACTTCTCACTGCCTCGGTAAAGCAGCCAACATAATCAAAGACCCCACCCACCCCGAACGTTCTCGCTTCTCCCACCTCCCATCGAGCAGAAGATACAAAAGCTGAAAGCACATACCACCAGGCTCAAGGACAGCTTCTATATTAAATGGTTCCCTAGTACAATAAGACAGATTCTTGACCTCACAGCTACCTCATTGTGGCTTTGCACCTTATTGTCTGCCTGCACTGCACTTTCTCTGCACTGTTATAATAAAACAATCCATATGGATGGCATGCAAAACAAACTTTCTCACTGTACCTCGGTACATGTGACAATAATAAACCAATTTACCAATGTATAACCCGCTGTCTCCTCAAAACTGAAATGCTCCATCCCAGGCAACAGCCTGATAAATCTCAAACAATCTTCTGGAGGAACTCAATGGGTCAAGCAGTGCCTGTGGGGGAAGGGAATTACAGATTGTTTGTTGCTCCAGATTCCAGCATCTGCAGTCTCTTGTTTCTTCTGGTGAATCTCCTCTGCACCCTCTCCAGTGCATTCACGTCCTTCCTATAGTGTGGTGACCAGAAGTGTATCAGTCTTCCAGCTGAGGAATAACCAACGTTTTATAAACTTGGACATAACCTCCCTGCACTTATCTTCTGTGCCCCGATTAATGAAGGCAAGCATCCTGTACGTCTTCTGCACCAGCCTATCCATCTGTGCTGCCATCTTCAGGGATTCTTGGACTCGAGCACTGAGCTATCTGTTCCTCAATACTCACAGGGACCCGACCATTCTTGGTGGATGTGCCACCTTTATTAGTCCTTCTCAATGCATCCTCTCACACCTATCATGATTAAATTCCATAGCCATTGTTCTGTCTGTTTACCAATTGATTAATCTCACCATGCAGCCCATGTCTGCCTTCCTCACTGTGAACAATACCACCAACTTTCGTGTAATTTGCGAACATTAATACGCCTCTCAAATTCACATCTAGTTCATTCATGAATATAACAAACAGTTAAGGATAAAGTAAGAGGACTGGAAGTTTGCAGTGTTCCCTGTGTTCCCACTGTAGGAACTGTATCCCATCGTGGAGCCTTGGTTCTGACAGAAGGCTTTGTATGCCTACAGTTGGGATGGATGTCAAGCAGCACAGTGGCACAGCTCGTTAAGGGGCTGCCTCACAGCTCACCCAGGTTCAATCCCAACTTCCAATGCTTTCTGTGTGGAGTCTGCACATTCTCCCTGTGACCGCATGGGTTTCCTCCAGGTGCTCCGGTTCCCTCCCACAGCCCAAAGACGTGCGGGTTGGTGGGTTAAGTAGCCGCTGCAGATTGCCCCCAGTGTGTGGGTGAGGGATAGAATCTGGGAGGAGCTGATGAGGAGGTGGGGAGAATGAAATGGGTTTGGGTTGGATTAGTGAAATGATCAGAACAGACTTGGTGGGTCAAAGGGCCTGTTTCCGTGCCTATGATTCCATGTTCTAATGAGGGATCTTCAACCTGAAATGTTCCACAGAAGCTGTCTGAGTGTTTCCAGCATTTTCTATTTTAACTGCAGTTTCCATCCAGCCTTTGAGGTTTTTTAAATCTTTAAGTTCTCAATGACAATAGCAAGGTGTGTGAGGGAAAGTGGGAGCCATAGTTAAATTGATGAACGATATCTGGAGATTGAAAAATCGTGGTATATCCCTGTACCCCCTGAAGCTGGCAGATGATTTAACCATTAATAATTACATGCATTGTGAAATGGTGTTGTTTTGCCAGACTATTTGTGCATTTGTTTCATGCCCTTTCAGAGGAACCCATTGACCATGAGATAATATTGGTGTCATGGTGACTGATTGAGAAATTGTCCTGGGAAGCTAGTCCATTGTAAACACAAAACTATCTCATGGTGCAATACTTCAGAATCAATGAATATTTTATAAAAAAAAACCAATGTGATTGACATCATGAAAATCTGGTTTACACCAGGAATTGTTTGAAAAATGTCTGTTTGTTTAAACAACTGTGTGGAATTTTGAATGGTGTCATGTCAGAATGGTACTAAATACTCCTTAAACCCCAAAGGTTTACAAATTACCCTGTAATTTGTGAGCGGGCCCTTTGATTTCAATACCCTTCTGTTTTGAATCATTTGCTTTCAAATTCGACCTCAGGATGTGGCCAGCATTTATTGCCTGTCCCCAATAACTGCCTTGAACCACATCCTTCCACTGCAGCAACCTTTCTGATGAAGGTGCTAGAACATAGAACATGGAACAGTACAGCACGGGACAGGCCATTCAGCCACCATGTTGTGCCGATCTTGATGCCGATTTATACTAAATGTCCTCCTCCTGTGTATCATCCACATCCCTCCATTCCCTTCATACTCATGTGTCTGTCTAAAAGCGTCTGATCTCCACCAAACTGCCTGCTTCCACTTCTCTCCCCCAGTAACCCTATTACAGGCACCTACCACTCTCTGCGTAATAAACTTGCCCCTCACATCACCTTTAAACTTCCCCCCAACCTTAAAAGCACGTCCTCCGGTGTTTGACATTTCTGCCCTGGGGAAACAGATTCTGACTGTCGACCCTATCTGTGCCTCCCATAATTTTAAAAACTTCTGTCAGGTCTCCCCTCAGCCTCCAACACTCCACTGAGAACAACCCAAGTTTGTCCGACCTTTCCTGATAGCTCATGCCCTTGAATCCAGGCAGCATCCTGGTGAACCTCTTCTGCGCCCTCTCCACAGTCTCCACATCCTTCCTGTAATGGGGTGACTAGAACTGCACGCAATACTCTAGGTGCGGTCTGACTAAAGTTTTATCCAGCTGCAGCATGACTTCCTTACTCTTGTACTCAGCACCCTTACCTTCTATACGACCATAAGACATAGGAGAAGAATTAAGCCATTCGGTCCATCGAGTCTGCTCCACCATTCGATCATGGCTGATTATTTTCCCTCTCAACCCCATTCTCCTGCCTTCTCCCCGTAACCTTTGGCGCCCTCACTAATCAAGAACCTATCAACCTCTGCTTTAAATGCACCCAATGACTTGGCATCCACAACATTTGATGGCTCTGGGCCTGTACTTACTGGAGTCTAGAAAGTTGAGGGAGATCTCCCCCCCCCCATCCTTCTAAACTCCAGCGAGTACAGGCCCAGAGCCATCAAATACTCCTCATGTTAATCCTTTCATTCCCGGGATCTCTTACCACCTTATGCACTTGTGTAGCCTCTTTCAGTGAACTATGGACTTTGACCCCAAGATCCCTCTGTACTTCAATGCTATTAAGGGGCCTAATATTAACTGTATACCTTCTCCTTTTATTTGACCTCACAAAGTGCAACGCCTTACACTTGCCTGGATTAAACTCCATCTGCCACAGTGTTCTCACAGTGCTGTTGGGCTGGGAATTTCATGATTTAGTCCCAGGGATGATGAAGGAACTGCAATATATTTCCAAGCCTTTCCAATATATTTCCAGGGAGGGGGGTGCTAAAAACAAGAGGGCATAGGTTTAAGGTCAAAGGTGAGGCATTTAAAAGGGACATGGGGGCAGCTTCCTCATACAAAGGGTGGTGCATATTTGGGCTATGGGCCAAACGCGGGCAGATGGGATCAGCTTGTTGGGCAACACAGTCGGCATGAACGAGTTGGGCCGAAGGGCCTGTTCCTATGCTGTATGACTCTATGACTCTAATATATTTCCAGGGCCAGAATGGTGTGTAACTTGAAGGGTACTGGCATGCCTGTGTGACCGCTGGCCTTGTTTACAGAGGTTGTGGGCTTGGCAGATGCTGTCGGCATGGCCTGTTGTTCATTTTGAAGATGGCAGTCAATGGTACACATTGAAACCTTGGTGAGCTGGGAACATAGGGTGTTGAATAAGGTGCCAGTCAAGTAGGTTGCTTTGTCCTGAATGTGTTGAGCTCCTTCAGTGTTGTTGGATCTTCACTTATCCGGATAAGTAGGCAAAGTCAAAGATGAGTTTATTGTCATATGGACAAGTACATGTACGCACGGGTGTAATGAAAAACTTACTTGCAGCACATAGCATTAAAGGATCAACATTCACAAGAAAACATAAAATTATACAAGAAAGAACATAATTAGAACAAGATAAATTCCATTGTAGTGCAAACTGGTCAATGTTGACATAGTGTTGCTATACTGAGGTAGTGGTTAGGGTTGTGTAGGTTGGTTCAAGAACCGAATGAAGGGAAGTAGCTGTTCTTAAAACCTGGTGGTGTGGGACTTCAGGTTTCTGTACATCCTGCTCGATGGCAGTTGCAAGAAGATGGCATGGCCCGGAAGGTGGGGATTTTAGTACTCCATCACACTCCTGCCTTGTAGATAGCTGAAGGTGCACTCACCAATCACAGATTACTCAGCCTTAAATATCCCTAATGTATCGCCCCCACAACCTCTGCCGGCAGTGTGTTCCATGCACCCACCACTCTCTGTGTAAAAAACTTACCTCTGGCATCCCCCTTATACCTTCCTCCAGTCACCTTAAAATTATGCCTCCTTGCGTTAGCCATTGTCGCCCTGGGAAAAAGTCTCTGATTGTCCACTCGATCTATGCCTCTTACCATCTTGTACACCTTACAGTTACTGTTTTTTCCCTTGTACTACCTCAATGAAGTGATGAAATGATCTGTATGGACGGCAGGCAAAACAAAGTTTTCACTGTACCTCGGTACATGTGGCGATAATAAACCAATTTATGATCCCTATCGCTCTATTCCCTGGATAGTCACATGCTTGTCTAAGAGTCCCTTGAACACCACTATTGTATCTGCTCGCTATTGCTTTGTTATTCCATAAATTCATCAAAGTTATCCCATGTAAAGTTGTTTACTGAGCAGAGGGACTTTTCAAACTCATCCAGTGTAATGGTGTGTACAGGTGAGGGAGAGTCTGTGCTTCTTGCCTGGATCCTAGGGTCCAATAGATACACTGAGACACAGGAGACTGCAGATGCTGGAACCTGAGCAACACACAATCTGCTGGAGGAACTCAGCGGGTCGAGCAGCATCTGTGAGAGGAAAGGAACTGTCGACGTCTTGGTCCTGATGCAGGGTTTCGACCTGAAACATCGACAATTCCTTTCCTCCCACAGAAGCTGCTCGACCCGTTGAGTTCCTCCAGCAGATTGTTTGTTGTACCAATAGATACAAATTGGCCTGAGTGCTCTTCATTGACATCCAGTCAACTTGCCCAACTAGGAATGCCGAGACACAGAAAACAGGCCATTCAGCCCTTTGAACCTGCTTCACCATTCAAGGTCCTGGCTGATTCCCCATCTCAACAACATATTCCTGCTCTCTCTCCACACCCTTTGATGCCTTTTGTATCCTGAAATCCATCTTAAACATTCAGCACCTCCTTCTGTGGTAGAGAAGACCACAGGTTTATCACCCGCTGGGTGAAAGAACTAAATATCTCACCCTGAGTCAATGAGCCCTTGATCACAACCCCCCCTGAGCCAGGGGTAACAGAATCCCCAGCCCTCCAGGAAGAAATGCCTCTCACTCGATGGGCTGCTGGCTTGTAACCACAGGGAGCAGATGGCGAGTTGTGCACAGGCATGATTGTTCATTCTGTTCCTATTCCAGGACTTTATTGGTATTGGTATTGGTCTATTATTGTCACTTGTACGGAGGTACAGTGAAAAACTCATCTTGCATACCAATTGTACAGGTCAATTCATTACACAGTGCACTGAGGTAGTACAGGGTAAAAAAAATAACAGAATACAGAGTAAAGTGTCACAGCTACAGGGAAGTGCATTGCAGGTAGACAATGCAAGGTCATAACAAGGTAGATTGTGAGGTCAGAGTCCATCTTATCGTTCAATAGTCAAGGTCACATGCTGGTTATTAGATGATGAGAGGTAATCTCAACCCTATGAAGCCCAAATCCTTCTCCTGGCAGAGCTGAACTGTACTTTTTATTTCACTTTGCAGGGAATGGATCTCAAAGTGATGTTCAGCTGGGGAGGTGCAGTCACCTTGAGGAGAGAAGGTTGGACAGAGCAGGCGGGTAAATGCATGAGGGAGATACAAAGCCACATTGCATCTACTTTAATGCAGCAAAAAGTCTAACTGGTGAGGCAGATGAACTCAAAGCTTTAATTAACACGCGGCACTAACAGTATTGTTGCAATCACTGGTTGAAGAAAGGGAAGGAACAGGCAACTCAATATCCCAGGGTATGAATTTTCAGGCAGGAGAGAGGGGAGAGTAAAAAAGGGGGAGAGGCTTTGCACTGTTTGTCAATGATTGCATTACTTCACTATTGAGGGGAAAATAATCTAGAAGGCTCCTCAAATGAGGCCATACAGGTAGAGATTAGGAACAAAGTGGGTGTTGGCACTTTGCTGGGGTGTATCACAGAGATCCAGACAGTCAACAGGAGATAG
This sequence comes from Pristis pectinata, assembly GCF_009764475.1. Classification (NCBI taxonomy): domain Eukaryota; kingdom Metazoa; phylum Chordata; class Chondrichthyes; order Rhinopristiformes; family Pristidae; genus Pristis; species Pristis pectinata. The sequence goes on along the minus strand of NC_067407.1, from coordinate 3,378,051 downwards.
AGGAACGGATGTAAGATAAGATAAGACCTTTATTAGTCACATGAACATCGGAACACACAGTGAAATGCATCTTTTGCGTAGAGTGTTCTGAGGGCAGCCCACAAGTGTCGCCACGCTTCCGGCGCCAACACAGCACGCCCACAACTTCCTAACCCGTACGTCTTTGGAATGTGGGAGGAAACCGGAGCACCCGGAGGAACCCATGCAGACACGGGGAGAACGTACATATATGTAGGCAGATATCAGAGAGAAGCGATAAAATAAGGTTATCATGCTGGGGATTTTAATTTCCCAAATATTAACTGGGATAAAACACCTTTGGATTTATCTTAATCTGGTCTGCCTGTGATATTTCATGACCCCTCTTAGCCTTCCCAATTTCCTTTTTCTAGAATCAGAGTTGGATTTATTATCACTGACAATATGTCATGATATGTCTCCTTCCCTTTATTCCATGGTCTACTGTCCTCTCCTACCAGATTCCTTCTTCTTCAGCCCTTTGCCTCTTGTACCTATCTCCCTTTGTCTTCTTACATCACTCCTTTTGATCCCCCCTCCCCCACCCACCTGCCTTCCCCCCTCACCTGGACTCACCTGTCACCTCGTGCTCCTCCCCCTCCCCCGACCTCATTCTGCCTTCCGCCCTCTTCCTTTCCAGTCCTGATGAAGGGTCTCGGCCCAAAACGTCAACTGTTTATTTCTCTCCACAGATGCTGCCTGACCTGCTGAGTTCCTCCAGCATTTTGTGTGTGTGTCATGAAATGTGTGTTTTGCGGCAGCAGTACAATGCAAGACATAAGTACAAAAATAAATAAATAGTGCAAAGAGAGGAATAATTAGGTTTATCGACCATTCGGAAATCTGATGGCAGAGGGGAAGAAACTGTTTCTGAATCGTTGAGTGTGCATCTTCAGGCTCCTGTACCTCCTCCCCGATGGTAGCAATGAGAAGAGGGCATGTCCCAGGTGGTTAGGGTCCTTAATGATGGATGCTGCCTTCTTGAGGCACCATCTCTCGAAGGACGTCCTCGACAGCAGGAGGGTTGTGCCTCTGATGGAGTTGGCCGAGTCTACAACTCTCTTCAGCCTCTTGTGATCCTATGCATATGAGCCTCCATACCAGGAGGTGATGCAACCAGTCAGAATGCTCTCCACCACACATCTGTAGAAATTTGCAAGAGTTTTGTTGACATACCGAATCTCCTCAAGTCCGAATGAAGTAGAGCCACTGGCGTGCCTTCTTCATGATTGCATCAGTGTGTTGGGCCCAAGATAGATCCTTGGAGATGTTGATGCCCAGGAACTTGAAGCTGCTCACCCTTTCCACCGCTGACTCCTCAGTGAGGACTGGTGTGTGTTCTACCGACTTCCCCTTCCTGAAGTCCACAATCAATTCCTTGGTTGTGCAAGGTTGTTGTTGTGAAACCACTCAACCAGCCGATCTATCTCACTCCTGTACGCATCCTCGTTGCCATCTGAGATTCTGCCAACAACAGTAGTGTCATGGGTGGACTTATAGATGGCATTTGAGATGTGCTTAGCCACACAGACATGAGTGCAGAAAGAATAGGCCAAGCACACATTCTTGAGGTGTGCCACTCTACACTTTTGAACGGCTTCCCCCAGTTGTCCATACCTGCTGTATGCTTTCTTTTTCTCTGTGTAGATGTGGACTTACTTGCAAGTAGGTGCTCCCTTCTACCTTTGTTAGGATTGCCTGTGTAGAAGGCTCAGAGAGGAGGAATGCTTTGATGCAGTGTATGCAGACCGAGGAGGGAAGAGGCATTGGTGGACCTTGTCTTGGGTAATATGGCTGGTCAGATGGAGCAAGTGTAAGTGGGGGGAGTATTTCAGAGATAGCGACCATAACTCTGTACATTTCAAAGTGGCAGTGGAAAACAATAGGGATAGATGAGGAATATAGGTCTTAAATTGGGGGAAAGCCAACTTCATTAAAATAGGACAGAAGTTGGCAAAGGTAGACTGGGAGCTGAGTGGCTTGGTCCTTGCTCTGTTGACAGAGAGTTGTGAGTCTTGCAATTCTCCACCCCAGAGAGGTGTGGAGGTGGAGTTATTGGAAACATTCAGGGCAGAGCTTGACAGACGTTTGAATTATAAGGGAGTCAAGGGATACAGGGAGAGAATGACAAAGTGGTGTTGAAGCCAAGGTTGAATCAGCTATGGTTGTATTGAATGATGGAGCCTGCCTCAAGCTGGAATCACCCTATTCCTGTTTCAGTGTCTTATGTTTTGATGTTCTTATCTGAGACTATGCCCCGTAATTCCAAATACCCATTAATTCTAGACAACCCAACAGAGAACGCATCCTATCAGCACCCTCTCAATCCCTTCAGGCTCTTAAATGTTTCCATCTGATCCCCTCTCATTGACCTGGAGTCTTGTCAAGGCACTGTCTGAGAAAAATAGAAAGGAAGTAACCAGAATCTTTGCTAACACTCTCTTCACCCAGAACCTGCACTCCTCACATCCAGACTGACTTCTCTGCATTAAGTGATGACTTCTACCTCTACCCTCTAAGTTCAATTTTTGTCTTGAATCAACTCTTGAGTCAATTCTACATATTCTTTATCACGTTTTGGCATTTGTCCCAACGCCATTTCTCTGCATTCACATTACAGTCTTTCTAGTCTCTCATCAGTACCACATTTTCCTTGGCTATTCCTTTACTCTTTATACATTAGAGTAAGGCCTTAGTAACAGAGTTCTACAGAATTGAAACAGGGCCCTTCGGCCCATTGCATCTATATTGACCATCAGGCCTATCTATACTAATTCCCCCTGCCTGCATTAATTCCACATCCCTCTATGCCCATCTCATTCAAGTACCTGTCCAGATGTCCAGGGAAAGGGAGCCAAAAACTAGAGGGCACAGTTTAAGGTGAGAGGGGAAAGATTTGATAGAGGTTTACAAAATTATGAGGGGTATAGACAGAGTAAATGCAAGTAGGCTCTTTCCACCTAGATAAGGAGATAAGTACGAGAGGGCATGGCTTTAGGGTGAAAGCAGAAAAGTTTAGGGGGAACTTCTTCACTCAAAGAGTGGTAGGAGTGTGGAACGGGCTGCCACCTGATGTGGTAAATGCGGGCTCACTCTTAAGTTTTAAGAATAAATTGGATAGATACATGGACGGGAGAGGCCTGGAGGGTTATGGACCAAGTTCAGGTCAATCGGACTAGCGGAATAAAGTTTCGGCACAGACCAGAAGGGCCGAATGGCTTGTTTCTGTGCTGTAGTGTTCTATGGTTCCATGGGTAACTTCTTCACACAAAGGGTGGTGCATAATTAGAATAAGCTGCCAGAGGAAGTGGTTGAGGCAGGTACAGTAACAATGTTTAAAAGACACTTGCATAGGCCATAGATAGGAAAGGTTTAGAGGGACATGGCCAATCATGGGCAAATGGGACTAGCATAGATGAGCATCTTGGTTGGCATGGACAGTTAGGCTGAAGGGCCTGTTTCTGTGCTGTATGACTCTATGACACCTAAATGTTGACCTGCTCCTGCCTCCACCACCTCCTCCTCCAGCTCATTCTAGACTTTGGATAGGTACATTCACCCTATGGAACACTGAATTTATTCTGAAGAAACATACCAGGGCTCACCTCAATTATGTGGTCAGTTGCATTATCCAGGTGATATATTACGCACTTGTGAAATGGTTTTTAAAAGCCACAGCTATTACATGTTCCTTTACTTGTGGTTTCTCTCTAATTCCCCTCATTAACTCAAGAACCAGATGGTTTCATCAACAACTTATCCACATGACAATCCTGATCTCACCAAATTTTGTCCTATCCAATCCCAGGTGTCTGGAGCTGTGATGCAGCAGCTCTGTCAGTTGTGAGACTGTGCTGGCCTTAAGCTGCCAGGCCCTAAGCTCTGAAATGTCTTTCCTGACCTCTCGGATGTTCTTTCCTGTTTTAAGATGCTCCTTAAAGTCCCTCACCGTGACTCACCTTTTGGCCACTTGGTCTGATATCTCCTTCGGTGATGCAGAATCAGAATTTGTTTGACAAAGCTCTTGCAAAGTACACAGGGATGCTTCCTATGTTAAAGTTGCTTAAAAGAAATTGCTGTGTTCATTGTTTTATTGCTATTATTAATAAATTATTATTAAAAAGCATTGAAATGATAGAACAATATATTAGTGTTCAAAAATCCAGAGAAATTCAATGTAAAATCTGATCAGATTACAAATTACAGCTGGTTTACATGGTGCCAAGAAAGCTCACCAGCGTCTCTACTTCCTAAGGAGGCTAAAGAAATTTGTCATGTCCCTGTCGACCCTGACTAATTTTTACCGATCACCATAGAAAGCATCCTATCCGGATGCATCACGGCTTGGCATGGCAACTGCTCTCCCCAAGACCGCAAGAAACTGCAGAGAGTTGTGGACACAGCTCAGCACATCACAGAAACCAGCCTCCCCTCCATGGACTGTGTCTACACTTCTCACTGCCTCAGTAAAGCAGCCAACATAACCAAAGACCCCACCCACCCTGGACATTCTCTCTTCTCCCCACCCCAATCAGGCAGGAGATGCAAAAGCCTGAAAGCACGTACCATCAGGCTCAAGGACAGCTTCTATCCTGCTGTTATAAAACTATTGAACAGTCCCCTAGAATCATGCAAAACAAAGATTTTCACTGTTCCTCAGTACAATAATAAACCAATTTTACATCAAAAAGGCTGGTCAGTAGGTTTAATTTATTCAATCATTGTCACAATAATTGCCACACCATTTGAGTGAAATAACCCACGAAGACAGCTATGTTGTTTGCACTTGCTGAGAAATTAATGTTTTATTTGGATTTTAACATTCCAGATTAAATTACACATTTCCTGCTTCAAATTATGTCAACAGTTCATCAAAGTGTTTGCGTATGAATGAGTTTGACATCCTCAGTAAAGAAAGGGTTGGCAATGTCGATGAGGGGAACACTGGACAAGGTGTCCTCACGCTTTGGTACACTGACACGAGCAGTCAGTGTGTGAGTCCATAGGGTGACTGATGTGTGTCGACCTCCAACGGAAACTGGATATGGTCGATGCATCCACAAACCGATCTGTCAATAGATTAATAAATGCTTGAGTAATAGTACAGATTACAGTAATAGTCACAGATCACTGAAAGTTGCCTCGCAGGTGGATAGGATAGTTAAGAAAGCTTATGGGATGTTAGCTTTCATAAGTCGTGGGATCAAGTTTAAGAGCTGCAAGGTAATGATGCAGCTTTACAAAACTCTGGTTAGGCCACACTTAGAGTACTGTGTCCAGTTCTGGTCGCCTCATTATAGGAAGGATGTGGAGGCATTGGAAAGGGTGCAGAGGAGATTTACCAAGATGCTGCCTGGTTTAGAGAGTATGCATTATAAGGAGAGACTAAAGGAGCTAGGGCTTTACTCTTTGGAGAGGAGAAGGATGAGAGGAGACATGACAGAGGTGTACAAGATACTAAGAGGAATAGATAGAGTGGACAGCCAGCACCTCTTTCCCAGGGCACCGATGCTCATAGCTTTAAAGTAATGGGTGGGAAGTTCAAGGGAGATATCAGAGGAAGGTTTTTTTTACCCAGAGAGTGGTTGGGACATGGAATGCGCTGCCTGGGGCGGTGGTGAAGGTAGGTACATTGGTCAAATTCAAGAGATTACTAGGTAAGCATATGGAGGAATTTAAAATAGAGGGATATGTGGGAGGAAGGGGTTAGATAGTCTTAGGCAAGATTTAAAGGTCGGCACAACATTGTGGGCCAAAGGGACTGTATTGTGCTGTACTGTTCTATGATTCTATGAGAACAGAAGGAAACCAGAGCAGGAGTAGGCCACTCGGCCCCTCAGGCCTGCTCTGCCATTCAATGGCCGATCTGCCCCAGGCCTCATCTCCTCTTCTGTGCTAGTTCCCCATCGGCCTCGACTCCCCCTCTACCCCCTCTTCAGATATCCCCAGTGACCCAGCTCCACAACCCTTGGGAGTAGAGAATTCTAGAGATTTAGCAACATCGGCCAGCAGTTGTTCCTACACATTTCATCTTTAAATGACTGCCCCTAATGTTGTAATTAGAGAAAAGGATTAGTCACATTGGCAAAGACTATAATAGACCTGGTTTAAAGATGATAGCAGTTTCTATGCATGCCCATAATCTAAAATGCATTAAAAACTTGCAGCACATGACTTCCCATTCTCTTGATTCATAAGACTCTTGAATACGTTAAAGATGAACTCTTGATCTCTCAATCTATTTCATCGTGGCCCTTGCACCTTATTGTCTGCCTGCACTGAACTTTCTCTGTAACTGTAACACTCTGTTTTCCTTTTCTACCACCTCAATGTCCTTGTGTATGGAGTGATCTGTCTGGATGACACGCAGACAAAAGCTTTCACTGTATCTCGGTACATGTGACAATAATAAACCAATTACCCATTGTTGTAGGAAGGCAATCACCCCATCAAGCCTGTAACTGCTCCCCAACTTAACCCACTCTTCTTACCCCAGAGGGCCCAGAAGGAGATAAGATGTGTTTCTTAATGCTAACGGGTTTGAGGTATATGGTATTGGTTTATTATTGTCACTTGTATCAAGGTACAGTGAAAAACTTGTCTTGCACACCGATCGTACAGATCAATTCATTACACAGTGCAGTTACATTGGGTTAGTATAGAGTGCATTGATGTAGTACAGGTAAAAACAATAACAGTACAGAGTAAAGTGTCACAGCTACAGAGAAAGTGCAGTGCAATAAGGTGCAAGGTCACAACAAGGTAGATCATGAAGTCAGAGTCCATCTCATCGTATAAGGGAACCGACGAGAGGAGGTATGACCCGGGTACCGAGATAGGGGAACAGCCATGATCCTGTTGACTGGTGGACCAGGCGTGGGGGTTTGAACTTTTGCTTTTTGTTACACATTTTGTGTCTGCTTTTTCCCATGTAAACCCATGTGTCCACCTTCAAGGTGAGTGTTGACACTCCTGTTGTACAGTCACCATGGAGACAACTAAATTTGCTGGGATGTTGAACTTGACGGCGTAGTAAATCAAACTGTCAATCCAGTCGTTGCTCGTTAAGAGGGTTAGGTTACCATTGCCTCATAGATTTTCCTGCAGATGTGTACACCTTTCCCTTAAGACAATCTCTTATAGAGTATGTGGAGTGGTAACTTCATGTACTGGTAAATGGGATTAGTACAGATGGGTGCTTGATGGTCAGCACAGACTGGTGGGCCAAAGGGCCTGTTTCTCTGCTGTGTGAAGGCTTGTCTTGCTCACTCTCTGTGTTGTGTGGCACAGCTAAACAAAGGATGTGATTAAACTAGACAGGGTGCAGAAAAGATTTACAAGGATATTGCTGGGACTGGAGGGCTTAAGGTCTAAGCAGAGACTGGATTGTCCGGGGCTGTTTTCTCTGGAGTGAAGGAGAATGAGGATGATCTTTTAGAATCATGGAGAAGGTGAATATTCACAGTCTTTTCCCCAGGGTAGTGGAGTCTAAGACTAGGCACAGGGTTAAGGTCAGAGGGGAAAAGATTTAAAGGGGACCTGAGGGGCAACCTTTTCATAATTGCCCCCAGACTGTAGGTGGTGGGAATATGGAATGAGCTGCCAAAGGAAGTGGTAGGGGCGGGTACAATTACAACATCTGAGAGACATTTGGACAGGTACATGGATAGGAAAGGTCTAGAGGGATATGGGCCAAACACAAGCAATGGGAAATGGGAATCCAACCGTCAGGCAGGAGGTACAGAAGCCTGAAGTCCCACACCACCAGGTTCAGGAACAGCTACTTCCCTTCAACCATTTGGTTCTTGAACCAACCGGCACAACCCTAATCACTGCCTCAGTTTTCAACACTATGACCACTTTGCACTTTTTTTAATGTTCTAATTGTATTCCTTCTTGTAAAAACTGTGTTTAAATTAAGTTTTTCTTGTGAATGCTGCTTATCTGATGCTATGTGCCTGTGATGCTGCCGCAAGTAAGTTTTTCATTGCACCTGTGCACACATGGACTTGTGCAGATGACAATAAATTCAATTTTGACTTTGATTAAGCTTAGATAGGCATCTTGGTCGCCAGTGACAAGTTGGGCCGAGAGGCATGTTTCCGAGCTGTGTTGAGATAGAATCAGAATAGTTCAAGCTGACTACAGCTGGGTGTCCATAAGAAGCCAGCAGGGCCGTATTCTGCTGAAATCTGTCACCCCGTGGGCTACTCTATTGCCCATCATCCTTCAGGCAGGAGACTGCTGGGAGCAGCAACATGAGGCACCCACACACGTGTGCTCATCAATTTGTCTGCAAATTCTACATTTGGAAATATGTTTGGAATTAAAATATAGAATAAATTTAGAAATATGTCTTTAAACATAAACCTAATCATCACAATAAATGGTTAAAATTGAATTTGATAGAGGCAAGGTAGTGTAGCGGTCGGCATAACGCTATTACAGCACCAGCAACCTGGGTTCAATTCCAGCCACTGTCTGTAAGAAGTTTGCACGTTCTCTCCCTGTCTGTGTGGGTTTCCTCCGGGTGCTCTGGTTTCCTCCCACATTCCAAAGACGTACAGGTTAGGAAGTTGTGGACGTGCTATGTTGGCGCCGGAAGCGTGGCGACACTTGTGGGCTGCCCCCAGAACACTCCACGCAAAAGATGCATTGCACTGTGTGTTTCGATGTACATGTGGCTAATAAAGATATCTTAGCTTATTAAATATGAATGTACAGCAGTAATCAATGCATCATGTAATCTATTTCCTCAGGAGGCTAAAGAAATTTGTTTTGTCCCCTTTGACTCTCACCAACTTTTACAGATGCACCATAGAAAGCATCCTATCTGGATGTATCACAGCTTGGTTCGGCAACTGCTCTGCCCAGGACTGCATGAAACTGCAGAGAGTTGTGGACACGGCCCAGCACATTACGGACACCGGCCTCCTCTCCTTGGTCTCTGTCTTTACCTCTCGCTGTCTTGGTGAAGCAGCCAGCATAATCAAAGACCAAACCCACCCGGGACATTCTCTCTTCTCTCCTCTTCCATCAGGTAGAAGATACAGGAGCCTGAGGGCACATACCGCCAGACTTAAGGACAGCTTCTACCCCACTGTGATAAGACTATTGAACGGTTCCCTTATACAATGAGATGGACTATGACCTCACGATCTACCTTGTTGTGACCTTGCACCTTATTGCACAGCACTTTCTCTGTAGCTGTGACACTTTACTCTGTACTGTTATTGTTTTTACCTGTACTACATCGATGCACTCTGTACTAACTCAATGTAACTGCACTGTGTAATGAATTGACCTGCACGATCGGTATGCAAGACAAGTTTTTCACTGTACCTCAGTACAAGTGACAATAGTAAACCAATACCAATACCAAAAATACAATTTACAAATAAACTCATGTTGTTATCCATGAATTCCTGAGTATTTTCACTCTGTAGGCCTCAGCTTTCGAATAACCCAGCTTAATTATGCTCCCTTATTGCTTTTAACAAAGATGACATGCTTTCCTCTGGGCTTGCGCTGCTATTTTAAATTCTGCTGCAAACATTATTGCAGCAAGGGAATTTAACTTCATACAACGATGAACAGCACAGTGGTGCCATCACCTCACAGCTCCTGTGACCTAGATTCAATCCTGACCTCCGGTGCTGTCTGTGTGGAGTTTGCACGTTCTCCCTGTAACCACGTGGGTTTCCCCCGGGTGCTCTGGTTTCCTCCCACATCCCAAAGACGTGCAGGTCAGTGGGTTAATTGGCCGCTGTAAATTGTCCCCCAGTGTGTGGGTGAGGGGTAGAATCTGGGGAGCGTTGATGGGAATGTGGGGAGAGTGAAATTGGATCAGTGTAGGATTGGTGACAATGGGTGGCCGATGATAGGAGCGGGCTCAATGGGCTGAAGGGCCTGATTCTGTGCTGCATGACTCAATGACCAACAACAACTTGCCCCAGGTGCTCTATCATTGAATAGGTTCAGCATTCAGCATTGATAGATGTTTGTACATGAAGAGGATTAAGAGATATGGTATTACTAATATTTAATAACTATTATTATTGCCACATGTACCAAGATACAGCAAAAAGCTTTTGATTGCATTCCATCCAGGCAGATCATGCCATAGGTACGTCGAGGTAGTACAAAGAAAAACAGAATGCAGAATATAGTGTTACAGTTACAGAGAAAGTGCAGTTCAGATAGACAAAGGTGCAAGGGCCATGGAGAGGTAGATTGAGAGATCAAGAGTTCATATTTTAGCGTATGAGAGGTCCGTTCAAGAGTCTAATAACAGCGGGTTAGAAGCTGTCCTTGAGCCTGGTGGGGTAAGGACCTGAAGATCACCTTAGGTCCTATTGGCTTAAATATCCCAGCCCCAATACCCTAACGTATAGAATCTCCAGCTGACTTCCTGCTCTTAAATGCAATTCTAGTGTTATTTCTCTGTCAGTTGTGGACTTACTGGATGGTACACAGTGGAAGTTGACGGTGCGAGACCGTGTTTCCATTGGTGTGCATCGTGCCAGGCACCGTTGCACTGTTTCAACTGAATAGCATCTGGATGCCTGTCCTTCAAAATTAACGACCTTTCCTAGTTCCACAAATTCTTGTCTTACTCGGCAATCTGAAATTCAACAGAGTGTGCTTTATTGTAGCAGGGACAATGTGGGTAAGATAATGCTTCCGTGAACATGATTTACACCGAGGTAGTCTCTCTTACCGTCCTTGCAGGAGGTTCCTGAACACAACCAGGACTCGAAAAGCTGCTCCTCATCTCTGGCCTCTTCCCGGCTGGGCATGGCCAACTTTTTCTCACCGTTATTAAGGCCACAAAGTCCACATGTCTTCCCCATCATCTGGTCAAGGACGATCTTCACACAAAGGCAAAGATATTAGAGACACAAGAATTTCTGCAGATGTTGGAATCTGGATCAATACACAACAAGTGCTGGAGGAACTCAGCAGGTCAGGCAGCATCCATGGAGGGAAATAAACAGTCGATGTTTCGGGCCGAGACCCTTCATCAGAATGGGAAAGGAAGAGGGCAGAAGCCAGAATAAGAAGGTGGGGGGGAGGGGGAGATGTAAATGCAGGCAGGGGATAGGTGAGTTCAGGTGATAGGTGAGTCCAGGTAAGAGGGGGAAGGTTTAGCTACAAAGTTGCATTGAAAATTTTAATCAGTTAATAATCACAAGATACCTGGACTTTGTCTCCATCGAAGTACAACCTTTCAATACTGATTGATGGGACTTGCAGAGTAATTCCTGATCTGTTCTTTTGAATGGTTATAACATCTAGAAGACAAACAGATGGCTGTTTGTTCAATGGATCTTTACAGAGAAGTAGGTTAACCTGGTAAAATTGAAAGAACTCCAAGTATAGCTCACATACTAAAGTGATGAGGTAGCAGAGGAAGAGAGACCATTAGGTTAAAGTTTAGTTTCCCCAGTAAGAACATCCACCTCTGGGTGTGTTCCATAATTGCCTGTTACTTATTGTACTTACGTATGGAAATGTTCTGCCTGGACAGCACACACACACACACACACACACACACACACACACACACACACACACAAAAGCTTTTCACTGTATCTCAGTGCATGTGACAATAACAAGCCAATTCCAACGAGTTGATGGAAGCTCAAAGGATGTGTTAATTTGGTTGCAATTCAAAGGTTTGGCTTCTCAAACTTTCACAGATTCTACATGCCTGGTTGTGATGCTTGACCTGATATCGTATTTATTATGATAGAGAAGAGGGTCATTCGGCCTAACACTTCCAGGCCAGCTCCCAGTAGAACAATCCCATCAGTCCAGTTCCTTCCAGCCTTATTCCCCTATGATTGTGAAATTTATTCTCTCTCTCTCTCTCACATGCCCATTGACTTTGATTCTTTTGTCAATTACCTAGGGGGGTTATTCATAGTAGATAATTAACCCACCAGCAAGTCTTTGGGACATGGGAGGAAACCAGAACACCCATGGGGAACCCACACGGTCACAGGGAGAACGTGCAAAGTCTGGACAGACAGCACCGGAGGTTGGGATCGAACTGGGGTACCTAGAATGGTGAGGCAGCAACGCCAACCAGTATACCACTGGACCATCCTAGGGCAGATAGGGCGGGAAGCAATATCTGCCAGTTGGAGAGTCCAGAACAAGGGATTTAACCTTAATATTGGAGCCACTCCTCAGGAGTGAAGGTAGGAAGGACTCCCTCACACAAAAGGGCCATGGAGATCTGGAGCTCTCTCCCCGATAAACCCCATTGAGACCAGAGAGCAAATGAAATGTTCAAAGCTGGTATTGTTTTTTTAAGACCATAATACCAAAGGTCACCGTAAGGAGGAAGTTAGCTGGATGTAGAGCAGTCATAGCACAGAAACAGGCCCTTCGGCCCACTGAGTCCATGCCAACTATCATCCTACACTGATCCCATTTAATTCTCCCCAATTTCCATCAATCTCCGCAGATTCTACCCCTCACCCACACACTGGGGGCAATTCACAGCAGCCAATTAACCCACCGAACCAGATGCCTCTGGGATGTGGGAGGAAACGGGAGCACCCGGGGGAAACCCACACGGTCACAGGGAGAATGTGCAAACTCCACACAGACAGCACCAGAGGTCAGGATCGAACCCGGGTCTCTGGAACTGTGAGGCAGCAGCTCTACCAGTGCGCTGCCCACTACCTAATTAAGAACACAGGGCTGAATGGTCTTCAATTATTTTAGTGTTCCAATGTTCTTGTAACTTTGCATGTTCATTCTGCGCTGATTTACACTGTGAGTTGTGCTGGGGTGCCATGAATTACAAAGCAACACAGTCAACTATCAAAGAGTTCAAGTGTACACTTGAGATTGATTTTATTTTATCCTGAAGATCACTCCACCCTACACTGGGTCCTCGTGGGTCACCACTGATCCTGGTTGGAGCTATTATATTCCCAACATCTGGAAAATATTGACTCACCTTTCAACACCGTTTGCTGTTCACTCAGAGTAATTTCAACAGAGTCCACCAAGAGCTTTATTCCACTGTGTGTGGGATGTGCTTCAATTACACTGTTAAAAGGAAAACCGAGATTTTGTTGAAATAGCACAGGATAACTAGGGAAGAGAGCACAGTTGAGAGGAAGAGACAGTTATTCATGCATCACATTTCTGAGCTGGTGATTGAGAAGCCAGGAGTAATACCACAAATCTGATGGAGAGCTATCAAGCTCCAAGAGTCACTCGATTTCTCTCTCCACAGATGCTGCCTGACCTGCTGAGTATTTCACACATTATTATTACCAATAATAGACCAATACATTCCTAGTTTATTTATGAATCAAATTCCACCAGGGTAGTCTGAGAATTGAGTGCAGTTTTATAAACTACCAATCACTAAAAGTGGCCTTGGATTGTTGTAACAAATTAATTGTATCAACAATGCTCCTTAGGAAACTGTCTTTCACAGACATGGGCCTGCTGGTGATTCCAGTCTGAAACCAAAGTATTTGAACTGTAACTATCCTCTGAGGAGATCTGGCAAACTTTTAGTTGTGACTCCACCAACACAGTTGACCAGTGCAGCACAGTGGCACAGCTTGTTGAGCTGCTGCCTCACAGCTCCAGAGATCTGGGTTCAATCCTGACCTCCGGCGCTGTCTGTGTGGAGTTTGCATGTTCTCCCGGTTGTGTTATTCTGTGTTGTTATGTAGTTATAATAAAGAACTACAGTTCCCAGCAGGCAATGTAAGGGGGTCACATGGGGGAACAGGACGTAGCTGGAAAGAGCGGGAAAAGCCAGGCAGCCTCTCTGTTGTAAGTCTGTGCAGTCTGTTGTTGTTTTAAATAAATGTTCAGATGTTAAACCCAAGTCTGTCTCGTGATGAAGAACAAACATAATATGGTGTCAGAAGTTGGTGTGAGGTCTGAACAAGGAAAGTAAACGAATACTGTGTGCAATTGAGAAACAGACTCAGTGAGTACGAAAGAAAAGCTGTAAAAAGACGGAGAAAAAGCCGGCCGGCGTGGCGAGGGAGCACATTGTTCCTGAAGTTCAGCACTCACCAGATTTGCCAAGAGAGATTCAGGCGAGAGGCTGAGAGTTCCCGTTATGGATAAGCTAAGTCCTCCCAAGCCTATGCAGTTTACTGGCAATCTAACCGATAATTGGAAACGCTTCAAACAGCGATTCAACATATATTTAGATGCTAGTGGAGCGGGAGGGAACGATGAAAAATTGAAAGCGTCGATTTTTCTGCACGTGATTGGCGAAGATGCTTTGGACGTCTATAACAGCTTTCAAATTGATGAGACAGCTTTTGAGTTGGGCACCTTGATGGAAAAATCTGAGGAGTATTTTATCCCAAGTAAAAACATCACATTTGAGAGATATAAATTCTTTTCCTGTGACCAGAAACAAGGTGTTAGCTTCAACCAATACTTAGCTGAGCTTCACACACTGAGTAAGTCTTGTGAATTTGGAGATTTGAGAAACTCACTAGTTAAAGACAGAATAGTTTGTGGAATTCCAGATAACAGACTCAGAGAAAGACTGTTGAGTGAAAAAGATTTGACCCTGGAAAAGGCAGTGAATGTGTGTAGGTCAGCAGAAACCACACGAGCACAAGCTAAGGAGCTGCACAGAGCAGACACAACAGTACATGCTGTGAAAACAGAGAAGCAGCTCCCAAGGCGTTTCCGAAAGCAACAGCAAAGCAAAGAGGAAGGCTCAAACAGCAAATGCAGCAGATGTGAAGGTAAGCATATTCCAAAGATGTGCCCTGCTTGTGGGAAGTCCTGCAATAGCTGTGGGAAGAAGAATCACTTTGCAAGGTGCTGCAAAGCTGGGGCTAACAAGAGAAAGGTGCACACAGTTGATGAGAAAATGCAGGAATTCTTTGTGGATTCTGTACAGACTGTGGCTGCTGGTAAAATGGAAAGGAGTGTTCCAGTAACTGTGAATGAGACAGTAATTCCATTCAAGCTTGACACCAGAGCTCAGGTGAATCTGTTATCCATGGATGATTATAAGACTCTCACAGTAAAGAGTAAGATTTACCCTGTGAAGTTAAAAGTGACAGGCTACACTGGAGAGAAAATTCCAGTAAAAGGGGGCTGTATGATGACCTTCAAGCACAAGGGGCAGCACTTAAGATCACAGCTACTGATTGTAGAAAAGAGAGTACAGCCAATATTAGGTCTGAGTGCATGTGAAAAGAGTTTTCATAGTAACTTCACATACCAAAGATGACCACACAACACTCATGGAAGAGTATGCAGGTGTCTTTGAGGGGCTCGGATGCTTACCTGGTGTACACAAAATTCACATAGATGAGGCAGTGGCTCCTGTTGTCCATGCATACAGGAAAGTTCTGTTTCAACTTAGAGATAAACTTAAACAAGAACTAGCAAGCATGTCATACCAGATCCAGATGGAGCGAGGGACACCTCTGAGGAGGAACCGTGTGGATCTACGACCACAAGCTCCAACCCATGGCTGTGACCCGTCTCCTGTCAGTACACCAAAGGGGCCAGCATATTGGAGAAAATGAACATGTGGACCAGAGTTCCCAGGAAAGCACCAATGCAGCAAATGAAAGCAACACACCTGCAGAAACAAGTCCCAGACCAAAAAGGACCATAAAACCACCTCAGAGACTGATTGAAAGCTGCTGAGTGGACAAGGGTTCTTGGCAGGTTTATAAGGACAAAGTCTTGTGTTTGTTTTTCTTTAAAGGGTGAAGATGTGTTATTGTGTGTTGTTATGTAGTTATAATAAAGAACTACAGTTCCCAGCAGGCAATGCAAGGGGTCACATGGGGGGGAACAGGAAGTAGCTGGAAAGAGCGGGAAAAGCCTGTTGCAAGTCTGTGCAGTCTGTTGCTGTTGTTTTGTTGTTTTAAATAAATGTTCCGATGTTAAACCCACGCCAAGTTTGTGTCGTGATGAACAACAAACATAAACACCTGTGACCCGGGTGCTCCGGTTTCCTCCCACATCCCAAAGACGTGCGGGTCGGTGGATTCAGTTGGCCGCTGTAAATTATCCCCGGTGTGCGAACGAGGGGTGGAATCTGGGGGGAGTTGATGGGAATGTGGGGAGAATGAAATAGGATCAGTATTGGATTATGGGAGGTTGATGATCAGTGGGCCCAAGTGCCTGTTTCAAGAGCTGTGTGACTCTGACGTCTAATTCTGTGCTCACCGTGGAGATTTGCGTGTTGACACGTGTCCATATGCTTTCCCCATACACAGTCCCTCAGGATCGAGGATGACTTACTTCCTCTCCGGGCCTGTGGTACTCAGGTGACTGATAGGGCAGGTATGACTCTTCTGTGGGTGAGGACTTGTGAAGTGACCTGCCCCTACTGCCACTTACACAGGGCTCTTCTGTGCTCTCAAGATAGGCCCTCAAGGTTCTTACTACCTTCCCATTGGGCAGTCATGAGTCAAGGATTCCCAGGAGTCAGATGGAATGCTATATATACAAAATACTGCGTAGCAGTTAGCGTAATGCTATTACAGCACCAGCAACCCAGGTTCAATTCCGGCTGCTGTCTGTAAGGAGGTTGTACGTCCTCCCCGTGCCTGCGTGGGTTTCCTCCGGGTGCTCCGGTTTCCTCCCACATTCCAAAGACGTACGGGTTAGGAAGTTGTGGGCGTGCTATGTTGGCGCCGGAAGCGTGGCGACACTTGCGGGCTGCCCCCAGAACACTCTCCGCAAAAAGATGCATTTCACTGTGTGTTCCGATGTACATGTGACTAAAAGAGATCATATCATAAATGCAAACACGTACACTCAGAACCGTGTACAATCTATCACACTGCATAAAACAAAAAATCATCTATCGCAGGAGCAGTGAATAGATCACTGGGGTTTATAAATGAAGTGAGTTTCAAAGAATCTGATAGGAGAAGAAGGTGGATCATGGAATCGGGAGGGAGGTGGGGAGGGCAGATGGGAACAGTGGGCGAGGGGACCCAGTGGGAGGGGTGTGTGGGTGACGGGCAGATGGATTGGGGGGAGGAGGGGAAAGAAACAGGGTGATGGGGGCTGGGCTGGGTGTAGGAGGAGGAACTGGGTAGATCAGGAGGACAGAGAAAAAGGGACAGAAGGGGAGCAGGTTACCTGAAATTAGAAAGCACCTTTTCCTCTGTCTGCCTGGCGATCTCTTCCAGTGACAGAGTCTGTGATAGTGTGTCTGTTTGGGGAGTCTAG
Source organism: Pristis pectinata (assembly GCF_009764475.1). Lineage (NCBI taxonomy): Eukaryota > Metazoa > Chordata > Chondrichthyes > Rhinopristiformes > Pristidae > Pristis > Pristis pectinata. The sequence continues at coordinate 3,360,819 of NC_067407.1, read as the reverse complement.
TGAACAATGTCAGCCAGCGGAGAGGAGGGAAGACCTGACTTCCCTCCGAACCTTGGGTTGAAATCTGAGTCATCAGATCATGTGAGCTGGGGAATGTCAGGAAGCTGTTCCTCAAAGGCAGCTGTTAGAAAACGGAGCCCTCACCTGTAGAACAACGCGGGTGCTGAGGGTCACAAGAAAATCAAAGTCAGACCTGGGGCAGATCAGCCACGATCTTATTGAATGGCTCAAGGGGCCGAATGGCCTACTATTTTGTTGTTAGATTGTTGAGCAGAAAGGGGTATAGAACAAAATGGGTACAGGGAGCCCATAGAAGACAGAGGGTAGTGGTCAATGGGTCTCATCCTGGCTGGAGGTCTGTGACTAGTGGTGTTCCGCAGGGATCCGTACTGGGACCTCATTGTAAAATTACAATCATAAAGTTTATTATAATTTTGTGATATACACTGTATATAAATGACTTGGATGCAAACATGGATTGGTGGGTTAGTAAGTTCACAGATGACACAAAGATTAGTAGTGTTGTGGAGGGTGTACAATGTGGCCAAAGGATACAGCGGGATATAGATGTGGGTGGAGAAATGGCAGATGGAGTTTAATCCGGGCAAGTGTGAGGTGTTGTACTTTGGGAGGTCAAATGTAAAGGGACAGTACACAGTCAATGGCAGAGTGTTGACGTACAGAGGATCTTGGGCTCTAAGTCCATAGCTTCCTGAAAGTGGCCACACAAGTCGATAGGGTGGTAAAGAAGGTGTGTGGCATGCTTGCCTTTATTAGTCGAGGCACTGAGTTCAAGTGTCAGGAAGTTATGTTGCAGCTTTATAAAACTCTGGTTAGGCCGCACCTGGAGCGTTGCGTTCAATTATAGGAAATGCGTTCGCCCCGTTATAGGAAGGATGTGGAGACTGTGGAGAGGGTACAGAAGAGGTTCGCCAAGATGCTGCTTGGATTAGAGAGCATGTACAATATGGAGAGACTGGACAAACTTGGATTGTCTTCTCTGGAGCGGTGGAGGCTGAGGGGAGACCTGATAGAGGTTTATAAAATTATGAGAGGCACAGATAGAGTGGAGAGCTGGAATCTTTCTCCCAGGGTTGAAATGTCTAAAACTGGATGGCATGAGAGGGGGAAGTTCAAAGGGGATGTGTGGGGCACCTTTTTTTTTACATAGAGAGTGGTGGGTGCCTGGAATGTGCTGCGAGGGGTGGTGGTGGAGGCAGATACGATAGAGGGGTTTAAGAGGCTCTTAGATAGGCAGATGGATGTGCAGGAAATGGAGGGAGATGGATAATGTGCAGGCAGAAGGGATTAGGTGCAATGAGCTTAATTAGCAGCACAACATCATGGGCCTGTACTGTTCTATGTTCTAGAGGTGGGGAACAGTCCAGTGACCAGCTATTAGAATGCACAAAGGGTCTATTCCTGATCTATCACTCAAGATGCTACAAATCAATGTTACATGAAGTGCATTGACAGCTGACATCTTTTTAAAGTAAGGTTGACTACTTACGTATTGGGTGCTGACACAAGCAGCTTGATTCTCTTCTTTGTCTGCTGACTCCTGGCACGTCTCAGTAATAAAACAAAGTTTGGAGTAGACGTACAGTCCTTGGTCAGGACATAGAAACAGTCATTGGGTATGTGATAATTCAGTTCATTACCGTCAAAGGTGACAACTCGGTCATTTGTTGCAACACACTTGCCTGCAGGAGAGATAAAACATTAAAAGATTTCCAGTCAGGAAGATTCGGTCTTCCTCAACTTCCATCTTCGTGGGAGAAAGTTCCACAACATTCTGGGTAAAACGTTCCTTCTAAATTCTAGATGAATTTATTGGTGAATATTTGTGGCCACAAGCAAAAACACCTTCTCTAAATCCTATCAAATACCTTCAACGTCTTAAAGATTTCTATTATGTTTGCAATCAGCAGTCTTTATTTCTAGAGGAAAGACCCCACCCACCCCGGACATTCTCTCTTCTCCCCCCTCCCATTGGGCAGAAGATACAAAAGCCTGAAAGCACGTACCACCCGGCTCAAGGACAGTTTCTATCCCGTTGTTATAAGACTATTCAACGGTTCCCTAGTACAATAAGATGGACTCTTGACCTCACAATCTACCTCATTATGGCCTTGCACCTTATTGTCTGCCTGCACTGCATTTTCCCTGTAACTGTGACACTTTATTCTGCATTCTGTTATTGTTTTTACCCTGTACTACCTCAATGCACTGTGTAATGAATTGATCTGTACAAATGGTATGCAAGACAAAGTTTTTCACTGTACCTTAGTACATGTGGCAATAATAAACCAATTTACCTCCCTAACCCTAACTTCTTGTCTATAATACCTTCTATCTGAGATAAGAAGTTGTAATGATCAGCAAAGTTACGGTTACAGTCTCATTGTAACCTCAGAACTTCCATATCCATTTTGTAATCTGGAGATGAAATCATGAGCAAAGTGTGATCTGACTGATGTTATCTGCCAAATATTTATTTCATTTTCTTCAGTGTTTATTTTGTTAAATGGAGACCAAGTGAAGTCTAACCAGGGTTCCTCACAAGTTTAATGTGACATCTCTGACTTTCAATTCCCTCTGCAAAGGGCATAGAGATACTTCTCTCTGCTGTGGATACTTTATGCATGAAAATGTTTGACTCTGTGTTTCTTCATACCACTTGCTACTGCACTTTCTCTGTAGCTGTAACTATAGTCTGCATTCTGCTATTGCTTTTCCCTTGTACTACCTCAACGTGATGAGGCAGCCACGGTAGTGTAGCGGTTAGCATAACTCTCTACAGTGCCAGTGACCCGGGTTCAATTCTGGCCGCTGTCTGTAAGGAGTTTGTACGTTCTCCCCGTGTCTGCGTGGGTTTCCTCCAGGCGCTCCGGTTTCCTCCCACATTCCAAAGACGTACGGGTTAGGAAGCTGTGGGCATGCTATGTTGGCGCCGAAAGCGTGGCAACACTTGTGGGCTGCCCCCAGAACACTCTACGCAAAAGATGCATTTCACTGCGTGGTTCAATGTTTATGTGACTAATAAAGATATCTCATGAAAATAATCTGTATGGATGGCATGCAAAACAAAGTTTTTCACTGTACCTCGGTACATGTAAACCAATAACATTCCATATTTCCAAGAGACAATGGGCATTCTACACAGGAATTGAGAGCTGATTAATTCAACCATCCCTCATGCCAGTGGAAAAGACACATGTATCATTAGCTGTGTCATAGAATATAAGAGCAGGAAGGTTATGGTACAACTTTATAAAAGACTGGTTAGGCACATAGTGTATTGTGTGCAGTTCTGGTCACAGGAAGGATGCAATTGCATTGGAGAGGGTGCAGAGGAGGTTCATCAGGATGGAGACACAAGAGACTGTGGCTGCTGGAATCTGGAGCGAAAAACAAACTGCTGACAGGATCCAGCGGGTCAGGCAGCATCTGCGGAGGCAAAGAGATGGTCGACATTTCAAGATACACCCACTTTGTAGAAGTTTTCCTCCAGTCCTGATTCAGGGTCTCAACCGAAAATGTCAGCCATCACTCTCCCTCCACAGATGCTGCCTGACCTGCTGAGTTCCTCCAGAAGTTTGTTTCTTATCACCAGGATGTTGCCTTCAATGGAACATTTCAGTAACGAGGAGAGTCTGCAGAGGCTGGGTTTGTTCTCCTTGGAGCAGAAGAGGCTGAGGGGAGACCTGATAGACAGTATACAAATGATGAAGGGTACACATGGCTTAGATGGCAGGAAGCTTTTCCCCACTGCAGAGGACTCTAAAACTAGAGTGCACTGGTTTAGGGTAAAAGGGGAAGAGATTTAGCAAGGATCTGAGGAAGAGTATTTTCCACTGGGGGGGGTTTGGAATCTGGAACGCACTGCCTGAGGGGGCAGTGGAGGCAGAGACGAAGAAAGTATCTGGACAAGGACTTGAATCGCCAAGGCTATGAACCTAGTGCTGGGAAATGGGATTAGTATGGAAGAGTGCTTGATGGTCAGTATGCACATGATGGGCTGAAGGGCCTGTTCCTCTGCTGTATGTTTCTATATCGCGGTCAATCAAACACTTGCAGATGTTGGAATTCTGACATAAAAGCAGGAGGTGCTGGAAACACTCAGCAGGTCAGGCAGCGTCTGTGGAAGGGGAAACAGAGTTAATCTTTCAGGTCAAATATCCTTTGTCAGAATTGGGAAAGTGAGAAGAATTTTCTGTTGGGGAGGGCTGAATGAGACAAGGGGTGATGGAGTGAGCTCAGGCTTCCCCAGGTGATTCCAATATTTTATGGAGCTGTCTGATTAATGGGTTAACGAGGGAGGTTAGGGAGAGGGGGAAAAACAGAGATGCAAATGCTGTGAAAGGCAGGTTAGAGATGTTGCTGAAACCAGAAGCCAAAGTAATGACAATGCTGGTAAAACCCAGCGTCAGGAAGTACCTGTGGAGAGAGGAACCCTGAGGTAATATCGCAGATGAACAACCTACAAAAGAACTGGCCAGTTCTGATACAGCCAGAGAAAGTAAGTTATCAACAATTGTTTAATTCAATAGTGAAGGCCGCAACGTGCCCAGATGGTTCAGTGATTCAGGAACAGCTTCTTCCCCTCCACCATCAGATTTCTGAACGATCCATGAACCCATGAACACTACCCTGTTATTCTTTTATTTTTGTAATTTATAGAAAATTTATGTCTTTGCACTGTACTGCTGGCACGGTAGTGTAGCAGTTAGCGTAACATTATTACAGCGCCAGTGACCCAGGTTCAATTCCCACCGCTGTCTGTAAGGAGTTTGTACGTTCTTCCCGTGTCTGCGTGGGTTTCCTCCGGGTGCTCCGGTTTCCTCCCACATGCCAAAGACGTATGGGTTAGGAAGTTGTGGGCATGCTATGTTGGGGCCAGAAGCGTGGCGACACTTGCGGGCTGCCCCCAGAACACTCTATGCAAAAGATGTATTTCACTGTGTGTTTCGATGTACACGTGACTAATAAAGATATCTTATCTTATCTTAAAACAACAAATTTCATATCATATGTCGGTGATAATAATAAATCTGATTCTGATGAGGTACTGTTCCTCAATCCTACTTTGGGCCTCACTGTGACAGGACAAGAGGCCACAGAGAGAGGTAAAAGTGGAATGGAATGGGGAATTGAGGTGTCCTTAAAGTGACATATAGAAAGCAGATCAGACCAGAGGTATGGTGACACATTGGTCAAGATACTTGACTGATATCCAGAGGCCTGGAGAAGGGAGCTCAATTTCCATCATGGCAACTGGAAATTTAAATTCGCGTCACTAAATAAATTTGAAATGTAAATATCACCAGGGGATTTATTGTAAGAACCCATTTGGCTCACAGTGCCCTGACTCTGTCTGACCTAGATGTGACTCCTGAGCCACCCATGTGGTCAACCTTTAATTGCTCCCTTCGCTGCAAACCATCCAGTTCTGGGACAAGTAGGTTTTGGCAATGCGCTGGTTTATCGGTTCTCTGTGAATGAATAAAAAACGAATCTGTTGTTCCAAGCTCTGGTTCTTCATCCTATGGTCACATCATCAGGAAGGCCCTGCTTTAATGGCACCAATTAAGAACATAATAAAATAGGAGCTGGAGTAGGCCACTCTGCCCCTCAAAGCCTATCCCTTGATCAATGTGATCAGGCTTCATCTCCTCTTCTGTGTCAGTTCCCTATAGCTCTCAATTATATTGGGCAGTACAGCACAGGAACAGGCCCTTCAGCCCATCATGTCTGTGCTGACCATGATGCCAAATTAAACGGCACATCTGCCTGCATGTGGTCCACACCCCTCCATTCCCTGCCTGTTCATGTGTTTGTCCAAATGCTTCTTTAACTTTGACATTGTATCTCCTTTCTCTACCTCCCCTGGCCCGTTCCAGGCACCAACCACTCTCTGTGTAAAATACTTGCCACATAAATCTCCTTTAAACTTTCCCCATCTCACCTCAAACTTCTAGTGTTTGACATTTCTACTCTGGAGAGCAGACACTGTCTGTCAACCCCATCTGTGCCTCTCATAATTTTATAAACTTCTATCAGGTCGCCCCTCAGTCTCTGACGCTCCAGAGAAAACAACCCAAGTTTGTCCAATCTCTCCTTATACTGTAGCTCATACTCTCTAATCCAGACAGCATCTTGGTGAATCACTTCTGCACCCTCTCTAAAGCCTCCACACCCTTCCTGTAATGGGGTGACCAGAACTGCACACAATACTCCAAATGTTGCTTGACCAAAGTTTATACGAATGCAACATATCTTCCCGACTTTTATACTCAGCACCCTGTCCAATGAAGGCAAGCATGTCATACGCCTTCTTTAAAACTCCATCCTCTTGTGATTCACTTTCAGAGAGTTATGGACTTATACCCCAAGATCCTAGACCTTTCAAGAATTTATCTATTTTCTCTTTAAATACCTCCTCCACAACCCTCTGGGTAAAAGAATTCCACTGATTCACCTCCCTCTGTGAGAAGTTGTTCCTGTGCACCTCAGTTTTAAATGACCACCTCCTAATCTTGCAACTATATCTCGTTTGAGACTCTCCCACCAGCGGAAACATCTTGACACATCTACCTTGTCGTGTACCTTCAGGATCTGACATGTTTCAATAAATCACCCCTCATTCTTCTAAGCTCCAAAGAACACAGATGTAATTTCTTTAGCTGCCCAGGATTCACCAGCCTGTGTGAGAAGAATTCACTGCCAGGCTTCCCTTCCTTGGCTGACATACACAGCAAGATCCAACACTTAGGACACAATGCTGTCAAGTGAGATCACACTGCGAAAGTATCTTGACTGGTTGCATCATGGTCTGGTACGGCAATTCCAATGCACAGGAACACAAGAGGCTGCAGAGAGCAGGGGGCACAGCCCGGTCCATCATGGGCACAGCCCTCCCACCACTGACAGCATCTACAGGAGGCGCTGCCTCAAGAAGGTGGCATCTATCATCAAGGATCCTCACCACCTGGGTCATGCCCTCTTCTTGCTACTACCATCAGGCAGGAGGTACAGAAACCTGAAGTCCCACACCACCAGGTTCAAGGACAGCTACTTCCCTTCAACCATCAGGTTCTTGAACCGACTGGCACAACCCTAACCCTCCCTCAGCAACGGAACACTATGGACCCCCTCTTGCACTGCCGTGGACTGGTCTTTGATTGTGTCTTTACTCTTTTAGAACTAAGGTCTTGCTTTTGCAGTCTGTTTTATTCACTTAATGGTATAATTTTATATACAATTTATATTATGTGTGTTGTCTGCTGACAAGCTTTCATTGTACCTGTACCTCACTGTATTTGTGCACATGTCAATAAACTCAACTTGACATGAAGGGAAGAAACAGAAAAATAATAGTTACTTTGATCCATTGTCAGAAGAAGATGTGGAATTCTAGCAGTGCTCTCAAATCCTTGCGCTCTCACAATCGGGGCTATTGCAGGAACATGCAATGGAAACGGCAGCTCAAAACCTTGGTAATAGATGGTAAACTGGAACAGAAATGACATAGAACATAGAACACAGACCAGTACAGCACAGGGACAGGCCCTTCGGCCCACAATGTCTGTGCCCAGCATGATGCTAAATTAAACTAATCCCAAGAAACTGCAGACAGTTGTGGACACAGCCCAGTGGATCACGGAAACGAGCCTCCTCTCCATGGACTCTGTCTATACCTCTTGCTGCCTTGGTGAAGCAGCCAGCATAATCAAAGACCCCACCCACCCGGGTCATTCTCTCTTCCCCCCTCTCCCATCAGGCAGAAGATACAGGAGCCTGAGGGCACGTACCACCAGGTTCAAGGACAGCTTCTATCCCACTGTTATAAGACTATTGAATGGTTCCCTCATACGATGAGATGGACTCTTGACCTCACAATCTACCTCGTTATGACCTTGCACCTTATTGTCTACCTGCAATGCACTTCCCTGTAGCTGTGACACTTTACTCCGTATTCTGTTATTGTTTTTACCCTGTACAACCTCAATACACTGTATAATGAATTGACCTGTACGATCGGTATGCAAGACAAGTTTTTCACTGTACCTCGGTACATGTGACAATAATAAACCAATTCCAAGACCATCTGCCTGCACATGATCCACATCCCACCATTCTCTGTATATCCAAAAGCCTCTTGAATGGCACTATCATATCTGCCTCCACCACCACCCCTGGCAGCACACCCACCCTGGACATTCTCTCTTCTCCCCCCCTCCCATCGGACAGAAGATACAAAAGCCTGAAAGTATGTACCACTAGGCTCAAGGACAGCTTCTATCCCGCTGTTATAAGACTATTCGACAGTTCCCTAGAACAATAAAATGGATTCTTAACCTCACAATCAAACTCTTTATGGCCTTGCAACTTATTGTCTGCCTGCAGTGCACTCTCTCTGTAACTAACACTTTATTCTGCATTCTGTCATTGTTTTCCCTTGTACTACCTCAATGCACTGCTGTAATGAAATGATCTGTATGGATGGCATGCAAAACAAAGTTTTTCACTGTACCTCAGTACATGTGGCAACAATAAACCAATTTATCAATTTCCAGGCACCCACCACTCTGTGTAAATAAACTTTCCCCCTCTCATCTTAAATGCACGTCCCCTTGTATTTTACATTTCTACCCTGAGAAAAAGGCCCTGACTGTCTACCCTATCTGTGCCTCTCCTAATTTTATAAACTTCCATCAGGTCTCCCCTCAGCCTCCAACGCTCCAGAGAAAACAACCCAAGTTTGTCCAACCTCTCCCTGTAGCTCACATTCAAGGTTATGCAGGTGAAGAAGGAAAGGCTCAGTGTGAACTGGAGGCAAGTTAAGTAAAAGTAAACGAAGTAAACAATACCCTGGGTAGCTTCACGATTGTATCGATAGTCCATGGTGTGGTTAGGGCAATCAGCTGTGTAATCTGATGAGAGGGATTCCCTTTAAATTTGTTGGAAAATCCTAGTAGGTAAGCAAGTCCTGACGCAATCCTGGTTAAAACAAAGTATTGTTTTAGCACTGTGGGTTAAGAAACTGTGGATATGATAATTACAGGACACAATTCTTACATTCTTCCGCCGGTGATGTACCCTTCAGGAATCAAGGCCCACTTAGTCTGAATTTTCAAGGCTGGGTGGCTTGCAAGATATCCCAGCGACACGTGGTGTGACAGCTTGTACTTCTGACAGTTTTCACCCCATCTATACATCATCTGGAAGATTGAAAAAACATCAGTTTTACAGTTAATGTGACATTCCCGCAATGTCAGCAAAACAAAAGGAAGTGGGGTGGAGTACATGCCCCTGTCTGTATCAGTGGCACTGAGGTGGAGATGGTTGAGAGATTCAAGGTCCTAGGTGTAAATATCACTAAAAGCATGTCCTGGTCCAGCCATGTGGACACAATGGCCAAGCAGCTCACCAGCGCCTCCATTTCCTCAGAACACAGAACGTAGAATGCCACAGCACAGTACAGGCTCTTCGGCCCACAATGTTGTGCCAACATTTTACCCTGCTCTAAGATCTACCTAACCCTTCCCTCCCACATAGCCCCCTATTTTTCTATCATTCACGTGTCTATCTAAGAGTCTCTTAAATATCCCTAATGTATCTGCCCCCACCACCTCTGCTGGCAGTATGTTCCACGTACCCACCATTCCCTGTGTAAAAAAACTTACCCCGACATCCCCCTTATACCTCCCTCCAATCACCTTAAAATTATGCCCCCTCTTGTTAGCCATTGTTGCCCTGGGAAAAAGTCTCTGACTGTCCACTCGAGCTATGCCTCTTATCATCTTGTACACCTCTATCAAGTCACCTCTCATCCTCCTCCTCTCCAAAGAGAAAAGCCCAAGTTCAGAAAGATGAGGAAATTCAGCATGTCCCCAGTGACCCTCACCAATTTTTACATATGCACCATCGAAAGCATCCTATCCAGATGCTTCACAGCTTGGTACAGCAACTGCTCTGCCTGTGACTGCAAGAAACTGCAGAGAGTTGTGGACACAGCCCAGCACATCACGGAAACCAGCCTCCCCTCCATGGATTCTGTCTACACTTCTCATGTTTACATTTCTATATTTGTCAAATTACACTTATAGTTCCCACTGCCTCGGGAAAGCAGCCAACATAATCAAGACCCCACCCACCCGGGTCATTCTCTCTTCTCCCCCTCCCATCAGGCAGAAGATACAAAAGCCTGAAAGCACGTACCACCAGGCTCGAGGACAGCTTCTATCCCACTGTTATAAGACTATTGAATGGACCTTTTATGTGATAAAGATGAACCCTTGATCTCCCAATCTACCTGGTTGTGGCCCTTGCACCGACCTGCACTGCACTTTCTCTGTAACACTATATTCTGCATCCTGTTACTGTCTGTCCTTCTTTACTACTTCAATGTACTGATGTACGGAACAATCTGTCTGGATGGCGTGCAAACACTTTTCATTGTATATCAGTACATGTGACAATAATAAACCAATCATCAATTTTTACCTCTGACAGATAAGCAAGGTGATACATATTGGAAAGTCAAACCAGCATATGCTATGAATGGTAGGGCACTAAGGAGTGTAATGGAACAGAGGGACCCAGGTGTACAAGTGCATGGTCAGTTGAAAGCGGCGTCAGAGGTAGACAGGGTGGTGAAAAAGGTGTTTAGCATGCTGGCCTTCATCAGTCAGGGCAATGAGTACAGGAGTTGGGACATTATGTTGTAGTTGTATAAGTCATTGGTGAGGCCGCACTCGGAGTACTGTGTACAGTTTTGGTCACCCTGTTATAGGAAAGATCTGGTTAAATTGGAAAGAGCGCAGAGGAGATTTACGAGGACGTTGCCAGGACTCGAGGGCCTGAGTTATAGGGAGAGGTTGGCCAGGCTGTGTCTTTATTCCTTGTAGGATAATGAAGAGCGACCTTATAGAAGTGTTTAAAATTATGAAAGGCATACATAAGGTGTACGGTAACAGTCTTTTCCCCAGGGTAGGGGAGTCCAAAACTAGGAGGCATAGGTTTAGGGTGAGAGGGGAAAGATTTAAAAGGGACCTGAGGGGCAACTTCTTCACGCAGAGGGTGGTGAGTGTATGGAACGAGCTGCCAGAGGAAGTGGGTGAGGCAGGTACAGCAGTATCATTTAAAAGCACTTGGACAGGTACATGGAGGGGCGGGCTTGGAGGGATGGGTCAAACGCAGGAAATTGGGACTAGCTGGGTGTGCACTGTGGTTGGCATAGACTGGTCGGGCCGAAGGGTCTGTATCCGTGCTGTATTGCTCTGTGTCTCTATAGAGAAACCAAGCTCATTCTCCTTAGGACAAGGGAAAATGAGAGGTGAATTAAGAGATGTACAAGGCAATGCCAGGTGTAGATCAGTTAAATAGAGAGATGCTGTTCCCATTGGCAGATGACTCAAGGACTGAGGGATACAGGTTTAAAATTTTGGGTAGAAGCTACAAAGACAATGTGAGTAAAACAGTTATGCAGTGTGATATCGACCTGAACCCTATTGCCTGTAGGGTTACATGAAACAGAGTCAATCAGGACTTTCAGGAAGGATTAGTTAGACCGTTGAGAGAGAATAGTTTCCAAGTCTGTACAGTACTTAGAACTACTCCACAGAGAGCTGATTTGCTATAGCTCTCTTAGTCCTCTTGCCTGAACAGTCACAGGTACATGGCCCTCTCTGCTCAGCCTACACACTGCCCTGCACTCCTTGCACCATTCTACTGTTTTGTGCTCGTTGTTGTATTTATTGCTGTATTAATCATTACTGTGTACACTGTTTACACTGTGAGCTTCACATGAGCAAAGAATTTCATTGGACCCTGGTGTATATGATGATGAACCGATCTGAATCTGAATCTGGGAGTCAGCTTGTAAAGAATTTTGTTGTCTGAAGGAGAAACTGTCACCACTCGCTGGGAGCAAGAGGCACACTTCAGCGATCCAGCCCAAGCACAATGGACCAAATGTCCTAAATTTCCTCTGATTTATTGGAGTTTATTTTACATTCTTGGCCTTCCTCCAGAAACAACTCATCTGTAAATCTGTGCTGATCGCTTTGTGGGCTCCTATCACGTTGTATGTTTCCATTACCTTGTACGTTACTAAGACTTTGCTCATTAAGCTATGCTTTGTATATTACTAATGCGTTGTATATTATCGCTGTGTGTTACTACTGCCTTTGCACAGGCCTCGTACATTACCATTACTTTGTACATCACCATTGTCTTACATAGAACACTACAGCACAGTTCAGGCCCTTCGGCTCATAATGTTGTGCCGACGTTTTATCCTGCTCTAAGATCTATCTAACCCTTCTTGTATATTACTAACGCCTTGTATGTTACTAAAACCTTGTACCTTACCATTGCCTTGTGTGGTCTGGGACTGCCAGCATCCACACACATCCTCCACCTGCTGTCCTGGTCCAGCTCCACGCCACGCAGGTGTACTCTAGGCCTGCCCGTTGTGCTTTCCACCGAGCCAGTCAGCTGATAGCCTTGCAGTTTGCCACCTGACCTCACGGCTTTGGCGATGAGGACGAGCACCGGTGGACCCAACTCCCCAAGCAGATCCAGCTGGAATTGCAAGGAAACATTGGCATCGAGTGATCAAATCACTGGGCGGCAAAACAAGAGTGAGGAAACCAGGAACAGGAGGAGGCCACTCAGCCCTTTGAACCTGCCTGTCTATTCGATTGGTTCAGGGATAATCTGTACTCTAACTCCAATTCTTACTGATATTTTATCGACTCAAAGAGTTGTACAGCACAGAGACAGACCCTTCAGCCCAACTTGCCCATGCTGACCATGATGGCCATCTACACTAATCCCATTTGCCTGCACTTGGCCCGTATCCCTCTACTCACTTCCTATCCAAGTACGCATCATATCAATGTTGTAATTGTACCTGCCTCAACCACTTCGTCTGGCAGCTCACTCCAGATAGACACCACCCTCTGTGTGGAAAAACTTACCCCTCAGATCTCCTTTGTTTCTCCCCTCTCACCTTAAATCTGTGCCCTCTAATTTGAGACTCCCCCACCCTCTTATTACCTACCCAGTCTATGTCTCTTATAATTTTACAATCCTCTGTAAGGTCACCCCTCAGCCTCCCACGTTCCAGTGAGAACAAACCCAGCCTCTCCAATCTCTTCTTATAACTACAGCCCTTCATTCCAGCAACATCCTGGGGAGCCTCTTCTGCACTCTCTCTCTATTGCTCCCACATCCTTCCTATAGTGTGGTGACCAGAGCTATACACAATACTGCGGCCTGAGTGACGTCACGTACACATGCAACGTGACATCCCAACTCTTACACTCAAGGAATCAGCCTCTGAAGGCAAGCGTGCTGGATGCATTCGTCACTATGTGGAACCTCATCAAATGCCTTGTTAAACCATGCCTACCACCTTGTCTTCAGCATTTTAAGTAACCTGTGTTATTATGTAGTTATAATAAAGAACAATGCAATGCAAGGGGTCACATGGGGGCACAGGAAGTGGTGGGAAAGAGCAGGATAAAGCTATCCTGCCTGTCTGTGCAATCTGTTGTTGTTTTTTAAATAAATGTTCCGATGTTAAGCCCACGCCAAGTCTGTCTCGTGATGAAGAACAAACATAACATGGTGTCAGAAATTGGTGTGAGGTCTGAACAAGGAAAGTAAACAAATACTGTGTGCAGTTGAGAAACAGACTCAGTGAGTACGAAAGAAAAGCTGTAAAAAGACGGAGAAAAAGCCGGCCGGCCGGCGAAGGAGCACATTGTTCCTGAAGTTCAGCCGTCACCGGATTTGCTGAGAGAGATTCAGGCGAGAGGCCGAGAGTTCCCGTTATGGATAAGCTAAGTCCTCCCAAGCCTATGCAGTTTACTGGCAATCTAACCGATAATTGGAAACGCTTCAAACAGTGATTCAACATATATTTAGATGCTAGTGGAGCGGGAGGGAACGATGAAAAATTGAAAGCGTCGATTTTTCTGCACGTGATTGGCGAAGATGCTTTGGACGTCTATAACAGCTTTCAAATTGATGAGACAGCTTTTGAGTTGGGCACCTTGATGGAAAAATCTGAGGAGTATTTTATCCCAAGTAAAAACATCACATTTGAGAGATATAAATTCTTTTCCTGTGACCAGAAACAAGGTGTTAGCTTCAACCAATACTTAGCTGAGCTTCACACACTGAGTAAGTCTTGTGAATTTGGAGATTTGAGAAACTCACTAGTTAAAGACAGAATAGTTTGTGGAATTCCAGATAACAGACTCAGAGAAAGACTGTTGTGTGAAAAAGATTTGACCCTGGAAAAGGCGGTGAATGTGTGTAGGTCAGCAGAAACCACACGAGCACAAGCTAAGGAGCTGCACAGAGCAGACACAACAGTACATGCTGTGAAAACAGAGAAGCAGCTCCCAAGGCGTTTCTGCAAGCAACAGCAAAGCAAAGAGGAAGGCTCAAACAGCAAATGCAGCAGATGTGGAGGTAAGCATATTCCAAAGATGTGCCCTGCTTGTGGGAAGTCCTGCAATAGCTGTGGGAAGAAGAATCACTTTGCAAGGTGCTGCAAAGCTGGGGCTAACAAGAGAAAGGTGCACACAGTTGATGAGAAAATGCAGGAATTCTTTGTGGATTCTGTACAGACTGTGGCTGCTGGTAAAACAGAATGGATTGTTCCAGTAACTGTGAATGAGACAGTAATTCCATTCAAGCTTGACACCAGAGCTCAGGTGAATCTGTTATCCATGGATGATTATAAGACTCTCACAGTAAAGAGTAAGATTTACCCTGTGAAGTTAAAAGTGACAGGCTACACTGGAGAGAAAGTTCCAGTAAAAGGGGGCTGTATGATGACCTTCAAGCACAAGGGGCAGCACTTAAAATCACAGCTACTGATTGTAGAAAAGAGAGTACAGCCAATATTAGGTCTGAGTGCATGTGAAAAGCTCAACCTAGTGAAAAGAGTTTTCTTAGTAACTTCACATACCGAAGATGACCACACAACGCTCATGGAAGAGTATGCAGGTGTCTTTGAGGGGCTAGGATGCTTACCTGGTGTACACAAAATTCACATAGATGAGGCAGTGGCTCCTGTTGTCCACGCATACAGGAAAGTTCCGTTTCAACTTAGAGATAAACTTAAACAAGAACTAGAATGCATAGAATGGATGAATGTCATACAGAAAATTGAAGAACCAACAGATTGGGTGAGTTCATTGGTCATTGTGCAAAAGAAAAATGGAGCATTGCGGATATGTCTAGACCCAAGAGATCTTAATAAAGCCATCAAGAGAGAGCATTTTAAATGGCCAACATGGGAGGAGATCATGTCCCGGTTTGCAGGTGCCAAAAGGTTTAGCAAGCTCAACGCATCATCTGGGTTTTGGCAGATGAAGCTGGATGAGGCAAGTTCGAGACTGTGTACTTTTAACACACCACAGGGAAGATATCGCTATCTTCGGCTGCCATATGGGATACTGTCCACACCAGAAGTCTACCATAAAACCATCCACATGATTTTTGAGGGCATACCTGGTGTTGAGACAATGACGGATGACATCATCGTCTGGGAGTCCACCAAGGAGGAACACGATACTCAACTGAGGCAAGTGCTTAACGTAACCAGGAATGTCAATTTGAAATTAAATAAAGAGAAATGTGAGTTTGGTGTGAAGACACTGACCTTCTTAGGAGATGTCATATCTGAAGAGGGAGTGAAGCCTGACCCAAGAAAGACGTCAGCCATTAACAACATGGAGAGGCCTCAAAACAAAGAGGAGGTGAGATGTTTCTTAGGGATGGTGACTTACCTGGCTAAGTTCATCCCCTGACTGTCAACAGTGTCAGCACCACTTAGGTCACTCCTTGAGCAACAAAATGAATGGATTTGGTCTCATGAGCAAGAAGAGTATTTCCAGATGTTAAAAAGGGTCCTAACTGAAGAGCCCGTGCTGAAGTTTTATGATCCGGAAATGTGTCAGGATATCAGCTGATGCGTCCCAGCACGGCCTTGGATCAGTACTACTGCAGCAGCATGATGGCACATGGCAACCTGTGGCCTATGCATCAAGGGCTTTAACAAGTGCAGACGCCAGCTATGCACAGATAGAGAAACAGCTTCTCGCCACTACATATGCATGTGAAAGGTTCCATCAGTACATCTATGGGCAAGCTACTGAAGTGGAGACAGACCATAAACCATTGGTCTCAATTACATCCAAACCACTGAATGACTGTCCCATGAGGATACAGCGCATGCTGATAAGGCTGCAGAAATATGATGTGAAGATGGTCTACACACCGGGAAAATATATGTTTGCTGCTGATGCTGTCTCCAGCAGTCGACAGAACAGAAAAAAGTGACCAACAAGTTAATGCAGATATACAGGCCTATGTTGACATGATAGTCACCTGTCTTCCAGTATCTCCAGACAGAACAGAGCAGATTAGGAAAGCAGCAGAGGAAGATGAAACAATGAAAGTGCTCAAGGATACAATACGGAAAGGATGGCCAGCAGCAAAGGATGACTGTCCAATGTGTATTCGGGATTATTGGGCATGCAGAGCTAACTGTCAGTAGTGAAAGATATGGTCTTCAAAGGGAACAGGTTTGTGATTCCAGTGTCACTACGCAAGGAGATGCTCCAGAAGTTACCCGAAGGGAATCTTGGGGAGGAAAAATGTAAACGTAGAGCACATGAAGTGATGTACTGGCCAAGGATGAACCAAGACATCAGCTGGACCACTGCTTCATGTGAAATATACCTTACCTACAGACCAAAGCAGCAAGCAGAACCACTTACACCACACCCTGTACCAGACAGGCCGTATTTCAAAGCTAGAGTGGATTTGTTTGACTGTAATGGGAAGAGCCATGTTGTTGTAACAGGCTACTTTTCCAATTACCCAGAGGTTGCGACACTGCAATCAACGTCCAGCAAAGCAGTTATCATGTTCCCGAAAGCTGTGTTTGCGAGGCACGGAGTTCCATATGAAGTAGTATCAGACAATAGTCCACAATTTTTGAGCAGTGAATTTGAATCCTTTGCCAATGTTTGGGGGGTTTCAACATATAACCTCAAGCCCACATCACCCAAAATCTAATGGCCTAGCAGAGAGTTCATTTAAGGTGGTGAAGGGTCTCATGAAGAAAGCACAAGATGGACGAGAGGATTTCCACAGAAGTCTAACGATTTACAGAAGTGCACCACTGCAGAACGGCCTTTCACCAGCCCAAATGCTGATGGGTCGACGCATACGCACTAACCTTCCAATACGTGAAAACCTGTTGACACCTGAAGGAGCACACAAGGTCAAACAGGCTAAAGAGGAAGGGAAAGAAAAACAGAAACGGAATCACAAGACAGCGAAAAGCCTTGAAGCCTGGGGATCAAGTGCAAATCCGAGATCATGATTCTGGCACATGGTCCATGCAAGGAGTTGTGCAAGAGGAAGTAAATCCACATTCATACCAGATCCAGACGGAGCGAGGGACACCTGAGGAGGAACCGTGTGGATCTACGACCACAAGCTCCAACCTATGGCTGTGACCCGTCTCCTGTCAGTACACTAAAGGGACCAGCAGATGGAGAAAATGAACATGTGGACCAGAGTTCCCAGGAAAGCACCAATGCAGCAAATAAAAGCAACACACCTGCGGAAACAAGTCCCAGACCAAAAAGGACCATTAAACCACCTCAGAGTCTGATTGAAAGCTGCTGAGTGGACAAGGGTTCTTGGCAGGTTTATAAGGACAAAGTATTGTGTTTGTTTTTCTTTAAAGGGGGAAGATGTGTTATTGTGTGTTGTTGTGCAGTTATAATAAAGAACTACAGTTCCCAGCAGGCAATGAAAGGGGTCACATGGGGGATCAGGAAGTAGCTGGAAAGAGCGGGAAAAGCCAGCTTGTCTTTGCAGTCTGTTGTTGTTTTCACATAAATGTTCTGATGTTAAACCCAAGCCAAGTTTGTCTCGTGATGAAGAACAAATATAACATAATCTTCTCAAAAAACTCACTCAGATTTGCAAAACAGGATCTCCCCTGCACAAAACCATGCTGACTCTCCCTAATCAGTCCTTGCCTTTCCAAGTGAACATAAATCCTGTCCCTTAAAATTTTGCCCAATGTCAGGAGTCAGGTGATATGGAAAAAAGGCAATAGGCAAAAGAACTAAAAGTGATATGAGAAAAGATTTAGAGGTGGTTAAGTCATCAACCTTGAACATTAACTCTGTTTCCACAGTTGTTGTCTGACTTGCTGAATATTCCCTGTATTTTCTGTCTTAATTCTTCATCTTGTACTTCATCCTAATGCAATAATGTTTAGCATCTTATTTACCTTCAAAATTACTTGCTGCACCTTTGTGTTTCATGTATGAGGACCCCCAACAAATTACAAAGACCCATCAGTGCCTTGAGTGACTTATGTATGGGATGATCTGCCTGGATGGAATGCAAACAAAAGTTTTTCACTGTATCTCGGTACATGTGACAGTAATAAACCAATTACCATTCAGTCACAATCACTTTTATGTTAAACCTTCCTTCCATCTTCCTGCTTAAATTCTTAATAGGTCAGTGACACCAGTTAATAGAACACAGAACATTACAAGCACAGTACAGGTCCTTTAGCCCACAATGTTGTGCCGACATTTTATCCTGCTCTAAGATCTATCAAACCATTCCCTCCCACTTAGCCCTCCATTTCTCCATCATTCATGTGTCTATCTAAGAGTCTCTTAAATGTCCCTAATGTATCTGCCCCCACAACCTCTGCCGGCAGTGCGTTCCACACACCCACCACTCTCTGTGTAAACAATGTACCCCTGACATCCCCCTTATACCTTCCTCCAATCACTTTAAAATTATGTTCCCTCGTGTTAGCCATTGTTGCCCTGGGAAAAGTCTCTGACTGTCCACTCAATCTATGCCTCTTATCATCTTGTACACCTCTATCAAGTCACCTCTCATTCTCCTTCTCTCCAAAGAGAAAAGCCCAAGCTCACTCAACCTATCCTCATAAGACATGCTCTCCAAACCAGGCAGCATCCTGGTAAACCTCCTTTGCACCCTCTCTAAAACTTCCACATCCTTCTTATTGAGGCGACCAGTTAATGCCAGGTAGCAGCAGGTTTTGTGAAAATAGTGGCTTTTGTGAAATGGGGATCCTTTCACCCAGCCTGCACAGGAGCCAGGAAACCACACCATCTCCCTGACTGCATGTTCTGACAGCTGTTCCAGCTATAGGGTGGTTTCTCAGCCACAGTGCATGCTGGGCACAGAACGGCCCATTACTACTGAGACGCTTTACGTTCAGTGATCACTTTCACACAGGACAGCTAATGCCTATCACTAGGGTGCAGGTTTTGTTATATTCATTTTGATCCAGTGCTCAGAATAAACTCGATCATGACCTAACCAAACTTTATAAAACTGCAGCATGAAATCTTTCTCCTTGGATCCCAGCCCACCGTCGATCAAGGTGGGCTGACACTTGTAGAACAAACCTCCTCGGAAGATTGGCTGCTACTGCGTTGCTGCCAGGACTTTGAGGTCGGTCTTGTTCCAGAGGATTGTGTCTGGCTTCCAACCTGAATCCACAAGGTTAATGAAACAAATTAGTGTTCTGAACAACAGGCACGCATCACGGACACCAACCTCCTCTCCTTGGACTCTGTCTTTACCTCTCGTTGTCTTGGTGAAGCAACCAGCATAATCAAAGACCCCACCCATCCGGGACATTCTCTCTTCTCTCCTCTTCCATCAGGTAGAAGATACAGGAGCCTGAGGGCACGTACCACCAGGCTTAAGGACAGCTTCTACCCCACTGTGATAAGACTATTGAACAGTTCCCTTATACAATGAGATGGACTCTGACCTCACGATCTACCTTGTTGTGACCTTGCACCTTATTGCACTGCACTTTCTCTGTAGCTGTGACACTTTACTCTGTACTGTTATTGTTTTTACCTGTACTACATCAATGCACTCTGTACTAACTCAATGTAACTGCACTGTGTAATGAATTGACCCGTACGATCGGTATGCAAGACAAGTTTTTCACTGTACCTCGGTACAAGTGACAATAATAAACCGATACCAATACCAATAAGTTGGTTACTCTTAAATATTTTGACAGTAAAGGAATACTGCACAGAAGAAGGATCTTCAGCCCATCGAGTTCTCACTAACCATCAACCAGTGTGTGGGTGAGGGGTAGAATCTGGGGGGAGTTGATGGGAATGTGAGTAACATGGGTTACGGGGAAAATTAGTGAAAAATGTGAGCTGGCCTGGACTTGATGGGTTGATTGGCCTCCTTGTATGTTGTATGGAAATTACTGTTGAACATGATCTTACCTGGCTGTTTTGAGCTGAATTGAACTCAATTTCCAGGATCTCTTTGTTCGTTCTCTGTGAAAACATATTTTTAAAATATCATCACATTGTGCATTCTTTCCAACAGAGGGTAAACATGGCCACACTGAGGTAAGTCAATTCACAGTAAGACCAGAGCTTCCTTCCTAAACAAGGCCTGGATTTCCCAGTCAAATCCCGAGGGAGACACCAAGAGACTGCAGATGCTGGAATATGGAGCAACGCACAATCTGCTGGAGGAACTCAGCGGGTCGAGCAGCATCTGTGGGAGGAAAGGAATTGTCATCGTTTCAGGTTGAATCCCTGCATCAGGACTGAGAATGAGAATCAGGTTTATTATCACTGACTTATTTGTTGTGCAATTTGTTGTTTTGTGGCAGCAGTACAGTGCAAAGATATAAAATTACTATAAATCAATAGGGCAAAACAAAGGAATAATGAAGTAAAACAAATTTCACATAATATATCAGTGATAAAGAGCCAGCGCCTCTTTCCCAGGGCACCAATGCTCAATACAAGAGGGCATGGCTTTAAAGTAATGGGTGGGAAGTTCAAGGGAGATATCAGAGGGAGATTTTTACCCAGAGGGTGGTTGGGGCGTGGAATGCGCTGCCTGGGGCGGTGGTGGAGGCAGGTACATTGGTCAAATTCAAGAGATTACTAGATAAGCATATGGAGGAATTTAAAAAGGAGGGATATGTGGGGGGAAGGGGTGAGATAGTCTTAGGCGAGGTTTAAAGGTCGGCACAACATTGTGGGCCGAAGGGCCTGTATTGTGCTGCACTGTTCTATGTTCTATGATAATCTGCTGCTAGATCTGATTCCAGTGTACGTGGGTTCATGGACCATTCAGAATCAGTGGAGAGGGGAGATGGCCGGCAGGAGGAGGAGAGGAGGAGCAGCAAAGGAGTCCAAGGTGACTGGCGGACTGAGGGGGGTGGTGGAGGATGACAGGCAGGTGGTGCCGGGGAGGGGAGGGGAGGGGAGGGGAGGGGGTGTGGTTGGGAGACAGTGGCAGGTGGATGATAGATGGAGCAGAGGGAGCCGGAGAGGGAGAGGGAGGGAGAAAAGACAACAACAGATGCAGCGAGGTGGGGGCCACCAATCACCCCAGACTCCTGTCTCACCACTCCCCCGTCCCCTCTTCATCCCGACCATCTCCCCCCTCAGTCCTGATGCAGGGATTCCACCCAAGACATCAACAATTCCTTCCCCCGCCCACCGATGCCGCTCGACCCCGAGTTCCTCCAGCAGATTGTTTGTTGCTCCAGACCCGAAGGGATGTGGACAAGACGTCAGCCTCTTAGTCTGAGGCATAACTGACCCCTGAAGTGTCAGAATGGGTTTACCACAGGCGGGTTGGGCCAATTGACCCAAAAAGTGCTGGGAATACTCAACAGGGCAGGCAGCATCTGGAGAGAGAAACAGAACAGTACAGGCCCTTTGGCCCACAATGTTGTGCTGACGTTTCATCCTGCTCTAAGATCTTTCTAACCCTTATTGTTAAAGCTTTCAAGGTAGGCATTCCTGGAAGAGAAGTGGCAGGGCGTTCAAACAGTAAATGACAATAAAAAAAGGATGCTGGAAATCTGAAATAGGAACAAAATATGTTGGAAACTTTATCACTTCACTGTTTGTGGGAAATGCTCGCACAAAATGTCCCTCCATTTCGTGGATTTGTGAGGGGGGATTGATATTTGACTAATCTATTAGACTTTGAAGGTGTATCTAATAGAGTAGGTAAGGTGAAAACTGTGGGTCATAGAGCAAATACAGCACGGATACAGGCCCTTCGGCCCAACCAGTCCATGCCAACCACAGTGCACACCCAGCTAGTCCCAATTTCCTGCATTTGGCCCATATCCCTCCAAGCCCCGCCCCTCTATGTACCTATCCAAGTGCTTCTTAAACGATACTGTTGTACCTGCCTCACCCACTTCCTCTGGCAGCTCGTTCCGTATACTCAGCACCCTCTGCGTGAAGAGGTTACCCCTCAGGTCCCTTTTAAATCTTTCCCCTCTCACCCTAAACCTATGCCCCCTAGTTTTGGACTCCCCTACCCTGGGGAAAAGACTGTTACCGTCCACCTTATCGCTGCCTCTCATAATTTTAAACATTTCTATAAGGTCACCCCTCATTCTCCTACGTTCCAAGGAATAAAGACCCAGCCTGGCCAACCTCTCCCTATAACTCAGGCCCTCCAGTCCTGGCAACATCCTCATAAATCTCCTCTGCACTCTTTCCAGTTTAACCAGATCTTTCCTATAACAGGGTGACCCACAGTACTCCAAGTGAGGCCTCACCAACGACTTATACAGGGGTGAGGTGTATTTGGATTTTCAGAAGGCTTTTGATAATATCACAAGCAGGAGGTTGTTCAACAGGGTTAGAGAATGTACAATTGGGAGTAATGTTTCAATGAGGATGGAGAGTTCGTTAACTGTAGAAGGATGTTTGTGCGTAAAGAGATATCTTATGAATCGTCTGTCCACGAGTAATACCACATATATTTGAAGAATCCCGAAGTGCAATAGCCAAAGGTTTTAAAGCAAGATCAAATAATAAAGGGCTTAACAAGCAGCCTTGTCTAGTACCTCAAAAAAGCCTAAACAAAGGAGATCTTTGATTGTTATTGTATTGAAGCCATAGGTGCATAATAAATCATTTTAATTGCAGATATAAATTTAGGACTAAAATTGAATTTTAAGTATACTGAATAAAGTGTTACTTTATATTTCCAATCCGGAGGAATCTATCCCCACAGTACTATCACTATTAGATCAGTTTAGTGTTTTTTCTGGCTATAGATTAAATTTTAATAAGAGTGAACTTATTCCATTAAATATGCAAATCCCAATTTATAGCCAATTACCTTTCAGATTGGTAACTGACTATTTTATGTATTTAGGTGTTAAGATTACTAAGAGACATAAGGACTTATTTAAAGCTAATCTACTGCCTTTAATTGACCATGTTAAACAATTATTTACTAAATGGTCCCCACTGTCTTTATCATTGGAAGGCTGAATTAATGCGGTTAAGATGACTATTTTACCAAAATTTTTATATTTATTTCAAGCGATTCCAACTTTTGTTCCGAAATCTTTTTTTGACACTATTGATTCTAAAATTCTTTCATATATTTGGCAGAATAAAAACCCAAGGCCAAGTAAGAAATATTTACAAAAACTAAAAAAGGATGGTGGTATGGCCTTGCCTAATTTTAGATTATATTATTGGGCAATCAGTATTAGATATTTAATTTTTTGGATACGAGATTCAGATGTAATTCAACGCCCCAAATGGGTACACCTTGAGTCCCAATCAGTACCTGAATTTTCATTAGTTTCTATTTTAGGAGCTCCACTCCCTTTTGCACTTACCAAATTAAGTAAACATATGATTAACCCAATTGTCAAACATACAATACGAATATGGTTTCAATTTCGTAAATTTTTTGGATTGAATAAATTTAATCTATCAAGTCTCATTCAATCTAATTTTTTCTTTCAACCATCCAGAGTTGACTCAGCTTTTTCTATATGGAGAAGGAAGGGAATAGTATGTTTTTGTGATTTATTCATTGATAACTTTTTCATCTTTTGAACAATTGTCTAACAAATACAATTTGCCGAGATCACACTTTTTTCGATATTTGCAAATTAGAAATTTTTTAAAAGCTACTATATCCTCTTTTCCGACACCTTACAAAACTGAAATTACGGAAAAAAGTTTTGGTTTTAATCCTTGTCAGAAGGGCTTGATAACAATAACCTTTGATTTAATTATGAAAATAAGTCTAGAATCACTGGACAAAATTAACAATGAATGGGAAAGTGAACTCCAGACATCTTTACCTATAGAGACTTGGAAGAAAATTCTTCATTTAGTTAATACATCTTCAATGTGTGCCAGACACTCGTTGATACAGTTTAAGGTAGTTCACAGGACCCATATATCAAAAGATAAGCTAGCTCGTTTTTATTAACATATAAATGCTATATGTGACAGATGTAAATCGAATGTGGCTTCTCTTACACATATGTTTTGGTCCTGTCCTCTTTTGGAAAAATATTGGAAAGATATTTTTAACATTATTTCAAATGTATTGAAGATTGATTTACAACCTCACCCTATCACTGCAATTTTTGGTTTACCAAGGATAGAATCTGGCCATCTATCTGCCTCCGCTAACAGTATGATTGCCTTTGTCACATTAACGGCCAAACAATCCATTTTGCTTAAATGGAAGGATCCAATACCCCCTACTACTTTTCAATGGTTCTCTCAAACTATATCATGTTTAAACTTGGAAACAATTAGGAGCGGTACTGTTGATCCTTCGCTTAAATTTGAGGAAGTTTGGAGTCCATTTATTCAATATTTTCACATGATATAGATCCCCTTATAATTACCTTTCAATTTAAAGGAATGGAGTTGATGACATAATATTGCTCTGTTTCTACTGAGAAATTTTAGTCCAGTTTTTTTTTGAATTTTTTTTTCTTTCGCTTAGTTTGGTTTGATATATTGTTTATAATTTTTCTTATTGTTTTGGGGGATTTTTTTCTTTCTTTTATATTTTATAATAAATCTTCTTCTTTTATATTATATTCATTCACTAACAGATCGTTGGATCTACAGATTTTTTTATACTCTATTGTTCTTTATGATTATCCATGTCATGATTGTTCTCCTGATCTCTTTGTATTACATGCAGAAACATTGATATATTAATCTGTATTAATTTGAAAACTAATAAAAAGATTGTAAAAGAAAGATGTTTGTGAGGCTGCATTTGGAGTATTGTGTTCAGTTGTAATCAACCTGCTATAGGAAAGATGCCATTAAGCTGGAAAGGGTGCAGGAAAGATTTACGAGAATGTTGCCAGGACTCGAGGGACTGAATTATGGAGATGGGTTGAGCAGGCTGGGACTTTATTCACTGGAGCATAGGAGACTGAGGAGTAATCTTATAGAGGTGTATAAAACCATGAGAGGCATAGACAGGGTGAATGCACACAGTCTTTTTCCCAGGGTTGGGGAATCAAGTACTCGAGGACATAGGTTTAGGGTGAGGGAAGAGATTTAATGGGAACCTGAGGGGCAACTTTTTCACCAAGCGGTGGTCAGTACATGGAACGAGCTGCCAGAGAAAGTGGGTGAGGCAGGTACAATAACAACATTTAAAAGACATTTGGACAGGTAAATGGAAAGGTTTAGAGGGATATGGGCCAAACGCAGGCAAATGGGACAACCTTAGAAGGGCATCATGGTTGGCATGGACCGGTTGGGCCGAAGGGCCTGTTTCTATGTTGTATGACTCTATGACTCTCTGAGGAATAAATAGGTCCTTCTTGGGTTGGCAGAAACGTGAGCAGGGAGGAGGATTAATGGAGACAGGCTGGGGGAGAGGAGTATAATGTGGAAAAGGCAAGGCTAACCTCTTAGGTAGATAAAAACAATGAAAGAGCAGCACGGTAGCCTAGTGGTTAGCGTAACACTATTACAGCACCAGTGACCTGGGTTCAATTCCCACCGCTGCCTGTAAGGAGTTTGTACATTCTCCCTGTGTCTGCGTGGGTTTCCTCCGGGTGCTCCGGTTTCCTCCCACATTCCAAAGACATACGGGTTAGGAAGTTGTGGGCACGCTATGTTGGTGCCGGAAAAGTGGCGACACTTGCGGGCTGCCCCCAGCACATTCTTAGCAACGCAAAAAGACATATTTCACTGTGTTTTGATGTATATGTGACTAATAAATAAATATCTAATCTAATCTCATCTAAAAAGTTGAGGGATTAGATAGTGTTGATGCTCAAAGCAAGCTGAGCGACCTTATACACTGAAAGCCAACACATGGTCACAGCAGAGAGTTGTGGTATGTTGGCACTTATTGCAAGTG
This sequence comes from Pristis pectinata, assembly GCF_009764475.1. Lineage (NCBI taxonomy): Eukaryota > Metazoa > Chordata > Chondrichthyes > Rhinopristiformes > Pristidae > Pristis > Pristis pectinata. Next base: position 3,334,533 of record NC_067407.1, on the reverse strand, counting down.
TTGGCACTTATAGGATGTACATGCTCTGGGAGAGTGCCTGGAATGGTGGGTCAGTCACATGAGGAGTGATTGGGTAGGCCAGGGTTTAAGACAATGAGAGGTGACCTTAAGGAAAAACACAGTGGGGTTGAAAGGTTAGACATGGGGAGGATATTTCTCTTGGCTACGGAGTCTAGAATTAGGGGAGTCACTGTTTCAAAACAAAGGTAGATTATATAGGACTGAGAAAGGATGTAGAACACAGAACAGTACAGCACAGGAACAGGCTCTTCAGCCCACCATGTCTGTGCCAACCCATGCTGCCAATTTTAACTCATCCCATCTGCCTACATAGGGTCCATATCCCTCCATTCCCTGCCTGTTGATGTGACTGTCTAAATGCCTCTTAAATTTTACTATTGTAAGTGCCTCCACCACCATCCCTGGCAGCCCATTCCAGGCACCCACCACTCTCTGTGTAAAAAAAAACTTGCCCCACACATCTCCTTTAAACTTTCCCCCTCACCTTAAATGCATGTCCTCTGGTATGACATTTCTACCCCAGAAAATGACTCTGACTGTCTACCTTATCTATGCTTCTCATAATTTTAGGTCTCCCCTATCAGGTCTCCCCTCAGCCTCCGACACTCCAGAGAAAACAATCCAAATTTATTCACCCCCTTACAGCTCATACCCTCTAATCCAGCCAGCATCCTGGTGAATCTCTTCTGCACCCTCTCCAAAGCCTCCACATCCTTCCTGTAACCAGGTGACCAGAACTGCACACAATGCTCCAAATGTGGCCTGACCAAAGTTCTATACAGCTGCAACGTGACTTCCTGACTTTCAAACACCCCAGCCAATAAGACAAGCCTGCTGTACACCGTCATTACCACCTGCCACTTCCTGGGAGCTATGGATTTGCACCCCAAGATCCCTCTGTACGTCAGTGTTCCTAAGAGTCTCTATACTTCCTTCTAACATTTGACCTCCCAAAGTATAACACCTCAAACTTGTCTGCATTAAACTCCATCTGCCATTCCTCTGCCCACATTCCCAACTGGTCTATATCCTAATGTATCCTCGAGATGAAAAGAAACATCTTCACTCAGAGGGGTTCTCTACCATGGAGAACAATGGAGACTCAATCACTGATGTCATTGAGAACTGACATGGATAGCCAAGGAATTAGGGGGTGCAGAGGTAATGCAGGGAAATGGTGTAGAGAGAGATCAGATCAGACTTGGTCTTGATGAATTGCGGAACAAGTCTGAGGGCCGAATGGCCTGCTGCTCCTATCGCTAATGATCCAGCAGTGGTTGTAGTTCACTGCTTGTGCAGTGGTCGGGACGCTGTGAAAGGTGTTGTGTAAACAGACGCACTCCCGCTTAAAACAAGTGAAAAGCCGACCATTGAGAGGTGAGGAGGAAAGGAGTCCGTACCCGGGGCCTGTGGCTCCGATCAGAGTTGCTTCTGCTCCAGTGGGAACGTTGACGTGAGCTGTCGCTCCTCTTCCCCGGTATCCAACCCCATCGGCTGTCCTCCTCGTTAGTGGGATGGTGCCAATGGAGGGATTGTCCGCTCGGCGAAGAGTCGCTCTGAGAGGAGTCCCTGCCTCGCAAGGAACGGCCACTGGATGAAGAGCTTCCCAACCCAGTCTGATTTTGCAACCTCGACTGTAAACAAGACAAGGTCACAGGACTAAGTGTCCAATAATTGGGAAGATACCAGCAGAAACAACAAGAATGGAAGATCCACTATCATTCAAAGAACACCGTTCTCTGAGGGGTAAGTTCTTCACACACAGAGGGCAGTGGGTAAGTGGTAGAGGCGGGTACAATTACAATGTTTAGAAGACATTTGGACAAGTTCATGGACAGGAAAGGTTGAGAGGGAGACACCAGACGCTGGAATCTGGAGCAACACACAACCTGCTGGAGGACCTCAGCAGGTCGAGCAGCATCTGTGGGGAGATAGGGATGGTCGATGTTTTGGGTTGAAACCCTGCATCAGGGTTTAAAGGATTATGGGCCAAATGGAACTAGTTTGGGAAGGCACCTTGGCCAGCATGGACCAGTTGGGCCGAAGGGCCTGTTTCCACACTGTATGACTCTACAACTCTGGTGGGCTCAACTTCTCGGATCTGAAGCTGAACTGGTTGGGAGAACTGAGCCATCGAGACATACAGCATGGAAACAGAGCCTTTGGTCCAGAGGTCATTCAGGCTTTCAGAACTGACATTGGTATCAGAGGACTGGAAAATAGTGTGGAGAGCGGAGGTCAGACTTGGTCTGATGAATTGCGGAACAAGTCTGAGGGGTCGGATTGGCCACCGATCCCATCTCTAATGACCTAGCCGTGGTCATAGTTCACTGCCCATGCTGTGGCTGGGACACTTTGAAAGGTGCTGTATAAACAGACGCACTCCTGCTTAATACAACTGAGGACCAGACCACTGACAAGTGACGAGGGAAGAGGTCCATGCCAGCTTTAACCATACATACTCAACCCACTGAGTCTGTGCCGACCATCACCCACCCATTGACACCAACCCTCCACTGATCCCATTTCATTCTCCCCACATTCCCATCAACTCCCCCCAGATTCTACCCCCCACCCACACACTGGGGGCAACTTACAGCGGCCACTTAACCCACCGACCCACCTGATGGGTTTGAGTAGATTGGCTTCTCTTTCCTCTCTGTATCACAGGCTTCCGGCAGAGTCCGGGTGTTGAGTAGAAGGTGTGTTGAGAGACGCAAGTGGTCATGTTTCTGACCCAACCTGATAGACTCCCCACAACTGATGACACCATGGAACCAAGTGCAGAAGAAAGTAGTGGCAGGAGTAGGCCACTCAGCCCTTCATTCCTGTTCTACCATTCAATATGATCGTGGCTGATTTCACACAGCCACAGGAGTGGGTTTCCCCCAGGTGCTCCAGGTTTGTCGCACATCCCAAAGATGTGCAGGTTGGTGGGTTAATTTGATAATGTCAATTATCCCTTGTATGTGGGTGAGGGGTAAAACCTGGGGGGAGGTGATGGGAATGTGTGGAGAATAAAATGGGATCAGTGTAGGGTTGGTGTAAATGGGTGGGTGATGGTCGGCACGGACTCGGTGGGCCGAAGGGTTTGTTTCCTAAACCCATCAATCCATGGTGGAAGGGCTTTGCCTCACTCGGGATGTGTGCAAGGAGGCGGTGGAGTGTTGTGGTGACCCCATACTAATCATTATCCCTCTATGGATGTGGGGGTGTCCGCCCTCGTCGAGAACCCGTGTGTCTGTGATCAACTTTCCCTCCAAATATGGTCAATTTTAAATCACTGCCCACACCCTGATGATAAGGCAGCAGTTCGGATCTTCTGCTGACCAGTGAGATGTCTGATCTCTGGTGGCCTGACCGTGAACCGTGCAGATTCTCGCAATGTGGTGGCGCCGTGCTTGTCAGAGGGGCTGTCACTGCAGGGCGCATGTGTAAAGTAACGCGAGGCGGGTTCGGGGTAGCACATGGCCTCTCCCTTCTTGTGGCTGACTGTTGCCCCAAAAGGCTTTGAGAGTAAGATCCCATCCCCAGCTTCATCAGCTCTCAAACCTGTCTGTGAAATCGCAGCTACAAATGTCTTAAAACATAAAAATACTAAGATAAGATACCTTTATTAGTCACATGTATATCAAAACACAGAGTGAAATGCATCTTTTTGCATAGAGTGTTCCTGGGGGGCAGCCCGCAAGTGTCGCCACGCTTCCAGCGCCAACATAACACGCCCACATCTTCCTAACCCGTACGTCTTTGGAATGTGGGAGGAAACCAGAGCACCCGGAGGAAACCCACGCAGACACGGGGAGAACGTACAAACTCCTTACAGACAGTGGCCAGAATTAAACCCGAGTTGCTAGTGCTGTAAAGCGTTACACTAACCGCTACACGGCGCTGTTTAAAAATTGAAATTCTGACAAAAAAAACACTGATGCAAAGTAGTGAAATGTACTGCAGCTAACCAAATTAACTCAAATAATGAGGATGTTGCCAGGAACTCGAGGGACTGAGTTATAGAGAGAGGTTGAGCAGGCTGGGACTTTATTCTTTGGAGCGTAGGAGAATGAGGGGTGATCTTATAGAGGTGCATAAAATCATGAGGGTTGAGTGCATACAGTCTTTTTCCCAGGGTTGGGGAATCAAGAACTAGAGGGCATAGGTCTGAGGTGAGAGGGGAGAGATTTTATAGGAAACTGAGGGGCAACTTTTTCCACAAGTATACGGAACAAACTGCCAGAGGAAATGGTTAAGGCAGGTACAATAACAATATTTAAGATACACTAGGACAGGTCCATGAATATGAAAGGTTTAGAGGGATATGGGCCAAACCCAGGGAAATGGGTCTAGCTTAGATGGGAATCTTGGTCGGCATGGACCAGTTGGGCCGAAGGGCCTGTTTCTGTGCTGCATGACTCCATAAAGAAACCACTTCCCATTCTCCTGATGCTTCTCATTGATCCAATAAGGACTGTTGAAGCCCCAGCTCTGACCTGGCTCAGCCTCAGCTGGCTGACTTCCCGGTCTAGGAGCTGAGATATCCGAGCCTCTTTAGAGCCCACGAGCAGTTGATTAGTGCAGAGCAGGTCTCCTGGAGCCAGTGGTTAACCAGCCCAGGCGAGCGGGTAAAATCCGCCGATTGGTGGAAAATCTGCCCCTCTCCTTTCCCCATCTCACCTCTCATGCCAACACAATTGCCTGTAAGGTCCTTTGAAGTCCCTAAAGTTTGTACGTTCTCCCCGTGTCTGCGTGGGTTTCCTCCGGGTGCTCCGGTTTCCTCCCACATTCCAAAGACCTATGGGTTAGGAAGTTGTGGGCATGCTATGTTGGTGCCGGCAGTGTGGCGACCTTATTGCACTGCACTCTCTCTGTAGCTGTGACACTTTACTCTGTACTGTTATTGTTTTTACCTGTACTACCTCAATGCACTGTACCAACTCAATGTAACTGCAATGTGTGATGAATTGACCTGTATGATCGGTATGCAAGACAAATTTTTCACTGTACCTCGGTACAAGTGACAATAATAAACCAATACCAATACTTGCGGACTCCCCCAGGACACTCTACGCAAAAGATGCACTTCACTGTGTGTTTCAATGTACATGTGACTAATAAAGAGATCTTATCTCATCTTAAAGAAATGCAATCCTCTCTTTGTATGTGTTAGGTCATTGGTTAATGGCATTGCAACTATGGTCAGTGCTACAAAGGATAGCCACAGTACCTGAGCGTGAGATCCCTTCATTAACACAGTGCCTCCATAAGTTCGCTCCAGTGGAAGCTCCTCTTTCTCCAGAAGTCGAATAATTTTTGCACCTGTTTTGGGCCCTGTCTGAACTTCCAGCATTAACTTCTTGACCTCCGCCTCGGAATGGACTGGCAAAGGGAAACAGTGTTTGTTATCATGGATGCAGTGTGCGGTGAGTAGAATCAATTACAGTGCAGCACTCTGCACTTGCCTGGCTGAGTGCAGATCCAGCAATTCCCAGTGAGCCCAACAGCATCCAGGACGAAGCAGTGCACTTGGTCATCACCCCATTTACCCTTTAAACGTTCGTTCCCTCCACAACCGGCACACAGTGGCTGCAGTGTGCACCGTCCACAAAATGCACTGCAGTTATTCACCCAGGTTACACCGACGGCACCTCCCAAACCATGACCTTCAAAACCAACAAGGACGAGGACAGCTGGCTCATGGGAACACTATTACTGCAGGTCCTCTCCAATACACTGCTGTTCCTTCACCATCGCTGGATCTAAATCCTGGAACTCCCTCCCCAACAGTACCGTGGGATTCCTCACCAAACAGACTGCAACAGTTCAAGAAGGCCACTCACCACCACCTTCTTAAGGGCAATTAGAGATGGTCAATAAACGTTGCCCTTGCCACAGGACCCACTTACCAAGAAAACAATGAAAATAAAAAAAACTAATTGCTGCAGCATTGCCTAATCTGATTAACACTCGTACAAACATGAAGTCTTAAAACATAAAATACACTGTCTGCGTGGGTTTCCTCCGGGTGCTCCAGTTTCCTCCCACATTCCAAAGACATACAGGTTAGGAAGTTGTGGGCATGCTATGTTGGCGCCGGAAGCGTGGCGACACTTGCGGGCTGCCCCCAGAACACTCTACACAAAAGATGCATTTCACTGTGTGTTTCGATGTACATGTGACTAATAAAGAGATCTTATCTTATCTTAAAAACATTGTTTAAAAATTGAAACTCTATAAAACACTGACACAAAGTTGAAGTAGTGAAATGCACTTAAACTAACCAAATTAACTCAAATAAAGTAACCACTTCCCATTCTCCTGATTCTCTCGATTGATCTCTGTATTACCAGTTGGTTTATTGAGGAAGTTACTTCTTCCTCAGGAGCCTAGAGAAATTTGCCATGTCCCCTTTGACCCTCACCGACTTTTATCAATGCACAATTGTCGTCGTGGCTATCCCTCGAGGTCGAGGATGATGGTCTTCGTTCCGTTGATCTATTTATGGGCCCTCAAGTGGCTTATGAGTCCAATCCTGGCTCTGAAAGTTCTTCCGCATTCAGGACAGGTAGTTCCAGATGGCAGATCGGCCTTTGGTTGTGGCTGCCTCTCCTTCCATTTCCTTCTCTTTTTCTCTAATTCTGCACATCTGTTGGCTTCGAAGGTTGCTGTTCCTTCTCGGCTGATGGTTTGCCAGAGTTTCCTGTCCTTAGTACTGGTTTCCCAATTGTTGATGTCGATGTTACATTTCTTCATGTTGGCTTTTAAAATGTCTTTGAATCTCTTCTGTTGTCCGCCTCTTTTACGTTTGCCTACTTTAAGCTGGGAGTAGAAGATTTGTTTCAGCAGATGTTTGTCTTTCATTCGAACAACATGACCCGCTCCATCTTAGTTGGTTCTTGATAACATAGGCTTCAATGCTTGTTGTTTTCGCTTCATGTAGCACACTGACGTTGGTTCTTCTATCTTCCCAGCTGATATTTAAGATATTTCGAAGACAGCATTGATGGAACTTTTCAAGTGCCTTCAGATGTCATCAGTATGTTGTCCAAGTTTCTGATGCATACAGGAGTGATGGGATCACCACTGCTTTGTACACTAACATTTTAGTGTCTGTTCGGATGTCACGATCATGAAAGACTCTTGTTCGGAGACGTCCAAAAGCTGTTCCAGCACATTTAAGACAATGTTGGATCTTGTCATTAAGGTTGACATTGGAGGAGACGTAACTTCCAAGATATGGAAAATGGTCCACATTTGCACAAATGCACCATAGAAAGCATCCTATCTGGGTGCATCACGGCTCGGTATGCCAACTGCTCTGCCCATGACCGCAAGAAACTGCAGAGTGGACACAGCCCAGAACATCACGGAAACCAGCCTCCCCTCCATAGACTCTGTCTACACTTCTTGCTGCCTTGGTAAAGCAGCCAACATAATCAAAGACCCCACTCACCCCGAACATTCTCTCTTCTCCCCTCTCCCATCGGGCAGAAGATACAAAAGCCTGAGAGCACGTACCACCAGGCTCAAGGACAGCTTCTAACTCGCTGTTATAAGATTATTGAACGGTTCCCTCGTACGATAAGATGGACTCTTGACCTCACAATCTACCTCATTATGACCTTGCACCTTACTGTCTGCCTGCACTGCACTTTCTCTATAACTGCATCACTTTATTCTGCATTCTGTTATTGTTTTCCTTTGTACTACCTCAATGCACTGTGTAATGAATTGATCTGTATGGACGGTATGCAAGGCAAGTCCTTCACTGTACCTTGGTACATGTGACAATAATACACCAATTTACCAATAAGGACTGGTAAACTTGCCCTAGCTCTGATGTCTCAGTCTCAGCAGGCTGACTTCCTGACCTAGGAGCTGGGATATCCGAGCCTCCTTAATACCACATACCAAGGAAACAATGAAGTTTAAGTAAACTTGCTGCAATGTTACCTGGTCTGACTAACACTCTGGCGACGTGGGTTCCCATCAGCCTGTAGAGCGGACTGTGTCGGATGTAGAGGATGTTTGCAGCTTTTGCATCCAGGCACACCTCAAAGCCAAAATTAGACATGCTGATACAGGAGTGATATACCCAAGGCTTCGGTGCAGGTCGCTGGGCTTTGTCGGAACACTCAAGTCCATCCGATCCAATCCCAGGATAAACATCAGTCTGCAGACGGGCAACAATAAGGGATTCACTGGTGAAGCTGGGGAGGGACACAACTTTCATTCTGCTTTCACACAATTTTACAGTAACACTCCCACAATCTGCTATCTCACCATTTGGAGATCTTGATGGTTTTGCATCTGGTTGACCAGGTGATGTTTGCTGTACCTAACCTCAGCTCACTGGGGCCCCAGTTCCCACACCCCCCTTCAACTCACCGAGTGCACTAAGTACAAGAGTTGAGACATCATGTTACAGCATTGGTGAAACCGCACTTGTACTATTGTGTGCAATTCTGGTCACCACACTATAGGAAGGATGTCACTAAGCTAGAGAGGCTGCAGAAAAGATTCACCAGGATGTTGCCGGGACTGGATGGACTGAGTTATAAGGAGAGGCTGGGACTGTTTTTCCCTGGAGTGTAGGAGTCTGAAGAGGTTTGTAAAACCATGAGGGGCGTAGATAAGGTAGATAGTCACAGTCTTTTCCCTAGGTTAGGGGAGTCTAAATGGGTTAATTAGCTGTGCAAGATGCCCCCAGTGTGTGGGCAAGGGGTAGAATCTGGGAGCAGTTGATGGGAATGTGGGGAGAATGGGTTACAGGGAAATAAATGTAACAGTTTAAAGTGAGAGGGGCAAGATTTAAAGGGGACCTGAGGGGAAACTTTTTCCACACAGAGGGTGGGAGGTGTGTGGAACGAGCTGCCAGAGGAAGTGGTAGAGGTGGGTACAGCTACAACATTTAAAAGGTACTTCGACAGGTACATGGGTGGGAAAGGTTTAGAATGATGTGGGCCAATTGCAGCTAAATGGGACTAGTTCAGGAAGGCACCTTGGTTGGCATAGACGAGTTGGGCTGAAGGGCCTGTTTCTGTGCTGTATAACTCCTTGACTCACAGGGCCCCAAGTTCCCCAGCTCCCCTTCAACTCACCGGAGCAGCCCTGTGATGGGTAGTGGGACTACTGGCCAGAATAATAAACAAGACTACATCTGGGTTACTGAAACAGGGATGAGGCCGAACCAGTGCATCTAACATCCCAGTTCTCCTATCCTTCCACATCTTCCCTTCCCTTCTCCCTGCTGGCTTTATCCAGCACCCAGCTATTTGCTTCAACCAGGAGACAGTTTTATGTCTGCCCAGCACTCTGGGTAAAAAGTTTTCTCCCGACTCCTCTAGGGAGAGAAGGTACATTGTACGCAGGTACATTGGTCAAGTTCAAGAGATTGCTAGATAAGCATATGGAGGAATTTAAAATAGAGGGATATGTGGGAGGAAGGGGTTAGATAGTCTTAGGTGAGGTTTAAAGGTCGGCACAACATTGTGGGCCGAAGGGCCTGTATTGTGCTGTACTGTTCTATGTTCTATGTTCTCTGTCAATTTGATGGCCTCTATTTTTGCTGTTCCCCACAAGTAGAAGCACTCTCTCTCTGCCTGACCTTATCAATGCATTTCAGTTCTCTCCTTGGCTTTCATCTTCCCACGAGAGCAGGGATCCATTCTGTTCACCCTCCCTTATGAGTTTAACCCAGAATTTTGCATGAACTCTCTTATTTTATTTACAATAATGCTTGTCATGGCAATAGCGATTCAGCAATGATGATATTGCACAGGGTGATGCAGTAGGTAGTACTGCTGCCTCACAGCTCCAGAGACCCAGGTTCGATCCCGACCTCCAGCTCTCTCTGTGTGGAGTTTGCACGTTCTCCCTGTGACCGCATGGGTTTCCCCCGGGTGCTCCGGTTTCCTCCCACATCCCAAAGATGTGCAGGTCAATTGGCCGCTGTAACTTGCCCCCCAGTGTGTGGATGAGGGGTGGAATCTGCGGGCAGTTGATGGGAATGTGAGTAAAATGGGGTACAGGGAAATAAGTGAAGGAATGAGACTGATAGGATTGCTGTGAGAGTTGGTATAGACTCAATGGGCCAAACGGCCTCATTCTGTGTCATAAGGAAATGTGTATGAGACAAAGGATTTACAAAGACCTTGATCTCAACAACTTGAGGAGTTAGGACAGATGAGGGGTGCTTCTCACACTGGGGTAAACAGGGTGATTGTGTTAATTCTTCTGCACACCTGCTTTCCCCAGGGTAGGGGTGTCGAAAACTGGAGGGCATCGGTTTAAAGTGAGAGGAGAAAGACTTAAAGGAGACCCGAGGGGCAACTTTTTCACACAGAAGGTCGTGGGTGTGTGGACTGAGCTGCCAGAGGAAGTGGTAGAGGTGGGTACATTAACAACATTTAAAAGACACAGACAAGTACGTGGGTAGGAAAGGTCCAGAGGGATATGGGATAAATGTGGGACCAGTTTAGATGGGAATCTTGGTCGGCATGGAGCAGTTGGGCTGAAGGTCCTGTTTCTGTGACAATGACTCTAAAGATCTGGATTGGGTCTGGACTTGGTCGAACACAACAGTGGGAGCACCTTCACCAGAAGGACTGCAGTGGTTCAAGGCAGCAGCTCACCACCACCTTTTCAAGGATATTATGAGGTGGGGAATAGAAGGTGGCCTCCCAAATGATACCTAGGTCCCATAAATTAATTAAAAGAAGTTGACGACATTGTATTTGATTTGCCAGACTTGAAGAGTTGCTCAAAGGTCCTCTCTATCTGAAATGAATGGTATCAAACTTGCAAACAATTCTCTCCTTGTACCCACTGCCTTGTCAGCTGGGGAGCCTGGTTCAGAGTCATACAGTCAGACGGCACGGAAACGGGCCCACTGGCCCAACTGGTCCATGCCGACCAAGATTCCCATCTAAGCTGGTCCCATTTTCCCAAGTTTGGGCCATATCCCTCTAAACCTTTCCTATCCATGGACCTGTCCAAGTACCTTTTAAATGTTGTTGATGTCCCTGCCTCAACCACTTCCTCTGGCAGCTCGTTCCATGTACTGACCACCCTCTGGGTGAAAAAGTTGCCCCTCAGGTTCTTATTACATCTCTTCCCTCTCACCCTAAACCTGTGATTCCCCAACCCTGGGAAAAAGGCTGAGTGCATTCACCCTTCATGATTTTATAACCTCCATAAGATCACCCCATTCTCCTACGCTCCAGTAAAAAAAGCCCCAACCTGTTCAACCTCGCTCCATAACTCAGTCCCTCAAGTCCCAGCCACATCCTCACCAATTTTCTCTGCACTCTTTGCAGCTTAATGACATTTTTCCTACAGCAGGGTGACCACAATATTCCAAATGAGGCCTCACCAGCATCTTGTACAACTGCAACATAACGTCCCAACTTCTGTCCTGACTAATGAAGGCCAGCGTGTCAAAAACCTGCTCCACCCCTGTCTACATGCGAGGGCACTTTCATGGAACCATGTACCTGTACTCCTTGGTCCCTCTGTTCTACAACACTCCCCAGGGTCCTGCCATTCACTGTGAAACTCCTACCCTCATTTGCCTTCCCAAAATGCAACACCTCACACTTATCCTGCTGATCTTTGCTGCTTTAAGTGGAACAACCTCCCTTGTCTCTCAAAGTAACTGAGATGAGGATCCTCTGCTACTCTGAACAATACACAGCAGAGCCCCATTACAGGGGGTCTCCATAGGTGAAGCCCCAAGTTATGCTAGTTAATGTAAAGCAAACTTACATCACTCTGACTCTCCTGTGAAGACTTGAATTTTTGATTTACAATGTTTGCTTCTTTAATTTCAGGTAAGATGGGTGTCACTTTCTCTGTGACCAAATTCTCAATGCTTCGTGAAACGGCGAACACCTCAGATCTGTGGGTTAAATATCCTCAGTCAGTACTTGGTGGGTGTGTAGAAGTGGTAGTATTAAGAAGTCCAGAGGCATAAAACTCCTCACTCTGTACTAAATGAGGGAAGGGTCATTTTCCTCAACCATTCCTATCTAGTAACAGAAGATGATGAAAACACTCAGCAGGTCAGGCAGCATCTGTGGAGAGAGAAACACGTAATGTTTCAGGTCTGAGACCCTTCTTCAGGACTTTCTTAGTCCTGATAAAGAGTCTGTTTCTGAAACAGCCTGGTATGGAGCCTCCAACGCACAGGGTCGTAAGAGGCTGCAGAGGGTTGTAGATTCAGCCAGATCCATCACAGGCACAACCTTCCCCACTATTGAGGACATCTTCAAGAGGCGGTGCCTCGAGAAGGCGGCATCCATCACTAAGGACCCTCACCACCCAGGACATGCCCTCTTCTTGTTACTACCATTGGGGAGGAGATACAGGAGCCTGAAGACACACACCCAACGATTCAGGAACAGTTTCTTCCTCTCTGCCATCAGATTTCTGAACGGTCCATGAACCCATGAACACGGCCTCATTATTCCTTTTTTTCCCCACATTATTTCTTTAATATTGTAATTTATAGATTTTTATGTCTTTACTGCTGCCGCAAAACAACAAAACATCATATGTCAGAGATAATAAATCTGATTCTGATTCTTTTGGTTCCCTTTCCCTGGTAAAAAGACTGTGCGCATTCACCCTATCTCTGCCCCTCATGATTTTATACACCTCTATAAGGTCACACCTTAGTCTCCTATGTTCCAGGGAATGAAGTCCCAGCCTGCCCAAGCTCTCCCCTTAACTCAAGCCCTGGAGTTCTGGCAGCATCCTTGTAAACCTAAGTTACAGAAAGCTTCCTCCACTTACAAAAGAGAAAGGGAAAGAAAGGCCGGGCGGTGAAAGAACAGAAAGCATTCATTACTTGAGGGTCATTATCTGATTCTCCTGCTGAACCGGGACACTGTTAATCCGCAGATTGCCTTCTTTTGCGTTTATCTTCACTGATACATCTATGGGCAGAGCTGACTGGAATTTTGCAGTGAGCTCTAGGCCAGACTGGATGAAGGGGGCATTTATTCCCATCATGGCTTTGCTGTACACAGCCACACTGGGGGAAGAAACAGAGAGGTGTTAAATTAGCCTCAGAACAGGAGACCTGCTGAGGTTACTGACAGCACCAGATCACAAAGGTGAATTTTCTTTGGAACCAAGTTTCTTTCAAAATAAATATTTGAAATATAAATACCTTGGGTTGATCTGAGCCTTCAGTTCAATGTTGGTACCAAGTAACTGAGACAAGGTGGATGTGGTGGCTGGGATGTTGGCTTCAACTATTTGAGACAAAGAGCAAGGAGTGTCAGTCACAATTGTTACTGTGTAATTACATCTCCTCTAATAGAAACAACAGGAATTTCTATAAAACCCTCAATGTCATAAAACATTCCAGGGAAAGATATCAAACAAAGTTTGAGGTCAAAGTGAAAAATGCTGGAAACACTCAACAGATCTTCTCAGACTTGAAACATTATCTGTTTCTCTCTCCCCAGATACTGCCTGACCTGCTGAGTGTTTCCAGCATTTTTATTTCTCTGGAGAGAAAAACAGATTTAACATTTCAGGTGGGAGACTCTTGGTCAGAACTCGTAGCCAAATATAGTAACCTCTCAGGAGTGTCTTCTCCCTCGCCCATCAGGCAGAAGATTCAAAAGCCTGAAAGCACGTACCACCAGGCTCAAGGACAGCTTCTATCCTGCTGTTGTAAGACTATTGAATACAATAGGATGGACTCTTGACCTCACAATCTACCTCTTTATGGCCTTGCACCTTATTGTCTGCCTGCACTGCGCTTTCTCTGTAACTGAAACATTTTATCCTGCATTCTGTTATTGTTTTCCCTTGTACTGCCTCAATGCACTGTTGTAATGAAATGATCTGTATGGACGGTGTGCAAGACAAGCTTTTCACTGTACCTCGGTACAAGTGACAATAATAAACCAATTTAGCGATATACCAAGAGCAAAAAACAAAGTGCTGGAGGAACTCAACGAGTCAGGCAGCATCTGTGGAGGGAAATGGACAGTCGATGTTTCAGGTCGAGACCCTTCCTCTGGACTGAAAGAGTCCAGATTTTTTTTCCACTATGTCCACTCTCCCCTCCTCCAGCTGCCAATCACCCCTCCTCACCTGGATCCACCTATCACCTGCCAGCTCTTGCTCTACCTCTTCCCTTCACCTCTTTATACTGTCTTTCTCCCCCCTACTCTCAGTCCAGATGAAAGGTCTCGACCTGAAACATTGCCTGTCCATTTCCCTCCATAGATGCTGCCCGACTGACTGAGTTCCTCCAGCAGATTGTGTGTTGCTCCAGATTCCAGCGTCTGCCGTCTCGTGTCTCCTTACCGCTAAGAGCTGCTTTGGCCACGGCAGCCGAGATCAGGGATAGTTCTGTGGACAGACCCAGGCACGTCGGGATGAAGCGGCGAAGCTCTGATGTCACTAAGGCCGCAGAAGGCCGCAATTCAACTGGCTTTCTGAGCTGGTCCATGACTCTCCGCAGGGTGTTCTGTTTCACATCCACACCGGTAAGTGTCTGTGATGGGAAAATTCAACAGTTCACTTGCAAGCAGGAGATGCCATCAAGTTTATTGTCAGAGGCATACATACTCAGGGTATAAATGCCATGAAGGTTTGCTTTTCACAGCAGCAGAACAGTACAGTACAAGACGAGGACAAACATGAGTTAACAAAAACCTGAACCGGCATAAATTTTATAAAAGTACTGGTATTGGTTTATTATTGTCACTTGTACTGAGGTACAGTGAAAAGCTTGTCTTACAAACCAATTGTACAGGTCAATTCATTACACAGTGCAGTTACATTGAGTTAGTACAGAGTGCATTGATGTAGTACAGGTAAAAACAATAACAGTACAGAGTAAAGTGTCACAGCTACAGAGAAAGTGCAGTGCAATAAGGTGCAAGGTCACAACAAGGTAGATCGTGAGGTCATAGTCCATCTCATTGTATAAGGGAACTGTTCAATAGTCTTATCACAGTGGGGTAGAAGCTGTCCTTAAGCCTGGTGGTACGTGCCCTCAGGCTCCTGTATCTTCTACCCGATGGAAGAGGAGAGAAGAGAGAATATCCCGGGTGGGTGGGGTCTTTGATTATGCTGGCTGCTTCTCCAAGACAACGAGAGGTAAAGACAGAGTCCAAGGAGGGGATGCTGGTTTCCGTGATGCGCTGGGCTGTGTCCACAACTCTCTGCAGCTTCTTGCGGTCCTGGGCGGAGCAGTTGCCATACCGAGCCATGATACATCCAGATAAGATGCTTTCTATGGTGCATCGGTAATAGCTGGTGAGAGTCAAAGGGGACAAACCAAATTTCTTTAGCCTCCTGAGGAAGTAGAGGCGCTGGTGAGCTTCCTTGGCCGTGGCATCAACGTGATTTGACCAGGACAGGCTGTTGGTGATGTTCACTCCCAGGAACTTGAAGCTCTCAATCCTCTCGACCTCAGCACCATTGATGTAGACAGGTGCATGTACACCGCCCCCTTTCCTGAAGTCAATGACCAGCTCTTTTGTTTTGTTGACATTGAGGGAAAGGTGCAGCTTTATAAAACTCTAGTTAGGCCACATCTGGAATATTGCACTCAATTCTGGTTGCCCCATTACAGGAAGGATGTGGAGGCTTTGGAGAGGGTGCAGAAGAGGTTCACCAGGATGCTGCCTGGATTAGAGGGTATGAGCTATAAGGAGATGTTGGACAAACTTGGGTTGTTTTCTCTGGAGTGTCGGAGGCTGAGGGGAGACCTGATAGAAGTTTATAAAATTATGAGAGGCACAGATAGAGTAGACAGCCGCTATCTTTTTCCCAGGCTTGAAATGTCTAATAGTAGAGGGCATGAACTTAAAGTGAGAGGGGGTAAGTTCAAAGGAAATGTGCAGGGCAGGTTTTTTTTTTACACAGAGAGTGGTGGGTGCCTGGAATGTACTGCCAGAGGTGGGGGTGGAGGCAGATACAATGGAAGTGTTTAAGAGGTTCTTAGATAGGCACATGGATGTGCAGAGAATGGAGAGATACGGACATTGTGTAGGCAGAAGGGATTAGTTTAGTTGGGCATTTAATTACTAGCTTAATTAGTTCGGCACAACATTGTGGGCCAAAGGGCCTGTTCCTGTGCTGTCTGTTCTATGCTCTAATTTAAAGGGCGGCATGGTAGCGTAGCGGGTAGCACAACGCTATTACAGCGCCAGCGATCAGGGTTCGATTGCCGTCGCTGTCTGTAAGGAGTTTGTATGTTCTCCTGTGTCTGCATGGGTTTCCTCCGGGTGCTCCGGTTTCCTCCCACATTCCAAAGACGTACGGGTAGGTTAATTTGGGTTTAAAATGGGCGGCGCGGACTCGTTGGGCCGTAAGGGCCTGTTACTACGCTGTAAAACAAGTTTAAGTTTAAGTTTATGTAAGTTCAAACAGTTGCAGGAGTACTAGCCAAGGCTCTCTCTTACCTGGATGGCTTTGTGAATATAATCCCGTCTGAATTCAACAAAAGTGATCTCTTGGTTAAATAGCTTGAAGTATGCTGATGCAAGTGGCATTTTCGCTGGCACAGATTTTAAATCAGGAAACTGTTTAAAAAAAATGTATTTTACATGAATGCACTACATAAAAGTTAAAAAGCCAACAGCATAACTTGGAGACACAAGAGACTGCAGATGCTGGAATCTGGAGCAACGCACAATAAACTGGAAAAACTCAGAGGGTCGAGAAGCATCCGTGGAGGGAAATGGATAGTCGACATTTTGGGTCGAGACCCCTCATCTGGACTTCATTACTAGGACTTTCTCCCATGCCCATTTACACCTCCTGGACCCATCTCTGCACTTACATATCCCATAACCAGCCAGCCCTTCTGCATTGAACCATTATCCCTGCTGCCCTCCAAACCTTCCCATGACTCTCAACCTCCTCCATCCTTTGTATTGTGTGCAGTTCTGGTCGCCCCGTTACAGGAAGGATGTGGAGGCTTTGGAGAGGGTGCAGAAGGGGTTCACCAGGATGCTGCCTGGATTAGAGGGCATAAGAAGAGGTTGGACAAACTTGGATTGTTTTCTCTGGAGCGTCGGAGGCTGAAGAGAGACCCGATAGAAGTTTATGAGATTATGAGAGGCACAGACAGGGCAGACAGCAGAATCTTTGACTCAGGGGTAGAAATGTCAAATACTAGAGGACGTGCATTTAAGGTGAGAGGGGGAAAGTTCAAAGGAGATGTTCAGGGAAGGGTTTTTTTTTTTACACAGAGAGTGGTGGGTGCCAGGAACAGGCTGCCAGGGGTGGCGGTGGAGGCAGATAGTGGTATTTAAGAGGCTTTTAGATGAGTATGTAGGGAATGGCGGGATATTGTTCATGTGCAGGCAGAACTGATTTGTTTAACGGCATTGTGTTCAGCACAGACATGGTGGGTTGAAGGTCCTGGATCTGTTCTGTACTGTTACATGTTGTATGTTCTTTCCTCCTCCCCACCTCTGTGTTCACCAAGAAACTATTAAACCTCCAACTTCCGATTTTGCAGACAGGTCGTCAAGCCAAAACAATCTCTCCTTAGGTTTTTGGATATTAAGGGATTTGGGATATGTGCAGGAAGTGAGGTTAAACTATGATTGGACTGAGTGGGAGAGCAGGCATAAGAGATAGAATGGCCTTCTCCTGCTTCTGGTTCCTACGTTCTTTCCCTCTGCTGTAGGTTTGACTCCACTAATGTTGTAATGTTGATGCACTGCTAACTCCGTCTTACCTTATTTAAGATGCGTTGGATTTGCTTCAAGTCAGGAATTCCCCTGACTTTCTCCCGACTTTTCATTATCGCTTCCTGGAGACCTTCCATTCGTAAGCCGACCTGGCGAGGAATAAAACAAAAAGGACATTTTCGGGACCATTTTCTAGAGCGCCACAGACATTTGGAATTCTTTACCCTCGGGGAGCTGTGGCGACTCGAGTCGATGTTGAGATCGAGAGGGTGGTGGGATCTTGGGGCACCCAGGGATATGGAGAGCGGGTAAGACAATGGAGATGAGCAAAAGGGTTGGCAGTGACCTCAGTGAATGGTAGGCAGGTTCAGCGGGCCTTGTGATGGACTTATCCCTATGTTCTTACCAACACAAACACAAGACAGAACCAAGTTTCACGCTGGACAGAATATCTCCGCTGAGGAGCACATTACCTCAATTAGATCCGTAAAGCCTCCCAACATGTGACCTGAGACTTTGGCTGCTGCTACAGATGGGATGAGGCTCCCTGCGTCGTTCACCAGGAGAACTTTAGCAGATACTCCTGTCATCAGTTTATCTACATCGTAAGGAGGAAGAGCAAATCAATTGACTGTTACCATGAAGCTCTTGTAGTTACCAGAAGAACAGAGATCATAGAATTAAACAGGCCCTTCAGCCCAACTCATCCATGGCAATGAAGGTTCCATTCTGAGTGAGTCCCATTTGGCCCATAATCCCTCTAAACCTTTCCTATCCATGTACCTGTCCAAATGTCTTTTCAACATTATACCCACCTCTACCACTTCCTGAGGCAACTCATTCCACATACCAACCACCCTCTGTGCGAAAAAGGTGCCCCCCCAAGTCCCCTTTAATCTTTCCCCTCTCACCTCAAACCTTGCCCTCTAGTTTCAGACTCCTCTACGCTGGGAAAAAGACTGCAACCATCCATATTATCTATGAGAGAAACAAAGGGCTGCAGATGCTGCAATCTAGAGGAAAAACACAATGATGCTGGAGGAACTCAGCAGGCCAGGCAGCATCCATGGAGAAAAGCAGGCGGTCAACGTTTTGGGTCAGGACTCTTCTTCATCCTGATCCAAAATGTTGACCGCCTGCTTTTCTCCACGAACGCTGCCTGGCCTGCTGAGTTCCTCCAGCATCATTGTGTTTTTCCTCTAGATTGCAGCATCTGCAGTCCTTTCTTTCTCTTGAGAGGAGATTCGACAGAAGTGAACAATTTCTCTCCAGACTCCAAAAGGATAAATAGAGGGAAGTTGCTCCCATAAGAATTCCAGAGGCTCAAATTCTAATCCCACTTTACCATAACTGCTGGACTAGGTCAATGGTCAATAAATGCTGGCCTTGCTGGTTCCCCAGAAGTGAATAACTTTAGAAGAAAAGGGATTTTTTTTCTGCATGAGCAGTGTGATGTGGAACTCACTGCCTGTGAGGGTGGGGGAAACAAGAGACAATCAGGGCCTTGCAAAGAGAGTTGGATCAGTGCAGCATTTCGGTTTGACCAAACGCAGACTAGGCGACCGTTTCGCAGAACACTTGCGCTCTGTCCGTAACCGCGATCTGCATCTCCCCGTTGCCGGTCACTTCAACTCCCCCTCCTACTCCATCACTGATGAGTCAGTCCTCGGCCTCCTCCACTGCCAGGAGAATTCCAAGCGCAAACTGGAGGAACAGCGCCTCATTTTCCATCTTGGAACCTTGCAGCCCAACAGCATGAACATTGAATTCTCCCACTTTAAGTAACCCCCCCACCCCCCACCATGTTTCTTCTCTTCTTCCCATTCTTAGCCTCTTTTTTTCTAACTTTTTTCCCTCTCTCTCCTTACCTTTGACCCATCCCCCGGTGGACCTGCTCTCCCCTCCTCCCCCGCACCTGCCCATCACTCTCTCTTACCTGCATCTACCTATCACCACCCTGTGCCCACACCGCCTCCCCTCTTTTGTCCACCTATCACTGCTCTGCTTTTCCCTCCGATATATCGGGCTTCCCCTTTTCCTATCTTCAGTCCTGAAGAAGGGTCCTGACCCGAAACATTGACCGCCTGCTTTTCTCCACAGATGCTGCCTGGCCTGCTGAGTTCCTCCAGCACCATCGTGTTTTTCCACTTTATCTATGCCCCTCATGATTTTATAAACTTCTACAAGGTCACCACTCAGCCTCCTTCGCCCCAGGGAAAATAGTCCCAGCCTGTCCAATCTCTCCTGATAACTAATGTGGCAGACCAGTACAACCTGCTTCACGAAGGTCAAAGGTGGCAGTGAATTCATGCGGAGAAGGGAGGAGCCAAGGACAGATTCGAAAATAAGGATCAGAATTTTTAACACATTACGTTGGGCAGATAAAGACCTTTGATCATCTTCCCAACCCCTCCAACTACCCATTGACACACCCACCACAGGTCAGAGAGTCATACAGCAAGGAAACAGGCCCTTTGGCCCAACTGGTCCATGCCGACCCCTGCAACTTCTCTCCCAGTAGGAACTCACTCCCCTTCATGCTTTTCAATTCATGCAACAGCTCCTCTACTTCCTCAGGACACTAAAGAAATTTGGCATGTCCCCGTCGACCCTCACCAATTTTTAATCGATGCACCATAGAAAGCATCCTATCCGGATGCATCACAGCTGTTCTGTCCGGGACCACAAGAAACTGCAGAGAGTTGTGGACACAGCCCAGCGCATCACGGAAACCAGCCTCCCCTCCATGGACTCTGTCTACACTTCTCACTGCCTCGGTAAAGCAGCCAACATAATCAAAGACCCCTCCCACCCCAGGCATTCTCTCCTCTCCCCTCTCCCATCTCCCATCAGGCAGAAGATATAAAAGCCTGAAAGCACGTACCACCAGGCTCAAGGACAGCTTCTATCCTGCTGTTATAAGACTATTGAATGGTTCCCTCGTACAGCAAGATGGACTCTTGACCTCACAATCTACCTTGTTATGGCCTTGCACCTTATTGTCTGCCTGCACTGCACTTTCTCTGTAACTGTAACACTTTATTCTGCAGTCTGTTATTGTTTTACCTTGTACGACCTCGATGTGCTGTTGTAATGAAATAATCTGTATAGATGGCATGGAAAACAAAGTTTCTCACTGTACCTCGGTACATGTGACAATAACAAACTAATTTACCATTCTGTTAAACCTATTTCACAACTCCTGTAACTACCCATTTAAAAAAACACATGGAATGACATCGTAATTCCAGTGATAGAGATCATTTGTCCCCTGTCTAGGCTCTTGTGGAGCCATCTCCTTCATTCCTCTCTCTGCTCTTGTCCTGCACGTTACTTTCCCTCAACCCCGGTCCAATTTCCCCTTGAAAGGCCTGGTCCACATCCATAAAAGCACCAGGTTCCAGCCCATCACCACTCTCTGCATAAAAAGGGTTTTCTCCACATTTTCCTTGTAGCATTTGTCCAAATTTTGAACCTGTGACCCCAGGCCCCATGAACCATCAGCGGATGGGAACACCATCCCTTATAATTATCCCCACACTCAGCTGTCCTGATCTCCTCTGAACTGTCTGAGCTCCCAGGTAAAGCAACCACGATACATCCAATCAAATCTTGTTCCTGAACTTCCTCTTCCCTGGAATCAGTTGAGATAAAATGGCCAAATTGTCCTTCCTCTTTTAACATCCTGTATTTGAGAATGTTTCCATAACATTCCAACTCCCCATTACCCATGAAAATCTTGAAGACCACGACACCACTGTTGTTGGCAGAATCTCAAATGGCAACGAGGAGGTGTACAGGAGTGAGATAGATCGGCTGGTTGAGTGGTGTCACAACAACAACCTCGCACTCAACGTCAGCAAGACCAAGGAATCGATTGTGGACTTCAGGAAGGGGAAATCAGGAGAACATACACCAGTCCTCATTGAGGGGTCAGCGGTGGAAAGGGTGAACAGCTTCAAGTTCCTGGGCATCAACATCCCAGAGGATCTATCTTGGGCCCAACATATTGATGCAATCGTGAAGAAGGCACGCCAGCAGCTCTACCTTAGTAGGAGTTTGAGGAGATTTGGTCTGTCATCAAAGACTCCTACAAATTTCTACAAATGTACAGTGGAGAGCATTCTGACTGGTTGCATCACCACCTGGTACGGAGGCTCCAATGCACAGGATCACAAGAGGCTACAGAGGGTTGTAGACTCAGCCAGCTCCATCACGGGCACAACCCTCCCCACCATCAAGGACATCTTCAAGAGGCAGTGCCTCAAGAAGGCGGCATCCATCACTAAGGACAATCACCACCCAAGACATGCCCTCTTCTCAGTACTACCATCAGGGAGGAGGTACAGGAGCCTGAAGACCCACACTCAACGATTCAGGAACAGCTTCTTCCCCTCCGCCATCAGATTTCTGAACGGTCCATGGACCCATGAACACGGCCTCATTATTCCTCTTTTGCACTACTTATTTATTTTTTGTAATTTATCGTAATTTTTATGGCTTTATGTCTTGCACTGTACTGCTGCCCCAAAACAACACATTTCACAACGTATGTCAGTGATAATAAACCTGATTCTGAAATGCCTCATTCTCCAGGGAGATGCTGGAGTTTGGGATGGGATGTACGAGTAGGGGTGAGAGTGAAGATGGATGAAGCTGTCCCCGGACTTAATGATCTTCATGTGATGGAAGGTGCGTAGTTATTAGAGCAAGTACAGAGATCCGATCTTCCGGTGGCAATGGATGTGGAGAGATTGTCCACCCAAGGAACCAGTCTCTCCAGGGGATGAGGGACCCAGGACTGTTGTGTGTCTAGGATCGGGTGTGGAAATTAGAGTCAGGGTTTCAAGAGGGAGGTGCAGAAACAGTTCTACAATCTACGGGTGGTAAAGGATGAAATGCCCTTGCAAGAATGACGATTGATCTAAGTCAATAGTTAATTTTTGTTTGCTGGGCATATTAGGGATCTAGGGAGTACAGTTCAACCTGGTGCTCATTAAATCATAGAGTCATAGAGGGATAGAGCATGGAAACAGGCCCTTCAGCCCATCGAGTCCATGCCAACCATCACCCACCCATTTACACCAACCCTACAGTGATCCCATTTCATTCTCCCCACATTCCCATCAACTCCCCCCAGATTCTACCCCTCACCCACAAATTGGAGGCAATTAACAGCAGCCAATTAACCCACCGACCCGCACGTCTTTGGAATGTGGGAGGAAACCGGAGCACCTGGGGGAAACCCATGCAGTCACAGGGAGAACGGGCAAACTCCACACAGACAGCACCCGAGGTCAGGATTGAACCAGAGTCTCTGCAGGTTTGAGGCAGTGGCTCTACCCACTGTGATGCCTGTGATAGAACAAGGCCCAAATGTCCTACTCTTGGAGACTGGACCACTTTTCACTTTGGACGATGCCTTCCAGAAATATCATAACACATGAAATACCTCAATTTCACATCCATTCTGACGGTTGGCACGGTGGCACGGGTGTCTTCCAGTAAGAAGGACAAGGATGGCAGGGTAGAGAACCTTGGATTACAAGAGGCGGTGAATTTAGTCAGGAAGGAAAAGGAAGCACTAATAAGGTTTAGGAAGCTAAAATCAAACAGGGCCTTTGAGGATGATTAAAGAGCTAGAAGAGAACTCAAGAAGGGAATTCAGAGGGCCAGGAGGGGCTATGAAATGTCCTTGGCAAGTAGGATTAAAGAGAATCCCAAGGCATTCAATACATACATCAAGAGCAAGAGGATAACTCGGGATAGGGTAGGACCGCTCAAGGATAAAGGAGGGAACACGTGCTTGGAGGCGGAGGATGTGGGTGAGGTTCTAAGTGAGTACTTTGCATCAGTATTTACCAAGGAGAAGGATGTGGAGGACAGGGAGATCAGTGTGGAGTGTGCTAATATGCCAGGGCATTTTGAAATGAAGAAGGAGGTAGTGTTCAGTCTCTTAAAGAACATTAAGGTGGATAAGTCCCCGGGGCCTGAAGGGATGTACCCCAGGTTATTGAGAGAGGCAAGAGATGAGATTGCTTGGGCCTTGACCAATATCTTCGTGTCCTCTCTAGCCACAGGTGAGGTCCTGGAGGACTGGCGAGTAGCTAATGTTGTTCCGTTGTTCAAGAAGGAAAATAGGGATAATCCTGGAAACTGGTGAGTCTCACATCAATGGTAGGGAAGCTCTTGGAGAGGGTTCTTAGGGACAGGATTTATGAGCATTTGTAAACCATGGCTTAATTAGGGACAGCCAGTATGGCTTTGTGTGGGGCAAGTCACGTCTCGCTAACTTGATTGAGTTTTTTGAGGAGGTGATGAGGGTGATTGATGAAGGTAGAGATGTGGATGTTGTCTACATGGACTTTATTAAGGTGCTTGAAATGGTAAGCTCATCCAGAAGATTACGATGCATGGATCCATGGAAGTTACGTTGCAGCTTTATAAAACTCTGGTCTGTTATTGTCCTAATCCCGATCTCTTTGTATCACGTGTATAATCACTATTGTTATGTTTATTCATTTGAAATTTAATAAAAAGATTGAAAAAGAAAAGAAAACTCTGAGGCCACATCTGGAGTGTTGCATTCAGTTCTGGTCGCCCCACTACAGAGAGGATGTGGAGGCTTTGGGGATGGTGCAGAATAGGTTCATCATGACGCTGCCTGGATCAGAAGGTATGAGCTATGAGGAGAGTTGGACAAACTTGGGTTGTTTTCTCTGGAGCGTTGGAGGCTGAGGGGAGACCCGATAGATGTGTATAAGATTATGAGAGGCACAGAGAGAGTAGACAGCCGGTCTCTTTCTCCCAGGGTGGAAATGTCTAATACTAGAGGGCATGCATTTAAGGTAAGAGGGGGAAAGTTCAAGAGAGATGTATGGGGCAGGTATTTTCACACAGAGAGAGGTGGGTGCCTGGAATGTGCTGCCAAGAGTGGTGGTGGAGGCAGATACAGTAGAGGTGTTTAAGAAGCTCTTTAAGAAGCACATGAATATACAGGGGATGCAGGGATATGGGCATTGTGCAGGCAGAAGGGATTAGTTTAGTGAGGCATTTAATTACTTGTTTAATTAGTCTGGCGCAGCCTGTTCCTGTGCTGTACTGTTCTATGTTCTAAACGACTGCACTGTTTGGTTGCACACTTACAGCTGAACACGTCAGGATGAAAAGCGTGACTGAATTGGAAACCAAGCTGGTCATATCTGGCCCCCAAGAGATTTACAGCCATCCTGCTGGCAGCAGCCCTGTCGAAATGAACGGGAGTTGCGTTAGAACCATAGCGGTCAATAATCTGCGAACATCTTGAAAGGTTGCCCCACCCCACCCTCTCTGCTGGCGCCTGTATACTCACAGGGAACTGATAGATGGGAGGGAACTTCTTGCCAGCGATCTAAGCAGCGAGTAGGCAAAACTTGCCACCTGCAAACAGGTCTCCTTCAACAGAGAATTGGCCAGGACTAACACAGCATTCAGAGGTGGCCTGGTGCACAGATACACCGCACAGGCAGACATTCGCAACTCGGGGTGATTCCTTTTATTCATGAATATCTGCAGGGTAACAACTTGCACCTGTGTCAACGGAGAGACAGAGTCATTACACCATGGGACAGTTCCCGTCCAGGATACCTGTGGCACAGCCTCAGAATAAAGGGACGTCCCTTTAAAACTGAGATGAGGAGGAATTTCTTCAGCCAGAGGGTGGTGGATCTGTGGAATTCGTTGCCACAGTCGGCTGTGGAGGCCAAGTCATGGGGTGTATTTAAGGCAGAGGCGAATAGGTTCTTGACTGGTGAGGGGGTTAAGGGTTATGGGGAGAAGGCAGAAGAATGGGGTTGAAAAAAAATCAGCCATGATTGAATTGAATTCCACAGATTCACCACCCTCTGGCTGAAGAAATTTCTCCTCATCTCAGTTTTAAAGGGACATCCTTTTATTCTAAGGCTGTGCCCTCAGATCCTGGACTCTCCTACTGATGGAAACATCCTCTCCACGTCCACTCTATCCAGGCCTTTCAGTATCTGGTAGATTTGAATGAGATCCCCCCTCATCCTTCTGAACTCGAAGAAGTCTATGTCTTCTAGAGTCATAGAGCAGTACAGCACAGATACAGGCCCTTTGGCCCAACCAGTCCATGCCGACCACGGTGCCCTCCCAGCTCGTCCCAATTTCCTGCATTCGACCCATATCCCTCCAAGTCCCGCCCCTCCATTTACCTATCCAAGTGCTTCTTAAAATGATACTGTTGTACCTGCCTCACCCACTTCCTCTGGCAGCTTGTTCCATACACTCACCACCCTCTGCGTGAAGAAGTTGCCCCTCAGGTCCCTTTTCCCCTCTCACCCTAAACCTATGCCCCCTTGTCTTGGACTCCCCTGCCCTGGGGAAAAGACTGTTACCGTCCACCTTATCGATGCCTCTCATAATTCTAAACATTTCTATAAGGTCGCCCCTCATTCTCCTACGTTACAAGGAATAAAGACCCAGCCTGGCCAACCTCTCCCTGTAACTCAGGCCCTTGAGTCCTGGCAACATCCTTGTAAATCCTTTCTGCACTCTTTCTAGTTTAACCACGTCTTTCCTATAACAGGGCGACCAAAACTGTGCACAGTGCTCCAAGTGCAGCCTCACCAACGACTTGTACAACTACAACATAATGTCCCAACTCCTATACTCGATGCCCTGTCTGATGAAGGCCAGCGTGCTAAATGCTTTTTTCACCACCCTGTCTACCTGTGACGCTGCTTTCAACAAACTATGCACTTGTACTCCTCGGTCCCTCTCCTCCATTACACTCCTAAAGTTTTATTCTAGCTTTATTCACATTAATACTGAGACAATAAATCAACTGAAGATTGCAAACACCAACCTAATCATTGTTAGTTGTTAATTTGCATTGAATTGTTTTTACCTTGATTGGGTCTTTCTTCAGAATGTTACGCAGTGCCATGATGGCATCGACTTGGATTTTGAGTGGGACATTGGCAGCCGAGGTTCTGGTGCTGGGTAAGAGTTTCATGATAGGCTTGATGCTTTCTGGCTGCCCTGCATTCCCGATCGCCTTCAGAGCAAGGGCCATGTCCTCCTCATTGCCCCGAGCTGCAGAGTCCACCAGCAAACTGTGGAGCAGCTGGAAGGAGAAAGCCTCAGTAAGAGAGACAGAGAAGTCACACCGACCAGGAGCCGTGTGGGGACGGTGATAGTGAGGGGGTGGTGGGAGGACGAGTCAAATCAGCTCACCGCAAGTACGTTGTTGGGACATGTCAGCTGGTCTGCACAGTACCGGTAAACCATGGAACCATAGCCCAGAAAAACGAGTGGGCGAAGGACAGGAGACTGTTGCACTTGGATTGTAACCAGTAATTCCTGTAACAGTAGCAGTCAAGCTGGAGGTTAAATTTCAGGTCAAACTTGTGTTATTATGTAGTTATAATAAAGAACTACAGTTCCCAGTAGGCAATGCAAGGGATCACATGGGGGATCAGGAAGTGGCTGTAAAAAGAGAGGGAAAGCAAGCCAGTCTGGTGTTGGTTAACAAAAATGTTCAGATGTTAAACACACGCGGTTTGTCTCTTGAAGAACAAACATAAAATAATCTGTTTTTACACTAGCCTGGTTATCAATCCATCGGGCAGAAGATACAAAAGCCTGAAAGCACATACCACCAGGCTCAAGGACAGCTTCTATCCCACGGTTATAAGGCTATTGAATGGTCTCCTAGTACAATAAGATGGACTCTTGACCTCACAATCTACCTCATCATGGCCCTCGCACCTTATTGTCTGCCTGCACTGCACTTTCTCTGTAACTGTAACACTTTATTCTGCATTCTGTTATTGTTTTCCCTTGTACTGCCTCAATGTACTGATGTGATGAAATGATCTGCATGGATGGCATGCAGAACATGGTATTTCACAGCACCTCAGTACATGAGGATAGGTCGAGCGAGCTAGGGATTTTCTCTTTGGAGAGGAGGAGGATGAGAGGTGACTTGATAGAGGTGTACAAGATGATAAGAGGCATAGATCGAGTGGACAGTCTGAGACTTTTTCCCCAGGGCAAAAATGGCTAACACAAGGGAGCATAATTTTAAGGTGATTGGAGGAAGGTATAAGGGGGATGTCAGGGGTAAGTTTTTTTTTTACACAGAGAGTGGTGGGTGTGTGGAACACACTGTCGGCAGAGGTTGTGGGGGCAGATATATTAGGGATATTTAAGAGACTCTTAGATAGCCACATGAATGTTAGAGAAATGGGAAGAAAGGGTTAACATTTGTGAGGGAAGGTTTAGGTAGATCGTAGAGCAGGATAAAATGTCGGCACAACATTGTGGGCCGAAGGCCCTGTACTGTGCTGTAGTGTTCTATGTTCTATGGGACAACAATAAACCAATTACCAATCACTAGGAACAATTTACAGTGACTAATTGACTACAAACCGCATGTCTTTGGGATGTGGGAGGAAACCGGAGCACCCGGGGGAAACCCACGCGGTCACAGGGAGAATGTGCAGACTCCACACAGACAGCGCCAGAGGTCAGGATCGAAACGGGGTCTCTGGAGCTGTGAGGCAGTGGCTCTGCCCGCTGCGCCAGTGTGCCGCCAGTTACATCATTGTACGTCTCAGAAGTGAAAGAAATTCAGACTCACTTTGACTAATGACAGGGTGTGAAGGTCAGCCGTGACTTGGTGCAGAGCGAGGGCTAAAGTCTGGGCTGCGTCACGCATCGTGACCTCAAACCGCTGGATCTTGGTTTTGATGAATCGCAGGGCATCGACTGTCCCAACAGCAGGAAGTGCAAACAGAATCCAGCGCCTGGTGTTCCAAGACAAAATGAGAACACTTCACACTCCGCAGGAATCGTTTGAGCACAAGAGAGAAGAACATAGTTGATGAGGAACACTTGTTGGAAGGGAATGGGGGAGAGATGCTTAAGCAACAACCGATATACATGGATGGTCAACCCTCGAACCAAGAGATGATTGGAGTCAAGTGTCAGAGCTAAGTGAAACCAAAACATGTTTCTGCAGGTAGTGACAAGAGAGATGTTTGGAGAGCTGACAATTGTGAAGCCTACATTCTGGGATGTATTGTGACCTGTAAGGTCAGGGGTAAGTGAGTTTAAAGACAGTGATTGAATAGCCTCAGGAAGGATAGTGGTATTGTCAAGGACACCTACCACCCTGACACCCATACTGTAAAACGACTGGATGGGATCGAGTTTGTCAAATGTGTTCAGGAAAGTTCCCTTAATCAACATGTAGAGAGAGCGCCATATTGGATCTCCTCTTAGGGAATGAGACAGCAGGTGACAGAAGTGAGTGTAGGGGAATACTAGTGATCGTAATTCCATTAGTTTCAAGATAATTATGGAGAAGCATAGGACTGGTCCTCGGGTTAAGTTTCTAAATAGGAGGAAGGCCAATTTTGAGGGCATCAGAAGGGATCTGGCAGGCGTGCATTAGGATAGGTTGTGGTACAGTGATCCCTGTGGTACACCACACACCACAGGCAATTGTGTATTTCCTCACTCCCTATTAATTCAAGACGAAAGCGCTTGAGACCACAGTCACTTCAAGCGAGCACCATCATTCAACCATCTGTACAAGATGTTGGTGAGATTGCACTTGGAATATTGTGAGCAGTTCTGGTCCCTGGGGTACAGGAAGGATGTTATTAAGCTGGAAAGGATGCAAGAAAGATTCACGAGGATGTTACTGAGGTCTTAGTTATAAGGACAGACTGGACAGGCTGGACCTTTTTTTTCCTGGAGCGAAGGAGGCTGAGGGGTGACCTTATAGAGGTTTATAAAATCATGAGGGGTGTGGATAAGGTGGATGGTCACAATCTCTTTCCCAGGGTAGGGGAGTCTGAAACTAGTGGGCAGAGGTTTGAGAGAGGGGAAAGATTTAAAGGGGACCCTGAGGGGCAATGTTTTCACACAGAGGGTGGTGTGTGTGTGGAACGGGCTGCCCGAGGAAGTGGTAGAGTTTGGTACAATTACAACATTTAAAAACAATTTGGACAGGTCCATGGCTCACTGTAAGTGGCTACACAGGTAGACAGGGTGGTTAAGAAGGCTTATGGAATGCTTGCTTTCATTAATCGGGGTATTGAGTACAGGAGTCAAGAAGTTATGTTGCATCTCTATAGAACACTGGTTAGGCCGCATTTAGAGTATTACATGCATTTCTGGTCACCTCACTATGTTGAGGCTTTAGAGAGGGTGCAGAGGAGGTTTACCAGGATGCTGCCTGGATTAGAGGACATGTACTATCAGGAGAGGGTGGACAAACTTGGGCTCTTCTCTCTGGAGCGGTGGAGGATGAGGGGTGATCTGTTGGAAGTATAAAATTATGAGGGGCATAGATAGGGTGGACAAGCAATATCTTTTTCCCATTATTGAGCGATCCAATAGCAGAGGGCACGCATTTAAGGTGAGAGGGGGTAGCTTCAGATGAGACGTGAGGGGTACATTTTTTACTGAGAGAGTGGTGGATGCCTGGAATGCGTTGCCTGATAGGGTGGTGGAGGCAAATTCATTGGGGGCTTTTAAGAGGGGCTTGGATGGGCACATGAATGAGAGGCAAATGGAGAGATATGGGCCTTCTGTAGGTAGGAGGGATTAGCTATGTTGGCACAACATTGTGGGCCGAAGGTCCTATTTTGTGCTGTACTGTTCTATGTTCTATGTTCAGGTACATGGATAGGAAAGGTTTAGAGGATAAGGGCCAAACACAGGCAAATGGGACTAGCTCAGACAGACATCTTAAGTGGCATGGATGTTGGGCTGAAGGGCCTGTTTCTGTGCTGTGTGACTCTATGACTCTGGTTTGGCCACAAATGGAGGATTGTTTCCAGTTCTGGCCACGACAACTTTGGAAAGATGAGAAATTCTTTCAGCCAGGAGCATTTGACCAGTGGGGCAGGTATGAGGGGCCGAGTGGCCTACTCCTCTTCAGGTACTTACGTTCTAACATCCCAGTCCCCTGAACACTGGTCCAGTAACACCAGCTCAATGCAAAAAAAAATACAGATTTTGGAAATCTGAATTAAAAACAAGGAACAAATCCATACTCAGCAGGTCAGGCAGCATCTGTGGAGAGAGAAACAGTGAACGATTCAGATCGGAGATCTGTTTCTCTCTCCACATTTGCCTCCTGACCCACTGAGTATCTCAGGAATTTCCTGCTCTTGTCTCTGCACTAAGGGAATTGGCGGGGGTGAGGTGGGGGGTGTTGGGTTGGAAGGAGAGGTAGTTCTGTCACGCAACACGTTTTGCCATTGTCCGCTGCAGCGAACCGTTTACCGGATCTGGCCGCTGTGGTTGCTATCCCACAGGGTGGAGACGGTCGTTTCTGAGGCAGAGCGAAGGAGCTGGACGAGCTGCAGAAACTTGGCCGGGGTGTCGGAGTGGACCTTTGGAACTGAGTGGGCTTCCAGGTTCTTCAGCGTTTCCAGTATCTACAGAAGGAGATAGCATTGAATTGGACAGGAGCAGGCCATTCTTCCCCTCTACTAGAATAGTGTTTCTGCCCCACTTCACCCCCCCCCCACCATCTGACTCCATCAGTGTGTGTCTCTTAGCAATCTTCCCTTAAATCCATCTCTATCCAAACCATCTCAACTCATTCCTATCCTCACAAGTTATCCTCAGCATGTGATTGCACTGGAGAGAGTTGAGGAGATTTACCAGGACACTGCCTGGATTGGAGACCATGTCTTATGAGGATAGGCTGAGTGAGCTGGGGCTTTTCTCTTTGGAGAGGAGGAGGATGAGAGGTGACTTGACAGAGGTGTACAAGACGATAAGAGGCATAGATCGAGTGGACAGTCAAAGACTTTTTCCCAGGGCGAAAATGGTTAACATGAAAGGACGTAATTTTGAGGTGATTGGAGGAAGGTATGAGGGGGATGTCAGGGGTTAGTTTTTTACACAGAGAGTGGTGGGTGTGTGGAACGCACTGCCGGCAGAGGTTGTGGGGGCAGATACATTAGGGACATTTAAGAGACACTTAGATGGACACGTGAATGATAGAGAAATGGAGGGCTATGTGGGAGGGAAGGGATAGATAGATCTCAGCGCAGGATAAAATGTCGGCACAACATTGTGGGCCGAAGGTCCTGTACTGTGCTGTTCTATGTTCTATATCTGGAACCTATGCTGCCAGAGGGAGTGGTGGAATTAGGAACAGTCACTATGTTTAAGAGGGATTTAGTCCAGCACTTAAATAGGCAAGGCATAGGAGGATATGGTCCTACTGTGGGCAAATGGGATCAATGCAGATTGGCAAAAAGGTCGGCATGGATGTGATGGGCTGAAAGGCCATCGCTGTGTTGTACATGAATCTCTGACACTAAGTTCTATTGAATCCCTAAATGGAATTATTAGCAACTGCCTTATATTTTTAAAGAGAGAGACACAAGAGATTCTGCAGACACCGGAATCTGGAGCAACACACAGGATGCTGGAGGAACTCAGCGGGTCAGGCAGCATCTGAGGGAACCAGAGAGCTGACATTTCAGGTCGAGACCCTTCATCTGTAAAGCCTAGCGGTCTCCCTCATGAAAGGAGATGTCTTCTCCCATTGAATGCTTTATTGTTTTAAAGACCTTTATTAGGTCGGCCCCTCAAGTCTCTTTCACCAGCTCTGTATCAGAAACTATCTTGTTAAGGAAAGCAGGCAGTGAGGAGACCCCAGAGAAGGTGGGCAGGAAGGCAGCGGATGGGGCATAGTGTGGGGAAATGGGAAATCAGTCTTCAGTGGGGTTAGGGCTCTATACCTCGTCTTTTTCTCCTCCAGCAGTTAGTGTCATTGTACTCAACACCATTTCTTCTCCCGTTCCTCCTACACAAGAGCCATAGATAGCCACCTCAGATTCAGATTAGTTTATTTGCAATGCAAGTCCTTGCTCGCACGGAGCTCACAGGGTAGATAGTGTATGTAGTAATAATACAACAATAAAAACAATGGCGAGTGCAAAACAGAGGTGCAAAGTTTGTAGCAACCTGAGGTAGTTCAACAAAGCACCAAGGTGACAACAGTGCAACAACCAGGAGAGGTAGAGTTAAGAGTCGGAGAACATGGCAGCACCACCAGGAAGAGGGTATGCAAGAGGTGACTGGAGAATTACTTATGGCTTTGGTGTCCTTACCCAAGGATATGAACTGTATGAAGGGCTGAAGGATCACCATCCTCTTCCCCACCTGCCTCTGGCCCTGCTCCACCGCCGCCCCACTCCCCAACCTGGCTCCATCTGCCTGTCATCCCTCACCCCTCCTCAGTCCACCAATCACCTACTGGCCCCTGCCTCACCCCTCCTATACTGGCCATCTCCCCTCTTGGTCCTGATGTGGGGCTTTGACCCAAATCGGCAACAGTTCCTCCCCCACCACCCCTCGCCCCACAGATGCTGCCCGACCCTCTGAGTTCCTCCAGCAGCTCATCTTTTGTTACTCGGTTGATTCCTGGATAGGCAACTCAATGAGACACTGGGGGAAAGGGATTTAGATTCGATCAGTAGGAGGTGACTTCATGAAAGAGTGGATAATCCTTCAAGGGATTGACAGGCAGGGTCCTGAGAACAATTCTCCCTTGCTGGAGAGAGTAGAACTAGAGGTGTGATCTCAGAATAAGGGGTTCAGATAACTGAGATGAGGATCAGAGCGATATTGGGGTCCAAATCCATAGGACGCTCAAAGCGGCTGCGCAGGTTGACTCTGTGGTTAAGAAGGCATATGGTGTATTGTCCTTCATCAATCATGGAATTGAATTTAGGAGCTAAGAGGTATTGTTGCAGCTATATAGGTCCCTGGTCAGACCACACTTGGAGTACTGTGCTCAGTTCTGGTCGCCTCACTACAGGAAGGATGTGGAAGCTGTAGAAATGGTGCAGAGGAGATTTACAAGGATGCTGCCTGGAATGCGGAGCATGCCTTATGAAAGCAGGTTGAGGGAACTCAGCCTTTTCTCCTTGGAGCGACGGAGGATGAGGGGGGACCTGATAGAGGTGTATAAGATGATGAGAGGCATTGATTGTGTGGATAGTCAGAGGCTTTTTCCCAGGGCTGAAATGGTTGCCACAAGAGGACATAGGTTTAAGGTGCTGGGGAGTAGATATAGAGGAGATGTCAGGGGTAAGTTTTTTTACTCAGAGAGTGGTGAGTGTGTGGAATGGGCTGCCGGAAACGGTGGTGGAGGCTGATACGATAGGGTCGTTTAAGAAACTTTTGGATAGGTACATGGAGCTTAGAAAAAATAAAGGGCTATGGGTAAGCCTAGTAATTTCTAAGGTAGGGACATGTTTGGCACAGCTTTGTGGGCTGAAGGGTCTGTATTGTGCTGTAGGTTTTCTATGTTTCTATGAGAAGTCTGCAGAAGGTTGGTGTAACTGTAATTCCCTAACCCAGAGAACTGTTGATGGCCAGTTGTTGTGTGTATAAAAAACAAAGGCTGATAGATTCTTGGGCACTCAGGGACGCGAGTACAGCTGGGGGAGTTTCACCGGGTGGAGGACAAAGCTGTTTCCTCCCAGCTCCAGTGACTAGGGTTCAATCCTGACCCTGGGAGCTATCTGTACGGAGTTTGTACATTCTCCCTCTCACCACCTGGGTTTCCCCCCGGGTGCTCCCATATCCAGATCTCAAAGACATGCAAGAACACAGAACAGTACAGCATGGGAACAGGCCCTTCGGCCCACAGTGTCTGTACTGACCATGATGCCAATTTAAACTAATCCCATCCACCTGCACATGGTCCAAATCCCTCCATTCCCTGCCTGTTCTTTTAACTCTGCCTCTCTCGCATATTCCAATATTGTCACTTTAGCATTTCTCTTTGCATGACCTCAGCTTGCACTGCAATCTCTGCACCTTTCTGCTGTTTCAAGCTCATTGCTGTATCTACTGTTGTATTTATTATTACCAGGTACACTGTTTACTCTGTGAGCTTCACACCAGCAAGGGATTTCATTGCACCCTGGTGCACATTGAACAGCACAGGAACAGGCCCTTCGACCCACGATGTTGTGCTGACCTAATTAAACTAGTAATTAAACTCCTATCTGAACTAATCCCTTCTGCCAACACAATGTCCATATTCCTCCATTCTCTGCATATTCACATGTCCATCTAAGAGCCTCTTAAATGCCTCTTATCGTATCTGCCTCCACCACCACCACCCCTGTCAGTGTATTCCAGGCACCCACCACTCCCTGTGTAAAAACATGCCCCACACATCTCCTTTGAACTTCCCCCTCTCACCTTAAATGCACGCCCTCTGGTATTTGACATTTTGACTCTGGGAAAAAGATACCAGCTGTCTACTCTATCTGTGCCTCTCATAATCTTATAAACTTCTATCAGGTCTCCCCTCAGCCTCCGCCGGTCCAGAGAAAACAACCCAAGTTTGTCCAACCTCTCCTTATAGCACATGCCCTCTAATCCAGGCAGCATCCTGGTGAACCTCTTCTGCACCCTCTCCAAATCCTCCACATCCTTCCTGTAATGGGGCGACCAGAACTGAATGCAATGCTCCAGATGTGGCCTAATTAGAGTTTTATAAAGCTGCAGCATAACTTCCTGACTCTGGAATCAATGCCTCGACTAATAAAGGCAGGCATGCCGTGTGACAACAAAGAAATCTAATCTAATCTAATCTGTTCATGTGGTTCACCTGCTGTAGGTTAACTGGCTGCTGTAATTTGCCCCTGAGTGGAGTAAAGTGACAAAGTAATTGAAGGGGGGGTGGGGGTTTGCTGGGCAGGTGAGAGAGAGATGTAGGTGTACAGGGCAGTTAGGAGACTGATACGATAGCTCCCCTTGGAGGTAGCATGAATCTGATAGCTGAATGGCCTCCTACTGTGACTAAGCAAGTCAGACGGGGTGCTAGTCTCAAGGGGAGGAGATGTAGCTATTCCCGTTCCCCTTTCGTTCGCTACTGTTGCAGTGGAGGAAATAAGATGACATATTTACCGCTTTTTCGAGATTTTGTGGATGGGTTAATTGTAAAGGTTTCTGCAGCACGCCCTCACTGTAACGATACTTCAGTGTTCCTCGTTCTACAAACTGAACCCGTGGCAGACTAATGACAGCCATTTTTATATCAACCAGCACAAGGTTTTGTCTGCAAATCAAATGGTTCATAGGTTAAATTGGTAAATTTGGTAAATTGGTTTATTATTGTCACATGTACCAAGGTACAGTGAAAACTTTCATTCTTTGCATGTCACTCAACTTTGCATGTCATTCCTACACGGCACGGTAGCATAGCGGTTAGCGTAACGCTATTACAGTGCAAGTGACCTGGGTTCAATTCCCGCTGCTGTAAGGAGTTTGTACGTTCTCCCTGTGTCTGCGTGGGTTTCCTCCGGGTGCTCCGGTTTCCTCCCACATTCCAAAGACGTACGGGTTAGGAGCTGTGGGCGTGCTATGTTGGCACCGGAAGAGTGGCGACACTTGCGGGCTGCCCCCAGCACGTTCTTAGCAACGCAAAAAGACGTATTTCACTGTGTGTTTCGAAGCGCATGTGACTAATAAATAAATATCTTAAAATATCAGATCATTTCATCACATCAGTACATTGAGGTAGTACAAGGGAAAACAATAACAGAATGCAGAATAAGGTGTTACAGTTACAGAGAAAGTGCAGTGCAGGCAGACAATAGGGTGCAAGATCTTAGTGAGGTAGATTGTGAGGTCAAAAGTCCATCTTATCGTTCTAGGGAATTGTTTAATACTCTTATAACAGATGAATAGAAGCTGTCCTTGAGCCTGGTAGTAAGTGCTTTCACACCTTTATATCTTCTGCCTGATGCGAGGGGGGAGAAGAGAGAATGTCCAAGGTGGGTGGGGTCTTTGATTATTTTGGCTGCTTTACCGAGGCAGCGAGAAGTGTAGACAGTGTTCATGGAGGGGAGGCTGGTTTCTGTGATGTGCTGAGCTGTGTCCACAACTCTCTGCAGTTTCTTGCAGTCACGGGTAGAGCAGTTACTGTACCAAGCTGTGATGCATCCAGATGGGATACTTTCTCTGGTGCATCGATAAAATTTGGTGAGGATCAAGGGGGACATACTGAATTTCTTTAGCCTCCTGAGGAAGTAGAGGTCCTGATGAGCTTTCTTGGCCATGGCGTCTATCTTTGGGCTTTAAACTTTAGGCGATGGAGTGGTGGAGAAATTTAAATGGAATTATGCAGGAAAAATATCAGTACTGGGTTATTCAAAATGGGGGAAACATATACAGTATCTGCCATTCTGAGCTTCATTTTTTCATTTCTTGGCCTCACCAGCAGAGCCGGCACTTAATGCTTCATTGCCCTTCAGGAAAGTAGTGACAACTCTGTGGCTTGCTGGGTTTTAAGGTCTGTTTTCCCTGGAGTGGAGGAGGCTGAGAGGTGACACAATAGGGGTATATAAAATTACAGGAGGCATCGGTAGGGTAGAAAGTCAGAGTCTGTTTCCCATGGTTGGGGTGTCTAAAACTAGAGGGCACAGGTTTAAGGTGAGAGGGAGAAGGTTTAAAGGGGATCTGAGGGGTAGATTTTTCACACACAGAGTAGTCGGTGTTTGGATTGAGCTGCCAGAGGAGGTGGTGGAGGCAGGAACAGTGACAACATTTAAGAGGCATCTGGACAGACGTTTGAATGAGCAGGACACAGAGGGATGTGGAATTAATGCAGGCAAGTGGGATTGGGATAGAAAGGCATGACGGTCAGCATAGACATGGTGGGCCGAAGGGCCTGTTTCTATGCGGTATAACTCCATGACTCAATACTCTAACCACACAGTGTGGGCCGGAGTCACGTATACACCAGACCAGGTAGGGATGGCAGATTTCTTCCCCTGACTCCCCAGGTTCAAGAACAGCTACTTCCCTTCAACCATTCGGTTCTTGAACCAACCGACACAACCCTAATCACGACAGTTTAGCAACATAAACCAATATGACCACTTTGATCATTTTGCACTAAAATGGATTTTTGTTCTAATTGTGTTCTTTCTCGTAAAAGTTGTTTTTAATTTATGTTTTTCTTGTGAATGCTGCGTATCTAATGCTCTGTGCCTGTGATGCTGCTGCAAGTAAGTTTTTCATTGCACCTGTGCACACATGGACTTGTGCAGATGACAATAAACTCGACTTTGACTTTGATGATGAACCAGGTGAAGTTTCTTTTTATAGCCATCGGCTAGATTTTGTCATCACTCAGACTAATTGCTTGTTGCAAATCGAAATTATTTCATCTGCTGTGGTCGGATTTGAACCTGGGTCTCTGGATTGTCAGTCCGGACCTCTGGATTACTAGCCCAGTATCTTAACCCCTGTACCACCAGAAAGGGGAAGAGAATTAAGGTGATGTGAGAGAGAAAGTAAAAATTCAAGCAGTGGGTGGTTAGAATGCAGACCTCACTGCCTGCAGGTATGGTGTAGGCAGGTTGGCATTGCTAATTGATTCATTATTGTCACAGAAATACAGTGAAAAGATTTCGCTTGTGTGCCATCCAGACAGATCATTCCATATATAAGTACATGGAGGTACTCAGAAGCAAACAGAATGCAGAATATAGTGCTGCAGTTACAAAGACTGTGCGGTGCAGGTAAACACAAAGTGCAATGTTTCCCTGTGGCCTTCCTGGGGGAACTGAATAAATATATGAAGTCACATTTGCAAGGCTACAGAGAAAAAGAGAGGATGTGGCAGTAGGAGGGCTGCTCTAGTACGCAATAAGCAGAATGGCCTTCTTTGCTGTGACCACTCTCCACTTGTACTGGTCAGATATAAAGCCCGAATTAAAGGAAGCATAATTAGCAATAAAATTAAAATGTTATGAAGTAATGATAATTAATGACCCGCATTTTGTGGGCTTTGTCTGCAGTTCTTCATGGATTTCCTGTCCTTTGGTCTCACAAACATTGGCAAGTTTGGGATTTTCACCCAACACTGAAACCCCAAACTTTCTACTTGATCTCCGCAAGCAATTCCTCCCTGGAACTCCCCATCGTTTATGCTGGTGCATTGGCTCTCAAGTCCTGTACCAGCTTAGAGACGGCTCCTTTTCAATGGAGATCTTAGCCGAATAATCTAAATGACTTGTTTTTAACTAAAAAGTGTACCCCGCATTACAGCAGTTCAG
The DNA here is from genome assembly GCF_009764475.1 of Pristis pectinata. Taxonomy (NCBI): domain Eukaryota; kingdom Metazoa; phylum Chordata; class Chondrichthyes; order Rhinopristiformes; family Pristidae; genus Pristis; species Pristis pectinata. Next base: position 3,295,715 of record NC_067407.1, on the reverse strand, counting down.
GTTACAGAAGTTTGTCCTTGAGGAATTCACAAATCACCACCCAAATAAATGGAGATGTGGAATAAAAATTCACTCTCATGGAATGAACCTGAGAACAAATTACTAAATAAACAAAAAATGCAAAAGAAACAACAAATTTTGTCAAATTTTTGTCAAAGGCTCATGTTACAGAAAATCGCGATACAGATAGTTTCCTAGGAACACAGCCCTTACATAATGCAGGGGTGTACTGTATTTGTGATCACTGTTACTTAGCAGTCCTTGAAATTATTTGAGGTGAAACCCTAATCTATATATTTTTTGAATAACCTTGATTTCTTTTAATTGTTTGCTTAATTTTTAACAGATTTTACTGCTGGGGATATTCAGAAATGAGAAAGCTGTACAGATTTGACAGACTACAAAACTGGGAGCGGGGTTTTGCTGTCAGTCAAAGCTTTTAGGAAGAGCTTTCTGGGGAGAATGTTCTAGCTCAGTTATGTCACGAGGTCCTGGGGACTCTCAGGTCTGTGTGTGATGGTCTAGTGGTGATGGGTTCCACTCATTGGAACTGGGGTGAGTGGTTCAATATCCAGTGCCTACCTTGCCTCAGTTATAGCCGTCCCATCCAGTTCGTGGAAAGGTGTAAACAGATGCACCTCACGGACTCGGGCTTCCTGAAGGATGGCTCCAGAAGCTGTCGGTTTCAGGATCTGGGTGAAAGTTGCGGATGCACGGACGTTCCTGCCTCTCTGCAGGGTGGGATAAGAGTATGGTGGTTACCATTCCGTGCACACCCACTGACAGGGCCAGGCAACAAGGCCAGGTCTCCAACAGGCCCATCCAATCCCAGAGATGCATTCCCATTGAGGAAATGGAGACACAAGAGACAGCAGATGCTGGAAATCTGATGAAGTGTCTCGACCCGAGACCTCGACCGTCCATTTCCCTCCGTGGATGCTGCCTGACCTGCCGAGTTCCTCCAGCATTTTGTGTGTTGCTCGTTGAGGAAATGGACCAGAATGTAGAATATTGGTGCCCCCAAGTGACAGGGCTATTGCAAAGCAGTGGGAGTCTGACCACCTACCTATGGCATTCATGGGCACTAACATTACCTGATCTCTCATCAACATCCTGGGGGTCACCACTGACCAGAAGCTCGGTTGGTGAACCCGTGACTGTAAGAGCATATCAGAGGCTGGGTATCCTCCAGTGAGTGACCCACCTCCTGACATCCTACCCAACCTTCCCACCATCTATAGGCCTAAAGTCAGCAGTGAGATGGAACACTCTCCACTTGCCTGGAGAAGCACAGCTCCCAAAACACTAAAGTAGTTTGATGCCATCCAGAACAAAGCAATTCCCTTGAGCAATTCCATCCATCACCCTTAATGTTCCTTGAGGGAAGGCTCACGTTGTCTGTACCATCCACTACTGCTGCAGTTACTCACCCAGGCTACTCCACCGTCAACTCCCAAACCTGCAACATCTATCGTCAAGATGGAGGAGGTGCATGGGAACACCGTCATCTACAAATTCTCTTTGAAGTCCCACACCATCCTGACATGGAATTATCATTGCTGGGTCTAAATCCTGGAACTCCCTCCCCAATAGTACTGTGGGAGACACAAGATGCTGGGATCTGCAGCAACAAACAATCTGCTGGAGGACCTCAGGGTTTCGAGCTGAAATGTCACCAGTTCCTTTCCTCCCCCAGATGCTGCTCGACCCACTGAGTTCCTCCAGCAGATTGCTTGTGGCACCTTCACCAGAAGGACTACGGAGGTTCAAGAAGGCAGCTCACCTCCACCTTCTCAAGGGGCAGTGAGGGATGGATGAGTTCTGTATTTTCTTCGTCCAACCCGGTTTTGCACTGACCCTGCACTAATTTTGTATTCTGTACATACTGTTTTTGGCATTATTTGTACTTGCACAATTTTTTTGTCTGCGTTTATTGTACGTCCTCTGTTCTATCTATGTCCTCTGTTGTGAGAGTCTGGGGGAAACGACATTTCATTCCTCCGTGTGCTTTTATAGCATCTGGGTGAATGACAATTAAGTAACTTGAACTTGAACTTAAATGCTGTCTTTGCCTGTGAGTTCCAAATCCCCAAAACATGTGGGAAAAAAAAAAGGTTTTTCTGAGAGAATTTTTGCTCATTTCCATCAACAATATTTGCACTAACTGGGCAAAGACATAGGCGTGTAACTCCCGAGTCAAATCAGGTGTGAGGTTTGTACAACTTTTTTGGCTGGGTTATGAATCACTTTCCCTGCCCACAAACTGGGTCCCAGCCCCAGGTGTGTGAGTGTGGAGACTCCCTCCTCATCTCCCCACCACTGCGCTAACACCTCCTCAAACTGCGCTCAGTTCCCCAGGTAAGCGGGGTACCCTTGGGCAGTGTGGAAGGTTCCTCAAACCAATATGTTTCATTGGCTAAGGAACTGTTCGATATAAAATCAATTAAAATGATTAAAGTCAGTGATTCTAAATGGGGTCACTCACAAACTGAGGACAGGCTCCCTGATTCAAAAGACCCTTTTTTAGCTGAATTAATGAAACAGTATCCATTAACACTGAAGGGGAACATCTAATGAAAAATAAGATTCTGTTTTACTTGCTGCTGGGATTATATTTAGGATGTTACATTTGTACTTACAAAAAAAGTCGATTTTAGCAAAATGGGAAGCTTCCAGCGTATTTGGGGACAATTTAATGAATGGGGACTTTTGCATGCTTTTAGATAACATTTGCGGTTAGCAAAAGTAGCAGAAGCTTCATTCGATAAGGATTACCTCTTGAAAAGCAGGGCAGCAGCTTGCATAGGCCGCACCGGTGAACAGCATAACCTTCTCCTGACATTTGTTCAGGTCTTTTGATTTAGTGATGGTGATCCGGTTGGCTTTCTTGTTTTCCTGAATGATGTAATTTGTGAGACAAACTCCTTCAATTCCAGCCTGCAGGCACACACAGAAAGCAAATGGAGTTTATGACATCGGGTGCAAACAGGATTTGAATATCTCGGGTTATATTTTTGGGTCAATTGAATGTGTTCTCAGGCCATTGAGTGTAAAAGTCAGCAATTCACGTTGCAGCTGTATAAAACTTTGGTTAGGCCACACTTGGAGGATTGTGTGCAGTTTTGGTCACCCCCATTACAGGAAGGATGTGGAGGCTTTGAGAGGGTGCAGAAGAGGTTCACCAGGATGCTGCCTGGATTAGAGGGTATGAGCTATAAGGAGAGGTTGGACAAACTTGGGTTGTTTTCTCTGGAGCATCGGAGGCTGAGGGGAGACCTGATAGAAGTTTATACAATTATGAGAGGCAGAGATAGTGTATACAATCAGAGACTTACCCCAAGGTAGAAATGTCAAATATCAGAGGGCATAGATTTAAGGTAAGGGGGTGGGGGGGGTGCAAATTTAAAGGAGATTTACGAGGGAGTTAGTTTTTGTTTTTACACAGAGAGTGGTAGGTGCCTGGAACGGCTGCCAGGGGAGATTGTGGAAGCAGATACAATAGCAACGTTTAAGAAGCATTTAGACAACAGATGAACAAGCAGAGAATGGAGGGATATGGACCGTGTGCAGACAGATGGGATTCATTTGGATAGGCACCATGGCTGGCACAGACATTGTGGGCTGAAGGGCCTGATCCTGTTTTGATGTCCTATGTTCTGAGAAGCAGGTAGATAGACTTCTAGACAGTAAAGACACCAAGGCAGGGAAATGAATTGGAGATAGATGATCAGCCATATTCATATTGAATGGTAGATCAAAGGGCTGAATGGCCTCATGGTGCTTCTATTTTCCTTGTTTAACCTTATAGTTACAGTCCCTTGTCCCTGGACCCACTCTCATCGATGTCCTCTGCACTCTTTTACATCCTTGCTGAAAGTGGGCTGACCAAGTCTGGACTGAACATTCATTGCAGCGAGATGCACGGTGGACATTATAAAGTCCGTCGTAAACACTGAGGTTCTTTAAGGGCAAAATAATTTTAAAAAATCAACACTTTTCAACAGGTCTGATGTTACTTTTGGTTATTATTAGTTAAACCAAACATGATCAAACATAATAAACATAATCAAAGACCCCACCCACCCCCAACATTCTCTCTTCACCCCTCTCCCTTCGGGCAGAAGATACAAAAGCCTGGAAGCACGTACCACCAGGCTCAAGGACAGCTTCTATCCCACTGTTATCAGACTCTTGAACGGACCTCTTGTATGCGAGAGGATGAACTGTTGATCTCCCAATCTACCCTGGTAGGACCTTGCACTTTATTGTCTGCCTGCACTGCACTCTCTCTGTAACTGTAACACTTTATTCTGCATTCTGTTATTGCTTTTCCTTTTGTACTACCTCAGTGTAATTATGTAAGGAATGATCTACATGGATGGCATGCAAACAAAAGCTTTTCACTGTACCTTGGTACATGTGACTAAGATAAGATAAGATTTCTTTATTAGTCACATGTACATCAAAACACACAATGAAATGCATCTTTTGTGTAGAATGTTCTGGGGGCAGCCCACAAGTGTCGCCACGCTTCCGGCGCCAACATAGCACGCCCACAACTTCCTAACCCATACGTCTTTGGAATGTGGGAGGAAACCTGAGCACCCGGAGGAGACCCATGCAGACACGGGGAGAACGTACAAACTCCGTACAGCCAGTGGCTGGAATTAAACCCGGGTCACTGGCGCTGTAATAGCGTTACGCCAACTGCTATACTATCGTGCCACCCCTAATTTCTGTAGATGTACGGTGGAGAGCATTATGACTGGTTGCACCACCGCCTGGTATGGCAGCTCCATTGCACAGGAGAACAAGAGACTGCAGAGGGTTGTAGACTCAGCCAGCTCCATCACAGGCACAACCCTCCCCACCATCGAGGACATCTTCAAGAGGTGCTGCCTCAAGAAGGCGGCATCCATCACTGAGGACCCTCACCACCCGGGACATGTCCTTTTCTCATTACTACCATCAGGGATGAAGTACAGGAGCCTGAAGACCCACACTCAACATTTCAGGAACAGCTTCTTCCCCTCCACCATCAGATTTCTGAACGGTCCATGAACCCATGAACACTACCTCGTTATTCCCTTCTTTGCACTATTTATTTTGTAATTTATAGTAAATTTTATGTCTTTGCACTGTACTGCTGCCGCAAAACAACAAACTTCATGTCAAATAAGTCAGTGATAATAAATCTGATTCTGAACCAGTTAGCAATGTCAAGCCCCACCCCTGTAGTAATTCCAGGACACAGAAGGAGAGGGAAAAGTTACCTCCTGCAACTCATAGAAGTTCTGTGACTTCTTGATGGTGATCTGGAAGATGTTGAGGATCCCTCTGTGGATGTTCAGGATGTCTTCAGGAAGGTTGGCCGGGGCGAAGATGTTACCGACCTGCCCATTGCTGTACTCGAACTTCACAGGCTTGGTCAGCTCAGCAGCGAGTCTCTGTGTCAGTTTGTGTGCGGAGGTGAAGGGGTCAGAGGGCCAAATGCCATTGTATTCCAGAATCTGAAAATCTGTGACCTGGGGGGTTGGGGGGGGGGGGGGGAAGCAATTAACAAACCACAGGTAGGAGGAAAGAAAGGGTGTAACAGAGGTTCGGTAGCACAGTGGTCAAGTTGTTGGATTCATAACCTGAGGCCTGAATTAATAAACCCGGAACCAGGAATTCCAGTCCCAACATGGCAGCTGCATCATGTGAATTTGGTAAATAAAGTCAGCATCGGTAATGGTAACCGGTAACCCCACACCCAGTAATGATAACCAGCACCACCCACCCCATGTTATGGTAACCAGTAACCCCACTCCCAGTAATGATAACCAGCACCACCCACCCCAAGTTATGGTAACTAGTGCCACCCACACCCAGTAATGATAACCAGTACCACCCACCCCATGTTATGGTAACCAGTAACCCCACACCCAGTAATGATAACCGGTACCACCCACCCCATGTTATGGTAACCAGTAACCCCACACCCAGTAATGATAACCAGCACCACCCACCCCATGTTATGGTAACCAGTAACCCCACACCCAGTAATGATAACCAGCACCACCCACCCCAAGTTAACTAGTACCACCCACACCCAGTAATGATAACCAGTACCACCCACCCTATGGTATGGTAACCAATAACCCCACACCCAGTAATGACAACCAGTATCACCCACCTCATGTTATGGTAACTAGTACCACCCATACCAAGTAATGATAACCAGCACCACCCACCCCAAACTCTTCCTCAACTCCTTTCTAACCCTCAGACTCCTGACCCGAAACCCATTCCCTGTGGTCATCGACACTCTCTGTGCCTCTCATAATTTTGAACACCTCAATCAGGTGCCCCCCCCCACCTCAGTTTCCTTCATTCTAAGGAAAAAGAAACCCAACCTGTCCAGTTTACCTTAAGGAGGTAGGTGGCACGGCCCTGTGGTATAATGGACAGTCCACAGTTTATTTTCACACCAGCTCTGCTCAGACCACTTTCTGGAAGTCCAGACAGAATAACCCCCTCATACTTGTAAACCTGCATCAGGCCTTCAGAGAAGCTGGGTTCTGCAGGCAAGATAAGACCGCAGTTAGACACTAGCAGCAAAACCTATTGATCTGTTCAAAAATTCCCCCGTAGCTCAGAAAAAGAGGCACTTACCATATTTCAGCTTCTGACTGCCTGAAAGAGAAAACAAAAACGAACATAATTTGACAAGGAACGTTCAAAGTCTCTCGTTTGAAAGAAGCAAATAATTTTTGTAATGGAGACCAATATTATTAACTCACCTACAAGGGACACAATCAACACGAAAATGATGGTCCTCATGTTGGCCACTGTGTGCGACCCAGTAAACCCAAGCACTGATATATGAAAGCTAGTTCAGCACCTTATGGCTACGTGGTTCTTCTTGGTTGGCTTCTTAGTGATTTCAAAGTCAAGTTCTCTTTGCAATAGAATAATGTAGTTTAAACGATCACCAACAATGCTGATTAAGTTGCACAGGTCATAATGACCTGGACAGAGTTAAAGCAAAGATTGCCCTTATAATTTGGCTCACATTTTGTTTAACCAGCTTTGATCGAGATAAGCAGATCAGAAATATGCGAGCAAAGGTTTGCGAAGGCTAAGTTATGTCCAGTTATGTCAAGGAGGTCACTAGCATGGTGGCTTTGGAGTGCGTTATCCAAATGGATTTCACTAAACTTTTCGTGAGGTCTCGCACAAGAGGTTATTAGAAGATAGTCTAGTTAGAATCATAGAGCAATACAGCATGGATACAGGCCCTTCGGCCCAACCAGTCCATGCCAACCACGGTGCCCATCTAGCTAGTCCCAATTTCCTGAGTTCGGCCAATCTCTCTCTAAGCCCCGCCCCTCCATGTACCTATCCAAGTGCCTCTTAAATTATACTGTTGTACCTGCCTCAACCACTGGCAGATCATTCCATACACTCACTACCCTCTACGTGAAGAAGTTATCCCTCAGGTCCCTGTTAATTCTTTCCCCACTCACCCTAAACCTATGCCTCCTAGTTTCGGACTCCCCTACCCTGGGGAAAAGACTGTTACCGTCTACCTTATCTATGCCTCTCGTAATTTTAAACACTTCTGTAAGGTCGCCCCTCATTCTCCTATGTTCCAAGGAATAAAGCCTGGCTACCTGAACACAACAAGAATTATCAATATTTACTGTTTCACCAGATCGATAGCATATTTGAAAGTATCCTGTCTGTGTGATGGCTGGGTTGGGTCAGGAAGGTAGTGAACAAGATGGCTTTACGTAACAATGGTCACCATTACTGGTGACTGCTCTCTATTCCAGATTTATTAAAAGCCCCAGCTGCAACGGTGGGCTTCAGAAAACAAAAAAACTGCAGACACTGAAAACCTGAAATAAAAACAGAAACTGCTGGAAACACTCAGCAGGTCGGACAGCATCTGGAGAGAGAGAAACAGAGTCGACAGATCCCTTCATCAGACCCTTTATGAGTTCCAATCAAGGATAATTGATCTGAAACATTAGTTATTTCTCCACAGGCGCTGACTGACCTGGTGAGTATCCTCATAATTTTGTGTTTCTATTTCCTGTTCATTATTTGTTACTCCAGATGTGCAAGTTGCTGCTTCTTTAATCCAGCTGCCAAGGTGAGCAGGCATCTGATTGGTTCAGCTAAAAAGTACAAATAAGCTGTCTTCAGCAAAAAAAAAAGTATGGAACACAGAATGAAAACAGGAAAGGCTGGAAAATCTCAGCAGGTCGGGCAATATCTGTGGAGAGAGAGAGACAGTTAACGTTTCAGTTTGAAGACCCTTCATCAGAAAGGAGAAAGAGAAAAAAGGTTGGTCTAAGTAACAGAGACGGAGGGGGAAGATAATGGATGGAATAAAGAGAAAGTCAGTAATCGGGTGAAGTGATGGACAGCCACTGAATGGACAGGTAAAGTGTTGCTCGTGTGGTAAAGTCTAGGTGACGTTATGTAGTCTGGCCCAATGGGGTGTGTGGAGTAGGCCAGACTGTACAAATGAAAAGAAAGTGGGGAGATGAATAGCTCATACAGCTAGCCAGTCCCGATATAAATAGAAAAAAACAAGTCCCCTAGAATCAGAATCATATTTATTATCATTGAGATATGACATGAAATCTGTTTTGCGGCAGTAGTACAGTGCAAAGACAAAAATCTATAAATTACAAATAGTGTGAAAAGAAAGGAATAATGAGGTAGTGTTCATGAACCGTTCAGAAATCTGGCAGCGGAGGGGAAGAAACTGTTCCCGAATCATTGAGTGTGGGTCTTCATGCTCCTGTACCTCATCCCCGATGGTGGTAACGAGAAGAGGGCATGTCCTGGGTGTTGAGGGTCCCTCATGATGGATAGCACCTTCTTGAGGCACCGCCTCTTGAAGATAGATATCTTTATTAGTCACATGGACATCGAAACACACAATGAAATGCATCTTTTGCATAGAGTGTTCTGGGGGCAGCCCGCAAGTGTTGCCACGCTTCCGGTGCCAACATAGCATGCCCACAACTTCCTAACCCGTACGTCTTTGGAATGTGGGAGGAAACTGGAGCACCCGGAGGAAACCCATGCAGACACGGGGAGAACGTGCAAACTCCTTACAGACAGACGGGAATTAAACCCGGGTCGCTGGTGCTGTAATAGCGTTATGCTAACCGCTACACTACCGTGGCTGCCTTGATGTGGGGAGAGTTGTGCCCATGATGGAGCTGGCTGAGTCTACAACCCTCTGCAGCCTCTTGCGATCCTGTGCATTGGAGCCTCTATACCAGGTGGTGATGCAACCAGTGAGAATGCTCTCCACCGTACATCCATGGAAATTTGTAAGTCTTCCCACTGCTGTCTGTCAGGAGTTTGTACATTCTCTCCGTGTCTGCGTGGGTTTCCTCCGGGTGCTCTGGTTTCCTCTCACATTCCAAAGACGTACAGGTTAGGAAGTTGTGGGCACGCTATGTTGGCGCCAGAAGCATGGCGACACTTGCGGGCTGCCCCCAGCACATTCTCAGTAACGCAAAAAGACGCATTTCACTGTGTGTTTCGATGTACACGTGACTAATAAATATCATTTTTGATGACATACCAAATTTTCTCAAACTCCTGATGAAGTAGAGCTGCTGATGTGCCTTCTTTCTGATTGCGTCGATGTGTTGGGCCCAGGATATATTTTTGATATCGAGTCCTCTAGGCTGCCAAGTACCCAGAGAGATGAGATGTTGTTCTACAAACTTGTGTTCAGCCTCATTGTGACAGTACAGGAGGCCACTGACCAATAGATCAGAGCAGGAGTGGGATGGTGAATTTAAGTGGCAGGGAACAGGAAGCTCAGGGTCACTCCTGCAGACAGAGCACAGGTGCTCTACCAGTCACCCAGTCTGTGTTTGGTTTCTCCAATGTCGAGGAGACCACATTGGGAACACCATTTGCAGTACACTAGGTTGGAAGTGCAAGTGAATCACTGCTTCACCTAGTAGTACTGCTTGGGTCCCTGGATGGTGGGAAGAGGGGAAAGTTGCATCTCCTACAGTTGCAAATGGGAAGGTACCACAAGACTGGGGGTAATAGATTGGGACAGAAGAACAGACCAGAACATGCTCTCCACAGTGCCACAGTGTAGGAATACTCTCCCTTCAGACGAGATGTCCACCCGAGTGCCTGTCTGTCTGGCCAGGTGGATGCATTTAATGGGGTCATATAGCTGGGCAGCAGGTCCTTTGGGCCACTGAATCCATGTCAACCATCAAGAACCCATTTACACTAAAGCCATTTTCCCTCCACATTCCCATATTTTTTTGTTCTAATTATGTTCTTTCTTGTATAATTTATGATTTTCTTGTGAATGGTGTGTCGCTAACACTCTGTGCCTGTGATGCTGCTGCAAGTAAGTTTTTCATTGCACCCGTGCACACATAGATTTGTGCAGGTGACAATAAACTTGACTTTGAACTCCCCCCAGATTCTACCCCTCACCCACACACTAGGGGCAATTTACAGCAGCCAATTAACCCACCAATGCGCACGTCTTTGGGATGTGGGAGGAAACCGGAGCACCCGGGGGAAACCCATGTGGTCCACACAGCACTGGAGGTCAGGATCAAACCCGGGTCTCTGGAGCTGTGAGGCAGCGGCTCTACCCGCTGTGCCACTGTGGCTTTCCAGTGATCCTGGACAACTATCTGAAGAGCAGAGGAGTCCTCACTGCTGTCCTCAGTGATACTTAAGTTTCAAGCATCATGATTTGTTCAGCTCAAAGGCGCACGTTTCCCCACATTACAGCTGTGACTTCACTGACAACAACAAAAAACCCACTTTTGGACTTTGATGTCATAAAGAGCTGCAATAGAAATGCAATTTCTTCCTTTTTCAGTACTCAAAAGCAGCCAGGGCTGCAGGCAAGTCCTTACCACAGGATCCTCACACCCTCTCCTGCTATAGAATAGTGCAACTTTTAAATGGGAATAAAATCAATGCCTGCAAACCAGTTAATGAAATGAGGCACAAGTTGTTGGAACAAGTAAATCCATCAGATATCTGTGGAAGTAACAACTGGGTGGCTTCTTTTCACTCTGCCCATTCCTGAACGTTACCAACACTGTGGATATCCAGTTACAAGGGCCCCGTCTCTCAGACGTGGGTTTTTCTCATGGAAATATATAAAAGACTGGTATTTACATGATGTCTTTCACTTTCTATCTCGGGTGATGTAAAATTGCCTTACAGCTGATGAAATACTTTTTAAAGTCATTGTGTAATAATGTAAGAAACATGAGAGCTAATTTGCCCATTGATAGGTCCACAGAACATGGAATGTATGCCACAGGAACAGGCCCTTTGGCCCACGATGTTGTGCCGACCAATTTAACCTGCAGATCTACCTACACGTAGAGTCATACAGCACAGAAACAGGCCCTTTGGCCCAACTCGTCCATGCCGACTGTGTTGCCCAGCAAGCTAGTCCCATCTGCCTGTGTTTGGCCCATAGCCCTCTAAACCTCTCCTATCCATGTACTGATCTAGATGGCTTTTAAATGTTGCTGATGTGCCCACCTCAACCACTATTTCTGGCAGCTCGTTCCAAATATGCACCACCCTTTGCGTGAAGAAGCTGCCCCTGATGTCCCTTTTAAATCTCTCACCTCTGATCTTAAACCTCTGCCCTCTTGTTTTTAGCACCCCCTCCCTGGGCAAAAGACTGTGCTTTCACCCTGTCTGTGCCCCTCATGATCTTATACACCTCTATCAGGTCACCTCTCAATCTCCTACATTCCAGGGAATAAAGTCTCAATCTACGCAACCTCTCCTTGTAATTCAGGCCCCCAAGTCCAGGCAACATCCTGGTAAATCTTTTCTGCATGCTTTCTAGTTTAATAACATCTTTCCTATAACAGGGCAACCAAACCTGTACACAGTGCTCCAAGTGCAGCCTCAGTAATGTCTATCACCAGTCATGGTCTATCTTCCTCCATTCCCTACCTGTTCATGTGTCTGTCGAAACGCCTCAAGCTCTATTGCCCCACAACAAAATATGTGTCCAGCTAATCTGTATTACCTGTTATTCAGAGAACAATTATTTCTTCCACCTGTGGTTTTAATACCTCTTCAACCACTGGGGAGGTGGGGCAGAGTGTGTGCTCACATTGACTCTGATCTGGCACTCTCCGGGCAGTGGCTTGGACTTCCGGATTCCAAGTTACATATGTCACAAACGCACGTTGCAAAATGCAGATAAAGTAACCCAAAATGAATTAAAAGCAAATAGAGACATCGCGAGACAAGAATCAATATGTTTTATAGCACAGGTGCTGATAACCCTGAGTTCGGCAGTCAACATGTGGCTTGAGTTAACCTGCACTATTGTTTATAAACCATCCTTAACTAACTGAAGTGTGGAAGTCAGTGATACACAGATAACAGATTGCAAGCCTGTAAAACAAAAAAATGACATGCTGATTTGATTGCCACTTGATGAGCTAGATTGAGAGATCAAGAGTTCATTTTTTTTTCGTACAAGAGGAGTGTTCAAGAATCTGATAACAATGGGATAGAAGCTGTCCTTGAGCCTGGTGGTACGTGTTCTCTTGTATCTTCTGTGCCATGGGAGGGGGGAGAAGAGAAAATGACCAGCGTGAGGGGTCTTTGATTCTGTTGGTTGCTTTCCTGAGGCAGCGGGAAGTGTAGACTGAGTCCACGGAGGGGAGGTTGGTTTGTGTGATGGACTGGGCTGTGTCCACAACTCTCTGCAATTACTTGCAGTTTTAGGCAGAGCAGTTGCCATACCAACTTGTGATGCATCTGGATAGGATGTTTTCTATGGTGCATCTATAAAAATTGGTGGGGATCATTGGGGATACACCAAATTTCCTTAGCCTTCTGAGGAAGTAGAGGCGTTAGTGTGCTTTCTTGGCCGTGGTGTCTTCAGGATAAAGACCAGGACAAGCTGTGTGTGATATTTACACCAAGGAACTTGAATCTCTCAACTATCTCCACCTCAGCACTATTGATATGTGCAGGGCATGTACTCCTCCTTGCTTCCTGAATTCAATGACCAGCTCTCTTGTTTTGTTGATATTGAGGGAAAGGTTGTTGTTTTAGCACCATCCTTGTGGCTGCCTATCCTTACTGATTATGGTTTGCTGGTCAAAATGTCAAGGATCCAGTTGCAAAGGGAGGTGTTGAGTCCCAAGTCTAGGAGATTGGAGACGAGTTTGTTTGGAATTACGGTATTGAAAGCAGAGGTTATAGTCAATGAGCAGGAATCTGACATAGGTGTTGTTGTCCAGATTTTCCAGAAATGAATGTAGGGCTAGGGAGTGCTGAGCTATAATGATATCCAACAAGAATCAGATTAGCACTGACATATGTTGTGAAATTTGTACTGCACTGCTGCTGCAAAACAACAAGACAAAGACAAAAATAAATAAATAGTACAGAAGAGGAATAATGAGGTAGTTCATGGACCATTCAGAAATCTGAAGGCAGAGGGGAAGAAGCTGTTCCTGAAACATCAAGTGTGGGTCTTCAGGCTTCTGTACTGCCGCCTGGATGGTAGTAATGTGAAGAGGGCATGCCCTGGGTGGTGAGGGCCCTTAGTGATTAATGCTGCCTTCTTGAGGCACTGCCTTTGAAGATGTCCTTGATGGGTGTGGGGGGGTGGGGGGTAGGGAGGAGAAGAGAAATAACAAAGAAAAGAGTTGTGCCTGTGATGCAACCAGTCAGAATGCTCTGCACTGTACATCTGTAGAAATTTGCAAGCGTCTTTGGTGACATCTTCTCAAACTCCTAATGAAGTAGAGCCACTGGCGTGCCTTCTTCATGATTGCACCATGTGTTAGGCCCAAGATAGATCCACTGAATTGTTGATGCCCAGGAACTTGAAGCTGCTCACCCTTTCCGTCGCTGACCTCTCAATGAAGACTGCTGTGTTCTCCCAACTTTCTCTTCCAGAAGTCCACAATCAATTTCTTGGTTTTGCTGACATTGAGTGCGAGGTTGTTGTTGCAACATGACTCAACCAGCCGATCCATCTCACTCCTGTACACCTCCTCATTGCCATCTGAGATTCTGCCGACAGCGGTATAGTCAGCGAATTTATAGATGGGGTTTGAGCTGTGCCGAGCCAGTCATGAGTGTCGAAAGAGTAGGGCAGTGGGCTAAGCACACATCCTTGAGGTGCGCCTGTGTTGATTGTCAGTGAAGAGGAGATATTACTACTGATGTGCACTGACTGTAGTCTCCCGATAAGGAAGTCCAGATATCTCCCCGTCATTCAATGGCATCACTGAATCCGCCACTGTCAATATCCTGAGTGTTCACATTGAACTAGAGTAAAAGAGCAGTTCGGAGACCAGGAATCCTGTGACAACTCATCTCCCAACTCCCCAAAGCCTCTCCACCATCTACAAGGCTCAAGTCAGGAGTGTGATGGAACACCCTCCACTTGGACGAGCGCAGCTTCGACAACACTCGAGAAGCTCGACACCATCCAGGACATAGCAGCCCACTTGATTGGCACCCCATCCACAAACTGTAGTAGCAGCAGTTGGACCATCTACATGATCCCTGCTAAAGGACAGAAAACATTAGGAATAAAACAGTCACTTTCCAGCTGGCAGGCTGCTGTTAATAACAATTCATGGGAACAATACTGGTCCACTGTTAATTACAGTCAGTGCTAATGAGATGAAGGGAGAGTGTGTAACGTATTTGTTGACAAGAAGGTAATAGACGGTTTAAGTAAGGAAGGAAAGGTGGCCACAAGGTATAAGCAGGGAGTAATGAAAGCATCATCATACTGAACGGCTGGAGAAATGGAAAACTTCTTAAATGGCAAGAAACTTGGATGTTGGATACTATAGAGTTGTGGAATCCGACAGCATGGGAACAGGCCCTTCAGCCCAACTCATCCATACTAACCAAGTTGTCTACCTGAGCTAGCCCCATTTGCCTGCACTTGTTCCCTATAACTCTCTAAACGTTTCCTAGCCATATATCTGAATAAATGCCTTTTTAAAGCATTGTAATTGTACCCACCTCGACCACTTCCTCTGGCAGCTCGTTCCATATCCCCACCACCCTCTGTGTGGAAAAAAGTTGCCCCTCAGATCCCTTTTAAATCTTTTCCCTCTTACCTTAGAGATGTACCCTCTTGCTTTAGACTCCCTTACCCTGGGAAAGAGACTATGACCAATCAACCTATCCAAGCCCCTCATGATTTTATAAACCTCTATCACCCCTCAGTCTCCTACGCTCCAGGGGAAATGCTCATGACTGTGTGACCAGGTTCTGTTCCAACTCCATCTATAAATTTGCAGATGACACCACTGTAGTGGGCCAAATCTCAAATAACAATGAGTCAGAGTACAAGCAGCAGCCTAGTGACATGGTGTCGTGACAACGACCTTTCCCTCAATGTCAGGAAAACAAAAGAGCTGGTCGTTGACTTCAGGAAGGGTGGGGCGTGGTTCACACACTCCTGTTTATATCAACAGTGCTGAGGTCAAGGGCTTCAAGTTCCTAGGAGTGAACATCACCAATAGCCTGTCCTGGTCCAACCACGTAGACACCATGGCCAAGAAAGCACACTAGTGCCTTTACTTTCTCAGGAGGCTAAAGAAATTCAACGTGTCCCCATTGACCATCACCAATTTTTATTGATGTACCATAGATAGCATCCTATCTGGATGCATCATGGCTTGGCATGGCAACTGCTCTGCCCGGGACTGCAAGAAACCACAGAGAGTTGTGGACATAGCTCAGCACATCAAAAACCAGCCTCCCCTCCATGGACTCTATCTACACTTCTCATGACCTCAGTAAAGCAGCCAACATATTCAAAGACCCCACCCACCCCAGACATTCTCTCTTCTCCCTCCTCCCACCAGGCAGAAGATACAAAAGTTTGAAAGCATGTACCACCGGGCTTTTCCTGCCGTTATAAGACTACTGAACAGTCCCCTAGTACGATAAATGGACTCTTGACCTGACAATCTACCTCATTGTGGCCTTGCACCTTATTGTCTGCCTGCACTGCACTTTCACTGTGACTGTAATACTTTATTCTGCATTCTGTATTGTTTTACTCTGTACTACCTCAATGTGCTGATGTGGTGAAATGATCTGTATGGACAGCATGCAAAACAAAGTTTTTCACTGGACCTCATAACATGTGATAATAATAAACCAATTTACCAAAAAAGTCCCAGTCTCTCCTTGGAACTCAAGCTCTCCAGTCCCAGTAACAGCCTTGTAAATCTTCCCTGCACCAATTCCAGCTTTATGACATCCTAATTCCTAATACTCCTAACGTGATCTCACCACTGACTTGTACAGTCGCACCATGACGTCCCAAACAACTTGATACCGCACAGAAAGGGGCCCTTTCAGCCCACCTCATCCATACCCACATACACCAAAATATCAGGCACATTCTTCTATGCCTTAAACATCAGTCTGAATGCCTCTTAAAGGTAGCAATTGTATCTGATTCCACTACCTCCTCTGGCTGTGCCTTCCAAATATAAACCATCCTGTGTAAGAAAAAAAAACTTACTCCTCCAGTCACCTTTAAAACTCCTTCCTCTCACCTTAAACCTGTGCCCTCTTGTTTTTGATGGCCGCACCATGGGAAAAAAGGATTCTGACCATCCACCATATCCATGCCTCTCATAATCTTGTATACTTCTATCAGTGTTAGGCAACTGTATCTTTACGTAATTCTTTCATTGCAGGTTAAGATCTGAATTCTGAAGCTATCCGAAAGAGTGATGGAAGCAAATTCTAACAGCCTTCCAAAGGAAAATAAATAGGTAGCTGACTAATTTGCAGTGTTATAGGATGAAAGCACTGGTGCTGACTAAATTGGGCAACTGAAAGAGCCCCTCTAAGATTTTATGATTCTTCCCCATGATTCAAAACACACTTCACTTCTCAAAACACCTCCAAAGCAGTGGCACAAAGCAACAGTACGAAGTCTTGAATAAACTTATGTGATACACCAGCTGGGAACACATTTATTGTTATCCCATCTTTCAAGGACTAAAAATTCATGTGCTACATTTAAAGCAGAACCTAAATATATATATATCTCTATCTATCTTAAAAAAACTTCCTCATTAAATTTCTCTCAGAACACTTTACAAGGACCTGATTGAGTTGAGCAACTGCTGCCTGTAGTGATGATCTGACATGTGCAAGATTTCTTCAGGCCTCAAATACAAAAAAAAATAAAGTAATCCCAGGTGCTGTGGTGGTTCACATTACTTACATCAACAAATCAAAATCAAAACTAATTTTTTTGAAAATTAAAAAATGCATCTACATAAAATCAACAGCAAAAGAGAAATCAAAAACTATGTATTTAAAATGAGATAATTCAGACCCAACTTGTGTAAACCTAGTGCACCAATGAAAAACTAAAAACAAAAGTCAGCCAGGCTTCTTATGATCTGCAACAGTTTCCACTCAACATACAAAGTGCTGCCTGAAGTGAACTCCAGTTCAATTGCCACCACGCTGGGTATAAATGCAAGTGCATTATTCCAAGGACCCTGGATTACATTACAGAATCTGGAGTAATAGTTTCTGTCTTCCCCTCCAATCACTTGAGACTGGGTTCATTTGCAGATTGAAGGGAATTTTCATCCAAATCCCCTTCTTCCTGTGAATTGTTCCAAAACGTTAAGGACCCGTTGAAATGTACGAGATCAGGGTCTGCCTTTGGGATGCTCCTCCATTTTTCATGAGAGATTCCATTACTATTCCTGTTCATTTCAGAACTCCCCACACCTCTTTTTGGTACATGTCTTGAGCTGAAAATAAAATGACCAAAATTATCAAAAGGCACTCCGAATTAAATTTGCCTATACTTAGGCCAAATATGAACAAAATAAAAAAACACAAATACACGTTTTAATGCAGTTCTATTATTGTATTTCTGCATTACAACGACTAAACTTAAAGCATTCGCAGAGCACTTTGTTTTTCCCCGAGAAAATAAAAAGCACTATTGAATAAGTTCTCTCTCACTGCACCGTGTGTAATGTGAGAAGCACTCATCATCCCAATGCTTTGTTTTTTTGAAAAACAATTATTCAAGGGGTGTGGGCTTCACAGGCTGAGCCAGCATTTCATTGCCCATCCCTATTTGCCCTTGAGAAGGTGGTGGGGAGCTGCCTTCTTGAACCACTGCAGTCCTGGAGGTGTGGGTGCACTCACAGTGGTGTCAGGGAGGGAGTTCCAGGATTTTAACCCAGCAACGGCGAAGGAACAATGATACATCTCCAAGTCGGGGTGGTATGTGGCTTGGAGGCAACTTCCAGGTAGCGGTGTTCCCAATGCATTTGCTGCCCTTGTCCTTCTAGCTGGTAGAGGTGGTGGGTTTGGAAGGTGCCGTCTGAGGAGTCTCGGTGAGTTGCTGCAGTGCACCCATATGTTGCTAGTGGGGCTTTTCTCTGTATTCACTTTATAGGATCGTGTGGCTCTAATGGTACTGAAGGCTTAATTCACCAACAAGTGGCTGTGTACAATCTGATCAAAGCACTGGACAGGAAGGAAGATAGTAAATCCCTTTTGTATTAAGAGCCTTATCCACATTTCTTTCCTCTCTTACTGTATCCTGAAAGCAGCAACTTTTACACTTCCAGCTCTCACAGGAAGAAAACACAGGTGTAGTTAGGCAGCTGGAAGCATCTGAATAGGGCACTGATCAGAACAAAAGAATTCAAAAGTTCATTATTCTTGCAATTTAATATAATTAACTACTTTTCCCAAAACAACCAGGCTGTCCACTCCTGCCCCAAAACCCATACTACTGCTGTCGTCAGGTGTGTTAAAACACATGTCAAAAGACAGATTTGCTACACACCTTGAGCCTGTAGTGAAACATCCTATTCGACCCGATTCAGTGGATGCGGCACTCTTCAATGGAGAAAATTTGGTATTTTTTGAAGGTTCAGGTGTACTATTAGGTCCGAAGCAAGCAGGCATATTTGGCTGGGACTGTAGCTTGTGCTTCTCCTGCTCTGGACCTGGAAAATATTTAACATGTGTTATAATCAGGCATGTTTAAGATATATCCCAAAAGTTGAAACTGCAGTATTGCGAGAAATAAAGATGCAAGCCATTTTCACAAGCTGCATTTCGCCAAGACATTGAATGTTGGCAGGAAGTACAATCATAGGCACCATAAGACCCCATGTTGTAACTCCACCTGGTAATGAGGACCAATAGATGGGAATAAGTCAGACTCCTGACTGATTTTAACCATTCTGTTTGGCCAAGGTACAGAAATCAACAAAAACAAAAATCACTGATGCATGAAGTCTGCAACTGACTTCACCCTCTCAGCCGGCACCCTGCACATCAGCTCCCTTGGATTCCATCCAAGCACAAGCAGTCCTCTCGTCACTCGTTCTTCACTGCAAATTCAAAGTGGTTTGATTTCTATCCTTTTGTAGTTCTGGTTGGTTATTGACCCAAAACATTCACCGTTTCTTCCTCAGATGTTATCGTCTGTGCCCAAGTGATTCATGTTCACTTAATACTGTGAGTGACCCAACTTCAACCACTCCTCAGGCAGGGCATTCCCCAGGTACTCACTTCTCTCTGGGTGAAGGAAGGCCCCTCAGATCCCCTCTAAATTTCTTCTTTTACCCTAAACGTATGTCTAGTTTGATCTACCTCATGAGGAAAGGTTTCTGCAGCCTACCCTATCTATACCCCTCAATTTTAATTTACCTCAGTCATGTGACCTCAACCACCTCCACTCCAGGGAGAACAGACCCAGTCTCTCAGGTCTCGCCTCATTACTGAGCTGCTCCATCCCAAGCAACATCCTGGTGAATCTCCTTTGCACCTTTTCCAGCACTGTCACATCCTTCCTGTACTTTGGCGACCTGAAATGCACACAGTACTCCAGCCGAGATCTGACTAATGTTTTAT
Organism: Pristis pectinata; assembly: GCF_009764475.1. Lineage (NCBI taxonomy): Eukaryota > Metazoa > Chordata > Chondrichthyes > Rhinopristiformes > Pristidae > Pristis > Pristis pectinata. The sequence continues at coordinate 3,275,765 of NC_067407.1, read as the reverse complement.
TGTTGGAACATAACCTCTCTATTACTGTATTCAATGCACTGACTAATGAATACTTCATTATTAACTTAAACACTTGGAGTACTGTGTCCAGTTCTGGTCGCCTCATTACAGGAAGGATGTGGTGGCGTTGGAGAGGGTGCAGAGGAGATTTACCAGGATGCTGCCTGGATTAGGGAGTATGGATTATAAGGAGAGACTAAAGGAGCTAGGGCTTTACTCATTAGAGAGGAGGAGGATGAGGGGAGACATGATAGAGGTGTACAAAATATTAAGAGGAATAGATAGAGTGGACAGCCAGCACCTCTTTCCCAGGGCACCAATGCTCAATACAAGACTGCATGACTTTAAGGTAATGGGTGGGCAGTTCAAGGGAGACGTCAGAGGGAAATTTTTCACCCAGGGAGTGGTTGGTGCATGGAATGCACTGCCTGGGGTGGTGGTGGAGGCTTATACCTCGGTCAAGTTCAAGAGATTGTTAGATAAGCATATGGAGGAATTTAAGATAGAGGGATATGTGGGAGAAAGGGGGTAGATAGTCTTAGGAGTGGTTTGAAGATCGGCACAACATGGTGGGCCGAAGGGCCTGTATTGTACTGTATTGTTCTATGGTTAACTGAAGTTGGGTAATTCAGCACAGCTAGAAATGATCTAGTCTATGATCCTTTTTGAATAAAAGTTAGGCCATCTGATTCATGTAAAAATATGGCAATTTTTGATAAGGACATCTTAATTCCTTTCCAATCAGAAAAATTATAAACACAGATTCTTTCATTTTTAGCCTCTTCCAATCATGAAATCTATATAAATCTTTAGAAGACCATTCGAAATAAACTCTGGGGCATGAAAATCAAAACAAAGCTGTAGATGCTGCAAATCTAAAAACAGAAAATGCTGGAAACACTCAGCATGTCAGGCCCGTCTGTGGGAAGAGAAACAGAGTTAAGTTAAACCTGAAAACATGTACCACCAGGCTCAAGGATAGCTTCCATCCCGCTGTTAAAAGACTACTGAATAGTCCCCTAGTATGAAAAGACTCTTGACCTCACATTCTACTTAAGGCCTTAATAAATTAGTTTATTATTGTCACATGTACCGAGGTACAGTGAAAAACTTGTCTTGCATACCAATTCATTACATTGAGGTCGTACAAGGTAAAAACAATAACAGAATGCAGACTAAAGTGTCGTAGACAGAGAAAGTGCAGTGCAGGCAGACAGTAAGATGCAAGGTCACAAAGAAGTAGATTGTGAGGTCAAGATACCATCTCATCATACTAGGGAACCATTCAATATTCTTATAACAGTGGGATAGAAGCTGTCCCTGAGCCTGGTGCTACGTGTCCTCAGGCTTTTGTATCTTCTGCCCGACAGGGAGGGAGGGAGAAGAGAAAATGTCCAGGGTGAATGGGATCTTTGATTACTTTGGCTGCTTTACAGAGGCAGCAAGAAGTGTAGACAGAGTTCATGGATGGGAGGCTGGTCTACAACTCTCTGCAGTTTCTTGCACCATGCTGTCTGCCTGCACTGCACTCTCTCTGTAACTGTAACACTTTATTCTGCATTCTGTTTTCCCTTGTACTGCCTCAACACACTGTTGTAATGAAATGATCTGTATGGATGACATGCAAAACAAATTTTTCACTGTGCTCCAGAACAAGTGACAATAATAAACCAATTTTATTTAAATAAAGCTCAGTTAACTTTCTCTTCCCACTGATATGATCTGACCTGCTGAGTATATTAAAGTTATCAAGAAGACAAATGGAATGTTGGCCTTCATTGCTAGAGGGATTGAAATTAAGAGCAGGGAGGTTATGCTGCAACTGTACAGGGTACTGGTGAGGCTGCACCTGGAGTACTGCGTGCAGTTCTGGTCTCCTTACTTGAAAAAAGATGTACTGGCTTTGGAGGCACTGCAGAGGTGGTTCACTGGGTTGATTCTGGGGATGAGGGGGTTAGCCTATGAGGAAAGATTGAGTGGCTGGACTATACTCGCTGGAATTCAGAAGAATGGGAGGGGATCTTACAGAAACATACAAAATTATGAAAGGGATTGACAAGATAGAGGTAGGAAAGTTGTTTCCACTGATAGGAGAGACCAGAACCAGGGGACATAGCCTCAAGAGATTCGGGGGAATAGACTTAGTACAGAGATGAGGAGAAACTGCATTTCCCAGAGAGTATGAATCTGTGGAATTCTCTGCCCAGGGAAGCAGTAGAGGCTACCTGATTAAATATATTTAAGACACAGATTTTTGCACAGTCGGGGAATTAAGGGTTACGGGGAAAAGGCAGGAAGGTGGAGCTGAGTCCACGGCCAGATCAGCCATGATCTTATTGAATGGCAGAGCAGGCTCGATGGGCCAGATGGCCGACTCCTGCTCCTATTTCTTATGTTCTTATTTCTAGCACTTTGTGAGATGTTGAACAATATCTCACCAGCATTTTAAATAAAAACAAAGTGCAAGTAAATAGTGTCAAAATATAATGCCCGTTAGAATTTTAGATTTTCTCCATTGTTTGCCAGACACTGCTCATCTCATGTTGATTTAGTTGTACATAAGGCTCAATCAAGCAATTGGGAAGACAAAAGCTATGTTGGCCTTCATTGCAAGGGTGACATAGGACAGAAGTTAGGAAATCTTGCTATTATTCTATAATATTTGCTAACAACAGGAAGGGGGAGGAGCTGGCTAGCATAGACTGGAAACAGCCTATATGGTGGGACAGTTGAGGAACAGTGGAAGACTTTCAAAGAGATTTTTCATAGTGCTCAACAAAAGTATATTCCAGTTAAAAGCAAGGACAGCAAGGGTGGGGAGAGCCAGCCTTGGATAACTAAGGAAATAAGAGAAGGCATCAAGCTAAAAGCTCATGCACGCAAAGTCGCCAAGAGTAGTGGGAAACTGGAAGATTAGGAAAACTTTAAAAAGCAACAAAGAACCACAAAGCATGTAACAAGGAAAGGGAAGATAGATTATGAAAGTAAACTAGCACAAAATGTAAAAACAGGTAGCAAAAGTTTCTATAAATATATGATGCAGAAAAAGTTGGCTAAAGTGAAGGTAGGTCCCTTGGAAGATGAGAAGGGGGAATTAATATTGGGTAATGTGGAAATGGCCGAAGCCTTGAATGACTGTTTTGTGTCGGTCTTCACGGTGCAGGACAGGCCTAACATGCCAAAGTGAGATGTTATGGATGCGATGGGAGGTGAGGACCTTGATACACTCGCTGAAACTAAAAAGGTAGTGAAGAGCAAACTAGTGGGCCTAAAGGTAGACAAGTCCCCTGGTCCTGATGGAATGCATCCCAGGGTACTGAAAGAAATGGCGGAAGTTATAGTACAAGCATTTGTGATGATGATTTATCAAGATTCTCTGAACTCCGGGCAGGTCCCAGCGTATTAGAAGACAGTGAATGCCACGTCACCGTTTAAAAAATGTAGGCAAAAGGCAAACAACTATAGGGCAGTTAGCTTAACGTCTGCAGTCAGGAAAATGCTTAAAGCTGTCATTAAGGATGAAATAGCGAAACATTGGGATAGAAGTTGTTCCATCAGGCAGACACAGCATGGATTAAGGAAGGGCAGGTCCTGTTTGACAAACTTACTGGAGCTCTTTGAGGATATAATAAGTGCAGTGGATAGAGGGGACCAGGTGGATGCTGTATACTTGGATCTCTAGAAGTCATTTGATTAAGGTGCCACATAAAAGACTTACCAATAAGATAGGGATGCATGGAGTTGGGGATAATGTATCCGCATGGATAGAGGATTGGTTAACCGATAGAAGGCAGGGAGTTGGGATAAATGGGTGTTTCTCTGGTTGGCAATCAGTGGTGAGCAGGGTGCCGCAGGAGTCGGCGCTGGACCCGTGACTGTTCACGGTATACATGAACGATGTGGAAGAGGGGACCGAGTGTAGCGTATCCAAGTGTGCTAATGACACTAAATTGAGCGGAAAAGCAAATTATGCAGAGGATGCAGAGTCTACAGAGAGATATAGATAGGTTAAGTGAGTGGCCAAGGGTCTGGCAAATGGAGTACAATGTTGGTAAATGCGAGGTCATCCACTTTGGAAGGAAAAATAGATCAGATTATTATTTATATCGTGAAAGATTGCAGCGTGCTGTTTTAGGACTGCCTGTGCATGAATCTCAAAAAGGTTGGTTTGCAGGTGCAACAGGTTATCAAGAAGACAAATGGAATGTTGGCCTTCATTGCCAGAGGGATCGAATTTAAGAGCAGGGAGGTTATGCTGCAACTGTATAGGGTACTGGTGAGGCTGCAGCTGGAGTACTGCATGCAGTTCTGGTATCCTTATTTGAGGAAAGATATACTGGTTTTGGAGGCAGTGCAGAGGATGTTCACCAGGTAGATTCCGGAGATGAGGTGTTTGGCCTATGAAGAGGGATCGAGTCACCTGGGACTATACTCGCTAGGATTCAAAAGAATGAGAGGGGATCTTGTATAAATATACAAGATTATGAAAGAGAAAGATAAGATAGAGGCAGGAAGGTTGTTTCTACTGGTAGGTGAGACTAGAACTGGGGGACATAGCCTCAAGATTTGGGGGAAAATAGATTTAGGACAGATGAGAAACTGCTTTTCCCCAGAGAGTAGCGAATCTGTGGAATTCTCTGTCCAGAGACTACCTCATTAAATATGTTTAAGACACAGATACATTTTTGCATAGTAGGGGAATTAAGGTTTATGGGGGAAAAGGCAGGTAGGTGGATCTGAGTCCACTGCCAGATCAGCCATAACCTTATTGAATGGCGGAGCAGGCTTGACGGGCCGGATGGCCTCCTCCTGCTCCTATTTCTTACGTTCTTATTTGCAGAATTGTAGTACCTTGTACAATTTTGGTTTCTATACTCAAGGAAGAATATACTGACCTTTGAGTCAGTGCAGTGAAGAGTTACAAGATCTATTCTTGGGTTGAGAAAGTGTTCCATGAAGGACAATTAAGAGAGCATTATTTATAGGAATTTAGAAGAATGAATATTCTCTCATTGAGACAAACCAGAATCTGAGGGGAATTAATAGTTTCATGTGAGTGTAGAGGACAGAACTAGGAGGCATAATCTCAAAACAGAATTCACTAATTTTGGACTGAGAAGAGGAGAAAATATATTGCAGAGTTTTAAATCTTTGGTATACGTACTGGGCTGGTCCCCAAGTATGAATATTTGTAAGCTTTGTAGAAGTGGCTCAAGGTTGATCTGGAAATCAGACTAGGAGAGAAAATCATTTTAAGGCACCACACTTAAGACAAACGAAGCCAACAAGACCACTAATAAAAATGAATGAATGCAAACATAATTTGCCAACAAATGTTCAACAGCTTGCACACTTAGTTATAGAACTTACTAATAGACAAGGCACTTTGTGGCTTCATTATTTTTGGCCTTTTGCTCTCCACAAATGGAGTCATGTTCAAGAACTGCTGCTTCAACCACGTCGCTCGATCTTCCTCGAAGACCTTCCTCTGCAGACAAATGTAAAAAGTCACAACATGTCCTTTCTGGATCTATCAACACATACTTCTGACAACTGATGTGTCAGAATGCAGCACTAACTACTCCACAACTATGTGCAATGGTTCACCAATGCAACATTCATTCTCGTGAATCGGGATGGAACAAAAACTATATTTGCTTCCAAAACCAGAAAAGGAAAAACAAAAATCGCAAGTATTTAATAATAATAATAATGCATCTTTATTAGTCACATGTACATAGAAACACACAGTGAAATGCATCTTTTGCGTAGTGTTCTGGGGGCAGCCACTATCTGGCCACTCAAAAATTGACTCTGCATTTTGGCCTGTTTATAGCAGAGTGAATTCTACAGTTGTGTAGAATCATCACAGTTGTACTAGTTCCAGCTTGCAATGATCAAACCCCTGGTAATCAAGCCATTAGACACGCCTGCATATTTGGAAAACCACGTTATGTGCCCCTTTCTCCTTCACACATTGTACTGACCCTACACTGGAGAAACAAAGGACTGCAGATGCTGGAAGCCATATGAAAAACACAATGATGCTGGAGGAACTCAGCAGGCCAGGCAGCAACCGTGAAGAAAAGCAGGCAGTCAACGTTTCGGGTCAGGGACCCTTCTCAGGACTGAAGATAGGAAAAGGGGAAGCCTGATGATATAGGAGGGAGAAGCAGAGCAGTGATAGGTGGACAAAAGAGGGGAGGTGAGGTGGGCACAAGGTGGTAATAGTTAGATGCAGGTAAGAGACAATGATAGGCAGGTGCGGGGAGGAGGGGAGAGCAGATCCACTGGGATGGGTCAAAGGTAAGGAGGAAAAAGGTGGGGGTGGGGGGGATAGAAAAAAGAGAGAGGCTAAGAAAGGTAAGAAGAGGCATGGTTGGGGGTGGGTGTCACTTGAAGTGGGAGAATTCAATGTTCATGCCATTAGGCTGCAGGGTTCCAAGATGGAAACGAGGTGCTGTTCCTCCAATTTGCACTTGGCCTCCTCCACTACCAGGAGGATTCCGAGGACTGACACATCTGTGATGGAGTGGGAAGGGGAGCTGAAGTGACTGGCAAAGGAGTGAACTAGGGAGTCGCGGAGAGCGGTCCCTGCAAAAGGCAGGAAAGGGTGGGGAGGGGAAGGTATGCTTGGTAGTGGGATCCCGTTGGAGACGGCAGAAATGACAGAGAATGTGTTGGATACGTAGGCTGGTAGGATGAAATTTGAGAACAAGGGGGACCCTATCCCTGTGGGGTCTGGGAGGGGTGGAGGTGAGAGTAGAGGGAAATGGCAGAGATGTGGATGTGAGCCCTCTTGACCACAGTAGGATGTCCTGGAGTGGAAAGCCTCATCATGGGAGCAGATTTGGTAGACTCGGAGAAATTGAGAAAAAGGGATCACGTCCTTGCAAGAGACAGGGTGGGAGGAGCTGTAATCAATTTAACTATGGGGCGTCAGTGGGTTTGTAGAAGATGTCAGTGGATAAGGAATCTCCTGAGATGGAGATGGAAAGATCGAGGAAGGAGAGAGAGGTGTCAGAGATAGTCCAAGTGAATTGGAGAGCAGATGAAAATTTGTGGCAAAATTTATGGAACTGTCGAGTTCCACATGGGTGCAAGAGGTGGCACCAATGCAGTCATCGCTATAGCAGAGAAAGTTGAGGAATGGGGCTGGAGTAGGTTTGGAACAGAGACTGTTCAACATAGCCAATGAAGAGGCAGGCATAGCTAGGGCACATGTGAATGCCCATGGCTATGCCCTTGGTCTGTAGAAAGTGAGAGAAATTGAAAGTGAAGTTGTTTAGGGCAAGCACAAGTTCAGCCAGGCAGAGGAGAGTGTTAGTGGAAGGGGACTGATTCTGTCTCTGGTCAAGATAGAAGCAGAGGGCATCATGATAGGGAACAGAGGTGTATAGGGACTGCACGTCCATGGTAAAGATGAGGTTGTGCGTGCCGGAGAACTTAAAGCTATGGACGAGTTGGAGAGCGTGTGATGTGTCACAGACATAGGTGGGAAGGGACTCAACCGGCAGGACAGGATAGTGTCCAGGTATGAGGATACGAGCCTACACTGACCCTACACTGAAATTCCAGATCTTTTATGCAGAAGGATATGGGAGCAAGAAATTTATTTTCACCCTTTCATGGTAACAAATCTGTGCTCCCACTCAACTGGAAACGGTCATTACTTTACATCATCTGAAGTTTTTACATGAATCTTTTACATGAAGTTTTTACATGTTCAGGACCCAAATCCTCTGAGGTTGGTCTACAAGATGACTGGGCTAATTCCATTCATCACAGAATAGAACCAAATGCAAAAGTAAAATAGCTACCTCATGACCCAGCCTAATAGCTGCTTCTGTAAAGTTCCTTCTCTCTCTTTCAAAATTTTTCTTCTGATCATTGAACAATCTCCACTCTTCTTTCAGCCGTTCCTTCTCTTCCAGCAAGTAGCAGTCCCGCAGTAGTACAGATGTTTCATCATCACACTGCGTACTAAGCTGTTGCTTTGCAAAAAAAAAGGTAAGTCATTTTATTTTTTACTTATAAAAGCAAATTCAATACTTTGCCCCTTTTAAAAACAAAAGGATCAAAATGAATTCTTAAGCACAGGAATTCTAATACATGAACGAACTATGCTCCTGAAACCTATTCCTTAATTGATTTGTTCACAATGCTGAATGTTTCTGGGAGCAAGAGAGGAGGATTACCAACTCCACAGGTCTCACTACTTGGAGGAGGAAGCAGGAAAAGCCAACACCCACCTACAGCCACCATCAGGAAGGTGTGTGTGAGGGAGCTGCTTCAAACAGTCACATTAATCTAAAACTCTTGTTAAACGCTTCACTTAAAATAATTTCATCTGTAGATGCTGCAGCAAACAACAATATTTGGTATTTGTTTCCAAATCCTCCTTCAGCAAGAGTTTAAATATAAATGTTATGAATGTTTTCCCACGATTAAAAACTGCTAATTGAGGCAGCTGTTCACAAGTCCAAACATTATAAACCATATGTTTATAAAGCAGGAAAGTCCAGGATCCGAGGGCACAGCTTCAGAATAAAGGGACGTCCCTTTAAAACTGAGATGAGGAGGAATTTATTCAGCCAGACTGTGGTGAATCTGTGGAATTCATTACCACAGAGGGCTGTGGAGGCAAAATCGTTGGGTGTGTTTAAAGCAGTTGAAAAACACAGTGATGCTGGAGGAACTCAGCAGGCCAGGCAGCATCCATGGAGAAAAGCAGGTGGTCAACATTGTGTCAAGACCCTTCTTCAGGACTGAAGATAGGAAAATATATAGCAGGGAAAAGCAGAGCAGTGATAGGTGGACAAAAGAGAAGAGGCGGGGTGTTTGCATACGTAGGCTGGTGGGATGAAATGTGAGGACAAGGGGGACCTATCCCTGTTGGGTCTGAGAGGGGTGGGGGTGACAGCATAGGTGCAGGAAATGGCAGAGATGCGGGTGTGAGATTTCTCGACTGCAGTCTGGGGGGTGGGGGGAAGCCACGGTTAGAAAAGTAGTTGGACATCTCAGATGTCCTGGGGTGGAAAGCCTCATATGGGAGCAGATGTGGTGGAGGCAGAGAAATTGAGAAAAAGGGATTGTGTCCTTGCAAGAGACAGGGTGGGAGAAACTGTAATCGAGGTAGCTGTGGGCGTCAGTGGGTTTGTAGAAAATGTCGGTGGATAGGAATCTCCTGAGGTGGAGATTGAAAGATCAAGAAGGTGGTGGTGTCCTGCTTCTCCTCTTTTGTCCACCTATCACTGTTCTGTTTTTCCCCTCATACATAATGAGCTTCCCCTTTTCCTATCTTCAGTCCCAAAGGGTCCTGACCCCAAAACGTTGACCGCCTGCTTTTCTCCACGGATGCTGCCTGGCCTGCTGAGTTCCTCCAGCATCATCGTGTTTTTCGTCTAGATTCCAGAACATAGAACAGTACAGCACAGCACAGCACAGGCCCTTTGGCCCACAATGTTGTGCCAACATAGCTAATTCCTTCTACTTACAGAAGGCCCATATCCCTCCATTTTCCTCTCATTCATGTGCCCATCCAAGCCCTTCTTAAAAGCCCCCAATAAATTTGCCTCCATCACCCTATCAGGCAACGCATTCCAGGCACCCACCACTGAGTAAAAAAAACATACCCCGATGTCTGTTCTGATCCTACCCCCCTCTTAAAAGCACGCTCTCTGGTATTGGATCGCTCAATAATGGGAAAAAGATATTGTTTGTCCACCCTATCTATGCCCCTCATAATTTTATACACTTCCAACAGATCACCCCTCAGCCTCCGCCGCACCAGAGAAAAGAGCCCAAGTTTGTTCAGCCTCACCTGATAGCACATGCCCTCTAATCCAAGCAGTATCCCAGTAAACCTCCTCTGCACTCTCTCTAGCCTCGACATCCTTCCTATAGTGAGGTTACCAGAATTGCACGCAATACTCTAAATGCGGCCTAACCAGAGTTCTATAGAGATGCATCATAACTTCTTGACTCCTGTACTCAATACCCCGATTAATGAAAACAAGCATTCCATAAGCCTTCTTAACCACCCTGTCTACCTGTGTAGCCACTTACAATGAGCCATGCACTTGCACCCCAAGGTCTCTCTGCTCTTCAACACTGTTAAGAGTCTTGCCCTTGAGTGTACTGCCTCTTGACATTAGTCCTACCAAGGTGCAATACCTCACATTTATCCAGGTTAAACTCCATCTACCATTTCTCTGCCCACATCTGCAACTGATCTATATCACACTGTATCCGTCGCCAGTCTTCTACACTATTCACAACTCCACCAATCTTGGTATTGTCTGCAAACTTACTAACCCACGCATCAACACACTCATCCAGGTCATTTACGTACATCACAAACAGTTTCTCTAGTATTTAAGGCAGAGATTGATAGGTTCTGGATTGGTAAGGGGGTTAAGGGTTACAGGCAGGAGGTGGAAAAATGGGGATGGGACAAAAAAAAAATCAGCCAAGGTTGAATGGCGGAGCAGACACGACAGGCTGAATGGCCTAATTCTGCTCCTATATCTTATGGTCTTCTGTTCGTATGTCAGGGAATGATGTACTCAGATAATGAAGCTATTCACGAAGGCATACAATTACTAACCCAGTAAAACGGATTGACCAAGTTAGAGTTCTTTGAGAAAGTATCAGCCAAAGTGGGTAGAGGGGAACCAGTAGATATCCCCGTTCAAAAGGCACTCAAGGTTGTGAGCACAGTATTGGAGGTAATACATGAATAGACAACTGGCTAACCATGGCCAACATAGGGATAAAGGGGCAATTTTCTGGTCGGCAGCCTGTGACCAGCAGAGTGCCACAGGGATCAGTGCTGGCACCACAGCTGTTTACACCGAAGCATTAATGCTTTACAGTAAAGACTCCAGCTACTGTCAGACTGATGCAGAACAGAAACCCAAGCAGAGACAGAGTGGATCCAGTGGTCCATTTCTGCCTATTTTATTCCATAAAAGCTCAATGAAATCCAAGTATTACGTTTATAGCAACACAAGCAGAGATGCTTTCAGTTTTACATTCACGTGGGATACAAGCAGTCCTGGGAAAGCCAGCATTTACCACCCTTCCCCAAATGCCCTTCAGAAAAACTGCAGTGAGTCGGCTTCTTGAATCATTGATCAGTCCATGAAATCCATGGACATCACCTTGTTATTCCTTTTCTTTGCCCATTTACTTATGTAATTTATAGTGACTTTAGATCTTTGTACTGTACTGCTGCCGCAAAACAACAAATATCACGTCACACAGATCGGTGATAATAAACCTGATTCATTGCAATCCATGTGTTGAAGGCATTCCCAGTGTTAGGTAGAGAGTTGCAGGATTTAGACCCAGTGACAAAGAATTAAGAAAAATACAATATTTACATGGTGTATTTGCTTGTATTACATCACACATCGAAACAAAAATAAAAGACCTTGCATTTACACAGCATGTCATCAGATGTCCAAAATTATTTCAGTTTTGAATTGCACATGAAATTTTAATTGCAAGAGAATCAAACCTCAGCAGTGTTGGATGGGGCTAGAAACATGAAAATTTATGGGTGAGGCAGCTCTACTGTGATCCTGACCTTGGCGCTGTGTGAATTTGAAGGTTCTTCACATGAACACATGGGTTTACCTGGAAGCTCTGGTTTCCAAAGCCATGCTGGTAAGTTAATTAGCTGCTGTAAATTACTCCTAGTATATAGGTGGGAGGCAAAATAATTACGGGGAGTTGATGTGCACGTGAGAGAGAATAGGTTATAGGAAAATAAAGGACTAATGCATTACAGGAAATATAAAGCATTAATATTCTAAAAGGTCAGACTCTAGGACACTTTCTCCATTCATCCTACGCCTTCCCAGGTCTGATGTGACTACAGTAATTGGGCACCGCTGTTCAAACTAACAGCCTTCTTTACAACTCAGATGTTGCTTTCCCTGTACAGATTTGTCACATCCCAGAAGATGGAAAGCATACCTGCAACAATTGATGCTGGGCTTTGATCACATCCCGGCACTGCTGAATTTCTACCTTCAGTTTCTCCATTTCTTGCTCATGAGCTTCTTTGCTGATTACTTCGTCGTCTTCCAGAAAATCAGACTTCAAGGAGGCTGCAACAAGTGAAACTCAGTCCATCAACACTGCCAGGGTAGGAGGGAATTTAAAGATTCCCATGCAACACTTGTCCTTTCACCTTTTCCCTTCCCGCCATCCAGGGGCCCAAATGTTCCTTCCAGGTGAAGCAGTGGTTCACTTGCACTTCTTCGCATTTAGTCTATTGAATTTATTGTTCACAATGTGGTCTCCTCTACACTGAAGAAATCAAATGCAGATTGGGAGACTGCTTTGTAAAGCACCTGCAGTCTGCAGGGGCAATTCTGAGCTTCCAGAAATGCAATTCCCTATCCCACTCGGAGCTATCTATCGGGGGCTTCCTGGACTGATAAAATGACACCGAGGAACAACAACTCATCTGTCTAAGCACTTGCAGCCCTTCTGACTCAATATTAAATTCTCCAACTTTGGGCAACTTACTTTCTCCAAATCAGAACTGGCCATTTCCACCATCATCATTTTAGCTCTAAATATTCCACCTTAATTCCAATTTCCCACTTGACCCCCATGACTACAAAAGGCCATCAAATCCAGCCTCAAATTTATCCCAATGAGCTAGCATCTGGGGTAGAGAACTCCAAAGATTCACAATGCCGAGTAAAGAAGTTCTTCCTAATACCATATTGTAAAAATTTAAGTTCTTGCCCTGAGACTAGCTCCCCCTCAGTTCCAGACTCTCCAACTAAAGGAAGATAATCTCTCAGCATTATCCTTCACGTGCTGCTGCAGAATCTTTTACATTCCAGTGAGATCACCTCTCATTTTCTGGAGTTTAGAAGAAAGTCTAATTTTACTTCACAGGTCAACCATTTCAGCCCAGGATCAATATTTGTTGGACATACAGCACAGAGGAAGGCCCTTCGGCCCAAATGGTCCATGCCAACCAAGATGCCCTATCCAAGTTAGTCCCATTTGCCAGCGTTTGGCCCATAACCTTCTAAACCTTTCCTATCCATATACCTGTCCAACTGTCTTTTAAAATATCTTCCAAAGCACGTATATGCTTTCTGAGAGAAGGACAACAAAACTGAACAGAGTACTGATTGTCATCTCACCAAAGCCCCGTAGTGGTAAAGCTAATGGTTTTAAGACAACATTTTCCAGTACCTTTAACTCACTTTACAGTTTGTTATTATGACCTAACATAAGACTGACAAACAACTGAAGTTCTTATGTCCTGGTCTTCCCATAGTGCAGATTAGGACATTCAGGCTGTGGCCAATGCACCACACCGGAACCACACAATGGGCCACACCAGAACCACAAGCCCAGACAATCCAGGCCCTAAAAGCCCAGGTCCATTTGCACATTATTTCTTGCACTTTGGTTTGTCCCCTTTTCAAGTTTGGGGGCCGTTGGTTTAGAATTAATTGTTGTTAGTGCTTTAGTCCATGGCTCATGAATGTGTGTTTTGAGGTCTATTTGGTTACTGCCTCAGGAAGCTGTCTTGAACTGTACTATCACACACAGATCAGGCTAACCTTGAGAGTCCAGTTTCTCCACGTGGCTTTTCAGCATTCTCCACTGTTGCCGAATGCTATTGGTGAGTTGCTCCCGCACCTCGTCACACGACAGCTCCAAGCTGTTTTCTTTATTTGATTCACGTGAATCCTCTTCGTTGTCTGACCCAGCCTGTCATATCAAAACCTGATCAAAACTACTTCTTGGGTAACAGAAAGAATTCAGAAACAGCTGGCTTCAAATCAAAGTCAAGTTTACTGTCATCTGCACAAGTACACGTGCCAGGTGCAATGAAAGAAACTTACTTGCAGCAGCATCACAGGCACATAGTATCAGACACAACATTCACAAGAACATATATTAAACATAAATTATACAAAATTATACAAGAAAGAACACAATTAGAACAAAATAAAATAAAGTCTATTGTAGTGCAAAGTGGTCAGAGTGTTGTTATACTGAGGCAGTGATTAGGGTTGTGCCGGTTGGTTCAAGAACCGAATGGTTGAAGGGAAGCAGCTGTTCTTGAATCCGGAGGTGTGGGACTTCAGGCTTCTGTACCTTCTATTTAAATTAATCTCATTCGTCATGGTGACATCAATAATGCCAATCCCCTTAGCAAACGTATTCTGTCAACATTAATTGAAAAGATAAACCATTTTCAGAACCTTACAAAGGATCCCTCCAGCGTCAATTCTACCAAAGGATGAGAGAGAATTAGCTGTCTGTAACTGCTATGTTGAATTCTATCCAGTTATTCTTATGGAGGTAGAGCAGAACACACTAGGGCATTTCTTCCATGAAGTAACTTCAGTATTGAGAATCACACCACTGGAATCATATTTGATTTGTAATTATAAACCTCAAGTGGAGCAACAATAACACACACTAATGCCTTGACTTGTCAACTATGTACAAGGTAGACTAATTTTTAAATAGCTGGGCAACCTGTCAGAATGGTGTCTAACCTCACAGCACGACTTGCGTTTCCTAACAAGCAAGAAAGATGCATTGCCTGGACAGCAAGAAGTCCACAGTACTGCTTCCGAGGCAGAGATTCGGATCATCTCTGGAGGGCTTTGACCATGAAGAGTCGCTCTTGAAAAATGTTGATGGCAAAACATATTTGCCACTTTTGTTGGAGATTGAAACTGCTGATAACTGCTAGACCTAACTTTCCAATGGAAAATCTGGAAATCAGTGCAACAATGTAAAAATTCCAAAGTCTAGAGCTGTTGTATCTCCTTGTTGGATGCATTCACATTTGGACAGCTCTATCACCTTCAGTTATTGTGTCCTGTTCTCTCAAGGAGATTCCACTGATTTGTAATCCAAGCGCCATATATTGCCAGTCTCCACCACTAACAGCTGAGCTCCAATGCAACTTGAACTAATTCCAGACTATTACTACTATTTTGGCAGCTATGAAACTGAATTACCGTGCATTAAAATGGCAAGCAGCAGCAACAGATGCTTGTTTGGTATTTACAAGTTAATTTTAGTTCACCTAAGAGCATCAAGCTATTAAAAATCTAATTGTAAAAGTTAAAAATTTATTTCACCGTCCTGACAGATAGAAATGTACTGTTTACCTGAGCAATAAAATGACAGTGAATGTAAGGGATGGATTAGTTATACATTATGATGTTGCTTGCGTCCTCCAAAGAGGAATGTATTATTCAGAGTCTAAATGTATAAACACGAGCCCAGCATCGAGGGAAGGGTTGGTACTTATTCACAGCATTGGAAGTGGGAGCATTTAACATGTCTTATGGTACACAAAGATAAACTGCAACCTGTGAGACATAGCTATATGTTGAAAATACAACTGCACGTATATCCTCCTCTACGTATCAATCTTCAAAGATCCTAAAGTCACTTCAAAGTGTTATGACTGTTGCAGGGAATATGTACACAAGCAGCAATGTGATTATGACTGGATCATCCAGTTTGGTAAGGTTGAATTAGGGAGGAATAAGCTGGCCCTACTGCACAATATCACCCTCTCTCAAAGCTCACAAGACCCTGGAACCCATGGGCCACCTTCCACTCTCAGTGAAGGTGGACATTGATGATGAAATTCACCACCTTCTCCAGGGCACCAGCACGAAGCTCATGGTCTAAGAGGCAATAGCCAGCTCTGGGGTCTTGACTTGAAATGTCAACTGTTCATTTCCCTCCACAGATGCTGCCTGACCCACCTAATTCTTCCAGTAGTTTATTTTCTGCTGCAAGCCCTTCCCTCCTTAGTCTAGGATCTGAGGGCACAGCCTTAGAATAAAGGGACGTCCCTTTAGAACTGAGATAAGGAGGAATTTCTTCAGCCAGAGGGTGGTGAATCCACAGAATTCATTGCCACAGTGGAAGCCAAGTCATTGGGTGTATTTAAGGCAGAGATAGGTCCTTGAATGAGGTTGAGGAAAACAAAAAAAAATCAGCCATGATTAAATGGCAGAGCAGACTAGATGGGCTGAATGGCCTAATTCTGCTCCTCTATCTGTGCTTCAAAAACATGCAGTACCTTGAAGGACAAGAAGGGTACCACCAATGCTATCTCAGCAAAATCCTTAAAACGCACCGGCAGGATGAGTGAAGCAGTCAGTGTCCACTCCCAGGTCACCATCCCCAGCACCAAGGCTCTGGTTACACTCAGCTGGTTCCAACTGGCAGGCCACATCATTCACATGCTCGGCTCCAGACACCCAAAATAGTCACACTACTGCAAGCTCAGTCAGTGCCAGAGATTACCAGGTGGACAGTGGAGATAATTGAAGCAGCTTCTCAAAGATTCCTTAGAGAAGTGTGACACCCTCACCGTGGGAATCCGTAGTGCATGAGTGCTCAAAATAGAGGAGTATTCAGGATGGCATTGAGATCTTTGAGTTTCTTTGTTGCAAGTGAGCACATGGAAGTCTGGTGAAAATAGTGACAGAGCCCATTGCCTCCCAAACTACTCACCCATCCAATCAAGCACCACCTGTGGTAGAGACTGTGGGTTCCCCACTGGGCTCATCAGTCACCTCAGCATTCACAGAAGTGAAGTGGAAGCAAGTCCCATAGGACTGCCCAAGGAGGAAAAGGATATTGACCGGGAAACAGGATGTTCTTAAAACAATGCCATAGGATCTCTTGCACCTAACCTAGGTAATCACATAGGCTTCCTTTTAACGTCCTATCAAGAGGTGCCACTTCTAACAGTGCAGCACACCATCATCTCTACACTTTTGTACTCCAGTATTTTACCATTAGCTATCAACAATTTCAAAGTAGACTTGGGGATGGGATTAAACCTATAAAGAGTGCAGCAAATGATATGATTTTTGATTCAACAGTGTTGTGAAGCAATGGTAGAACAAGAGAATTAAAAAAAATGCTATGTTTGCACAGTAACACATCAACAAAAATAATGTGAAACTCACTATACCACTGCTATCTTCCAATGGTTCTTTTGGCCTCTGCTTTCTACGATTAAGTATGGACATCATTTCTTTCTTCATCTGCTGGAGAACTTGTTTTAGTTCAATGTTTTCCACCATTAGTTCTTTATGATGTCTTTCGTAGTTATTGATAAGGACTTTGTACATTTCCCCTTCATTCCTGCAGTTTTGAGAGAAAGGGGCGGGGAACAAAAATATTGTACTGTGATCTTGTGAAGTGAAATGATGGAGATGTGTTTTCTGGGTTCAGATGTAGGGAAGATCTTTATTTAACCAGACAGTACCTGGCTTCTGTTTTGCCGGTTCGCCAAGCACTCCGTCGTCCATCAGAACGCCCCACATAATTAAGGATGTCAATACCTAATGTAAAAACAAAGTGGATATGTATTAATAATGAATAATTTGCAAAGACTAACATTTGCAGAACTAGTGAGACGATACTCAGAAATCAATAGGCTGGATCGATTGAACTCTATTGATGTTGGTTTATTGTTGTGACTTACCGAGATACAGTGAAAAGCTTTTGTTTGCATACCATCCATACAGATCATGCCACACACAAGTACATAGAGGTAGTAAAAAGAAAGCAGAATATAGTATAACAGTTACAGAGAATGTACAGTGCAGGCAGACAGAATAAGTGCAAGAGTCATGACAAGGTAGATTGGGAGATCAAGAGCTCATCCTTTAGCGCATGAGAGGTCCGTTCACGAGTCTGGTAACAGTGGGGTAGAAGCTGTCCTCGAGTCTGGTGGTACGTGTTCAAGCTTTATCTTCTGCTCAGCAGGGAGGGCAGAAAAGACAGTGAGGTGGGAGGTGTCTTTGATTATGTTGGCTGCTTTCCCTACCTGGTGCCTGCCTGTCCCGATCTACCTACTTGATCCAAATACAGAGAGCTAGCCAACTACCATACAGGCGTTCCAGGCACCCACCACTCTGCATAAAAAAACTGCACATCTCCTTTGAACTTTCCCCCTCTTATCTTAAAAGGTGTGTCCTCTAATTCCAGCTCATCTCTGATTATGACTCAAGTCAGAGATAAACGAGACAGTGAGAAGGCAATGACAGCACTCACAGACTCACTGCAGGAGGCTGAAACTGACCTGGTGTAAGATCCAAAATCCCACTGATTTAAGGGTATTCTAGGATGACGCATTAAGAGATTGTCTATACTTTCCGCTACCTCGGTAAAGCAGCCAACGTAATCGAAGACCCCGGACATTCTCTCTTCTCCCCCATCCCATTGGGCAGACAATACAAAAGCTTGAGAAAACATACCACCAGACTCAAGGACAGCTTCTATCCTGCTGTTATAAGACTATTGAACAGTCTCCTTGTATGATAAGATGAACTCGACTTCACAATCTATCTCGTTATGGCCTTGCAGCTATAGTCTATCTGCACTGCACTTTCTGTAACTAACACTTTATTCTACATTCTGTTATTGTTTTCCCTTGAACAACCTCAATGCACTGATGTGATGAAATGATCTATGGATGTCATGCAAAACAAAGTTTTTCACTGTACCTTGCTACATGTGACAATAAACCAATTTACAAAGAAAAATGCAAGCTTTTTTTTAAATCATGCTTTTCCAAGCTTTGTGTTTTTAATTAGCTCTTTATTTAACAATTTTACCCATATTTCACTAGTTTTTAAAAGTCTTTGAATCGCAAGAGATTCAAAAAAATTAAATGCAATGATGGCATTTTTTTTTATATTAACATCAAGGAATGTGGGGTTAGTGCAGGAAAGTGACAGAGCTAAGAGCAAGCACAGGGGGTCAAATGGCCTACTCCTGCTTCTATTTCATAAGTTCTTACTTAATTATTGCAGAAGGGCTCACTTTCCATCCCACCACCAAACAATCTTTGCTGTCAGGAGTGCACATAGGCATGAGGTCTAGTCAGTTGCCTATGTGCGGATCCCAACACTTGACCCAGCAAGATAGACCTCATATCTGCCCCAGGAAAATGTAACAACCATGTATACCATCCCTCCACAGCACAAATCACTCCATTAAAAAACACAAGAATCCAATCTCTGTTGTTTTAGAATCACTTGTACTTTGAAATATTTGAGAGGTGATTAAAATATAATTTTATGTACATGAATTATAATTACAGCCCAAAACAATAATGAAAGCTCAAGATTACATGGAAAATTTAACGTTTTCCGGTTATGTTACAGACACTAGTTCTAATTACCTTAAATTCACATCAATTCAACCAATTTCTCTGGATTCTTTCAGAGAAGGCTGGAAAAAGTGCAGCCTGTGAATGAATACTTAATCACTGGCAGATTTCCACATTAGACTAGATTTGTGGATAGAACCATAGAACCTTAGAACACTACTGCACAGAAAACAGGCCATTCAGCCCTTCTAGTCTGTGCTGAAACGGTATTCTGCTAGTCCCATTTACCTGCACCTAGTCCATAACCCTCCAGACCTCTCCCATCCATGTATCTATCCAATTTATTCTTAAAACTCAAGAGTGAGTCCGCATTTACTACACCAGATGTTCAGTGAAACGGTGATTAGTTTTACTACCACAAGATCCAGGCCTGAATGTGTTGACATTCCAGAAGGTGGCAGTAAAAGCCAACATGATAAAGTTGGATTAGAAGAATTGCTTATTATTGGCGTAATAGTGACAAGAATCAGTCCTAAGGATATCAGCTTAAGTAAAGCAGGTGAGCACCAGCTACTTGAATGCAATGAAACAGGCAAGTTTCACAATGTGGACGGAACTGCCCCCATCTTGCACCAAGGATTGTATACATTACATAGTGAATCTCCTCGTAAGAAAGAGAAGGGAGCATCAGAAGAGGGACTACTTCCAAATTATTTGTGGACATAAGGCAATCATTCCATTTGATTCCAGATTGGTTACATATCTGTTGCATTATGTGTTATTTATAAATAAAACAACTTGGTAACACTCAAATCAAAGTAGGTAAATAAGAAAAACTTAAAATAAAAAAGTGCTAGAAATACTGGCCTCCAACCTGAAATGTTAACTCCATTTCTCTTCCCACTAATATGGCCTGAACTGCTGAATATTTCCAGCATGATCTATTTCACTCGTGTTGAGGGATTAACTCTCACTCGTATCGATGAAACCGATTCAGAGAAAAATTATTGTTCCACCCAATCACTCTAATGGAAGCAGTTACTTCACTCAAGTTTCAGAAAAAAGGAACCATCCGTGTAGTGCCGCATGTTTCAAGCAATACTTACACAGCTTCTTGTCCTTCTTGTCCATTACAAGCTGGTGTAGGCGTTCTTTCAGTTTATTATATTCTCGTTCCTTTCTCTTCAGGTCATGGTTGTACTGAGTTGCACGACTTGCTATTATATTTTGTAATTTTTGTATCTGAAGAGAAACAAAATCTGAGCAACTTGCAACAATATTCAGAAACAAAGAAAGTTAAGGTTCTGTTGTGATAAAGAATGAGTACAGTACGAACAATGCCAAAAATGTAAAGCTAAACACAACCCACAAAGTACTTATGGAGATTAAAATGTGGCATGTAGCTTAGCAAGTTTTATTGTGGAATGTGATCCTACATTTTTCAGTTTAATACATCATGGGCTCCAATTTAATCAGGGCTGCAGATTCTTCACATTGCATTTTTATTCTAGGAGATCACTTAACTAATTTCACACTGACATCATGCACTGTTTTCAGAAGACTCCTCAAAATGCAAAAGGAGTTTTAGATGTTGTAAAAGGTAACACTGGAAAAATAACAATTTATATCAAGTTTGCATCAGGACAAGAAACACAATTTGTTGATGGGATTTTAAGTGTCACTTGTGAGATCACACAGAATAGTCACAGAATTAAAGTAACACAAAGAGCAAATGAAGCACAGGCAGGTCAAGAACTCCAAAAGAGATTGAGCTCAGAGAGGAAGTATTTGTACTAGGCGTTCTATTGTGTCATTTTCCAGAAAGTATCATTGCCATTTTTTATCAAAAACCAAACAGCAGTTATTAAATAGATCAGAATACAGAAATTATTCAGTGCACAACTAGGTAAGATAAATTACTTTATTAGTCACATGTACATTGAAACAGTGAAATGCACCTTTTTAGCACAGTGTGTTCTGGGGACAGCCCGCAAGTGTCGCCACACTTCCAGTGCCAACATAACACACCCACAACTTCCTAACCCGTACGTCTTTGGGATGTGGGAGGAAACCAAAGCACCCGGAGGAAACCCATGCAAACACGGAGAACGTACAAACTCCTTACAGACAGCGGCCCGTTCCACAATGGTACGTGCCTGGTCCCACAATGAAGATGGTAATTTGATTAATAGAGAATATTGGCCAGGAGATTAGAGGAAATGCTTGTTCTTCAAATAGCAACAAGTCCAACCAGCTCATTCGATCACCTCCCACGTCAGACTGCACCTCTGACAATGCAGCACTTGCTCAGTACTGCAGTGACGTGCAGATTCTGTTAAAGCAACTAAACCAGGCTGGCTATACAAAAACTTGAGATCAACTCAAAGTTACCTTGGGTAGTAAAAGTCCCTCTCACAACAATGTTCATGTCGAGAGAAGTATTCCATTTCACCCAAAGTATTTTATTCTAGTTTTACATTAAAAATATTTTAATTGAAAGGGAGCCACATAAGCTGCAAAAGACTTGATCTTCTCTGCTTGAACCAAGGAAACCTCAATGTTAATTAACTTGCTGTAGGAATGTAATTGTTGAATTCTGGTGGAAATTCTTGACCAGAATAAATGCAAGACAAAAATGGGAATTGAGAAAGACAGTTTGATTTGAAAACGGACAACTTGGGTGCATTTACCTCCTCCTTTTCATTCTTCAGTAAATTGTGCAAAGCTCTGTTCTTCAATTGCAGCTGTCTGTCCTTCTCTTGAAACGATACAACCTCTCTTCGGGAGGACTCCAGCTGATCCTAAAAAGATTCAATCATATTAAAATACAACAATCACCATCGTTCAAGTAGTTCATAAGTATCCTGACTGGTTTCATCATGACCTGGTACAGGAGCGCAAGCAGCTACAGAGAGTAGTGGACTCAGCCCAATATATCACGGGCACATCCCTCCCTACTATCTGGAGTATCTACAGGAGGTGCTGCCCCAAGAAGGGAACATCTATCATCAAAGATCCCCACCATCTGGGCCATGCCATCTTCTCACATCTCCCATTGGGCAGGAGATACAGAAGCCTGAAGTCTCACACCACCAGGTTCAACGGCTACTTCCCTTCAATCATTCGGTTCTTGAACCAACCGACACAACTCTAATCACGACAGTTTAGCAACACTATGATCATTTTGCACTAAAATGGACTTTAAAAAAAAATTCTAATAGTGTTCTTCCTTGTAAAAACTGTGTAGAATTTATGTTCATGTTTTTCTTACGTTGCTTATATGATGCTATGTGCCTATGACGCTGCTGTTTTTCATTGCACCTGTGCATTTAACAATAAACTCAACTACGACTTTGACACAGCATATCCAACAGAGTCCATGCATCCACAAAATGGTGGTTCAGTTCATCCCCACCTCATACATAAACTGTAACTGGAGGGAACATATCCCTATACTGAAGGGAGTGAATGTCAAATCAAGGAGCATGCCACCTTACATCAACTTCTGATGAAAAGTCTCGAACCTGAAACTTTAACTGTTTCTCTTTCCACAGATGCTGCCTGACATGCTGAATGTTTCCAGCATTTTCTGGTTTTAACTCAGATTTCCAGCATCTGCAGTTTTTTTAAAAAAATCATTTTAGTGTTCCTAAACCATCTGAAGCAAGCTCAAAACCATGACAGAGAAAAGGGCATGTAGATTGGAAACATACTTCTAACCAAGGAAGGACAGACAGACTTCAAGCATTTCAAGTCCCATTTATAGTCTACTAATACATCCATGACCTCAGAGAAACTTTTAATTAAAAATTAAGTTTATAAACTGCAATAGAGCAGAGAAAGTTGCCTGGAAATAAATGAGACTGCAGATGCTGGAACCTGGAGGGGTAAAAAAACAAACTGCTGGAAGAACTCAGTGGAACAGGCAGCATCCGTGGAGGGAAATGGACAGCCAATACTTCAGGTCGAGACCCTTTATCGGGACTGATGAAGACAGATTCCAGATGAAGGGTCTCGACCCAAAATGTCAACTGTCCAGTTCTCTCCACATATGCTGCCTGACCTGCTGAGTTCTTCCAGCATTTTGTTTTTAGCTCCAGAAAAGGCCAAGTCTTGACTAATTTAATATTTGTGTTCACAGGTCCACTCCAATGGAAAAGTTTATAACCAGCAGAACTACTAAAAGATCTGCTAAGACTTGAAGTATGAGATTCACTGATTGCGTTAGCAGTTATTACGACTACTTCTTATACTTGAACCAAAGGACACCAGACTTTCTTTCACTCCTTTTCTGTAGGTTCTGTTGTGGGACCCACACAATCTGCTGCAGGTGAACAGAAGGTGCTTGATAGAGCTAGCAAGAGGGAGATTAGTTTAGGAGGTGGGACGCTCCTTTCACCTCGTGCTGGGCTTCTGCATGCTTCTGATGAAGGTGCTCGACGCTCCAGTTCCACCCCCAATGCTCCTCCTTCAGTTCCATTTGCTCCGTCCAGAGCCTCAGCACTTGCACCTCAACCACAGCTGCTCTCATAATGGCTACTCCAAAGTTGTTCGAGGAGATTCTGAGGGACAGGATTATGGGTTCACTTAGGAAAGCAGGGACTGTTTAGGAGGAGTCAGCATAGGGGAGATCACGTCTCACAAATCTGATTTGTTTTTTTTTGATGAAGGAAATTGATGAAGGCAGGGCAATACATGTTTTCTATATGGACTTTAAGGCTTTTGACAAGGTCCTGATCCAGGAGATTAAGTCTCATGAGATCAGAGGCATGTTGGTGAACTGCACCCAAGGCTGGCTGAGCTACAGGAGGCAGAAGGTGGTAGTGGGCAGATGCTTTCCTGACAGGAAATCTGTAACAAGTAGTGTACCTCGGGGATCGGTGCTGGGATCTTTATTGTTTGTAATATATTGTCTTTGGCCATAACTACCACTCTGCAGATAATAATATCGTAGATAACAAGAAAGGTTGTTTAAAGATACAATGGGACATAGATCAGCTGGAAAATTGGGCAGAATGGTGGCAGATGGAATTTAATCCAGACAAGTGCAAGGTATTGTAGAATTTGGCCTCCCAAAATACAAGGACATACAGAGTAAATGGAAAGGACCTTAGGAGTGTTGATGCACAGAGATACCTTGGGGTACAAGACAATAGCTCCCTGAAAGTAGCAACATGGGTGGATAGTGTAATGAAAAAGGCATTTGGGAGGCTTGCCTCCATAAGCCATAGCATTGAATACAAGAGTTGAGATGCCATGTTGCAGCTGTACAAAACATTGGTTACACCACTGTGTACAGTTCTGGTCACCACACTACAGGGAGGATGTATTAACAATAGAGTGCAGAAGAGATTCATGAGGATGTTGCCTGGAATGGAAGGCTGTAATTATAAAGAGAGAGATATTGGATAGGCTGGGTTTAAGGTGCCTAGATGAGCACTTGAACTGCTTAGGCATAGAGGGCTATGGACCAAGTGCCAGGCATTGGGTTTGATATGGAAGGGTGCCTACTGGTTGGCATGCACAAGTTGGGTCGAATGGCCTGTTTCCAAGCTGTACATTTTATGATTCTATTCTCAGTGGAACACAGCAGGCTGAGGGGTCACCTTCTAGAAGTTTACAAAAATTAAGAGGGCCATAGATAATCAGAATATTTTCCCCCTGGACAGGGGAAATCGAGAACTAGAGGGCAGAGAAAGGGAGGTCTGAGGGTAAATTCTTTTTTGAAAAAACAATGTGGTGAATACGTGGAACGAACTGCCAGGCGGTGGTAGATGCAGCTATGTTTAAAAGGCATTTTGACAGGTGCTGGAAAGGAAGGGCGTTGAGGGACGTGGGCCAAACACAGGCAAATGGGATTAGTACAGACAGGCATCACAGTCAGCATTGATGAAATGGGCCGAAGGGCCCATTACTGTGCTGTACAGCTCTATGATTCTAGAGGGCTGCATCTGAAATGCTCTCTAATTTCAGTCATATGACTAGGAAATAATACCAGCTGAGGGCCAAGCAATTCTTCAAAGAGAAAGGACTGCAGATGCTGGAATCCAGATGAAAAACACAATGATGCTGGAGGAACTCAGCAGGCCAGGCAGAAGGGTCCTGACCCGAAACATTGACTGCCTGCTTTTCTCCACGGATGCTGCCTGGCCTGCTGAGTTCCTCCAGCATCATTGTGTTTTCCACTTCAAAGGAAGCAAATAGCAAAAGCTCCATTGTAATAGACTCCTTCACTAATTCTATGGTAGGTTCAATATTACTGTGACATTACCTTAGCATTTAAGGGGAAAAAAAAATTGAGATCAGAAACCTTACTGGTTTAAAATGTGCAGTTTAAGTTGGCATCATGGTCAGCACAGACATGGTGGGCAGTAGGGCCTCTTCCTGTGCTGTACTCTATGTTCCAAGTCCTACAGAGAGCTTAACCCTGACTCAAGTATTCCAGGGATCTCTAATTAATAGTGCAGTATCAGGGAGCTAACCAAATCTAATGCCCAGAAAAACACTAAGATAGTTAACGTGGTATAGGATAGAAGTCACATTGGAAAAGCGAAATGTAAACAACTGTGGTGGGAAAGTTTAAAGCATCAATGTCATTCAGTCTTGCAATATTCTTCACAGTGCACGTCAACCCTCTTCTCCACTCAGAGCACTCACGGCAAACCCACACAGTAACAGGGAGAACGTGCAAACTCCACACAGACAGCACCAGAGTTCAGGTTCGAACCTGGGTCTTCGGTGCTGTGAGGCAGTGGCTCTACTAGCTTCGCCACTGTGGCACCCCGAAATAAAAATACATTCCCGGTTTTTCCCCAGATTTCACTGTTGACAGTCATATCTTCATTTACCAAAGCTGCACTATCTAAACCTCCCAGGCTCTGTAAAACACAGATAGAGACACAGAGATAGAGACATGCTGCACGGAAACGGGCCCTCAGCACACCCAGGCTACGCCAACCGTCCATTTACATTAATTCCATATTTTTATTCTTAACAAATGCCCCAAGATGCTACTACTCACCTCCACATTAGAGGCAATTTACAGCAGCAAATTAACCTATCAACTGGCACCTCTCTGGGATGTGGGAGGAAACCCGAACACTCAGGGGAAACGCACACAGTCACAGGCAGAATGTGCACACTCCACACAACCAGGACCTTTGAACCTGGGTCTTCAGTGTTGTGAGGCAGTGGCTCTACTAGCTTCGCCACTGTGACACCCCAAAATAAAAATAATGATCCTTTTGCAAAACCTGCTCTGACCAACCATTTGATCACCTTTTATAATCACCTCTCAATGCCTCATTGCCCAGTTTTGTTAAATTGCTCATTCATTCACTGAGCTGCAAGTGCAACACCCCTCCCCACCCAGACACAAGCTTGTTTAAATACTGATACTGCAGGTCTTACACTGAAAACTCATTTCTTTTCTGTTTACCTTTAGTTTAACTTGGCTATGGTACAAGTGGTCCATATCACTGCTGGACTTCAGATGTTGTGTTTCCATGTCCTCTAGTGCACGGAGATTCTTGCGGTGAAGTTGTAAAAGATCATATGTGCAATTTAAAATGGACACCAGGTTCAGTTCTTGCTGTGCCTCCTCCGTGTAAAAAGACGGAAAACCCAAGGTAGCGAGTTCCTAACATTGAAAAGATACAACAGATATTCACTCAAAGTGACCACAATTTAAGACCACATACATCAAAGAAAGAAATAATGCAAATCAGGTAAACACAAACTGAAGTCATCAGTCAATTAAATATACTCCAAATAATACCAAATGATGCAACAACTGATACAAAATGTTGAATTACAACAAATACGGACAACCCTCAGTAAATCCTTTTGGAGAATTAACTCAAGAAAATGTTCCCATTTTCCCATTAAATTATTGAAGCATTTGTGGATGCACGATTTTAACTTTCTTTTCAGATTTCAGCAGTCTGGCAAACCATCCAGAAGTTCTCAAATGTCTAGGGAATCTTTCCTGCAATGTACTCCCTTATTCAAAAGTGAAAAATCACTGGATAGAATCCTCTTTAGTTGAGAGGCAAAACGGGAGCAAGGTCAATACCACAGGATCAGAGAGATAAGGCAAGCAGTTTGTGCCTTCATTTCACCTCCATCTTTTGTCAAAAGCAGCACATGCCCAGAAATGCAGGCCTCTGCTTTGATTTTGATTAAACCTACACATAAAAAAAAGGGATTGTTGAAATCGGGAGCTATGCTGAGAATAGCTTTATTGATGTTGAGACATCTCTGGCTCCTGCTGTTGCAGCAATTCTATCTTTAGTTGGAGAGTACAAAGTTCTAAACCAAGCATTGTAATAAATTACTGATTAAAACTTCATCTACTAACCACAGAAATTGCAACTCAACACCAGTATTTGAAAGTGGAAGGCATTCTCAAGCAACCCAAGTATTCTAATCCTTTGGTAGTAAAAACATCCAGTTTTGGATAGGAAATTTCCATTCAGTAGTTGATGAAAGCTTATACATCCTGAGTACCTGATGATTTATATCCCAGAGGTTTAAAAGAGGCGGCTACAGAGAGGCTGGATGCTCAGGTTATTATCCTTTGAAGTTCAATAAATTCTAGAATCACTCCTGTGGATTGGAGGGTAGTAAACATGACCTCACTATTACAAGGAGGGAGAAAATATGGAACTACCAACCCTTTAGCCTAGCACGGAAAGTGCTGTAATCTATAATGAAAGATGTAATAACAGAACATCTTGAAAAAGAATAATACAAATGAGCAGAGGCAACATACATCTATAAAAAGAAAACTAGTTTGACTGATCTTTTGGAAAACTTTTGAGGATGTGACAAGTAGAATAAAGGGAAACATGTGGACGTAGTATGTTTGGGTTTTTGGAAGGTGTTCAATAAAGCTGATGGACAAGGTTAAAGCTGATAGAAGTATGAGGTGGTACACTTTGGAAGGACAAACTCCAAGGTGGAGTACAAGGTAAATGGCAGGATTCTGGACAGTGTGGAGGAGCAGAGGGATCTGGGGGTTCATATCCACAGATCACTGAAAGTTGCCTCGCAGGTGGATAGGGTAGTTAAGAAAGCTTATGGGATGCTAGCTTTCATAAATCGGGGGATTAAGTTTAAGAGCCGCAAAGTGATAATGCAGCTCTACAAAACTCTGGTTAGGCCACACTTAGAGTACTATATCCAGTTCTGGTCGCCTCATTATAGGAAGGATGTGGAGGCATTGGAGAGGGTGCAGAGGAGATTTACCAGGATGCTGCCTGGATTAGAGAGTATGGATTATGAGGAGAGACCAAAGGAGCTAGGGCTGTTCTTATTGGAGAGGAGGAGGATAAGGGGAGACATGATAGAGGTGTACAAGATATTGAGAGGAATAGAGTGGACAGCCAGCACCTCTTTCCCAGGGTGCCAATAACACAGCTATAAAGGTATCGGGTGGGAAGTTCAAGGGAGATGTCAAAGGGAGGTTTTTCACCCAGAGAGTGGTTAGTGCAAGGAATGCGCTGCCTGGGGTGGTGGTGAAGGCTGATACATTGGACAAGTTCAAGAGATTGTTAGATAAGCATATGGAGGAATTTAAGTTGGAGGGATATGTGGGAGGAAGGGGTTAGATAGTCTTAGGTGTGGTTTGAAGGGCAGCACAACATGGTGGGCCGAAGGGCCTGTATTGTGCTGTATTGTTCTATGGTTTAAGGTTAGAGCACATAGCATTAGGGTAATAGACCAACATGGATTGAGAATTGGTTATCAGACAGAGAGCAAAGTGTGGGAATAAATGGATTATTCTCAGGTACACAGGCTGTGATTAGAGGGGTACTGCAGGGATTGGTGCCCAGGCCCCCTGCTTTTCATGATTTAAATCAAAGATTTGGTCAAGGGCACCAAATGTTAGATTTCCAAAATAAAAACAGAAAACGCTGGAAATACTCAAGTCAGGCTATATCTGTGGGAAGAGGAACAGAGCTAACATTTCAGGTTGAAGACCCCACAGAATCAGAATCAGGCTTGTTATACTGACTTGTACTTGTGAAATTTGTTGTTTGGCAGCAGCAGTACAATGCAAAGACATAAAATTACTATAAATTATAAAATAGTGAAAATAAAAAAGTGAGGTAGTGTTCATGGACCATTCAGAAATTCGATGGCGGAGGGGAAGAAGCTGTTCCTGAATCGTTGAGTGTGGGTCTTCAGGCTCCTGTACCTCCTCCTCGATGGTAGTAATGAGAAGAGGGTATGTCCCGGAAGGTGAGGACCCTTAGTGATGGATGCCGCCTTCTTGAGGCGCCGCCTCTTGAAGATGTCCTCGATTGTGTGGCGAGTTGTGCCTGCGATGGAGCTGGCCAAGTCTATAACCCTCTGCAGCCTGTTGTGATCCTGTGCATTAGAGCCTCCAGTCAGAATGCTCTCCACCGTACATCCATAGAAATTTGCAAGAGTCTTTGGTGACATACAAATCTCCTCAAACTCCTAACGAAGTAGAGTCACCGGCGTGCCTTCTTTGTGATTGAATCGATGTGTAGGGCCCAGGGTAGATCTTCTGAGATGCTGACACCCAGGAACTTGAAGCTGCTCACCCTTTCCACCGTTTGACCCCTCAATGAGGACTGGTGTGTGTTCTCCCGACTTCCCTTTCCTGAAGTCCACAATCAATTCCTTGATCTTGCTGACGTTGAGTGTGAGGTTGTTGTTGCGACACCACTCAACCAGCCCTCATCTTATTTCCAAATTTGCTTACGATATCAATTTAAATGTGATTGAGAGAAGGAGCAGGATGTAAAGAGGCTTCAAGGGAATATGGGCAAGCTGAGTGAATGGGAGCAAAATACAATGTGGAAAAAGGTAAAGTTATCAGCTCTGGTACACAACAGAAAAGCAATGCATTTGTAAATTGATGAGAGATTGGATTGTGCTGATGTTAAAACTGACACTGATATGATAGTACACAAATAGCTGAAAGCCAACATTCAGGGACAGCAGGCAATTCAGAGGACAAATGGTATGTTCACCTTTATTACAAGAGTATTTGAATACAGGAATAAGGAAGTCTTACTGCTATTATAGACGTCTTTGATGAGACCACACGTGAAGTATTGTTTACAATTTTGGTCTCCTTGCCCAAGGGTATAATTGC
This sequence comes from Pristis pectinata, assembly GCF_009764475.1. Lineage (NCBI taxonomy): Eukaryota > Metazoa > Chordata > Chondrichthyes > Rhinopristiformes > Pristidae > Pristis > Pristis pectinata. Next base: position 3,245,478 of record NC_067407.1, on the reverse strand, counting down.
CACAGAGCGAATAGAATGAAGATTCACAAGGTGAGTTCCTAGGTTTCAACTGAGGACAGATCTAGTAGATCGGGACTATATTCTCTAGAACTTAGAAGAATGAGGAGATGTTATCGAAGCTTGCAAAATTCTTACAAGACTTGACATGCAAGATCCATGGGAAAATATTTCTTCTGACTCAAGACTCTGAGACCAGGGGACAGTTTCAAAATAGGGAAAGGCAATTTAAGACTGAGATGGGGACCAATTTCTTCCATCAGAAGGTGGTGAATATTTGGAATTCTCCATCCCAGAGGGTTGCACAGCTTTGGTCATTGTGTTCATTCAAAACAGATGAATAAATTTCTGAATATTAAGGGAATTAAGGGATATGGGGATAATGCAGGAATATGGTCTCGAGGAAGATCAGCTATGACCTTAATAAATGGATGAACAGACTGGAAGGACTGGATGCCCTAAACTGAATTTCTTACCAAACTGAATTTATAATGCTCTACTTCGTTAGGAGTTTGAGAAGATTCGTTACGTCACCAAAGACTCTTACAAATTGATATAGATGTACAGTAAAGAGCATTCTGACCGATCATATCACAGGCTGGTACGAAGGCTCCAATGCACAGGATGGTAAGAGGCTGTAGAGGGTTGTAGACTTAGCCAGCTTCATCACAGGCACAACCCTCTCCAGCATCGAGGACATTAAGAAGGCAGAATCCATCATTAAGGACCCTCACCATCCAAGACATGCCCTCTTCCCATTACTACCATCGAGGTGGTGGTACAGGAGCCTGAAGACCCACACTCAACGATTCAGGAACAGCTTCTTCCCCTCTACAATCAGATTTCTGAACAGTCCATGAACACTATCTCATTATTCCTTTTTTTTTGCACTATTTATTTCCTTACTTTATAGTAAGTTTTTGCACTGTACTGCAACCACGAAACAAATTTCACGTCATCTAAGTCAGTGATAATAAATCTGAGTTTGATTTCAAAACTGATGAAAAATTGGACTTCCTCTATCTTCTGTCATAGTGTCAAATTTTCCTAAAATTGTCATTGAAGCGGAACATTAAGAGAAAGTGACTTTAAGTAGTTTGCCTATTGGTCAGAAACTTACAACTACACACCCCATTATAAACCATCTTGCAGAAGAGGAGGGGAAATAATAGTATGGTGATCAGCACTGGAATTTTCACCAGAAAAAAGGTAGTCAAGTGTCATACAGCACCAACACACTAAATCTTCCAGCACAGGGGGTGTCAAAGATCGATCCATACCTGTGCCAGCTCATTGAAAGAGCAATCTAATTGGCCCCAATTCTCCATTCTGTCCTCAACTCTTAAGTGCCATCAGGTGAAATAGTTTTTTTTTATTCCCGAGGAAACCAACATCAGGTTTTGTGAAAACGTGAAAGCCCTTTGTAGTCAGTTGTGCTTCCTCGATGTTCTGAGAGTACCCCCAAATGTGATGTCACTGTAATCCAACTCATTCTTGCCTTGAGGCAGTCTGCTTTTATAATATTTTTCACTATGAACAACATTATATTATTTACTTATTAAACCAATTCCTTTTTGATTTGCCTTTCAATTACTAGCAGGATTCACACTGGTATGAATCATGATTGGAACGTTTCTATTTGCTGCAATCTGATTAAACATTGACCATGAAATAATCATTTTTGTTTAAACAAAGTTCAAGAAATCAATTTAAAAACAACTTGCCTGATTGAGGTAAGCTATGCATTGTTCTACATTCTCTTTTGTGCAAAACAAACTCAAATTATGACTGCCATTTAAAGGTAGTGATTCAATGATGCCATTGCAGGGAGACATTCTTGATCGGGATGTGCAGTGATAAACAAATTCTTTCCTATCTGTTGGGAAAACAAAATTAAATTATTCAAATCAGCGCAACCATTCTCATTCTGAACCATTAACCTCGTCTAAAATCTTGCTTATGATATTTTAAAAAGCATCCAGACTCTTTCAGAACTTAACTATCAACAATACTTCAAATTGTAAAAGGCTGTTTGATTGATTAGACTCACATTACGGTTGATAAAGTGTGCAAGCCAATGCCCATTTACTCAACCAAATTTGCAGCAGATTTCTAAAGGTCACATACTTATTATTTACAATATTTAGTGTATTGGTAAGATAAAGGGGAAAAAACATTTGAGCCTAGGATTCACACCACAGTAAAGCTCCGATTATCTGCTTTCCAACCATTCGGAAATCCCAATGGTTCACCAGGTGATATCTGTACTTTTCACTCACCAGGGCCGAAGTTCCCCCACATTCCCTACCCACTAGCTGGGGGTCCCAGCTGCTACAATCCCATCCACTAGCAGGGGGACCAGTTCCAGTGCTTGCTTTAGACTTACCTTGCTCTGTTGGCTGTCCTCCCTTGAAATTTTGGATTATTAATAACATTTGATAGTCGAAAATCTGCTAGTCCAGCACCAATGTCCCAAGTGTGCTGGATTAACAGAGTTTTACTCTCTACTTGAGTGGTCCATGCTCACACTGTACTCTCAATGAAATATCCATAATTACTGAGGACGCCAACCCCACCAGATACTCCTGGAATCTTTGGGAATAGAAAGAGTTTCTCCCAAGAACCCAGGAAACTGAGTTTGCATCTTTACTCCTGCCCTACAGCCCCCTATCTTCACCCCCCTCCTGGTCCCTTCCATCCATGACACACAGCTCACCCACAGGTTCCCCCCCACCCACCCACCCCCCGCCAATCTGGTTCCGGTTCCATCTGCCATACACCTCTCCCCTAGTGGTTCCTATTATCACCTCCCTTAAGAGTCCAGCACTGGTAGCCCTTTGTGTTCCTGCTCATCTCCCTCCCAGCAGCTGTCTCCAAGCTTCACACTCCCCTCCTCCTACCTCATTCCATCTGCCTCTCATCTTTCATCTTCCCCCCCACCCCCCATCTTTGTCTGCCACCAGCCATCATCCACCTGCCACTCTCTCCTTTCTCCCCTCCCGTACTTGACACAGGGGTCATCTTTCACCCCTCCTCAGTCCACCAATCACCTCAGGCTCCTATCTCACCACTCCTCATTTCATCTCCCCTCTTCACTCAGTCCTGACGCAGGGTTTTGACCCAAAACAAACATCGACGATTTATTTTCCCCCTACAGATGCTGCTCGATGCACTGGAGTTCCTCCAGTAGATTGTTTGTTGCATCTTTACACATTGAGCCTTTGAGACCACTGGAATAACAGCAGCAGACCATAACTTCAGCTGCCCTCAGTTCATTAAAGACCATAGTCGGTCATGACGAGTGGCCAAGCACAGGGAAAAAGCACAGGCAGTGCCAAATCTGGACTACACTCAAATACCAAAATGTAGTGCAATAGATTCACAAAAGAAAACGTTCAACTGAGGCTAAAACTGGATATAGATCAGATGGAAAGTTGGGCGGATTGTTGGCAGATGGAATTTAATCCTGACCAGAGTGAGGTGATGCATTCTGAAGATCAAACAGGGGTAGGACCTATACAGTGAATGTTAGGGCCCTGGGGAATGCTGACGGACCGAGGGACCATGAGTTCAACCATAGCTCCCTGAAAGTGGCAATTCAGGTGGATAGGGTGGTGAAGGCACAAGGCATGCTTGCCTTTGTAGATTGGGATGTGGAATATAAAAGTTGGAATGTTATGTTGCAGCTTTACACAATACTGGTTAGACCACACGTGGAATATTGTGCGCAATTCTGGTCACCACACTGTAGGAGGAGTGTGGTTGTGCTGGAGAGAGTGCTGAGGAAATTCACCATGACTAGACTGGAGGACTTCAGTTAAGGGGAAAGATTGAAGAGGTTGAGTATGTTTTTCCTAGACCGAAGGTGGTGAGGGACCTGATAAAAAAGGTAAATAAAATTATAAGAGGTGTGGATAGGGTAGGTAGTCAAAATCTCTTTCTCATGGTAGGGTCATCAAAAACAAGAGGACATAGGTTTAAAGTGAAAGGAAAGAGTTTTGAGGGGAATGTTTTTTTTAAATAAACAGTGGTTGGTATCTGGAACTCACTACCCCAGGAAGTGGTTGAGTCAGATACAATTACTATGTTTGAGGCATTTAGGCAGGCACTTAAACAGGCAAGGAATAGGATGATGTGGCCCAATGCAGGCAAATGGGACTGGTGTAGATGCACAAAAAGGCTGGCAAGATATGGTGGGCCGAAGGGCCTGCTTCCATGTTATACAACTCTATAGAACAGTATAGCACAGGAACAGGCCCTTCAGCCCATAAGGATCGTACCTTACACAATACCAAAATAAACTAAACCTATTCTGCCTGCACATACTCCATATCCCTCCATTCCCTGCATATTCCTGTGTCTATCTTAAAGTCTCTGAATGCCACTATCATATCTGCTTCCATCACTATTCCTAGCAGCACATTCCAGACACCTCCCACACTCGTAAAAAATCTTACCCTCAAAAAACTTGCCCTTGCATGGAACGCACTGCCGGCAAAGGCGGTAGAGGCAGATACATTAGGGACATTTAAGAGACTCTTAGATGATAGAAAAATGGAGGGTTATGTGGGAGGGAAGGGTTAGGTAGATCTTAGAGCAGGATAAAATGTCAGCACAACATCATGGGCCGAAGGGCCTGTACTGTGCTGTAATGATCTTTAAACTTTCCCACCTCTTACCTTAAATGCATGCACTTTGGTATTTGACATTTCTACCCTGGAAAAAAGATTCTGACCACCTACCCTATCTATGCCTCTCATAGAATTTTAAGATTATCAGGTCTCCCCTCAGACACTCCAGGGAAAACAATCCAATTTTATCCAACCTCTCCTTATAACTCATACCCTCTAATCCAGGCAGCATCTCCTGTACCCTTTCCAAAGCCTCCACATCCTTCCTGTAATGGGGTGACCAGAATTGCACACAATACTCCAAGTGCGGCTTAACCAACATAACTTCCTTACACTTATAATCAATGCCCTGACCAACGAAGGCGAGCATGCCTCCATGATTATGACTACAAGGACAGATCCAAATACAAAACCAACTCAAAACTGCATTTCGAATCATGGATAAGTTCTATAAAAATGTAAAAGTCTTGCTTAACCACTGAACCGCACTATTACACTTAAACTTTCTATTTGAAGCATCTGATCGAACGAGAAATCCTTAATAGTTGTGTGTTTAAAAAAAGCTTGAATTCTTAGTACTTATAACTGGAATGGAAAAAAATATATTTTTGTTAAATGATACTTGTTTCACAGCACCATTTAAGTCCTGAAAGACTAGCTTCTCAATGGTTTCTCCCTCCCCGAACTAGGGTAGGGGGAGAGGGGGAGGTTTTCTGAAATTCAGATGCAAAATACTACAGATGTTGGAATTAGGAAAGAAGCAACACAAATTGCTAGAAATACTCAGATGGCCAGGCAGGAAAGATGGAGCAAGAAGTGACAGGTGATTGTGTTCAGTCTACAAGGGTAACAAACTTTTAGTTGCCTGTCATCTAATTCTCCAGCCCTACTCCCTCTGACCCACCTTTAGCATACTGCAATACTTTAACACAACTCATCTCAAGCTCCAGGAAGAGCAACCCATGTCACGACATGGCACATTACAGGTTTCAGGATTTAACACCAAATCAGCATTCCAAAGAGAATCCTAGTGTAGCTAGGGACAGAGTGGGTCTCCTTCAAGATCAGTGTGGTAATGTGTGTGTGGAACTATAGGAAATTGGCGAGGTCTTAAATGAAAACCTCTTGCCTGTATTTATGGAGAAGGATATGGAAGCTATTGAGATCAGTGGAGGAAACAGTGATATCCTGGAGCACGTCAACATTAACACAGGAGGTGTGTTGGAGGTCTTGAACATAAAAGGTGGATGAAGCCCCAGAGCCCAACCAAGTGCACCCTTGGATGTTATAGGAAAGCAAAAGAGATTGCTGGGGCCTTGGCAGAACAAGTTGTGTGAATTCTCAGTATAACCAGGTGGGATTCCCCTGGATACTCTAGTTTCCTCCCACATTCCAAAAGAAGTGCTGGTTAGTGGGTTAATGTTTTACTGTAAATTAGCTCCAGTGTAGGGTGGATGGTCAGAGAATTCAGGTTGAGGTTGATGGGCATCGAGAAGGGAGAAGTAACAGGGACAGCAGTGGGGAATGGGATTGACGGGACTGCCCCTAGGTGCATACAAACATTTCAGAGCCAGAGACTTGATGGACAAATGGCCTCCTATGTCATAAAGAAATGGGAAATATGTAAAGAGTTTAATACAGTCACAACACTACTGGGATTTCAACAACAGGCAGATTACTAACAGATACAGTGGCATGTGAAAGGTTGGGCACACCTAGTCAAAATTTCTGTTACTGTGAATAGCTAAGCGAGTAAAAGATGACCAAAAAGGCATAAAGTTAAAGATGATACATTTCTTTAATATTTTAAGCAAAATTACTTTATTTCCATCTTTTACAGTTTCAAAATAACAAAAAAGGATTAGAGCCCGAAGCAAAAGTTTGGCCACCCTGCATGGTCAGTACTTAGTAACACCCCCTTTGGTAAGTATCACAGCTTGTAAATGCTTTCTGTAGCCAGCTAAGAGTTTTTCAATTCTTGTTTGGGGGATTTTCACCCATTCTTCCTTGCAAAAGGCTTCTAGTTCTGTGAGATTCTTGGGCCGTCTTGCATGCACTGCTCTTTTGAGGTCTATCCACAGATTTTCGATGATGTTTAGGTCAGGGGACTGAGGGCCATGGCAAAACCTTCAGCTTGTGCCTCTTGAGGTAGTCCATTGTGGATTTTGAGGTGTTTAGGATCGTTATCCTGTTGTAGAAGCCATCCTCTTTTCATCTTTCTTTCTTTTTTTTAAATATATAGACAGTGTGATGTTTGCTTCCAGAATTTGCTGGTATTTAATTGAATTCATTCTTTCCTCCACCAGTGAAATGTTCCCCATGCCACTGGCTGCAACACAAGCCCAAAGAATGATCGATCCACCCCTGTGCTTAACAGTTGGAGAGGTGTTCTTTTCATGAAATTCTGCACCTTTTTCTCCAAACATACCTTTGCTCACTGCAACTAAAATGTTCTATTTTAACTTCATCAGTCCACAGGACTTGTTTCCAAAATGCATCAGGTTTGTTTAGATACTCCTTTACAAACTTCTGATGCTGAATTTTGTGGTGAGGATGCAGGAAAGGTTTTCTTCTGATGACTCTTTCATGAAGGTCATATTTGTGCAGGTGTCGCTGCACAGTAGAACAGTGCACCACCACTCCAGAGTCTGCTAAATCTTCCTGAAGGTCTTTCGCAGACAAACGGGGGTTTTGATTTGCCTTTCTAGCAAACCTACGAGCACTTCTTTCAGAAAGTTTTTTGGTCTTCCAGACCTCAACCATTCCTGTTAACTGCCATTTCTTAATTACATTACAAACTGAGGAAACGGCTACCTGAAAACGCTTTGCTACCTTCTTATAGCCTTCTCCTGCTTTGTGGGCATCATTTATTTTAATTTTCAGAGTGCTAGGCAGCTGCTTAGAGGAGCCCATGGCTGCTGATTGTTGGGACAAGGTTTGAGGAGTCAGGGTATTTATAAAGCTTTGAAATTTGCATCATCTGGCCTTTCCTAACGATGACTGTGAACAAGCCATAGCCCTAACAAGCTAATGCAGGTCTGAGACCTTGGTAAAAGTTAGCCAAGAGCTCAAATCTCTTGGGGTGCCCAAACTTTTGCATGGTGCTCCTTTCCTTTTTTCACTCTAAAATTGTACAAAACAAAAATAATACACTAATCTTTTTTAAAATGTTGAAAAGAATGTTTCATCTTTAGCTTTAGGACTTTTGGAGATCAGTTCATCTTCTACTCACATAACTATTCACAGTAACAGAAATTTTGACCAGGGGTGTCCAAACTTTTGTATGCCACTGTATAGCACCGTCAGCTTTTATACTGATTCCACCTACCTGAAGTACCAGGAAGAAGTTTATTATTAAATATTCTTTTATTAAATTTGTTTTTGTTTGTTCAATTCATTAACAGAATGTGGGCATCACCGACAAAGCCAACATTTATTGTCCATCATGAATTACAAACTCGGCTATTTGAAGACCAATGGTTATTGAGTCTTGTAGAGACTTGACTGGTTAAGAACAAGAGATTCCCTTTCTCAAAGGACATTGGTGGACCAAATGGATTTATTTTACTGACACTTAATAATTTATTCTAGATTTATTCAATTACTTGAATTTAAATTGCCTATTTGAGCAATGATGTCCACATGCTTATCTCTAGATCAATAATCCATGCTTCTGATTACTAGTTCACTCTACTGGTCTACCACCTTCTACCTGTTGCTGTGGCAACTTCAGCTGATTTTGTCAGCCTGGAAAGGACATTCTACCAGGGTAAAAGGACACTATGGGAGTAAGAGCAGACACAAAAAGCTGGAGGTACTCAGGAGGTCAGGCAGCATCTATGGAGGGAAATGGACTGCCGACATTTGGGAGACGAAGACAGATGAAGGGTCCTGACCCAAAATGTCCACTGTCTATTTCCCTCCACAGATGCTGCCTGACCCGCCGAGATCGTCGAGCTTGTTGTGTGTTACTCCAGATTCCACCATCTGCAGTCTCTTGTGTCTCCAGCATAGGAGTTAAAATCACCAACAGGTAATTACTGCACCCACCATCTTTCTGAAGTGGGAGCAAGTGGTAGAAAGAGGGTTATACAAGGCATGCATTGTCTTCAAATTTTTGATTGCAGTTAGAGCATAGAAAACCTACAGCACAATTCAGGCCCTTCGGCCCACAGAGCTGTGCCGAACATGTCCCTACCCTAGAAATTACTAGGCTTACCCAGAGCCCTCTATTTTACTCAGCTCCATGTACTATCTAACAGTCTCTTGAAAGACCCTATCGTATCCGCCTCCACCACCATTTCCGACAGCCCATTCCACGCACTCACCACTCTGAGCAAAAAAACTTACCTCTGACATCTCCTCTATATCTACTCCCCAGCACCTTAAACCTATGTCCTCTTCTGGCCACCAATTCAGCCCTGGGGAAAAGCCTCTGACTATCTACCCTATCAATACCTCTCATCATCTTATACACCTCTATCAGGTCCCCCCTCATCCTCCGTCTCTCCAAGGAGAAAAGGCTGAGTTCCCTCAACCTGCTTTCATAAGGCATGCTCCACATTCCAGGCAGCATCCTTGTAAATCTCCTCTGCACCCTTTCTATGGCTTCCACATCTTTCCTGTAGTGAGGCGACCAGAACTGAGCACAGTACTCCAAGTGCGGTCTGACCAGGGACCTATATAGCTGCAACAATACCTCACGGCTCCTAAATTCAATTCCCCGATGATGAAGGACAATACACCATATGCCTTCTTAACCACAGAGTCAACCTGCGCAGCCACTTTGAGCATCCTATGGACTCTGACCCCAAGATCCCTCTGATCCTGCACACTGCCAAGAGTCCTACCATTAATACTATATTCCACCAACATATTTGACCTACCAAAATGAACCACTTCACACTTACCTGGGTTGAACTGCATCTGCCACTTCTCAGCCCAACTCTACATCCTATCTATGTCCCTCTGTAACCTCCGACAGCCCTCCAAACTATCCACAAACTTACTAACCCACCCCTCCATTTCCTCATCCAGGTCATTTATAAAAATCAAAGAGTAAGGATCCCAGTACAGATCCCTGAGGTACACCACTGGTCACCCACCTCCACTCAGAATACGACCCTTCAACAACCAATCTTTGCCTTCTGTGGGCCAGCCAGTTCTGGATCCACACTGCAATATCCCCTTGGATCCCATGTCTCCTCACCTTCTCCATAAGCCTTGCATGGGGTACCTTATCAAACACCTTGCTAAAATCCATATACACTACATCTACTGCTCTCCCTTCATCCATGTGTTTAGTCACATCCTCAAAAAATTCAATCAGACTCATAAGACAGGACCTGCCCTTGACAAAGCCATGCTGACTATTCCAAATCATATTATACCTCTCCAAATGTTCATAAATCCTGCCTCTCAGGATCTTTTCCATCAGCTTACCAACCACTGAGGTAAGACTCACTGGTCTATAATTCCCTGGGCAATCCCTACTCCCCTTCTTGAATAAGGGAACATCCACAACCCTCCAATCTTCCAGAACCTCTCCCATCTCCACAGACAACGCAAAGATCATCATCAGAGGCTCTGCAATCTCCTCCCTCGTCTCCCACAGCAACCTGGAGTACATCTCATCCGGTCCCGGCAACTTATTTAACTTGATGCTTTCCAAAAGTTTCAGCACCACCTCTTTTCTAATACCTACATGCTCAAGCTTTTCAGACCGCTGCAAGTCCCCACTACAATCCCCCAGATCTTTTTCCTGTGGTGAATACTGACGTAAAGTATTCATTAATTACCTCCGCTATTTCTTCCGGATCCATACACACTTTCCCACTGCTGCACTTGATAGGCCCTATCCTTTCACATCTCATCCTCTTACTCTTCACATACTTGTAGAACACCTTGGGGTTTTCCTTAATCCTGCCCGCCAAGGCCTTCTCATGTCCCCTTCTGGCTCTCTTAATCTCTTTCTTAAGTTCCTTCCTTTTAGCCTTGTACTCCTCCAGATCCCTAACATTACCTAGCTCTCTGTACCTTTTGTATGCTTTTCTTTGACTAGATTTATTATAGCCTTCGTAAACCACGGTTCCTGCATCCTATCATGACTCCCGTCTCATCAGAACATGTCTATGCAGAGCTCCACACAAATACCCACTGAATATTTGCCACATATCTTCCATACTTTTCCCAGAGAACATCTGTTCCCAATTTAATCTTCCAATTTCCTGCCTGAGAGCCTCATAATTCCCTTTACTCCAAGTAAACACCTTTCTAGTCTGGCTGTTCCTATCCCTGTCCAGTGCTAACATAAAGGAGATAGAATTATGATCACTATCACCAAAATGTTCACCCACTGAGATATCTGACATGACTAGGTTCATTCCCAATATCAAATCAAGCACAGCCTCTCCTCTTGTAGGTCTATCTACATACTGTGTCAAGAACCCTTCCTGAACACACCTAACAAAACTCCACCCCATCTAAACCCCTCAATGTCTGGAGATGCCAATCGATGTTTGGGAAATTAAAATCCCCCATCACAACAACTGTTATTCTCACACCTTTCTAGGATCTGCTTCCCTATCTGCACCTCAATAACCCTGTCACTATTGGGTGGCCTATAAAAAACACCCAGCACAGTTATCGACCCTTTCCTCTTCCTAACCTCCACCCACAGAGACTCCGTAGACAATCCCTCCACAATGTCCACCTTTTCCGCAGCCCTGACACTATCTCTGATCAACAGTGCCACTCCCCCACCTCTTTTACCTCCCTCCCTGTCCTTCTTGAAACATCTAAAACCCAGCACTTGAATCAAACAATTCTAGCCCCGGAGCCATCCATAATGGCCACTTCATAGCTCCAAGTATTGATCCAAGCTCTAAGCTCATCCACCTTGTTCACAACACTCCTTGCATTAAAATAGACACATCTCAAGCCTGTCTGAACACGTCCCTTCTCTATCACCGGCCTATGGTACTTACTCCTAGCCTCCTCTATTTGAGAGCCAAACACCTCTTCCCCAGTCTCTCCAGTACGGATCCCACCCCCCAACAATTCTAGTTTAAACTCTCCCCAGTAGCCTTAGCAAACCTCCCCAGCAGTATGTTGGTCCCCCTGGGATTCAAGTGCAACCTGTCCTCTTTGAACAGGTCATACCTGCCCCAAAAGAGGCCCCAATGATCCTGAAAACTGAATCCCTGCTCCTTACTCCAATCCCTCAACCACGCATTTAACCTCCTCCTCATTCTATTCCTATACTCACTGTCGCTTAGCACAGGCAGTAATCCAGAAATTACTACCTTTGAGGTCCTGCTTCTCAACTTCCTTCCTAATTCTCTATAGTCTCTTTTCAGGACCTCATTCCTTTCCCTACCTATGTCGTTGGTACCAATATGTACCAACGACAATAGTTCAGAACAATAGTTCTAAAAGATGGCCAGAGATTAGTAACTAATTATACACGTTTTGAATTGCAACTCATCTGGGAGGTATTTAGCTGCATTTCATGTAGCATATTTCACTACCAAGATTTATTAGAAATACCCAAACCTCAGGAAAAAGATGTGCCCTTCCCCCATTCAAAAATATCAACAAAAGCATTCAGGTAATTGAATTAGTCAAGCTGTTTCACATTATTGCTTTGTGCCATTTCAATAACCAATTTGAACACTGTCAGCAGTAGAATGGACGTACCTGGTGATGGTTCTGGTACTGGCATGGTTTTTACTCTCCAATCTCCCATAGCCAGCAAACAGCCAGATTAACTGCAAAACCAGTTCAGCTGCAACACATACAACTGACTGATGTAAATGTCCCAATGTACACACCTAAAAATAGACAGCAATTAAAAATTAACATTTTTAAAAAAAGCAGATTACATCAGCAATGCAATGTCATTAAAGACTAAATTCACTGACTGTGGAACACATCTAGTGCTTTTTTTATATAAATATACAAGTGAGGAGCTGCTGGGGGGGGGGGGCAGGGGAGGCAAGAAAGATGGGGGGCAGGGTGGCTGGACTTGAAATTAATTGAGAAAAAACAGAAACCAGTGTACTAATGTAATAGTCTGCAAAGTAAGCATGTCAGAATAAGGGTGTAAAGTAGGTAGGATGTTGAATAAAATCCTACATGATTTAGTGTTCCACCTCACCTTGTCAAATGGAATACTAAACCAGGTCTAAGGAAATTATGACCAATAAGCAACAACATTGTTCCAAAGACCTAACAACAACAATGGCCTCCATGGTGAATATCTAACTAGGATTTAACAACGCCAGGAGCCATCATGCTTAAAACCACTGAAAGTGTGGGGCTTTTATTGAGTTCATAGAGGACACTATAATAAAGTACATTAAAAAACATCATTAAAAGGCAGAGATTTATGATATTTGAGAGTTGGAACATTCTGATAAATATGTGGTTTGTAACAGGGCTATTCAACGTTTCACTGGAAAGAACTATGGCTTAACCAAAACTAATCTGGCAAGCAATCAGACAGGTCCTGGTGGCGAGAAGGAGGTGCATATTGTAAATTTATGGAAGCTGCCTCCGTAGTTGAAGATGGATTCAAACTGCAGCAGTAACAACGCAGAGGCAGCACCACCAGAAGTGCTCTGGCTATGAACGGATGGTTTAATGTGCAGCCAAGTCCCACTGTCCCATAACAGCCAAGGCGGTTTCAAATGGCACAGGAGTTAAGGACATAGAGGAATGATGCATCATGTTCCAAACATCAGCCTTTAATGGCTTGGTGACTGCTTGGCAAGACAACGTGTTCAAAGATTTGGGACTGTAGTTAACAGGAGAATTGAACAGGGAGTTTTAAAGGGCAGAATGTGATTTTCAAAGGGATGGGGAACCATTCATTGTGTCAGCTTGCAAGGGAACAGCTAGAAAAAAAATGAACGTGGTCTAACTGATTTGCTTCTACCATCTGGCTTGTCAGATAATACAATGATTATCATGGCAGGCAGTCAATCTCCATCAAGTGTCTACATTGGACACAGATAACAGGTGGGAAAAACAAACCAGTGGTGATGAGCTTTGGGAACCGAAGACCAAAATGACTTATTCTTCCTGAACATTGTGCATGTACCATTTGGAATGTCTTAAATTACTCAGTTACTGCATCCAAAAAGGTCTTTCTGAAAGGAAATCTACCGAGCTTGCCTTGCAATAAAACAATATTATCAGCTTCTACCACAGCTATCACATCCATTTATCACAGACTGACAGAACATGGAACAGTACAGCACAGGAACAGGTCTTTTGGCCCATCATGTCTTTCTTACTCTTTGATTTCTATCTGTTAACCAACTCCATACCAGTATGTTACTCTCAGTTCCACCTGCTCTAACCTTCTTCACCAGCCTAGTGTGGGATCTTATTGAAAGCCTAAATACACATCCACTGGTTTCCCCTCATTGATGCTACTGGATTCTTCTTAGGCACTTGTGATTGCAAATGACTTGCTTTTTCTTTGGTTTTGTGGAGATACCACCAATGTTGTCTGTGCAAAATCTTCCAAATTCAACTAGATACATCCTCAAGGAACTGAGTAAGATTCTGCAAGCATCATTTCCACTGCACGTCCATTCTTAACGTCTTGCTATCACATCTTTTATTATTAATTCTAGCATTTTCCCAGCTATAGATGTACAACAGGTTGGTCGTTTCCCATTTACACTCTCCCTCAAGTCACTGGGTATATTTGCCATTGTCTTCAGGAACCAAAGTCTATTGAATCCTGCAAGATGATAACGAGATCACCCACAATCTCTTTAGTCACCTCTTTTGGGTATAGATCAGTTTTCAGACTCAATAACTTCTCTGATAGTACTTCCTGACTAATACTAATTTCTTTTGCTTTCTTACTCGCACTACAATTATGGTTCTCAGGTATTTGTGAAACTCTTTGGCATTTCTTCTTCCATGAAGGCAAATACAAAACGTGTTTTTTCATCTTTTGCCACTTTCTTATTCCTCATTATAATTGCTTCCTTCTCTTTCTACAAACAAATCAGATTTGTTCACAGTAGTCTTTTCTTTCTTAAATACTGATAGTTCTTACAGGTTGTTTTAAAGTTTCTCACTAGTTTTACTCTCATATTCTAGTTTTCTTGATCCTGCTTTGCTGAATTCTAAAACATTGCTAATCTTCAGAATCACTGCATTTTTTTTTAAGATTCACTTGTTTAATTTCTCCTGCAATCCATGGTTTGAACCACTTTTCCTTTCGTATTTTGTAGCATTGAATGTTTTTTTTTTTTGCAAATTATATATAATTTCTCCAGCTTGTCCACCACCATATACCTTAACGTGGTTTTATCCCCATCTACATAGCCAGCTTTGCCCCTCATTCTTTCATGGCTCAGTTTTGAACTGAACGTGAAATTCTGCCATATTATCAATTTTTCTTTGGGCTCATTTGCAGCAAGATTAATTGGCCATTTAAGATTTTTCTATACTATGATTCTACTTGCTAATTGACTTTGTTTTCACTGCCTTTCCAACTTCCACTTTCAGCTGCTGCTAAGACAATGTTACTTTAGAAGTAGATTGACAAAATTTAACTAATCAACATATAAAATAAATTCAAAGTCCACACTGAGGACCATGTACTCCAAGGAACACTACTCAAACAAACATTTGATATTTAAACCGTTCCTAGTTCTGATAAAAGGTCAGAGTCAACTCTTGTTTCTCCTTCTACAGCCTGACCAGAGTATATTCAGCATTTTCTATCTTTTTCAGATCTCCAGCATCTGCATTTATTTTTTCAAGGCTTTAAGTAGTGTACCCTGTATTTTCACTAGCAGGCCCACTTTAAATGATGCTAAAGACCAAAGTACACACCTAATTGCTTTTAGTGACATAGTCACATTGTATAGAATTGATTTTAGTGTTCGTGGCACTAGGAGTCAAGATATTAAAAATACAGCCCCTCACCTAATTAAAGGCAGAAGAGATTTGTTTTAAGTATAGAAGATAAAATTAAAATTGTACAAATTTTAATCTGAACTAATAACTCCCACTTTTCCCCTAAAACTTTATTCATAAAATGCAGTTATACAAATGTTTTAATTCATGGTATTGCATTTGTTTACATTATTTACAGCGTCAATGTCATCAATTCTTCAGTCCGAAACTTATTGCTGACAGAATGCACAATAAGTTATTACACAGAGCCCAGCCCCTCAGTGTCCAGTGATGGGACAACCCTATACTGTGGCTTTTCCCCATAGAACCACCGCAAGCTCTAAAGTGTCCTTCAGCACGTACTTCTGCACCTTGGAATGTGTCAGTCTTCAGCATTTGGACTGGTACACCCCTTGCACTGGAAGACCAGCAGTTTCAGTCAAAGCAAAGTGCATTTCTCACAGATAATCTTCCATCAGTACTTGATCTGTGATTCAGTATGGACCCCTGGGAACAGTCCATACAGCATTTTGGTTTGTCCCCTTCGACTCTCACTAACTTTTACCAATGCACTACAGAAAGCATCCTATCTGGATACATCCTGGCTTAGTACGGCAACTGCTCTGCCCAGGACCACAAGAAACTGCAGAGAGTTGTGGACACAGCCCAGAGCATCACGGACACCAGCCTCCCCTCCTTGGACTCTGTCTTTACCTCTCATTGTCTTGGTGAAGCAGCCAGCGTAATCAAAGTCTCCACCCACCCAGGACATTCTCTCTTCTCTCCTCTTCCATCGGGTAGAAGATACAGGAGCCCGAGGACACATACCACCAGACTTATGGATAGCTTCTACCCCACTGTGATAAGACTATTGAATGGTTCCCTTATACAATGAGATGGACTCTGACCTCACGATCTACCTTGTGACATTGCACCTTATTGCACTGCACTTTCTCTGTAGTTGTGACACTTTGTACTGTTATTGTTTCTACCTGTACTACCTCAATGCACTCTGTACTAACTCAATGTAACTGCACTGTGTAATGAATTGACCTGTACGATCAGTATGCAAGACAAATTTTTCACTGCACCTCGGTACAAGTGACAATAGCAAACCAATACCATAAAGTGCTGTGTTATGCAGCTGTTCCAGATCAACCTCAAAGACCAGTGCATCCCTCGCAACATCCTATCAACACACAGTTCAACCAAGAGGTGGATGATAGTCTCATCCACACCGCAGCCACCTCGAGGGAAATGTGCAGTGGATTGTGACTTTGGTAGTGTGTGTGAAGGATGTGACAGGGAGGGACCTTCTCACCACCAGCCAAGGTAATGATGCCCGTTTGGAGAATTCAGTTGATGAGGCGTTCTGACAAAGGATTTTGATGGTCTGTTCAGGAAACGGTTCAATGGGACCCAGTGTCTTTCCCCTGTGGGGTCTCAAGACTATTCTTTGCAGATGTTCTCAACACCAGGGCTGGGTGATACTTCAGTACAGTGGCACTTGGTGCTTGTTCTGTACCAGGCTCTGTACAGGGCTTGATGCAGCCACACACAAAAGTAGTCATCAGATCAGAGCCACATTGGATGCATTTCCCCCCTCCTGCTTTCTCAGGAGACCTGAACAGCACATCCCCAGGCAGAATTGAAATGCAGCTTGGGTGGCTACCACAGTGCAGGAACAGTGTGTGGACCACATACAGTAATGCTGAGAACACACCACACCCAGGTTCTTTCCCACCACTGAGGTCTGCCAATCCCACATTCCCAACTTCCTGTTTCACCTTGTTCATTCCAGCCAGTTCTTGTTGCATGCCCCAGCTCCTCAAAACCCCAGGTAATTGGACCAGAGATGAAGGAAGCAAAGCATCAGTCAGAGCAGTTGCCCAAGAACATAGCCTCGCTTTTGCTGCTGGTCCCAAAGACCAATTTAAACTAGTCACAGATGCTCAATAATCTGCAAACCAGCTGTGGGTTCGAGTAGAAGATGGTGGCATTGTCTGTACTCAGGGAGGCTTTGACTCCAGTACTCCTGCAGCCTGGGATCATCAGCCCTCTTACACCCTTGTCGACAGATTCAGGAAAAAGCTTGCTACAAATAAGAATAAGGCAGAAGGGAGTGCAGTCTTGTCCAATTTTCCATTTGTCCAAATGTTAGTTTTGATTGTACAACTGACATCTGTGCAGAGTTGTATAATGGATTGCATTCTGGTGAATGCATCCATCATGTACATAGGCTATATTCTGTTAAAGGACTTCTAGTTCAAGTTGACGAGGCAAATGTCCATCTTGTCTCGCACATTGGCAATGGCATCCCCAAGGAGCACAGGACTGTCAAGAGATCTTCCTGCCAGGTGTGGTCTAGGTGGCTCACTTACCACAGGGTAGACTTGATTGACAATGATCTTGGACAGAATCTTAGAACAGAGAGAAACAAAGGACTGCAGATGCTGGAATATCCAGATGAAAAAACACGATTGATGCTGGAGGAACTCAGCAGGCCAGGCAGCATTCGTGGAGAAAAGCAGGCGGTCAACATTTTAAGTCAGGACCCCTCCTCAAGACTATCTTATCCTGGCAGACCTGTTGTCTCTGCATGCTTTTGCCTCACTGGACACTATCCTGCCCTCCAGGTCCAATCCCTTCCCACCTACATCCATGACACATCACATGCTCTCCAACTCTTCATAGTTTAAGTTCTTCGGCACACACATCCCTTTCCTAGCCTCTCTCTCGTTTTTTTTTTTAACCCTTTTTTTCCCTCCATACCTTTGACTCATCCCCTGGTGGAACTGCTCTCCCCTCCTCCCCCGCACCTGCCTATCACTATCTCTTACCTGCGTCTACCTATTACCACCTTGTGCCCACCCCACCTCCCCTCTTTTGTTCGCCTATCACTGCTCTGCTTTTCCTTCCTATATATTGACTTCCCTTTTTCCTATCTTCAGTCCTGAAGAAGGGTCCTGGCCCGAAATGTTGACCACTTGCTTTTCTCCATGGATGCTGCCTGGCCTGCTGAGTTCCTCCAGCATCATAGAATCTTATAACCCACATTTAACAGCAAAATAGGCAGCCAGTTTCTAATCTCTCCTCCTCTCTCCCTTTCTTCTTGTAGAGGAAGGTGATGGCCTTCCTCATCAACTGTAATATGCTGCCAGCTAGAAATAGTGATACAACTCCAGCACATCTGTGGGACATCCAGTCCCACAGAGCCAAGTTTAATTCAGGCAGTAAATCAGCACTTCTGAGAATCTTATTTGTCTCAAAGGAACAGATAGATCTGGTCACCTCACCCACAATCAATGGCCGGTAATGGCTGTGCCTCACAATAAATGAAAAAAGGGGAATACATCATCTACAGACCAAGAGCTGGGAAATAAAAATAAATGACTTCATTTTAATCATGGTCTCCTCCCAATGATTCTATGACTAAATAATACTAATTATCTTGGCTCTGGTCGAGGCAGAGAGTTCACAAATGCAATTTAAAATCCAAGCACCAATAAGCTTGACGGACGATCCCTAAGGAGCACTGGATTTAGATTTGAATCCTCTTTAGGATTACATCTGAAGAAATGAAAGAGTTCTTTTTAAAAAAAAGTTATTTGTTCACAGGATGTGAATACTGGTGGCAATGCTGTCATCTCTAGTTATCTCTGAGCTGTGAGGCCTTTAATGTCAACCACAATAATATGGCTGGACTCACAAGACTGGCTGGACTCAAGACTGGCTGGATAAGGATGGTAGATCGCTTTCCCTGATGGTCAATAGTGAAGCAGACTGAATTCAACAATTAGGAGGCTCAAAGCAACATCCAGCAGTAATTGCAACTTTGAATTCCTACACCTTGAATGGAACTTAGGAAATTACAATTCCTTTAGTATTGGTTTTAAACCTAGAGAGATGCTACATAAACAAGTCAATTTCAGAATCACAAGGCCAGAATCTTGTTAGGTATTCTGAAAGCTCAGCTTACTTACTTCCTCACCAAAGGATGACTAAGTGTTGACACTACAGCTGTGCTGTAGTGACAGCTTGTTGGGAAGGCCACATTTGGAGTACTGTGCACAATTCCTGTCACCCTGCTAAAAGGAAGAAGGTCATTAAACATGATGCAAAAAGGATTTGAGGACTGGAGGGTTTAAATTTGAGAGACTGGATAGGTTGGGAGAGTAGGAGGCCGAGGGGTGACCTTAAAGAGGTTTATAAAATCATGAGGGCACAGATCAGGTGAATAGCCACACAGTCTTTTCCCCAGGATAGTGGAGTCCAAAACTAAAAAAGGTATAGTCTTAAAGTGAGAGGGGAAATATTTGAAAGGGACCAGAAGGGCAACTTTTTCCACAGGGAGTGGTGTGTATATGCAACGAGCTGCCAGAGGAAATGGTAGAGGTGGATACAATTACGACAGGTACATGGACAGAAAAGATCTTGAGGGATATGGGCCAAACACAGGCAAATGGGACTACCTCAGTTAGACAACCCAGTCGACATGGACGAGTTGGGTCAAAGGGCCTGTTTCTGTGCTGTATAGCCGTGACTACGTAACATAAAAGGCTTCAACTGTTTGAATTCAGAATAGTACAACTTGGATTACCTTGGCAATTTTTTGTTAAGCATCTCAGAACACAGTCAACATATTTTGAATGAGAGGTCATATAAAAACAGAAAACGCAGAGAACAAACAACAGGCCAGGCAGCATTAGTGAAAAGAGAAACAATTGTTGTTTCTCTCTCTCGCCAAAGATGCGGCCTGACCTGCTGAGTGGTTCCAACGTTTTCTGTTTTTATTTCAGATTCTCAGCATCTACAGCTTTTTTAATTTTCAAAGCAAAGAAACATTTGTCTAATAAAGAACAAGACAGCTTGCAGGAACCAGATTAAGTCATTCATCTCAAGCCTGATCTGCATCTGAACTCCATAATTCTACAATTCCAAAATACCCTCAGTCAAAATCTGCCAGCTGTTGCAACAGTTGTTCACACACAAACAGATTCTGTCAGGGTGATTATTCAGACCAATATTTTGCAATGCCCAAAGCAAGCACTTGTTTCTACTGAACTCAGGAACAGTAAAACACACGGTGGAAGCAAATCCTCATTTCCTGGGTTCACCCATTACGAGTGCATGAACAAAATTTGTCCCCAACCCTGCCCCAAGTAAAGATCGCAGTTTGAAAAGGCTACAAGGTTTATAAAGTGTAAGAAAGAGCAATCAAAGTACAATGAATTTTCTGGCTTTGGAAGCTATAAAGATTGGAAATAATTCAAAGCCTTAGAGTTTATACCACAATTCTGTCATCCATTCTGAAAATTACACTTCAAAGCTGCTTCTGATCAACCAGGTATTCTGGGACAATTATAAATTTAATGTCCCATTTCAATAGGTAGATTAGACAAGCATGACTGCAATTAAGGGACTGAAACAGACTCACGCCATTTTTTGTAATTGTAAACACCACTAATACACCAATATCTTATTAAAGCTTCTGAAGGTGAAAAGATCCAACTTTTCTGGTATAATTTCCACACATGGGCAATAATAGTTTTTAAAAAGATAGACCACTAAATTCGCACTCACCTGATTTTATTTAATACAGGGGAATTACCCAGCAGAGACCCACCAGTCTACCAGAGAAGACATGTTCAGTTGTGTTACAGCATCCAGGTTAATTGTGCATAACATGTCAAATAGCCACAAAACTAAAAACAGCCAACTAAGTGCTTTATAAAAAGCTGCATCACAGGTATTTTCCTTAGTTTTCTCAGAAGAAATTGCAGGCTTTTGTGGCTACAGATTGGTGAATAGTGCCATGCTTACATGTGTACGGCCATTAACAGTTTGAAAGCATTCATTCTCTTCCTCACCCCACTGTTTGTTTTGGCATGATTTTTAGCTTCTCTTTTGCCAATCCTATGGCCCATGCTGCTGCTGCTTCCAATTCTCACTCCTCCCCCTTAATTAGGGCTTACAATATTCTCAGAATCTCTTTTTGGCACATACCCACATTTAATGATTTGTGTACAGTACATGCAAACCCAAATCCCTTTGTTCCAACATAGTTCCACCCTATTATCAAATAACTTCAGATCAGAGAGAATCAAGTTATAACCACAAAGTTCTGCACATCTCCTTATCCCTAACCTTCCTACCTCCCAATCAAATACTGCCCCATGCCAGAAGATTCCTGCCAAAACAATGCAGATTAATAACCATTTGTGCAAAATCTGAAGAATAATATAGAAGATCACATAGACCATCCATTATTCACCATGCCAATGAATATCTCAAAATATTTGATAGATATATTCATGCATTAAAATTACATCAATTATGGGGAAGTTTCTATAATCCTAATTTGGATTCCCTTTCCCTCACTTAAATAATAATGACATCAGAAATTTTTCAGAAATTGTTTTTTCTGGATTTAGAACTTAAGACATGCAACTTCATCCACCACTTCTCTTAATATCCTTGGAGACACCAAGGTGCTGGAGACTTGTTTCACAAGTCTTATTGGCTATGATTTTATTAAAACATATCAATTTCAATTCCCTCACTTATCCCACAGCAACTGTGCATGACTGGTATTTAGCCTCTTCCTCCACTGGGAGGATAGATCAAAATTACTTAAATCATTTTCTAAATAACCATTATACATGCTCTTGCAATCATCGAGAAGGCCACTATTAATAGGAGGAAATCAAGCCAAAGTTTTGCTGAAAGCGCCACGATCCCTTGCAAAGATTTTATTCACATTTCCTCTGCACCTATTGCCTTCTTACTATCTTTTAAAACAGCTTTCCCAGTTTGCTGGATTCTGTATATCCTTGCATTTGTACAATTATTTTCTTTTAATCTGATGCTTGCTGTTTTTTTTAAAAAAAAGCAACTGGTTGTTTAGCTACAAAAGTAGATGTATCTGACACCACCAAAAAAGTTTCTTCACGTTCTGTCAACAAGAATGTTCCACGTTCATCCTGACTGCAATCATTCAAAAGAAATTCAAATTCAGCAATACAATGCTGAATTAATAGTGTATCGGTTAGCATAACGCTATTACAGCACCAGTGACCCAGGTTCAATTCCCGCTGCTGTCTGTAAGGAGTTTGTACGTTCTCCCCATGTCTGCATAGGTTTCCTCCGGGTGCTCCGGTTTTCTCCCCCATTCCAAAGACGTACAGGTTAGGAGATGTGGGCATACTATGTTGGCGCTGGAAGAGTGGCAACACTTGCAGGCTGCCCCCAGCACATTCTCAGTAACACGAAAAGATGCATTTCACTGTTTTGATGTACATGTGACTAATAAATAAATATCTTGTAGTATTTGAATCTGAACAGGAGTCAATAATATTTTCATTGCAAAAATCCAGCCTCAAAAAATCATCAACATTCTTAAAAAGTGCACTAAAATGAAATACACATTTTAAAATGGGTGGTAGGGGGAAGAAAGTAGTAAAGGACATACTGTGAAATTGTTATCGAAGTGGTTGTTCACTTTAAAAGCTCCATTGTAATAACGGTATACTGTTGAATAATGAAGGTCCTATGTAAGTGCTTTAAATCAGCTTACAACTTTTACGTATTTGGTTTAGTAATCTTCTGCACAGATGGCTGGTTTATCACTACAAGAGCACAACTCTGACACCCAAACAGTGTCAACAGCTTCGAAGGCTGGAAAAATTCTCACCTCCAAACACAAACAAAATCCTGTAGCGACTCACCGCACCGGCATCGAACCGGCTCCCAACATCGTGAACGTCGGAGGCCCCGATCCAAGATGGCGCGGGGCCCTCCTTCTTCCCCATCGTCGGGCTAGGAAAGCCCGCGCGCGGGAAGGTCAGGTGACCCGCGCGTGACATCAGCGCGGGAAGTTTTGGGATATTAAAGGCGCACCGCGACCCTGTCGTTCATTCGACTTCTGATTTCAAACCAGCAACTGTGTCTTCATTTTGTAGTGTGGAGCTAGCTGCTACATTGGTGACCCTGACGGGCCCAAACGTTTTTGGACCCACGATGTCTGCACAGCAAGAGGTACAGGCTGTAGCCCTTAAACTGCCCACCCTCCAGCCCCGTGTCTGGTTTCACCAGGCCGAGGCCCAGTTCCAGATTCGCCAGATCCCGGTGCATTCAGACGACATTCCGAAGACGGCGCTGATCACACCTTTCGGCCTCTTTGAATTCGTCCGGATGCCCTTTGGTCTCAAGAACGCTGCTCAGTCCTTCCAATGACTGATGGACGCGGTCAGGCGTGACCTTGACTTCACCTTCATATACCTGGACGACATCTTAATCGCCAGCAACAGCCACCAGGAACATTTCACGCACCTCCGCCAACTCTTTTCTCGCCTGAGGGATTTCGGCCTGACCATCAACCCAGCCAAATGCCAATTCAGGCTGAAGACAATCGATTTCCTGGGCCATTGGATCGACAAACACGGCGCCACACCCCTGCCTGCGAAGGTCGATGCCATCCGCCATTTCACCAGACCCACCTCCATCAAGGGCCTGCAGGAATTTCTCGGTATGGTAAACTTTTATCACCGGTTCATACCATCTGTGGCCTGCATCATGCGCCCGTTGTTTGCACTCCTGTCAGGCGGAAGCAAGGACATTGTTTGGTCGGAAGAGGCTCACACAGCGTTCGTTGAAACCAAGCAGGCCTTGGCGGACGCAGTCATGTTGGTGCATCCTCGCACGGACATCCCGACTGCCCTCACGGTCGACGCCTCCAGCACAGTGGTCAGAGGCATTCTAGAACAGCTTATTGAAGGGCGTTGGCAACCGCTGGCGTTCTTCAGCAGGCACCTTCGGCCACCAGAGCTCAAATATAGTGCCTTCAACCGCGAGCTGTTGGCGTTGTACTTGGCCATCAGACACTTCCGATACTTCTTGGAGAGCAGGCCGTTCACAGCTTTCACTGACCACAAGCCATTGATCGTCGCCTTCAACAAGGTCTCAGATCCCTGGTCAGCAGGGCAGCAGCGGCACTTGTTGTACATCTCCGAGTTCACCACTGACGTCTGCCATCTGTCTGGGAAAGAGAACGTGGTCGCAGATGCACTGTCACGGCCCACCATCCAAGTTTTGTCCCAGGAGGTGGGTTTCGGCATCTTGGTGGAGGCACAGCGAATGGACATGGAGATGCCCAGCTATCGCACCACAGTCTCGGGCCTGCAACTGCAAGACCTACTGGTAGGCCCCAGTGAATGCACCCTGCTCTGCGATATCTCCACAGGTAGACCCTGCCCCATCGTCCCAGCTGCCTGGCGCCGACAGGTGTTTAATGCCATCCACGGCCTTGTAAACCCATCCATCCAGACTACTGTCCGGATGGTGTCATACAAGTTCGTCTGGCATGGCCTGCGTAAACAGGTTTCCAAATGGGCCTGGTCCTGCACTCACTGCCAGACCTTGAAAGTACAGCAGCACGTCAAGGTCCCTCTGCAGGATTTTCAACCTACCTGCCGGAGGTTCGACCATATCCATGTCGACCTGGTCGGCCCCCTCCCAGTCTCCCGAGGAGCGCGGTACCTCCTCACGGTTGTCGACCGTTTTACCCGCTGGACAAGCCATTCCCCTCGCAGACACCTCCACCCAGTCCTGCGCACGGGCCCTTTTGTCAACTTGGGTGGCCCGTTTCGGTGTCCCGGCACATATCACCTCAGACAGGGGAGCTCAATTCACCTCCGGCCTGTGGTCTGCTGTCTCCAACTTGTGGGGTTCCTGGATCCACCTCACCACCGCCTATCACCCGCAATCCAATGGGCTGGTGGAGAGGTTCCATCGCCACCTGAAGTCAGCACTCATGGCCTGCGTTAAGGGGCCCAACTGGGTAGACAAACTCCCCTGGGTCCTGCTGGGGATACGCACCGCGCCAAAAGAAGACCTGCACGCCTCGTCCGCGGAGACGGTCTACGGAACGCCCTTAGTGGTCCCAGGTGAGTTCCTACCAGCCCCTCAGGGGCCAGAGAAAGAACCTGCCGCAGCACTGGACCAGCTGCGCGAGTGGCTTGGAAACCAGGTCCCGATTCCCACCTCGTGACAAAGACAGGCCCCGACCTGTATGCCGACTTCCCTCCAAGACTAAGTTCGTCTTCGTCAGGAGGGGCGCACACCGATCACCGCTGCAACGGCCATACGAAGGGCCATTCTGGGTCGTCAGGAACAGTGGGTCTATGTTTGTGCTGGACATTGGGGGGCGTGAGGACGTGTTTACGATTGACCGGCTGAAGCCTGCTCATTTAGACTAGGACCAACCCGTGGTGGTCCAGCGGGCGTGGCGCAGGGACAGGCCACCCAAGTCATAGTTTATTTAATTCTGGTTTTCGCGACGGTATTGCCAGTTCTGTGGGGGGGTGTTTATGTAGCGACTCACTGCACCAGCATCGAACTGGCTCCCGACATCACGAACGTCGGTCGGAGGCCCTGATCCAAAATGGTGCAGGGCCCTCCTTCTTCCCCATCGTCGGGCTAGGAAAGCCCACGCGCGGGAAGGTCAGGTGACCCACGCGTGACATCAGCGCGGGAACTGTAATGCAGGAAGTTTTGGGATATTAAAGGCGCACCGCGCCCGTCATTCATTTGACTTCTGATTTTGAACCAGCGACTCTGTCTTCATTTTGTAGTGTGTAGCTAGCCGCTACAATCCCACTTTTCTTTCGACCATTTTAAGCAGAAGATGGTGTCATAAATATGAAAACGATAATCTAGAAGAGGCACCAAAGCTATCAACATAAATTAATCTTTGCGTTTAGCAGGATGCTAAATTTGAAGTTCGGCATGCGAGTGCACAAAAAAAGTGTTTTGTCAGTGGCTCATTTACTGCATCCATAACTGATAACTTCCCAAAAACTGGCTGTTTTTATTTGGGGGCATGAAGAGGAAAACAACAATTTTAAGAAAAATCTTGAAAATCTTGTTACTTAAAAAAAATCCAAATCTTAAAGAACTAAATTGTAAAATACATTCATGTCCATATTTGGTTAAAGAAAGTTAGACGATCTAAAAGATGCAGATGAAGATTTGTAAAAGTGGCAGGTATGAAAACCGAAGAATGCGATGTTTTTAAAACCCCTTCATTTACAAGATATCTTTATTCGTCACATGTACATTGAAACACACAGTGAAATGCATCTTTTTGCGCAGAATGTTCTGGGGGCAGCCCGCAAGTGTCATCATGCTTCTGGTGCCAACATAGCATGCCCACAACTTCCTAACCCGTATGTCTTTGGAACGTGGGAGGAAACCAGAGCACCCGGAAGAAACCCACGCAGACACAGGGAGAACGTACAAACTCCTTAGATACAGCGGCCAGAATTGAACCCGGGTCGCTGGCGCTGTAATAGCATTACGCTAACTGCTGCACTACCGTGCCGCCCCAATAAATTATCTCTCCTCTCATTTTCTACTCCACTCTCAGACCATCTCTGATTTCACAAGAAGTTGATCAACACAGATGCACAACTGCACATTATAGTATTTCATTTTGGTTCTGGTACGCCACAGCTTCTCATATTTCATTCCAATTCGATGAAGTCAGAACCGCTTCCAGGGGACCTACTTTTTGCACTTAAGTTTTTATCTAATTTATTTTACGTGGAAATTAAAAGTAGAAAAGCAATGACAGAACACAGGTACAGAAACATGAAAATATTACAATTATAGTACCTTATAGCCTGTGCCAGTTTTCTGAAAACCAAACCCAATTAGTCCCACTCTTCCAGCCAGCCTTTCTCCAGAATCTGGCTGTACATTCACAATTCCCTTTTGACAGTCATCTTCAAAGGATTTTTTTTTAAATGGGCAGTCTTTGATATATTTAAATGTAATAGAATATGCTAAATAATTTAACCAAACTAAGAGAGTTGCTATGGTGTTAACCTGCATCATTAAAACTAGACAAAGGATGGAGACATCATCTTTGCAAGATAATTAGAACTACAAATTAATGACTATTCCTTTAATCCAACGTCATCGATTTATAAAGAAAGCATCACATATTCCCCAACAACAAATATTTACAACAAAGATTATATGCCAACAGCAAGATAGAAATTAAACTAAGTATTTGCTAGTCACTCGTGGCTTGGGAGCAAACACACGAGTTGTTCACCAGACACCAAATTGAGTTGGTTGAATATTAAAAGATTCATAAACTTTGGAAAAAATTGCAGTTCGTTTACAACGGAAAATCATATATTAAAAAAATTCAAGGTCTTTGCAAGTATGCCGTACTGTGTAACACTGTAACAACTGTGCAGATAGGAGGTGTTACACAAACCATTGAAGGCTTTCTGTTCTCAACATCCATCAGAATGAAACTGGGATGTGAACAAACCCTTCAACTGGATATTAGAGAGTTGTCTCCAGAGACAAGTTTACATAATCTCCACAATATTCCCACAAACGGAATAATTAAGTTTACAACTTCATTCTTCACTATTATGAAATATGCATACAGGTGGCACACTCTTAAAATAGTACCGCAAAAAAAGTTAATAATTCAGTACATCACAAATTAAATCTGTGGTTATTTCAGTCACTTTCATTTATCTTTCAATGCCCCAACATGCTCCAGTGATCTAAGAAAGTAAAACTCAAATGTTTGGAGCTAGATGCAAAAGAAATGCATCAAAACCAATGAGTGGAGTGCACAGTAGTGCATTTGTCACGTCAGAGGCTCGGACTAACAAGCCAGGGAAAGTACTTGTACCCATCAATTTACAAAAATGTTTTCCTTGAAATCATTGTTAACTGAAGGAGCACTTCCCATTAGTTACTGTTAAAACAAACTGGTTGCACCCCAGAACCCTCCTAATTTCTTGCTGTATCTGCACATTACCTTTCAATTATTCATGTACAGGGACACTTAGATCCTTCTGAACATCAACACCTTTCAACCTCTCACCATTTAAAAGTATAATTCACATTTCCATTTTTTTCTACCAAAGCAGATGATCTCACATTTTCCCCACATTACGCTTTATTATATACGACCACAGTAGGGATGATAAAATGGTGATGGATAGTAGATTATACACTGAAGGTTAAATAAAAAAGAATGAAAGACTATCAAAGACAAAATTAAATCTCAAAACATTAAAAGTTTGTTCAAATTATAATGAATGTTCACTAGCAGTTAAAAGACAGTAATGTAACTCAAGGAATAGGAGGTAAACAGAATTTGCTTGTTTACTAGAACAGTGCAACCATGTGGCGTCAACTACATGATTCACTAACCTAAGGGGAAAGCAAGCGGTGCCTTTCAAGCTAGCTGATTATCCTGTGAGCCATCAAATCCCATCACAGCAGGTTGACTATATTAAAACAAAAATGACATAATGGCATCATGCTGTTGAAGTGGCCTGGCTAAAGCCTGCTGTACTACAGTACAGAAGTGAGTAATACACAAATGAGTCACAATTACATACCACGAAATAAGGCAGACTAGCAGGTGACACACAACAAAGATAACAGATGCAACTGGCATACAAAGTATGCATGAGAACAAGAATCTATTGGTGATTGTTCAGGAATCTGCGGGTGGGACTTGGGGATTTCTACCATTCCTCTTCCCCCAGGTCCCAGTGAATTCCAGCTCCTGAACCTGCAATTCCATTGTGTTGCTCTCACCTAGGAGATTTAATTCAAGCTCCCCAAATCCCTGATGAATTCAACTCATGCCCACCCAACTCCTCTTCCAGGCCATCATGCCAGCTGATATTATCAAATGACCACCAACCACCCGAAACACATTACTGATCCTCCCACTATCAGGAGTCGTATCTTTCATTTCCCTTTCCTCCAAGACCCTTGAATTACTTCCTATATCTGCCTACACGATTCCCTCCAAGTCAGGGTCTGTTGCCTGCAAAACCAAAAATGGTTCTTCCCAAAGTAATAAACCATATCCCCATGTGGTTCTATTCCAAAAGTACACCCTCACAATTGCTTCCATTCTATTCCTTCAAAGGCCACATTTAGAGTTCCCAAATGCTCTTTTCACCTGCTCCCAGTGGCATGGTTTGCACGTCAACAGTCACGCTGCAAAAGATGCCAATGACACCACACTCCCATCTCCCTGCTTCCTCTCTCAACAAACTCAGCTGCCAGGTTGCTCACCTAGTCTTGGATGAGCCACAGCTCAATATTAATAAAGATGGAATTTATTGTCTTCAGACCTTGCTCTAAACCCATCACCGGTTTCATTTGTCTCACTCCATCTCAAGTTCGATCAGACAGTTTACAACTCCAGCACCCTGTTCAGATTCCATTTCTTTTTCATTATTAAAGACAGACATGTGGCCCACCCTACCTTGCTCACAGCTGCAATCTTTGGTAACTTCCAAATACCACTTCAGTGGCCTTTTCACTGACCCCTTTCCACCCTCCATTAACTCAAACATGTCCAAAGGATGGTAGGTATATGGAATGAGCAGCCAGAGGGAGTGGTAGTGGCGGGTACAATTACAATGTTTACAAGACATTTAGACAGGTACATGGAAAGGCTTAGAGGGTTATGGGGCATACATGGCGAAATGGGACTAGCTCAAATAGATAACTTGGTCGGCATGGACAAGTTGAGCCAATGGGCCTGCTTCTATGCTGTATAACTGACTCTTGCCAGCATCCTGCCTTGTCAAGTCTTGCTAATTGTGCACACATCTTCATTAACCTAAAGTGTCTGAAGTGCACCATTTAAATTTTGCCAATGTAATTATTCAAACATACATAACACATATTCATTGCATAGTTAAGTACAAGACAGCATTAATGAGGTTATCTCCAGGGGTTGCAAAGATGTGGCAAACAGGGCTCATTAATTCTGCATGTGAAAACAGAGGAGCAAGTTTTTCTAATAATGCACAATGTGCTGGGATTGTTTTAGATTGCACACAAGAAAAGGAGGTCAAGAACAACATTCAGGCGCTTTGCCGTGCATCTCTGCCAAGGAATGTCCAACGGGCACTTGAGATTTCAATTGACCTCAAAAAGTGCAGTAATGATGATTATTGCAACAAGATAAAAAGGTCAAGGCACAAGTTAAAAAAAAATAATCACAGAATGGTTATAGCGCTGAAGGCCATTCATCCCACACATTCACAGTGGCTATATGCAAGATCGATCCAGCTAATCCTGTTCCCCTAACCATTTTTGTTTTCAATTCAGATACTTATCAAGAACATTTGCCATATTCCCAGAATGGTGGGATGTGCAAATTGTGCTTCCACAAATTAGAACATAGAACACTACAGCACAGTACAGGCCCTTCGGCCCACAATGTTGTGCCGACATTTTATTTTGCTCTAAGATCCATCTAGCCCTTCCTTCCCACATAGCCCTCCATTCTTCTAACATTCATGTGCCCATCTAAAAGTCTCTTCAATGTCCCTAATGTATCTGCCTCCACCACCTCTACCAGCAATGTGTTCCACACACCCATCACTGTGTAAAAATAACTTACCTCTGACATCTCCCCCGCACCCCCCCCCCCCAATCCCTTCCTCCAATCACAAATAACACGAGGGACATAATTTTATGTAGAGGATTTAGTTTTTCACCATTAAGAAGGAATTGATGCTACAGTTTGCAGATAATTTGGAACTCACACCAAATTACATGGATAGACCCTGGACTGCACAGATACAAACTAAGTGATGGGGCCAAAACTACAGCAGATTCATTTTAAGGTGTGGAAATGAGAGTTCAATCACTCAGACCTGAAAAAGACAAAACAGAATATTTCTATTAAAATTAAAAGCCATGGAGGAGCAATAGATGTAGATATCCATGTACACAGATGAACTAGTGCACAGGTTCATAATTGTCTGACATAATGCTGGCCTAATAATTTCCAACTACCTTGGAATAAATGAGGAAATGATGGTCGAGTTATTCAGATCCTTCATCACACCTCAAATGCAACAAAAAAAACTTGAAGGAGCTCAGAGGGTCAAGCAGCATCTGTGGAGGTAAAGTTATATGGACAGATTGCAGAACCTTGGCTTCAAGCTGGGCTAGCTTTGGTTTTATGATGTGCCCCTCTGGCTCTATTCTCCCACCAAAAGAAATAATGTATGTGCCAAGTACAAAAGACTGAGGTGCAATTTAAACTAAGCTGGTTTAAAACTGTAAGATTTCATAAGCTTGGAACCATAGAACCAGAGGAGCATATTACAAAACTAAAGCTAACCAGCTTTAAAACATTTTTTCCACACAAGAGTACTGCAAATCTGGAACTCTCATTCCCGAAACACTGTGGATAATGGGGTCAGTTAAAGCATTTGACTGAGCTCATTTGATCATTAGGCAAGGCATCAAAGGCATATAAAAGAGTTTGAGGTACAAATAAAACCGTTCCATGTTTAGTTTGTTAATGGCTAAAAGGAGCTGATCACCCTTGGTTACCTGCACACATCTGATGCAGAATGCCCCCAACTAATGAGCAATAGCTCTTTATGAGAAAGCTATCTATTCACTACATCATTCCAATGGCTAGGTACTCATCCAATAAAGTAGGACAATAGCCCGAATATTATGGTCAACAAAGCAATGTGCACTCACTGCTGACCACAAAAATCTGGCAAGCTCTATGGCATGGATTTCTCCAATACTACCCTAATTTGTGAACAAGCATCAGCACCAAAGAATAAGTTGGCATTCAATATCATCAACCTCATTGGTTGTAAAACTTGCTCATTCCCATTGAAGAATTATCACACCAAGCAGGTCAGGAAGTAATTTTTGAATTAATACTTTAACCATGTTGCTGACAGCAAAACAAAAAAGTGGCACACACAAGATTAAAGGTAGAGCTCAAATATTAAACATGAAAAAAATTAAAAACTCTGCTAGAGGCTCAGAAAGATTGAAACAGCTTACACTCATATCTCCCACAACAATGTTGTTTTTACAGAAAAAAATCTCACCAGATTACCTATTTTCAAACTGGATAAATTTATGCTGAATTAGACTGCAGAACTGTGGAGAAGGAAGGTACAATTATGAGCAGCTTCTGGATTTCCCCTTTTAATTGCACGATTCACCTTAACCAATCACTGGTTTGAACAAGACCACTACCAAACACGCCAACACCAGAAAAACTGGAGTCTGCAATTTTAAGTAGAAATGACATCTGTGTTTTCAAATGCAACTGTGTCACTGAAGTTTTGAGCCAGTGTCAATATCTGTGCACTACAGTAATACAAAAACTGGCAAAATCAGCGGTTTGATTGACTCCACAGCAAATCCCCCAGCTTTGACTGTTCCAAACCATTGTCTCATCAACTTCTAGGTCTGTTGCAACAGCTGATTCAACAATAAATAATAATGATACTAGTATTTTAGTTCAATTGCATGATAGTTAAAAACAACATTTTCCCCCTCACTCTTGCTGTAAATATACACTGAAAATACTGGCATTACCTGTATCTCTTTATTCCAGTGTCTGAAAATCAACATCAGTTAGATTCACAAATGATCAACAGATACAAGTATAGAAAAATGCATATCCCGATGCAGACACAGGCACAGCAGAGCATACCTCTGCTTTGACCACTCGATAAACACTGGTGTATCAGAACGGCTGCGCACAGAAATCTGATGACCCTGTGGGCTCCCTTCAGTATCTTTGTAGACCGCACAGGGACAGGCATCTCCATGAGAAAACCAATACCCTCAAAACAAATAGCAAAAGGCTGATAAACCTTTCAAAGACAACCAGAAATGCATTTCTTTTAAAGTTACTGTCCTTCCAATGAGAGGATTTACTGCCTTGTCTTTACAGGTTAGTAGCCAGCTGGGTTTTCCCTAGCCATCTCAACCATAAAATTAAAACATTTATTTTCAGCCACCTATGAATAGCCAGACAGCACAGCTTTCAGCTGTTATGCTAGCCTATTGACTTTGCCTACATTGTTCTCACAATCCCTCCCAAGTCTCTGAAAGACATGGACACCCAATTAAAGCTAACATTATTATTCGGAGATCATTGTGCAGTATTCCAGCAATCACTCCTTGCTCAAGCCACCAAATCGTCACCAGATGGCAAAATGCAGACAACTGAAAATCAAAACACAACCTCTTCAAAGGTGGTGGGGGGGTGGGGGGGTGGAGGGGCACTGGGGATAACACAAATAATCCATCTCCTTGACAATGATGCAGAATTCAGGACTGGAGCCAACACCACATTCACCTGAAGTAAAAATGATTGATTAACTTATGTGTCTAATTTATAACTTCCACATGTAGTAAAAATAACACTTCACAGGACAAAAATTTGATTGCATTAGAAAATTAAGATAGTGGGCTTAAAGGTTGATCGAGGTGAAATAAAAAAAGTGCTGGAAACACGAGGTGGTAAGCTTAAAGGATTGTCTGAAAAGAACATAATAGGGTTAAGGATAGGACTCCAAAGTCCAGACTAAAGCAACTGAAAGGACAGCCACAAATAGTGGAGCAATTAAATTCAAAGATGTTCAAGAGGCCACAGTTGCTGAGATCTCAGTGCATTGTAAAACTGGAAGCAGTTACAATGATCTAAGGGGTGGGGTCATGGAAGAGTTGGAAAACAAGTTTTTTTTAAAAACTGTCACACCCAGAGTTGATGTAGGTCAGCAAATACTGATTTTGACTTGGTCTGAGTAAGGATTTAAGTCGCAGAGTTTTGAATGAAATTTACATTTTAGAAATCCTCTGCACTGCCCAAAGCAGATTTTGCAGTTAAAACAGGACTAACGCGAGTTAATTAAATTGCACCACTACATTATAGTATTTTTAATAAATTGCACAAGCTAATTTCAACTCACAAAGAAGCTTTAGTTATATACAAACTAATTCAATAACCTCACTGAATCTGCGATTGCTACCAATAGTGAGATCAGCACCTAGTGTAGGGGTTCTCTACTACTCAATAGGTTTCGAGTCTTGCAACATAGAAATAGTTTAATTCAGTACAACTCGTCAAGTGTTTATGATCCTAATCCTGCCCTACTTCTTAAAACAATCATCTAAAAGATAGGAATGCAACAGGCAAAGCCAGCATTTATTGCCTATATCTAATTGTCCTCCAGCTGACAGTATTCATGAGTCACCTTCTTGAACTACTGTGCTTTATCTAACCGTACATATTCTTTTCTTTCTCAAGTGTTTATCCAGCTTCTCCTTAAACTGTTTATTCTCTTCTAAAGCATATTTCACATTTTCATTTCCACTGTTCTCTGTGGAAGGTTCCCCCCAATTTCATTCACATAAAAACGTTCATTTCTTTAGCACTTTTCACATGCCTTTCAGGGCTTCACGAAACATTTGTCTGTCAAGGAAGTATTTTTAAAGCGAGGAGAAATAGGAAAAGTAGCTGTCGATTTAGTCACAGCAAGCTCCCACAGTAACATATGAATAACTTGGATGTTGTTTTAGTAACATTGAACAAAAGGTAAATATTGGCAATGAAGGCAGAGATAATACTCACGATCTCCTTCAAAACATTGCACCAAGACCTCCTGCATTCACACAAGAGAAAAAGGTTTCCTCAGTTCACTGTCTCAACCAAAAGTCAACCTCTGACCACACTGACAGTATGGTACTGGAGTCACAGTCTAGACTGTTATACAGCAAGTCTTGGACAGAATTGAAAGTGAAAATTTTTGAGTCAAATGTACCACCTCTGACACCCTTTGATACAATACATCAGAAACCCATTAAAGATGAAACACATCAGAAAAATACTGACACAGGAGACTGCAGATGCTGGAAATCTGGAGCAACACACAAAATGTCAGAGGAACTCAGCAGGTCAGGCAGCATCTGTGGACTGAAACGAACAGTCGACATTTTTCCAGGGATGAGCCTTTTCAATTAAATGCCGTTGCAATCCTCAAAAGAGCTTAGATGTGTTCAAAATCATCAAAGGAACAAGATAAATAAAAATAAAGTGAAACTATATCCAGCAGAGGAGACCAGAGGATTCATACTGAAAGCAAATGGCAAAAGAACACCTCCACACCCCTAAAAAAAATGACAGGAGGGCAAACTTCTTCCCACATAGGGGAGCTCTCCTGATCTGGAATGCACTGCTGGGGAGAAAACGGATTAAACCGTGGCTGGTTAAAAGGAACTGAGTAACAGTGGACAACTAGTTCAAGTAGAGTTTATTGCCATATGCACAAGTGCATGTATGCAAAGGTGCAATGAAAAACTTACTTGCAGCAGCATCACAAAGCATTTGAGAAACATTCACAAGATAAACATAAATTACACAAGAAGGAACACAATTAGAAGAAAAAACAGCCCACTGTGGTGCAAAGTGGTCATAGTTTGCAGGAGTGAAGAGAAGAGGTTGGGGAGGGAGTGGGACTGAGGGGCTTTGCTCTTCCTATGAGGTCAGCAACAGGCTCAGCAATGGCAAAGAGCGAGGCTGCACCGGCCGGGTCCCATCCAGCAGCCGGCGGGGGCTGCACCGCGTTGCCTGCCCTCCTGCACCGGCCGGGTCCCATCCAGCAGCCGGCGGGGGCTGCACCGCGTTGCCTGCCCTCCTGCACCGGCCGGGTCCCATCCAGCAGCCGGCGGGGGCTGCACCGCGTTGCCTGCCCTCCTGCACCGGCCGGGTCCCATCCAGCAGCCGGCGGGGGCTGCACCGCGTTGCCTGCCCTCCTGCACCGGCCGGGTCCCATCCAGCAGCCGGCGGGGGCTGCACCGCGTTGCCTGCCCGCCCGCCTGCCTGCCTACCCCGCACGGTCCCGGGCCACCCACCACCTGTTGCCCCGGAGCTCAGCCACTCACCTCCGGTCTGTTAGGCGGCTGGTCGCGGACTCCCGGAGCGGCGGGTTCAAATCCCCTCGGTCGGGAGCGCGGGTGCGGCCGCTCGGGAACGCGCCTGGCGGGGGCGGGGGCGGGGACGCGGACGGCAGTTGACGGCTGCGCCTGCGCGTCAGCCGGAATCCATGGCAACCGGCTCCTGACCCGCCTGAGCAGCCGCGCGGCCGGGGACCCCTCACCGGCTCAGGTCGAGGTCGCTGCTGCCGTTAGATCGCCCCGCCGCCGAGCGGCCATCGTCGCCCCCCCCCCCTTCCAGCCGCCGCCGCCGCCCTCTCCGCCTCACCCGGTGGCCCTCCCTGCACTCCCGCCGGTGAAGCCGGGGCGACGAGTCGGCAGGCAGACGCAGTAAACCCGCCGCTCATTGGCTGACTGGGAGCTCCGCCCAGGGAGCAGTTGGCCACGCCCCCTCCTTGGGCCACGCCCCCAGGTTCGGACGGACAGCCCAGCGCAACGGGGATGGCCACGCCCCCTCCCAGAGCCACGCCCCCTCCCAGAGCCACGCCCCCATGCTCGTAGGGACAGCCCAGCACGGCAGGGATGGCCCCGCCCCCTCCCAGAGCCACGCCCTCCCTAAGCCACGCCCCCAAGCTCGGACGGACAGCCCAGCACGGCAGGGATGGCCACGCCCCCCCACCTAAGGCCGCGCCTACAGCTTACAGCCACGCCCCTTTCCTCAGGCAGCCACGCCTCTAGCTCATGGCCACACCCATTGGCTCAGACAGCCACGCCCCTTGTTGAGATAGCCCCTCCCCCAGCTCACAGACACGCCCCTTTGCTCCGACAGCCCCACCCTCTTTGTGCAGACAACCCCGCCCTTTGCTCACAGCCGCGCCCCTGGGCGGGAGCAGAGCCCCTGTGGAGCCAGGTTCCTCATGGGCTGATTGGAGATCTATCCCTCAATTCCACCAACTTGTACTTGGAGATACCTCCATGTTAAGACAAAATCACGGACATTCCGGGCACAGAAGGAAGCCATTCGGCCCATCCTGTGCATGCTGGGGTGTACAGAGTTACACTCTACTGACTCCCACAGTCTGGCCAAACTGTGCGCTGGGTCAGCAGGCAAAGGCTGTAAGCCCAGTGTCAGACCTCAGCTGGAGGAAGATATTCAGATATTTAAGATATTTATTTATTAGTCACATGTACATCGAAACACACAGTGAAATGCATCTTTTACGTTACTGAGAATGTGCTGGGGGCAGCCCGCAAGTGTCGCCACGCTTCCAGCGCCAACATAGCATGCCCACAACTTCCTAACCCATACGTCTTTGGAATGTGGGAGGAAACCGGAGCACCCAGAGGAAACCCACGCAGACACGGGTAGAACGTACAAGCTCCTTACAGACAGCGGTGAAATTGAACCCGGATTGATGTAGTGATCACATTTGTCTCAATCATTGAAACGATCATAGAATGACAAACTTCTACAGCTGTACTGTTGAAAGTATCCTGACTGGTTGCATCACAGTCTGAGATGGCAATTCAAATGCACAGGAACGTAAGAAGCTGCAGAGAGTAGTGGACTCTGTCCAATACATCACGGGCACATCCCTCCCCAGCATCGGGAGTATCTGCAGGAGGTGCTGCCTCAAGAAGGCAACATACATAATCAAAGATCCCCACCATCCAGGCTGTGCCATCTTCTCGCAGCTACCATCGGGCAGGAGGTACAGAAGCCTGAAGTCTGACACCATCAGGTTCAGGAACAGCTACGTCCCTTCAACCATTCAGTTCTTGAACCAGCTGGCACAACCCTAATCACTACCTTAGTATAGCAACACTATGACCACTTTGATCACTTTGCACTAAAATGGACTCCTTTTTGTTCTGTGTTCTTTCTCGTAAAAATTGTGTTTAATTTATGTTTTTCTTGTGAATGCTGCTTATCTGATGCTATGTGCCTGTAATGCTGCTGCAAATAAGTTTTTCATTGCACCTGTGCACATAGAAACTTGTGCACATGACAATAAACTCAACTTAAAGTCAAAGAATCATAAAGCAAAGAGCTATACCTCTGCCACCTTTTTGATCTGATTAGTCCCACTTCCCCGTTCTTTCCTCATACCTCTGCCAATTGTTCCTCTCCAAGTATTTATTCAGTTTCCTTATAAAAACTGTGATTGTTGCTAAATTGGTTCTATAATCTCACGTATGTAACTTTGCCCTTACTTGTCCTTTGGTTACTGGTCATACAGCCATTGGAAATCAATAACAGCCACTAACAGGGCTCCTGCCTACTGTTGCCAGTCAGGGTTGTCTGAATTTACAGCTTCAGTCAAACCAATTTACAATGAAAGGTTGCCATAGTGACCTGGAACTGACACTGGTTTCTTTTCACTCCTCTGCAGGAGAGGGGGAAGCCACATCACTGAGAACCAACAAAAGGACCTGAATTATGGTGAGTGACCTGAAAAGCACGCAGAGATGGTCTGGACAAGATTGCACTGGGGGGTGGGGGAGGCGAGTCGGTTGGGGGAGCCACCATCGAGGACATCTTCAAGAAGTGGTGTCTCAAGAACATGGCATCCATCACTAAGGACCCTCACCATCCAGGACATGCCCTCTTCGTGTTACTACCATCAGGGAGGAGGCACAGGAGCCTGAAGACCCACACTCAACGATTCAGGAACAGCTTCTTCCCTTTTATCATCAGATGGGCAATATCAGCAGCTTTAAATTCCTGGGCGTTAACATATCAGATGACCTCTCCTGGGCCCAGTACGTAGATGCAATCATAAGGAAAGTGCGCCAGCGTCTTTACTTTCTTAGGAAGTTAAGGAAGTTTAAGCAGGAAAGTAGATTGGGAGTGGATGCTTGAGGGTAAATCCACATCGGACATGTGGGAGTCTATTAAAGGCCAGCCGGTTAGTGTTCAGAACCAGCATGTTTCTGTGAGGATACGGATGGCAAGTTTCGGGAACCTTGGACGACAAGAGATATTGTAAGTTTAGTCAAAAATACTCCCCACCATCGAGGACGTCTTCAAGAGGCGGTGCCTCAAGAAGGCGGCATCCATCACTAAGGACCCTCACCATCTGGGACATGCCCTCTTCTCGTTACTACCATCAGGGAGGAGGTACAGGAGCCTGAAGACCCACACTCAACGATTCAGGAACAGCTTCTTCCCCTCCGCCATCAGATTTCTGAACAGTCTATGAAATCATAAACACTACTTCGTTATTCCCTTGTTTTGCACTATTTATTTATTTTTGTAATTTACTGTAATTTTATGTCTGCACTGTACTGCTGCTACAAAACAACACATTTCACGTCATCTCAGTCAGTGATAATAAACCTGATTCTGATTCTGATTCTGCTCCAGGGCCTGGTCAAGTTGGCCATTCACAGGTCCAGGCAACAGGCCGTCGAGGTTTCCACCCGAGCCGGCTGCCTGCCCCTCTTCCGAGGATATATCCATGCCTGGGTGCCCCCGGAGAGGGAGCTCATAACGTCCACTGGATTTTTGGAGGCCTTTAGAGGCCGGAGTGCATCCTGGGGCTGGATGGTCATGTTTTAGACCATAAGACCATGAGATATAGGAGCAGAATTAGACCATTCAGCCCATCGAGTCTGCTACACCATTCAATCATGGCTGATTTTTGTTTCAACCCCATTCTTCTGCCTTCTCCTGTAACCCTTAACCCCCTCACCAAATATCTTATCTCTGCCTTAAATACACCCAATGACCATAGAACCATAGAACCATAGAAAAACTACAGCACAGAAAACAGGCCATTTGGCCCTTCTAGTCTGTGCCGAAATATTATTCGGCTAGTCCCATTTACCTGCCCCCAGCCCATACCCCTCCAGATCTCTCTCGTCCATGTATCTATCCAATTTACTCTTAAAAGTTAAGAGCGAGCCCGCATTTACCACATCAGATGGCAGCCCATTCCACACCCCCACCACTCTTTGAGTGAAGAAGTTCCCTCCAATGTTCCCCCTAAACCTTTCCCCTTTCACACTAAAGCCATGTCCTCTCGTACTTATCTCTCCTAATCTAGGTGGAAAGAGCCTACTTGCATTAACTCTGTCTCTGCCCCTCATCATTTTATAAACCTCTATCATATCTCCCCTCATTCTTCTCCGCTCCAAGGAATAAAGTCCTAACATGCTCAATCTTTCCCTGTAACTCAACTCCTGAAGACCCGGCAACAGTCTTGTAATCCTCCTCTGCACTCTTTCAATCTTACTGACATTTTCCTGTAGTTCGGTGACCAGAACTGCACACAATATTCTAAATTTGGTCTCACCAATGCCTTATACAACCTCACCAAAACATTCCAACTCCTATACTCAGTACTTTGATTTATAAATGCCAGGATGCCAAAAGCCTTCTTTACAACCCTGTCTACCTGTGACGCCACTTTCAAGGAATTATGTATCTGAACTCCCAGATCCCTTTGTTCCTCCACACTCCCCAGTGCCCTACCATTTACTGTGTATGTCCTCCCTTGATTTGTCCTTCCAAAATGCAACACCTCACACTTGTCTGCATTAAATTCCATCTGTCATTTTCTGGACCATTTTTCCATTTGGTCCAGATCCCTCTGCAAGCTTTGAAATCCTTCCTCACTGCCCACTACACCTCCAATCTTAGTGTCATCCGCAAATTTACTAATCCAATTTACCACATTATCGTCTAAATCATTGATATAGACAACAAACAACAATGGCCCCAACACAGATGCCTGAGGCACACCACTAGTCACAGGCCTCCAATCTGAGAAACAACCATCCACAACCACTCTCTATCTTCTCCCACTCTGCCAATTTCGAATCCAGTTTACAACCTTTCCATGGATACCCATTGACTGAACCTTTTGAACTAATCTCCCATGTGGGACCTTGTCAAAGGCCTTACTAAAGTCCATGTAGACAACATCCACAGCCTTACCTTCATCTACTTTCTTAGTGACCTCCTCAAAAAACTCCACAAGATTTGTTAAAGACGATCTACCACGCACAAAGCCATGCTGACTATCCTTAATCAACCCTTGGCTGTCCAAATACTCATATGTCCTATCTCTCACAACACCTTCCAATACTTTACCCACTACTGATGTCAGGCTCACTGGCCTGTAATTACCTGGTTTACTCTTCAAGCCTTTCTTAAACAATGGAACAACATGAGCTATCCTCCAGTCCTCTGGCACCGCACCCATGGCTAAGGACATTTTAAATATATCTGCCAGGGCCCCTGCAATTTCTACACTAGTCTCTCTCAAGGTCCAAAGAAATATCTTGTCAGGCCCTGGGGATTTATCTACCTTTATTCGCCGTAAAGCATCAAGTACCTCCTTTTTAATCTCTATATGTTCCATGACACTAGTGCTTGTTTCCCTTCCTTCCATATCCACGATGCAACATATTCCACAGATTCACAACCTTCTGGCTGAAGAAATTCCTCCTCATCTCAGTTTTAGAGGGACATCCCTTTATTCTGAAGCTGTGCCCTCAGATCCCAGACTCTCCTACTGATGGAAACGTCCTTCTCCACGTCCACTCTATTCAGGCCTTTCAGTATCCGGTAGGTTTCAATGAGATCCCCCTCATCCTTCTGAACTCCACTGAGTACAGGCCCAGAGACATCAAACGCTCCTCATACGTTAACCCTTTCATTTCCAGGAACAT
This sequence comes from Pristis pectinata, assembly GCF_009764475.1. Classification (NCBI taxonomy): domain Eukaryota; kingdom Metazoa; phylum Chordata; class Chondrichthyes; order Rhinopristiformes; family Pristidae; genus Pristis; species Pristis pectinata. Next base: position 3,203,470 of record NC_067407.1, on the reverse strand, counting down.
TCTTGTGAACCTCCTCTGGACACTCTCCGGGAGCACATCTAGAGTAGAGGTTGGCGTGATGCTATTATGGCGTGATGCTATTACAGCGCCAGCGACCCGGGTTCAATTCCGGCCACTGTCTGTAAGGAGTTTGTACATTCTCCTGTGTCTGCGTGGGTTTCCTCCGGGTGCTCCAGTTTCCTCCCACATTCCAAAGACTTACGGGTAGGTTAACATGGGTTTAAGTGTGCCCGTCTTAAAAAAATGTGGCCCAAAATCGCTCATAATATTCCAAATCCGGTCTGACTAACGCCTGATAAAGGCTCAGCAGTATATCCTTGCTTTTATCTTCCAGTCCTCTTGAAATGAATGATGACATTGCATCTACTACTGACTTAACCTGCAAGTTAACCTTAAGTGGATCCTGAAATAGGACTCAAGTCCCTTTGTACCCCTGAGTTCTGAATTCTCTCCCTATTTAGAAAATAGTCTGGGTTTCCTCCGGGTGCTCCGGTTTCCTCCCACATTCCAAAGACGTACGGTTTAGGAAGTTGTGGGCATGCTATGTTGGCGTCGGAAGCGTGGCGACACTTGCGGGCTACCCCCAGAACACTCTACGCAAAAAGATGCATTTCACTGTGTGTTTTGATGCACATGTGTCTAATAAAGAGATCTTATCTTATCAGCCAAACTTCTATCCATGCTGGTACCTTTCCTGTAACACCATGGGCTCCTATCTTGTTTGGCAGCCTCATGTATGGCACCTTGTCAAATGCCTTCTGAAAATCCAAGTAAATCCAAGTAAGATAAGACTCTTACCTTAGTCTGCACTTTTATTCTTCCAAAGTGCATAACCCCACACTTCCCTACACTGTATTCCATCTGCCACTTCTTTGCCCGCGATCCCAGACAGACAGAGGGTCAGTCGAGGTGGTGTTGACAGATTTTTTTGTTGTGAGGGAATTGAAGTTTTCAAGGGAATTGCAGGAAAGTGGGGCTGAGGCCAAAATCTGATTAGCTGTGATCTTATTGAATGGTGGAGTAGGCTCAATGGGCCAAATGGCCTCCCCTGTCCCCATTTCTCCAATCTTATCCGGCAGCTCCCAGGGAGAACATGGAGTGTGGATCCCAAGCATGGGCATGTTCACCACATTGTCCTTTCCAGTGCCAAGACCTGCCACTGTAAGCTCTCACTGTAGATAACAGTCCCAGACACCAACCAGAATGGACTTGATGGACCAAAGCTCCTCCTTCTATGCTACAAATCCCATAATCCACTGAACCTGAGACATGAGGAAGTAACAGGCAGGATAGACAAAGGAGAGTCAGTGGATTTACTTGGATTTTCACAAGGCCTTTGACAAGGTGCCCTACATGAGGCTGCTAAACAAGATAGGAGCCCATGGTGTTACAGGAAAGGTACCAGCATGGATAGAAGTTTGGCTGATAAGATAAGATCTCTTTATTAGACACACGTGCATCAAAACACACTGTGAAATGCATCTTTTTGTGTAGAGTGTTCTGGGGGCAGCCTGCAAGTGTTGCCACACTTCCAGCACCAACATAGCATGCCCACAACTTCCTAACCCGTACGTCTTTGGAATGTGGGAGGAAACCGGAAAACCCGGAGGAAACCCACACAGACACAGGGAGGACGTACAAACTCCTTACAGGCAGCGGCCAGAATTGAACCCAGGTCGATGGTGTTGTAATAGCGTTACGCTAACCGCTACACTACCGTGCCTGCCCTCAATAGTTAACTGTCAGGATTGGGATTTGAACCAACACCTCCATTGGAGACTGCGACCTGAACACAGTGCCTTCGACCACTCGATCAACCTGATAACAGTCTGCCGGCTGACCAGCAGAAGGCAGAGAGTGGGAATAAAGGGGCCTTTTCTGGTTGGCTGCCGGTGACTAGTGGTGTTCCACAGGGGTCGGTGTTGGGTCCGCTACTTTTCACGTTATATGTTAATGATCTGGATGAGGGAATTGATGGCTTTGTGGCCAAGTTTGTGGATGATACAAAGGTAGGTGGAGGGGCAGGTAGTGTTGAGAAAGCAGGGAGTCTGCAGAAGGATTTGGACAGGTTGGGAGAATGGGCAAAGAAATGGCAGATGGGATACAGCGTAGGGCAGTGTACGGTCATGCACTTTGGTAGAAGGAATAAAGGCGTAGACTAATAAAGGCATGAATTCAGAAATCAGAGGTGCAAAGGGACTTGGGATCCTAGTGCAGGATTCCCTAAAGGTTAACTTGCAGGTTGAGTCGGTAGTAAGGAAGGCAAATGCAGTGTTAGCATTCATTTCAAGAGGACTAGAATATAAAAGCAAGGATGTAATGCTGAGGCTTTATAAGGCATTGATCAGACCACATTTGGAGTACTGTGAGCAGTTTTGGGTCCCATATCTAAGGAAGGATGTGCTGGCATTGGGGAGGGTCCAGAGGAGGTTTACAAAAATGATCCCGGGAATGAAAGGGTTAACACACAAGAACATTTGATGTCTCTGGGCCTGTACTCACTGGAGTTTAGAAGGATGAGGGGGGATCTCATTGAAACCTACCGAATATTTGAAGACCTGGATAGAGTGGACGTGAAGAGGATGTTTCCATCAGTGGGAGAGTCTGGGACCAGAGGGCACAGCCTCAGAATAGAAGGACGTCCCTTTAGAACAGAGATGAGGAGGAATTTCTTCAGCCAGAGGGCAGTGAATCTGTGGAATCCGTTGCCACAGACGGCTGTGAAGGCCAAGTCATCGGGTGTATTTATTTCTTGGTTAGTAAGAGTGTCGAAGCTTATGGGGAGAAGGCAGGAGAATGGAGTTGAGAGGGAAAAGTAAATCAGCCATGATCGAATGGTGGAGCAGGTTCGATGGGTTGAATGGCCTAATTCTGCTCCTATGTCTTATGGTCTTTAAGGGAGCTCAGTGACGAGGAGGAGGTGAGAAACAGGAGTGGGCAGTGGGGAGGGGAAGCAGAAGGATTCTCCTGGACCACACAACAATGCATTCACCATCTGCCTGCACTATCTCCATACAGGAATGTAACCAGCAGGAGGACAAGGACGTCCCACCTCTCCTGGCTGACCTTTCACCTCAGCGCCAATGTTCTTCATTAACCCCGTGTCCCTCTATTCCCTTAATGTCTAAGAATCCCCATCTTGAGCAATGACTGAGTGTCCAAAATTCTCTTGGGGAGAGAGTTCCAAAGACTTTAAAGCAGGTAAGACAATTGCAAAAGACATCACAGCTCACAGTTTAAGCATCATCTTTTATTTTGTGCATTACTAACAACTGCAGTGACAGCGGCAGCTACTCCACGGTTTAACAGGCTCCTTGTGATGATGTCTGTATGATGAGTGCAGCCAGAACCAACCATCGCACCTCGTGCCTGAGTGACGTTTACAAGCTTGTGATTTCTGACTAACATGCCACCATATGCGATCATACATGTTCACAGTACACTCACAAATCTAATTACCAATGCAGGGAAGTGTATTGCTCTACAGGTGCTGACGTTTGATAGCAGTGAGATAAATTGCAACTCAAGTAGCCCCGACATCAGCGTTAGGTCATGTCAAGCTCTGAACTATTCTTTCAGGTGAGTTGCACTTCTGAATACCAATCAGAATGCCAAAAAAAATCACAAAAAAAATCATTTTGGACATTTATTATTCAGTGCAGCAAAATAATGTTGATTTTTTTTCCCCGTGAACAACTGAATTTGCTTTACTCTAATCACCAACACAAGGAAATGTATTGCACACTTAAGTATTAATCTACAAGTGCTGACGTTTGATAGCAGTGAGATAAATTGCAACTCAAGTAGCCCCGACATCTTGCAGAGATTTCTGGAGCAGAATAAGAAGAGTACATAGAACTATACAGCACAGGAACAGGCCCTTCGGCCCACCATGTCTGTGCCGACCAAGACGCCAATCCCATCTCTCTGGAAACGGTCCGTATCCCTCTATTCGCTGCCTGTTAAACATTGCTATTGTGTCTGCTTCTACCACCTCCCCTGGCAGCCCGTTTCAGGCACCCACTGCTCTCTATGTAAAATACTCGCCTCGTAAATCTCCTTTAAACTTCCCCCTTCTCACCTTAAACCATGGCCTGCTGATATTTGATATTTCTATCCTGGGGAGAATTATCTACACCTCTCATAATTTTATAAACTTCTATCAGGCCTCCCCTCAGCCTTCGATGTTCCAGAGGAAACAACCCAACTTTGTCTACCTCTCCTTATAGCTGATTCTCTCTAATCTGGGCAGAAGCCTGGTAAAGTGTCTTCTGCACCCTCTCCAAAGCTTCCACATCATTCCTGTAGTGTGGTGACCAGAAGTGCACACAATACTCTAAATGTGACCAAACCAAAGTTTTATACAGCTGCAACATGACTTCCCAGCTTTTATACTCAATGCCCTGATCAATGAAGGCAAGTATGCCATACACCTTATCTACTTTAGTTGCCACTTTCAGGGAGCTATGGACTTGTACCCCAAGATCCTCTGTACATCAATGATCCCAAGGGTCCTGCCTTTTACTGTGTACTTTCCTCTAACATTTGACCTCCAAAAATGCAACACCTCACACTTGTCCAGATTAAACTCCATCTGCCATTTCTCCACCAAAATCTCCAACTGATCTATATCCTACTGCATCCTCTGGCAACCTTCGTCACTCTCCACAACTCCACCAGTTTACATCTCATCTGCAAACTTACTAATCAGACCACTTACATTTTCATCACAAATAGAGATCCCAGCACTGATCCTTATGGAACACCACTGGAAACACCCCTCTACCACTACCCTCAGTCTTCTGTGGCCATGCTAATTATATATCCAACTTACCAACTCACTGCAGATCCCATGTGACTTAATCTTCTGGACCAGCCCACCATGAGGGACCTTGTCAAATGCTTGTCCATGTAGACAGCATCCACTTCCTTACCCTCAGCAATCATCTTTGTCGTCTCTGAGACAGGACCTCCCCTGCACAAAGGCATGCTGACTATCCCTAATAAGTCCATGCTTTTCCAAATACAATTAAATCCTGTCCCTAAGAATCTTCTCCAGTAATTTTTCTACCACCAGCCTATAATTTCCTGGACTACCACTGAGGCCCTTCTTTGGCCGTTTTCTAGTCTTCTGGAACCTCGCCTGTAGCTAAAGAGGATACAAAGATCTATGTCAAAGCCCCAGCAATGTTATTCACTTTTTAAGTAACCCACACAGTTAACAACAATCGATCTACTTGGCCTTAAAAATATTTGAAGACTCTGCTTCACCACACTTTGAGGAAGTGAGTTACAACGACTGAGAGAAAAAAAACGTCTTTAAAGGATGACCACTTACTTGTAAACAGTGACCCTTAGTTTGAGAGCATCTCACAAGAGGAACCTCTCCGCATCCCTCAGGATCTCAGCTGTTGCAATCAAATCTCCCATCACTCCTAGTTAAGAGTTAATTTTGGCATAAGTTTGTAATGTTGACTTGCTCTCCAAGTAAAATATCATTTTCTACATACCCGTGATTTTTGTTTGTGTCGTGTGGGCACTAATACTGAGCGATTATACCTTAAACCAACATTTTCCAAGTTTAAAAAAAGTTGAATGGTTACATAGAATTTCAGAAAGTGCGCACACAAACTGGCCATTCACCCCTCTCCTCTATGCCTGTGTACACACACACACACACACACACACACACACACACACACACACACACACTCAGACATGAGTACACATGTGTGGGCACACATACACATGCACACGCACATTTAGCCACACATACGCATGGGCATATGCACACAGAAACAGATATGTTTACATACACATACATGCACACATGCACATAGACATACTGTCTGCGTGGGTTTCCTCCAGGTGCTCCGGCTTCTTCCCACATTCTAAAGACGTACGGGTTAGGAAGTTGTGCGCATGCTATGTTGGCGCCGGAAGCGTGGCGACACTTGCGGGCTGCCCCCAGAACACTCTCCGCAAAAGATGCATTTCACTGTGTGTTTCAATATACATGTGACTAATAAAGATATCTTATTATCTTATCTTATCTCCTATGGATATTGAGGTCCCGAGGACAGTTTTTTTATTCTTGAAGCTAATTCAGTACAGTATTTTGCAGGGCTCGGGAACAAGGTTTGATGTATGGAGAGCTGGAGAACGATGGATTGCTTTGTATCAGATTGTGACGGAGGCAGAAACTGTTGCATCTTTTAAGAAGATCTGAATAAACATCTGGTGCAAGGAAAGAAATGAAGAGAGTTTGGAAAGGGCTGGCAGACACAATGAACCAAAGGCCTGCTTCAGTGATGTTAATGTCTGTGATAATTACAGTCTGTCACACAGTGGCCTTTGTAAAGTTTATGTGATGAATTCTCTGTAGCAATCGTGAACAAGTGGAATATTGATATTGTGAGACAATGGTGTGGGGCCTGCTCTGTGCCACTGAGGTTGTGTTGTCCAGGGGTTTGTCCACAATTTAAGTGACTCACTCGACCCCTTCCCTGCTGTCTGTCTGAGGTGCTGAGACAAAACTAAAGTTATGATCAACATCTGACAAACACCAAACGTGGGGCAGACTTACTCACAAACCAATGCAAACCAAATATGAAAATTCTCTTTGCTGTGGTTATTAAACATTCAGCAGGATATCCAATAACTTCTGGAGTCTGTCGGGAGGAGAAGCAGCTGCCTTTGGTCAGAATCGACGGTTTCTGACTCTCCTCGGTCTGTGACTCACTCTGATCCGTCACATTCCTTCCCGTCGAGCCACCAGGTGATCATCTCACCCTTCCCCTGAAAGAAAAAGTTCAGCCTGCAGTGACGGTGATGTAGAGTCAGAGAGATACAGCAGGGAAACAGACCCTTTGCTCCATCGAGTCCCTGCTGGCCAGCAACCATCCACTTCCACTAACCCCATTTTATTCTCCCCACACTCCCATCAACCCCCCCCCCCAGATTCTACCCCTCACCCACACACTGGGGGCAATTTACAGCGGCCAATTAACCCAACAATCCACATGTCGTTGGGATGTGGGAGGAAACCGGAGCACCCAGGGAAAACCCACGCGGTCACAGGGAGAACGTGCAAACTCCGCACAGACAGCACCGGAGGTCAGGATCAAACCTGGGTCTCTGTGGGTGTGAGGCAGCAGGTCCCACCAGCTGCACCTCTGTGCTACAGAACATTAATTCAAGCCAGTAGAGATCAACACTGAAAAAATTACTGGAGTGTGAGGTCAGTTGTTCAACTCGATTGTATGAAATGGAAGCATGAAAAGGCCATTCGGCCCCTTAAACCTGCTCCACCATTGAATAAGATCTTGGCTGAGCTCATCATAACATTAACTCACTATTCCTGTCTACTCCATAGAAATCTTTCACACCTTTACTTAACAAGAAACTAACTACCTCTGCCTTAAAAAATAATCAAGCACTCTGCTTCCTCTGCCCTTCAGGAGAAAGTTCCAAAACTTTACAATTCTCTGAGAGAAAGAGTTTAGCATCATCTCTGTTATAAATGGGTGAGCTCCTTTTAAACAGAACCTGAATTATTTGTTATTATTCATTCACAGAATGCAATTATCACTGGCAGGGTCATCAATGATAGTCCATCACTAGTCACAGGGTCATACAGCATGGAAACAGGCCCTTTGGCCCAACTGCTCCATGTCGAACATGATGCCATTCTAAGCTAGTCCCATTTGCCTGCATTTGGCCCATAACCTTCTAAACCTTTTCTATCCATGTATCTGGCCAAGTGTCTTTTAGAAGTTGTCATTGTACCTGCCTCAACTACTTCCTTTGGCAGCTCGTTCCACATACGTACCCTCTTTGTTTAAAAGAAGTTGCCCCTCAAGTTCCTATTAGATCTTTCCCCTCTCGCCTGTGCCCTCTAGTTCTTGATTCCCCAACTCCAGGAAAAAGACCGAGTGCATTCACCCTATGTATACCCCTCATTATTTTATACACGCACCGTATAGTTTGCTTGACCATTTCAGAGGGTGGCTAAGAGAAAATCTCATTGGGTCTGGAGTCACATAGAGGCCAGTCCAGATGAGGACAGTAGGCTCTACTTCCACAAAGGACAATTTTTAACCATAACTCACTAGTTGTATGGTAACCATTATCAATACAAGCTTCCTTTTTATTAAATTCCAGGTTTATTTAATTGCTTAAATTTAAAGATTTGAACTCAAGTTTGAGCTTAAGTAGGATTTGAAGTCAAGTTTCTTGATGGACTATTGAGGCTTCAGACTGTTAGCCCAGTAACTATACCTAACTTTAAACTCTTGGACGTTAACATATTGGGTGACTTGTCCTGGGCCCAGCATACAGATGCTATCATAATGAAGGCACCCCAGCATCTTTACTTTCTTATGCTGTTAAGGAGGTTCGGCTTGTCACCGAATACTCTAACAAACTTCTACAGCTATACTGTTGAAAGTATCCTGACTGGTTGCATCACGGTTTGGGATGGCAATTCGAATGTGCAGGAATGTAAGAAGCTGCAGAGAGTAGTGGACTCAGCCCAGTACATCACGGGCACCTCCCTCCCCACCATCGGGAGTATCTACAGGAGGTGCTGCCTCAAGAAGGCAACATCTATCCTCAAAGACCCCCACCATCTGGGCCGTGCCATCTTCTCGCAGCTCCCATCGGGCAGGAGGTACAGAAGCCTGAAGTCCCACACCACCAGGTTCAGGAACAGCTACTTCCCTTCAACCATTCGGTTCTTGAACCAACCGGCACAACCCTAATCACTACAGTTTAGCAACACTGGGACCACTTTGATCACTTTGCACTAAAATGGACTTTATATTTTTTTCATTCTAATAGTGTTCTTTCTTGTAAAAATTGTGTATAATTTATGTTTAATTTACTTTCGTTTTTCTTGTGAATGCTGCTTATTTGATGCCACATGCCTGTGATGCTGCTGCAAGTAAGTTTTTCATTGCACCTGTGCACACATGGACTTGTGCAGATGACAATAAACTTGTCTTTGACTCTGACTTCACCACCACACCCCTGAAACATGTAATCAGCTGAAGGCTCTTGTTTTCTATCCGAGGAAATTAGTTGTATTTTCTAGTGGTTGCAGATAATCAGGGGGCATTTTCCATGAAGACACAAGAGACTGCAGATACTGGAATCTGGAGCTAAAAACAAACTGCTGAAGGAATCCGCGATCAGGCAGCATCTGTGGAGGGAAATGGACAGTCGATGTTTCGGGTGGAGACCCTTCATCATGACTGCTTTCGATAAGGTGGGATATTGATTAAAAAAAGGAAATAAGATTCTACCTCAGAAGATCAACCATCTCGACTGGCCTGCTGTCCTCCAACATCAACGTACATCCTTCTTCTACCCTCCCTGCAGCTTAACAAGTCCCCTTTGCCTCCTTCCCAATCTGACAAAGAGTCTTCGACCTGAAACATTAACTCAGTTTCTCTTCGCACAGACGCTGCCTGACCTGCTGAGTGTTTCCAGCATTTTCTGCTTTTGTTATCTGTTTCTGGCATCTGCAGATTTTCAAATACTTTTACCTGATACTTCTTGTCTCTTGGGACCATCACCAAGCAACTCTTGAAATGTTCCATTAACTCAGCAGCACCTTGGGGAGGAGGATGTGTTTGTGACTGTGTGAGCTACAAGGTGGAAGACTTGGCTGTTTGCTGTACCGCCCCTCCGACAGTGTGACCCTCCCTCAGTACCGCCCCTCCCGCAGTGTGACCCTCCCACAGTACCGCCCCTCCCGCAGTGTGACCCTCCCTCAGTACTGCCCCTCCCGCAGTGTGACCCTCCCTCAGTATTGCCCCTTTTTTTACAATCAGTACATCTTTATTACATATTACACACACACTACAAATTAACTTCCATCACAGACTGCAAAAAGAACACAATTCTACCAAACATCTAGGTAAGGACAACAACACTCGCCTCGCTGCCCCCATGGTCTCAGACATGGCCTGGAAACCACCGTCCAGACTGACTGACGGAGGCACAGAACTGCGCACAGCATTTTACAAAGACAACAGACTGAAAGGTGATGACTTCGCAGGAGCCATGCCTCCAGGAGCTGCAACTGCTGCGTAGGACCAATGCCCCGCCATCTTAGTGCCTTTACAGCCACCGTGACAAGGCACTACGCAGTCTGTAATCACAAAACACTGCTGGTGCGATAAACAGCGACACAACCAGCAGGGCACACCAGTAATTAGTCCCGCAAAAGAGCAGTGCAGAGAAGGGAGAGGTGGGAGTCTTCTCCAGATAAGCAGACAGTCTGTGGGATGAAACTCCAGCGCCGTCCCTCCCACAGCGCTCGGAACACAGACTCTCAACACCTGGCAATACAGAGTCCTTCCAAGAAGAAAACTGTTCCAGCCCACCGCTCGAGATGAAGCCCACACTCCCCCACCGCCCAACATTCTCCACAACTGCACCTTTGGATTTATACAATCACATCTTCAGGTCGACGGGAGACCGCACTCCATACCACTCTCCCACAGGGTTACCCTCCCTCAGTACTGCCCCTCCCACAGTGTGACCCTCCCTCAGTACTGCCCCTCCCACAGTGTGACCCTCCCTCAGTACTACCCCTCCCACAGTGTGATCCTCCCTCAGTACTGCCCCTCTCACAGTGTGACACTCCACTGCAGAGGTTCAAACTGCAGTGGGAACCTCCACCATGTTAAACTCCTCACAGAATTGCCAGCAAGACTTTTTTGGGCAGAAAACCCTGCAGGTGACACAAAAATTGGTGGAGTTGTGGAAAATGAGGATATGTTCAGCAGGATATACATCAGTTGGACACTTTGGTGGAGAAATGGCAGATGGAGTTTGTGTGTTTGTTGCACCTGGGAGGTCAAATGCGAGGGGAAAGTATGCAGTAAATGACAGGTCCCAGAGGAGCATTGATGTACAGGGGGTCTTGGGGTGCAGGTCCACAGCCACCTGACGGTGGCAGGGGGGTAAAGAAAGTGTTCGGCATGCTTGCTTTCATTAGTCAAGGCACTGAGTATAAGAGTCAGGAAGTCACGTTGCAGCTGTATGAAACTTTGGTCAGGCCACACTTGGAGTATTGTGTGCAGTTCTGGTTGCCTCACATGGAGGCTTTGGAGAGGGTGCAGAAGAGGTTCACCAGGATGCTGCCTGGATTAGAGGGCATGAGCTATAAGGAGAGGTTGGACAAACTCGGGCTGTTTTCTCTGGAGCGTCGGAGGCTGAGGAGACCTGACAGAGGTTTATAAAATTATGAGAAGTGCCAATAGACGGCCAGAATCTCTTTCCCAGGGTGGAAATGTCTAGTAGGACATAGGTTTAAGGCAAGAGGGGGTAAGTTTAAAGGAGATTTATGAGGCAAATTTTTTTTACACAGAGGGTGGTGTGTGTGTCTGGAATGCACTGCCGGGGGAGGTGGGGGAAGCATGGTTAAGATACATTTAGACAGACACATGAACAGGCAGGGAATGGGGGACATGGACCATGGGCAGGCAGATGTGCAGTTTAATTTGGCATCATGGTCGGCACAGACATTGTGGCCAAAGGGCCTGTTCCTGTGCTGTTCTATGTTCTATCTCCTAAAATACCAGGAGGAACACGGCTTGAAATAGATACAACACTGGTGAGGTGACTCCCGCAGACAGGAGTAATTGACAAACACGTGTGTCCTCCTGAGTGGCAAATGGTGCAATTAGCCAACACACATCCAGCTCCAGGGCAGCTGAATCTCCAGTGACGATCCCCAGCTGTGAGGCCTGAGTTATTCCCCGGTGGCGTGCAAGTGCACAATGCGGCATGTCAAGTCACTGAAGAACAGCTTGTAACATGCTGCAGACATTTGACGTGTGAATCAGTTTCAACCGGCATTTCATCTACCCCAAGGATATCCAAGGAGATGGGTGAATATTTAGTAAATGATGCATTCATTTCCCAAGGCAGGGTTGGTTCCTATCTGTGCAAAGTCTACTCCCGTGGAACGATTCCAGTACTTACTGCTTTTTTCTGGTTCCTATGTCTGCCAGTTCAGCAGGAACTCACAGGGTGTTCCTGTAACATCACAATCCAGTATGGGATGGGGGGAGTGCATGGAACTTGCAGTGAAGTCAACTGGATGTAAAACAAACTCCCTCAGGAACTACACCAGTGGAGGGGCAGAATTCAGGGAGGGGCAGTACTGAGGGAGGGTCACACTGTGGAAGGAGCGGTACTGAGGGAGGGTCACCCTGTGGGAGTGGAAAGGGTGAGGGGTGTCACACAGTGGGAGTGAAGGTAGTGAGGGAGTGTCACACTGTGGAAGGGGCGGTACTGAGTCCCCAGTGGAGGTCTCTGTACACAGGAGTCCTCCCGCTGTACATCGGGGACCTGGGGTGGAGGGTGTAGCACCGGGTGGTGCCGTGTGACAGATTTTTGAGCCGGTTCACTGACACCCCGGCCGCCTGTCACTTCTGCGGTCGGGAGGAGACGGTGAACCACGCGTACGCAAAGTGCGAGAGGTTGCAGCCCCTCTTTGCGTATCTGAAGGGGCTGCTGCTCAAGTTCTGGCTGTACTTCAGCCCGACGCTGTTGGTTTACGGGCACCCGGTGCGGCGCGGGGTGGGGCACGCAGAGGATCTCCTGGTGGGTCTCCTGCTGGGCCTGGCCAAGCTAGCCATCCATGGGATGCGGCGGCAGGCGTCCGAGGGTACTGGCTGGTCTGCCTGCCTGCCCGTCTTCCGTGCTTATGTGCGCACGCGGGTGTGTTTAGAGAGGGAGCACGCGGTTTCCACGTCCACCCTAGCTGAGTTCCGCGCTCGGTGGGCCCCTCAGGGGATCGCATGTGTCGTGGACGAGACCGATGTGATTTTGGTATGAAGTGTGTGTTGCGGTAGCGGGCGTAGTGTTACGTGGGTATTGGTTTTGGCCGGGTTGTTTCTTTCTGTACGAGGTGTAGTGTATTTGCTGTTGGTTGTTTTTTTGTAGTGTTTTTACTGAATAAACGTTTTGTACAAAAAAAAGGGGCAGTACTGAGAGAGTGTCGCACTGTGGGAGGGGCAGTACTGAGAGAGCGTCGCACTGTGGGAGGGGCAGTACTGAGAGAGCGTCGCACTGTGGGAGGGGCAGTACTGAGAGAGCGTCGCACTGTGGGAGGGGCAGTACTGAGAGAGCGCCGCACTGTGGGAGGGGCAGTACTGAGAGAGCGTCACACTGTGGGAGGGGCAGTACTAAGAGAGCGCCGCACTGTGGGAGGGACACGTTTAAGATACCAGCTTTTCATTTCAGATTCAATTGTCTGCTGAACCTGAGATTTGAAACTGTTGTCTCCTTTCAGCAAGCCCCTGGGTACAAGCTCGACCAATGCACACACCACGATCGGACAGCCTGTTGTTGGGAACCAGAACTGAGGGGAGACAATGTGCTGGTTACCTCTTGAGGACACTGTGTCGGGAAGGAAGGGCCAAGGTGGGGACTAAGTGATTGGCGATATTTGCAAACTCACTGCATCATTTCAAGGCAACTAATTCTGGTCATGACATACTGTCCCCAATTGGGAACTCCTGGTTTTATTTTAGGCAAGATTATTCAGGGCTCTGAGACCAAGGCAGAGAGATGGAGTTAAGATGTGGCGATAATCTAATTACAGGTTTGAGGCCCACTACTTACGTAAGTCAGCAGGACAGCTGACTTGTTAAAAATATCATCTCTCAATCCAAGGGCAGGCTGTGAAATGTGAGTCGTTGCAGGCTTGGTTTGACTGATACAACTGGCTGCATTTTTTGATTATCTTCTCCGTGTCCAGCGCCCAGACCTGCCCGCTGGGTGAGGAGATCACGGGGAGACGATTACTGGTAGAAAACACTTTCCCCCCATATTTGTCCAACTGTCACACCTTGGCTCCACTACACGGAAACCACAGTACAGTAGCAGGCTATTCAGCCCTTCTGCTCCATGCTGGTGGTTGTGCCCCACACAAGGTTTTCCGACCCAACTTCACAGTCATACGGCACAGAAACAGGCCCTTCAAGCCCAACTCATCCATGCTGACCAAGCCCATCTAAGCTAGTCCCATATCTTTGCACTGTACTGCTGTTGCAAAACAACAAATTTCACATCATACAAGTCAGTGATAATAACCCTGATTCTGACTCTTGTTCCACACGAGACCAGATCACCCGAGGGTAGAGCAAGCGCCCAGACAACCTTGGTTCTGTTTTCCTGCCACTTCCTGAGCTGAATGTTCCTGCAGATAGGAATGTACAGTGAACAGCCCTTCAGGCAGCTCGGCCCCAGGGTCGGGACGGGCGGTCAGTCTCCTATCCCACCTTAACTGGACAAATGGTGATGGAGTTCCAGCATAGCCTTGATGGGCCAAAAGGCATCTTGCATTCTTAGGAAATATCGGAAAAGTCCTGGGAATCTGGGGAATAGGCAGGAATCTGTAGACAGGCTCGAGGGGCCAAATGGTATCGTCTGGATCCAATCCCTTCTACTCTTATGGAAACAGTAAGTGAAGGAATGGGATTGTGGGAGGAATGGTTATCCATGGTCCAGCCACGTAGACACCACAGCCAAAAAAACACACCAGTGCTTCAACTTCCTCAGAAGGTTAAGAAAATTTGGCATTTACCTGATGACCCTCACCAATTTTCACAGATGCACCACAGAAAGCATCCTATCCGGATGCATCACGGCTTAGTACGGCAACCGCTCTGCCCATGACCACAAGAAACTGCAGAGAGTTGTGAACACGGGCCAGTCCATCACACAAACCAGCCTCCCCTCCATGGACTCTGTTTACACTTCTTGCTGGCTCAGGAAAGCAGCCAACATAATTATGGACCCCTCCCACCACGGACATTCTCTCTTCTCCCCCTCCCATCGGGCAGAAGATACAAACGCTTGAGAACACATACCACCAGGTTCAAGGACAGCTTCTATCCCGCTGTTATAAGACTCTAGAATGAATCTTTTGCACGATAAAGAAGGACTCTTGACCTCTCAATCTACCTTGTCATGGCCCTTGCACCTTATTGTCTGCCTGCACTGCACTTTCTCTGTAACTGTAACACTTTATTCTGCATTCTGTTTTTCCTTTGTACTACCTTGATGTACTTATGTACAGAATGATCTGTCTGGATGACGTGCAAACAAAAGCGTTTCACTGTATCTGGGTGCAAGTGACAATAATAAACCAGTTCCAATTGCAGACAGAAGTGGATAAAGGAAGGCAGACTTCTTCCTCTGAAGGACATCAACGAACCAGATGGAATGAGAAGTTCAAGGTCCAGGCCAAAGACACTTCTTCAGACCTGTGACCTTAACTCTGTTTCTCTCTCCACAGATGCTGCCTGACCTACTGAGTACTTCCAGAATGTTCTGTTTTTATTTCAGATTTCCAGCATCTACAATATTTTGATTTTCAGAAGGGTTTTCGCAACAATTCAGTGAATCCCACATCCCAAGGAATGAGTTGAAAGGAAGCTTTATAGAAGGGGGCTGCAGCACCATTGACAATGGCCAAATTAAGGCAGGCAAAACATTCATATATTTCAAATGTTCAAAATGACTGACTGGAGAAAAGAGCCCCTTCAGACATATTTATCTTTTAACAAAGGCGCCTTCAAATTTTTTTCCTTCTCAAGAGCTAAAGGCCGATTTCTCATTTCCATTAAAACCCAGTCACAGCATTAATTTTCCTTTGTATATTGACAGTGACCAAATATTTTCTTGGGTTGCACACAGTGGGTATGTTTGTGGATGAGTGAGGGACCTTTTAGACTCACTGAATGCTCCCTTTGCATTCAGAACGATAGACGGGAGCTTAAAATGTTAACATTAACATGGAGCATCTAGAGCTAGCTGGCAGAAACTCATTTACATCATGGGACTAACATCAGTGGCATAAACACATGTGATATTGTTGGCCTGAAATAGCTTGAATTCTAATATTTGTCAGGATAATCATTTAAACCAATGCATGGAATTGGTTTTGAACTGAGATTGTGGCAGGGGTTAATTATTCTGTTTGCTAGCTGTCTTTATACTTCTCAGCGGGGATTTATAATGCAAATTTATTGCTCAAAGAATGAAGACATTTCATAAACATCTCTTCTGGCTCAAAGCCACCAGGCCAAAGGCCAGGAACAACAATAAATTGAGTCTCAGGCCAGCTTGAGAGAAGGAACCGTCCCCAAGAATCTGGGCTCTGTCCATTGTCCTTACACTCACCGAGCTGTGTATAAAGATCACTTTGTTCCTACAAACGTGGATTGTATGTGTCCCCAACAAAGACTATCCCACTGATCCGTGCTGGTGCTTAATCTTCACACCAACCCCTTCCCAACATCTATAACACCAGGCGAGAACGGTGAATGGCAGGGCTCTGGGGAGTGCTGTAGAACAGAGAGACTTTGTGGAACAGATACGTAGTTCCCTGAAAGTGGCGACACAGGTAGACAGGGTGGTGAAGAAGGTGTTTGGCACGCTGGCCTTCATTGGAATTGGTTTATTATTGTCACTTGTACCGAGGTACAGTGAAAGGCTTGTCTTATAAACAGATTGTACAGGTCAATTCATTACACAGTGCAGTTACATTGAGTTAGTACAGAGTGCATTGATGTAGTACAGGTAAAAACAATAACAGTACAGAGTAAAGTGTCACAGCTACAGAGAAAGTGCAGTGCAATAAGGTGCAAGGTCACAACAAGGTAGATCGTGAGGTCACAGTCCATCTCATTGTATAAGGAAACCGTTCAATAGTCTTATCACAGTGGGGTAGAAGCTGTCCTTAAGTCTGGTGGTACGTGCCCTCAGGCTCCTGTATCTCCTACCCGATGGAAGAGGAGAGAAGAGAGAATGTCCCGGGTGGGTGGAGTCTTTGATTATGCTGGCTGCTTCACCAAGACAACGAGAGGTAAAGACAGAGTCCAAGGAGGGGAGGCTGGTGTCCGTGATGCGCTGGGCTGTGTCCACCACTCTCTGCAGTTTCTTGCAGTCTTGGGCAAAGCAGTTGCCGTACCAAGCCGTGATACATCCAGATAGGATGCTTTCTATGATGCATTGGTAAAAGTTGGTGAGAGTCAAAGGGGACAAACCAAATTTCTTATACAGACTCTGTATCCAGAACACTTTACTGAGAATTACCGCATGTCTCCTCTGCTCCTGGGAAGTGCAGCAGAGAAAGTCCCATTCCCATTTTTCTATAAACGTCTCTGGGTCAGGTCAGGACTAGAAAAAGTTAGAAGTCCTTCAGATGGAATTGGTCATGGTTGGGTCTGGTTTGGATTGTCCATGGTCAGAATGGGACTTGCCATGCTTGGGTTGAATGGACATTGACCAGACTTGAATCAGCTTGATATTGTCTGTGCTTGGGTTGGATGTGGCCATGGTTGGGTTGAGTTGGTCTTGGCAGTGGTTGGGTTGGATTGGATTGGGACTGCCCATGTTTGGATCAGTTTGGGATTGGCTGTGATTGGGTTGGGATTGGTTGTGCTTTGATTGGATGCACTTTGATTGGATGCAGATTGGCTGAGGCTGATTGTGCTTGGGATTGGCTATGCCTGGATGATGATTATCTGTGATTCGGCAAGGTTGGGATTGGTTGTGGTTGGGTTGGATTGGATTGGCTGTGTTTTGGTGGGGTGGGATTGACTGTGGCCAGAACGGCTTTTAATGTTACCCCAAGTGAACCTCCAGAGCCTGCAGCAAAGGTTTAAGGCGTCCGTTAGACGTCAGAGGTTCCCACAGACAGTCGTAGCAGCTGCAGTAATGTGATCCCAGCAAACACACTGTCCCTGTCACACCACAGAATTAACCCACAACACCGAGGTAACGTGCCTGAAGTAGACGGTGGCGTTGGAGTAACTTTGTGCCTCGGAAGCAATCCCCTGACGAAGATCATCAGCCACTGCTCTTGGTAACATGCCTGGAGACACAGCACATTAACCCATCAGGTTACAAGCAGCCTGAACGTTGGCTCAGAACAATGGGCGGGCAGGTGGGGGACGAGCCGAGTGTCCTTACTGTACAGGAGGGAGTGCGTCTTCTGCTTCTCCTGGAGCAGGTCCTGGGTCCTTTCAGCCACAATAACTTCCAAGTGCTTGCTGTACTTTTCCATCTGAAATGAGGGGCGGCTCTGTAAGCTGATTGGCTGCTGAGAGCCAATTGGTCATTTTAGCAAAAGCAGATCGAGGCATGGAGTCACAGTGTCGTACAGCACGGACTACTCAGACAGGGGAATTACCCAACCTGCATCCAACCTGTCAAGACTATAAGAATTTTATAAGACTATAAGACAAAGGGCAGAAGTCGGCCATTCGGCCCATCGAGTCTGCTCCGCCATTCTATCACGAGCTGATCCATTCTCCCATTTAGCCCCACTCCCCCGCCTTCTCACCAGAACCCTTGATGCCCTGGCTACTCAGATACCTATCAATCTCTGCCTTAAATACACCCAATGACTTTGCCTCCACAGCCACCTGTGGCAACAAATTCCACATATTCACCACCCTCTGGCTAAAGAAATCTCTCCACATCTGTTCTGAATGGGCACCCTTCAATCCTGAAGCCGTGCCCTCTTGTACTAGACTCCCCGACCATGGGAAACAACTTTGCCACATCGACTCTGTCCAGGCCTTTTAACATTCAAAATGTTTCCATGAGGTCCCCCCTCATTCTTCTGAACTCCAAGGAGTACAGCCCAAGAGCCGTCAAACATTCCTCATATGTTAACCCTCTCATTCCTGGAATCATTCTAGTGAATCTTCTCTGAACCCTCTCCAACTTCAGCACATCCTTTCTTAAATAAGGAGCCCAAAACTGCACATAGTACTCCAAGTAAGGTCTTACCAATGCCTTATAGAGCCTCAACATCACATCCCTGCTCTTATATTCTATTACTCTAGAAATGAATGCCTCTATAAGATTCAATGAGATTTCCACTCAATCTTCTAAACTCTGGAGAATACAGCCCATCGAGACAATCTCTCCTCAGAGAGCAAAGCAGGCATCTCTGCAACCAGTCTAGAAACAGAAAACCTGCAGCACAATTCAGGCCCTTCGGCCCACAAAGCTGTGCCAAACATGTCCCTACCTTAGAAATTACTAGGCTTACCCACAGCCCTCTATTTTTCTAAGCTCCATGTACCCATCCAAAAATCTGGTCGATCTTCACTGCTCTCCCTCTTTGACAAGTTTCCCGTGGTAAGTAGATCAAAATTGTACACAGTACTCCCCAGTGTGCACTTGACAAAGCCCTTGGTAACTGCAGAAAGGCATCCTTGCTCCTGCGCTCAGATCCACATGTAATAATGTCTAATTGCTTGTTGTACCTGCACTTTGGCTTTCCGTGACTTGTGTACAAGGACATCAAAGTTCCTTTAGACATCAAAACCAGTTTTATTATCACTGACTTATATGATGAAATTTGTTGTTTTGTGGCAGCAGTACAGTGCAAAGACATAAAATTACTATAAATTACAATATAAATAAACAGTGCAAAAAAAATGAGGTAGTGTTCAGGGGTTCATGGACCGTTCAGAAATCTGACGGCAAAGGGGAAGAAGCTGTTCCTGAATCGTTGAGTGTGGGTCTTCAGGCTCCTGTACCTCCTCCCCGATGGTAGTAACGAGAAGAGGGCATGTCCCAGGTGGTGAGGGTCCTTCGTGATGGATACTGCCTTCTTGAGGCACCGCCTCTTGAAGACAACCTCAATGATGGAGAGGGTTGTGCCCGTGATGGAGTCTACAACCCACTGCAGCCTCTTGTAATCCTGTGCATTGGAGCCTCCGTACCAGGCAGTGATGCAACCAGTCAGAATGCTCTCCACCGTACATCTGTAGAAATTTGTAAGTCTTTGGTGACATACAGAATCTCCTCAAACTCCTAACAAAGTCGAGCCGCTGACGTCTCTTCTTCATGACTGCATCAGTGTGTTGGGCCCAGGACAGATCCTCTGCGATGTTGATGCCCAGGAACTTGAAGCTGCTCACCCTTTCCACCGCTGACCCCTCAATGACGACTGGTGTGTGTTCTCCCGACTTCCCCTTCCTGGAGTCCACAATCAATTCCTTGGTCTTGCCGATGTTGAGTGTGAGGTTGTTGTTGCGACACCACTCAACCAGCTGATCGATCTCACTCCTGTACACCAGCTCATCGCCATCTCAGATTCTGCCAACAACAGTGGAGTCATCGGCGGATTTATAGATGGCGTTTGAACATCAACACTGCCCAAGTTATTGCCATTTAGAAATATTGATTAAACATTGTTTTTTTTTGAAGAGGTGACCAAGAGGTTTGATGAGGGCAGGGCACTAGACCTTGTCTATGTGGACTTTAGCAAGGCCTTTAACAAGGTTTCGTACGGTAGGCTGGTTTGGAAGGTTAGAACGAATGGGATTCAGAGTGAGTTATACAATTGGATACAAAATTGGCTTGGCGGTAGGAGGCAGATTGTGGTAGTGGGGGGCTGTTTTTCAGATCGGAGGCCTGTGATCAGTGGTGTGCCGCAGGGATCGGTGCTGGGCCCCGTTGTTCAGCATGCACGTTCATGATTTGGTGGCATGAGTAAATTTGCAAAATTGGTGGTATAGTGGACAGTGGAGAAGATTGTCTACAACAGGATCTAGATCAACTGGGAAAGTGAACCAAGGAATGACAGGTGGAATTTAACTCAGACAAGTACAAGGTGATGCATTAAACCAGGCCAGGACATACACAGTGAATCACAGGGCCCTGGGCAGTGTTGTAGAACAGAGACCTTAGGGTGCAGGTACATAGTTCCCTGATAGTGGAGATACAGGTAGACAGTGTGGTGAAGGAGGAGCTTGGCACGCTGGCCTTCAGCAGTCAGGGCACTGAGTACAGGAATTAGGACATGATGTTCCAGTTGTATAGAATCTTGGTTAGGCCACGCTTGGAGTACTGTGTGCAGTTCTGGTCACCACACCGCAAGAAAGCGGTGACTAAGCTGGAGAGGGGGCAGAGAAACTTCACAGGGATGTTATCTGGACTGGAGGGCTTGAGTTATAAGGAGAGACTGGATAGGCTGGGACTGTTTCCCTGGAGCGAAGGAGGCCGAGGCCTGACATGATACAAAATCATGCAGGGTGTAAATAGGGGAGATGGCCAGAGTCTGTTTCCAGTGGTAGGGGTGTCTAAAACTAGAGGGCACAGGTTTAAGGTGATAGGGAGAAGGTTTAAAGGGGACCTGAGGGGTAAATATTTCACACAGAGTAGTTGGTGTCTGGAACGAGCTGCCAGAGGAGGCGGTGGAGGCAGGAACAGGAACAACATTTAAGAGGCATCTGGACGAGTACTTGACTGAACAGGGCACAGAGGGATGTGGAATTGATGGAGGAAAGGGAGATTGGTACAGAGACACGATGGCCAGCATAAACTGTGACTCCGTCTAGCTTTTCGCTGCAAGATGGCTGAACATACTTTCCACATTCTCTTGCAACTACCGTTTTCTGGCTCTCTCAGCCTCTCCACCCCCTTGGCCAATGAGGTAGAGGTTAAGAATTGTATAAGGAGTAGAACTCTAGAGCCATTGTTCATCAAGTCGTGACTAATCGTCTACTTCGACCCCGGGGACAGACAGAGAGAGGGAGGTCTATGTCCCTCCCTCCCTCCCTCCCTCCCCCCATTTGTTTCCCAAATGCTGTACGGTTTCTACACCCAGAACATTGCTCCATTTAACGGAGGAGCGCAAAGTGTTTGGGAATAAGTATGGAAGGTTAATAATTCTCCCAGTGCACCTTCCACCCACAAGGAAGTACAAAATTCACAAGGTTAGTCACTAGGTTACTGCATTAGGTACGTGCTTCAAAGGTCAGAGTGCAGCAACAGAAAAGATCGCGGCGCTGTAGGAGTTGCTGCTGGGTTGGAGAAAATGAACTTACTTTTTAGTGGTGTGTTTCACATCTGTATGGTGTGCAGCCAATGGAGCGGCAGAGATAAGGTGGACAGTAACAGCCTTTTCCCCAGGGTAGGGGAGTCCAAAACTAGGGAGCATAGGTTTAGGGTGAGAGGGGACAGATTTAAAAAGGGACCTGAGGGGCAACTTTTTCCACACAGAGGGAGGTGAGTGTATGGAACGAGCTGCCAGAGGAAGTGGGTGAGGCAGGTTCAACAGTATCATTTAAGAAGCACTTGGATAGGTACAATGGAGGGGCGAGGCTTGGAGGGATATGGGCCGAACGCAGGAAATTGGGACTAACTGGATGGGTAATGTAGTTGGCATGGACCGGTTGGGCCGAAGGGCCTGTATCCGTGCAGTATTGCTCTATAGTCACTGCTATAGTACAGGAAACAAAGGGAATTCAGCAGCCAATTTGCACACAGCTACCTCCCATGGTCAACGATGTGATGATTAGCAGATAATCATTATTTCTGCACTAGATTAAGACAGTGTTATACAGGACACTGGAAAACTCGTGCTCTTTTACAAATTCGGCCATTTGATCTTTCTAGGTTCTCCTGAGAGAGCAGACAAGAGCTTAACATCCCATCCAAAGGTTGGCACCTTAGACAGTGCTGCATCCTCTCACTACTGCACTGGCCGAAATTTTCACGTGATGGTTTCCCAGTGGGACTACAAACCAGGAACCTCCTGACCCTGTCGAAACAGTTACCTTCCTCTGGCAGCTCGCTTGATCAAAGGCTCACTGAGGGGATCAAAGGCCACGTTTGTTTGCTGGTGAACTGTGTGGATTGTGAGAAGCGAGGAGGTGGAAAAGATTCGACGCAGGGTTGATGTGATTAAAGGGAATTTCCCATCTTAACTTTTAAAGCTCTTTAGAGAGTCAGTTGTTAACCAATGTCTTTACTGTTTGTTACACAGGGTAAAGCATAGAAGGCTATGGACAGTGCTGGAAAATGGGATTATTATGGATGGGTACTTGATGATCAGCAAGGACATGGGCTGAAGGGCCTCTTCTGTTGTACAACTATGACCTACACCTGCTTCCTACTTGTATGGTTGTAGGTCAGTTTTCGGGATCCCATTTGCCAGCACTCTGACATACTCGAGCATCATTGAGAGAAATGTCAAGTACTAGAGAGCAGAGGTTTGAGAGGAGAGGGAAAGATTAAAGGAGATGTGTGGGGTAAATTTGTTGGCACCTGGAACAGGCTGTCAGGAGACGTGGTGGAAGCAGACATGAAGGTGATGTTTAAGAGGCATTCGACAGGCACATGAACAGGCAGGGAGAGGAGGGAAATGGACCACGTGCAGGTAGATGGATTAGTTTAATTTGGCATCATGGTCAGCACCCACAGTGGGCCAAAGGGCCTGATAACATGCTGTTCTAGGACGGAGATGAGGAAAAATCGCTTCACTCCGAGGATGAACCACCTTTGGAATTCTCTACCCTGCAGGTCCAGGCATTGAATTATTCAAAACAAATCGATAAGATTCCTGGGCAAGGGATCTTTTACATCAGCCAGAGAGAGCAAGTGGGCCCCTGGGGCAGCACTGCACTGCACTGCACTCCACTCCCTCCCCTCAGCACTGATGAGGCAGACAGTAACAGTATCAAGCACTGATCCCAAATCAAAACACTGCAAATGTGGAAATCTGAAATAACTGAAAATTCTGAAAACACTCAGCAGGTCAGGCAGCATCTAGGGAGACAAGCAAACAGTTTATGTTTAAGGTTGATGAGCTTTTAGAGTTCAGATAGAGTCTGCCCCGACCACAGTTATTACCTGACCCGAGTGTTTCTAGCACTTCGTTTCTTTCTAAAAATAATACAAAAAAAAATTTTCCATATGTGTCAAATTACAAGTTATAGACAGGCCATACTCTGACCTTCTCTGGCACCAGTCTTTCTATTGGTTGCTCTACTGTGGTCTGGTTAGCAGTCCTCTCCTCAGGTCAGAACTTTGTAGGTTCAAGTCTCACCCTGTAGATAATTGGCCAAGAATTTTGTGCTCTTCGCTCCAACACTGCGCTGGAGGAACACCCAGCTCTCAGGGGTGCTGCCTTCTATAGCGTGAAAGATCACAAGGCTGCTGAGGAACTGAGGAAGGTCCTCTGCCAGCCTGGTCAAGATTTTTACCCCACAGTCTGTCAGGGAGGGAGGATACTGGAGGATCCTTTATTCCGAGTCTGTGACCCAACCATAACCAGGGGCAACAGCCTCTGCGTAAGGCAGCTGGCTGTTCAGTACCGAGGGGGGAAGGGGGGGTAGAATTTCTTCAGAGTGCAGTGAATGTTGGAATTCTGAGGGGTGGAGGCTGTTATCAGGTTCATTCAGAACAGAGATTGATGTCCAGAAAAATATCAAAAGGAAATGGGGTTGAGGTAGACAAATCAGTCATGACTTGATCAACAGTGGCTCTAGAGTTCTACTCCTGATGCAATTCTTAAGCTCTACCTCATTGGCCACGTTCATGGTCATTTGCCTTGATACCTCCTAATGTAGGTCACAGCCAGATTTTGTCAATCAATGCTTCTGCAAAATGCTGTGTTAGAAGGTGCTAGGTAAATGCAAGTCGTGTACAGGGAAGAGACTCACATGCAAAGTTGATCACAGCAGGAATAATTGCATGTACTCTGAAAGATTTGGGGTGGATTTAGGGCCAGGATGGCTGGTAGGGGAAGGGGGACAAAAATCAGCAGAACACAAGTGCTGGACAGTTGTCAACTACACTGGACAGATCAGGGCATGGTATCTAGGCTGCTTCATATTCTTTCAAATCAAAAAATTTAAAATCAGATGTCACAGAATGAGTGAAGGAGATGCTGTGTAGACCAAGTAGCTGGAGATTTATTCCACTTTCAAAAAGACAAGCCCCTCAGGCTTGAATTTACAGCTTCCCTTGTTTGTGGTCAAGATTTTCAGCATACATTAATTTTCAACAACATATGGGTCAACTAGTAAAAAAAAATAAATTTCTTGTATACAGACATAATTCTACAATTCACAGGTAGGTGTCCAGTCCCATGGAGTGCTCCTTCATCACTATGCATTATGGGGATGACCAGTGCCCTATCCAATTAAAGGGGTTAAACTTTCACCCTTCAAACCCCAGCATCCCCGTGAGGGTCAAATAGTGACCAAAATAAACAGAGTGCAGTCAGCAGAGGCTTTACAACTGGTGTTAACCACAAGGTGGCCCACGAGACACCCTCTGCTCCCACACCCACTGACCACTTCTGACATTCATTGTCGTTTACCAAGTCAAGGCTTTCAGACTCTTACTTCAGGTGCACGTGAACAGGTTTGGCCCAGCTACACAGCCAGGGTTTTCCTGTGGCCACAGTATGTACTGCTCTCCAAACAGGTCCAGTCTGATAGGCAAGCTCAAACTCCCACTTTCTTCTCCAACGCCATAAAGTTACTAAAGAGTCCTGATCCAAAGGCTCGACATTACAGACAAGGCCAAGTAACCGTGAGACAACTTCAGCTGAAGTCACAGCCCTGAGGTTGTGTACACTGCCAGTCCTCATCTGGTGTCGGTCAAAGGCAGGATCCAATTCCTTCAGAGCAGAGAGGATCCAGCCACGGATCAGTCCAAGGGCCCTTTGCAGCTCAAACAAGTCAACACACATCCAACCAAAGTGAACACAAGAAAAAGATTGGATTGTTTTTAATCCCCCCAATTATCCACTCCACCCAGTGTTCGAGATACTCTCCAGAACAGAGGACCTCCTGTTTCTATGTCTCTGACTTCAACCTGTAAAGCAAAAGGAAGAAGTTGTAAGTACCCCCAACACACCACCAACTTCTACCAATGCACGATAGAAAGCATCCTATCTGGATGTATCACGGCTTGGTACGGCAACTGCTCTGCCCAGGACCATTAGAAACTACAGAGTTGTGGACACGGCCCAGCATATCAGAAACCAGCTTCCCCTCCTTTGACTCTGATTATGCTGGCTGCTTCACCAAGACAGTGAGGGGCAAAGACAAAGACAGTGAGGGGCAAAGACCCCACCCACCCAGGACATTCTCTCTTCTCTCCTCTTCCATTGGGTAGAAGATACAGGAGCCTGAGGGCACGTACCACAAGGCTTAAGGACAGCTTCTACCCAGTGTGATAAGACTATTGAACAGTTCCCCTATGACTATGACCTCATGATCTACCTTGTGACATTGCACCTTATTGCACTGCACTCTGTAGCTATGACACTTTGTAGTGTTACTGTTTTTACCTGTACTACAACAAACTGACCTGTATGGTCAGTATGCAAGACAAGTTTTTTTTACTGTACCTCAGCACAAGTGACAATAATAAACCAATACAAGTTGTCAAACCTCCAGCAGGTAGACACCATTTACCAACAGGTCCTACAGGGGCAGCAGGGAAAAGCATCGCGTGGCCAATTGAGGAACTACTTAACATCCTACCATTGCCTCTTAGTGGGCCCATTAGCAGCAGGTCCTTAGATGGAGGGGCTTCTTGCTGAGACAATCTCAGTGCCCAACTACTGGGGTTGGGGTGGGGTGGCAGGGGGAAAGGATACACAAGACCATGGCTGGGGGGGGGGGGGGGGGGGGGGGGGGGAAGGGAGAAGGTCCTGGAGTTCTGGAGACAAGGCAGCTGGAGGTGCAGCTTGGCAATGGCAGAGGGATGGAAATCTGGAATGGTCAAGAAACTAGAATGAGAGGGTTGTGGAGCTGAGAGACAAACCAAATCACTCTCGCAGCTCCTTTTTAGATAGCAGCTGTCTGTACACCCTTCCCTCTCGATAACCTCCTCTGGCCCCTACACCCCTCCCTGTACATCCCCCCTCTGGCCCCTACCAGTCTCTTGTAACAACCCTCCCTGGCCCTTGCACATCCACCCCCTCCCCTCTGGTAACCCCCTACACCCAGAGAAATGGTGATCTGAACCATTGACTCAGGAGGGAGGGAGGGAGGGAAGGAAGATCAAGTCATTGACCTTGCTAATAGGTTAGGGTCAGAAATGTCAGTCTGAAATATTAACTGATCATAGCCTTTTGTTTTTGTTTAGCATTCATGGGCACAGATTTGGATTGACACTGCCTCTGACACTGTAGGCACGGTAGTGTAGCAGTTAGCATAATGCTTTAGAGCGCCAGCAACCCAGGTTCAATTCCTGCTGCTGTGTATAAGGAGTTTGCACGTTCTCCCCGTGTCTGCGTGGGTTTCCTCCGGGTGCTCCAGTTTCCTCCCACATCCCAAAGACGTACGGGTTAGGAAGTTGTGGACATGCTATGTTGGCACCAGAAGCGTGGCGACACTTGCCGGCTGCCCCCCAGAACACTACACAAAAAGATGCATTTCACTGTGTTTTGATGTACATGTGACTAAGAAAGAAATCTTTTCTTCTACACTCACCTGTTACAACAGCAGTAGAGTGAGATCGGGACCTCCTCCACTCTGTACCTCCCAGAGTCTGGCAAATCCTGACACTCAGCTATAAAAGCATGCAAATCTGTCTGTGGGAACCCACTCTGCTGGTAAAGCTGAAGGAAAGAGCAGAACAGCAGGTAATTTTGTGCACCTGGGCATGTTACAGAACAAAGCAGCAAGGTTCCTGTACAGGATCTCGACCTGAAACCGACAATTCCTCCCCCTCCCACCCACCACAGACGCTCCTCCAGCAGATCTGCTTCGCTCCAAGTTCCTATACACTTGGGTCGATCAGATTTAATTCAGCAGCAAGTAATTGCTCTTTCCCCCCCCTTAACCACTGCCTCACAGCTCCAGAGACCCAGGTTCAATCCCGACCTCCAGCACTGTGTGGAGTTTGCACGGGTTTCCCCCCCCCCCCAGGTGCTCCGGTTTCCTCCCATATCCCAACAACCTGCGGATCAGTGGGTTAAGTGGCCACTGTAAATTGCCCCCAGTGTGTGGGTGAGGGGTAGAATCTGGGGGGAGTTGATGGGAATGTGGGAAAAACAGATTGGGATTGCTCTGTGGGGGCACAGACTGCAGTTGAATGTCCTTTCATATTGTAAAGAAATGTTAAAAATGGGAACTATTACACCTGTGTGTTTTACTAGGCATCATCGTTCACAGAACTCAAAGTAGGGGCGAGTTCCCAGGATCATTAGTCCAAACTTCAGGGATACAAGCTCAGTATTAAAACCACAATACTACAAATCCCAGTGAAACACTCAAAAGAGAACTCCATCTGGCTACATTGATCATACAAGCTCCCATCTCACATACAGGCAAGTGGCTCTGGCCCCAGCAGATGGTCCAGACACAACAGCTCCTTACTTTAATGGTTTCATAGGTGTCAGTGATGAGGGCAATGAAGAGACTCAGAACCATGTAGATGAAGAGGCTGATGAAAGAGTACAAGTAGATCCTACTGAACAGCCAGACCAGGTAGCTCTTGTCCTGCATTGCCGCGAAGGTCGAGAACATGTCGTCACCATTGATGAGAGAGAAGAGGCACTCGGAGACCACGTTCAATGATCGAAACTGAAGTGAAAGCAAGGAGGAAACAAGGCACATCATCCTCCTCAAACTGTCCAAGTTGGCCGTTCCAGCTTCAAGATAACCCAGTCACACTTTCAAAACACTTCAACCAGAGCGACAATTAAAAAAACCACTAGAGAAATCAAACGTCGACCAGAGATGCTGCCTGATCCACCAAGCTCCTCCAGCAGTTTGTTTTCACTCAAGATCCCAGCATCCGTCAACTCTCGTGTCTCGTCAATAAGGCGCTCACTGTGGTAATATTGAGTGTACCATCCCAGAGCTCTAAACTTAAGTAAAGACCAAGTTATATCCAGCATAAGTATCTCTGAGTACCCTCACTACAGGGAGATTATCTGCATCAACCTACACTTCAAGGACTAGTTTACTTCACTACTTTAGTCTCTACGGAAAGGTCCAGCTGTCAATAATCACTAGTTCGAATGGTGGGTCCCTCCTCCTGGCCAAGGAGAAGATACTTCCAGCTAATGAAGCAGTTTAAACATGGTTTATCTTATTTTGGAGAGACACATCTAATTCTAATAAGTAATTCTTAACAACGATTTCTAACTTAAAGGATTTCCAAACAAGTACAATTCTCACAAGCTAAAAAGACAGACCAACAAGTAGCAGACAGACCAACAAGTAGCTGACAGACAAGTTGTCCATTGCAAAAACCAAAGGCTGAGGAATGAATTCTAGGTCTTCTTTCTGTAACCCCTTCTGTCATTCCCCCCCCCCCCCCCCCCTACCCTGACTGCTTTCTAAACTTATACTTCCCCCACCCCCCCCACTTAGTTGACATCATTGGCCTGTGATGTTTTTTCAACCACATTCAGGCCTGGTGACAATATTTAAGTAAACGTGGATCCCATTGTTCTCGTAAAGAGGCTGAGCAGGGAATATTGGTTAGAAGTGCAATTCAGCAAACAAACATCTCCCGAGCCTTGGACAATTTCTGTGTTCTTGCAAAAGGGATTTTAGTTTAATGAGCAACCACTTCTTGACCTTTGGATAGGTTCATGCTGCTGTGCTAAAAAGCAGAGGGTAGCAACAAGTCTTTGTGGGGGCCTGGATGTGAATATCCATCACAACTCCCGATCAGTCATTTACACGCAGAATAGACGAGGGCCATTTGGCCCATCATTGGAGAGCTCCCTCACCAAATTCTCTGACCTGCAGAGTGTAGATCACTGGACATGGTACCAGTCCAGGCAAGGAGGTTTCAGTCAACAAATTCCAGACCAGCACCCACCCTCGGGTGAACATATTCCTTAATCTACAGCTTTGATGCTGCCCAGGCAGCTTCCATTACAGAACTTCTCCAGCCACTGGCAACACCTGTGCAACTCTTCCCATTCCCAATCCTACACTGTCACGCCCACCCTACAGGGCAGTGATTGGACTGGAGACTGTGTTCCAACCGTATATAACTGGCTTCACAGGTAGACAGGGTGACAAAGGTGGCATTTGGCACACTTGCCTTCATTGGTCAGGATACAGAGTACAGGAGTTAGGACGCCATGTTACACCTGGACAAGATGTTGGTGAGACCACAGAGTACATGAGCAGTTCTGGTCACCATACTATAGGAAGCATGTCATTAAGCTGGAAAGGGTGCAGAAAGGATACCAGACTGGAGGGCTTGAGTCATCAGGAGAGACTGGACAGGCTGGGACTGTTTTGCCTGGAGTGAAGGAGGCTGAGGGGTGACCTTATATAGGAGGTTTATAAAATCATGAGGGGCATAGATAAGGTCAGTCTTTTCCCCCAGGGTAGGAAAGTCAAACTATAGGGCATAGGTTTAAGGCAAGGGGGAAAATTCAAAAGGGACCCGACAGGCAAACCTCCCCCCCCACAGGGTGGTAGGTATGTGGAACAAGCTGTCAGAGGTAGAGGTGGGTACAATTTCCATTCAAAAAAATCATTTAGACAGGTACATGGATAGGATATGGGCCAATACAGGGAAGTGTGACTAGCTCGGGTAAGCAACTTGGTTGGCATGGATGAGTTGGCTGAAGGGCCTGTTTGAAGTGTGCAACCTCTATGGTGCTGCCTGCTCTGTAGTCTCCAAGCTCGATTTTGCCAGGGGTTGGCATCTCCCTTGCTCGTGTCTGCCTACCTTCTGGTGGTAAGGTCCCAGCACGATCCAGCCGCAGAAACAGTAGCCCAGGTAGATCATGGACGCACAGCAGCAGAAACGAATCACGTTGGGAAATGCTGCCCGGAGGGTCAAAATCAGGACCTGTGGCAAAGTGAAGACAGTCAAAGCCACACACAAACATCACACACACAAAACACAGAGTCCAGAGACCTTCACCCATACTTACGTTGTACTTTTCAAAGAAACCCAGGTAACGAACGACTCCAACCCAAACCAGCAAGGTGGAAGTCCCCAGCAGGATGCTGCAAACATCATACGATGCAAAACTCTGCAAAGACAAAGCAGGCTGGTGATTGGTCCTGGAGCAGCAGCGCATTGGGGCCAGCACCTGGCACATGTTC
Organism: Pristis pectinata; assembly: GCF_009764475.1. NCBI lineage: Eukaryota > Metazoa > Chordata > Chondrichthyes > Rhinopristiformes > Pristidae > Pristis > Pristis pectinata. The sequence continues at coordinate 3,172,583 of NC_067407.1, read as the reverse complement.
ACCTTACACAGGATGACCACATGTTAATGTGTGAGCAGGCAGTTCCCAACACTGCCAACCTTGCCCTGAGCAAGGCAGGGAGCTCGTTGACAGATACAGAGGGAAACCAAGGACTGCGCCCTGACAGCTCATGTCATCAAAACACCTCTTGCACTGATCAGAGACATTAATTATTTGAAACTACATTGGACTTGGGACTAGATCTTTTTTCACATGTACATCGAAACACAGTGAAATGCATCTTTTGCGTAGTGTGCTGGGGGCAGCCCCAAGTGTCGCCACGCTTCTGGCACCAACATAGTATGCCCACAACTTCCTAACCCGTACGTCTTGGAATGTGGGAGGAAACCTACGCACACATGGGAGAACGTACAAATTTCTTACATACAGCAGCCGGAATCAAACTCTGGTCGCTGGTGCTGGAATAGCATTATGCTAACTGCTACACTACTGTGCCTGACGTTAATATTTGCAACATTGAACAGGCCCTTTGGCCCACCATGTCTGTGCAGACCATGATGCCAATTTAAACTGATCCCATCTGCCTGCCATATCCCTCCATTCCCTGCCCGTTCACATGACTAAATGCCTCTTAAACATTGCTATCGTATCTGCTTCCACCACTGACAGCCTGCTCCAGGCACCCACCACTGCAAAACAAAAATTTACCCTGCATTTCTCCTTTAAACTTACCCCTCTCATCGTTAACCTGTGCCTCTAGTATTTTGCCATTTCCATTCTGGGAAAATGACCATGTACCCATCTATGCCTCAATTTTATAAACCTCTATCAGCTCTCCCATCAGCCTCTGACACACCACAGAAAACAATCCAAGTTCGTCCAACCTCTCCTCACAGCTCAATCTCTAATCCAGGCAGCATCCTGGTGAACCTCTTCTGCACCCTCTCCAAGCCCTCCACACCCTTCCTGTAATGGGCTGACCAGAACAGCACACAATGCTCCAAGTGCAGCCATCCAAAGTTTTATACAGCTGCCATGTGACCCATCAACTTTTATACTCAACTTCGTGACTGAAGACAAGCATGCTATACACCTTCTTTACAACCCTATTTTATGTCTGTACTGCCACTTACAGGAATCCTTGGCACATACACCAAAGTCCCTGTGTTTTTCCAATACTTGAGTCCTATCATTCACTGTGTACATCCTCACCTCAGTCATTCCACTTTCAGGGAGCTACGGACTCGCACCCCAAGATCCCTCTGTGCATCAATGCTCAAGGGTCCTGCCACTAACTGTACACTTTCCCCTCAAGTGCAACATCTCACATTTGTCCAGATTAAACTCCATCTGCCATTTCTCTGCCCATATTTCCAACTGATCTACGTCCTGCTGTTTCCTTCGACAACCTCCCTCACTGTCACAACTACAACATGTCATTTGCATACCTAATCAGACCACCTACATTTTCATGCAAGTAATTCATATACATCACAAATTGAAGTCCCAGCACTAATACCTGCAGAACACTGGTCACAGACCTTCAGTCAGAATAACACCCCTCCACCACTACCCTGTCTTCCAAGGCCAAACCAATTCTGATCTAAATACAGTAAAATGAAAACTCTCCAGTGAGGCGACTCCATTCAGATGAATGGGGCTGGTGTGTAGCTGAGGGGCCTGATAGGAAGTGGTGTTGGATGCTCAGATCTGTAGATGATGGAACCATGCAGGACAAGTGTTGAGTCCATGGAAGGGCACTGGAGGCACCTCTAGCAAGTTCTGTACTTCCCACTGCACATGGAGATCCATCCAATGCCTGTGCAGCCTGTCAGGGGTCCCACCAACCCCCTACAGATGTCACAGCCAATCAGCACCCCCAATCACAGCCAGTGATCTGGGCCAGTGAATTTATGGGGCAATACAAGACACTGGAGGAACTCAGGTCAGGCAGCCATGGAGGGAAATGGACAGTCGACATTCTGGGCTGAGACCCTTCATCAGGACTGGAAAGGAAGAGGGCAGAAGCCAGAATAAAGAGGTTTGGTGGGTGTGGGGGGGGGGGGGGGCGGAAAGAGAAGAGGTGGGAGTGAGCCAGTGAGTTATGACCACCCAGCCATTTCCTGCTCCAACACTGCATCCAAAATAGGTAGAAAGGAACAGACCATTCAGCCCATTGATCCTGCACCATCCTTCAACACAATCATGGCTGATCCTCCCTCAACACCGTATCACAGCTTGGTACGGTAACTGCTCTGCCCCAGGACCGCAAGAAACTGCAGAGTTGTGGACACAGCCCAGCGCCTCACGGACACCAGCCTCCCCTCCTTGGACTGTCTTTACCTCTCGGTGTCTTGAAGCAGCCGGCATAATCAGCGACCCCACCCACCCGGGTCATTCTCTCCTCTCCCATCAGGTAGAAGATAGAGGAGACTGAGGGCACGTACCACAGACTTAAGGACAGCTTCTACCCCACTGTGATAAGACTATTGAACGGTTCCCTTATACAATGAGATGGACTCTGACCTCACGATCTACCTTGTTGTGACCTTGCACCTTATTGCACTGCACTTTCCTCTGTAGCTGTGACACTTTACTCTGTACTGTTATTGTTTTTACCTGTACTACAATCAGTGCACTCTCTGTACTACCTCAGTGTAACTGCACTGTGCAATGAATTGACCTGTACGATCGGGATGCAGGACAAGTGTTTCACTGGACGTCGGTACAAGTGACAATAATAAAACCGATTCCGATTTCCACCTTCCTCCTTTACCATCTGATGCCTTTTTGGATCCAATCCATCTCCTCAAATCCACTGACCCGGCCCCACCCCTCACCCTGAGGGATTTCTCCCTCATCATCGGTCATACACCATGTCCTCAGACTGTGCCCTTTGTTCTAGGCACTCCCGTAGCCAGAGAGAGCTCCCTGCACCAGCGCGTCAGGATGTGCACGTCAATGCGACCTCCTTCCATTCTTAAACTCTAGTGAATACAAACCTGGTCAACTTGATTTCTTCCAATTTACAGTCTCACCCAAGTCAGTCTGCCTCCATCGACTGTCTACACCTTGCTGCTCAGTAAAACAGGTAACATAATCAAAGACCCCACCTACACTCTTCTACTCTTTCCTGGCAGGCAGAAGACAAAGGCTTGAGAACAAACCACCAGACTCAAGGACAGCTTTTGTCCTGCTGTTAGGTTTCACACACTAAAAGACGAACCCTTGACCTCAATCTACCTTATGTCCCTTGCAGTCTTATTGTTTGCCTGCACCGTACTTTCTCCACAACCACAACACTATACTCTGCGTTCTGTTTATGTATGGCATTGTCTGGATGGCACGCAAACATAAGTTTTTCTACTGTATCTCATACATGTGACAATAAACCAATTAACTGTGCTTCACTCCTTCAGCAAGCACCTTTCTACTTGGGTGGAGAAACCAAAATTACACACAGTCTTCAAGGTGCAGCCTCTCCTGGGCCCTATGCTAGACTACATCCTTGCTCCTGTACTCAAAACCTTTGCAACCAAGGCCAACAATCAGAGACTTTCTTGCAGTGACTGGTGTATAGATAAGTGTTATGGATGCAAGATTCTAATTCCAGATTTATACACCCTTATGGCAGTGTTGGGATTTGAATATGTATCTGAGGACCATTCAGGCAGGTGTGTGGATGACTAGCTCAGTAACACAGTCTGCCCGTGCCACCCATTGAAGGCCAAGATAGCTACCAATCTCCACACCATCAGGCTGACACCTGCCATGCCCCCTCACCTTGGCTTCGATCTCCATTTTCAGGATTGATCCAGTGATGGTCAGCAGGTCACTTGCAATGATCAGAAGGTACCAGCCATTCAGAAACTCCAAGCGGTCAGTCCACGTCACCTGCTTATTGTAGTTCAGTGAGAAGAACTGGGCAAATTCCTGGAGAGTTGGAGCAGAGGCAGTCACTAACAGTTGTACGTCACAGAAACAGGCCCTTCGGCCCAACTGGTCTATGCCAACCAAGATGCCCCATCCAAGCCAGTCACATTAGCCAGTGTTTGGCCCATAACCTTGTAGGTCTTTCCTGTGTATCCATCCAACTGTCTTTTAAATTTGTTAACGTATGTGCCTCAACTTCCTCTGGCAGCTCATTCTACACATGGACCACCCTCTGGGTGAAAAAGTTGCCCCTCAAGTTCCTATTAAATCTTTCCCCTTCACCTAAACCTGTGCCCTCGAGTTCTTGATTCCCAACCCTGGGAAAAAGACTGCGTTCACCTATCTATACCCCTCATGATTTTGGACACCTCTAAGATCACCTCTCAGTCTCCTACACTCCAAGGAATAAAGTCCAGCTCTCGCTGCAACTCTCAGTCCCTTGAGTCTGGCAAATCTGTTCTGCACTCTTTCCAGTTTAACATCTTTCCTATCGCAGGTGACCAAAACTGAATACTCCTAGTGCAGCCTCACCAGTGTCCTGTACACCACACCATGACCTCCCAATTTCTATACTCAATGCCCTGTGCTGATGAAGGCCAGTGTGCCAAAAGCCTTCTTCACCACCCTGTCTACCTGAGTCCACTTTCAGGAACCATGTACTGGACTCCAACCATGTACTTGTACTCCAAGGTCACTGTGTTCTACCACACTCCAGGGCCCTGCCATTCACTGTCCTACCTTGATCCTGTCTCAACACCACATTCCCACCCTGCACCTTCACAGGTTAAGTTTTTGTACAGAACCAGGGCAAATATCAGCCTGTCAGAGCAGAAACAGGCCCTTCAGCCCACTGAGCTGATCATCATGTCTATATTAATCCCACTTATCTGCATTAAATCCATCTCCCTCTATGCCCTGCTCATTCAAGTACCTGTCCAGATGCACAAAGATGTTGCCAGGACTAGAGGGCTCGAGTTACAAGGAGACACTGGACAGACTGGGACTGTTTTCCCTGGAGAGTAGGAGGGCCAAGGGGTGACCATATAGAGGTTTATAAAATCATGAGGGGCATTAGACAAGATGGATGGTCAGTCCTTTCCCAGGGTGGGGGGGGGGTCTAAAACTAGAGGGCAGAGGTTTAAAGTGGGAGGGGAAAGATTTAAAGGGGACCTGAGAGGCAAGTTTCCAACCCCCCCCCCCTCCCCCCACTGACAGAGGGTGGTGAGTACATGGAAAGAGCTGCCAGAGGAAGTGGTAGAGACATGGACAATTACAACATTTAAAAGGCATTTGGACCAGGTACATGGATAAGTACATAGACAGAAAAGGTCTAGAGGGACATGGCCAAAAATGGGACTAGCTCAGGAAGACGTGTTGGTCAGCATGGACGAGTTGGGCCAAAGGCCCCCGAATAACTGAATGACCTGACATTTCCCTTCTGTCTGCCAAACCTCCGGACACTTGTTTGCCCTGGACATATCCCTTCACAACTCTTTCCACCCTCCTCCCAATCTGTTTTCCCCACCCATCTTTGGATCACCAGCAAGTCTGGCTGATAGTACACTACTCCCTTCATCAAGGTCACTGTATAAACTGCAAGGCACCACCAGTTACAGCTCATCAATCAACGATCCATTTATACAAGGTCTCTGCTCTGTTAGTCATGTTAATATGTTACCCCCACTGTCCTGAAGCTAACCCAGCATCCTTTCAAGTGGAAATTATCAAAAGTCCTTCTGGAAGTCCAAATGCAGAACATTATACCACAGTACAGACCCTCAGCCCACAATGTGGAGCTGACATTTATCCTGCTCTGAGATCCATCCAACCCTACCCTCCCACATAGCCCTCCATTTCTCTATCATTCATGTGTCTAAGAGTCTCTTAAATGTCCTAATGCATCTGCCCCCACAACCTCTACTGGCAGTGCGTTCCACCGCACCCACCGCTGTGTAGAAAAAAAATAAACCCCCGATACCTTCCTCTAATCACCTTAAAATTATGCCCCCTTGTGTTAGCCACTTTCACCGAGAAATAGTCCTGACTGTCCACTCGATCTATCCCTCATCATCTTGTACAACTATCAAGTCACCTCTCATCCTCCTTCTCTAAAGAGAAGAGCCCGAGCTTGCTCAATCTATCCTCTCCAATCCAGGCAACATCCTGGCTCCTCCTTTCCCAACCTGCTGATTACATGCTCTAACAACTAATAAATTTATTAAATATTATTAATACATACACGCTGCAGCTTTATTCCATTTATAACAGATCGGGTGCAGAGGATCAACGAGATCAGACAAGTTCCAACAATAAAGCCATCAAAAATCATCATGTAATGGGTGGTCCTTTGCACTGGGAGAAAGAAATGCAATTTACTTTAACCAAAGCCAGCCAGCAGAGAAATAACTACTGGGAGTTGGAGCAGTCTGCAGTTTTGGTTGTCAGGAACAAGTTCACCATCTAGTGGACAAGTAGAATTTGTCACTTCATCTGTTCCTCAAACACTGAGTGATTACAGTTGTGAGGGTGTCTGTGAATCACCAGTCCAGACTTCAAAGTCTGCCCGAATGCAGATTTAGAGGGAGAGTTTAAATGTGCACAGATGTCAACGGGGAGAGACAGAGAGAGGGGCCATTCTCAAAGATGGGGCTACAATGTACAACACATGGGGACTCTGGCTACTTAACCTACAGGACACTGTTGAGCAACTCAGGTGAAAAGCATGGAGCTGTTAAAATAATTAGTTTTAATTCTTGAGCACATAGAACAGTCTAGCACAGGAAGAGGCCATTCAACCCACAATGTGCCCAACTAATTAAACTAGTAATTAAATGCCCAACTGAACTACTCCTTTCTGCGACATGTCCACATCCCTCCATTCTCTGCCTATCCATGTGCTTATCCAAAAGCCTCTTAAATGCCTCTATTGTATCTGCCTCCACCACCACCCCTGGCAGCACATTACAGGTACCCAACACTAAAAAAAAAACCTGCCCTACACATCTTTGAACTTACCCCCCTCACCTTGTGCATAAAGATTGGCAGGGTTGGAGGGGCCATTGTTAAGCAGTTGGCCTGTTGACTTCCAAGTGGTTCAGGGAAGCAGAATGTACTGTTCCTTGCTCAGGTGACTTGTCTCTGGATCATCCCCAATTCCCATCGCTCCACGACAGGCAGCCGTGCCTTCAGCTGCCTGCACCCACCCCCTCCCCCCCCCCCCCAACCAAGAATTCCCACCCTTGCTGACTCTCACCCCCCCCCCCTTCAACATGCTTCAAGCTTGTAGACCAAACTTTGATACGATGCTGTGTGGCTGTGAGGGAGCTACAGAGGAGCCTCAGGGAAGGATAGATGGGTGGGCAAGAACATAGCTGAAGGACAAGTGTGGGAAATTGAGAGCTCATCCACTTTAATAGAAATAAGTTTTTCTTTAAATTCTGAAATATTGAAAGGTGCTGTTCAGAGGGACCCGGCGTCTTCATACATTATTGAAAGATAACATTCAGGTACGTAAGGCAACCAGAAAGGCAAACAGAACGTTGACAAGAGAATGAATACAACAGGAGAGATGTCTTGCCCCAATCACCAATCACTTGGCCCTGGTGAGACTGCACCGGGAATATTTTGTACAGATCCGATGCAAGGATATTCCTGAGACAGAGGGTAGTGAAAGATAGATTCCTGGGATGGTTTTAGATGGTCTTGAGGAAGAGTTCAGTAGACTGGGTCTGGCTTAGAAGAATGAGAGGTGACCCCACTGGAAGTCCACCTCAGGCACTTCCAGACTACAGAGGGAGTGGGTGAAGGCCAAGGTGCATTTGTGGAACTCAAGTTTTGATTAGCATTGAAGGGAAAGTCTACAGAGGTGGAGAATGGGAGAGGGGAGGGAGGTGGGGCGAGAGAGCCCACACAGGAACTGTGCACTGCATCATTACAGCTTCCTTGTGATATTAGAGGCCATTTGGCCTGTCAATTCTATGCCAGCTCACAAAGCATCCCCATTAGCCCTATTCCCTTTTTCTTCCCCCCCACCCCCACAACATTCTCTTCCATGTAACTATTAATCCCTCCCCATTCTCCTACCCCTCACCCACACAATGGGGACAATTTACAGCGGCCAATTAACCCACTGACCTGCACGTCTTCGGGATGTGGGAGGAAAATGGAGCACCTGAGGGAAACCCACACGGTCACAGGGAGAACGTGCAAACTCCACACAGATAGCACTGGAGGTCAGGATCGAACCCGGGTCTCTGGAGCTGTGAGGCAGTGGCTCCATCACGTTGCCCATTCCAAGTTGCTGCTTCCATGACACCAGACACAGTGACTGCTTTGAGCCTCTGATCTCTTTGTAATGAGTTAGGTTGTATCCAGACCACTGCACCACCCCACCCGTTAACATGGAAGTGTTGAATGATCCCAGGAGACTGAACTGTCCTGGGAATATGAAACCCCAAATCCATTCAGAAATAAACTCAGTTGTACCTTTGTGTGTCACCTTAGACTTCAGGTCTTTCACCTTCTAGTCTCATTTACTGATACTGCCTTTTGCACTGTTTGGATCAGCTAAAGATCACCAGAAGCAAACATCACCCTTTACCTTGTCTGGCAGAAGATGTCTACACCTCGACCACATGGATCAAGGCAGCTCAGACACCAGTCTCTCACTAACTAGTGAAAGACTGCCACCAACAGCCAGGCCCAGCAAATGAATTATGGTGAAGGGAATTGATGAAAACAAAGCAACCAGCAGCCACTGGATTAGCCCAAAGGAACAAGTTGCTCAAACACCCGAGAAAACTTCATGTTATTTCACACACACTCCACAGAACACTCACCACCCCCCGTCACATGTCTGCCTTTGCATTTTCTAATGGAGATATCGTTGTCCAGATAATTTGAATTCTTCCACTGTGAGCTCTATTGTCAAAGGTGATCTAAAAAAACAAAAATGATTATGTACGGGAAACTGTTTGGATTATTGGAGACCACTTCCTACTGGATATGGCAATTAAATGACTGGCTCCCACAATGCAAGTTCTGCACTTAAACATTTGTACCTCAAATGCAGAAGTAATGACCATGTCCAACAAGAGTCAGAATTGGTTATTGTCACATGTACTGGGGTACAGTGAAAATCTTGTCTTGCATACCGTACATACAGATCAATTTGTTACACAGTGCACTGAGGTAGTACAAGGTAAAACTATAACAGAATATGGAGTAAAGTGTCACAGCTACAGGGAAGTGCAGTGCAGGTAGACAATAGGTCAAGAGTCCATCTTATCATACTAGGGAACCATTCAATAGTCTTATAACAGTGGGATAGAAGCTGTCCTTGAGCCTGGTGGTACGTGCTTTCAGGCTTTTGTATCTTCTGCCCTGGAAAGTCACCCACCAGAGTTCCCTCTGGGGACCTGGCCAATAGCACTAAAGCAGGTTCTCCAGCCACTGCTGTTTGTGGGATCTTGCTGTGTTTGTGTAAACACCTCAGAGCTGCTGCATCAACAGCTGAGGGCTTGGTGACGAGGCCAAGCGGCTGTGTCAAAACACAGGAAGCGTGCTTAGCCCAAGAACAAGCACACAGTTGGCGAGGTGGAGACCCAAACAGTTTCTGGTTCACAAAAAACAAAGTGAGAGCTCAGGGGCAAACCCCCACCCCATGAAGACAAGGCAAGGACGAGCTACTTACCGTCACACTGAAATCGTAGCAATCAGGCAGCTCATGACGCCTGATGGTTTGAAGGTTGATGGCTTTTAGTTTAATTCAATTTGCACCATCAAAAGCCTGAGAAAGAGAGAGAGAGAGAAAAGAAATACTAAACGAAATGAGGTTCACCTCCAAATCAGATCAGAAAATAAACTACAGAAGGCCTACCTGTGGAAGTGCAATGTGAAATTCAGCTTCCCATCCACAGCTGGACCACCGAGCCAGGAGTCATTGGTTGGATGTCCAAGCACTCTACAATGCAAAACATACCACAAAGCTTTACTTTGGTTAAACTGTTGGCTTCATCCATCCTATCCATTTCATTGCTTCCCACATAACTGCTTTGTACCCCAGACCAATCAATGTCAGTGGTTGTGTGGAACTTCTCCAAGTTAGAATCTCATCCCAACACAGAACAATCTGGATATTAGAAGAATCAAGAGATATAGGATTGGACAGCAGGAGGGGGGAGGAGTTATAAGGAGAGGCTAGAACCACTTTTCCTGGAGCAAAAGGAGGCTGAAGGGTGACAGAGGTTCAGAAAATAATGAGGGGCGTGGATAAGGTGGATGGTCAATCTTTTATCCAGCGTAGGGGAGCCTAAAAGGTTTAAGGTGAGAGGAGATAGATTCAAAGGGGACCTGAGGGGCAACTCTTCCCCAGAGGGTGGTGGGTGTATGGAACGTGCTGCCTCAGGAAGTGGTTGAGGTGGAACAAGTACAACATTTAGAAGACATTTGGACAGGTACACGGACAGGAAAGGTCGAGGGATATGGGCCAAATGCCGGCAAATGGGACTGGCTCAGGATGACACCCTGGTTGGTGTGGATGAGTTGGGCCGAAGGGCCCGTTTCCATACTGTATAACTCTGACTTTTAAATGTTGTTACTGTTCCTGCCTCCACCACCTCTGGCAGCTCGTTCCAGATACCACTACACTGTGTGGAAAAGGTTTACTCCTCATATGCTTTAAACCTCCTCCATCTCATCTAGTTTTAGGTCAGCATGGATGAGTTGGGCTGAAGGGTCTGTTTCCATGCTATACAACTATCAGCCATGTAACACACAAAATGCTGGAGGAACTCAGCAGGTCAGGCAGCATCCATGGAGGGAAACTAAACAGTTGACGGTTCAGGCTGAGACCCTTCATCAGGACTGGAAAGGAGGAGGGCAGAAGCCAGAATAAGGTATGGGGATTGGGGGTGGTGGGGAGGAGCACAGGCTGGCAGGTGATAGGAGAGTCCAGGTGAGAGGGGGAAGATAGGTGGCTGAGGGGGAATGAAAGAGGCAAAGGGGTGAAGGAGGAGGAATCCGGTAGGAGAGGGCAGTAGACCATGGGATAAAGGGAAGGAGGTGGGGAATAGATGGGCAAGGGAGGGGCAAGGGGGCCATAGGAATGAGGCAAGACAAAAGGTGGAACGTTACCAGAAGTTGGAGGAATCAACATTGAGGCCATCAGGTTGGAAACTACCAAGGCAGAATATGCATTGTTCCTTCAAGTGCTATACTTGTCCCCACACCTCCTCCCTCACCACCATTCAGGGCCCTAGACAGTGAATCCGAGGGGGTTATTTATTGCATCTGGTGCGGCCTCCTCTACATCGGTGAGTCCCGTGTAGATTGGGTGCCTGCTTCGAGCACCTTTGCTCCGTCTGCCACAACAGCCAGGACCTCCCGGTGGCCACCCCCTTCAATTCCACATCCCACTCCCACACTGACATGTCTGTCCACGGCCTCCTCTACTGCCACATCGAGGCCAGGCACAGGTTGGAGGAACAATGCCTCATATTCCGCCTTGGGAGTCTCCAACCTGACGACCTCAACATCAATTTCTCTGACTTCTGGTACCCCTCCCCTTTATCTTCCCTCATTCCTATGACCCCCCTTACCCCTTCTCTTCCCCCCCACCCTCATGATCTGTCCATCTATTCCCCACTTCCCTCCCTTTATTCCATGGTCTGTAGCCCTCTCCTACTGGATTGCTCCTTCAGCCCTTTGCCTCTTCTACGTGTCACCTCAGCTTCTCATCACTCCCTCTCATCCCCCCCTCTCATCCCCCTGCCCCACCTACCCCCTCTCACCTGTCAGTCTGTGCTCCTCCCCCTCCCCGACCTTCTTATTCTGGCTTCTGCCCTCTTCCTTTCCAGTCCTGATGAAGGGTCCTCAACCTGAAATGTCGACTGTATTTCCCTCCATGGATGCTGCCTGATCTGCTGAGTTCCTCCACCATTTGTGGTTGCTCCAGATTCCAGCATCTGCAGAATGTGTGTCTATCCACCATCCATTTTGTTAAAAGGCAGGGATGCTTTCCTTGGCTGTGGAGACCACAGCCAGGGTCAGTCTCAGAGCAGGGAAAAGCCAGGTACCTACTACCAGTGAGCCTTACGGTAGAGATAGGAAAATTATTGGAGAAAATCCTAAAGGGTAGGATATTGTGTACATTTGGAAAGGCAGGGGCTGATCAGGGATAGTCAGCGTGGTTTTGTGTGGGAGAAGTCTTGTCTCACTAATTTGATTGAGTTTTGTTTTGAGGAACCAAAAGGAGAAATGAGGTAGGAGGTAGATGTTGCCTGTATGCATTTTAGTAAGAAATCTTAAAGGTCCCACATGGGATTCAAGGCAAGATAGCTCATTGGATCCAAAAATTAGCTTGGGCAAAAGGAGGCAGAAGACAGTGGAATTCTGTGACCAGCAGGGCACTGCATGGATTGGTGCAAGACCCTTGCTATTTGTGATATCTATTAACTTGGATATGAGTGTAGGAGGTATGATTAGCAAGTTTGCAGATGACATGAGTGTTGGTGTGTTGTGGACAGGCAGGAAGGATATCCAAGACTACAGCAGGATATAGATCAGATGGAACGTTGGGCAGAGCATTGGTAAATGGAATTTAATCTTGACAAGTGAGAGTTGATGCATTTTTGGAAGTCATATAGGGGAAGGACATACACAGAAAGTGGTTGTCTGCCAAGGAATGTTGAACAGTGACCTTGGGGTTCGAGTCCATAGTTCCTGAAATTGGCAAACACAGGTGGCTGGGGTAGTAAAGGTGTGTGGCATGCTTGCCTTTATAGTCAGGGCATAGAAATATAAACTTTGGGGCATTATGTTGCAAGTTTATAAAACACTGGTTAGGTTGCACTTGGAGTACAGTGGGCAGTTCTGGTCACCACACTGTAGGGAGGATGTGGTTGCTCTGGGGAGAGTGCAGAAGATATTCACAGGATGTTGCCTGGATTGGAGGACTTAGTTCTGGGGAGACTAGACAGGCTGGGCTTGTTTTCCCTGGAGTGAAGGGGGCTGAGGGGTGACCTGAGAGAGGTGTACCAAATTATGAGAAGCAGAGATATGGTAGATAGTTGCCCTCTTTTTCCCAATGGTAGGGGTGTCCAAAACAAGAAGTTATAGGTTTAATTGAGAGGAAAGAGTTTTTTTCACCCGCAAGACAGAGTGGTTGATATCTGGAACTCACTGCAGAGGTGATAGAGGAATCAGATACAATCACTGCGTTTAAGAGACATTTATATAGGTATTCGAATAGGCAAGGCATAGTAGGATACAGCCTTAATGTGGGGAAAATGGGATTAGTGTCAATGGGCAAAGAAAGGTTAGCATAGACATGGTGGGCTGAAGGGCCTGTTTCTGTGCTGTACAGCTCTCTGTGGCCTACCACTTGTGACATGAAGAGAAATTTCTGTACTGAGGGTGAAAAATCTTTGCAATTCTCTACCCTAGAGGACAGTGAAGAGCCAGCCAAACCGCTCAATAGGTTTCTGAATATCGACTGACATGGGGTTAGTGCAGGAAGTGGTTGAGACATGGAGCTGGAAGAGCAGCCACGATCTTGACGAACAGTGAAGCAGGTTTGAAGGGCAGGATGGCCAACTCCTGCCCCTCTGGCACTCAAACAGTGCCACAAGATGGTTAGTTTCCACCTGAAATGACAAGCAAGATTCCCCCCCACCCCCCCAAGTTCTCCAGCACAGCTTGTGCCTTCCCCTGGAGAAGGTCATCTGATACAACAACCAGTGCAGCACACATCAAACCGGAGTGGAGCAGGGTGCAAATATACCCACTTCCCATCTCCCCTAGATATAGAGCAAAGAACAGTTCCGCATTGGAACAGGCCTATCTGTGCCAACCATGATGCCAATAATCACATCAACATCTGAATGTGACCTCTTGATTAATTGTCCAAAGAGGGACCTCAAGATTCAAGCAGTCTGTGTACCACATCAGAAACTGCTCCAGGTTAGAGCTCATGAGGTCCAAGGCAAGCAAAATTGGCTTGGTTACAGGAGGCAGAGAGTAAGGGTTTTGTGATTGATTTATGACTCAGTGGCTTTGGAAAGGGGACAGCAGGAATTCACCAGGACGCTGCCTGGATCAGAGGGCGTGAGCTACAAGGAGAGGTTGGACAAACCTGGGCTGTTTTCTCTGGAGCGCCTGAGGCTGAGGGGAGACCTGATAGAGGTTCATAAAATTGAGAGACAAAGATAGGGTAGACACAGCCAGTCTTTCTCCTCAGGGTAGAAGTCTCAAATACTAGGAGGACCTGCATTTAAGGTGGGGGGGGGGGGGGGAAAAGAGGAGTTTAAAGGAGATGTGCAGGGAAAGTTTCTTATTAAAAAAAAGTGCTGGGTACCTGGAACAGGCTGCCAGAGCTAGGGCAGAAGCAGATACGACAGTGGTGTATCAGAAGCTTTTGGAGAGGCACGTGAATATGCAGGAAATGGAGGAAAGTGGATGTGAAGGAAAAGGATTTAGTTTAATTTGGCATTGTGTTCAGCACCAGCATTGTGGGCCGAAGGGCCTGTTCCTGTGCTGTACTGTGCTGTACCATTCTTTATTGAGGGAGAAGAGTTTTCATTCCACCTTCATGGCAGGAGGTACAGGCAGGTGTATGTGGTCTCCAAACGAGAACACTTGATGCACACACTCACCCCTCTCCACCATTGGGTCAATGTTGAACGACTCATTGCCAGGACTGATGCTTCCCCGCTTGTAGAAATACTGACACATAGTCAATGGCATTAGGTCAGTGCCTCTCCTTTCGTAAGCATGGTTGCCAACAGAAATCTTACGCAGTTGCGCATACTGGAAGAGCAAAACAAAAATCAGGGGAAATTATACTTGGCAGCTGGACTGTATGAAGTTTAAGTGTTGTCTTCACAATGTCAGTCAGGTGACACTGGATGGAGGAATGCTGGGTCAGACAGTCGCCATCTCACCCAGAGCTTTCCTCAAGGTGGGAGGGAGTGCAAATTGGAGACCCAGGAGGAAGAAAAATTTTGTGTATTTAGAACTCCTTACTGTCACGGGGCATATGCTGTGTCGAGACAGACAGAGAGACAGCTAATCAGCATACTGAAGCATAAAAGAACCTAAAAGGGCACCCACAGGGCAAGGTTGAGAAAGTTTCCACTAGCCAGAGAGTCATGAAACAGGCCCTTTGGCCCAACTGGTCCATACTGACCAAGAATCCCATCTAAGCTAGTCCTATTTGGCTGCACTTGGCCCATAACCTTCTAAAAGTTTCCTATCCATGTACTTGTCTGTCTTTTAAGTGTTATTGTACCTGCCTCAACCACTTCCTCTGGCAGCTCGTTCCATATACTTGACCACCCTCTGTGCAAAAAAAAAAGTCCCCTCAAGTTCCTATTAAACCTCTCCCCTTAAACCTATGCCCTCTTGTTCTTGATTTCCCAACCCTGGGAAAAAGACTGAGTGCATTCACCCTATCGATGCCCCTCATGATTTTATTGACCTCCATAAGATCACCTCTCAGTCTCCTACACCCAAGAGATTTGTTTCCCCAGGGAGCAGTAGCTGAAGTGAAGAGCAAAAACTGGTTCAGGGGGCCAGACAAAGACACGAGGAAGAGTCTGGGACTTGGGGAGTGGGTGGGGAGGCAGGTCTGGAAACATTGGAACAGCACCGCCTCAGCCAAGTCCAACTGGACCTTTTACAACTTAACATTGGGAAACCACGTTCAGCCAGCACCGTGGGACCGGCACATTTCCCCAACTGTTGGATGCGATTTCAATTAAAACCCCAACACTTAATTCACTTTCAAGAAAATGTTGCAAGCAAATATAATCAATTTTTCAGTGAAACCAGTGAGGTCCAAAGGGAGCAGAAGGTCCAGATTATAATCAGAACAGTACAGCACAGCAACAGGCCCTTCAGCCCACCACATCTGTGCTGACCATGATGCCAAATTAAACTAATCCCATCCTCTTGTACATGGTCCATATCCCCCCCATCCCTGAATATTCATAAGCCGATGCCTCTTAAATACCACTATCATACCTGCTTAAACCATCACCCTGGCGGTGCACGCTGGCACCTACCACTCTCCACAGAAAAACTGACCCCCTCACCTTAACCCCACGTCTGCTGGAATTTAACATTTCTACCCTGGGAAAGAGGCTGACTAGGATGTTGCCAGGACTTGAGGGCCTGAGTTATAGGGAGAGGTTGGACAGGTTGGGTCTTTATTCCTTGGAATGTAGGAGGATGAGGAGCGATCTTATAGAAATGTTTCATATGAGAGGCATAGATAAGGTGGACGGTAACGAACATAGGAAATTGGGACTAGCTGGGTGGGCAGTGGTCAGCATGGACTGGTTGGGCTGAAGGGCCTGTATCCATGCTGTATTGCTCTGTGACTCCATAATTCGATGCACTGTTGTAATGAAATGATTTGTAAGGATGGCATTTCACTGTACCTCAGTACGTGAGACAATAAACTAATTTACCAACTATCTACTGTCTGCGCCTCTCAATTTTATACTTTCCACCAGGTCTCCCCTCAGCTTTCGCCACTCCAGAGAAAACAATCCAAGTTTGTCCAACCTCTCCTTATAGCTCATACCCTCCAATCCAGGCAGCATCCTGGTGATCACTGGAATTGGTATTGGTTTATTATTGTCACATGCAAAGATACAGTGGAAAAGCTTTTGTTTGCATGCAGTCCACACACAAGTACATCGAGGTTAGAGGAAAACTATGCAGAATATTGTGTTACAGTTACAGAGAATGTGCAGCGCAGGCAGACAAAATGCAAGGGCCACAATGAGGTACATTGGGAGATCAAAAGTTCACCTTTTAGCATACGAGAGGTCTATTCAAGAGTCTGAGAACAGTGGGATAGGAGCTGTTCTTGAGCCTGATGGTATGTGGTCTCAAACTTTTGCATCTTCTGTCTGACAGGAGAGGGAGGAGAGAGTGACTAGGATGGGAGGGGTCCTTGATTATGTTGGCTGCTTTTAAGGCAGTGGGAAGTTTAGGTGGGGTCAGTGGAGGGGAGGCTGGTTTGTGTGATGGACTGGGCTGTGTCCACAACTTTGCAGTTTCTTGCGGTCTCGGGCAGAGCAGTTGCCGTACAAAGCTATGATGCATCCAAATAGGATGCTTTCTATGGTACATCTATAAACCTCTTCTATGATCTCTGGAAGCCTCCATATCCCTCCTGTAATGGGACGAGCAGAACGGCACACAATGTTCCAAATGTTTCATACAGTTGTAAAACTACTCCCCAACTCTTATAGCCTTGTGTTCACCTTTAACTTGGGGCCAAAATGCATTTTTCTTTCAACTCCTTCTGCCAGCTGAATGTCCATTCCACAGGTTGTGAAGGCCAAATCACCAGGGGATCTAAAGAGCAGGTGACTACGTTTTTGAAAGATCAGGGAATTGAGGGGGATGGAGATGAGGCCTGGGACAGATCAGCCATGATCACATTGAATGGTGGAACAGGACTAAGGGGATGAGTGGCCTATTCCTGTTTTCTAATGATCTTTAATCCACACATTCCTTAAAAATGAACCTGGTCCAACCACACTTCACATCTCTCAAATCTAAGTCAGAAGCTATCTCCCTTCACCAGTGGCCCCCATCCCAAACCTCACCATCAGCACCCCAATCTAAAACTGCAAATTAAATTGGTTTATTGTCACATGTACTGAAGTACAGTGAAAACTTATTTTGCATGTCATTCATACAGATCTCACCACATCAGTACATTGAGGCAGTACAAGGGAAAACAGTAACAGAATGCAGAATAAAGTGTTACAGTTACAGAGAAAGTGCAGTGCAGGCAGACAATAAGGTGCAAGGGCCATGACGAGGTAGATTGTGAGGTCAAGAGTCCATCTTATCGTACTAGGGGACCGTTCAATAGTCTTATAACAGCAGGGTAGAAGCTGCTAGACAACAACCAGCCTGGTCCAGGCTCTCAAAGTGCAAAGAGCAAACAGAAAGGCAACTTGACTATCTTAGAACATCCAAAAAACCCCACAGTTGCTCAAAATGCAGCCAATGTGTTAATGACAGGGAAACATCACAGCCAGTTCATGCAGAGAAAGATCCCACAAAGATCACAAGCAAACAGGAGCAGGAGTAGGTTATTCAGCCCCTCAAGCCTGCCCCACCATTCAATATGATCGTGGCTGATCTGTGCTGGCCTCAACTCTTGTGCCAGTTCTCCACTCCTGAAGAAGGGTCCTGACTGGAAGTGTTGACTGTTTCTCTCCACGGATGCTGCCTGGCTTGCTGAGTTCCTCCAGTATCTTGTTTTTTCTCATCTCCATAACTCTCAATTCCTTGATCTAAATATTTACTTCCATCAAATACCCAACAACCCATCCTCTACCACACTTGCAAACAGAGAATTCCAGGGATCCAATAGCTCAGGAGAAACTGCCGCACACCTCAGTTTTAGATGACCAGCCACTTAGTCTGTAGTTATGTCCTTTTGCTTGGGACTCTCCCACTAATGGAAACATCTCAACATGTACCCATCAAGCCCCCTTAGGAGCTTTACATTTGAATAAGGTCACCCCTTATTCTTCAAAGGCTAATTAACCTTGGAGGGAGATGTTGTCCAGGAGACTAGAAACTATACTCCTCTTTCCTTCAAACAATGTGGTGGGGATCTTCCAGGCCTTCCCGCCAAGGGAAGTAGTCATTTCAGAGATGGCACATCTAAGTGCAGCAGTCCCTCAGTACTGCACCATCAGCTCAAAACATCTCTCAGAACAACAGAGATACCATTATGCTCCAAACACAACACCCTTTGTGGTACCTCATTGCCTTTTGAAACTTTGCTTTAACTAAAGGAGCCATGCTTAGTAGGTTTGGAAAGATGCCCCTCAATTCAAGAACGTGCTCTTTGGAGGTAGACTTTAAAACACTTAAACTTGAAGAAATAGTCATCTTAAAATGGAAACTAATCACACAGGTACCATATATTTCAATTAAAATATAACTGGATTAACATCTAACCAAGACAGAGTACAAGAGGTCAAGGAACGGAACATGGAATTGACCATAACAAGCCACTGACCTGACTGAATATGAAGGAAAGATACTCGTAGACTTCACTTTGAGTGTAGATTGCAAAGTCACTGCTGGGACTGTCCACGTAGTTCTTAATAAAGAGGTGTTTAAAAGCCACAGTGTTCTCTTCTTTGAAGAGGACCACCATCTGATTGCTGAGCCCAAACAGAACCAGCTGAAAGAGAACAGAGTCAATTGTGCGAGGTGTTAACCAACAATGAGGAAGGACGTCAGCAACCATTGGTTACTCCTCTTTCCCAAGTTCAAGGCAACATCCCCCCCAATTCACTTTTGCATGCACAGGTGAAGATTGCAGGAGAATGGCTAACTGGCAGAAGGCAAAGAGTGGGAACAAATGGGGCCTTTTCTGGTTGGCTGCTGGTGACTAGTGGTGTTCCGCAGGGGTCGGTGTTAGGTCCGCTACTTTTCACGTAGTACGTTAATGATCTTGACGATGGAATTGAGGGCTTTGTGGCCAAGTTTGCAGATGATACAAAAGGTAGGTGGAGCGGCAGGTAGTGTTGAGGAAGCAGGGAGTCTGCAGAAGGACTTGGACAGGTTGGGAGAATGGGGGAAAGAAGTTGCAAATGGAATACAGCGTAGGGAAGTGTACGGTCATGCACTTCAGTAGAAGGAATACAGATGTAGAGTAGCTTCTAAACGGGGAGCGAATTCAGAAATCGGAGATGCAAAGGGACTTGGGAGCCCTAGTGCAGGATTCCCTAAAGGTTAACTTGCAGGTTGAGTCGGTAGTGAGGAAGGCAAATGCAATGTTAGCATTCATTACAAAAGGACTAGAATATAAAAGCAAGCTTAGGCTTTATAAGGCATTGGTCAGACCACATATGGAGTATTGTGAGCAGTTTTGGGCCCCATATCTAAGGAAGGATGTGCTGGCATTGGAGAGGGTCCAGAGGTTTACAAGAATGATCTGGGAAAGAAAGGGTTAACATGAGCGTTTGATGTCTCTGGGCCTGTACTCGCTGGAGTTCAGAACGATGAGGGGGGATCTCATTGAAACCTACCGAATATTGAAAGGCCTGAATAGAGTGGACGTGGAGAGGATGTTTCCAGCAGTGGGAGAGTCTGGGACCAGAGGGCACAGCCTCAGAATAGAAGGTCATCCCTTTAGAACAGAGATGAGGAGGAATTTCTTCAGCCAGAGGGTGGTGAATCTGTGGAATTCGTTGCCACAGGTGGCTGTGGAGGCCAAGTCATTGGGTATATTTAAAGCGGAGGTTAATAGGTTCTTGACTAGTAAGGGTGTCCAAGGTTATGGGGAGAAGGCAGGAGAATGGGGGTTGAGAGAAAAATAAATCAGCCATGATCAAATGGGCCAAATGGCCTAATTCTGTTCCTATGTCTTATCACAAACACTGGAGAAGCTGTAATGAGCAGGTTACAAACCAAGAACTGGGCAGACAATAGACTCAGGACATTTTCTGCAGAGGTGTTGTTTGGCATCTTCGTACCATAACTTTCTAAAGACTCCAGAAATGGATTCAAGCCCAAGTGTAAGACTGGGAGAGCCCTGGGGAAGGAAATACTGGCCAACGTACATTTCAAATAGTAAATCCAATCTGGGTGAGATTCAATGAGTGGAAGCAGAAGCTGGACCCAGAACCCCCACTGAGATCCAGGGGCAGACGTAGCATTTGTACCTGCAGAGTAACCATCGCTATCTTCAGGATCTGCACTCCCAGTTTCCATGGTTTGCGGCCACGAGCTTGGAACTTCTCGCACGGGTTCATGAAGAAGAATTTGAGCTTCCTGCGGAGGTGATCGGCTGAGGCGGGGTCATTCGTCAACCCATTGTCCTTCCCCTGCGCCGGCGAGTCCACTGGAGCTCCACAGTCACCAATGGCAGACAGTTCAGGACCCTCCATACCTAACGGAACAAGAGTAGTGGCTCCACATCACACATCCTTCATGTCCTTACTGAACTGTTATAATAGAGTCATAGAGCAATACAGCACAGATACAGGTCCTTCGGCCCAACCAGTCCATGCCGACCACAGTGCCCACCCAGCTAGTCCCAATTACCTGCACTCGGCCCATATCCCTCCAAGCCCCACCCCTCCATGTACCTATCCAAGTGTTTCTTAAATGATACTGTTGTACCTGCCTCACCCACTGGCAGCTCGTTCCATATACTCACCACCCTCTGCGCAAAAAAGTTGCCCCTCAGGTCCCTTTGAAGTCTTTCCCCTCTCACCCTAAACCTGTGCCTCCTAGCACTAAACAGCACTGCACTCTGATACAGGTTCACCATCCCTCTCCTGAGATCTGCAATGGACGAGATGAAGCAAAACAGGAGGAATCTGGCCTCATCTCAGTGGAACAGCTGGGGCTGTAACAGGGAAGCAGTCTCAATGAGCTCCAGAGGCACCCAGGCTAGTGCTGACCGACATGGACACTGCTTGCAACATACAGCAGCAAGAGTTCATTCTGGTCATCAGCCTTTCTCCTATCAGGTTAGGGACGACTCCACCTCATCGTAACACACTGATGCCCAATACCCCTTGATATCCTGGCCCAGAAATGTTGGCTTTGGAAACTTCAGCCCAGCTATAACCTGTGGAAGGGGTGGGAGCTCCAGATTACCATTAGCTCATTAACACAGACACCACTTCCCCACTGCATGCTGCATACCTTCATTTCCAAGCACAGTTCAACCTGCAAGCAAACCACCTGACCGTGATGTGCTGGAACAGGAGGGCATTCAGCCTCAAGTTTAATCTGTCACTCAATGGCTGATCCAATGAGAACATAGAATGGTACAGCACAGGATCAGACCCTTCAGCCCATAATGTTGTGCTGAACTAATTAATCTTAATCCCTTCTGCCTCCATAACAGTGGGTCAAATGGCCAATATTTTGCTGTATGTTCTATAATGTCAATATCCCTCCATTCCCTGCACATCCACATGCCCAAGAGCCACTTCAATACCTCTGTCATATCTGCCTCCACCACTACCCCTGGTGAAGCACATTCCAGGCACCCACCACCATGCAAAAGAAAACTTGCCCCACACATCTCCTTTGAACCCCTCCCCCCCCCCCCCCCCCCCACCTTAAATCCATGCCCTCTAGTATTAGACATTTCAACCCTGGGGAAAAGATACTGGCTGTCTACTGTCTGCAGCTCTCTGGCGACACTTGCGGGCTGCCCCCAGAACACTCTACGCAAAGGTGCATTTCACTGTGTGTTTCGATGTACACGTGACTAATAAAGGTCTCCAATCAGCCTTCACCGCTCCAGAGAAAACCCAAGTTTGTCCAACCTCTTGTTGGATTCAACTGTCTTAAGCAGTTTTTTTTTAAAAAAAGATGTATAGTGTTCAATACACCTCAAGTGGCTGCACAAGGTATAACTGCTTTTTAGCTTCTTCACCATCAGGTGAGTGTTTTCTCATTGGTTGGTTTTGCCAGCTATCTAAAAGGTTTTCTGATTGGACTATTGTTAGCCAAGGAGTACCTCTTACCTCAGGTACAAAAGGTGTCATTTTTTGTTAATCACTCCCCTGCTCTCTTCTCCCCCTGGCCCTTGCTCATTTTAGTTTCTTTGTCTTGGCTCATCTCCCAATAGTAAAGCTAGTGTCATGTGCTCTGTGACTGGTTCTTTGTTTTAAACTTTTCCAATAAAAAACTTTGAAGCACCAAGTAGTTTTCAACTCATTCTTGGACTCTTGAAAGAACCTGCGGATTCAAAAATATCAACTGGAGAGTGTCGGATCCAGTTAATACTTTGACTTGGTGAGCTTTCAGAGACCTTCAATGGCCAACACAACCTTTGTGGAGTAATTGCTGAGACTTGCCTTAGAGTACAGCAGACATTACATTCTGAATGACATTGCTGGCAGAATGTTCGGCCAACTTGGCCCAATCAGCTTCCACCACAAACTTGGAGTGTGCTCAAACTGTATCGATCGAGAAGTCAGAATCCTATTTGTTTTAAAAATGTATTTCTCAGGATCTGGGTGTTGCTGCAAGATCAGCATATATTGCTCACCCCAAGTGGCTTCAGAAGACGGTGGGGAGCTGCCTTCCTGAACTGCTGCAGACTTCTGGTCAAGCATTTATTCAGTGCTCATATCTTGTATTTCCTTATGACAGAGTCCATTTGGAAAGAAGCAACTTAATCAAAGACCTCTCCCACCCCAGTCATTCTCCCATTGGGCAGAAGATGCAAAAGCTCGAGAACACGTACCACCAGGCTCAAGGACAGCTTCTGTCCTGCTGTTACAAGACTAGTGAATGGACTTTTCATACTCCAAAGATGAGTTCTTGATCTCCCAATCTACCTAGCTGTGACACTTGCACTTTGTCTGCCTGCACTGCACTTTCTAACTGTAACGCTCTTCTACATTGTTACTGCTTCTCCCTGTAAGTACATCGAGGATGTATAAAATGATCTGCATGGATGGCATACAAAACAAAAGTTTTCCACTATCTTGGTACTTGAGGCAATAATAAACCAATTACCAATTGATGAACATTGTGCAGTCATCAGTAAACATCCCCACTTCTGACCTTATGACAGAAGGTTGGTCATTGGTGAAACAGCTGAATATGGTTGGACCAAGGACACTGCCCTGAGGAACTCCTGTAGTGATGGCTCGGGACTGGGCTGATTGACCTCCAATGACCACAACCATCTTCCTTTGCACAAGGTATGACTCCGATCATTGGGGCATTTCCTTACGATGTCCAGTGACCTCAGTTTTACTGGGGTGCCTTGACACTACACTCAAGAGCAGTTACTCTCATCTCTAGAATTCAGCTCTTTGGTCCACATTTGGACTAAGGTTATGAGGACGTCTGGAGCCAAGTGGTCCATGCGAATCCCAAACTGAGCACTGGTGATTTAGAAATACATTAGCGATGCAAAGATAAACTTTTTTTGAAAAAAAAAACAATGATGGTGTGGAACTCCCCACCCAAACACATCAATCATGGCTTTTAAAAGGGAACTGGAAGAGACAGTTGAGAGAGAATTAGTTCACAGGGCTGAAGGGAGACAAGAGGAGGGAGACAGATAGACTAGATTGTTCCCATGGACTTGACAGGCTGAATGGCCTCCTTGAATCTTTCCACCTCTTATTACAACAGTGATGTTCTTCAGCACTCAACCTGCGCTTTCCCGTAGCATACGATGGGAGCAGAGTTTGGACCCCATTCCAATTGCTGTAGGTACCAAATCTACAAACACAACAGTACATTGCAAGGATGCACACACACACACACACACAGTTTCAACTCCTAACTATCCAACAGTTCAATTACGAAACAAAGATCACATTCCAAAATTCAGCTCACTCACTGGGGCATGGGTGACACAGTGGTGCAGCTGCTGCCACACAGCTCCAGTGACCCAGGTTCAATCCCGACCCCCAGCACTATGTGGAGTCTGCATGTTCTCCCTGTGACTACACTGGTTTCTCCCAGGTGTCTGGTTTCCTCCCACATCCCAAAGAGGCGAGTTGGGAGGTTAACTGGCTGCTATAAATTGTCCCAAATCAAAAAGGTTGCTCCAGACGTTAGGACAAGTGGCCAAAAGCTAAAGCAACAGGTGTAAAGCCGAGGTGTAGAGGTGGAAGAGTTTAGGGAGGGAATCCCAGAGCTCGAGGCCCAGGCAGCTGAAAACACAGCCAGCAACATTGGAGCAATGGAATGGAGAATACTCGAGTGGGAAATGTGGAGTGCAGAGGTCTCAGAAACTTGTGGGGCCAGAACAAGTCAGTGTCAGAGTCAGAGTCATACAGCAGAGAAGCAGGCCCTTTGGCCCAACTGGTCCATGCCGACCAAGATGTCCATCTAAGCTAGTCCCACTTCCCTGCGTTTAGCCCATATCCTCTAAACTTTTCCTATCCATGTACTTGTCCAAATATCTTTTAAAAGTCACTATTGCACCTGCCTCAACCACCTTCTCCAGCAACTTGTTCCATACACTCACCACTGTGTGAAGTTGCCCCTCAGGTCCCTTTTAAATCTTTCCCCTCTCACCTTAAACATCTGCCTTCTGGTTTTAGACTCCCCTACCCTGGGAAAAAGTGCTTCACATCTGACTGATCACATCAATTTTCCCCTTTCAGGAATATATCCTCATTAAATAATTTGCAAATTTATAACAGCATTTCACACTACAGTGGTTTATCACTCCATTTGCATAAAAGATTTGCATTATATCAGCACGACATTAAGTTTTCATTCCAATACATTGAGTGATAAGCCCGAGACTCCAACCACTCAGTGTGCAGTGGTGGTAGGACTTTGAACCAGTCCTTCCCCAAGTTTCAGGCAAACCAAAGCACATCTTTACAGAGGTGACAATCTTACATCGATAGTCAATGTCAGTCTCGGTCTGCATCCCCAGGAACAGTCCAAAGAGCAGAGCCATGTCTCACAACTGCTTGGGATGAACGCCAGGCTACTGCATTCTTTTCCACTGTTCCAGGAGAAGATGGATGACTGTCTCCTCCCTGGTGCAGCCGCAGGAGGGCAGTGCGGAGTGGGATTGAGCCTGCAGCTGTGCGGAGGATCCGACAGGGAGGTCAGTCACCCTCTCATCACAAGTCACACCAGGGCCCGGTTTGAAAGTCTGTCACCAGGACTATCATGGAACCATCTGACATGATCCACTATCAACCTTTCCTTCTGGGGCAAGGCCATTGCACCCAGTCAGTTGGGCAACAGAGTTGCTGTCAAGTGTGTTCTGCACATAGTTGATAAACAGTAGTCTTAACACAGACTATTCTCCATCTGGTCCAGATGGATGCAGCATTCAGAGCAACACAGCAGATCCACCTGTCTCAATGAGGTGGGAGAATTTGGTGCTAAAGTTCCCTGGGTCCATACACAGCTTGGTGCAGGCACAAAGGTAGATAGTTTGGGTATACTTTCCCTGATGTAAGGTTTCGACCTGAAATATCAACAATACCACCACCCCCACCCCCAAATAAATGCTGCTTGACCCGCTGAGTCCCTCCAGCCCCAGAGCAGCAAGGTGATGGCATGAGAAAATAAGGAACAGTAGGCCATTTGGCCCTTCTAATCTGCTGCCCACTCATCAAGATCATGGCTGATCTTCCAGCTCAACACCAGTCTCCTGCCTTATCTGCATGTTGCTGGGACACGAGGGACTGCGTTATGGAGAGAGGTTGAGACTTTTCCCACTGGAAAATGAGGGGTGATCTTATGGAGGTTTATAAAATTGAGGGGCATAGATAGGGTGAATGGGCACAGTTGGTTTCCGAAGGTTAGGGAAATCAAGAACTAGAGGACATAGGTTTAAGGTGAGGGGGAGAGATTTAGTAGGAACTTGAGGGACAACCTTTCACGGAGGATGGTCCATGTATGTTCCAATTGTGTTTTTTTCTTGTAAAAATTGTGTACAATTTATGGTTAATTTAAGTTTTTCTTGTGGATGCTGTGGATGGCAGGCACAGTAGTGCAGCGGTTAGCATAACACTATTACAGCGCCAGTGACCCAGGTTCAATTCCGGCCACTGTCTGTAAGGAGTTTGTATGTTCTCCCCATGTCTGCGTGGGTTTCCTCCGGGTGCTCTGGTTTCATCCCACATTCCAAAGACATACAGGTTAGGAAGTTGTGGGTATGCTATGTTGGTGCCTGAAGCGTGGCGACATTTGTGGGCTGCCCCCAGAACACTCTACGCAAAAGATGCATTTCACTGTGTTTCGATGTACATGTGACTAATAAAAGATCTTATCTGATGCTCTGTGCCTGTGATGCTACTGCAAGTAAGTTTTTCATTGCACCTGCGCACACATGAACTTGTGCAGATGACAATAAACCCGACTGACTGTATATGGAACAAGCTGCCAGAGGAGGCAACCTTGACCTACTGCAGTTCACTTACCAGCGAAACAGGTCTACGACAGACGTCATCTCCCTGGCCCTACACATCTCTAGAGCATCTGCACAGCAAATACACCTGTGTTAGACTATTGTTTATTGACTACAGCTCCACTTTCAATACTATAATTCCAAGCAAATTCATCTCGAAACTCCGAGACCTGGGACTCAACACCTCCCTTTGCAGATGGATCCTTGACTTTCTAACCAACAGACCACAATCAGAGAGGATAGGCAGCAACACCTCCAGCACGATTATTCTCAACACTGGTGCCCCACAAGGCTGCATCCTCAGCCCCCTACTCCCTATACACTCACTGCTGCGTGACCAGATTCTGCTCTAACTCCATCTAGAAGTTTGCAGATGATGCCACTGCAGTGGGCTGTATCTCAAATAACAATGAGTTGGAGTACAGGATAGAGAGAGAGCTTAGTGACATGGTGTCATGACAACAACCTTTCCCTCAATGTCAACAAAGGAGCTGGTCATTGGCTTCAGGAAGCTGGTTGGTGTATACACTCCTGTCCACATCAACAGTGCCAAGATCAAGAGGGTTGAGAACAAGTTCCTAGGGGTGAACATCACCAATAGCCTGTCCTGGTCCAACCACAGACACCACGGCCAAGAAAGCTCATCAGCATCTCTACTTCCTCAGGAGGCTAAAGAAATTTGGAGGCAAAGGGCTGCAGATGATGGAGTCTGATAGGAGAGAAGGTGGAGCAGGGAACCAAATAAGGGAGGTGGGGAGGGCAGGCAGGGACAGTGGGAGGGGTGTGTGGGGGGAGAAGGAGAAAGAAACTGGGTGATGGGGGGCTGGGGAGGGTTGGGTGTGTGTAGGAGGAACTGGGTAGATGAGGAGGAGACAAAAAGAGGGACAGAGGGAGAGCAGTTTACCTGAAATTGGAGAATTCGATTAGGTTGTAGGTAAGCCAGGCAGAAAAAAGGTACTGTTCTTCTAACTTGTGTTTGGTCTCAGCCTGGCAGTGGAGGCGGAGGACAGACAGGTCAAAGTGAGAATGGGGAGGGGGAATTAAAACCACTGGCAATTTCTGATTACAACATCAGCATTCTCTTGGGTCTCCTGCACAAATGCAGTTAGATCTCTTTACTCTTGTATCCATTCCATACACATTTTGAACAGAAGGGGATTGGTACGTCACCACCCACCCTGACAGCCTCCGATGTACCAGTGTCACCATTGCGATGCAAGATCAATCTTCTGGAGAGTGAACCCGCAGAAAGCATCTGGCCCGGATGGTGTCCCCAACCATGTCCTCAGATCCTGTGCAGATCAGCTGGCAGGGGTATTTGCAGACATTTTTAACCTCTCCCTGCTTCAATCTCAGGTTCCCACCTGCTTTCAGAAGACCACTATCATCCTGGTAAAACCAAGGCAATGTGCCTTAATGATTACCAACTGGTGGCTCTGACATCCACCATCATGAAGTGCTTTGAGAGGCTGGTCATGGCACGCATCAATACCAGCCTCCCAGACAATCTCGACCCACTGCAATTTGCCTATTGCTGAAACAGGTCTACGACCGACTCCATCTCCCTGGCCCCACACTCATCTTTACAGCATCTGACCAGCAAAGACACCTACGTTAGACTATTGTTTATTGACTACAGCTCTGCCTTCAATAATCAAGTAAACTCATCTACAAACTCCTAGACCTGGTACAACACCTCTCTCCGCAAATGGAATCCTTGACTTCCTAACCAACGACTACAATCAGTAAGGATAGGCAGCAACACCTTTGCATCACAGCTTGGTACGGCAACTGCTTTGCCCATGACCGCAAGAAACTGCGGAGAGTTGTGGACACAGCTCAGCACATCACGGAAACCAGCCTCCCCTCCATGGACTCTGTCTACACTTCTTGCTGCCTCAGTGAAGCAGCCAGCATAATAAAAAACCCACCCACCCTGGACATTCCTCTCCCCCCTTCCATCAGGCAGAAGACAAAAGCCTGAAAGCACGTACCACCAGGCTCAAGGACAGCTTCTATCCTGTTGTTGTAACACTATTGAATGGCCCCCTTGTACGATAAAATGGACCCAACCTCAATCTACCTCATCATGTCCCTTGCACCTTATTGTCTGCCTGCACTTCCTGTAACTTCAACACTATTCTGCATTCTGTTCAAGTGCTCCACCTGTCCCTACACCTCCTCCCTCACCACCATTCAGGGCCCTAGACAATCCTTCAAGGAGAGGCTGAGGGTGTCATTTATTGCATCTGGTACAACCTCCTGTACATCGATGAGACCCGACACAGATTGGGTAACCGCTTCGTCGAGCACCTTCGCTCCATCCACCGCAACAGCCAGGACGTCCTGGTGGCCACCCACTTCAATTCCACATCCCACTCCCACACTGACATGTCTATCCATGGCCTCCTCTACTGCCATGTTGAGGCCAGGTGCAGGTTGGAGAAACACCACATACTCCACCTTGGGAGTCTACAACCTGACGGCCTCAACATCAATTTCTCCAACTTCCGGTAACCCCACCCCTTCTTTTTCTTCCCCTCCCCCCCCACCCCACTCCTTTGTCTTCCCTTATTCCCGTGGCTCCCTTCCCCCACCTTCATGACTTGTCCATCTCCTCCCCTCCCCCATCCTTTATTCCATGGTCCACTGCCCTCTCCTACTGGATTCCTCCTTCAGCCTTTGGCCTCTTCTACCTATCACCTCTCAGCTTATCACATCTTCTCCCCCTACCCCACCCACCTGAACTCACCTATCCCCTGCCTGTGTGTGATCCCCCCACCTTCTTATTCTGGCTTCTGCCCTCTTCCTTTCCAGTCCTGATGAAGGGTCTTGACCCGAAACATTGACTGTCCATTTCCCTCCATGGATGCTGCCTGACCTGCTGAGTTCCTCCAGCACTTTGTGTATTGCTCCAGATTCTAGCAGCTGAAGAATTTCTTGTTTCCATTCCACATTCTGTTATTGTTTTCCTTTGTACTATTTCAATGCACTGATGTGATGAAATGATCTGTATGCAAAACAGTTCTCCACTGTACCTCGGTACACGTGACAATAACAAACCAATAAATCAAACCAAATCCTAGAACACTACAGCACAGTACAGGCCCTTCAGCCCATGACGTTGTGCCGACATTTTATCCTGCTCCAAGATCTATCTAACCCTTCCCTCCCACATAGCCCCCCACTTCTCTATCATTCATATGCTCTCTTTAGTAAAAGAGCATATCTCTTGCCAAATGCTTTTATCAAAAACACCAACAATCCATTTGCCAACCTGTTGACCTTGGACAGAATTCCATAATCCATATTAAGTGGAGAAATTGGCAACCGATTTCCAAATCTCTCCCTTTCCCACTGATTTCCAGAACCTCAGCACAACTGCAACATTGTCATTTTCCCATTTTACTCTGTTAACTTGACACCCAAGGACACCCTTAACTCACTGCCCTGCCTGGGACACAGAACGTCTGTTGGTATGATCAGACTATTGATCAGCGCCAGTTCCAAAATTAGTCATCCCTCTTGCAATACACCACAGATTTCAACCCACTTTGCATGTATTACTATTACATCCAGCTCTATGCATAAATTATTTAAAACTCTTCCCTTGAATTCTATCTAGGCAGTTTCTGCTTTCCTTATTTGACTGAAATTTCCACATTTGTCACCTGTCATCACTTATCAAAGTCCACATGGTTAAAGTAACAATGAAGGCAGAAGGCTCTGTGGTAAACAACAGGGTTGGCTCTCACTGAGAGCAAGTACTGAGTCAACTGCTGCAGACCGACTGTACAACCTCTACTGAAACAGGTTAAAATCACCCATCTCAGCAGTGGGACATGAAAATACTTTGTATCGTTATTTCAGAAACCCAGGAGGTCTAAACTAGTACAAAACATGCCACCCACACCAGCTTCCCCTCACCTCCACCCAGCCTCCCCTTGCTCCCCCCACCAAGTCCACCAAGCTCCCCCCACGTGTTTACATGGCGTCCCCAAAAGGATTCCATACTATTCACCTCGACCTGTCACTGGGGGAGTGAGCAAGCTCCCTACCCCCTCCACTCTGGGTGAGTGTGGAACTCAACTCCACAGGGGAACTCCACACTCAACTCCACACTTTTCCACCAAGTTCCCTTTGAAGTTTATTGGGAACTGTCCCAACATTTACAGACCCAACATTTTGGACTCACTGCAGAGATACTTGGTTGGAAATTCATTTGCAAAATTGGTTCTTTTTCCAGAGAGATGTTTTAACAACAAATTCCAAATTGTTTCACGTCATGTCCAGAAATTCTATCTGGCATCTCTGCACACTGGGGAACCCACCTTGTCCAAGGTTCCTTTTAGAGATTTTCAGCGGAGTGTGGACGAGGTTGGCCTGGTGGGAGCATCACTGGTCATTTCTGAGGCAACCCTTGGTTGGGACAGTGCCAGACTGGGAGACCCCACCCCACAGGTAAATCTCTTACTTTCCTTGTGTAGTCTGTTCCTGTGCCCACCCAACCATACCCCCATCTCCAACCCAAATGCATGACCACCCCACCCCCCCCACAACCTTTGGCCATCCTGTTCAGGATATTTGTTACCCAACTGTCTCAGGGTTTCAATGCACACCAAACATTCCCCCCACCACCTCCTCCTCCTCCTCTTCCCCTGCCTTACAGCACAGGCTTGACGAGATCAGTGGTCTCCAGTCATCCCTGCCACACGCCCAAGGCCCACCAAGTCCGCACCTACTGTGAACCACCCGTTTACATAGAGAAACATAGAAAAACTACAGCACAATTCAGGCCCTTCAGCCCACAAAGCTGTGCTGAACATGTCCCTACCCTAGAAATTACTAGGCTTACCCACTGATCCTATTTTATTCTCCCCACGTTCCCATCAACCCCCCCCCCCCCCAGATTCTACCCCTCACCCACACACCGGGGACAATTTACAGCAGCCAATTAACCTACCAACTTTGGGATGTGGGAGGAAACCTGAGCACCTGGGAGAAACCCATGCAGACACAGGGAGAATGTGCAAACTCCACACAGACAGCGCTGGAGGTCAGGATCGAATCGGGGTCTCTGGAGCTGAGAGGCAGCAGCTCTACCCACTGGATGCTCAAGTGAGGTTTGCAGTTGTGAGCAGAAGGTCACTGATGTGCATCCACCCTGCCCTTTGGCACCAGAACTCGTGGACCATCTCTCTGCAGTCTCCTCAACAGAATCCTAAGGATCTCCAACAGGTTGCACACAACCTTCACCATTCTAGGGACGGAGAGTCAATCTGCCCAGTGCTTGCTGAACATTGAAAGCTCCTGAGTTCTGGTATCATACCATGTTTTCCCACCCACATCTGATACCTCAACATGCTTTATAATAGAGGCCTGAACTGTGCCAGTTATTCAATGAGTGGCTTAACCAAGATTCAACATGTTTAATATCTTTTTAATTCCACCTTTCTAGAAGTTAATTTCCCACCCAGTTCTCTCTCATTTAAAATGTTCTTTAGAGTAATTCCTAGGATGAAGAGGTTGTTATGAGGAACCCACACTGAGTGACATTGTCAGAAACCTTTCATTTATGCTCCTCTGAAGGTCAGTTGATTTAATCCTGACCTGGGGAGCAGTGGTACAGCTGGTGGGGCCACCGTCTCACAGCTCCAGTCACCTGGGTTCAATCCTGACCTCTGTGCAAACTCCACGTTTCCCCCCCGCCCCCAGGTGCTCCCATTTCTCCCCACATCCCAAAGGCGTGCAGGTCAGCAGGTTAGTTAGTTACTGCAAGTTACCCCTGGTGTGGGAACGTGGGGAGAACAAGTTATAGGGGGAATTAGTGGGGAACAAGATCACTGTGAGCTAGCAGTAACTTAATGGGCTGAATGGCCTCTTGTTTAAAAGAGATAGAAACATTTCTCACAGATCTGCGTTGGACTGGATTAATTCCTCACCCCCCCCCCTCTTGTTTTATACAATACGCCCGTTCCCTGCTCACCCTCCACACGCAAGGACAAACATCTTTCTCGAAGTCAAAACAAAGACAGCAGTACCATCCCAGAAGTCTGTACAGATTGTTCCCTCTTAGAGAGGGCATTCAAAACGGCACATTCTACCCCACTTAGGCACTCACCCCCTCAACAGAACGTGCATCACATTAATCCGTCACTATCCATACCATTCCACGCAGACTTCAAGGTGTTATATTGCAAAACAGACAACAGGACAGGCCCCACGACAGTGAGTTAACAGACGTAATAACAAGCAGTTTACAAAAGAAAATCAGATTGCCCAACACAAGCAGTTATTCAAAAACAATAACTAAGCCTCGAACTTCGACAATAACGCCAACATAGCTTCGTACAGATATTGCTTGAAGCAAGTCAAATCTTCCACTATTTTTGAATGGGGGGGGGGGGAAGAAGAAGCTCGACTTAATTCAAAGGCTACATAACAGCAGGTCTAACCCAATTTCCAGAATATCAGTATGTTGAACCAGTATCTATAATTCAAAATAAAACAGACCTTGCTTTTTGTCAGGATATAACGAATGCACAGAGAAAAACTGCATTTCACACTCCGTGGGACCACTCGCTGGACTTTCCATATCATCTGAGATCTTCACGCAGCAAGATTAGAATTACGCCAGTTTATTTCATACCGCTCCTACAAATAGCCCAACGTTGCCTTGGGAATCAATGAGAAACCTCGAGTTGTCGTTTATGCAAATGCATTAAAAACGTGACATTTTCTGACGAGTGCAGTAAGGAACTCACCCGCCGGGGATCTTGCACAGAGCAAAGGTGTTCCAGCCACCTATTCACTGGGGGTTTGATTGACTGACGCCTGAGCCCGCCCCACGGCATCGGTGACGTCACGGCGACAGCCTGTCAATCAGCGCTCCCGGGCACCGCCGGGGATGCGGGAGGAGTTGACACGCACTCTTCGAAACTCCCAGCGCCAAGTTTTAAATGTCGCCAAACTGGGAAGCAGACCATGCAAAGTTGCAAATGCACATTCTAGCTCGGGTCAGGCATCGGGACAGACAGATCTAATTTAAGCTCACAGCCTTAAACACAGCAGTAAAGCTATCAGGGATGCCAAGAGACAATACCAACTCAAAATAGAGTCCCTGACCAGCCGCCAGTTATGGCAGGGCTTACAATCCATAACAAGCTACAAGACGAAGTCGGGCTGCATAGCTAACAACAGTGCATCCCTTCCTGATGAACTTAACGCATTCTATGCGCGTTTTGAACAAAAAGGAAGTTGATTGTCACCATCCACCCTGACAGCCACCAACGCAGCTGAACCTGTGATCACAGTGGAGGACGTAAGATCAGTCTTCTGGAGAGTGAACACGAGGAAAGCACCTGGCCCAGATGGTGTCCTGGGCCGCGTGCTCAGATCTTGTGCTGATCAGCTGGCAGTAGTATTTGCGGACATATTCAACCTCTCCCTGCTTCAAGCTCAGGTTCCCTCCTGTTTTAAGACCACTATCATCCCGGTACCAAAGAAAAGCAAGGTAACATGCCTCAATGACTACCGACCAGTGGCTCTGACATCCACCATCATGAAGTGCTTTGAGAGGTTGGTCATGGCACACATCAGCTCCAGCCTACCAGACAACCTGGACCCATTGCAATTCACCTATCGCCGAAACAGGTCTACAGCGGATGCCATCTCCCTGGCCCTACACTCAGCTCTGGAACATCTGGACAGTAAAGACATCTAGGTTAGACTATTGTTTATTGACTACAGCTCTGCCTTCAATACAATAATACCAAGCAAGCTTGTCACCAAACTCTGAGACCTAGGACTCAACATCTTCCTCTGTAACTGGATCCTTGACTTTCTAACAAACAGACCGCAATCAGTGAGGATAGGCAGCAATTCCTCCGGCACGATTATTCTCAACACTGGTGCCCCACAAGGCTGCGTCCTCAGCCCGCTACTCTACTCCCTATACACTCATGACTGTGTGGCCAGATTCTGCTCTAACTCCATCCACAAATTTGCAGATGATACCACCATTGTAGGCCGTATCTCAAACAGTGATGAGTCAGAGTACAGGAAGGAGATAGAGAGCTTAGTGGAATGGTGTCATGACAAAAACCTTTCCCTCAATGTCAACAAAACTAAAGAGCTGGTCATTGACTTCAGGAAAGGGGGTGGTGTACATGCACCTGTCTACATCAATGGTGCTGAGGTCGAGAGGGTTGACAGCTTCAAGTTCCTGGGGGTGAACTCACCAACAACCTGTCCTGGACAAACCACGTGGATGCCACGGCCAAGAAAGCTCACCAGCACCTCTACTTCCTCAGGAGGCTAAAGAAATTTGGTTTGTCCCCTTTGACTCTCACCAACTTTTACCGATGCATCATAGAAAGCATCCTATCAGGATGTATCATGGCTTGGTACAGCAACTGCTCTGCCCAAGACCGCAAGAAGCTGCAGAGAGTTGTGGACACAGCCCAGCGCATTACGGACACCAAGTCTCCCCTCCTTGGACTCTGTCTTTACCTCTCGTTGTCTTGGTGAAGCAGCCAGCATAATCAAAGACCCCACCCACCCGGGACATTCTCTCTTCTCTCCTCTTCCATCAGGTAGAAGATACAGGAGTCTGAGGGCACGTACCGCCAGACTTAAGGACAGCTTCTACCCCACTGTGATAAGACTATTGAATGGTTCCCTTATACGATGAGATGGACTCTGACCTCACGATCTACCTTGTTGTGACCTTGCACCTTATTGCACTGCACTTTCTCTGTAGCTGTGACACTTTACTGTTATTGTTTTTACCTGTACTACATCAATGCACTCTGTACTAACTCAATGTAACTGCACTGTGTAATGAATTGACCTGTACGATCAGTTTATAAGACAAGCTTTTCACTGTACCTTGGTACAAGTGACAATAATAAACCAATACCAATACCACTACTGTGGGGGTGATGGAAACAGAATTGACTGGGTCTATAGCTTTAAGGAGAGGTTGCACAAACTTGGGTTGTTTTCTCTGGAGCGATGGAGGCTGAGGGGAGACCTGATAGAAGTTTATACAAATTATGAGAGGCACAGATAGAGTAGACAGTCAGGGTCTTTTTCCCAGGGTAGAAATGTCAAATACTAAGGTGCTTTAAGGATAGAGGAGGAAAGGTTAAAGGAAATACATAAGGTATGTTTCCTTACACAGAAAGTGGCAGGTGTTTGGTAGCGATAGTGGCATCTAAGAGGCATTTACACAGGCCCATGAATGTACAGGGAATGGAGGGATGTGTATCGTGCAGGCAGGTGAGATCAGTTTAATTTGGCATCGTGGTCGGCACAACATGGTGGGCCGAAGGGCCTGTTCCTGTGCTGTACTGTTCTGTGTTCTATGCTCTGCTGGAACAGCTTTGCTTTAAGTTGAGAGGGGGGAGTTTAAAGGAGATTTACGAGGTGTGTTTTTTTACACAGCGAGTGGTGGGTGCTGCCAGGGGTGGTGGTGGAGGCAGATACAATAGCAGCGGTTAAGAGGCTTTTACATAGGCACATGAACAGGCAGGGAATGGAGGGATACGGACTGTGTGCAGCCAGATGGGATTAGTTTGGACTGGCATTATGGTCAGTACAGACATTGTGGGCCGAAGGGCCTGTTCCTGTGCTGTACCCTTTGTTCAGGTCATTTAGTAGAGAGATTGGAACTTCAAAGAAAATAATTGACAAGGATGCGTGTGACTGGGACTGAATCAATTGCCTACAGGGTGCAGTCATGAAATTGATGGGCTGAATGTTCTCCTTTTACGTTGTAGCAATTCACAATTAGTATTTCAACATATTGTTTTGCATTTTCTTGCAACTTTCAACCCAGCCCTCTCCAAATGTTCTGAGAGGAACTGATGGGCTGGAGACCAAGAGGCTCTTTCCCCAGCTGAAGAGCCTGGAACTCAGGGAGAGATTCTCAGCAGGTTGTCAGTCATGTTTTAAAATTCATTTGTGGGTGTGGGCTTCACAGGCTGAGCCAGCATTTAATTGCCCCTCCCTAGTTGCCCTTGAGAAGGTGGGAGGGAGCTGCCTTCTTGAACCACTGCAGTCCTGGAGGTGTGGGTGTACCCACCGTGGTGTTAGGACTGAGATGTGGAGAAATCGCTCACTCAGAAGGTTCGGAATCCAGGGGGAAGGTGGTAGAAGCAAATACAACAGCAACGTTTGAGGCATTTAGCCGGGCACATGAATGGACAGGGAAATGGGATATAGATCAGGTGCAGGCAGATGGGATTAGTTCAGATTCAGCTTGGTTTACTGTCATATACACCAGGGTGCAATGAAATTACTTGCTCACTTGAAGTTTTGATTGGCAGCATAGTGGTCACGGACAGCAGGGGGTGAAGAGCCATTTCCTGTGCTGTACTGTCCATGTTCTTTTGGAACTCTCTACCCAAGAGACCTGCAGACTCTTGGTTGCTGAGTATATCTTCAAGGCTGACGTTGGTAGGTTGAAGTCACACAGCGTGCAAACAGGACCTTTGGCCCACTGAGTCTGCACCGACCATCAGGATGAATACTATTTTATTCCCTCCACGTTCCCATCAACCCTTCCCCCCCCCCACCCAACAGATTCTACTCCTCACCAACATACAATCAGTGGCCAATTAACTGACCATCTCGCACGGATGTGGGAAAAAAAACGCTGCCTCAAGTAGGCAACATCAACCATCAAAGATCCCCACCATCCGGGCCGTGCCATCTTCTCGCAGCTCCCATTGGGCAGGAGGTACAGAAACCTGAAGTCCCCACACCACCAGGTTCAGGAACAGCTACTTCCCTTCGAACATTCGGTTCTTGAACCAACCGGCACAACCCTAATCACTGCAGTTTAGCAACACTAGGGCCAGTTTGATCACTTTGCACGAAAATGGACTTTGTATTTTTTGTTCCAATTGTGTTCTTTCTTGTAAAAATAGTGATTAATGTATGTTTTTCTTGTGAATGCTGCTTATCTGATGCTCTGAGCCTGTGATGCTGCTGCAGGTAAGTTTTTCATTGCACCTGTGCACACATGCAAGAAGCAATATGTTGGCAAACTAATATATACGACTAGATTAACCAATGCAATATACACCTGCAGTAAAGGTCACTTTAAAAGTCTGTTTAGAAACTTTTATTTCAAACCTCCGGACTGGAACGCCCCGTCTCCGGAGTCTGCGCGGAGCGCGTGCGCGCCCTCCCGAGGGCTGTGATTGGCTGAAAGTCACCCCGGCCGGTCGCCGGCTCCTAGCAACGCCCCTGGAAACGGAGGACGCCGGAAGGGAGCGAGGGGCAACAGAGCGGGGCGGCGGCGGCGGGGTCAGGATGAATGTAAGTGTCCCGGGGACACCGGCCCCCCGTGTCCGGCCGTCCCCGCCATGGGGGTGGAGGGGGATGAGGAAGGAGGGGAGGAGGATGAGGTGGGAGGGGAGGGGAGGGGAGGAGGATGAGGTGGGAGGGGAGGGGAGGAGGATGAGGTGGGAGGGGAGGGGAGGAGGATGAGGTGGGAGGGGAGAGGAGGAGGATGAGGTGGGAGGGGAGGGGAGGGGGGTGAGGTGGGGGTGGAGGGGAGGGGAGGGGGGTGAGGTGGAGGGGAGGGGAGGGGGGTGAGGTGGAGGGGAGGGGAGGGGGGTGAGGTGGAGGGGAGGGGGGTGAGGTGGGGGGGGAGGGGAGGGGAGGGGGGTGAGGTGGAGGGGAGGGGGGTGGGGGTGGAGGGGAGGGGGGTGGGGGGGGAGGGGAGGGGGGTGAGGGGGGGAGGGGAGGGGGGTGAGGTGGGGGGGGAGGGGAGGGGAGGGGGGTGAGGTGGAGGGGAGGGGGGTGGGGGGGGAGGGGAGGGGGGTGAGGTGGGGGGGGAGGGGAGAGGAGGGGGGGGGAGGGGGGTGAGGTGGGGGGGAGGGGAGGGGGGTGAGGTGGGGGGGGAGGGGAGGGGGGTGAGGTGGGGGGGGGGGGAGGGGAGGGGGGTGAGGTGGGGGGGGAGGGGAGGGGAGGGGGGTGAGGTGGGGGGGGAGGGGAGGGGAGGGGGTGAGGTGGGGGGGAGGGGAGGGGGGTGGGGGGGAGGGGAGGGGAGGGGGGTGAGGTGGGGGGGAGGGGAGGGGGGTGAGGTGGGGGGGAGGGGAGGGGAGGGGGGTGAGGTGGGGGGGGAGGGGAGGGGAGGGGGGTGAGGTGGGGGGGAGGGGAGGGGAGGGGGGTGAGGTGGGGGGAGGGGAGGGGGGTGAGGTGGGGGGGGAGGGGAGGGGAGGGGGGTGAGGTGGGGGGGGAGGGGGGTGAGGTGGGGGGAGGGGAGGGGGATGAGGTGGGGGGGGAGGGGAGGGGGATGAGGTGGGAGGGGAGGGGGATGAGGTGGGGGGAGGGGAGGGGGATGAGGTGGGAGGGGAGGGGAGGGGGATGAGGTGGGGGGGAGGGGAGGGGGATGAGGTGGGGGGAGGGGAGGTGGGGAGGGGAGGGGGATGAGGTGGGGGGAGGGGAGGGGGATGAGGTGGGGGGAGGGGAGGTGGGGAGGGGAGGGG
This sequence comes from Pristis pectinata, assembly GCF_009764475.1. Classification (NCBI taxonomy): domain Eukaryota; kingdom Metazoa; phylum Chordata; class Chondrichthyes; order Rhinopristiformes; family Pristidae; genus Pristis; species Pristis pectinata. Next base: position 3,133,268 of record NC_067407.1, on the reverse strand, counting down.
GATGAGGTGGGGGGAGGGGAGGTGGGGAGGGGAGGGGGATGAGGTGGGGGGAGGGGGAGGGGAGGGGGATGAGGTGGGGGAGGGGGGAGGGGAGGGGGATGAGGTGGGGGGGAGGGGAGGGGGATGAGGTGGGGAGGGAGGGGAATGTGGGGGGAGGGATGAGGGGGAGGGGAGGGGGAATGGGGATGAGGTGGGAGGGTGGATGAGGGGAAGAGGTTGGGAGAAGAGGGGAGGGAGGATGAGGGGAGGACGAGGGGAGGGAGGATGAGGGGAGATGGGGGACAGGGAGGGGGATGAGGGGGGATGGGGGAGGGGTAGGAAGGGGTGGGGTGGGGATTAGGGGGCAGGGGGAGGGAAGAGGAGTGGGCGAGGGGTAGGGGAAGAGGGGAAGGGGAGGACTAGGGGGAAGGGGAAGGGATGCGGTTCATTCCAAGGGTTTAAGTGACGCCACTGCCAGACAGCCCAATGGCTCTGTGGCCGGGTCTCCCTGCACTCCGGGATCAGATCCAATGTCAGGCAGGAGGCCGGCACTGGATGTGACCTGCAGTGTCTCTCTCATTCCCTTCACGACAGCCTTGACATCCACTGAAGGAGCCTTGGTTATAGTTACTGCTGCAATGTGGGAAGCGAGACAGCCAGGTGGTCCACAAAATGTAATAATGGCCGCATAATCCGTTTTCATTTTGGCCTTTTTAGGACATAGAACATAGAACATTACAGCACAGCACAGGCCCTTCGGCCCACGGTGTTGTGCCGACATTTTATCCTGCTCTAAGATCTACCTAACCCTTCTCTCCCACATAGCCCCCCCATTTCTCTATCATTCATGTGTCTCTTAAATGTCCCTAATGTATCTGCCCCAACAACCTCTGCCGGCAGTGCGTTCCATGCACCCACCACTCTCTGTGGGGAAAGAAAAGCTTACCTTTGACATCCCCCTTGTATAGAGTGAGCCCTAGCTCACTCAACCTATCTTCATAATACATGCTCTCCAATCCAGGCAGCATCCTGGTAAATCTCCTCTGCACCCTCTCTAAAACTTCCACATCCTTCCTATAATGAAGCGACCAGAACCGAACACACATCGGGGTTTATAAGATTGAGAGGCATAGACAGAGTTGACAGCTGGTATCTTTTTCCCAGGGTCGAAATATCTAATACCAGAGGGCATGCATTTAAAGTGAGAGGGGGAAAGTTCAAAGGAGATGTGCGGGGCAAGTTTTTTACACAGAGAGGAGCAGGTGCCTGGAATGTGCTGCCGGGGGTGGAGGCAGATACGATAGAGGGGTTTAAGAGGCTCTTAGATAAGCATTGGTATTGGTTTATTATTGACACATGTACCGAGGTACAGTGAAAAACTTGTCTTGCATACTGATTGTACAGGTCAATTCATTACACAGTGCAATTACATTGAGTTAGTACAGAGTGCATTGATGTAGTACAGGTAAAAACAATAACAGTACAGAGTAAAGTGTCACAGCTACAGAGAAAGTGCAGTGCAATAAGGTGCAAGGTCACAACAAGGTAGATCGTGAGGTCAGAGTCCATCTTATTGTTCAATAGTCTTATCACAGTGGGGTAGAAGCTGTCCTTAAGTCTGGTGGTACGTGCCCTCAGGCTCCTGTATCTTCTCCCTGATGGAAGAGGAGAGAAAGGAGAATGACCCAGGTGGGTGGGGTCTTTGATTATGCTGGCTGCTTCACCAAGGCAGCGAGAGGTAAAGACAGAGTCCAAGGAGGGGAGGCTGGTGTCCGTGATGCGCTGGGCTGTGTCCACAACTCTCTGCAGTTTCTTGCAGTCCCGGGCAGAGCAGTTGCCGTACCAAGCCGTGATACATCCAGATAGGATGCTTTCTATGGTGCATCGATAAAAGTTGGTGAGAGTCAAAGGGGACATACCAAATTTCTTTAGCCTCTGAGGAAGTAGAGGTGCTGGTGAGCTTTCTTGGCCATGGCATCCACGTGATTTGACCAGGACAGGCTGTTGGTGATGTTCACTCCCAGGGACTTGAAGCTCTCAACCCTCTCGACCTCAGCATCATTGATGTCGACAGGTGCATGTACACCGCCCCCTTTCCTGAAGTCAATGCCCAGCTCTTTTGTTTTGTTGACATTGAGGGAAAGGTTGTTGTCATGACACCATTCCACTAAGCGCTCTCTCTCCTTCCTGTATTCCAACTCATCACTGTTTGAGATACGGTCTACAACGGTGGTATCATCTGCAAACTTGTGGATGGAGTTAGAGCAGAATCTGACCACACAATCATGAGTGTATAGGGAGTAGAGTAGAGGGCTGAGGACGCAGCCTTGTGGGGCACCAGTGTTGAGAATAATTGTGCCGGAGGTATTGCTGCCTATCCTCATTGATTGCAGTCTGTTTGTTAGAAAGTCAAGGATCCAGTTACAGAGGGAGGTGTTGAGTCCTAGGTCTCGGAGTTTGGTGACGGGCTTGCTTGGAATTATTGTATTGAAGGCACATAAATGTGCGGGAAATGGAAGGATATGGACATTGTGTAGGCAGAAAGGATTAGTTTAGTTGGCCATTTGATTACTAATTTAGTTAGTTCAGCACAATATTGTGGGCCGAAGGGCCTGTTCCTGTGCTGTACTATTCTATGTTCTATGATTAAGCCAGAGTATGGTGGGATTTGCAGTTGAGGGCAAAGAGATTTGGCAGATATCAAGATAATGGGATAAACGTACTGTGGTGCAACAAACAATCTGCTGGAGGAACTCAGCGGGCTGGGCAGCGTTTGTGGGGGGAAAAGGGATTGCTGAAGTTTTGGGTCAAAACCCTGCATCAAGACTGAGAGTGGAGAGGGGAGATGGCCGGAATAGAGAGGAGAGGGGAAGGGGTGGGGAAGGATTCTGAGGTGATTGGTGGACTGAGGAAGGGTGTAAGGTGACAGGCAGGTGGTGCCAGGTAAGGGAGGGGAGCGGGGGTGGAGTTGGGAGACAGTGGCAGGTGGATGATAGATGGAGGCAGACAGAGAGAGAGGGAAAAGGGAAAAACACAGACGTAGCGGGGAGTGGGAAGAGGAAGACGGCTGTTGCAGGGAGATAAGGTGGAACACAAGGAGTTACCAGTGCTGGACTTGGTCCACTAAAGGAGGGGAGAATGGGAACCATTGGGGGAGACATGTATTGGCAGATGGAACCAGGTGGGGGGGGGGGGGGAGACCTGTGTGTCATGGGTGGATGGAACCAGCAGGGGATGAAGAAGGGTTAAAGGGGGGTGTGGGAAAGGGGACAAAATGGGAGGATCAGAGGAGGGGGGAGAAACGTATCGTGGTGTCAGACTTACCACCTCCCGCCTTAGAAGCAAGTCAACACTGTGGAAGTTCTCTGTGCTGTTAATAGTAAACCTTTCCACTGCGTGAAGAAGGGAAGAGGGAGGAAACCGGAATTATCCAAATTAATGAACAGGAAAATTCCGATAATCCGCTGTCTGTCTGTTCACTTCCCAGGGTCCCAGTTCCTCTGCTCTCTCTCAATCCCCAGGACCCTGGTTCCCTCCTCCCTCGAAACTCTCTGGTTCTGTATCCCACACTCAATTGGAACGCACCAGGACCTTGTTACCTGGTTCACTGGAAGCTTTATTATTCTACTTTGTAACATTGGAAGAGAACACTCAATTAGAAGTGCTAGAGTATTAATGGAAATAACATCCAATTGTCTGGAAAATCTGCCCATCCAGCATCACCAAAGTGCTGAGCTTGCCGGATTACCAGAGTTTTACCATCGTTTTACACAAATGAAAACCATAATAGAAAATTCTGAAGCCTGTTGATAATCTCCCTATTGGTATCGGTTTATTATTGCCACTTGTACTGAGGTACAGTGAAAAGCTTGTCTTGCATACCGATCGTACAGGTCAAGTCATTACACAGTGCAGTTACATTGGGTTAGTACAGAGTGAATTGAAGTAGTACAGAGTGAATTGAAGTAGTACAGGTAAAAACAATAACAGTACAGAGTAAAGTGTCACAGTTACAGAGAGTGCAGTGCAGGTAGACAATAAGGTTCAAGGTCACAACAAGGTAGTTCATGAGCTCATCGTACTAGGGAACCGTTCAATAGTCTTATAACAGTGGGATAGAAGCTGTCCTTGAGCCTGGTCGTACGTGCTTTCAGGCTTTTGTATCTTCTACCTGATGGGAGAGGAGAGAAGAGAGAATGACCCGGATGGGTGGGGTTTTTGATTATGCTAGCTGCTTCACCAAGACAACGAGAGGTAAAGAGGGGAGGCTAGTTTCTGTGATGCACTGGGCTGTGTCCACAACTCTCTGCAGTTTCTTGCGGTCCTGAGCAGAGCAGTTACCGTACCAAGCCGTGATGCATCCAGTTAGGATGCTTTCTGTGGTGCATTGATAAAAGTTGGTGAGTGTCAAAGGGGACAAACCAAATTTCTTTAGCCTCCTGAGGAAGTAGAGGCGCTGGTGAGCTTTCTTGGCCATGGCATCTACGTGATTTGACCAGGACAGGCTATTGGTGATGTTCACTCCCAGGAACTTGAAGCTCTCAACCCTCTCGACCTCAGCACCGTTGATGCAGACCGGTGCATGTAGTTGTAGTGTATATATTGATGTTCAGGTTAGGGGATGAGCTTGTGGAGTCCTGTGTGTGGCAGTGTCGATCCCATTAGCCCGATTACTGCTGTATCTCTCTGCTCCCAACTGCAAATAGAATGGAAGGACCAGCCATTGATGATAGGTTTTGTCGTTTGATCGGTGCTTTACTCATAGCCAGGATTTGCTATATTGACCAACACACAAGATGCTGGAAGAACTCAGCGGGTCAGGCGGCATCTGTGGAGGGAAATGGACAGTCGATATTTCAGGTTGAGACCCTTCATCTGGACTTAGAAGAAGGGTCTCAAGTTCAGACCAGATGAAGGGTCTCGATCCAAAGCATTAACTGTCCATTTCCCTCCCTGGATGCTGCCTGACCTGCTGAATTCCTCCAGCATCTTGTGTGTGGCTCCAGATTCCAGCATCTTCAGTCTCTTAGAGTCATAGAGCAATACAGCATGGATACAGGCCCTTCAGCCCAACCAGTCCATGCCGACCACAGTGCCCACCCAGCTAGTCCCAATTTCCTGCGCTCGGCCCATATCCCTCCAAGCCCGCCCCTCCATGTACCTATCCAAGTGCTTCTTAAATGATACTATTGTACCTGCCTCACCCACTTCCTCTGGCAGCTCGTTCCATACACTCACCACCCTCTACGTGAGAAAGTTGTCCCTCAGGTCCCTTTTAAATCTTTCCCCTCTCACCCTAAGCCTATGCCCTTGTGTCTCCAATTGGGTATACTGACGACTGACTCCATAATGATTGATGTTTGTCCCTATTACTGCGATTACCAGCACCATCACGTTTTATCCTTGCACTCCACGTTTGGTCTCTAACTTGCACTGCATCTGTTCCCACAGCCTGAAGTGAAGAAAAACGACTCTCTAATTTTGAGGCCTTCAACAGCCAAAGATCTGAAAGCACTCATGAAACATGCGGAGAGACCGAGATCCAAAACATCATTAAAATCAGCAAGGAAAGCCAAATCTGCCGGTGAGTTCACTGAGGTAATGCCAGTGAAATGGATCTTCCCTCTAATTATACAGAAACAAAGGGGCAAAGATCAAGGGAATTCCACAGTCCTTGGATTGGCTGGAGCACAGATTCACGAATGATACCAGGAATATATGGGCTGGATTATAAGAATAGTTCACGAGTTTCTTTTGTACATCTTTAGGCAGCAGAGTGTACAGCTGATAGAGCCACTGCCTCACAGCTCCAGCGACTCACGTCTCTGTGCGGAGTTTGCACGTTCTCCCTGTGACTGTGTCGGTTTCCCGCGGGTGCTCCGGTTTCCTCCCACATCCCTATTCGGTTCTTGAACCAACCAGGACAATCATACCTCAGTACGGCAATACTATGGCCACTTTGATCACTTTGCACTACGATGGACTTTAGAACCTAGAGCAATACACCAGGGATACAGGCCCTTCAGCCCAACCAGTCTGTGCTGACCACAGTGCCCACACAAGTAGTCCCAATTTCCTGCATTCAGCCCATATCCCTCTAAGCCCTGCCCCTCTATGTACCTATCCAAGTGCTTCCTAAATGATACTAATAGACTTTTTTTGTTCTAGTTGTGTTTTTTCTTGTAAAAATTGTGTATAATTTATGTTTAATTCATGTTTTTCTTGTGAATGCTGCTTATCTGATGCTCTGTGGCTGTGATGCTGCTGCAAGTAAGTTCTTCATTGCACCTGTGCACACATGGATTTGTGCAGATGACAATAAATCCGACTTGGATTTGACTAGTCGGTCATCATAAATTGTTCCCAGTGTGTGGGTGAGGGGTAGAATCTGGGGGGAGTTGATGGGAGTGTGGGGAGAATAAAATGGGATCAGTGTAGGGTTGGTGTAAATGGTTGGTTGATGGTCAGTGTGGACTTAATGGGTCAATGCCGTGTGACTAAAGAGGACTAAATGGATATCCAGTGAGGTGCTTAAGATATTCAAAGAACTAGGAAGGAGAGAGAGAACAAACCTGCTTGCTGTAGTCACTGGTGGCTACAAACCCAAAGAGCAGAACCAGTTCATTCAGTGAGGGTATGAGCAGGACCCCACCCAAGAGAGAGCTCAAACCTGCCACACTCTCCTTGACAGAACTGTTGAGATAAGATCATTGCTGATCCTGCGTCTGTACTGAAGGAGCACCACACTGTGGGAGGGGTGGTACTGAGGGAGGGTCACACTGTGGCAGGGGTAGTACTGAGGGACTGTCACCTTGTGGGAGGGGCGGTACTGAGTGCACTCTCCCATTGAACTGAAGATGTGATTGTATAAATCCAAAGGTGCAGTTGTGTAGAATGTTGGGTGGTAGAAGAGTGTGGTTTTCATCTTGAGCGGTGGGCTGGAGCAGTTTTCTTCTTAGAAGGACTCTGTTCTGCCAGGTGTTGAAGTCTGTGTTCCGAGCGCTGTGGGAGGGACGGCGCTGGTGTTTCATCATATGGACTGACCTCTTATCTGGAGAGGACTCCCACCTCTCCTTTCTCTACACTGCTCCTTTATGGGACTAATTACTGGTGTGCCCTGCTGGTTGTGTCATTGTTTATCACACCAGTAGTGTTTTGTGATTACTGACTGCGTAGTGCCTTGTCACGGCGGCTGTAAAAGCTCTAAGATGGCGGGGCATTGGTCCTACGCAGCAGTTGCAGCTCCTGGAGGCATAGCTCCTGCGAAGTCGTCACCTTTCAATCTGTTGTCTTTGTAAAATGCTGTGCGCAGTTCTGTGCCTCCGTCAGTCGGTCTGGATGGTGGTTTCCAGGCCATGTCCGAGGCTGTGTGGGGGGTGGGGGTGCGAGGCGAGTGTTGTTGCGCTTACCTAGATGTTTGGTAGAATTGTGTTCTTTTTGCGGTCTGTGATGGAAGTTAATTTGTAGTGTGTGTGATATGGAATGAAGGCATACTAATTGTATAAAGAAAATAAGAGTGGTACTGAGGGAGTGTCCCACTGTGGAAGGGGCGGTACTGATGGTCTGCCAGCTGGACACGCCGTAGCAGTCCGTCTTGCCGGCGGAGGTCTCTCTACACGGGAGTCCTCCCGCTGTACGTCGGGGACCTGGGGTGGAGGGTGTTGCACCGGGCCGTGCCGTGCAACCATTTTCTGAGCCGGTTCATCGACACCCTGGCCGCCTGTCACTCCTGCGGCCGGGACGAGACGGTGAACCACGCGTACGCGGAGTGCGAGAGGTTGCAGCCCCTTTTTGCGTATCTGAGGGGGCTGCTGCTGAAGTTCTCGCTGCACTTCAGCCCGACGCCGTTGGTTTACGGGCACCTGGTGCGGCGCGGGGCGGGTCACGCGGGGGATCTCCTGGTGGGTCTCCTGCTGGGCCTGGCCAAGCTGGCCATCCATGAGACGCGGCGGTGGGCGGCCGAGGATTCCGGCAGGTCGGCCTGCCTGCCCGTCTTCCGTGCTTACGTGCATGCACGGGTGTCTTTGGAATGGGAGCACGCGGTCTCCATGGGCACCCTGGCTGAGTTCCGCGCTCGGTGGGCCCCTCGGGATTGCGTGCGTCATGGACAGTTCCAATGCGATTTTGATCTGAAGTGTTGTGTGTTGCGGTAGCGGGTGTAGTGTTATATGTGTTTCGCAGGTATTGGTTTGCTTAGTTGTTTCTTTCTGTATTAGCTGTACTGTATTTGATATTGGTTGGTTCTTGTAGTGCTTTTAGCGAATAAACGTTTTGTAAAAAAAAGGGGTGGTACTGATGGTCTGCCGGCCGGACACGCCGAGGCGGTCTGTCTTGCCAGTGGGTGGCGAGGGGGGGTCCCCAGTGGAGGTCTCTCTACGTGGGAGTCCTCCCGCTGTACATTGGGGACCTGGGGTGGAGGGTGTTGCACCGGGCCGTGCCGTGCAACCATTTTCTGAGCCGGTTCATCGATGCCCTAGCCGCCTGTCACTTCTGCAGCCGGGAGGAGACAGTGTACCACGCATACGCGGAGTGCGAGAGTTTGCAGCCCCTCTTTGCATATCTGAAGGGGCTGCTGCTCAAGTTCTGGCTGCACTTCAGCCCGACACTGCTGATCTACGGTCACCCGGTGTGGCGCGGGGCGGGTCACACGGAGGATCTCCTGGTGGGTCTTCTGCTGGGCCTGGCCATCCACGGGATGCAGCAGCGGGTGGCCGAGGGTTCTGGCCCGTCAGCCTGCCTGCCCGTCTTCTGTGCTTACGTGTGCACGCGGGTGTCTTTGGAGAGGGAGCACGCGGTCTCCGCGGGCACTCATGTTGAGTTCTGCGCTCGGTGGGCCCCTCGACATCGCGTGTGTCGTGAACAGTATGAACGTGGTTCTTGTTTGAAGTGTGCATGTTGCTTTAACGGGTGTAGTGTTGAGTGTGTGTTTCATTAGTATTCGTTTGCATTCTCTACTGTAGTATGTTGTTGCTTCGTTTCTTCTTTACTGTATTAGATGTCGTACATTGACACTGGTTGTCCTAAGTAAAAGAAAAAGGGGCAGTACTGAGGGAGGGTCGCACTGTGGGAGGGGTGGTACTGAGAAGACATTAGATTCATGCCCACCTGCTTTCTGTACTCCACATTAAAGATTGCAGAACCCGTTTTGAGGAAGAGCGAGGAGCACTGAGCAGCTGGCATCCCATGACCAATACTCACCACTAAACACAGGGGAAGTGACCACTTTCACGTTGCTAGTCGAGATACTTGTGTTATTTGTGTGTTTATTGTTTGCCAAATTTCAACAGTGGCTGCACCTCATTGGCTGGAGACATTGCAACATCTGGGAAGGCACTTTGTTAATGAAAGTTTTCAGTCCAACCCAGCTGCCAGTTCCAGGAACAGGGTTGTGTTCAGTCATTCTCCCGCTATGTACCCATCTGAAATTAACCTCCATCAATTAAGTGGCAGGTTTTGAAGTAAAATGAAGACAAATGTAAATTCTGGGCTCTGTAATACTCACAGGCACTGGAAATAATCCAGAGCAAAAAGCATTTTGGCTCTGCCACTACCAACACAATGCACCTGCCCCCCTCTCTCCTGGTCTTATCAATGCATCATAGAACAAAGAGCATAGAAGATAACACAGAACAGTACAACACAGGAACAGGCCCTTCGGCCCACAATGTCTGTTCCGACCATGATGCCAATTTAAACTAATCCCATCTGCCTGCACATGGTCCATATCCCTCCATTGCCTGCCTGATCGTGTGCCTGTCTAAAAGCCTGTTGTATCTGCTTCCACCACCTCCCCTGGCAGCACGTTCCAGGCACTCACTGCTCTCCGTGTAAAAACAAAGATTGCTTTATAATCTCCTTTAAACTTCCCCCTCTTGCCTGAAGGCTGGGCCCTCTGGTATTTGACGTGTCCACCCTGGGGAAAAAGCCTCAATCATTGTTCTCACATTCACAGCTAGGTGGCAGGTTCTTCAAGCAAATCTGGGCTCCTGTTCCTTCATGACCAGCCACAAGAAGATCTCTGCTGAAGTATACCTGGGGATCTCATTCTCTCGTGATCTGAGGAATCACCATATGTTGTGGAAATTTCCACCAAGCCTCCAGCTCATCCCCAACCACCCCAACCACCAAGGTCACAGATTGGTCACAGTATAAGATCTTTATTAGTCACATGTACATTGAAACACACAGTGAAATACATCTTTTTGCGTAGAGTGTTCTGGGGGCAGCCCGCAAGTGTCGCCACACTTCTGGCGCCAACGTAGCGTGCCCACAACTTCCTAACCTTTGGAATGTGGGAGGAAACCGGAGCACCCGGAGGAAACCCACGCAGACACAGGGAGAATGTACAAACTCCTTGCAGACAGCAGTTGGAGTTGAACCCAGTTCGCCAGTATTCCAGCCAGGCCAATTTCATTGGCTCAATGAGCGTTCCCACTGACAGGAGCCAACCCTAAGTATTAGAGGGAGGAAGGATCCTGTGGCTGTTCGAGCTGCAGTGGTAATGCTGGTTGCTTTGAGACATCCTGGCTGGTGTCAATGGTAATTGGTTAATTATTGTCACATGTGGAAAGTTTATGTATACATGCTATCCAGACAAATCATTCCATACATCAGTACATTGAGACAGGACTAAAGGAAAACAGACTGCAGAATCTAGTGTTACAGTTACAGAGAAAGTGCAGTGCAGGTAGACTATAAGGTGCAAGGGCCATGACAAGGTAGATTGAGAGGTCTAGAGTCTTTCTTTATCGTACAAAAGATTCATTCTAGAGTCTTATAACAGCGGGATAGAAGCTGTCCTTGAACCTGGTGGTATGTGTTCTCAAGCTTTTGTATCTTCTGCCCAGAGGGAGGAGAGGGAATAACTGGGGTGAGAGGGGTCCTTGATTATGTTAAACTATTTCCCGAGGCAGTGGAAAGTGTAGATGGAATCAATGGAGGGGGGGCTGGTTTCCGTGATGTGCTGGGCTGTGTCTACAACGCTCTGCAGTTTCTTGCAGTCATGGGCAGAGCAGTTGCCGTACCAAGCCGTGATGCATCCGGATAGGATGCTTTCTGTGGTGCATCTGTGAAGATTGGTGAGGGTCACTGGGGACATGCTGAATTTCCTTAACCTTCTGAGGAAGTCGAGGCACTGGTGTGTTTTTTTGGCTGTGGTGGCTACATGGCTGGACCATGGATAACCATTCCTCCCACAATCCCATTCCTTCACTTACCTTTTCCATAAGAGTAGAAGGGATTGGATCCAGACGATGCCATTTGGCCCCTCGAGTCTGTCCACAGATTCCTGCCTGATCCCCAGATTCTCCAAGTTTTTTCCAATATTTCCTAACGATGTAAGAGGCCATTTGGCCCATCAAGTCTATGCGGGATGTCAGAACAATTCCATTTCCTTAGCCATTCTCCCACACATGGTCATTGACTCTCCTCGGATTTTCCCTCCTACCACACCTGCACACGGAGTCACACAGCATGGAAACAGGCCCTGATAAGACAACTGAACGGTTCCCTTATACAATGAGGTGGACTATGACCTCACCATCTACCTTGTTGCGACCTTGCACCTCATTGCACTACACTTTCTCTGTAGCTGTGACACTTTACTCTGTACTGTTATTGTTCTTACCTGTACTACATCAATGCACTCTGTACTAACCCAATGTAACTGCACTGTGTAATGAATTGACCTGTACGATCGGTATGCAAGACAAGTTTTTCACTGTCCCTCGGTACAAGTGACAATAATAAACCAACACCAATACCCTTCGGTCCAACTCGTCCATGCTGACCAAGGTGCCTACCTGAGCTAGTCTCATTTGACTCACATCCCTCTAAACCTTTCCTATCAATGAACCTGTCTAAATGTCTTTTTAACATTGTAATTGTACCTGCCTCCACCACTCCCTCTGGCACCTCGTTCCACACACCCACCACCCTCTGTGTTCTATATTCTACATCCCCCAGCAGAGCGAGGAAGTGATTACTGTCCTTAGGAGAACTGAGTATCTCCATTATCCACAGCATATCTTTCCCATGGAGAAGGATAGTTGGAGTTATGGCTGGGTTGACCCAGGAGCTTTCTGCTCCCACTGCTTTTACACCGATGTGATTCTGGCCAACAACCCCGATCTGTGGCATAGTGAGCAGTGGAGGATGGACTTCAACATGGTCTCATCCTTTCTACCAGGACTGAAACCCATTGAATTCTAGTCCCGGCGCAGTTCCCATGTTACTGCCACTGTGAATTGATCCATTGCAGCTTAATTTGTACTCTGCAATTTGGTTTTCTCTGGAATTAGTCTGAAACTCTGGGTTACTCATCCTGAGGTTCAGCTGCATTTAATTTGGAAGGTGCTTAGAAGAGAAGCGATTTTCTAGGCTGTCCCTGGGTTACAAATGCCCAACTTATGGACACCCCTACATACAAATGAGATCCTATAATATTATTACATTCAAAAGTCCGATGTATGTTCGTTTCTATGAACGGTACAACCAGTTTCCTCTCACTGTCTCCACTTTTAGTAATTGGTAAATTAAACTAAATTGGTAAGTTGGTTTATTATTGTCACTTGTAACAAGGTACAGTGAAAAACTTGTCTTGCATACCGTTCGTACAGATCAATTCATTACACAGTGCATTGAGGTAGTACAAGGGAAAACAATAACAGAATGCAGAATAGAGTGTAACAGCTACAGAAAGTGCAGTGCAGGCAGACAATAAAGTGCAAGGTCATAACGAGGTAGATTGTGAGGTCAAGGGTCCATATCGCTCTAGGAAATCATTCAATAATCTTATAACAGTGGGATAGAAGCTGTCCTTGAGCCTGGTCGTATGTGCTTTCAGGCTTTTGTATCTCCTGCCCAATGGGAGGAGGGAGAAGAGAGAATGTTCGTGGTGGGTGGGGGTCTTTGATTATGTTAGCTGCTTTACCAAGGCAGTGAAAAGTGTAGACAGAGTCCATGGAGGGGAGGCTGGTTTCCGTGATGTGCTGAGCTGTGTCCACAGCTCTCTGCAGTTTCTTGCGGTCCCGGGCAGAGCAGTTGCCATAATAAGTCTTATGTGCTTTTGATGCCATTCATTACAATACCGTGATGGTATGGTTACCATATCATGGACAAAATGGACTTAAAGACATCCATAAAAATGGAACTGGTTCTTTACCACAAAACAATAGATACCACAAAAGATCTCTGTCTTTGTTTACAGTGTTCACCGAGGCAGTGGTTCCTCTCTTCCTCACCTCCAAGACTCAAGAAATCTTTCATTGTGTGATTGACCACGATGTCACCCAGGAGAAACCATACAAGCTCATTAAAAAGGAGTTCATTATAGATGACATGAAGACCAGGGCAGCTGTGTCTGATTTCCATCCATACAAGCACCCGATCATGGTTGGTACTGAGTTGAATCCTGGCATTGTTGAACCACAGGGTGGTGTAACTAGAGGGTATGCAACATTTCCAATTGTCACTCAACTGCTCATCAGTGACATAATGTTTATAACTGTCCAAAATACCACACAGTGTTCAGTCCTGTCATAATCTAGACTGTCTGGGGTGGGTTTGATTTACTCGTTCTTTGAAAGTATCAGTGTTGCATCAACCATATTACATCACTATAGAGTCAAGTCTTCCATCAGTATCATGGGAAGTAAATACCCATCCACGTATCACCCACTGGTGGTTAATGGAGTACGTCGGTTTTGTGGTTACGTCACTGTACAAGTAATCCAGAGGTTTCGATGAATAAGACGCTGGTTCCAATCCCACCATGGCAACTGAGGAATTTAAATTCAGACTGCAGTCCCTTCTGTGGTGATCTTAAAGCTACCCAGATTGTCATAAAAACCTACCTAGTTTTCTGATGTCCTTTAGGCAAGGAGGCTTGTCTAAAGGCCAGTGACCTGGAGCAATGTAGTTGATTCTGACTGGCCGAGCAAACCTTTCACATCAAGGGTAATAATGCTGGCTTTGCTGACGATGTTTACAACCTGTCATTGAATAAAAGAATAAATTTCTCAAAGCCTTTATAAATGCACCAAGATTAAATTTAGCAGATGACTGAGCAGAAGCATTGAATACTATGAAATAGAAACTGGAATGTTTTTCCTGTCGATGTATGTACTTTCATGTATCTTTCTAGGAATTTTACTGAACTATTAAAACTGCTTTAATACTAATTATTCCGTCAACCCAGGACTACCAAGGAGATGAACTTCTAGTCGTCTATGATGTCAATTCCACGTACGGACAGAATTTCTATCTTGCACTAAATGAGATGATGAAGGAGATAATCTTACAGGTAAATTAATCTTATTACTTAGGAACAGAAGGAAGAAATTTAACTCTCCATGTCTTTCAATGAGATAATGTGTGATCTGTGATAACACACTCCAGATATTCTGGTTCCATCTGGTTCTGTAAAATTAACTAGGAAAGGCTTACTGACATTAAATTATTAATTAAGTCCAGATTTGCAGGTTTGCAAGTAGGCTTCAGCTTTAGAGGGGCATTTGATTAAAAACTGTTATCTGGTTCCTGTATTCGACTGCTTCAGAGAGAGAGAGAGAGAGAGAGAGAGAGAGAGAGAGATCCACTGTCCACCACCTCGTGTGTCAGCTAGTGTTCCCTAACTCCACTCCGGGATGGGATAGCTTGGATATTATTGCAGAACCTGTCCTATACACCAAAAACAGTTTCTCGCTCTCTACCCTATAAATTCTTTCAGAGTAATAAATAGAGGCAAAGACTGCAAAAGCAGAAAGGGTCATGTTGAGCTGTCATACAGGACTCTGTGGATGCTCAGTCAGTGGGGTATGTCATAGAGTAACATGGCACAGAAACAGACCCTTCGGCCCAACTCTCCATACTGAGCATTGTGCCCACCTGAGTTGTTCCAATGCATTTGGCCCATATCCCCCTGAACCTTTCCTGTCCATATACTTGTCCAAATGTCTTTGGCTTTGGACAAATAACACCCCATCTCTCAAAAATAAGACAAGACAAGATCTTTATTAGCCACATGTACATTGAAACACACAGCGAAATGCATCTTTTGCGTGGTGTTCTAGGGGCAGCTCACAAGTGTTGCCACGCTTCTGGCACCAGCATAGCATGCCCACAACTTCCTAACCCGTACGTCTTTGGAATGTGGGAGGAAACCAGAGCACCCGGAGGAAACCCACGCAGACACGGGGAGAACGTACAAACTCCTTACAGACAGCAGCCGGAATTGAACCCAGGTCACTGGTGCTGTAATAGTGCTACACTAACCGCTACACTACCACGCCTGCCCAGGAAAAGGGAATAACGCAATGATATCAATATGGCTGAGAGCAATAGGCTTCGGGACTTGGAAGGAAAGTGGGAGTCAGGCAGGAACATGGATGAGGTGGGTGGTCTGCTGTGATCCTGGTGGTGTGCTGCAGTGACTGTGTGCATTGCTGTCCTCGTTTAGGAATGAGCAGACAGCCCTCTCTTCTCTCAACTTGACTGAAAACAGATGGAGACACAAGAGACGGCAGATGCTGGAACCTGGAGCAACACACAATTTGCTGGAGGAGCTCAGCCGGTCGGGCAGCATCTGTGGAGGGGAAAAGGAATTGTCAACGTTTCAGTCGAATCCCTGCATCAGGGCTCATCGACAGTTCCTTTCCTCCAACAGATGCTGCTTGACCTGCTGAGTTCCTCCAGCAGATTGTTTGTTGCTGTACTTTGGTCTGCCTGAAACCTGTTGGTCTTCCAGTGTAAGGAGATGTCTGTAAGTGAATGCTGTCAACCTGCACATTCCAGGGTGCAGGAATCCATGCTGAGGGTCGCACTGAAGCTTGGTGCAGCCACTGCAAAGGCTCTGTGGGGGAGGACCACAGTCTAGGGTCCTACCACTGGACACTGAGGGGCTGGGTCCTGTGTAACACCCTCTCAACACTTCCCAGGTGTGTATAAGGAGGAAACCTGAGTGGTGTTTGCACGTTGTGAGAGAATGTATGGAATTGATGGTCAACAAATGTGGAGAAAGACTTGTCCTGATCAGATTTACTGGACAATCATAGAGTCATACAGCACAGAAACATTCCCTGTGCCCATCACATCCATGCTAGCCCATCTAACCACACTGAGAAAAAGACTGTCTACCCTATCTGTTCCTCTCATAATTTTATAAACTTCTATCAGGTCTCCCCTCAGCCTCCAATGCAACAGAGAAAACAACCCAAGTCTGAGGGGAAAAAAAAGAAAATGGACAAGTTATTTGGTCTTTTCCATTTCTGCAGATTCCAATGCAAAAGATAAAATCCAAGCTTCAGAACATTCCAGATTCAATTACCGGTACATAATTAATTACCAGGGCTACATTGATCTGTTGCATCCTCAACCTGAGGAGGACATGTCGAGGAGGTGTACCTGAGGGTGTGTATATGTGTTGGCCAATCCAGAGGCCTGGATGAATGACAGTAAGAGATAAGTTTGAATCCAATCACATCCACTGAGAATTTCAAATTCAGTTAAGTAAATAAATCTGAAAACAATCATTAATGGCAACTAGGAAATGAGTGGATTGTCATTAAAGTCCAGCAGACGTTGCCAGGACTTGTGGGACTGAGTTACGGAGAGAGGTTGAGCAGGTTGGGACTTTACCAGTCCTGATGAAGGTCTCAGCACGAAATGTCAACTGTTTATTTCCCTCCATGGATGCTGCCTGACTTGCTGAGTTCCTCCAGCACTTTTTGTGTGATGCTCCAGATTCCAACATCTGCAGAATCTCTTGTGTCTTGGGACTTTTTTCACTGGAGAATGAGGGGTGATCTTATAGAGTTGTATAAGATCATGAGGGGCATAGATAGGGTGAATGCATTCAGTCTTTTTCCCAGGGTTGGGGAATCAAGAACGAGAGGTCTCAGGTTTAAGGTGAGAGGGGAGAGATTTAATATGAACCTGAGGGGCAAATTTTTCACCCAGAGGGATGAGCTGCCAGAGGAAGTGGTTGAGGCAGGTACATTAACAACATTTAAAAGGTATTTGGACAGGTACATGGATAGGAAAGGTTTAGAGGGATATGGGGCAAAGTTTAGATGGGAACCTTGGTCAGCATGGTCCAGTTGGGCTGAAGGGCCTGTTTCCATGCTGTATGGCCCTATGACTCTATGACTCTGTGATTCTATTCATTTCCTCAAGAGAAGGAAATCTACCATCCTTACTTCATCCAGCCCATGTGTAACCACAGCCCCACAGTAATATAGTTAAAAGCCCTTTAAATATGCCCTTCATGTCAGTTGAAAATGAGAGGTGGAGAATTACCCGTCCTTTATGGATTAGTTGGATCTATGATTGAACAGCTGGACAGTATCAGATGCCTCATCAGCTCCAAGAGACGATAGCTTTGAACGAATGCATCCATGAGGGGAGACGTTATAGAAATGTTTAAAATTATGAGAGGCATAGATAAGGTGGATGGTAACAGTCCTTTCCCCAGGGTAGGGGAGTCCAGAACTAGGGGGCATAGGTTTAGGGTAAGGGAGGAAAGATTTAAAAGGGACCTGAGGGGTAACTTTTTCCCACAGATGGAACGAGGTGCCAGTGGGTGAGGCAGGTACAACAGTATCATTTAAGAAGCACTTGGATGGGTACATGGAGGGGCGGGGCTTGGAGGGATATGGGCCGAACGCAGGAAATTGGGACTAGGTGGGTGGGCACCGTGGTCGGCATGGACTGGTTGGGCCGAAGGGCCTGTATCTGTGCTGTATTGCTCTATGACTCTATATCCCAAGAATAAATAAAAAGAAAATAATTTGTCAACCTGAGTTTCCTTAACTACTTGAATAGCCTGGTGAACCTCTTCTGCACCCACTCCAAAGATTGCGCCCCTGGTCCTAAAGTCGGGGAAACTTCCTCCTGCGTCTGTCAAGCACTTTAAGAATGTTGTATGTTTTGAGGAGATCTCCTTTCATCCTTCTAAGCTTGAGAAAGCACAGGTACAGTCTACCCAACTGCTCCTCATACAGCAAGGCCACACATCTGCGCTGCACTGTCTCTGTGGCACCCGGTAGAGTGTAGGAAGGATCCTGGAGCAGTTACAGTCCTTGAACAGAGTTATATCACAGCTGATTGCAGCTCAATTCCATGTGGCTGAGTTAGAACCTAGAACAATTACGGCACAATTCAGGCCCTTCGGCCCACACAGCTGTGCTGAACATGTCCCTACCCTAGAAATTACTAGGCTTACCCATAGCCCTCTATTTTACTCAGCTCCATGTACCTATCCAACAGTCTCTTGAAAGACCCTATCGTATCAGCCTCCACCACCATTTCTGGCAGCCCATTCCACACACTCACCACTCTCTGAGTAATAAACTTACCCCGACATCTCCTCTATACCTACTCCCCAGCACCTTAAACCTATGTCCTCTTGTGGCCACCAATTCAGACCTGAGGAAAAGCCTCTGACTATCTATCCTATCAATACCTCTCATCATCTTATACACCTCAATCAGGTCCCCCTTCATCCTCCGTCTCTCCAAGGAGAAAAAGCACAGTTCCCTCAACCTGCTTTCATAAGGCATGCTCCGCATTCCAGGCAGCATCCTTGTAAATCTCCTCTGCACCCTCTCTATGGCTTCCACATCTTTCCTGGAGTGGAAATATTACAAGAATGAGGAAGTCTTGTTACAGGTGTGTTCCGTCCTGGTGTGACTGCACCTGGAGTATCGTGGACAGTCTGGTCTCCTTGCCTGGGAATGGACGTAATTGCCACAGAGACAGTGCAGCGAAGATGTGGTGGGTTTGCTGTATGAGGAGTTGTTGTTGGGTAGACTGGACCTGTGCTGTCTCGAGCTTAGAAGGATGAAAGGAGATCTCCTCAAAGCATACAACGTTCTTAAAGTGCTTGACAGATGCAGGAGGAAGTTTCCCCCACTTACGAACCAGGGGCGCAATCTTTGGAGTAGGTGCAGAAGAGGTTCACCAGGCTGTTGCCTGGATTAGAGAGTATTAGCCAGAGGGAGAGGTTGGACAAACTTGGGTTGTTTTCTCTGGTGTGTTGGAGGCTGAGGGGAGACCTGATCGAAGTACATAAAACTATGAGAGGCATACATAGGGTAGACAAACAGAGTCTTTTTCCCAGGGTAGAAGTGTTGAAAACTAGAGGACACAACTTTAAGGTGAGAAGGGGAAAGTTTAAAAGGAGATGTACAAGAAAAGTTTTTTTACGCGGAGGGTTGTAGGTGCCTGGAATGCGCTGCCAGGGGAGGCGGTGAAAGCAGATACGACAGCAATGTTTAAGATGCATTTAGACAGGGAATGGAGGGATAGGGAGATGTGCAGTTTAATTTGGCATCATGGTCAGCACAGACATTATGGGCCGAAGGGCCTGTTCCTGTGTTGTGCTGTACTGTTCTCTGCTCTATGCATCTCAGAATAAGGGGTGGGCCATTTGGGATTGATATGAAGAGAAGTGTCTGACTGAGAGTGATGAATCTTTGGAATTCTTTATCCCGGAGGGCTGAGGAAGCATTCATTATGTTCAATTAAATCAGAGGTGGATAGATTTCTGGGGATTACAGAGAATAGTATTGGAAATGGGGGTTCAACCATGACCTTGATGAATGGTGGAGCAGGTTCAGAGTGCCGAATGGCCACATCCTGCTCCTAATTCCACCCCTTTTCATCCCCTTCCCAAACATGATCCCATCAATTCTGACATTGTTCATAACCGCCATCCCACCACCTCCTTCTCCCCCAGTGTCCCAGCACTGACACTTTGGGGGACACTGGTCTCTGATGAACCTGCTCCTGTCACCAAACTCCTCTTGTTAAAAAGGCCACTCGGCCCATCCATTCTGCCCCACCATTCACAGAGACCATGGCTGATCTGCCCCAGGCCTCCTCTCGTCTTCTGTGCCAGATCCCTGTAGCTTTCAGCTGATGGGAATATGGGGAGAATGAAATGAGTTAGGGTAGGATTGGTGTAAAAATGTGTGCTTGATGGCCAGTGTGGAATCAAAGTCAAAGTCAAAGCCAGGTTTATTGCCACGTTTGGGTCATTGGTCCATATGGTCTAGCGTCCCATATGGTCTAGCGGTTAGGATTCCTAGTTTTCACCCAGGCAGCCCGGGTTGGACTCCCAGTATGGGAATTACAATTTGGACAGGCACAGTAGTGTAGCGGTTAGCGTAACGCTTTACAGCGCCAGCGACCCAGGTTCAAATCCGGCCACTGTCTGTAAGGAGTTTGTACGTTCTCCCCGTGTCTGCGTGGGTTTCCTCCGGGTGCTTCGGTTTCCTCCCACATTCCAAAGACGTATGGGTTAGGAAGTTGTGGGCATGCTATGTTGGCGCCGGAAACGTGGCGACACTTGCGGGCTGCCCCCAGAACACTACGCAAAAGATGCATTGCACTGTGTGTTTCGATGTACATGTGACTAATAAAGAAATCTTACCTGATGTGCACAGGTACATGTATGCACAGGTGCAATGGAAAACCTTTTTTTCTCTCTCCTTACCTGTGACCTATCCCCCGGTGGATCTGCTCTCCCCTCCTCCCCCACACCTGCCCATCACTGTCTCTTACCTGCATCTCCCTATCACCACCCTGTGCCCACCCCGCCTCCCCTCTTTTGTCCACCTATCACTGCTCTGCTTTTCCCTCCTATACATTGGGCTTCCCCTTTTCCTATCTTCAGTCCTGAAGAAGGGTCCTGACCCGAAACATTGACCGCCTGCTTTTCTCCATGGATGCTGCCTGGCCTGCTGAGTTCCTCCAGCATCATTGTGTTTCTCATTAATGAAAAACTTACTTGCAGCAGCATCACAGCACAGAGCATCAGATAAGCAGCATTCACAAGAAAAACATAAATTAAACATAAATCATACACAATTTCTACCAGAAAGAACACATTTAGAACAAAAAAAGTAACTTTTAATGCAAAATGATCAATGTGGTTATAGGGTTGCTAAACTGTAGTGATTAGGGTTGCGCTGGTTGGTTCAAGAACCGAATGGTTGAAGGGAAGTAGCTGTTCCTGAACCTGGTGGTGTGGGACTTCAGGCTTCTGTACCTCCTGCCCGATGGGAGCTGTGAGAAGATGGCACGGCCCGGATGGTGGGGATCTTTGATGATGGATGTTGCCTTCTTGAGGCAGCACCTCCGGTAGATACTCCCGATGGTGGGGAGGGATGTCCTCCTGATGTATTGGGCAGAGTCCACTACTCTCTGCAGCTTCTTGTGTTCCTGCACATTTGAATTGCCGTCCCAGACCGTGATGCAACAGGTCAGGACACTCAGTAGGCCGCAGAGCCTGTTTACATGCTGTATCTCTCTGACTCCATCTCCCGATCTTTCAAAAGGATGCAAGTATTTTAAAAAAAAAATTAGTAACCTGAAAGGAATTGATTCCAAATCTTTGTTTCTTTTTTCTTTCAGTCTGTTGAACCAAACCAGGATCAAAGTACAGCCAAAGATTTTGAGGTCGTCGGTGAAATTAAAAGAAAGACCTGGATCCATCTGGGTAGTGGCGTTGAAATTGAACAAGAAAAGTTTGAGGAAGCACCAACCAAGGTCAAAGCTTACATTGATGTGCATGTCTACTGGGATGGAGATTGGTCAGTCTGTACTGACCATTAAAGTGGTCTGCTCTTTTGTTATTTTGGCCAATTTCCAACCTCATTCTCTGCATCAGTACAAGCCCTCATTGCACTTGGACGACAGGGTTAGGTCATCTGTTTAACTCCTTGACTCAAAGGTTTGTATTCTTGCCTCTGAATCAACAGGTTGTAGGTTCAAGTCTCACTCCAGGGACTTGGTATAAAAATCTAGGCTGATGCTCTAGTGTAGTAGAAAGAGAGTACTGCACTGGTAATTGGCAATTGGTTCATTACTGTCACGTGTACCGAGATACAGTGAAAAGCTTTTGTGTGCGTGCCATCCAGACAGATCATTCCATACATAAGTGCATCAAGGTAGTAAACAGAATACAGAATATAGTGTTACTGTTACAGAGAAAGTGCATTGCAAGTAGGCAATAATGTGCAAGGGCCACAATGTGGTAGATTGAGAGCTCAAGAGTTTATCTTTTGGCCTATGAGAGTCTGATAACAATGGGATAGAGGCTGTCCTCGAGCCTGGTGGGACATGCTTTCAGGCTTTTGTATCTTCTGCCCAACGACAAGGGGGAGAAGAGAGTATGTCCGGGGTGGGTGGGGTCTTTGATTATGTTGGCTGCTTTACCGAGGCAGTGGGAAGTGTAGACAGAGTCCGTGGAGGGGAGGCTGGTTTGCATGATGGATTGTGAATGTCAGATCTACATCTAGAAAGAAAAGCAGCAATATGAATCAGAATCAGATTTGTTATCACTGAAATATGAAGTGAAATTTGTTGTTTTGTGGCAGCAGTACAGTGCAAGACACAGACCATAACATGGACTCTTGACCTCATAATCTACCCCGTTATGGCCTTGCACCTTATTGTCTGCCTGCACTGCACTTTCTCTGTAACTGTAACACTTTATTCTACATTCTGTTATTGTTTTACCGTGTACTACCTCAATGCACTGTGTAACGAATTGATCTGTATGAACGGTGTACAAGACAAGTTTTTCACTGTGCCTCATGACATGTGACAATAATAAATCAATTCCAATTCCAAGTTACTATAAATTACAAAAATAAATAGTGCAAAAAAGAATAACGAGGTAGTGTTCATGGGTTCATGGACCGTTCAGAAATCTGATGGCGGAGGGGAAGAAGCTGTTCCTGAATCATTGAGTGTGGGTCTTCAGGCTCCTGTACCTCCTCCCTGATAGTAGTAACGAGAAGAGGGCATGTCCTGGGTGGTGAGGGTCCTTAGTGATGGATGCCACCTTCTTGAGACACCGCCTCCCCACCATTGAGGACATCTTTAAGAGGGTTGTGCCCGTGATGGATATTTGTGCAGCCTACAACATCCTTTCATGTTGTTACAGATGAAATTCATGATATCCTGTGTCCGAAGGCAGTTTGGGGCGCCGCTGACTCTGTCCGATCGCAACGATGCTGAAACCAAGGACAGCTACGTGGAGTGTGCGTCCTATCAGGATAAGAGTTTCAGCATCAAGAAGCTGGAGAGGGATATTGGTATACAGGCCGTGTCAACGTCACAGGAAGGCAGCACGCAGACAAAATGGTGAGCTGTCACATGATGTTAACTAGTGCGTGGCGAGCCATAAATCGCACACTGTGGAATGCAGACCGAACCGCAGTGGGGATGTGCATTCTACTGATTGGAGAGTCAGTAACCAAGATAACCTGGGGCAGGTACAGGGTAACTCGTACAGTAACCAAGGTAACATGAAGCAGGTGCAGGGTAACTGACACAGTAACCAAAGTAACCTGGGGCAGGTACAGAGTAACTGATACAGGAAACAGAGGGTTGGGGAGTTTGGTGGAAGGTTTAATCCAGTGAGCTATTGCAGTCTCAACTGAACTGGCTACAAAACTAAGGAAAACACATCTGATGCTGCGGGGAGAATACGGAGGAGATGTATGGGAGTTGTACCAAGGGTGAGGGTTTTCGGTTATGTGGAGAGACTGGACACGTTGGTGTTCTTGGAGTGATGTAATAGCGGCTTTTGAAATCACATGAGTTTTCGAAGGAGTAAATCTGAGTGAGTTTCCAAGATCAGGGGAGCAGAGGACGCGGAGTGTAGGGGGTGGTCAGAAGAACCTGGGGGAGAGGAGGAGAACGTTCCCGCACTGAGTTGCCGGGATCTGGGACCCGCTGACTGAAAGGGTGGTGGGAGCGGATTCAACAGAAACTTGCAAAATAGGTTTTTATTGGGCTGTCGGGAGTATCTACAGGAGGTGCTGCCTCAAGAAGGCAACATCCATCATCAAAGATCCCCACCATCTGGGCCGTGCCATCTTCTCACAGCTCCCATCAGGCAGGAGGTACAGAAGCCTGAAGTCCCAATCCACCAGGTTCAGGAACAGCTACTTCCCTTCAACCATTCGGTTCTTGAAACAACTGGCACAACCCTAATCACTGGAGTTTAGCAACACTGTGACCACTCTGATCACTTTGCACCAAAATTCACCTTGTTTTGGTTTTGACTTTATTTTTTTGGTTCTAATTGTATTCTTTCTTGTGCAATTCTTGTATAATTTATGTTTAACTTATGTTTATCTTGTGAATGTTGTGCCTCTATGTGCCTGTGATGCTGCTGCAAGTAAGTTTTTCATTGCACCTGTGCACACATGGACTTGTGCAGATGACAATAAACTTGGCGAATGTATTAATTCAGAGGATGTCACCAGCAAGGTCTACGTTTATCTCCCATCACTCCTTCTCCCTGAACTGAGTGGCTCCCTGGGCCATTTCAGAAGGTGACCAATTGTTGACACTTTGACAGAGGTGGAACGGGCACAATGGACCGAATGGCCTCCTCCTGTTCAATAGTTTCACAAGATAGAGTGGTGAATGCTGCTAGGAGTTCGGTTTGAGCTTTCTCGTTGTTAAAGCTGTTATCCATCGCTTTCCCAGGACCTACCCAAGGAATGCATGCACCCAGTACACCCCCAGAGAGTTCACCACGGAGGAGAAGGAGCGGCTCATGGAATCTGAAGTCCTCGCCAACTTCATCAACTCAGTGGCCTCAAGGTTCCTCTCTTTCTTCTTTGTTCATAGGCAGTGGAAATCATCAGTATTCATTGCCATCCCTAACTGCCCCCAACCTGACTTGCTGGGGCATTTCAGAGGGCAGCTAAGTGTTAACCAGATAGAGTTTGGAGTCACATATAAAATTGGTAAATAAGTTTATTATGGTCACATGTACTGGGGCACAGTGGAAAAATTTTGTTTTGCATGCCGTCCGTACAGATCATTTCATCACATCAGTGCATTGAGGTCGTACAAGGGAAAACAGTAACAGAATGCAGAATAAAGTGTTACAGTCACAGAGAAAGCGCAGTGCAGGCAGACAATAAGGTGCAAAGGCCATGATGAGGTAGATTGGGAGATCAAGAGTCCATCTTATCGTACTAGAGGACCGTTCAATAGTCTTATAACAGCAGGATAGAAGCTGTCCTTGAGCCTGGTGGTACGTGCTTTCAGGCTTTTGTATCTTCTGCCCGATGGGAGGGGGGAGAAGAGAGAATGTCCGGGGTGGGTGGGGCCTTTGATTATATTGGCTGCTTTACCAAGGCAGTGAGAAGTGTAGACAGACTATAAAGCAGATAAACCATATATACCAGACCGAGTAATGACATTGGTGAACCAGATGGGTTTTTAATGACAATCCTGGTTAACATTAAAAGCTTTAATTTTAATTACTGCTGTATTTAATTTAATAATTTTAAATTCCCCAGCTGCTATGCTAGGGTTGGAAATTACATGATCTTACTTCAAGATACTAGTCCAGTAACTTGACTACTGTATTGCTATTGCCTGAAGATACAGGTTATGCATTGGTTGACCATTGGGTCAGGGTGTATTGTCAGAGATTTCATCTCCAGGCCTTGTTAACAACTACCCCTCTTGCTTCTCTCTGTCTCCCACACTATCTGTAGTACAGGAATGAGCAAATACAATTTCCCAGTGGTTTATCTCCCAAGTTTTTACTTGCAGCTGTTCCCAGGGGAATAACATTTTATTCCTGGGGAATCACTGGACATCTGACAGCCCCATTGGCATAATGTAGAGGATATATTGGTCTTGAGAGGAAGGCAGCAAAGACCCCCAGAGTTTTCCCAAGGTTCCAAGGGTTCGGCTCTGAAGCCAGGCTTGAGTTCCTCAACACTGGAGAACACAACAGGAAAGTTTGACTCAGATGTTGAGAATTTTGAGAAGAATTCTTCGGGTAAATGGGGAGGTGATTTTCCCCACTGGAGGGGGAGTCCAGGGCAATTGTGTGCAGTTGTGGTTCCAGGCTGTAGGAAGGGTGTGATCAAGTTACAGAGGGTGCAGATATTCACAGGGACGTTTCCTGGACTGGAGGGCTTGAGTTATAAGGAGAGACTGGATAGACTGGGACTGTTTTCCCTGGAGTGAAGGAGGCTAGGGGTTTATAAAATCATGAGGGGCATCGATACAGTGGATGGTTACAGTCTTTCTCCCAGAGTAGAGGAGTCTAAAGCTGGAGGACGTAGGTTTAAGATGAGAGGGGGAAGATTTAAAGGGAACCTGAGGGGGAAGTTTTTCACCCAGAGTGTGGTGGGTGTATGAAACGAGCTGCCAGAGGAAGTGGCAGAGGTGGGTACAATTACATTTAAAAGACACTCGGACAGGTTCATGGATAGGGAAGGTTTCGAGGGATCTGAGCCAAACACAGGCAAATTGGTTTACCATAGATAGGCATCTTGGTCAGCATGGACGGGTTGGGCCAATGAGCCTGTTTCTGTGCTGTATGTTCTATGAATCTATGACAAAGTGATGTAACAAAACCAGAATTAAGCTGTTTCTGAGGAAATACTTCCTCACTTAAACCATTAGTACTGAGGGAGTGTCATACTGTGAGAGGGGCAGCAGAACATAGAACATTACAGCATAGTACAGGCCCTTTGGTCCACGATGTTGTGCCGACGTTTTATCCTGCTCTAAGATCCATCTAACCCTTCCCTCCCACATAGCCCTCCATTTCTCTATCATTCATGTGCCTATCTCTTCAATGTCCCTAATGTATCTACCCCCACCACCTCTGCTGGCAGTACCACCCACCACTCTCTGTGTAAAAACCTTACCTCTGACATCCCCCCATATCCTCCTCCAATCACCTTAGAATTATGTCCCCTCGTGTTAGCCTTTGTTGTCCTGGGATAAAGTCTCTGACTGTCCACTCGATCTATGCCTCTTATCATCTTGTACATCTCTATCAAGTCATCTCTCATCCTCCTCTCCAAAGAGAAAAGCCCAAGCTCACTCAACCTTTCCTCATAAGACATGCTCTCCAATCCAGGCAACATCCTGGTAAATCTCCTCTGCACCTTCTCTAAAGCTTCCACATCCTTCCTGTAATGAGATGACCAGAACTGAACACAATACTTCAAGTGTGGTCTAGCCAGAGTTCCATAGAGCTGCAACATTACCTCACGGGTACTGAGGGAGGGTCACACTGTGGGAGGGGCGGTATTGACGGCCACCTGTCACTTCTGTGGCCAGGAGGAGACGGTGTACCACGTGTATGCGGAGTGCGAGTTCCCTCTTTGAGTATCTGCAGGGGCTGCTGCTTAAGTTCTGGTTACACTTCAGCCCGGCGCTGATGGTTTATGGGCACCTGGTGCGGCGCGGGGAGGGGCGCGCGGCGTATCTCCTGGTGGGTCTCCTGCTGGGCCTGGCCAAGCTGGCCATCCACGGGATGCAGCGGCGGGCAACCGAGGGTTCCGGCAGGTCGGCCTGCCTGCCCGTCTTCCGCGCTTACGTGCACGCACGGGTGTCATTGGAAAGGGAGCACGCGGTCTCCTCAGGCGCCCTGGCCGAGTTCCGCGCTCAGTGGGCCCCTCAGGGGATCGCGTGTGTGGTGGACGTGACGGATGCGATTCTGGTGTGAAGTGTCGTGCGTTTTGCGGTTGCGGGCGTAGTGTTGCGCGGGTATTGGTTTTGGCCGGGTTGTGTCTTCTGTACTCGATGTAGCATCTTTGCTGTTGGTTGTTTTTGTAGTGTTTTTTAACAAATAAACATTTTGTAAAAAAAAAGGGGCGGTATTGACGGCCACCTGTCACTTCTGTGGCCAGGAGGAGACGGTGTACCATGCGTACGCGGAGTGCGAGAGGTTGCAGCCCCTCTTCGAGTACCTGCGGGGGCTGCTGCTTAAGTTCTGGTTGCACTTCAGCCCGGCGCTGGTGGTTTACGGGTACCCGGTGCGGCGCGGGGAGGGGCGCGCGTCGGATCTCCTAGTGGGTCTCCTGCTGGGCCTGGCCAAGCTGGCCATCCACGGGATGCGGCGGTGGGCGGCTGAGGGTACTGGCCGGTCGGCCTGCCTGCCCATCTTCCACGCTTACGTGCGTGCGCAGGTGTCTTTGGAACGGGAGCACGTGGTCTCCTCGGGCGCCCTGGCTGAGTTCCGCACTCAGTGGGCTCCTCAAGAGATCGTGTGCGTCATGGACGATACCAATACGATTTTGATATGAAATATTGAGTGTTGCAGTACCAGGCATAGTGACGTGTGTGTGCTTTCACGGGTGTTAGTTTACAATAATCTCTGAAGTTATGTAGTTGATTAGATGATCCTTTCTGTATTAGATGTATACATTTGTTATTTGTAGTCTTTTGTAGTGCTTTTAACTAATAAATGTTTTATATAAAAAAAAGGGGCGGTATTGAGGGTGGGTCACTGTGGGAGGGCGGTACTGAGGGAGCATCACACTGTGGGAGGGCGGTACTGAGGGAGCATCACACTGTGGGAAGGCGGTACTGAGGGAGCATCACACTGTGGGAGGGCAGTACTGAGGGAGCATCACACTGTGGGAGGGCGGTACTGAGGGAGCATCACACTGTGGGAAGGCGGTACTGAGGGAGCATCACACTGTGGGAGGGCAGTACTGAGGGATCATCACACTGTGGGAGTGGCAGGACTGAGGGAACAGCACACTGTGGGAAGGGCGGTACTGACATTACTACCCTACGGAAAAGACCCTGACTGTCTACCCTACCTTTGCCTCTCATAAATTTATAAACCTCCATCAGGTCTCCCCTCAGCCTCCAATGCTCCAGAGAAGACAACCCAAGTGTGTCCAACCTCTCCCTATAGCGAATACTCTATAGTCCAGGCAGCATCCTGGTGAACCTCTTCTGCACCCTCTCCAAAGCCTCCATGTCCCTCCTGTAATGGGGTGACCAGAAATGCACACAATGCAGCATAACTAAAACTCTATACAACTTAGGGTGTTTATGGTGGTGGATAGGGTGCCAGTTAAACAGGTTATTTTCCCTGGATGGTGCTGAGCTTCTTCAGTGTCGAAACTGCACTCATCCAGGTAAGTTCCATCACAGGTCCTTGTGTCTTGTAGATGGTGGAGGTGTCAGTAGGTGAGTCACTCACCGCAGGGTCCCCAGCCTCTGACCCGCCTCTGCAGCCACTATATTTATGTGGCTGGTCCAGATTAGATCATAGCAAAATATCCCATCCTCAAGGAAATACACCCTCAGTCTGGGCAACCTGTCCACAGAATTTAACCCTTCAGAGATGCTGCTGAATCTGCACAGTTGCAGCTCCAGCATCCAGGCCAGGCATCCATCCTGGGTGTAGCGCAGGGAGCCTGAGGTCCCGCCGCAGACTGTTAATGCCAGGGGTGCTGTGTGTTGATGACAGGTTTGAGTCAGCTCTGCAGCAAAATGAGATCATGGATGTCTTTTACGACGACTGGAAGGAGCTCTCAGAGGAGGACAGCACCTTTGGGGGAAAAACGGACGGCCACTTGAAGGAGTACCAGTCATTCACCGACCTACAGAAGAGCCAGGGGAGGCGGATCAGCCACATCGAGTGGCACCCAGCAATCCTTGGTGAGGGCCATCCCACAGAAAGCACTGTACACATGGAGGTAGTCGCGGTACTGTAGGAGGGTCACACTGTGGGAGGGGCAGTACTGAGGGAGGGTCATGCTGTGGCAGGGGCGGTACCGAGGGAGGGTCACACTGTGGGGGTGGTGATACTGAGGGAGTGTCACGCTGTGGGAGGGGCAGTACTGATTGCAGCCCCCCTTTGCGTATCTGAAGGGGCTGCTGCTCAAGTTCTGGCTGCACTTCAGCCCAATGCTGTTGGTCTACGGTCACCCGGTGCGGCGCAGGGCTGGGCGCGCGGAGGATCTCCTGGTGGGTCTCCTGCTGGGCCTGGCCAAGCTGGCCATCCACGGGACGCAGCAGTGGGCGGCCGAGGGTACTGGCTGGTCTGCCTGCCTGCCCATCTTCTGCGCTTACGTGCGCGTGCGGGTGTGTTTAGAGAGGGAGCACGTGGTCTCCGCGGGCACCCTAGCTGAGTTCTGCGCTCGGTGGGCACCTCAGGGGATCGCGTGTGTCGTGGACGGTACAAACGCGATTCTTATTTGAAGTGTTACGTGTCGCATTAATGGGTGTAGCGTCGCGTGTGTGTTTTGTTAGTATTAGTTTGCATTGTCTACTGTAGTATGTCGTTGCTTAGTTTCTTTTCTGTATTAGATGTCGTGTATTGACACTGGTTGTCTTTTGTAGTGCTTTTAGCGAATAAATGTTTATATTTAAAAAAAGAAGGGGCGGTACTGAGGGAGGGGCACACTGTGGGAGGGGCAATAATCCATTGCATGGTGTATTGACCCCTCCCTGTGGCATTGCAATGAGCCAGGTCTGGGGGATAAATTGAAACAGATCCAAAGGTTGCTCCCATTTTGAAAGTGTCAAACCTTTGTTTTGGAGTTGTTCATAGCAGTTTTATCTGCAACTTTTCAGCTAAGCTCAGAAATCCCCCTCTTTTTTTCCCCAGGGCTGGTGGCTGTGTCCGTTGTGGATGTCATTACAATGGAGGACCGGATAAACTCAACCAACAGATCACTCCGCAGTCACTCCTACATCCTCTTCTGGAATTTCAGTGACCCAATCCACCCACAGGTACCTGAAGATCTTTAGAACAATACTCGTGAAGTACCTGTCCAAAGCCTGTGGCCAATGGCCTTTCATCAGATCTGAAGCATTAACCCCGCTTCTCTTTCCACAGAAGCCGCCTGACCTGCTGAGAGTTTCCAGGGTGGTTTGATTTCAATTCCAGCATTTGTGCTTATTTTGCTTTTCGACTAATAGAGTCACAGAGTTGTACAGGATAGATACAGGCCCTTCAGCCCAATGCATCTATACTGACCACCATGCCTATCTACATTAATCCCACTTGCCTGCATCAATTCCACCTCCCTCTGTGCCCTGCTCATTCAAGTACCTGTCCAGATAGCTCTTAAATGTTGTTTCTGTTCCTGCCTCCTCCACCTCCTCTGGCAGCTCGTTCCAGACACCAGCTACTCTGTGAAAAATCTACCCCTCAGATTCCTTTTAAACCTTCTCCCTCTCACCTTCAATTGATGTTCTCTAGTTTTAGACACCCCCCCCCCCCCCCCCCGTGGGAAACAGACTCTTGGCTATCGGTCTATGCCTCTTATAATGTTATAAACCTCTATCACGTCACCCCTCAGCCTCCTTCGCTCCAGGGTAAACAGTCCCAGCCTATCTAATCTCCCCTGATAACTCAAGCCTCCAATCCAGGTAACATCTTCGTAAATCTGCACCTTCTCCAGCTTAGTCACATCATTCACGTAATGTGGTGAGTAGAACTGCACACGTGCCCAACCAACACTGTAACATGACGTCCAAATTCTTTATACTCAATGTCTCAGCCGATGAAGGCAAGCATGCCATACACCTTCCTCACCACCCTGCCTACCTGTGTTGCCATTTTTGGGGAACTATGTACTTGTACCCTGAGGTCTTTCTGTTCTACAACACTCCTCAGGGCCCTGCAATTCACTGTGTATCTCCTGCCCTGGTTTAACTCCCCAAAATGAATCACTTCACACTTGCCTGCGTTAAGTTCCATCTGCCTCCCTTGCCTACTTACCCAGTTGGTCCAGATCTTGTTGTAACTTTGATTGCCAAATTGTTCCCAGTATTTAATTGTCAAGGGGACGTAACTCGAGCTGCAGGACACTGGAACTACAATCCTTCAGCTGTGCTCTTCAGATGGATGAGCTTTGCTGGGGTTATTCAGCAAGTCAGGCAACACTGCAGAGAGAGAAATAGTGTGAACGTTTCAGGGCAATGACTCATCAACTGGACCATGATGATAGGCTGTCAACCAGAAACGTTATCTCTGTTACCCTGCTTGACCTGCTGAATATTTCCAGTATTATGTGGTTTTGCTTCAGATTTTCATGAGTATTTTTTTCCCTTTTGTTGATCTTTTGCAATTGAACCACTAGATGGGGACACAGCTGCATCCTGATACTGTCTTGATGCAGGAATTCGACCTGACATGTTGACAATTCCTCCCCGCTCCCCCCCCCCCCCGCCCACAGATGCTGCTTGACCCACTGAGTTCCTCCAGCAGATTGTGTGTTGCAAACCCCGAAATGGGGTTCAGTGTATTTACACAGCAGAATACTTCCCGATGTTTACAGGGAAAGGCCAGGGACACAACCGGTGGCTCAGCTGGATGTGACAGTGATGGCTACGCATCTGGATGTCCCCCTTAGCCCTCATCAATTTTTACAGATGCACCACAGAAAGCATCCTATCTGGATGCATCACGGCTTGGTGTGGCAACTGCTCTGCCTGAGACTGCAAGAAACTGCAGAGAGTTGTGGATGCACCTCAGCACGGAAACCAGCCTCCCTTCCTTGGACTCTGTCTACACTTCTCACTGCCTCGGTAAAGCAGCCAACATAATCAAAGACCCCACCCACCCCAGACATTCTCTCTTCTCCCCCCTCCCATTGAGCAGAAGATACAAAAGCCTGAAAGCACGTACCACCAGGCTCAAGGACAGCTTCTATCCTGCTGTTATAAGACTACTGAATGGTCCCCTGGTACGATGATGGACTCTCGACCTCACAATCGACCTCGTTATGACCTTGCACCTTATTGTCTGCCTACACTGCAATTTCTCTGCAGCTGTAACACTTTATTCTGCATTCTGTTATTCCTTTTCCCTTGTACTACCTCAGTGCACTGATGTGGTGAAATGATCCATATGGATGGCATGGAAAACAAAGTTTTTCACTGGACCTTGGTACACGTGACAATAATAAACCAATTTCCCAATTTCACTCCATCACTGAAATTGGGTTTCATTGTCCCTCATTCTTCTCAATGCTGCTCCTCTCCACAACCCCTTGAGGGAGTGAGATCAGAACCTTGTGTGCTGTCTTTAGCTCAGCTCACTGGTTAGACTCAGTGTGGGCTTGTGCCTGAAAGATATTCAACTCTCTCAACCTTATACGTGTGGGCAGTTTGATCCCCCTAAAAGGGCAAGCCTCCCCCTGAAAGATCACTGCAAAGTAATAAACCCAAAGTGCAAGAGTGGCAATTTACCCACTGTCCTTACACAGGTATCTGAAGAATAGAACTGGTACACATCCCATTGTCAAATCCAGAGCATGCCCAGGATTACGAATGCACTGAATTAAAGCTGAGGTAAAGGGAAAGCAGGAGTCAAACTGAAGAGGACAATTGCCCCGATGTCTGAAAACAGGAACTTGATCCTGACCCCTATCCCCACCTCCAATCCCCAACCCCAAACAATATTCCTACCCCAACTCTAACCCAAACCCCAACCCTATTTGGAGTGCATGCAAATAGTACCAGCAGATGGACTTTGGACACCCACCCTCACACTAACCCTCACCTTCCCCGTGTTTTTCAGATAATGCTAGAAGCTCCAGATGACATCTACTGCTTTCAGTTTTGTCCCACAGACACCAACATCGTGGCGGGCAGCTGCATGAATGGCCAGGTACTGACAGACCTGTGAGTGAGTTACGAAGGCTCAGCCTTTCACCAGAACATAGTTATTTTTTTAAAAGTGGAATGTATCACTAAGGTGACTGGTGTTTAAGGACACAATTGGCTGTAAGAGACCTGGATTGGCTGTGGATCAATGTGTTCCACTATTGACTGCCAGGGTTCCAGCTCCCTTTACTGATGACACCTCGACTTTCAAGGTCTTATTGTTTTCTGCTCCCCTCTTGGCCTTGTCCTCCTCCCTGCAACCCTCTCTGCTCCCCCAGTTCTGGCCTCTTTACCATTCCCGATATTAACCTCTTCTCCACCGTCGGGGACTCCTCCGTAAACACAAAGTATAGAGGCAGAAGTGAGCCAATCGGCCCCTTGTGCCTGCTCCACAGTTCAACGCTTTAGTCCTGATGCCGGGTGTCGACCCAAGATGTCAACAGTTTCTTTCCCCCCACAGATGCTGCTCGACCCGGAGTTCCCCCAGCAGATTGTTTGGAGTTAATGAATGTCGTTTCCTCTATTAACCCCATAACACCACCTCAGACAATATCTTTTTCTCTCCCTCTCAACCTGCACTAATGTCGTTATGTTTATTTTGTTATGTAAGTTATCTATAACATCTTACGTAAGTTTATCTTATGTTTGTCATGTCTGTAATAAATCTTCATGGCATTCGTTCCCTGTGAGCATAAATCTGAACTTGATATCCCTGTATATTCAAACAGCTATCAATGTCTGTCTTCTTATACTTGCAACAACTACCAAGAAGGCCACTCGGTCCATCAGCTCCATGCCAGCTCCCAGGGTGACAACCTTATCCGTCCGATCCCACTCTGTTTATTTCTCTTTACCCCTTCAGCTTGTCCTCTCTCACACACACCTATCGACTTCCCTCTGGTTCTTTGTCCGGTAACCTTCACTGAGGGCTGATGTACAAACTTTGGGATGTGGGGGGAAACTGGGGCTGGGATTGAACCTGGGTCCCTGGAGCTGTGAAGCAGGAACACTAACCGCCACACCACTGTGCAACCAGGGCCTCTTGGACAAACAGCGCCAAAGATTCACCATCCTCTTTGGGAAGAAAAATGTCATCTCTAATAAAAACTGAAAATGCCAGAAACACCTATCAGGTCAAAGTCAAAGTCGAGTTCATTGTCATCTGCACAAGTCAATGTGTGCACAGGTGCAATGAAAAACTTACTTGCAGCAGCATCACAGGCACAGAGCATCAGATAGGCAGCATTCACAAGAAAAACATAAATAAATTAAATATAAATTATACACAATTTTTACTAGAAAGAACACAATTAGAACAAAAAAAAAGTCTATTTTATTACCAAGTGATCAAAGTGGTCACAGTGTTGTTAAACTGCAGTGATTAGAGTTTTGCCAGCTGGTTCAAGAATCGAATGGCTGAAGGGAAGTAGCTGTTCTTGAACCTCATGGTGTGGGACTTCAGGCTTCTGTACCTCCTGCCCGATGGGAGCTGCGAGAAGATGGCACGGCCCGGATGGTGGGGATCTTTGATGATGGATGTTGCCTTCTTGAGGCAGCGCCTCCTGTAGATACTCCCGATGGTGGGGAGGGATGTGCCCGTGATGTACTGGGCAGAGTGCACTACTCTCTGCAGCTTCTTGCATTCCTGCGCATTGGAATTACCGTCCCAGACCGTGATGCAACCTGTCAGGATACTTTCAACAGGCAGCATCTGAGGAGAGGGAAACAGGGTTAATCTTTCGGGTCTGAGATCCTTCGTCAGAACTCCCCCCCAGTTTTAACTGAAGGTCTTTGACCTGAAATATTAGTTGTTTCTCTCTCTACAGATGCTGCTCAACTGCCAAGTGTTTCCTGCATTTTCATTTTTTATTTCAGATTTCCAGTGTGTACGGTTTTTGTTAACTTCCCATTTCTGTCCTGATGGTTGACCCCTCATTTTGAGACAGTGATTCCTGCTTCTCAGCCAGAGGAAACTTGATCCCTGCATCTACCCCAGAAGGTCCATAGAAAAGTTCCACCTCCTTTAACATGTTCCTCCCTGACCTAGGGCAGAGGTTTAAAGTGAGAGGGGAAAAATTTAAAGGAAACCTGAGGGGCAAGTTTTTCACAAAAAGTGTGCTGGGTACATGGAACGAACTGCCAGAGGAAGTGGCAGAGGTGGCTATGATAAAAGTGGACTCTTGATCTCCCATTCTACCTCGTCATGGCCCTTGCACCTTATTGTCTGCCTGCACTGCACTTTCTCTGTAACTGCAACACTCTATTCTGCATTCTGTTTTCCTTTTGTACTACCTCGATGTACATGTGAATGGTGGAAATATCTGGATGGCATGCAGACAAAGCTTTTCACTGTTTCTTGGTACATGTGACAATAATAAACCAACTGCCAATTACAATTACAATGTGTGAAAGACATTTGGACAGGTACATGGAAAGGATATGGGCAAATGGGACTAGCTGAGATTGACATCTTGGTCAGCATGGACAAGTTGGGCCAAAGGGCCTCTTTCCACGGTGTATACCTACAACCAGGGTTTTTGGGCCACAGGACAACCAGCCTGATTATAATCACTTGGCAATGCTCCTGTGAATCCCCCGGGATGGTGTGTACCAGGTTGAGGGGGTTGCATGGCAGGTTCCCATGATTACTGATGTTTGCTCTCTATCACTGAGCAGGTGGTGCTGTGGGATATCAGCGAGTTCACGGAGAGACTGCAGGGCTACCTTCCAGCCGCAAAGCCAGAAACCCACACATCAAACCTCCTGGTGAGTAAAGGTGGAAGCCACAAAACAAAATAACCTGAGATCGAGAGAGGGAGGTTTGGAAGGTGAGAGAGAGGGGCCATGTTCCACCATGGGGAGCGAGGGACAACTGCCCACCACAGGGAGAGAGGGGGGCCACGTCCCACCACGGGGAGAGAGGGGGGGCCACGTCCCACCACGGGGAGAGAGGGGGGGCCACGTCCCACCACGGGGAGAGGGGGGGGCCACGTCCCACCACGGGGAGAGGGGGGGGCCACGTCCCACCACGGGGAGAGAGGGGGGGCCACGTCCCACCACGGGGAGAGAGGGGGAGCCACGTCCCACCACGGGGAGAAGGGGGGGCCACGTCCCGCCACAGGAAGAGGGGGGCCACGTCCCGCCACAGGAAGAGGGGGGCCACGTCCCACCACAGGAAGAGGGGGGCCACGTCCCACCACAGGGAGAGGGAGGCCACGTTCCACCACAGGGAGCGAGGGGCCGTGTCCCACCATGTCCCACCTGAAGAATAAAAACAAGGCACAAAAATCAAAACACTGCAGATGCTGGAAATCTGAAATAAAAAGAGGAAATGCTGGGAACGCTGAGCAGGTCAGGCAGTGTCTGTGGAGAGAGGAACAGTTAATGTTTTAGCTCCAGGACCCTTCATCAGAATCGATAAAGAGAGAAAACAAGTTAGTTTCAGTAGGAGAGAAGGTAGGGGAGGAATGGATAGAATAAAGAGATGTTGGGGGACAGGGAGAGTTTGTACAAGTCTTTCCATGAATATTGGGCAGTTGTGCTCAAGTGAGATTAGCTCGGCGGCACTGTCCGTTTAATGGATCAGCTGAGGGTGTTAACTTGGTGACAGACTTCTCCTAACGTCAGTTCAAAATGCTTCCAAATTGTTCCAGTTAAAATCTGTCACCGAGTCAATCAGTCATACAGCACAGGCCCTTCGGCCCACTGACATAGACTGACCATCGAACATCCATTTTCACCAGAACCTCAGAATCAGGTTTATTATCTCTGACTTATATGTCATGAAATTTGTTGTTTTGTAGCAGTAGGATAGTGCAAAGACATTAAATTACTATGTATTACCAAATAAGTAATGCAAAAGGAAAAGGAATAACAAGCTAATTCATGGGTTCATGGACTGTTCAGAAATCTGATGGAGGAGGGGAAGAAGCTGTTCCTGAATCGTTGAGCATGAGTCCTGTACCTCCTGATGGCAGTAACAAGAAGAGGGCATGTCCCGGGTGGTGAGGGTTCTCAGTGATGGATGCGGCCTTCTTGAGGCACCGCCTCTTGAAGGTGTCCTCGATGGTGGGGAGGGTTGTGCCCGTGATGGAGCTGGCTGAGTCTACAACCCTCTGTAGCCTCTTGTGATCCTGTGCATTAGAGCCTCCATACCAGGTGGTGATGCAACCAGTCAGAATGCTCTCCACTGTACATCTGTAGAAATTTGCAAGAGTCTTTGGTGACATACCAAACCTCCTCAAACTCCTAACAAAGTAGAGCCGCTGGCATGCCTTCTTCGTGATTGCATTGTGATTGTGACTGGAACAATTTGGAAATTTTCTGAACTAATGTTAGAGAAGTCTATCACCAAGTCAATGCCCTCAGCTGTTACCGTTAACCAGACGGTGCCCAGGGAGCTAACCTCACTCAAGCTCAGCTGCCCAATGTTTGTGGAAAGACTTGTACAGATCCTTAACATCTCTGCCGTGCCAGGTTGTCTTCCAGTGGTGAACCCACCTCTCCCCTAGTGTGTGGGCAAGGGGTAGAATCTGGGGGAAGTTGATGGGAATGTGGGGAGAATAAAATGGGATCTGTGTTAGTGTAAATGAGTGTTTGATGGTCGGCATGGACTGATGGGCCGAAGGGCCTGTTTTCATGGTGTGTGACTCTGTGACTCTCAGGTAGATTTAAGGGGAAGCTGGATAAGTGTACAGAGGGAGAAAAGAGAGAGGGATCAGGTGGTGTGGGGAGATGGAGGAAACACCAGCACAGTACAGATGGGCCAAATGGCCCATTTCTATACCGTACGTACCTGCCATTTCATGCCTAGCCTGAATTCGGAGGGACAGAAGTCTTTCCTTTCCTCAGGATGGGCTGGATTCAGCCTCAAATACTGGACCTGAAAGCACAAATAGATGCCCCATCGTTCGCCAAAGTTCAGCTGGATTGTACTTAAAAAGCTTTGCCCGGAGTGGATTTTTGAGTAATAAACTCCAATCTTCCCTGCACACAGCAAGACCAAATGATATATTGAACATCTATAAGATAAGATAAGACCTTTATTAGTCACATGTACAGGTACATCGAAACACACAATGAAATGCATCTTTGCGTAGAGTGTTCTGGGGGCAGCCCGCAAGTGTCGCCACGCTTCCGGTGCCAACATAGCACGCCCACAACTTCCTAACCCGTACGTCTTTGGAATGTGGGAGGAAACCGGAGCACCCGGAGGCACATGGGGAGAATGTACAAACTCCTGACAGCGGAGGGAATTGAACCCGGGTCGCTGGTGCTGTAATAGCGTTACACTAATCGCTACCATAGAACAATACAGCACAATACAGGCCCTTCGGCCCACCATGTTGTGCTGACCTTCAAACCACACCGAAGACGATCTAACCCCTTTCTCCCACATATCCCTCTATCTTAAATTCCTCCATATGCTTATCTAACAATCTCTTGAACTTGACCAATGTATCAGCCTCCACCACCACCCCAGGCAGCGCATTCCATGCACCCACCACTCTCCGGGTGAAAAACCTCCCTCTGACGTCGCCCTTGAACTTCCCACCCATTACCTTAAAGCCGTGCCCTCTTGTATTGTGCATTGGTGCCCTGGGAAAGAGGCGCTGGCTGTCCACTCTATCTATTCCTCTTAATATTTTGTACACCTCTATCATGTCTCCTCTCATCCTCCTTCTCTCCAATGAGTAAAGCCCTAGCTCCTTTAGTCTCCCCTCATAAACCATACTCTCTAATCCAGGCAGCAGCTGCACTACTGTATCCATCTTGTGTGGATTTACAGTGAATCGGTCTGTACTCCCAGAAGGAGAACCCTCCGAGGACATCTCATCCCGTCTCTGCCAGATTGGCCAAGTTCTTATTCATCCAGTTAACCATACTAGATTCTCATTTCACTTTCCCAGAGTGAGTTGGCCCAAACTCCAGCTTCAGGGACACTCTCGTAAGCCTTGGCCTGTTTCTCCTCAAGAAATGAGCAAGGCAGATGTTAGTAAATGCAGACATTAGTGAAGCAGTTCCAACTGATTCCCCCAAGCCAATGAAAACAGAAAATGGAATGGGAACTCTGGGCTAGAATCACTACACAGCCAAAACAGCAGCTAAACCATTCAGAATCATCACTGGAGTTGAGCACGTCTGCCAGACTTGGAGCAGAAGTCTCTCAGATCTTCAGTCTGGTTGGATGCAGCCCCCAAGACCAGAGGTGAAAGCACCGATCACTAAACTGTTCTCTCACCTCGCAAGCGCCTCATCCTATCATGCATCTGTCCCTTGATCCTCTCCACCTCCCCCCTTCCTAATGTGACTCTAAGCTTGCTTCACCTTGAATGTTGCCCCAGTTATAGAGTCATAGAACGTAGAAAACCTACAGTACAATTCAGGCCCTTTGGCCCACAAAGCTGTGCCGAGCATGTCCCTACCTCAGAAAATATTAGGCTTACACATAACCCTCTATTTTTCTCAGCTCCATGTACCCATCCAAAAGATTCTTAAAAGACCCTGTCGTATCTGCCTCCACCACCATTGCTGGCAGCCCATTTCACACACTCACCACTCTCTGAGTAAAAAACTTACCCCTGACATCTCCTCTGTACCGACTCCCCTGCACCTCAAACCTCTGTCCTCTTGTGGAAACCATTTCAGCCCTGGGGAAAAGCCTCTGACTATCTACCCGATCAATGCATCTCATCATCTTATACACCTCTATCAGGTCCCCCCTCATCCTCCGTCGCTCCAAGGAGAAAAGGCCGAGTTCCCTCAACCTGCTTTCATAAGGCATGCCCTGCAATCCAGGCAGCATCCTTGTAAATCTCCTCTGCACCATCTCTATGGCTTCCACATCCTTCCTGTAGTGAGATGACCAGAACTGAGCACAGTACTCCAAGTGGGGTCTGACCAGGGTCCTATATATCTGCAACAATACCTCTCGGCTCCTAAATTCGATTCCCCGATTGATGAAGGACAATACACCATATGCCTTCTTAACCACAGAGTCAACTTGCGCAGCCGCTTTGAGCGTCCTATGGACTCGGACCCCAAGATCCCTCTGATCCTCCACACTGCCAAGAGTCCTACCATTAATACTATACTCTGCCATCATATTTGACCTACCAAAATGAACCACTTATCTGGTTTGAACTGCACCTGCCACTTCTCAGCCCAACTTTGCATCCTATCTATGTCCCGCTGTAACCTCTGACAGCCTTCCAAACTATCCACAACACCCCCAACCTTTGTGTCATCCACAAACTTACTAACCCACCCCTCCACTTCCTCATCCAGGTCGTTTATAAAAATCACAAAGAGTAAGGGTCCCTGGACAGATCCCTGAGGTACACCACTGGTCACCGACCTCCATGCAGAATACGACCCTTCAACAACAACTCTTTGCCTTCTGTGGGCCAGCCAGTTCTGGATCCACACTGCAATGTCCCCTTGGATCCCATGCCTCCTTACTTTCTCAATAAGCCTTGCATGGGGTACCTTATCAAATGCCTTGCTGAAATCCATATACACTACATCTACTGCTCTCCCTTCATCGATGTGCTTAGTCACATCCTCAAAAAAATTCAATCAGGCTCGTAAGACAGGACCTGCCCTTGACAAAGCCATGCTGACTATTCCTAATCATATTATACCTCTTAAAGTGTTCATAAATCCTGCCTCTCAGGATCTTCTCCATCAGTTTACCAACCACTGAGGTAAGACTCACCGGTCTATAATTACCTGAGCTACCTCTACTCCCTTTCTTGAATAAGGGAACAACATCCGCAACACTCCAATCTTCTGGGACCTCTCCCGTCTCCATCGATGATACAAAGATCATTGCCAGAGGCTCTGCAATCTCCTCCCTCGCCTCCCACAGCAACCTGGGGTACATCTCATCTGGTCCCGGCGACTTATCCAACTTGATGCTTTCCAAAAGTTCTAGCACCTCCTCTTTCCTAATATCCATATGCTCAATCTTTTCAGCCCGCTGCAAGTCCCCACTATAATCCCCCAGATCTTTTTCCATAGTGAATACTGACGTAAAGTATTCATTAAGTACCTCCACTATTTCTTCCGGGTCCATACACACTTTTCCACTGCTGCACTTGATAGGCCCTATTCTTTCGCACCTTATGCTCTTGCTCTTCACATACTTGTAGAATGCCTTGGGGTTTTCCTTAATCCTGCCCGCCAAGGCCTTCTCATGTCCCCTTCCGGCTCTCCTAATCTTCTTCTTAAGCTCCTTCCTGTTAGCCTTATACTCTTCCAGATCTCTAACATCACCTAGCTCTCTGTACCTTTTGTAAGCTTTTCTTTTCTTTTTGACTTGATTTATTATAGCCTTTGTACACCATGGTTCCTGTATCCTCTCATGATTCCCCTGTCTCATTGGAACATGCCTATGTAGAACTCCACACAAATATCCCCTGAATATTTGCCACATTTCTTCCGTACCTTTCCCGAGAACATCTGTTCCCAATTTAAGCTTCCAATTTCCTACCTGAGAGCCTCATAATTCCCTTTACTCCAAGTAAACACCTTTCTAGTCCGTCTGCTCCTATCTCTCTCCAGTGCTATCATAAAGGAGATAGAATTATGATCACTATCTCCAAAATGCTCTCCCACTGAGAGATCTGACATCTGACCAGGTTCATTTCCCAATACCAAATCAAGCACAGCCTCTCCTCTTGTAGGCCTATCTACATATTGTGTCAAGAATCCTTCCTGAACACACTTAACAAACTCCACCCCATCTACACCCCTCACTGTATGGAGTCCTAGAATCATACAGCACAGAAACGGGCCCTTCAGCCCAACTGGTCCATGCCGACCAAAATTCCCATCTAAGCTAGTCCCATTTACCCATGTTTGGCCCATATCTCTCTAAACGTTTCCCATCCATGGACCTGTCCAAGTGCCTTTTAAATGTTGTTGAAGTACCTGCCTCACTCACTTCCTCTGACAGCTCGTTCCATATATGGACCAACCTCTGTGTGAAGAAGTTGCCCCTCAGGTCCCTTTTAAATCTTTCCCCTCTCACCTTAAACCCATACCCTCTAGTTCTTGATTCCCCAACTCTGGAAAAAGGACTGTGCACATTCACCCTCTCTATGCCCTTCGTGATTTTATACACCTCCGTAAGGTTCATTCTCCTATGCTCCAATGAATAAAGTCCCAACCTGCTCAACCTCTCTCCATAACTCAGCCCCTCAAGTCCCAGCAACATCCTGATGAATCTCCTCTGCGCTCTTTCCAGCTTAATGGCATCTTTCCTACAGCAGGGTGACCAAAACTGAACACAGTGTTCCAAATGTGGCCTCACCAACATCTTGTACAACTGCAACGTAACATCCCAACTTCTATACTCAATGCCCTGACTGATGAAGGCCTGTGTGCCAAGTACTTCTGTCTACCTGTGACACCACTTTCAGGGAACGATGTACTCCTAGGTCCCTGTGTTCTGCAACACTCCCCAGGGCCCTACCTTTCACTGTAAATGACCTGCTCTCATTTGTCTTCCCAAAATGCAACTCCTCTCACTTATCCGTATTAAACTCCATTTGCCGTTCCTTGGCCCACTCACCCAGCTGATCAAGATCCCTCTAAGTCCCAATAACCACCTTCACTGTCAATAACACCACCTTTCTGATGAAGGGTCTTTGACCTTAAAAGTCAACTCTGTTTCTCTCTCTCCACAGATGCTGCCTGACCTGCTGAGTGTTTCCAGCATTTTCTGTATTTGTTTGCACTCTTGCTTACTAGACATTTGGGTAGTGGACATTAAGGTAAAGCTTGTTCCTGGTGTTTCATTTTTCAGCCTGAGTTGGATCCTGCACCTCCTTGCGAAGTCCCCATTGCTCATTACTGTGCAGTGTCGTCAATAGAAAACAGGCACAAATCCCTGATTACTGACCTGTGCTGGCTACCAGACCACTTTGAGGTAAGGAACTATCTCTTCCAAAACAGTTTCTCAATTCAATCATTGGTTGTAGTAATCAACTGGGCATTGGGTATAGAAGTTGGTATGTTATATCACAGTTGTATATGTTGAACGGTCATCATTTATCACCCACGCCCTCCTGGTCATTGAGAAGTTGGGGGTGAGCCACTTTCTTGAACCACTGCAATCCTTCTGGTGAAGGTGCTCCATAGTGCTGTTGAGGTGGGAGTTCCAGGATTTAGACACAAATTTCCAAGTTAGGTTGAATTGGAATTGGGTAGGGAACCTGCACCTGTGCCTTCTGTAATGGTCAAGGTTGTGGGTTTGAGAAAGAGGCAGAGGAGGTACAGGAGTCTGGAGACCCACACCTCAAGGTTCAACGACAGCTTTTTCCCCACTGCCCTCAGGTTCTTGAACCCACCTGAAAAACCCTAATTCTACTTCCCACTATATTGCCCTCAACTTGCACTGATGTCATTCTGTATATTTTTGTCTATTTTGTCATATCATTTATGTATAATTTATAATAATTTGTGGCGAGACACCGTCCACTCAAGCGAACTGGCTCGGCGGTCAGGGTGCGCGTCATCGGAGCAGCAAGGCCCAAGATGGCACTGGGCCTTCGTCTTCCCCGAGCGATGGGGGAGAACCCACGCGCGCGAAAAGTTTTGATGACATAGTACGTACATCAT
Source organism: Pristis pectinata (assembly GCF_009764475.1). Lineage (NCBI taxonomy): Eukaryota > Metazoa > Chordata > Chondrichthyes > Rhinopristiformes > Pristidae > Pristis > Pristis pectinata. The sequence continues at coordinate 3,089,243 of NC_067407.1, read as the reverse complement.
TTTTGTTTTCGGAGGGCGGGAACCGTGCTGCTTAAAAGGCCCGCGCAAGGCGGGTAAATAAATCAGTCTTGTTCTACAGCTTGCAGACTCGTGTCTTTAGTCTCGCATCGCGGTAGCAGCCGCTACATTGGTGACCCCGACAGTCCAAATGGATTTTGGACCCACACAATGACCGACAACGTAACAGCCAACATAGTGGTACTCAAGCTGCCCACCTTTTGGACGCTTCAGCCCCACGTGTGGTTTGACCAGGCCGAAGCCTAGTTCTAACTGCGGTAGATCACCTCGGGCTCCACACGGTGCTACCACATGGTCAGCCCCCTGGACCAGAAGACAGCCGCCCAGGTCGGAGACTTCATCCAGTCTCCTCCGGAGGAAGATAAGTACCCAGCTTTCAAGGCCCTCCTCATTCGGACCTTCGGCCTCTCCCGTCACAAGCGTGCCACCCGCCTGCTTCATCTCAATGGCCTGGGGGACAGATCTCCATCAGCCCTGATGAACGGGATGCTGGCCTTGGCTGAGGGACACAAGCCCTGCCTGATGTTCAAGCAGGCCTTCCTCAAACAGCTGCCCGACGACATTCATCTGCTGTTGGCTGATGCCGACTTCAGCAACCCACGTGAGGTAGCCACCTGGGCAGATGTCCTGTGGAAGGCCAAATGCGAGAGCGGTTCATCCGTCAGCCAAATCGCCAGACCGCGTGCCCAACACCTACCTAAAGCAGTCCCAGCAACCGAGTGACCACACCCCAGAAACACAGACGACAACACTGGCAACCAGCTGTGTTTCTACCATCAGAGGTGGGGCGCAGAGGCCCGTTGATGCCGCGCACCCTGCAAGTTTCAGGGAAACGCCAGGGCCAGTCGCTGCTGATGGCTATGGCGGCTTGCCGCCAACACAGCCTCCGTATTCATTTGGGACAAGCAGTCCAGACGTCGTTTTCTTGTCAATACTGGAGCAGAGGTCAGTGTTTTGCCTCCCACCGGCTGCGACACTCGCAGCCGGCAACAGGGGCCCACCCTCAAAGCCGCAAACGGCACAATGATACAAACTTTCGGTACCCATACAGTTCAATTACAATTCAGCGACAGCCGTTTTACCTGGACCTTTACCCTTGCCGCCGTCGCCCAGCCACTCCTGGGAGCCGACTTCCTCCAGGCCCACAGCCTGTTAGTCGACCTACGAGGGAAACAGCTAGTGCACTCCAGAACCTTCCAAACTTACTCTCTGGCAGAAGCCAGCCTACCAGCCCTGTGCCTGGACTCCGTTTCCCTGTCTGGCAACGAGTTCACTAAGCTCTTAGCCGAGTTCCCATCGGTCCTGGCACGGAAGTTCACGAATTCGATGCCCAAACACGGGGTGCAACACCACATCACTACGACAGGGCCACCCCTTCACGCCCGAGCACAACTACTACCTCTCGACAAGCTCCGCCTGGCGAAGGAGGAGTTCCACCGCATGGAGGCGCTGGGGGATCGTTCGCAGGTCAGACAGCCCCTGGGCCTCCCCCCTGCACATGGTCCCCAAAGCCACCGGCGGGTGGAGGCCCTGCGGCGACTACCGCAGGCTGAACTACGCCACCACCCCAGACCACTACCCCGTCCCTCATATCCAGGACTTTGTGGCAAACCTGCACAGGGCCCACATCTTCTCCAAGGTGGACCACCAAATCCCGGTCCACCCTGACGACATCCCCAAAACTGCGCTCATCACTCCGTTCGGCCTCTTCGAATTCCTTCGAATGCCGTTCGGCCTTAAGAACGCCGCGCAGACCTTCCAGCGACTGATGGACGCGGTAGGCCGCAAGCTGGACTTCATGTTCATTTATTTAGATGACATTCTCATCGCCAGCCGTAACCACCAAGAACACCTTTCCCACCTCCGCCGACTGTACTCCCGCCTCAGTGATTTCTGCCTCACTATCAACCTGACCAAGTGCCAATTCGGCCTTGACTCTATTGATTTTCTCAGCCACAGAATCACCAGGGAGGGAGCAACACCCCTACCCGCCAAGGTAGACGCTATCCGCCATTTTGCCCGTCCCAACACAGTCAAAGCCCTGCAGGAGTTCGTTGGGATGGTCAACTTTTACCATCGTTTCATCCCTGCAGAAGCCCGTATCGTGCTCCTTTTGTCTCACTGATGTCTGGCAAGGGCAAGGACATCGCCTGGAACGACGAGGCTGCGGCTGCCTTCGTTAAGGCCAAAGAAACCTAAATTTGGCCAACGGACCCTCCTGTACGATGTTGCAACAGGTCAGTCCCGCCCTGCAGCCTGACGGAAACGTATTTTCGACTTGGTACACGGGTTGGCGCACCCGTCCATCAGATCGACTGTCCGACTAGTCGCCAACAAGTTCGTCTGGCACGGCCTGCACAAACAGGTCAGTGGGTGGGCCAAGACTTGTCCGCACTTCCAGACTCAAAAATCCAATGACACACCAAGGTCCCGCCACAGCAGTTCGAGCCTACCCATAGAAGATTCGACCACATTCACATCGACCTCATTGGTCCCCTGCCTGTTTCAAGAGGAGTGCGGTACCTCCTTACCATCATGGACCGGTTCACGAGGTGGCCAGAGGCAACCCCTCTTTCAGACATCATGACCGATTCCTGCGCCCGGGCGCTGCTCACAACTTGGGTCTCATGTTTTGGTGTTCCGGCTCACATCACTTCAGACAGAGGCGCCCAGTTTACCTCCAGCCTAGGAACGCAGCTGCACATCACCATGGCCTACCACCCTCAGTCAAACGGGTTGGTCGGGTCGCGCGTCATTGGAGCGGCGAGGCCCAAGATGACGTTGGGCCTTCGTCTTCCCGGAGCGACAGGGAAAACCCGCACGCGGGAAAAGTTTTGATGACATAGCGCATATGTTATTTCTGTTTTCAGAGGGCGAGAACTGTGCTGCTTAAAAGGCCCGCACAAGGCGGGTAAATAAATCAGTCTTGTTCTACAGCTTGCAGACTCGTGTCTTTATTCTCACATCACAGTCGCAGCCGCTACAAACTTAAGTTTATGTAATTTATGTTTGTCCTGTTTGTAATGTACTGAGCTGCTACTGCAAAAAGCTCATTTTCATGGCCTTTATACCCTGGGTATGTGTGCCCATGACAATAAACTTGAAGGAACTTGAGCCTTCAAATGCAAGTAGGTATCTTGCTCTTTTCTTTTCCAGCTTGCAAGTTATTTCGATAGAAAATACTTCACCATTTAACCAATATCCCGTCCGCACTTAGAGGATCCCAGGATTATTGCCCACATCTAATTACTCCCGAGAAGGTTGAGGTGAACCACATTCTGGTAAAAATTGTCCCATAAGCAGCAATAAAGGAATGGAGATATATTTCCAAGTCAAGATGGGAAGGGAATTTGAAGCTGGAGGGGTTTATGCAATTTTGGGCGGTCCATGGTGAGCATGTCTATGTTAGAGAGAGAAATGTTGTAGAAGCCATGATCAGTATCAATCTCCAAGACTACAGACACCACCTACAGAGTTCTCTATATGTCAGAACCTTCCTCAGGATAAAATATGTTTATTATTGTCACATGTACCGAGATACAGTGAACTTTTGCTTTGCATGCCATCCATACAGATCATTTCACAACATCAGTGCATTGAGATAGTACAAAGGGAAAAACAATAACAGAATGTAGAATACAGTGTCATAACTACAGAGAAAGTGCAGTGCAGGCAGACAATAAGGTGCAAGGGCCATGACGGTGTAGATTGTGAGGTCAAGAGTTCATCTTTATCGTACAAGAGGTCTTATAACAGTGGGATAGAAGCTGTCCTTGAGCCTGGTGGTACGTTTTCAGGCTTTTATATCTTCTGCCTGATGGGAGAGGGGAGAAGAGAGAATGTCCGGGGTGGGACGGTCTTTGATTATGTTGGCTGCTTTACCGAGGCAGCGAGAAGTGTAGACAGAGTCCATGGAGGGGAGGCTGGTTTCCGTGATGTGCTGAGCTGTGTCCACAACTCTCTGCAGTTTCTTGTTAGATTTTATAAGGTTCTTTTTTTAAGTTGTTTTATAAGTTTTTAATCGGGAATAGTGGGGGCTGGACTGCGCAGGCGTGTGACATCGGCAGGTAAGGCGCGGGCAGTTTAAAAAGCAAACCGCCATATCCAGCCAGCAGTGTCAGAGCGGGCAGCGGAGTGAGAGGGAGCAGAGTGGTCAGGCTTTGGTTCAAGGGGCTTAGGCGCAAAGGGGCGAGGCAGGTGAGTAGCTGGTAGGTAGGTAAAGGTAAGGTTTTACCTGTTATCTGTTATAAATTTTTAAGTAGAAAAACTAGGGGGAGAAAGAATTAGTTCAGATGGAGGACATGGTGGTGTGCTGCAGCTGCTTGATGTGGGAGCTCGTGGACCTTGCTGTGGTCCACGGTGGCCACATCTGCAGTAAGTGCTTGAGGCTGGAGGAACTTCGGCTCACAATCGATGAGCTGGAGTTGCAGCTTCAAACATTGCGCAGCATCAGGGAGGGGGAGAGTTATGTAGATACTGTACATCAGGAGATGGTCACCCCCCCCCCCCCACCTTAGAGCAGGTACTACTGGAGTCCAGGAAGCAGATAGAAGGGTGACTGTCAGGGTAGAGAAAAGGAAAAAGAAAACGAACAGGCGGACAGAGCAGAGGACCCTGGAGGCTGTTCCCCTCAGTAACAGGTTTTCCGCTTTGGAGACTGTTGAGGGAGATGACCTGCCGGGGCCTAGCAGCAGTGGCCAGGTCTATGGCACTGGGACCGGTCCTGCTGCTCAGAAGGGAAGGGAGGAGAAGAGGAAGGCAGTAGTGATAGGGGACTCGATAGTCAGGGAGACAGATAGGAGGTTCTGTGGCAGTGAGCATGAATCCCAGATGGTATGTTGCCTCCCAGGTGCCAGGGTCCGGGATGTCACTGATCGGGTCCACAGGATTCTAGAGCGGGAGGGAGAACAGCCAGAAGTTGTGGTTCATGTTGGTACCAACGACATAGGTGGGAAGAAGGATGAGGTCCTGAGAAGTGAGTTTAGGGAGCTCGGCAGAAGGCTGAAGAACAGGACCTCAAGGGTAGCGATCTCGGGATTGCTGCCAGTGCCACGCGATAGTGAAGGGAGGAATAGGAGGGGATGGCAAATAAATGTGTGGCTGAGAAGTTGGTGCAGGAGGGAGGGTTTTAAATTTTTGGATCATTGGGATCTTTTCTGGGGAAGGTGGGATCTGTGCAGAGAGGACGGGTTACACCCGAACCTGAGGGGGGCCAATATCCTTGCGGCCAGGTTTTCTAGGGTGGTTCAGGAGGGTTTAAACTAGTTTGCGAGGGGGAAGGGAACTGGAGGAGTAGGTCAGAGGAAGAAGGGGATGGGGAAAAGTCAGATGTGACAGGTAGAGAGGCTTTGAGGAAGGAGAAGCAGAGCACAGGCTATAAAAGTAGAAAGGTGGATGGGCTAAAGTGCATTTACTTGAATGCGAGAAGCATCAGGAATAAGGGTGATGAACTGAGAGCTTGGATAAGTACATGGGACTACAATATTGTGGCTATTACAGAGACATGGCTGACACCAGGGCAGGAATGGATATTAAATATTCCTGGTTTTCAGTGTTTTAAAAGGGATAGGGAGGTGGGGAGAAGAGGAGGAGGGGTGAGATACTGGTCAGGGACACTGTTACAGCTGCAGAAAGGGTGGATAATGTAGAAGGATCCTCTCTAGAGTCAATTGGGCAGAAGTTAGGAACAAGAAAGGAGCAGTTACCCTCCTGGGAGTATTCTATAGGCCCCCTGGTAGCAGCAGGGATACTAAGGAGCAGATTGGGAGGCAGTTTTTGGAGAGATGCGAAAATAACAGGGTTATTATCGTGGGAGACTTCAACTTTCTAAATATTGATTGGCACCTACTTAGTGCCTAGGGCTTAGGCGGGGCGCAGTTTGTTAAGTGTGTCCAGGACTGATTCCTGACACAGTATGTTGACAGGACAACTAGAGGGGATGCCATATTAGATCTAGTTTTAGGTAATGAACAGGGACAGGTGAGAGATCTATCGGTGGGTGAGCATTTGGGGGACAGTGACCACTGCTCCATAACCTTTAGAATTGTCATGGACAGGGATAGGAGCAAAGAGGACGGGAAGATATTTAATTGGGGAAAGGCGAATCATGAGGCTATAAGTCAAGAACTTGGGAGTGTAAATTGGGATGACATTTTTGAAGGGAAATGTACTATGGAGATGTGGTCGATGTTCAGGGATCTTTTGCAGGATGTTAGAGATAAATTTGTCCTGGTGAGGCAGAGAAGGAATGGCAGGGTGAAGGAACCATGGGCGACAAGAGAGGTGGAACAACTAGTTAGGAAGAAGAAGGCAGCATACATAAGGTGTAAGCAGCAAGGATCAGACAGGGCTCGTGAGGAATATAGAGTAGTAAGGAAGAAACTTAAGAAAGGGCTGAGGAAAGTGAGAAGGGGACATGAAAAGGCTTTAGCGAGTAGGGTTAAGGAGAACCCCAAGGCTTTTTTCTCATACATAAAGAGCAGAAGGATGGCTAGAGTAAAGGTAGGTCCGATTAAAGACCAAGGTGGGGGGATGTGCCTGGAAGCTGTGGAAGTGGGTGAGGTTCTCAATGAATACTTCTCTTCAGTATTCACCAAGGAGAGGGGTCTTGATGACGCTGAGGACAGTGTTGGTGAGGGTAATGTTCTAGAGTATGTAGATATTAAGAGAGAGGATGTGTTGGAGCTGTTAGAAAATATTAGGACAGATAAGTCCCCGGGGCCTGACGGAATATTGTCCAGGCTGTTTCGTGAGGCGAGGGAGGAGATTGTTGAACTGTTGGTTAGGAACCTTGAGTCCTCGTTGTCCACGGGATGGTACCGGAGGATTGGAGGGTGGCGAATGTTGTCCCCTTACAGGTCGGTGAGCCTTACATCTGTGGTGGGTAAGCTGTTAGAAAGGATTCTAAAAGATAGGATCTATGAGCATTTAGAGAATCATGGACTGATTAGGGACAGCCAGCATGGCTTTGTGAAGGGAAGATCTTGCCTCACAAGCCTGATAGGGTTCTTTGAGGAAGTGACCAGGAAGATTGATGAGGGTAGTGCAGTGGATGTGGTCTACATGGATTTTAGTAAGGCATTTGACAAGGTTCCACATGGTAGGCTTCTTCAGAAGGTCAGAGGCCAAGGGATCCAGGGACGCTTGGCCGTGTGGATTCAGAATTGGCTTGCCTGTAGAAAGCAGAGGGTTATGGTAGAGGGAGTGCATTCGGATTGGAGGGCTGTGACTAGTGGTGTCCCACAGGGATCGGTTCTGGGACCTCTACTTTTTGTGATATTTATTAACGACTTAGATGAGGGGGTGGAAGGGTGGGTTAGCAAGTTTGCAGATGACACAAAGATCGGTGGTGTTGTGGATAGTGTGGAGGGCTGTCAAAGCTTGCAGAGGGATATTGATAGGATGCAGAGCTGGGCTGACAAGTGGCAGATGGAGTTCAATCCAGAGAAGTGTGAGGTAGTGCACTTTGGAGGGACAAACTCCAAGGCGGAGTACAAGGTAAATGGCAGGATTCTGGGCAGTGTGGAGGAGCAGAGGGATCTTGGGGTTCATATCCACAGATCACTGAAAGTCGCCTCACAGGTGGATAGGGTAGTTAAGAAAGCTTATGGGATGTTAGCTTTCATAAGTCGTGGGATCGAGTTTAAGAGCCGCAAAGTGATGATGCAGCTTTACAAAACTCTGGTTAGACCACACTTAGAGTACTGTGTCCAGTTTTGGTAACCTCATTATAGGAAGGATGTGGAGGCATTAGAAAGGGTTTCAGAGGAGATTTACCAGGATGCTGCCTGGATTAGAGAGTATGGATTATGAGGAGAGACTAAGGGAGCTAGGGCTTTACTCATTGGAGAGAAGGAGGATGAGGGGAGACGTGATAGAGGTGTACAAGATATTGAGAGGAATAGATAGAGTGGACAGCCAGAAACTCTTTCCCAGGGCACCAATGCTCAATACAAGAGGGCATGGCTTTAAGGTAATGGGTGGGAAGTTCAAGGGAGATGTCAGAGGGAGGTTTTTCACCCAGAGAGTGGCTGGTGCATGGAATGCGCTGCCTGGGGTGGTGGTGGAGGCTGATACATTGGACAAGTTCAAGAGATTGTTAGATAAGCATATGGAGGAATTTAAGATAGAGGGATATGTGGGAGGAAGGGGTTAGATAGTCTTAGGTGTGGTTTGAAGGTCAGCACAACATGGTGGGCCGAAGGGCCTGTATTGTGCTGTATTGTTCGATGGTTCTTGTGGTCATGGGCAGAGCAGTTACCATACCAAGCCGTGATGCATCCAGATAGAATGCTCTCTATGGTGCATCTATAAAAATAGGTGAGGGTCAAAGGGGACATGCCGAATTTCCTTAGCCTTCTCAGGAAGTAGAGGCGCTGGTGAGCTTTCTTGGCCATTGTGTCTACATGGCTGGTCCACGATAGGCTATTGGTGATGCTTATACCTAGGAAGCTGAAGCTCTCAACCATCTCCACCTCAGCACCGTTGATACAGACAGGGCATGAAGTCAATGACCAGCCCTCTTGTTTTGTTGACGCTGAGGGAGAGGTGACAAATTGCATGTATTTTTTAAATAGTGGAAGATTGAAAGGTGTTGGTGTTCAGCTGAACCTGGGTGTCCCAGTGATAATTAAGAAATAATCGTTTGAATATAATTTCTCCAGCTGTGGGACTCGCAACTCATTTCAAGAGATGAATTCTGAACTCGGGCTGCTTGAACAGCAATCTGCCCATGTTTACACAAAATGTCCTCTCATATCAAGACACTATTGGAAACGCCAGTTGAAGCACAAAGTACTAATCTTCAATTCCAACAACCCATCCCGGATTGTATGATAAGGATCTGGTTAGAGCACATTTCCAAACGATGCTCTTGCTTTCTGGTGGGACATGGTTTAGGTTCAGGTTTTTTATTCATCCCTAATTACCCAAGAAGATGGAGGAAAGAGCAGAGGAATGCACCCCATCTGGAGCTTTGTGCGCAGTTTTGGTCACCTTATCTGAGGAGGATGTTCTTACACACAGGAGAGCGATGAACTAATCCCTGGGACGAGAGCACTGAGGTAGGAGGAGAGATTGGGCTGGTTGGGCTTGTATTCACTGGAGTTTCGAAGAAAGGGAGGGGACCTTATAGAAACATTTTAACAGGACTGGACAGACCAGATACCGAGAGATGTTCCTGAGGTGAAGAGTCTAAAGCTGCTTCTCATTGGTTCAGGCAACAAAACACAGAATTTAGAACGAAAAGCAGGAGAAATGTCAGAATCAGAATCAAGCATCATCACTGACTTAGATGACATGAAATTTATTGTTTTGTGGCAGCAGTACAGTGCAAAGATGTAAAATTACTACTACTATAAGTTACAAAATTAAATAGAGCAAAAAACAAGGTGGTGTTCATGGGTTCAAGGACCGTTCAGAAATCTGATGGCGGAGGGGAAGAAGCTGTTCCTGAATCGTTGAGTGTGGGTCTTCAGGCTCCTGTACCTCCTCCCCGATGAAAGTAACAAGAAGAGGGCATGTCCCAGATGGTGAGGGTCCTTAGTGATGGATGCTGCCGCCTTGAGGCACCACCTCTTGAAGATGTCCCAGAGGGTGGTGAGTGTGTGGAATCCTCTCCCAGGGGGCAGTGGAGACCAGGTCAAGAAGGAGCTGGATATATTAGTTAAGGCCAAAGGGATTAAGGGATATGGGGAGAAAATGGGAACAGGTACTAAATCAGCTGATCAGCCGTGATCCTGTTGAACGTTATAGCAGGCCGGAAGGACCGAATGGCCTCTTCCTGCTCCTGTTTTCCATATTGTTTCCCTTGCATTACTTAATTAATAATTTCCTTTTTTTTTCAAGTTAACAAAGTTTGGGGTCCCATGTGAGAACATAGATGGGATGTGTGTCCAGCTTGTCACATGTTCTCCAGACTGGTAGGTATATATTTGTGTGTTACTATTTATCAGATCCTCATCAAACATTCACCTCAAGTGCTTTAAGTCAAAAGCTTTTCATTATTACATAAAGTTGTTTCCCCTCCCTCCGTCCTTTATCCCGGCCCCCTCCCCACTTCCCACCTTGCCCAAGTCCTCTTCCCCGGTCACCTGCCATAGAACACAGAACAGTACAGCACAGGAACAGGCCCTTCAGCCCACCATGTCTATGTCGACTGTGATGCCAAATTAAAGTAATCTCTTCTGCCTGCACATGATCCATATCTCTCCATTCCCTGCATATTCATGTGTCTATCCAACAGCCTCTTAAACACCACTATTGTATCTGCTTCCCCCACCACCCCTGGCAGCCCGTTCCAGGCACCCACCGCTCTCTGTTTTAAAAAAACTTGCTGCATACATCCCCTTCAAACTTTCCCCTCTCACTTTAAATGCATGTCCTCTAGTATTTGACATTTCTACCCTGGGAAAAAGACTCTGTCTACCCTGTCTGTGCCTCTCATAATTTTATAAAACTTCTATCAGGTCTCCCCTCAGCCTCCGACGCTCCAGAGAAAACTGCCCAAGTTTGTCCAACCTCTCCTTGTAGCTCATGCCCTCTAATCCAGGCAGCATCCTGGTGAACCTCCTCTGCACCCTCTCCAAAGCCTCCACATCCTTCCTGTAATGGGGCGACCAGAACTGCACACAATGCCCCAAGTGCGGCCTAACCAAAGTTTTATACAGCTGCAACGTGACTTTCTTACTCTTATACTCAATGCCCTGACCGATAAAGGCAAGTATGCCGTACGCCATCTTTACCACCCTATCTACTTGTGGGCCACTGTTACCCCTTTTCCCCATTGGCTGTGGAGTTATAGTTACAAGGATTAGAAGATGCTTGGGTTGTCGGAACTGCCTTATGTCCATCAGGCAAGAAGTATTGGGCAGGCACGGTAGTGTAGCGGTTAGCGTAATGCTATTACAGCGCCAGCAACCCGGGTTCAATTCCGGCTGCTGTCTGTAAGGAGTTTGTACGTTCTCCCCGTGTCTGTGTGGGTTTCCTCCGGGTGCTCTGGTTTCCTCCCACATTCCAAAGATGTACGGGTTAGGAAGTTGTGGGCATGCTATGTTGGCGCCGGAAGAGTGGCGACACTTGCGGGCTGCCCCCAGAACACTCTACGCAAAAGATGCATTTCACTGTGTGTTTCAATGTACATGTGACTAATAAAGAGATCTTACCTTATCTTATTGTGTATACAATTTTGGTCACACTGTTATAGGAAAGATGTTATTAAACTAGAAAGAGCACAGAAAAGATTTACCAGGATGTTGCCTGGACCTGGGGGCCTGACTTACAAGGAGAAAGATATGTCGTCTAGGACTTTATTCCCTAGGAGATTGAGGGGTGACCTGTTAGCGGTATAAAAGATCATGAGTGGCATAGAGAAGGTGAAAACACATAGGAGACACACACAGTTCTGATGAAGGGTCTCAGCCTGAAACATCGACTGTTCATTTCCCTCCATAGATGCTGCCTGACCTGCTGAGTTCCTCCAGCATTTTGTGTGTGTTGTTGGTGACAGCACACAGTCTTTTTCCCAGGGAGGGGGTGCTAAAAACAAGAGGGCAGAGGTTTAAGATCAGAGGTGAGAGATTTAAAAGGGACATCAGGGGCAGCTTCTTCACACAAAGGGTGGTGCGTATTTGGAATGAGCTGCCAGAAATAGTGGTTGAGGCGGGCACATTAGCAACATTTAAAAGCCATCTCGATAAGTTCATGGATAGGAGAGGTTTAGAGGGCTGTGGGCCAAACACGGGCAGCTGGGACTAGCTCACTGGGCAACACAGTCGGCATGGACAAGTTGGGCCGAAGGGCCTGTTTCCGTGCTGTATGACTCTATGACTGGATCTTATTTACTTCAGGATGGGTAGAAAGACCTTCTTTCTACAAATTTCAAATCTCTCTCTACCATTCCCAAAGGTCCCTTTTCCACTGCCTTGCTATACCAGTGGGAATTTCTGATGCATCAGTATTGCAACTTCTCTGAGAGACAGACGTCTGAAGCTCACACTATTGCTCCCCCACAGCACCATACTGTTCTGGGATATCCGACACCCAAAATCCACCGCCCTGTCAATGCAAGATAAACGGAAAATGGAGAAGGAACTCCAGAATCCTGAGGGAGTGCCCAACACCTTCAAACATCTGGATCTCCACTGGAAGCCAATGCATAAGGTAGGACCAACATGCCCCATCTGGAGGGGAAGGGCAAGACCTTTGGAAGTAGCTCGGCTGAACTCCAGGCTTCTAGATACAAACTCTTACTGCAGGGTAATTGGTTTATTACTGTCACATGTACCAAAATACAGTGAAAAATGTTGTTTTTCCAGACAGATAACATCCATACAGATCATTTCAAAACATGTACACTGAGGTACTACAAAGGTAAAGCAATATCAGAATGCAGAATAAAGTGTTACAGTTACAGAGAAAGTGCAGTGCAGGCAGTCAATAAGGTGCAAGGGCCACGATGAGGTAGGTTGGGAGATCAAGAGTTCATCTTTATTGTACTAGGGAACCATTCAGTAGTCTTATAACAGCAGGATAGAAGCTGTCCTCGAGCCTGGTGGGACGTGCTTTCAGGCTTTTGTATCTTCTGCCCGATGGGAGAAGGGAGAAGAGAGAATGTCCGGGATTGGTGGGGTCGCATTATTATGTTGGCTGCTCATTGCTCAGCGGGCAACTCTCCTTCCACCCTCAGAAGGTTATGAGTTCAACTCCCACTGCAGAGCACAGAACTCCAGTTGTCCCCTGTGGCATCGAGGGGGTTCTGTAGACCTTTCTGACAAGGTGCTAATCCTGAGGCCTGACTGCCCTCTCTGGCAGCACAATATGGCAGTGGAGGAGGGGAGATCTCCCTGTGTCATCGGGCGGGCATTGCCTCTCTGGTCATTATCCACTTGGACACTGGGTGGGTGGGAATGGGGATTGGCCATGTTCTTATGAAATGGTGGGGCAGTTTGAAGGGGCTGAGTGACCTACTCCTCCTCGTAAATCGTTACTGGGTCATTCCTCCAGTGACGTCACCTCAACAACTTGCCTGAGGTTGTGAAATGAATGTCCTTTTCGTTTTGTGTTGCAGCAGAGATTCATGAGACTTTACTGTTGGGTGTGTACCGTACAGAGACGTGGTTGGTGGAACATTAGATTTTTTAAGATATCTTTATTAGTCATATGTACATCAAAACACATAATGAAATGCATCTTTTGCACAGAGTGTTCTGGGGGCAGCCCGCAAATGTCGACACGCTTCCAGCACCAATGTAGAATCATAGAACATAGAACAGTACAGCACAATACAGGCCCTTCAGCCTACAATGTTGTGCCGACCTTTAAAACTCGCCTAAGACTATCTAACTCCTTCCTCCCACATATCCCTCTATTTTAAATTCCTCCATATGCTTATCTAGTAATCTCTTGAATTTGACCAATGTACCTGCCGCCACCACCGCCCCAGGCAGTGCATTCCATGCCCCAACCACTCTCTGGGTAAAAAAAACCTTCCTGGGATATTTCCCTTGAACTTCCCACCCATTACTTTAAAGGCATGCCCTCTTGTATTGAGCATTGGTGCCCTGGGAAAGAGGCATTGGCTGTCCACTCTATCTATTCCTTAATATTTTGTACACCTCTATCATGTCTCCCCAGAGTTTTGTAGAGCTGCATCATTACCTCGCAGCTCTTAAACTCGATCCCACGACTTATGAATGCTAATACCCCATAAGCTTTCTTACCTACCCTACATCCTAACCCACAACTTCCTAACCTGTATGTCTTTGGAACGTGGGAGGAAACCGGAGCACCCAGAGGAAACCCACGCAGACATGGGGAGAACGTACAAACTCCTTACAGACAGCGGCCAGAATTGAACCCGGGTCGCCGGCGCTGTAATAGTTACGCTAACCGCTACAAGACTTCGGACCAGCCATCCGTCTGCTGAGGGGCCCTTGTGTAAACGAAGCACTTCCCCCTCCCCGATTTTAACTGTACAGTAGATCTCCCTCCACACAGCCCTCCTTGAAAGCCAACAATCTCGGTATAATCCCCACAGATGCTGGTCAATCTGCTGAGCTCCTCCAGCAGATTGTTTCTTGCAGCCTGTGTATGACATTTCCCCAGTCAGCCTCTGGGTTTGTGATGCACGAACCAGGAGCAGGCCACTCAGCCCCTCAAGTCTGTCCCTGCCATTCCATAAATCACGACTGATCTGATGGTGACCTCAGCTCTGGATTCCCATATACCCCCAGTAACATCCCCGCCCCCCTCATTGGTATTGGTTTATTATTGTCACTTGTACTGAGGTACAGTGAAAAGCTTGTCTTACAAACAGATTGTACAGGTCAATTCATTACACAGTGCAGTTACATTGAGTCAGTACAGAGTGCATTGATGTAGTACAGGTAAAAACAATAACAGTACAGAGTAAAGTGTCACAGCTACAGAGAAAATGCAGTGCACTAAGGTGCAAGGTCACAGCAAGGTAGATCGTGAGGTCATAGTCCATCTCATTATATAAGGGAACTGTTCAATAGTCTTATCACAGTGGGGTAGAAGCTGTCCTTAAGTCTGGTGATACGTGCCCTCAGGCTCCTGTATCTTCTACCCAATGGAAGAGGAGGGAAGAGAGAATGACCCGGGTGGGTGGGGTCTTTGATTATGCTGGCTGCTTCACCAAGACAACGAGACGTCAAGACAGAGTCCAAGGAGGGGAGCCTGGTTTCCGTGATGCGCTGGGCTGTGTCCACAACTCTCTGCAGTTTCTTGAAGTCTTGGGCAGAGCAGTTGCCGTACCAAGCCGTGATGCATCCAGATAGGATGCTTTCTATGGTGCATCAGTAAAAGTTGGTGAGAGTCAAAGGGGACAAACAAATTTCTCATCAATCAAGGATAAATTTACCTCTGGCTTTGCAGAGACTCTGCTTCCCCCACCCTTTGAGGAAGTAGGTTCCAAAGACAAGACCTTCTGAGAGGGAAAAAGATTCACCTCATTTGGCTTAAATGGGTGGTCCCTTATTTTCAACGAGTGACCATGGGTGCCAAGGTGAAGAAGGTGCACTGGCCACTTTGTGGGAAGGAATTGCATGGATGAAGCCGCTTTTCCCATGTATAACGTTGGGGACACTGGACCCAGTGAATATCCAGTGTAACGAGCTGTGTTAATTTGCATTAATCTCAATTAATTTGGTTCTAACGTCATGAACAAAACCAGAGGTCATGTGTTTAAGGTGATCCAGAGGGGTAGCTGGGAATCGTGATCCGTCACTCTCCACCTAGAAGGGCAGTGGAAGCAGATGCAACTGGATGGAGACAAAATGTACAGGGTTAGAGGGACATGGGCCAAATGCAGGCAAATGGGACTAGCTCAGGTAGACACTTGGTCAGCACAAATGAGTTGGGCTGAAGGGCCTGTTTCCATGCTGTATAACTCTATGACCCAAGGTTCTGGATGCAGACTAGGGGGCAGTCAGTGAGTGGGATAGATGAGCAATGCTAAATGCCCTCCCTCTGTGCTGCATTGTTCAAAGTCAAAGTCGAGTTTATTGTCATCTGCACAAGTCCATGTGTGCACGGGTGCAATGAAAAACTTACTTGCGGCAGCATCACAGGCACAGAGCATCAGATAAGCAGCATTCACAAGAAAAACATAAACATAAATTATACACAATGTTTACAAGAAAGAACACAAGTAGAACAAAAAAAAGTCAAAGTCCATTTTAGTGCAAAGTGATCAGAGTGGTCATAGTGTTGCTAAACTGCAGTGATTAGGGTTTTGCCAGTTGGTTCAAGAACCGAATGGTTGAAGGGAAGTAGCTGTTCCTGAACCTGGTGGTGTGGGGTATGATTCTCGCTTGGGGTGCGAGAGGTCCCGGGTTCAAATCCCGGACGAGCCCCCAATTTTGTCACAAACCAGCAACAAAAGAAACACACTGAGCATGATTCAGTGTTAAAAACTATTTTATTAATCACTACTTATGATAATACGTAAAATAAAAGTAATAATGTTAGTATGTTAGAATTCAAGAATGTTAAACCTCGAACGTTAACCCCAAAACTAAACTCTTCGTGTGTGTGTGTGACAAAGTCCAAAACTCCCAGTTCCTGAATGGTTCTTAAAGTTCAGTTCCGCAAGCCATAAGGTGAAACATGAGCAAGGGCTTCTTCAACAACCACCGTTGTCTGAAGATAAGATGTAGATGTAGAAAAACATAGAGAGAGTACATACGAAATCCAAATGTTCCACGATGGAACCCAAACGACACTTCAGTGTTTACTCGGTAGTGACTTCCTCACCCCGAAAAGCATCCGAACCGTGGTCGTCCACACACAAATACCTGTTTCCTTCTACAGGTCAGCAACAAAGTGAACTCCACCGGATTACTTCCAACTTCCATACATGGATTTCAGTGGCAGACACAGTTATTGTTTCTCATCCATCGATAGAGAAAACAAGCAGGCTGGTGTCTCTCTCCCTTCTCTCTCTCTCTCTCTCCTTCTTCTTCTGCCTTCTTCAACAACGTCATTACGTCCTTTATCTTCTATTGACGTAAGCACGCCCCACACACACACACACACTCTCTAAAAGGGACTTTCACTGAGTCCGTAACAGTTGCTAAACTGCAGTGATTAGGGTTTTGCCAGTTGGTTCAAGAACCGAATGGTTGAAGGGAAGTAGCTGTTCCTGAACCTGGTGGTGTGGGGACTTCAGGCTTCTGTACCTCCTGCCCGATGGTAGCTGTGAGAAGGTGGCACAGCCCGGATGGTGGGGATCTTTGATGATGGATGTGGCCTTGAGGCATCACCTCCTGTAGATACTACTGATGATGGGGTGGAATGTGCCCCTGATATTGTTGGGCAGAGTCCACATTCTATGATTCTGTGACTATGACTCTCTCTTCCTGTCTCTCCAACAGGTGACACTACCTAAGATTGAAGGCAGTGGAGAATACAGCCCAATCCGAATCAGCATGAGAGAGAAGTGCACCAACAGGATAAACGGTACGGTTACACCTCCCACCCCCTGAGTAAAACAAACTCTGGGTTCGGCACAGGTTCCTCAGGGTACGTTTTATCTCAAGGAATACATCTGAGTTCTTGTCACATCTAATGATTTTGCTATTGAAGGATATAAGGGATGGCCATAGGGGGTGATTCACAGATGGGCACCTCCAGTATTATGTTGGGCAGTCCCCAGCAATGGAGGATGGCTTGCTTCCATTTCTGTGGGTCCTGACGAGGCCACTGTGGGAACCTCAGACTTGGCCACAGATGGGGCAGGAAGTGGTTCAAGTCAGAGTCATACAGCACGGAAACAGGCCCTTCGGCCCAACTCGTCCACGCCGACTGTGTTGCCCAGTGAGCTGGTCCCATCTGCCCGTGTTTGGCCCATAGCCCTCTAAACCTCTCCTATCCATGGACTTATCTAGATGGATTTTAAATGTTGCTAATGTGTCCACCTCAACCACTATTTCTGGCAGCTCATTCCAAATACGCACCACCCTTTGTGTGAAGAAGCTGCCCCTGATGTCCCTATTAAATCTCTCGCCTCTGATCTTAAATCTATGCCCTCTAGTTTTTAGCACCCCCTCCCTGGGAAAATAGACTGTGTGTTTTCACCCTGTCCATACCCCTCATGATCTTATACACCTCTATCAGGTCTCCTCACAATCTCCTACGTCCCAGGGAATAAAGTCCTCATCTACACAACCTCTCCTTGTAACTCAGTCCCCCAAGTCCAGGCAACATCCTGGTAAATCTTTTCTGCGCTCTTTCTAGTTTAATAACATATTTCCTATAACAGGGCGACGAAAACTATACACAATACTCCAAGTGCAACCTCACCAACATGTTATTCAACTGCAACATAACTTTCCAACTTCCATATTCATGAAGGCCAGTGTGCCAAACGCTGCCTTCACCACCCTGTCCACCTGTGATGCCACTTTCAGCAAAATATACACTTGTACTCCTAGGTCCCTCTGGTCCACAACACTCCCCGGGGTCGTAGCTGGGTGGATAGTTTGTAAGGTGATACCTGCTTTCCACTGCTTACCGTGGGATTCTGTGAGCTCCCAATACATGGACTCGAGGTTCCCAGCACCTTGCGAATGCTTCTTCTCCACTTTGTGTGGTCTTGGGCCAGAGATTAGCAGGGGTCAGGGAACATGGTGTTTCTTCAAGGAGGAATTGAGCACTTCCTTGGATCTATTCCTCTGTCCGTGTTCTAATCAGAGCTCAGAATAGAGTTCCTGTTTCAGAATCTGGTGTCAGGCACAAGGCTGCACCGTTACATTAGGGTCTGTCCAATGTCGTTGGTTGAATGTAACCAGGGCCTCAGTGAGGGAGATGTTGTCCATAGATCAAACCCCTATTAGAGTGCACTTTAACAGGTGGGACAGACAAACACTCCCTCATAATTTCATGGTCCTATCACTGGCAGGTTGTGTCTAGAAGATCAAATTATGGCGATAGAGCAAAGGCATGAATTCTGTACCAAATGCAAATAGGTAATAAACAAAGCTTCATTCATTCCTTTGTAGCAGGCGTGTTGACAAATGGTTGGTTTTCCTGCCCATGGTTTGGCAACACAGTGCTGATGAGTCTATCGCAACTGCATTGGATTTGGTCCACTTTTCAATGTCACTCTTATAAACAAAATACCAGCCATTACCTGTCCCCATCCAATCCTGGTGCCAGACCCTCAACACTGCATCAGGTACTGGGAATGCTCAGCAGGTCAGGCAGCATCTGTGGAGAGAGAAGCAACAGATCTGACCTGCATTTGTCAGCTTTTACGTATCCTCCTTGTTCTCTGTCTCTCTCTCTCTGTCTCTCCCTCACTCCCTGTCTCTCCCTCTCCCTGTCTCTCCCTCTCCTGCTCTCTCTCCATCCCTCCCCCCCCCCCCCCCCCGAGCTGGGGCTTTTCTCTTTGGAGCGACGGAGAATGAGACGAGACTTGATAGAGGTGGATAGGATTATGAGACACAGACAGAGTGGACAACCAACACCTTTTCCCCAGGGCGGCAATGGTCAATACCAGAGGTCACCCGTTTAAGCTGTGTGAGGGAAGTTCAGTGGAGATGTCAGGGGTAGGTTTTTTACACAGAGAGTGGTGGGTACCTGGACCCACTACCAGGGGTGGTGGTAGAGGCTGATACGATAGGGGCATTTAAGAGACTCTTAGATAGGCATGTGGACGAAAGAAAAATAGAGGGTTATGGGAGGTGAAGTAGAGAGGGGGATAGATAGAGTGTGCATAAGGTTTATATCGGTCAGCACAACATCATGGGCCGAAGGGCCTGTACTGTGTTGTTCTGTTCTATGTTCTCTGTAACTTCAAACTAACTTGTTTTTCTTTCTTTGCCAGTTCTGACAAAGGGTCATCAACCTTAACTCTGCTTCTCTCTCCACAGAAGCTGCCTTACCTGCTGAGTGTTTCCAGCATTTGAAATAAAAACTGAAAATGCTGGAAACACTCAGCAGGTCAGGCAGCGCCTGTGGAGAGAGAAACACAGTTAATATTTCAGGTCCGTTCTCAGAACTCAACAGTAAATGAACATTAAAAAAAACTACTGATGCTGGACTTCTGAAATAAAACCATAAAACGCCGAAATGTTAACTGCTCCCCTTCCCACAGCTGCTACCTGACCTGTTGAGTGTTTCCAGCATTTTCAGTTTTTATTTCAGATTTTCAACATCTGCAGCATTTTGATTTTCCTAAACATTGCACTTGCTGTTAAGTGAGGGAACCTTTATTTTGGTCAAAAAAGAGTAAATATGAGTTTTATTTAAATCATGAAAAACAAAAAATTGTAAAAATCTGAAGAGCCTTTGATGCAGATCAGTAAAATGTATACCTTGCTACAACAATAAATAGAGTCATAGAGTTATACAGCACGGAAACAGGCCCTTTGGCCCATCTGGTCAATGACGACCAAGATGTCCCATCCTAGTGAGTCCCATTTGCCAGTGTTTGGCCCACAACCTTCCAAACCTTTCCAATCCAATCCATGTACCTGTCCAACTGTCTTTTAAAAGTTGTTATTGTACCTGCCTCAACAACTTCCTCTGGCAGCTCATTCCACATAGATACCACCCTTTGTGTAAAAAAAGTTGCCCCTCAGGTTCCTATTAAATCTCTCCCTCTCACCTTAAACCTGTGCCCTCTAGTTCTTGATTCCCCAACCTTGGGAAAAAGACTGAGTGCAGTCACGCTATCTATGCCCCTTGATTTTATACACCTCTATAAGATCACCTCTCAGTCTCCTACACCCTAAGGAATAAAGTCCTAGACTGTCCAACCTCTCCCTATAACTCAGTCCCTCAAGTCCTGGTAAAATCCTTCTAAGTCTTTTCTGCGCTCTTTCCAGTTTAATAACATCTTTCCTATAGCAGGGCGACCAAAACTGAACACAATACTCAAAGTGCAGCCTCACCAGTGTCCTGTACAACCGCATTGTAACCACCCAACTTTTATAAATGCCCTGACTTATGAAGGCCAGCGTGCCAAAAGCCTTCTTCACAACATTAAATACATGTGACTCTACTTTCAGTGAGGCATATACCTATATTCCAAGGGCCCTCTGTTCTACAACACTCGCCAGCACCCTGCCCATCACTGTGAAGGTCCTGTATTTGACTTTCCAAAATACAACACGTCACACGTATCCGAATTAAACTCCATTTGTCATTCCTCAGCCCACTTACTCAGCTGATCAAGATCCCCCGTAATGGCTAATGAGATCTTAGTTTTAATAATTAGAGAACAGGGCTATAAAGAGGAATCTAGCCTAAAGCTCTGGGAAACATCTGGCACACGGTGCACACCTGGGCTGTATCAGGGAAGGGACATAGTGTCCTTGGGGGGAGTGCAGTCCCCAGTGTTGGGGCTACAAGGGCTGAATTACAAGGAACCATAGAACATAGGACAGTACAGCACAATACAGGCCCTTCGGCCCACAATGTTGTGCCAACCTTTAAACCTCGCCTAAGACTATCTGACCCCTTCCTCCCACATATCCCTCTATTTTAAATTCCTCCATATGCTTATCTAGTAATCTCTTGAATTTGACCAATGTACCTGCCTCCACCACCGCCCCAGGCAGCGCATTCCATGTCCTAACCACTCTCTGGATAAAAAACCTTCCTCTGATATCTCCCTTGAACTTCCCACCCATTACTTTAAGCATTAGTGCCCTGGGAAAGAGGCGCTGGCTGTCTACTCTACCTAGTCCTCTTAATATTTTGTACACCTCTACCATGTCTCCCCTCATCCTCCTCCTCTCCAAAGAATAAAGCCCTAGCTCCCTTAGCCTCTCATAATCCATACAAGGAAGGAGTAAATAAAAAGGTCTTGTCATCCTAGCAATGTCTCACATCTTGGGTTCGATCCCGACCTCTGGCACTGTCTGTGTGGAGTTTGCACGTTCTCCCTGTGACCGCGTGGGTTTCCCCTGGGTGCTCCGGTTTCCTCCTACATCCCAACGATGTGCGGGTCGGTGGGTTAATTGGCTGCTGTAAATTGCCCCCAGTGTGTGGGTGAGGGGTAGAATCTGGGGGGAGTTGATGGGAATGTGGGGAGAGTGAAATGGGATCAGTGTAGGGTTGGTGTAAATGGGTGGTTGATGGTCAGAATGGACTCGATGGGCCGAAGGTCCTGTTTCTGTGCTGTGTGACTCTATGAGTCTATGAAGGTAGATGGTTGATTGACATGTTTGGGGCTTTGAAAGAAATTGATAGCATGGGTGAAGATAAGGCAACGTATCCTTAAGATTGGAGGCGGGCCATTTGGGAGAGAGACTGGGAAAGAAATCTTCAGCAAGGAGTTCTGGGGATGGTCAACAAATCAGATCTGTGGAGGGAGAGAGACACAGAGTTACTGCTTCCATCTGAGCTGGGAAACGTTTGAAATAATTTTCAGGTTGCAGAGGGGAGGGGTGTGAGTGGGTGGGTTCAGAGAGAAGCAGAGGAAAGGTCTGAGAGACGGTGGAGACTGAACGACACTGAAGGTTGATGGTCACGGCCAATCCAAACTGTGATCCCGCCGAACTGATGGATTCCATGGACCAGGCCTTCACTGCAATGGATCATCTGAACTGTTCCCATACCTACTCCTGGGGTCTCTGACTTCCCCTCTGTCACTCCTGGGGTCTCCCCCTCCCTCCCTGTCACTCCTGGGGTTTGCAGCCTCTCTCTCAGCCTATCCCTTGGTCTGCCTCTGCCCAGCCAATCCCAGCCTGAGACACCAGCCAATCACCTCTCTGCATTGGAGCAATGGACTGAATGCCCATTGGGTGAAAAAACAATGTTTACTGAGGTAAAACATTCCACAGATACACCTTATGGCGTCATTGAAATGTCTTAAAGTAATTACATAGTTTAAACTATTTCCCCCACCCAGAAACAACTGGACCACCTGACTTTGCAAATTACCCCCAATTAAAACAAAAGTGTTTATTTCATTCTTTCGTCTTTATCTTGTCCCAACTCAGCCACAACTGTTTGAAGTTTAGCCAGTAATTTATTCAGGGGCTTGGTAATACTGCAAGGTGACTCAAGTCTAAGGGTAGGATCAATAGAAAATAATTAGACGAGATTCCTGAAGGAATGTTAGAAATGCAAACCAAAAATATTCTATATGCTCATATAGCACAGAAACAGGCCCTTCAGCCCAACCGGTCCATGCCAGCCAAGATTCCTTGCTAAGCTTGTCCTATTTGCCCATGTTTGGCCCATACCCCTCTAAACCTTTCCTATCCATGTACCTGTCCAGGTACCTTTTAAATATTATTAATGTACCTGCCTCATCCACTTCCTCTGGCAGCTCGTTCCATATAAAGTCCCAACCTACTCAGCCTTTCTCCATAACTCAGTCTTTCAGGTCCCAGCAACAACCTCGTAGATCTCCTCTGAACTTTTTCCACCTTAATGGCATCTTTCCTTTTGCAGAGTGAGCAAAACTGAACATAATATTCCAAATGCTGCCTCACCAACATCTTGTACAACTGCAATATAACATCTCAACTTCTATACTCACTGCCCTGACTGATGAAGGCCAGCAAGCTAAAAGCCTTCTTCACCACCTTCTCTACCTGTGACACCACTTTCAGGGAAACATGTACCTGTACTCCAAGGTCCCTCTGTTCTACAACACTCCCCGGGGCCCTACCGTTCACTGTGAAAGTCCTGCCCTTGTTTGTCTTCCCAAAATGCATCACTTTGCACTTATCCAAATTAAACTCCATTTGCCATTCCTTGGCCCACTTGCCCAGCTGATCAAGATCCCTCTGTAAGTCCTGATCAGCACCTTCATTGTCAATGACACCACCTGTTCCCATTGGTTTATTTGAATTGAATTGGTTTGTTATTGTCATATGTATCGAGGTACAGTGAAAAAGTTGTTTTGCATGCCATCCGTACAGATCATTTCATCACATCAGTGCATTGAGGTAGTACAAGGGAAAACAATAACAGGATGCAGAATAAAGTGTCACAGTTACAGAGAAGGTGCAGTGCAGGCAGACAATAAGGTGCAAGGTCATAATGAGGTAGATTGTGAAGTCCAGCGTCCATCTTATCATACTAGGGGACTGTTGAAGAGTCTTATAACAGTGGGATAGAAGCTGTCCTTGAGCCTGGTGGTACGTGCTTTCAGGCTTTTGTATCTTCTGCCCAATGGGGGGGGGGGAGGGGGGAGAAGAGAGAATGTTTAGGGTGGGTGGGGTCTTTCATTATTTTGGCTGCTTTACCGAGGCAGTGAGAAGTGTAGACAGAGTCCATGGAGGGGAGGCTGGTTTCCGTGATGTGTCCACAACTCTCTGCAGTTTCTTGCGGTCACAGGCAGAGCAGTTGCCGTACCAAGCCGTGATGTATCCGGATAGGATGCTTTCTATGGTGCATCGATTAAAAAAATTGGTGAGGGTTAAAGGGGACATGCCAAATTTCTTTGCCTCCTGAGAAAGTAGAGGTATTGATGATCTATTTTAGTGTCATCTGCAAATTTACTAACCATGCCCTGTACATTCTCATCCAAATCATTGATATAGATAACAAGTAGCAATGGGCCCAGGAGTGACCCCTGGGCTGCTCCACTAGTTACAGGCCTCCAGTCGTTACTGAATGAAAGTATTGATTTCATTGTTGAGTCTAGAAGGCTGTAACGTTCCAGTAAGGAGATGAGGTGCTGTTCCTCATGCTCTAAGTTTATCTATGTTGGTGCAAGAGATGCAGAGTGGAGGGCAGAGTGCAACTGGGACGGAGGAAATGTGAAAATCCAGCCACTGCCAGCTCAATTAATGGTTTTAAATCTGATATTGCTAGGTTTTGGTTAGCAAGCAATATAAGAGTTTGGAACCAAGGTAGGTAGCTGGGTTTGGAATACAGATCAGCAACAGACTCACTGAATGCCAAATTTCTTCAGCCTTCTGAGGAAGTAGAGATGCTGATGAGCTTTCTTGGCCATGGTGTCAATGTGGTTGGACCAGGACAGGCTATTGGTGATGTTCACTCCTGGAAGCTCTCAACCATCTCGACCTCAGCACCGTTGATGTAAACAGGAGCATGTACACCGCCCCCTTTCCTGAAGTCAATGACCAGCTCTTTTGTTTTGCTGACATTGAGGGAAAGGTTGTTGTCATGACACCATGTTACTAAGCTCTCTCTCTCCTTCATCGTTATTTGAGATACAGCCCATTACAGTGGTACCTTCTGCAAACTTGTAAATGGAGTTAGAGCAGAATCTGGCCACGCAGTCATGAATGTATAGGTAGTAGAGTAGGGGGCTGAGGATGCAGCCTTGTGGGACACCAGTGTTGAGAATAATCGTGCTGGAGGTGTTGCTGCCTATCCTCACTGATTGCGGTCTGTTGGTCAGAAAGTCAAGGGTCCAGTTGTTGGGGGTATTGAGTCCCAGGACTCAGAGTTTGGAGGTGGGTTTGCTTGGAATTATAGTATTGAAGGCAGAGCTGTAGTCAATAAACAATAGTCTAACGTAGGTGTCTTGACTGTCCAGATGCTCCAGAGATGAGTGTCAGGCCAGGGAGATGGTGTCAACCATGGACCTGTTTCAGTGGTAGGTGAATTGCAGTGGGTCGAGGTTGTCTGGGAGGCTGGAGTTGATGCGTGCCATGACCAGCCTCTCGAAGCACTTCATGACGGTGGATGTCAGAGCCACCGGGTGGTAGTCATTAAGGAATATTACCTTGTTTTTCTTGGGTACCAGGATGGTAGTGGTCTTCTTAAAACAGGTGTGAACCTCAGATTGAAGCAGAGAGAGGTTAAAAATATCTGCAAATACCCCCACCAGCTGATCTACACAGGATCTAAGGACACAGCCAGGGACACCATCTGGGCCAAATACTTACCGTGGGTTCAGTCTCTGGAAGACAGATCTTGCATTGTGGGTTCAGGTGCATTGGAGGCTGTCAGGGTGGGTGGTGACATTCCGATCCCCTTCTGTTCAAAACGTGCATTGCATGGACACAGGAGTAAAGAAATCTCACTGCAGTTGTACAGGAGACACAAGACTGCCAATGCTGTAACCGGGAGCAACAAACAGAGAGAAAGATGAGAAGATAAAAGAAGATTTCTTTATCAGTCACATGTAGATCGAAACACACAGTGAAATGCACCTTTTGCGTAGAGTGTTCATGGGGGCAGCCCGCAAGTGTCGCCACTGTTACGGACTCAGTGAAAGTCCCTTTAAGATAGAGTGTGTGTGTGGGGCGTGCTTACGTCAATAGAAGATAAAGGACGTAATGACGTTGTTGAAGAAGCAGAAAGAGAGAGAGAGAAGGGAGAGAGACACCAGCCTGCTAGTTTTCTCTATCGATGGATGAGAAACTATAACTGTGTCTGCCACTGAAATCCATGTATGGAAGTTGGAAGTAATCCGGTGGAGTTCACTTTGTTGCTGACCTGTAGAAAGAAACAGGTATTTGTGTGTGAACGACCACGATTCGGATGCTTTTCGGGGTGAGGGAGTCACTACCGAGTAAACACTGGAGTGTCGTTTGGGTTCCATTGTGGAACATTTGGATTTCGTATTTACTTTCTCTGTTTCTCTACATCTACGTCATATCTTCTGACAACGGTGGTTGTTGAAGAAGCCCTTGCTCATGTTTCACCTTATGGTTTGCGGAACTGAACTTTAAGAACCATTCCGGAACTGGGAGTTTTGGACTTTGCCACACACACCCACGAAGAGTTTAGTTTTGGGGTTAACGTTCGAGGTTTAACATTTTTGAATTCTAACATACTAACATTTTTACTTTTATTTTATGTATTATCATAAGTAGTGATTAATAAAATAGTTTTTAACACTGAATCATGCTCAGTGTGTTTCTTTTGTTGCTGGTTCGTTACACCACGCTTCTGGCGCCAACATAGCACGCCCACAACTTCCTAACCTGTACGTCTTTGGAATGTGGGAGGAAACCGGAGCACCCGGAGGAAACCCACACAGACACGGGGAGAACGTACAAACTCCTTACAGACAGTGAAGAAAAGAGGGGAAGTAATTGGTTAACCATTGTCACATGTTCCAAGATACAGTGAAAAGCTTTGTCTGCGTGCCACCCAGACTTGCTACTAAGAAATACGAAAAGAAGATAAACTGTAGAGCTCTGTGATTCCATGTAAATATATTTACTGAATGCATTCAGGAGACATACTGAAGTGTCTACAGATCAAGACTTGTCCAAAACCTCTGCACAGCCAGCTGGAAGGACTGAATAACTCACTCCTGTTCCCACTATGGTCTCAGATAGGATTGTGTAGAATTCAGAATTTCAAAAAGTTGTGGTAATTCCCTTTTTAAAAAATAGTTAATTTTAATCACTTGTGCTTCCAAAAGAAAATCCTGTGATGTACACAATGATGAATGGTTGTCCTCTCCACAGAGAAAGCCCAACTCCACCTCTTGAAGGGCAAAGGGGAAAACACAGAATACAGCACCAAGGATGTTCCTTCAGCCAGAGATCTGACCAACCTGACGGACATCAACACCTTCCTCTTCATTGGTTCCGAGGTAAGTAAGTCTGAGCTTTCTTGTTCTGGGACTCAAGTTAGGCCAAGTGATTGTATTAGTGAAAAAGATTATCATTTCCACAGCACCTTCCACGTTCCTTGTAAATCATCTCAAGGAACTCTATGGCCAATGAAATGCTTTAGCAATGTAATGGAACATACTGGGTACAAATGCAAGAAAATAGGTGTAGGGGAAAGCCACTCAGCCCCTCAAGCCTCCCCCATGGAGTCAAACAGCAGGAAAACAGGCCCTTTGGCCCATTAAGTCCATGCCGACCATCGACCACCCATTTCCACCAATCCTACACTGATCCCATGCAATCTCCCCACATTCCCATCAACTGCCCCCACATTCTACACCTCACCCACACACTGGGGACAATTTACAGCAGACCTGCACGTCTCTGAAACCGGATCACCCGGGGGAAACCCGCACGGTCACAGGGAGAACGTGCAAACTCCACACAGACAGCGCCGGAGGTTGGGATCGAACCTGGGTCTCTGGAGCTGTGAGGCTGTGCCTCCCATCACTATGCCCCCTGCTGGTTTGTACACAAAAAACTAAAAAAAAAACAGGTTGCAGTGTTGATCGAGGGATAATTGATTTGGTGACAGGGGGGCAGAGGGTGGTGGAAGGTGCTTCTCTGATGGGAGTCCGTGACCAGTGGTGTACGGCAGGGATCGGTGCTGGGACCCTTGTTTATGATGTGTATTAACGATGTTGATATTGGTATTGGTTTATTATTGTCACTTGTACCGAGGTACAGTAAAAAGCTTGTTTTATAAACCGATCGTACGGGTCAATTCATTACACAGTGCAGTTACATTGGGTTAGTACAGAGTGCATTGAGGTAGTACAGGTAAAAACAATAACAGTACAGAGTAAAGTGTCACAGCTACAGAGAAAGTGCAGTGCAATAAGGTGCAAGGTCACAACAAGGTAAATCGTGAGGTCAGAGTCCATCTCATTGTATAAGGGAACCGTTCAATAGTCTTATCACAGTGGGGTAGAATTGTCCTTAAGTCTGGTGGTACGTGCCCTCAGGCTCCTGTATCTTCTACCCGATGGAAGAGGAGAGAAGAGAGAATGTCCCAGGTGGGTTGGGTCTTTGATTATGCTGGCTGCTTCACCAAGACAACGAGAGGTAAAGACAGCGTCCAAGGAGGGGAGGCTGGTGTCCGTGACGTGCTGAGCTGTGTCCACAACTCTCTGCAGTTTCTTGCGGTCCTGGGCAGAGCAGTTGCTGTACCAAGCCGTGATACATTCAGATAGGATGCCTTCTATGGTGCATCGGTAAAAGTTGGTGAGAGTCAAAGGGGACAAACAGAATTTCTTTAGCCTCCTGAGGAAGTAGAGGCGCTGGTGAGCTTTCTTGGCCATGAATGTAGTGATGTGGATGTGAGTGTAGGAAGTATGGTAGTAAGTCTGTGGATGACGCAAAAGTTGGTGGTGTTGTGGACAGGGAGGAAGATTGTCTTTGGCTAAAGCAGGATACAGATCAGATGGAAAGTTGGGTGGAGTGTTGGCAGATAGAATCTCATCCCAACAAGTGTGACTGATGCAAATTGAGAAGTCAAATAGGGCTGGGACATGTACAGTAAGTGGTAGGCTGCCAAGGAATGTTGTTACACACAGGGAGTTCACGTCCATTGTTCCCCGGAAGTGGTAACACAGGTCGATGGGGTGGGGGAGGAGGCAGATGGTGCAGAGACATAAGAGACAGCAGATGCTAGAATCTGGATCAACAATCTGCTAGAGGAGCTCAGCGGGTCGAGCAGCGTCTGTCGGGGTTGGGGGGGGTGGGGGGAGGAATTGTCAACGTTTCAGGTCAAGACCCTGAATCAGGACTGAGGGCAGAGAGGGGAGATGGGTGGTATAGAGAGGAGAAGGGGTGTGGTGAGACAGGAGCCTGAGGTGATTGGTGGACGGAGGACGGGTGAGGGATGACAGGCAGGTGGTTCCGGGGAGGGGAGGGGAGGGGGTGGAGTTGGGAGACTGGCAGATGGATGATAGATGGAGGTAGAGAGACAGAGAGAGAGAGACAGAGACAGAGAGGAAAAAGGGGGAAAAACAGACAGAACAAGGTGGGGGGAGAGGAGTGTGGAGATAGCTGCTGGACGGAGATCAGCAGGAACACTAAAGGGCTGCCAGGGTTGGACTTGGAGGTGAGAATGGGAACCATTCGAGGAGAAGGGAGAGGTGAACGACAGTTGGAACCAGATGGGAGTTGGTGGGGTGGGAACCTATGGGTGAAGTGGGTGGATGGAGCCAGGAGGTGGTAGAGGACAAAGATGGGTGAAGTGAGGCTGGGAAGGGGGACAAGAAAGGGGAGGACCAGAGGATTGGACAGAGAGGGGAAAATAGGAGAGGTATATGGCATGGAATGTAAGAATTGGGATGTCATGTTGCAATTTTATAAAACACTGGTTGGGCCAGTGGAGCATTGGGTGCAGCTCTGGTCACCGCACTGAAGGAAGGGTGTGGTTGCAATGGAGAGAGTGCAGAGGGGATTCACCAGGGTGGTGCCTGGTTTGGAGGCTTTTAGTTTTGGGGAGAGATTGGATGCTGGACTTGTTTTCCCTGGAGCAGACGAGGCTGAGGGGTGACCTAATAGAGTTGTATGGAGAGGGTGAGTAGCCAGAATCTTTTTCCCAAGGTAAGGGTGTCAAAAACAAGAGGGCCTGGGTTTAAGGCGACAGGAAGAGGAGTTTTAAAGGAGATCTGAGGGGTACATGTTTTGACACCGAGAGGAGTCGATACCTGAAACTCACTGCCAAAGGAGGTGGTGGAATCAGTCTAAGAGGCATTTAGTCAGGACGAATAAGCAGGGCATAGAAGGGGACAGACATGTGGGTAACTGGGATCATGGTGTATAGGCACAACAGTCAGCATGGACATGATGGGCTGAAGGGCCTATTTCATTGCTGCACAACTGTATAAGTATCGGTCCCAGGGAGATCGTCCCCCAGGGTAGATGATACTTCAGTAAGTGACTCGTCAGAAAGAAATCACCTTCATCAATGAAACAGTCCCCCAGTACTGTGCAGGTGTGTCAGCTGACATGTATGGAGCCTTGGTCTCTGCACTGGGACTTGGCTGGAACCCTGGGACTGAGGAGAGAGAAGGGAGCAGGGCAGCTGTGTCCTGTTCTCAATTGTCACAGAATCCAGTTGTGTGCTACTGTTGACTAATTACAGCAACCAGCATCTATCAATTGGTTCCCGACAGTTCTGAAGAGGACATAGGTCTGAGAACAGGAGGGAAAGTCTGTGCCACGATGGAGAGATAAGAGAGAAAAAGGATGATGGTCCCAGGTGAAAGGGACCTGTCAGTAGGACAGGTAAAAAGTGTAGTGGTTAGTGTAACATTATTACGGCGCCAGAGACCCAGGTTCAATTCCGGCCACTGTCTGTAAGGAGTTTGTACATTCTCCCCATGTCTGCATGGGTTTCCTCCGGGTGCTCCGGTTTCCTCCCACATTCCAAAGACGTACGGGTTAGGAAGTTGTGGGCGTGCTATGTTGGCACCGGAAGCGTGGCGACACTTGCGGGCTACCCCCAGAATACTCTACGCAAAAGATGCATTTCACTGTGTGTTTCGATGTACATGTGATTAATAAGGTGATGTTATCAAAACCTGTGACCGGCAAGGTTGCCTGAAAGTGCTTGAGCTCAGTGTTGTCCAGAAGGTTGTAATTCTCCAGCTGAAGTTGCTTTCATTGAGTTTTATTCCTTTCCTCCAGGATGGAGAAATTATTTACGTAGATTGGCAAGTGGAGAAGGACGTGGACACTGGAAAAATGACCAGTAAGTGAACGACTTCTGATCCTTTTGTGAAATCGCCATGGGAAGTAATCATTTTGTGTCCAGCTTGGTGGTAAGTTTCTACAGAAAGAAACTGTGACTGCGCTTCTCAAATGTACTCATTCACAAGCTGTGGATGTTAGCAACGCCAGTAGTTATTGTCCATCCCCAACCGCCCCATCGTGAATCAATTATATTGGTGGATTTCAAGTCACATACAGACCAGGGTGCAGGCGAGAGGATGATAGATGGCTCCCCTGAAGGTGATCAGATGGGTCTTTACAACAACCTGGTGGATTCGTTGTCATAGTTATTGAGACTTTTTTTAATTCTGGATGTATTTAATGACTTGAATTTTAAGTTCTCCGTTGCTATGCTGGGATTTGAACTCGTGTCTAGAGATTATTGGTCCACAGTTCTAGCTGCTGGTCAAGTAAGTTGACCACCACACTACTGTATCCCTGAGAGGGCCTTGTTTGTTGTGAAGCACTTTGAGGAGGGTGTGAAAGATGCGTCTAAACTCCAAGTCTTTCATTTTATCTTATCTTATGGTGCTAAATAAGGCCTATGACCTGTGACCCATGATGTCAAAGAAAGAGAGAGAGACAGATGAAGGAACAGCGATACACTATTCTACCATGGACTGTCTTCAAGTTCTTTGCAAACCATTGTAGGGTTTCTCCAGTGACCTCCGGCGCTGTCTGTGTGGAGTTTGCACGTTCTCCCTGTGACCACGTGGGTTTTCCCTGGGTGCTCCGGTTTCCTCCCACATCCCAGAGACGTGCGGGTCGGTGGGTTAATTGCCTGCTGTAAATTGTCCCCAGTGTGTGGGTGAGGGGTGGAATCTGGAGGGAGTTAAGATAAGATAAGGTTTCTTTATTAGTCACATGTGCATTGAAACACACAGTGAAATGCATCTTTTGCGTAGAGTGTTCTGGGGGCAGCCCGCAAGTGTCGCCACGCTTCCGGTGCCAACATAGCACGCCCACAACTTCCTAACCCGTACATCTTTGGAATGTGAGAGGAAACCGGAGCACCCGGAGGGAACCCACGCAGACACGGGGAGAACATACAAACTCCTTACAGACAGTGGCCGGAATTGAACCCAGGTCGCTGGTGCTGTAAAGCATTACGCTAACCACTACACTACTGTGCCTGTAGTTGGTGGGAATGTGGGGAGGATAAAATGAGATCAGTGTAGGATTGGTGTCAATGGGTGGGTGATGGTTGACATGGACTTGGTATTGGTTTATTATTGTCATGTGTACCGAGATACAGTGCAAAGCTCTTGTGTATATGCTATCCAGACAGACATGGGCATCACGGTAGTGTAGTGGTTAGCATAACGCTATTACAGCGCCAGCGATCTGTGTTCAATTCCGGCTGCTGTCTGTAAGGAGTTTGTATGTTCTCCTCGTGACTGCGTGACTCCCCGTGAGCCTGGTGCTTTCAGGCTTTTGTATCTTCCGCCCAATGGGAGGGGAGAGAAGAGAGAATGTCCGGGGTGGGTGGGGTCTCTGATTGGCTGCTTTCCCAAGGTAGTGGGTTTGGCTGAGGGGCCTGCTATCGTCCCCAGTACGATAAGATGGACTCTTGACTTCAAAATCTACCTTGTTATGGCCTTGCACCTTATTGTCTGCCTGCACTGCCTTTCTCTGTAGCTGTGACACTTTATTCTGCATTCTGTTACTGTTTTCCCTTGTACTACCTCAGTGCACTGCGATGAAATGATCTGTATGGATGGAATGCAAAACAAAGTTTTTCACTTTAGCTCGGTACATGTGACAATAATAAACCGATTTACCAATTTATCTGTTCTGTGCTGCCTGACTCGAGGACTATTTTTTAATCCTTGTCACAGCTGTGACACAGGTTAATATAACAGCCAATCGGTTTTGTATTCAGTCAACCCTGGTGAGGGAATCGAACCCCAGATCTCCTCAGTCCAATGCAAAGCTGACACCCTCAGTCTGGAAGTTTAACCTCCCTCCCCTTTCTCCAGCCATTAACGGAGACTGCGTGTTTCCAGCAAGTTCTCATCCAGAAACAAAATATTGCTGGAAATTCTCCTTGTCTGGAAGTGTTGAATGTCCATCTGGCAACATCCTCCTCCACTGTAAAGGAATTGGCGATTTCAGTTGAAGCTGGAGTTCAGAGATTTTTAGCAGACTCCCGACCCCAGTTGCTCCCTCCGCGAGTACCTGGTCTCAGATGTCAGACCCAGGGTTGATGCTGAATTTGGTGCACTTAACGAGCAGCTGTTTGGAAGTTTACAGCAGTGTGTTGGCACGTGTCATGTTTCAACCAGTCTCACACAGACATTGAGAGAAAGCAGCCAGTCAGCACATAAATCAAACCCCCTGCAAGCTTTAACTTTATACGTTAGCTTGTGGCTGGCATGCTGTATTTGTTTCATCTTTGAGCAGCTGGGACACACTTGCTGAGCTGTTTAATCACCTTGTGTGATAATTTGCTGCTGTGTTTACTTGTGAGAGAATTTGTCACCCGCAGCTGAATCAATCATAGAGTCATACAGCACGGAAACAGGCCCTTCAGCCCAACTGCTCCATGCTGACCAAAATGCCCATCCAAACTAGTCCCATTTGCCATAACCTTCTAAACCTTCCGATTCCATGTACCTGTCCAACTGTCTTTTATAAGTTGTTATTGTACCTGCCTCGACCACTTCCTCTGACAACTCATTCCACATAGATACCTCGCTCTGTGTAAGAAAAAAAGTTGCCCCTCAGGTTCCTATTAACTCTCTCCCCTCTCACCTTAAACCTGTGCCCTCTAGTTCTTGATCCCCCAACCCTGGGAAAAAGACTGCGTACCTTCACCCTATCTATACCCCTCATGATTTTATACACCTCTATAAGATCACCTCTCAGTCTCCTACACTTTAAGGAATAAAGTCCTAGCCTGTCCAACCTCTCCCTATAACTCAGTCCTGGCAACATCCTTGTAAATCTGATCAGTTTAATAACATCTTTCCTATAGCAAGGCAACCAAAACTGAACACACTACTCCAAGAGTCACCAGTATCTAATACAACTGCACCATAACCTCCCGACTTTTATACTCAGTGCCCTGACTGATGAAGGTCAGCGTGCCAAAAGCCTTCTTCACCGCCCTGTCTACCTGTGACTCCACTTTCAGTGAACCATGTACTTCAAAGTCCCTGAAAAAGCTGATATTGGTCATTGGTTTATTGTTGTCACATGTACCGAGATACAATGAAAGGCTTTTGTCTGCGTGCCATCCAGACAGATCATTCCGTACATAAGTACAGCAAGGTAGTAAAGAGAAAACAATGCAGAATATGGTGTTCCAGTTACAGAGAGAGTGCACTGCAGGGAGGCAAATAAAGTGCAAGGGCCACGTCGAGGTAGATTGGGATTTCAGAGTTCAATGAGAGGTCCATTCAAGAGTCTGATAAAAGCGAGAAAGAAGCTGCCTTTGGGTCTGCTGGTACGTGCTCTCAGGCTTTTGTAGCTGCTCCCAGTAATTGCTCCCAGTCTAGTTTTGCCAATTCCTGCCATGATAGAACAACCCTGCATTCTTCGGAGGTTAGGGGAACGTGGGGTGACCTTACTGGAATATCTCCAATCCTGAAGGGACAAGACAGGGGAGATGTGAAGATGTTTCCACCAGTGGGAGAGTCTGGAACGAGGGGACACAGTTACAGGATTAGGGGGCGGACATTTAAGACTGAGGTGTGTAGGGACTTCTCACAGAGGGAGGGGAATCTGTGGGATTCTCTGCCCCAAAGGGTGTGGAGACTGGATCACTGGGGGGATTTAAAGAGCAGGGAGGTAAATGTCTGAGAGATCAGGGAATTGAGGGTGATGGGGAACTAGCACAGAAGAGGAGGTGAGGCCTGGGGCAGATCAGCCATGGTCACATTGAATAGTGGGACAGGATTGAGGGGCCGAGGGGCCTCCTCCCGCTCTTGTTTTCTTGTGTTTTGCTCTTTACTGATAAAGCTTCTGGTGTACATTCCTGTTACAGCCCCGAAACCCACCCACTGCCACGCTGTTCACGACGGACCTGTGAATACAGTGCAACGGTCGCCGTTTTTTGGGGATATCATTCTGACTGTGGGAGGATGGACAATTGCAATTTGGAAGGAAGGTGTTACTGTGAGTAATTGTACATTAAGCTGCTCACTGACTCAAAGCCAATTTCAAGTGTTCTCCGCACACCCAAACATTTCTCACTTCCCAACACTTCAACTCCTAATCTTTGTCACTGCCAGGATTCAGCCATCGAGTGCTCCCATACCTGTGGTCTTGCACCTTACAGCGGTGTCTCAATACTCCATAGGTGCTGTACTTAGGGAAGTCAAATGTAAGGGGAAAGTGTAAAGTTATTGGCAAGACCCTTAACAGCATTGATGTACAGAAGGATCTTGGGGTCCAAGTCCATAGCCCACTGAAATTGGCCACACAAGTAGATAGGGTGGTAAGGAAGGTGTATGGCATGCTTACCTTTATACTCAGGGCACTGAGTATAAGAGTCAGGAAGTCATGTTGTAGCTGTATAAAACTTTGGTTAGGTCGCACTTGGAGTATTGTGTGCAATTCTGGTCACCCCATTACAGGAAGGGACTGGAGGCTTTGGAGAGGGTGCAGAAGAGGTTCACCAGGATGCTGCCTGGATTAGAGGGTATGAGCTGTAAGGAGATGTTGGACAGACTTGGGTTGTTTCCTCTGGAGGGTCGGAGGCTGAGGGGAGATCCGATAGAAGTTTAGAAAATTATGAGAGGCGTAGGTAGGGTAGGCAGTCAGTCTTTTTCCCA
The DNA here is from genome assembly GCF_009764475.1 of Pristis pectinata. Lineage (NCBI taxonomy): Eukaryota > Metazoa > Chordata > Chondrichthyes > Rhinopristiformes > Pristidae > Pristis > Pristis pectinata. Next base: position 3,053,614 of record NC_067407.1, on the reverse strand, counting down.
GGGTGGAAATGTCAAATACTGGAAGACATGCATTTAAGGCGAGAGGGGGAAGGTTTAAAGGAGATGTGCGGGGCAGGTTTTTCTCACACAGCGAGTGGTGGGTGCCTGGAATAGACCACCGGGGGAAGTGGTGGAAGCAGATACGATAGTGGCGTGTAAGGGGCTTTTAGACAGACACATGAATATGCAGGGAACGGAGGGATGTGGGTCACGTGCAGGTAGAAGAGATTTAGTTTAATTTGGCATCGTGTCCGGCACAGACGTAGTGGACCGAAGGGCCTGTTCCTGTGCTGTACTGTTCTGTTCTATGTCCACACCACTGGAGAGTGTCAACAACAGCCCAACACACCACATCGCCTTCCACTACAACTGCCAACCCATCTCCTACCTCGCATCCACACACATGGACTAACTGTAACCCCACCCGTTCCATCCTCCCACACACCCATCACCCCCCACTCCCAGTATACATCCTTCTCCATACCCAGCCATTCCTCTCCCCACCGCTTCCCATCCTCCCCCTTCCAAAGCCCCTCTCCCCAACTTCCAGCCTTCACCTCACTAGCCACCTCCAAACCTGATCTACTAACCCAACCGGTGCTAAGCAGCCTGACTATCCGGAGGGAGACTCACCACCATCTTCTCAAGGTCCCGCACAGTAGGCTGGTGCAGAAGGTTAAGGCACATGGGTCCAACATTGGCCGGGTGATCGGAGGCAGAGGGGAGTGGTCAAGGGGTGTCTTTCTGGCTGGGAATCCATAACCAATGGTGTAGCATGGGGATCGGTGCTGGCACCTTTGTCGTTTACCATATATATATATATATATATATATATATATATATATATATATAAATGATTTGGATGAGAATATGGGTGGACTGTTTAGTAAATTTGATGACAACTCTGAAGTTGGTGGAGTTGTAGATGATAAAGCAGGTTGTGTAAGGATACAGAGAGACATGGGTCAGTTGGAAAGTTGGGTGGAGAAGTGGGGTGTGAGGTAGTGCATTTTGCGTTGTGTAATACTGGCCGGACATGTACAGTGAATGGCAGGGGCCTCAGGACGGCTAGTGTACAGAAAGACCTTGGAGTGCAAGTTCATAGCTCCCTGAAAATGGTGACACAGGTGGGTAGGGTAGTGAAGGAGGCGTTCAGCACGCTTGCCTTCATAGACTGAGGTACTGAGTGCAAGAGCTGGGATGTCACATTACAGCTGTACACAACATTGGTCAGGCCACATTTGGACCATGGTGTACAGTTCTGGTCACTGCACTACAGGCAGGGTGTGGCAGCAATGGAGAGAGTGCAGAAGAGATTCACCGGGATGTTGCCTGGAATGGAGGGCTGTAGTTATAAGGAGAGATTGGATTCTCACTGGAACATAGGTGGCTGAGGGATGACCTTATAGAGGTTTATAAAATGATGAGGGGTATGGATGGTCAGAGTCTCTTTCCCAGGGCAGAGGAGTGTAAAAGTGGAGGGCACAGGTTTAAGGTGAGAGGGGAGGAGATCTGAGGGACAAGCTTTTCACCCAGAGGTTGTTGGGTGTCTGGAACGAGCTGCCAGGGGAGGTGGTGGAGGCAGGTACAATTAAAACACATAAAAGACATGTTGGACAGGTACTTGGATGGGAAAGGTGCAGTGGGATATGGGCCTAGTGTGGACAAATGGGGTTAATGTAGCTGGGCATCATGGTCAGCATGGACAAGATGGGCCGAAGGGCCCGTTTCTGTGCTGTTCAGTTCTGTGATTCTGCGCCCATTACTGAGACCAGCTTTCAGACCAGATTGATGTAATTATTTGAATTGAACTCCCCCAGCTGCGGTGGTGAGATTCGAACTCATTTCTCTGTGTCCGTGGTCCAGACCTGGGGCCGCTGATCCAGTTATTGAACCACTGTGCTACTGTACCCTTCTGATCAGTGTGGTTCACGAGCAGAATTCCTTTCCCAAATGCCCCTCATCCAGGAACCCTGATCCCAGCCAGCACCAGCCTGGGGGTCTATTGGCCATGAGATACTATGTGAGAAATGAAGGGAGCCGTTTGGCCCATCTGGTGTGTGGCAGACTAAAATCAGGTCTCCAGGTTAATCCCACAGCCCAGCTCTCTCACCGTGACCCAGTAAAGTTTCATGAAGTTACATCATGTGATTAAGTGACTTTGAAGCCCTCTGCCTCCCCCTGCCTCCCAGACCTGTCTCCTGGTGAAATATTTCCCCACTGCCCTCTCTACCAATTCCCCTCCCAGTGAGTTGTCCACTTTGCCGTCCACCGTATCCAGGGCTCTGATACTTCCATGTACCTTAACTCTGGAATCTCTGGATGCAGTTAGCCTTTTATCAACAGGTTGGTTTCCCATCTGTTTAAAAGATGAAGCTGTGTTAAAACTGAGGGGTTTAAGATGATCAGTGTGATGGAGAAGATGCTGAGAGGAACTGTGGAGGGTTTGGGCTGTGGAGGAGATGGCCTCGCAGCAGACCAGCCTGTCCGTGGGTGATGAGAAGATCTTCTCCATGCTGAGGGTGACGGGTGAAAGTCAAAACACTGCAGATGCTGGAAATCTGAAATAAAACCAGATGGTGCTGGAAACACTCAGCAGTCCAGGCAGCATCTGTGGAGAGGGATTCAGTTGCGATGAAGGGTCTTTGGCCTGAAACATCGACTGTTTCTCTTTCTGTGGATGCTGCCTGACCTGATGAGTGTTTCAGCATTGTCAGTTTTTGTCTGAGGGCTGTGGGAATTGGAAGCTACCCCCTCTGATAGGCCGGCGGGGGTGGAGGGGAACAGGCTCGTGTGGATGAATAACATCTTGTTCCCACATGGCAGGCAAACGCTGAGGGGGTTAGACAGTGGGTTGGAGAGGAGTGTAAAGGCGCAAAATCAAACTGCTGGAGGGACTCAGCAGGTCAGGCAGCATCTGTGGAGGTAGAGGGATGGTCAATATTTCGAGTCAACATCGTGCGTCCATCCTGGTCATAGAGTCATACAGCACGGAAACAGGCCCTTAGGGCCAACCGGTCCATGCCGACCAACATTCCAATCTAAACTAGTCCCATTTGCCTACGTTTGTCCCATATCCCTCTAAACCTTTCCTATCCATGGACCTGTCCAAGTACCTTTTAAATGTTGTTAATGTACCTGCCTCACTCACTTCCTCTGGCAGCTCGTTCCATGTACTGACCACCCTCTGGGTGAAAAAGTTGCCCCTCAGGGTTCAATTAAATCTCTCCCCTCTCACCCTAAACCTATGCCCTCTAGTTCTTGACTCCCCAACCCTGGGAAAAAGACTGAGTGCATTCACCCTATCCATGCCCCTCATGATTTTATACACCTCTATAAGATCACCCCTCATTCTCCTACACTCCAATGAAAAAAGTCCCAACCTGCTCAACCTCTCTCCATAACTCAGTCCCTCAAGTCCCAGCAACTTTCTCGTAAATCTCCTCTGCACTCTTTGCAGCTTAATGACATCCTTCCAACAGCAGGGTGACCAAAACTGAACACAATACACCAAGTGTGGCCTCCCCAATGTCTTGTACCTGGTGTAGGACCTCAACCCCAAATGTCAAGCATCCCTTAAGACTCCACAGATGCTGCCTGACCTGCGGAGCTAGTTATAGGGTTATACAGCACAGAAACAGGCCCTTCGGCCTATCTTGTCCATGCCGAGTTCTTCTTCTTCCAGCAGTTTGTTCTTGCTCCAGATTCCAGCATCTTGTATCTCCACAGCAGAAAGGACTTTGAGCTCAGACACAGTTTTAGTTGAGAAGTTTATGGAGTTAAGAAAGTCTTGCATTTGTGTAGAAGATTTCACATCTCATCTTGGACATCACAAAGCACGCAGCAACAATGATACATTGGCTGGTTCGGAAGACAGGGTAAGGAGGACGTGTGCCTTTTGAACTTTTGAACAAGAGGAGAGTCTCCATCCGTTTGTGTGGGAAATGGGCAGACAACTGCTGTGTTACTGGGAACGGAGGGTCCAACTTCCAGCGGTAGTGTTAACGCTGGCTCTGGCTGGGGCTGTAATAGAATCCACCTGTTGTGCTTCACAGCTCGGACCCCTCCTGCACTCCGCCTGCAGGGACAGGCGATGCACCACGGGACACTGGTCCCTCTCCAGACCTGGGGTCTTTGTCATCGGGAAAGAAGACGGCAACATTGACATCTGGGATTTACTGGAAAAGACGCACGAGCCCTCCCAGATGCAGAACATCTCTTCTGTCCCGATCAGTTGTATGAAACCCTGCATTGTATCACGTGAGTATCCGATGGGCTGGTGCAAACCGGCTGGTGCTCTGTCATGGAGAGACAGTACAGAAACAGGCCCTTTGGCCCACCGAGTCCGTGCCGACCATCAATCACGCATTTGCACTGATCCCATGGAGACACCAGAGACTGCAGATGCTGGAATGTGGAGCAACAAACTATCTGCTGGAGGAACTCAGCGGGTCGAGCAGCATCTGTGGGGGTGGGGGTGGGGGGTTGGTGGAGGAATTGTCCATGTTTTGGATCAAAACCCTGCATCAGGACATCCCACTGCCCCACAGCTCCAGAGACCCGGGTTCGACCCCGACCTCCGGCACTGTCTGTGTGGAGTTTGCACGTTCTCCATGACCACGTGGGTTTCCCTCGGGTGCTCCGGTTTCCTCCCACATCCCAAAGACTTGCGGGTCGGTGGGTTAATTGGCGGCTGTAAATTGCCCCCAGTGTGTGGGTGAGGGGTAGAGTCTGGGGGGAGTTGACGGGAATGTGGGGAGAGTGAAATGGGATCAGTGTAGGGTTGGTGTCAATGGGTGGTTGGGGGTCGGCACGGACTCGTGCTGTGCCTCACTGTGACCCTGAGACTGCAGGGGGCAGTGTTTGTAGAGAAGGTCCATCGACCGGGGGACAGACAGCTCACTGCCGGTCTGTTACTCACACGGGCTCTGGCTGGTCACTGAGGTGTGATGGGGAATCACCTGAAGCAGTTCCAGGAGAGAACTGGTTCCTCCAGGACTGTGGAGAGGTGACACAGACTGAGGTTCGGAGACAAATGCAGTTAAATTTTGGAATTTTGGACATCTGAGCAAGGGGTTGCATTAACCGAGGGGAAGGGTGGGGGTCACATATCAGCCATGATCTCATCGGTTGGCAGAAGATGCTGAAGGAACTGGTGGGTTTTCTCCTGTTCTTGTTCCTGTGACCATTGTGTAGCTCGATCAAGGCCCTGCCTCAGGCACGAGGGGCCCAATGGACTCCTCCATGACCAACAGATGTCATGTTAGTAACATGCAATCCCCTTCCTACAACCGTGAATTCCTGACTTCATCAGGTCGGAATTGTCTGTGGAACGTGACCACAGGCACAATGGGCGCACGAGACCCTCGTGCAAATCGACACCGTGCTGTGGCTCAGTGGGTTCTCAGAACACAAGCAGCCAGGACGTGGTGATTGTGGATTGGAACCAAAGCAAAGTCTCGTCAACAGCTGGAGTTTCTGCTGTGTTGCCAGCCTAACACGGAAGCTGGTGGAGTTGTGGAGGGTGAGGAAGTCAAAGGATACAGCAGGATATAGACCATTTGGAGATATGGACAGACACAAGAGGTTCTGCAGACTCTGGAATCTGGAGCAACACACAAAGTGCTGGAGGAACTCAGCAGGTCGGGCAGCATCCGTGGAGGGAAATAAACAGTCGACGTTTTGGGCCGAGGCCCTTCATCAGGACTGGATGGGAAGAGGGCAGAAGCCAGAATAAGGTGGGGGGAGGGGGAGGAGCAGAGGCCGGCGGGTGACGGGTGAGTCCGGGTGAGGGGGGAAGGTGGGTGGGTGGGGGGAGGGGAGATGGGAGACGCTGAGAGGTGATGGGCAGAAGAGGCAAAGGGCTGAAGAAGAAGGAATCCGGTGGGAAGGGGCAGTGGACCCTGGAATAAAGGAAGGAGGTGGGGAAGGGATGGGCAGGACATGAGGGTGGGGGATGGGGAAAGAGGAGGGGGAGGGGCCACCGGAACGAGGGAAGACAGAGGGGGAGTGGGGGGAAGAAGAGGGGAGAGGTCACTGGAAGTTAGAGAAATCGATGTTGAGGCTGTCATGTTGTTCGTCTCCCTCTGTAGATGCTGCCTGACCTGCTGAGTTCCTCCAGCACTTTGTGGGAGAAATGGCAGATGGAGTTCAAGCCAGGCAAGCGTGAGATGTTGCACTTTGTGTGGACAAATGTAAGAGAAAGGTACACAGTAAATGGCAGGACCCTTAGGAGCATCGATGTGCAGAAGGGTCTTGGGATACAAGTCCATAGCTCCCTGGAAGTGACAACACAAGCAGATAGGCTGGTGAAGAAGGCTTACAGCAGGCTTGCCTTCATTGATCAAGGCACTAAGTATAAAAGTTGGCAAGTTATGTTGCAGCTGTGTAAAACTTTGGTCAGGCCACATTTGGAGCATTGTGTGCAGTTCTGGTCACCCCATTACAGGAAGGATGTGGAGGCTTTGGAGAGGGTGCAGAAGAGGTTCACCAGGATTGGAGTGTACTAGCCATAAGGAGAGGTTGGACAAACTTGGGTTGTTTTCTTTGGAGCGTCAAAGGCTGAGGGGAGACCTGATAGAAGTTTATAAAATTATGGGAGGCACAGATAGGGTAAGTAGTCAGGGTCTTTTCTCCAGAGTGGAACTGTCAAATACTAGAGGCCACAGGCTTAAGGTGGGAGGGGGAAAGTTTAAAGGAGATGTGTGGGGCAAGTTTTTTACACAGAGAGCGGTGGGTGCCTGGGAACAGGCTGCCGGGGTGGGGATGGAGGCACATTTGATGGGAATGTTTAAGAGGCTGTTAGACAGACACATGAACAGGCAGGGAATGGAGGAATATGGACCATGTGCAGGCAGATGGGGTTAGGCATCATGGTGGGCACAGACATGGTGGGCCGAAGGGCCTGTTCCTGTGCTGTACTGTACTGTGTTCTATGTTAACCTCAACAGAAAAGCAGCACCTACTGGCAGTGTCTGATGACTTTGGAACCCTGCACATTCTGGAGGTGCCCTGGTCCCTGAGACATCCGTTTAACCAGGAGGTGAGTAACGGGATTGTGTTTCAGCTTCGTCACTTGTGGGTCCTTGCAAGCTCCGAGTTCTTCCCCGAATCCCGTCTGTCGCTCAGCTGAACCTGCTGTTCAGGAGAAACCTCCGGCGGGGATAAGCTCACCCCATTCCCACCCACCCGCAGCACCAGCTATCCACAGAACACACAGTAAGGGGAGGAGTAGGCTGTTTGGCCCCTTAAACCTGTCCCACCATTCCATATGATCCTCTGTTGTAGGTCCACTTTTCCCCAAATCCATCGTCAATCAGAGACCATGAATATACATCTGGGCCCCCTCAGCTTTCACGAGGACAGAGTTCCAATGATTCACCGAGAAGTTTCTCCTGACCTCGGTGCCTAATGGGTAACTCCTCGCTCTGACAGTTTGGCCCCAGCTTTGCCCTGACCCTGGTTCTCAACCTCTCTCCTGTCCGTCCTGTCCTCGTGCCCCACAGACAACTTGTACAGTCAACTTCAGGGAAATGGAGGGTGTAAAACATTCGTCCCCTCCTGCTGCCAGCCCAGAACTGTCCAACAACCCCAGGATGTCCCAGGGTGCCATACCGCCAATGAAGGGGGCTTTTAACGTGACATCACTCCACTGATGTCAGAAAGAATGCAGAGAAGATTTACGAGGATGTTGCCAGGACTGGAGGGCCTGAGTTACAGGGAGAGGTTGGCCGGGCTAGGACTTCATTCCTTGGAACATAGGAGAATGAGGGGCGACCTTATAGAAGTGTTTAAAATTATGAGAGGCCTAGATAAGGTGGACGGTAACAGTCTTTTCCCCAGGGTAGGGGAGTCCAGAACTAGGAGGCATAGGTTTAGGGTGAGAGGGAAAGAAAGGACCTGAGGGGCAAATTTTGTCACACAGAGGGAAATGGAACGAGCTGTCAGAGGAAGTGGGTGAGGCAGGTACAACAGTATCATTTAAGAAGCACTTGGATAGGTACATGGAGGGTGGGGCTTGGAGGGATATGGGCCGAATGCAGGAAATTGGGACTAGCTGGGTGGGCACCGTGGTCGGCATGGACTGGTTGGGCCGAAGGGCCTGTATCCGTGCTGTGTTGCTCTATGACTAAACATGGCAGCCAACTGATGTACTGCAAGATCCTACAAAGAGCAGTGTGAAGGTGACCAGACTTGCTTTCAGTGAAGTGAGTCAAGCCTGAAGACATGGGACTGACGAACCCTGTTCTCCTTCAGACACTGTGATCCAGTTATTCACACTCACCATGCGCATGGCTTCAGTGTGATGTCTAAACCCAGGAATTCTCTCCCTGACCGCACTGAGGGAGCTCCTTCACCAGAAGGAATTTAGCAGCTGAAACCCCGGCTTCTGAAGGGGCAGTTCAGGATGGCAAATAGGCAACAAACGCTGGCCTTTCCAGCGGTCCTCAGACCCAATGAACTCACCCGAACAAAAGTTGCTCAAACCGATACCCGTTGCCTTTTGCAGAAGTCCATCGTTGAAGGTTACTTCGACAGAGAGGTAAAGCGACTGGGTTACTTTGAAACGAGAAAAATGTTGAGAGCTGAAATGATCGAAAAGCAAGATCAAAAGAAGCAGGTGAGCAAGGTGACATTCCGCTGGAATCACGAGAGATGGCAGGCACTGGAGTCCGGAGCAAAAACGAGCTGCTGGAGGAACTCAACGGGTCAGGCAGCATCTGCGAAGGGAAATGGACTGTTGACATTTTGGGCTGAGACCCTTCATCTGGACTGAAAGAGCAGAGGGGAGAGAGCTGGTATAACGAGGCGAGGGGGAGGGAAGGGGCAGGAGCTGGCAGGTGATGGGTGGATCCAGGTGAGGAGGGGTGACGGGCAGATGGAGGAGGGGAGAGTGGAGACGGTGACAGGGGCCGGGAGGCGAGAGGTGGAGGCGACACAGGGCTGCAGATGGTGGGATCTGATAGGAGAAGTTGGAGCATGGAACCGAGGTGGGGAGGGCAGATGGGAACAGTGGGGAGAGAGGGGAAAGAAAGGGTATGACCAGGGGCTGGAGTAGGAGAAACTGGGTGGATCAGGAGGAGAGAGAGAGGGACAGAGGGGAAGCAGGTTCCCTGAAGTTGGAGAACTCAGTGTTCATGCCGTTGGGTTGCAGACTGCCCAGGCGGGATATGAGGGGCTGTTCCTTTGGCTGAAGACTCATTCCTGTCTCAGCTGCATGACTTTAACTTTGGAATCAAGCACATCTGGCTGACTGTGGAAATCTGTTTCAAATCTGACAGGCCACATCTGTTTTCCTTCAGTGCTCCACAGTGCCAGGTTTTATGGACACTGCTGTAACTCACTCTGAGGGAGTGCACGGAGTCAGCTGTAGTCAGCTCAATGGGTAACGATGGCTCTACCTACCCTGCTAATGCAGTACTTCCTCCGTGGGAATCTTTACCAGGGATCTGCAAGCCTTTAAGCCCCACGTTGAAAATGATTTGTGCTGTGTGTTCACCGAGTCCTGGCCTCCTCATCAGTCCCGAACTCCCTCCCCAACAGCACGTTGGGAGCACATTCACCAAGACTGCAGTGGTTCAAGGAGGCAGCTCACCTCCATCTTCTCCGGAGCTTTGAGACAAAGTTGTCCAGGTCCCAAACAAATATGGTCACAGAGGCACACCAGTGGGTGTTTGTGCCTTTGTAGAATCGGGAGATAATGGAGAACAATTGGTAGGGGGTTGGAGGGGGTTATAAATTGGTAAGTTGGTTTATTGTTGCCACATGTGCTGGGATTGCATGCCATCCATACAGATCAATTCGTTACCCAGTGTATTGAGGTTATTGTACTAGGGGACCGTTCAATTGTCTTATAACAGCAGGATAGAAGCTGTCCTTGAGCCTGGTGGGACGTGCTTTCAGGCTTTTGTATCTTCTGCCCGATGGGAGGGGGGAGAAGAGAGAATGTCAGGGGTGGGAGAGGATTATGTTGGCTGCTTTACTCAGGCAATGAGAATGGAAGCAGATGTTATTCCGATTGACACCCCATGACACTTTTAATTCACTTTTCTTTGGTTACACAGTAGTATAATAAATTTTGCAAGGAATCTTGTGAGTTTAAAGTGGTGTGTGAATAGGGGTCCGGTGGTTTTTAAGGGAGAATGGGGAACATCAGCCGGTGGGTCGCTCACCAACCGTCGGGGTTCCTGAATATTCAGGTAGTGAACTATCAGAGTTTTACTGTGTGAGAACATAGGAAAATGGGAGCAGGGACAAGCCAATCTCTGTCAGTTACTGTGGCTGATCGACCTCAGGCATCAGTTACCTGCTCCATTCTTTCTCGATTCCCTTAATATCCAGGAATCTCGGCATCAGTTCTGAATGAAGTGACTGAGCCTCCACTGGCCTCTGTGGTCGAGATTTCCAAAGCTTCACCATCCACTTTCTCCTCATCTCAGTTCTAAACGTCCTCCCCCACTAACTCCGAGACTGTGACCCCTCAGTCCAAGACTCCCCCTGTGGAGCCTTCCATGGGTACCCGATGTAATACCTTGTTAACAAGACACAATTGGCAGGTTGTGCAGTTTATCGAGAGGGTTGTGGCAATATCTGCTTGAAAACTCAGTAGGTGATGGAACACTCAGCAAAGAAAGAAACCGGTGTGACATTTCAGGTCCCTGATCTTCCCGCTTCTCTCTCCACAGATGCTGCCTGACCTGCTGAGTGTTTCTGGCAATCTCTGCCTTTATTTCAGATTCTCAGTTTCTGCAGTATTTTGCTTTGGTATAAATGGCCTCGCCAGACAATTTTGGAAAGGATTGGGGTGAGGTGATCTGGGGTAAGATCAAAATGGAATATAAAGAGCATGACGCTGCTGACGGCTTTCACAACACTTGTGTTGCATTTTAGGCACCTCCGGTCATAGAGGCAAAGACAGCAGAACAGATAGAGGAGGAATTGAAGAAGGAGTATGCTGTTTATCTAACGGATGAGAAGAAAGCCATCTTTGCCCAACTTGGGAAGATCTGAAAATCTTTGAACCTGTATATTTAAAAAAATAAAATTTGATAAAAGACTGTCAGATCCATGTTAGAAACGTCAGCAACCAAGCTTGAAGAAGGCCGACTGATGTCAACGTCTCTGCACACGCCAAGAAGCTGACAGAATTAGCACTCAGAGGATGTGGGTGAGTGGAGGGAGCTCAGTATGTTAAAGGTAAACCGCCTTTGTCCTGTTCCATGTTTCACTGATGGGGCTTTAAAAAGGTGTTTGGCAAATGCCTCATGACAGACTTGTTAGCAAAATTATTAAAGTACAAATGGATTGGATTGGTTTGTTATTGTCACGTGTACCAAGATACAGTGAAAAGCTTTTGTTTGCACGCCATCCAGACAGATCAGTCCGTACCTAAGTACAATGAGGCAGTAAAAAGAAAAACAGGATGCAGAATATAGTGTTACTGTTACAGAGAAGGTGAAGTGCAGGTAGACATAAAGTGCAAGGGCCACGATAAGGTAGATTGGGAGATCAAGAGTTCATCTTCTGGCATACAAGAGGTCCGTTCAAGAGTATTATAACAGTGGGATAGAAGCTGTCCTTGAGTCTGGTGGTATGTAGTTTCAGGTTTTTGTATCTTCTGCATGATGGGAGTGGGGAGAAGAGAGAATGTTCGGGGTGGGAGGGGTCCTTGATTATGTTGGCTGCTTTCTTGAGGCAGTGGGAAGTGTAGACAGAGTCCATGGTGGGGAGGCTGGTTTCCGTGATGTACTGAGCTGTGTCCTCAACTCTGCACTTTCCTGAGTAACATGTAAAGTGGTTAAGAGATGAAAACGGAGAGTGGTGTAAATAGTTGTTTATCAGACAGCAGGGGCAGACAATGACTGGTGTTCTCTCTGCCAGGGGTCACTTTGGGACTGTATTATGATTGGGCTTAACCCTAATCTGAATACTTTAATAAATCTTAATGACCAAGGTATAACTTTCAAAGTTTGCATATGATCTGAAGCTTCCTCACCCTAACCCTATCACTAATCCTAATGCTTTATTTTACAATTCCCTAATGACATAGTCTGGTGTTCAAGGACATAATTTCAAAGTCTGCAGACGATTCCAAGTTCAGGAGCAGTGAGGAGGATGACTGAGGTCTTTGCAAGGACAGATCAGTGAAATGGGCAGACCCGTGGTGGATGCAGTTTAACAGAGGAGAGAGCCAGTATAAAGAGGGGAGGGGGGAAGGGGTGGGGCAAGATCCGGCAGGTGATGGGTGGATCCAGGTGAGGAGGGGTGATGGGCAGATGGAGGAGGGGAGGGTGGGAACGGCGACAGAGGCCGGGAGGCGAGAGGTGGGGGTGACACAGGGCTGCAGATGGTGGGATCTGATAGGAGAGGAGGGTGGATGGAACCAAGTGAGGGAGGTGAGGAGGGCAGATGGGAACAGTGGGGGGGAGGGGACCCAGTGGGAGGGGTGAGTGGGTGGTGGGCGGATGGAGCGGGTGGTGGAGGGGAAAGAATCAGGGTGATGGGGGGGTGGGACGGGTGTCAGAGGACCTGGGAGGAGAGAGAAAAGGGACAGAGGGGGAGCAGGTTCCCTGAAATTGGAGAATTCAATGTCCATGCCATCAGGTTGGATTTTAAAGTGAGTTCCCATCAAATAATTTATCAAGTTTTTTGACTAACTTTATTCCCAATGGCATTAAGGAAGTTTGGGCGGTAAATGCAAGGAATACAATATGTAATCTCACTCATGATTCCCACATGTGGATGGGACCAGTCCTGCTGAACTGCAGCAGGACTGGATCAGCAACTGCCTGCTATGAATTAGTGTGGAGGTGTTCCTTGGTTATATAACGTCTCACAGCCAGCTCCGTTACTGTCATGACCTGTAGGTTCCAGCTGGAGAGGCACATTAGTGAGTTAATACTTCGTAATGAAATACAGGACCCTACAGAGCTCAAGTCTCAACAGGGCTTCCACTGTGAACTATCCAAGCGTGTCAGGGAGTGCGCCAAACCTCGGGAGCCACAACCCCAGCTTCAGAATGTTCCTAATGAAAACCAGGCCTCCACACATAGAACGTAAAACTCTACAGCACAGTACAGGCCCTTCGGCCCACGGCGTTGTGCCGACATTTTATCCTGCTCTAAGATCTTCCCTCCCATATAGCCCTCCATTTCTCTATCATTCATGTGTCTATCAAAGACTATCTTAAATGTCCTTAATGTATCTGGCCCCACAACCTCTGCCGGCAGTGCGTTCCACGCACCCACCACTCTCTGTGTTAAAAAAAAACTTACCCCTGACATCCCCCTTATACCTTCCTCCAATCACCTTAAAATTATGTCCCCTTATGTTAGCCATTGTCGCCCTGGGAAAAAGTCTCTGACTGTCCACTCGATCTATGTCTCTTATCATCTTGTACACCTCTATCAAGTCACCTCTCGTTCTCCTCCTCTCCAAAGAGAAAAGCCCGAGCTCGCTCAACCACGGTGGGACCTTCCCCTCAGTCACAGCTTCCCCGAGTTCTTCATGTTGGAACTCCAGCCTGATAAAGAACAAAGACAATTTGCATTTGCGTAGCATCCTTTCTGTGTGTCCCAACGTGCATCACAGCCTGTAGTACTGTGGGAAATGAGGCAGCCAATGTCTGCACAGCAAGCTCCCACACTGATTGGGAGCAGGTACTGATACTGGAGGGATAATTAATGCCCAGGATATGGGTGAAAATTCCTCTGCTTTTCCTGGGCATAGTGGTGATGGGATCTGTTGTTTCAGTTGAGAGAGCAAGTGGGGCATTAGTTCAAGTCTCATCCAAGGCAAATTGTGCAGCAAAGCTCACAAAACTGCCGTCCAGCTATTTGCAAATCCCAATGATTCATCATCTGGTTCACAGGGTGACGTTCACTGCGCTTCCTCTCAACACAATGGGTCCCTGCTACCACCACTCCCTATAAACACACCAGGTTCACTGGAAAGTTAGTTATAATTCTCTGCAACAGCTTTAAAAATGTGAATTAGAAGTGTGTTGGAGTATTAGTGGGACTAACTTCCAATAGTCCAGAAAATCTGCCAGTCTGGAACCTCCAGAGTACTGAGGGTGCCGGATTATCAGAGTTTACTGTCCCTCTGGCTGTACCGTGATCCCTCAACACTGCACTGGAATGCAGGTTTAGGATTTTATGTCCTAATCTCTTTGTGGGTCATGGATGATTGAGTGGGTCACGGATGATGATTTGGGGGGGGTGGGTGGGGAGGAGGAAACGATTGAGATGGCTTTATCTAAAAGTCAAAATTGAGTTTATTGTCATCTGCACAAGTCCATGTGTGCACAGGTGCAATGAAAAACTTACTTGCAGCAGCATCACAGGCACAGAGCATCAGATAAGCAGTGTTCACAGGAAAAACATAAATAATACACAATTTTTACAAGAAAAAGCATAAGCAGAACAAAAAAAGTCCATTTTAGTGCAAAATGATCAGAGTGGTCATAGTGTTGGTAAACTGCAGTGATTAGGGTTATGCCGGTTGGTTCAAGAACTGAATGGTTGAAGGGAAGTAGCTGTTCCTGAACCTGGCGGTGTGGGACTTCAGGCTTCTGTACCTCCTGCCTGATGGGAGCTGCGAGAAGATGGCACGGCCCGGATGGTGGGGATCTTTGATGATGGATGTGGCCTTCATGAGGCAGCACCTCCTGTAGATACTCCCGATGGTGGGGAGGGATGTGCCCGTGATGTATTGGGCAGAGTCCACTACTCTCTGCAGCTTCTTAAATTCCTGCGCGTTCGAATTGCCGTCCCAGACCGTGATGCAACCAGTCAGGACACTTTCAACAGTACATCTGTAGAAGTTTTTTTAAAGTGTTCGGTGACAAGCCGAACCTCCTTCACCTCCTCAGAAAGTAAAGACACTGGCGCACCTTCCTTATGATTGCATCTACGTGCTGGGCCCAGGACAGGTCATCTGATGTGTTAACGCCCAGGAATTTAAAGCTGCTGACTCTCTCCACCGCCGATCCCCCAGTGTAGACGGGCGCATGTTTGCCCTCCTTCCCCTTCCTGAATGATGAAAAGAATGAAGGGGGAAAGGGGGTAGAGGAGCTAGGGGGTGGGGAAGGTGGGAAGGAGCACACCATGGGTCTGAGCCAGCCTAACATCAATTACATTCAGCTCCATCATTAACCCCTCTGATTAAAGAAGATTGATCACACTCAGGACCTGATTCCACTCCAAGTACAACATTACAATGGCCAGTCTTTACCTGTATTTTGTCCAATGAACTGCAGTGGTAAAATTAGTCCAAACACCAACCTGGTTCTAATTAGCAACCTGTCTCTGAACTGCTGAGCCTCGGCAGTGTTTCACCTCCACAGGGCTCTGTTCCCACTTTGTATCTGAACCATAAAGGTGTCTGAAGACTCACCAGCCACTGACTTGACTGTCAATAATATCGCACCACTGACCCAAACAACAGTGTTGAGACTCTCTGTAGACCCCCAATGCCAACCTGAAATGGTTGCCACAAGAGGACACAGGTTTAAGGTGCTGGGGAGTAGGTACAGAGGAGATGTCAGGGGTAAGTTTTTTACTCAGAGAGTGGTGAGTGTGTGGAATGGGCTGCCGGCAACGGTGGTGGAGGCGGATACGATAGGGTCTTTTAAGAGACTTTTGGATAGGTACATGGAGCTTAGAAAAATAGAGGGCTATGGGTAAGCCTAGTAATTTCTAAGGTAGGGACGTGTTCGGCACAGCTTTGTGGGCCGAAGGGCCTGAATTGTGCTGTAGGTTTTCTATGTTCTATGTCACCCGTCCCTCACCCAAGACCACTCATTAACCAAAGCCCACACTCAAGACCACTGCTCTACAGGAACCGCTGATGACAGACTATTACGTGCTTTCCCTTTTTAAACACCCAGTCAGCATGGGTCCAGTTGGATGACCACTTCCAGGTTCCCCATCTACCACGGGAAGTAGAAACAGAAAATGCTGGAAACACTCAGCAGGTCAGGCAGCATCTGTAGAGAGAGAGAGACAGAGCCATAGCACAGGTCTGATGAAGAATCTTGAACCTGAAACATTAACCATTTCTCTCTCCACAGACATACCTGACCTGTTGAGTGTTTCCACATTTTCTATTTTTTTTGATGCATAGTTATAATGGGAGCCACTCCCAAGTTAGCTGTTATACATCCTCAGCAGAAACGGCACACTTCAGAAAGAAGCTTCAAATATACAAGGGTGTTGCTATAAAAGTCAACAGTTTTGACTATTGAACTTCGGATAAACTGCAAAACAAAAGAACATACACTTACCAAAGCCCACACTCTGAAGACGTCAAGGCTCTCTGTACCTGCAATGCACTTCCCTGTAGCTGTGACACTTTGCTCTGTATTCTGTTATTATTTTTACCCTGTACTACCTCAATGCACTGTGTAATGAATTGATCTGTACGAACGGTATGCAAGACAAGTTTTTCACTGTACCTCAGTACAAGTGACAATAATAAACCAATTTACCAATACAAATATCAAAGGTCAAACAATAACAGAATGCAGAATAAAGTGTCAGTTACAGAGAAAGCACAGTGCAGGCAGACAATAAGGTGTAAGGTCATAACGAGGTAGATTGTGAGGTCAAGAGTCCACCTTATCGTACTAAGGAACCGTTCAATAGTCTTATGACAGCAGGATAGACTCTGTCCTTGAGCCCAGTGGTACGTGCTTTCAGGCTTTTGTATCTCCTGCCCGATGGGAGGGGGGAGAACAGAGAATGACGCGGGTGGGTGGGGTCTTTGATTATGCTGACTGCTTCACCAAGGCAGCGAGAGGTATGGACAGAGTCCATGGAGGAGAGGCTGGTTTTGGTGATGTGCTGAGCTGTGTCCACAACTCTCTGCAATTTCTTGTGGTCCTGGGCAGAGCAGTTGCCATACCAAGCCGTAATGCATCCAGATAGGATGCCTTCTATGGAGCATCTGTAAAAGTTGGTGAGTGTCAAAGAGGACATGCCAAATTTCTTTAGCATCCTGAGGAAGTAGAGGTGCTGGTGAGCTTTCTTGGCCATGGTGTCAACGTGGTTGGACCAGGACAGGCTACTGGTGATGTAGAAACATAGAGACATAGAAAACCTACAGCACAATTCAGGCCCTTCGGCCCACAAAGCTGTGCCGAACATGTCCCTACCTCAGAAATTACTAGGCTTACCTATAGCCCTCTATTTTTCTCAGCTCCATGTACCTATCCAAAAGATTCTTAAACGACCCTATCGTATCCGCCTCCACCACCATTGTCGGCAGCCCATTCCCCGCACTCACCGCTCTCTGAGTAAAAAAACTTACCCCTGACATCTCCTCTGTACCTACTCCCCAGCACCTTAAACCTATGTCCTCTTGTGGCCACCATTTCAGCCCTGGGGAAAAGCCTCTGACTATCTACCTGATCAATACCTCTCATCATCTTATACGCCTCTATCAGGTCCCCCCTCATCCTCTGTCGCTCCAAGGAGAAAAGGCCAAGTTCCCTCAACCTGCTTTCATAAGGCATGCTCTGCATTCCAGGCAACATCCTTGTAAAGCTCCTCTGCACCCTCTCTATGGCTTCCACATCTTTCCTGTAGTGAGGCGACCAGAACTGAGCACAATACTCCAAGTGGGGTCTGACCAGGGACCTATATAGTTGCAACTATACCTCTTGGCTCCTAAATTCCATTCCTTGATTGATGAAGGACAATACACCATATGCCTTCTTAACCACAGAGTCAACCTGCGCAGCCGCTTTGAGCGTCCTATGGACTCGGACCCCAAGATCCCTCTGATCCTCCACACTGCCAAGAGTCCTACCATTAATACTATATTCTGCCATCATATTTGACCTACCAAAATGAACCACTTCACACTTATCTGGATTGAACTGCATCTGCCACTTCTCAGCCCAACTCTGCATCCTATCTATGTCCCTCTGTAACCTCCGACAGCCCTCCAAACTATCCACAACACCCCCAACCTTCGTGTCATCCGCAAACTTACTAACCCAACCCTCCACTTCCTCATCCAGATCGTTTATAAAAATCACAAAGAGCGAGGGTCCCAGTACAGATCCCTGAGGTACACCACTGGTCACCGACCTCCACGCAGAATATGCCTTCAACAACCACTCTTTGCCTTCTGTGGGCCAGCCAGTTCTGGATCCACACTGCAATGCCCCCTTGGATCCCATGCCTCCTTACTTTCTCAATAAGCCTTGCATGGGGTACCTTATCAAATGCCTTGCTGAAATCCATATACACTACATCTACTGCTCTCCCTTCATCAATGTGTTTAGTCACATCCTCAAAAAATTCAATCAGGCTCGTAAGACAGGACCTGTCCTTGACAAAGCCATGCTGACTATTCCTACCTCTCCATCAGCTTACCAACCACTGAGGTAAGACTCACCGGTCTATAATTCCCTGGGCTATCTCTACTCCCTTTCTTGAATAAGGGAACAACATCCACAACCCTCCAATCTTCCAGAACCTCTCCCGTCTCCATCGATGATGCAAAGATCATTGTCAGAGGCTCTGCAATCTCTTTCCCCGCCTCCCACAGTAACCTGGGGTACATCCCATCTGGTTCCGGCGACTTATCCAACTTGATGCTTTCCAAAAGTTTCAGCACCTCCTCTTTCCTAATACCTACATGCTCAAGCTTTTCAGCCTGCTGCAAGTCCCCACTACAATCCCCAGATCTTTTTCCCGTGGTGAATACTGATGTGAAGTATTCATTAAGTAGCTCCGCTATTTCTTCCAGATCCATACACACTTTCCCACTGCTGCACTTGATAGGCCCTATTCTTTCGCATCTTATAGAACCATAGAACCATACAGCACGATACAGGCCCTTCGGCCCACCATGTTGTGCCGCCCTTGAAACCACACCTAAGACTATCTAACCCCTTCTTCCCACATATCCCTCTATTCTAAATTCCTCCATATGCTTATCTAACAATCTCTGGAACTTGTCCAATGTATCAGCCTCCACCACCACCCCAGGCAGCGCATTCCATGCACCAACCACTCTCTGGGTGAAAAACTTCCCTCTGACATCTCCCTTGAACTTCCCACCCATTACCTTAAAGCCATGTCCTCTTGTTTTGAGCATTGGTGCTCTGGGAAAGAGGCATTGGCTCTTCTTGCTCTTCACATACCTGTAGAATGCCTTGGGGTTTTCCTTAATCCTGCCCGCCAAGGCCTTCTCATGTCCCCTTCTGGCTCTCCTAATCTCCTTCTTAAGCTCCTTCCTGTTAGCCTTATACTCTTCCAGATCTCTAACATTACCGAGCTCTCTGTACCTTTTGTAAGCTTTTCTTTTCCTTTTGACTAGATTTATTATAGCCTTTGTACACCATGGTTCCTATATCCTCTCGTGACTCCCCTGTCTCATTGGAACATGCCTATGCAGAACTCCACACAAATATCCCCTGAATATTTGCCACATTTCTTCCGTACCTTTCCCTGAGAACATCTGTTCCCTATTTAATCTTCCAATTTCCTGCTTAAGAGCCTCATAATTCCCTTTACTCCAAGTAAACGCCTTTCTAGTCTGTCTGTTCCTATCCCTCTCCAGTGCTAATGTAAAGGAGATAGAATTATGATCACTATCACCAAAATGTTCACCCACTGAAAGATCTGACATCTGACCAGGTTCATTTCCCAATACCAAATCAAGCACAGCCTCTCCTCTTGTAGGCCTATCTACATATTGTGTCAAGAATCCTTCCTGAACCCACTTAACAAACTCCACCCCATCTAAACCCCTCACTGTCTGGAGATGCCAATCGATGTTTGGGAAATTAAAATCCCCCATCACAACAACAATCCCCCATCACAACAAAAATTAGTATTGGTTTATTATTGTCACTTGTACCGAGGTACAGTGAAAAACTTGTCTTGCATACCGATCATACAGGTCAGTTCATTACACAGTGCAGTTACATTGAGGTAGTACAGAGTGCATTGATGTAGTACAGGTAAAAACAATAACAGTAGAGTAAAGTGTCACAGCTACAGAGAAAGTGCAGTGCAATAAGGTGCAAGGTCACAACAAAGTAGATCGTGAGGTCAGAATCCATCTCATTGTATAAGGGAACCGTTCAATAGTCTTATCACAGTGGGATAGAAGCTGTCCTTAAGTGTGGTGGTACGTGCCCTCAGGCTCCTGTATCTTCTACTCAATGGAAGAGGAGAGAAGAGAGAATGTCCCGGGTGGGTGGGGTCTTTGATTATGCTGGCTGCTACACCAAGACAATGAGAGGTAAAGGCAGAGTCCAAGGAGGGGAGGCTGGTTTCCGTGATGTGCTGGGCTGTATCCACAACTCTCTGCAGTTTTTTGTGGTCCTGGGCAGAGCAGTTGCTGTACCAAGCCGTGATACATCCAGATAGGATGCTTTCTATGGTGCATTGATAAAAGTTGGTGAGTGTCAAAGGGGACAAACCGAATTTCTTTAGCCTCCTGAGGAAGTAGATGTGCTGGTGAGCTTTCTTGGCCGTGGCATCTATGTGATTTGACCAGGACAGGCTATTGGTGATGTTCACTCCCAGGAAGCTGTCAACCCTCTCGACCTCAGCACCATTGATGTAGACAGGTGCATGTACACCGCCCCCCTTCCTGAAGTCAATGACCAGCTCCTTCATTTTTGTTCACTCCTAGGAACTTGAAGCTCTGTGTTGTATAAAGTAAATGAAGTCGTAATGTGGAAAATCGGGCAGTCAATGTGTGTGCAGCAAAATTCCAAAGATGGCACCAAGCAGGTCACCTGATGACAGGGTTACCTGGTGGTGACCATCCTGTTCTCTGTGACGGTGCAGTGTCCACATTCAACAGTGTCCACCAGAGGGAGCCTGGAGGGTCCAGTTTAATGTCTCACCCAATCGGCAGCACCCCTCAGTATTGCCCTGGGTACATCAGAGTGGGTTCACGTACTCCAGTCAGGCTAGTCTGGAAGGTTAAATCATATAGGATCCAGGAGGAGATAACTGATTGGATTCATAATTGGCTCAGTGGTAGGAAGCAGAGGGTGATGGTCAAGGGTTGTTTCTCAGACTGGAGGCCTGTGTCTAGTGGTGTGCCACAGGGGTCGGTGCTGGGACCTTGGTTGTTTGTAACTTATATAAAACGATTTGGATGTGAATGTACAAGGTACGGTTAGCAAGTCTGTGGTGATACTAACATAGGTGGTGTTGCAGACAGTGCAGAAGGTTATGAAAAATTACAGGGAGATATTGATCAGCTGGGTGTGTGGGCTGAGGATTGGCAAATGGCTTTCAATCCAGGTAAGCTTTTGCATTTTGGGAGATCAAACCAGGGGAGGACTTATGCAGTGAATGGTAGGGCCCTAGGGAATGTTATTGGAACAGAGGGATGTAGGAGTGCAAGCGCATAGTTCATTGAAAATGGTGTCACAGGGAGACAGGGTGGTGAAGAAGGCGTTTGGCACGCTGGCCTCCATCAGTCAAGGCTCTGAGTATATGAGTTGGGAAGTTATGTTGCAGTTGTATAAAACGCTGGTGAGGCTGCACATGGAGTACTGCGTACAGGTTTGGTCACCCTGTTATAGGAAAGATGTTATTAAACTAGAAAGAGCATAGAAAAGATTTACCAGGATGTTGCCTGGACTTGGGCACCTGAGTTACAAGGAGAGGTTGTGTAGACCGGGACTTTATTCCCTGGAATGTAGGAGATTGAGGGGTGACCTGATAAGAGGTGTATAAGATCATGAGGAGCATGGACAGGGTGAAAGCACACAGTCTTTTTCCCAGGGAGGGGGTGCTAAAAACAAGAGAACTTTTTAAGGTCAGATGGGAGAGATTTAAAAGGGACATCAGAGGCAGCTTCTTCACGCAAAGGGTGATGCGTATTTGGAATGAGCTGCCAGAAATAGTGGTTGAGGCGGGCACATTAACAACATTTAAAAGCCTTCTAGATAAGTCCATGGATAGGAGAGGTTTAGAGGGCTGTGGGCCAAACGCGGGCAGCTGGGACTAGCTCGCTGGGCACCACAGACAGCATGGACGAGTTGGGCCGAAGGGTCTGCTTCCGTGCTGTATGACACTAAGTCATTGAAGTGCACCTTAAACCTACCACCTTAGAGCCATAGTCACACAGCATGGAAACAGGCCCTTCGGCCCACCGAGTCCCTGCCAACCATCACCCACCCATTGACACCAACCCTACACTGATCCCATTTTATTCTGCCCACATTCCCATCAACTCCCCCCAGATTCTACCCCTCACCCACACACTGGGGGCAATTTATCCACTGACCCGCACGTCTTTGGGATGCGGGAAGAAACCAGAGCAGCTGGAGGAAACCCCATCCACCTCGGAAGTAAGGGTGCCAACCAGCGAATGTGGGTTATATAAATCCACTCAGTTGATTTGTTGACAATCACCATTCCAAGTGACCGTTAAGCTCCTCGTCAAAAACTGAAACCTGTTTAAAATGGTTTGCAGTCCATGTGATGCTCCCGTTAATCATAAAATTAACCATGCACTTTTTCCTACAGCAGAGGTGTCTAAAACCAGAGAGCATAGGTTTAGGGTGAATGGTAGGAGGTTTCGAGGGGACCGGAGGAAGAATCTTTTCACCCAGGGCGTGGTTGGAATCTGAACTGCACTGGCAGAGTTTCCCATAATGCTACCTTGGAGAACTGTTGATGGTAGTCTTGGCGTCGTTTAAAGGTCGGCACAACATCGTGGGCTGAAGGGCCTGTATTGTGCTGTATTGTTCTATGGTGACGGTGTGAATGGTTCATTCCTTCTACCTCTGGGTTATGAGCCAGCATGCTGCTTCTGCTCAGGTGAGACCTTCACCTTGTCAATCCATCACAATTCCCACCCAACTCTTCCGAAGCATTCCCAGTAAAGAAGCAGTGTCCATGTTTTCCCCCCATTATTCTGGCAACTGATCCACAGAGATGGAAACGGGCAGGACAAATATTCTCTGCAGAGCAACCGGTGAGGTCTGATGTAGAACACACAGTTCTTATTGAGTTGGTGATAATTAGTGCCTAACACTGCTCTGGGTACATGTCCAACCAAAAGCAGATCGAAACTTGAACTTACTCCAGTTTTTACTTTTCTAATGTTGGCAGTGTGGATGGGGGAGGTAAGGAAAGGCAGCGAGGCTTGGCAAACACATGAATCATGTTTAATTAAATCTTCCCCGTACAATAAGAGAGAGAGCCTTTCATGTGGTGAAAGCAGCTGATGTTGGAACCCAGAGCAGAGTTGATCAGCACCTGAAGGAAGAAGACTGACATCTCAGTGGTCCTTCAAAACAGCTCCTGGGATTCATTCAAGGATATTGTGTGCAAGCTCTGAACTTTTTGTGGAGGATTTGAAATTTCTCACTTGCCCTGTATGACAACAATATCAATCTGTGCTAAGCTGATTCATGCAATACGCTCTGGGCTTCCAAGATGTTTAATCTACTTTCTGAACCTCAACCCTCACAGTTGTGTGGCCTCAAACTCCTACTTAAACAGTAAATGCTGGGAACACTGAGCAGGTCAGGCAGCATCTGTGGAGAGAGGAACAGAATTAACATTTCAAGTAGAAGACCATCCAAATTAGGAACGTGAATGGTCTTCAACCTGAAACGTTACCTCAGTTACTCTCTCCACAGATGCTGCCTGACCTGCTCAGTGTTTCCAATATTTTCTGATTTGCAACATCTGCAGGTTTTCAATTACACTTCAATTTTATTCATGTGCAATCTTTGTTTTAAATATCTGGTTGTGTTAACTACATTTCCCAGAAAATATGAGCTATATTACCACAAGGTCTCCTTCCAAAGCTGTGTTCATTTGGAAACATGGGGGTTAAATTGCTTGGTAATCGGTTTATTATTGTCATGTGTACTGAGATACAGTGAAAAGTGTTTGTTTGTGTGCCGTCCAGACAGATCATTCCATACATCGAGGTAATACAAAAGGAAAAAAAAGAATGCAGGATAAAGTGTTACAGAGAAAGTGCAGTGCGGGCAGACAATAAAGTGCAAGGTCATAACGAGTAGATTGAGAGAACAAGAGTTCATCTTCATTATACAAGTGTCTTATAAATTATTGCAGTGGTAATCAAACATTGTTACGTTGTCTGTTAGTGTCCAGAGCAAGATCCCACAGACATAAATGAACTGTTAGTCCATAGGAGATGCAAATCTGAAACCTTCTCACCCATGGAGCATCACTGGTTTTCTTTAAATAGTGCCATGAGATGTTATGTTGCAAGACATTGGTGAGGCTGTGTTTGGAAATATTGTGTTCAGTTGTGGTCACCCTGCTATTAGGAAAGATGCCACTAAGCTGGAAAGAGTGCAGAGGAGATTTACGAGGATGTTGCCGAGACTCAAAGGGACTGAGTTATTGGAAAGAGGTTGAGCAGTTTGGGACTTTTTCCATCGGAGTGTAGGAGACTGAGGTGTGATCTTATAGAGGTGTATAAAATCATGAGGGGCATAGATAGGGTGAATGCACACGGTCTTTTTCCCAGGGTTGGGAAATCAAGAACTAGAGGGCATAGGTTTAAGGTGAGAGGGGAGAGATTTAATAGGAACCTGAGGGGCAACTTTTTAACCCAGATGGTGGTCCATACATGGAACGAGCTGCCAGAGGAAGTGGTTGAGGCAGGTACATTGACAACATTTAAAAGGTGCTTGGCCAGGTACATGGATAGGAAAGGTTTAGAGGAATATGGGCCAAACATGTGCAAATTGCACTAGCTTAGATAGGAATCTTGGTAGGCATGGACCAGTTGGGCCAAATGGCCTGTTTCCTTGCTCTGTGACTCTGTGAGATCTTTTAACACCCACACTGCAACCAGAGTCAGCCTTGGATTGATGGCCCATCTACCGGACAGCACCTCTGATAACACAACACGTCCTGAGTATTCTGCTGTGTGCTTAACTCCAAGAACCTGACCCTGTGGCATTCCAGCTAGCAGTGAGTCACCGGTGAATTCAAGTATTGAATTAGGACAGGGAAATAGGACTAGCTCAGGGAGGCACCTTGGTCAGCATGGACGTGTTGGGCAGAAGGGCCTGTTTCTGTGCTGAATGACACTAGTACCTTTAAACTTAGAGCAACAACATTACAATCACCACAGGAGTCCTGCAGATGTATTTGAGCTGGAACCTCTTTAAACACTACAGTGTTTGTCTGAAGCAACTTCTCCTGTTGGTAAATAATGTTCGTGCATTCCTTTTGACACACATCATACATTTTCCAACTTGTTAAGGCCACTTTTCGGCAGTAATTGGGTCATGTGCTTGGTGGGTGGATGTGCCAGTCTGTGTTTGGACGGTGAAAAGCCATTCAACATTATTACAGCACATTGTTCCCCACCGGCATGGAGAGTGTCTGGTCCACAAGCTCTCCCTCACTCATGGCTCTCTGCAGACTGAAAGGGGCACTGGTTTGCTGGAAGTTTGAAAAAAAATTACTTTAATGTTGGAAAAAATAAGTGGTATTAAAGTGGCAATTATCATGGACATTCCAAAATGTTTTACAGTCAGTGAAGTATTTTTGAAGTGAAGTCAATTAAATGGCGTCTTCATTTTCCAGCTCCCTTGGCTAGTGAGATTAATAGAGTGATCCAGGACATGAACAGGTTGTTCAGTTTACTGGGACAGGCCCTTCGGCCCACTCTGCGGAGCAGGTTACTGGCACACACACAGAGAATTCAGTCCATTGAGGTTTGAATGGAGATTCAAACTTTGTCTTCAACCTTAACTCCACAACTGACCCTCCAATGTCCGTGTTCCTCCATCATCTTCAGAGAGCAATGATACTGAAAACCTCCTGGCAGCGTCCTGGTAAATCTCCCCTGCACGCTCTCTAAAGCTTCCACATCCTTCCTATAATGAGGCGACCAGAACTGAACACAATACTCCAAGTGTGGTCTAACCAGAGTTCTATAGAGCTGCAACATTACCTTGTGGCTCTTGAACTCAATACCCCGACTAATGAAGGCCAACACTCCATACGCCTTCTTAACAACCCCATCAACCTGTGTGGCAACCTTGAGGGATCTATGGACGTGGACCCCAAGATTCCTCTGTTCCTCCACACTGCTGAGAGTCCTGCCATTAACCTTGTATTCTGCCTTCAAATTCAATCTTCCAAAGTGTATCACTTCACTTTTCTGGGTTGAACTCTGCCACTTCTCAGCCCAGCTCTGCATCCTATCAATGTCCTGTTGTAATCTACAGTAACCTTCTACACTATCCACAACACCACCAACCTTTGTGTCATCAGCAAACTTACTAACCCACCCTTCCACATCCTCATCCAAGTCATTTATAAAAATCACAAAGAGCAGGGGTCCCAGAACAGATCCCTGCGGAACACCACTGGTCACCAACCTCCAGGCAGAATACGCTCCATCTACCACCCTCTGTCTTCAATGGACGAGCCAATTCTGAATCCACTCAGCCAAGTTTCCCTGTATCCCATGCCTCCTGACTTTCTGAATGAGCCTTCTGTTGAAATGGCCATTAAAATGATTCTGGGGTAAATAATATGTGGTGTAAAACTAAAAAATAAAACTTTCAATAAAACCCTCTCAATTACAAATAAATTGTGCACGTAAGTAAACACTTGTAACCTCATTAAAAAGATTACTTGCATAATGATAGATACATATATCTTGTGGCATAGATATAAAAATAGGTCTTTAAACTAAACTAAATTGCCACAAAATAATGTATTAGAAATTATCCATGTATTACTGTATATTTTTAATAGGATCAGAGAAAGTGAATTTGTTAAATATGCAACTTTTAATATTGGTATCACAGTACAGCATTGTACTCAAATCAGTATATAGAGTCATATTTACATGTTTAATGATACTTTATCATTTCAAGGCAACTATACTTCTGTGTAACAGATAATGCATACGGGATTACTAAAACACATGAATAACAATTCAGTAGATAAATTAGAGCCTGAAAACCCTTTACAAAGAATCTTTAAGCTGTGAGGAGTGTTAATTAAAACTAACACGGCCAAATGTGTTCACATTATACATGGTATACACATTAGTAGATCATTTTAAAAGCAAGTTGAAACACATGATAACATACGTGACATATAGCAGTGGCAAAGTTTATCAAGTTTATTCTGACAAAAGTCTTGATATCTTCAGTAAATGTTTTAAGACTGGTCTTGGAAACATTGCAGTTTTAAAAAAGATTAAGGCCAACTTTTTTGTAAATGGAAGCGGCAGTATTAAATAACTTAAAATATCAAATCCATCATTCACAATTTGGACAGAGGTGAAACTAAAAAATCTGATCCCTCAAACACAGATTTATTCATTCTTTAAGTACTTTTGCACATGTTGGTTCAGGGGACTGGGAAACACAAGGTGCCTGTAATTTTTAACTACAGATGTTAACCCTTATTTGACTTAAGGTTATGTCAGTTGGCCTGTTGGACAGTCTCAATTGTAACAGTACCGTTTCTAGTGGATCTGTTGTGGTCAGCTCATCACCCCAATTAGGCTGCATATGTAAATGGATGATTAGAGCAGAATTTAAATGTAAGGAGACAGGAGCATCACTATGGGACACACATGGTGAAAGACGCCACTGCCGTACCAATTCAATGGAAGCTTTTCCAGGGCAGGAAGTGCGGAGGTCCAAGAGGGAAATAATTAAGTGGAAGAAATAAAGAGACAGGAGTAACTGTGGATGCAATGGACAGATCTGCTCAATGGTCTGGCCCCATTTTGAGGCTATTAAAGTTGAAGTGATTCTACATCAGGTTCAAATTAGACAAAAAAGTTGTGAGTAATCACTGCAGCAGGAAGAAATGGGCCACCTGCCCCCTAAATCAGAGGAAAGCACCATTATTAAAAACACTCTTACAAAAGAACCCAACCAAAAAGCACAAAATAAAACTAAATCACAGTCAGTAATTAATGTTCAACTTTGCCCTCTCCATGTCCTGGGATGACCAAAGGACATTAAAATTTTAAAGTAAAACCTAGCCAAAACATCATTGGTTAAGGGGTAAACTTTGACTAGGACACCTTTGCTTGAATTAGTACCAAGGGATTTTTTAAGTCTAACTGGGGAGCACATAGGGCCTCGGTTTGAAGTCACATCAGAAGGTTGGGAATCTGTACCAGTGCAGCGCACCTTTAGTGGTGTACTGAGTGTCAACTTAGATTTGTATCGAGTCCCTGGAGCGGGACCTGAACCCACAACCTCCTGATGAGTGTGTTGACCACAAGGCTACAGCTGACTCAATTGTGTGGGTTATAATATAATTAATTTACAAATAAAAAAGGCTTTGGGATGAAAATCTATTCTATGGTTGTACAAAATATTTGATTTGAAGACGTTTCAAATTTTGCATTTAATTTGCTACTGCAGTAATTGTCAAAAGTGGAGAGCTAATTTAAACATTGTCAATCTTTGTAGCTGCTTATCCTACTGCCATTAAAACTAAAATTCAGTTAACATTGCAGAAAGATGAACAGAAGTAAATACAAATAAGTGTAAAATGTACTCAACTCCACACACAAACCAGCCCCTGAAAAGGTTCCTTTGAAAATGTGGCCTGACACTTTTAACTGAGAGTTATTATTCATTCACATTTCCTACCTGTGTAAAGATGTGGACCATTCCAATTTACGACACCCGTTTTAATGCTTTGTTAATAAACTTACTGACCTGACACAAGCAAACATCATGCCATAGCAGGTATTACAAATAATCAGCCACGTTACATTGAGAACACTTCCTCACAGCTCTCATTATCGTGCGTTTATATATATTTATATATACTACATTTCCCAGGCAGTACATCTAACGGTATTTGGCCTTCTGGTATGTGTGTCACTATAAATGGCGTGATCACACTTTATCAAAAATATAATGGGTTAGAAAAATATACCATTTGTTTTGATTTGCCTTTAAATACAGTTACAGAGACGTGTTAATAATAAAGAAAGAAAACAGTTTACAATATACACCCAAAAAATGTGCAGGGCTTTTTTTCCTGTGTATATAGTCTCTTCATAGCAGCCTTGGTATTACATTGCAAATGAAAGGTGACCAGCAAATCTTTAATTGGTAATTATTGCTGTGGAAAAACAAATACTCTGTCTCATTGCAGAAAGATCTGCCAAGCAGCATCAAAACATCTTCAATAATGAGGATGATCAGAATTAAACAGATTAGCTTAAGATGACTCAGGATTCAGTCCCTAGAATGGATGCTGAGTGGCAATGGCTAGTCTCCTTCAAAAAGTCCTCATCAAAAGTTTCTTTTATAAGTGCATCAGTTGACATTCCTACCTGAACACAGTGCTCAGTCTACAGTACTGTAAAAAAAAATGCCTTTAAGGCACCACATACCCCTAAGGGTCAATCCACTGGAATTCTTCCAATATGAAGAAAAAAAACTTACATGTACAAATGTCCTGGAATGCCTAAAATGAGTCAGCTGACCCAAGATAGTTCATGCTACTTCTCATACCAGAAGAGCACTCCCAAAGAAAAAAGCTGATAAAACTGTTGGGCTGGACCTGCATGCAGTCTCAATCCTCTGCCCGAATGGGAGTAATTTAGCAAGTGGCATTTAGCTTGTTTTTGCTGAGTTCTCGTTCTAAATTTCCAATCAGTGTGTCAATGCTTTCTTGAAGATCCTTGAGGTTCACTCGATGCTTTAGTGCCGGATTGATTTCCTGCATCTGTACATAGGCCTCGTATGGTTGCTCTTTGGATTCAGGCTCTGCATGTGGTTCCAGCACATGACTTGTCCTGTCTGCTGTTAGGTTCTCTTCTTCACTCCCAGTGTCTTCTGAAGGAACATCATCGTAGTCTGCCTCAATGCTATCTTCCTTTGGTCTCAGCAGGTAGCTTTCACCACAGCTGCTCCAGTCACCAGCATAGCGATTACTGGGACTGTCAAGCCTGATCTGTCTGGGGCGCAGCACCCCAGTCATCTCAGTGTTTGTCAAGTTTAACATTGTAGGTCGCTGCTTCCTCCTCCTCACGTAATTCACTGGTTTAGCTGGTTCTGAAAATCCACCACTTTCCCCGTGCTCTTTGGTACCTACACTTTGCACTAGAAGGAAAAGTATTGGGGAAAATTTCCCCAAAATTTCATTAATATTTCTATAAAATTAAACCAACAAGAACGTTCAATTGCTGCTAGAATTCAAGGCAAGTTAGTGTCAGTTACACTAAAAAAGTTTTTGTGCACCTTAAGTACCCAAGTTAATTTAAAATTGCTTCTTTGCAACCAGTGATATCACTTACCTTTCCCAGATCAGAGTTGTGCTTGTTTTATGATGCATGCTTCCATTTCAGCTTATCAAACATCCTGCTAGTAGATCGTTTCTCAAACGTATACAGTCATTCATTGCAACTGTCATAACTTTAACGCACTGCAATGATACAGCTAATAATACTCTCTCCTGTTTTCAGTATAGTGCCTTCCAAACTTAAAACTACTCAGCTCCTGTTCTGACCTTCCTCGCTGACACTTTTATATAAATATTGTAATTTCAAAGCACTACAAAGCTAAATTGGGTTGCAACAAGTGCCAACAAACAAATTGGAGCTTCAGGTTTCAAACAAGCCAAGCCAATAAAGAAAGTACACACAAGCATAATAACAATTACAACTATGTGAGAGAACTTAAAGTTTTAATTGCCAAGAGCTGTTTCACACTATTATCTAAATGTATAATTAAACAAGACCAAAAGTAAATATTAGTGATTATATACCATCACATAACCCTATTTTGGAACAAGTATCCTTTGATAAAGGTGACAATTGCCTCATTTGTTTATCTGTAGTTATGTCCCCTTGTTCATGACTCTCTGACTAGTGGAGACACCTCAACATCCACCCTGTCAAAGCCCTCGTTAGGACCTTATATCTTTGAATAAGGTCACTCCTCATTCTTGCGAGCTCCAAGGAATACAATTCCAACTTGTCTAGCTTGTCTTGACAGGACAACCCCCTCACGTCAGGAATTAGCCTGTTGAATCTCCTGTGGACTGCCTCCAGTGCCACTATATCCTTTTTTAGGTAAGGAGACCAAAACTGTGCGCAGTATTCCAGGTGTGGCTTTACCAATACTGTGTACAACTATAACAAAACCTCCCTATGCTTAAACTCCAGCCCCTTCACAATAAAGGCCAACATGCCTTCTTAACTACTAATTGGACCTACCTGTTAACTTTGTGTGATTCCTGCACCAGAACACCTAGATCCCTCTGAACTTCACCTACTTGCAATCTCACTCCATGAAGATAATAATCTGCCTTTTGGTTCCTCTTACGAACATCAGGCAGGAAAAGACTGTCCAGTTTTAGAACATAGAACATATGAGTACAGCAAACGGAACAGGCCCTTTGGACCACGATGTTGTGAACTAATTAAGCAAACAATGCCTAATTAAACTAATCCCTTCTGCCTGCATAACGTCCATCTCCCTCCATTCCCTGCACATCCATGTGCCTACCTAAGAGCCTCTTAAACGCCACTATCGTATCTGCCTCCACCACCACCTGTGGCAGCGCATTCCAGGCACCCACCACTCTGTGTGTGAAAACAAACGTGCCCCACATATCTCCATTGAACTTTCCAACTCTTACCTTAAATGCATGCCCTCTAGTATTAGACATTTGACCCTGGGAAAGGATGCCGGCTGTCCACTCTATCTGTGCCTCTCATAATTTATAAACTTCTATCAGGTCTCCCCTCAACCTCCACCACTCCCAAGAAAACAACACTAGTTTGTCCAACCTCTCCTTACAGCATATGCCCTCTAATCCAGGCAGCATCCTGGTAAATCTATTCTGCACCCTCTCCAAAACCTCCACATTCTTCACTTAACGGGGTGACCAGAATTGAACGCAATATTCCAGATGCAGCCTAACCAGAGTTTTAAAAAGTTGCAACATAACTTCCCAACTCTTGAACTCAATGCCTCAACTAATAAAGGCAAGCATGCCACATGCCTTCTTTACCACCTTATCGACTTGTGTGGCCACTTTCAGGAAGCAATGGACTTGAACCCTAGATCCCCCTGTACCTCGCCACTGTTAAGGGTCCTGCCACTAACTGTGTACTTTCCCATTACATTTGGCCTCCCAAAGTGCAATACCTTACACTTGTCTGGATTAAACTCCACCTGCAATTTCTCTGCCCATATCTGCAACTGATCTATATCCTGCTGTATCCTTTGGCAATATTCTACATCATACACAACACCACCAATCTTTGTGTCATCTGCAAATTTAGTAATCCACCCATCTGCGTGTTAATCCAAGTCATTTATACATATCACAAACAGCAGAGGTCCCAGTACAGATCCCTGCAGAACTCTAGTCACAGACCCATCAAAGATTACCCTCTGTCTTCTATGGACAAGCCAATTCAATGGCCAAGTCACTGTGGACCCCATGAATCTCTATCTTCTGGATAAGCCTACCATGAGGGTCCTTGTCAAATGCCTTACTAAAATCCACATAGACAATATCCACTGCCTTAATCGATAACCTTCGTCACCTCCTCGAAAAACTCAAGACATGGCTTGCAATAATGCAATGACTATTTGCAACATAAGAGAGACACTTCATGCTAACAGTCTGCTATAAATTCAAACACAGGCCTCATAAATTTTAAGGGTAAACACAGCATGAACCAAAAAAACATTTTTTTTTCTAAATCAGTCAAAACCACCAAAACAAATGTTCCACATTCCACACTACAGAACTGCCAACAAGAAGAATATAATTGTTGACTTGCAGGATCTCTAATCATTTCAGCAGAAATTCATTCAAACATTATTTCAGTTTCTCATATTTCTCGAGCTAAATGAACCCTTAGAAACCATGCTGTTGAAATCTCAAATGTCAGAAGTGGTTAAGTTTAACAAAGTAAATGGAGTGTGCTTCACTAGTGAAAGGATGCTTTCATTTTTAAAAATGTAATTTCTACTGCCTGAAAATATAAACTTCCTTATGCCCAGAAATTTATTTCTCAAAAATTAACAAATGCTATTTAAATCTATTCCTTGCCAGGCAATGTATTTGCTAGTGGAGTCATAAGATCAGGCAGCTTATATAGATTCTACAGCAGGAATTAATTCTATGCTCTAAAACTGTTCATGGTTATTGAAAGATTTGTGAAATGACGAGTCCTGAGCAAATTAGCTCCAATTTCAGTTCCATTGGGAAATGTCAAAATGTAGAAGTAATGTTTAAACTCATAATGAATGTTAGGAGAACAATTCCTTCTGCACATAACTGAACTGCAAACATTTTATGAAATAGTTCTTGAATAAACGTCAGAAGTCAGTCCCCTGCAGACATTTTACAAATACTTCCCGGTATAAAAATGACCAAAAACATTGAGAAAATGTGCACTTTGATCTCTCAGCTAACAAACACGATTGTTTTCATGTATGGCAATGTGCACCATGTTTTTTTAAATGCAAAGACCAAAATTACTAAACTTTATAATCTGATTCTTAATCATGTACAATTTACCACTGCTGAAATCAGAAAATACAAGAAGACAGTTGGTTAAAAATTTGCCAATTTTTCTTATTACATTTGAAATGTATATTTATGGAAAAGGTTTAAAAAATTAAAAATGATTTTAAAAATTGGAGGGCCTGTTTTGTAGGCACATGGGGCCAAGGTATTTGTTCAATCTGATCATAGCTGCAGTGAGGTGGTTGAAGAATCAATCCAATTTGAGAAGACAAACGCTCCAATATATAGCAAACTATGATAGGCATTCAAACTTTTGAAGTTAATGCACAAGGCGTTTCAGCACATAAATATAGAACATAAAACATTACAGCACAGTACAGGCCCTTCGGCCCACGATGTTGTGCTGACCTTTTATCCTACTCTAAGATCAATCTAACCATTCCCTCCCACATAGCCCTCCATTTTTCTATCATCCATGTTCCTATCTGAGAGTCTCTTAATTGTCCCTAATGTATCTGTCTCCACCAGCATCCCTGGCAGCACGTTCCACACACCCACCACTCTCTGTGTAAAAAACGTATCTCTGATATCCCCCCTGTACTTTCCTTCAATCACCTTAAAATTATGCCCCTTTGTATTAACCATTTCCACCCTGGGAAAAAGTCTCTGACTGTCCACTCGATCTCTGCCTCTTATCATCTTGTTCACCTCTATCAAGTCACCTCTCATCCTCCTTCTCTCCAAAGAGAAAAGCTCACTCAACCTATCCTCATAAGACATGCTCTCCAATCCAGGTTGCATTCTGGTAAATCTCCTCTGCACCCTCTCTAAAGCTTCCACATCTTTCCAATAGTGAGGTGACCAGAACTGAACACAATATTCTAAGTGTGGGCTAACCAGGGTTTTATAGAGCTGCAACATTACCTCGCGGCTCTTGAACTCAATCCCCCAACTAATGAAGGCCAACACGCCATACATTTTCTTAACAACCCTATCAACACGCTCGGCAACCTTGAGGCATCCATGGACACGGACCCCAAGAAATGCCTTTTATGGGCAAGGCATTTCTGAATGGACACAGCCAAGTTTCACTGGATCCCATGCCTCCCGACTTTCTAAATGAGACTATCATGGGGAATCTTATCAAATGCCTTACTGAAGTCCATATACACCACATCCACTGCTGTACCCTCATTAATGTGCTTTGTCACATCCTCAAAGAATTCAATCAGGCTTGTGAGGCATGACCTGCCCCCTGACTATCCCTAATCAGACTATGCTTCTCCAAATGCTCGTAAATCCTGTCTCTAAGAATGTTTTCCAATAATTCACCCACCACTGAAGTAAGACACACTGGTCTATAATTCCCAGGGTTATCCTTACTCCCTTTCTTGAACGAAGGAATAACATTTGCCACCCTCCAATCATCTGGTACTACTGCTGTGGCCAGTGAGGACACAAAGATCATCGCCAAGGGCTCAAGAATCTCTTCCCTCGCTTCCTGTAGTATCCTGGGATATATCCCGTCCGGCCCCAGGGACTTATCTGTCCTAATGTTTTTCCAAAAGTTCCATCACACCCTCCTTCTAAACATTGACATGTTCTAGCTTATCAGCCTGTTTTACGCTGTCCTCACAAACGTCAAGGTCTCTCTCACAGGTGAATACTGAAGCAAAGTATTCATTAAGGACTGCCCCTACCTCCTCCGACTCCAGGCAGATGTTTTCTTCTCTATCCCTAATTGGTCCTACCTTCACTCTAGTCATCCTCCTGTTCTTCACAAACCTTCTCTATTGCCTACAGCCGGAATTACAAAAAGAAATAAATCCTTTCATTGTTAATTCCCTGTTCAAAAGACAAAACCCATTTGTTTCCGTCGATTTTCTTCCCGCACATTGAATGGACGTAAGGGAATGGAGTTCAGAGAAAATTAAAAGAGGAAACCCATCTGAGATCATGGAAAATTCAACCTGATGAATAAGGATGTTCAACTTTCTTTGTACAGGAGAGCCCCAATTACCAGGGTGGGGGGGTTTGCATTCCTAGAAATGGTCTGTATCACAATTTTCAGTAGTGTTAAGCCATATCATCTGTAGAAGCGTTAAGAAATGCAAGTTAAAAAAGATTGTGTTTATTTTCTTTTATTCCCCGCGTAAATGCTGTAAGAGTGGAGTTTATAACCGTATCTCAAATTTTTGGGTCGTGATTTGTGAATTCTATAAGGGTGAATATTTGTTATCCAAATGGCCGTAACATTGGGGTTGTCGTATGGGATTCAAGTTAATTTCCTGTGAAATTTATCTTGTGATATTCCAGCCTTCCCTCAAAAAAAACAATGTTATGGACTAAACCTGTGCACTCTTCGACAACCTGTAGAGCAATTTTATCTGGGAGTACCTTTTCAGTATATGATCCTCTCCTATGCTTTAAAGATTAATAAGATGCAATATGATAATTCTGTAAATTTGTACATTCTAAAATAATTACCAGGTGCTGGAAATGACAGAAAGAGAAAGAATACAATTTTGGCTACATTTTTGGAAAAATCTTGGTAGTTGTTACTATGATTAATGACACACCGAGAAATGTAAAACTTAGTGGTTTTATTGCTTGCTTCAGTTTCACAGTCCACATTGAAAACTTAAAAGCTATTTGGCCAAGTGATTCATGGCTTCCCCTGGACATGGAAGTAATTAACTCTGCCCCCACAGCCAAATGATGACTTTGGATTTTACTCCATTGCCGAAAGGATTCAGTGAGGGCAGGGTCTTGAGTAGACCATAAATAATGGCATGCAATGATTGGGCTGAATTGTACACTCCCAAGTTCTGTGCGAAAATAGATGGAAGAGCATATTTGTGAGGAGGACATTGTAATTCTGCAACAGGATATAAATAGATTGAGTCAATGGGTGCAAACCTGGTAAATGGAGTTTAATGTAGGGAAATGTTTTGGTAAGAGGATTCAAAAGACATTTATATAAATGGAGTGAGACTGCAAATGAGTGAAATTCAGAGGGATCTAGGTGTTGTAGCTTTTTTAAAATCACAAAGTTACCAGGCAGGTCTAACAATTAATTAAGGTGGCAAACGACAGGTTGGCCTTTTTTGCAAAGCATGTTAATAATAGGGAGGTTTTGTTATATAATAAAAATTGAATGCTGGAAATACTCAGCAGACCCTCTAATGAAGGGTCTTTGACCTGAAACATTGGCTCTGTTTCTCTCCCACAGATGTGGCCTGACCTGCTGAGTATTTCCAGCATGTTCTGTTTTTATTTCAGATTTCCAGCATTTGCAGTTTTTTCTTTAAGACTTTATTACGGTTGTATAGGATGTTGGCAAGGCCCCACCTGAAATAATGTGCACAGCTTTGTCCCCTTACCTAAAGTATATCCACCAGGGTAATCCCTGACATGGAAGGATTTACCTATCCTGGGAGACAGTTTAGATATGTATTCCTTGGAGTTTAGAAGAACGAGGGGTGATTCAAACACAAGATCCTGATGGGACTTGACAGGGTAGATGTTGAGATGTCACGAACATGGGGACATAACGATGAAACAAGGGGCCGGTCATTTAAAACAGGGTGAGGTGTGTGGAAATGTCATTTCGCAGAACATCAATGAATCTCTGGAATTCTCCACTCGGATCAGATCATTAGATGTATTTAAGGTGCAAACAGATAAATATCTAAAAGTTTGAGGGTTATGGGGAACTGACATAGGAAAGGAGTTGAGTCCAGCACAGATTGTTGATATTGAATGGTGGAGCAGGCTTGAGGGGTCTGGTGGCCTACTCCTCCTCCTATTGCTTGTGTCCAACTTTAAAGAGACTTTTTCTGGCTGTGTGTCAGACATTGTAGTGTGAAAGGTCATGGCTGTCATGTGACCATGACAACACTGACCCCTCTGGCTGGGATGACAACATTGAGCACATGGCCAAAAGCGACACCACTGTCAATCAAGGTCTGGCTCCACCTATCCATTAGTACACACCTTGACCATTGGGCCCATGTAAATACCTGTTGTACCTGGCCATGGCCCATTGGACGTTTTTGAATCACCTAGGCTGGCTCCACCCAGCTCTCCGGCACTATAAAAAGTGCTGCATGTACTGGTTCTCTCTCTCTTTCCGAGGCTGTTGAGGTAAGCTGTGCACTACTTCAGGGTAGATAGTTAAAGATCCCGGGGAGTGTTAGAGCCAATGTTTGTCCAGATTCAAGGTGTTCAGACATTGTATTGTTTATTCCTTGATCATGTGTAACTAGTTCGTGTGTGTGTGTGTGTGTGTGTGCGCGTGCATGCATCTCACCCGTTGCGATTTCCCCGTCTTGCTATCACCCATGTGTGTGAGAGTGTGCATCCGTTCCCATCCATTCTGTCCCTGCGTTTGTCTTTGTAAATAAATTTTCCCTTTTTAAAATACAAAGACTTGTGTCTGAAGCCCTCTGCCTTTAAGACCCAAAAGAACCTTTTCTCACAACAGACATCCTGCCACATATTCAATGACACCAACTTGCCATCACTGCAGCTAAAGGATTATCTCGAAGTTCAGAGATAATCCTTTGACCAAGCTGTCTTTCCTCCAAAGTACTTTTGCAACGTGACCTAAATAAAATCTTCCTGGCATAAGTTTGTACAAACTGGCTCATTATTTTCAATGTGTGTAGTAAGCTTGGGAGATTCCAGTTACCCAGTTACATTGGGAAATATCTTGCAACTCTGTGGTGTTTATTTAAACAGAAAATACTGGAAAAACTCAGCAGGTCATTCAGCATTTGTGGAAAGAGAAATGTTAATGTTTCAGGAGGAACACCCTTCAAATCTTGTCATGGTAGGTTAGATGAAGACAGGCAAGTAGCTGAGGGACGGCACATACAATGAAGATAGAAGCTGCTCCTGCTGTACCTACTTGTCATTAGATGTAGTGGAGCAACTCCCATCAAAAGGTACAGGGATGGAGCCCAAAGCTGAATGAATTGCTGGGAGTGGAAAAAAGGTCAAAATCCACTGCAGCCACCAAAAGCAGAATGATACAGGATTATGTCTGTAATTGATTTGCTACAATTCAGAGTTTGTTAAACAAAGTTTAATTGAGCTTGCGTTAAAGTCTTAATTCATAAAGTCAGTGTGCAACTGAACAAATCAGACCAGTTTTTGTTTTCTGAGTTAAATAATCTCTGCTGTGAGAGCTAGGTAAAGATGGTCAACCAGGTTGCCGCTCATTGTGCTCCTGCCGTAACTCCTGCTGTGCAAAGACCGCCACGGTTCTCCCAACACTTAGAACTTGCCAGCAAACACAGAGAAGTACTTGGATGAGACACTAGAGAACACCAGGTGCCTGGGTATTTAAGGAAGAGGGCTGAAAATCAGTGAGAACCAAATAAAAACACTAGATT
The DNA here is from genome assembly GCF_009764475.1 of Pristis pectinata. NCBI lineage: Eukaryota > Metazoa > Chordata > Chondrichthyes > Rhinopristiformes > Pristidae > Pristis > Pristis pectinata. The sequence goes on along the minus strand of NC_067407.1, from coordinate 3,014,739 downwards.
ATGCCATTTGTTAGAGGCACAACCTTCCAACACACAACACTATGCATTCTAATGGAAATGACAAAGTTCATTGAAAAATGAATCTCCTGTATCATTTTTGTTTTATTCGATTCAATGGTGTCATTAAAAATTCCACATCACTTATGTAGATGAAAAGACTATATCATGAGGTACACTATTATTTTTCTAACATGGAATTCATTAAAAACTCAATCTGCTACAACCACACATCGAAAAATAAATCTTCCCTCACCTGGCCAAAGCTGAAGCAGGTAATGCAATACTTCGATGTGCTTCTTGAAGTCCAGCGCACTGGCCAACTCCTCAGAGTCTATGAAAACCCTATTACAATGGTTAGAAGCCTCCTGTCGCTGGCTTAAAAGTACGGGCCCAAAACACACTGCCAAGTTCTGGCAGGTCATTTTATTGACCTCATGGTATGAAGCTACAAGTTTCAGATGATCCAGCAGCATCTTCAGTGTTGCCTAAGGTTTAAAAAAAAGGCAACATATTGAATGTTAAATGAAGGAAACCAACAATCACTGAGATAACTACGTTATTTATAAAAACAAAAGAAATAGAAGGCTACATGCCCTCTTGAACTTACTACACTTATGAGATTAAATATGATGTGATCTTGGCCTCTGCTGCACTTTCCTACCTATTTGCCATAACCCTGAAATCCCCTACAGCCAAAAATCTGTCTGGTCTTAGTCTTGAATATTTTAAATGACTCAATCTTTACTGTTCTGTGGGGTGGAGGACTGCAAAAATTTGAGATCCTCAAAGGAGGAATTCTACATCTCAAATGGATGGTCCTTTTCTCTGAAAACATACTTTCTAGTTGTAGACTTTTCTGCAAGGGAAAACATCCTCTCAGCACCCACCTTGTTGCCCTGACAGAACTGTGTACATTTTAATAAAATCACCCTCATTTTCCTGAACTCCCAACAAGCTTAGAGGCAGGCACGGTAGTATAGAAACCACAGAAAACTACAGCACAGAAAGCAGGCCATTCGGCCCTTCTAGTCTGTGCTGAAACATTATTCTGCTAGTCCCATTTACCTGCCCCCAGCCCATACCCCTCCAGACCCCTTTCGTCCATGTATCTATCCAATTTACTCTTAAAAGTTAAGAGCGAGCCCGCATTTACCACATCAGATGGCAGCCCATTCCACACCCCCACCACTCTTTGAGTGAAGACGTTCCCTCTAATGTTCCCCCTAAACCTTTCCCCTTTCACCCTAAAGCCATGTCCTCTCGTACTTCTCTCTCCTAATCTAGGTGGAAAGCGGTTAGCGTAACGCTTTACAGCGCCAGCGACCTGGGTTCAATTCCTGCTGCTGTCTGTAAGGAGTTTATACGTTCTCCCCATGTCTGCATGGGTTTCCTCCGGGTGCTTCAGTTTCCTCCCACATTCCAAAAGACGTATGGGTTAGGAAGTTGTGGGCATGCAATGCTGGCGCCGGAAGCGTGGCGACACTGGCAGGCTGTCCCCCAGAATACTACGCAAAAGATGCATTTCACTGTGTGTTTCGATGTGCATGTGACTAATAAAGATATCTTATCTTAGGCTCAAACTGCTCACCCTGGTCACGAGATAGCCTTTCATCCCTGGAATCAACCTAATGAACCTTCTCTGATCTGCCTCAAAATGCAAACACATCTGTCCTCAAAAGAGCCTAATACGGTATGAAGTTCTCCAGATGTAACCTGTACAAGTGTAGGAAGGCTTCCCTATTTTTACCTAGCAACAAAGGCCAACGATCCATTTACCTTCCTAATTACTTGCTGCACCTGCTTGCTAAAATGTATGATTCTAAAAACTATTCTCTGAATCTTTACAAAATAAAATACAATTATTATCTATATTTTCAACTCTGCTTATGTAAAAATGACTTTCAGCAAGTTAGCTAAAATAAAGTTAAACATCCTGATAGAATCTACCCCAGGATATTAAGGGAAGCAACACGGGAGATTGCTGGGGCCTACCTTGACAGAGAATCTGTATCCTCTAGCCAGGAGAATAGCCAATGTTGTTCCTTTTTTTAAGAAGGGCAACAGGGACAAGCCAGGAAACTATAGGCCGGTGAGCCTTACATTAGTGGTAGAGAAATTATTGGAGAAGGTTCTTAGGGACAGGATGTACTCACTTGGAAAAGCATGGACATTAGGGATAGTCAGTATGGCTTTGTGTGGGGGAGTTTACATCTTACAAATTTGTTTGAGCTTTTTAAGGAGGTGACGAAGGTGATTGATGAGGGTAGGGCAGCGCATGTTGTCTAGATGGAATTTAGTAAAGCATTTGATAAGGTCCCTCATGGTAGGCTGGTTCAGAAGATGAAGTCACATGGGAAAAAAGGTGCATTGGTAAACTGGATTCAAGATTGGCTTGGTTAGAAGACAGAGGGTAGTGGTGGAGGAGCATTGATGCGCAGAGGGATCTTGGGGTGCAAGTCCATAGCTCTCTGAAAATGGCAACAGAAGTGGATGAAAGGTACACAGCACACAGCATTCGGCACAGCTTTGTGGGCTGAAGGGCCTGAACTGTGCTGTAGTTTCTTTTTCTATACTACACTACAGGAAGGATATGGAGGCTTTGGAGAGGTTGCAGAAGAGGTTCGCGGGGATGTTGCTTGGACTGTAGTGTATTAGCTGTAAGGAGAGGTTGGACAAACTTGGATTGTTGTCTATGGAGCATCAGAGGCTGATGGGTGATTATAAAATTATGAAGGGCAAAGACAGAATAAATACTCAGAGTCTTTTTCCCAGGGTAGAAAGGTCAAACACAGAGGCATAGGTTTAAGCTGAGAGCAGAAAAGTTTCAAGGAGATTTGCAAGGCAAGCTTTTTTTTTAAAAACAGGAAGTTGTAGGTGCCCGAAGTGCGCTGCCAGGGGAGGTGCCAGAAACAGATACAATAGCAGCGTTTAAGAGGTCTTTATACATGAACAAGAGGGAATAGGGGGATACAGACCACGTGCAGGCAGATGACATTACTTCAGATTGCAGTACGGTTGGCGCAGACATGGTGGGCTGAAGGGCCTGTTCCTGTGCTGTAGTGTTCTATGTTCTTTTAAATAATACATTCCCATTGAGTTTATAGAAAATACTTTAGGCAACAAAGGCAGCTTCCAAATCCCTGCTTTACTTCACATATTCATTTTTATAAATAGACATGAAAGGAAAGCAGTTTCATGGCAGAGGTTATCCATTTAATGCTGTTAAATGACCTCCTTTAAAAGGCTCTAAAAAAAATCTATGCCTTCAAATCAAAAAAGCCACTGTGATCTTTCACACAGGCTATTACTCAACAACCTCTAGTTTTCAATGCCAGCTTTATATAAGCAATCTTATAACACAGAAAACACACTTTTCTCTCAGAACTGGCACACACACTGCATTTATTCAAGCACTTTCTATTTTAGTGGACAGGATTAAACAAAATATTTAAGTATGTGTTAAGCTATCTTAAATTTTTTGTACAATGAGGTCAGTGTTTAAAGTTCTGACAGAAATGGAAGCCACTTACAGTACCTACATACCAGCACATCTTTCATTCCATAAAGTAATCCCAGTCAATTTCAGATTATTGCTGGTATCCAAGGAATGCAAAGGAACAACACCAGTGATAAGAATGTTTGAGCTGGGCCAGTGAAAGACACATCAATAATATGACATGAAATGTGTACTGTAAGGTCTGCAAATACACTCCAGCCTCTTGGCTTCAGTGAAGCACAACGTTAGCAGCAAAATTAAAGGTTCCTATTTCATATCTAAAACTCTCTGGATGATGCAAGAGGTACAGAAGAAAGTAAAGCAAAAAGAAGGCTGCTTATGACGTGTCAAGCTGTAAATACCAGCAAGAACCAGGCTCATTGCAAAAGAATCAGAGAGGATGTGAAAACTAAAATGAGAGGCAAACAGAGCTATGAGCTGCCAGCATTAATGGGAATCCAGAAGTGTTCTATGGGCATATAAATATTAAAAGGGTGACATGTAGAGAAATGGGGGCCATTAAGGACAAAAATGGGAACTTGCAATGGATGCTGAGGGAGCTGTCAATATACTTTGCAGTTGTCTTTATCAGGAAGAGAGTTCAAGTAGTGAATGAGCAGATCGTTGAGACACTGGACATGTAAAAAATTGATAGCACGAAGATATTAGAAAAGTTGGCTGAATTTAAAGCAGGCAAGTCACTGGGGCTGGATGGAAAGTATCCTAAGATTTTGAGGGAAGTATAGGAGGAGATAATGGGGGCATTAATCATAATCTTTCAAATGTGAGGACAGTGGCAGATTACTGGAGAATAGCAAATATTACTCCCTTGTTCAAAAACAGGAGTAAGTATATGCAGAGCAACTACAGGCCAGTTTAACCTTGGAGAGGGGATAAACTTTTTAAAATATTGATGCAGGACAAGATTAAGAGTCACCTGGAAGAAAATAGATAAAGTAAGAGAAGCCAGCACTGAATTAAGAGCAAATTGTGATCAACAAATTTGGTAGAATTTTTTGATGAGGTAATGGATAGAGCTGACAAGGATGAAGCAATCAATGTACAAAGGAGGCTTTTGGTGCTCCATTACAGGCTTCTCGGTGAAGTTAATGCACATAGCATAAAATGGAGGAACAAACAATCTGCCGGACGAACTCAGCAGGTTGAACAGCATCTGTGAGGAGAGAGGAACTGTCAACATTTTGGTTCAAAACCCTGCATCAGGATTAAGAGTAGAGAGGGTATATAGCCAGTATAAGGACACATGGCTGTCGTAGTGAGTCTTGGTAAGAACATGGTCAAAGAGCAGAAGAGCAGTAGAAACCACGGAGGGTGAGCAGTGAGAGAGGCATAAAAGGGACATTGATATTGACAAAGTTGTTGAAGTAACAGAGGGTCGTGTTGAATAGTTGTTTTAAAAGGGTTACAAGAACAGAGGCAACTAGAAGTATTTGTGTACAAATCATTGAGAGTGGCACATTGTGAAAGCTGTTAATCAGGCATACACAATTCTGGGCTTTATAAATAGAGGCACAGAGTATAATAGCAGTGTAGTCATGCTGAACCTTTATAAAACACTGGTCCAACCTCAACTGGAGTACTGCGTTCAATTCTAGTCACCACATTATAGAAGGCATTGGAGGGTCCAGAAAAGATTTATGAGAATGGTATAAAACAAAAAGGGGAAAAGAATTAAAAGTGACATGAAGAAAAAGTATTTTTTTATTACTCAGTGTGTGGCTGAAATATGGAATGTACTGCCTGCACATGTGGTGGAGGTAGGTTCCACTGTGTGCTTCAATAGGGAGTTGGATAAATACATGTGAGGAAAAATTTGCAAGGATACCAAGAAAGGCCTGGGATATGGACTAGAGTTTTCTGGTACAGAACTGGCATGGACAAGGGCAGAATGGCCTCCTTTTGTGCTAGGAAGGGTTTTTACAGCTGCACAACAGTTACACATAATTTAACAGCCTCCAATAAATGTCTATTATTTGCAATGGATAATAACCATTTAAACCCAGATAATACCTGAAAACAGACCCTAAAGAGGGTAATTTAATTTTTCATGTTAATCAAAACTAAAAGATGCCAACCCTGACAAGGTATCTGTAGCAGACCAAACACAAGACTTGACACAACAACCAGAACCGATGGATCAGGCAATATGATATGTTTTTCTACAAACCTCAAGCTTTGCCACCCTTCTTCTGTTTAAATATTTTGTTGGTGAAAGGAATCAAGATTAGGAATCTTTTAACATTTAAGATAAAAGTAATTCTGCAACGAACAGAAGCTTACCAAGCTGAGTTATCTGAATAAATTGTACTTAATATATCAGCTCCAGCAAAGGAAAACATCTCTACACTATTCAAATGTTGTTCGGCAAAAATGGACTGAGCTAAAGGAGGTGCTAGGAATGAATCAGAGCTATACAACATGGAAACAGGCCCTTCAGCCCAACTCATCCATGCCAACCAAATTGCCTACCTGAACTAGTCCCATTTGCCTGCGTTTGGCCCATTACTAATGCAGTGAATACATGAGGGGGGGAATATCTAATGGAAGGATGAGCTAAAATTAAGGGTAGTCTTATCAGAGCAGTTGAAAATGGAAGACTTCTCTTCCTGTTTTTGTTTAATGCGTAAACCATAAAAGGTTACATGACAGGAGACAGAATGTAATTGTCAAAGCAGACAGGTATATCTGTATTAAACTCAAGTAGACCACAGATATTTTGAGCTCCAGGGTCTTTTTTGACTTTATTCATTTTTCAGCATCAGGACATCCCAAGCAAGGCTAGCAATTATTGCCAATCCCTAACTGCTCTTAAGGTGGGCATGAGCCACCTTCTTGAACCTTTGTAGTTCTTCTAGTGGACATTCTCCTTCAGTGCTGTTGGGGATAGAGTACAGGATTTAGACAATAAAGGAGGAGGAATGGGAATATACTTCCAAGACAGCAAGGTGTGGAACAGCAATGGCTCGCCCATGGAAGCCAGAGGGTGGTGGTGGATGGAGTGTATTCTGCCTGGAGGTCAGTGACCAGTGGTGTTCTGCAGGGATCGGTCTGGGACCCCTGCTCTTTGTGATTTTTATAAATGACTTGGTTGAGAATGTGGAAGGGTGGGTTAGTAAGTTTGCTGATGATACAAAGGTTGGTGGTGTTGTGGATAGTGTAGAAGGTTGCTGTAAATTACAACAGGATATTGACAGAATGCAGAGCTGGGCTGAGAAGTGGCAGACTGAGTTCAACCCGGATAAGTGTGAAGTGATACACTTCGGGAGATCGAATTCAAAGGCAGTATACAAGGTTAATAAGCAGTACTTAGCAGTGTGGAGGAACAGAGGGATCTTGGGGTCCATGTCCATAGACCCCTCAAGGTGGCGACGCAGGTCGATAGGGTTGTTAAGAAGGCGTATGGAGTGTTGGCCTTCATTAGTTGGGGTACTGAGTTCAAGAACCGTGAAATGATGTTGCAGCTCTACAGAACTCTGGTCAGACCACACTTGGGAGTATTGTGTTCAGTTCTGGTCACCTCATTATAGAAAGGATGTGGACGCTTTAGAGAGGGTGCAGAGGAGATTTACCAAGATATTGCCTGGATTGGAGAGCATGTCTTATGGGGATAGGTTGAGTGAGCTAGGGCTTTTCTCTTTGGAGAGGAGGAGGATGAGAGGGGACTTGATAGAGGTGTACAAGGTGATAAGAGGCAAAGATCAAGTGGACAGAGACCTTTTCCCAGTGCGAGAATGGCTACACGAGAGGACATGATTTTAAGGTGATTGGAGGAAGGTATAAGGGGGATGTCAGGGGTAAGTTTTTTACACAGAGAGTGGTGGGTGTGTGGAACGCACTGCCGGCAGAGGTTGTGGGGGCAGATACATTAGGAACATTTCTTTCTTTTACAATATTTTTATTAAATCCATGAAAAAATACACAGTACATGCATCAAAAAAGAGAGTAAAAATACTACTGAATACGTTGTGTTAAATCATACTTAAGGTCACAATACTCCAAATTAATAATCACACGTAATAGTTAATAAAGGAAAAAATCTGAAATATTATATTAAAAAAATCTACTCCCACTACCAAAGACCTAAGCTGTTTGATGGAAAAACAAGGAAAAATCCTTAAAAACATAACAATGTCAGCCAATATCTGTGTTTTAGTCACCAAGTCAGAGATTTTGAAAATAATTCGAAAAAGGTCCCCACAAGGTTTGAAAGTCTAAGTTAGATTCAAAACCTGAACAGCGAATCTTCTCTAGATTCAGGTATGACATAACATCCCATAACCATTGAACATGCGTAGGCAGAGTAACTTCCTTCCATTTAAGCAACACAGCTCTCCTGCCTATAAGAGAAATAAAAGCCAGAATATGTAAATCAGAAGCCTTCAAAGTTATATCTTTTTCTCCAATGATCCCAAATACTGCAGTCAAAGGATTAAGTTTAAAATTTATTTTGAGAAGTACAGAAAAAGTATGAAAGACCTCTGTCCAATATTTAAGAGACTCTTAGATAGACACAAAAATAGGGGGCTATGTGGGAGGGAAGGGTTAGAGCAGGATTAAATGTTGGCACACATTGTCGGCCGAAGGGCCTGTACTGCGCTGTAGTGTTCTATGTTTCTATGTTTCCATGAAGAGGAAACTGTAGCTGGCAGTGTCCACATGCGCCTGCTACCCTTGTCCATTGTACTGTTAGAGATCCTAAGTTTGAGAGTAGCCTGAGCGAGTACCTGCAGTGCATTCTATACATGGTACATATAGCAGGCACAGCTGGCTGGTGGAGAGAATGAGTGATAGATGGGATACCAATTAATGGGCTGCTTTGTCCTGCATGGTGTTGAGCACCCTGAGTTTTGTTACAGCTGCACACATTAAGGCAAGTATAAAGGATTTCCTTTACATTCTTGACTTGTGCCTCGTAGATGTTGGAGATGCTTTGGGATGTCAAGAGGCGAGCCACATCAGGATACCTCTGACTTGCTCCTGTAGTCATGATAGTTATGTAGATCCAATTGAGATTCTGGTTAATGATGAAGCCCAGGAGGCTGATGGTGGGAGATTCAGCAATGGTAATGTCATTGAGCAAAGAATGATGGCTGGAGAAACAAAGGACTGCAGATGCTGGAATCTAGATGAAAAACACGATGATGCTGGAGGAACTCAGCAGGCCAGGCAGCATCCGTGGAGAAAAGCAGGTGGTCAACATTTCGGGTCAGAACCCTTCTTCAGGACTGAAGATAGGAAAAGGGGAAGCCCAATATATAGGAAGGAAAAGCAGAGCAGTGATAGGTGGAGAAAAGGGGGGAGGCGGGGTGGGCACAAGGTGGTGAGGGTAGATGCAGGTAAGAGACAGTGAAAGGCAGGTGTGAGAGAGGAGGGGAGAGCAGATCCACCAGGGAATGGGTTAAAGGTAAGGAGAGAAAGGAAAGTGGGGGTAGAAGGGAGAGAGATAGTCTAGGAAAGGGAAGAAAAGAAGAGGTATGGTTGGGGGGGGGGGGGGGTGGATTACTTAAAGAGGGAGAATTCAATTTTCATGCCGTTAGGCTGCAAGGTTCTAAGATGGAAAATGAGGTGCTGTTCCTCCAGTTTGCACTTGAAATTCTCCTGGCAGTGGAGGAGGCCGAGGACTGATATACCTGTGATAGTGTGAGAGGGGGAGGTGAAGTGACAGGCAACAGGGAGATGCAGATCGCGGTTACAGAGAGCGCACAGGTGTTCTGCAAAACAGTTGCCTAGTCTGCGTTTGGTCTCACCAATGTAGAGAAGGCCACACTTGGAGCATCGAATGCAGTAGATGATATTAAGGGAGGTGTAGGTGAATCTCTGTCTCACCTGTACTGTTTGGGTCCCTGGATGAAGGCGGAGGTGGTGTAGGGGCAGGTATTGCACCTAAGGCACAGACAGTGGAAAGTTCCCAGGACTGGGAGCAGTATGGGTGGTGGGGGGGAGGAGTGAATTAGGGAGTCTCAGAGAGAGAGGTCCCTGTGGAAGTCAGAAAGGGGTAGGGAGGGAAAGATATGCTTGGTGCTGGGGTCCCGTTGGAGACAGCAGGAGTGGTGGAGAATGATGTGTAGGATACATAGGCTGGTAGGATAATGTGAGGACAAGGGGACCCTATCCCTGTTGGGTCTGCAAGGGGTGGGGGTGAGAGCAGAGGTGCGGGAAATGGTAGCGATACAGATGCCAGCTCTCTCGACCACAGTTGGGGCGAAGCTATAGTTACAAATGAAGCTGGACATCACAGATGTCCTGGAGTGGAAAGCCTCATCATGGGAACAAATGCAACAGAGGCGGAGAAATAGGGATCACATCCTTGCAAGAGACAGGGTGGGAGGAGCTGTAATCGAGGTAGCTGTGGGCGTCTGGGTTTGTCAAAGATGTTGGTGGATAAGGAATCTCCTAAGATGGAGATGGAAAGATCGAGGAAGGAGAGAGAGGTGTCAGAGATAGTCCAAGTGAATTGGAGAGCACGGTGAAAATTTGCGGCAAAATTTATGAAACAGTCGAGTTCTGCACAGATACAAGAGGTGGCACCAATGCAGTTGTTGATATAGCAGAGAAAGAGTTGAGGAATGGGGCCAAAGTAGGCTTGGAACAGAGACTGTTCAATGTAGCCAATGAAGAGACAGGCATACTTGGGGCCCATGTGAGTGCCCATGGCTACGCCCTTGGTCTGTAGAAAGTGAGAGGAATCAAAAGTGAAGTTGTTTATGGTGAGGACAAGTTCAGCCAGGCGGAGGAGAATGTTAGTGGAAGGGGACTGGTTCTGACTCTGGTTAAGATGGTGGCTGGATGCTTTCTTATTGGTGGTTATTGTCTGCTACCTTGCCACTTATCAACCCATGCCTGATTGTTGTCTAGTCTTGCTGCATTCAAGCATGGACTACTTCATTTGCTCAGGAGATGTGAATGGAATTGAGCATGTGCAATAATGAGCAAACAGTCACACTTCTGACATAGAACAAAGGTCAGTTATGGAGCTGATGAAAATGATTGAGATTTATGTAATAAGATAAGATATATGTATTAGTCACATGTATATCGAAACACACAGTGAAATGCATCTTTTTGCGTAGAGTGTTCTGGGGGCAGCCCGCAAGTGTCGCCACGCTTCCGGCGCCAACATAGCATGCGCACAACTTCCTAACCCGTACGTCTTTGGAATGTGGGAGGAAACTGGAGCACCCGGAGGAAACCCACGCAGACACGGGGAGAACATACAAACTCCTTAAAGACAGTGGCGGGAATTGAACCCGGGTTGCTGGCGCTGTAATAGCGTTACGCTAACCACTACACTACCGTGCCTGCCAAAATCCCACACAGCCTTTGTGACCCCGACGTGATTCGAACACGCATCCTTCTAATCTGGAGTCAGGCACGCTACCATTGTGCCACGAGGTCTCCTGATATCTTGGGACTGGAACATCTTTTTTTGTGGAAGGTTCACTCCAACCACTGGAATGCTTTCCCCTTGATGCCCACTGAGTGTGTTTTACCAAGGCTCATTAATGGAAAGCTCAGTCAAATGCTGCCTTGATGTCAAGTGTAGACACTCTCAGCTCGTCTCTGGAATTCAGCTCTTTAGTTCACATTTGGACCAAGGCTGTGAAGAGGTCTGGAGCAGAGTGGTCGTGATGAACCGCAAACAAGTCATCTGTAAGCAGCTCATTGGTGTGAGTGCCATGAGGTAGCGCCGACAATAGCTTCTATAACATTGCTGATGATTGACAGTAGACTGGGTGATTGGATTTGTTCTGCACTTTATGATCAAAATATACTGTGTAATTTTACACAATGTTGGGTAAATGCCAGTGCTTTATCTGTATTGGAAGAGCTTAGATGGAGGAGTGGTTGATTCTGAAGCACAATCATCAAGTCTAAAGCCAGGGTGTTGTCTGGTCCCATAGCCATTGCTATATCCATTGCCCAGAGCCATTTCTTGGTATCAGGTGGAGTAAATTAAATTTGTTCAAGTCTGGTAACTTTGATGGCTAGGATCTCAGTGAAAAACCAAGATGGAGATTATATGAAAACTGAGGCAAAAGGTGGGATATAGCATAGATTCATTTAGCATGCTGCCTTGTTTGATGGGATGACAAGCAAAGAGGAATGATTAGAAGATAGGGTTTGTCTCCAGTTTGACATCATTCAGTTTAAAGATCATACACTATTCTTCGGTCCTAAGAACATCAAGCTTAATGACACCCTTGCAAAATTAAGCAAATTGCAAAGTATTAATTGGAACAGTTCAGCTTGGTGTTATCAGTGGTACGAAGATGACGCTGTAGGAAAGTGATGACAATTTCAAGTCAATACATTTACAGAAAAAAATCATCTTCTGCCAAAATTGGGAGTGATGCATATCCATGCTTTAAATATTTGACCCCAAACTGTCTTCAAACAAAAGCGGAATTCACCCTGAGACACAATCCAATGATCAGCTTATAAGTGGGCATTACTGGCAACTATGGTGCACTTACCATTTTACAGAATTTCTGGTGACATGAAATCAAGGGGTTTTTATTCCCTTCATATTTTGCCTCTCTCACCAAGTGAAATTTGACAGAACTTTTTGGTATTTGCTTATCATATGGTATACGTAGTCAAATGTTAGTAAACTACACAATGTTTTGACATAACAGATATGATAAAGCTTTGATAATTGAAAGTTAATTTGACTAAGGTCTTGGAAACCAGCCATCTGACAAGCCTTCAGTAAAACACAATGGAACTGCAAATTATTTGGATCTTCAGCCAGTTTCAAAACCGGGACTAACAATCCAAATCAATTGCACTATCCAAAATTTCTGAATTTTGTACAGAATTATTTAAAGAATTCATTGACAAATCTTCACAAAGCATTTGTCCCAGTTTATAATCCAAGATGGCTGTATATCTCAAAGGTTTTATGCAAACAATTTTCTCATTCCCAACATTTCATAGGAAAACACTTATTGAAATGCACAACTTTTCTTCCAGCAACGCTCATACTTAGTTTTATGGTTTTATCTTCACCAGGCTATCATTAATGCATCAATTTTCAACAACACTCAATGTAAAGTGAAAATTAACTATCCTGAAATTGAACTGTGAACAGAGAGTGTAGCGAGAAAACTGATACTGGTGGCCCTCTCAAGTGCCACTCAGTACTGAGAACATAGGATCACTACATTTAAGTTGTACATTTTGCATCAAAGCTTCACTGAATAGTTATTATAAACAATTATTCCGCCCAATGTATTCTAGCATTCAAACGTATGAATTGGGAGCAGGAGTAGGCCACCTGCTCTGCCATTTAATAAGATCATGGCTGATCTGAGTGTAATCTCAACTCCGCCTTACCATGTAACCACAGTGACCTTCAGATAACATGCTTCTTTTTCATTCTTCCAAGATAGATAATTTGACATTTTCCCACATTATATTCCATTACCAGATCCTTGCCACTCCCTTACCTCTCTATATGCCTCTGTGGTCACCTTATACCACCCTTACAACTTGCCTTCCTATCTACCTTTATATCGTTGTCAAATTCAGCAATAACATCAATGCTTTCGTCTTTATAAATTTTAAAAAGTTGCAGCATAGATCCCTGAGGCTCAGAACTCATTACATCTTGCCAACTAGAAAAAGTCTCATTTATGCCTTCTCTGCATTTCATGCTGGCCAATCAATCCTCTACCCACACAATATACTACCTCCCACACCGAGACCCTTTATTTTCTGAAATAATCTTTGATGAAGCACCTTATCAAATGTCTTCTAGAAATCATAACGCGTCTACTGGTTCCTCTTTATCCATAGCAGAGGTTGCTTCTTCAAAGAACTCCAATAAATTAGCCAAACAAATATTATTTCTAAGTTAACTTTGGCTGATCATCTAGAAATGTTCTCAGTGCTCCACAATAATGCCTTTAGAACATAGAACATCACAGCACAGTACAGGCCCTTCAGCCCACAATGTTGTGCCAACATTTTATCCTGCTCTAAGATCTATCTAACCCTTCCCTCCCACATAGCCCTCCATTTTTCTATCATTCATGAGGCTAAGAGTCTCTTAAATATCCCTAATATATCTGCCTCCACCACCTCTGCCAGCTGTGTGTTCCACACACCCATGTTTAATTTGTCTTCCATCTGTTTTCCATTATTAATTCCCTATGCTCAATTAACTCTTTTAACTATCAATAGGGAATTTTTATATTGCTTGTTAGCTTTAACCCATACTCTAATTTTTCCTTCCCTATTAATCATTTAGACAATCGTTGCTTTTCTTTATAACCTGTCCAATATTTTGACTCATAACCCACCTTTGCACGATTATATGCTTTTTCTTTAAGTCTGATACATATTTAACTTTCTTAGTTCACTGCAGAGAGTGGATTGTCGCCTTTTCCCCTCTGGTTGAAAAGATCCATCTGCCACTGCATCTTGACCAAGTGATCCTATAATGTCATTTGCCAATTCGTTTTAACCATGCCCTCATGGGTGCCCTTGCTTAAGCTTAAAATACTAGTCTTGAATCCATTCTACACTCCCTGAAATGGAATCTAAAATTTAATCATATTATGATCACTGCCACCTAGGATCATCTCCACAATGGGGTCATTTAATTAATCGACCCTAATTCATTGCACAACACCAGGTCCAGCATTACCTGCTCTTGGCTCTAGAATGTGCAATTTAACCCAGAAGTTTTTATGTCTATATGTAGATTAAAATCCCCCATGATTATCGCTTTCACATTTGTATGAAGTTTGTAACAAAGCAAGTGTGGATCACAAGCCAGCAGTGAATAGAATCACCCAGTAGGAATGCACCAAAGGCTGTCCAGCGGGTCTGTTAAGACCAGTGGCAAGACCGCTGGAGCGAGTGTGGATGGTATCCATGGGGCACAGGTTGTGATCAGTGGAATCAAGTACAGATAACTCAAAGTTTATGAATAAAGAAGGGCGGACCTAAGTTTTGCTACAGTATGCTGCATTCCTCTTAGATTATTGTTATTAATTGGCATTTTCAGCAATATCTGGCAGATTGGTGGAGATTACTCATTTACAGAATGATCAATAATGAAAGGATACACGTATAAGTATTGTACGTTTATGGCCTGAGCCCAGTAACATACCATAACTAGATGACAACAGCTGGATGCTTTCAGTTACCCCAAAACATCATTCAGTTCTACAAATACTGAGTTCCTTTTTCTTTAGAAAGGGTTATAGAATTTTGTTTAGCCACAGAGTCTTCATGCTTACCCTCTCCACTTCAGGTAGACAGTCCAAGAGACCAGCTGTGTACTCAGAGTCACTAAGGTCATTCTCACACCCAGAAGAGGTAATCTTGAGGGGTTGCTTAGCCATGGTATCCAAAACAGCTTCATACAGCTGCTTTGTTATCAAAGGTGATGGCAGTTCTCTCAAGTAATCCTTGAGGACACCTGGACAAGCAAAAGAAAAGAACCAATGTGATGATCCATCTTGTATCTGTTTAACTCTTATGAATGACAAATGGTTTTGCATAATTCCTTCCTGGTGCTGGGCTAGGAACAGAAATTGATGATTGTATGAAAGAGGAAGGCTATGCATGATTATAGAATGGGCCATGTTCATGCTGAGCAAACCTAGGAACATCTTTAAAGAATATTTCATTGAAACAATTCATAATGGATCGAACATATAAAATATCAATAAGTAGAGACCACAGGTACCACTGAGCATTTCATATACATCCAGAACACAGTGGTGGAAGTCATAATGACAATGCCAATATCTCAAGCAAGCTTGATATACTTGCTTCTGAAATGCAATATCTGGAATACAGCAGAACTTCAACTTTTCTGGCCTGCATTTATATAGCACCTTTCAAACAGTAAATTATTCTATGCAAGTCACAGAGGTAGAAACAGAAAAGTGGTGGTTTCACATAAGCTATCTGAGTTGACCAAATTCTATATCAAGGAGGTAGCTTTTATAGGGTGGGGGGGGGAAGGAAGGACAAGGTAGGATACAGAGGACTTTGAGGAAGGCATTTGGAAGCAGTCTAGGCATCATGCTGACGAGTGTGGAACTGATGATGAAAGGAGCATAAAGTTTGTGACAGGTGTCATGAACCAGCAACAAAAGAAACACACTGAGCATGATTCAGTGTTAAAAACTATTTTATTAATCACTACTATTGATAATACGTAAAATAAAAGTAAAAATGTTAGTATGTTAGAATTCAAGAATGTTAAACCTCGAACGTTAACCCCAAAACTAAACTCTTCGTGTGTGTGTGTGACAAAGTCCAAAACTCCCAGTTCCTGAATGGTTCTTAAAGTTCAGTTCCGCAAGCCATAAGGTGAAACATGAGCAAGGGCTTCTTCAACAACCACCGTTGTCTGAAGATAAGATGTAGATGTAGAAAAACATAGAGAGAGAGTACATACGAAATCCAAATGTTCCACGATGGAACCCAAACGACACTCCAGTGTTTACTCGGTAGTGACTTCCTCACCCCGAAAAGCATCCGAACCGTGGTCGTCCACATACAAATACCTGTTTCCTTCTACAGGTCAGCAACAAAGTGAACTCCACCGGATTACTTCCAACTTCCATACATGGATTTCAGTGGCAAACACAGTTATTGTTTCTCATCCATCGATAGAGAAAACAAGCAGGCTGGTGTCTCTCTCCCTTCTCTCTCTCTCTTCTTCTTCTTCTTCTGACTTCTTCAACAACGTCATTACGTCCTTTATCTTCTATTGACGTAAGCACGCCCCACACACACATACACACGCACTCTCTATCTTAAAGGGACTTTCACTGAGTCCATAACACAGGGTTGAAGAGAAGGGCTTTGGATTTTAAAAGTTAACTAGCATTAATATTCATAACAAACAGCAATTGCATTGCACAGAAGTAATTTCCCCATGTAGAGTAGGGAAAGACTGTAACTTTAATTTTGGGCCATAGCAATTTATTTTATACAAGATTCCAGACTTGTTCTCTAGTTCCAAGCTAGAGAAAAATCACATCAATTGACTTCAACTCTCCGGATTGGGAGAAAATGACAGAGACCACCACCTGATCTTTCACGAGAACAACTTGTTCAACATTCACAAGGAGAAAGATCAGAATCGGGCTCAAGTTGGTGAATAGATAAGCAGTTACAGTGCACTCTCAATGTTTTCACATAAAAAGTGCCTGGTTTGGGGAGACAATGATGCAATGAGGAGGCAGCATTGATTAAAAAAAAGTGGGGTGAAAATTAGCAAGGAAGAGTTTGAAATCTTGTCAGGAGATGTCCATTTGTCGCAAATGTACTCGAGATTGTAGAAAATCATTCTAGCAAAGTTTAGAACACAAAGAGACTGACAAGAACAATTGCCCTGTTGTTTGCAGTAAATAGATATACAGTACTTTAATACAAGCAAATTCTTCACAGTGCATTCTATTAATAGAATTTATGCATAATTTAAAATGCAGAATTCTTCAGAGTATTTCAATCTTCATCCCACAAAACAAATGGTTGGAAGTAAAAGATTTTTTCTTCCTTCTCTTTTGAAGGCCACGAAGTAAGAGTGACCAAGCAAGTATCTAACAGCTTCGCAGTTACATTACCATAACAGCAACACTCAATTTATTCCATCCACAGCTGGAAATTTCCAGGATTCAATAGTGATTAGAAATTACCCGCTTTTTCCTCCTTTTCCTTGCCTGGAAACAAATAAAGCAAATTGAAGCACATACCAGTCCAAAAGCAATGAATGTGGCATACACAGGGCTGGGATCTTCTACTAATATCTTTGCCAGTTCCAGCTATGCAGTTTTCAATTACTTTAGTTTCATACCTCTACCTAACCTATACCTCTTCAGAAATATAGTATGCACAAAATAACATTTTATTCCTACAGAAATTAATCTAATTCAACCAATTTAATTGGTCTAGATATATTTACAAATGATAGCTTCTGAACAAGTTTCAAATTCGAATGCAAGATAGTGAATCATATGCATATTTCAGCATTGAATGCATAAATTGATAAAAAAGCATGAAGCAACATGCATGCTTGCAGTGATACCATTATCTTCCAGCACACTTTAAACATCCATGTTGAATGTCAGTAATTACTTTTCATTCCATCATTTTTCAGGACATGGGCACCACGTCAGGGCCGTTATGTTCACCACACAAGATGCTGGAGGAACTCAGTAGGTCAGGCAGCATCTGTGGAGGGAATTGTGTTATTGCTCATCCCTGAAGATGGCAGTGAGCCACCTTAATGAACAGCTGCAGTCCTTCTGGTGAAGATATTCCTTCAACGTTTTTGGGTGAGGAGTTCCAGAAGTAGACCAAACGATGATGAAAGAACAGTGTTGTATTTCCAAGTCAGGATGGTGCGCATCTTGGAAAGGAACATATAGGTGGTGAAGCTCCCATGTACCTGCTGTCCTTGTACTTCTTGGTAGTAGATGTCGTAAGTTTGGGAGGTGCTGTCCCAGTAACCCAGGCATGTAGCTACAGCACATTTTGCAGGTGGTCCACACTATGGCTACCATGTGCCAGTGGTGGAGGGAATTAATGTTTAGGGTGATGGAAAGGATACAATCAAGTAGGTTGCTTTGAACATAGAACAATACAGCACAGAACAGGCCCTTCGGTCCACAATGTTGTGCCGACATAGCTAATCCCTCCTACCTACAGAATGCCCACATCCCACCATTTTCCTTTCATTCATGTGCCAATCCAAGCCCCTCTTAAAAGCCCCTAATGAATTTGCCTCCACCACCCTATCAGGCAACGCATTCCAGGCATCCACCACTCTCTCAGTAAAAAAACTTACCCCTCTCATCTGTTCTGAACCTACCCCCCTCACCTTAAATGCATGCCCTCTAGTATTGGATCGCTCAATAATGGGAAAAAGATATTGCTTGTCCACCCTATCTATGCCCCTCATAATTTTATACACTTCCAACAGATCACCATTTCTATCCATTTCATCTGACCTCATCGGGAATGTTGTGCTTAGTTTGGACACCACACCACCTCAGAGATGATACACAGGCCTTAGAGTGAAGAATTAAGATCTAACCTGAGTAAGATGACATAAAGAGGGTTAACAAACGTGATGCAGTTGATGCATTTGTGGACTTTCGAAAAGCTACTAAATAAAATCCTACATCCCCAGGCAATGGCATTAAGGTTTATATGAAATGGCCCAAGTGACAGAAATCGTACAGCAATGGTTAATGATTGTGCTTCAAACCAGAAGGAAGCCTTGAGAAGCCAGTGTGTGCATAGTTCCTTATATTAACGCACCAGCTTTGTATATTGGGCACATGATTTAAAAGCTGCACATGTCAAAACTCATTAATGCAGTAAACAGCAAAGAAGAAAAGCAGATTCCCTAAGGATATATGGAGACTGACGGCAGATGAAATTTAACATTGAGTGTTGTGTTCTGGAAGAATGAAGAGATTGTGTCAGAGTAGGAAAATAGGCATTCACATCTTTGAAGGCTCAGGACAAATTATAGAATCACAAAGGAAAGCGAGGAAGTTACGGTGACTTTCTAAAAATTACTGTATAGACCAGCTTGAGGGCTGAGTCCAACTCTACCTGCCCTATTTTTCAATGAATGAGAAGGATTTAGAGAAGACGCAGAGGAGTACCACGAGCATGGTACCAGGATGGGATGAACTTGAAAGTTAAGATTTACTGAAATATTTAGTGTTAGGAGCACTCACAATCACAGCAGCCACAATTTTTACTTGCAATTATAAACGTTAAATCAAACTTTTAAAACAACATTCAGCTGTCATTTCTTCACCCAAATTTCCAACTGATCTATATCCTGCTGTATCCTTTGGCAACTTTCCTCACTATCCACAACTCCTTTTCATGTTGTCTGCAGACTTGCTAATCAGACTTACATCTTCATCCAAATCATGTGTATATTACATACTGCAGAGGTCCCAGGATTGATACCTGCAGAACACCACTGGTCACCACTACCCGCTGTCTTCTATGACCAAGCCAATTTGGATTCACTTTACCAATTCACCCTGGATGCTATATGACTTCATCTTCTGAACCAGCCTACCATGAGCGACCTTGTCAAATGCTTTACTAAATTCCATGGAGACAACATGCGCTGCCCTACCCTCATCAATCACCTTCGTCTCTTCCTCAACAAAACTCAATCAAATTTGTGAGACAGGACCTGCCGCACACAAAGGCATGCTGACTATCCCTAATAAGTCCATGCTTTTCCAAATGCGAGTAAATCCTGTCCCTAAGAATCTTCTCCAATCATTTCCCTACCACTGAGAGAGAGACTTCTGCAAACTTGGCTTTCTGCTGTTTCCCTGACAATGGAAATATATCAAGATATTTTTCTTTTTCTTTCAGGTGTTATAAAACATGTAATAAAATAAAAACGTCAAAGTTTCAGAAAGGTTTTGTTTGCTTTAGCTGACAGCAGTAGAAGAATAATTAATGAATATTCTATTTCTGGAACTAACTTGAAAAATGAGACTCAGCACTTAAAGCAAAGTCAAAATCAGTCTAATGAGTTCAACACCAAAACAGAGAAACCATGATGAACTTTGTAGAAGTATCATTCCCCAAGTTTAATTAGCCCATGAAATACAGCTGTTTTTTGTTCCATTTCAGCTACCTTCCTTAAAAAAATACCAATTGTCGATTAACTGGTACGCTTTATCCTGAGCTCAGTCACGTTCTGCAGCGAACACGTTTAGATGGCAAGTTAAACCCACAATCCATTTCATTGCTTTCTCATTTTTCTTACTCACTGAACTGTTAAGTATACACGTTTAACTCTGACATGCAAATTTATGTGAATGAATGCAGACATGATGCAAAATCACTGCGACATGTCTGTTCCCAAAATCAACATGTGAGGGCAAACTGAAGGGAGTCAGGACACTTCATTGTAAGTAAGCGAATGTCAGATCAATTGCTTTCTGGTTCAAGATTTTCTGTTTTAATACCCATGTTTGGGTCATCAGAAATCTGTCAAATAAGTGACTATCAGATTCCCACCTCACTCTGATACTCAAAATAGTTCCTTGTTTGAAAACACAATCATTACTAGAAGTTTAAAAATCACAGTCTACTCTGTTAAAGCACAGTAATTTTGAAGTGATAAATACCTCACTGAATAGAATCTCAGTTGTCACACAACTCAAATATATTAAGAAAATTTTAATATTTCTATTTGTTAATTTAATTAAATCATGGGCACACCAACTTAAAATGGGAATGCACTTATAGTTGCTCACAGAAGAAGATTTTAAAATGCAACTTGACTTCTTTCAGTTTGCTGTCACATTAGCCTGCAGGAGTAACAGATTGAAGAAAATTGTTTGAATATTCAGCTTCCCCAAATGTTGGCATTGGTCAAGTCATGAATTGGTATTTCTACAACTTAAAACACCTGGTGAGTTTACCAAACCTGTACTAAATACAAACTCACCGCAAAGGGTGAGTAGCTTCAAGTTCCTGGGCATTAACATCTCAGAGGATCTATCCTGGGCCCAACACGTTGATATGATCATGAAGAAGGCACACCAGCCACTCTACTTCATTAAGAGTTTGAGGAGATTTGGTATGACACCAAAGACTTACAAATTTCTACAGATGTATAGCAGAGAGCATTCTGACTGGTTGCATCACCGCCTGGTATGGAGGCTCCTATGCACATGATCAAAAGAGGCTGCAGAGGGTTGTAGACTCAGCCAGCTCCATCATGGACACAACCCTCCCCACCATCGAGGACATCTTCAAGAGGTCGTGCCTCAAGAAGGCAGCATCTATCATTAAGGACCCTCACCATCTGGGACATGCCCTCTTCTTGTTACTACCTGTGGGAAGGAGGTACAGGAGCCTGAAGACCCACACTCAAGGTTTCAGGAACAGATTCTTCCCCTCTGCCATCAGATTTCTGAACGGTCCATGAACACTACCTTGTTATTCCTCTTTTGCACTATTTATTTATTTTTGTAACTTATAGTAATTTTTATGTCTTGCACTGTATTGCTGCTGCAGAACAACAAATTTCATGACATATGTCAGTGATAATAAACCTGATTCTGATAATACTGGCTGAAGTGTAAAGTCCCATAAAAGCTACCCTGTCCACATGACCCCAGGATTGACAATCAAGTCCGCTCTTACTCTAAGATCCAGTGGATTCAAGCCTTCCTCATGTGACAACTTGCTCATTACAGATATTAACCAAGTCAACCTTCTCTGAAGAGGTTCCACTGCATTCTTCCTTGAATAAGGAGACCAATACTGTACTCAGTCCACTAGATGTGGCCTTGCCAATGATTTTATAACTGAATCATAACCTCCATACTTATGTACTTAATTCCTCTGGCAATAAACCATGATGTGTGTTAGCTTTCCTAACTACTTGCTGTTCTTGCATTCTAGACTTTTGCCAATCATACACTCAGATACCCAGGTACACCATGCTACATCTCGGAACTTTGCAGTAATTAGATTTTTTACTTTTCCTATCAAAATGGTCAATTTTACATCTTCCCATGTCTAAATTACAGCAGTAAGCTCTACAGCCAACAGCTGCAAAGTATCTATTACAGACGACCCCCGTGTTACAGGGTGGTTGCATTCATAGAAAATGGTACATATCGCTAGAAAATGGTACTTATTGCAGTTTTCTGAAATGTGAAGCCACATCATCTGCGCATGTGTCAAGAAAGAGTTGAAAAAAATTGTTTATCTATTTACTGTTTTTCACGCAAATTCTGAGAGAGTAAATTTTATTCCATACCTCAAATTTTTGGGTAGTGATTTGTGAATTCTGCAAGGGCAAGTTTCCGTAACCCAAATAGCCGTAACATGGGAGTTGACTGTACTACTCTGAATGCATTCCCTCAACAGCATACGATTCATAGTCTAATTTAAGAACCTTTAACAAAAACATGCTGATGTACATCCAGCATAACCTCCTGATCTACTAAAGGTAAACTGATGTTGAATTCTAACTTGAACATGCCATATACCTTTAAAAGCACACAGTGACAATAAGCATTTCTAATATAGGATGCTGTCTCCCACACTCCAAGATATTGCAGCTACTTTCAACTCAACACGTTTCCAAGCCTTTCCAAATTTAGATTTCACCAGGCATCTGCTGAAGCAGTAGAACAGATAAGGGGGAACCAGTGGACATGGTGCATTTGGATTTTCAGAAGACACAGGAGGTTGGTGAACAAAGTTACAGCACATGGAATTGGGGGTAATGTACTGACATGGACAGAACTGATTACTGGACCGAAAGCAAAGAGTGGGAATAAATTGATCTTTCTCAGGGTAGCAGGCTGTGAATAGAGGGATATGCAGAGATCATTATTTGGGCTCCAGCCATTCACAGTCTATGTCAACTATTTATTTGGCCAAGGGGACAAAATAACGTATTTCCAAGTTTGCTGACAAGGCTAAATTAGATGGGACTGTGAGTACAGAGGAGGACATAAGAGGCTTCAAGATGATATGCACGAGACATGGCACATGGAACCCAATGTAAGGTTATCCATTTTGGTGCACATAACAGAAAAGTATTTGTTTTGAATGGTGAGAGATTGGGTAATGTCAAATTCAAATGGACTGAAGTGCAATTGTACATGTCACTGAAGCCCAATGTGCTGGTAAAGCAAGCAATAAGGAGGGCAAATGGTATGGTGGCCTTTAATACAGAAGTAAGAAGGTCTTTTGTAATTACATAGGGCCCTGGTGAGATCCCATCTGAAGTATTTGGTACAGTTTTGGTCTCCTTACCCAAGATAAAATCTACTTGTTCTAAAGGGAATACTGCAAAAATTTGGTTCCAGGGGTGGTGGGTTTTCTGTATGTGGAGAGATTTGAGTTGACTGGAAATTACTTACAAAAAAATTGACAGGTTAAATGCAGGGAGATATTTTCCCTGAGTGAGTCTACAACTGGGGTCACAGTTTGAGAATAAGCACTAGACCTTTTTGGACTGAAATGTGGATAAAGTTCTTTCCTGAGAGGGCAGTGAACATTTGGAGTTCTCTACCCAAGATTGTTGTGGAGTCTCAGTTATTGTGCTCCCCATGACAGAGACTGATAGATTTTGGGACATTGAGGGAATCAAGTGATATGGGGATAGTACTGGAAAATGAAGCAGTGATAGAAGAACAGCCATGATCTTGATGAAGGGTGGAACAAACTCTAAGGACCAAATGGCGATCTTCTACTCCTATTTCTTATATTCTTATCATAAGATGTTTGACTACCACTCTTTAACAATTTTGTAATTGAAGTAGCATTGCTTAAAATGTCTCATTTCCTCCATCAGTGTGAAGTATTATTATATGATATTAAAAAATGGATAAGCCCAAAGGCGAGCATCCTGACTGGTTGCATCACCGCCTGGTTTGGAGGTTCCAATGCACAGAGGCTGCAGAGGGTTGTAGACTCAGCCAGCTCCATCACGGGCACAACCCTCCCCACCATCGAGGACATCTTCAAGAGGCGATGCCACAAGAAGGTGTCATCCATCGCCAAGGACTCTCACCATCTGGGACATGCCGTCTTCTCGTTACTACCATCGGGTAGGAGGCACAGGAGCCTGAAGACCCACACTCAACGATTTAGGAACAGCTTCTTCTCCTCTGCCATCAGATTTCTGAACGGTCCATGAACATTACCTTGTTATTCCTTTTTTTTTTGCAGTATTTATTTTGTAATTTATAGTAATTTTATGTCTCGCACTGTACTGCTACTGCAAAACAACAAATTTCATGTCATACAAGTCAGTGATAATAAACCTGATTCTGATGTCAGTGACTTCTAGGTCATGTTTAGCAAGGTAAAGCTCCTTCTACCCCAATCTGTGTCTTAAATTCAGAACTGTTTCCCTAAATGGAATTGCTCATTTCCATTTCAAGCATCTTTTCGTTCTGAATAACAATTTTTTTTCTGAATTGCAAGCAGTTTTAGGAGGAAATTGCATTTACGTGGACACATATAACCATGAGATCAAGTAAAAATCAACAAATCACAAATTAAAAGGAGAATTGCTGGAGCATAGTTCATTTTCCATTTTGTTGGAAATAATTCTGATACGTTGCCATCAAAAATTTCATATTTATCATGAACTGCTCATGAACAGGTTAGGTTGTTTTTACAGGAAAGAAAACATGTTAGCTCATGGCCTCATGAACTTTTCCAATTCATGCCAAGATGTTTTTTTTTTGCAGCTTTTATTTGAATAGATATGTAAGCACCATCTAAATAAAAATTAAGGTACAGAATATAAAAAAAATGCTCCAGTAATAATTAGTTATTAAAGATAACTCCATGAGGAGGGGATGTTACTTAAATAAAAACGAGAGTTCAGATTGATTTATTTCCTTCCACACACCTCCCCAACCATTAAACTAATAACTAGCCAAATACCGAGGATTTCAAATTGCTTTTTAAATTACAATGTGAATCAACATCGATGGGAGTCTAGAAATAATTAAAACGTGGATTGCTCCATAATGCCCATAAATCCATGCTGCATTTCTCTGTTTTTTTTCCAGAACTGCTAACACAGCTAATAGACAAAAAGAAAAAAATGTGGTAGCACTTACATAACTTGAATTGCTTCTTCCAGGCTAAATTGTGAAACGGCAAAAATGTTCTGAGCATTAAAAAATTAAAAACAACAGCTCTGTTTTCAGAATCTGTCCAGCACAACAATAAACTTTCAGTCAGCAACAATATTGTTGTCTGCTAGCATTAATTGGTCCCTCTCGTGTTTAATGATATAGACTCACATTCCAGGGTCACAGACTTTCAAGTACCCCAGGGGTCATTCATTTAAAAGGTCAATTACCTGAACTATGCCCCTTCTGAGGGTACAAGCGGCGCCACAATGTGGTGTTATGCATTTTTTTCTTAACTGGATTTCATTATTACTCCTGGAATGTCAAATAACCAATGTTATTTTTAAATAACTAGATAAAGTACATGTAAGAGAGGTGACAACTAGGTGAAAAGAATCAACCCCATCATTCAAGCAGGTCACCCAGTCACACAACAAAAAAAAACACATGAACAGGGTGAATACAAGTTCATCAGAAATCCCAAACCATTTTCTGAATGCAAGTGGCGTAATATTGCGAACAATTGCATTACTTAAGAAAGCAATGTAGTGACAAATATTTTCAAATTTATAACCTGAGAAAATATTGTTTAACCAATGGTTTTGTCCAATTTTTAGCCTAGTTCAACCAATTAAACAAAACTTCTCTGCAAAACATTATGAAAATGGATCCACTTCAATGCTATTTCCTCCTATTTAGCTAAAAATGTTGCAACTTTTTGACATTAACTACATACTATAGAATGTATTTATTTGTTTTATACAGCACAAAATCTGAAAGTTATTACTGAGTGGTTACAGGAGCCTGTTCAGCCCATTGAATCCATACTGGCTCTAAGAAAGACCAACCCAGCCAGTCCTGCTCCCCTATCCTCTCCCAGTCCTGAAAATTCTTTCAATTCAGATATATATCCAGCTCCTTTTTGGAAGTTATAATTGAATCTGCCTTCACTACTCCTCCATGGCAGTGTATTCCAAACACCAAACATTTCCATGTCACCTTTGGTAATCACCTTCATTCTGTCTCATAATTTTTGATGCCTCTGACAACAGGAACACAGTTACCTGGTCTACAACCCTTCATAAATTGAAACACATATATCTGTGGTCAAATTATTTCATATTCCGCTGGATTGAAAAACACGAACTAATAATGAAATACGTATATTAGCTGATAAGATTAAAGAAATTGATAAAAAATATTCTGATACTCCTAATCTGGAGCTTTATACAAAGAGAACAGAACTCCAATTACAACAGTTTATTATTAACATCTTCAATTGAAAATCTACCACTTAAAACCAAAAGTCAATTTTATATACGTGGTGACAAATCTGGTAAATTATTGGCCAACCAATTGAAAGCTACTTTATCTAAATGTCAGATTAATAAAATTCGTAAACCAGATGGTACCTACACAACAGATCATGTTCAAATTAATAAATCCTTTCAAGAATTTTATGCTTCTTTATACCAATCAGAATCCCCTGAGGATTCCACATCAATGCATGAATTTCTAAGAGATTTAAGATTCCCCAATTATATTTAAATGAACGTTCTACATTAGACGCACCCATTTCAGAGGAAGAAATAAAGAAAGTAATATTTTCAATGAACTCGGGTAAAGCACCCAGCCCTGATGGATATACAGTAGAATTTTTTAAATCCTTTTCTGATATTCTTGTTCCCTGGTTAGGAAAAATTTTTAAAGATGCCCTATCAGTGGGTAAACTACCACAATCCTTCTATGAAGCAACTATTTCTTTAATTCTTAAAAAGGATAAAGATCCCACTGATTTGTGCATCTTATAGACCTATTTCTTTATTAAATGTAGATTCAAAAATATTTTCCAAAATATTGGCCTTTAGATTGGATAAGGTTCTTCCACAAATTATCTCTGAAGACCAGACAGGATTTATTCAGAATCGTTATTTACATTTTAATATTAGGAGATTAATGAATATTATATATACCCCTTCATCCCAAATTCCAGAATGTGTTGTCTCACTAGATGCTGAAAAGGCGTTTGACAGAATCGAATGGGAGTATCTATTCATTACACTTCAAAAATTTAATTTTAGCCCTAAATTTATATTTGCGATTAAACTGATTTATTATACACCTATGGCTTCAATACTTACTAATAATCAAAGATCCCCTTTGTTTAGTCTTTTTCGAGGTACTAGACAAGGTTGCCCTTTAAGTCCTTTATTATTTGATATTGCTTTGGAACCCTTGGCTATTGCACTCCGGGATTCGTCAAATATATGTGGCATTACTCGCGGACAGAAGATTCATAAACTCTCTCTTTACGCAGATGACCTGTTACTTTATATCTCTAATCCAGAGGAATTTATCCCCGCAGTACTATCACTACTAGATCAGTATAGTGTTTTTTCTGGCTATAGATTAAATCTTAGTAAGAGTGAACTTTTTCCATTAAATATGCAAACCCCAATTTATAGTCAGTTACTAATCTAAAAGGTAATTGCCTATTTTATGTATTTAGGTGTTAAAATTACCAAGAAACATAAGGACTTATTTAAAGTTAATTTATTGCCTTTAATTGACCATGTTAAACAATTATTTACTAAATGGTCCCCACTGTCTTTATCATTGGAAGGCTGAATTAATGCGGTTAAGATGAATATTTTACCAAAATTTTTATATTTATTTCAAGCGATTCCAACTTTCGTCCCAAAATCTTTTTTTGACACTATTGATTCTAAAATTCTTTCATACATTTGGCAGAATAAAAACCTAAGGTTAAGTTAGAAATATTTACAAAAACTAAAAAAGGATGGTGGTATGGCCCTGCCTAACTTTAGATTATATTATTGGGCAATTAATATCAGATATTTAATTTTTTGGATACAAGATTTAGATGTAATTCAATGTCCCAAATGGGTACAACTTGAGCATCAATCAGTACTTGGATTTTCATTAGTTTCTACTTTAGGAGCTTCACTCCCTTTTGTACTTACCAAATTAAGTAAACATATGATTAACCCAATAGTTAAACATACAATACGAATAGGGTTTCAATTTTGTAGATTTTTTGGATTGAATAAATTTAACTTGTCAAGTCCCATTCAATCTAATTTTTTCTTTCAACCATCCAGAGTTGACTCAGCTTTTTCTATATGGAAAAGGAAGGGAACAGTATGTTTTCGTGATTTATTCATTGATAACTTTTTCATCTTTTGAACAACTGTTTAACAAATACAATTTGTCTAGATCACACTTTTTTCGATATTTGCAGATCAGAAATTTTTTAAAAGCTACTATACCCTCTTTTCCAACACCATACAAAACTGAAATTACGGAAAAATGTTAGGTCTTAATCCTTATCAGAAGGGCTTGAAAGCAATAATCTATGATTTAATTATGAAAATACGTCCAGGATCACTGGACAAAATTAAGAATGAATGGGAAAGTGAACTCCAAACAGCTTTACCTACAGAGACATGGAAGAAAATTCTTCATGTAGTTAATACATCTTCAATGTGTGCCAGACACACTTTGATACAGTTTAAGGTAGTTCACAGGACCCATATGTCAAAAGAAAAGCAAGCCCGTATTTATCACCATATAAATCCTATATGTGACAGATGTAGATCGAATGTGGCTTCTCTTACACATATGTTTTGGTCCTGTCCTCTTTTGGAAAAATATTGGAAAGACATTTTTAACATTATTTCAACTGTATTGAATATTGATTTACAACCTCACCCTATCACTGCAATTTTTGGATTACCAAGGTTAGAGTCTGGCCATTTATCTGCTTCCACTTACCATATGATTGCCTTTGTTACATTAATGGCCAAAAGATCCATTTGCTTAAATGGAAGGATCCAATACCCTCTACTACTTTTCAATGGTTCTCTCAAACTATATCGTGTTTAAAATTGGAAAAAATTAGGAGTGGTACTGTTGATCCTTCGATTAAATTTGAAGATACTTGGAGTCCATTTATTCAATATTTTCACATGATATAGATCCCTCTTTAATAACTTTCCAACTTAGAGGAACAGAGTTGACGACATAATATTGCTGTTTCTATTGAGAAATTTCAGTCCAGTCTTTTCTTTCTTTTTTTTTGTCTTTTTCTTTCGAAATTTTTCTTTTTAGTTTGATTTGATATATTGTTTATAATTTTTCTTATTGATTTGTGGATTTTTCTTTTCTTTTATATACATAATAAATCTTTTTCTTTCCTTTCTATTATATTATATTCATTTACTAAGAGATCGTGGGATCTACAGATTTTTAAAAAAATTTTATTATTCTTTATGATTATCTATGCCATGACTGTTCTCCTGATCTCTTTGTATTAAATGTACAAATATCGATGTTATATATTCATCTGTATCAATTTGGAAACTAATAAAAAGACTGAGAAAGAAATTGAAACACCTCTATCACATTGTAAGTTCATCAACCTGAAATATGAATTCAGTTTTTCTCTGCATGTTGCCCAACTCACTAAACATTTCCAGTATTTTGTGTTTTCCTTTCAAATTTCTAGCACCTTCATATTTTTCCTTTTCAATCCCTCATTTCAGTAGCTACCCTGTATCTGAAAAGGTTAACTAAAACATTTGTTGAACAATGAAACAAATTTATGATCACAATCACCAGAGTGTTAAAACAACTGAAATGTTGCAAGCAACATTATGACTATGAAGAGGTCACTGCTTCAGCGTTACTCTGCATTCAGATTTCTAGAAGGCAAAATAATTTTGCTGGGGTACATGATAAAGAAAATTCCATAAGACATAGGGGCAGATTTAGGCCATTTGGCTCATCAAGTCTGCTCTGCCATTCGATCATGGCTGATTTATTTTTCCCTCTCAACCCCATTCTCCTGCCTTTTCCCCGTAACCTTAGGTGCCTCCTGATTGGCACCTCCTTAGTGTAAAGGGATAGATGGGACGGAGTTTGTTCGGTGTGTACAGGAAGGATTCCTGACACAGTATGTGGACAGGCCGACTAGAGGAGAGGCCATACTGGACCTGGTACCAGGCAATGAGCCTGATCAGGTTTCAGATCACTCAGTGGGAGAGCATTTTGGAGATAGTGACCATAACTCCGTGACCTTTACCACAGCCTTGGAGAGGGATAGGAGCAGATGATATGGGAAAGTATTTAACTGGTAGAGGGGGAATTATGATGTTATTAGGCAGGAATTCGGGAGCATAAATTGGGAACAGATGTTCTTGGGGAAGTGCACAGCAGAAATGTGGAGGTTGTTTAAGGAATACTTGCATGGGCCTCTGGATAGGTTTGTCCCATTGAGGCAGGGTAAGGATGGTAGAGTGAAGGAACCGTGGTTAACAAGAGATGTAGAATATCTTGTGAAGAGGAAGAAAGAAGCTTACCTGAGGTTTAGAAAGCATGGATCAGACAGGGCTCTGGAGAGTTACAAGGTAGCCAGGAGGGAGCTTAAGAATGGACTTAGGATAGCTAGAAGGTGGCGTGAGAAGTCCTTGGCGAGTAGGATCAAGGAAAACCCCAAGGCCTTCTACATGTACGTGAAGAATAAGAGGATAACTAGAGTGAGGGTAGGACCGATCAGGGATAAAAGAGGAAACATGTGCCTGGAGTCGAAGAGGTAGGGGAGGTCCTTAATGAATACTTTGCTTCAGTATTCACCAGACAGAGAGACCTTGACGTTTGTGAGGATGGCGTACGACAGGCTGATATGCTGGGGCATGTTGATATGAGGAAAGAGGATGTACTGGAACTATTGAAAAACATTAAGATAGATAAGTCACCGGGGCCAGATGGGATATATCCAATGTTATTATGGGAAGCTAGGGAAGAGATTGCTGCACCTTTGGCAATGATCTTTGCATCCTCACTGACCACAGGAGTAGTGCTGGATGATTGGAGGGTGGTAAATGTTGTTCCTTTGTTTAAGAAAGGAAGTAAAGACAACCCTGGGAATTACAGACCAGTGAGTCTTACTTCAGTGGTGGGCAAATTACTGGAGAAGATTCTTAGAGACAGGATTTATGGGCATTTAGAGAAGCATAGGCTGATTAGGGACAGTCAGCATGGCTTTGTGAGGGGCAGCTAGTGCCTCATGAGCCTGATTGAATTCTTTGAGGATGTGACAAAACACACTGATGAAGGTAGAGCAGTGGATGTGGTGTACATGGATTTTAGTAAGGTGTTTAATAAGGTTCCTCGTGGAAGGCTTATTCAGAAAGTCAGGAGGCATAGGATCCAGGGAAACTTGGCTGTGTGGATTCAGAATTGGCTCGCTCATAGAAGACAGAGGGTGGTTGTAGATGGAGCATATTCTGCCTGGAGGTCAGTGACCAGTGGTGTTCTACAGGGATCTGTTCTGGAACACCTGCTCTTTGTGATTTTCATAAATGACTTGGATGAGGATGTGTAAAGGTGGGTTAGTAAGTTTGCTGATGATACAAAGGTTGGTGGTGTTGTGGACAGTGTAGAAGGTTGCTGTAGATTACAACAGGATATTGATAGAATACAGAGCTGGGCTGAGAAGTGGCAGATGGAGTTCAACCTGGATAAGTGTGAAGTGATACACTTCAGGAGATCAAATTCGAAGGCTGAATACAAGGTTAGTGGCAGGACTCTTAGCAGTGTGGAGGAACAGAGGGATGTTGGGGTCCACGTCCATAGATCCCTCAAGGTTGCCACGTAGGTTGATAGGGTTGTTAAGAAGGAATATGGAGTGTTGGCCTTCATTAGTCAGGGTACTGAGTTCAAGAGCCACAAAGTGATGTTGCAGCTCTATAGAATTCTGATCAGACCACAACATTGTGTGCCAAAGGGCCTGTACTGTGCTGTAGTGTTCTATGTTCTTACTAATCAAGAACCTATCTACCTCCACTTTAAATATACCCAATGACTTGGCCTCCACAGCCGTCTGTGGCAATGAATTCCACAGATTCACCACCCTCTGGCTAAAGAAATTCCTCCTCACCTCTGTTCTAAAGGGATGTCCTTCTATTCTGAGGCTGTGCCGTCTGGTCCTCGACTCTCCCACTTGAGGTTGAGATTGATGTACCAGGGTTTCGAAGTTTTAGGAAGAATAGAGAGGGGATTAAAAGAGGGGGAGTTGCAATACTGGTTAGAGATAATATATCAGCAGCACCCCAGGGAGACATAATGGATGGCTTGGACACACAGTCAATATGGTTAGAACTCAGGAAATAGGAAGGGTGCAATCACTCTCTTGGGGGTGTACTATAGACCTCCCAATAACCACCAAGACATTGAGGAAAGGATATGCAAACAGATTAGGGAAATGTGTAAAAATTACAGGGTTGTGGTCATGGGAGACTTCAACTTCCCTGATATAAATTGGGACCTTTTAGTGCAAGGGAGTTAGATGGGGCAGAATTTATTTGGTGTATCCAGAAGGGGTTTTTAAATATGTTGACAGTTCAACAAGGGGAGAGGCTATTCTGGACCTGGTGCTGGGTAATGAGCCTGGCCAGATGACTCACCTATCAGTGGGTGAGCAATTGGGGAACAGTGACCACAGCTCATTAACTTTCAGGATAGCTATAGAAAAGGATAGATATGGGGCTAGCGGGAGGGTTTTAAATTGGAGCAGGGCTCATTATGAAGGCATACAGCAGGAACTAGGTAGAGTAAACTGGGAACTCCTTTTTTGCTGGCAAGTCCACGTTGAGCATGTGGAAAGTGTTTAAGGATCAAATACACAGAGTACAGGATAGGTATGTCCCAATTAGAAGGAAGGATATGAATGGCAATATAAGGGAACCTTGGATATCCAGAGAAGTGATGAACTTAGTCAAGAAAAAAAAGGACAAGTATGTAGAGCTTCGGAAGTTAGGATCAGACAGAGCACGTGAGGACTATAAAGAAGCTAGAAATGAACTCAAGAAAGGAACTAGGAAAGCCAGGAGGGGCCACGAAGTAAGATTAAGGAGAATCCAAAGGCATTCTTTACATACGTCAGGAATAAGAGGATAACAAGGGAAAGGGTAGGACCACTTAAGGATAAAGAAGGGAATCTACGTTTGGATGCTGAGGATGTGGGTGAGGTTCTGAATGAGTATTTCTCTTCAGTATTTACCCAGGAAAGGGACATGCAGGACGCAGAAATTGTAACTGAGAGTGTAAACATGTTAGGGCATTTCAAGGTCAAGGAGGAGGTAGTGTTAGGTCTCCTAAACAGTATTAAGGTGGTTAAGTCCTTGGGGCCCAATGGGATATACCCCATGTTACTGAGGGAGGCGTGAGAGGAAATTGCTGGGGCCTTGACCAATACCTTTGTGTCCTTTTTGACCACGGGTGAGGTCCCAGATGTCTGCGAGTGGGTAATGTTTTTCCTCTATTTAAGAAAGGAACAAGGGAAAATCCGGGGAATTATAGACTGGTGAGCCTCATGTCAGTTGTGGGGAAATTGCTGGAGAAAATTCTTAGAGATAGGATATATGAGCATCTGGAATCCAATGGCTTGATTAGGGAAAGCCAGCATGGCTTTGTGTAGGGCAAGTCATGTCTTACTAACCTGGTTGAGCTTTTTTGACAGGGTGATGAGAGAGATTGATGAAGGTAGAGCTGTGGATGTCATCTATATGGACTTCAGTAAGGCATTTGACAAGGTCCCACGTAATAGGTTAATCAAGAAAGTTTGGATGCATGGGGTCAGTGGAGAACTGGCTGTGTGGATCCAGAACTGGCTTGCCCGTAGAAGACAGAGGGTGGTGGTTGAAGGGACTTATTCAGGCTGGAGGCCCGTGAGTCGTGGTGTTCCGCAGGGACCTGTACTGGGACCTCGGCTGTTTGTGATGTACATAAATGACCTGGATGACTATGTTGATGGGTGGGTTAGTAAGTTTGCAGACAGTTTTCTCTGGAGCAGTGAAGGCTGAGGGGTGATCTATTGGAAGTGTATAAAATTATGAGGGGCATAGATTGGGTAGGTAAGCAATATCTTTTTCCCATTATTGAGTGATCCAATACCAAAGTGCATGCATTTAAGGTGAGGGGGGTAGGTTCACAACAGAAATGAGGGATTTCGTTTTTTTACTCAGAGGGTAGTGGATGCCTGCAATGCGTTGCCTGATAGGGTGGTGGAGGCAAATTCATTGGGGGCTTTTAAGAGGGGCTTGAATGGGCACATGAATGAGAGGGATATGGGCATTCTGTAGGTAGGAGGGATTAGCTATGTCGGCACAACATTGTGGGCCGAAGGGCCTATTCTGTGCTGTACTCTTGTTCTATGTACTGGAAACATCCTCTCCACATCCACTCGATCCAGGCCTTTCAATATTCGGTAGGTTTCAATGAGATTCCCCCCCTCATCCTTCTAAACTCCAACGAGTACAGGCCCAGAGCCATCAAACGCTCCTCATATGTTAACCCTTTCATACCTGGGATCATTCTCATAAACCTCCTCTGGACCCTCTCCAATGCCAGCACATCCTTCCTTACATATGGGGCCCAAAACTGCTCATGATACTCCAAATGTGGTCTGACCAATGCCTTATAAAGCCTCAGCATTACATCCTTGCTTTTACACTCTAGTCCTCTCGAAATGAATGCTAACACTGCATTTGCCTTCCTTACTACCAAATCCTGCACTAGGACTCCCAAGTCCCTTTGCACCTTCGATTTCTGAATTCACTCCCTGTTTAGAAATAAGTCTACGACTTTATTCCTTCTACCAAAGTGCATGACCATACACTTCCCTACACTGTATTCCATCTGCCACATCTGTTCAATCACTAGAATGAACCAAACATTTCCTCTGTTTATAGAGATAATGTTTAATATGCAAGTTCACAGAAATAACAAAAAGGATGACACAGAAACACTAACCACTGAATCAAAAAGTAAATTGACCCTATCAATCAGTACTGGAGATAGAAGCTGCCTACAGAAAGATGGTCAACAATGTAATTGACGTTGTTAGCCAAGTTTCTTTATATTAGTATTTGTAGTAATTTAAAAGTTCATTTGCAACAGACGCTTATTAAACCACATAAAACACAAGTGATTTGGTTAGAGTTTCCAAAGTCTGAAATGTCATTGATGACAGATTTATCACTGGTGGTAGGACAAGCTGAGTGTGATGAGTGACAAGTTATAACACAAGAATAGAGGAGAACACAAACTTAATTGAAGATCTCTGGAGTACATCAATATCACTTAGTCAGACAAAGCTAATACTGTCCTAAGAAGCTGCAGAGACAGGAGAAAAATATCTCTGATCACTCAATTTATACATATTTTTTTAATCTGGAAAAGAAATTCACAGCTATCATGTACTTAGTCTACAGGATTAATTAAAAATAATGATCACTTATATTATAACTTCCAATTTTTGACCATTGTTGCTCTTGAAAGTGGCTTGAAATGTGTTTATATTTTTAATATTGTAAATATTAAAGGAAATACATACAGTACTGAAAATTTTAACAGATTTTTCTATCCAGAAGTAAACATACATTTACATCATAATGCAAAAACAAATCAAGAAAACATTTGTATAACATACATTTTGAATAATTAATGGAACAGTTTAACCATTTAAATTTAGTAAATCGAGCTCTATTAACAGAAAAGTACTAATTTGACACCAAACCATAGTTCAGGTGTTTCAGGAACTTCTCGTTTCTTTACAATGCCCTGGAGATGCTATGGATATTGATGTCACAATGAGCACAAACCTGCATCACATTTACCTGTAATAACATTGATATCCGGATATAGGTTTTCAGATAAGCCAACAGCCTTGCTGTCACGCTCAAAAGCTTCTCTAAGCTCTTTCTTAACTGCAGCAGAGCCACAAAGCCGATACAGGCCCACAACCTAGAAACGAAGGCACAAGATGATAACATGTAGCCAAAGATTTTTCCTTCAAAAGCATATTAATAAATACATCTGTTGGACCAGTAAAGTGATAGAAAGATAGAAAAAAAGGGGAACGAGGCATTATAAAATTCCACAAGAAACAGAAAATGCAGGTTATCATTTGTCCCCATTCAATACGGTTATGGGTGATCTTTTACATCAGTGCTAATTTCCTACAGAAACCCTATTTCTCTTACTTTCCAAACTTTTATCTATCTGTTTTCAATATATTCAACAACTGAGCCATCACAACCTTCATGGGTAGAGAATGCCAAAGATTTGCTATCCTCTGGGCAAAAAAAAATTCTTTTCAGTTGTCCTGAATGCCAACCCCTCATTTTGAGACTGTGACCCCGATTCTAAATTGGGAAATTAAAAATTGGTTTATTATTGTCACATGTACCGAGGCACAGTGAAAAACCTGCATGCCATCCATACAGATCATTTCATCACATCAGTGCACTGAGGTAGTACAAGGGAGAACAATAACAGAATGCAGAATAAAGTGTTACAGTCACAGAGAAAGTGCACTGCAGGCAGTCAATAAGGTGCAAGGTCATAACGAGGTAGACTGTGAGGTCAAGAGTCCATCTTATTGTACTAGGGGACCATTCAATATTCTTATAACAGCAGGACAGAAGTTGTCCTCGAGCCTGGTGGTACGTGCTTTCAGGCTTTTGTATCTCCGGCCCAATGGGAAGGGGGAGAAGAGAGAATGTCTAGGGTGACATCAGTCAGGAGAAAAATCATTCATGTATATATCCTGCCAAGCTGTATAAGAATTTTTTGTTTCAATGAAATCATTGTTCATTCTTCTAAACTCTAGAAAGTACAGAACCGAACTGCTTATTCTCTCTCCACTGAACAATCACATAATTCAATCTGGTGATCATTTGGTGCTTTCTCTATTGCATGTATATCTTTCTTTCATAAACCTATGTTGACTCTGGGTGGCAATTTACAGAAAAGCTTGTACTGAGGTTCCAGAGTTTTAATTCCCATAAAATAAGGTATACCGATTTAAAATGGCAACTGTTCCAGGGCAAGAAAATGGCTTTTTCCACCCACGTACGTGAAATTACTCGTTATTGTCTTGGTCAGCTGTAATCATTGTCAACCCAATACAATCCAACTTCCCATTGTCCCTGGTGCTGTCATCACCACTGTTCTGCATGTCTGGATTTCATAAAAAAAGAATTCACAATCATATCAACTTCTGTAAGTTCCATCTACTCTTTCTCTGGATAGAAACACGCCATTCCTTTAAAAGAGTCTGTTCAGACTCTCCTATGTATCAAGCAATGTTATGGAAAAAGGCCAAGTGCTCTGCTAAAGTCAAACATGAGGGAAAGCAAAAAAGCACAGGAATTCAGGGGTCATCCAAAATTTCTCTTCTACACTGCTTGGATCCTGTACAACCGACCACTTCTCCAGAGTTCTTGCCAATTGGCATTAAAGGGCAATGTGACCCTGATTATAAGCCTGTCA
The DNA here is from genome assembly GCF_009764475.1 of Pristis pectinata. Taxonomy (NCBI): domain Eukaryota; kingdom Metazoa; phylum Chordata; class Chondrichthyes; order Rhinopristiformes; family Pristidae; genus Pristis; species Pristis pectinata. The sequence continues at coordinate 2,977,224 of NC_067407.1, read as the reverse complement.
TTCTCAGCATACAATGCAATGTTCCAAAATTATTTTCAAAAAGACATCATTTTTGACAGACACAACCAACAAAATATACACCAACTAAAGAGTTATTACAATTGGCTAGCAGCAACACGGCATTCCAACAAAATTAATGGTCACAATAGGAGAAGCAAATTCATGTCATGCAGTAGAAACATTTTTGGGATTTTTCACCCCCTATTGGAGGAGGTTGTGTTGATGCCAACATCTCAAAGGCCTACATAAAATTTCATGTGTTCTCCTTCCAAGTTAACAAACTTGAAGTATTGTATAAACATGTTTAGAAATACATTTTGTTGTTTGATTTTAGAAGGTGGCAGAAATATTGCATAGAATTCACCAACTACATCTTTAATTTAATCCTCAGATAGGAACTCTGTCTCCAAGGATATTTGCATGTTGCCTCATTATAGGAAGGATGTGGAGGCTTTGGAGAGGGTGAAGAAGAGGTTTACCAGGATGCTGCCTGGATTAGAGGGTATATAAGGAGAGGGTGGACAAACCTGGGATGTGTTCTCTGGAACGGCAGAGGCTAAGGGGAGAGCTGATAGAGGTTTATAAGATTATGAGAGGCATAGAAAGAGTAGACAGCCGGTATCATTTTCCCAGGGTCGAAGTGTCTAATACTAGAATGCATGCATTTAAGGTGAAAGGGGGAAATTTAAAGGAGATGTGCAGGGCAAGTTTTTTCCCCCCCACAGAGAGTGTTGGGCACCTGGAAAGTGCCGCCAGGGGTGATGGTGCAGGCAGATATGATAGAGGCGTTTTAGTCAGGCACATGAACATGCACAGAATGGAGGGATATGGACATTGTGTAAGCAAAAGGGACTAGTTTACTTAGGCATTTAATTACTAATTTAGTTTGGCACAACATCATGGGCCGAAGGGCCTGTTTCTGTTCTATGTATTCCTGTTTTTATGTTCTATGTATTTGATTGCATTCCCACCACATCCTCATCTCCTTAAATCAGTGTGGAAGCACTTAAAAAAAACTGTCGTATTGACTGAACATTACAAAATGAGAGCATTACCAGCTTATAGACCGTTAATCACACTTCAATATTTACACTGGCTGTTATTCTCCAGACACCAAAGCAACAACAACCTTAATGAGTAGTGAAAGAGTTGAGACTTGGACTAATAATCCAGAAAAGGTAGGATCAAATCTCACCAGGAAAATTTAGAAATTTAAACACAGCTTAGGAAAAATCTAACTTGTATGCTGATATAATTTAGAAAAGTGTAGCCTATGCATGATTCCAGGTACACATCAATGCAGTTTATTTGGAACTGCTGGCTAAGGTAACATCAAACAATGCTTACAAATTTCATTGAAGGTCCATCTCCTTCTTCCCTCTGCAATAAAGAGGTGAAATAAAGATGGAGCTTTAAATGTAAAAGATAGGCGTAGCTGAGAGGAAGAGCACAGATGCATTTTTAAGACAAGATGAGTACAAGCGTAGAAGAATAGAAGGATATTCTAAGAATAGAAGGCAGCTCACATAAAGTATCAGTGCCGTAGCATATCAGCCTGAATGTTCTGTTTTCATGCTATGCTATTCACTTTATGCCAGGAAAATCAGGTCCCAAGGGGAAATTACATGGAACTTCATTTTTGGAGTCATCAATGATCAGAACTATACGTAGGGTCATACAGCATGAAAAACAGGCCCTTTGGCCCAACTTGCCCATGCCAACCAAGCTGCCTAACTGAGCTAGTCCCCATTTTCCTGCATTTGGCCCATGTTACTCTAAACCTTTCCTATCCATGTACCTGTCCATTGTACCCACCTCTACCACTTCTTCTGGCAGATAGTTCCACATACCACCACCCTGTGTGTGAAGAAGTTACCCCTCAGGTCACTTTTAAGTCTTTCCCTTCTCACTGTAAACATATGCCCTCCAGTTTGGACTCCCCTGCCCTGGGGAAAAAACTGTGCCTCTTCACTTTATGCCCCTCCCGATTTTATAAACCTCTAATACCACCCCTCAATGTCCTATGCTCCAGTGAAAAAAAGTCCTAGCTTATCCAATCTCTCCTTATAACTCTAACCCTCCAGTCCCGGTAATATCCTCATTTCTTTCTTTCTTTCTTTATTTGTCATTGTACTGTTGCAACAACAACACAACGAGATTACGATGGCACTCCCTTGCCTAATAAAAACCAAAACAGTAAATTGATAAGAGCAATTATAACTATAAAATAAAACAAACATACTTACACAAATATAAAGTATAAAAAAAATCTTTTTTGCACCCTCTCCAGTTTAATGACATCTTTCCAGAGCAGGGTGACCAGAACAGTACGCAGTACTCGAAATATGGCCTTACTAACCTCCTGTACAGCTATAACAGGACATCCCAATTGTCTAAAATTAGTTTTTTTTGTTGCGTTTAAGTGCCTGGTGGGTTACGACATTGAGACTTCATGACAAGTCATTCTCATTCTCTCATGACAAGTACGATTACTAATTGCCATTCCTGACCAAGATATTTTGGGATCACTATGGCTACTTTTTCCTTGTCACCCCTCATCTTTTTTTAGGCAGGTTCATTACACATTAAAAAGACATTGTTCAAGGTGTTTTCAATTCTGTTTTCTTATTGGATATCAGGAAGATGAAAGGTGCTGTCAGAAGACAGAACATAGGGACCTGAGCCCATTTTGGACTGCGCCACCAATGACAAACAGACAAAGGCAATATACCTTCAGCACTGAATCAGGATTACTGTATATGCTTGTTCAAGGCAGGGCAATTACATAATACATTATATCAAGACCACTAAGAACATGAAAGTTGTGAATTCAATAAAATTAATTCAAATGCCAAGTGAATTCAGTAGTGAGAAAAATCCTTTGCTACCATGAGAAAGTATTTAAATAAATAGCTGAAGTCAATCACTCAAATGCTAGCGTTAGGCAAAAACAAACTTTTTAATTGCAATGTTCATTCCCATGCTGGAGGAATGAGGTATGTATTTCACTTTCAATAAAAGAACCAAAAATTTTTTTTTTATTAACTCATCCAATCACAATTTCTGAACAATATTTGGCATTACTGGAACTAGTCTTATGCAATGTTCAGGCCACGTGCTTCCACTCAGACCAATGTCATTCTAATTAGGGAAAGTCAATGTGGGAAGCAACAAGAAAGGGATTTATTGATTTGGGACCAATTAAGTCAGTGATGCTTGACATTTGGGCTACAGGCCACATTTAGCCCACAAGATCTTCCTTCCCAAAAACACCACAGCAAAGACTAGGTAAGTAGGAGATCCAATTGGCCAGCTCAGCTTTCTTCCATGTGAATACTGAACTTTTAACATTCCAAAACAGCTTCCTAAATAAAACTACCATTCTTCTTGTTATGTTTTCCAACAACAAGCTTCCAGTTGCTGGATCAGCACTAAGGCTATTTCAGACCACAAAACTTTGCATCTTTCGATGAGTTGGTGACAATGTGGAATCATCAGCAACATATTAATATCTATAAAGCCCATTTGCTGTTACGGAAAAAATCCCATGTTGTCCTAGCAAAACACAGCTCATCACAGCTATTTGTAGTGGCACAGGGAAAGTTAGACTATCTCTAGCTCAGGCACTATGACACAAAAGATATACAAATGCTGTTTATGGAGTCTCAGCAGATAGACATAATGTTAGAAAATTGCAGGTGAGCGAAGAGTTAAAGTTAAAATTGTTAAAAGAATTCCCTTCTCTTCTCATATTCCAAAACTTGAACAATTACATTAGGCCCTTGGATAGCCTAACAGTGTCTAATATATTGTACATCCAAGCACATGGTGCTGATGCAGTTGTTGGGGATTTGTGTGGGGTAGGAAGGGGGTTGTGAGAATTATTTTCGTAATGCTGTTTATTATGGTGTATACTGGGAGGTGGCCAGAGTAAATTTCCCATCTATTTAATGAAAAAGGGCTCTGAATTCCTAAGAAAAGCCTGATCCCGCACTTTGGAACTGCAAGTTATCTGCTGGAATAAAACATTTGTTTTTAGTTCAACTCCAGTAGCAGCCATGTACTACTGGAGTTGGATTAAAAACAACTATTTTATTCTAGCACAGCACTTACTCTTCAATCAACCTGTTTACCTACTTGCTGGTCAAAAAAAAACTTACCTTGTTAATTGCAAAAAAAGACACAAGCTTCAGGAGGAACTCAGCGGGTCAGGCAGCATCTGTAGAGGGAAAGGAAGGCTCAGTGTTTCAGGTTGAGACCCTAATTGGTTCTGATGCAGGGTGTGGACCCGAAACATTGACCATTCCTTTGCCTGACCTGCTGAGTTCCTCCAGCAGCTTGTGTTTTTTCGCCAGATTCCAGCAGCTGCGGTCCCTCATCTCCATAGGACAAGGTTTTGAATGACAATTTCGTGGTGGTTTTGGAGGGGTGGGGGGGGGTGTGCGGTGCGGTGGTTGGGCAGGGGGAAGAGAAAAGAGCATGATAATATGCAAAGTTATCAGAGGAACAAGTTTTTAAAAAATTCAAAGATTGGACTTTTCATTAACTTTTGATTTAGAAACTCCAAGATGTTTTTTTTGCCAGAGTTCAGTGGACAATAAAATACAGTTAACATTACATATAGAACTGAGAGGTAGGCTTTGGGAGAAGTCAATAAATGAGTTTAGAATCAATGGCATACTACTTGAATATAGGTCCAGGCAATACAGAGCCTCTAGAACAAAAAAATCTTGTAAAACACAAAACCACTAGTCACAATTCCCTAAATTTCAAACAGGGACACAATTGATGGCTTGTTATAGTTTGGCAGCAATCTGAACAGAAAGTGTGTATTAATAAATGCTATCATTTGTATCTTCTTACATTGACTAAAAATATCAGAATCTGACATTGTATGCCTAAAATAAAACATGGTTCATGTGAAGTAAGCTGTGTGAAGTAAGAGACATAGAAAAGGAAAATGTATGAGGGTCAGAGATAGAGTGGATAGTCAGAATCTTTTTCCCCAGGATGGGGGGAGTCTAAAGCTAGAGGGCATAGGTTTAGGGTGAGAGGGGAGAAATACAAAGGAGATCTGAGGGGCAAGTTTTTCCACACAGGGTGGTGGGTATGTGAAAAGAGCTAGAGGAACTGGTACATACAGATACAATTATGCATTTAAAAGGCATTTGGACAGTAACTTGGATAAGAAAGCAGATGTGGGCAAATGGGGTTAGCGTAGATAGGCATCATGGTCAGCATGGATAAGTTGGGCTGAAGGGCCCATTTCTGTGCTGTTCAACTCCATGCAACAGATAGGACTACATCTGCGATACTTAAACTTGTTCTATATTTCTGAAATAATGCTGATGACTTAAGAATAAAGTTCTCAAATCTTTGAACCATTGTTATGAACCATTGGCAAGTTCATTAATTGGTGCATTAGTGCCACTTAATATCATTGCTGACAATAGCTGCCATCACTTTGCTGATGTTTGGAGTCACCTGAATGTGTGACAATTAGATTGGATTTTGTTGTGCCTTTTGTGAACAGAATACACTTAAAACGGAGACACCAGAGACCACAGATGCTGGAATCTGGAGCTGGAGGAACTCAGTGGATCAGGCAATATCTGTGGAGGGACCCTTCATCTGGACTGTCCATTTTTCTCCAAAGACGCTGCCTGACCCATTGAGTTCCTCTAGCATTGTTATTTTTGGCAACTTTCCTTATTGTTGGGTAGATGCTGGTGTTGTAATAGTACTGGAACAACTTGGCTCCAGGGAAAGCTAGTTCTGGAACACAGGTTGTTAGTAGTGTAGATGAGATGTTGTCCACTCCCACAGCTTTTGCTATAAAGAGTATCAGTAATTTCCTGTCTGGTTTCAGTGATAGTGGGAATCCCAGGAGGAAGGCAAGACAGATCATCTAATCGGTACTTCTACTGACGGTTAGCATAACACTATTACAGCGCCCAGGTTCAATTCCGGCAGCTGTCTGTAAGGAGTTTGTACGTTCTCCGTGACTACGTGGGTTTCCTCCCACATTCCAAAGACGTACGGGCAAGTTGTGGGCATGCTAATGTTGGCACCAGAAGTGTGGCGACACTTACGAGCTGCCCCCAGAACACTATGCAAAAGATGTATTTCACTGTGTCTTTCGATGTACATGTGACTAATAAAGATATTTTATCGAAAGCATTTTCTGTGGCACTCATATCCCGGGGCTGTCTGTGATTGAGGATGGGGTGTTCTTGGAGCCTCCTCTGCTCAGAAAGTGCTTAAACTGTTCACAACTATACATTGCAGAACTTCTACCTGATCTATTTAGCACACAGGCAGTTCTACATTGCAGCTTCACTATGATAACACTTCATTTTTCAGTACGTCTGGTGTTACTCTCTGTATGCCCTTCTGCACTCCTCATTGAGCCAGGGCTGATCCTAAATGAATACTTCTCACAATGGAAAAGGACATGGAGGCTGGGGAGTTAAGGGAAGGGTCTGCTGAGATTCTGGAGTACACTTGTATCAGGAAGGAGGATGCACTGGAAATAATGGAGCACATTAAGGGTAGATAAAACCCCTGGGTCTGACTTGATCTATCCCAGACTGCCAAGGGAAGCAAGGGAGGAGATTGCTGGGGCACTAACACAGATTGTTACATCTTCATTAGTTACAGGTGAGGAATCAGGTGACTGGAGGAAAGCTAATGTTGTCCCCTTGTTCAAAAAGGGAAGGACATGCCTAGAAACCACAGGCTAGTGAGCTTACATCAGTGGTCGGGAAGTCACTGAAGATTCTGAGAGTCATAAAACATGTAAACAGGCCCTTCAGCCCAATTCATCCATGTCAACCGTGTTTCCCAATGAGCTAATCCCATCTGCCCACAGTTGGTCCATTGCCCTCCACCTATCCATGCACTTATCCAGATGGCTTTCAAATGTGCCTGTCTCAAACACTATTTCTGGCTGCTCATTCCAAATACACACTACCCTTTGCGTGAAGCTGCTCCTGATTTCTCTTTTAAATATCTCACCTCTGATCTTAAACCTATGCCCTTGATTCTGAGGGACAGGGATTTATGTTCACTTGCAAAGGCAGAGACAGATTAGAAGTCAGCATGGTTTTGTACAGGGGAGATCACATCTCACAAATCCAATCAAGTTTTTTGTGGAGGTAACTAAGAAAATTGACACAGGCAGAGCTGTAGCCATGGTTTACGTGAAGTTTAGTTTGATAAGGTTCCACGTGGTAGGTTAGTCCAGATGGTCAAACTGGATGCAAGATTGGCTGAGTGATAAAAGGCCAAGCATCATGGTGGATGAGTGTTTTTCTGACTGGAAATCTGTAATGAGTGGTGTCCTGCAAGTACCGTTTGTAATGCATGACTTGGGTGAGAATGTAGGTGGCATGATTAAGTTTGCAAATGATGCAAAAGAAAACTGGTGGAGTCATAGAGTAAAAGAGGTTGCCCAAGGATACAGTGAAACATAGATCAATTGGAAAGTTCGGCACAGTGGTGGCAAATGGAATTTAACCAGGCAAGTGAGGTAATGCTCTTCAGGGCATCAAATTCTGGTAGGACACAGTAAATGGCAGGGACCTGAGCAGTGTTAATGTACAGAGACTTTAGTGCGCTCACTAAAGTGGTGACACAGGTGGATAGCATGGTGAGAAAGGCATTTGATATGCTTGCCTTCAAAGGCTGAGGCATTGAGTACAAGAGTTGGGATGTCATGTTGCAATTATACAAAGCATTGGTTAGACTGCATTTGGAGTATTGTGTACAGTTCTGGTCTGTGGAAGGATGTGGTAGCAATAGAGTGCACAAGAGATTCACTAGGATGCTGCCTGGAATGAAGGGCTGTAGTTAGAAAGGAGAGATTGTATAGGCTGGATTTATTCTCACTGAAATATGGGTGGTTGAGGGGGAGGGAATATTATATAGAGATTTAAAAGACAGAGCATAGATGTGGAGAGCTATATAATTGGATCAAACTGCTAGAGGGGTTATGGATACAGATATAATTAGAATGTTTGAGGCATTTTGGACAGGCACTTGGATAAGAAAGGCATAGAGGGATATAGTCCTACAGGTAAATGGGATTAGTGTAGTTGGGCATCATGGTCAGCATGGATGGAGGTGGGGTGCAAGAGCCAGCTTTGTGTTGGTGGGACTTGTAAATAGCTTGATAGTAATGGTAAAGTGAGGGATATGCTGAACCATAACCAAAATTTGACTCCCAGTACAATTTTGAATTAGATAGGCTACTGGACCCTACAACCCAAAATTGCTGTTAATAAATTTGGAATTTAATTCTAACGTGATATCCATTAGAAAAACATTACACGTGTTGGATAACTATTTTTAACTTGTAAACTGTTCAGTTAGTTGGTTGAAAAGGAACAGCACAAATCAACTTAAAATTTGACCAATTTTATTAGTACCTGTTGATGTGAAATTAGTTTTGATATTAAATAGGTAAAATTAACTAACATCCTTTTCTTGCAATTTACAGCTGAAACTGCACTTCATTTCATCTGCCAAAACACCAGATCAGAATTAACTGGCTGAAATATCAGGCATTATTTAGAAAACATTACTACAGATGCACAGCATCACCACATTTATTACAATCACACAATACGTGCACAAGATGCAACAGATGGTTAAAGAGGACATTGCTTTCTGCTCCATATTTTGTATAATTCTCAAAAGGTGGCATTACAAAGGGGTGTATTGTGTTGCTTAGTCACAATAGGGAAGGTCACTGCTGTCATTCAATTAACATTTCATATTTTTAGTCACAAATCACTGAAGCATTGCTTGTGCTTTATTTATTCCTAATTCAACAGCAGTGATGCTCTCCCTTTGGGGTAAAAAAGTGATATAACAACTCAAAAGGGTTCTAATAGCATGGTGTCAAGACAGCAACCTTTCCCTCAATGTTGGCAAATCAAGAGCTGGTCATCGACTTCAGGAAGCAAGTAGGAGTACACACCCATCTGTATCAATGGTGCTGAGGTGGAGGAGATGGTTGAGAGCTTCAAGTTCATAGGTTTAAATTTCACCAACAATTTGTCTTGTCCAACCATGGCCAAGAAAGCACACCAGCACCTCTAATTCCTCAGGAAAGCTGAGGAAATTTGACATGTCCATAATGACTCTCACTTTTTTTTAAAAACTACAGATGCACCACAGAATGTATCCTATCCAGATCATCACAAATTGATTTGGCAACTGCTCTACCCAAGATTGCAAATTGTGGAGAGCTGTGAACACCACAATGATTAAAACCAACCTCCCCTCCATGGACTGTCTACACTTCTTGCTGCCTCAGTAAAACAGCCAACATAATCAAAGACCCCTCCTACCCTGGTCATTCTCACTTCTCCCCCTCCTTCCATCCAGCAGAAGATAAAGGCTCGAGAACACCAGGGTCATGATAAAAATGAACTTGGTCTGTTCAAGAGTCTTATAACACCATTATAAGACTATTTAACAGACCTCATATAGTAAAGATGAACCTTGCACCTTATTTGTCTACCTACACTTTCCTTAACTGTAACATTATGCTCTGCATTTTCTTTTCCCCTTTTATACTACTTCAAAGTACTTATGTTTGGAATGAGCTGTCCGCATGGCATGCAAAACAGTTTGTCCACTATCTCATTTGATGTGACAATAATAATTACTTTGTCTGTTGCACTGTAGCTATAGCAGTATTCTTCCATTGCAATTATAACTGATATACTTGTCCAGTGGCCAGAATCTCAGTGTATATCATTTTCTTCAAAGTAATTAAATGCCACTCAGCCAGTTTCAAACAAAATTCAGAAAGCAAACAGCTTTCTCAGCCCAAAATACTGTTTCTCCTCCCAAGAAATGATGGCACTATACAAGGTAAATCCCACTTTGTTCAAAATGTGTACAATCCTCTATAGACAAACGGTGTTCACTTCTTTGGGTACAAGTGTGCACACTCTTATCATATTCTAAGTTAGAAGAATAAACACAAGAATTAATTCTTTGGTCTTCTGGATGACATTAAAAATATTCAAATTATGAATATCTGCATATGTCCCCATTAACCCTCACCAATTTTATAGATTGCTCTCTGTGGTGCATCTATTCGGATGCATCACAGCTCAGTACGGCAACTGCTCTGCCCAAGACTGCAAGAAACTGCAGAGAGTTGTAGACAGCTCAGCGTATCACAAAAACAAGCCTCCCCTCCACTGACTCCATCTACACTTCTCACTGCCTCAGTAAATGAGCCAACATAATCAAAGACCCCACCTACCCCAGAGATTCTCCCTTCTCCCATTGGGCAGAAGATACAAAAGCCTGAAAGTACATACCACCAGGCTCAAGGACAGCTTCTATCCTGCTGTTATCAGACTATTGAATGGACCTCTGGTATGATAAGATTTCTTTATTAGGTCACATGTACATCGAAACACAGTGAAATGCATCTTCGTGTAGTGTTTTGGGGACAGCCCACAAGTGTTGCCACACTTCCAGCACCAACATAGCATGCCCACAACTTCCTAACCCGTACGTCTTTGGAATGTGGGAGGAAACTAGAGCACCCGGAGGAAACCCATGCAGTCACAGGGAGAATGTACAAACTCCTTACAGACAGTGGCTGGAATTGAACCTAGGTCACTGGCGCTGTATTATCGTTATGCTAACCACAACATTACCGCACCTGCCACTAGTGGACTGTTGACCTCAATCTACCTCGTCATGGAATAGCACCTTATTGTCTGCCTGCACTTTCCCTGTAACTGTGATGCTTTATTCCACATTGTTATTGTTTTTCCCTTGTACTACCTCGATGTACTGATATGATGAAATGATCTGTACGGATGGCATGCAAAACAAAGTTTTTCTACTGTGCCTCAATACACGTGACAACAACAAATCAATTTACCAAAAACTAAGATAAGTTTCCTCTCGCAGTGAGTGGTGAGCCTGCAAAATCTACCAGAAAAAGCAGCTGAAGCCAAAAAAATACTCAAGATTTTTAAAGAGCTAGAGAGTTTGAGATATGGGGAGGAAGCAGGAAAAGGACATTGAATTTGGATGATCAGCTATTGAATGGCGGAGGACTCAAGGGGCCAAATGGCCAACTTGCTTTTGTTTTAAAAAAATGTTTCTATTGCTGGAAATATTTTTCTTCCTATCTACTCAAAACCCTCATTTACAAATATTCCTGAACACAGGATTGGAGGCAAAATGTTGATATAGACTGCTGACAGAAAAACAGCATGAATAAAAGGAGATGAGACTGCAGATGCTGGAATCTGGAGCAAAAAGCAAACTGCTGGAGAAACTCAAATGGGTCAGGCAGCACCTGTAGAGGGAAATAGACAAGTGACATTTTGTGCTGAGACCCTTCATCTGGACTGAAAGATTAGAGTTGAGGGGAAGGGGTGGAGCGAGAACTGGCAAGTGATAGGTGGATCCAAGTGAGAAGGGGTGATGGATGGGGGGTGGAAAAGAGCGGAAATAGTGAGAGGCTGGCAGGTGATAGGTAGAGGCAAGGGCTGCAGATAAATGGAATCTGATAGGAAAGGACGGTGGAGCATGGAACCAAATAAAGGATTTTGTTTTTGAGTGACAGGTAGTAATTAGTAGGGTACTACAGGGATCAGTGCTGAGACCCCAGCTAATCTATTTGGAAGAGGAAATTAAATGTCCACAAATTTGAAGATATTACTACACAAAGCTGAGTGGGAGGATGAACCTTGGCGATTCGGTAGAAGCACCAGGTTGATTTGGACAGGTTGAGGGAGCTGACAGGCACATGAAGTATGATGTGGGTAAATTTGAGGTTATCCATTTAGATAGTAATAATAGATCTTAAATATTTCTTAATCATTCTTGAATCTTCTCTGCTCCAAAGTGTAAAACCCTAAAATGTACTTCTCTAGTACATTTCACATCTTCAAAATGTTCCAACCCAATTTGCAAGTAATTATGACAATGATTCATTTCAATTACTAAACAGAAATGCAAGTCAAATTGTACATAGCAAGGTCCCACAATTAAAATGATGCAAAGAATTTGACAGAGTTATACAGCACATAAACAGGCCCTTCAGTCCAACTTGCCAATGCTGACCAAGATAGCCATCCAAGCTAGCCCCATTTGCCCACATTTGACCCATATCCCTCTAAACCTTTCAAAATGCCTTTCAAGTTTTATCATACCTGCTTCAAGCACTTCCTCTGGCTCTTCATTTCACATAGCTATCACCCCTGCATGAAGTTGCCCCTCTGGTCCCTTTTAAATCTCTCCCCTTCCCCTCTCAGCTCAAACCTATGCCCTCTAGTTTTTGATTCCCTTTCCCTGGGAAAAAGACTGCATCCAGCCTATCTATGCCCCTCATGATTTTATACACCTCTAAACGGTGCCCTCAGTCTCCCATGCTCCAAGGCACCATGTCTTAACATACCCAATCTCTCCCTATAGCTTAGTCCTTAGTGCTGGCAATATCCTTGAAAATCTTCTTTGCACTTTTTCCAAGCTTAATAACATCTTTCCTATAACTGGGTGACCAAAACTGGACACGATACTCCAAGTGCAGCCTCACCAGCATCTTGTATAACTGCAACATAACATCCAAACTTCTATACTCAATGCCATGACTTAAGGCCAGTGGGCCAAACGCCTTCTTCACCACACTGTCTACCTGTGGCACCACTTTCAGGGAACCATGTACCTGTACTCCTTGGTCCCTCTGTTCTACAATGCTCCAGGGCCCCACTGTTCACTGCGAAAGTACTACCCTGGTTTGACATCCCAAAATGCAACACCTTGTACTTAACTGAATTGAAAAGTGTTTGCCATTCCTCAGCCCACTTAACCAGCTGATCAAGATCCCCCTGTAATTTGATAACCTTCACTGTCTACAATACCATTTTAGTGTAGATAATGGCAGGAGTAAACCTGACTGAGGGGAACAAGGAAAGCAAAATCAGATTGGTTTAGTGCGAGATGCCTTGCCGCCGAGCAGAGGGCAATCTGACTTTCCTGTCAGGCACAGTAAACTATACTTCATAGTTGTGCAGGCCCCACCTCCACACAGTGTACCCTGGGCAACAGCTATTGTTCTTGCTTTAGTTATTGGCGAAGAAATCCCAAGTCTGAAGTCATTGGGTGTGGTGAGGAGCATGATAATTGGATGAGAATGTTGTTTAGCTTTCCTTCGGTTAGGGGGTTTAAAACTCAGTTGGTACTCCTGGGTGGTTAATTCCCCTGTAGAGGTCACTGCATAGGCCCCTTGCAAAAAAAAATGCACTTACTGTGGGCAGATCATGCTTAGCTAGCAAGGCTGCTTAAAACTTCTTTCACACAAACACATGAGGATGACTTGATTTTAGTTGAGAAAAATAACAGCTCCCTGGATAGGTAGTTTACCATCAGGTTTATGTGGCTATAAGAGACAGTCTGTGATGAGAGCTCCATTGTCGTGGGAATGGTGCTGACATGGAGGCAGATCTGGGTAGAGCTTTGAGATTTAAATTAAGATTTTGACATTTTAACCTTTTTAGGTAGCCAGTCAGAAGGTTAATTTTTTTTTAAATAACAGTTGCATTGTGATAGTATTGATTTTAGTGGCTATTGTAGTAATTTTAATACATGTAATAAAGATAGTGGGAATTTTAACAATAATACAGATCTGGCAAATAGTTTGAATAGTGTTGATGTGATTGGCAGTAGGAGATAATAGAGGGATTTAGTTGATAATAGTAGTAGTACTGGTGAGTGCAGTGGTAAAATGAAGGCAAAAATATCCCAGAGTTAGGTTTGCTTGGAGGTTCTGTACAGAGTAATTTATTCCATTTAATGCCTTTAAAAAGCATCTCAAGAGGCAGCATTAAAAAGTAGAGTTGGTTGTTGAGTGTGGAAAGGAGGGCAAATACCACACTATTTCATGCTATTAGCCAAAGTGTAATAAAGTCAGGTTGGTAGGTGTGCAAGAAAACATGGTTGAAGATAGAGAGGACAACAGTGAGTGGACTGGACAAGGATGTGTTTTAATCAAAGTTATATACTCAGTTGTTTGGTTCCAAGATCAGATTAGGTCAACATGAGGCACAGACATCTCATGTCTTGGAATGTTAAGAGGGATGTAGCTGCAGATATTACGGATGTTAGTGAAGGGAATCCAGCAAAGTAAATTGGTTTATTATTGTCACATGTACCAAGGTAAAATGGAAAAACGTGATGAAATGATCTGCATGGATGGTATGCAAGACATCAGTGCATTGAGGTAGCACAAGGAAAGCAATAACAGAATGCAGAATAAAGTGTTACAGTTACAGAGAAAGTGCAGTGCAGGCAGACAATAAGGTGCAAGGCCATAATGAGGTAGATTACGAGGTCTAGAGTCCATTTTATAGTAGTGTGGTAGACTTCAATTGATTTGGACTGAAGAGAAATTTGTTAAGTTTTACAAGTTAAGTTTAGGGGGTAAAAGGAATATTAAGATGGTTATTACAGAAGAGATAGTATCCAAGACCAAACAGGTTTTCTATAAACATCGTACTGCTGTGTTGAGGCAGTTGAGGGTTGACTGTAGAAGATTATGGGGATACTGAGGATGTGGGTATACAGTGGCATGCAAAAGTTTGGGCACACCGGTCAAAATTTCTGTTACTGTGAATAGTTAAGTGAGTAAAAGATGAACTGATCTCCAAAAGTCATAAAGTTAAACATGAAACATTCTTTTCAACATTTTAAGCAAGATTAGTGTATTATTTTTATTTTGTACAATTTTAGAGTGAAAAAAAGGAAAGAGGCACCATGCAAAAGTTTGGGCACCCCAAGAGATTTGAGCTCTCATAACTTTTACCAAGGTCTCAGACCTTCATTAGCTTGTTAGGGCTATGGCTTGTTCACAGTCATTGTTAGGAAAGGCCAGGTGATGCAAATTTCAAAAGCTTTATAAATACCCTGACTCCTCAAACCTTGTCCAAACAATCAGCAGCCATGGGCTCCTCTAAGCAGCTGCCTAGCACTCTGAAAATTAAAATAAATGATGCCCACAAAGCAGGAGAAGGCTATAAGAAGATAGCCAAGCTTTTCAGGTAGCTGTTTCCTCAGTTTGTAATGTAATTAAGAAATGGCAGTTAACAGGAATGATGGAGGTCAAGTTGAGGTCTGGAAGACCAAAAAACTTTCCGAGAGAAGTGCTTGTAGGATTGCTAGAAAGGCAAATCAAAACCCCCGTTAGACTGCAAAAGACCTTCAGGAAGATTTAGCAGACTCTGGAGTGGTGGTGCACTGTTCTACTGTGCAGTGACATCTGCACAAATATGACCTTCATGGAAGAGTCATCAGAAGAAAACCTTTCCTGCATCCTCACCACAAAATTCAGTGTCAGAAGTTTGCAAAGGAACATCTAAAAAGCTTGATGCATTTTGGAAGCAAGTCCTGTGGACTGATGAAATTAAAATAGAACATTTTGGCTGCAATGAGCAAAGGTATGTTTGGAGAAAAAAGGGTGCAGAATTTCATGAAAAGAACACCTCTCCAACTGTTAAGCACGGGGGTGGATCGATCATTCTTTGAGCTTGTGTTGCAGCCAGTGGCACGGGGAACATTTCACTGGTAGAGGTAAGAATGAATTCAATTAGATACCAGCAAATTCTGGAAGCAAACATCACACCGTCTATAAAAAAGCTGAAGATGAAAAGAGGATAGCTTCTACAACAGGATAACGATCCTAAACACACCTCAAAATCCACAATGGACTACCTCAAGAGGCACAAGCTGAAGGTTTTGCCATGGGCCTCACAGTCCCCCGACCTAAAATCTGTGGATAGACCTCAAAAAAGCAGTGCATGCAAGACGGCCCAAGAATCTCACAGAACTAGAAGCCTTTTGCAAGGAAGAATGGGCAAAAATCCCCCAAGCAGGAATTGAAAGACTCTTAGCTGGCTACAGAAAGCATTTACAAGCTGTGATACTTGCCAAAGGGGGTGTTACTAAGTACTGACCATGCAGGGTGCCCAAACTTGCTTTGGGCCCTTTTCGTTATTTTGAAACTGTAAAAAAAATGGAAATAAAAAAGTAACCTTGCTTAAAATATTAAAGATATGCTTCATCTTTAAGCCTTTTAGAAATCAGGTCATCTTTTACTCGCTTAGCTATTCACAGTAACAGAAATTTTGACCAGGGGTGCCCATACCTTTGCATGCCACTGTAGATGTATTTGGTGGAAGTGAGCCTGTGCTGTCAATACAATTCATACCCCAGATGATAACAATGAGAGAGTTGATATGACAGTGAAGCTTAGCCTTAGAGTAATGATGTTGGTGATGTTATGTATAGGAGTATTTGTTTAGCACAAATAGTCAATGAAGCTGTTGTGCTCACCAGTGAGGATGCAAAATAGTAAAAGGTTGAGTTTGATCTTAACAGATAGAATCTTTAGCAATGAAAGGCAAGGGTACTAAGAGGGTTGAACATGCAAGGGTCAGTAATAAGACAAGATCTCTTTATTAGTCACATGTATATCAAAACAGTGATGTTTTGCGTAGTGTTCTGGGAGCAGCCTGCAAGTATCACCACACTTCCGGTGCCAACATAGCATGCCTGCAACTTCCTAACCCGCACATCTTTAGAATGAGAGATGAAACCTGAGCACCTGGAGGAAACCCCACGCAGTCACAGGGAGAATGTACAAACTCCTTACAGACAGCAGCTGGAATTGAACCTGGGTGGTTCGCGCTGTAATAGCGTTATGCTAACCTCTACATTACCGTGCCGGTCCCTACACTGTTAGCAGAAATGGTTACAGGGAATTCTAGGGCTAAGAAAAGGTACACAAGGAGCAAAAGGTGAATACTTGAGGACCCAAAGGTTATACAAGGAGAATCAGAGCATTGGTGGGGGTGGGTCCCTCTAATGTGGAGTGCCCACTTGCTACAGAGTTAAAAGCCTGCTTTACAGAAAGATAAAGTGCTAGTACTAGCAACAAGGCCGACATTGCTAAATGTAGCATGCCAATGACAACTAACGACATGTTAGCAAGATGCAATGTTACTGTGAATGAGGTGAATGAGGCTTTAGAGAGCTTCAAGTAAGATACTACTGTGGGTCCTGATGGGCGGTTGAAGGACTGTGTCTCTATGGATAGGGTTTTGATAGCTAATATTTTTACACTGTGGATAAGGTGTAGAAAGGTCCCACACAATCTTAAAAACAGCCACAATGTTCTTACCCCAAAAGAGATACATAGATAATACATAGAACATTAGCACAGTACAGGCCCTTCAGCCCACAATGTCATACAGACATTTTATCCTGCTCTAAAATCTATTTAACCCTTCCCTCCCACATAGCTTCATGAATGATAGAAAAATGGAGGGCTAAGAGTCTCTTGATATCCCTAATATATCTGCCTCCACCACTTCTGCCAGCTGTGTGTTCCACGCACCCATGTTTAATTCATCTTCCATCTGTTTTCCATTATTAATTCCCCATGCTCCATCAACTCTTTTAACTATCAATAGGGAATTTTTATATTGCTTGTTAGCTTTAACCCATATTCTAATTTTTCCTTCCTTATTAATCATTTAGACAATCGTTGCTTTTCTTTATAAGCTGTCCAATATTTTGACCCATCACCCATCTTTGCACAATTATATGCTTTTTCTTTAAGTCTGATACATATTTAACTTTCTTAGTTCACTGCAGAGAGTGGATTGTCCCTTTTTCCCCTCTGGTTGAAAAGATCCATCTAAATTTCTGCCTGATACAGCTAAATTGAAAGAAATAGACAATTGGCAACCAATCAGGTCAATTATTTTTTAAGAACATTCACTAAAATATTAGCTAAAAGATTAATGGATGGTATTTATAATCAATGATCACCAGAAGGGCTTTATTCAATAGGGGTAATTTATTTTAAGGGAGATCCTAACTCCAATGCTTGGATCAAGGGGTTCAACTCATTTGAGTCTAACTTCATTAATTCACTGCTTTTTAGAACACCTACCCCGTTAAATGCAGTTTGGCCGTGACTGGGCCAACTATGGATAAATCCTGCAGGAGGTTCAGTCTAGCAAATGAGTCTCAGGGGCACTTACCTGGCCAGTGTCATGCAGTGGAGACCCATGTATCAAGAAGCATAACCCAACTGTCAGACTCGTGTGTAAGCAGGTGGCACTGTATGGTCGGTCAGTTTAAGGAGCAGAGATTTGTTGAGGATGACAGCAGTTGTTGGATCCCTGATGTCATCCTTAAGAGGGGGAAAGAGTTGCTGCAGTCATTGACAGAGATTTAAGGACAATGAGGGTTCCCTAGAGAAGGCGTATGATGAGAAGATGTGAAAATACATCTCTTGGAATGCATCAGGATGTGCCAAGTTAAAGTGGCTTTCTTTGAATTTGGAGTGAGGGGCAAATAGTCCCAAGAAAATGACTGAGCTTTCTGGGTCTCCAACAGTTCAAGTCATTTGCTGTTTTGGTGGAGCAGACAGCTCTCACTGGGACTATTGAAATATAACAGTTTTTAATGGATCTGTAATTTTACTTTTTCCTTATTGGCTTGTGTTACAGGTGCATCATATAGTACAGGTGCATCATATTTGATGTATTTTATTGCATGTTTGATTTAGATAAGTTTTCTCTGTAAGTGCTTCAACATATCAGATGATGTGAACATTGCTAACCTGACAGTTGACCTGGTAAATTAGTACCTTGTGGGTGGCATCCTAATTTGGTGTGTTTATTTTAAATCAAATTCCATGTCACACTTTGCAGTCATGGCATAATAAAATGTAGATGACCTATGAATACAAGTCAAAACAGGTGAAGTCTACTTAGCCCAATGCCTCATCTAATTAGTGATGCACATGAATGGATGAATGAGATTCCCATTGTCCCTATCTACTATCTAGTGAAACCACAACTAAGAATCAGCAGGTGGAGACCCTGTTGAGCTCGACTCTAGTTTGGCACTGAAAAGACAGCGAGGTGTAGAATAAGTGGTAGGCTGTCCAAGGCTGCCAGTGAAATACCTCTACTAATCATTTTCTCACCTTCCCAGTGAGGTGGCCAGGCAAACCAAGGTTGGAAGTGCCCAAGCACAACTTGCTCTGGGGACAGTGGCAGGTGGGGAGTTTGACTGGGACAGTACACCCATCACACCATAATGCAGGTGTCCTAAGGCAAGCTCAGAGGACAGAAACCTCTTGTGGAACAGAAGGGCAAAAGCTTGCTTGATCTTGATTTTCAGTACAAATATGGATTATGAAAGTGGGGCATCACAAATTTGTACTAGCCAACACTCATCTCTCAAGTAGACAACAACAAGTACAAGAACTCTAGGATCTTTGAAAAGTGCAATATATTGTCTCACCCAAGACAGCTAAAAATTGATTTTACCCAAAGGACATACACCAATAGTACAGCATGCTCCCAATATTCGCATGTCAGTCTTGATAATGTACTCAAGTTCTGGAATGCATCTTATACCCACAACTTTGACTTATGAAATATAGCACTAATATACATTTCCCAATCAAAACAAGCGACTTGGGGCTTACCTGACAACCTCTTTTTTCAATTTCCACAATACATTTCTGCATCAACAATGGCACCCTCAAGCCTGTATTTTCTTTCTCAACTATTTTTCGTGCCTCAACACCAAACACCACTGGCTCTCGTTCTGCATCTGGGCTGTCCAATGAGTTTTCCCACTGTTCCATCAGAGTTAGCTTTACATAAATGAGCCCTCTAGGTTCAAGTTTTACTGCCAGTTGATGCATCTTGGAAACCCTGAAGAGTGTGGGAAGTACAACAGTACCGTGGCAACAAACTCTGTTCCGACGAGGCGTTGGCTCCCAGCTGAAGACTACCAGCTTGAGATGCTGTGCATTCTCCAACTCAATATTGAATGTGTGGTCCATATCCAAAAATGTGGTTCTGCAAGTCAACAAGGCTGTCCTGGCCTTGTTGACAGAATCCACTTGTATGGCACAGAATACTTCTCTAGAATCAATCCTCGGTGGCTTTAAATCCTCAGCACCATAAAAATGTACACTCATTAGGCCCGAAATATATTGAGAACATTTGGGCTGATCCACAAAGCTGTAATGCCTAAAAGCATCAATGTCAATTTCTGCACTGTGCGTCTTATGAGACGTTGAAGCAATGCTCCCCTTTGCAGGTTTACTTTCACAGGAGTGCTTACCCGATTTAGCTACAAGTTCTGGTGAATCACCATCACTAAGGTAGCCACCTTTGCTGGCAGATTTGGAGCTTCCTAAACTTTTCTTTTTGCAGTTCTGTGATACAACACTTGTATCCAGGTGATAACGACTGATGACATTCCTACTAGCAGCATTAGTCACAATTCCAGGAGATAAAGAGGATCCATATGTGCCTTTGGATGACGAATTATCATTACAGTTATGGCTCGAAGTCCCTTTGATGCTTAATTTTCTGCTAAGTTCTGGAAGCTTTTTCATTTTCATTGAAAGCTTCCTCACAGTTCGAGGAGACTTTATCTTTTCTGGAAATGACCAATTGATTGCAGTCCCCTTTTTCAAAGGGGAAGGGCTGGAGGGCGGTGAAAACTCATTCATTGTTGCTGCTGTCGCTAATGCTTCCTCTGCACAAACAGCGCCATTGGAAGGATCCATGGTATGTACTAAAACCAAAATTAAGATCATGTTAAGGTCCATTCAAAAACTTATCCAAATCTCTGGAAAAAATTTAACCACAATTTAACACATCCATAATATTAGCAATCGACAAATTATTGGGCATTGCTTACTTTGTTAAAATGAAACGATATCAGTTTAACCTGCATTGCTGACAAATAGTTGTACTGTGTAGTGCTGCTGAAATCCTTAAGCAATGCTGTGTTGATTAATCATCTTAGTGGTGTTGCCGCAATTGGCTTCTGTATAGTCAGGTTGGGGAAGACACATAAAGAAAATATTGAAGTCTCCATCTCCTGTTCATACTAGCCTTCACCGGAATTATGAATTAGGATAAAATCTACTCTTAATTTCTCAGGTGGGAGTTGTGAAACAGCTTGCCAGCTATCTATAAAGTCACATGGATAAATACTGGTAATTTCAGCAAGCTACTGGAGGGAGGGAATTGTGTTCACATGACAGCACCCTAGTAAGGGAAGAATCAAGAACATCTACAATATTGCTTTGCTTGCGCTAGCATTAAGGAGAAGCTCAAAATCAACTTTGAAGCTTCAAATTAACGTGGCTCAAAATATCAATTCACACCACACACAAAGTTCATTTCATACAAGTAGTAACAGAACCAGTATTCTGCTCAATTGAGCAGCTGTATTCACCCCTAACAGTAACTATTTTTGTAAACCTGACCTGGTTCTCCACTTCATAATGGCATCAAGTTTATACAAGATACAAGATAATTTAACTGTCAATGTGTACTAACATCAGCACATAAAAAATTAATGACTGTTAATCAAATCAATCTGCAGCCAGGTTTTATAAATAAAGTACAGCATAGAATAAAATGGCCAATAGCCATCTGAAGAATGTCGTACTTAATTTCCATCACTGTGATTAGTGGATGTCAAAACAGGGCCTGGGAGCTCGACATATTGCCAACTGTGCTTTTACGTTTTATATTGAAAGTACACCAGAGATATGTGCAACAAACATCTGATCTTCTTGCACATTTCCAACTCAAATTAGCCTATTTGTCTTACTGTAGTGAAACTAGAACAGTGATAGAGTCAGTCACAATTATATAGTACAGAAACTGGCACTTTGGCCCACCACATCCATGCCAACCTGCACCAATCCCATTTCCCTGCACTAGACCCATATCCTTCCATATCTTGTCTATTTAAGTGTTTAAATACAACTTAAATGTAGTAATGTATCCAATTCCACCACCATCTCTGATGGCAAGTTTCAGTTATCAAACACTAAGAACATTCTACTCAAATCCCTTTAAAACTCCTTCCTCTCATCTCAAACCTAAACCATCTTGTTTTTGATACCCCTATCAAAGGAAGATTTGAGTATCTATTCTATCTATGCCATTTATAAATTTTTTATACACCATGATCAGGGTCCCCCCTCAGCTTCCTTCACTCCAGGAAAGATGAGCCCAGCCTATCCAATCTCTCCCCATAATCAAAATCCTCCAATCCCAGCAACATCCTGGTGAAACTCCTCTGCACTCTTGCAATCAATTCCTTCCTAAAGTGTGGTGACCAGAACTGCACACAATACTCAAGTGCAATTTAAGAGCTTTTCTCCTTATCTGATTTGCTGCACTGGAGCTGCAAAGTTTTCCCGAACTGTGAAAGTTCCATACTCCAGCTGTTTGCTGTGTAGTTCTGGCATTAAACTATAGCCAAAAAAGGGACTTCTGATAATGTCAGACAGTACTACTCCTTGTACTGCAAATCAAATACCAATAGCTAGGCTGCTTTCATAGTATTCAGCAACACAAGCCAATTTTATACCAAGCAAAATTAATCCTTCCTTTAATGGCTGACACTTAAAAAGGGGAGAGGAGCAAAACAAAAATCAAACAAGGCAAAGGTTTCCAATGCAAAGTGTCATTTCTGCATATCAGTTGCTTTTCAGTGTAATTCCTCCTGGAGTCTTAATCTCTATTTATAGGAAGACAACATCTCTCTTGGAAGCAGTCATTCAGATAACTCACTAAATATGGTTTAGAAGTTTGTTGTAATCCCATTTGACTGAGTTCCACACTCAGTTCTGCAGCTATTAATTTGAAAAGCAATCGTGTCAGCCACAACCCTTTGAACAATTCGAAAGAGGCACCGCTTGTCATACCAATATGCTGCACGTTTTCCCCTTCCTTCCTCCCACCTCAGACTGCACCCACTGCCCCATGCTTAAGCACAAAAATCTTTTTTTTGAAGCAGGGAAAAGCTACATTTCTGATGGATCCTATGCAGAAATTCTGTGCAGCAGCCAGATGGGACAGGTTACAGTTTCCATTCCTCTCCCAAAAGAAAGAAATTAAGATAAACAGCCAGCCAACAAAACTTCAGAGAATAAACAGTTCTTCTCTCACCATGGCAGCTGGGGAATTCAAATGTAATTAAAATTTGGAATAATGCTATTCTCAGTAACGGTAAGACTGGATTGTTCTAAAAGAACATCAGGTTCACCAATATCCTCAGGGGAGAAAATCTACTCTTCTTGCCCAAGTCTGTCCAGACCTATAGGAATGTAATGGAATCTTAAAATATCTACTGGTAGAGACCAGCAAGCCACTTCATTCAGGACAGTTAGGGATGGGCGATGAATGCTGACCTTGCTGTGATGGCCACACTGTTTAAAAAAAAGCAAATTAAAAGAAAGTTCCTCCCATGTTCACATATTCAGAAATACAATTACACTGGTTCCTAAACAAACAGGTTCGGAACCTACTCTTCAGTTGATTCCTTCCTGGCACTTCCATTTCATGCCATCATTTCTTTTAGCAAACTTGATGTGCAAATACTGGATGATGTGATCTGCCAATTATCTCGACTAAGGCAATACACTCCTTATCACAAAGTGTTTCATTCACATACAGAGCCAAGGAGTACTGTAAAAGTTAGAAATATTGTTAAAATACTCAGGATAGGCAGCAACTGTGCAGAGTTACAGAGCAATAATGGGTATTTCCAGAAGTTTTACTTAGATTTCCAGCATCTGTAGCATTTTAC
Organism: Pristis pectinata; assembly: GCF_009764475.1. Lineage (NCBI taxonomy): Eukaryota > Metazoa > Chordata > Chondrichthyes > Rhinopristiformes > Pristidae > Pristis > Pristis pectinata. The sequence goes on along the minus strand of NC_067407.1, from coordinate 2,953,530 downwards.
TTTGAGCTTTGATAAGCCTGCTTCATTACTGATTTGTTACAGACACTGCAGTACAAAGAGCAGAATGCCTGAAATAGCTGAAGAGATCAGAATCTGTTTTATAGAACACTACAGCACAGTACAGGCCCTTCGGCCCACAATGTTGTACCGACATTTTATCCTGCTCTAAGATCTATCTAACCCTTCCCTCCCACATAGCCCATTTCTCTATCATTTATGTATCTAAGAGTCTCTTAAATGTCCCTAATGTATCTGCCCCCTCAACCTCTGCCAGCAGTGCATTCCACATACCCACCACTGTGTAAATAAAAACTTACCCCTGACATCGCCCTTATACCTTCCTCCAATCACCTTAAAATTATGTCCCCTCGTGTTAGCCATCCATTTCCACCCTGGGAAAAAGTCTCTTAACTGACCACTCGATCTACGCCTCTTATCATCTTGTACACCTCTATCAAGTCACCTCTCATCCTCCTTCTCTCCAAAGAGAAAAACCCTAGCTCTCTCAACCTATCTTCAAGACATCCTCTCCAATCCAGACAACATCCTAGTAAATCTCCTCTGCACCCTCTCTAAAGCTTCCACATCCTTCCTATAATGAGGCGACCAGAACTGAACACAATACTCCAAGTGTGGTCTGACCAGAGTTCTATAGAGCTGCAACATCACCTCACGGCTCTTGAACTAATATCCCAACTAATGAAGGCCAACACTCCATACACCTTCTTAACAACCCTATCGACCTGCGTCGCCACCTTGAGGGGTCTATGGACATGGGCCCCAAGATCCCTCTGTTCCTCCACACTGCTAAGTCCTGCTATTAACCTTGTATTCTGCCTTCAAATTCGATCTCCCGAAGTGTATCACTTCACAATTATCCAGGTTGAACTCCATCTGCCACTTCTCAGCCCAGCTCTGCATTCTATCAATATCCTGTTGTAATTTACAACAACCTTCTACACTATCCACAACACCACCAACCTTTGTATCATCAGCAAACTTACTAACCCACCCTTCCATATCCCCATCTAAGTCATTTATAAAAATCACAAAGAACAGGGGTCCCAGAACAGATCCCTGCGGAACACCACTGGTCACCGACCTCCAGGCAGAATATGCTCCATCTACAACCACCCTCTGTCTTCTATGAGCGAGCCAATTCTGAATCCACACAGCCAAGTTTCCCTGGATCCCATGCCTCCTGACTTTCTGAATGAGCCTTCCACGAGGAACCTTATCAAACACCTTTCTAAAATCCATGTACACCACATCCACTGCTCTACCTTCATCAATATGCTTTATATCCTCAAAGAATTCAATCAGGCTCAGGAGGCACGACCTGCCCCTCACAAAGCCATGCTGACTGTCTCTAATCAGCCTAGGCTTCTCTAAATGCCCATAAATCCTGTCTCTAAGAATCTTCTCCAGTAATTTGCCCACCATTGAAGTAAGACTCACTGGTCTTTAATTCCCAGGGTTATCCCTACTTCCTTTCTTAAACAAAGGAACAACATTTACCACCCTCCAATCATCCAGCACTACTCCTGTGGCCAGTGAGGATGCAAAGATCATTGCCAAAGGTGCGGCAATCTCTTCCCTAGCTTCCCATAATAACCTTGGATATATCCCATCCGGCCCTGGTGACTTATCTATCCTAATGTCTTTCAATAGTTCCAGTACACCCTCTTTCCTCGCATTGACATGCCCTAGCATATCAGTCTGTCATATGCCATCCTCACAAACATCAAGGTCTCTCTCTCTTTCTCTCTGGTAAATACCAAAGCAAAGTATTCATTAAGGATCTCCCCTACCTCTTTGACTCCAGGCACATTTTCTCTTTTATCCCTGATTGGTCCTACCCTCACTCTAGTCATCCTCTTATTCTTCACGTACATTTAGAAGGCCTTGGGGTTTTCCTTGATCCTACTCGCCAAGGACTTCTTATGCCCCCTTCTAGCTCTCCCAAGTCCATTCTTAAGCTCCCTCCTGGCTACCTTGTAACTCTCCAGAGCCCTGTTTGATCCATGTTTTCTAAACCTCAGGTAAGCTTCTTTCTTCCTCTTCACAAGATATTCTACATCTCATGTCAACCATGGTTCCTTCACTCTACCATCCTTACCCTGCCTCAATGGGACAAACTTATCCAGAGCCCCATGCGAGTATTCCTTAAACAACATCCACATTTCCACTGTGCACTTCCCCAAGAACATCTGTTCCCAATTTATGCTCCCAAATTCTTGCCTAATAGCATCATAATTCCCCCTCTCCCAGTTAAATACTTTCCCATATCGTCTGCTCCTATCTCTCTCCAAGGCTATGGTAAAGGTCAAGGAGTTATGGTCACTATCTCTAAAATGCTCTCCCACCAAGTGATCTGAAACCTGATCAGGCTCATTGCCTGGTACTAGGTCCAATATGGCCTCTCCTCTAGTTGGCCTGTCCACATACTGTGTCAGGAATCCTTCCCGTTATCACCAAACAAACTCCGTCCCATCTATTCCCTTTACACTAAGGAGGTGCCAATCAATATTTGGGAAGTTGAAATCACCCATAAGAACCCTATTATTTTTGCACCTCTCCAAAATCTGCCTCCTGATCTGCTCCTCAGCATCTGTGCTGCTATTGGGGGGGGGGGGGGGGGTCTGTAGAATACACCCAATAGAGTGATCACTCCCTTTCTGTTTGATTTCTACCCACAATGACTCAGTGGACTCAGTTTTGATAGCATTCAGGTCTGCAACATTTTCAAACAACAACATGGATTCCTCAAAATGTTACACTTTAAGACATCCCAATCTGATGAACAGATTCAATAAATATGTTCTAGAGATCTGAAAATGTGCAACTCCTCCATCCTCAAAGCAAGCTCCAAGACAAGCCAGTGGCTCATGGCACAGATCATTAAGACCAAAAACCAACTAACCCCACCCCTCCCCCCCCCCACCTTTTTGCATCACTCTCCCTCCAAATCTCATTGGACACCAACAATTTCTGCAATTTTGTACAAGTGCCGTCTATACCTGCCAGGTGATCCAAGTTCTCTGCCAATTAGTTATTTCCACAGGAACCAAAATAACATATATAAAAAAATAATCAGGGACAGATTATAGTTCAGATCTTCAAATGGACCCACAATCAGTCAAGCATTTGCAACACTTCATCTGTTCTGGAAGATTGCCAAAACACACTACTCTGCAAAAGCCAAACCATATCAATCCCATCCAGCCTCTCACATATGGAGCCAGGATGTCCATCAATTCTAGCAACCAAATACTAATTTTTTTATAAATCACAACCACGACGGAGAAACTTAATTTCAAAGCCATCAAAAGCATGTCCCCAGGGTATTATCGTAAAATCAGAGGATTTGAAAGTTTTTTTTAAGTGGGGAGGCTGCAGAAAAATTTGCAGACATGCATCTCTGAATTAGGAAAAATTTGGTAATCTTCCAAAGATTAAGTAATGCAAAATGAACTAATTGTATATGTCATGAAATCTGTTGAAAAAGGATTTTTAAATTGTACACACAAAAAGCATCTTGAATGGAATACACAAAATGAATATTTACTTTGAAAAACAATTGCATTGCACAAGGATTTAAATGAAGATTATGTAAATTGCAGAAATTGTGGCCTTTAACAGGTTACCCCAAATCACAACACTAACTCTAAAATCAATTCCAAAAGGGTTCTTACCGAAATGCATCAATATAATTGTAATTTCATACTTTAGCTTAAATACTATTGTCACATTTGAAAGAATGAGGATAAGGACAATTTGCAAAGTTATGCTATCAAACTCTACAACTGGTACTGCACTACTTAAAAAAAACATTTGCTGTTCATGCCCTTTTCCCTCGCTATTTCACTTTTAATCTGATTTTAAATCTAATTTAACCCAAGTCTCAGTGGGAAAGCATTTTGGGAACAGTGATCATAATTCTATATTTTAAGATAGTTATGGATAAGACTCGTCTTGAAGTGCTAAACTGGGGAAAATCAAAAATCAGATTTATTATCACAGATTATGTGAAATTTGTTTTGCAGCAGCAGTACAGTGCAATTACACAAGGCTAATTACAACAGTATTCTGTGGGAATTGGCAAAAGTAGATTGGGAGCAACTGTTTAGAGGCAAATCCATATCTGACATTTGACAGTCTTTCAAAGGCCAGTCGGTTACAGTTCAGCATGTTCCTGCAAAGATAAATGGATGACAAAGTTTGAGAACCTTGGTCAAAAGATATCGCAAGTTTAGTCAAAAAGTAAAAGGAATAACATGCAAGGTTTAGGAAGCTGAAATTCAACAAGACCCTTGAGAAATATAAATGTGGGAAAGCACTTAAATAAGGAATTACGAGGGCTAAAAAGGGGCCATGAAATGACTTTGGCAAGTAGAATTAAGGAGAATCCAGATGCATCATGGCTTGGTACTGCAAATGCTCTGTTCAGAACCGCAATAAACTGCAGAGACTTGCGGACACAGCTCAGCACATCACAGAAACCAGCCTCCCCTCCATGGATTCTGCCCACAGTCTGCTGCCTCTGTAGAGCAGCCAACCTAATCAAAGGTCCCTCCCACCCCATACATTCTTCTTCCCCTCCCATCAGGCAGAAGATACAAAAGCCTGAAAGCATATACCACCAGACTCAAGGACAGCTTCTATCCCACTGTTAACACTTTTGAATGGTCCCCTAGTATGATAAAATGGACATTTGGCCTCAATCTACCTTAAGGCCTTGTATGTTATGGTCTGCCTGTACTGCACTCTGTAACTGTAACACTTTATTCTGCATTCTGTTATTGTTTTACCTTGTACTATCTCAATGTTCTGAAGTAATGAAATGATCTGTATGATGGGATGCAAAATAGTTTCTTACTGTGCATCAGTACATGTGACAATAATAAACCAATTTACCAAATGAGTTTTGAAAGATCCACAAAGTCCAAATTAACCAATTCTACATTTCTGTACTATCAATTTACATCGAAATAAGTTACCAATGATCAACGAAAACATTTAAAAGCTTTGATATTACTTTGGAAATAGAAGAACCAATGAGTTAATAGCAGGAATCCTTCATGTTTATTCATTCTGCTAGGGATGCAATATTCAGACAAGTGGACAGTATTAATCGACAAATTGTGTCCTCTGACAAACCAATCCATAATTTCGAAAAAGTACTGGTCGCAAACTATTATTCACTGCTCAGTCACAATAAATTAATGCTGGAAGAGATGAAAGGATTCTCAGATCTAGTGAGAGAATCAGGAAAGTTCTATCCATTCTGTTGAATTTATAATTCACCTCAAGAAGGCAGAGAGAACCACGTGCATCTAGCTTGCTCCAATATTTAATAAAATCATGGCTAACTATACTCTTGGCCTCAATTCTACTTGTCTGACTGATCACAAGTCTTGATTTTCTTCCAGCCTAAAAATGTCTCATCCTTAAATAAACCGTGACCATTCGCAGGTCACTAGATAGAGCATTCAAAAAAAAAATCACCACAGACAAAATTCACCCTCATCTCAAACTTAAACAGTGGATCTTTGATACAATGCCCCCGCCCCGAGTTCTAGACTTAGTCAAGCAGAAATGCCTCTACAACATCTGCTGTCAAGCCTCCTCAAAACCTGTGCACCTCAATAAGCTCCCCTCTCATTGATCCCAACTCTATAGACTAAAGCTCATTTTGCTCAAGACAACTCCTCCATTCTAGGAATTAACCTGGTGAACCTTCACTACACTGCCTCAAAGATCATCTTTTCTTCTAAAAGGCCTAAAAATGGTCTCAAGGTGAAAAAACAGGTGCAGAAAATCTGAACAAGATGTTGGATATACTCAACAGATCAGGCAGCAACTATGGAGGACGAGTTAACATTTCAGGTCTAATGTTTTGCCCACTCACATAGCCAATGCACATCCTGTGCAAATGGATCCTTCCTCAATATAGTTTCTCCACAAATCCTCAAGACACCAATTAAGAACATCACTTGAGTATGCTCAGGAAAGTGGTGTTCTAATGGTAGACAGGGAGCACCAAAAACAACAACACAGGAATCCTTTTCTCACTTGTTCTTCAGACTGTTGCCACAGACCAAAAGATGATATTGGTGGAAATTCTAGCAATTTCCACTTTACAAGTAGTAAACATGCAAGGTTTAAAGCAGTCAGTCAGCACCATGAGGAGCTGCACTACATTGTTGCTCTGAAAGTTCCCAATTTAGAACCATGTTCCAATCAGACCCCATGTGCATTATCATACTGAAAGGAATTCTAATGAAATGTCAAACCCAAGATCCACGAAGTGTGCCCAGCCAAATTCCTTCAACCATCTTGACACAAGTAAGTTATGAGGCAGCATCTACACTAGGCTTAAAATACAACTGCCGAGAGGTGTTCAGGGGATGTATGAAAGCACAAACTATTCTCCACAAACCCACAGAGCTCAAGTTTCATTCAAGCAGATTAAAAAAAGTATACTGCCGGCAAACAGATTGTAGAATTATTTCAGAGTAATTTTCTAATTAGGTCTTGGCTAGTAGTTAATGCAGGACAAGAACTCCCCATATGCATTGAAAGATTAAATTAGTCAAAGAAGTTGTTAGGAATTGTCCTGTGCCAAGTATCAGCTGCTAGCAACATAGGGAGCCTTTATTAGTAACATATTTATTACTGGCACATTTCAGAAAATAAGCCAGCTGTGTTTTGAAATTGTGGTAGGCAGAGTTTCAAGGCCAAAGGATGAAATATTCAAATTCATATGGTAACAGTTGTACAAAAATGCTTAGATAAATAACTGCATTGATAATTTGAGAGCCACTTAACAGAAAATTACCTTTAGAAAAAAATCTTCACCATTTTCCCACCCCGCGAACATTTCCCCACGTTTATATGGATATGGTATTTAGTTTGCAGACTCAAATTACCTTCACCATGGTGAACAGCAAGAGATAATTCAATCAGGATTTAGGGCAGATCAACAGGTCAGTCATTATCCGATTCCACAATTAGAGTTTCAGGCTCACTATACTGCAATGCCCACTGGAGTGTATGCAAAGTGATCAGTGCCCCTTTCCAGCATAGAGATTAAAAGCCTCAATCTCCCAAATGGCTAGTATTTTACATTCCCAGTTTCAAGAGGGGAGGTCAGATGGAATTTAAAAAATGCCTAGTTTCCTGTTTGACTGCTGCTGAAAATCATTTCCATATGATAGTCAAGTTCTCAGCATGACTGTTTTGCTTCAACTTTAAGGAGATATATCTGATTTCAATGCATGTTGTCCAGCAAACACATGAGTTCATTTGTCACGTTAAATCTAACCAACGACAGCAGACAAGGAATTTAGCATTTTGTACTGAAGAGTTTACATGCGACTGCAATATACTCAAATAATAAATAAACTATAGAGTGTGCTAATATTTCAAAACTGCAGCCAGTTTGAAGTACATGAACATTCTATACCTCTACAGAATGGAGCTCATGCTCAAGTTTGTTGTGAACTGCTGCAAATAGTTTTCATAGAATTGGTAAAGACTTCTCCGAAGTGAAATTAATCCAAGAAATACCTGATTCAGAAAGCTCAAACATTTTGGCATTTCTGAAAACAGATGTGCCATTTAAAGACCACTGAACAGATTGCTCTTAATCTATTACTAAGAATCTTTCTCCTACATAAATTAGGCTCAAATAATTTGCTCAAATTTGAAACCTACGAATATTTACATGTTTTTGATAGCATTACAGTTTCAGTCCATGTGAACTGCAGCAAGGTCAAAAATTCAAAAAATATTCCCTCATGGTCCAAAATACAAAGACTGCAAGGAGAGAGGGGCTGCTTGGTAGGAGATGAGGGGGCAGAGAAGAGGGGGAAAAAGTTGGAAGTCACAAATCAATCTCCAAAGTGTAAACTTAAAAAGGTTTGAAAATATAAATGTGGGTGCATACAATTCAATTTTCAAAACACAATTTACAGAACACAAATGGGAGTAGGCTATTCAGTCCCTTATGGATGCTCTGTTATTAAGATCACAACTGATCAGTGCATCCACTATTTCCATTGGCGCCTTCAAACACCTAGGATGATCATTGAGTCCTGCAGATTATTCATCTTTAGTTCTATTAATTCTGCCGAAACTGTTAAACTCATCATGCCCATCAGACCTGTAGTCCTTCAGTATTACCAAAAGATAGTCTCTTCTGTGAGAATAGGCAACTTAAATTTCTCTGCCGTTACTTCTCCTTTCAACACCTTGGCCCTCCTTGCTAAGTTATATTTTGTTTCCCTCCCAATCCTCAGTCTAACTTTTTTTTGGCAACATTATATCAAAGGCTTACAGCTATTATCTTCAACTTCTCTTAATAGCTACTGCTAGATCACTTTTTCTGTTGTGTTAGTGCCTTAAGAGACAACTATTAATTCTCTAAAAGTTAACCATTGCTCATTTACTGTCATACTGTTTCCCCAAATTAGTTATCACAAATCTCATGCCAATCTAGCTGCTCTATTCAATCTTCACACGAATTTCATTATGATCAGTTTCCTCAAGGACCTCTCAACTGCCAGATTAACTAATTGCACAATACTTAATCCAAAGTAGCTCATTCCCTCAACATTAGAGTCAGCGAGAGGCAGAGTTGTAAAGAGGTACAGAAGTGAAACAGGCCATCAAGTCCATGCCAATGTTTTTGCCCAACTACACTAATCCATTTACCCGCATTAGGTCCATATTCTATGTCTTGCCTATTCAAGTGCCTGTCTAAATGTTTCTTAAATACAGTGACTGTATTCAATCCCACCATCATGTCTAGCAAATTCCAGACATCAACCACACAAAAAAAACACACAAATTCATTTTAAAACTCCTTCCTCTCACCTTAAGTCTGTGCCTTGTTTTTTTAAAAAAATACCCCTACCATGGGAAAAGGATTCTATCAACTACATCTATGCTGCTTATAATTTTATACAATTATCAGGTCATCCCTCAGCCTCCTTCGCCCCAGGGAAAACAAGCCCAGCTTATCCACACTCACCCATTACTAAAGTCCTCCAATCCAGGCAACATCCTGGTGAATCTCCTGTGCTATCACTTCCTTATGGTGTGGTGATCAGAACTGCACACAATATTCCAAACGTGACCTAACCAGTGTTTTGTAAAGTTGCAACATGACATCCAAACTTTTATATTCTATGCCCGAAACCACAAAGACAATCACGCCATGTCTTCTTAACCACCTTATCTACCCAAGTTGCCACTTTCAGAGAAGTGTGGACTTGAACCTCAAGATTCCTCCCTTCATCAACATTCCTTGGCATCCTACCAGTTACTCTACATGTCCTACCACTATTGGACTTCCCAAATTTGCATCACCTCACTTGTTCACCTGCCAACATCCCACCCAATTTTCCATCTGATCTATATCCTGCTGTAGCCTAAGACAATCTTTCATGTTTCTACAACGTGACCAACTTTGGTGTCAACCGTAAACTTACTAATCATACTTCAACATTCACATTCAAGTTGTTAATACACATCACAAACAATGACCCCAGCATCAACCCCTGCAGTACAGCACTGGTCACAAACTAGCATGTATTCGTCATGGAAGATTGGAAGTCTATGTTACCCATCCTCAAACATTTTGCCCCACTGTTATCCTGGTAAATCTGCACTGCATATCTCCAAGACAATGGAATGCATTAAATACTTCAAAAGTAGTCTAAATCAGAGCCAAAAATGTTTCAAAAGAATCCTTTTAAAATTGTTGTATGCTCATGTTCTTAATTTAAATAGTTATGGCCAAATTCTCCACTGCAGCAAATACACAGATCCCCATCAATTCCCACCAATAACAAGATAATGCAATTATATAATAATTCTCAGTCATTCTATTCCCCAAATACCAAGTAGACTGGACTTGAAAATGAAAAGGTTTGTAGACAATGAAATTGAAGAACCAAAATTATAAGCACTTCAAAAGGGAGCCATTAAAAAAGGCATCAGCCTAGGCTTAGTGGACAGCAACTTCACATCAAGATGAGGGATGTGCAATGCAGATCCCAAGTGGTGCTGCAATACCCAACACATCTTTTAATAAAGACGTTAAACCATGATGTCTGCTTACTCAAGATCAATGTAAAGAATATTATTTCAATGAGTAAGGAAGTAATTTCTGAGACAAGAGATTCTGCAGATGCTGGTGTCATTGCCAATATGTATCCCTTAAACCAATCTCTAAAGCCGATCAGATTGTTTACCTGATGCAAATTAGCTGCCAGATTTGCCACACAACACCCAAAAACAATATAATTTCAAGATTAAGTCAGTCATTTTCTTTATAACGGCAACCCTTAATCCCAAATTCAAAGGAGGTAATAAATATGGGCTTAAACCTACTTATGGTGAAAGCTAAAATCTCCAATTTGTTTTATTAAAATGTCAATGGAGAAACTTAAACTACTGATGTTACAGCAAATTTAACCCCAATGAGGATATCCTTAGAAGGCAACAGAAGAATTGGAGCAGTTGTTAATAAAAGGTTGTCCAAGGATAAAGTGGAGCATAGATCAGTGGAAAGTTGGGCTGAGCAGTGGCAGATGGAATTTAGAAGTGAGAGGTAATGCACTTTGGGAAGTTCTGGTAGGGCATTTAGAACATAAAACATTTGCAGCACATTACAGGTCCTTCGGCCCACAATGTTGTGCCAACATCTTATCCTGCTCTAATATCTATCTAACCCTTCCCTCCCACATAGCCACATGAATGACAGAAAAATGGAGGTCTATCTTAAATGTCCCTAATGTATCTGCTCCCACAACCTCTGCCAGCAGTGCATTCCACACATCCACTACCGTGTAAAAAGAACTTTCCTCTGACATCCCCCTTATACCTTCCTCCGATCACTTTAAAATTATGCCTCTTCATGTTAGCCATTTTCACCCTGGGAGAAAGTCTCTGACTGTCCACTTGATCTATGCCTCTTATCGTCTTGTACACCTCTATCAAGTTAGAGTATTTGGAGTAAATAAGGACCTTAGGAGCACTGATGTACCTTGGGATGCAAGTCCATGTATCACTGAAAATGGTGACATGGGTGGTTCAGCATTTGATGTGCCTGCCTTCACAAGCTGATGTATTGAACACAAGAGTTGGAATGTTGCTGTTGTACAAACCATTGGTTAGACTACATGTGGAGTATTGTGTACAGTCCTGATCGCCACACTACAGGAATAACATGCTAACAATAGAAAGTGCAGAAGAGATTCACTAGGATGTTGCCTGCAATGGCATATAGTTACAAGAAGGCTGAAAGGTAAACAGAGGTTTATAAAAATGAGGGACATCGACAGGATAGAGAGTCAGAGTCTTTCCCTCCCCCCAGTGAAGGGGAGCCTAGAACTAGAAGCCTCAGATTTAAGGTGAGAGGAGAGAAACTTAAAGGAGATCTAAGGAGCAAGTATTGGTTATCTCGAATGAGCTGCTAGAGCTGGATATAACTACAACATTTAAAATGCATTTTGAGTTACTTCACAAGGAAAAATAGCAAGACACTATCGCAGGCAAAGTGGATAAACATCACAGTTGGCATGGACCAGAAGGGCCTGCTTTTGGTCCATGACAACAGGGCTGTACAATACCACCAGACAATTCCAAGGGGACTGGGCAAGTGACATATTTATTTTTTAAATTCCACTTACTTCTTTAACACCAAACTTTAATATTTTATGGACCAAGGTGCCCCAATATGCTACATAAATGGCTTACTTGAAGTTGAAGGTTTGTGTACACAGCTCTCCTCCATATTTGTCCCACTGCAAGATCTGCACACACACATCTGCCTCTGCAGCTGCACACATTCTGTGGAACTTGTAGAATTCACAAAATTTGCCCGATTCACATCAATCGCTGGAGTTATCTGGATTTCCCTCATGTTTTCAGAGCAATTTGCAGAGATTCCCAAGATTACTTGTCCTTTAACCAAATCACCAACAGGCAATGAGGGCGATTTCATCTGCATACCGTCTGAAATTTCAGCCAGACAACTGCCAGGAAGGGACTGTATTTGTGGTATATCAACTTCTTCATCTTCCGGGATGGGATTATACCATATCTCCCCCTCATCATCTGCATCATTTTCTTCACTATGATCCAAAGTAATCTTTGTAGCAATTCTGCGGTTATTTTGTTGGGCAGACTCTTGAGGTAAAATTGCAGGCTGTTGTCTGCTTTCTTGCAAGGGGCTTGGACCAGTCACATGGTTTGTTAGCTCTGATGATACAGGGGCATTGGCTTCTTCATTCAAATAAGGGTTCAGAGTGCTTTGCTGCAGCCAGTTTCTTTTTTTGGACACTGTAATGTTGTTTACGTGTGGCCTGTAGTCATTGATCTTGTTAGCTTCAGAGGTTTTCAATTCTCTCCTGATTTTTGAAGAGGCATGTACATTTTCAATGAAATCTGTAACCAGGAATGAAAAATCAGCTCAGTGCAGCAGTGAAAACATTAATTTACAAAAGATTCAAAGTATTGTCACACAACTTATAACATTCCATTGCTTGCAATTCAAAATATTTACCAAAATTAAAACACTCAACTGTGTACTGTATGGAATTAGATTGTCGAAAGCCACAGGTTACAGCTGGTGAATGGAAGCAACATGGCAAATTACCGAAGCATTTCTTTATTCAATTGTTGCATACGTAAAGCTCAAATTCCAGAACTAAAACTCTACTCCCTTTAATGTCATTATCCTTACAAGGCTTGGGAATTGTTACTACAATCTAATTTTATTTGCTGAAATAACAGGAAAAAGATCTTTTTTAAAAAAGGGAAAACATACATTTCTTGAAAGAAATATGCCAGTGGCTTATGTTTGAACAATTCACAGACTCACTCATTTCAAACCACTTCAGGACCTTCAACAGATGGCAAAAAAAATAAATGCGACATCAAATAATCCACTTGTGCTTGGTTAAAAGGAATTTAGGGTTGCCATGTCCTGTGCATAGTCAAGTCACCTTGACAAAAATCTGTTTACTTCCATTCTCTGTGTGGCTGACTATATCACATAATACTGCCTTCTAGGCAAATACTTTCACAGGAATGCAATGGTCACAAAACACAAGTGCTGCAACACTTTGGTATATTACTACTTTTTAAGGCACCACAAATTTTACAAGCACGTTTATGCTTGCACTACATTCCAGCAGAATCCAGATAACAGATTCTTTCCCAATGCTGATATTATCAGGTAAATTTTACCAAACATATACTTAGCTCAGAAATTAACCCACAATTGAACCATTCTGAATGGAAATAACCTCTTAAAAGTGCATGCTAGCTCATTGGCAGATGGCATGCTTTTCATTCATATGCATGTCTGCACAAGCAAGTTGAAAATACTAAACAATTATCATGTAATCAAAGTTCTTGTTGCTTCAAATCAGCATAGTCCGCATGCAATAAGATGCTGATAGATAACTACTGTTTCCCATAAAAGCTCCTTTAACACCTAGAGAAAATGCAAAAGCTTTTCAAATACTTAGTCCTGCTTTCTTACTAGCCTCAAAGTACACTATTCATTAGCTGCTGATTATATTGTGTTGATTTAGTGATACCATCTTTGCATCACCTAGAATATTGTTTATAGTTTAAGTAAAACAATAATTCTCATACCCCTACAGTTTCCAATGTTTAATTAACCATCAAGTAGTATCTATTTACAAATAACCATTCTGCTTTGAGGTGGCAAAATACAAAGTACCAATGAGTCTAACATACTCCACTGGCAAACAAATTTCTAACAATTATAGACACATTTCCATCAATACTCATTTTTTGTAGACCAGCATTTAACAAAAACAATGGCAATAAAATGCCCAGACAGCTGGAAAACCAAAAAATCTTTTTTAATAATGCAGCCCAAGAACAAAGGTAATACTAGGTAATGTTAGAGATCTGGAAGTATAAGGCTAACAGGAAGCTTACGAAGGAAATTAGGAGAGCCAGGAGGGGACATGAGAAGGCCTTGGTGGGCAGGATTAAGGAAAACCCCAAGACATTCTATATATGAAGAGCAAGAGGATAAGATGCGAAAGAATAGGGCCTATCAAGTGCAGCAGTGGGAAAGTGTGTATGGACCCGGAAGAAACAGCGGAGGTATTTAATGAATACTTTACATCAGTATTCACTATGGAAAAAGATCTGGGGGACTGTGGTGTGGACTTGCAGCAGGCTGAAAAGCTTGAGTATGTAGATATTAGGATGCTGGAACTTTTAGAAAGCATCAAGTTGGATAAGTCGCCGGGACCGGATGGGATATACCCCAGGCTGCCGTGGGAGGCAAGGGAAGAGATTGCGGAGCCTCTGACGATGATCTTTGCATCATCGATGGAGACGGGAGGTTCCAGAAGATTGGAGGGTTGCGCATGTTGTTCCCTTATTCAAGAAAGGGAGTAGAGATAGCCCAAGAAATTATAGACCAGTGAGTCTTACCTCAGTGGTTGGTAAGCTGATGGAGAAGATCCTGAGAGGCAGGATTTATGAACATTTGGAGAGGTATAATAATGATTAGGAACAGTCAACATGGCTTTGTCAAGGGCAGGTCCTGTCTTACGAGCCTGAATGAGTTTTTTTGACGATGTGACTAAACATCAATGAAGGGAGAGCAGTAGATGTAGTGCATATGGATTTCAGCAAGGCATTTGATAAGGTACCCCATGCAAGGCTTATTGAGAAAGTGAGGAGGCATGGGATCCAAGGGGACATTGCAATGTGGATCCAGAACTGGCTGGCTCACAGAAGGCAAAGAGTGGTTGTTGAAGGGTTATATTCTGCATGGAGGTCAGTGACCAGCGGTGTACCTCAGAGATCTGTTCTGGGACCTTTACTCTGTGATTTTTATAAACGACCTGGCTGAGGAAGTGGAGGGATGGGTTAGTAAGTTTGCAGATGACACAAAGGTTGGATGTGCTGTGGATAGTATAGAGGGCTGTCAGAGGTTACAGCGGGACATAGATAGGATGCAAAGTTGGACTGAGAAGTGGCAGGTGCAGTTCAACCCAAATAAGTGTGAAGTGGTTCATTTTGGTAGGTCAAATATGATGAGAGAATATAGGCTTAATGGTAGGACTCTTGGCAGTGTGGAGGATCAGAGGGATCTTGGGGTCTGAGTCCATAGGATGCTCAAAGCGGCTGCACAGGTTGACTCTGTGGTTAAGAGGGCATATGGTGTATTGTCCTTCATCAATTGTGGAATTGAACTTAGGAGCCGGGAGATATTGTTGCAGCTATATAGGACCCTGGTCAGACCCCACTTGGAGTACTGTGCTCAGTTCTGGTCGCCTCACTACAGGAAGGATGTGGAAGCCATAGAGATGGTGCAGAGGAGATTTACAAGGATGCTGCCTGGAATGCGGAGCATGCCTTATGAAAGCAGCTTGAGGGAACTCTGCCTTTCCTCCTCGGAGCGACAGAGGATTGGGGGGGGGGGGGGGGGGGGTGGGGGGAGAACCTGATAGAGGTATATAAGATGATGAGAGGCATTGATCAGGTGGATAGTCAGAGGCTTTTCCCCAGGGCTGAAATGGTGGCCAGAAGAGGACATAGGTTTAACGTGCTGGGGAGTAGGTATAGAGATGTCAGGGGTAAGTTTTTTTTTTAACTCAGAGTGGTGTGTGGAATGGGCTGCCGGCAATGGTGGTGGAGGCAGATACAATAGGATCTTTTAAGAGACAGTTGGATAGGTACATGGAGCTGAGTAAAATAGAGGGCTATGGGTAAGCCTAGTAATTTCTAGGGTAGGGACATGTTTGGCCTGAATTGTAGGTTTTTCTATGTTTCTAAAGATCAAATTGGAAAAGATTAATTCATTTTCAGAATAGTTTGTACTAATGTCTCTTTTGTTTATAGATAGTTTTAGAGCATTTAAAATAAACAATATTGGGAAATGGAATGTCTGATTCACCTCTTAAGAGTATGAAATACTGGCTATGAATAACAGAAGTTAACTATTATGGGGTATATTATTGTCACCTGTACCACAACACAATGAAAAGCTTTTGTTTGCATGCCATCCAGATACATCAATGTTGTAAAAAGAAAGTGCAAAATATAGAGTTGAGTTTACAGAGAAAGTACATTGGTATTGGTTTATTATTGTCACTTGTACCGAGGTACAGTGGAAAAACTTGTCTTGCATACCAATCATACAGGTCAATTCATTACACAGTGCGGTTACATTGAGTTAGTACAGAGTGCATTGATGTAGTACAGGTAAAAACAGTAACAGTACAGAGTGTCACAGCTACAGAGAAAGTGCAGTGCATTGAGGTACAAGGTCACAACAAGGTAGATCGTGAGGTCAGAGTCCACCTCATTGTATAAGGGAACTGTTCAATAGTCTTATCACAGTGGGGTAGAAGCTGTCCTTAAGTCTGGTGGTACATGCCCTCAGGCTCCTGTATCTTCTACCCGATGGTAGACAAAAAATGCAAGGGCATGAGGTAATTCTAGATTTCATTTTTTTAGCACGAGAGATCTGTTCAAGAGTCTGATAACAGCAGGATAGAAGCCGTCCTCAAGCCTGGTGGTACGTGCTCAAGCTTTTGTATCTTCTGCCCGAAGGGAGAGGGTAAGAGGGAATGACCAGGATGGGAGGCGTCCTTGATTATGTTGGCTGCTTTCCTGAGCCAATGGGAAGAGTAAACGAGTCAATGGAGGGGAGGCTGGGTTGTGTGATGGTTCACAACCATCTGCAATTTCTTGCAGTCTTGGGTATAGCAGTTGCCATACCAAGCAGCGATGTATCCAGATAGGATGCTTTGTATGGTGCATCTGTAAAAATTAGTAAGAGTCATCAGGGACATGCCAAATTTCCTTAGCCTTCTGGAGGAAGTATAGGCATTAGTGTGATTTCTTGGTCTGGGAGTCCATGTGGCTAGACCAGGACAAATTGGTGATATTTACATCTTTACAAGTAAATAAAAATCAGAGAAAAAGGACTGCAGATGCTGGAATTTAGATGAAAAATGCAATGCTGGTGGAACTCAGCAGGTCAGGCAGCATCTGTGGAGAAAAGCAGGCAGTTTTGGGTCAGGACCCTTCTTCAGGACTGAAGATAGGAAAAGTGGAAGCCCAATATATAGGAGGGAAAAGCAGAGCAGTGGTGGGTGGACAAAGAGGGGAGGTGGGGCGGGCACGGGGTGGTGATAGGTAGATGCAGGTAAGAGACAGTGACAGGCAGGTGCGGGGGGGGGGGGGAAAGAGAGCAGATCCACTGGGAGATGGGTCAAAGGATTGGAGAGAAAGGAAAAAAAAAAGAGATAGAGTAGGAAAGGGAAGAGGAGAAGCAGCATGGTGGTGGTGGGGGGGGGGGGGTACTTAAAGTGGGAGAATTCAATGCTCATGCTGTTAGGCTGCAGGGTTCCAAGACAGAAAATAAGGTGCTGTTCCTCCAGTTTGCGCTTGGAATTCTCTTGGCAGTGGAGGACACCAAGGACTGATATCTGTGATTGTGTGGGAGGGGAAGTTGAAGTGACCAGCGACAGGTAGATGCAGATTGCAGGTGTTCTGTGAAACAGTCACAGTCTGCATTTGGCCTCACCGATGTAGAGGAGGCCACACTTGGAGCACCGAATGCAGTAGATGATATTAAGGGAGGTGGAGGTGAATCTGTCTCACCTGAAAGGACTGTTTGGGTCCCTGGATGGTGGTGGTGTAGGGGCAGGTGTTGCACCTTTTGCAAGGTGGGGGGTGAGGGGGAAAAAAAAAAGAAAGGAGTGAACTAGGGAGTCACAGAGAGACCAGTTCCTACAGAAGGCAGAAGGGGATGGAGGGGAAGATGTACTTGGTAGTGGAGTCCCATTGGAGATGGCAGAGAAAAAAGGGATAGCATCCTTACAGGAGACAGGCTGGGGATGCTATCCGTTTTTCTCAATTTCTCCACCTCATCTTCTCCCATGAGGCTTTCCACTCCAGGATATCCGAGATGTCCAACTGCTTTTCTAACTAGGGCTTCCTTGACTGTGGTCAGAGCTCTCACCCATATCTCTATCATTTTCTGCACCTCCACCTCTCCCAAACCCAACAGGGACAGACTCCTTGTCCTTACATTTATCCCACCAGCCTATGTATCCAACACGTCATTCTCCGCCACCTCCAACAGGACATCACCACCAAGTACATCTTCCCCTCCCCATCCCTTTCTGCCTGTCGCAGGGACCACACTCTCTGTGACTCTCTAGTTCACTCCTCCTTCCACCCCCGCCCCCCACCCCAGGAATTTTCCACTGCCCCCACCACAGCAACACCTGCCTCTACACCACTACCATCCAAGGACCCAAACAGTCCTTTCAGGTGAGACAGATTCACCTGCATCTCCCTTAATATCATCTACTGCATTCGGTGCTCCGAATGTGGCAGCCTCTACATCGGTGAGGCCAAATGCAGACTAGGTGACTGTTTCACAGAACACCTGCGCTCTGTCCATTACTGCAATCTGCATCTCCCTGTTGCCAGTCACTTCAACTTTCCCTCCCACACTGCCATTGACATGTCAGTCCTCGGCCTCCTCCACTGCCAGGACAATTTCAAGTGTAAACTGGAGGAACAGCTCCTCATTTTCCATCTTGGAACCTTGCAGCCCAACAGCACGAACATTGAATTCTCCCTCTAAGTAATCCCCACACCCACCCCTCCCAACCATGCCTCTTTTCTTCCCTTTCCTAGACTCTCTCTCTCTCCTATCCCCCCTTTTGTTTTTCTCCTTTCCTTTGACCCATCCCCTGGTGGATCTGCTCTCCCCTCCTCTCACACCTGCCTTTCACTATCTCTTACCTGCATCTACCCTCACCACCTTGTGCCCACCCCACCTTCCCCTTTTGTCCACCCATCACTGCTCTGCTTTAGCCTCCTATATATTGGGCCTTCCCCTTTTCCCATCTCATCCGGAAGAAGGGTCCTGACCCAAAATGTTGACTGCCTGTTTCTCTCTACAGATGCTGCCTGGCCTGCCGAGTTCCTCCAGCATCATCATGTTTTTCATTGATAAAGTCACCAGGCCTGGATAAACACCATTGCGAGGAATAAAAACAAACAGGAAATCATCATTTTCCAGTCCTCTTTCGTGAAAAGCACTGTGCTGGCCTCATCTCAAAAATGAAAAGGGTAGACCGATTACAAGCCAGGCAGCCTAATGTTGATGGTGCAAAGCTTCAAGGGTAGTATCAAGATCCTTTAAAAAGGCACAGGTTCATCTAAGACAGTCAGCAAGGATAAGGATTGGTTGTGTCCATTGACAAAAATTTTGAAGGGATATGATCAGTTACTCCATATAATGTAGTCTGCATGGAACCTTTCAAAGGCTTTGCTAATGTCTATCTGTGGACCGATATTTAAAAAAAACAAATCCTTATGAAGTTCAAGGGAAAGCTACAAGCTGGAACCAAAATTGGCAGTGGAAGGAAGTCAAGAATGATGGCCAAGTGCTTAGTAACTGGTGAGCTATTTGCTGTGGTGTGCTGCAGGGATCAAGACTATGATGGTAGATATCAATGCATGGACCCAAATCTGGGAGCCATGATTTAGCCATTCACAGAACAATCAAAATTGATACTGGAGAAATAAAAAAAACTGGACTGCAATATTGTCAATGAATTCCATTTGACAAGTATGAGGCAATGCATTCAGGGAGGACAAACCAGACATAAATGGTATTGAGAAGTGGTCCAGAATAAAGCCTGGAAGTCATGCATCAACTTCTGGGCATTGCACTGAAGTCTATTAAGTGAGCTTTTTGCCCATGTTTGCTCCAGTCTTTTTGGACAATGCACAATTGCTGATAGGCATTGTATTTAAGCACACAGATCATGTTGCATTTATTAGGCATACCATAACACCACATACTTCCTCTATGCAGTCAATAGTGTAACTAAAACGTGCACCCAGGTACAACTCAGTTGTCATTAGTGAAGTGGCAAGTTATTTACACAGGTCATACTTGCTGCATTTCATAAACAGTACCTCAAATATGCAAGTGATTACTTTGAATTTGATCTGATCATGATTCAAGATTTTTTCAATTCCATTTGTTGATAGAAAGGAAATACTTCACTTGAACATAAAGCAATTTAATCCAAGAACTAAAATACTTGGTATGACCTCACTTTTTTTTAAAATCAAGTCCACAACTGCAAGCTTCCCAGCCATTCATGCTTTAGGGTTAGGGTTTTACTGGGCAATACTTTAAGTTAAGTAGCTGCTAATATCTCAGAAAATCTTTCATACAGAAGACAATATTTTTTATTAACATCCATTACCCTAACATTGCATACCATTTCCTCTGTTCAATTTATATTTTTGGATTGTGCTGAGGGAAGGAGATTTTTGGGGGTTGGGGGGGGGGGGGCCACATGCGACAACGAAGGAGGGAATTTGTGCCTCGAGGCTCAAGACAAGTAATTTAACGAACACATACATTCACTAAAGAAACCTCCACAAAATATTCCACATACCAGAGTCAACAGACCATATACATGTCTGGAATCAGTGCCCAAGGCTAGCAATTCTTCTCATGGCCAGTCTTTAGTACTGAAATAACTGTCAAGTTTCTTAACAGAATGTTAAATTACCTTAAAACTAAATTTAAGATCTAAAACCAGAATTGCATAGTTGAAATTAAAGGTTATGTTTTAATGGCTCAAATATTCCTTCCTAAACACTTTTGATGTTTTAAGTTTGGTTTTCAGAAATCCAATCTCAAACTAGAAAAACAGTTTAAGGAATAAAAACTTAGGTCAATATAGTTAACCTACAGAAGCCCAATAGGAAAAACAATACAATTTGGTTCAATAGTTTTGCTTTTGTATGTTTTATACACACAAGTCATGAAAAAAATCATCAACTTGACACATTACCACTTCTCTCCAAAGACCCTGCATGACCCAAATGATTCTAACATTTTCTATTTCAGACCCATAGTGTGCCATTTGTTGTTATATACTTGCTGGAAATAGTAAATGGCAAATCATATGGTACTGCACATTATGTATCTGCCACATTCAACATTCTCACACTAATTTTGACTAACAATACCTTATTTTGTGGAATGACCCAAATGGAAGAATAAAATGGTGCAGACTAAATTTGGAATGCAGAACTATATATTTAAGGTGTTATACAAAGAAGAATGGTATTGTAGAATTTTGCATAATACTTCAATATATTAACTTAGAAGCAAATTTTTGCAGAGAAAAATTACATCTAATTGAGACAACATAGCTAATCTATTATCAAATTCTATCAATAATAGCTTTTTGTTCTAGTACTTTTACAGACTAGAAATGGCCAATAGGATCTCCAAAAGGGCAGTGGCACAAGTTTCAATTTGAAAGGATTCCCACCACCACCTTCCTAGGTTTTCACTTCTGCTCAAGATTTCAATACATGAATCTTTTCAGTAAGCAGTGAGTAAATTGGATCATTCCACCCACCCAGCTCCCCCAGATCAAGTCAATCAAGCATAATTATAAAAAGGAAACAAAGTTAATTTGCCAGAGCTTTTACTACATAGTTCTTCATCAGCACAATATTCAAATCTCATGCTTGGCTGGCCAATTTTATCTCCAGTGTCAAGGACTACAATGAATATTCTAGACTGAGGGAATAGACAGAACTTATGACTAATTCTAGCAAACATCCATATATTAAAACCCTAATACACTGTAGTCAAATATGAAAATTTGCATAACTACAAACTGTGGAACAGACCCCACCAGCAAGGTATGTAAGAAAACTGTGGGAGGGAGAAAAAAAATAATTCACTGGTGGAACAGAAATTCTAAAAAGGTAGAACAAGATGTTTCCCACTGCCTCAGGAAAGCAGCTAACATAATCAAAACCTCTCCCATCCCAGACATTCTCTCTTCTCCCCCCTTTCATCAGGCAGAAGATACAAATGCTTGAAAACACACCGCCAGGCTCAGGGAGAACTTCTATCCCACAGCTACAAAACTCTTGAACAATAAAGATGAACTCAAATCTACCTTGTGGTGGCCCTTGCACCTTATTTGTCTACCCACACTGCACTCTCTGCAGCTAACACTATATTCTGCATTGTTATTGCTTTTTCCCTTTGTACTACCTCTATGTACTTATGTTTGGAATGATCTTATGGATAGCATGCAAAACAGTTTCTCCACTGTATCTCTGTACATGTGACAATAATAAACCAATTAAACAAAAAAACCACAAGGCAGCCAGATATAATTCCACCCATATTCCATTTGAACACTAATCTTCAATTACTCATTCAACAATCTACAACACAAGTCCCATAAAGACTAAAAGTTCTCATCATATTAACCCAATTAGAAGCTATCAAAAATAGTATCCTTGAGGAACTGAGCCGTTGAATTTTTAAAGCAGAATTAGATAGATTCCTCATGAGACAAGTAGACAGTTTCTGGGGTAGGGTTGGGAATAGACTGGAATACAGAGTTGCTGTTACAATCAAATCAGCCATGGTCTTATTGAATGGTGGAGCAAACTCTGGAAGCAAAATGGCCTACTCAGTCCTAATTTGTGTACTGGAAATCAGAAGTCAGACATCAATAGCATATCATCACTTGTTTTGCAAGACATGTTCAATGCACAATATTTCAGCACAGCACTCAAAGAAAATATTAGAACCTCAATCAACAGCAGTAAAAAAGGGGCAAAATAAACAAGTCTCATACGTGAACTATTTTAGAATTCTTTTCTCCTGCCATATCTACAGTATTCCATTTAATGACAACCTAAAAAGACATGTCCAAGCATGATCGAGCTCACATTTAATTAGAATTTTAATATCTGAAAAGATTCAAATTTTAACCTTGTTAATTCTAAATTTTCAGCATTACAAGAACACAAGAAAATAGTAGGCCACCTGGTTCCTCCTAGCCTGCCCTGCCATTCAGTATGATCACAGTTGATCTATGCTGGCCTCAACTTCTGTGCCAGTTCCCATAACGCTCAATTCCAATGTTTCAAATTATATAAATATTTGGACTGATTTGTAAGGTAAATGAAGCTGCTTAAAATTATACACAAGATCAATAACAATTTTGAAAAAATCCACACAATAGGTCAGAATGGAAATCAGGGCAGGAGTTCTCAATTTAGTTTCTGAAAGCAGTTAAGTAACCTGCATTTATCACAAGAAGCCATATAACTTCAACGGGTATAACTAGGAATTATATTGCATTAACCAATATATTTTCACTAATGTTTTACTTTGCAAGAAGTTGACAGCTCTATTAAAGCAATGCCATCATTAAGTGTGAACATTATTACTAACCATTTAGTATATAAAGAAAAACTGCAAACAAACCCAAAGGTTTAGCACTTTATTTGCCAGATATATAAAGATGGCATGAAAGAATACATTTATCAGGGTACAAACTGGAATTTTTAATAAAAACATACATATTCACTAAAAGGATGTGGGCTTCAGAGGCTGAGGCAACATTTCATTGCCCATCCCTAGTTTCCCTTGAGAAGGTGCTAGTTAGCTGCCTTCTTGAACCAACCACTGCAGTTCGTGAGGTGTGGGTACACTCAATGCTGTTAAGGAGAATGTTCCAAGATTTTGACCCAGCAACAGTGAAGGAACAGCAATATAGTTCCAAGTCAGGATGGGGTATGGCTTGAAGGGCAACTTCCAGGGGGTGGTGTTCCCCATGCTTTAGCTGCCCTTATCTCCTAGCTGTAGAGGAGATAGGTTTGGAAGATGGTGCCCAAGGAGTCTTGGCAAGTTGCTGCAGTGCATCCAGTAGATAGTACAAACTGCCAGTACTGTGCATCAGTGGCAAAGCAAGTGAATGGTTTAGGATGGGGTGCAATTCCGGCCACTGCCTGTAAGGAGTTTGTACGTTCTCCTAGTGTCTGTGTAGGTTTCCTCTGGGTGCTCTGGTTTCCTCCCACATTCCAAAGACATACGGGTTAGGAAGTTGTGGGCATGCTATGTTGGCGCCAGAAGTGTGGCGACACTTACGGGCTACCCGCAGAACACTACACAAAAGATGTATTTCACTGTGCGTTTCAATGTACATGTGACTAATAAAGATATCTTATCAAGAGGGCTGCTATGTTTTATATGGTGTCAAGCTTCTTGACTGTCGTTAAAGCTTCACTCATCCAGGCAAGTGGAGAATATTCCATCACACTCCCAACTTGAGCCATGCAGATGATGGACAAGCTTTAGGGAGTTAGGTGGTGAGTCATTCACCACAGGATTCCTAGCCTCTGATCTGCTCTTGTAGCCACAATGTGTATATGGCTGCTTCAGTTCAGTTTCTGGTCAATGGTAACCCCCAGGAGATTGATAGTGGGGGAATTCAGTGAAGCCAACACCATTGAATGTCAGGGAGTGATAGCTGGATTTTCACTTTTGGATATTGCCATTGTCTGGCATGAATGTTACTTGCCACCTATCAGCCCAGGCCTGGACATTGCCTCGGACTTGCTGAATTTAGATGTGGTCTGCTTTATTCTCTGAGGAGTCACGGACTTGCTGAATTTGGATGTGGTCTGCTTTATTATCTGAGGAGCCACGAATGGTGCAGAACATCGTGCAGTGAACATTCCTACTTCTGACAAGAATGAAGGAAGGTCATTGGTGGAGCAGCTGAAGATAGTTGAGCCTTGCACACTACCCCAAGGAACTCCTGCAAGGATGTCCTGTGGCTGAGATGATTGACCTCCAACCATCTTCCTTTGTGCTAGCTATAATTCCAACCAGCAGATTGTTTCCCCCAACTCCAGTGTAGCCAAGGCTCCCTGATGCCACACTCCATCAAATGCTGCCTTGAGTCAAGGGCAGTTACTCCCATGTCACCTCTGGAATTTAGCTCTTTTGTCTATGTTTGAACTAAGGTTGTAGAAGTCAGGAGCCAAGCAACTTTGGCAAAACCCAATCAGAGCTTTAGTGAAAAGGTTGTTGCTAAATGTCACTTGATAGCACTATTGATTACACCTTTGATCATTTTGCTACTGAGGAAAACAACACCATCTTCAGTGTCACTAACTTTTAACATACATACTTTTATGAAACTTCCAATTAATAACCATCACTAAAAGCATTTACAATCACAGTTATGCAACAAATTCAAAACTAACTCCATACAGCACTTACAATATGAATTGCCAACCAATTAATTTTAAATACTTTTTTATTAAAAGATTGACTATATTGCATTCATAGCGTTAATTTGTAATATAGTGTTAGTAGCAGTCTATCACCCTTGAAAATTCAGACTCAGCATTAAGAAAGGAACCTCCACCAGCATTCTTCATCAAATCAGCAAAAGACCAGAGGCAGAATTCCACTTCCAGACAGCCCGTTCTGGAGAGCAAGACACCAGCTGGATGCTTTAAGACAAACCCATGCACGAGTCCCAGTGAAGGAGCGATCCAGTTGCCACAGCAACTGCCTACCTGTCAGCAAAACCCTTTGGCTGGTAGGGGAAGATGCCGTTTTGTTTCCTTGCACTCTGACAGCCACAGGGAAACTTGCCTTCTGTACTTCTACTTTGCTGGTTGCCTGACCTGGCAATGGACCAGATGGCATACTGACTTTTACGGACCCACTAATACGCTCTTTCATCTCCAAGGACAGCATGCGCCCTCTGTGCATCCATTCTTGCATTTTGTTGACCGTCACTGCAGGTGGTTTTAAAGAACAGCCCTGCCTACCATCTTGCTTGTCATACGATCCACAGACCCCGTCAATGGACCCCCCCAACTTATCCACCTTAAAGCTAGCGTCATTCAGCATCAGACCACTTTCTGAAGGCTGGGTTACATCCTCCGCACACACTGGAGCGTCAGCTGCGGGTGAGTGGCCGAGGGGCGAGCTCCCAGCCTGGCTGGAGGGCTGGCCCTGGCCGTGCACCCTCGGCTCTGGCCGGTCAGCGAGAAGGGAGACGTAGTCAATGACCCCGTCGCTCACTGACCGCTGCAGAGGGGGTCTGGGCAGCGGGCTGAGGGCTGCCGTGCTCTGGCTGGCGACTTCTCTCGGGGGAGGAGGCAGGCAACCGGAGAGCTGTCCGGAGGAGGCCCGGGCTGGCGAAGGCGAATGGACAGTGTCCCGGGGAGAGGCGGTGGCCGCCGGGTTGTCCATGGGCATGTCGTGCATGGCGTGGAGCAGGTAATAGGCTTCTTGCAGCTGGCTCCTCAGCCTCTCCTTCTCCCGGGCACTCTCCCTGCCGCCGCCGCTGCGGCACGGCGAAGCGGCGGAGACGGGGAGCTCCGGCCGCCCAGACCCGCAGGCCCGCGGCCGCTGGTTGTCATAGTAATCGTCGTCACCGTCGTCGGCCAGGCCGCGGTCCGGCGGCCCTCGGCCGGCCAGGCCCTCACACACGCTTCGCCTCTCATCCTCTCCTCCGGCTGGCACCGGGGAGCCCCGACTGCCGCCCCCCGAACCCCCTAACCCAACCCCCCGGGGCCCGGCCTGGAACTGTTGTTGTCGTCGCCGCCGCCGTTGGTGAAGAAGCTTCGCTTTACCTTCGTGGCTCCTCGAGCCGCCGTTCGCCGTCTTCTTGGGCTTCTTCCCCCTCAGCTTGGCGAACAAAGTCCGGCGTAAGGGATCGGCCATTCCTGCTCGGTTTCCCCCGCTCCCAAACACGATCGCTCGCTTGCTCTCACGCCCGGTCCGGCGGCGGCAGCAGCACCCCAGCCTCTTCCCTCAGCGCGCCCCTGCGCGCACTGCCCGCTGCTGCCACTCGACCTTGCTCTTCACTCCGTCCGGCACCTTCCGCGCACGCGTCAGCCATCCTCGAGCCGCGGCTCGCGACTGGGGCGCACAACCGCCGCGGCGCGAGGCGGCAAACACGCCGGGACGGACAGCCCCGACCGCCCAATCCCCGCCCCTCCTCCGATACGCTCAGCCAATGGGAGAGCAGGACCGGTTGAGGGGGGGAATGCGCCCGCCCCCTTTGCTCCGCCCCTCACCTCAGCACACCTGAGCTCCGTCGGGAGGACAGGTAACTGTAAGGAGGGAATGGGAAGGGGCTGAGGGAAAACACTGAAAAGAAATGGGAGGCTGGGGAGAAAGAGGTGGCTTAGAGAAAGGCTGACAGGGAAGAATGTGAATACATGAAGAATGTGACCTTACATCTTATTGCCTGCCTGCACTGCACTTTCTCTGTAGCTGTTACCTCTTATTCTGCATTCTGTTATGGTTTTACCTCATATTACCTCAATGCACTGTTGTAATGAATTGACCTGTATGAATGGTTTGCAAGACAAGTTTTTCACTGTAGCTCAGTGAGTGATAATAACAAACCAATTCCAGCGCCAAAGTGGGAGCCAGGAGGAGGCCATTTGGCCACTGGAGTCTGTCTCACCGTTCAACAAGATCAACCCAAGATACCAATTTCCTGCAGAATCTCTATATCCCTTGATTCCTTTAATTTCCAAAAGTCTATAATTTTTGTTTGTTGCTCCGGATTCCAGCATCTGCAGTGTCTTTTGTTTGTCGCTCCAATAATCTATGCATCTGTTGTAAACACGGTCAATGACTCAGACGAAGAGCCTCAACCGGAAGCATCAACTGTCCATTTCCCTTCATAGATGCTACCTGACCCACTGAGTTCCTCCAGTGCTTTGTGTGTTGCTCCAGATTCCAGCATCTGCAGTCTCTTGAGCCTCCATTGACTTCTGTTTTAAAGATTTCCAAAAATATCACCAATCTATGAGTGAGGAAATTTCAGTCCTAAATGGCCTGCCCAATATCTTGAAAACACAATCCCTAGATCTAAACTCTTTAACCAGTTGACTCTGTTGAGCCTTTTAAGAATTTTGTACATTTCAGCGTCACCTCTTATTCTTCTAAACTCTAGAGATCAGAAGCTTGGCCTACACAATTTTTCCTCAAATGATCAGTTCTCAATCCGGGAACCTGTCTGGTAAATTATCAACGCACTCCCCTACAGCAAGTATATCCTTTTCTAGGTCATTAGACCAAAATTGCACATAATGCTTCAGATGTGGTCTCACCAAGGCCCTATATAATTGTAGTAAGACATCTTTGCCCTGTACTCAAAACCTCTTGAAATGAAGGCCAACATATCATTTGCCTTCCTAATTGCTCCTGTGCTGCATTCTGGCTTTCAATAACTCATGAACAAGGACCCCTAGATTGCTTTGAATATCAACACTTCCCAGTCTCTGACCATTTAAAACATATTCTGCAATTCTGTTTTTTTTCACCAACAGGTAATAATCCACATTTTACTCCATCTCCCATGTAATCATCAACTCACTCAGTTTGTCTATATCCCCTTGATGTTGCTTTGCATCCTTGTCATCAGCACACTTGGAATACATTTGGTCCCATCAACTAAATTGTTATTATAGATTGCTGGAGTCCAAGCAACAATCCCTATGTTACCCCAGTGGTCAAAGCCTGCCAATCTGAGAAGGACCTGTTTATTCCTACTTTCTTTATATATCTGTTAACCAACTTTCAATTCACACTAGTATATTATTCCAATTCCATGTTCACCAATCTCCTGTGTGAAAAGTTATTGAAAACCTTATAAAAATAAGGGAACCTTGGTTATCAAGGGATATTGAGGCTCC
This sequence comes from Pristis pectinata, assembly GCF_009764475.1. Lineage (NCBI taxonomy): Eukaryota > Metazoa > Chordata > Chondrichthyes > Rhinopristiformes > Pristidae > Pristis > Pristis pectinata. The sequence continues at coordinate 2,924,907 of NC_067407.1, read as the reverse complement.
AGTAAAGAAAAAGAAGGAGGTGCATATCAGATACAGTATAGGCAGTTAGGATCAAATGAGGCACTTGAGGAGTATAAGAAATGCAAGAGAACATTTAGGAGAGAAATCAGGAGGGCTAAAAGAGGACATGAGGTTGTTCTGGTGGACAAGGTGAAAGAGAATCCGAAGGGTTTCTATAACTATAGTGGTCCTCTTGAAGATCAGTGTGGTCATCTATGCGTGGAGCCAAAAGAGATGGGGAAGATTTTAAATTGGATTTTTTGCATCTGTGTTTACTCAGGAGACATACACAGAGTCTAGAGAACTGAGGAAAAATAGTAGTGAGGTCATGGACCATATCCGGATTACGGAAGAGGAGGTGCTTGCTGTTTTAAAGTGAATTAGGGTGGATAAATCCCCAGGGCTTGGCAAGATGTCCCCTCGGACCTTGTGGGAGGCTAGTGCAGAAATTGCAGGGGCCCTGGCAGAGATATTTAGAAAGTTCTTAGCTGTGGGTGAGGTGCCGGAGGACTGGAGGATAGCTAATGTTGTTCCATTGTTTAAGAAAGGCCCTAAGAATAAATTGGGAAATTATAGGCTGGTGAGCCTGACGTCAGTCGTGGGTAAATTATTGGAAGGTATTCTGAGAGACAGGATATATAAGTATTTGGGTAGGCAGGGCCAGATTAGGGATAGTCAACATGGCTTTTTGCATGGCAGGTCATGTCTAACCCTAACCCTAACCCTCCTGATCCCACATACACTCACGTACATTCCCCCCCAAACACTTACACCTGGATCCCAAATTCACCACCACCACCCCCAGCCCCTTCCTCTAAAACCCTAGCCAACACCTCGACTAACCCTAACCAACTCCTCGACTAACCCTTACCAAACATACCCACATAGCAAAACCCTCCACAAACACAGTTTCCACGCTATTAAGATATGGAGTCTGGAATAAGGCACAGATTGCAATAAAGGCGAGTGGAGCAAGACCAGGATAATGAAGGCATGAGCCAAATCAAAGTGGCAGGGTCCAGTGAGACTGAATCTCCAGTAACGAGATCAATGAACACAAGAGGGATAATTTTCCCACTCCCCGCTAACTCACAACCTAAACCTAACCGCCCAAATACTTACACCCGGGTCCCAAATTCACCACCACCTCCCCCAGCCCCCCTCCCTAAACCTAACATCACAAAACCCGAGCCAACTCTCCGACTAACCCTTGCCAACTCCTCGACTAACCCTTGCCAACTCCTCGACTAACCCTTGCCAACTCTCCAACTAACCCAAGCCAACTCCCCCACATAGCAAAACCCTCCACAAACACAATTTCCCACCCTATTAATATATGGAGTCTGGAATAAGTCACAGATCACAATAAAGGCAAGTGGAGCGAGACCAGGATAATGAAATTGTGAGCCAAATCAAAGTGGCATGGTCCAGTGAGACTGAATCTCCAGTAACGAGATCAATGAACACAAGAGGGATAATTTTCCCACTGCCCGATAACTCATAACCTAACTAATAGAGCTTTTCGAGGAGGTTACCAGGAAGGTTGATGAAGGGAAGGCGGTAGATATTGTCTACATGGACTTTAGCAAGGCCTTTGACAAAGTCTCACATGGGAGGCTGCTCCAGAAGGTTAAGTCACTTGGCATTCAAGATGAAGTAGTCAATTGGATTCTACATTGGCTTAGTGGGAGAAGCCAGAGAGTGGTAGTAGATGGATGTCTCTCTGACTGGAAGCCTGGGACAAGTGGTGTGTCGCAGGGATCGGTGCTGGGTCCGTTGTTGTTGATCATTTATATTAATGATTAAGATGATAATGTGGTAAACTGGATCAGCAAATTTGCATCAATATTGTCAGCCCATATTTCAATCAACTTATCTGTGATTCTGCCATTCACCTACATTAGGGGCAATTTATAGTGGTTAATTAACTTTCCTACCTGCACGTCTTTGGAATATAGGAGGAAACCAGAACATCCAAAGGAAACCCACCCAGTCACAGGGAGAACATGCAAACTCCACAGACAACACCAGAGGTCAGGATTGAATCTGGGTCACTGGAACTCTGCTAACAGTGCCACTGTACTGCCCCAAATAGATCAAAACTGGGGGGAAATGTCAGAAATGAGCCATGATATGTACTTAGAGACCTTGAACCCAGCCAGGTCCTACACTCCAGTCCACTCTGATTGACCATCAGTCAGTACAAGGAAATTGCTATTCCTCTTTTCACAAAATTTCTACAAGTATTCTCTGAAAAAGTCCAGTAGGTCATCACTATGACTACTGTGGCGACTCACCGTCTAGTCGGGCGAACCGGCTCGGCAGTCGGGTCGCGCGGCGTCGGAGCGACGAGGCCCAAGATGGCGGCGGGCCTCGTCTTTCCGAGTGACGGGGAGAACCCGCGCGCGGGAAAGTCCTGATGATGTAGGACTTACGTCATTGCCGGCTTTTTTGGGCGGGAGTTTTTCTCCCTTAAAGGGCCCGCACAAGGCAGGAAAATAAACCAGTTCTGTTTGGCAATCCTCCGAGTAGAGTCTTGTTTTATTCCGCGGTAGCAACCGCTACACTACAAAGATTTTGGTGGCTTATTCCTACTACTTTAGCAAATACTGCATGTGGTTACCAATGATTCAAGGTCACTGTCCAAAGAGGATCAGTAATCAAAGCTTTCAGTTACTTTCTTGCAAAGTATTCCTGCGTGCTCAGTATGAAGTTCAGCTCAAATTTATTCTCCCAATGTAGTTTCAGTTCTTCATCTGTACACTGGTCAAATCCTGTCCATCCTTTCAAAGTGTATTAATAGATCATTTTCAACACTGGGCCTCTCTGGGTCTTGTCTGTGATTTCAGTCACAGTTACTGGAAAGTTGTCATTGAATGCATTCAACATGTAAATCAGTTTCACTTCCAAGATCAAGATTTCTCATTCATTAAGTGTCAGAGCATTTGCAATGGCATTCTGCTTGAAACTTCTATGGTTGACCATATGCTTACACTATGAAAGTTTCTTTACCTTTGCATCCCGATGCTGCCTTAGTAAGTATCACTAATTTGGGATCTAATATTGCTAGTCGTGGTTTGTAATCTATTATTAGGGTAAAGGATTTGCCTTGTAAAAATTGGTGAAAGCATCTCAATTGCAAACATATTCCAAGTGTTTCTTCATGATTTGTGCTCACTTGAGCTTTCTCCTTATAAAAGTGTAAGAACAGAAAGTGATGGGTCTCTCCTTCCCATCACTCATCTTGTGACATATCACTGCACCTACACCATCAAATTACACATCATATGCCAACTTCAAATCACAGATATTATTGTAATGAAGGAAAAAAGTTTCACTTTCTCACTTTTTCTTGCATTCATTATATTATCTTTGTTGCTCCTGGCTGCACAACCATTACATGCAACATGAAAAGAGGTCCAACCAGGATTACAGGAGAAATTAAAGGTGCTATTAAGTCTAATGAAAAGGCTTACTAAGTTGACAGAAAAAAGCAGTAAACTTGGGGAATGGGAGCAATTTAGAATTCAAAGAAACTGCAGAGTTGTGGACACAGTTCAGCACATCACAGGAACCAGCCTCCCCTCCATGGACTATGTCTACATTTCTCACTGCCTAAGTGAGTATCAAAGTATGACCTGGTTCCTTCATATCTTCTAGCTTTAAGTGGAGCAGCTGGGAAGGTGGTCAGGAAAGTTAAGGAAGCTCACATGAAGCAAGTGTTGTAAGGACATTACAAACTTCATATGAAGCAGCACCGCCAAGTTCATAACACCATGAGCTGTACAACAGCTGAATTCATGATGAAGAGAAGATTGAGGATGCTTTTGAGCCTTATTCAATTGAGAGTTGCATCAAAAATGCCATTTTATTACTTGTAAGAAAATGCAGTTTCAAGCAAGGCAAGCCTATTTGTGTTTTTAGAAAACCCTGGCAAGTTGAGCTCAAACATAGGAACTATTTTGTAGTTTTGCAGAACCAAGAAGTATTTGGTTGAATTTGGTGACAAAATACAAAGGGTTTTGATCGAATGATCTCTGCTGGGGATAAACCAGGTCCAGATGTTAAACCACTTGATCATGAAGTTGTGTCTAAGTTGGAATCAGTGCAAATTTCAGGCAATGAAGCATTAAATCCAAACAATCCTAACAAAGAAACAGAACATCCTTTGAGGTCAAATCCAAAAACCAACAGCTCAAAAACTGACTCAACACCAAACCTGAAGGGGGTGAGGAGAACAAAAAATAGTTACTAGACCAAATTTGTAGTTGTTCACTTAATAGAGAAAGACAGTTACAATGGTGGGAAATGTGTACATTGATAATATACTTGTACTTCACTGTTGAAAGTGTAGCAGCTGCTACCGCGATGTGAAAGTAAGACACTAGTCGATGAGCTGCAGAACAAAGCTGATTTATTTTCCCTCCTTACGTGGGCCTTTTAAGAGGGACAGTTCCTGCCCACCGAAAACGGAAATGACGTATGCGCTACGTCATCAAACTTTTCCCGTGCGCGGGTTCTCCCCATCGCTTGGAGAAGAAGAAAACCCAGCGCCATCTTGGGCCTCGTCGCTCCAACGACGCGTGACCCGACCGCCAAGCTGGTTCACTTGTTCGGACGGTGAGTCGCTACAAAAGGATAATATCGCAAAGTATTTTCCAAGACAAAGGGAGTGGTGTAGTTTATCTAGATGCATGGATATATTGTGCCCTGTATCTATGTGTGTGGACATACTGTAATTCTGTTGGACAGGAGAGATATGCGATGTGTCTGCTTTGTAACAATGTAACACTAACTGAGCACTCATTCCATAGCTGGAGTTTTGAGACTCATCACCTATTTAGGTTAAATATTTTCTTAGCCTACTTGCATAAGTCTGACCTCCCAGGCAGGTCCCACCACCTTACCATTAACAATTCATTACACAGACCAAGAAGGTTAATATGCAACCCACTAAGTTCCTGCAGAAGATTGTTTGTTACTCCAGTTTCCAGCATCTGCAATCTCTTGTGTCTCCAAGGTTAATGTGCTTGTAATACTGCTGTTAAGCCATTTCAAGTCATCCTATCACAGACACGCCCTTTGTCTACACATCCCTTGCCCTTCTTCTCTCCTACTGAAAACGAACTTGCACCTCTGTCTTAACGAGTTCTGACGAATGGTCACAGACCCAAAACATTGACTCTTTCACTTTCCACAGAAGCTGCCTGATCTGCTGAGTTTTTCAGCATTTTCTGTTTAAGATTTTCAGCATCTGCAGTTCTTTCTAGTTTACTGTCTTGTCTCTGGTGTATATGTACTATACCTTAATGCATTTGTAAAGGCATTCCAAAAAGGCAAACCCAGAAATAACAGGCAGGTTAGTTTAACCTTGTGGTGGGAAATCTGTTAGATATGACAAAAAAGCAAACAGTTTACAACATAGGCACGTAGAATAGTTTGAATTAATTAAGGAGAGCCAGCACAAATTTGTTAGGGATAAATCATGTTTGAATTTTCAGAAGGTTTTCACTAAAGTCACAGATTAAAGACTGGTTACCAGAATTGAAGCCAATGGAATAAAAAGGTCAATGGCAACATGAGTAAAAATAAAATCTTTGTAACAGAAAGTAGAGGATTGTGGTAAAAGGTTGTCTTTCAAACAGGAGTGTTCCCAGGGGTTGTTGCTGGGGCCACTACTATTTTTGATATATATTAATGACTTAGACGGCTGTGTCGTGTAGAATTTCAAAATTAGCATAAGACAGAAAGCATGGAGGAGTGATAGTGAGAAAGACAGTGTACAGATTCTTGATGAGGTTGCAGAGGCTGAACAGAGAAAACTATCACCATGAGCAAGTCATCAAGTTCAGAGGGTGCAGATTGAAAGCAATTGATAAAATATCCAGGAAGAGGAAGGATTAAATTTTTTATCCATTGGGTACCTGTGATCTGGAATGTACTGGCTAATGGTGCAGTGCATGCAGAATTATTTGTGACTTTGACAAGATAATTGGGTAATAATTTGAAAATGAAAAAGAATATAGTGTTGGGAGAAGGAATGGGGAATTGTGACTGACTGGGTTGCACTATAACAGGGCAGCACAGACTCAAAAAGCCAAATGGCCTCCTTTCGAGCACCAATCATTCCATGATTTTGGACATGAAGAGAAAAGGATATAAAGGTATGTCAGATGGGTTAGATGACCTAAGGTGGGTTAAGGTTAGGAAGTATAGAGTCACACAGTAAGGAAACAGACCCTTCGGCCCACTGAGGCCACATTCACCATCTAGCACCCATTTACACTAATCCTACACTAATCCCATGTTATTCTCCTCACATTCTCATCAACTCCCACTAGATTTTACCACTTACCCCACAAGACTAAGAACAATTTACAGCGGCCAATTAACCTATCAACTCACACATTTTTGGGGTTTGGGAGGAAACTGGAAGAGGAAGCCCATGCTGTCACAGGGAGAACATGCAAGCTCCACACAGACAGCACCAGAGGTCAGGATTGAACCCAGGTTGCTGGAACTGTGGACTGTTTAATCTATGGTTTGGAAATGGAATGGCCTGTTCCTTTGCTGTAGATTGGATGTGCATGAAACAAAAACATACATATAGTCAAGTTCCTCAGCAACACCAAAGTGGACACTCTAACTTAAAATCTAGTGGAATCTATGATGTTGTTGGTATTTTTGATCTAACAGGGAAAGGAATATTGAATTTCTTGCAGTCAATGAGTGTACAGTTAAGGGAGAAATAAATCACTGTTTCATATTTCTCAAGGTATAGTATCTTGAAAAAAATCTTAAGAATCATTGAGGCAATCAATTATCTTGGTGTCTTTGGAGCCAAAAACTGATAAAGATTAAATTGCTTAGATTGAGGCAGTTCTGAGTGGTTGAATCAGATTCAAGGCCTCGGGCACCATTTCTTATGAAAAGGGACCATTCATCAGAGACTTCTTTGAGGTTTAGTGACCACAGAAATTTTCATGCAGCTAATCAATTCACCCCAGAAGCTATTTCTGTGGATATTATTTTTATGTTATTTGTAAAAGAAGAAATCCCCTTTGAAGAGTTTAAGTGATGTTTATTGGGATTAGCGAATCATATTGAAATAAGTTCTCTAAACTAGTTTCTAATACATCAATTTTTGTTTCAAATTGAATATTGAGGATGAACGAGTTCTCCATATCTTGGTGAACAGTATGAAGTGAATAACCCAAACCAACTCAAGTCCTATGATTCCTGTCAAAGCCTATGTTTAACTAAGACAATGGTGGGAATTGTACTCCTAGACTTCTTTCCTCTAAATTACAATGGAACAAACAGATGACTTATTTATCAGGGAAATAAAATTTGCACTTCTATGGATCTTTTCACCACTTCAGAACATGCCAAAGTGTTTTATAACTGATAAATTAATTTAAAAGAGTAATTTCTACTGTAATAGAAGCATTCTGTTATTGCTTTTCCCTTGTACTACCCAGATGTACTGATGTGATGAAATAATCTATATGGATGGCATGCAAAACAAATTCTTTCACTGTATCTTGAAACATGTGACAATAATAAACCAATATACATGACAACCAGTTGTTTACACAGCAACTCCCATAAGCAGCATTGAAATAATGATGAGATAGTCTGTTTTAGCAATATTGGTTAAACTATTGGCTTGCATGTTATCTGGAACCCAATGGATAGAATACCAGCTGTCTGGGAGAGATTAACCCCTCAAGGTTCCATTAATGAGCCAGGTTCTACAATAAATCATTAACTTCCCTTGGAGTCCACTGGAAGCAATAGATTAGGTATTGGATTCTTGAGACTGTCACAAAAAATTGGCTCAACTCCAATCTTCCACCACCAGGTAGGTCATGCATGAATAATAGCCAGTTAGGCAATGTACCAGAGAGAGAGTAATTATAGCAGAATCTAGAAAGGAATCAATATGTTCAGGAGAGCTTGGGAGGCAAGACACCCCTGAAGAATTAGCAAAAGAAAAATAAATCTCACAAAAAAAGCTTTAATTGGATTAGAATTGCTGTTACATTGTTATGTGTTTCACTTTATTCTGCCAAGCCTTAGCATTCTTGCCTCTGTCAAAAATTTGTGAGTTCGAGGCCCACTCCAGAGACTTGAGTGCATAATCCAAGCAGACACTCCCAGTGCAGAACTGGTGAGAATTACACTGTCGGATGTGATGTCTTTCAGATAAGATATGGCAAGTCCTTGTCTGTTCATTTAGGGTCATGAGTCCTAGAGATGTACAGCACAGGAACAGGCCCTTTGGCCCACTACATTTACTTCAACCTTTTTTATCCATTTACACTAATCCCAGTTGCCTACATTAGGTCTGTTTCCTTCTATGCCTTGTCTATTCAAGTGCCTAAGTGTCACATAAACATTGTGATTGTGTCTGATTTGCCCACCTCATCTGGTGGCAAGTTCCAGATATCAGCCACTCTCCATGTAAAAAGACTTTACCCTCAAATCCCCTTTAAAACTCCATTCTCTCACCTTAAATCTTCCCCCTACGTGGGAAAAAATTATGAATATCACCCCCACTTATGCCCCTTATAATTTGATAAACCTCTATCAGGTCACACCTCAGCCTCCCTCGCTCCAGGACAAACAAGCCCAGTCTGTTCAATCTCTCCTCATGACTAAAGTCCTCCAATCTAGGCAACATCCTGCTGAATCTCCTCTGCAATCTCTCCAGCACAACCACAATTCTCCTTGCTAATGTTTATGCTTTGAACAACATCATTTAAAATGATTACCTAGTCATGACTGTTGTTGGGAGCTTACCATCTACAAATTGGCTACCATGTTTCATGTATTAAATTTGCAGATGACTCCAAAAGTGGAGATGTGGTGGACAGTGTAGAAGATCTAGATCAACTGGGAAAATGGGCCAATATCTAGAGAAACAATAGAAGAAAATAAGATTAATTTGAAGCCAAAAATCAATTATCTACATTGCTTGGTTGTAATAATGAAGATGTCTGTAAACAGTCTTTAATGTACTCTGCTGCTTTTTGGGACCAAGGCACACTTTTTGTCTGCTGAAGAAATCTCTAACATAAGCTACAATTTTCTGTGAATTGCTGTCTATTCACTGAGCAAGGCTATATATTAATTACTGAATGGTTGCTCGATCTGTTAGCAAACAAAGCATGTGCAGCGTGAAATAAAATTAGCCTTTCAACCAGACAGGCAAGCTGTTGGTTGAACTATCTGTTCCGCACGGTAAATTAGACTGAAGCAGCTGTCACAGATGTGCTGCACATTTAGTAAGTCTTGGCTAGTTTCACTGAATTTAGCAGCTAAATTTTTGGGTCCTTGAAACCAGCTTCCAATTTAGCTGAAAGAAAATGTTAATTACACTGGTCATTGATTAATGTTAATATACAGTCATGGCTAATGATGCAATCCAAAGCTGTAGAAGAGTTTGTAAAGTTAACCAGTCTTTGCAAATAAAGCAGCCTGGAGCAATATGGGCTCATAGCAAAGTGTCCCTTTTCAAGGTCATCTCTTAGTACTGAGTCACAGACAACTCAGCTGGTTTAGGACTTGTCCAGCTAAACTATAGGGTATACTTTCTGGGAGGGAAGAGAGGACCACATTGAGGCTGTCTGGAAGATTTATTGCAGAAGACTGTGCTATCCTTCAGACCTTGAAGCACAGTGGAGAAAAGCAACTTTAGAAGGAGTAAATAAGGGCAAATTTGGAAATCCTCCACCTGAAATAATACACTGCACAATTGGTAAATTGGTAAATTAGTCTATTATTGCCACACGTTCTGAGGTACAGTGGAAAAACTTGTCCTACATATCACTCATACAAATCATTTCATTACAACAGTGCATTGAAGTCGTACAAGATAAAGTATCATAATGCAGGATAAAGTGTTACAGTTATAAAGAAAGTGCAGTGCAGGTAGACAATAAGGTGCAAGGCCATGACAAGGTAGATTGTGAGGTCAAAAGTCTATCTTATCGTACTAGGGGACTGTTCAATAGTCTTATAACAGCGGGAAGCTGTCCTTGAGCCTGGTAGTATGTGTTTACAGGCTTTTGTATCTTCTGATAGGAGAGGGAGAAGATAGAATGTCTGGGATGAGAAGTTTCTATGATTATGTAGGCTGCTTTCCTGAGACAGTGGGAAGTGTAGACAGAGGGGAGGCTGGTTTCCGTAATGTGCTGAACTGTGTCCACAACTCTCTGCAGTTTCTTGCAGTCATGGGCAGAGCAGTTGCCGTACCAACTCGTGATGCATCCAGATGGGATACTTTCTCTGGTGCATCAATGAAAATTGCTGAGGGTCAAAGGGCATGTGCCAAATTTCTTTAGCCTCCTGAGGCAGTAGAGGCACTGGTGAGCTTCCTTGGCCATGGCGTCTATGTGGTTGGACCAGGACAGGATATTGGTGATGTTCACTCCTAGGAACTTGAAACTCTTAACCCGTTAGACCTCAGCATCATTGACATAAACAGGAGCATGTGCACCACCCCCTTCCTGAAGTCAATGACCAGCTCTTTTGTTTTGCTGACATTGAGGGAAAGGTTGTTGTCGTGACACCATGTCACTATTGGTATTGGTATTGGTATTGGTTTATTATTGTCATTTGTACCGAGGTACAGTGAAAAGCTTGTCTTACAAACCGATCGTACAGGTCAATTCATTACACAGTGCAGTTACATTGAGTTAGTACAGATTGCATTGATGTAGTGTAGGTAAAAACAATAACAAGTACAGAGTAAAGTGTCACAGCTACAGAGAAAGTGCAGTGCAATAAGGTGCAAGGTCACAACAAGGTAGATTATGAGGTCATAGTCCATCTAGGATGAGGTCATTGTATACGGGAACCGTTCAATAGAAGCTGTCCTTAAGTCTGGTGGTACATCTGAGCCACTAGGCTCTCTATCTCCTTCCTGTACTTTGACATCATTATTCGAGATTTGACGCACTATGTTGGTGTCATCTGCAAACTTGTAGATGGAGTTAGAGCAAAATCTGGCCACACAGTGGTGAGTGTATAAGGAGTAGATAGGGGGTTGAGGACGCAGCCTTGTGGGGCATCAGTGCTGAGAATAATCATGGTAGAGGTACTACTGCCTATTCTTACTGATTGCAGTCTGTTGGTCAGGAAGTCAAGGATCCAGTTGCAAAGGAAAGTGTTGAGTCCCAGGTCTCAGAGTTTGGAGATGAGTCTGCTTGGAATTATAGTATTGAAGGCAGAGCTGTAATCAATAAACAATAGTCCAGCGTAGGTGCCTTTACCGTCCAGATGCTCCAGAGATGAGTGTAGGGCCAGGGAGATGGCGTCTGCCATAGACCTGTTTTGGCAGTAGGCGAATTGTAGTGGGTCAAGGTTGTCTGGGAGGCTGGAATTAATGTGTGCCATGACCGACTTCTCGAAGCATTTCATGATGGTGGGTGTCAGAGCCACCAATTCAAAGAAAAGAAGAACATCATTCATATCATCCCTTTTGTGTTCTCAGGATATACAAACCACTTAATATTAATTCAAAAATACTGAAGTGTAGCAATGTGCAATATTAACAAAGGCAATATCAAATTTGTACCTGGCAAGGTCCCACAAACAATAATGAGAAAAATTACATGTTAATATATCTTTGAATGCTGTGCATTGATATGGAGAGTGGGAGAACTCACTTGCCCTTCCTCAACATTGGAATTTTATTGTAAGAAATAGATGATGCATCCATTAAATATCCTATCTAAAAAAACATCTCCAATATGGCCATAATCCCTCACTACTGCTCTGATGATGCACTTTGGGATGGGAATTGAAATCACTACCTTCTGAGGCAAGAAGCAGATGTGGATAATGCGTACCTATAACAGTGTTCTTCAAATGAAACACCTGTTCTTTTACGGTTTCCTTACCCTGCCAACCCCTCTTTCCAGGTGAGATAGCAATTTATTTTGTTCTTCATTCATTTTATGATAGCATCTTCAGTGCTCATAATTCAGTTGCCTCCACATTGGAAGGTTCAAACACAAAGTGGGTGATCACTTTGGAGTTTGTTCAGTACCAAGTGTGATCCCAAGTTCCTAGTCGCCTTCCAATTTAATTCTCTATCACATTTCTATTCTAATCTATCTGTCTTTGGCTTCCTATACTGCTCAATGAAGTTTAATGCAACAAGGACCAGCACTTCATCTTTAAACCAGGCACATTACAATATTTCAGACTGAATCATGAGTTCAGCACTTTCAGTTAATGATTCTGCTTTTTCCAATCACATCTCCTCTGGACCAGTCTTACTTGTTCTTATAATTCCTTTTGTATTGCATCATTATTTTTCTTGCAATTTAACCTTACCTCCATTCTAACCACTCACAGACCTTCCCTTTAACTCCTTCCTACCCTCCCAACCTTTCCCTGTATAGCAACACTCCAATAATCCAGCAGTTCTGGGATGTTGGTGGTGCCAAGGTAGCAGATTTTTCAGACTAATGGATGCTACTCTTATTAATATCAAACACACATTTATTTCAATTTTTCACATGTCACACAGTAGTATAATAAATTGTCCAGTGAGTTTAAAGGAAGCAGGAAATATGCAAGCACTCCAGACCCCAACTCTGACTGTAAACCCCCCTTCATTCCTGACCCCTTGGTGCTTTTGACCCCAGCCCTTGCTCTGGCCGCATACGCAACCTACCTCTTAGATGTCCAACATCTTCATTTTCATTGATGTCAATGTTGATTGATTTATTTTCCACCAAAGTTAAAGCTTAAGCATATGTAAAGTGTTAGCATTTAGCATCCCTGGTTAAACTGACCTTGCAAAGCTGATTATGAGCCACATTATTGAACTGCTGCAGTCTAAACGGCTGTTCCTGCCGTGTTGTTATATAGGACTTCCAATATTTTGACCCAGAGTTAATGAAAGAATGCTAATATATTTCCAAATCAGGATGATGTGTTATTTAGAAGACATTGGCTTGCAGAGGGGGTATTGGCTACCTTTGTCCTTCTAGGCAGTAGATATCATGGGATTGGAAGGGACTAATATGGCTTGGAGGTTTGGTGCAGTGCACTTTGTAGATGGTGCACACTGCAGTCTTGATGCACCAGTAGTGGAGGAAGTGAATGTTAAAGGTGGTTGATGGGGTGCAGATTAAACAAGTTACTTCGTTCTGGATGCTGATTAGGTCGCTGAGTATTAGAACTTTATCCATTTAGGCACATGGAGAGTATTTCAGTTCAATCTTGATTTGTGACCTCTAGGTAACAGAATGTCAGAAGGTAAGTTACAAATGACAAAATATCCAGTTTCAGACTTGCTCTTGTAGCCACAGTATTTATGTGGCTAGGTACTACTTATTGGCAATTGTAACTAACCATTGCTAGACCTTCTACACCTTGTATGATATCCATACAATACAACAGTGACATGTTTTTAAAAGCACTTTACCAGTTATTAACTGCTTTAAAACATACTGAAATCTTCATTGACTCTGTATAACCTGTATCTTTTTGTAAAATCATTCCTTACAACAGAGATCAGACTATAACTTTAAAACCACACTGCCTCGTCCGCTAACATTCTCTAAAATGTTATTTATGACTCTTATGGCTGAGTAGTTTCCTGATAAAGTGTTAGTTCTTGATCTATGTATCAGCCTCGTCCTCAATTAGCAGATTACATTTCTTCAGCCATCAGCTCAGCTGCTATTCTTTCATAGTCGCTGACTGTTGCTCTACTTTGACATGCTATGCACTTTTCTCATTATTTATGAATAAGAATATGAGACCTGGCTCCACAAGATTGGATCAATTTTCCCAAGATAGCTAAATGTAGAACGTGTTGTGCATTTTAGTTGTGTCTTTGAATTTAGTATTACTGAGTGCCTGCAGGCTGCAATGGGTCATTCAATCCAACTAGTCTATGTGTTCATGTTTATACCCCATGGTCTTAATTTATTAATCTGCTCTAAAGTAAAGAAGATTTGCACAATCAGAAAAGTACATTCCTGTACTCTTTACCTCCTCAGTTATTCGGTTATTGTCACTTTAGCATTTTTTTGCACTACCTCAGATTGCTCTACAATCTTTGCACCACTCTGCTGTTTTGCGCTTGTCATTGCATTTATTATTACCATGTATACTGTTTACTCTGTGAGCTTCTTGCAAACAAGGAATTTCATTGCACAATAAACTATTCTAATCTAATCTAATCCAATCTAAGAAAGCATATTCAATCTCACAGGAATTCTGGATACATAAAACAACAACTTGCAATTATGTAGTGCCTTCTCGTACAGAAATACCTCAAGGTCCAGTATATAAATTATTCACACAAATGTTATCAATAAAAACATAAGATGTTGGAAATACTGTACTCAACAATTTAGGCAGCATCTGTGGAGAGAGAAACAGATTTAATGTTTCTAGTCAATGACCTTTCATCAGAGCTAGGAAAAATTTAGGGAGAAAAAGCATGTTTTAAGTTGCAGAGAAGGGGAGAGTGGAAAGAACAAAAGGAATTTCTGTCAAAGGTTGGAGACCGAGAGAAGCTGAATGACATATGTGGTGTCATGTCAGCTTAGCGAAGCTGGTAAGGGTTTATTAACTGCAGCTGACATGTCTGGAGGAGGTGTAAATAGAGGGGGTGAATGAGAACAGAGGAGAGAGAAAGAAATGATGGAATGTAAGAGAAAGAACACAGTAGTTATTGGAAATCTGATATGATAGAAAATGTTAGAAACACCCAGCAAATCAAACAACACCTTTGGAGAGAACAAAACTGAGCTTACATTACAGGCTGATGACCTTACATCATAACTGCCCAGGACCGCAAGAAACTGCAGAGACTTGTGGACACAGCCCAGCGCATCATGGACACCAGCCTCCCCTCCTTGGACTCTGTCTATACCTCTCGCTGCCTTGGTGAAGCAGCCAGCATAATCAAAGACCCCACCCACCTGGGTAATTCTCTCTTCTCTCCTCTTCCATCAGGTAGAAGATACAGGAGCCTGAGGGCACATACCACCAGACTTAAGGACAGCTTCTACCCTACTGTGATAAGACTATTGAATGGTTCCCTTATATAATGAGATGGACTATGACCTCACGACCTACCTTGTTGTGACCTTGCACCTTATTGCACTGTACTTTCTCTGTAGCTGTGACACTTTGTACTGTTATTGTTTTTACCTGTACTACCTCAATGCACTCTGTACTAATCCAATGTAACTGCACTGTGTAATGAATTGACCTGTATGATCGATATGCAAGACAAGTTTTTCACTGTACCTCGGTACAAGTTACAATAATACACCAATACCAATACCAAACTGGTCTGTTGTGACAAAAACTAGAAAAGCTGGTTATCTGAAATTGTTGAATTTACTATTGAGTCCTGAAGACTGTAGATATGATACTGTTCCTCAAGCCAAGGACAGAAAGTGGGAGACCAGAGGCACCCCTATCCATACTCTGTGTGGGGTACAGAAAGGCAAAATCAGAAGTGCTGGAAGTAGAGCAGGCACGATTGAGAGTCATGCCAACTATGGAGGACGGAAAATCACGGTTACAAATGCCTTTACATGCTCTACCCAAGATATGGTAATTTTGAATACACCAGTACAGAGAACTATTAGCCAGAAATAAATATAATGTTTGAAAGACATTTCTGTTTTTCATGACCTGACAAGTTTATTTGGGAATGTCTTCCAATGTTCTTGTTACTTTAGTCAGTTGAGGTAGTATTGATGTCTTCCCTTTGGCATTCTCCTAATCCTTCTCATCTGAAAGCTTGCTTGTTCCTGAGTGATGCTTTGTGTTTGGCTATCCAACCCTTTCTAGTCTCAGGTGCAGTTCCTGAATTTCAATCAGAAATGCTGATGAACATTAAACACACGAGATATCTCTTACATGAAATGTGTGTACCTTTTGATAGCTCAATTGGATAAGTTGCTGGGGTGTTACAGAAAAACTTCTGTCTCTTTCCATCTACAAGTAAACTGAATTTATTGGTACTTATTACTCAGCAGCAAGGCCATTATACACATTGCCTGAAGCTAATACTGATTTGCATCAGATTCTTCATGCTTCCAAAAATCAATCACAAGCGTACTCCCTGCCTCTTAAACAACCCACCACACCCACCTTAAAACTTGGACATGTTGTTTGTTAGTGCTGCAACCTGACCATTTAATTAACAAGTAAACCATCAAACAATTGGACATCTGACTTCAACTTGGTAAATTAGTAAATTGGTTTATTATTGTCATATGTATGGAGGTACAGTGAGAACCCTTGTTTTGCATACCATTTATACAGATCATTTCATCACATCAGTGCTTTAGACTCTCTCTTACTGTCTCCTCACTAAACTCTGTTTACAACCATGACTTAACAACCCCTATTGGTGCTCTGCCCGTGGAACTCAAATCTCCTCCCTATCCCTTTGTGCAAGTTGGCTATTGTTCTAGACAAGAACAAAATAGAATCATGAAATGATACACCACCAAAAGATGCCATTCATCCCTTTGAAAGAACTACTCTGCTCTTCCCCTAGGACCATTCAATTTTGCTCTCTTTGAAGTTTATTCCAAATCCTTTTAGAAAGTTGTTATTGAATGTTAGGCAATGTATTCCAATTTGCAACAACCCACACTATAAAACAAGTTCTTCACAACTCTCTTTCAATCTACATGCTCTAGAATAGACCCCTCCCTCTCCTACTCAACTGTTCACCTCGGTGACCGCCTGCCTTCCATCCTTCATAAACTTGACATCCAAAATCTTTAACATCTTCCAATTTTAGTCTAGTTTATTCTTCATCACCTGTATTTGCTGACCTATATCACCTTCAGCAATACCTCAAATTTTAAAAAAACCTTGCTTTCAAATATCCCTCCTGATATCTGTAATTTCTTTCCAGATTCCTGCACTCCATCAATTCTGCCATTTAGTGCATCCTCTAAACTTTGGAATTTCACCCTTCAATTGTTCTCCCTCTCTAGTTCTCCTCCATTTGGATGATCCTTTAAATCTTTATTCGTCAAATTTTATATGATGAGCCACCGGTGAAGCACCTGGGGACATTTTACTATGATAAATGTGTTATGTAAATATAAGGCAATGTTCTTGGTACCAGTTAGAAATTGGTTTAGCTTTGTTAGCTAATTTTATCCACATATTTTTTCCGTCTCCTCAAGGCCTACCTCTTTTTGAAAGCCAGAAGGTCATAGAGCCATACAGAAACATACCATTTGGCCTGCAATGCCCATGTATTCCTGCAATGCCCATCAAGTATTCTATTCTGTTCCCATTTACCAGCACTTAGCCCATAACATTTTATGCCTTGGTGATTCAAGTGCTCAGCTAGATACCTCTGAAATGTTATGAGTCTCTGCCTCCTTTGAAGGGCAACTTCTTCATGCAGAGGGTGGTGCATATATGGAAAGAGCTGCCAGAGAAAGTAGTTGAGGCAGGTATGATAACAACATTCAAGAGACATTTGGATAAGCATATGCTACAGAAAGATTTAGAGAGATCAGGACCAAACGCATGCAAATGGGATTAGTTTAGGTGGGCACTTTAGTTGGCATGGACGAGTGGGGCCAAAGGGCCTGTTTCCATGACTCCACCATCCCCTCAATCGTAGTATTCCAGATTCTAATCAGCCGCTGGGTGAAAAGGTTCCTCCTCAGATCCTCAAAGGCTTTAGTATCTCATCCGTACTATCTAATGGTCATGGAGTCACAGAGTTGTATGGCAGAGAAACAGGCCCTTCGGCCCACTATTCCAATCTTTTTGCCAATCTACACTAATCCCATTTGCCCAGATTATCATAGAATCATAGAAAGTACAGCACAATACAGGCCCTTCGGCCCACAATGTTGTGCCAAACTTTAAACCGTGCCTAAGACTATCTAACCCCTTCCTCCCACATATCCCTCTATTTTAAATTCCTCCATATGCTTAAATAACAATCTCTTGAATTTGACCAATGTACCTGCCTCCACCACCGCCCCAGGCAGCATATGCCATACCCCAACCACTCTCTGGGTAAAAAACCTTCCTCTGATATCTCCCTTGAACTTCCCACCCATTACTTTAAAGCCATGCCCTCTTGTATTGAGCATTGGTGCCCTGGGAAAGAGGCACCAGCTGTCTACTCTATCTATTCCTCTTAATATTTTGTATATCTCTATCATGTCTCCTGCCATCCTCCTTCTCTCCAAAGAGTAAAGCCCTAGCTCCCTTAGTCTCTCCTCATAATGCATACTCTCTAAACCAGGCAGCATCCTGGTAAATCTCCTCTGCACCCTTTCCAATGCTTCCACATCCTTCCTATAATGAGGTGACCAGAACTGGACATAGTACTCTAAGTGAAGTCTAACCAGAGTTTTGTAGAGCTGCATCATTATCTCATGGCTCTTAAACTCAATCCCTCGATTTATGAAAGCTGATATCCCACAAGCTTTCTTAACTACCCTACCCACCTGTGAGGCATTAGATCCATATCTTTCTGTACCTTGCCTGTTCAAGTGCCAATTTAAATGCCTCTTAAACGTGGTGCTTGAACTTGATTCCTCCACCTCCTCTGACAATGTATTCCAGATATCAACTACTCTCTGTGTGAAAAAAACATACAGCTCAAATCCCCTTTAAAACTCCTTCCTGTCTCCTTAAACCTATGCTCTCTTGTTTTTGATATGTCTACCATGAGAAAAAGATCCTGGCTATCTTCCATAATTGTGCCTCTGCAACTGGATCCTTGACTTCCTGACCAACGGACCGCGATCAGTGAGGATAGACAGCAACACCCCTGCCATGATTATCCTCAACACTAGTGACCCACAAGGATTCGTCCTCAGCCCCTTACTATACTCCCTATATACTCACGTCTGTGCGGCCATTTACATGTTTGCAGATAACACCACCGCAGTGGGCTGGATCTCAAATAACAATGAGACAGAGTACAGGAAGGAGATAGAGACCCTAGTGACATGGTGTCAAGACAACAACCTCTCCTTCAATGTCAGCAAAAGAGCTGGTCATTGACTTCAGGAAACAGGGCAAAGCACACACCTCTGTTTTTATCAATGGTGCTGAGGTGGAGATGGCTTCAAGTTCCAAGGTGTAAATATCGCCAACAACTTGCCCTGGTCCAGCCACATAGATGCTAGAACCAAGAAAGCTCACCATCACCTCTACCTCCTCAGAAGGCTGAGGAAATTCAACATGTCCTCAATGACCATCAGCAATTTTTACAGATGCACCATAGAAAGCATCATATCTGGATGCATCACAACTTGGTATGACAATTGCTCTGTGCAAGACTGCAAGATATTGCAGTGAGTTGTGAACACAACCCAGTCTATCACAAAAACCAGCCTCCCCTCCATGGACTCTGTCTGCACTTCCCGCTGCCTTGTGAAAGCAGCTGGCATAATCAA
Organism: Pristis pectinata; assembly: GCF_009764475.1. Lineage (NCBI taxonomy): Eukaryota > Metazoa > Chordata > Chondrichthyes > Rhinopristiformes > Pristidae > Pristis > Pristis pectinata. The sequence continues at coordinate 2,905,462 of NC_067407.1, read as the reverse complement.
GACCCCACCCACCCAGTCATTCTCTCTTGTCCCCCCTCCCATTGGGCAGAAAATACAAAAACTTGAGAACACATACCATCAGGCTCAAGGAGAGCTTCTATCCTGCTGTTATAAGACTCTTGAATGGATCTCTTATATGATAAAGATGAACTCTTGATCTCCCAGTCTACCTCGTCATGGCCCTTGCACTTTATTTATCTGCCTGCACTGCACTTTCTCTGTAACTGTATTCTGCATTCTGTTATTCTTTTCTTGTTGTACTACATCATGTACTTATGTACAGAATGATCTGTCTGAATGGCATGCAGACTAAAGCTATTCACTGTATCTCAGTACATGTAACAATAATAAACCAATTCCCAATTACTAATTTATATACCATATGCAGGTCTTTCACTGCAGGGAAAACAAACATAGTGAATCCAATCTCTCCCCATAACTAAAGTCATCCAATCCAGGCAACGTGCTGGTGAATCTCCTCTGCACTTTCTCCAGTGCAATCACAACCTTCCTGTAGTGTGGCATCCAGAACAGCACACAATACTCCAAGTGCAGTCTAACCAGGGTTTTGTAAGGTTACAACATAATGTCCCAACTTTTATATTCTATATCCCAACCTATGAAGGCAGGCATTTCATATGACCATAAAACCATAAGACATAGGAGCAGAATGAGGCCATTTGGCCCATGGAGTCTGCTCTGCCATTCGATCATGGCTGATTTATTTTTCCCCTCAACCCCATTCTCCTGCCTTCTCCCGTAACCTTTGACACCCTTACTAATCAAGAACCTATCAACCTCCGCTTTAAATATACCCAATGACTTGGCCTCCACAGCCATCTGAGGCAATGAATTCCACAGATTCACCACCCTCCTGCTAAAGAAAGTCCTCCTCATCTCAGTTCTAAAGGGGCATTCTTTTAAGTTAAGATAGCTAATCATTCCTCCTATGTTCACATCCAAGTATATCACAAACAACAAGAGTCCCTGAAATACACCTCTGGTCACAAACTTTCAATCAATAGAGCATCTTAACACCCTCTGCCTACTATCACCAAGACAATTTTGGATCAAATTAGCCAGCTCACCTTGGATCCCTTATACCTTAACCTTCTCGATCAGCCTGCCATGCAAGACCTTGTCAAATGCCCTTACTAAAGTCCATATAGGCAATCCTGCCTTCATCGATCTTTAGTTACCTCCAAAAACAAACTCAATCAAATTTGTGAGGCAGGTTTTCCCCTGCACAAAGCCATGCTGACTATCCCTGATCAGCCCCTGCCTTTCCAAATGTTCATGAATCCTATCCCTTAGGATTTTCTCCAATAATTTCCCTACAAAAGATGCAAGACTCACCAGCCTGTAGTTACCTGGCTTATCCCTGCTAGCCTTCTTAAATAAAGGAACAACATCAGCTATCTTCCAGTCTTCAGGTATCTCACCTATGTCTAACAAAGATGCAAAAATTTTCATTGTAGTCCTCCTCTAATTCATTCAGCACACACTAGAAGACTTTGTAAATAGAGGCACCAAATGCAAAAGAAAAAATAAGTCAGGCTGACCATTTGGAAATCATTGGCTAGGCTTCTGCTGAGGTAATATGTGCAATTCTGGATACCATATTTTAGGCAGGGTTTTTAAAGGACCAGAGACAAGAGAACAGTTGTGTGGAGAGGTTGGAAAAACAGGGATTGTTCTCTTTTGAGCAGAAAATGTTAAAGGAAGATCCCATTCAAAGTTACAAGGTATTTTTAATTCTTACAAAGAACTGATTGCCTCTTACAAAATTCTGTGATCCTAAGTTTCAGATCTATTTGGCTGATGCTACAGGAGACAAAGTCTTTTGGTAAAGCTGCCAGTTCTTCCTGAGAAAGGACATTCTTCTCAGGGGCGGTACGCCAAAGCTTCTCCACAAGGACAGCAAACTTCTAGGCCTCTGGCAATACAGGTGTGTTGCCAACTAATAGAAGGTATGTGGGTGTGAGCTGGGAGCCAACCATCTGAATTTCTGCCTCTACCTATCCACTAAAAAGACATTCAGTTAATTTTTGGCCCTGTTCTATGAGAATGAATCATGAAGTGATGCATTTTGATGTGAAATATATCAGCGATAATTATACCTTGGATGGTAACAGAATCGCTACTGTGGAGGGACAGAAGGATTGTGGCTTTGGATTCACAAGATGCCGCAGATAGTGAAAAAGAAATAATATGTGATTTTAGGATTTAACACAAGCAGTAAAGAGTACAAAATTATGAGGTAATAATGAAGACACAAGAGTCTACAGGAGGTGACAGGCGGTAGATGGATCCAGGTGAGTAGGGGTTGAGGAGGTAATAATGAACTTAGTTCAACCTGTTCGAAGATCTCACTGTCCTTAATGAGGCATTGGCTCCACACTAAAAGAAGAATTTTGAAGTATCCTAGTGCTTCGAATGAGGAAGTAGAAATATGAAGAAACTCTTGGAAAAACTGAGTACTTGAATTGCTGCTAGTAGGACAATAGAAACATAGAAAACGTACAGCACAATACAAGCCCTTCAGCCCCCAAAGCTATGCTGAACATGTCCCTACCTTCGAAATTACTAGGCTTACCCATAGCCCTCTATTTTTCTCAGCTCCATGTACCTATCCAAAAGTCTCTTAAACAACCCTATCGTATCCACCTCCACCACCGTTGCTGGCAGCCCATTCCACACACTCACCACTCTCTGAGTAAAAAAACTTACCCCTGACATCTCCTCTGTACCTACTCCCCAGCACCTTAAACCTGTGTCCTCTTGTGGCAACTATTTCAGCCCTGGGAAAAAGCCTCTGAATATCCACACAATCAATGCCTCTCATCATCTTATACACCTCTATCAGGTCACCTTTCGTCCTCTATCACTCCAAGGAGAAAAGGCCGAATTCACTCAACCAGTTTTCATAAGGCATGATCCCCAATCCAGGCAACATGGATTGCTGGGATGACAGACATCTTTAAAAGATTGAGATGGGGTAAAAAGAAGTGGACTATTTTCCAGGGGTGTCCAGAACAAGACATTGTGCAGAGAAGATCAAATGTGAGGAATTTTAAATGGTGAACAGGACAATTCTTTTTTCATAGAGGATTGCAAAGCTTTGGATTTTATTTGCAGGCTTGGTGGATCGGGAAACAAATGCCACACTCAAAGTTGGATTGTGTGAATAGATGGAGGAAAAGAAGATCAAGGAATATGGAATGAGATAAGTCATGTGATTAGGAATATTTGTTCACAAGCAGGCTTAATGGTGGTATGGAGTGGATGGAGCTGTTGGGCTGTTTCTGTGTTTTAACTATTGGCTGGAGTCCATTGGACCACGATATGGAAGGAAATGTCTTGCCAATTTATGATATGAAGTCAAATTCAAAGTCAGAATTTATTGTCATATGCACAAGTACATGTGTGCACAGGTGCAATGAAAAACTTACTTGCAGCAGCATCACAAACATATAGTATTATATATAAGCAGCATTCACAAGAAAAACATAAACTAAATATAAATTTTACACAATTTTTACAAGAAAGAACACAATTAGAACAAAAAAATCAAAGTCCATTTTCGTGCAAAGTGATCAAAGTGGTCATAGTGTTGCTAAACTGTAGTGATTAGGGTTGTGCAAATTGGTTCAAGAACCAAATAGTTGAAGAGAAGTAGCTGTTCCTGAACCTGGTGGTGTGGGACTTCAGGCTTCTGTACCTCCTGCCTGATGGTAGCTGTGAGAAGATGGCACGGCTTGGATGGTGGGGATCTTTGATGATGGATGTTGCCTTCTTGAGGCAGCACCTCCTGTAGATACTCCCAATGGTTGGGAAGGATGTGCCCATGATGTATTGGGCAGAGTCCACTACTCTCTGTAGCTTCTTGCGTTACTGTGCATTCGAATTGTCGTACCAGACCATGATGCAAGCAGTCAGGATACTTTCAACAGTACATCTGTAGAAGTTTATTAGAGTGTTTATGGACCTGCCGAAGATCCTTAACCTCCTAAGAAACTAAAGACGCTGATGTCCTTTCATTATGATTGCATCTATGTGCTGGGCCCAGGACAGGTCATCCAATATGTTAACGCCCAGGAATTTAAAGCTGCTGACTTGAAATATAATTAACATGCAATTCAATGTATTGTCCTGCACTTCTTAGTATTCCTTTGTTGATTCTTCTGTCTAAGGGTTTTTTTTCTTGTAAGCAGTCCCTCAGGACCAAGGATGACTTGCTTCCAATCTGGTACTAGCTGTTTTGAGGTGGCTAATGAGGCCAATGTAGAAACCGCAGACTCTTCAGTAAATGGGGCAGGAGATCCCTGACAGGATGGGTGGGTGGGTATGACTCACTTTGGATTGTGAGTCCACAGTCCAATAAATAGAAAAAAGTTATACAGTATTTATGTTGCACCTTTCACAATCTCAGGATTTCCCAAAGGACTTTAATACAGTGAAATACTTCTGAAGAAAATTCAAGATAACTGCAGATGCTGGAAATCTGAAATCAAAACAGAAAATGCTGGAAGAGCACAGCATGTCAGGAGGCACCTATGGAAAGGGGGACAATTAACATTTCAGCTCCACACCCTTCATCAGACCCTGCTGAGTTTTCCTAGCATGTTTTGTTGAAATATTTTGTAAGTTTAATTTGAAGGATAAATTTGGCAACATCAGCACAATCACTTTGATTTCTTGATGTAGTGCAGCGAGAAGTGGGCAGGGCACCAATTAAACACTTCAGCAGAAAGACAGCACCCCAACAGTCCCACACCCCTTCAGTACCATAATGGAGTATTGGTTCAGATTGGTGGGAATCTAAAACATCTTGAATCATTGTAAGACATCAACAAAGTTATTTTTTCACTATTTGGAGTAAACTCTGTCATTGGTAGTAGTCACCATAAAATAAAGACTTTCATTGATATAGAGCCTTTCGCATCCATTTCAGAAGATCAAAAAATTATTTCCAGCGAATGAATTACTTTTGAAATATAGTCACCATGTGATGTAGCAGCCAACTTGCATGTAGCAAGCTCATGCAGACAATAATGTGTGAAAGTGATTAGATAATCTATGTTAGCGATGTCTCTTGAGGATAAATTGAAAATCAAAATAACTGCAGATGTTGGAAATCTGAAAAAAAAACAGAAAATGCTGCAAGAATTCATCAGGTCAGGCAGAGAAAGAAAGGGAGTTAATGTTTCAAGTGCAGGACCCTTCATCAGAATTGGGAAAAAGAGAAAGCAAATTGGTTTTAAGGAGATAGAAGGATGGGAAGAGATGGGTAGAACAAAGACAATACTTCTGATAGGGTGAGACCAAATGAGTTAATGTGGCAACTAGAAGCAGATTATGTTTATGTAATGTGTTGCAGGGCTGTGTGATGTGCCTAGCAGGTCAGACTATATGAAAAAAGAGAGAAGTCCTCTGGGATTATTCTTCTATCCTTCATCAAAATATGCCAAAGGGATTTTTGTAAGCCAACTGAAAGGACAAATGAGGCTTCAGTTTGAAATCTCACTCCGAATAAGGCATTGGCCTGGAGTGTGAATCAAGATTTTTTTGGCCAAATGTCTGGACTGCAACTTAAAGCTTGACTCCCAAGACAGGAGTACAATCCATCAGCCATGGCTGGAACAGTGCAGTCAAATCTTACTCTATGGCTGATTGCAAAACAGGCAGTGAGCAAGGGAAAAAAACAAAATAACATTCCTTAATCTTGGCAGCTTCAGCCAAGCGGGTCCAATGGCATCATGCCCAAAATTGACTAACCTAGCGAAGAGCGGGAATTGGATCTGGGACTTTCTGTGTACTGCAGGAATGCTTTCAAATCGGCCATAAATCTGACAGGGAACATAAAGGCATCCTGCGACAAAAATAGTTGCAAAAATGTGCTTTGACAGATCTGGAAATACTTTGAGTATAAAATGCTAAATATTTGGTCAAGATGGCAATATTTTGACGTGATACAATCAGACAAAAATTTCTCCCAGAAAAGCCAAGAGTGTAGGTTTTGGATATTATTTTGTAGTCAACATCAACATTTCAGATGCTTGTCACTGACCAGAAAACCACAGCAAAATATTAATATTTTTATAAGAACAGTTTATCAAATTGATAAATAATGCTAAGGGTAACAGTTATATCTGTGGAATTTACTTACTCCCTGGTTGATGTAATGCTAGAGTCTCTTGCTGTACAGCCTAATGGAAATGCAGGGAAACATAATAAAAGCTATCATTATAACAATGTTAAGTGCTCCCCAGATAGTTCAGCAAGTTTATGCAGTCAATAGCAGTGCCAAAGATATCAGGAAAGGAACAGTCTGTGTTTGGGGGCCCAGGACATTGGGGGCTGTTATGGGGAGAGCATGGGTTCGTCCAGGTTATAGAGTCATAGAATCACACAGCACAGAACAGGTTCTAGAGGAACAAAGGACTGCAGATGCTGGAATCTAGATGAAAAATTCGATGATGCTGGAGGAACTCAGCAGGCCAGGCAGCATCCGTGGAGAAAAGCAGGCAGTCAATGTTTCAGGTCAGAACCCTTCTTCAGGACTGAAGACAGGAAAAGGGGAAGCCCAATATATAGGAGGGAAAAGCAAAGCAGTGATAGGTGGACAAAAGAGGGGAGGCAGGGTGGGCACAAGGTGGTGATAGGTAGATGCAGGTAAGATAGTGATAGGCAGGTCCGGGGGAGGAGGGGAGAGCAGATCCACCGGGGGATGGGTCAAAGGTAAGGAGAGACAGGAAAAAAAGGGGGCAGAACAGGTTCTTCAGCTCACCATGTCTGTGCCAATCATCAAGCACCTATGTTCAACCCATTAGAGTCATAAAGTCATACAGCACGGAAACAGGCCCTTTGGCCCAACTCGTCCATGCTGACTGTGTTGCCCAGCAAGTTAGTCCCATTTGCCCACGTTTGGCCCATAGCCCTCTAAACCTCTCCTATCCATGTACTTACCTAGATGGCTTTTAAACGTTGCTAATGTGCCCGCCTCAACCACTATTTCTGGCAGCTCATTCCAAATATGCCCCACCCTTTGCATGAAGAAGCTGCCCCTGATGTCTGTTTTAAATCTCTGATCGTAAACCTATACCCTCTTGTTTTTAGCACCCCCTCCCTTGGAAGAAGACTGTGTGCTTTCACCCTGTCTATGGCCCTCGCGATCTTATACACTTCTATCAGGTCACCCCTCAATCTCCTACGTTCCAGGGAATAAAGTCCTAGTCTATGCACCTCTCCTTGTAGCTCAGGCCCCCAAGTCCTGGCAACATCCTGGAAAACATCCTGGTCATTTACCAACACTTGGTCTGTGGCCTCCATAACTTGCAATTCAAATATTTCTGTTGATATTGTTCTTAACTGTTATAAGAGTACCTGACTCTACCACCCCTCAGATTCCTGCTCTTGATCTTTATCCTGTGGACCCTAGTACATCTGATAATGTTGGACAGGCTTGGTTTTCGTGACCCATGGTTACATGATGTTAGAAAGGAAATGTGTCCAGAAGTTGGATTGCATAAAGTTGATTTTATCAATATTAAGTGATCCAAAATTAACATAACCTTGAGTAAATTGCATTAGCAATTATTTCCAGGTGAAATCTTGAAATTGGACCAGGTAGTTGGGATCCATGCTACCGTGCCTAACATTTTACTTGCATTAGAACAATGGTATCAATCAGAGCGTGAAATATTTTTGAAGCTTTGCCAACATACATTGGTGCTTCCAGGTCCAGAGAAACAACTGTAGTTTGGCAATAACAACAAACCAAGAGTACAACATATTTTACTTATGGATGCCACTTAGTGAGTCACTTGGCTCACAACAGATCACTTCACATGGTGACTTCAAAATTCACTGGAGACAGCTCACACACCTCCAAAAGTGATCAGACTGTGCTCAAACTAACACAGTGTTTTTACTTTGGGAATTTAGCTATTGAGGAATTCAGTGAATGAGTACCTTCTCCTCTATCCTGCTGAAGCAGTAGGCCTGGGCCAGGCTCACTGGAGGAAATGAGACATGTTGCCATTGAGGTGAAGGACACGGAGAGGTGGGGTGGTGTGTCTTTTACAGCTGATACCCTTCACTGATTGCTGCACAGTAAAATGGCAGCATTGCACTAAATTAGGAGTGCTCTCATCAGAAATTTGCAGGTCTTGTATCTTTTTGGATGAAAATCCTGTCATATGTAGACATAGAGACTGCAGATGCTTGAATTTGGAGTAAAAATATAAACTGCTGGAGGAACCCAGCGGGTCAGGCAGCATCTGTGGAGGCAAAGGGATGGTCAATGTTTTGGGTCAAGACCCTGCATCAGGACTGAGAATGTAGAGGGGAGATAACTAGTATATAGAAGTGAGGGAGGGTTGAGACAGAGGTGGTACATGAAAGGTGGAACCAGATTGGGTGGGGGGTAGAATAATGGGCCAGGTTGGGGAGGGAGAGGGGGAGGGGGGGGGGGGGAAGTATTGAGACAGAATCTGGCAGGTGATAGGTGGAAACAGATAAGGGAAGGATGATGGGCAGATGGAAACAGGTGGGGAGGGGAAGAGGATAGCAAAGGTGGACCAAGAGAGAAGAAACTCAGGCAAGTAGGTATATAGAGGATGTGCTGATTAAGCCAGGTGGGGGAGATGAAATGATATGCAACTGGAATCTCAAGATGGCTGTTGCGGACTGACCGCAGGTGCTCTGCAAAACATTTGCCTAACCTACCCTTGGTCTCATCGATGTAGAGGAGATCATATCACAAGCATTGAATGCATGTTGGGAGAGGCACACATGAACCTCTGCCTCACCTGGAAGGGCTGTTTAGGTCCCTGAATCTAAGATAAGAGATGGAAATGGGCAGTGCAATGTTGGGGCACCATCAGGTTGGAGGCTGTGAAGGGGAGGTCTCCTGATATGATGAGATCCATGACAGTTTGGGAGATGTTTGTTTGTGAAGTCATGGTTCAGGTGGAGATATGAGGAAGTGTCTCTGGCTTCTGCATGGTAGAGGTTAGTGTACCAGACCACAATTTCCTGTCATACATTTACTTGCTGTCAATCTGCAGCCAGAATCTGCCCATTCAGCCCACTGTTTATGTTCTACATTCACCCCTCTTCATCTAAACCACTCACTTTACCTAGGGATATTGATAAAAGCTCACAACAGCAAAACATCATGTAATAGTCAGTGATCTTACACCAGTGGATCAGATTGAAGCTCTAGCCACAAATGGTGGTGGGCAATTAACCAGTTCCAAGAACACCTCTGCCGTCAATGATGGAGGGTTCCAGCATGTCAGCACTGAAGAAAAGACTGAAGCATTTGCCACCACCATGTTCGGCCAGAAGTCACATCACAAATAGATGATTGATCCACCTTATCTTCTTCCTATGATCCCACCTTCACAGAAGCCAGTCTACGGATAATTTGATTCACTCCACATGATATCAAGAAATAACTGAGAATACTGGTACAGGGCCAGACACAATTCTGGCTATAAAACTGAAGACCCATGCTCCAGAACTAGTTGCACCTCTACCATGTTGTCCCAGTCCGGTTACAATGTTGACACCAACCAAGCAATGTGGAAAATTGCCCAGGTCTGTCCTGTTCACAAAAAGCAGGACAAATTCAATCTGCCCAATCAGTCTACTTCTAATCATCAGCAAGGTGTTGGAAGATGGTCGGCACAGTGGCACAGCTAGTAGAGCTGCTGCTTTGCAGTGCCAGAGACCCTGGTTCAATCCTGATCTTGGCTGCTATCTGTGTAGTGTTTGCAGATTCTTCCTGTTACCATGTGGGTTTCATCTGGGTGCTCCGGTTTCCTCCCATAAACCAAAGATGTGCAGGTTGTTAGGTTAATTGGGAACTGTAAATTTCCCCTAGTTCAAAAGTTAGTCATACATTCCAAGGGGAGTTCAGACAATTAAAAAAAGGGATTGATGTAGGATTAATGCAGTGGGTGGTTGATGATTGGTTAGGACTTGTTGGGCTGAAGGCCTGTTTCTGTGCTGTATGACTTTATGACTATCGTCAATAGTGTTATCAAGTGGCACTTTCTCACCAATGCCCAGTTTGGGTTTCACCAGGACCAGTGGGCACCAGATCTCATCACAGCCTTGGTCCAAACATGAGTCAAAAAAGTTGAATTCCAGAAGTGAGTTGAGAGTGACTGCCCTAATATCAAGGCAGAATTTGACCAAGTGTGGCATCAAAGAGTCCTGGTAAAACTGCAGTTAATGGGCATCAAAGACAATAGTTGGAGTTACATAGAAACATAGAACACTACAGCACAGTACAGGCCCTTCGGTCCACAATGTTGTGCCGACATTTTATCCTGCTCTAAAATCTATCTAACCCTTCCCTCCCACATAGCCCCCTATTTTTCTATCATTCATGTGTCTATCTAAGAGTCTCTTAAATGTCCCTAATGTATCTGCCCCCACAACCTCTGCAGGCAGTGTGTTCCACGCACCCACCACTCCCTGTGTAAAAAACTTACCCCTGACATCCCCCTTATACCTCCCTCCAATCACCTTAAAATTATGCCCCCTCGTATTAGCCATTGCCACCCTGGGAAAAAGTCTCTGACTGTCTCTGAGTTGTTAAGAATATAGTTTCTCTGCAACCTCTGATACAAGCAATGCAGCTTTAATGCATGTTTTCTACATGCTGCTAATGTGCCATCTACTTGAGCATGTGAATATAAAAGATCTGAAGCACTATTCAAAGAAGGGCTGTAATCTTCTTCTTACTGTCCTGACTCATCTTGCTTCCTCACGCAAGGGGTGTTACATCACTTATTTCATTGCTGTTGGGGGGAATTTAGGTGTGTGCAAATTTCCTGCATGATTCCTATACAGCAATGATAACTACACACCTAAAGTTTTAGGCAGTCCATCAAATTCGAGGATGACTTGCTCCCGCTTGGATTCTGTGGGTTCTGAGGTAACTGATGAGGCCAATGTGGAATATGTGGACTCTTCCGCAGACAGGCCAGGAGGGATGGGGCTGGTGGGCAGGATGCTTCTGAGATGGCAAGCTTCTCTTGAAGTTTACACAGGTCTTCTGTACACTCCCAGTGCTGAGTCTCAATGCTCTCAATGCTATCGCAAATGTTTCTTCTCTGCCTTTTATAGTCATGGGTCAGGATTCCCAGGAATCAGTGGGGATGTTGCATATTGTCGAGAAGATTTGAGCACGTCCTCAAATCTTTTCTTCCAACTACCTGATAATCTCTCCATATGCTGGAGCTTGGAATGGATTATCTGTTTTGGGAATCAGAAAAACTGCATATGCTGGAAATCCAGTTCTGTTGAAGGGTCTCAGACCCTTCTCTCTCCACAGAGGCTGCTTGACCTGCTGAATATTTCAGGCATTTTTTGTTTTTATGTCTGTTTTGGGTGTCTGCTGTTGAGCGTTCAGACAACATGGTCTGCCCAATGGAAGGGCCTTTTTTCTGTGCTGTGTAACTCTATGACTCTTATGACTTTAACTGACTGGTTTAATTAGGGTTGGCTTGGGAGAGAACACTAATGTTGATTCACTTATTCTTTGAGTGGATTGGGAGAATTTTCCAGTGATAATATTGGTGGCATCATTCCAGTGCCTTGAAGTGCTATCTGTAGGTACTTACGATTGATCTTCAAGAATCTTTTTCCTTAATTGACCAAAAGCTGTGCTGGCGCATGTGGTGAATTTCATCGCTGATGTCTACCTTCACTGAGAGGTGGTTCCCAAGAAATGAGAGATGGTCCAAATTTTCAAGGATCTCATTATCAGCATATATTATCAGTGGGCAGTGTGGTACAGTGGGGACAGGATAGCTGAGGACCCTTATCTTGTGGACGTTGATTATAAAGACGTACAGGTTAGGAGTTGTGGACATGCTATGTTGGTGCCGGAAGAATGGCGACACTTGCAGGCTGCCCCAGCACGTTCGCGTTTCACTGTGTGTTTCGATGTACATGTGACTAATAAATAAATATCTTATCTTGTCTTATGAGGCCCATCCTCTCATATTCTTCAGAGAACAAGCCAATGAAAGCTTGGAGCTTGGCCTCCAAGTGTGTGTGAATTCAAGCAATATCTGAATACTGCAGCCTGACTACTGAGGTTGGGTTGTGGAGTGTGGTCACCTTAGGTCGTATAGTCTCCTGTTAGTTCTGAACTAGCTCCACTCCTGAATGAGTTTTTTTTCTTGTGAGATGCAGTATTTCAATGACAAAGAGTGAAAAAAGTATTGGGGTGATAACACAGCACTCCAAGAATAATTCAGAGGAGCTCCTGAAGTCATGGAGAACAGCAATAAAAATACAAGTTCTTTCTTGGTTAGTTTACCTCGCATTGTGTGGTGTTCACTCACTAGTGTCATCAGAAAGGCCGTCGCAAGTTGGAGTGCAATAGACTGTGTAAGTTTAGAACAGGCAGTTCTGTTACATATGGATGGCTGGCCATTTCAAATCAAGTAACTGCAAATAGATCAAATAACATAAATGCAGCCATAAGCTTAACCTTTATTGTACAACTGTAAGACAACACAGAAGAATTCATAAATCCTGTTGCCAGGGTCAATGTGAACAAATCTTGCATTTTATTAAGATTATTATTTTAAAATATCAGTTCAACGGGATGTTACATCCAAGATTCATAGTGTTATACAGCACGAAAACAGGCCCTTCAGCCCAACTCATCCATGTTGACCAAAATGCCTACCTGAGTTAGTCCCAATTCCCCATGCTTTGCCCATATCCCTCTAAACCTTTCCTATCCACATGCCATCCAAATGTCTTTTAAACATAATTGTATCCACCTCTGCCTCCTCTTCTGGCAGCTCATTCCATATACCCACCAACTTCAATGTGAAAAACTTGCCCCTAATGTCCCCTCCAAATCTTACCCCTCTCACCTTAAACCTATGCCCTCTAGTTTTAGACTCCCCTACCCCAGGAAAAAGACTCTGGCCATCTCCCCTATCTATGTCCATTGCAATTTTATAAGCTTCAATGAGGCCTTCCCTCATCCTCCTTCACTCCAGGGAAAAAAGTCTCAACCTATTCAATCTCTCCGAATAACTCAAACCCTCCAATTCAAAATTCTTGTGAATCTTTTCACATTGATCAGAAAAATACTGAGTGTTCAAAGCAGAATTGATAGTGAAGGCACCTACATTCCCAAAATTTCCATGTTTGTTCGAAAGGTTATTCTGATTTTATTCAATTAGTCTTTATCATCAAATTGAATTCCAGAGTCTATTTTCATAGATAGAAGGTAATGATTGCATTCCTACACTAAATGGATTTACAATTCAACAATAATGCTCTTTGGTAATTTAATCTCTTTGAATAGATATTCGATCTGACCAAACCATGCTTGGTTATGCCAAATACAATATATTCAGGTATCAAAAAGCATTCTTGTGCAATAAAGTGCAGAACAATATTGCAGAGGTATGCTAGGTGAAAAATATGCAGTGCATAGAAATAGTCCAAGTTTTAATGTTTTTTATAGATTGTTTATAGATTGATTGCGGACAGTGATATTCTAAATTGCACACTGTAATAAAATATATTATGCCCTCCGTTCTACAATCTAATTATCAGACAAGGCTTTAGGCAACCCCACTTAATTGGTATACTCAAGGATCTCCAAGTTAACATAAAATGTTATCTCTGTTCAATGTGAATTTTGTAACTAGAATTTGAAGGTCACTTCAGATTGCGATTCCACCTCAGATCACCTTGGAACTTTGTTGTTTAGATTAGGAAGCCAGTTGCACAGCTTAAAACCAGTTTGGTGCAGGTCAACATTGGACGCTTTCCTTTAACATTTAAGTAGTGAATAAAAAGAAATTCTGGAAAAACTAAGCAGGTCAGGCAGCGTCTGTGGAAGGTGAAACAAAGTTAACATTTCAGGCCCAGGACCTTCAGTCAGAAACGCTGAAAAGATTTGTCTGTATCAGTCGTCTCTCTATGATATTAGCTCAGCTTTTTTGTTGTTTTTTTCCCCTCCTTATCTTGTTTTTCCTTTGGGAGTGGAGGGTGTGTCTAGCCTAATTTACTGAGTATGTTGGCGCCGGAAGCGTGGCAACACTTGCGGGCTGCCCCCAGAACACTATGCAAAAAAATGCATTTCACTGTGTATTTCGATGTACATGTGACCAATAAAAATATCTTATCTATCTTATGTCTTCCTGCTCTGCATTTTTCCTGTTGTCTTTTGTTAGTGTCCTTTTGTCTATGTTCTCTCTCTCTAACTCCTTTTATTCACTCATTGACCCGATAACCTTATTTATAGCTTACCCCCATGGTCACCCCGGTTTTACCCTGACGGAGACATTCCCCTTCCCATTTTCCCTGCAGCTTAATGGACTTCTTTTGTCGCCTTCCAACTTCTGACGAAGGATCTTCAACCAGAAACATTAGCTTTGCTTCTCCACTAACAGATGCGGCCTGACTGACCTTCTGAATATTTTCAAGATTTCTTTTTGTTTTATTTCAGGTTTTCAGCATCTGCAGTTACTTTTTGATTATCAGATGAATAAAAAGGCTTGGAAACTTTTGAGAGCTTTCTTTGCCCACTAATTGTTCTGGAGTGAATTGGAATATAGAATCTTAGAATTGGTTTATTATTGTCACATGTACCGAGCTACAGTGAAAAACTTGTCTTACAAACCGTTCATACAGATCAATTCAATACAACAGTGCATTGAGGTAGTACAGGGTAAAATAATAACAGAATGCAGAACAAAGTAGAACAGCTACAGAGAAAGTGCAGTGTAGGCAGATGATAAGGTGCAAGGTCATAACGAGGTAGATTGTGAGGTCAAGAGTACATCTTATCATGCTAGGAAACCATTCAATAGTCTTATAACAGCGGGATAAAAGCTGTCCTCGAGCCTGGTGGTACGTGCTTTCAGGCTTTTGTATCTGCTGCACAACGGGAGGGGGCAGAAGAGAGAATGTCCAGGGTGGGTGTGGTCTTTGATTATGCTGGCTGCTTTACTAAGGCAGTGAGAGAAGTAGACAGAGTCCATGGAGGGGAAGCTGGTTTCCATGATGTGCTGAGCTGTGTCCACAACTCTCTGCAGTTTCTTGTGGTCACAGACAGAGCAGTTGCCTTACCAAGCTGTGATGCATCTGGATAGGATGCTTTCTATGGTGCAGCAATAAAATTTGGTGAGGGTCAAAGGAGACATGCCAAATTTCTTTAGCCTCCTGAGGAATTAGAGGCGCTGGTGAGCTTTCTTGGCTGTAGCGTCTACATGGTTGGACCAGGACGGGCTATTGGTGATGTTTACTCCAAGGAACATGAAGCTCTCAACCCTCTCAACCTCAGCACCGTTGATGTAGACAGGAGCATGTGCACTGCCCCCCTTCCTGAAGTCAATGACCAGTTCTTTTGTTTTGCTGACATTGAGGGAAAGGTTGTTGTCATGACACGATGTTACTAAACTCTCTATCTCCTTCATCGTTATTTGAGATACAGCCCATTACGGTGGTACCTTCTGCAAACTTGCAGATGGAGTTAGAGCAGAATCTGGCCACGCAGTCGTGAATGTATAGGGAGTAGAGTAGGGGGCTGAGGACGCAGCCCTGTGAGGCACCAGGGTTGAGAATAATCATAGCAGAGGTGTTGCTGCCTATCCTCACTGATTGTGGTCTGCCGGTCAGGAAGTCAAGGATCCAGTTGCAAAGGGAGGTGTTGAGTTCCAGGTCTCGGAATTTGGTGATACATTTGCTTGGAATTATGGTATTGAAGGTGAAGCTGTAGTCAATAAACAATAGTCTAATGTAGGAGCCTTTATTGTCCAGATGCTCCAGAGATGAGCGTAGGGCCAGGGAGATGGTATCCGCTGTAGACCTGTTTCAGTGGTAGGTGAATTGCAGTGGGTCGAGGTTGTCTGGGAGGCTGGAGTTAATACGTGCCATGACCAACTTCTCAAAGCATTTCATGATGGTGGGTGTCAGAGCCACCAGGCAGTAGTCATTAACCCAAAACTTTGACTGCCTGCTTTTCTCCACGGTTGCTGCCTGGTCTGCTGAGTTCCTGCAGCATCATGATGTTTTTCATCTAGATTCCAGTATCTGCAGTCCTTTGTTTCTCATTCATTAAAGCACGCTACCTTGTTTATCTTAGGTTCCGGGATGATAGTGATCTTCTTAAAACAGGTGGGAACCTCAGATTGAAGCAGGGAGAGGTTAAAAATGTCTGCAAATACTCCTGCCAGCTGATCTGCACAGGATCTAAGGAGATGGCCAGGGACATCATCCGGGCCAGATGCTTTCTGCAGGTTCACTCTCTGGAAAACTGATCTTACGTCCATAACAGTGGCACTGGTGCATTGGAGGCTGTCGGGGTGGGTAGTGACATACCAATCCCCTTCTGTTCAAAACGTGCATAGAAGGCGTTAAGCTCATCGGGAAGGGACGTGCTGTTGTCGGCGATGCTGCCCAACTTTGTTTTGTAGCCCGTTATAGCATGTAAACCCTGCCATAAGTGACGGCTGGTCTGGGGCTCGATTTTGGACTGGTATTGTCTCTTGTGAAAACAAGACCTAAAACAACCAATGCTGCAGTAAATAATTTGATGATGCTTGACCTCTTAATATTACCATTCAGTTTTCTAATCCACCATTTTTGGAATTGAAGTTAACTTTAAATTACAAACTAAATATACAGATTAATTTTCAACCTGTAAACTTACAGAGGACCAAACAAGGTCAGTAAAACAGGCAAAGAATATAGAACTTGCACCCAGTATTTCCACTACATCCAGAGCAAAGCCACTGGACGAGCACATCTTCCTGTTCCTTCCCTTCCTGCACTTGTAAAGGGCTGTTCCTTCCATAGCATCCCTGAGAACCTCTCACACCTTCCAGACAACAGCCAAAACTGCAGATGCTGGAAGTTTCCAACTTCCGATTATTTGCCCTTCCTTCCTCTTTGTGCCAGGACTGGCCATTTGTACGGCCATCCCTCTCCCCCGCTTTTATTATAGAAGTACAGCGTAGGGACAGGCCCCTTGGCCCACGATTTCTGTGATGAATCTTTCATTTGTATATTCCGGCCTGCTCAGCACGTCCCAGTGGGCCAGACTGTACAACATCACCCAGACTTCATAATATTCGCAACACGTTACACATTAATTGTCCATTCAGTGACTGTCCATCACTTCACCCTGTTACTGACGTTCCCTTTATTCCACCCATTGCCCTCCCCCAGCATCTCAGACCAACTTGCTTTCTCTCTTTCTCAGTTCTGACGAAGGGTCTTCCACCTGAAACGTTAACTGGTTTCTCTTTCCACAGATGCTACCTGGCTAAGTTCTTCCAGCATTTCTGTTGTGTTCCTTACACCTTCCCTTTCCCATTGCCCCTTGTTGTACAAGCAAAGGAGGTGTTAACATTTCCCTTTTACCCTCAACCACTTGCAAGGCCAAAAGAAATCAATTTGCAGGTGAGAAGACATCTTATTTGTTCTTCTGTTAGTTTAGTGTTCTGAAAAATATTGGTCACTGTGCAGTCTTTCTGACACTGAGGAGACCAAGTACAGGTTGTATAATTTTTCACACAACTTCAGTTTTATCCACTTGTCCTTGAACTTCTGGTTGTCACAGAGTCATGGAGTCATAAAGAGAACCATCAACCACCCACTTACACTAATCCCAATGGTTGCTCATGGCAACCATTAACCAATCATTCTAACACTAACCCTACATTAATCCCATTTTATTCTCCCCAAATTCCCATCAACTTTCCCCAATTCTACCACCCACCTACACACTACGGGCAATTTACAGCAGCCAATTAACCCACCAACCCTCACACCATTGGGATGTGGGAGGAGACCAGAGCACCAAGAGGAAACCCATATGGTCACAGGGAGAACGTGCAAACTTCACACAGACAGCACCGGAAGTCAGACTTGAATCCGGGTCACTGGAGCTTTGAGGTAGCAGCTCTACTGTGCCACTAGTGTTGAACTTCCAGCATCTGCAATATTTTGTCTTGCCTAATATTGGTTATGTAGCGGCTGCTACCGCGATGTGAAAGCAAGACACTAGTCAGTGAGCTGCAGAACAAAAACTGATTTATTTTCCCGCCTTGTGCGGGCCTTTTAAGAGGAACGGTTCCCGCCCACCAAAAATGGAAATGACGTATGCGCTACGTCATCAAACTTTTCCCGCGTGCGGGTTCTCCCTGTCACTCGGGGAAGACGAAGGCCCAACGCCATCTTGGGACTCGCCGCTTCGACGACGCCCGACCCGACTGCCAAGCCGGTTTGCTTGTTCGGACGGTGAGTCGCTACACAACCCCTCCCTCCCCCCCCACCCCAGAACTGGCGATACGGTCCCCAAGGTTCGCGGGCTGTGCTAGCCATTGCTTAGGAGGTCGGCCTCTGCGTCGCAGTGTTGGGACCTCGACCGGTTGTTGTAGATCTAAATGGGCCAGTGTGAGGCGGTCCATTGTGAAGACCTCTTCCTTGCCCCCAATGTCCAAAATAAAGGTGGACCCATTATTCCTGATGAGCCAGAACGGCCCCTCATATGGTCGTTCCAATGGTGCCCGGGGTATGCCCCTGCGAACGAAAATGAACTTACAGTCTCGTAGTTCCTTGGGCTCGCAGGATGGGGCTCGACCATGCTGCGGTGGGAATCAGTGCCAAGCTGCCGAGCCTCTCGCGCAGTCTTTCCAGGACTGCCGTGGGTTGTTCCTCTTGGCCCCAAAGGGCGGGTATGAAATCCCCCGGGATGACCAGGGGAGGACCATACACGAGTTCAGCTGATGAAGCAATGAGATCTTCCCTGGGGGCAGTGCGTATGCCAAGCAAGACCCAAGGCAGTTCGTCGACCTTGGGTTAGGAACTTTCAGGCGGGCCATCAGGGCTGATTTCAGATGGCGGTGGAAACGTTCCACCAACCTGTTTGATTGAGGGTGGTAGGCCATGGTGGTGTGCAGCTGCATCCCTAGCATGTTCGCTAATGCAGACCAGAGGCTGGAGGTAAACTGGGTGCCCCTGTCTGAAGTGATGAGGGCTGGAACACCAAAACGTGAGATCCAAGTTGAGAGCAGCGCCCGGGTGCAGGAATCAGTCATGATGTCGGATAGAGGGGTTGCCTCTGGCCACCTCATGAACTGGTCCATGATGGTAAGGAGGTACCGGGCTCCTCCTGAAACCGGCAGAGGACCAACAAGGTCGACGTGGATGTGGTCAAACTTTCTACGGGTAGGCTCGAACTGCTGTGGCGGGACCTTGGTGTGTCGTTGGATTTTTGATGTCTGGCAGTGCGGTCAAGTCCTGGCCCACTCACTGACCTGTTTGCGCAGGCTGTGCCAGACGAACTTGCTGGCGACCAGTCAAACAGTTGATCAGATGGACAGGTGCACCAACCCGTGTACCAAGTCGAAAACGCGTTTCCGCCAGGCTGCAGGAACTATAGGGCGGGGTTGACCTGTTGCGATGTTGCAAAGGAGGGTCTGCTGACTTGGACTGACTAAGAAATCTTGGAGCTGCAGGCCCGAGCCTGCGGTTCTGTAGCTGGGCAGCTCATCGTCAGCTTGCTGTGCGTCAGCCAGGGCCGTGTAGTCAACACCCAGGGACAGGCTGTGGATGGTCGGTCTGGAAAGCACGTCAGCAACGACATTGTCCTTTTTGGAGACATGTTGGATATCCGTTGTGAATTCGGAAATGTGGGACAAATGTCGCTGCTGATGAGCTGACCAGGGATCGGAGACCTTGGAGAAGGCGAAGGACAAAGGCTTATGGTCAGTGAAAGCGGTGAAAGGCCTGCCTTCTAAAAAGTACCGGAAATGCCGGACCGCCAGGTACAGCGCTAGAAGTTCCCGATCAAAAGCACTGTATTTCAGTTCAGGTGGTCAAAGGTGCCTGCTGAAAAATGCCAAGGGTTGCCAACGGCCTTCGATTAGTTGTTCCAGTACCCCACCAACCGCGGTGTTGGATACGTCCACCGTGAGGGCGGTTGGGATGTCTGTCCTAGGCTGTACCTGCTTTGCGGCGTCTGCCAGGGCGTCCTTGGCCTTAACGAATTAGCCGCAGCCTCGTCATTCCAAGCAATGTCCTTGCCCTTGCCAGACATCAGTGAGAACAAAGAGCGCATGATACGGGCTTCTGCAGGGATGAACCGATGGTAAAAGTTGACCATCCCCAGGAATTCCTGCAGGCCTTTGACCGTGTTGGGACGGGCAAAATGGTAGATAGCGTCTACCTTGGCGGGTAGGGGTGTTGCTCCTTCGCTGGTGATTCTGTGGCTGAGAAAATCGATAGAGTCAAGTCCGAATTGGCACTTGGTCAGGTTGATAGTGAGGCAGAAATCACGGAGACGGGAGTACAGTTGGCGGAGGTGGGAAAGGTGTTCTTGGCGGTCACGGCTGGCGATTAGTATGTCATCTAGGTAAATGAACACGAAGTCCAGGTCTCGGCCTACCGCGTCCATCAGCCGCTGGAAAGTCTGTGCGGCATTCTTAAGGCTGAACGGCATTTGAAGGAATTCAAAGAGGCCGAATGGAGTGATAAGCGCAGTTTTGGGGATGTCATCAGGGTGGACCGGGATTTGGTGGTATCCCCAGACGAGGTCCACCTTGGAGAAGATATGGGCCCCATGTAGGTTTGCCATGAAGTCCTGTATGTGAGGGATGGAGTAGCAGTCCGGGGTGGTGGCGTCATTCAGCCTGCGGTAGCCACCGCAGGGCCTCCACCCACCGGTGGCTTTGGGGACCATGTGCAGGGGGGAGGCCCAAGGGCTGTCTGACCTGCGAACAATCCCCAGCTCCTCCATGCGGCGGAATTCTTCCTTTGCCAGGCGGAGCTTGTCTGGAGGTAGTCATCGTGCTCAGGCATGAAGGGGTGGCCCTGTGGTAATGATGTGGTGCTGCACCCCGTGCTTGGGCATCGAATTTGTAAACTGAGGTGCTAAAACCGATGGGAACTCAGCTAGGAGCTTGGTGAACTCGTTTCCAGACAGGGAAACGGAGTCCAGGTGCGGGGCTGGTAGGCTGGCTTTTCCCAGGGGGTAGGTTTGGAAAGTTCTGGAGTGCACTAGCTGCTTCCCTCACAGGTCACTCCTGGGAGCCCGAAGGAAATCGGCTCCCAGGAGTGGCCAGGAGACGGCAGCAAGGGTAAAGTTCCAGGTAAAACAGCTGTCGCCAAATTATAATTGAACTGTACGGGTACCGAAAGTCTGTATCGTTGTGCCGTTTGCGGCATTGAGTACAGGACCTTGTTGCTTGTTACGAGTGTCGCGGCCAGTCAGGGGCAAAATACTGACCTCTGCTCCAGTATCGACGAAGAAACGACGTCTGGACTGCTTGTCCAGAACGAATAGGAGGCTATGTTGGTGGCGAGCCGCCGTAGCCATCAGTGGCGGTTGGCCCTGGCGTTTCCCTGAAACTTGCAGGGTGGGCGGCATCAACGGACCTCTGCGCCCCACCTCTAATGGTAGAAACACAACTGGTCGCCAGTGTCGTCGTCTGTGTTTCTGGGGTGTGGTCACTCGGTTGCTGGGACTGGTTTAGGTAGGCGTTGGGCTCGTGGCCTGGCGATTTGGCTGACGGACGACCCGCTCTCATGTTTGACCTTCCACAGGACATCTGCCCGGGCAGCTACCTCACGTGGATTGCTGAAATTGGTGTTGGCCAACAGCAGGTGAATGTCATTGGGTAGTTGTTCGAGGAAGGCCTGTTGAAACATTAGGCAAGGCTTGTGTCCCTCAGCCAAGGCCAGCATCTCATTCATTAGGGCCAATGGGGATCTGTCCCCCAGGCCATCGAGATGAAGCAGGTGGGCGGCGCGCTCGCGACGGGAGAGGCCAAAAGTCCAAATAAGAAGGTCTTTGAAAGCCGGGTACTTATCCTCCTCCGGAGGAGACTGGATGAAGTCTCCGACCTGTGCGGCTGTCTCCTGGTCCAGAGAGCTGACCACGTGGTAGTACTTTGTGGATTCGGAGGTGATCTGCCGGTTGGAATTGTGCTTCAGCCTGGTCGAACCAGACACTGGACCGAAGCGTCCAAAAGGTGGGCAGCTTGAGTGTCACTGCGTTGGCTGCTGCGTTGTTGTCCATTGTGTGGGTCCAAAATCCGTTTGGACCGTCGGGGTCGCCAATGTAGCGGCTGCTACCGCGATGTGAAAGCAAGACACTAGTCAGTGGGCTGCAGAACAAAAACAGATTTATTTTCCCGCCTTGCGCGGACCTTTTAAGAGGGACGGTTCCTGCCCACTGAAAATGGAAATGACATATGCGCTACGTCATCAAACTTTTCCCACGTGCGGGTTCTTCCCGTCGCTCGGGGAAGACGAAGGCCCAACGCCGTCTTGGGCCTCGCTGCTCCAACGACGTGCGACCCGACCGCTGAACCGGTTCGCTTGCTGGGACGGTGCGTCGCTACAGTTAATGTTAAATCCAGTCTTGTATTGCTCTTATATTAAAGAAGCAATATAAATGGGAGTTGTGGTTTCTATTTAAAAGAAAAATGGTGCACGCAATCAGGCTACCTAAAGAGGAAAAGCTTTTAATCTTGTATTTTGTGGTTATTGCAATGAGCTTGTTAAAACACTGCACTGATTGCATGGTTTACTGAGCACAAAGACCAATGTTTCCAGCTCTTGATGAAAGAAAGAACTTCTATTTATATATAGAACCTTATCACATCCTCAGCACGTTCCAAGCCACTTTACAACCAACAAATTACTTTTGAACTGCAATAACTGTTGTTTTGCATGCAAACAGTCCAGCCAATCCACACAAAACAAAGTCCCACCAACAAAAAATGAATGAGTAACATCATAATCTCTTTTTATCAATGTCACTTGAGGGAGGAATGTTGGCCCAACCAACCTCAGGAGCTTCCTGTTCTTCTTCAAATAGTACCATGGGATCATTTACCTTAACAGTATGTGGGGCCTTGACTTTTAATGTCTGCTTTGAAAGACAACACTGCTGACAATACAGCAATGTCTCACTGCTACATTTCGACTTGAAAAATACACCAGCAATCAGATCAAATGGCATTGCTACTTAAAAGCTCTTTGTAAATCATTGGCATAACTATATATAAACCAGATGTTCAGACTGTTCTGAGTGCGATGATAGTTACACCCTGCAGCCCTTTACACTGAAAATTAACTTGGCGGACTATCAGATTGCTATTCAAAAGGACTTTATTCCAGGTCTTTGGTGTGAAATTACAAATAGATTGCCTCTCTTTTATATAACTGACTTTAAGCTTGAACATAACTTTTGCAACTTCTTCCCCATTGTTCCCCAACCCCCACCGTCCTCCCCCACAAATCGTTTTCATGGCATTCTACAATTAGAAATTCTTCCTCTGCAATGCTGACTGCTGCAGACAAGCTGGGCAAAGTCACGCTTAAGCATGTCATACATCATACTCTGAAGTCAAAAGCAAAATACTATAAAAGCTGGAAATCTGAAATGAAAACAGTGAATGGGGAAATCCGGAGAGAGAAATATGCAATTGATATTTTAGGTCAATTTAGGAGAAGCTAGCCATTGAATGAGCCATTTGAATAGGAGAAGCCAATCATTTCGTAGTTTTGGCATCATGCAGCAAAGCCACAGGCCCTTCGGCCCACCATGTCCATGCTGACCATCAAGTACCCATCTACACTAATCCCATTCCCCAGCACTTCTCTGCCTTGGTGATTCAAGTTTTCATCCAGATGCTTCTTAAATGTTGCGAGAGTCTCTGCCTCCACCACCCCGTCAGGCAGTGTGTTCCAGATTCCAATCATCCCCTGGTTGAACATTTTTTTTCCTCAGATCCTCTCTGAGCCTCTTACTATATCTTCTAGTCTTAGACACCTCAATTTCTATTCAGGTGCAGAGCCAGAGAAAGGAGATGGAGGAAGGTTGAATCAATATTATCTGTTCAGACTTAGATTCAGATTCAGATGAGTTCACTGTCATATACACCAGGGTGCAATGCAATTCCTGGCTCGTGTGAAGCTCACAGAGTAAACAATGTATATAGAAATAATGAATACAACAATAAATACAGCGATGAATGCAAATCAACAGAATGGTGCAACAATTGTAGTGCAATCTGAAATAATGTAAAAAGAAATACTAAAGTGACAATAATGGAATAACCGAAGGAGGTAGAATTAAGGGTTTGAGAATGTGGCAGCACCACTGGGAAGGGGATGTGAAAGAGGTGATTGGTTCAGAAGTCTGATAGCAGTCTGGTCGTCTGGGCTTTCAAGCTCCTGTATCTTCTCTCAGAAGGTAGAAGAGAGAAAAGGGAATGGTCAGGGGGACAGGTTTCCTTGACGATATTGTCAGCCTTCCTGATGCAACACACTGTGAGGAGGGACTGGATGGAAGGAAGTGAGGAGCCTGTGGCAGACTAGGCAGTGTTTACCACTCTCTGCAGGTTCCATTGGAGCAGAGCAGTTGCCGTAACAGGTTGGGATACAACACGTCAAGATACTTTCTATAGCACATCTGTAGAAGTTCGAGAGAATCCTCATGGACAATCCAAATCTTCTGAAACACCTAGGAAAGTACATACTTGATGCACTTTATTGATCACCACGTCGGTATGGAGGGGCTAGTGAGGTTGGTGGTGATATGGATGCCAAGGAACTTGAAGCTGTCGACCATTTCTACAGCAGCTCCGTTGATGAGGACAGGGTTGTGTTCAGCATCCTCCCCCCACCCCTACTCCCCACCCCAATGCCCTTCTTTCTTTTGTCAACAATCAGCTCTTTTGTCTTGTTGATATTGAGGACTAGGTTTTTAATCTGACACCGTGACACATAATGCACTATTGCATTATGTCAAGTTCTATATCAGTGCTGAGTACTGCGATTCACTAATATGATTGCATTTGTGATTCAAGTAATGATTATCCCTCCACCACACCTCTTCCCTGAAATTACACTCTGCAATTGGGTAATACTTGAAAGGACCGAATAAAAGACTCAGGGCTTTTTGGAAAGAGTGGGGGAATGGGATTAATCAGATAACTCTTTCAAAGAGTTGGCACGGACAAGTTGAACAACCTCTTCCCAATTTGTATCATTCCTAAATTCTATAAATTGTTGTTGGATTTACAGCAAAACAAGCAAACTCCAAGTGTTCAGTGGAAGGTTTCAGTATGTAGAACCAATCAGTTTGTCAACAGAACAATGCAAAACACCATTAGAGGATCCACCTCCAAAAACTATGTTGGGAATACATTGCCACAAGTTTTAAATTTGTGCCTGCAGTGATAAATGACAGTAAAGGTCTAACTTTTCCTCTCATTAATGGAAATAAGACTGCAGATGCTGGAATCTGAAACAGAAACAGAACTACTGGAAGAACTCAGCCAGTCAGGCACACAAGCTGCTTGGCTGGTTGAGTTCTGCCAGCATTTCTGTTTTTGTTACCCTTTCCTCTCCTTTCTCTTCCTCACCTGAAAGTATTTATGTCATACAATGCATGCATTTTACCATCCAATAAACGGCCTAAATGGCAGTTTTTCAGTTATACCTTGATAGTGGTTTTCACAAGGATATTTGATTGTTCCATGCTACCCTATCCATAATATCTCTCATTTAGAGTCACAGAGTCAGTCCAACCAGTCCATGCTGACCAAGATGCCCATCTAGGCTAGTCCCATTTGTCCGTTTGTCCCATATCCCTCTAAACCTTTCTATCCAAGTACCTTTTAAACGTTGTTAATGTACTTGCCTCAACCACTTCCTCTGGCAGTTT
Organism: Pristis pectinata; assembly: GCF_009764475.1. NCBI lineage: Eukaryota > Metazoa > Chordata > Chondrichthyes > Rhinopristiformes > Pristidae > Pristis > Pristis pectinata. The sequence continues at coordinate 2,879,718 of NC_067407.1, read as the reverse complement.
ATTCCATATACAGATCATCCTCTAGATGAAAAAGTTGCCCCTCAGGTTCCTTTTAAATCTATCCCCTCTCACCTTCAACCTATGCCCTCTAGTTCTTGATTCCCCAACCCTGAAAAAAAGATTGCGTGCATTCACCCTATCTATGCCGCTCATGATTTTATACACCTCTATAAGATCACCCCATTGTTCTACTATGCTCCAATGAATAAAGTCCTAGCCTGTTCAACTCTCTCTATATAGAGAGATTCATGTAGGAAGGACCTGTAGGAGTAGACGCTTTGATGATGGGCATGTCTCTTCCTCATGCTCCCTGATCCACCCTGAGTGGCTAGTCCTGGCCATAATGATGCCTCCAGTGATGGAGTATTGCTGGCAGTGTTGCCACTGAGGCAACCATTGAATGAACACCTTGGCACCGAAAAACTTCAAAGGGCACTCCCTCTTAAGTTGTCGCACACCCCATGAATGTTAGAATGCATTTGAGCAGCCTGCAGTCATTTCTGAACATGCCCAGTGAGGTCTCCCAAAAATAGCCAAAACAAAAGCAACAAGCTAGTATAATGTGCCCCTAGTTCTACTGAGACTGTTCTATAACAGTGGCAATGTGGAGCTTTCTTCTGCTGCTTTGTTGATGCAGGCAGAAATCACACTGGGAAAATGCTAGCTTCTCTAATGTGAATGGTGCTTGGAAGTGCCTGGTCCAATTTTACATTTGCTGCAATTTCACCCAGAAATAATCTCCAGAGCAAAATACTCCAAGATAAGGTCGAAATTAGACTGCACAGTGCCCGAAAGCGAAGTGATTTATAGTCTCCAAGTTCAAGACCCCAACAGTTCTCTTCTCCTCTTCATCATCTCCCTCTCCAATCTTGAGATCCACCTCTCTGACCAAGGTTTGGTTTTCTTCATGGTTTAGTCTTAGTTTTATATCCCGAATGCCCCTTATAAGACCACCAGACATTTTGTTACTTAAAAATTGGGGTATGAATTAAAGTTGTCGTGCTTTAATGCTTTTAACATAAACAAAGTAAATTACCATGCTCTTGTGTTGCCCAATTGTGTGGGTTCATGGAATGTTTCACATTTGTCAGTATATTAAGTGAATTATGCGGAAATGTAACCGAGCCAGCAAAATTTCCCAATTGCCCCTGAAGTCGAAACTCTATCCTAGTCATTTTTCAAATTGCTGTGACATGTTGAGTCTATAGCTGGAACTTAACAGGAACATCAAGGACCAAGTTGATAGTCATATTTTCATATTTCCCACAACATTCAGCCCATTGAGTGTATGCTGGTTTTCAGAACAAGCCCATTCCCCAACTTTTTTCTCTGCAATCTTTTTCACTTGCCCATCAACTGCCCCTGATTCCCCTACCACTCAACTACATCAGGGTAATTGTCAATTGACCTAACTACCAGCACAATGATGCAGCCAATAGAATTGCTGACGCACAGCTCCAGAGACCAGGATTCAATCCTGACCTCTAGAGCTGTCTGTGTGGAGTTTGTATATTCACCCTGTGACTGTATGGGTTTCCCCTGGGTGCTCTGGTTTCCTCCCACATCCCATAGACCTGTGGATTGGTAAGCTAATTGGCTGCTGTAAATTGTCTTAATGTGTAAGTGAAATTAGATTGTACAGTGCCTGAAAGCAGATGCTAAATATATTTAAATTTCTGAACTCAAGACCCAAGAATTCTCTTGGGATTTGATGACAATGTGGGGAGAATTAAATTAGATTAATGTAAATTTAGTGAGGAAGGTTGTCAAAGGGTTCAGCAGGATATTGATCATTTTGAAATGCGGCAGAGAAATGGCAGACGCAACTTAACCTGGACAAGTGCGAGGAGTCACACTGTGGGAGGTCAAATGTAAGAAGAAGGTATAGAGTAATGGCAGGACCCTTAGGAGCATTGATGTACAGAGGGATCTTGAGGTCCAAATCCACAGCTCCCTGAAAGTGGCAACATTGAACATAGAACAGTACAACATAGGAACAAGCCCTTCGGCCCTCAATGTTGTGCCGAACCAATTACATTGGTAATAAAATGCCCAATTGAACTAATCCCTTCTGCCTCCACAATGTCCGTATCCTACCATTTCCCTCACTTTCATGTACCTATCTAACAGCTTCTTGAACACCCCTATCATAATTGCCTCCACCACCAAACCCAGGCAGCACATTCCAGGCACCCACCACTGTCTGCGTAAAAAGCTTGCCCCGCACATCTCCTTTGAACTTACCCCCTCTCACCTTAAATGCATGCCCTCCGGTATTAGACATTTCAACCCTGGGGAAAAGATACCAGCTGTCTACTCTATCTATGCCTCTCATAATCTTAAAATCCTCTATCAGATCTCCCCTCAGCCTCCGCTGCTCCAGAGAGAACAACCCAAGTTTGTCCAACCTATCCTCATAGCACATGCCCTTTAATCCAGGCAGCATCCTAGTAAACCTCTTTTGCACCCTCTCCAAAGCCTCGACATCCTTCCTATAGTGGGGTGACCAGAACTGAATGTAATACTGGATACAGCCTAACTAAAGTTTTATAAATCTGCAGCATAACTTCTTGAACCTTGAACTCAATGCCTCAACTAATGAAGGCAAGCATGTCATATGCCTTCTTTACTGCCTTATCAACCTGTGGAGCCACTTTCAGGGAGCTATGAACTTGGACCCCAAAATCCCTCTGCTCATCAACACTGTTAAGGGTCTTGCCATTAACAGTATATTGTCTCTTTACATTTGATATTTTACATACAAGGTACAACACTTCGCATTTAGCCGAGTTAAACTCCATCTGCCATTTCTCCACCCATATCTGCAACTGATCTATATCCTGCTGTATCCTTTGCCAGTCTAATACGCTATCCACAACAATCTTCGTATTATCTGCAAATTTACTAACCCACCCATGTATAGTTTCATCCAGGTCATTTATATCCATCACAAACAGCAGAGGTCCCAGTACAGATCCCTGAGGAACACCACTAATCACAGGCCTCAAGCTAGAACAACTCCAATCAACCACTACCCTCTGTCTTCTATGGGCAAGCCAGTTCTGACTCCAAACGACCAATTCACCGTGGATCCCATGCATATTAATCTTCTGGATGAGCCTCCCATGAGGGACCTTGTCAAACACCTTACTAAAATCCATGTAGACAACATCCACAGCTCTACCTTCATCAATCACCCTCGTCACCTCGTCAAAAAGCTCAATCATGTTAGAAAGGCACGACTTGCCCTGCACAAAGCCATGCTGACTGTCCCTAATTAGGTCATGGTTTTACAACTGCTCATAAATCCTATCTCTAAGAATCCTCTCCAGTAACTTCCCTACCACTGAAGAGAGACTCACCAGTCTATAGAACCATAGGACCATAGAACAATACAGGCCCTTCGGCCCACCATGTTGTGCCGACCTTCAAACCACACCTAAGACTATCTAACCCCTTCCTCCCACATATCCCTCTATCTTAAATTCCTCCATATGCTTATCTAACAATCTCTTGAACTTGACCAACGTATCAGCATCCAACACCACCCCAGGCAGCGCATTCCATGTACCCACCACTCTCTGGGTGAAAAACCTCCCTCTGACATCTCCCTTGAACTTCCCACCCATTACCTTAAAGCCATGCCCTCTTGTATTGAGCATTGGTGCCCTGGGAAAGAGGCGCTGGCTGTCCACTCTATCTATTCCTCTTAATATTTTGTATACCTCTACCATGTCTCCCCTCATCCTCCTTCTCTCCAATGAGTAAAGCCCTAGCTCCTTTAGTCTCTCCTCATAATCCATACTCTATAATCCAGGCAGCATCCTGGTAAATCTCCTCTGCACCCTTTCCAATGCCTCCACGTCCTTCCTATAATGAGGTGACCAGAACTGGACACGGTACTCTAAGTGTGGTCTAGCCAGAGTTTTGTAAAGTTGCATCATTACTTCATGACTCTTAAACTCGATCCCACAATTTATGAAAGCTGACATCCCATAAGCTTTCTTGACTACCCTATCCACCTGTGAGGCAACCTTCAGTGATCCGTTGATATGAACCCCCCAGATCCCTCTGCTCCTCCACACTGCTCAGAATCCTGCCATTAACCCTGTAGTCCGCCTTGGAGTTTGTCCTTCCAAACTGTACCACCTCACACTTATCTGGATTGAACTCCATCTGCCACTTCTCAGCCCAGCTCTGCATCCTATCAATACCCCTCTGTAAGCTTCGACAGCCATCCACACTATCCACAACACCACCAACCTATGTGTCATCTGCAAATTTACTAACCCACCCTCCCACATCCTCATCCAAGCCATTTATAAAAATCACAAAGAGCAGGGGTCCCAGAACAGATCCCTGCAGAACACCACTGGTCACTGACCTCCAAGCAGACTACGCTCCATCTACCACCACCCTCTGTCTTCTATGGGCGAGCCAATTCTGAATGCACACAGCCGAGTTTCCCTGGATCCTATGCCTCCAGACTTTCTGAATGAGCGGCAGGCACGGTATTGTAGCTTTTAGCATAATGCTTTACAGCGCCAGCAACCCAGGTTCAAATCCGGCCACTGTCTGTAAGGAGTTTGTACGTTCTCCCTGTGTCTGCATGGGTTTCCTCCAGGTGCTCCGGTTTCCTCCCACATTCCAAAGACGTACAGGTTAGGAAGTTGTGGGCATGCTCTGTTGGCGCCGAAAGCATGACGACACTTGCAGACTGCCCCCAGCACATTCTACGCAAAAGATGCATTTCACTGTGTTTCAATGTACATGTGACTAATAAAGAAATCTTGTATCTTATCTTTTGAGGAACCTTATCAAATGCCTTACTAAAATCCACATACACCACACCCACTGCACTACCTTCATCAATGTGTTTTGTCACATCCTCAAAGAATTCAATCAGTCTCGTGAAGCACGATCTGCCGCTCACAAAGCCGTGCTGACTGTCCCTAATCAGCCTATGCTTCTCTAAATGCCCGTAAATCCTGTCTCTAAGAATCTTCTCCAGTAATTTACCCACATTGTCCCATGTACTGTCCCGTAAATAGCTGCTTAATGATTAGTACAGACTGGGTGAAGCCTGTTTCCATGCTGTATGACTCTATGACATTTGTGACATCTTTGGAATGTGTGAGGAAACCGGAGCACCCAGGGAAAACCCATAGGGAACATATGAGTTCCACACAGATCAAACCCAAGTTGTTGGGGCTGCCGCACCACTGTGTTGCCCTGTCAGAGGGACATGAGATAGGTGGGGCAATGTGCTCAGGATAGAGCAGCAGCATCAAGTTAGAACCTCTCAATGCAGTTCACAACCATTGTCTGCAAATGTTGACCCTGAGCTACAGAAGTAATTAGAACAGATAAAGAAGTAATTTAAAGTACAAATGGAAGGTAAGGAGGAGAGGTTTTGGGTGGGAATTCTGGAGCTTGCAGCCTTGGAAATTGAAAGGGTGGCCTCCAGTGGTGGAACGATTCCAGATGGGAATGGGGATGTTCAAAGGCTAGAATTTGAGGGGGAGAAGTATATTTGGAGGATCTGGGACTGAGAGGGATTACAGATATAGGGTAGAGTATGCCCATGGATGAAAATGAAAATAAGGATGGCAATTTTAAAGCTAGTTATTGCTTAACCAGTGATGGTCAGCATGAAGTGTCATAGAGTTATACAGCATGGAACAGGCCCTTCAGCCCAACTCATCCATGCTGGCCAAGGTGTCTTCCTGAGTTAGTCCCTGCATTTGGCCTATATCCCTCTAAACCCTTCCTATACATGTATAAGTCCAAATGTCTTTTAAACTTTGTAATTGTACCTGCCTCTACCATTTCCTCTGCCAGCTTATTCCATATACCCACCACCCTCTGTGTGAAGAAGTTGCTCCTCAGGTCCCCTTTAAATCTCTTCCCTCCCACCTTAAATCTGTGCCCTCTAGCTCCCCTACCCTGCGAAAAAGACTGTGTCAATCCATTTTATCTTTGCCCCTCATGAATATATAAACATCTATAAAGTCACCTCTCAGCCTCCTTCTCTCCAGAGGAAAGTCCCAGCCTATCCAGTCTCTCCTTATAACTCAAGTCCTCCAGTCCCAGCAATATCCTTGTGAATCTTTTCTGCACGCTCTCTAGCTTAATCACATCCTTCCGACCAGAACTACACACAATATTCCAGGCGCAGTCTCACCAACATCTTGTTCAGTGGACTGGGGTGATTGGCCTCTGTGCTAGTTAGAACATGGAGAGAGGTTTTGGATCACCTTAAGAGTCCATAGAGTTGTACAGTACAGAAACAGGCCCTTGGCCCACCCCGGCAATGTCGACCATTATACTTATCTATACTAATCCCATTTACCTGCATTTGTAAGTCAGGTTTAAAAATGGAAGAAAGTAGGAGTGTGGTCATGATATATTGGATAAGTCAAACATAGAGTTAGCAAAGGTGTAGATGATAATTGCAGCAACAGATCTGGTCTCTGGCATAATCTTGTGGCTACAGCATTTGGGCGGCTGATCCATTAATGTTTCTGATCAATGGTCACCTCCCCCATTCCCACCTCCCCATTCTCTCACCCCAGTGATGATGTTAATGGGAGGCAGTAAGAGTCTGGCTTGTGGGAAATTGTCATTGCCTGGGACATTATAGAGTGCAAATGTAAACTATTAATCAAAAGTCCAAGTCTATATATTATACGTGTCTTTCTGCATGCGGGCTTGGACTGTTTTATTACCTGAGAAATTGGGAATACAAGTAATAATAATGACATAAGAAATAGGAGCAGGACTCTGACCCTTCGAGCCTGCTTCACCACTCATGAAGATCATAGCTGATCTTCTACCTTAGCACCATTTTCCTGCACTATCCCCATATTCCTCAATTCCCTTAATGTCCAGAACACAGCACGATCATCACTGGTGACACCCACCTGACCTCCTGATGGAAGAAAACTCATTAGGGATTACCCATATGAAATGATGAGGGGTTTGTAGAGTGGATGGTGGGGTGCTGTTCCCTTTTTTAAAAAGGTCAAAGTCATGGCTATAAAGTAAAAGGGGAAGAGAATTAAGAGTGACATAGGGGAAAGTGGTTGGAATCTGGAATGCACTGCCTGCCGCTGCTCAGAAGGGAAGGGAGGAGAAGAGGAAGGCAGTAGTGATAGGGGACTCGATAGTCAAGGAAACAGATAGGAGGTTCTGTGGCAGTGAGCATGAATCCTGGATGGTATGTTGCCTCCTAGGTGCCAGGGTCTGGGATGTCTTTGATAGGGTCCACAGGATTCTTGAGTGGGAAGGAGAACAGCCAGAAGTCATGGTTCATGTTGGTACCAACGACATAGGTAGGAAGAAGGATGAGGTCCTGAAAAGTAGAGTTTAGGGAGCTAGGCAGAAGGCTGAAGAACAGGACCTCAAGGGTAGCAATCTCGGGATTGCTGCCAGTGCCACGCAATAGTGAAGGTAGGAATAGGAGGAGATGGCAAATAAATGTGTGGCTGAGAAGTTGGTGCAGGAGGGAAGGTTTTAGATTTTTGGATCATTGGGATCTCTTCTGGGGAAGGTGGAACCTGTACAGAGAGGACAGGCTACACCCAAACCCGAGGGGGACCAATATCCTTGCAGCCAGGTTTGCTAAGGTGGTTCGGGAGGCTTTAGACCAGTTTGCGAGGGGGATGGGAACCAGACGGGTAGGTCAGAGGAGGAAGGGGATGGGGAAAAGTCAGATGTGACAGGTAGAGAGGCTTTGAGGAAGGAGAAGCAGAGCACAGGCTATAAAAGTAGAAAGGTGGATGGGCTAAAGTGCATTTACTTAAATTCAAGAAGCATCAGGAATAAGGGTGATGAACTGAGAGCTTGGATAAGTACATGGGACTATGATATTGTGGCTATTACAGAGGCATGGCTGACACCAGGGCAGGAATGGATATTAAATATTCCTGGTTTTCAGTGTTTTAAAAGGGATAGGGAGGTGGGGAGAAGAGGAGGAGGGATGGCGATACTGGTCAGGGACACTATTACATCGGCAGAAAGGGTGGATAATGTAGAAGGATCCTCTCCAGAGTCAATATGGGTGGAAGTTGGGAACACGAAAGGAGCCGTTACTCTACTAGAAGTATTCTATGGGCCCCCCGGTAGAAGCAGGGATACCGAGGAGCAGGTTGAGAGGCAGATTTTGGAAAGATGCAAAAATAACAGGGTTATTATCATGGGAGACTTCAACTTCCCAAATATTGATTGGCACCTGCTTAGTGCCAAAGGTTTAGACGGGGCAGAGTTTGTTAAGTGTGTCCAGGACAGATTCCTGTCACAGTATGTTGACAGGCCGACTAGAGGGGATGCCATATTAGATCTAGTTTTAGGTAATGAACTGGGTCAGGTGACAGATCTCTCGGTGGGTGAGCATTTGGGGGACAGTGACCACTGCTCCATAACCTTTGGCATTGTTATGGACAGGGATAGGAGCAAAGAGGACGGGAAGATATTTGATTGGGGAAAGGCGAATTAGGAGGCTATAAGGCGAGAACTTGAGAGGGTAAATTGGGATGACATTTTTGAAGGGAAATGTACTATGGAGATGTGGTCGATGTTCAGGGATCTCTTGCAGGATGTTAGGGATAAATTTGTCCCAGTGAGGCAGAGAAGGAATGGCAGGGTGAAGGAATCATGGGTGACGAGAGAGGTGGAACAACTAGTTAGGAAGAAGAAGGCAGCATACATAAGGTGTAAGCAGCAAGGATTAGATAGGGCTCGTGAGGAATATAGAGTAGCAAGGAAGGAACTTAAGAAGGGGCTGAGGAGAGCGAGAAGGGGACATGAAAAGGCTTTAGCGAGTAGGGTTAAGGAGAACCCCAAGGCTTTTTTCTCGTACATGAAGAGCAGAAGGATGGCTAGAGTAAAGGTAGGTCCGATTAAAGACAAGGGTGGGAAGATGTGCCTGGAAGCTGTGGAAGTGGGTGAGGTTCTCAATGAATACTTCTCTTCAGTATTCACCAAGGAGAGGGATCTTGATGACGCTGAGGACAGTGTTGGTGAGGGTAATGTTCTAGAGTATGTAGATATCAAGAGAGAGGATGTGTTGGAGCTGTTAGAAAATATTAGCACAGAATAAGTCCCCGGAGCCTGACGGAATATTGCCCAGGCTGCTTCATGAGGTGAGGGAGGAGATTGCTGAACCATTGGCTAGGATCTTTGAGTCCTCATTGTCCACGGGGATGGTACCGGAGGATTGGAGGGTGGTGAATGTTGTCCCCTGATTCAAAAAAGGTAGTAGGGATAGTCCAGGGAATTACAGATCAGTGAGCCTTACATCTGTGGTGGGTAAGCTGTTAGAAAGGATTCTAAGAGATAGGATCTATGAGCATTTAGAGAATCATGGACTGAATAGGGACAGCCAGCATGGATTTGTGAAGGGAATATCTTGCCTCACAAGCCTGATAGGGTTCTTTGAGGAGGTGACCAGGAAGATTGATGAGGGTAGTGCAGTAGATGTGGTCAACATGGATTTTAGTAAGGCGTTTGACAAGGTTCCACATGGTAGGCTTCTTCAGAAGGTCAGAGGCCAAGGGATCCGGGGAAGCTTGGCCGTGTGGATTCAGAATTGCCTTGCCTGTAGAAAGCAGAGGGTTGTGGTAGAGGGAGTTCATTTGGATTGGAGGGCTGTGACTAGTGGTGTTCCACAGGGATCCGTTCTGGGACCTCTACTTTTTGTGATATTTATTAATGACTTAGATGAGGGGGTGGAAGGATGGGTTAGCAAGTTTGCAGATGACACAAAGATCAGTGGTGTTGTGGATAGCGTGGAGGGCTGTCAAAGCTTAGAGAGGGATATTGATAGGATGCAGAGCTGGGCTGAGGAGTGGCAGATGGAGTTCAATCCAGAGAAGTGTGAGGTGGTACATTTTGGAAGGACAAACTCCAAGGCGGAGTACAAGGTTAATAGCAGGACTCTGGGCAGTGTGGAGGAGCAGAGAGATCTGGGGGGTCATATCCACAGATCACTGAAAGTTGCCTCACAGGTGGATAGGGTAGTTAAGAAAGCTTATGGGATGTCAGCTTTCATAAATTGTGGGATCGAGTTTAAGTGTCATGAAGTAATGATGCAGCTTTACAAAACTCTGGTTAGACCACACTTAGAGTACTGTGTCCAGTTCTGGTCGCCTCATTATAGGAAGGATGTGGAGGCGTTGGAAAGGGTGCAGAGGAGATTTACCAGGATGCTGCCTGGATTAGAGAGTATGGATTATGAGGAGAGACTAAGGGAGCTAGGGCTTTACTCATTGGAGAGAAGGAGGATGAGGGGAGACGTGATAGTGTTATACAAGATATTGATAGGAATAGATAGAGTGGACAACCAATGCCTCTTCCCCAGGACACCAATGCTCAATACAAGAGGGCATGGCTTTAAGGTAATGGGTGGGAAGTTCAAGGGAGATGTCAGAGGGAAATTTTTCACCCAGAGAGTGGTTGGGGCATGGAATGCGCAGCCTGGGGTGGTGGTGGAGGCTGATATGTTGGTCAAGTTCAAGAGATTGTTAGATAAGCATATGGAGGAATTTAAGATAGAGGGATATGTGGGAGGAAGGGGTTAGATAGTCTTAGGTGTGGTTTGAAGGTCAGCACAACATTGTGGGCTGAAGGGCTGTATTGTGCTGTATTGTTCTATGGTTCTATGGTGGAGGCAGCTCCATTGTGGCCTTCAAGAGGGAGTTGGATAATTACAGTATTTGGTGGAGAAAAGATTACAATGCTATTGAGAAAAACTGGTGGGTGGGGTGGGAGGTGAGTGCTGGGTGAGCGGGGGTGGAACTAACAAATTGCCCCAGAGATCCAGTACAGACACAATAGGCCTAATGATCTCCTCCTGTGCTGTAACCATTCCTTGGTTTAATGGTCCTATGGAGATGGGTGGGCCGGATATACAGGCTTGAGCAACTCATCTGGTAATTCCCTGGGACTGAGACAGTTGGCCTCCAGGAATCACAACACTTCATATCGAAGGGGAAAAAAACAGGGGAGAACAGTGGAATTGAGTAAGTCCATGGTAGGGGTATCAAAGATGCGAGGGCATAGGTTTAAGGTGAGAGGAAGAAGTTTTATAGGGGATCTGAGGGGTAAGTATTTTACACAGAGAGTGGTTGATATCTTGAATGGGCTGGTGGTGAAATCAGGTACAATTATTACATTTAAGAGGCATTTATACAGATAGGGAAGGCATAGAAGGATACAGACAAATGGGATTAGTATAGGTGGGCAAAAAGGTCAGCATGGACTGGTGGCTGAAGGGCCTGTTTCATGTTTTACTACTATGATTTTTCAATAATCTCAACACTGGAATTAGCTCAGGAAAAAGATGTGGAATGATAAAAATTAAAAGGTAAATATCAGACAGCACCATTCAGAATCAGGACCCTGGGGAACAACAGAAGAGCCTTAGAAACTGAAATGGTCCTTAAAATCCCGCTAAGCTGATGAGAAAAAACACATCATAATGACATAGAAAAAGGCCATTTCACCCAACAAGCCTCTCCAGGTTCAGCAGACAATCCCATTTAAACTAATTTACCCTGTAACCCATTCTCCCCATATTCCCATCAACTCCTCCCAGACTCAACGCCTAACCCACACACTAGTGGCCAATTAACCCACCAACCTGCACATCTTTGGGATGTGGGAGGAAACCAGAGCACCTGAGGGAAAACCATGTAGTCACGGGGAGAACGTGCAAGCTCCACACAGACAGTACCGGAGGTCAGGATTGAACCCAGGTCTCTGGTGCTATGAGATAGCAGCTCTACCAGCGGCAATACTGTGCCACCCTCATGGCTAATCCCGTATCTTGTCCACTTTCCTGCTTGAATCCCATCAGACAATGATTATTCCAGTAGTATGGAACCGCCAGCCACTCAGAGAGGTGCTGTAATCTTCAGTAAATGCTTTGTATGGAATTCACCCTTGCAAGAACATTTTCTTGGCTTATAAAATGACGCTTGACTGGTGACACCGGCATGGCCCTGTTGAGCTAAAATTTCTGTGAAAATATCTGGTGCCATTGTACAGATGTGGATCATTTGAGCAATATTTATTACCTGATATTTTCTGATTTAACACATACTTTCCTAGACACTAGGGCATTGTGCTATTATTTTTGATATTCAAAAACAATAACACGACAAAAGAAAACTGCATGCTGATATGGATTAAGTGGCACATTATACAAAATCCATATGAGTACATGCCATTCCACAACGGAAACACTATGAGAAGAGATGGCTGGATGGTATATTAGAGAAGATTTATGTGGATGAAGGGTTGCAGGACAGTGGAGTCTCCATGGATTAGGCTCAGAAGTTTGCTCACCTGCAACTGATTTGATTTTTTTTTGCTACTTTGAAAAATTACATCCTTCAAAAGCACAAATGCCTTCTGTGAGAGTGAAATAATTGTAAGTGTTAACAGCTGCAAGATAGATCAAGCAAAATAGTTGAGGTTACTTCAAATTTCAATTGCAGATTTTCTTTGAAATAGCATAGATTACAAAACAAATGATTATACTCATGGAGTACAAATTAATTTAACTCTTTAGTTTTTTTATTGGGATGCCAATATGCTAATATTTATCATAGATCAATGCACTGAAATCTATTTACTCTATTGCAATCAACCAGTATAATTAATGACAGGAAAAGCTAATTTGCCTACATAAAAGTGATTACATCTGGCTATGAACAACAGCAAATTGTTTTAACATTGCATATTTAAGAACATAAGAATATAAGAAAACAGGAGCAGGAGTAGGCTATCCAGCCCCTCAAGCCTGCCCCACCATTCAATATGATCTTTCCTGATCTGCCCAGGCCTCATCTCCTCTTCTGTGCCAGTTCCCCATCGCCTTCAATTCCCTGATCTTTCAAACATTTATTTCCCTCCCCTTTAAACCCCCCAGAGATCCAGTCTCCACACCCTCTGGGGTAGAGAATTCCAGAGATTCACCTCCCTCTGTGAGAAGAACACCTCAGTTTTAAATGATAAGATATCTTTATTAGTCACATGTACATCGAAACACACAATGAGATGCATCTTTTGTGTAGAGTGTTCTGGGGGCAGCCCGCAAGTGTCGCCACGCTTCCAGCGCCAACATAGCATGCCCACAACTTCCTAACCCATATGTCTTTGGAATGTGGGAGGAAACCGGAGCACCTGGAGGAAACCCACGCAGACACGGGGAGAATGTACAAACTCCTTACAGACAGTGGCCGGAATTGAACCCAGGTTATTGGCGCTGTAAAGTGTTACGCTAACTGCTACACTACCGTGCCCCCGACTGGCTCCTGATGTTGTAACTCTGTCACTCCCATTCAGCACTCTCCCACTGGTGGAAACATCTCAACACATCTGAGGGACTGTTGTGTACTATGTCTCACTGAAACGTGGCTCACACCTGCCTCACCTGACTCTGCTATTCAACCTGACGGCTTCTCAATCCATCGAATGGACCGTACAGAGTCCTCAGGCAAAGTTAAAGGCGGAGCGGTCTGTTTCTTAATCGATAACTTGTGGTGCTCAGACGTGACGATCCTGGCGAGCTCCTGCTCACTCAGCCTGGAATATTTAATGGTGAAGTGTCAACCATTCTATCTGCCAAGGGAGTCCACTTCAGCTATCCTGATGGCAGGCTACATCCCACCACTGACGGACATGAAGCCTGCACTCAATGAGCTATACTCCGTGGTCAACAACCTTGAGACAGGATACCCTGAGGCCCTCTTCATCATCGCAGGGGACTTCAATCAGGCCAACCTCAAGAGTGTGTTACCAAAATACTATCAGCACATCTCCTGCTCCACCAGGGGCGCCAACACCCTTGACCATCAAAGATGCCATCCGAGCCATCCCACGTCCTCACTTTGGGAAATCAGACCACCAGGCTGTGCTCCTTCTCCCTGCATACAAACAGAAACTGAAACGGGGGGATCCGGTAGGGAGAGTCATGTAGTGCTCATCTGAGGAAGCAGATGAGCTCCTACGTGACTGCTTTGAGACAGTGGACTGGTCCATGTTCAAAGACTCAGCTGCCAGACTTGATGAGTATGCCACCACCATCACAGACTTTATCAGCAAGTGTGTGGAGGACTGTGTACCAAAGAGGACAATCCGAGTGTTCCCAAACAGGAAACCATCAATGAACCGGGAGATCCACTCCCCACTGAAGGAGAGGACTGCTGCACACAAATCTGGTGATCCTGATCTGTACAAGAGATCGAGGTATGACCTTGAAAAAGCTATCAGGGATGCCAAGAGACAATACCAACTCAAAATAGAGTCCCTGACCAGCCGCCAGTTATGGCAGGGCTTACAATCCATAACAGGTACAAGACAAAGTCGGGCTGCATAGCTAACAACAGCGCATCCCTTCCTGATGAACTTAACGCATTCTATGCGCGTTTTGAACAAAAGGAAAGTGGATTGTCACCATCCACCCTGACAGCCACCAATGCAGCTGAACCTGTGATCACAGTGGAGGACATAAGATCAGTCTTCCGTAGAGTGAACATGAGGAAAGCACCTGGCCCAGATGGTGTCCCAGGCCGCATGCTCAGATCTTGTGCTGATCAGCTGGCAGAAGTATTTGCGGACATATTCAACCTCTCCCTGCTTCAGTCTCAGGTTCCCTCCTGTTTTAAGAAGACCACTATCATCCCGGTACCAAAGAAAAGCAAGGTAACATGCCTCAATGACTACCGACCAGTGGCTCTGACATCCACCATCATGAAGTGCTGTGAGAGGTTGGTCATGGCACACATCAACTCCAGCCTACCAGACAACCTTGACCCATTGCAATTTGCCTGTCGGCGGATGCCATCTCCCTGGCCCTACACTCAGCTCTGGAGCATCTGTACAGTAAAGAAACAGACGTTAGACTATTGTTTATTGACTACAGCTCTGCCTTCAATACAATAAATCCAAGCAAGCCTGTCACCAAACAACGAGACCTAGGACTCAACACCTCCCTCTGTAACTGGATCCTTGACTTTCTAACAAACAGACTGCAATCAGTGAGGATAGGCAGCAATACCTCCGGCACGATTATTCTCAACACTGGTGCCCCACAAGGCTGCGTCCTCAGCCCTCTACTCTACTCCCTATATACTCGCGACTGTGTGGCCAGATTCTGTTCTAACTCCATCTACAAGTTTGCAGATGATACCACCATTGTAGACTGTATCTCAAACAGCGATGAGTCGGAGTACAGGAAAGAGATAGAGAGCTTAGTGGAATGGTATCATGACAACAACCTTTCCCTCAATGTCAACAAAACAAAAGAGATGGTCATTGACTTCAGGAAAGGGGGCAGTGTACATGCACCTGTCTACATCAATGGTGCTGAGGTCAAGAGGGTTGAGAGCTTCAAGTTCCTGGGAGTGAACATCACCAACAGCCTGTCCTGGTCAAATCACTTAGATGCCACAGCCAAGAAAGCTCACCAGCGCCTCTACTTCCTCAGGAGGCTAAAGAAATTCGGTTTGTCCCCTTTGACTCTCACCAACTTTTACCAATGCACCATAAAAAGCATCCTATCTAGATGTATCATGGCTTGGTACAGCAACTGCTCTGCCCAAGACCACAAGAAACTGCAGAGAGTTGTGGACACAGCCCAGCACATCACGGACACCAGCCTCCCCTCCTTGGACTCTGTCTTTACCTCTCGTTGTCTTGGTGAAGTAGCCAGCATAATCAAAGACCCAACCCACCCGGGACATTCTCTCCTCTTCCATCGGGTAGGAGATACAGGAGCCTGAGGGCACGTACCACCAGACTTACGGACAGCTTCTACCCCACTGTGATAAGACTATTGAACGGTTCCCTTATACAATGAGATGGACTATGACCTCACGATCTACCTTGTGATCTTGCACCTTATTGTACTGCACTTTCTCTGTAGCTGTGACACTTTACTCTGTACTGTTATTGTTTTTACCTGTACTACATCAATGTACTCTGTACTAACTCAATATAACTGCACTGTATAATGAATTGACCTGTACGATCGGTATGCAAGACAAGTTTTTCACTGTACCTCAGTACAAGTGACAATAATAAACCAATACCAAAAAACCAAAAAACCT
Organism: Pristis pectinata; assembly: GCF_009764475.1. Taxonomy (NCBI): domain Eukaryota; kingdom Metazoa; phylum Chordata; class Chondrichthyes; order Rhinopristiformes; family Pristidae; genus Pristis; species Pristis pectinata. Next base: position 2,863,603 of record NC_067407.1, on the reverse strand, counting down.
CTCACAATATGCTGGAGGAATGAAATGTGTTGAGTAGCATTTGTGGGGGGAAAGGAATTGTCGACATTTTGGCAATTCCTTTACCCCCACAGATGCTGCCCAACCCACTGGGTTCCTCCAGCAGATCGTTTGTTGCTCCAGATTCCAGTATCTGTTGTCTCTTGTGACCCCAGCTTGACATCCACACTGACATGTCGCCTTAGGATCATGAATGTTTCAATAAAGCCAGTCCTCATTCTTCTAAACACCAATTAAGAAGTTCCAATGCACTTGTGGGTGCAATTATTGGTATTGTATTGGTATTGGTTTATTATTGTCACTTGTACTGAGGTACAGTGAAAAATTTGTCTTGCATACCGATCGTACAGGTCAATTCATTACACAGTGCAGTTACATTTGGTTAGTACAGAGTGCATTGATGTAGTACAGGTGAAAACAATAACAGTACAGAGTAAAGTGTCACAGCTACAGGGAAGTGCAGTGCCGGCAGACAATAATGTGCAAGGTCACAACAAGGTAGATTGTGAGGTCAAGAGTCCATCTCATCGTATAAGGGAACAGTTCAATAGTCTTATCACAGTGGGACAGAAGCTGTCCTTGAACCTGGTGGTATGTGTCCTCAGGCTCCTGTATCTTCTGCCTGATGGGAGAGGGGAGAAGAGAGAATGACCCGAGTGGGTGGGGTCTTTAATTATGCTGGCTGCTTCACCAAGGCAGCGAGAGGTATTGACAGAGTCCATGGAGGGGAGGCTGGTTTCCGTGATGTGCTGGGCTGTGTCCATAACTCTCTGCGGTTTCTTGCGGTCTTGGGCAGAGCAGTTGCCATACCAAGCCATGATGCATATGGATAGGATGCTTTCTATGGTTCATCGATAAAAGTTGGACATGCCAAATTTCTTTAGCCTCCTGAGGAAGTAGAGGCGCTGGTAAACTTTCTTGGTCGTGATGTCTACGTGGTTGTACCAGCACAGGCTATGGTAATGTTCACTCCTAGGAACTTGAAGCTCTCAACCTTCTCGACCTCAGCACCATTGATGTAGACAGGTGCATGTACACCGCCCCCTCTCCCTTTCAATGACCAGCTCTTTTGTTTTCCTAACATTGAGGGAAAGGTTGTTGTCATGACACCATGTCACTAAGCTCTCTATCTCCTTCCTGTACTCCAACTCATTGCTATTTGAGATACTGCCCACTACAGTGGTGTCATCTGCAAACTTGTAGATGGACTTAGAGCAGAATCTGGCCACACAGTCATGAGTATATAGGTAGTAGAGTAGAGGGCTGAGGACACAGCCTTGTGGGCTACCAGTGTTGAGAATAATCATGCTGGAGGTGTAACTGCCAATCCTCACGGATTGTGGTCTGTTGGTCAGAAAGTCAAGGATCTATTTGCAGAGGGAGGTGTTGAGTTCTAGGAGTTTGGTGATGAGTTTGCTTGGAATTATAGTATTGAAGGCAGAGCTGTAGTCAATAAACAATGGTCTAACATAGGTGTCTTTACTGTCCAGATGCTCCGGAGATGAGTGTAGGGCCAGGGAGATGGCATCCGCTGTAGACTTGTTCCGGCAATAGGCAAATTGCAGTGGGTCGAGGTTTTCTGGGAGGCTGGAGTTGATGTGTGCCATGACCAGCCTCTCAAAGCACTTCATGATGTTGGATGTCAGAGCCACCGGTCAGTAGTCATTAAGGCCTGTTACCTTGTTTTTCTTAGGTACTGGGATGATAGTGGTCTTCTTAAAGCAGGTGGGAACCACAGATTGAAGCAGGGAGAGGTTAAATATGTCTGAAAATACCCCCATCAGCTGATCAGCACAGGATCTGAAGACACGGCCAGGGACACCATCTGGGCCAGATTCTTTCTGGGGGGGTTCACTCTCTGGAAGACTGATCTTATGTCCTCGACAGTGACCGTGGGTTCAGTTGCACTGGAGGCTGTCAGGGTGGGTGGTGACAAATCCATCCCTTTCTGTTCAAAATGCGTATAAAATGTGTTAAGTTCATCAGGAAGGTTCGTGCTGTTGTTAACTATGCTGCCTGACTTTGTTTTGTAGCCTGCTATAGCACGTAAGCCCTGCCACAACTGACCGCTGGTCTGGGACTCGATTTTGAACTGATATTGTCTCTTGGCATCTCTGATAGCTTTATGGAAGTCGTATCTCAATTTCTTGTAAAGGTCAGGGTCACCTGATCGGAATGCTGCAGTCCTTGACTTCAGTAGGGAGTGGATCTCCCGGTTCATCCATGGTTTCCAGTTTGGAAACACCCGTATTGTCCTCTTTGGTATGCAGTCCTCAACACACTTGCTGATAAAGTCCATGATGGTGGTGACATACTCATCTAGGCTGGCAGCTGAGCCTTTGAACATGGACCAGTCCACTGAATCAAAGCAGTCGCATAGAAGCTCATCTATTTCCTCAGACCAGCACTGCACGACTCTCCGTACTGGATCCTCCCACTTCAGCTTCTGTTTGTATGCAGGGAGGAGGAGCACAGCCTGGTGGTCTGATTTAGCAAAGTGAGGGTGAGGGGTGGCTTGGTAGGCATCTTTGATGGTTGTATAGCAATGGTGAAGGGTGTTAGGGCCCCTGGTGGGACAGGAGACGTGCTGGTAGAACTTTGGTAACACACTCTTGAAGTTGGCCTGGTTGAAGTCACCAGCAATAATGAAGAGGATGTCAGGGTATCCTGTTTCAAGGCTGTTAACCACAGAGTATAGTTCATTGATTACAAGTAAAATTTGACTCTGAGCCAGGTAGGAAGAAATTAGAAAACTTGGTCCCTGGTAGGTTTAAAGGAGGAGAGAAACAGGGGAGTGGAGAATTCTGATCTTTGAGATTACTGTTGAAGCAATAGCCACCAGTGCTAGAGAGATGAAAGCTGGGGATGTGCATCATGTTGGACTTAGAGGACCCTGAGATACTGAACTCTTTAGGGCCTTAGAAGAAGGAAGAGTGGAGCCATGAAGGAACTTGAAAATGGGGATGAGGATCTTATAATCAAAGTGATGCATAAATGAAGTGGAGTGTAGTCAGCAAGCAAGTGTGATGGCTGATTGAGTTTTTGTGTAAATCAGAATGTGCAAGTAGAGTTTCAGGTGAGCTTATGAAACCCATTGATATAAGTTGGTAAATTGGTTTATTATTGTCACATGCCCCGAGGTACAGCGAAAAACCTGTCTTGCATACCGATCATACAGATCAATTCATTACAACAGTGCATTGAGGTAGTACAAGGGATAATAGTAATAGAATGCAGAATAAAGTGTTACAGTTACAGAGAAAGCAGAATTGTCAATACAAGTTCTGTACTTTCATATTTCCTTACATTGAAAGAGTCCATTCAGCCCACTGAGTCTATGCAGGCTCGCAGAACAATCCCATTCCCCAGTTATTTTTACCCTGTAATTTTAATCTATTGTCCTTACAGTCCCATCAATTCTATCACCCACCTACACTCAGGGAAATTTACATCAGCCAATTAACCTACTAATCCACATGTCTTTTGGCTGTGTAAGGAAACTGGAGCACCGAAGGAAACCCATGGAGTCACAGGAAAAACATGCAAACTCCACACAGCAGCACCCGAGGTCAGGGTTGAACCCAGGTCTTCAGGCTGCAGGCAGCGGCTCTACCAGCTGCACCATTGTGCCAACTTTCTTTCTGCTGGTCAGATATTTTTGTGACTTAGAATTTTTAACTGTAGATGGATATTTTTCCTGGTTAGGTAGCAGAATCAAAGTCAAAGTCAAAAATCAAAGTCGAGTTGATTGTCATCTGCACAAGTCCATGTATGCACATGTGCAATGAAAAACTTACTTGCAGCAGCATCACAGGCACAGAGCATCAGATAAGTAGCATTCACAACAAAAACATGAATTATACACAATTTTTACAAGAAATAACACAATTAGAAAAAAATCCATTTTAGTGCAAAGTGTTCAAAGTTGCAATAGTGTTGGTAAACTCTAAGGATTAGGGTTTTGCTGGTTGGTTCAAGAACCTAATGGCTGAAGAGAAGTAGCTGTTCCTGAACCTGGTGGTGTGGGACTTCAGGCTTCTGTACCTCCTGCCCAATGGAAGCTGTGAGAAAATGGCATGGCCCAGATGGTGGGGATCTTTGCTGATGGATGTTGCCTTCTTGAGGTGGCATCTCCTGTAGATACTACTGATGGTGGGGAGGGATGTGCCCCTGATATATTGGGCAGAGTTCACTACTCTCTGCAGCTTCTTACGTTCCTGCGCATTCGAACTCCCAAACCAGACCATGATGCAACCAGTAAGGATACTTTCAACAGTACATCTGAAAAGCACACAATTACTATCGTTAAAGAGCTAGGATACGAGAGAACAAATACTTTTATGGTCAATGGGCCCATTTATTGTTTCTCAAAAGATAATACCAAAGCCTTATTTCCTCATTTCATATCTCCATTTCATGCTGCAGCCAATAAAGGGTACTTCCTGTCAAGAAAAGAAAGACCTATGCATTTGTATCACAACCTTGGAACAGGGCCTAACCAGTACTCTGAATATCTCTGTGTAGCTATCAATCTATACCACATCCTCTTGAGATGATGGCCAATATTTTTAGCCTTTAAAATTATTTATTTTTAATCTTTGAGGTCCTCATTATCAATCTGAACCTCCTTTATAATGCGTTGCTCCTTCTGACTTGATGCTGAACTGCTTTCAACTGGAAGATGTCTAGTTTTGGGCATAAAATAGTCTTAGGAATTCATATTGTACTGCTTAACAGACTTGCCTCTCAGCAGGTAGGTACCAGAAAGGAGGATGAAAGGGAGGTGAGATCTCATTGTCATGGGAGGAGGAAGAAAGAAATGCTGGGTGTTACTGAAGCAAAACTAAGAGAATCATAAGAACACAAGAGCAGGAGTAGGCCACTTGGTCCCTCAAGCCATTCAATATGATCATGGCTGATCTGCCCCAGGCCTCATTTCCTCTTCTCTGCCAGTTTCCCATCACCCTCAATTCCTCAACCTTTCAAAAATGTACCTACCTCCTCCTTAAATCCCCAGGTGATCCAGCCTCCACACCCTCCAAGGCAGAGAATTCCAGGGATTAACCACCCTCTGTGAGAACAAGCAGGAAGAAGGGATTAGTGGACCTTCTGCCACATCACCCAATCCTAGCTGGAGAAACCTACAATGGGCCAACATGGCAAACACCTGGGTTTGAATGTTCAGTTTGTATTTTTCAAAGCTCTCTGCTTTTGTTAGATTCTCGATAGGTATGACACAGTGACACAGCTGGTAGAGCCACTGCCTCACAGCACCAGACATTGAGGTTCAATCCTGACCTTTGGTACTGCTTGTGCAGAGTTTGCACCTTCTCCCTGTGACCAAGTGTGTTTCCTCTGAGTGCTCCAGTTTTCTCCCACACCCCAAAGACATGCAGGTTGGTAGATTAATTGGTCATTGTAAATTGCTCCCAGTGTGTGGGTGAGGGGTAGAATCTAGGGGGAGTTGATGGAAATGTGGGGAGAATAAAATGGGATCAGTGTAGGGTTGGTGTAAATGGGTGGTTGATGGTCAGCACGGACTCGATGGGCCGAAGGTCCTGTTTTTGTGATGTATGACTCTCTATGTATAAACATCTAAGGTTGTTTATTTGGTGATAAAAAATAAAGTTCACTTTTATCCCACTTAAAACTTGCTGAACCAATAATAGTAGTAACTGAGCCTCTCTGAGCGAACCTTGATTGTAAATAACCATGGGTACTACCAGTCGTAAACTGAACATTCCAAATATGCAGAGAATGAAAGGACTGTTGTTTCTAAACCACTGTAGGACACAGTAAAAAGGATCAGCTTGCAGATTATTAACAGCTATGTACACTCCAGCAACTTATACCGTGGCACAGTTCCACACTTATTGGGACCAGAAACCATAGTTATTCAGCTTAAGTTATTTGCGTAGTTCCAGCTAACCCATGGCAGAAATTGGCCTGGGAGAGCTGTGTTCTATCCAAATAATGGAAGAACTTATTACCTTTATGTAACGCTTTTCACGTTCTTTAGCATGTCCCAAGGTCAATGAAGTATTTTAGAAGTAAAGGCACAGTTGCAACAGAGAAGACACTATGGCCAGTTTTTGTAGCAAGCTCCCATACACAACAAAAACGGAAATGATGGAAGAATTGTCAAACAGCATCTTTAGAAAAAGACACCCTTAACATTTCAGGTCAATTACCCTTCCTCTGATCGTAGACCCTTCTGAGGAAGAGTCCCTGAGCTGAAACGTTAATTGCTTTCTCTTTCCACAGATGCAGCCTGACTGGTTGAGCTCTGCCAGCACCTATTTTTGTTTCAGATTCCAGTATCTGCAGTTTTATTTGTTTCCCAGAAACAACAATGTGGTCATAACCAGATGATGTGGTTACCACCACAATGACTTCAGTTGAGGAATAAATATTTGAGTATAGCTGTGACTAAACAACCCCAGAGACCCAGTTGAATCCTGACCTTGGTCCTATCTGTGTAGAGTTTGCACGTTCTCTCTGTGACCGGATGGGTTTCCTCTGGGTTCTCTGGTTTCCTCCCACATCCCAAACACATGAGGGTTGATTGGTTCATTAACCACTGTAAGTTGCCCCTATTGTGTGGGTGAGGGATAGAATCAGATGGGAGTTGATGGGAATGTGGGGAGAATAAAATGGGATCAGTGTAGGATTGGTGTAATTGGGTGGTTGATGGTCAGCATGAACTCAGTGGGCCAAAGGGCTTGTTTTCATGCTCTATGAACATCAGGAATAACATTCCTGCTTTTCTTTGAAATATTGCTTTGTTTTTTTACGTCCATCCCAAAAGGCTGAGGTTCAACAAGATAGTATCATAAGGTTGGAGAAAAATTACAACACAGAAGGATACCATTTTGCCTATTTCATTCGAACTAGTTGCAAAATTACTACCCCACCTACCATCATCAATGCTTTCACTGAGGCACATGGGAGGATTCAACAGCTGCAAGACAAAAGTCCTCAGGGGTCTTGACAGAGATGTTTGAATCCTCTTTAGCCACAGGCAAGGTCCCAGAGGATTGGAGAACAGCCAATGTTTAAGAAAGCAGTAGAGACAAACGAGAAAATTAAAGGCCAGTGAGCCTTATATCAGTGGTAGGGAAATTATTGTAGAAGACCCTTAGGGATAGGATCTACTCGCATCTGAAAAAGCAATATTAGGGGATAGTTAACATAGCTTTGTGTGGTGAAGGTCACGTTTTACAAACTTGATTGAGTTTTTTGAAGAGGCGATGAAGATGATTAATGAGGGTAGGGCAGTGGATGTTGTGTACATGGACTTTAGTAAAGCTTTTGACAAGGTCCCTCAAGGTAGGCTGATCCAGAAGATTAAGGCACATGAGATCCATGGTGTCTTGGTAGATTGGATTCAAAATTGGTTTGCCAGAGAAGACAGAAGGTAGTGGTGGAAAGGTATTGTGGAGGTCTGTGACTAGTAATGTTCCACATGGATCAGTGCTGGGATCCATATATATAATGATATGGACAAAAATATAGGTGGGCTGATTAGTAAGTTTGCAGATGATATGAAAATTGGCAGAGCTGTGGATAGTAAGAAAGGTTGTTAAAGGAGTCAGCAAGATAAAGACCATTTGGAAATGTGGACAGAGAAATGGCAGATGGAGTTTAATGCAGGCAAGTGTGAGGTGTTGCACTTCGAGAGGTCAAATGTAAGGGGAAAGTATACAATAAATGGCAGGACCTTTAATGTATAGAGAGATCTTGGGGTGTAAGTTCATCGCTCCCTGAAAATGACAACACAAGTAGGTGGTAAAGAAGGTATACAGCATACTTGCCTTCATTGGTTGCTGTGTTGAGTATAAAAGTAGAGAAGTCATGTTTCAGCTGTATGAAACTTTGTCTAGGCTACACTTGGAGCATTGTGTGCAGTTCTGGTTGCCCCATTACAGGAAGGATGTGGAAATTTTGGAGAGGTGCAAAAGAGGTTCACCAGGATGCTGCCTGGATTGGAGAGTATTAGCCATAAGGAATTGTTGAACAAGCTTGGATAGTTTTCCCTTGACCGTCTGAGGGTGATAGTAGAACTATATAAAATCATGAGAGACCGAGATAGGGTAGATAGGATAGTTTTTCCCATGGTGAAAATGCCAAATACTAGAGGGCATAGGTTTAAGGTGAGAGTGGGAAGGTTTAAAGGACATTTATGAGGCCTTACACAGAGTGGTGGGTGCCTGGAATGAGCTGCCAGGGGAAGTGGTGGAAGCAGATACAACAGTAATGTTTGAGGCATTTGGACAGGCACATGATCATGCAGGGACTAGAGGGGTACAGACCTTATGCAAGCAGAAAGGATTAGTTAGATTGGCATGGTCAGCATAGACATGGTGGGCCAAAGGGCCTGTTCTGTGCTGTACTGTTTCATGTTCTATGCTCTATGTTTTCTGTCAACCTGCCCCTGCTGCACCACACTGCCCTCCGATAATAACCCTGGGAAACATGGACCACTTCCCATTTCTGGGAGGCATCTCTTGGTGAAGGCACTATTGCCTTCAGAGCACCAGTACAATCTTTGGTCAATAAAGGAAAAAGGAATCTGAGGATCAAGATCTCAGACCCGGCGTAAAACTCATGGTCAATGGGTCAGCAATATTCTGTGCCCTCTTATATGCTTTTGAGACCAGGACTACCTACAATAAACATCTCAAGGCACTGGAAAAATGCCACCAATAGTGTGTACTTAAAATCATCCAAAGGATAAGCAAACTGACATCATGGTTCTCTTCCAGGACAATACCCCAGTATCGAGGCCCTAGCTGGGCAAGTCACATCATTTGTGTACCTGACACCAGACTCCCGAAGTAGACACTCCATTCCAAGCTCTGTCATGGGTAGAGATTATCACATGGACAAAGGAAAAGGTTCAAGGATGTGCCCAAAACCTCCTTGAAGAAATTCAACCTCTCCATTGACTCCTGGGAATCCCCAGCACAAGACCACTCAAAGTGGGGAAGGGATATTCAAGGTGGTAGTGAGAACCTGGAGGTCAAGCACAAGGTGCTGCACAAGCTATAGTGGGAGTGGACTACCCCACAAACTACCTGCCCCATAAGCCACAACCTGCCTATCTGTGGAAGAGTCATTGTTCCCACATCAGTCACCCTAGAATCCAAACAAAAAACAGCATGCCAGTAAGTCATCCTCGATTCCGAGGGACTGCCTCAGAAGACCCAACTTAATCCCACTCGCCAGCATTTTACTCAAAGCCCTACAGGTCACAGCTCTTCAAGTACACATCAGGCATCTTTTAAATATGATGAAGACTTTTACCCCTACCACCTTTTCTGGCAGAAAGTTCCAGAACCCCACAAGAGTCATAGAGTAGTACAGCATAGGACCGGGCCCTTCAGCCCACCTTGTTCATGGTGACCTCTTTGCCCATCTACAGCTATCCCATTTGTCCACATTAGTACTGCATCCTTCCATGCCTTGTGTTCATCTAAAAACCTCTTAACATAGCGATTATATCTGACTCCACCACCTCCTCCTCTGGCAGCGCGTTCCAGGTACCAGCCACAGGGTGAAGATATTAGTCCTTGTACTCCTAATCTTTCCACCAATTACTTTGAGCCAGATTTTTGACCTGTCAGCCAAGGTATCTCCAGCAGTATTGAGCTCCCAGGATGAAAGAGCCAGCCTTGATTTTGTGCCCAGAATTTCTGATTCCTTGACCACTGAGCAAGGGCTGCCTCCAAGAAATTGGAAACAATGGAGTTGATGTAAAATTTGCAAGAAAATACAAGTGTTTAATGCCCTCTCTCACGACAGTGATATTGAGCATAGAACATTACAGCACAGTACAGGCCCTTCTGCCCACAATGTTGGATAATGAGATCGGCCTCATTTCTGATCTCCTCCAGCATTCCCCCCCCCCCCCCCCCCCACTTTGGCAGGACATCAGAGAACATCTGCAGCTGTGAAAATACATCAAACCAGTGCCTTTTTGCGACAAACACATAAAGAGCAGGAATATAAGAGAGACTGGAATATGAAGTAAAATAAAACATCAAACTACTAAGAATTTTGAATTAGAGACTTATTCAGTAACGAGGCAGTAAACTACATCAATCATTTATATTCACATGTAAGTGCAGAAAGATATTCCAGCTTCACTCAAGTTACCTACAAACTTACAAGGATTCTTTGTAGTTACTTGAACGATCAATAGCAGAGGCCTTTGGCTTCACCCTGAAAGCATGCTTAAGAGTTTATTTATCTAAGAAAACCAGGACCTTAAGGAAAGGTGTTGTGGTTAAGGAAAGGTGTCATGGTTAAGGAAAGGTGTCATGCTTAAGAAAAACAACACCCTTCAGAAATCTAATCATAACCACACATCATACAGATCAGTATTTCTGTCTCACTATGGAAATGGCCCATTCAGTATTTAAACCAGGGGGGATCCACAAGGGGAGAGAAACAGAGGTGTACCAACCACCATCCCCACCACCACCTCTGCAATCTGCCCATGAAAATCTGGTGACATCACGGTGACACACTTGCACATATTCACCAAATAACAATAATGACATGCAATGCCAATAGAAAATGCTTGAAACAGTCAGCAATCATGCAGGGTATGTGAAGAGAGAAATAGAGTTAACATTTTGGAATTGGAATTGGTAAATTAGTTTATTATTGTCACATGAGCCGAGGGGCAGTGAAAAACTTTGTTTTGTATGTCATCCATGCAGATCAATTCATTACACAGTACATCGAGGTCATACAAGGGAAAACAATAACAGAATGCAGAACATAGTGTTACAGTTACAGAGAAAGTGCAGGCAGATAATAAGGTGCAAGGCCATAACGAGGTAGATTCTCAGGTCAAGGGTTCATCTTATCATACTAGGGGACCATTCAATAGTCTTATAACAGCAGGATAGAAGCTGTCCTTGAGCCTGATGGTACGTGCTTTCAGGCTTGTGTATCTTCTGCTCAATGGGAGGAGGGAGAAGAGAGAATGTCCAGGGTTGGTGGGGTCTTTGATTATGCTGGCTGCTTTACCAAGGCAGCAAGAAGCATAGACAGAATCCATGGAGGGGAGGTTGGTTTCTGTGATGTGCTGAGCTGTGTCCACAACTCTCTGCAGTTTCTTGCAGTCTCAGGCAGAGCAGTTGCCATACCAAGCCGTGATGCATCCAGATAGGATGCTTTCTATGGTGCATCTATAAAAATTGGTGAGGGTCAAAGGGACTATGCCAAATTCCTTTAGCCTCCTGAGGAAGTAGAGGTGCTGGTGAGTTTTCTTGGCCGTGGCGTCTACATGGTTGTACCAGGACAGGCTACTGGTGATGTTCACTCCTAGGAACTTGAAGCTCTCAACCCTCTCGACTTCAGCACTGTTGATATGAACAGAAGTGTGTGCACGGCCCCCTTTCCTGAAGTCAATGACCAGCTCCTTTGTTTTGCTGACATTGAGGGAAAGGTTGTTTTCATGACACCATTCCACTAAGCTCTCTACCTCTTTCCTGTACTTCGACTCATTGTTTTTTGAAATACAGCCCACTACGGTGTAGACAGAGTTAGAGCAGAATCTGGTCATGCAGTCATTTTAAACCAAAGCCCCCTCATCGGATATCCTGAAACATTATTTGTTTCTCTCTCCACAGATACTGCCTGACCTGCTGAGTGTTTCCAGCATTTTGTGTCCAGCATCTGCAGTTTTTTTGTATTTTCAATTGGGATGTGTACATGTGTCCCAACAAAAATATGTCAAGGCCTGTCCATGGCTCTGATATTGATGTGCATTTATTTACTGCCTTTCATGACCTCAGGACATGTCAATGTGCATTGCAGACACAGAAATAGTTCTGAAGCATAGTCTATGTTGTAATGAAGGAAACTTTGCAGCCAATTTTCCCTTAGCAGGTTCCCACAGATAGCGTTGTAATAAAGATCAGGTACTCCATTTCTTAGTAATGTTGATTGAAGATTAAACATTAACCAAGGCAAAAAAACTAACTGCTGGATGAACTCAGTGGATCAGGCAACATCTGTGGAAGCAAAGGGATTGAGACCTTGCATCAGGACAGAGTGCAGAGGGATGATTTAACAGGGCACTCTTGATTACTTATATAAACATACCTTGCTGGAAACCCTCAGCAGATCAGGCAGCATCAATGCAGAGAGAAACAGAGCCAACATTTCAGTTTGAAGGGTCTTTGTGATTCCAGCATTTTCTGTTTTTATTTCTGATTGCCAGAAGTGTTTGATTTTCACTCTTGCTAACTTGCTTTCTCTTTTATCAATGAGTGATATGGGATGATTTATGTGCACCCCTGACAGCAGATGTGACCTGTTGAAAGCACAAGTATCATCACAGTTTCCTTCTCTCAAGGCAGTTGTTCAAAACATTGGTTTGACCACACTCGGAGTATTGTGTACAGTTCTGATCACCACATTACAGGAAGGATGTGGTAGTAACAGAGAGAATGCAGAAGAGATTCCCCAGGATGTTGCCAAGAATAGAGGGCTGTAGTTTGCAGGAGAAATTGACTAGAATGAGAGGTGTCCTTACAGAGGTTTATGAAATGATGAGGGACACATGGATATGATAGATAGAGTTTTCCCGGTGCAGTGGAGTCTAGAATTAAAGGCCACAGGTTTAAAGTGAGAGGGGAGAAATTTAAAGGAGATCTGAGGTTAGGTTTTCACAGAGGAAGCGAATGTTACCTAGAATGAGCTGCCCGACATGTTATTGCCACATTTAAAAGGCATTTGGACAAGTGTTTGGAAAGGAAATGTATATAAGGATACAAACCTAATGCAGGCAAATAGGATTAGTGTAGGTAGGCCTAGATGAGGTGGGCCACAGTGCCCAATTCTGTGATCAATTGGTGACCTCTGTGGATATTAGGATGGATGTGGTTGAGAGGGTCACTGATTACTGCTGTCTTAGAGTCATAAAGTCATAGAGTACTACAGCAGAGAAACAGGCCCTTCGGCCCAGCTAGTCCATGCAGGCCTGGTTTTCTGCCTAGTCCCATCTACCTGCACTGATTGATAAGGGTTGGGATGTGGGGAGGGTCTCTGTCTGATTATCGGTTAGTCATGTAGCTGTTGAGGACTGGAGTGTGGGGAGGGTCACCCAATCTACTTACTGGTGAGTTATGTTGATGTTAAGGGTTGGAGTGTGCAAAGGGTGACTTTGTCTGATTACTGATGATCTATACAGGCACAGAAAGTATGATTCTGTGCTGTACGCTTCTATGGTTCTACGGCGCTGATTTATTCTGGGCACGGCTCCACAGTGACCATCCTTCACTACCTACACTCACAAGGACACCGCCTCTTAAACTGAAAGTCTGGGCAGTGGGAATCGATCCTCTCTTCATCTGGTTTCTACACTTTAGTTGGAGGAGCTGAGTAGATATTATAAGCAACACCTATAGCTGAACTTTAACTTCCTTAGCCCAGAGGCCTCTGTGGCCAACTCAACATAACATCAAGTAACCCACTGCTAACCGGCATTGGATCTTGCATCTTCATAATGCATGTGGTTTTACAGTTGTAGTCACAGCGTCATACAGCACAGACACAGGCCCTTCGGCCCACCACGTCCATGCCAACTTTTTTGCCCATCTACACTAATCCCATTTTCCCATATTAGTGCCATATCCTTCTATGCCTTGCCTGTTTCAGTACCTGTCTAAATGCTTCTTAACCATAGTGATTGTATCTGATTCCACCACCTCCTCTGGCAGTGAGTTCCAGATATCAAACCCTGTCTGTTGATAAAAAAACTTAGTAAAAACTTACCCCTCAGATCCCCTTTAAAACTCCTTCCTCTCACCTTAAGCCAATGGTTTTGTGTTCTGTTCATTGATCACATAAGTATCCCGTTCATTAACTATAATCTCTGGAATATAGATCTTCTGTTTGTCATCTTTTCTTATTATATTTGTATAGTGTGATCTGCAAGTCCCACAGCATTGGCATTTACAACACATTACCCAGATAAAGAAGTTTACTGTGCATGTAACTGACCCATTAACCCATTTGGTTTCATCCTATCAAAGGTATTCTCCTTATTCTATCCATTCTTCCCCTACCTTTTCTCCTGCTGAATAGTAGCTTGCTTTTCTCCCTTTCTCAGTTCTGATAAGGGTCCCAGAGCTGAAACGTTAACTGTTTCTCTCTCCACAGACACTGCCCCACCTGCTGAGTGTTTCCAGCACTTTCTGTTTCTATTTCAGATTTCCAACATTTGCATTTATAGACTCACAGAGTCACAGAGGAATACAGCACAGATACAGGCCCTTCTGCCCAACCAGTCCATGCCAACCACGGTGCCCACCCAGCTAGTCCCAATTTCCTGCGTTCGACCCATATGCCTCTAAGCCTCGCCCCTCCATGTACCTATCCAAGTGCTTCTTAAATTATACTGTTGTACCTGCCTCAACCACTTCCTCTGGCAGCTCGTTCCATACGCCCACCACCCTCTGCTTGAAGAAGTTGCCTCTCAGGTCCCTTTTAAATCTTTCCCCTCTCACCCTAAACCTCTGCCCCCTAGTTTTGGACTTCCCTACCCTACACAGTTTTTAAAAAATGTTCGATATCCTCTGAAGTTTTGAGGGATGGAAGATAATCTCACTGAAGCATTTAACATCTGTACAGAACTAGCCATCTAGAACTAGAGGGCATAGTCTTGGGAACAAGAATCACCATTTGGAACTGGGAGATGAAAAACCTCTTCACTTACATGGTTGCAAATCTTTGGATTGTCTATCTCAGCGGAAAATGAGTGCTCATTTATTGAGAATGTTCAAATCAGAGATCGATGGGTTTTTGGATGCTGAAATAAGTGAGGGCTCAGAAACAAAACAATAAAACAGAGTTAATGTATATTGGTTAATGAATGGCAAAGAAACCCTGAGGGACCTTACAACCGACTCCTCTTATTTCTTCCATTCTGATTGCTTACACTGGGAAATTCTTGAGGTCACTATCATCTGTCAATCCGAGCCATGCTGAACGTGTTTGATGTGGACTCAAATGTTGTAAAGAACTACATTTCAAATAAAAAGGACGGAAATAATGTTACATGGAGAGACAGCGTGGTCACACTAATATGATGTACTTCTAAGCCCGTGAGAGCCAAACTTTGAAGATGGATTGACTTTCTTTCTTTCAGGCAGAGATACTTCCCACGTTATTCAGCTATACCGCATTTTCCCACCCCTTTGCGAGTTGAACGAGCCAGATGCAAAGTGTGAACACTGGCAGCTGTAGCTAGTACAGACGTTGATACAATTGGGCTCAGTTTCTATTATCTTTAAGAAGATGAGACAAAAACACCCTCAAGCCATCGGGTAACACACATTCCATTTCACTCAACAATTCAAGATGTAACTATAAATATTATATTTCATTTGCAATGTAAAATTATACACAAAATAGAAAATGCCAGAATTGCCGATCTGTTAAATCGAAGTGAAAAAAAGCAGGTTAATGTTTCAGTCTTTCTTTCATCAGGAAATTCGAATGTCCCGCAAAAGAATTTTTTTTTACATAGTTAAATTTAAGTCCTAAAGGCATAGCAGCACATTCGGCACAGCACCACCAATAAATATTTCATGTCAATACATTAACCATAGCCCAGACATAAGCAGAGATTAGATGCTTGAAAGGCCATTCCTGGGAAATAACTCAGGGGACAGTAAGGAGTCACTATTTAGCACAGAAAGGGGGAGAAAACAACATCCAATAGTCTGGAAAGTCTGCCAGTCCAACACCACCAGAGTCCCATGTGCAGACTTCACACAGACTGCAGCAGTGTTGTGAGGCTGCATCTCTGCTAACTGTGATACTGTGCTGCCCCATTAGACCTACCCACCTCACATGCCCTCTAATATCTGTCTGCCATTCAATGCGTCAATGCCCGATCTTTTACCTCAACACTATTCTCCTGTATGAAACCCATATCCTTTGATTTCCTTAATATGTTAGTAGATCCTTCTCGTCTTGGTACCTGCAGCAACACCAGAGAAAGCCTCAGACCTTACAAGGCATAAATTCTTTAAACTGTTTTCTATGCGGTCTCTAGGAATGCAAACACCTAACCTCAAAGTGGACAAATTATATTGTTGTTGCTGCATTAGTCAACCAATCTTTCATGTGGCTTAAAGGAAGTCATTGGTTCACCGTTCAAGAGCATTTTTCAAGTCGCATCAGTCCACATGGAGACAGGGAATCAAGTTGGCAAATAACCAGTTATATGAACACCACTGGATTTCTGAACAGTCCATGAACCCATGAAAATAGAACATAGAACAATACAGCACAATACGGGCCCTTCGGCCCACAATGTTGTGCCAACCTTTAACTTATGCTGAACTTGACCTTGTGCCGAACACTACCTCGTTATTCCTTTTTTTTGCACTATTTATTTATTTTGTAATTTCACCCACTTCTTCTCTGAAAGACTGTGTCTCCAATTACATAAGCTGCCTTTACACTGCCTTGGCGTGTAAGCCCATGGTTTGCGCAGGACCCTGGAGAGGTATGTGAATGTGTGAGAATGGGTGGGCTTGTCATTTATTATAGAAGTAAGCACCAGCTTCACCTCAGTTATTCCTTCTAGTCTGAGAGAGGGAATAAAACAGGAGCTATATGATAGCCACACAAGCCTTAGATCAATTAGATCAGGTGCAGAACAAACATTTCACTTGTGTCAGCTTATCAAAAGATGCCAGACATTCCAGCTATCAGTCATTACTTGCCCTGCAGGCAGTCATTATCAACATGCATAGGTCATTGCTCCGAGAAATGTTAAACCTTTGGTGGACCTCAGTTAAAAACTATGGCTAGAAGTTTAATGACTGTGACACATTTTAAACTTTGTGGTTTAAAGTTATATTAGTTTTGTAGATCATGCTAATTTTCCTTCTCTTTCTGATTGGTAATGTGACTATTTGTATTCTTATATGATCATAAGGACAAGAAAATAGGAGCAGGATAGTACACTCTGTCCCAGGCCTCATCTCCCCTTCTGTGTTAGTTCCCCAATTCCCTCAATTCCCTGATCTTCCGAAAATGTATCTCCCTCCTCTTTAAATCCCCCCAGTGATCCAGCCTCCCCACCCTCCAGAGTAGAGAATTCCACAGATTCACCTCCCTCTGTGGGAGAACATTCCTACAAACCTCAGCTTCCTGTGATCACCCACTTTTCTTGTAGCTACGCCCCCTCGTTCAAGGTTCTCCCACTGGTTCCAGGGGAGGGGGTGGAAGCAGGCACGACAGCAGCATTTAAGAGGCATTAAGGCAGACACATGAACATGCAGGGAATGGAGGGATGTGCAGGCAAATAGGTATAGTTTAATTTGGCATCATGGTCGACACAGATATTGTGGGCTGAAGGGCCTGTTCCTGTGCTCTGTTCCAGTGGAATGTAGTGATTGCTGAAGACCCTGCACTTAACACCCATTTTATGTTGGTGGTGATGAACTGCCTTCTTGAAATGCTGCAGTCCTTGTCTTCAAGCTGCTCCAGCTGTGTTGCTAGACAGGGAAGGAGTTGCAGGATTCTGGCCCAGTGACAATGAAAGAACAGCAATATGTATTTCCAAATCGTGATGGTGAATGATTTGGTGGAGAATTTGGTGTTGGGGCCATTTCCATCATCCTTCTGAGTCATAGTTGTGGGCTTAGGAGTTGCTGCAAAGTACTTTGTAGAAGTTACACAGAACAGCCACTGTGCACCAGTGGTGAAGGGCGGAAGTCCTCATGTGAGGGATGAAGTGCCAATCAAGCGGACTGATTTGTCTTGGAGTGTGTTAGGCTTCTCGAGTATTGGATCTACCCTCGTTCAGACAAATTGGAAGAATTTATCACATTCCTAACATGCCCTGCAGGTGATAAAAAGGTTGTAGGAAGCCAGAAGGTGAATCATTCACTGCAGAATACCCTAGCCTCACTACTTAAAGTGGATGATCCAGTTAAGTATTGGTTTCAATGTAGAACCCCTCTCCACCCCACCCCCATCTCCACATCCCCTCAAGATATTCAGAAAAGGCAAGAGGAGTTGGTTAGACTCTCTTGTTGGAGATAATACTTCTCTATGGAAGTTACTTATATTCCGATAAAAAAGTGGACTGATGTTGACTGTGGCTGACCTACAAGGTAATTGCTGATCATCAGGGTGTCACAGCAGTGTAGCTGTTGGAGATGCTACCTCACAGCTCCAGAGCCTATTAGGATGGGCAGGGGGTGTCACAGGGGAATCACGGGGATAAGTTTTAAAGTCTTAGTGATGCTTAAGGAGGAAATTCTGGACACCAATGGTAAGGTGAAGAAAGTCAGAAATGTGCAAGAGGTCAGAATTATGGTGAAAGCAGAGGGCCCCTCCACAGAATGCTGCTTCACAAGAGGTCTGGACACAGGAAAACAGGAGCAGGAGGAGGCCACTCAGCCCCTCAAACCTGCCCCACCATTCAATGTGACCACGGCTGATCTGCCCCAGGCCTCATCTCCTCTTCTGTGCCAGATCCCCATCGCCCTCAATCCCCGATCTTTCAAACATTTACCTCCCTCCTCTTTAACGCCCCCCCCCCCAGTGATCCAGTCTCCACAATCTTCTGGGGAAAAGAATTCCAGAGATTCACCACCCTCTGTCAGAAGAAGTTCCTACACACCTCAGTTTTAAATGACCATCCCATAACTATGTCCTCCTTTTTCAGTGACCGTGGTTTCCCTTCCATCACCATCGATGCTGCCTTCACCTGCATCTCCTCCACTTCCCGCATGTCTGCTCTCACCCCCTCCCCCCAAACATAACAGGGACAGGGTTCCCCTTGTCCTCACCTACCACCCCACAAGCCTCCGCATCCAACACATCATTCTCCACAACTTCCACCATCTCCAATGGGATCCTACCACCAGGCACATCTTCCCCTCACTCCCTCTCTCTGTTTTCCAAAGGGACTGCTCTCTCCATGACTCCCTTGTCCACTCGAACCTCCCCACTGATAACCCCCACTGGCACTTATGCCTGCAACCGCACCAAGTGCTACACCTGTCCCTACACCTCCTCCCTCACCACCATTCAGGGTCCCAGATGATCCTTGCAGGTGAGGCAGCCCTTCACCTGTGAGTCCGAGGGTGTCACTCATTGCATCCAGTGCTGCCTGTGTAGCCTCCTGTACATCGATGAGACCCAACGCAGATTGGGTGACCCGCTTTGTCGAGCACCTTCGCTCCATCTGCCACAACAGCCAGGACCTCCCAGTGGCCACCCACTTCAATTCCACATCCCACTTCCACACTGACACGTCTATCCACAGCCTCCTCTACTGCCACGTTGAGGCCAGGCACAGGTTGGAGGAACAACACCTCATATCCTGCCTTGGGAGTCTCCAACCTGACGGCCTCAACATCGATTTCTCGAACTTCTGGTAACCCCACCCCTTCTTTGTCTTCCCCACCCCCCCCCCCCACTCCTTTGTCTTCCCTTATTCCTGTGGCTCCCTTTCCCTGCCTTGATGACCTGTCCATCTCCTCCCCTCCCCTCCTCCATCCTTTATTCCATGGTCCACTGCCCTCTCCTACTGGATTCCTCCTTCAGCCCTTTGCCTCTTCTACATATCACCTCTCAGATTACACCTCCCCCTCCCCCACCCACCCACTTCCCCTCTCACCTGGACTCATCTGTTCCCCTCCCCCCACCTTCTTATTCTGCCTTCTACCCTCTTCCTCTCCAGTCCTGATGAAGGGCCTCGGCCCGAAACGTCGACTGTTTATTTCCCTCCGTGGATGCTGCCTGACCTGCTGAGTTCCTCCAGCACTCTTTGTGTATTGCTCCAGATTCCAGCATCTGCAGAACATTTTGTGTCTCCATAACTACTGTAAGTCCCCTTACCCAAGACTCTTCCACTAGTGCAAACATCTCGACAACTACCCTGTCATGTCCCCTCGGGATCATACGTGTTTCAATAAGATCGCTTATGAGGGGCATAGCTGGGATAGATAGTCAGAATCTTTTTTCCCAGGGCAGGAGAGTCTAGAACTAGAGGGCACAGGTTTAAACTGCGAGGGGAGAAGTTTAACGGAGACCTGAGGGGTAAGTTTTACACACAGAGGGTGGTGGTTATCTGGAATGAGACACCAGAGGAAGTGGTGGAGGCAGATACAATTACAACGTTTTGAAGATGTTTGTACAGGTACCTGCATAGGAAAGGCATAGAGGAATATAGGCCTAATGCAGGCAAGTGTAGATAGGCATCACAGTTGGCATGGATGAGCTGTTACTAAGCTGTATGTTTCTGCAATTCTATGAAAGGTTATTGACCTGAAAGATTAACTCTATTTCCCTCTGTACAGAAGCCGCCTGACCTGCTGAGGATTTCCAATACTTTCTGATTTCACTCCCCTCAACCTTCTTTACTCCACAGTAGCGTAGCGGTTAGCGTGACGCTATTACAGCGCCAGTGATCGGGGTTCGATTCCTGTCGCTGTCTGTAAGGAGTTTGTACGTTCTCCCGTGCTTGCGTGAGTTTCCTCCGGGTGCTCCGGTTTCCTCCCACATTTCAAAGACGTACAGGTAGGTTAAAATGGGGGTTTAAAATGGGCAGCGTGGACTCAATGGGCAGGAAGGGCTTGTTCCCATGCTGTAAATAAAATTTTTTAAAAAACCAGGCTTCTCCAACCCAACCTCAGAGCTAAATCATAAAGACTGTCTGAATGAGCACTTGAACACCAAGGCAACGAAAGCTATGGACCAAGTGCTGGTGAATGTAATTGGTGCAGATGGGTACTTGATAGTTGGCATGGATATGTTGGGCCGGAGGGCCTGTTTCTGTGTGACTCTATGACTCTAATTTCAGAAATATTAATAAGCTTTCCAAGCATCACCCATACTAGGGAACTAAACATTTAAGATTGCTTACATTTGATTAGTTGCCATTAATACAGAGCAGCGAGTATAAACAGTGAATTGAAAGCTGTAACTGTAACTAGACACTAATGAATATTGACTCTAATGCTGGGTTGCCACAGTGGGGATCTGTGCCACTTCAAAAGGAGTTGCCTGAGAGCAATTTCCTCTCTGGATTGATTTACACCACGCTTCAGTTTCGAACAAATAGCAACTGTAGAAGTGTGTAATTTTCTGCCTTTTGATTTGAGTTAACACTAAGGCTTATGTCTGAAAGTTTGTAGTTGCTCAGCTGAAGGATTATCCACATTACTTTTGCACAGTGAAACAATGTTGGGTTGTGTGTGACTTGGTTTACAGTACTAGAACATTTTATTTGTGGTGGATATTTTTGCATAGTGTCGTAGTCATACAGCATGGAAACAGGCCCTTCAGCCCAGCTGGTCCATCCCAACCAAGATGCTCCATCCAAGCTAGTCCCATTTGCAGTGTTTGCCTATAACCTTCCAAACCTTTCCAATCCATGTACCTGTCCAACTGTCTTTTAAAAGTTGTTATTGTACCTGCCTCAGCCACATCCTCTGGCAGCTCGTTCCACACACATACCACCCTTATGTAAAAAAGTTGTCCTTCAAGTTCCTCTTAAATCTTTCCCCTTTCATCTTAAACCTATGCCCTCTAGTTCTTAATTCCCCAACTCTGGGAAAAAGACTGAGTGCATTCACCCTGTCTATGCCCCTCATGATTTTATACACCTCTATAAGATCACCCCTCAGTCTCCTACACCCTAAGGAACAATCCTCCCTATAAGTCCAACCTCTCCCTATAACTCAGTCCCTCAAGTCCTGGCAACATCCTTGTAAATCTTTGCTGCACTCTTTCCAGTTTAATAACATCTTTCCTATAGCAGGGTGGCCAACACTGAAGACAGTACTCCAAGTGCAGCCTCACCAGTGTCCTGTACAACCTCTCCATGTCCTCCCAACTTTTTTACTTATGCAACTTTTACACACGCAGCAAGTAAGCCCTGATTTGGACTCTCTCTTTCCAGCACCTCACACTGAAGTAGAAGCAGTTCATTTTATTGCGCTATGCAGGGAGCAGGATCAGTAAAAATGTAACATAAGGCACATTGTCAATACCATTCTATCATTTGGGGTAAGGGAGAAGGATGCCAGTGGTATCTTCAAAGTGGTGCAGCAAATGATGTCACTGTACAAGGATGTTTCTGACCACCAGGACCTTCCAAACTCTCATTAAAAAATACTTTGCAGTTATATTTTTTCCACCACTGTGGATGACTTTCAAAAACCAGAAGGCTGGAAGAACTCAGTGCGTCGAGCAGCATCTGTGAGGCAAAAGGTGTAAGTCGACGTTTCAGGTCAAGACCCTGCATCAGGACTGAGAGGGAAGAGGAAAGATTGCCCGCACACAAAAGTACAGGGTGGGGGGGTGGGGGGGGTGGGAAAGGGGCTGGTGAGTGATAGGTGGAACCTGATGAGGAGTGGGAGGGTGATGATGGGACGAGGTGGAGGAGGGGGAGGATGGGAGGATAAGGGAGATGGTAAAGGTAAACAAAGGGAGAAGTAACCTAGGTGGACGTGTGTGTGTGAACATGCGCATGTGCGTGTGCGTGCGTGCGTGTGCGTGCGTGTGTGTGTGAGTGCACGTGTGCGCGTGTGTATGCGTGTGTGTGTGAGCGTGTGCGTGTGCGTGCATGTGCATGCGTGTGCGTGCATGTGTGTGTGCGTGTGTGTGTGTGCGTGTGTGTGTGAGCGTGTGTGTGTGTGTGTGTGAGCGTGTGTGTGTGAGCGTGTGTGTGTGTGTGTGAGCATGTGTGTGTGTGTGGGAACAGAAAGCTGAGAGTGTGAGTTACCTGAGACTGGAATAATTCAATGTTCATACCATTGGGTTGAATGCTATCCAAGTGGAAGGTGCGATGTTGGTCTTCCAATTTGCGTCTGGCCTCTCTGTAGAAATGCCAAGGACAGACACGTCGGTGTGGCAGTGGGAAGGATAGTTAAAGTGACATGCAAACAGAAGCTGGAGACGTCGGCTGCGGACAGAGCACGGGTGCTCTGCCAAACGGCCACCTAGCCCTCGCTTGGTTTCTCCACTGTAGAGGAGGCCACATTGTGACCAACAATTGCAGTGACCAGGTTGGATGAGGTGCAGGTGAACCTCTGCTTCACTTGGAAGGGCTGTTTAGCTTCCTGGATGGTGGTGAGGCGTATCTATTCTGCTACTTACAGAGAGTCATAGAGCAATAGAGCATGGATACAGGCCCTTCGGCCCAACCAGTCCATGCTGACCACGGTGCCCACCCAGCTAGTCCCAATTTCCTGCATTCAGCCCATATCCCTCTAAGCCCTGCCCCTCCATGTACCTTTCCAAGTGCTTCCTGAATGATACTGTTGCATCTCCCACTTCCTCTGGCAGCTCGTTCCATACACTCACCACCCTCTGTGTGAAAAAATTGCCCCTCAGGTCCCTTTTAAATCTTTCCCCTCTCACCCTAAACCTATTCCCCCTAGTTTTGGACTCCCCTACCCTGGGGAAAAGACTGTTACCGTCCACCTTATCTATGCCCCTCATAATTGTAAACATTTCTATATGGTTGCCCCTCATTCTCCTACATTCCAAGGAATCTGAAAAACACTCTTGACATGATTTAGCTTTCAAAAGATGGCTAAGAGGATAACGAATGCACTGTTTGTTGTCTTCCAAAATTCCATAGATTCTAAAACAGTCCTCACAGATGGGAAGACAATGAATATAACTCCACTCTGTACGAAAGAAACGAGAAGCAAAGATGACATATATTTTGCGAATGATCATTTCTTTGTGCTCTCCATTCACCCTGGAAATGAAGTTCTCCACTACTTCCAAGAGATGTTCTGCCTTTTCTTTCATGACAACAAGCACAAAATGTTTAATCCTCTGTCATTTCCTTATTCCTCAATATCATCTTTCTCCTGTCTCAGTCAGCAAGAAACCACATTAATCTTTGCTAATCTTTTAGAAACATAGAAAACCTACAGCACAATACAGGCCCTTCGGCCCACAAAGCTGTGCCGAACATGTCCCTACCTTAGAAATTACTAGGCTTACCCACAGCCCTCTATTTTTCTCAGCTCCATGTACCTATCCAACAGTCCCTTAAACGAACCTATCGTATCTGCCTCCACCACCGTTGCTGGCAGCCCATTCCACACACTCACCACTCTCTGAGTAAAAAAACTTACCCCTGACATCTCATCTGTACCTACTCCCCAGCACCTTAAACCTGTGGCAACCATTTCAGCCCTGGGGAAAAGCCTCTGACTATCCACCTGATCAATGCCTCTCATCATCTTATACACCTCTATCAGGTCCCCCCTCATCCTCCATCACTCCGAGGAGAAAAGGCTGAGTTCACTCAACCTGTTTTCATAAGGCATGCTCCCCAATCCAGGAAACATCCTTGTAAATCTTTTCCCTTTTAGATATCTATAGAAGTTTTTACAACCTGTTTTAACTGCTGGCCAGACTACTTCCATGTTCTCCTGTCCCTTCCTTTATCAATGCCTTGTCCCACCTTACCTGAATCTTTCCCAGTCATCAGCTTACTGCTCTCTTAGTAACATTATAAGCTTTCTCCTTTGATCTAATACTACCTTTAGCTCCTCTTTATAAACAACACTGGGCCACTTTTCCTATTGGAATTTTGTCTTGAAGAGATATATATTGTTCATAAACTAATTATGAATTTTTCACGTTAGTCAATATCTGTTTACTGTCTTACCTCTTAATGTAGTTTCCCAATCTACTGCCAATTGCAAAAATGATTTACAAGGATGTTGCCAGGACTTGAGGGACTGACTTATAGGAAGAGATTGGACAGGCTAGAACCTTATTCCTTGGACTGTGGAAGTCTGAGAGGTGTCTAAAATCATGAGGTGCATAGATTGGGTGAATGAACTCAGCCTTTTTCCCAGGGGTGGGGAATCAAGAACTAGAGGGCATAGGTTTAAGGTGAGAGGGGTGAGATTTAAAAGGAACCTGACGGGCAATTTTTTCACACAGAGGGTGTTGAGTGTATGGAACAAGCTGCCAGAGGAAGTGGTTGAGGCAGGTACAACAGTATCATTCATGAAGCACTTGGATAGGTACATGGAGGGGAGGGGCTTGGAGGGATATGGGCTGGATGCAGGAAATTGGGACTAGCTGGATGGGCACCGTCGTCGGCATAGACCAGTTGGGCCGAAGGGCCTGTTTCCGTGCTGTTTCACTCTACGAACTCACATCTCATGACATTGTTTGTTTTATTCATATTTAAGACTTTGAAGTCAGATTGAAGTAAATCACTTCCAATTCTTGCATACAATTCTATCATGTGATAACCTCTGTTCCCCACAATCCCCATAACTACCAAACAATTTGTTAACCCTTTCTCATTGCATGACTAAATCTAAATTGACACACAAGTTGCTGGGGGAACTCAGCAGATCAGGCATCATCTGTGGAGGAAAATTGGCAGTCGACGTTTCAGGTCAAGGCCCTTCACCTGGACAGTCCATGTGAAGAGTCTCGACCCAAAATGTCGACTGTCCATTTAAGATAAGATATCTGTATTAGTCACATGTACATCGAAACACACAGTGAAATGCATCTTTTTGCATAGTGTTCTGGGGGCAGCCCGCAAGTGTCGCCACGCTTCCGGCGCCAACATAGCACACTCACAACATCCTAACCCACACACCCACCACTCTCTGTGTAAAAAACTTACCCCTGACATCCCCCTTATACCTCCTCCAATCACTTTAAAATTATGTCCCCTCGTGTTAGCCATAGTTCCCCGGGAAAAAGTCTCTGACTCTCCACTCGATCTGTGCCGCTTGTACACCTCTATCAAATCACCTCTCATCCTCCTTCTCTCCAAAGAGAAATGCCCCAGCTCCCTCAACCTATCCTCATAAGACATGCTCTCCAATCCAGGCAGCATCCTGGTAAATCTCCTCTGTACCCTCTCTAAAGCTCCCACATCTTTCCTATAATGAGGCAACCAGAACTGAATGCAATACTCCAAGTGTGGTCTTACCAGAGTTCTATAGAGCTGCAACATCACCTCTCGGCTCTTGAACTCAATACCTTGACTAATGAAGGCCAACACACCATACGCCTTCTTAACAATCTTATCAACCTGCGTGACATCCTGGAGAGATCTATGGATGTGGACCCCAAGATCCCTCTGTTTCTCTGTTCCTGGTTTGCATGATCTGAATGGGGATTAACCCCCACCCTGATCCCCCAAAATTACTGTATTATCCATGTACCCTTGTTGCATGTCCTTATTGTGTACCATACCCTGCAGTACTATAAATTGTCTGGGGACCAACAGTATATACCACACCCACCATTGTCTCCCTCCCCTCACCTCTTCTTAGCTCCACCCAAGCTGATTCTACAGTCTCAGAGCTGAGATCCCTCCTCCCACTGCTTTTATCCCGTTCTTTACTATCAGGGTGACCTTGAGTCCCTCTCCACTTTGCCACTCTCTTCTCCATATATCCTGGACAATTTAATTTCTAACCTTAGTCACTTTTCAACTGTAGCCCTGTAATCAGTATTAGATTGCACCCATTTATTTCTAATATGTCACAGAGTCATGGAGTTATACAGCACAGAAACAGGCCGTTTGGCCCAACTTGTCTATGTTGACCAAGGTGCCTGTCTATGCTAATCCCATTTACCTGTACAGGCTGGTGTAATTGCAATGTTTTCAAGACATTTGGACAGGTACATGGACAGGAAAGGTTTAGAGGAATATCGGTCAAACACAGGCAAATGGGACTCGCTCAGGAAGACAGCTTAGTTGGCATGGATGAGTTGGGCCAGTTTCCATGCTGTATAACTCTGTGATTATGACTGTTGTCTTGCCCTGTTTCTTTAACATTCTAAATATTCTCTCTCAAGGATCCGCACTCCCCACCTCCAACTATTCAACATTTATCTACAGCCTCAGTTATTCACTCTGTTAGAACACAGGTTCCAGCCCATTTCAGGTGAAGCCATTCCGAATGGAATACTTCCACTTTTCCCCAGTGTCAGTGCCTGAGAAACCCATGTCTCCCACGCCAGTCTTTGAGCCACACATTCAACCTCTGATCTGTTTATCATGTGCCAATGTATACGGCGAGGAATCCAAAGTGTATTACCTCAGAAGTCTTGGTTTTTAATTTGGATCCCAGCACCTTGTATTCCATCAGCGGAACCTCTTTATACATCCTATCTATGTTATTGGTAACCGCATGGACCACAATAACTGGATCTTTCCCCTCCTGTTCCAGCTTCCTCTCTAGCCCCAAGGAGAAGTCCTTAGCCCTGGCGATGGGCAGGCAACACAGCCTTGGGAACTCATGCTCACAGCTGCAGAGAACTATCCCCCAACTCTACAGTCCTCTATTACCACTGTGTTCCTTTTCACTCACCCAGCCAATCATTCTTGTAATCTGTTCAACCTGTTACCCACATTTCCCTCATGATATTTGAGAATTGCTTTCACTTAATTGCTTATGAAGCTCCCTTTTGAAAGCCTTGATCGAGTCAGTTTCCAGCACACTTATACACAGAGAATTCACATCATCATAGCATGGCCAACTGAGTCTGTGCCAACCACCAACTACACCAATCCTACACTGATCCCATTTTATTCTCCCCACATTCCCATCACCTACCCTCAGATTCCAGCCCTCACCCACATACTCGGGGCAATTTGAAGCGGCCAATTAACCCACTGACACGCACGTCGTTGGGATTGGGAGGAAACCAGAGCACCCGGAGGAAACACTCGTGGTCAGAGAGAGAATGTGCAAACTCCACACAGACAGTGTCGGAGGTCAGGATCGAACCTGGGACACTGGAGCTGAGATGCAGCAGTTCCACCTGCTGCACAACTGTGCTGCAACAGCTGCAGCCTTCAAACTAAAAAATGCAATGTCTACCACTAATGCCTACACATTCTGCAACTATTAGTCATCAGATTTCAATAAGGAAATTGCTAATGACTGGACATAAATATACCACAATGCAGGATTAGTTTCGAAAACGCCAGTCACTGCATTCCAGAGGCAGCAATCTTCAGTCGGGATGTGCTGCGGATTCACTCCTCTGGAGACAAGCAGGAGGTGAGGCTGTCTGTCTACCGGGACTGGTTAGCAGCTGACAGGAACTGAAGATTAATTCATCTTCAGCATTCCCTTGTGTACAAACCTGGAGAAAAATCACAGGGCCATCAAATAAATTGTTCTTCTCATTTCCTTTCAACATCTGCTTATTAGTTATAAAAGATTACAGATGATTGGAGTGGGTGGGACATGAGGAAAAGCACATGGTTATGATCTGGAATTGGGCATCACTGGTGCAGCTGATAGATCCACTGCCTCACAGCTCCAGAGACCAGGGTTCGATCCCGACCTCTGGTGCTGTCTGTGTGGAGTTTGCACGTTCTCCCTGTGACCACGTGGGTTTCCCCCGGGTGTTCCGAGTTCCTTCCACATCCCAAAGACATGCAGGTCAGTGGGTTAACTGACCACCGTAAATTGTCCCCAGTGTGTGAGTGAGGGGTAGAATCTGGGAGGAGTAGGTGGCAATGTGGGGAGAATGAAATGGGATTGGTGTAGGACCAGTGTAAGTGGGTGTTTGGTGGTCGACGTGGACTCGGTGGACCCTTCATGCTTTATGACTCCCTGACTGAATCCACAAAGGAAATGCCAGAGGCGTGGCCTGTGTTTTTAGGGGAGATGTCTCTACTTGTTGACAAGTTGGCACATCATTTCTGGCACTCTGTACAATCAGGCAGAATGCTTTCCCATGGCAGTTGCTGTTTTTCACACAGCGGCCCAGGCCCAGGACTCTGAAACGAGTGCAGACTTCCTTGCTCAGTTGGCAATGTGTAGTTAACCTTTCTCTCACTGGCTGTTGGGGTTCAGTGAACCAAAGTCCATGGAAGCCGACTGCAACAAACCCTCCATGTGGCACTGTGCCATCATGACAGAAATAAAGGAAGCAGACACATGACTGACGTTCTCTGATGCATCATTGTGCAATATCGACACGTCAAGCAATGCAAAGTCATGTTATCATCACAGGGTGAGTAGTTTGTGAAGTAACTTATACCTCACACAGCGTTTCTGTATGCTCCTGGAGATTCCCAGTAACATCCTGCACAACATGCACTCCGTGCTGAATTGAAATATTAACTTGGATTGCTTAAACAACCTTTGGATTTCTGTATTTCTATATTTACTTACAACATAGAAGAAAGCCATTTTGCCCACTGAACTGGAGGGGGACCAATATCCTTGTGGGAAGGTTTGTTGGTGCTGCTCGGGAGGGAGAGGCGGGGGGAGCCGGGGGGGAGTCGTTTAAGCTAGAGTTGTAGTGGGGTGGGAACCAGAGTGGCAGGGCAGCAGGTGGAGGGGCTGTGGGGAAAGTAGGTGTTAAGACTACAAGCAGGGACAGAAATCGACTGGTTGATGAGCGTGGTGGGACTAATGTTCTGAGATGCATCTATTTTAATGCAAAGAGTATTGTAGGTAAGGCAGATGAACTTAGAGCACAGATCAGCACGTGGAGTTATGATGTTGTGGCAATTGGTGAGACTTGGTTGCAGGAGGGGCAGGACTGGCAGCTCAATGTTCCGGGGTTCCGATGTTTTAGACATGATAGAGGGGGAGGTATTAAAAGGAGAGGGGTGGCATTACTCATCGGGGAAAATGTCACGGCAGTGCCCAGAGAGGACATACTGGAGGGCTCGACTACTGAGGCAATATGGGTGGAACTGAGGAATAAAAAAAGGATGACCATGTTAATGGGATTATGTTATAGATATCCCAATAGGCAGCGAGATTTTGAGCAATAAATTTGTAGAGAGATAGCAGACAGTTGCAAGAAAAATAAGATTGTGATAGTAGTTGATTTTAACTTTCCACATATTGACTGGGACTCCCATACTGTAAAGGGATTGGAAGGGATAGAGTGTGTCAAATGCTTCAGGAAATCAATATGTAGAGGTCCCAACTTGAGAGTGCGTGACACTGGTTCTCCTCTTAGGGAATGAGACAGGACAGGTGACAGAAGTGTGTGTAGGGGAACACTTTGGATCCAGTGATCATAATTCCATTAGTTTCAAGATAATTATGAAGAAGGATAGGACTGGTCTATCCTTCTCCATAATGTCTTGAAGCTGATGGAATTATGATCCATTAAATTGGAGTAAGGCAAATTTTGATAGCATCAGAAGGGATCTGGCAGATGTGGATTGGGATAGGCTCTTTTCCATCAAAGAGATCTTTGGTAAGTGGGAGACTTTCAAAAGTGAGATATTGAGAGTACAGAATCTATATGTTCCTGTTAAGATAAAAAGCAAGACTAACAGGTTTAGGAACCTTGGTTATCGAGAGCCTGGTAAAGAAAAAGGAGGTGCATATCAGGTATCTGCAGTTAGGATCAAATGAGGCGCTTGAGGAGTATAAGAAATGCAAGAGAACACTTAAGAGAGAAATCAGGAGGGCAAAAAGAGGACATGAGGTTGCTCTTGCAGACAAGCTGAAAGAGAATCCCAAGGGCTTCTATAGCTATATTGGTATTGGCATTGGTTTATTATTGTCACTTGTACTGAGGTACAGTGAAAAACTTGTCTTGAATACCGATCATACAGGTCAATTCATTACACAGTGCAGTTACATTGAGTTAGTACAGAGTGCATTGAAGTAGTACATATTAAGAGCAAAAGGGTAGCAAGGGAAAAATTGGTCCCCTTGAAGATCACTGTGGTCATCTATGTATGGGGCCGAAAGAGATGGGGGAAATCTTAAATGAATTTTTTGCATCCGTATTTACTCTGGAGACAGAGACTATAGAACTGAGCCAAAAGAGCAGTGAGGTCATGGATCGTATCTGGATTATGGAAGAGGAGGTGCTAACTGTCTTGAGGCGAACGCAGGTGGATAAATCCCCAGGGTCTGACGAGGTGTCCCCTCGGACCTTGTAGGAGGCTGGTGCAGAAATTGCAGAGGCCCTGGCAGAGATATTTAGAAGATCCCTAGCTACAGGTGAGGTGCCAGAGGACTGGAGGATAGCTAATGTTGTTCCATTGTTCAAGAAAGGCTCTAAGAATAAACCGGGAAATTATAGGACACCATAAGTAAATTATTAGGAGGTATTCTGAGGGACAGGATAAATAGGTATTTGGATAGACAAGGCCTGATTAGGGATAGTCAACATGGCTTTGTGCGTGGCAGGTCATGTCTAACCAATCTTATAGAGTTTTTCAAAGAGGTTACCAAGATGGTATATGAGCAGAAGGCAGTGAACGTTGTCTACATGGATGTTAGCAAGGCCTTTGTCAAAGTCCCGCAAGGGAGGCTGCCCCAGAAAGTTAAGTCACTTGGCATTCAGGATGAAGCAGTCAATTGGATTCAACATTGGCTTAGCGGGAGAAGCCAGAGAGTGGTAATAGATGGTTGTCTCTCTGACTGGAGGCCTGTGTCTAGTGGTGTGCTGCAGGGATCAGTGCTGGGTCCGTTGCTGTTTATCATCTATATTAATGATTTAGATGATAATGTGGTAAACTGGATCAGCAAATTTGTGGATGACACCAAGATTGGGGGCATGGTGGACAGCGAGGAAGGCTATCAAAGCTTGCAGTATGATCTTGACCAGCTAGAAAAATGGGGTGAAAAATGGCAGATGGAATTTAATGCAGACACGTGTGAGGTGATGCACTTTGGGAGGACAAACCAGGGTAAGACTTGCACAGTGAATGGTAGAGCTCTGAGGTGTGCGGTAGGACGAAGGGACCTGGGAATACAGATCCATAATTCCTTGAAAGTGGTGTCACAGGTAGATAGGGTCATAAAGAGAGCTTTTGGCACATTGGCCTTCATAAATCAGGGCACTGAGTACAGGAGTTGGGATGTTATATTGAAGTTATACAAGACGTTGGTGAGGCCGAATTTGGAGTATTGTGTGCAGTTCTGGTCACCTACCTACAGGAAAGATATCAATAGGCTTGAAAGAGTGCAGAGAAAATTTACAAGGATGTTGCTGGGACTTGAGGACCTGATTATAGGGAAAGTTTGAATAGGTTAGGACTGTATTACCTGGAGTGCAGGAGAATGAGGGGAGATCTTATAGAGGTATACAAAATTATGAGGGGTATAGATAGGGTGAATGCATGCAGACTTTTTCCCCTCAGGTTGGGTGAGACTAGAACTAGAGGACATAAGTTTAGGGTGAAAGGTGAAATATTTAAGGGGAACCTGAGAGGAACGTTTCTACTCAGAGGGTGGTGCGAGTGTGGAACGAGCTGCCAGCGGAATTGGTGGATGTGGGTTCAATCATAATATTTAAAAGACGTTTGGATAGGTGCATGGATGGGAGGGGTTTGGAGTGATATAGTCCAGGTGCAGGTAGATGGGACAGGGCAGAAGATTGGGGTCCGAATGGACTAGATGATCCAAAGGGCCTGTTTCTGTGCTCTATGACTCTTTGACTCTGTTCACACTCACTGAGAAATCCTATTCTCCTGGTAATTTTCTCTAAATCCATTCTCCCCACATTCCCATCAACTCCCCCCAGATTCTACCCCTCACCCACACACTAGGGACAATTTACAGCGGCCAATTAACCAACCGACCTGCACATCTTTGGGATGTGGGCGGAAACCGGAGCACCCAGGGGAAACCCACACGGTCACAGGGAGAACATGAAAACTCCACACAGACAGCACCAGAGGTCAGGATCGAACCCGGGTCTCTGGAGCTGTGAGGCAGTGGATCTATCAGCTGCACCAGTGATGCCCAATTCCAGATCATAACCATGTGCTTTTCCTCATGTCCTACCCACTCCAATCATCTGTAATCTTTTATAACTAATAAGCAGATGTTGAAAGGAAATGAGAAGAACAATTTATTTAATGGCCCTGTGATTTTTCTCCAGGTTTGTACACAGGAGAATGCTGAAGATGAATTAATCTTCAGTTCCTGTCAGCTGCTAACCAGTCCCGGTAGACAGACAGTCTCACCTCCTGCTTGTCTCCAGAGGAGTGAATCTGCAGCACATCCCGACTGAAGATTGCTGCCTCTGGAATGCAGTGACTGGCGTTTTCGAAACTAATCCTGCATTGTGGTATATTTATGTCCAGTCATTAGCAATTTCCTTATTGAAATCTGATGACTAATAGTTGCAGAATGTGTAGGCATTAGTGGTAGACATTGCATTTTTTAGTTTGAAGGCTGCAGCTGTTGCAGCACAGTTGTGCAGCAGGTGGAACTGCTGCATCTCAGCTCCAGAGACCCGGGTTCGATCCCGACCTCCGACGCTGTCTGTGTGGAGTTTGCATGTTCTCCCTAAGACCACTTGGCTTTCTCCCAGGCACTCTGGTTTCCTCCCACATCCCAAAGACATGCAGGTTGGTAGGTTAATTGCCCCCAGTGTGTGGGTGAGGGGTAGAATGGGGAGAATAAATTAGTATTGGTGTAGGATTGGTGTAAATGGGTGCACCAGAGACTGCAAATGCTGGAATCTGGAGCAAAAAACAATCTGCTGGAGGAACTCAGCAGGTCAGGCAGCATCTGTAGAGGAAAAAGGACCGTCGACATTTTGGGTTGAGACCCTTCATCTGGAATTTGGGTTAGAAACCAGATGTCGGGTTTCGATCTCAATCGTCGACTGTCCTTTTCCTTCCACAGGTTCTGCCTGACCTGCTGAGCTCCTCCAGCAGATTGTTTATTGCTGCTCATGTGAATAGGTGTTGGCTGATGGTCGATGTGGCCTCGGTGGGCCGAAGGGCCTATTTCTGTGCTGTATTACTCTACCACACTATCACTGAATCCACAAAGGAAATGCCAGAGGCGTGGCCTGTGTTCTTTCAGGGAGATGTCTCTACTTGTTGACAAGTTGGCACATCATTTCTGGCACTCTGTACAATCAGGCAGAATGCTTTCCCATGGCAGTTGCTGTTTTTCACACAGCGGCCCAGGCCCAGGCCCAGGACTCTGAACTGAGTGCAAACTTCCTTGTTCAGTTGGCAATGTGCTGTCAAAATCAGAATCACAGTCAGGTTTATTATCACTGACTTAGATGACGTGAAATTTGTCGTTTTCTGGCAGCAGTACAGTGCGAGACATAAAATTACTATAAATTACAAAAATAAATAAATAGTGTGAAAAAACAAGAATAATGAGGTAGTGTTCATGGGTTCATGGATGGTTCAGAAATCTGACAGCAGAAGGGAAGAAGCTGTTCCTGAATCATTGAGTGTGGGTCTTCAGGCTCCTGTACTACAGCGTGGCACCCAGAACTGTACACAGTACTCCATCTGTGCCTTGTAAAGTTGTACCATAATATTCCATGCCCTGGCTAATGAAGGCAAATACCCTGTATGCTTTCTTCACTACTTGTGCTGCCAACTTCAGAGATCCTTGGACACATAGACCAAGGTCCCTCTGTTCCTCAGTACTTCTGAGGGCTGTACCATGGTGTAGGAGGATTTCTGTAGTTAAGAGAGCAAGCATGCAAAGAACTTGCACACAACAGGGTCTTCAAATAGCAGCAAAATAAATGGCCAGTTAACATTTCAATGATTGAAGGTGAATGTTGGCAGGAACACTCCTAAAATTACTATGGGATCTTTTTCAGCCGCTTGAGAAGACAGCTAAGATTTAGTTTCTCAGCCAGCCTTTGACAGCATAGCACACTCTTCGTGCTGAATTGAAATATTAACTGAGATTATTTATTCAACCTTTGGATTTCTGTATTTCCTTAAAACATCGAAGAAAACCACTGAATCTGTTCACGCTCATGGAGAAATCCACTCCTCCCAGTAATTTTTCCTGTAACCTATTCTCTCCACATTCACTCAACTCCACCCAAATTCTCCCAATCACAGCAATTTACAGTGCCCAATGAAACTACCAATCAGCATGTCTGGCGTCCAACATGGCTGACACAGAGTAACCATCTGACATAGAACACAGCACAAGAACAGGCCCTTCAGCCCACAATGTCTGTATCGACTATGATGCCAATTTAAACTAACCCCATCTGCCTGCACATCATTTATATTCCTCCAATCCCTGCCTGTCTAAATACCTCTTAAACATTGTTACCGTATCTGCTTCCATCACCTCTCATGACAGCCCATTCCAGGCACCTACCACTCTCTGAATAAAAAGCTTGCCTCACACATCTCCTTTAAATGTTTGTCCTCTCACCTTAAACCTATGCCCTCTAGTATTTAACATTTCCATCCCAGTGAAAAGACTCTGTCTATTCTATTTATGGCTTTCATAATCTTATCAACTTCTATCAGGTCTCCCCTCAGCCTCCGACACTCCAGAGAAAACAATCCAAGTTTGTCCAACCTCTCCTTGTAGCTAATACACTCCAATCCAGGCAGCATCCTGGTGAACCTCTTCTGCACCCTCTCCATAGCCTCCACCCTGTAATGGGGCGACCAGAACCGCACACAACAGTCCGAATCTGGCCTAAGCAAAGTTTTATACAGCTGCAACATGACTTGCCAATTTTTATACACAGTGCCCCAACCGATGAAGACAAACATGCCATACACCTTCTTCACCACCCTATCTACTCGTGCTGTCACTTTCAGGGAGCTATGGACTTGCATCCCAATATCCCTCTGTACATTGATGCTCATAAGGGTCCTGCCATTTACTGTGTACTGTCCCCTTACAATTGACCTCCCAAATGCAACATCTCACCCTTGTCCAGATTAAATTCCACCGGCCATTTCTCCGCTCACAATTCCATAACAGCCATATCCTGCTGAACCCTTTGACAATCTTCCTCACTGTCCACAACTCCACCAATTTTTGTGTCATCTGAAAACTTACCAATCAGTCTACCTGCATTTTCATCCAAATCATTTACATATATCATAAACAACAGATATCCCTGCGAAACACCACTGGTCACAGAACTCCAGTCAAAGTAACACCTCTCCACCACTACCCTTTATCTTTTTTGTCCAAGCCAAGTTGACTCCAATCTACCAAGTCGTCATGGATCCCATGCATCTTAATCTTCTGAGCAGTCTACCATGTTGAATGCTTTACTGACAATGTCCACTGCCCTACCCTCATCAATCATCTTCTCCGTCTCCTCAAAAAACTCAGGAAAGTTCGTCAGACATGTCCTGCCCCACACAATGTCATGCTGACTGCCCCTAATGTCCGTGCTTTTCCAAATGTGAGTAAATTCAGTCTTTCCCAATAATTGCCCAACCACAGATGTAAGGCTCACCAGCCTATAATTTCCCAGATTATCCTGATTGCCCTTCTCATCCTCCCGTTGTCTGAGATCTCACCTGTGGCTAAAGAGGATACGAAGATCTCTGTCAAGGCCCCAGCAATCTCATCCCTTGCCTCTCTCAATAACCTGGGCTAGATCCCATCAAGCCGGAGACCTCAAACTAGAGATATTGGTCTGGGAGAAGATACTGAGTTTACTTGAACTTCCATTGAACATTTTGCAGACAGTGTTTTCAAGATGCTTGCCACAACATTGCATTTCCCCTCTAACAAACTTCCCGCAGGAGTGGAGGTGAACTCCAGAGCTAATGGGAAACTGTTCAATCTAAGGTGACTACATTCCAGAATCAAGGTCACCAGAAGTGGAACCACTGCCGTACAGTTCCAATGACCCAGGTTCGATCCTGACCTCCGGTGCTGTCTGTGTGGAGTTTGCACGTTCTCCCTGTGCAAACTGCGTGGGTTTCCCCCGGGTGCTCCGGTTTCCTCCCACATCCCAAAGACATGCAGGTCAGTGGGGTAATTGGCCGCTGTAAATTGTCCCCAGTGTGTGGGTGAGGGGTAGAATCTGGGGAAGTTGATGGGAATGTGGGGAGAATAAAGTGGGATTTAAGCAGGCTTAGTGTAAATGGGTGGTTGATGATTGGCACGGACTCGATGGCCTGAAAGGCCTGTTTCCATGCTGTATCATTCTGTGACTCTATGAATATAAAACTCAGACTCTTACAGCACTGATTGTTAATGGGAGTGCCATGTGGTTCAAATTGCTTCAGTGAATTATTTAGGAATGCATAGCCTAAGAGAATGGTGAAAGCAAATTCAATAATAACTCTTAAGGAAATTGGATAAGTACTTGAAGAAAATTAGCAGGGTTGCAAATAAAGAGCATGGAGTATAAGCAATTAGCTGTACCAAAGATCTAGCACGAATGCCATGGGTTGAATGGGCTTACCGTGTATTGTATCATTCTGTGACTGGACAACTGGACTTGTTATTGAGATGTTTGACCAGATCCCACAGACTCTCGGTATTCGCAATACACCTTGATATTTCGAAGGATTACATAACTTTTGCAGGTAATTGAACAATTATAAAAAAAGATAAAGCAAAATATTGCAGATCCTGTAAATTTAAAATCAGATTCAGATTAGTTTATTGTCATATACACCAACGTGCAATGAAATTCTTTGGTTGCATGAAGCTCACAGAGCAAACAGTGTACGTGGTAATAAATACATCAATAAGTACAATGACAAGCGCAAAACAACAGAATGGTACAAAGTTTCATAGCACAAACTGAGGTGGTGCAGAAAGAAATGCTAAAATAACAATAATGGAAGAGGTAGAATGAAGAGTCTGAGACTGTGGCAGCATCTCCGAGAAGGGGATGTGAGAGAGGTGACTGGTTCAGGAGTCTGACAGCAGTGGGGAAGGACCTGTTCTTAAGTCTGGATGTCCAGGTTTCAAGCTCCTGTATCTTCTCCTAGAAGGTCGAAGAGAGAAGAGGGAATGGTCAGGGTGGCAGGCATCCTTGATGTGAACACATTTGCAGGAATATCTGTGGAGAGAGAAAACCAATGATTTCACATCGCCGCTCCCTTCTGCCTCATCCATCACTCCTTCCACCCTTCACTTCCGTCTTCCATTTCATCACAGACCTTCCCTTAGCACCAACCTCCTACTCCTTTCCTGGATATGCTGAAAACCTATTGAGTGCTTAACTTCTGATCAATGTGCTGCAGCGACTGCAGAGGAGGTTCCCCAGGATTGGTATTGGTATTGGTTTATTATTGTCACTTGTACTGAGGTACAGTGAAAAACTTTTCTTGCATACCGATCATACAGGTCAATTCATTACACAGTGCAGTTACATTGAGTGAGTACAGAGTGCATTGATGTAGTACAGGTAAAAACAATAACAGTACAGAGTAAAGTGTCACAGCAACAGAGAAAGTGCAGTGCAATAGGGTGCAAGGTCACAACAAAGTAGATAGTGAGATCATAGTCCATCTCATTGTATAAGGGAACCATTCAATAGTCTTATCACAGTGGGGTAGAAGATGTCCTTAAGTCTGGTGGTACGTGCCCTCAGGCTCCTGTATCTTCCACCCGATGGAAGAGGAGAAAAGAGAGAATGACCCGGGTGAGTGGAGTCTTTGATTATGCTGGCTGCTTCACCAAGACAACGAGAGGTAAAGACAGAGTCCAAGGAGGGGAGGCTGGTGTCCATGATGCGCTGGGCTGTGTCCACAACTCTCTGCAGTTTCTTGCAGTCCTGGGCAGAGCAGTTGCTGTACCAAGCTGTGATACATCCGGATAGGATGCATTCTGTGGTGCATCTGTAAAAGTTGGTGAGAGCCAAAGGGGACAAACCAAATTTCTTTAGCCTCCTGAGGAAGTAGAGGCGCTGGTGAGCTTTCTTGGCTGTAGCGTCTATGTGATTTGACCAGGACAGGCTTTTGGTGATGTTCACTCCTAGGAACTTGAAGCTCTCAACCCTCTTGACCTCAGCACCATTGATGTAGACAGGTGCATGTACACCGCCCCCTTTCCTGACGTCAACGACTAGCTCTTTTGTTTTGTTGACATTGAGGGAAAGGATGTTGCCTGGATTGGAGGACTTTAGTTATGGGGAGAGACTGGAGCGGCTGGGCTGAGGAGGGACCTGAGAGAGGTGTATCAAGTTATGAGAGGCATAGATAGGGTAGATAGTCAAAATCTTTTCCCCATGGTAGGGGTATCAAAAACGAGAGGGCATAGCTTTAAGCTGAGAGGAAGGACTTTTAAAGGGGATCTGAGGGGTAAGTTATTTTACACACAGAGCAGCTGATATCTGGAACGTGCTGTCAGAGGAGGTGGTGGAGTCAGCTACAGTCACAATGTTTAACAGATGTAGACAGACACTTAAATAGGCGAGGTACAGAGGAGAAAGGACTGCAGATGCTGGAATCCAGGTGAAAAACACGATGATTCTGGAGGAACTCAGCAGGTCAGGCAACATCCGCGGAGAAAAGCAGGCGGTCAACGTTTTGGGTCAGGACCCTTCTTCAGGACTGAAGATAGGAAAAGGAGAAGCCCGATATATAGGAGGGAAAAGCAGAGCAGTGATAGGTGGACAGAAGAGGGGAGGCGGGGTGGGCACAGGGTGGTGATAGGTGGATGCAGGTAAGATAGTGATGGGCAGGTGCGGGGGAGGAGGGGAGAGCAGATCCACCAGGGGATGGGTCAAAGGTAAGGAGAGAGAGGGAAAAGAAGAGATAGGGTAGGAAAGGGAAGAAGAGAAGAAGCATGGTGGGGGGGGGTTGTGGGGAAGGAGGGAGGGAGAAGGAGGGTGGGAGGATAAGGAAGGGAGGAGGAGAGAAGGCTAAGTTGCTAATGCAAGAAAATGAGATCGGTGTAGATAGGCAACAAGATCAGCACGGGCGCGGTGGGCCGAAGGGCCTGTTTCTGTGCTGTACAACTCTGTGGCTCTGTGACTCAAAAACGTGAGATATCAACGCAATTTCTTTCTCCGTGTTGTAGCTGGCACAAGATGGAAACACAGGAGACTGCAGATGCTGGAATCTGGAACAACAAACAATCTGCTGGAGGAACTCGGTGGGTCGAGCAGCATCTGTGGGAGTCAACTGTACTGGTTTGGGGCCTTGCATCAGGACTGAGAATGGAGAGGGAAGATGGTCAATAGAAACCCATGTCAAAAGATGCCACATCACTGAGGAAACCCATCCAACTGCTCAACATAGTTAATGGTAAAGGTGAAAATTCAACGCAAGGTATTAGTGAGATTATTAGATTAGGCTATTAGATTATAAATATGATTAGATATTTATTTACTACAGGATTTGGATAGTGTGAGATAATTATTTATCTGAAGCATAATTATAACCTCAAAGTGAAGGTTCCTATATGAAAGATCTTAAATTATCTGAGCATATTAGTTCACAAAAGTTGGAATTTTAATATCAGTCCGTTTAAGTCACTGAGAACCTGGAAACTCTCAATTTATTAACAAAGTTGATCACAGCTTCCAAACGAAGTGTCACGCTTGATACTGGATTGCAGTTGATTCATTTAAAGAGAAGATGTGTATTTACATAGCATCTTATTTCATCTCATGCAAATATCCACCCAGAGGAACAAAGTTAATATAGCTATTTCTTTGTAAGTCTACTTATGATAAACAGTGGGTGTGTCCGGGCTTGTTTTGAAGGAGAACACTATTGTCAGAATTGAGCTGTCTTGCACCACAGATGCTGCCTGACCTGCCGAGTGTTTCCTTGTACAGTTGATCCCTGCATTACGGCCATTAGTGTTACAGAAATTTGCCCTTACAGGATTCATAAATCACTACCCAAAAATTTGAGATAGGAATAAAATTTGCTCGCACAGAATTTATGTGAAGAAAAGTAAATAAATAAACACAAAAGATCTTTTTTTCAACTCTTGTTTCTTGATACATACACAGGTGATGCGGGGTCACGTTACGGAAGATGATAGTATGGACCATTCTCTAGGAACCCAACCACCCTGTAATGTGGGGGTCACCAGTAATTTTCTTTTTCGATTTTTTTTAGCACAGAGGAAGAGATGAGGCCTGGGGCAGATCAGCCGTGGAAATATTCAATGGTGGGGCTGGACTGAGGGGCCGAGTGGCCTACTCCTGCTCCTGTATTTAGTTAAGTGTCCATCAGAAATCAGCCTTCAGTTTGTTCCATATTAGAATAGGACTAAACTATTTTCTCTTTTGGTTGAAACGTCAACTGAGAAATTGTAGATTAGTTTAAAAGGCTATTATTGCCCTGGAATCATCTGGAGGTCTGTGTATCCATGACAGGTTCAATCTGCCTTCACAGTTATTCGCAGGTCAAAGCCTGCAGGCTTGTGAAGCAATGGACCGTCTCACTTGAAGTTTGCCCGATCGCTTTTACAATCTGGCCAGACCAGTTTAACAGCCACACTCAGGACCTGCTGCAGCATGCAAGGTTCAAGAAAAACATCATCTTGCATTCTTGTCACTTAACCAGCATGAATCAACCTTGCATTCTGTTCTGTTAAATAAGTGTTATGCTGCCTCTAAAGCTGGATTAGACAACAGTTGGAGTAGCATGTACAATTCGGCCAGTGTACCTTAGGAAGGGAAGGCCTTGGAAGCAGTGTAGAGCAGATACATTGGGATAATGCAGGGAGCATTGTGGTTTGATTTGGCATTGTCACATGTACCAAGGTACAGTAAAAAGCTTTATTTTGCGTGCCATCCAGATTGATCATTTCAAACATAAGTACATTGAGGTAGTACAGAAGGAAAAGCACGAACAGAATGCAGAATGTAGTGTTACAATTACACTGAGAGTGCAGTGCAGGCAGACAATAAGGTGCAAGGGC
This sequence comes from Pristis pectinata, assembly GCF_009764475.1. Classification (NCBI taxonomy): domain Eukaryota; kingdom Metazoa; phylum Chordata; class Chondrichthyes; order Rhinopristiformes; family Pristidae; genus Pristis; species Pristis pectinata. The sequence continues at coordinate 2,821,982 of NC_067407.1, read as the reverse complement.
CACTACGAGATAGATTGTGAGGTCGGGAGTTCATCCTATCGTACAAGAGGCTCATTCAAAAGTCTTATATCCTTGGCTCAAGAGTAGAAGCTGTCCTTGAGCCAAGAAAGCTCACAGATGCCTCGACTTCCTCAGAGTGCTAAGGAAATTCAGCATGTCCCCAGTGACCCTCACTAATTTTTACAGATGCACCATAGAAAGCATCCTATCTGGGTGCATCACGGCTCGGTACGGCAACTGCTCTGCCCGGGACCGCAAGAAACTGCAGAGGGTTGTGCACACAGCTCAGCACATCACGGAAACCAGCCTCCCCTCCATGGACTCCGTCTATACTTCCCACTGCCTCGGGAAAACAGCCGACATAATCAAGGACCCCTCCAACCCTGGTCATTCTCTCTTCTTCCCCCTCCCATTGGACAGAAGATACAAAAGCTTGAAAACACAAAAGAGCTAAATTATACATAGTGCCGTACAGCACAGAAACAGGCCCTTCGGCCTAACATGTCCATGCTGACCACCTTGTACCCATCTGTACTGATCCTATTTACCAGCACTTGGCCCGTAGCCTTCGATGCCTCGGCAATTCAAGAGCTCACCCACATACAGTACCTCTTAGATGTAGTGCGAGTCTCTGCCTCCCCCGCCACCAGTGTGGTCCACATTGTGTATCCCAGTTCCCATGTCCCTTCAATGACATATTTATATATATTTCCCCCCCTTGGAGGAATCCAGACATGGACCACAGTTTTAGAGGAAGCGATACCTTATTAAGACTAAGCTGAGGAGGAATTTCTTCCTTTGGAATTCTCCACCCAGAGAGCTTTCGAAGTCAAATGATTGAACATATTCATGGCCAAAATAGACCTTTTTCTGTTTGAAAGTGGTGAAGGATTATGGGGAACAGGCAGGAAAGGGGAGCTGAGGCCAAGATCAGATAAGCCAAGGCCTTTTTTAATAGTGGAGTGATCTCTCAGGCCCAAACGACCAACCCCTGCTCCTATTTCTTTAATTCTTTTGAGACTGCCACACACTGAGCCAAGGGGTTGGCTGGAAAAGCTGGAGGCGTTTTTCAAAGATGTTATAGAGTCATAGAATCATAGAACAATACAGCACAATACAGGCCCTTCAGCCCACCATGTTGTGCTGACCTTCAAACCACACCTAAGACTATCTAACCCCTTCCTCCCACATATGCTTATCTAACAATCTCTTGAACTTGACCAAAGTTTCAGCCTCCACCACCATCCCGGGCAGCACATTCCATGCACCAACCACTCTCTGGGTGAAAAACCTCCCTCTGACGTCTCCTTTGATCTTCCCACCCATTACCTTAAAGCCATGCCCTCTTGTATCGATCATTGGTGCCCTGGAAGAGGCGCTGGCTGTCCACTCTATCTATTCCTATCAATATTTTGTATACTTCTATCACGTCTCCCCTCATCCTCCTTCTCTCCAATGAGTAAAGCCCCAGTTCCTTTAGTCTCCCCTCATAATCCATATTCTCTAATGCAGGCAGCATCCTGGTAAATCTCCTCTGCACCCTCTCCAACGCCTCCACATCCTTCCTATAATGAGGCGACCAGAACTGGACACAGTACTCTAAGTGTGGTCTAACCAGAGTTTTGTAAAGTTACATCGTTACTTCGTGGCTCTTAAACTCAATCCCACGATTTATGAAAGCTAACATCCCATAAGTTTTCTTAACTACCCTATCTACCTGTGAGGCAACTTTCAATGATCTGTTGATATGAACCCCCCCAGATCCCTCTGCTCCTCTACACTGCCCAGAATCCTGCCATTTACCTTGTACTCCGCCTTGGAGTATGTCCTTCCAAAGTGTACCACCTCACACTTCTCTGGATTGAACTCCATCTGTCACTTGTCAGCCCAGCTCTGCATCCTATCAACATCCCTCTCTAAGCTTTGACAGCCCTTCACACTATCCACAACACCACCGATCTTTGTGTCATCTGCAAACTTGCTAACCCACCCTTCCATGCCCTCATCTAAGTCATTAATAAAGATCATGAAAAGTAGAGGTTCCAGAACCGATCCCTGTGGGACACCACTAGTCACAGCCCTCCAATCTGAATGCACTCCTTCCACCACAACCCTCTGCTTTCTACAGGCAAGCCAATTCTGAATCCACACGGCCAAGCCTCCCTGGATCCCTTGGCCTCTGACCTTCTGAAGAAGCCTACTATGTGGATCCTTGTCAAACACCTTACTAAAATCCATGTAGACCACATCTACTGCACTACCCTCATCAATCTTCCTGGTCACCTCCTCAAAGAACCCTATCAGGCTTGTGAGGCAAGATCTTCCCTTCACAAATCCATGCTGGCTGTCCCTAATCAGTCCATGATTCTCTAAATGCTCATAGATCCTATCTCTTAGAATCCTTTCTAACAGCTTACCCACCACAGACGTAAAGCTCACTGGTCTGTAATTCCCTGGACTATCCCTACTACCTTTTCTGAATAAGGGGACAACATTCGCCACCCTCCAATCCTCCGGTACCATCCCTGTGGGCAATGAGGACTCAAAGATTCCAGCCAACGGTTCAGCAATCTCCTCCCTTGCCTCACGAAGCAGCCTGGGCAATATTCCATCAGGCCCCAGGGACTCATCTGTGCTAATATTTTCTAACAGCTCCAACACATCCTCTCTCTTGATATCTACATACTCTAGAACATTACCCTCACCAACACTGTCCTCAGCATCATCAAGACCCTTCTGCTTGGTGAATACTGAAGAGAAGTATTCATTGAGAACCTCACCCACTGCCACAGCTTTCAGGCACATCTTCCCACCTTTGTCTTTAATCGGACCTACCTTTACTCTAGCCATGCTTCTGCCCTTCACGTACGAGAAAAGAGCCTTGGGATTGTTGCTCCACCTCCTTTGTCGCCCATGGTTCCTTCACCCTGCCATTCCTTCTCTGCCTCACTGGGACAAATTTATCCCTAACATCCTGCAAGAGATCCCTGAACATCGACCACATCTCCATAGTATATTTCCCTTCAAAAATGTCATCCCAATTTACACTCTCAAGCTCTCGCCTTATAGCCTCATAATTCGCCTTTCCCCAATTAAATATCTTCCCGTCCTCTTTGCTCCTATCCCTGTCCATGACAATGCTAAGGGTTATGGAGCAGTGGTCACTGTCCCCCAAATGCTCACTCACTGATAGATCTGTCACCTGACCCGGTTCATTACCTAAAACTAGATCTAATATGGCATTCCCTCTAGTCGGCCTGTCAACATACTGTGTCAGGAATCCATCCTGGACACAATTAACAAACTCCACCCTATCTAAACCTTTGGCACTAAGCAGGAGCCAATCAATATTTAGGAAGTTGAAGTCTCCCATGATAATAACCCTGTTATTTTTGCATCTTTCCAAAATCTGCCTCCCAATCTGCTCCTCGGTATCCCTACTGCTACCGGGGGGCCTATGGAATACTCCCAGTGGAGTAACTGCTCCTTTCTTGTTCCTAACTTCCACCCTTATTGACTCTAGAGAGGATCCTTCTACATTATCCACCCTTTCTGCAGCTGTAATATTGTCTCTGACCAGTATCATAGAACACTACAGCACAGAAACAGGCCCTTTGGCCCATCTAGTCCATGCCAGCCCGGTTTCCTGCCTAGTCCCATCTATCTGCACCCAGACCATATCCCTCCAAACCCCTCCTGTCTATGCACCTATCCAAACCTCTCTTAAATGTTACAATTCATCCCACATCCACCACTTCCGCTGGCAGCTCATTCCACACTCGCACCACCCTGAGTGAAGAAGTTCCCCCTCAGAGTCCCCTTAAATATTTCACCTTTCACCCTAAACCTATGACCTCTAGATCTGGTCTCACCAAACCTGAGGGGAAAAAGCCTGCATGCATTCACCCTATCTATACCCCTCATAATTTTGTGTACCTCTATAAGATCTCCCCTCATTCTCCTGCGCTCCAGGGAATAAAGTCCTAACCCATTCAACCTTTCCCTGTAACTCAGGTCCTCAAGTCCCGGCAACATCCATGTAGATTTTCTCTGTACTCTTTCAAGCTTATTGATATCTTTCCTGTAGGTAGGTGACCAGAACTGCACACAATACTCTAAGTTTGACCTCACCAACATCTTGTACAACTTCAACATAACATCCCAACTCCTGTACTCAATGCCTTGATTTATGAAGGCCAATGTGCCAAGAGCTCTCTTTACGACCCTATCTACCTGTGATGCTACTTTCAAGGAATTATGGATCTGTATTCCCATGTCCCTCTGTTCTATCCCACACCTCAGAGCCCTACCATTCACTGTGCAAGTCTTACCCTGGTTTGTCCTCCCAAAGTGCATCACCTCACACTTGTCTGCATTAAATTCCATCGGCCATTTTTCACCCCATTTTCCCAGCTGGTCCAGATCACTTTGCAAGCTTCGATAGCCTTCCTCACTATACACTACACCTCCAATCTTGATGTCTTCTGTAAATTTGCTGATCCAGTTCACCACATTATCATCTAAATCATTAATATAGATGATAAACAACAATGGACCCAGCACCGATCCCTGCAGCACACCACTAGTTGCAGGCATCAAATCAGTGAGACAGCCATCTACTACCACTCTCTGGTTTCTCCTGCTAAGCCAATGTTGAATCCAATTGACTACTTCATTCTGAATGACAAGTGACTTAACCTTCTGGACCAGTCTCCCATGCGGGACCTTATCAAAAGCCTTGCTAAAGTCCATGTAGACATCACCACCTTCCCTTGATCCTGGTAACTTCCTCGAAAAAACTCTATTAGATTGGTTAGACATGACTGCCTGCACAAGCCATGTTGACTATCCCTAATCTGAGCCTGTCTATCCACTACTTATATATTCCAATAATTTCCCTACGATGGCCTATAATTTCCCAATTTATTCTTAGGAGCCTTTCTTGAGCAACGGAACAACTTTAGCTATCCTCCAGTCCTCTGGCACCTCACCCATGGCTAAGGACATTCTAAGTATCTCCACCAGGGCCCATGGACCTTCTGCACTAGCCTCTCCACGAAGGGACCGAGTGGGACACCTCATCAGGCCCTGGGATTTATCCACTCTAATTCGCCTCAAGACAGCAAGCACCTCCTCTTCTGTAATCTAGATACGGTCCATGACCTCACTACTCTTTTTCCTCAGTTCTATAGACTCTGTGTCTTTGTCTCTAAAGTAAGTACAGACACAACATGTTAAGAAGGATTTGCACTGTCACTTTTGTAGAAGGGGATGACACTGTCCCTGAACGGTGTGGCACTGGCTCAGCATCTTGGACTAAGAACCCTGAGACATGAGTTCAAATCCCAACATGGAGGCTGTGGAATTTAAAAAAGAAGACAACTAATCACAGTATTAGAAACTGGAGCACCAGGGGCATTCCACATTGTCATAGGGAGAACGTGCAAACTCCACACAAGACAGTGCCGGCAAAAATGAATCAGAAGTAAGTTAAGGGAGTGATTAGCAATGTGACTAAATATGAATGGTATTGGTATTGGTTTATTATTGTCACTTGTACCGAGGTACAATGAAAAACTTGTCTTACAAACCGATCATACAGGTCAATTCATTACATAATGCAGTTACACTGGGCTAGTACAGAGTGCATTGATGTGTACAGGTATAAACAGTAACAGTACAGAGTAAAGTGTCACAGCTACAGAGAAAGTGCAGTGCAATAAGGTGCAAGGTCACAACAAGTTAGATTGTGAGGTCAGAGTCCATCTCATTGTATAAGGGAACCAGTTCAATAGTCTTTATCACAATGGGGTAGAAGCTGTCCTTAAGTCTGGCGGTACGTGCCCTCAGGCTCCTGTATCTTCTACCTGATGGAAGAGGAGAGAAGAGAGAAATGTCCCGGGTGGGTGGGGTCTTTGATTATGCTGGCTGCTTCACCAAGACAACGAGAGTTAAAGACAGAGTCCAAGGAGGGGAGGCTGGTGTCCGTGAATGAATTAGCAAAGCAAGACTTGAAGTTGGAGAAGGACTGATAGTTTTTGTGCTAGGCTTAGGTTGGAAAGAAAGTGAGAAGTGGAGCTGGATGGATCTACAGAAGAGCTGGAGGTCAGGAACTAGTCACACAAAGATGGAAGGAGATGCTGGTGCTGCTCTGTACGCTCAGTTTAAGTTCCAAAATTCCTCTGCTGAGCCGTTGGGAGGAGAAAGGGGAGGAATTCACAGAATGCCGTTTATCACAAACTGCATTCTGTGCAGAACAACTCAGAAAGCCAACAGGGAAATTAAATATATATTTTAAACTTAGTACTTGTGACTTACAGTTAAAAATACCAGAAACATTAATTACAGCCCTCAATGGTCACTTTGTCAGTTCTTGCCAAGTTTCAAACATGCTATGTGTTCATTTAACACATTCCATAAGTGTATTTGATGTAATCTCCTGTAATCTGAGTCAAATATGTTTGGACCCAATGGAATGAAGGGTCCGTGGGTTAGCACACTGACCTTTCCTATTGGCTCTGCATATAAGTGTTGATTACGTAATCTTCTAATATCTAATATTTGTACAGTTTGCCTTTAACTGTATGAAATAAATGACCTTGGTTGTGTTTTTAAGGGAGCACTTATTAACAAATGGATCCCATAGAAAATGAAATTCCAGCTAACAACAATGATGTATCATAAGCAACTTAGGAAATGTAAGCCAAAGATATTTCATACCCACTGTAAAGCCAAAGGTAATGATAAAAGAGAGGCAGAGAGAGAAGGGAAGGAAGTTTATCCAACAGGTTAACTAAAGTCTAATACCAGGAGCAATAAGAGCTTACACTTAATTAATACTTTAACATGATTAATCATCCCAAGGTTTTTCACTGCAACCTGATCAGACCAAAACTGGTCCCAAGTTTGATGCGTGGCCTGTGCTGAGATAGTTGATTCATACTGGACTGGGGAGTACAAACAATGATCTTAGTGCCCTTGGTGAGTGATACATCGGCTCTCGTTCCTGTCCAATTGACTTTTGATCCATTGTTGTACCAGCCACAACTGTTGGTTGGGAGTTGGCTACCATCAATTTTGGTGCTTCTTTTGTCTCAGGAAGAATCAACGCCAAAGAGTCCGTACGTTCTGGCGGCAGAAACTTCTGAGGATGTGCAGCATTTATGGCCAAACATCATAATTAGTAATGTTATTCAAACCACTGATCACCATCTGATACACTGGGCACTTGGAGTATCACCACCCTGCAAATTCCCTATTCCATGAATGCACCTTATCCCCAATTCGGACATTGTCCCTATAGCTGCATCATCAAAACCCTGGTGATTCCCTGAGTACAGCACTGTGAGAGTATAGTCACCACAAAGACCTGCAGTAGTTCAAGAAGCTGGCTCCTCATCACCTCCTCAATTAGTTAGACGTGCTGCCTCACAGCTCCAGAGACCTGGGTTCAAATCCCGACCTCCGGCGCTGCTCTGTGTGGAGTTGCACGTTCTCCCTGTGACCGCACGGGTTTCCCCCGGTGTTCTGGTTCCTCCCACATCCTAAGATGTGCAGGTTTGGTGGGTTATTGACAGCTGTAAGTTGCCCTAGTGTATAGGTGAGGGGTAGAACTTGGGGAGTCAAGCGAATGTGGGGAGAGTAAAAACGGGATTTGTGTGGGATTAATGGTAAACAGGTGGATGATAATCGGACGTTGACTTGCTGGGCCAAAGGGCCTGTTTCCACCCTGCAACTCTCTTTGGCTATGATTAATAAGCCTTCACCTTACCAGCCATCAACAGCAATTCAGATTGGTTTCCGTGACCACCTCCCGTGTATATGCCTTTGTCTTCGATCATGCATCCAAGCCAAATGTGTCTTATCTACATTTCTGCTGGTTGACAGTGGTTTACAAGTACCATATGTAGTCGACTTAGCAACCTGACATATGTAGAAGCTGATCCTGATCATTTAATCAAGCAGTTGTGACATGCTGGGTAAACACCATGCAGCTGTTGATAGACTGGACCCAATGTTGTCACAACGAATTCCAGACAAACATGTCATATTAGGTTGCCCAATCAGGAAAGCCCCCTCCTCTTCTCCTCAACTACTTCCTTCCATTTTGGCAGCTCTCTGATATTTTTCTTTCTGAGTCATTCTTCATAATCATTGACTGATGATAACACACCTTACCCATGAGTGACAGCCACAGATGTCACTGGAAACCAGTCAATTGCTCCCTTATTCTGTTACATGCAGTGAGGCCAGTTGTACCATCTATGCTGCCTTGCTGATTGTGGATAGAGTGCCAAGTACAGACCAGGCCTTGTGTATTCCAGTCTCACTATTCCAATGCAGGGTCTTGGACCTGAAACATTAACTCTGTTTCTCTCTCCATAGATGCTGCCTGTCCTGCTGAGGTGTTTTCTAGCATTTTCTGTTTTTTATTCTAGGCTCCTTACTGGTGCCCACATTCACTTTTCACTGAGCTTGTCCAAAGCTCTGCTGCCCAGATCCTAACTCGCTCATGTCCCATTCATCTTTAGCCCTGTTCCCACTGACGTATGTTGTCCTCCAAGTCTAGGATAGCCTCATTTTACAACTCTCCTTGTTTTTCAAATCTATTCTATGTTTTCCGACCTCTATCATCTCCTCCATTTCTGCAGCTCTCTGCAACTTCTCCCTCAGATGATCTGACCCTAACTCTACATATGCAGTTACTGGATTATAGTTACAGGATCAGAGAGTCATACAGAAACAGTTTCTTCTGACCATCAGCAACCCATTGACCCAATCCTACACTAATCTCAATTCTTATTTTCCCACATCCCATCAACTCCCCCCAGATTCTACCCCTCACCCACACACTGGGGATAATTTACAGCAGCCAATTAACCCATTAACCTGCAAGTCTTTAGGATGTGGGAGGAAACTGGAGCACCCGGGGGAAACCCACGCAGTCACAGGGAGAACGTGCAACTCCACACAGACAGCGCCGAGAGGTCACTGGCTGTATCACTGCACCATCCCTAAATTAGTGTCACACTAACAACTCTGCAAGATGACCAATGCTCTCTGTTCATTTATGCAGGTAGAGGAATCCAGAGACTCTCTCTGTGCGTCTGGAAGAAAATCTGCCTGTCCACATGGTGGCAGGTTCACAGCGGGGAATATGCTGCATCACAAGCCCTTTCATTAATAAATTTCTTTGACTTTGGTTCAAAGAACTGGCAATTTTCCAGGTATCTTCTTCAGTGAAAGAGGGAGATGTAAAGACATCTTTCTCATAAGAAATGTGCAATTCTGGCCACCCCATTACAGGAAGGATGTGGAGGCTTTGGAGAGGGTGCAGAAGAGGTCACCAGGATGTTACCTGGATTAGGGGGTATTGTGTGATAATTTATATTTTTCTTGTGAAGGCTGGTAATCTGATGCTCTGTGCCTGTGATGCTGCTGCAAAGTAAGTTTTTACAATTGGGGGGGCACCTGTGCACACATGGACTTGTGCACATGGACAATAAACTTGACTTTGAGCTTTAGCTATGAGGGGCTGGATGACTTGGGTTGCATTTCTCTAGAGTGTTGGAGGCTGAGGGGGAGACCTGATAGAAGTTTATATAATTGTGAGAGGCAGAGATAGGGTAAATAGTCAGATACTACGAGGTGAGAGGAGGGAGAAAGTTTAAAGGAGATTTACGAGGCGAAGTTTTTACACAGAGAATGGAGGGTGCCTGGAACGTGCCAGGGGAGGTGCTAGACATAGAACATAGAACAGTACAGCACAATACAGGCCCTTCGGCCTACAATGTTGTGCCGACATTTAAACCTCACCTAAGACTATCTAACCCCTTCTTCCCTCTATTTTAAATTCCTCCATATGCTTATCTAGTAATCTCTTGAATTTGACCAATGTACCTGCCTCCACCACCACCCCAGGCAGCGCATTCCACGCCCCAACCACTCTCTGGGTAAAAAACCTTCCTCTGATATCTCCCTTGAACTTCCCGCCCATTAATTTAAAGCCGTGGCCCTCTTGCTGGGAGCGCTGAGCGGACGTCACTCAGTCAGTGAGTCAGTGACACCGGCTGGCGGCCCACTCTTCCCACATCCTGCTTCAGCTCTCCCTTCACAGTTGCTTCTGTGACCTTCTCCCACACATGGGCAGGAGGTACAGAAGCCTGAAGTCCCACAGCCACCAGGTTCAGGAACAGCTACTTCCCTTCAACCATTTGGTTCTTGAATCAACCGGCACAACCCTCATCACTACATTTCCACATCCCACTCCACACTGACATGTCTGTCCACGGCCTCCTTTACTGCCACGTTGAGGCCAGGCCAGGTTGGAGGAACACCACCTCATATCCTGCCTTGGGAGTCTCCAACCTGACGGCCTCAACATCGATTTCTCAAACACCAGTAACCCCTCCGCCTGTTGTTTTCTTCCTCCCCCCCCCCCAACTCCTTTGTCTTCCCTTATTCCCGTGCTCCCTTCCCTGCCTTGATGACCGGCCCATCTCCTCCCCTCCCCTCCCCCATCCTTTATTCCATGGTCCACTGCCCTCTCCTACTGGATTCCTCCTTCAGCCCTTTGCCTCTTCTACATATCACCTCTCAGCTTATTACATCTTCTCCCTCTCCCCCACCCACCTACCTTCCCCCTCACCTGGACTCACCTGTTACCTGCCTGCGTGTGGCTCTACCCCTCCCCCCACCGTCTTATTCTGGCTTCTGCCATCTTCCTTTTCCAGTTCTGATGAAGGTCTCGGCCCGAAACGTCGACTGTTTATTTCCCTCCAATGGATGCTGCCTGAACTGCTGAGTTCCCTCCAGCACTTGTTGTGGTATTGCTGCAGAAGGTTTTTAGAGGTTCGATAGGCTGTGACTTTTTCCTGGAGCAAAGGGAAGCTGAGGGGGTGACTTTATAAACCTCTGTAAAATGATGAGGGGCATAGATAAGGGTGGAAGGTCAGAGTCTTTTTCCAAGGGTTGGGGAGTCCAAAACTAGAGGGCACAGGTTTAAGGTGAGAGGGGGGAGATTTAAAAGGGACCTCAGGGGCAATGTTTTCACACAGAGGGTGGTGGGTGTAAAGAACGAGCTGCCAGAGGAAGTGTAGAGGTGGGGTACAATTAATACGTTAAAAGACGTTTGGATAGGTACATGATGGAAAGGTTAGAGGGATATGGGCAGGGAAATGGGACGAGCTCAAGTGGTCAACTTGGTCGGCATGGGTGAATTGGGCCAAAGGGCCATTTTCCATGCTGTATAACTCTATAATTCCATGAGTATGCCTGCAAACCCACAGCAGACAGCAAATCCATCCCCATAAAGACATTCAAACAGCTGACACAGTGGCTCAAACCACTACATCCCGCCGAAAATATTGCCTGTGCCTCAGCAGCACACAGCTGCACAAGCAGGCTCCAACGCACTGGCTAACCTGGCTGCATTTGGAACAGAGTGTTCAGTTTTGGTCACCCTGCTATCGGAAAGATGCCATTAAGCTGGGAAGAGTGCGGAGCGGATTTACGATGATGTGGCCGGGACTGAGTTATAGAGAGGGTCGTAAGCAGGCTGGGACTTTTTCACTGAAGCGTAGGAGGATGATGGTGCTGATCTTTAAGACCGTTCCATACCAAAGAGGGTGGTATGTACAGTATGTGGAGTGAGCTGCCGGAGAAAGCGCTTGAGGCAGGTACATTAACATGTAAAAGACAGTTGGACAGGTACATGGATAGGAGAGGGTTTAGAAGGTAAATGGACCCAGCTTGGATGGGGAATCATGGTCGCATGGACTGTTTGGGCCGAATGGGCCTGTTTTCTGTGCTGTAATAACTCTATGACTCTATGACTCTATGAATTTTTAAACAATTTTTTGAAGCAAGTTAAGCTTCCCCAACGTTACAGCAGAGTTTCACCAATGAGTGTGACGTGAATAAAGTGATTTGGAGTGATAGAGTCATACAGCACAGAGACAGGCCCTTCGGCCCAACCAGTTCCATGCCAACCAAGATTCCCAGCTAAGCTAGTCCCATTTGCCACGTTTGGGCCCATATCCATCTAAACCCTTCCTATGTACCTGTCCAACCTGTCTCATAATGTTAATGTACCCACCTCAACAACTTCCTCTGGTAGCTTGTTCCACTACCCACCACCCTCTGGTCAAAACGTTGCCCTATTAAGAGGCAATAAGATTCCTATTAAATCTCTTCTGTCTCAACTTAAACCTTGTTCTCTAATTCTTGGATTCCTCAGACCCTGGGAAAAAGACTGAGTGCATTCACCTTAGCTTTGCCCCTCATGATTTTATATGCCTCCATAACATCATCCCTCAGTCTCCTACGTTGCAAAGAATAAAGTCCCAGCCTGTCCAACACTCTCCCTATAACTCAGTCTCTCAAGTCTGGCAACATCCTTGTTAATCTTTTCTGCACTCTTTCCAGTTCAAGAACATCTTTCCTACAACAAGGTGACCAAAATTAAACACAATACTCCAAGTGCGGCCTTAACAACCGCACCATGACCTCCTAACTTTTATACTTAATACCCTGACTGATGAAGGCCAACGTGTAAAAGCCTTCTTCACCACCCTGTCTACCTGTGACTCTGTGAATTCTATGAATTCATCAGAAAATTTTCATAAAGCCAAAAATTCGTAAGTCAGCTCATTCACATGTACGGGTGTCTATAAGTTGGGTGCCCAGGGAGGGTCTGTATTAGTTAACCAACAGGAAATTCTGGCTCAAAATCTGTTGTCCTTCTAACTTGTTAGAGTTAACATTGGCAATATAATTGAAAATTGATTTCTGCAGAGATTACCGTTCCTGCTTACTTGAAGTCTAGAGTAACATGAATTGCTGAATTATATATTATTGTTGGATTGGATAATGATGCTGAAAGACAGGAAACTGCAAAAACCTGTGGAATTTTTTGACATTTACAAAGGTTTTGGAATATAAATTAGCCTGAAAAATGCTTACTTCAAGAATACTTTTCAGCATTAAATGGCATTAGCTTTTACTGACCCATCCATCAAATATTTCAATTGGTTTTAATTATATTTTCATTTTAAGAACAACTTTATTATTTTTGGGAATACAGATTGGATCCATTACCTGTAAGAAGAGCTTTCTCAGTCACAGAGAAACAACAGAAGACTGCTGCCAAAATCACTGGGGTCATGGCACAGATTCACCAGGGGTTAAAAGGGGCAGCTTAGGAGAACATGTTACATTGACATTTGTTGAGTGGCTCAGCAGACTTGCTCTCTCCACAGTGAGAACTGCCTCCTCAATCCAGGCTAGCTAAAGCAAATAATATCTGGAGATTAAACAGTGGCAATTAATGCAGGGATAATGTTTTAACTCCAAAAGGAGCTACAAGGAACTTACCTTACAGTTGTTCAGAGCTCTGGTAATAGTGTCAAAGTCGAATTTATTGTCATCTGCGCAAGTACGTGTGTGCACAGGTGCAATGAAAAACTTACTTGCAGCAGCATCACAGGCACAGAGCATCAGATAAGCAGCACTCACAAGAAAAACATAAATTAAAAGCAATTTTTACGCGGAAGAACACAATTAGAACAATAAAAAACAAAGTCCATTTTTGTGCAATCAGAGTGGTCATAGTGTTGCTAAACTCTAGTGATTAGGGTTGTGGCGGTTGGTTCAAGACTGAATGATTGAAGAAAGTCATAGAGTTTAAACAGGCCCTTCGCCCAACTCGAAAGTGCCAACAAGTTGCCTAACTGAGTTAGTCCCATTTGCCCACATTTGACCCATGTTCCTCTAAACCTTTCCTAACCATGTCACTGTCCAAATGCCTTTTAAATGTTGTAACTGTACCCACCTCTACCACTTCCTCTGGAGCTCATTTCCTCACCACCTTTTGTGTGAAAAAGATTGCCCCTCAGGTTCCTTTTAAGTCTTTCCCCACTCACATTAACCCTGTGCCCTCTAGTTTTAGCCTCCCCTCCCCTTGGAAAAAGACTGCGACCATCCACCTTATCTGTGCCCCTCATGATTTTATAAACCTCTATAAGGTCACCCCTCAGTCTCCTAGGCTCCAGGGATAACAGTCCCAACTTATCCAACATCTCCTTATAACCCAAGCCCTCCTCTCCCAGTTACATCCTTTTTTACACCCTCTCCAGTTTAGTGACATCCTTCCTATAGCAGGGAGACCAGAACTGTACGCAGTGCTCCAAATGTAGCCTTACCAATGCCTTGTACAGCTGTAAGATGACACCCCAACTCCATATTCTGACCAATGAAGGCTAGCATGTCAAACACCTTCTTCACCACCCTGTCTACTTACGCTCCTGTCCGCGGTACTGCATTCTGTCCTGGGTACCGTGACTCAGAAGGCAGATGACCTCAGACAGGGCATTACACTGATCTATCAGAAGGACACAAGTTATGCCTATAGTGTGCATAGTTTGGCTCGCATTGCCTTGTGTGTGGGAGGTTGGGAGCTGATCTAATGGCATGGTTTAGGACGGTTAAAGGAACAGGTAGGGTGGAAGAGGAGAATTCTTCACACAAAAAAGGCAATAGAAATGAGGAACGCTCTCCCTTTAGAAACCTTGTTTAAGCTGGCAGTCTGCTGAAAATTTCAAAATAGTGGTGGAAGCACCTGTGTCAGGCAATCGTATTAAATGGCAAACCAGGTTTGAGAGGTGAATAACCTCAGTCTGTTGATGCAAAGGCATTTGGAATGGAATTAGAAGGAACAACTCGGATTATTGTTTGGTGCTGTTGGCAAATGACCGACTACATATGCAGTGGAGGTCACAGGCTGGACTCATTTGTATGTACTCCTCTTTATCGCTTTCCAATGGTAGTAAAAAAAGATTTCCTCTTGTTATTTCTGTAGAGTATTATTTCCTTTATGGAAACAGTCAATGTATGATGACTTCCCTTGTGGAACTGAGGAACCTTCAAGCAAGTTGGCTCATCTTTCCCAGAGCCAGACTATTTGTTTGCCTGTGCTCAACACAGCAAGTTCACATGTGAGCACGTGTGTGATCTTTTACTCAGTGTCGATTTTGGTTCAGCTTGAAATGACCATGTTACATGATTTTCTCTGCTGGGGATAAGTGAGGAGAGAGTCTAGAACAAATGGGTCTAACCTTCAGTGGTGTGGAGTTTGCACGTTCCCACTGTGACTGCCTGTGTTTCCCCCCGGGTGCTCTGGTTTACTCCCACATCTCAGAGATGTGGGGGTTGGCAGGTTAATTGACCACTGTAAATTGCTCCTAGTGTGTAGGTGAGGAGTGGAATCTGGGAGGTTTTGTTGGGAATATATTCTTGAAGTATTCAGAATAAAAAAGTAGGTGGTATCATGGACAGTGTAGAAGGTTATCAAAAATTATAAAGGATCTTGATTAGCTGGGTAAGTGGGCCAAGGAATGGCAAATGGTGTTCAATCCAGATAAGTGCGAGGTGTTGGAAAGGGTGCAGAGGAGATTTACCAGGACGCTGCCCAGATTAGAGAGTGTGGATTATGAGAAGAGACTAAAGGAGCTAGGGCTTTACTCATTGGAGAGAAGGAGGATGAGGGGAGACATGATAGAGGTGTACAAGATATTGAGAGGAATAGATAGAGTGGACAGCCAGCGCCTCTTTCCCAGGGCACCGATACGAATACAAGAGGGCATGGCTTTAAAGTAAAGGGTGGGAAGTTCAAGGGAGACGTCAGAGGGAGTTTTTTCACCCAGAGAGTGGTTGGTGCATGGAATGCGCTGCCTGAGGTGGTGGTGGAGGCTGATACGTTGGTCAAGTTCAAGAGATTGTTAGATAAGCATATGGAGGAATTTAAGATAGAGGGATATGTGGGAGGAAGGGGTTAGATAGCCTTAGGAGTGGTTTGAAGGTTGGCACAACAAGGTGGGCCGAAGGCCCTGTATTATGCTGTATTGTTCTATGGTTCTATAGTTCTATCAAACCAGGGAAGGACTTTCATAGTGAACGGTGGGGCCCTGGAGAGTGTTGTGGAACAGAGGGACCTTGGAGTACAAGTACATGGTTCATTGAAATTGGTATCACAGGTAGATAGGATGGTGAAGAAGGTGTTTGACACGCTGGCCTTCATCAGTCAGAGCATTGAGTATAGAAGTTGGGGCATTACAATGCAGTTGTACAGGATGTTGACGAGGCTGGTGTACAATTTTGATCACCCTGTTATAGGAAAGATGCCATTAAGCTAGAAAGAGTGAAAAGAAGATTCACGAAAATGTTGCTTGGACTTGAAGGACTGAGTTATAGGGAGAGGTTGAGCAGACTAGAACTTTATTCATTAGAGCGTCGGAGATTGAGGGATGATCTTACGGAGGTGTATAATATCATGAGGACATAGATAGGGTGAATGCACCCAAGGAAAGGGAATGAAAACCAGAGGGCATAGGTTTGTGAGAGGGGAAAGACTTAAAGGGGCCTGAGGGGCAACTTTTTCACCCAGAGGGTGGTCAGTATATGGAACGAGCTGCCAGAAAAAATGTTTGAGGCAGGTACATTAACAACATTTAGAAGACCCTTGGACAGGTACATGAATAGGAAAAGTTTAGAGGGACATGGGCCAAACACAGGCAAATGAGACTAGTTTAGATAAGCATCTTGGTCGGCAGGGATGAGGGTTTGCATGGACTCAGTGGGCTGAAGGGCCTTTTTCTATGCTGCACCTCCCCTTGGCCGTAACCCTGAAGTTTGTAGGCGGTGGTGAAGGGAGGAAATATTCCTTCACACAGCTCTTGCCCCGAAAAAACTGTCAAGACTGGAAGTTAATTGAAATTTTCAAAACTTGTGTTGGTAGACTTTCGTTGAGCTGATTCATTAAGGGTTACAGAAGCAAAGTAAGTAGAGCAAATTAAGATAAAGATCAAGTTATGGTCTTAGTTCAGAGGAATAGAGTTGAGGGATTTAATGGCCTCCTCCAGCTCCTACCTTTAAAGGTTTGTTCAGGCTTTTTGAACCAGCTCTCTGATGAAGTAACTAATCTCCTTGAACTACGACTTTACACATTTTTGAAAGAATTACAAAAAAACATGGTCGATCTATTGTATTTTGGAACACTTTGATCTTCCCACCTACTCCTTAATGGTGAAAAATTCCTAATAAAATGCAGTTTATCTGTACGGTCGGAGTTATTGATAAAGTCAGCAGAGAAACCATTTGAGCAAAAGCATGAATCCAGGAATTGCCATCGAATGATTTACATTTTAACGCTAACTGGATATTCTTGGAACAATGGAGACACAGGTGTTGCTCGACCCACTGAGTTCCTCCGGCAGATTGTCCTTGGAGCAATCTTGTCTTTAAGTCAGAGATTTAAAAGTTCACACTGCAATCCAAGTGTCACACAGTGGCACAGCTCATTGAGCTGCTGCCTCACAGCTCCAGTGACCTGAGTTCGATCCCAACCCCCAGTGCTGTGGAGTTTGTACATTCTCTCTGTGACCCCCGGGTGCTCCGGTTTCCTCCCACATCCCAAAGACGTGCTGGTTGGTGGGTCAGTTGGCTGTTCTAAATTGCCACTAGTGTGTAGGTGAGTGATAGTATCTGGGGGGTGGGGGAAAGTTAAAGGAATGTGGGAAGAATAGGATACAGGAAAAATTAAAAGCAGAATGTGAGCGTGAACATATTCAGTAGACCAAATGGCTTTCTTCTATTTTATAAGGAAATACTGAAATCCAAAGATTGTTTTAATAGTTCAAGTTAATATTTCAATTACGCACTGAGTGTGTGATGTGCTATCAAAGAGATAATCTTCTGGCTGAGAAATTAAATCTTAGCTGTCCTCACAAGTGGCTGAAAAAAAATCCCACAGTAATTTTTGGAGAATTCTTGCCATGTTGGTCAACATTCATCTTCCATTATTGAAACAAGTTAACCAGCCATTTATTTTACTGCCATTTAAAAACCTTGCTGTGTGCAAATTCTTTGATTTGAAGGAGAAGATCCTCCTACACCATGGTACAGCCCTCAGAAGTACTGAGGAACAGAGGGACCTTGGTCTATATGTCCAAGGATCTCTGAAGTTGGCAGCACAAGTAGTGAAGAAAGCATACGGGGTATTTGCCTTCATTAGCCAGGGCATGGAATATCAGTGCAGGGAGGTTATGGTACAACTTTATAGGCCACAGACGGAGTACTGTGTACAGTTCTGGTCTCCACACCGTAGGAAATAGTTCTGGTCACCATACTATAGGAAGGATGTGATTGCACTGGAGAGGGTGCAGAGGAGATTTACCAGGATGTAAACCACATTGATGCTGGAGGAACTCAGCAGGCCAGGCAGCATCCATGGAGAAAAGCAGGCGGTCAACGGTTTGGGTCAGGACCCTTCTTCAGGACTGAAGATAGGAAAAGGGGAAGCCCAATATATAGGAGGGAAAAGCAGAGCAGTGATAGGTGGACAAAAGAGGGGAGGTGGGGTGGGCACGGGGTGGTGATAGGTAGATGCAGGTCAGAGACAGTGATAGGCAGGTGCGGGGGAGGAGGGGAGAGCAGATCCACTGGGGTTGGGTCAAAGGTAAGGAGGGGTAGAAAAAAGAAAGACAGGCTATGAAGGGGAAGAAAAGAAGAGGCATGGTGAGTGTGGAGGGGGTGGGGGTTACTTAAAGAGGGAGAATTCAATGTTCATGCCGTTAGGCTGCAAAGTTCCAAGACGGAAAATGAGCTGCTGTTCCTCCAGTTTGCGCTTGGAATTCTCCCAGCAGTGGAGGAGGCCGAGGACTGACATTTCTGTCATGGAGTGGGAGGGGGAGTTGAACTGACTGGCAATGGGGAGATGCAGATTGCATTGGAGATGGCGGAAGTGGTGGAGAATGATGTGTTGGATACGTAGGCTAGTAGGATGAAATGCGAGGACAAGGGGGACCCTATCCCTGTTGGGTCTGGGAGGGGTGGGGGTGAGAACAGAGGTATGTGAAATGGCAGAGACGCGGGTGTGAGCTCTCTCGACCACAGTGGGGGAAAGCCACGGTTAGTTAGACATCTCGGATGTCCTGGAGTGGAAAGCATTATGATGGGAGCAGATGCGGCAGAGGTGGAGAAAGTGAGAAAAAGGGATTGTGTCCTTGTGAGAGACGGGGTGGGAGGAGCTGTAAACGAGGTAGATGTGGGCGTCAGTGGGTTTGTAGAAGATGTCAGTGGATAAGGAATCTCCTGAGATAGAGATGGAAAGATCAAGGAAGGAGAGAGAGGTGTTAGAGATAGTCCAAGTGAATTGGAGAGCAGGGTGAAAATTAGTGGTGAAATTTATGAAACAGTCGAGTTCCGCACGGGTGCAAGAGGCAGCACCAATGCAGTCGTCGATATAGCGGAGAAAGAGTCGAGGAATGGGGCCGGAGTAGTCTTGGAACAGAGACTGTTCAACGTAGCCAACGAAGAGGCAGGCATAGCTAGGGCACATGGCTACACCCTCGGTCTGTAGAAAGTGAGAGGAATCAAATTGAAGTTGTTTAGGGTGAGGACAAGTTCAGCCAGGTGGAGGAGAGTGTTAGTGGAAGGGGACTGGTTCCGTCTCTGGTCAAGAAGGAAGCAGAGGGCAGTGAGGCCATCGTGATAGGGAATGGAGGTATATAGGGACTAGATGTCTATGGTGAAGATGAGGTTGTGTGTGCCAGAGAACTTAAAGCTATGGAAGAGCTGGAGAGCATGTGATGTGTCACAGTCGTAGGTGGGAAGGGATTGGACCGGGGGGGCAGGATACTGTCCAGGTACAAGGATATGACCCCTGTGGGGCAAGAGCATGTGGAGACAATAGGTCTGCCGGGACAGTCCTTCTTGTGGATTTTGGGAAGAAGATAGAAGCGGGCAGTCCGAGGTTGTGGGACTATCACGTTGGTAGCTGTTGAGGGTGGGGGGTGGGCAGATCTCCCAAGGTGACGAGGTCAGTGATGGTGGGGGAGATGATGTCCTGGTGGTCCTTGGTGGGGTCATGGTTCATAGGTAGGAGGAAGTGTCCGAGAGTTGGCATCTGACCTCTGCAAGGCAGAGGTCGGTACACCAGACTACCACGGCAGCACCTCTGTCGGCTGGTTTGATGACAATGTCGGGGTTGGTGCGGAGGGAGTTGGGGGGCATAGCGTTCAGAAGGAGTGAGGTTGAAGTGGGTGAGGGGTGCAGAAAAGTCAAGACGGCTGATGTTGTGCCCACAGTCGGCTATGAGCGGGTCCAGGGAAGGGAACAGGCCCAGTGGGGGAGTCCAGGTGGAAGAAGAGGGCTGGAAGTGGGAGAACGGGGCATCAGAAGGGGAAAAGGACTTCTTACAAAGAAGAAGGCACGGAGGCAGAGGCAGCAGTAAAGGAGCTCGGCATCGTGCCGGGCTCAGAATTCGTTGAGGTAGGAATGTAGAGGTACGAAAGTGAGGGCTTTACTGAGAACAGACCACTCAGTGGGGAAGGTCGGGGGGAGAATGGTAAAGAACCGGCAGGGGTTAGAGTTGGGGGGGGGTGGGGGGAGTGGGGTTGGGGGCTGGGCTGGTGAGAGGAAAGGGGTGAGAGGGGTTGGGAGTGGTACAGGGGTGAAGAGTGTGATGAAAGACAGGAGGTGGATGGAGGGGAGGGGACAAGAGGGGAGCAGGAGGAGAGGTCAGGGTAGAGGAGGGGATGGGGGGTTGGGAGGGGGCTGGTGGAGGTGCAAGGTGGGATGCAGAATGAGAAGTAGATGGGGGGAAGAACCAGAGCAGAGGCAACAGAAGGTGATGCCTAGAGAGATGGAGGCCCCGGGTTGGAAGGGGTGGGAGGAGCAGATAGTGGTGTAGAACGGGGGCAGGGGTGTCTGGGTGAGTAGGGGAGGGGGTGCCAGAGGACTGTGTTGGGGGGGGGGGGTCTGGAGGCGGGCAATCTTGCAATCCTTGACGGCGGTGGGGAAGGCGAAGAATCGTCCACTGAGAGCATGGCTACGGCAGAGAATGATGAAAGGTAACAGTCCCGGGCACATCTTGGAGAACAAGGTCCGGAGCTGTGGAAGAGAGAGGGCCAGAAGGTGTCAGCACGTGGCAGAGAGGGTAGAGCGGAGGGCACAGAGGGAGAACTGTAGAGAGCAGCGATGGATATAGTGAACGTACCGGAGATCCAGGCTGGACCCGAACTGGGAGGCCTGGGAATGGACCTGAATCCAGGTGGAACAAGATGGCAGCGTAGACACAGAGCGAGGAGGTCACATGGCTGTGGAGCCGAGTCTGAATGACCACGTGATGAAGGAGCCGGAGAGCAGAGGAGATCATAGAGGGACTCACAAAACTCCCGTCGAAGAGAGGAAGAAAACTTCTTCAAAGTGGGCATCCTTGAAGAGAGTTCACAGTGGAGCAGTAATACTGGAGGAACAAAGGATCTGAGAAACAAGTGTTGGTTCCCCCAGGGTGGTGCCTGGGATGGAGTGTTTCAGTTATGAGGAGAGGCTGGGTCTGTTCTCCTTCAACCAAAGCAGGCTGAGGGGGAACTGAGAGAGGTGTACAAAATTATGAGAGACATTGGAGAAGAACATAGAACATAGAACACTACATCACAGTACAGGCCCTTCAGCCCACAATGTTGTGCTGATATTTTATCCTGCTCTAAGATCTATCTAACCCTTCCCTCCCACATAGCCCCCTATTTTTCTAACATTCATGTGGCTATCTAAGAGTCTCTTAAATGTCCCTAATGTATCTGCCCCCACAACCTCTGCCAGCAGTGCGTTCCATGCACCCACCACTCTCTGTGTAAAAAAACTTACCACTGACATCCCCCTTATACCTTCCTCCAATCACCTTAAAATTATGTCCCCTCATGTTAGCCATTGTCACCCTGGGAAAAAGTCTCTGACTGTCCATTCGATCTATGCCTCTTATCATCTTGTACACTAAAACTTTCCATCCAGAGGACATCGGGCTAAGGTAAGATGTAAGACGTTTGAAGGGATCCAAAGTGAAATTCTTTCCCCCATAGGGGGGTTGGAATCTGGAACGCACTACCTGAGGGGGTGGTGGAGGCAGAGACTCGCTCAATATTGAAGAAGCATCTGAACGAGCACTTGAATCACCGAGGTGTGGAAGGCTATGGACCAAGCACTGGTTGGCGGAATTAGTAGACATGGGTATTTGATGGTTGGCATGGACATGGTGGGCCGAAGGACCTATTGTTGGGAATGACTCTATGATTCCCACAGTGACGTGTTATAGATTTCAGATCTTAATCAATCCACCATTGACAGCCATACCTCCAGACACCTGGACCTCCAGCTCTGCAACTTCTTTCCCTAAACTTTCTCCTTAGTTCCCCTTTAAAACATCTTTGAGTGAATTTCTGCCCGTCTCAATATGTGGTTAAGTGTCATGATACATTTGGTCACAGAGTAAAACCTCTTGGGATGATATTCTTCCCTCTCCCCCCTCAGAATTCTGTGGCTCACTGGTTCATCCTTCTGTCACCACCAACTACTCCCTGTTCCCTGGCACCTCCCATCCCACCGTCCAGCGACCCAAACAGTCCTTCCCGATGAGGCAGCAATTCGCTTGCACTTTTCCCAATCTGGTGCACTGTACTCGATGTTCACACTGTGGACTCCTCCACACTGGAGAAACCAAACACAGATTGAGGCACCTCTTTGTGAAGCACCTGTGTTCAGTCTAGAGAGAACAAACTGAGATTGACAACTAACTTCAAGATCTTTATCCAGAAATTATTTGTCACATATTCTCAAGAACAGTTTAGTTTCTGTGGCTCAGATACAATGGGAATTAATGAGACCAGAAGCTGATAAATCCTCAGGATCTGACAATCTGCATCCCATGGTTTTGAAAGAGGTGGCGATGGAGATAAAGGATGCATGAGATCCAAGATTCCACAGATTCTAGAACACTTCCTGTCGATAGGTTAATGGATACAGTTGGAGAGGGAGAGGTAAGGTGTGGAGTTATTATGGCATACTGGGTTGGTGGTATTATACCTTGGTGGGTTGAGGATTAGTTAACAGAATGGAAACAGACAGTAGGAATAAATGGGTGACTTCCAGGTTGAGAGGTTGTAATGAGTGGGATGTCGTAGGGGTCAGCATTGGGACCCCACAATGCTTTGGGTGAGCAGACCACATGTGATACAGAGTCATAGAGCCATACAGCACAGAAACAGACCCTTCAGCCCACCACATCCATGCCAGCCATCAAGTACGTTGCACTTGGTCCACAGCCTTTCATGCCTTGGCGATTCCAGTGCTCACCCAGATACTTTTCAAACATTGTGAGAGTACTTTCCTCCACCAACCCCTCAGGAGGTTCATGCCAAATTGCAAACACCCTCTGGGAGAACTTTTTCTCCATAAATCCCCTCCAAACATTTTATTCCTCATCTTAAACCTTAGTCCTCTGGTTTTTGACGTCCCCAATATGGGGTAAAGTTTCTCCACATCCGCCATATATATGCCCCTCATAATTTTGTACACCTCTATCAGGTCCCCCCTCAGCCTCCTCTTCTCCAAGGAGAACAAACCCAGCTCACCTCACAACTGAAACATTCCATCCAAGGCAACATCCTGGTGAATCTCCTCTGCACCCTGTCCGCCGCAATCACATCCTTCCTATAGTGTGGTGACCAGAACTGTGCACAGCTGTGGTCTGACCAATGTTTTATAAACTTGTACCATAATCTCCATGTACTTTTATTCTTTGTACAGACTAGTAAAGGCCGGCATCCTATATGTCTTCTCCTTATCTACCTGTGCTGCCATCTTTAGGGATCTATGGACTTGTATACCAAGGTCTCACCATCCCACCTTCATTAGACCTCCCAACATGTATCACCTCACACCTTCATCAGAATCAGAATCAGATTTATTATCACTTATATTGTATGACGTGAAATGTGTTGTTTTGCAGCAGCAGCACGGTGCAAAGACAGAAAAATCACAAAAATAAATAGTGCAAAAAAAAAAGGAATAACAAGGTAGTGTTCATGGGTTTAAGGACACTTAAGAAATCTGATGGCAGAGGGGAAGAAGCTGTTCCTGAATTGTTGAGTGTGGGTCTTTAGGCTCCTGTACCTCCTCCCCAATGGTACTAACAAGAAGACGGCGTGTCCTCGATGGTGAGGGTCCTTAGTGATGGATGCCGCCTTCTTGAGACACGACATCTTGATGTCCTCGATGGTGGGGAGGGTTGTGTCCGTGATGGAGCTGGCTGAGTCTACAACCCTCTGCAGCCTCTTGCGATCCTGTGCATTGGAGCCTCCATAACAGGCGGTGATGCAACCAGTCAGCTATTGCTCTTCCCACTTTACCAGCTGATCACTATCGTTTTGTAACCTTTTGACAATCAACAGCACCAATTCTTGTGTCATCTATAAACTTACTAATCACGCCTCCTACCTTCGCATCCAAATCATTCACGTATATAACAAACAATAAGGGTCCCAGCACCAATTCCTGTGGTACATCATTGGTCACAGGCTTCCAATCACAAAAGCAACTTCAACCATTGGCCTCTGTATCCCATTACCTGGCCAACTCTGGATCCAACTTGCCAACTTGCCTTGGATCCCATGGGCTCTAAACGTTGCTCAGTCTCCCATGTGGACTTTGTCAAAGGCCTCAGTGAAGACCACATAGATGCATGTAAGCCTGTTGTTGATACAAAAACAAGTGCCAGCATGAATTGCAAGGAAGCGTTTAGAGGCATTGGGAGATGTTGTCAGGCTAAATGGATGCTTGAGGACATGGGAGATGGAATATAATGTGGAAAATGTGAGGTAATCCATTTAAAAAAAAGTAAAAAGTCTTTAATGGTCAATGGCATTCAGAGGGCCCTCGATATCCTTCTACATGAATCATTGAACGTTAACATGCAGATACAGTAAGCAATAAGGAAGGCAAATGGTAAGTTGGGCCTTGTTGCTTGAGAACTTGAGTATAAAAGTGGAGATGTCCTATTGCAATATATAGGACCGTACTTGGGACATCGTGTGCCCTGCAACAGCAAGGAGATTCTTGTGATAACAGGAGTCCAACAAAGATTCACCACATTGATCCTTGGGATTGGGGATTTGCCCAACAAGGAGAGATTTGGATTGGACCAATACCCTTCTGAATTGAGAATAAGGGATGGCCCCAATGTTTATGGGTACCTGACAGGGTGGATGCAGAAATCATGGTCTCAAAATAAGGAGTCAGTCATTCCAGACAAAATGTGGTGAAAGTTCCTTATCTGGAGGCAGTTTGACAGATTTTTGGACATTAAAACCAAGGGTTTGGCGCAGGAAAGTGGCAGAGGTACCAAAGTCTTGTTGAATGACAGAGCAGACATGAGGGGCTGAATGGCCTCCTCCTGCTTCTGTTATGTTCTTCTGTCCTTAAGTCAGTTTGGACAGGTCTTTATCCTTCATTCACTGGAGGTGGACAATCCTGGCACTTTGCCCATACCTACTTCCCCTTGAGCTGATTGACAGACGAGGTCAATTACAGAGAGAGATAAGAGGTGATTGCAATGTCATGTGTCTGGGTTCAAGTGTAGGCCCAAACCGGGTGAGGTTCACAGATCTCCTTCCCTAAACAACACCAGCAGATCAGATTTTGTTCAAGACAATCTCATGGTTTCAAGGTCACCATTAATGGTAGCACCTTATAATTCGAAACTTATTTAATTGAATTTAAACACCACAGCTGCTGTTATGGACCAGGGGTACAGCTTGTGTCTTGAGATCATTAGTTGAGCTTCTAGATTATAAACCATTAACAAAACAAAACCCCATATCATCCCATGTTACCTGAATGGTGTAGTGACCCTTCTTCATCTCATCCTTGTGAAAGGGGCACAAAATCAAGGCAGACCATCATCCTATCAATTCTCTCCACTCCCTCCTCCCCTTCCCTCGCCCCTCACTCACTGTGTCCCCTCACTCTCCCTGCCCCTCACTCTCCTTCCTCCCCCTCACCCTCCTCTCCCTCCTCCCCTCTCTCACTCTCCCTCCTCCCCTCACTCACTCTCCTTCCTCCCCCTGTCTGCTCTCCCTCCTAAATGCTTCAGCACTGTAAGATTGGAGAAGTTAACAACGTAGTGAAGAATTACTGTTTGCTGATTAATGCAGTTGCTAACACGTGAAGTATTTCAAAGGCCAACAAGCAGATAATTATGATTGAGCCCTTGGTTAAAGATCTCATTTATAACAGGAGAAGCCAACGTGGCCTGTGGTACAGGGGCTGGCTCCCAGCCAGCACGTTATTGGTTTTGTTGCTCCGTTTGTTATTTGAATCTGATGACCTCAATTAATCATTTCTGAAGCAGCTGGAGAACGTGCCGACTTAAGCAAGGTCCATTTTGCAGGGCAACACAGTGGCACAGCTGGCAGAGCCGCTGCCTCACAGCTCCAGAGACCCGGGTTTGATCCCGACCTCCGGTGCTGTCTGTGTGGAGTTTGCACGTTCTCCCTGTGACTGTGTGGGGTTTCCCCGGATTGTTCCAATGATGAGATGGACTCTGACCTCACAATCTACCTTGTTGTGACCTTGCACCTTATTGCACTGCACTTTCTCTGTAGCTGTGACACTTTACTCAGTACTGTTATTGTTTTTACCTGTACTACATCAATGCACTCTGTACTAACTCAATGTAACTACAATGTGTAATGAATGGATCTGTACGATCGGTATGCAAGACAAGTTTTTCACTGTACCTCGGTACAAGTGACAATAATAAACCAATACCAATACCAATACCAGCAACTAAAGAACACAGTCCAGGCCGATTATCCAGTTCAGCACCAAGGGATGACTGGAGGCACCAGGCTGGATTGCCAGGGGAATCTTGGAGGTACCAGATGTTGCATGAGACATTCAATTGAGGTCCTGAGGACAGTAAAGATCCTGTGCACTATTTTGAAGGAGAGCAGTGTTTCTTTTTTACTGATTAGCCAATAGTTATCATCAGATCATTGAATGTGTAATCATTAACTGCTGTTTGTGGATGCTTGCTATGTTCCTATTGGCTGCTACATTTCCTGCATTAAAAGTGATGGTTCATCAAAGCAAAGTACACAAAATGATGAGGGATATTGACAGGAGGAAACTTTTCCCCATAGCAGAGGTGTCTGAAACTGGAGGGCATAGGATTATGGTAAGGGTAAATAGTTTAGAGGGGATCTTTTTCACCTAGGAGGTGGTTGGAATCCAGAACCACGTGGGGGGTGGAGGCAGGGACTCTCACAGCATTTAAGGAGTATTTGCAGGAGGATTTGAATTGCCAAGATATAGAAGGCTGCAAACCAAGTGCCGGTGAATGGGATTAGCAGAGATGGGTACCTGAGGTGGGCTGAAGGGCCCCCTTCTGTGCTGGATGACTCTGTGACTCTGTAATTCTGTTGTACTCTACAATACAATGTATAAAATCATGAGGGGCGTAGACAGGGTGAATGCACACAGTCTTTTTCTCAGGGAAAGGGAATCAACAACTAGAGGGCATCAGATTAAGGTGAGAGGGGAGAGATTTAAAAGGGACCTGAGGAACAAGTTCTTCAAGCCGAGGGTGGAGTGTATATGGAACGAGCTGCCAGAGGAAGTGGTTTAGGCAGGTACAATAACAGCATTTAAAAGACATTGTGGATGTAGATAGATCGGAAAAGTTAAGAGGGATAAGGGCCAAATGCAGGCAAATGGGACTAGCTCAGATGGGCATCTTGGTCAGCATGGACGAGTTGGGCCGAAGGGCCTGCTTCTGTGCTGTATGAATCTATGACTAATAATGTCAGGGGAAGCTCCTTTTTCTTTTCATTGACGGGATGTCAGTTCCACTGGCAAGGCCAGCATTTACTGCCTTCCCTTGGTTGGTGAGTACATGTAAGAGACCAAGGATGGAGATTCACCACCCTCTGTGAGAAGAGAGGAAATGCAAGGTATTCCTGACATTAGGTTTTCAATTCCAGATTTACCAAATAAATTCAATTTAAATTGCCCAGTTCCCATGGTGAATTTGAAACCTATGTCACAGAATCATTAGCACAGACCCCAAGACTGCTAATCTGCTAACCAATATGCCCCTGCACTGTTTACTGCTGTACGGTTATTGTTTGCTCCATTCTGGTTCAATAAGAATAAAGTCACACATTGTTTGCAAAATTACAATTCAATAGTTATGGAGAAATCCGTTGATGAATCAGGAGGAACATTTTTAGCCAGAATCTGGGACATGCATCTAGAGGGATCAATTAAGGTGAGATGGATTTAAGGGAAATACAGATAAACGGGGGAGGAACAGAGAGGAAGGATATGTTGACAGAGTTTGCAGAGAATGAATGGGGGAACTGATTAGGACAGGGTGAAAGGCTTTTGCTTTACCTGTAATATTTTACATAATTCTTCATAAAGTGGTCCTTGACGTTGAGATTGGGGGAAGGGATCCAATTCCATTATCTCAATCCCTAACACACACACAGACTGTCCTTAGGTTACAAACACCCATCTTATGGACACCTATACATATGAACGAGCTCCTGTAATATTAATAAATTCAAACGTTCGACGTATGGCAGAACTAGTTTCCTCTATCTCTCTCCACTTTTATTACTGTCCTTTCTTATCCATCTTAAGTGCTTTTGATGCCATTTATTTTGATGACATGGAGGTATGGTTACTGTAGTGAGTGATCTTTGTGTATTTTCCGACTTACAGACAAAATCGACTTATGGACGTCTGTATAAGTAGGACCTGTTGTTACCCGGGGCTGGCCTGTATGTAGAATGCGTGAGGTTGCATGCCCTCTTTGAGTATTTGAAGGGACTGCTCCTCAGTTTCAGTTTGCTTTCCTGCTCTACACTTCTGATCTTTGAGCACCCAGCAGGTCAGTTGAGGGACCTCCTCAGGGTCTGGTCCAAGGCCTGGCTGAGGTGACTTTCAGGGGGGCCCAGGTGGGGGACGTGGGGTTGGTCCATCAATGCCAACTCCTTCCCCCTCTTCCATAGAACATAGAACTGTACAGCACAGGAACAGGCCCTTCGGCCCACTATGTCTGTGCTGAACACAATGCGAGAGGGTTGAGAACTTCAAGTTCCTGGGTGTGAACATCACCAACAGCCTGTCCTGGTCAAATCACGTAGATGCCACAGCCAAGAAAGCTCAGCAGCACCTCTACTTCCTCAGGAGGCTAAAGAAATTTGGTTTGTCCCCTTTGACTCTCACCAACTTTTACCAATGCACCATAGAAAGCATCCTATCTGGATGCACCACGGCTTGGTACGGCAACTGCTCTGCCCAGGACCGCAAAAGCTGCAGAGAGTTGTGGACACAGCCCAGCGCATCACGGACACCAGCCTCCCCTCCTTGGTCTTTACCTCTCACTGCCTTGGTGAAGCAGCCGGAATAATCAAAGACCCCACCCACCCGGGACATTCTCTCTTCTCTCCTCCTCCATCAGGTAGAAGATACAGGAGCCTGAGGGCACGTACCACCAGGCTTAAGGACAGCTTCTATCCCACTGTGATAAGACTATTGAACGGTTCCCTTATACAATTCCCTTATACTATGACCTCACGATCTACCTTGTTGTGACCTTGCACCTTATTGCACTGCACTTTCTCTGTAGCTGTGACACTTTACTCTGTACTGTTATTGTTTTTACCTGTACTACATCAATGCACTCTGTACTGACCCAATGTAACTGCACTGTGTAATGAATTGACCTGTACGATCGGCATGCAAGACAAGTTTTTCACTGTCCCTCGGTACAAGTGACAATAATAAACCAACACCAACAAATACCAATACCAATTAAACTAAATCTTTTCTACCTGCACATGATCCATATCCCTCCATTCGCTACACATTCACGTGTCTGTCTTAAAAGGCTCTTAAACCCCTCTATCGTATCTGCCTCCACCACCACCCCTGGCAGCACAGTCCAGGCACCCAACGCTCTCTGTATAAAAGAGTGTAAAAACTTGCCCTGTACATCTCTTTTAAACTTTCACCCTCTCACCTTAAATGTATGTCCTGTAGTACTTGACATTTCTAGTCTGGGAAAAAGACTGACTGTCTACCCTATCTATGCCTCTAAATGTCTCTATCACGGACAGGCATGGTAGTGTAGCGGTTAGCATAACTCTTTACAGCACCAGCAACCTGGGTTCAAATCCGGCCGCTGTCTGTAAGGAGTTTGTACGTTCTCCCCGTGTCTGCGTGGGTTTCCTCCGGGTGCTCCGGTTTCCTCCCACATTCCAAAGACGTACTGGTTAGGAAGTTGTGGGCGTGCTATGTTGGCGCCGGAAGCGTGGCGACACTTACGGGCTGCTCCCAGAACACTCTACGCAAAAGATGTATTTCACTGTGTGTTTTGATGTACATGTGACTAATAAAGAGATCTTATCTTATCATATCTGCCTCCACCACCACCCCAGGCAACACATTCCAGGCACCCACCACTCTCTGTATAAAACACTTGCCCTGCACATCTCTTTTAAACTTTCCCCCTCCCACCTTAAACCCCTGCCCTCTAGTATTTGACATTTCCATCCTGGGAAAATGACTCTGACTGTCTACCCTATCTATGCCTCTCATAATTTCTATCAGGTGTCCCCTCAGCCTCCAACACTCCAGAGAAAACAACCCAAGTTTGTCCAACCACAGACACATGAATATGCAGGGAGTGGAGGGAAATGGACCATGTACAAGCAGAGAGAATTAATTTAATTCAGCATCATGTCCGGCACAGACATCGTGGGCTGAAGCACCTGTTCCTGTGCTGTACTGTTCCATGTTCTATGTTCCAACAGCTTCTCACAGCAGGGAGAAGGGGCACACTTGGGCTATTAGTTGAAGGGGTGAGAAACAGCCAGAGCAGGAATTGTTTGCTGGTTCCGTGTTCCGAAGGAATGCTATATTGCGAAATCAGATAATATACTATCTGATGGCCTTTATCTCACGGCGAGGGTTGCAAACACTGAAGGGGGGCTGGTGTGGGACTGTGTTTTCAGACTGCCGGGACTGTCAGGCCGTCAGGTTTTGCCCTTGAAATTATCAGTCAATTGGACCAGAAAACACTTCCAACCTCCACTCTGACCCCACGCAGTGCAGTGGCACAGTAGGCAGAGCCGCTGCCTCACAGCCCCAGAGACTTGGGTTCAATCCCGACCTCGGCTGTGCGGAATCTGCACGTTCTCCCCGTGACCATGTGGGTTTCCCCCGGGTGCTCCGGTTTCCTCCCACATCCCAGAGACGTGGGGGTCGGTGGGTTAATTGGCCGCTGTAAATTGTCCCCAGTGCGTGGGTGAGAGGTAGAATCTGGGGGGAGTTGATGGGAAATGGGGGTGGGGGGAAGAAATGTAAGTGTGTGGTTGATGGTTGGCATGCACTCTGGTCTGAGGGGCCTTTCTCGGTGCTGTGTGACACTCCTGCCCATTCCTAGTATCTGCAAATCTTTGCCCTTTCCAGTTCTGGACTGAGCGATATTACTGAGGAAGCTCACTCCTGATCAAGAGCCTGTTCAGAGTGAAAACAACCTCATTTCATCCTCTTGACTTTTTACCTGCAGTGTTAAAACCGAAACTGTTCCCGCTCCAAAGAGTTAAGGGGCAAGTTTTTACACAGTGCAACAGTTCCTATGACCTGTGGAATGCATCGCTAGATTGCATTACATTTTCAGAGCCAGGCTAGAGAAAACATACGCTGAACTCAAAACTTTCTTTGCAAACCTCTTGCTGAAGAGACAAAGGGATCTCTATGATTTACAACATGTGTTTTGCATCATCCGCACACAACACATTCCACCCACAGCTCGCTCCTAACAGTTGCAAGCTCCCATAAAAGAGTCCAGAGGAACATCTACCACACACTGAGCGCGTTGCGTGTAAGAGTGAACCCAGCCACTTTGGCAGGGGCTCAGCAGGTTGTCACCTTGCTAATTTATGATGAGGGAGGAGGTGAGTGGGGAGGGCAGGGGGGGGTTACGTGGGTGGGTTGCGCAGACACATTTCTTAAACTTGCTCTGGGATCAGACATGACCCATAGCAATGACTCAATTAATGCTGGTGATGCCAGCAACAAGAACAACAGTGGGGCATAAAGGAATGACAGAACACAGGAGTCTCAACAAAAACAAACCTCAGCTATAAGGAGAGGTTGGACAGACCTGGGTTGTTTTCTCTGGAGTGTCAGAGGCTGAGGGGAGACCTGATAGAAGTTTAAAAAATTATGAGAGGCACAGATAGAGTAGACAGTCAGGGTCTTTTTCCAGGTGGAAATGTCAAATACCAGAGGACATGGGTTTAAGGTGAGAGAGGGAAAGTTTGTACAGGGCAAGTTTTTTAACACAGAGAGTAGGGGGTGCCTGGAATGTGCTGCCAGGGGTGGTGGTGGAGGCAGATACTATAGAGACATCTAGAGGCACTTAGACAGGCACATGAACATGCAGGGAATGGACGGATATGGGCGTTGTGTAAGTAGAAGGATTAGTTTAGTTGGGCATGGATATGAAGAAAATGGAGAGGTATGGACCATGTGCAGGCGGATAGGTTTAGTTTAATTTGGCATCATGGTCAGCACAGACTTGTGGGCCGAAGGCCTGTTCCTGTGCTGCACTGTTCTATGTTCCATAATTACCAGAGCTGCGCAAAGTGACTTCAGATTCCCTGAAGCTGTGCTTTTCTTCGGATGATTTAGGCTCAGTTTATTGGGTGTGGAGCGGTGTTCCTCTGACTGGAGGTCTGTGACCAATGGTGTTCCACAGGGATCAGTGCTGGGACCCCTGTTGTTTGTGATATATATACATGACCTGGATGAAAATGTAGATGGTTTGATTAGCAAGTTTGCAGACGACACAAAAATTGGTGGAGTTTGTGGATAGTGAGGAAGGTTGTCAAGGGATACAGCAGGATATGGATCAGTTGGAAATGTGGGCAGAGAAATGGCAGATGCACTTTAACCGGACAAGTGTGAGGTGTTGCATTTTGAGAGGTCAAGTGTAAGAGGAAAGGATACAGTAAATAGCAGGACCCTCTGGAGCATTGATGTACAATCCATAGCTCCCTGAAAGTGGCAACACAAGTAGATAGGGTGGTGAAGAAGGCGTATGGCATGCTTGCCTTCATTGGTCAGGGTGTTGAGTATAAAAGTTGGTAAGTCGCATTGCAGCTGTATAAAACTTTGCAGTATTGTTTGCAGTTTTGGACACTGCATTACAGGAAGGATCGGCAGGCTTTAGAGAGGGTGCAGAAGAGGTTCACCAGGATGTTGCCTGGATTAGAGGGCATGTGCTATATGAGAGGTTGGGCAAACCTGGGTTGTTTTCTCTGGAGAATTGGAGGCTGAGGGGAGACCTAATGGAAATTTATAAAATTATGAGAGACATAGACAGGGTAGTTAGAATTTTTTTTCCCAGGGTGGGAATGTCAAATACTAGAGGGCATAGGTTTAAAGTGAGAGGGAGATGTGCGAGGCAAGTATTTCACACAGAGAGCGGTGGGTGCCTGGAAAATGCTGCCGGAGAGGTGCTGGAAGCAAGTACGATTTTAACGTCTGAGAGGCGTTTTAGACAGACACATGACCAGGCAGGGAATGGAGGGATACAGACCATGTGCAGGCAGATGGGATAAGTTTAGATTGCATCGTGTTCAGCACAGACATGGTGGGCTGAAGGGCCTGTTCCTGTGCTGTACTGGTCTGTGTTCCATGAATGATTCATCTCCTGACACACAAGACCTCCCCACCATGTCAGGAGGGTGATGGAGCACTCTCCACTTACCAGGGTGACTGCAGCTTCAACAATACTCAAAAGGCTCAACACCATCCAGGACAAAGCAGCCGCTCGATCGGCACCCCACCCAGCCCCTAAACACCCCCTAAACACCCCCTCCCTCCACGACTGGCACACAGTGGCTGTAGAGTTCACCGTCTACACAATGCACCACAGTATACACCGTCAACACCACGCACCGCAGTGTGCACCGTCTACACCACGCACCGCAGTGTGCACCGTCTACACCACGCACCGCAGTGTGCACCGTCTACACCACGCACCGCAGTGTGCACCGTCTACCCCACGCACCGCAGTGTGCACCGTCTACCCCACGCACCGCAGTGTGCACCGTCTACACCACGCACCGCAGTGTGCACCGTCTACACCACGCACCGCAGTGTGCACCGTCTACACCACGCACCGCAGTGTGCACCGTCTACACCACGCACCGCAGTGTGCACCGTCTACCCCACGCACCGCAGTGTGCACCGTCTACACCACACACCGCAGTGTGCACCGTCTACACCACGCACCGCAGTGTGCACCGTCTACCCCACACACCGCAGTGTGCACCGTCTACACCACACACCGCAGTGTGCACCGTCTACACCACGCACCGCAGTGTGCACCGTCTACCCCACGCACCGCAGTGTGCACCGTCTACACCACACACCGCAGTGTGCACCGTCTACACCACACACCGCAGTTACTCGCTCAGGCTACTCTGACAGCACCTCCCAAACCCACCCCCTCTCCCACCAAGGACAAGGGCAGCGGGTGCAGGGGAGCACCACCACCTGCACGTTCCCCTTGAAGTTGTGCACTACCCTGACTTAGAAGTATATCGTCGTTCCTTTGTTGTCACTGGGTCGAAATCCTGGAACTCCCTCCCAGTCAGCACTGTGGGGGCTCCTTCACCAGAAGGACTGCAGCAGTTCCTGAAGGTGGTTCACCCCCCCCCCCCCCACCCCACTTAGGGTTAGGGTTAGGGTTAGGGTTAGGGTTAGGGTTAGGGTTAGGGTTAGGGTTAGGGTTAGGGTTAGGGTTAGGGTTAGGGTTAGGGTTAGGGTTAGGGTTAGGGTTAGGGTTAGGCAATAAATCTTACCAGTGACTTGTAGCTAAACTTTTCTCACTTATTCATTTTTCAGAAGATATTTCAACTGACAACATAGTCAGCATGGATGAGTTGGGCCGAAGGGCCTGTTTCCATGCTGTATAACTCTCTGACTCTATGTGTTAAATGTTGCCTTGCTGGAGACATTCATGGAATTCCAGTACAGAGTGCAGGCAGATGCTGGCATGGTGAGCAGTGAAGGGAATGATCCAAACTGGAGATGCTAGAAGTGGAAGAATCCAAAGATCTTGGAGGATTCCAGCTCCAGAGACCCAGGTTTGATCCCGACCTCCGGCGCCGTCTGTGCGGAGTTTGCACCTTCTCCCTGTGACCCTGTGGGTTTCTCCCGGGTGCTCCGGTTTCCTCCCACGTCCCAAAGACGTGCGGGTCGGTGGGTCAATTGCCCCTAGTGTGTGGGTGAGGGGTAGAATCTATGGAGGGTTGATGGGAATGTGGGGAGAATGGGTTTCAGGGGAATAAGTTGGGAAATGAGATTGCTCTGTGAGCCTGCATCGAATTACGGGCAAATGGTCTCATCCTGTGTGATAAGGGCACAGGTTTAAGGTGGGAGGGGAAAGACTCTGAGGGACAAGTTTTTCACACAGACAGTGATGGGGAAATGGAACCAGCTGCCAAGGAAATGGTTGAGGTGGTACAATTACCACGCTGGAAAGGCACTTAGACGGGTGTTGTGAGACAAGTTCAAAGGGTCTCTAAGGATGAAGACTCTGGACACAGTCTTTGGAGTTAAAACGATTTATTTATAAAAAACAAACACAGAAAGGATAGCGGGAGCAATGCACATGTGCACACACGCACGCTGGTGATCGCGAACGTGGGGGGATCGCAACAAGGGTAAGGTGCGCGCGCGTGCGCTCACACACACACACACACACACACACACACACACACACACACACACACACACACACACACACACACACAACGAACTGGGTACAAACGATCAATGAAGAAACAATACGATGCCTGCCACCCCTTGACTCAGTGCAGGCATCGGCTCTGCGCTACTGGGAATATACTTAGAACGCTCCTAACCCCTGTGGAAGTGCACACTCTTACCAATGGTCTCTTCAGCGTTGTTTCACGATTCCTCAGAGCAATCAAGAGAAAGAGAATCACGCATGTGTGGCACTCTTTATAGTGCTGGAGGGCTGGGTGGTCCAGCCCAGGTAGTTCAAACAGGCCAATGGCCCAAGGCCAGGTACAAAGGTGTTTACAGAGGCCAGTGGTCAAGTGTGGATGGATGGGTGGGTGCAGCCAGACCTTGATTGACAGTGATGTGTCTTTCGACCAGGTGATCAGTGGTGTCACGTGACAGCCATGACCCTTCACAATACAACAGGTTCGTGGATAGGAAAGTTTAGAGGAATATGGGCCAAACACAGGCAAGTGGGACTAGCTCAGTTTAGGCAACTTGGTCAGCACAGATGAGTTGGGCTGAAGGGCCTGTTTTCATGCTGTGTAACTCTATGGATCTATAAGACAACATGGAGAGTGGGTTAATAATTTTGACGTTCTCTGTCATGTCGCCTGTTGTTCCCAAAGAAACACATCCCACTTATCCAGCTGGGCTTCTCTTACTTCTCTTTCTTTCTTATAAATATTTTACCCTGTGCTTCTAATCTTTTATCGAGTTCGTTGGTGACGGGTCTACTCACCAGCCAGCACCAACACTCTGACTGTGCTGATGTTATGGTAGCACTGGCTGTTGTCACTTAATGAACATAAACTATCCAACTACCTCCTCTTGTCTGCCGACATAACCCCTCTGACCTGTCTTAGAGTTGTCAGCTTATCATGGGCTTATCACCAGTGTTACGGTATGAGATGCACCGAGCTTGTACAAAGCACTGCTTTCTGTGGCTTCAAAGTGTACCTTAACTCCTCTTCATGTGTTGACTTTTGACTGCCATCTAGTGCCTCGGTGAATCTTTGTTCTGAATCCCAGTGCCCATAGCTCCTTTAACCTGAAATATGTACGTGTGTGTGTGTGTGTGTGTGTGTGTGTGTGTGTGTGTGTGTTTGCATCTGTGTATGTATGTGCATATGTGTGCACGCACATGTTTGTATCTGTGTGTATGCATGTGTTTGTGTGTATATGTGTGTCTGTGAGTGTGTATTTGTGTGTTTGTATCTGTGTGCATCTGTAACTGTGTGTGTGCATGTGTGTATGTGTTTGTATCTGTTTATGTGTGGTATGTGTGTTCATTTCTGTGCGTGTGTGCACGTGTTTGTATCTGTGTGTATCTGCATGTGCGTGTTTGTACCTGTGTGTCTGTGTTTGTAACTGTGTGTGTGCATGTGTGTTTGTGTGTATGTATGTATCAGTGCATGTGTATGTGTTTGTTACTGTGTGTGTTTGTAACTGTATGTGTGTGTATTAGTGCATGTGTATGTGTGTGTGTCTGTGTGTGTGTAGGTGTGTCTGTGTGTCTTTGTGTGTGTGTGTGTATGTGTGTGTTTTTGTGTGTGTGTATATGCCTGTGTGTGTGTGTTTTTGTGTGTGTGTATATGTCTGTGTGTGTGTGAGTGTGTGTGTGTGTGGTATGTTTGTGTGTGTGTGTGTGTGTGTGTGTGTGTGTGTGTGTGTGTGTGTGTGTGTGTGTGTTTTGAAGACCTGCACACATTAAAAGGTAAGTACCTCAGTCAGGGGAGAGATCTGAGACTGATAGCTGGCCAAAGAACAGGAATGATTCTCACGATATCCTTCAGTCTGGCAGCCCGAGGGGACCAGCTACGTGTTGCAACATGGACCGCTCCTTGGGACTGAAGCTTGTGCCTCGCACTGTTGGAGGTTGCTGATGATGCTCTCACCTCAAGCAAAAGATCAGCCTCTTAATGAAACAGTGTTGGGGACGGAGAGCCATCCAGTAGGGTAGCTCTGCTCCCTGCACCGTACACATCAAGCTTACTGAAAGTACAATGGGACATTGGTCAGCTGGAGTGGTGCAGGAGTTTCTCTGCAGTATCTTTGATCAAAATCCAGAGGCAGAAGGAGAGAGAGAGCGAGTGATTTGCATCTCAATCCAAGTAGAACTGTTCAATAAATGCTGAAAATGCGAGAAAGACTCAGCAGGTCAGGCAGCATCTGTGGAGAGAGGAACAGTTCCAGGACTTTTACTCAGACCTTTTTGAAGAGACCCAGACCAGAAACGGTAACTGTTCAGTAGGCTTGAAGTGGCCTCATCCTACTTCTCATAAGAACACAAGACAATAGGGGAAGGAGGAGGCTACTCGGCCCCTCAGTCCTGTCCCACCATTCACTGTGACCGTCGCTGATCTGCTCCAGGCCTCATCTCCTCTTCTGTGCCAGTTCCCCATCGCCCTCAGTTCCCTGATATTTCAAAATATTTATCTCCCTCCTCTTTAAACCCCACAGAG
Organism: Pristis pectinata; assembly: GCF_009764475.1. Taxonomy (NCBI): domain Eukaryota; kingdom Metazoa; phylum Chordata; class Chondrichthyes; order Rhinopristiformes; family Pristidae; genus Pristis; species Pristis pectinata. The sequence goes on along the minus strand of NC_067407.1, from coordinate 2,783,793 downwards.
ATCCAGTCTCCACACCCTCTGGGGTAGAGAAACCCAGAGATCCCTCTGTGAGAAGTTCCTACATACTCAGTGTAAGCACAATAGAGTCAAGGACTTCTATCAATTTTTACAGGGTGCACTGCAATCTCTTGCATATCATGTTGAAATGCTGTTGTAGAGTCATAGAATCACACAGCACGGAAACAGGCCCTTCAGCCCATTAAGTCCGTGCTGACCATCACCCACCCATTTACACCAACCCTACACTGATCCCATTTTATTCTCCCCACATTCCCATCAACTCCCCCCAGATTCTACCCCCCACCCACACACTGGGGGCAACTTACAGCAGCCAATTAACCCACCGACCCACACGTCTTCGGGATGTGGGAGGAAACGGAAGCACCCGGGAGAAATCCATTTGGTCACAGGGAGAACGTGCAAACTCCACACAGACAGCACCGGAGGGCGGGATCAAACCCGGGTCTCTGGCTCTGTGAGGCAGCGGCTCTGCCTGCTGTGCCACTGTGTCATTCTATTTACAAAGAAGAGCTGTCCATTCCAGATCTGTCCACACCCTTACAGCTTTTCAAATGGTCAATCAAGTACTTCATAAATGAGTCTTTCTGCCTCAGCCAATTATATTAAATCATTTACTCACTGGTGTCACTCACCGAGGCTGTTCTTAATTAAATTTCCTCCCCGCAAATTAAATCTCCTGGGTTAAAAAAAATTCCAGCCTATCCATACTATAGGTTTAAGGTGAGAGGGGAGAGACTTAATAGAAACCTGAGGGGCAAATTTTTCACCAGTATATGGAACAAGCTGCCAGAAGAAATGGTTGAGGCAGGTACATTAACAACACTTAAAAGGCACTTGGACAGGTACATGGATGGGAAAGGTTTAGAGGGATGTGGGCCAAAGGCAGGCAAATGGGACTAGCTTAGATGGGAGGGCAGGAACGGTAGTGTAGTGGTTAGCATAAAGCTTTACAGCGCCAGTGACCCGGGTTCAATTCCGGCCACTGTCTGTAAGGAGTTTGTACGTTCTCCCCGTGTCTGCGTGGGTTCCCTCCGGGTGCTCTGGTTTCCTCCCACATTCCAAAGACGTACGGGTTAGGAAGTTGTGGGCGTGCTATGTTGGCGCCGGAAGCGTGGCGACACTTGTGGGCTGTCCCCAGAACACTCTATGCAAAAGATGCATTTCACTGTGCGTTTCGATGTACATGTGACTAGTAAAGATAAAGAATAGAAATTCTGTTGGGCATGGAGTAGTTGAGCTGAGGGGGCTGGTTCCGTGCTGTATGACTCCATGACTATGATTCTATCCAATGCCTCCTCATAGCTAAAATTCTCCAGCCCTGGGAGCATCCTCATAAATCATCTCTCTGGTGGTACTTCATCTATCCTACACACATTTCTGTAGCTCTGGCCAAGATGGTGTCTTATGATCCTGGCAGATTCTGCCCATTCTTATATTGAACTATTAAAGCCAGGTACCAATAATGCCTTCATGGTCACCCTAACTGTCCCCCTATTTCCCTTCAGTACTCTGTCATCTACCATGGATGACCATGCCTCATTTGAACTCCCAAAGGCATTAGTCATCAAGTTGTAGAAACAGGCCCTTCGGCCCACCAACTCCGTGCCGACCATCACCCACCCACTTACACCAACCCTACACTGATCCCATTTCATTCTCCCCACACTCCCATCAACTCCCCCCAGATTCTACCCCTCACCCACACACTGGGGGTGATTTACAGCATCAATTAACCCACCGACCCGCACATTTTTGGGATGTGGGAGGAAACCGGAGCACCCGGGGGAAACCCACGCGGTCACAGGGAGAACGTGCAAACTCCACACAGACAGTGCCCGAGATCAGAATTGAATCTGGGTCTCTGGAGCTGTGAGGCAGCAGCTCTACCAGTTGTGTTAGCTCAGACTTCTCAGGATTGAATTCCAAAGTCAAAGTCGAGTTTATTGTCATCTGCACAAGTCCATGTGTGCACAGGTGCAATGAAAAACTTACTTACAGCAGCAGCACAGGCTCAGAGAATCAGATAAGCAGCATTCACAAGAAAAACATAAATTAAACATCAATTATACACAATTTTTACAAGAAAGAACACAATTAGAACAAAAACTAAGTCCATTTTAGTGCAAAGTGATCAAAGTGGTCACAGTGTTGCTAAACTGCAGTGATTAGGGTTGTGCCGGTTGGTTCAAGAACCGAATGGTTGAAGGGAAGTAGCTGTTCCTGAACCTGGTGGTGTGGGGACTTCAGGCTTCTGTACCTCCTGCCCGATGGGAGCTGCGGGAAGATGGCACGGCCCGGATGGTGGGGATCTTTGATGATGGATGGTGCCTTCTTGAGGCAGCACCTCCTGTAGATACTCCCGATGGTGGGGAGGGATGTGCCTGTGATGTACTTGGCAGAGTCCACTACTCCCTGCAGCTTCTTGCATCCCTCCAACATGGTGTAACAGTGTTGGAGTGAATGAATGTTTTGAGAGGTGGGTGGGTTGCCAAATAGATGGGCCGCTTTGTCCTGGGTGGGGTGGATCTTATTGAGTGATGTTGCAGCTGCACTCAGCCAAGCAATTAAAGAGTGTTGCATCACACTCCTCATTTGTGCAGATGGTGGAAAAGCCTTGGAGTGTTAGAAGGTAAGCCACTCACTGCAGGAGACCCAGCCTCTGGCCTGCTGTTGTGGACCCAGTATTTATGTGGCGGATCCAGCTGAATGTCTGGTCCTCAGGATTTGGATGGAGTAGATTCAGCGGTGGTCATACCACTGAATGTCAAAGGTAGGTGCTAGAATGTGGTCTCGGTCTTGCTTCGTCTGCTGGGGAATTACAAATGGAATTGAAGATGGTGCAATCGTTGACCAACATCCTCACATCTGGCCCCATGATGGAAGAAAACAGCTGGAGATTGTTGGGGTTTGGACACTGCCCTGGGAAACTCCTGCAGTGATGTCCTGGGACTGGGATGACTGACCTCCAACAACTACAGCCATCTTCCCCTTGATGCCCATTGTCTTCAGTAGAGCAGTATATCTGTGCTGTGTAACTGTATGACTCTACCAGGCTCCTTGATGCTGGACTTGGTCAAATGCTACCTTGATGACAGGGCAGTCACACCCACCTCTGCAATTTAGCCCCTTGGTCCTTGTTTACAAGATTTGATGAGGTCTGGAGACAAGTGGTCCCAGCAAAACCCAGACTGGGTCGATAACATTCCCGGGGCGACAATGGCTAACACGAGGGGACATAATTTTAAGGTGATTGGAGGAAGGTATAAGGGGGATGTCAGGGGTAAGTTTTTTACACAGAGAGTGGTGGGTGTGTGGAACGCACTGCCGGCAGAGGTTGTGGGGGCAGATACATTAGGGACATTTAAGAGACTCTTAGACAGACACATGAATGATAGAGAAATGGAGGGCTATGTGGGAGGGAAGGGTTAGATAGATCTCAGAGCAGGATAAAATGTCAGCACAACATTGTGGGCCGAAGGGCCTGTATTGTGCTGTGCTGTAGGGTTCTGTGTTCTATAACACTGTTGTTGACACCCTCCAACACGTGGCTTATGACTAAGACTAAATGTCGCTATTTCTTGCATCCTAACGATTAACGCTCCGAACTTGGATGGGCAGACTTACAGCAGCCACACTGCACACATATTTGTTTGGGTTGTTGACTTGGAGGGGATCCTGCAGCTGGTGGTGTTCCTGGCTGTAGTTGTTGGAGGTCAGTCATCCCAGTGCCAGGACATCACTGCAGGAGTTTCCCAGGGCAGTGTCCAAACCCCAACAATCTCCAGCTGTTCCCTTCCATCATGAGGCCAGATGTGGGGATGTTGGTCGAGGATTGCACCATCTTCAATTCCATTTGTAATTCCCCAGCAGATGGAGCAAGGCCGAGACCACATTCTAGCACCTACCTTTGACATTCAGTGGTATGACCATCGCTGAACAAATATACAAGTTCAAGTTCACAAATTCATAAGCTTTAACAAGAGAAAAAGACATTTTTATTTCCCCCAACATAAAATTGTCAGCATAAACTCAATTGCAAATATAAACACATCTATTGCAAATATATTGTATTTGCTATATTTAATTCAATTTTTAAAATACAATCTTACCCAATAGGGTGATCTTTCTGATGACATGAATTTAGTAAACTAATATCTAGAAGAAGTATCTGTCAGTTTGAGGGAGCCAAAGAAACTACAAGGAATTCCTCTGTTGGAGATCACAGTAAAAGGTTGAATGCACATCATCCATTCTACAAACCCAGGAATTAAGATGAGCTGCTGCATCAGGAGCCTCAACAATATCTGCCAGCTCAACTCTATTGTGGGACAATATCTTCCAGCTGCCAGCCATGTACTGATTACACCGTCCCACACTGGTCCCATCAAGGTTAATGTAAATTCGTAGGACAGCACCTCATTCAAAATGGCATACCGCAGCCCACTGAGCTCAACAATAAGTTTAACAATTCTAGTTCATGAGCACTGCCCCGTTTTTGTTATAAAGGTACCTGATAATGGTTCTGCCATTCCCATCCACACCTCCATCAGATTCATCGTTTCTTTCTTCACTCGTTCCTTTTACACTGTCTGTCCTGATGAAGGGTCTCAGCCCAAAACGTCGACTGTCCATTTCCCTCCAATGCCTTCCTCTCACATCTAGTTTGCTTCACCTTGGTTATTTACTCTTTTCCGAATTCCACCAATCACAGGCCTTCCCTTTCATTCTTCCTCCCCATTTCTCCTGAACCGTACGTGTTTAAGATCTGTTCTACTGCTATGGCTTTCCTCTTCTGATAAAATGGTCTCCAACCGGAAACATCAATCTCAACCTGGAGATAAATGCAAATTTTATCTTGGAATGCCGTGTTGTTTATCCAGTTTCTGCATCAGTCAGATTGTAACATTGTTCTAATCTATTGCTTTAGATCGAGAGAGGGACTTCTTTTGGATCATATGCATTGCTGGACAGAGCCCAAGTTTATGAAAAGGATCTTGGATAAAATAAGATCTTGCCTCTTCAGATAATCTTAAGTTTCATAGTCACACAGCACGGAAACAGGCTCTTTGGCCCAACTCGTCCATGCCGACTGTGTTGCCCAGTGAGCTGGTCCCATCTGCCGCGTTTGACCCACAGCCCTCTAAACCTCTCCTATCCATGAACTTATCTAGATGGCTTTTAAATGTTGCTCATGTGCCCGCCTCAACCACTATTTCTGGCAGCTCCTTCCAAATACGCACACCCTCTGTGTGAAGAAGCTGCCCAAATCACTGCTTGTGCAACTTGTTAAGCAATAGAAGATTTAGCTCCACCCTGTCCTGTGCTGAAATCCAATCACATTTGGTCACCTTGCTGGATTTGATCGCCGGCATCTTGTCCAATCGTGCCCAGCAGACTACACCAGTTTTAAACTTCTCGCCCTTCAGTCCCAGCAGCAGGTGCTACAGCTGTTTAGAACAGTGTACACGCTGCTTTTGATCCAGTTCTGTAGACGCTACACCAAGTCTCATTTCTTGACCAATTTGCTCCACCACTTTCTGTCTTGCACCTGGCCTAATAACCTCTCCACTACTTTAAGTGTGCGCAGTGCCAAGGACACACAATGCAATTCTCAACTAAAAGTCTGCTGTTTACAGGGATCACTACAGCAGCTTCTTTACCCTGCTGGAGGAGCAGACAGATGTTTTAGACACACGCCATAACTCTGAGCTAGTTAAGTCGTGACATGTTCTCCTCACGTGGAGGTTATCCTAACTCGTCGTTCCTTTACTATTAACCTTTATCGGTAGAATTCCACTCCGTCTGTCCTTCCGCATCGTGTCTGTTATTGAGCCCCAACTGAGCAGTCAAAAGGTGTTTAACGAACACCAAATATTAGATTTATGTGTACGTTTCGAAGGACACTTTCACGGAGATCACCAATTTCCAATAAAGATCACTCTGCCCAAGTGTCAAGTTTGAAGTGTTCCCAACACTTTACTGACCCAAATAAAATCCAAGCCAAGGGCTCTACAACTAAACGTTAGGATCATAACACGAAACACATGATTCAGTCCAAGTGATCTACCAGTGTGTAGACTCCTCAGAAGTCTGCAGCCAGCACCATCAGCCGAGCCTTCCATCCCTTTCTTCCTCCTGTTTCAGCTGGTTTAACCTTCAATGCAAATAAACGAGTCACTCTAACCTCTTTTAGTGGTAGTTCCACATTCCACCCACTCTCAGGTAATGAAATGTTCCCCATTCCATATTGATTTTTTAGTGGCAAGCTTATATTATGGACAAATTCGAGTGTGTCTTCAGTATAATTTTCATATCTCACACATCATGCCATTACCCCTTCCTAACACACGGGTCACATTCAGTGTCGAATGTGATGAAACAGAATCAAAGGATACTAGAACAGAACAGCAATCAAACACGGGTTACACATTCAAAGTTTAGTAAACTAGGAGTGCCGGAAAATATACCTTTAATAGGAAATAGGTGAAGATATAGGATCATGTTGTTAAGATGCCAGTTACAGAATGACTGGCTAAGCAGTTAGCTTCCATTTCACCGGTACTTTGTTGACACCGTGCCTAGATAACATCTTATGATGCTTGGTTAAACAACGATGCTGCATGAAGTCTGTTTTAAAACATTGTTAGTTTGCCTGCTGGTTTCTTTTGGCACAGCACAATAGGAGAGAGCCTCTACCCTGTTCACCTGAAAGAATCCAGTAATCGATATATACACACATTGCTTTATTTGAAGGAACTTCACTGGGCATTCAATGTTCCACACAGGACTACATCTCCCACACACCATTCAGAGCCCAGCCATGAGTTTCGGGCATTAACGGAGCCTGTGGTTTGAGAGGACAGTGGCAGTTTTAGTTCTGAGCGTGCAGAGTAAACTCGGTGTACATTCCATCCAACAACTGCTCGCTTCATTCTTTGAAGCAAAACTCCTGCCTGAGGATTCGTTTTTCTTCTTCAACGAAACTCTTCTCTCTGTTGGCCTGCCCCTCATTCCGTTTCCTCTTCTCCTTCTGCTGGAAAGTCTCAATCTTACGTTTTTTGTTGGAAGGTTCCTCGGCATTCTCTTCATCTGAAAGGCAGAGAAAATGCTCATCAATAAACAACAGTCTGACATTTAATGATTGTACCTCAATGCACAGTGCAATGAATTGACCTGTACGGACGGCATGCAAGACAAGTTTTTCACTGTACCTCAGTACAAGTGACAATACCAAACCAATTTACTAAATTACGAATTAACTTACATCAAAATTTAGATAGAACAGTTTATCTCAAATTGATGAATGAACAGAGAATAACTCACACTTAGTAAATAGTTACGTTACAAGAGCAATTCTTGCCTAATATCCGTGCTTCAATCTGGACAAGGCCAAGAAAGCCAGTAAATAGGAAACTGGCCGTTCCCAAAATAAAATCCAAGATTAACCTCAGGAATTTGAATTGAAGTGATGATGAAACAAATTCAGAGACGCAAAGGAAACCTTTAACACCATCTGTTTTGACCCCAAAAAGCTGAGGACCCAACAGCCACTAGGATCATTGCTGACCTAAGTCACTTGACAACCATTCCCGAATTAAAGACGATCCTAATGAGTATGAATGCTAATTTTTCCACTGTGGCATGGAATCCCTTTGCCTTGTTAGAGGAGATCTCTCTACAATTCATAGTCGAAGCCCAAGCAATTAGGAAGTTTGAAGAGGAGCATTCAGCCACACAAGTCTGTTCTGCCATTTAGTGAGAACGGGGCTGACCTGTGAACAGCAGCCACAGGCCGTCCTTGTTCTTGGTCGCCAATACCTTTTGTACCTGTGTATTGTGGAGGGCCGTGGCTGTCGCATGACAGCACTACCCAATATCTGGTCGAAAGACACACCACTGTCAATCAAGGTTTGGCTCCACCCCACCCATCAGTGCACACCTGACCATTGGACCTTTAAGCATTTCTGTACTTGAACTCGGGCCATTGGCTTGTTTGAACTACTTGGGCTGGACCCCCCAGCCCCCCAGCACTTGGATAGGTACATGGATAGGAAAAGTTTAGAGGGATATGGGCAGGGAAGTGGGACGAGCTCAAGTGGTCAACTTGGTCGGCATGGGTGAATTGGGCCAAAGGGCCAGTTTCCATGCTGTATATCTCTATAATTCCATGAGATGCCTGCAAACCCACAGCAGACAGCAAATCCATCCCCATAAAGACATCTAAACAGCTGACACAGTGGCTCAAACCACTACATCCCGCCGAAAATATTGCCTGTGCCTCAGCATGTGTGTGGTTTTCTCTCTTTGACTGCTTCGAGGAATCATGGACCAATGCTGGAGAGACCGCTGGTAAGGTGTGCACTTCCACAGGGTTAATTCCCGGTAGCATAGAGCTGTGTCTGCACTGGTGGCAGGTATCGTATTGACTGTTCCTTGATTGTATGTACCCAGTTAGTTGTCTGTGTGTATGTTCCCCCTGTTGTGATCTTCCCACACTCGCTGTAAACTGTGTGCGTGTGCGTTACTCCCGTTACCATTTTCCCTGGTCTGTCTGCAAATAAAATCCTTCCTCGACAGACTGTGTTCAGAGTCCTTCACTTTTGAGACCTCGAATTTGTTTCCTTTCACTCATAACAACCTGTCCAACTGTCTTTTAAATGTTAATGTACCTGCCTCAAGCGCTTTCTCCGGCAGCTCACTCCACATACTGTACATACCACCCTTTGGTATGGAACGGTCTTAAGATCAGCCCATCATCCTCCTACGCTCCAGTGAATAAAGTCCCAGCCTGCTCAACCTCTCTCTATAACTCAGTCCCGGCCACATCATCGTAAATCCGCTCTGCACTCTTCCCGGCTTAATGGCATCTTCCAGGGTGACCAAAACTGAACACTCTGTTCCAAATGCAGCCAGGTTAGCCAGTGCGGTTGGAGCCTGATTGTGCAGCTGTGTGCTGCTGAGGCACAGACAATATTTTCAGCGGGATGTAGTGGTTTGAGCCACTGTGTCAGCTGTTTGAATGTCTTTATGGGGATGGATTTGCTGTCTGCTGTGGGTTTGCAGGCATCTCATGGAATTATAGAGTTATACAGCATGGAAACTGGCCCTTTGGCCCAATTCACCCATGTCGACCAAGTTGACCACTTGAGCTCGTCCCATTTCCCTGCCCATATCCCTCTAAACTTTTCCTATCCATGTACCTATCCAAACGTCTTTTAAACGTTATAATTGTACCCACCTCTACCACTTCCTCTGGCAGCTCGTTCTTTACACCCACCACCCTCTGTGTGAAAAACATGCCCCTGAGGTCCCTTTTAAATCTCCCCCCTCTCACCTTAAACCTGTGCCCTCTAGTTTTGGACTCCCCAACCCTTGGAAAAAGACTCTGACCTTCCACCTTATCTATGCCCCTCATCATTTTACAGAGGTTTATAAAGTCACCCCTCAGCTTCCTTTGCTCCAGGAAAAAAGTCACAGCCTATCGAACCTCTAAAAACCTTCTGCAGCAATACACAACAAGTGCTGGAGGAACTCAGCAGGTCAGGCAGCATCCATTGGAGGGAAATAAACAGTCGACGTTTCGGGCCGAGACCCTTCATCAGAACTGGAAAGGAAGAGGGCAGAAGCCAGAATAAGAAGGTGGGGGGAGGGGGAGGAGCACACGCAGGCAGGTAACAGGTGAGTCCAGGTGAGGGGGGAAGGTAGGTGGGTGGGGGAGAGGGAGAAGATGTAATAAGCTGAGAGGTGATATGTAGAAGAGGCAAAGGGCTGAAGGAGGAATCCAGTAGGAGAGGGCAGTGGACCATGGAATAAAGGATGGGGGAGGGGAGGGGAGGAGATGGGCCGGTCATCAAGGCAGGGAAAGGGAGCCACAGGAATAAGGGAAGACAAAGGAGTTGGGGGGGGGGAGGAAGAAAACAAGGGGTGGGGTTACGGGAAGTTCGAGAAATCGATGTTGAGGCCGTCAGGTTGGAGACTCCCAAGGCAGGATATGAGGTGTTGTTCCTCCAACCTGTGCCTGGCCTCAACGTGGCAGTAGAGGAGGCCGTGGATAGACATGTCAGTGTGGGAGTGGGATGTGGAATTGAAGTGGGTGGCCACTGGGAGGTCCTGGCTGTTGCGGCGGATGGAGCGAAGGTGCTCGACAAAGCGGGTCACCCAATCTGCGTTGGGTCTCATCGATGTACAGGAGGCTACACAGGCAGCACTGGATGCAATGAGTGACACCCTCGGACTCACAGGTGAAGGGCTGCCTCACCTGCAAGGATCATCTGGGACCCTGAATGGTGGCGAGGGAGGAGGTGTAGGGACAGGTGTAGCACTTGGTGCGGTTGCAGGCATAAGTGCCAGTGGGGGTTATCAGTGGGGAGGGACGAGTGGACAGGGGAGTCACAGGGAGAGCGGTCCCTTCGGAAAGCAGAGAGAGGGAGTGAGGGGAAGATGTGCCTGGTGGTAGGATCCCATTGGAGGTGGCGGAAGTTGCAGAGAATGATGTGTTGGATACGGGGGCTCGTGGGGTGGTAGGTGAGGACAAGGGGAACCCTGTCCGTTGGGGGGGAGGGGGTGAGGGCAGACGTACGGGAAGTGGAGGAGATGTGGGTGAGGGCAGCATCGATAGCGATGGAAGGGAAACCCCGGTCACTGAAAAAGGAGGACATCTCCGATGTCCTGGAGCAGAAAGCCTCATCATGGGAACAGATGCAGTGGAGGTGAAGGAACTGGGAGAAGGGGATGGCGTCCTCACAAGTGACAGGGTGGGAGGAGGTGTAGTCAAGGTAACTGTGGGAGTCTGTGTGTTTGTAGAAGATGTCTGTGGTTAATCTGTCTCCGCAGGTGGAGACAGAGATCCAGGAAGGGGAGAGAGGTGTCGTGGATGGACCAGGTGAATCTGAGGGCAGGGTGGAAGGTGGAGATGTTAATGTTCTGCTTATCATCATCCAAACTCTACAGATGCTGTCCTGAGAATCTCCACCTACCAAGAAAGGAGGGGAGAGGGAAAACAAAGTACCGACCTGTCGAGAAATGCACTAACAGAACTCCTTGGAAAGGACGACAGGACTGAGCAGAAGCAAACATCACACTCGGTACAAGGGACGGACTATTTAGGACTGACGGGGAGGAAAATACCTTCCTGCAGAGTGTGAGGAAGCTTCCAAATTCACTACCCAAGAGGCTCAGTCCTCGATCCCCATTTGATATAAACTCTATGGATTTCTGGACATGAGAGGAATGAGCAATATGGGGATACTGAAAGAAACAGCATCAAGGTAGAAGATTAACCATGACCTTGTTGAAGCCTGAAGGCTCAGCAGCCATCCCCCGCCCCCGTTTCTGAAGGGTGATGTAATTCCAAGCGCGATGGGGTGTGACCTGGAGGGGAACCTGGAGATGGTGGTGTTCCCCTGCACCCACTGCCCTTGGTATAGAGGTCATGGGTTCAGGAGGTACTGAAGGAGTAGCCCAGGCAGTACACATCACAGGCACAACGTACCAATGGAGGAGAAGGTAAGTATTTTGGGTACTTGATGGGGCAGTAATCAAGCCAATTGCTTTGTCCTGGATGGTGTTGGGCAGCTCAAATATTGTTGGTGCTGCACTCACCAAGGCAAATAGAATACACCATTGCATTCCAGCCTTGTATATGGTGGAGAGACCTGGGGGTGTCAGGAGGCGAGTCACTTGCTGCAGGTTCCCCAGCCCCTGACCTGTCCTTGCAGTCAGGGTATTTATGTGGCTGTTCCAGATGAGTTTCTGGTCAACGGTGTGACCTCCAGGATGTTGATGGCATGGAACTTGGCAATGGCAATGCCGTTAAATGTGAAGCACAGGTTGTTAGACTCTCCCTTGTTGGATACGGTCATTGCCTTGCACTTGTATGACACTTGCCTTACTTGCCACTCAACAGCCCATGCCCAGGAGTTGTGTCCAGGTCTTGCTGCAGGCACGCAGGGACTGTTGCATTTTCTGAGGCGTTGAAAATGGAATTAAAGATCATGCAAATGTCCCCAGTCCTAACCTAATGACTTAGGAGAGTTCACCGAATGTGACTAGTTGTCACAATACACGCCAGAACAAGATCGGGCATATACTTTGTGACAGATTTCCAAATTCTTTGTTCTAATGAAAAAATCGTCACAGGCAAAAAATGAGGCAAAATTACTTCATATCCTCTGACTCCAGAGCAGATGACCCAGCAGTTAAGCCAAACTAACACCCCCGTTTGAGGAAATTGGGACTGGCATGTGTAAACGAAACCCACCTGATTCAACGACTTCTGCCGCTTCAGGAGGTAAGGCTGACGTGCGCTGAGGAGCATCGTCACCGTTGTCCTGGTACATGCTCGACCACTTCACCGCCATGTCCACCCCCGACGGTGCCTTTCTCTCCTCCACCGTGTAGGTTTCTGGCGGAGGGACGGCATTTGTCTTCCAGACCTTGAACTCTTTTGGTGGCTGTCAATTTGCAGAAACACTGATTAGTAATAAACTGAGCACTTGCAGAAATAAGGACATTTTCCCCTTAGCTTTTTCTAACCACAAAGTACCAGGAAAATTAATTTACATTTGTGCATCTCAAGAATGGTTTTCTGAAGTAGTAGCACCATGAATTATTGCACAGGCAGCTCCCGTAAACAGCAAGGTGATAATAACTATTCCTGGGCATGGTGTCTGAAGGATAACTGTTGGCCAGGACCTTCAGGTAACATTGCGGGACCTTTTCTAACCAGCCAGCATAAGGCCTTTCCAACAGTGCAGTGTTTTCACAACACTGCACCAGATGTGGCCAGGATCCAGAGACCTGGACAACTTGTCCAGAGACACAATTTTTAATCCAACCATGGCAAGGAAATTGATCTATTATTATTGTCACATGTACCAAAGTACAGTGACAAACTTTGTTTTGCATGCCATCCATTCAGGTCATTATTTTCAGGTAAAACAAAAGAGATGATTGTGGATTTTAGAAAGGCTCAGGCTGACCAATCACCGCTGTGCATCAATGGCATCATTGTACAGTGTGTCAGCTGTTAGAAGTTCTTGGGAATACATTTAGCAGACAACCTGTCCTGGTCAACTAACATCTCTTCCCTCGCCAAGAAGGCACAGCAGTGTCTCCACTTTTTACAGCGGCTGAAAAGAGCAAACCTGCCCTCCCCCACCCTCACTACATTCCACAGGGACCATTGAGAGTGTCCTGACCAGCTGCATCTCAGCCTGGTTCGGTAACTGTAACATCTCTGACCGTAAGTCTTTGCAGAAAATTGAGTACAGCAAAAAAGATCATTAGAGCATCTCTTCCCTCCATCTCAGATATTTACAATACACGATGCACACGTAAGGTTTATAGAATCATAGACAACCCTTATCATCCCTCCCACGACCTATTTGTCCCACTGCCGTCTGGCAAGCGGCACCGGAGCATCCGGGCCAGAACTACTAGACTGTACAACAGTTTTCTCCCCCAGGCTGTCAGGCTCCTGAATACCCTGGTAGACAAATGCCGTGTCAAAAGCTCTGGTTTGCACAACGGCGTATAAGAACTTTGGCTGCTGCTGAACATGTTCATACAATGAGTACAACACACTGAGATATTTCTCTTGTCCAACTCGGTTTTGCACTAACTCTGCACTAAATTTGTATTCTGTATATACTGGTTTTTTTGCACGATTTGTACTTGCACTATTTTTTCCTAATTTTTTTTGTCTGTGTTTATTGTCTGTCTTCCGTTCCATGTATGTCCTCTGTTGTGTGAGCCTGGGGGAAACGACATTTCGTTCCGCCGTGTGTTTTTATGGCATCTGGGTGACTGACAATAAAGTAACTTGAACCTGAACTGAAATAAAAAGCTAGAATGCGATGGCCTTGGGATAGTTGACACTGGGCCCTCCTACGGCTGCACTCGTCGCTCACTGATCCACGTACCAGGAGCACGACGGGGGTGGGGGAGACTGGGGGGTGAGAAGGGTATGGGGAGAGTGAGAGTAACGGGGGCGAAGGGGCAAGTGGGGGGGGGGGGGCGAACGGGGTAACGGTCAATCGATGTTGGGTCCTGCTCGCGCTCAACCCCACTGACCCCGCCCACCACTCCTGACCCCGCCCCTCGCCCCACCCACCATTCCTGGCCCCTCCCAGAGACCCGCCCCTGGCCCCACCCCTCTCTCGGCCACACCCCTGGCCACGCCCCAGAACCCCTAGCCTCGCCCCCTGGACCCACCCACTCGACCAGCCCTCCCCTGGCCCCGCCCACTCTCGACCGCCCCTCCATGCCCCGCCTTCTCTCGGCCCCGCCCCCTGGACCCCTTGGCCCCACCCCTCTCTCAGCCCCACCCCCTGGACCCCTTGGCCCCACCCCTCTCTAAGCCCCGCCCCCTGGACCCCTTGGTCCCACCCATCTCTCGGCCCCGCCCCCTGGACCCCTTGGCCCCACCCTCTCTAGTCCCCGCCCCCTGGACCCCTTGGCCACGCCCCTCTCTCGGCCCCGCCCCCTGGACCCCTTGGCCCCGCCCCTCTCTAGGCCCCGCCCCCTGGACCCCTTGGCCCCGCCCCTGTCCCCCGGGTCCCCTCGCACCTCCTCCGGGGCCCGCACCAGCCGCCGATCCCAGTCGATGCGGCCCTTCCGCGGGTCGGTCAGGAAGCTGGGCCGGGACACGCTGCCGAACAGCTCGTCCGGGGCGGGGAGAGCGGGGCGCGGGCCCGCAGGCCTGGGCCTGGTCCCGGCGGCAGCCCGGGGCTCCGGCGGGGCCGTCAGCGGCTCCGACTCCGGCTCCGACTCCGACTCCGAGCTCCCGTAGGCGGCGAAGTAGGACAGGGGGTCACTCGGCCCCTCCGCCATGCTGACCCTCGGCGCCGCCGGGGCCGTTCGGGGGGAAAGGAGGAGCCCCTGGTGACGTCCCGAGTCCGGACCTCCCGGCACCGCGCCCTCTCCCGGTCGGCGACCGTACCTGCACCCGGACCTCCCGGCACCGCGCCCTCTCCCGGTCGGCGACCGTACCTGCACCCGGACCTCCCGGCACCGCGCCCTCTCCCGGTCGGCGACCGTACCTGCACCCGGACCTCCCGGCACCGCGCCCTCTCCCGGTCGGCGACCGTACCTGCACCCGGGCCTCCCGGCACCGCGCCCTCTCCCGCTCGGCGACCGTACCTGCACCCGGACCTCCCGGCACCGCGCCCTCTCCCGGTCGGCGACCGTACCTGCACCCGGACCTCCCGGCACCGCGCCCTCTCCCGGTCGGAGGACGCCTCCAGCTGTGCAAGTTCTGGGGTGACCCATGGGTAGGGCAGTAGGTGTTGAGTGGAGCGGGCGAGGGGGCAGCTTGTGCTCCTCCTGACACTCCGGGCTTCGCTGTGTCCACCCTGTGCCACCCCCTGCCCGAGCTGCCCCAGTTCCACCCCTGGACCCACCAGGCTCCCCATCGCCAACCGCATCACCCCTCAGCTCTGCTTCGCCATGAGGTGTCCGTGTCCTCACCGTCACCTCTCCCAACGCTGTGACCCGCTCCCTACGTTCACGCAGTGTCTCCTGGGCTCATCGGCCACGACCGACACGGTTTGATAGTTGGAGAGGCCTCTGGAGACACGCACAATGCCAGTCTTGGTCGAAGCTGTGCAGGGAATCAGACTCAACAAACGACTTGCATTCATAAAGCTTCTTGAGCATAGTACTAGGTGCCAAGATGCGTAAACAAAACCTAGTGCCACACAGTGGCTCAGCGGGCAGAATCACTGCCTCACGGCTCCAGAGACCCGGGTTCGATCCCGACCTCCGGCGCTGTCTGTGTGGAGTTTGCACGTTCTCCCTGTGACCGCGTGGGTTTCCCCCGGGTGCTCCCGTTTCCTCCCACATCCCAACGACGTGCGGGTCGGTGGGTTAATTGGCTGCTGTGAATTGCCCCCAGTGTGTGGGTGAGGGGTAGAATCTGGGGGGAGTTGGTGGGAATGTGGGAAGCAGAGTATAAGATTAGTAATACTGGGTGCTCGATGGTCAGCATGGACTCGGTGGGCTGAAGGGCCTGTCTCTGTGATTCCATCACTCAGAAGGAGATTTTGGAGTGAGTGCCCAAATGCATGGGGGGAGAAGTGGGCTTTAAAGAATATGTTGGAAAGAAAACTAAAACCAGAGAGGTTTAAGGAGGATCTCCAGATGTTGGCAATAAAGGTACCATTAAGCTGGAAAGAGTGCAGAGGAGGAACAAAGGACTGCAGATGCTGGAGTCTGGATGAAAAACACGATGATGCTGGAGGAACTCAGCAGGCCAGGCAGCATCCGTGGAGAAAAGCAGGCAGTCAACGTTTCGGGTCAGGACCCTTCTTCGGGACTGAGGATAGGAAAAGGGGAAGCCTAGTATATAGGAGGGAAAAGCAGAGCAGTGATAGGTGGACAGAAGAGGGGAGGTGGGGTGGGCACAAGGTGGCGATAGGTAGATGCAGGTAAGAGATAGTGATGGGCAGGTGCGGGGGAGGAGGGGAGAGCAGATCCACCGGGGGATGGGTCAAAGGAGCAAAAAGGGTGGGTAGAAAAAAGAGAGAGAGGCTGGGAAAGGGAAGAAGCATGGTGGGGGGTGGGTGCGGGGGTGTTGTGGGGATTACCTAAAGTGGGAGAATTCAATGCCGTTAGGCTGCAAGGTTCCAAGACGGAAAATGAGGCGCTGTTCGTCCAGTTTGCACTTGGAATTCTCCTGGCAGTGGAGGAGGCCGAGGACTGACATGTCAGTGATAGCGTGGGAGGGGGAGTTGAAGTGACCGGCAACGGGGAGATGTAGATGAGATTTATGAGGATGTTGCTGGGACTCAAGGGACTTTTTTCCAAGGTCACTTCACCCCCAACGTAAATAGCAAGCCCTGAACCTGTCTGCAGAAAACCCCGTCACAAATCTCCCCTCTCCCCCAGTGGTGTTCAAACTAGGAAGGTGTGGTGACAGAACAAGATGACGTGTTCAGTTCTGGTCACCCTGCTACAGGAAAGATACCGTTAAACTGGAAAGAGTGCAGAGGAGATTTACAAGGATGTTGCTGGGACTTGAGGGACAGTTATGGAGAGAGGTTGAGCAGGTTAGGACTTTTTTCATTGAAGCGTAGGAGAATGAGGGGTGACCTTATAGAGGTGTACAAAATCATGAGGGGCATCGATAGGGTGAATGCACTCAGTCTTTTTCCCAGGGCTGGGGAACCAAGAACTAGAGGGCATAGGTTTAAGGTGAGAGGGGAGAAATTTAATAGGAACCTGAGGAGCAACTTTTTCCACCTGTGGTCAGTGGTCAGTACATGGAACGAGCTGCCAGAGGGAGTGGGTCAGGCAGGTACATTAACAACATTTAAAAGGCACTTGGATAGGAAAGGTTTAGCGGGATATGGGCCAAACCTGGGAAAAAGGGACTGGATTAGATGGGAATCTTGGTCAGCATGGACCAGTTGGGCCGAAGGGCCTGTTTCCATGCTGTGTGACTGTATGATTCTTTAACAAGATGGTTGTACGTACAACTGTCAATGTCAGGACAATTAAAATCAGGATTGTCTCAGTGTCCAGGAGTGAACGTGGGGGTTGTAGGAGAAAGGAAGGGGTCGTAAAAACAAGGACAAAAATTTAAAACCTTAATCAGCAGACAAAGCAGTATAAGGCTTTTTCCAAAAGTACAAGTAAAAGATTGCTGCTCCACAAACTTCAGAAACCGGATGGGAAATTTATTGACAGTATCCTCCCAACAAGAGCAGAAGCAGATAACTGTGGAGAATGCCCGGAGAGCAATGAATGAGGAACTATAAAACTTAAGAGTTAGTGAAAAGAGATGTTTATTTCAACAATCAAAGCCTATCACCCCTGACCGCACACATTTACTGTGTACAGTGCAGATAATTGTTAATCAGTACATTACACATAACTGGTACAAGTCAAACACAGAACTCGGTAGTGATTGATACAAGTGAATAAATTCCCACAGTCATTGTTAACCTGCGTTAACTCTGAACCACATAATCAATTACTCATGCTACGGACCAACTAGAAATTCTTAGACACATTACATCAATTTTTAGTAGTTAAAGTACTGTTTCAGTGACTCTACAAAGTATGCAAGATCTAAAACTGCGTCTTCATTACAGAACCAATTGTTTACAAAATGATGGCTCCCAGCTCTTTCCCTTCAAATCGGGCTTTGATGATGGTTAAATATTCGGTCAGGAGAACTGGGAGTAGTGCAAACTCCTGCAGGATCATCACAGGCTATTCCAGAGGTACAAATGTGGACCCATGTAATCGATACCTTCACTGCAGGAGCAGGTGACCAGGATCAAAACCTGTTGTTTCACAAATATCAGGCATGAAATTATGCTATTTCCTGAATTCAAGTGTTTATTTAAATGACAATAAATTCAGCCAGAGGCCATCGATCTGTTTGAAGTACGTCATAGCGGTTAAGCATTAAAAGAATTTTACTTTAGTAGGTCAAAATACAAATAGACACTTGACTAACCCTTCCTGCTGGGAAAATGATGTTACAACTCGCCCCCACCCTGGTGATGAGCCAAATATGGTAAAGCTCCAATAATCTGCCATCCAACGGTACCATCCAATGGTTTGGCAACTGGCTCACTAGGTAAAGTTTACTGTGCTGTCTTTAAACTCATTGGGGCCCCTCTTCCCACCCTCTGACCAGGACCCCAGTTCCCACATTCCGATCCCACTCACTGGGACCCGTATCCCTCACTCCTGGGTTCCTGCACATCCTTTAAACTCACTGTGGCTACATTCCCGCTCTCTTTAGGCTCACTGGGGCCCTGTTTGATGTGCTCCCTTGAAACCTACCAGGTTCACTGGAAAATTTATTACACTACAATATATGAAAGTGCATACCACCAGGATCAAGGACGGCTTCTATCCCATTTTTATAAGACTGTTGAACGGTCCCCTAGTACAATAAGATGGACTCTTGACCTCACAATCTACCTTATTATGGCCTTGCACCCTATTGTCTGCCTGCACTGCACTTTCTCTGTGACTGTGACACTTTATTCTGCATTCTGTTATTGTTTTACCCTGTACTACCTCACTGCACTGTGTAATGATTGGATCTGTATGGATGGTATGCAAAACAAAGTTTTTCACTGTACCTCAATACGTGACAATAATAAACCAATTCCAATTCCAATATATCATCTAGAAAAAAGTGAATTAAAAGTGTGTTAGAGCATTAATCGGAATAACATCTAATAGTCTGGAAGTGTGGCAGAAGGATCAGAGTTTACGGTTTCATAAAGGTTTGAGAGTTGGGGAATGGGGAGTTATCCATGGGGACACAGTAACTGACCCCCAAATTCCTCTCCCAGCATCCACCAATCCATTTGGATTATTCCATCCCTAACTCTGGCACGTGGACACAAGAAATAGGAGCAGCAGTAGGCCAACCGTCCCCTCAAACCTGTCCCGTCATTCCATGACCTGATCTTGGCCCAGCTCCACCTTCCTTGCCTGGTTCCCCAGAAACCCCAACTCCCTGAGAGACCGAATGTCTGCCTGTCTTGGCCTATTCAACAGTTGTGTCTCTACAGGTCTTCAGGGTGGAGACTTCCCATGACTGGTGGTCACGCTGAGCTCCCTGTAACACTCTCCAAGCTGGGGCTTCTGAAGGTTCCCCAAGGAACAGGAACCCAACCCCTGCTCATGTTCTGACTGACCAAACCTCAGGAGATCTCTGCAAAATTCCCATGTTTATCCAGAACACAGAAGGAGGCCATTCAACCCATTGAGTCTATACCAGCAATTCCATCCTCCCACTAGTTTTCCCTGTAACCCATTCTTCCCCACATCCCCACCAATTATACCCCACACACTTGGGGCTATTCTACTTTGGCCAGTTACAACCCGCACGTCGTTGGGATGTGGGAGGAAACCGGAGCACCCGGGGGAAACCCACGCAGTCACAGGGAGAACGTGCAAACTCCACAGAGACAGCGCCAGAGGTCGGGATCAAACCCGCGTCTCTGGAGCTGTGAGGCAGCGGTTGTACCTGCTGTGTCACTGAAGTTAGTTTCTCTGTCACCAAGAACTGCTGGAAACACTCAGCAGGTCAGGCAGCAGCTGCGGAGAGATAAACAGTTAATGTTTTGGACGGTAGATACTTCATCAGAACAGGGGAGGAGAGAAAAGTAAGTTAGATTTGTTGCAGAGAAAGTTGGGAGAGGGATGGAGAGGAGAAAGGGGTGTCTGCGATAGGATGAGGCCAGGTGTGCTGTGGAAAACAGCGGTTGCTGGGTTAATGGCAGTAGTTGGAGAATAATGAAGGAGCAAGAGCTGGGAGGTGTAGGGGAGTCCGGTTGCCTGACACTTTAACCCCCACCTCTGACCTCTGGCTGTGACCTCCCGCACTGCTACAATGCAACAAACCCTCACCTTCCCTCTGGGCACGTTGCAGCCTGCAGGACACGGTATTGAATTCTCCAACTTTGGGTAACTCGCTCTTTTGTTCTGTTTGGATCAGGACCATCAGCCAGCATTTCCCAACATCTTACACACCTTTGTCTGTGTTACCACTCTGACACCATTAACCCATTGACCACTACTTATCCCCATTGCAACCCTGGCCTCACTTCATGACAGAGAGTCCCTTTACATAGAACATAGAACAGTACGGCACAAGAACAGGCCCTTCAGCCCACCATGTCTGTGCTGACCATGATGCCAATCAAACCAACACTACCTCCTTTTTGCACTATTTATTGTAATTTATAGATTTTTACATCTTTGCACTGCACTGCTGCCACAAAACAATAAATTTCATGTCAGATGTCAGTGATAATAAACCTGATTCTGGTTCAAGTGTCTGTCTAAATGCCTCTTAAACGTTGCTATCATATCTGCCTCCACCACCTCCCCTGGCAGCCCGTTCCAGGCACCCACCACTCTGTGTAAAAAACTTGCCCTGTAAATCTCCTTTGAACTTTCCCCCTCTCACCTTAAAGCTCTGCCCTCCAGTATTTGATATTTCCACCCTGGGAAAAAGGCTCTGACTGTCTACCCTGTCTCTGCCTCTCATCATTTCATGAACTTCTCCCGGGTGGCATCCACCCCATTTTTTCTCTCCATCTCTCTCCCACTAACTTGTATTCTCTCCTTCTCAGTTCTGACGAAGGATCTTTGACCTGAGATGTTAACTGTTCCTCTCTCCACAGACGCTGCTTGACCTGCTGAGTGTTCCCAACATTTATTTTACTTCAGATTTCCAGTGTCTGCAGTTGTTTTGATATTTCATTTCTAGATCGTTGGCCTCTCTACTATTGGGGAGGCCTGAATAAAGTACACCCTAATGAGCTGCCAGAGGAAGTGGGTGAGGCAGGTACATTAACAACATTAAAAAGGCACTTGGACAGGTCCATGGATGGGAAAGGTTTAGAGGGATATGGGCCAAATGCGGGTAAATGGGACTGGCTTAGATGGGCACCTTGGTCAGCATGGACTGGTTGGGCCGAAGGGCCTGTTTCCCTGCAGTATGACTCTGTGTCTCTAATAGTTCACAGCCAGAAACTACACCTACACTCAGGCAACGTTCAACGTGTCTGCAGGAACATGAACAAACACATTCCTCAAACTACACGTCATGTTCAGATAAGGATTTTTGAGAAAATATTTGACTCATGCAGTAAAATGGTAACACCACAAAATAAATGTTTATATTCCTAAATGTTATAACCTCACAAATTACAGTGTAATTTTGTTTTAAACACAACGCAGGTTTGACAATATTCCATTCTTGGAAAATCTGCCTTCAGTCAACACGTTTGGACCAAGGTCCCATCCTACTGTTTGAGATCGCCAACGGCACTGTTTGCTCAAGAGCAGGGGTTTTCCCACAATACTGAATAACAATGCAGCAAAACCAAGCAATGGTTATTCACACCACCCCCTCCTATGTGCTGGGTAGCTACAGCAACCATCCCAAATGCTGGAGCACTCTGTACAGTTGTGGTAAACATACTGGATCGGTGTAGAGAGGCTGCAGAGATTTATCAGGACGTTCCCATCTCTGGAAAAGGGTGGCCTTGCACTTTATTGTCTACCTGCACTGCACTTTACAGCTGTAACACTATGTCCTGCATTCGTTTTTTCCTTTTGTACTACCTCGATGTACTTGTGTATGGAATGATCTGTCTGGAAGGCAAACAAAAAGCTTTTCTCTGTATCTCGGTTCATGTGACAATAGTAAACCAATAAACGTGACCAAGATTGGACTGAGCTGTTGAAGTTATGAGAGACCCTGACAGAGAGAACAGAGAGGACCCTCTTCCCCTTGTCACAGGGACCAGAGGACATGATTTAATGTAATGGATGCAAGGATTAGAAGGGAGTTGAGAAATCAATTCACCAAGAAGGGATGGGGAGTGTAGACCGAGACCCCCCACCACATCAATACAACACTACAGACTACCCCTAGAGCTTGTAAATAATGTTCCCTTGCCTGCTGTGTTGAACAGCTTCCTTCAATGCTGTAAATTTTCATGATTCTTTCAATTTGTTCCATAGGGAGCATTTGGACACCTTTAAAAAAATGCCTAATCAAAGTCCTTTTTATGAAAAGAAAGGAACAAAGACCTGCTGCATTAAAAGCCTTCTAGCTTTGCCAAAAGTAATCTTTGTAAATAAAATTCCTCTCAGCCAACTTTCTTTCTTTAACATGAATCTAAAAGGAAGGGTAGGAAGGGCCTGTTTCTGTGACGTACGACTCCTCAGGTGTTCTCTGCCTCAGACACACATCTGTCAACATTAACATCACTGCTAACTCTTAGATTTAATTTCTCCTCATATCTTGACAGAGAAGGAAGTCATTTGGCCTTTCAAGTCTATGCTAGTTCAGAGCAATCCCGTCATAGAGTCACACAGCACGAAAACAGGCCCTTCGGCCCAACTCGTCCATGCCGACCAAGATGTCCATCTCATTTCCCTGTAGGTGTTCATTCATATGTGACCACTGACACCCCCTTCTATTCACCCACCACCCACCTACACCAGGTAGTCAGTTAACCTACCAGTCTGTCTTTGGGATGTGGGAGGAAATTGGAGCACCCGGGGGAAACCCACGCGGTCACAGGGAGAATGTGCAAACTCCACGCAGACGGCACCGGAGGTCAGGATCGAACCCGGGTCTCTGGAGCTGTGAGACTTGCTGTACCACTGTCTCACCCCAGTGTGGTTTAACTGGCACAATATTGATTGCCAAGAGTTATCGCTGAAACTCTCCAAGAATTTTAATTACTCTTTAATCCCTTAATTCCCTTGAGATTCAGAAACACCCTGTTAACAGGTGTCTAAGTTAATCAAGTCCATTTTCATCAATAAAAATTAAGGCCGAACACCTTTGAACCACATGACAATTTTCGCTGATAATCTTACAATTTAAGAAAAATTATTTGCTCCTCTGGTGTCAAAAGAACCAGAGGAAAATCTGGATTGCACAACACAGAAAAAAAGTATCAGTGACTAGAACGAGCTCCCTTTCATTATATCTAGTAATAAGAGTTCCAGTACCTAAAGCCAACCGTTCCCTTCACAGACCCTGACTGTGTGTGTGGTTCCAACACTTCTCTTTTGATTTCAGTATTTAAACCTTTGCAATTTATTTTTTCTATCCAACTATAACGAGAAGCAACTTAAAGCAACATAACATCTTGTGGAATGACACCTTCCACCAACATTCCCTTTATACACAAAAGTTGAACAGCCTTCACTGACAAAAACGTCACTAACTGGCCTTAACAGTCAAGCTTAAGTAGCGAGTATTTTTCCTACCAAGTGTTTCTTGTAACTGCAGCAGTCGACAAAATGGAATGATTTGTATTTCAATCCTCACTGAATTAATAAACCCACAATTAAACTGTAACACCCTTGTGGTTTTTTAAAAAAACATTTAAGTGTTGCCATCTCAATCGCAGCCGCCAGTGATGGAGTAACTATATCTGGAGGATGAGCAGAACTGGTAGAGGATAGAGACGTCCGTTAACAGCTCAGGGTGGGCGGAGATTGCGAATAGAAAGAGCGATTTGAAAATAAAGTTTTAAAATCAAGGTACCAGGTCATAAAAAGGGGAGATGAGCGAGTGGGATTTGGCGTGTATTCAGACGTGGGGCAGAAGAATACTGAATGAACGGTTCGGGGAGGCTGGCTGGGCGAGTCAAGAATTGAGGCAGCAAAGAGCTGGGTGGGGGTTTCAGCGGCAGAGGCAAGGAGACAGTCGGGCAGCATTACAGAGCCGAGGATAGGCAGCACTGGCAGAGAAACAAGGAAATCTTCTGTCAACATTTACAAAATGTAATTCTTCCCAATCCTTCCCCAAGTAGGAAATGGTCTGATCTTCATTAAGGTTCAGCAGAATGAAAGTGGACGTCATCGAAAGTTGTAAAGTCCTGGCTCAATACAGGGAGCAGTGACAGGGAACCTGGGACCTGGGTCAGAGCCTCAGGATATGGGGGAGGCCAGGTAGGACTGAGATATGGAGATGTTCCTTCACCCAAAGAGTGGTCAACCGGCAGAACTCTCCGCCACAGAAAGCAGCCAAGACCAAATCATTAGATGTATCCAAGGAGCAGTTAGGGTTGGGACTGAAGGCTGAAGAGGTGAATAGATGAGGAGAAAGCAGGAACAGGGGTCAGCTGTGTTCATACAGAATGGTGGGACAGTCTAGAAAGGCCAAATGGCCTACTTCTGCTCCTATTTACTGTGTTTTCATTGACATCACATGCCGTCGACAAACCAATCTAAAGTAGAGAGAAACCTTTGTCAACAGATCTTGAAAATTAATTTGACTGTCACAAAACTCTTAGAACATAGAACATAGAACAGTACAGCACAGAACAGGCCCTTCGGCCCACAACGTTGTGCCGACATAGCTAATCCCTCCTACCTACAGAAGGCCCATATCCCTCCATTTTCCTCTCATTCATGTGCCCATCCAAGCCCCTCTTAAAAGCCCCCAATGAATTTGCCTCCACCACCCTATCAGGCAATGCATTCCAGGCATCCACCACTCTGTCAGTAATAAACGTACCCCTCACGTCTGTTCTGAAGCTACCCCCTCTCACCTTAAATGCGTGCCCTCTGGTATTGGATCGCTCAATAATGGGAAAAAGATATTGCTCGTCTACCCTATCTATGCCCCTCATAATTTTATACATACTTTTAAACTCTTGTTTAAAATGTGCTCATTTGATCAGCAATAAAGGTCAACTGTTTTTGGGTCAATCTCGCAACCAAGCCCCACACTTTTTATATTTCTTTTGAGGGAAAACAGTCTTTAAAATGAAACCTGCAAGGTGTACAACAGTGAGCACACAGCAAAGCACTTTGGTTTACGTTAAGGCTTCGAAAGACGCTATGGAAATGAAAGTCTTTATGTTGTAGAAGTTCCCCGATAACAGGGCTGGTGAACAATACCAAACTTTCCCTGACACTGTTACAAGCAAAGACTCTCCAGAAGGACCTTGCATTCCATTTGGCAAAGTTTCATGAAGACGAATATCATCATGGCAACAAAACAAAGTTTTTCACTGTCCCTCAGTACACGTGACAATCAGAAACCAACCACCAATCTTTAGCTTTTGAACCAAAGCACTCAAGCAATGATTTTTAGACCCACTCTGAGAGGGAATGGCTTCAAGGAAATGTTTCAAATATGTTAGCCTACAACCCAGAGCTTAAGCACAAACCAGCCTGTTTGTACACCTTGTGCACCATGCCTGGAGATACAGTCTCATCACCAATTGAAAATACTCTGTGATGTTTCCTTTTTGCAGCGATGACTATATTCCATCTGCGGAGTGTTTCAGGACAAGACTCCCTTCTTTTGCTCCCAGTACGTTTATTAGGACCAACATTTGTTAAGATTCTCACATGCAATATCCAGTCTGCTGTTTGTGTTCAGAAGAGCTGATCTTATTGAAACGTGAAGGATTCTAAGGGGACTGACAGGGTAGGTTTTGAAGTGTTTCCACCAGTGGGAGAGTCTGGAACGAGGGGACACAGTTACAGGATCAGGGGGCGGACATTTAAAACTGAGGTGTGTAAGGACTTCTTCTCACAGAGGGAGGTGACTCTGTGGGATTCTCTGCCCCAGAGGGTGTGGAGACTGGATCACTGGGGGGGGGGGGGGGGGGGAGTTCAAAAAGGAGGGAGATAAATGTTTGGAAGATCAGGGAATAGAGGGCGATGGGGAACTGGCACAAAAGGGGAGATGAGGCCTGAGGCAGGTCAGCCATGGTCACATGGAATGGTGGGGCAGGATTGAAGGGCCGAGTGGCCTCCTCCTGCTCCCGTTTCCTTGTGTTCTTCCCTTCATGGAGGATCAAGTGAGGGGACGAGAGAGTTTGTGTCAAGTGTTCTGGAGGTGTGTGTGTGGGGGAATTCGGTGTTGGGTGAGTGTGTACACAGCCCACCAGGAGAACACAGCTTATCAGCAGGAGAGTGACTCAAGGCAGATGGTGGTGTGTTGGACACATCCTAGATCTGGAAAGGTGATTTAGAAAACCTTGCAGAGATCTAATCACAGTGAATCACCCTGAAATCCTGGCCCAACCTCAGACAGGTCTAGACAAGTTACACTGTCGCTTCATGCCAGGCATCATGTACATTTTTTCAAAGTGGGTAGGTCAACAGTGGATATAAAGGAGAGAAATCTCTTAAAGCTATGGCAGTAAGTTGGATCACAGGAAGGTTTTAAGTAAAGTGAAAGACATATCTCCACAACCATTTGGAATTTCCAGACACACAAGAAACTGCAGACACTGGAATCTGGGGCAAGACGCAATCTGCTGGAGGAACTCAGTGGGTCGGGCAGCATCTGTGGGGGGAGAGGAAATGTTGATGTTTGGGGTCGAGACCCTGCATCAGAACCTTGAACCATGACCCCACGGACGGACACCAGGCGACCATCTCCCGCACTGTCACAGATCTCATCACGTCACAGCCTCCAACCCGGCACTTCCCGCTTCCCTCTCCAACCCAAGCTCAGTCCTGACGCAGGGCTTTGACCCAAAATGTCACTAATTCCCTTCTCCTCCCACAGATGCTGCTCGACCCGCTGAGTTCCTCCAGCAGGTTGATTGTTGCCTTTGGAATTCCCATTTGTTAAACACAAGGGTGGAGTTCAAACCCATCAGCTCAGCCAGCGGGGAGGACCTCGTTCACAGAGAAACGCCACCAGGTGCAGGTTCCCCTCCGAGTCACAAACCGTCCCAACGTGGGAGTATATCGCCGTTCCTTCATCGCCACTGGGTCTAAGTCCTGGAACTCCCTCCCCAACAGCACCTTCACCAGAAGGACTGCAGTAGTTCAAGAAGGCGGCTCACCCCCACCTTCTCAGTGGTAGTTAGTCACAGGTTTGGGAGGTGCTGTCGGAGTAGCCTGGGTGAGTAACTGCAGTGCGTTGTGTAGACGGTGCTCACTGCAGACACTGTGCGTCGATGGTGGAGGTGGTGAATGTTCAGGCCGGTGCTAATCAGCTGGGCTGCTTTGTCCTGGATAGTATTGAGTTTCTTTAGTTGTTGGTGCTACACTGATCTAGGGAGCTGGGGAACATTCCATCACACCCTGAAGCCTTGTAGACATGGGAAAGACCTTGTGGTGATGAGACACCATGTACACATATCCTGCTCTTGAAACCCCAAAAGCCAGGGAACTTTGCTTCAGAGCAGTGTCGAGCTGACCTTCCCAGTAAGGACGTGTGCAGGCAGCCCTAACTGCAGTCGTTGGCCCACAGTACAACTGATCCCAAAGTAGAAGAAAGAAATTAAGCAACATCACAAAACAAATCAGTTCTGAACCAGAGTACAACGAAGACATAGATAATACCGTAAGAGTTAGAATGATGCCATCTCACCCTTCCATATCCGTATACTTCCAACACAAAATCTACAGCAGAGTTTTGGAAGATCTCTGCCTTGGTTGCGGCAGTGACAGGTCATGGAGAGCGGGACCTCAGGGGCAAAAATTCAGAGTCACTGGGATTGCTACAGGTCCCCGCGGATTCAGTCTGGAGTTCGGGAGGAAGAGGGGGAGCTCCGGGTTCCCCTGGTCTGGGCAGAGTTAATGTCGTGGCCATGGTCTCCATGTTGCTCATCATTGCTGCCTTCTCCAGTGACAAGGTGGACTGGAGATCCAAAGGAGAGAGAATGGACGAGGCTGACGGCTCAGGGCTGAACTCTCCCTCCGGGTGAAACAGGATATTTGCTTCCATCCCCTTCGAACTGTTGGAGTCTGTCGAGGAGAACCTGGAGAGGTTGTTTGTTTTAGACGTGTCTTCTACTGCCTCACAGCTACTCGAAAAGACTCCTGCATCAGGAAGGGAATAAAAGCGGAGGACCAATGAACACCAGGCACAGGATTAGAACATTTGCAGACGGCACAAAAGTTGGTGGGGTTGTGGATAGTGAGGGGGGTTGTCCAAGGATTCAGCGGGATGTAGATCGGTTGGAAATATGGGCAGGGAAATGGTAGATGGAGTTTAATCTGGGCAAGTGTGAGGTGTTGCACTTTGGGAGGTCAAACGTAAGGCAAGATTATACAGTAAATGGCAGGACCCTTCAGAGCAATGATGTACAGAGGGGTCTTGGGGTGCAGGTTCATAGCTCCCTGAAAGTGACAACACAAGTAGAGAGGGTGCTAAAGAAGGCGTACGGCATGCTTGCATCCATCAGTCAGGCCAATGAGTATAAGAGTCAGGAAGTCACATTGCAGCTGTATACAACGTTGGTTAGACCATACTTGGAGTATTGCATGTAGTTCTGGTCGCCCCCATTACAGGAAGGATGTGGAGGCTTTGGAGAGGGTGCAGAAGAGGTTCACCAGGATGCTGCCTGGATTAGAGGGTGTGAGCTATAAGGAGAGGTTGGACAGACTTGGGTTGTTTTCTCTGGAGCATCGGAGGCTGAGGGGAGACCTTATCAAGGTTTATACAATTATGAGAGGCACAGGTAGTGGAGATAATCAGAGTCTTTTGCCCAGGGTGGAACTGTCAGATATGAGAGGGCATAGGTTTAAAGTGAGAGGGGGAAAGTTTAAAGGAGATTTATGAGTCAAGTTTTTTTACGGAGAGAGTGACGGGTGCCTGGAACAGGCTGCCGGGGAGGTGGAAGCAGGTTTAAGAGGCATTTAGACCGACGTATGAACAGGCAGGGAACGCAGGGGGCATGGATCACATGCTGGCAGATGGGCCTTGTTTAAATTGGCATCGTTCAGTACGGGCATCATGGGCCGAAGGGCCTGTTCCTGTGCTGTACTGTTCTAGGAGGCCATTTGGCCCATCACATCCATGCCAACTGCAGAGGGACATACAATGCAGGATTTGGCGTGGCTTACTGTAAAGGGCAGATAGGGAGACAGTAGGAAACCTGTCTCCAAAGGAGAGGTGACTAAAAGAAGCAGGCAGACATTCAGGCTAAGGGTGTAGAGTTGTAGAGTTATACAGCACAGAAACAGGCCTTGTTGGCCAAGGTGCCTCTCTGCATCTGCACCTTCCCATCGCCAGTCACTTCCACTCCCCCTCCCACACTATCACTGACATGTCAGTCCTCGGCCTCCTCCACTGCCAGGAGAATTCCAAGCGCAGACTGGAGGAACAGCACCTCATTTTCCTTCTTGGAACCTTGCAGCCTAACGGCATTGAATTCTCCCACTTTAGATAATCCCCACCCCCCTTCCCCACACTGACCCCCCCACCCCACCACCAGGCCTCTTCCCTTCTTCCCTTTCCCAGCCTCTCTCTTTTTTCTACCCCCTTTGTTTTCCCTCCCCCTCCTCACCTGTGACCCATCCCCCGGTGGACCTGCTCTCCCCTCCTCCCCGCACCTGCCCATCACTGTCTCTTACCTGCATCTACCTATCACCACCCTGTGCCCACCCCACCTCCCCTCTTCTGTCCACCTCTCACTGCTCTGCTTTTCCCTCCTATATATTGGGCTTCCCCTTTTCCTATCTTCAGTCCTGAAGAAGGGTCCTGACCCGAAACGTTGACCGCCTGCTTTTCTCCACGGATGCTGCCTGGCCTGCTGAGTTCCTCCAGCATCATCGTGTTTTTCATCGAGATTCCAGCATTTGCAGTGCTTTGTTTCTCCAGTGTTTCTGCCTCTCTACACTTGATCCCATTTGCCCACATTTGGCCCAAATCCCTCTAAACCTTTCCTATCCAGGTACCTGTCCAAATGTCTTGTAATTGTATCCGTCTCAACCCCCTCCTCTGGATCTCATTCCACACACCCACCACCCTCTGTGTGAAAAAGTTACCCCTTGAGTCCCCTTTAAATCTTTCCCCTCACCGTAAACCTGTGCCCTCAATTTTAGACTCCCCTACCCTGGGGAAAAGATGTGATCATCCACCTTATCTATGCCCCTCATGATTTTACAAACCTCTATAAGGTCACCTCTCAGCCTCCTTCGCTCCAGGGAAAACAGTCCCGGCCTGTCCAGTCTCTTCTGAAACTCAACCCCTCCGGTCCCGGCAAAATTCCTGTGAATCTTTTCTGCACCCTCTCGACACTAATCACATCCTTTCTATAGTGCGGTGACCAGATCTGCACACAATACTCCATCTGCGGCCTAACCAACGATTTGTACAGCTGTAACATGACATCCCAGCTCCTTTGCTCAATGCCCTGACTGATGAAGGCAAGCACACCAAAAGCCTTCCTCACCCCCCTGACTACCTGTACCTGCGTTTCAGGGAACTGTGTACCTGTACCCCAAGGTCTCACTGTTCAACAACACTCCCCAGGGCCCTGCCATTCACCATGTGTGCCCTGCCCTGGTTTAACTTCCCAAAACACATCACTTTGCACTTGCCTGAGTTAAACTCCATCTGCCATTCCTTGGCCCACTTTCCCAGTTGTTCTAGATCCTGTTGTAACCTTAGGCAACCTTCTTCACTGTCCACCAATTATACCAAAGGGTTTAGAAGGGATCGGAGGAAGATTTATTTACCCCAGAGGGGGTTTGGAATCGGGAACGCACTGCCTGAGGGGGTGGTGGAGGCAGAGACTCACAACACTTAAGAAGTATCTGGGCGAGAACTTGAATCATCAAGGCAGAGAAGGGTATGGAACAAGTACTGGTAAATGAGGAACAGTATAGATTGGTCAGCATGGACAAGCTGGGCTGAAGGGCCTGTTTCTGTGCTGTATGACTTTATCATCCAATGGGGGACAATCACAGCACAAGTAGATTTGCCTGCCTTAGCAACAATGAGCAGCAAGGGTAAGGCTGCACATTGCCAGGGGACTCAACAATCCCATCACAAGAGCGTGCTGCTCAATATGAAACACTGCAGCTCTTCCAGGATCTCAGCAGCAGGTGCCGGCCTTTATCAGTGGACTTTACTCATCCGACTGACTGTTGTTACGGACTCAGTGAAAGTCCCTTTAAGATAGAGAGTGTGTGTGTATTTGTGTGTGTGGGGCGTGCTTACGTCAATAGAAGATAAAGGACGTAATGACGTTGTTGAAGAGGTCAGAAGAAGAAGAAAGAAGGAGAGAGAGAGAGAGAAGGGAGAGAGACACCAGCCTGCTTGTTTTCTCTATCGATGGATGAGAAACAATAACTGTGTTTGCCACTGAAATCCATGTATGGAAGTTGGAAGTAATCCGGTGGAGTTCACTTTGTTGCTGACCTGTAGAAGGAAACAGGTATTTGTATGTGGACGACCACGGTTCGGATGCTTTTCGGGGTGAGGAAGTCACTACCGAGTAAACGCTGGAGTGTCGTTTGGGTTCCATTGTGGAACATTTGGATTTCGTATTTACTCTCTCTATGTTTCTCTACGTCTACGTCTTATCTTCAGACAACGGTGGTTGTTGAAGAAGCCCTTGCTCATGTTTCACCTTATGGCTTGCGGAACTGAACTTTAAGAACCATTCCGGAACTGGGAGTTTTGGACTTTGTCACACACACACACGAAGAGTTTAGTTTTGGGGTTAACGTTCGAGGTTTAACATTTTTGAATTCTAACATACTAACATTTTTACTTTTATTTTACGTATTATCATAAGTAGTGATTAATAAAATAGTTTTTAACACTAAATCATGCTCAGTGTGTTTCTTTTGTTGCTGGTTCGTGACACTGTTTGATACTGAGGGAGTCCGGAAATACATTTACACAATTTATGTGGTGGGGAGGAGGAGAAATCCCCAGGCCATCAGCGCAGAGACTCGATTGTTGAGAGACATGTTCTTGTTCTTATTGAAGTTTATAAAAGTTATGAGGGGCATAGATAGGGTGGAGAATCAGAATCCTTTCCCCAGGGTGGAAACGTCAGATACTAGAGGGCATAGATTGAAGGTGAAAGGGGGAAAGTTTTTTATCCAGAGAGTGGTGGGTGCCTGGAATGGGCTGCCAGGGGAGATGGTGGAGACAGATACAATAGCAACGTTTAAGAGGCAATTAGACAGGCACATGAATGGGCAGGGAATGGCAGGATGTGGACCGTGTGCAGACAGACGGGATTAGTTAGCTTGGCATCATGGTCGGCACAGATATGGTGGGCCGAAGGGCCTGTTCCTGCGCTGGTTTTATGTTCTATGTTCTTAATCCACTGTAGCAACTGTGAAAGTTAAACACGTCTGGAATAAAAAGGCAGAATGAATAGTATTGGCCATCAGAGTGCTGGATTGTTGTAGGAACCCACATGGTTCACTCATAGCCCTCAGTTAACCTGCTCTGGCCTTCTTGTGAGTCTAAATCCACAGCAAACTGGTGGACTCTTCACTGCCCTCCGAAAGGGCAAGCCAGTAGGGGGTGCCACAGTGGCTCAGTGGGCAGAGCTGCTGCCTCACAGCTCCAGAGACCCGGGTTCAATCCCGACCTCCGGCGCTGTCTGTGTGGAGTTTGCACGTTCTCCCTATGACCGCACGGGTTTCCCCCGGGTGCTCCGGTTTCCTCCCACGTCCCAACGACGTGCGGGTCGGTGGGTCAACTGGCCGATGTAAATTGCCCCCAGTGTGTGGGTGAGGGGGAGAATCTGGGGGGAGTTGACGGGAATGTGGGGAGAATGAAATAGAGGTAATGTAGGGTTAGTCTTAGAATGATTGGTTAATGGTTGCCATGGTTTGGATGGGGCAGAGGGCCTGTTCCATGCTGTATCACTCTAAGGAGTAATCGGGGTGGACAATAAATTCTGCGCTAACCACTTGCGCCCAAACTCAATGAAGAAGTATGTTTTTGTTAATTTGGTCTGAAATTGGCTCCCCAATAGACAAACCAGCATCAGACGTACTGTGAATGGTAGGGCACAAGGGACCTGGGAGTACAAGTGCATCGTTTATTGAAAGTGGCGTCACAGGGAGACAGGGTGGTGAAAAAGTCACTTAGCACGCTGGCCTTCATCAGTCAGGGCATCGAGTATAGGAGTTGCGACATTATGCTGCAGTTGGTGAGGCCTTTGGAGCACTGGGTACAGTTTTGGTCACCCTGTTATAGGAAAGATGTGGTTAATCTGGAAAGAGCACAGAGGAGATTTACCAGGATGTTGCCAGGACTCGAGGGCCTGAGTTATAGGGAGAGGTTGGCCAGGCTGGGTCTTTATTCCTTGGAATGTAGGAGAATGGGGGGCGACCTTATAGAAATGTTTAAAATTATGAGAGGCATAGATAAGGTGGACGGTAACAGTCCTTTCCCCAGGGTAGGGGAGTCCAAAACTAGGGGGCTTAGGTCCAAGGTGAGAGGGGAAAGATTTAAAAGGGACCTGAGGGGCAACTTTTTCACACAGAGGGTGGTGAGTATGTGGAACGAGCTGCCAGAGGAAGTGGGTGAGGCAGGTACAACAGTATCATTTAAGAAGCACTTGGATAGGTACAATGGAGGGGCGAGGCTTGGAGGGATATGGGCCGAACGCAGGAAATTGGGACTAGCTGGGTGGGCACCGTGGTCGGCATGGACTGGTTGGGCCGAAGGGCCTGTATCTGTGCTGTATTCCTCTATGACTGGTGAGACCCAGTGAGGTAAAAACAAAACATAGAAAGAGAAGTAAAATCAGAAGATGCTGGGAACACTCAGCAGGTCAGGCAGCGTCTGTGGAGAAAGGAACAGGGTCGCTCACAATTTATCAAAAGATTACCACTAAAGTTTGGGGAGGGTGTTGGGGGGAAGGTGCTGAAACAAAGCAGCAGATTCTACCCTGTGAACACGATGAAAGCTCAGCAAAGATAATGAAGGCTCTGTTGTAAACGCACACAGCACAGAAACAGACCCTTCAGCCCACCATATCCATGCCAACCCTCCATACTAATCCTGCTGCCAGTGGAAGTGTGGGGAGGGAAAGATGACTGATTTACCTTTCTGGAACAGTTTCTCATTTTTAATTTTCTGAACTTCATCTGTGATTTTCTGCACCAGGAAGTTCTGCGTTCCTTCCCGTCGGATGGAACTGATCAGCGTGTCTAGGCCCTTGGGGTTTTCCGTTAGATGGTCCAGGAATTTTCCTGCCTTTCGCCTGCTCGATACCTGGTAGGAAATCTCCTCCGTGTCTTCCTTGGACAGGATCTTCTTCGCTCGCAAGTAATCGAAGTGCCGTTCGGCAATAAGTTTGTCGCACAGGTAGGGCCGCAATTTTTCCAGAGCCTGTGAACATGGGACGCTTGTTACCACCGGCAAAACCACGACTGAATGCAGTATCCCTCTTTTAAAAATGGACGTTCATTGTGGCAGCTTTGTGGAGAACATTCACTTGTATAATAATGAAAAAACACTGGAGGAGGAGGAGGAGGCCACTCGGCCCCTCAGCCCTGTCCCACCATTCACTGTGACCACGGCTGATCTGCCCCAGGCCTCACCTCCTCTACTGTGCCAGTTCCCCATCGCCCTCAGTCCCCTGATCTTTCAAACATTTACCTCCATCCTCTTTAAACTCCCCAGTGATCCAGTCTCCACACCCTCTGGGGCAGAGAATCCCACGGATTCCCCTCCCTCTGTGAGAAGAAGTCCCTACGCACCTCAGTTGGAAGATCAGGGAGTGGTCGTTTAAATCTGCGTCCCCTCGTTCGAGACTCTCCCACTGGTGGAAACATCCCAACATCTGATGCTAACAGTCTTTTCCCCAGGGTAGGGGAGTCCAAAACTAAGGGGCATAGGTTTAGGGTGAGAGGGGAAGGTTTAAAAGGGACCTGAGGGGCAACTTTTTCATGCAGAGGGTGGTGAGTATATGGAACGAGCTGCCAGAGGAAGTGGGTGAGGCAGGTACAACAGTGTCATTTAAGAAGCACTTGGGTAGGTACATAGAGGGGCGGGGCTTGGAGGGATATGGGCCGAACACAGGAATTTGGGACTAGCTGGGTGTGCACTGTGGTTGGCATGGACTGGTTGGGCTGAAGGGCCTGTATCAGTGCTGTATTGATCTATGACTACATGAATCCATTATGTTGCAGCTTTAAGGTAAGGTAAGATTTCTTTATTAGTCACATGTACATCGAAACACACAGTGAAATGCATCTTTTGCGTAGAGTGTTCTGGGGGCAGCCCGCAAGTGTCGCCACCCTTCCGGCGCCAACACAGCATGCCCACAACTTCCTAACCTGTACGTCTTTGGAATGTGGGAGGAAACCGGAGCACCCGGAGGAAACCCACGCAGACACGGGGAGAACGTACAAACTCCTTACAGACAGTGGCCGGAACTGAACCCGGGTCGCTGGCGCTGTAAAGCGTTACGCTAACCGCTACAATACCGTGCCTACCCTAAACTCTGGTTAGACCGCACTGGGAGCACTGTGTGCAGTTCTGGTCACTACACTGCAGGAAGGACGTGGTCGTGCTGGAGAGGGTGCAGAGGGGACTCAGCAGGACGTTGCCTGGGCTGGAGGGCTTTAGTCATGGGGAGAGATCGGACAGGCTGGGCTTGTTTTCCCTGGAACGAGGAAGGCTGAGGGGTGACTGATAGAGGTTTATAAAGTTATAAGAGGCATAGACAGGGCAGATAGTCAGAAATTTTTTTCCTGTGGTCAGGGTGTCAAAGACAAGAGGGCAGAGGTTTATGGTGAGAGGAAGGAGTTTTAAAGGGGGTCTGAGGGGTGTTTTTACACAGAGAGGGGTTGGTGTCTGGAACTCACTGCCAGAGGAGGGGGTGGAATCAGGTACAGACACTGCGTTTAAGAGACATTCAGACAGACAATTAAATAGGCAGGGTGTAGAGGGATACAGTCCTAATGTGGGCAAATGGGATTCGTGCAGCTGGGCAAAAAGGTCAGTACAGATGTGGTGGGCCGAAGGGACTGTTTCTGTGCTGTACCACTCTGTGACTCTAAACCTCCTTCCGAATGGTCTGCAGCAACTCAGCTGTGGGTGTGACAATGAACTTCAATGGAAGGGAAGTTGGGAGAGGCGACTGGGGCTCCAGTGTTCATCCACAGCTACTGACCAACGATGATTCGAAATGCTGCTCTAAATTAACTCATTGCATCTCGTCCTATCAGCTATATGTCCTTTCCTTCTACTCCAGGGTAAGGCCATAACTAGAGTCACAGAGCAATACAGCACGGACACAGGCCCTTCGGCCCAACCAGTCCATGCCAACCACTGTGCCCACCCAGCTAGTCCCAATTCCCTGCGTTCGGCACATATCCCTCCAAGCCCCGCCCTCCATGTACCTATCCAAGTGCTTCTTAAATGACACTGTTGTACCTGCCTCACCCACTTCCTCTGGCAGCTCGTTCCATACACTCACCACCCTCTGTGTGAAGAAGTTGCCCCTCAGGTCCCTTTTCCCCTCTCACCCTAAACCTATGCCCCCTAGTTCTGGACTCCCCTACCCTGGGGAAAAGACTGTTACCGTCCACCTTATCTATGACTCTCAGAATTTTAAACACTTCTATAAGGTCGCCCCTCATTCTCCTACATTCTAAGGAATAGAGAACCAGCCTGGCCAACCTCTCCCTATAACTCAGGCCCTCGAGTCCTGGCAACATCCTGGTAAATCTCCTCTGTGCTCTTTCCAGTTTAACCACGTCTTTCCTGTAACAGGGCGACCAAACTGTCCACAGTGCTCCAAGTGCAGCCTCACCAACAACTTGTACAACTGCAACATAATGTCCCAACTCCTATACTCAGGGCCCTGACTGATGAAGGCCAGCGTGCTAAATGACTTTTACACTGCCCTGTCTACCTGTAACACCACTTTCAACAAGCTGTGCACTTGTACTCCTAGGTCCCTCTGTTCCACTACACTCCCTAGTGCCCTACCATTCACAGTACAAGTCCTACGCTGGTTTGACTTTCCAAAATGCATCACCTCACACTTATCTGTGTTGAAATCCATTTGCCACTCCTCGGCCCACTGCCCGAACTGATCAAGATCGCCCTGTGATCTACAAAAACCTTCTTCACTATCAACAACACCTCCTAATTTTGTGTCGTCTGCAGACTTACTGATCAAGCCTTGTCCATTCGCATCCAGATCATTTCTATAAATACAAATAACAGGAGTCCCAGGCACCAACCCCTGTTGATAATTCTTCAAGTTAGAACTCTGAAATGAAAATAAGGTCTGATGAAAGGTCAGTGACCTGAAACCTTGAACCTGCTCCTCTCTCAGCAAGATCAGGTCACATCTCTGCAGTGACATTTTGGATTTTCTGATTATATTCAACATGATATTTGCTGCTTTTTTTGTAAATTTGCTAAGATTGTTTATGAGCCACAGTGTTCTCAGCAGAGTGTAAATTAAAGCTCTTTTGACATTGAGGGAGTCACCTTCAAAACAACAGGCTTTAAAAAAAGGAAGCATATTTGCATAGGAAGCAATCAACTGAGAAATTTGCCTAAAGACCGAATTTAAGCAGAAATCTCACAACTGAAACATTTTTCTACAGAGTGCATTTAGGTACAACCCACTTTTCAAGTTAACACTTCACATTACATCGTTTTTACAGCACAAAAAAAAGTGCCATTTCGCCCAACAGATCAGATAAGTCACTGTTTTCGCTCAGCACAGGGCTCGTAACACACGAGAAAATAGGAGCAGGAGGAGGCCACTCGGGCCCTCAGTCCTGTCCCACCATTCACTGTGACCATGGCTGATCTGCCCCAGGCCTCACCTCCCCTTCTGTGCTAGTTCCCCATCGCCCTCAGTTCCCTGATCTCTCAAACATTTACCTCCCTCCTCTTTAAACCCCCCCAGTGATCCAGTCTCCACACCCCCTGGGGCAGAGAACGCCACAGCTTCACCTCCCTCTGAGAGAAGAAGTCCCCAGACACCTTTTTTAAATATCCATCTCCTAATCTTTTAACAATGTTCCTCCCCCCCCCCCACCTCTGCAATCTTCTAATCCTTTTTCCCCTCAGATGTTTATCCAGTCTTGCTTTAAATCCAATATTATTATAATGTCAACGTTCCACATTAAATGTGTGAAATTCACAGTTCAGAAGGCTGCAGTAATTAGACAACCCTCAGGCATTTTAACAGATCAAGGCTGATGTAGCAGAACCCTATTTACCCATCTATGCTCTAAATTGCCTGATTCCCTTTATTAGCTAACAGCAAACAACCATCGATCTTAGTTTAGTCCTGAAAATTTCAACGTCCCTCTTGAAGAAGAGATTCAGATCTCCACTATTTATTACATGAAACAAAGATTCACAATTTCCATCTCCAATAACTACTTCCAGTGCTACAACAGTGCATTGGTTGACGGTTGACAGATTTCCTGGTCAAAAGATTTACCAGGATGTTACCTGGACTTGGGGGCCTGAGTTACAAGGAGAGGTCGTGTAGACTAGGACTTTA
This sequence comes from Pristis pectinata, assembly GCF_009764475.1. Classification (NCBI taxonomy): domain Eukaryota; kingdom Metazoa; phylum Chordata; class Chondrichthyes; order Rhinopristiformes; family Pristidae; genus Pristis; species Pristis pectinata. The sequence goes on along the minus strand of NC_067407.1, from coordinate 2,745,040 downwards.
TTCTCTGGAATGTAGGAAATTGAGGGGTGACCTGATAGAGGTGTATAAGGTCATGAGGGGCATAGACAGGGTGAAAGCACACAGTCTTTTTCCCAGGGAGGGGGTGCTAAAAACAAGAGGGCAGAGGTTTAAGATCAGAGGCGAGAGATTTAAAAGGGACATCAGGGGCAGCTTCTTCATGCAAAGGGTGGGGCGTATTTGGAATGAGCTGCCAGAAATAGTGGTTGAGGCGGACACATCAGCAACATTTAAAAGCCATCTAAGTAAGTACATGGATAGGAGAGGTTTAGAGGGCTATGGGCCAAACGTGGGCAGGTGGGACTAGCTCGCTGGGCAACACAGTCGGCATGGACGAGTTGGGCCGAAGGGCCTGTTTCCGTGCTGTGTGACTCTAGGACTCTATCTCAAGGTACTTTAATTCCCCATCCCACTCACACTGCACTGTTACAAGTCCCTACACAAGCTTGTGGTACCAAACTCTCATCTTCGATCTCGGCACATAGCAGCCTGCAGGACCCAATATCGAATTCTCCAACTTCAGGTAACTCACTTTCTCTTTCTGTCCATATCAGAATTGACCATCATCATTTTGGCTCAGTTTTTCTCTCTCTGTCCCACAGCCCTGCTATTAACAACACGTAACACAGACAAAGAGGAACAAGTTGATTCTAAATGCTGCTATCAATCAACTAATTTGGTCTCACCCTATCAGATATATTTCCTTTTGTTCTACTCACCCCTCCCCAACCTTCTCTGCTACTGAAAACTAACTTCTTTTCTCTCTTTCCCACTCCTGCTGAAAGGTTTCAGACCTGAAACATTAACTGTAACATTCCTCTCTCCACAGACACTGCCTGACCTGCTGAGCGTTTCCAGCATTTTCAGTTTTTATTTCAGATTTTCAGTATCTGCAGTTTTTTTGTTCTCCAAGGGAGAGATTCATTTCCCACTGGGTGTACCAAACACACGATGCAATGCGTTGAGATCCACTTCCATGAAAGGCAATGGGACTGTACTTCAGAAGGGGAGTTCCAGAAGGGGTATGGGATACTGGCCTTCATTAGTTGGGGCACTGAATATGGAAGTAGGGAGGTTATGTTCTGACTTTATAAGACATTGGTCAGACCTCAGCTGGAGCACTGCGTGCAGTTCTGGTCACCGTGAAGGATGTGAGAGTGCTGGAGAGGGTGCAGAGGAACGTCACCAGGATGTTGCCTGGGATGAAGCAGTTCGGTTATGAGGAGAGAGCGGAGAGGCTGGGTCTGTTCTCCCTGGAGTAGAGGGGGTTCAGAGGGGACATGACTGAGGTGTATAAAATTATGAGGGGTATAGATAGGGTAGACTGCAGGAAATTTTTCCCCACATCAGAGGTAGATAAAACTAGAGGACATAGATTTAGGGGAAGAGAGAAGAGGTTTAGAGGGGATTTGAGGGGGACATTTATCACCCAGAGAGAGGTGAGTACCTGGAATGCAGAGTGGTGGAAGAAATGTTGCTGACAATATTTAAGAAGCATCTAGACAAGCACTTGAATTCTTCAGTCAGAAGGCTATGGAGCAGGTGCCAAGAGAAGGGATTAGTACAGATGGATGCCCAATGGTTGGTAAGGACCAGTTGGGCTGAATGGCCTGTTTCTGTGCTGTAGGACTCTGTGACTAAGCATGTGTTATCTACTCACAGCTGGCATATTCAAGACAAGACAGACATCTGCCCTCTTGTATTTCTCAAATGCTGATGCATCAAAAGGAAACAGAAAAAGTGAAGCAGACAGAGCAGCCCAAGCCAAAAGGCAGCCTCTACTTGTGTGGCAGGGACTGTGGAACCGGGCGGGAGCCAGCTGCCCACAGGTTTGATAGCTCGGGGGTTGAACACTTGACTGACATGGAGCAGCTTCTTCAAGGGGCTCCAGGGAAGGATACCACACACAACCTGCCAGAGGAACTCAGCAGGTCAAGTGGGGCGGAAAGGAATTGTCAACGTTTTGGGTTGAAACCCTGCTTCAGGATTCCCCCACAGATGCTGCTCGACCTGCTGAGTTCCTCCAGCAGATTGTGTGTTGCTCTAGGTTCCAGCATCTGCAGTGTCTGGTGTCTCCAGGGAAGGGTAGCCAGCAGAGGGGGACATTGGTAGGGCCCTAGGGAGGGAGTTTGAGGACAGAGGGATATGACTCCCTTAAGGTAGAAGCACAGGTGGATGAGGTGGTGAAGATATTTGGGACGGTTACCTTCATTACCAAGGCATAGAATATAAGAGAAGGGAGATTACGGTACAACTCTAGAAAATACAGATTGGGTGACACCTGGAGGTTTGTGCACAGTTCTGGTCACCACACAATGGGAAGGACGTGACTGCACTGGAGAGAGTGCAGAGGAGGTTCACCAGGATATTGCCTGGGATGGAGTGCTTCTGTTAAGAGGTGAGATTGGAGACACCGGGGTTGTTGTCCTTGGACCCTGAGGGGGACCTGATAGAGCTGTACAAATATCTGAGGGCATCGAGAGGGGAGATGGTAGCAAACTCTTTCCCATGCCAAAGGTGTCCAAAAAACTAGAGAGTTTATGTTTAGGATAAGAGGCAAGAGGTTTAGAGGATTTGAGGAAGAAATTCCTCCCCAGGGGAGATTTGGAATCTGGAACACACTCCCTGAGGGGGTGGGGGAGGCAGACACTCTCATAACAATTAACAAGTATCTGGACGAGCACTTGAATCACCAAGGCAGAGAAGGGTACGGACTAGGTGCTGGCGAATGGGATTGGAGTGGATGTGTACTTAATGTTTGGCTTGGACATGAAGGGCTGAATGGCCTGTTCCGTGCACTATGACTCAATGACACCAATATTCATTCTACCCGAGAACTGAATCAGTAACCGGATGAGACAATTATGGATGCACTTGCTTGACCACAAGAGAAACCCAGCACCTCCACATCCTCTTGATCTCACAATCTACCTCGTTATGGCCTTGCACCTTATTGTCTGCCTGCACTGCACTTTCTCTGTAACTGTGACACTTTACTCTGCATTCTGTTATTGTTTTACCCTGTACTACCACAATGCACTGTGTAATCAAATGATCTGTACGATCAGTATGCAAGACAAGTTTTTCACTGCACCTCAGTACAAGTGACAATAATAAACCAATTTACCCTCAGCAGCACTAAACATGATACAGGAGTACTCTCCAAAATCCAGCTCCATGGAATTCCATACCCAGTGGGCTGTGGGATCCCAATGTCCCCGTCTCTGAAATTCCCTTCCCTTGACTTGCCTTTGCCCTTGAATCGCTGAATACCCCTTAACAGCTGAAAGCACATATCCAGAGAGATATAGAGACTAAGATTTCGATGTTCCACTTTGAAGAAGTGATTCAGATCCCCACAGGATTTCACCAGACACAATGGTTCCTAATTTCCACCTCCAATGCCTGACTCCGATGTTCAGACTACGCCACCTGGGCTACAAGTGACAGATCTCAAGGTACACATTGATTTTAGAACATAGAACAATACAGCACAGGACAGGCCCTTCAGCCCACAATGTTGTGCCAAACTAATTAAATTAGTAATTAAATGCCTAACTGAACTAATTCCTTCTGCCTGCACAAGGTCCATATCCCTCCACTCCCTGCACATCCATGTGCCTATCTAAGAGCCTCTTAAATGCCTCTATCGTATCTGCCTCCACCCCCACCCCTGGCAGCACATTCCAGGCACCCACCACTCTTCGTGTAAAAAAAACTTGCTCCGCACATCTCCTTTGAACTTTCCCCCCCTCACCTTAAATACATGCCTTCTGGTGTTAGACATTTCGACCCTGGAAAAAAGATACTGGCTGTCAACCCCTATCTATGCCCCTCAGGGATGGTAGTGTAGCCGTTAGCGTAACGCTATTACAGCACCAGCGACCCCGGTTCAATTCCCCTCGCTGTCTGTAAGGAGTTTGTACGTTCTCCCCGTGTGTCTGCGTGGGTTTCCTCCAGGTGCTCTAGTTTCCTCCCACATTCCAAAGACGTACGGGTTAGGAAGTCGTGGACATGCTATGTTGGTGCTGGAAGCGTGGCGACACTTGCGGGCTGCCCCCAGAACACTCTACGCAAAAGATGCATTTCACTGTGTGTTTCGATGGACATGTGACTAATAAAGAAATCTTATCTTATTTTTAATCTTATAAACCTCCATCAGGTCTCCCCTCAGCCTCCGCCGCTCCAGAGAAAACAATCCACGTTTGTCCAACCTCTCCTTATAGCACCTGCCGTCTAATCCAGGCAGCATCCTGGTGAACCTCTTCTGCACCCTCTCCAAAGCCTCCACAAACTTCCTATAATGGGGTGACCAGAATTGAATACAATACTCCAGATGAAGCCTAACTATAGAGTTTTATAAAGCTGCAACATAACTTCCCGACTCTCCTGTTGTATTCACCAGACACACAATGAAATCCAAAGTTGGAATGTGTAATATACTTGAATCAGTAATCAATAATATACATAGGGACAACATTATTGGTGTCAAGATGGGCTGCATTTTACATTCTCTCCAACTCTCCTTCCTGAAATCTAAAATTAACACATCCAGAAAGAATATGTAAGAATTTGTAAGTTATGACTTCCTCATTTTGATGTGCCAAGTCCCTCAAGATAAAGGAAAACACTCAGTCAGATTTTCATTCTGAATTGGCCCTGCCCTCCGATGTTTGAAGGGGTATGTTCCTGGGCACCCAAATCCCTCGTCACTTCCACAGATCCCAGGGTTTCACCATGAGCAAAACATTCCCTCTGTTCCATTCGGACACAGGATGGGGATCACCACACCTCCCAGCTCGTTGACAGTCTACTATTGAACTTACTGTTCCCGTTTAGACAACATATCATGTCTCCTAACACAGAGCCGTGAGCAACCTTAACATTTTAACTCTACTTCTCCGATGTAATGAAAAGCCAAGGTGAAGGGTGGAAAGGGTCCAGATGGATGACCAATTCCTGAAGAATGTCCAAGAAATGTTGCATTTATTCCATCGTAATCAGCCACCAACCTGTGTCACAGTATCTGTGGTAACTCTTGTGCATTTTCACTTTTGACAAGAATCTCCTGTGCTGAACCTTACCGACAACGCTCCAGGGGTTTAACATTGGAAGGAATTTACCACCTGCCTTGGAGTGCATTTACAAGCAGCCCAACTCCAAGAGACTCCACTCTGAAGAGCCAGTGTGTGTAACTTGCTCCAATATATATAGATAGAACATAGAACAGACAGCACAGGAACAGGCCCTTCGGCCCACGATGTTGTGCCGAACTAATTAAACTAGTAATTAAATGCCTAACGAAACTAATCCCATCTGGCCTACACATATCCCTCCATTCTCTGCACATCCATGTGCCTATCCAAGAGCCTCTTAAAAGCCTCTATCGTATCTGCCTCCACCACCACCCCAGGCAGCACATTCCAGGCACCCACCACTCTGTCTGTAAAAAAAACTTGCCCCGCACATCTCCTTTGAACTTTCCCCCTCTCAGCTTAAATGCACGCCCTCTGGTATTAGACATTTCGACCCTGAGGAAAAGCTATAGGCTGTCTACTCTATCTGTGCCTCTCATAATCTTATAAACCTCTATCAGGTGCCCCCTCAGCCTCTGCCACTCCAGAGAAAATAACCCAAGTGTGTCCAACCTCTCCTTATAGCTCATACCCTCTAATCCAGGCGGCATCCTGGTGAACCTCTTCTGCACCCTCTCCAAAGCCTCCACATCCTTCCTGTAACCAGGCGACCAGAACTGACCACAATACTCAGAGTCTTTATGGTTGGAGTCTTTAATCTAGGGCAGGAATGTCAAGTACGAGAGGACATGAATGTAAGGTGGGAGGGGGAAAGTTTAATGGAGATGTGCAGGGCAAGGTTTTTTTACACAGAGGTATTTATTTATTAGTCACATGTACACCGAAACACACAGTGAAATGCATCTTTTTGTGTTACCGAGAATGTGCTGGGGGCAGCCCACAAGTGTTGCCACGCTTCCGGCACCAACATAGCATGCCCACAACTTCCTAACCCGTATGTCTTTGGAATGTGGGAGGAAACCTGAGCACCCGGAGGAAACCCACGCAGACACGGGGAGAACGTACAAACTCCTTACAGACAGCGGCCGGTATTGAACCCGGGTCGTTGGTGCTGTAAAATGTTACGCTAACCGATACACTACTGTGCTGAGAGTGGTGGGTGCCTGAAATGCGCTGCCAGGGATAGTGGTGGATGGCAACATCTGAGAGGCATTTAGACAGGGACATGAACGGGCAGGGAGTGGAGGGATAGAGACCATGTGCAGGCAGATGGGATTAGATTAATTTGACATCAAGGTCAGGACAGCCATGGTGGGCCGAAGGGCCTGTTCCTGTTCTATGTGCTAAAGAACACACTTCTCAGGGAGTAAAAGAACAGGGAGCTTAGAGTATTATGTGCTCAGTTTGCTAAAACTACAAAGGAATCCAATAGGTCTCAACATTCCAGCTCTCATTTCTATTAAAATGAAAACAAAATGTGCAGATGCTGGAAATCAGAAATGAAGTCAGAAAATGCTGGAAATAGCAGGCCAGGCAGCATCTGTGCAGAGAACATTCCGACCAAGCCTCTCAGGCCTGAAACACTAACTCTGTTTCTCTCTCCACAGATGCAGCCCGACCTGCTGAGTGTTCCCAGCATTTTCTGTTCATATATCTAGTTTTTCTAACCGCAGGCCTGGTTCACGTCGCAGCCGTTTAAACCTGTAGTTAGGCCGCACTTGGAGCATTGTGTGCAGTTCTGGTTGCCCCGTTACAGGAAGGGTGCGGAGGCAGAAGGGGTTCACCAGGATGCTGTCTGGATTCTGACCATCTACCCTATCTACACCTCTCATAATTTTCTAAACTTCTATCAGGTCTCCCCTCAGCCTCCGACACTCCAGAGAAAATAATCCAAGTTTGTCCAACCTCTCATTCTCACCCTTAACCTCTAATTTAATGTAATTGGTTTATTATTGTCACATATACTGAGGCACCATGTAAAACCTCCTGAACCAACCGGCGCAACCCTAATCACCACCTCAGTATAGCAACACTAGGACCACTTTGACCACTTTGCACTAAAATGGACTTTTTCTGTTCTAATTGTGTTCTTTCTTGTGTAATTTATGTTTAATTTATGTTTTGTAAATGCTGCTTACATGTGCCTGTGATGCTGCTGCAAGTAAGCTTTTCATTGTACCCGTGCACACATGAACTTGTGCAGATGACAATAAACTGGACTTTGAGTTTGGCAATGTAGTGGCAGGGATTTTACGGGAGACCTGAACACAGAGGAAGGTTAGATGTAACGCAGCGGATGGGAAGTGCAGGCTCATCCATACATGTTTTGAACCTGCTGTGGCACGTTTTCCTTTTTAGGGCATCGTTGTGATACACATCACACCTCAACTGCACACATCAACCACAACACTGCACTTCAAGAGCTGCAGACCAGCAGTGGTCCTATCTCTCTGCAGAGCTATTGAAGATCCAAAACTAAATGTTAAAAGCAGAACAAAGACCTCAGTTTCCCCACCGTCTTTCACAACCCTAACACTTCACATCACCATCACTTCCTGCTTGCCTTGCTCTAAATTCTGCTCTTCAACTCAATTTTTTCCCGTAGGACCCAGTGCCAAAGCTGCGGTTACAGCAAGGGATCCTTTCAGAGATAAAGTAACCGATCCTATTTCATGACAGGATTATAATTCAATAAAAACTTTTTCATTCCAATCAAGTACTTAAACTTATTGTGTGATACAGGGGAATGCAGTCGCCTAGTGGTTAAGTCATAGAAGTCATAGAGTCACACAGCACGGAAACAGGCCCTTCGGCCTGTCGAGTCCGTGCCGACCATCACCCACCCATTTACACCAATCCTACACTGATCCCATTTCATTCTCCCCACATTCCCATCAACTCCCCCCAGATATTACCCTCACCCACACACTGGGGGCAATTTACGGCGGCCAATTAACCCACTGACCCGCACGTCTCTGGGATGTGGGAGGAAACCGGAGCACCCGGGGGAAACCCACACAGACACAGGGAGAATGTGCAAACTCCACACAGGCAGGGCCGGAGGTTGGAATTGAATCTGGGTCTCTGGAGCTGTGAGGCAGCAGCATTGCTACTGGGCCAGCCATAGTAAGTTATGTAAAAGTTTAAGTAATAGAGTTAGAAATCCTGAAGTAGACCAATGCTCCAGACACTTCCAGTGTATGTTTGAAATGTGACATGGGAGACATGGCAGTCACTCTATGCACAGTAACTCTCCACAATGACAATGCAGTCTGGGGTTGTGACGCTGTCAAGATTTATTTGTAGGACTTTAGGTAAAGCTCAACAGTGATAGAGTTCTGCCAGGGGCTTGATTTAAGCATGGCGACTCATTGCAAGCCACTCTCTGCCGATCCACTCATTACTTCTATTATAGTCGTTCTACTCTTTTACACTTTATTCTGCGTTCTGTTATTGTTTTCACCCTGTACTACCTCAATGCACTGTGTAATGAATTGATCTGTACGAACGGTGTGCAAGACAAGTTTTTCACTGTACCTCAGTACATGTGACAATAATAAACCAATTCCAGTTCCAATAACAACAATTCAGCAACAGACAGCCCCTCTGACAGTGGGACACTCCCTCAGCATGGTGTGGATTTTGTACACACATCTCTGGATTTATATTATAAGAGAATGGATGAAAAAGGGAGATTTTTTGACACTTATGTCAAATCAAAAACTCAAGGGACTAGGTTATAGGGAGGGGCTGGACATTTTTTGTTCTAATTGTGTTCTTTCTTGTAAAAATTGTTTAATTTCTTATTTTTTGTGAATGCTGCTTATCTGATGCTCTGTGTCTGTGATGCTGCTGCAGGTAAGTTTTTCATTGCACCTGTGCACACATGGACTTGTGCAGATGACAATAAACTCGACTTTGTTTTTCCTTCTGTTCTCCTGGCTGAGTAAGTTCCCCACACTGATACAACCTAATAAATCAGCCCCATAATGAGTTGGGTTTGTGGCACTTTTATTCTGTTACTTCACTATTTTTTTTATCCACCAGTAATGGATTCGTCCCACCCATTGTATTGTGAGTGCAGTATCACCTCTACCTGCACTTCCCCCTCCATTGTGTCCTGGCTGCCTCACAGCATGACTCGGTCAGTAGAATTCTGACTCAGAAGGCTGCGGCTTCAAGCCCCATGCCACAGAACGAGTGCAAAAGAGTAGCAGGGTTTGCTTCAATGCAGTGCTGACAGTGCATCAGACCGCAATTGGAACATTGTGCCCTGGGTCTAAGGAAAGATGTGCTGGCCCTGGAGAGGGTCCAGGGGAGGTGCACGAGGATGATCCCAGAATGAAAGGGTTAACGTATTTGGAGCGTTTGATTTGGCCTGTGCTCAATGGAGTTCAGAAGGATGACGGGGGGAATTTCACTGAAACCTACCAGATACTGAGAGGTCTGGATAGAGTGGATGTGGAGAGGATGTTTCCATCAGTGGGAGAGTCTGGGATCTAAGGGCACAGCCTCAGAATGAAGGGGCGTCCCTTGAAAACTGAGATGAGGAGGAATTTGTTCAGCCAGAGGGTGGTGAATGGAGTCATAGAGTCACAGAGTTATACAGCATGGAAACAGGCCCTTCAGCCCAACTGGTCCATGTCAACTAAGATGTCCCATTTACCCACTTTTGGCCCGTAACCTTCTAATCCTTTCCAATCCATGTACCTGTCCAACTACCTTTTTTGATGTACATGTGCCTAATAAAGATATCTTATCTTATCTAAAGTTGTTATTGTACCTGCCTCAACCACTTCCTCTGGCAGCTCGTTCCACATAGATACCACCCTTTGTGTAAAAGAGTTGCTCTAAGGAATAAAGTCCTAGCTTGTCCAACCTCTCCCTATAACTCAGTCCCTCAAGTCCTGGCAACATCCTTGTAAATCTTTTCTGCACTCTTTCCAGTTTAATAACACCTTTCCTATAGCAGGGCGACCAAAACTCAACACAATACTCCAAGTGTGGCCTCACCAGCATCCTGTACAACCACACCATGACCTCCCAACTTTTATACTCAGCGCCTTGACTGATGAAGGCCAGTGAGCCAAAAGCCTTCTTCACCACCCTGTCTACCTTGAACTCCACTTTCAGTGAACCATGTACTTGTACACCAAGGTCCCTTTGTTCTACAACACTCCCCAAGGTCCTACCGTTCACTGTGAAAGTCCTACCTTGTCCCTTAGTGCCATGGTGGTGATGGACTGGCCTTAAGCACACTGCTATTTCACTATTGTTTATGCATTACCAAGTAGCAGAATAAACCTTTCAGTGAACCAGAGAGTTTAAAGGGAGCGGGAAACAGGAGCCGGGGAGTTTCAGCGTTTATGTTTCAGATTGTCAGAACACTCCAGACCCCAACATTTTCTTACACTTTAAGGACAACTACTGACAACAAAACGCTTTGGAATGTCCTGTGGTGTGGATGTCACTGCACAAATGGAAAGCACCCAATCCTGGGCTCGTATCTGGTGCACCCGGACAATCAGCAACACCTTCACTGAGTCAGCCTTGCCGATGCCCATTTACCCTCTGTGACCTCACCCGTGCTGCAGGTTGTGAGAGATGAACACATTCCCTTAAACAGAGTGTCCTGGACACGAGTAAACAGGAGGAGCAATTGTGTGCCTCCTAAACCAGGGGAAAGGGTCCACTGAAGGATGGGCAAGGAACCGTGACTGAGAATGGGTCAACCTCAGTGTAAAAAGTCAGAGTTGAGTTTATTGTCATCTGCACAAGTCCATGTGTGCACAGGTGCAATGAAAAACTTACTTGCAGCAGCATCATGCACATGCATGCACACACACATGCTCACACACTCTAACATACACACACATTCAAGCACACACACACACACACACACACACACATATCAAGCATGCACACATGCACCTCATTTACCTACAATTTATAGTGATGAGGAGGAGGTGGAGTGTGAGGTATCAGAGGTCACCGTTGACGTGACGATAGATGGGACGTCACAGTGTGAGGAGGGTATTGTGGCTCCACACCAGAATGTAGACAGGGTGAGTGGGTGGGTGAAAACCTGGCAAATGTGGCAAGTGTCGGGTCATGCACTTCGCTGGGGGAACCAAAAGGCAGATTATTATCTCAATGGAAAAAGGCTGCAAACGATGTTGGTGTTGTCCGTGAATCACAAACAGTTCGCAGGTAAGTCCAGTGTGATCACATTCAATGGTGGCACAGGATTGAGGGGCTGAGTGGTCTACTCTTGCTCCTGTTTTCTTGTGATAATACAGTCATAGAGTTATACAACACAGAAACAGGCCCTTCGGCCCAACTGGTCCATGCTGACAAGATGCCCCATCCAAGCTGGTCCCATTTGCCAGCATTTGGACCTTAACCTTCTAAACCCTTCCAATCCATGTACCTGTCCAATTGTCTTTTATATTGTACCTGCCTCAACCACTTCCTCTGGCAGATAATTACACATAGATACCACCCTTTGTGTAAAAAAAATTGCCTCTCAAGTTCCTCTTAAATCTTTCCACTCTCACCTTAAACCTATTCCCTCTAGTTCTTGATTCCTCAACCCTGGGAAAAAGAGAGTGCAGTCACCCTATCTATGCCCCTCATGATTTTATACACCTCTGTAAGATCACCTCTCAGTCTCCTACACTCTAGGGAATAAAGTCCCAGCCTGTCCAACCTCTCCCTATAACTCAGTCCCTCAAGTCCTGGCAACTTTTCTGCACTCTTTCCAGTTTAATAACATCTTTCCTATAGCAGGGTGTCCAAAACTGACCACAATACTCCAAGTGCGGCCTCACCAGCGTCCTGTACAACCGCTCCATGACCTCCCAACTTTTATACTCAGTGCCCTGACTGCTGAAGGCCAGCGTGCCAAAAGCCTTCTTCACCACCCTGTCTACCTGTGACTCCACTTCTAGGGAACCATGTACTTGTACTCCAAGGTCCTCCTGTTCTATAACACTCCCCAAGGTACTACTGTTCACTGTGATTTGACTTTCCAAAATGCAACACCTCGCACTTATCTGAATTAAACTCCATTTGCCATTCCTCGGTCCACTTACTCAGCTGATCAAGATCCCCCTGTAGTTTTTGACAACCTTCTTCATTTTCCCCTATACCACCTATTGAGGAATCTGTGGAATTTGTTGCCACAGAGGGCTGTGGAGGCCAAGTCACTGGGTGTATTTGAGGCAGACATCGATAGATTCTTTATTGGTCAGGGGGGTTCAGTGTTACGGGGAGAAGGCAGGAGAATGGGGTTGCGAAAAGAAATCAGCCCTGATTGAATGGCGGAGCAGACTCGATGGGTCGAATGGCCTAAATCTGCTCCTTCACTCTGAGATGTTTAGCAAGGACCTATCATCCTGCTCAGACAAGATCTCTGGACACTGCGTTGAAGAGAAGCAGAGAAGTTCTCCCCAGTCGATAATTACCCCACAATTAACACCGGTCAACACTTGGCCAGGATCCTATTGCTGTCTATGGGACCAAGCTGTGTACACATTGGTTGTCACACTTCCTACTATGTGACACCTACTAAACTCTGCAAGCTCTGACAAGGCATCAAGGTGCCCCTGCCAACTTTCTTTCTCAGCTACAGAGTCACAGAGACACGGAAACAGGCCCTTCAGCCCACTGAGTCCACGCCGACCATCAACCACCTTTTCACAGGAGCACCCGGGGGAAACCCACATGGTCACAGGGAGAATGTGCAAACTCCACACAGACAGTGCCAGAAGTCGGGATCGAACCCGGGTCCCTGGAGCACTGAGGCAGTGTCACTGAAACGTTAACTGTTTCTCTTTCCACCTGATGCATGTTTCCAGCATTTTCTTACACTTTAAGGACAACTACTGACAACAAAACGCTTTGGGATGTCCTGCGGCGTGGACGTCACTGCACAAATGGAAAGCACCCAATCCTGGGCTCGTATCTGGTGCACCCGGACAATCAGCAACACCTTCACTGAGTCAGCCTTGCCGATGTCCACTTAACCTCTGTGACCTCGCCCGTGCTGCAGGTTGTGAGAGATGAACACATTCCCTTAAACAGGGTGTCCTGGACACGAGTAAACAGGAGGAGCAATTGTGTGCCTCCTAAACCAGGGGAAAGGGTCCACTGAAGGATGGGCAAGGAACCGTGACTGAGAATGGGTCAACCTCAGTGTAAAAAGTCAGAGTCAAGGTTATTGTCATCTGCACAAGTCCATGTGTGCACAGGTGCAATGAAAAACTTACTGGCAGCAGCATCACAGGCACAGAGCATCAGATAAGCAGCATTCACAAGAAAAACATAAATTAAACCTAAATTATACACAATTTTTACAAGAAAGAACACAATTAGAACAAAATAAGGTCCATTTTAGTGCAAGATGATCAAAGTGGTCACAGTGTTGCTAAACTGTAGTGATTAGGGTTGTATCGGTTGGTTCAAGAACCAAATGGTTGAAGGGAAGTAGCTGTTCCTGAACCTGGTGGTGTGGGGACTTCAGGCTTCTGTACCTCCTGCCCGATGGGAGCTGTGAGAAGATGGCACGGCCCGGATGGTGGGGATCTTTGATGATGGATGTTGCCTTCTTGAGGCTTCTTGAGGTGCAGGTGCCCAAGTGACACCAAGACCACGGCCTTCACCTCATCCACTTTCACAACTGATCAAACATTTATCCATCTAAGCCTCAAAAATACTCAACAACTGAACATCCACAAATTTCAGGGAAGGGGGTTCCAATCATTTGCAACTGTCAGTTATGAAATCTCTCGTCTAGGTTCTAAATGTATGGTTCTTTACCTGCGACCATGATATTTGGATCAGTACGTGGATAGGAAAGGTTTAGAGGGCAAATGGGACTAGCTTGGATGGGCTTCTTGGTCAGCATGGACTAGCTGGGCCGAAGGGTCTGTTTACGTGCTGTATGGCTCTATGAGCCCCAACTTCCCAAAGGGTTACATTACACCCATATTCCTTGTAAGGTTTCCTCAGTGCAGTAACGTACTTCATCCTGTCAGGATTGAGGATGAGTCACCTCCATTCCATTTCCGAGGAGGGTGCCCGTGTGGTTACAGTTAACGTGGGAGAGCACACCGGAAATCACAGCGGCTTGGCAGAGGGAGGTCTTGGTGAAGGGGCAGGGAGGGGCAAGAAAACTGGGACCAAGCTCTGGTGCACAGACCTGGCGCACGCACGCACGCACGCACACACACATACACACACACACATATACACACACACATACAGACACACACACATACAGACACACACACATACAGACACACACAACAGACGCACACACACACACACACATACACACACAAGTGCACGCACATGCATGCACACACACATACTCACACACTCTAACATACACATTCAAGCACACACACACACACACACACATATCAAGCATGCACACATGCACCTCATTTACCTACAATTTATAGTGATGAGGAGGAGGTGGAGTGTGAGGTATCAGAGGTCACCGTTGACGTGACGATAGATGGGACGTCACAGTGTGAGGAGGGTATTGTGGCTCCACACCAGAATGTAGACAGGGTGAGTGGGTGGGTGAAAACCTGGCAAATGTGGCAAGTGTCGGGTCATGCACTTCGCTGGGGGAACCAAAAGGCAGATTATTATCTCAATGGAAAAAGGCTGCAAACGATGTTGGTGTTGTCCGTGAATCACAAACAGTTCGCAGGTAAGTCCAGTGTGATCACATTCAATGGTGGCACAGGATTGAGGGGCTGAGTGGTCTACTCTTGCTCCTGTTTTCTTGTGATAATACAGTCATAGAGTTATACAACACAGAAACAGGCCCTTCGGCCCAACTGGTCCATGCTGACAAGATGCCCCATCCAAGCTGGTCCCATTTGCCAGCATTTGGACCTTAACCTTCTAAACCCTTCCAATCCATGTACCTGTCCAATTGTCTTTTAAATGTTCTTATTGTACCTGCCTCAACCACTTCCTCTGGCAGCTCGTTCCAAATATACATCACCCTTTGTGTAAAAAAGTCACCCCTCAAGTTCCTCTTAAATCTTTCCCCTCTCACCTTAAACCTGTGCCCTCTGGTTCTTGATTCCTCAACCCTAGGAAAAAGACTGAGTGCATTCACCCTGTCTATGCCCCTCATGATTTTATACACCTCTGTAAGATCACCTCTCAGTCTCCTACGCTCTAAGGAATAAAGTCCCAGCCTGTCCAACCTCTCCCTATAACTCAGTCCCTCAAGTCCTGGCAACTTTTCTGCACTCTTTCCAGTTTAATAACATCTTTCCTATAGCAGGGTGTCCAAAACTGTACACAATACTTCAAGTGCGACCTCACCAGCGTCCTGTACAACTGCACCATGACCTCCCAACTTCTATACTCAGCGCCCTGACTGATGAAGGCCAGTGTGCCAAAACCCTTCTTCACCACCCTGTCTACCTGTGACTCCACTTCCAGGGAACCATGTACTTGTACTCCAAGGTCCCTCTGTTCTACGACACTCCCTAGGGTCCTACCGTTCACTGTGAAAGTCCTACCTTGTCCCTTAGTGCCATGGTGGTGATGGACTGGCCTCAAGCACACTGCTATTTCACTATTGTTTATGCATTACCAAGTAGCAGAATAAACCTTTCAGTGAACCGGAGGGTTTAAAGGGAGCGGGAAATAGGAGCCGGGGAGTTTCAGCGTTTATGTTTCAGATTGTCAGAACACCCCAGACCCCAACCCTGGCTCCAGCCACAATCCTACCACACCTCTGATCCCCGGTATTCCTGATCCTTTCTCCAGCCCCAGACACACACCTGGCCCACACTCCAGAATCCACCTCCGGCCTCACAACCCTCTCGGCCCCCCACCCTGCCTCCAGCCACACACCCACCCATGCTCTTGACCCCTGGTGTTCCTAACTTGCCCCAGCCACACCACCTCCCTCTCGGGACCCCAGCTCACATTCCGGACCAACAAGTGACCTGACCACCAGGGTTTCCAAACAACTGGAATCCAAATTTTTGGAGTTTGACTGCAGGACACTTTCCATGGCATGAGAAGCAAAATGTACAGACACTGAATCCACCGAGGGGAACGTGGTCAGTTTCTGTTATCAAACTGGTTTTATAGAAGAATTTAACTACTCGACTTGACTGCTGTCTCTCTGAATGAGGCTGACCAAGGAGGGAGTCATAAATAAATAGCCACACTGCTTGCTTTATGTCAGAACTCCTCAGGTATTAATTAACTGGAAGACTGTTGAAGAATCTAACTGGGTCTGCCTTGGAATTTGGAGACAAAGAGAAACTGCAGACACCAGAATCTGGAGCAACCCACACAAAACGCTGGAGGAACTCGGCGGGTCAGGAAGCATCTGTAGGAGGAAATGGATAGTCGACGTTTTGGGTCAAGACATCTGGATTGATGACGCGCAAATGAAGGGTGTCGACCCAAAACATTGACTGTCCATTTCCCTCCACAGCTGCTGCCTGACCCGCTGAGCTCCTCCAGCGGTTTGTGTGTTGCTGCCTTGGAATTTCTCCCCTTGACCCAAACGCCCAGTTCTGATGAAGGATCTTGGACCTCAAGCATCAACTGTTTGTCTCTCCACAGCTGCTGCCTGACCTGCTTTCTGTTTTTATTTCATATTTCCAGCACCTGCAGGTTTGTCTGATTTTAATCCCTGTTTTATAACCCACGTTGTGCCTATTTTGGAGGGATATGCACCATGTACGGGCAGAAGGGACCTAATTTGATTTGGTGTTGTGTTCAGTGCAGACATGATGGGCCGAAGGGCCTGTTCCTGTGCTCTACTGTTCTATGTTCTATGAAGACTTTTCTCTTTGGAGTGACACAGGAGGAGAGGCGACTTGATAGAAGCGTATAAGATTATGAGGGGCGTAGAGTGGACAGCCAGGGCAGCAATGGCCAATAACAGAGGACATCAGTTTAAGGTCAGAGGAGGAAAGTTCAGGGGAATGTCAGAAGTAGGTTTTTTACACAGAGAGTGGTGGGTGCCTGGAACGCACTGCTGGGGGTGGTGGTAGAGGCTGATACAATAGGGACATTTAAAAGACCCTTAGATAGGCACATGGATGTAAGAAAAATGGAGGGTTGTGGGCTGTGCAGGAGGGAAGGGTTAGATTGATCAAGGAGCAGGTGTTTCTATAGGTTGGCACAACATCATGGGCTGAGGGGCCTGTACTGTTCGATGTTCTAAGACACCCCGGGGAAACCCACATGGTCACAGGGAGAACGTGCAAACTCCACACAGACAGCGCCAGAGGTCGGGATCGAACCCGGGTCTCTGGAGCTGTGAGGCAGCGGCTCTACCCACTGTGCCATTGTGCCACCACGGTCACTGTCACAGTCAAGCTGGATGTATCACAGCTTGGTACAGCAACTGCTCTGTCCAGGACCACAAGAAGCTGCAGAGAGTTGTGGACACAGCCCAGCGCATCACCGACACCAGCCTCCCCTCCTTGGACTCTGTCTTTACCTCTCGTTGTCTTGGTGAAGCAGCCGGCATAATCAAAGACCCCACCCACCCGGGACATTCTCTCTTCTCTCCTCTTCCATTAGGTACAAGATACAGGAGCCTGAGGGCAAGTACCACCAGACTTAAGGACAGCTTCTACCCCACTGTGATAAGACTATTGAACGGTTCCCTTATGCAATGAGATGGACTCTGACCTCATGATCTACCTTGTTGTGACCTTGTACCTTATTGCACTGCACTTTCTCTGTAGCTGTGACACTTTGTACTGTTATTGTTTTTACCTGTACTACGTCAATGCACTATGTACTAACTCAATGTAACTGTACTGTGTAATGAACTGACCTGTACGATCGGTATGCAAGACAAGTTTTTCACTGTACCTCGGTACAAGTGAAAATAATAAACCAATACCAATACCAATACCAAGCGTCCATCCACCACAGGTGTCCACACAGCTCAGCACTACATGGGTGACAGCCCTCACAACAGTAGACCATCTCCTGGTCTTCCTTATCCCCGTGCTATGACTCTGCTTTCACATCCCTATCAACATCGTCTCCCTGCCAGCACAGCACTCAGGTTGTGGTGACCAATTAAAAATGAGCATTAGTCTGGTAAAATCTGGTGTCACGTAAAGACAGACAGAGATGCGCCCATTTCTATTGCACACTTCACATGCTCTGTGTGCCACAGATTGCTTATGGCCAACAGGCGTAATGAAGAAAGAGTGACAGAAGCAAGGTCGCACACACAACACAAGAAAACAGAAGGAGGAAGCCACTCGGCCCCTCAGTCCTGTCCCACCATTCACTATGACCATGGCTGATCTGCCCCAGGCCTCACCTCCTCTTCTGTGTCAGTTCCACATCGCCCTCCATTCCCTGATCTTGCAAACCTCCTCTTTAAACCCCCCTGAGTGATCCAGTCTCCACTTGCTCTAGGGCAAAGAATTCCACAGATTCACCTCCCCCTTTGAGGATTGAGATGATATCTGGGACTAACCCAAGAGATTTCTTTCTTACCACCACCTACCCCATCCCAGCTCACCCTGACCATCAGCTCTGTCTATTTATTTGGCCAGCGGGGTGTCAAAATGAGTGACAATCTGATAATCCGGCATTCTCAGGACTTTGGTGTCAGACTGGTGGTTTTCCAGACCATTGGATGTTATTCCAACTTATACAGCAATACACTTTACAGAAGGTTTCCAGCTTCTGCAGTCTCTTGTGTCCCTATCATACACAATTTCTTTCTTTTCGTGTTACTCAGCAGTACTGTTTAAAGTTTTCCAATGAACCCAGTAAGTACAGGTCAAGTTTATTGTCCTGTGCACAAGTACGGTGAGGTACAGGTACAATGAAAAACTTGCTTGCAGCAGCATCACAGGCATGTAGGTACAGACAACACAAAGTTTACACAAAGGCAAAGTTTAACTAGAGACACAAAAGACTACAGATACTGGAATCTGGAGCAACAAACAAGAAGCTGGAGGTACGCAGTGGGTCGGGCAGCATCTGTGGAGGGAAATGCAGAGTCAACATTTCAAGTCGAGACCTTTCATCGGGACTGAAAGATAGTGGGGAGGTGGCCGGTATAAAGAGGCGAGGGGGAGGGGGGGGCAAGAGCCGGCAGGTGGTGGGTGGATCCAGGTGAGGAGGGGTGACGGGCAGGTGAAGGAGGGGAGGGTGGAGATGGTGACAGAGGCTGGGAGGTGGGAGGTGGGAGGTGGAGGTGACAGAGGGCTGCAGATGGTGGGATCTGATAGGACAGGAAGGTGGAGCCTGGAATTAAATAACTGGAGGGGGGAACTCATGGAGCATTTAAATGGAGCATGATGCATGATAAACAGGGCCCTGGTCAGTTTAAAGGGAGTGCAAGAAACAGAACCCAGTGGGTCGGATCCCAAACCGTTGGGATCTCCAAGCAATCTGATCGCGGATTATAGGAGTTTTGTGCCATTTTTCTCTCTCTGAAAAGGGTCAACTGTAAATTCTTACCAATGGCCCTGACATCTTTTGTAACTGGTTCCATGAATATAATTCAGGATAAGGAACAGGCAGGAATTATCTCTTTACAGAAAGTGCTGTAAATATTCAGCAGGTCAGCAGAAAGAGAAACCGAGCTGACATTTCAGTTCTGATGAAGGATCTTCCACATGAAACATTAAAACTGTTTCTCTCCAGACGCTGCCTGACCTGCTGAGTGTTTCTAGCATTTTCTGTTTTTAGTTCAGACCTCCAGCATCTGTAAGTTTTTTTGATTTTCGTTATTCCTCTATCACTGTTTTTGTTGATTCTCAGGGTGAACATCGCTGCTCATTCCCTATTACCCAGAATTAAATAACGTTGGGTCATTTCAGAGGGCACTTATATAGTGAATGGTAGGGCCCTGGGTAGTGTTATGGAACAGAGGCACCTTGGAGTGCATAGTTCACTGAAAGCAGTGTCGCAGGTAGACAGGGTGGTGAAGAAGGCGTTTGGCACGCTGGCCTTCATCTGTCAGGGCACTGAGTATTGGAGTTGGGAAGTTACGTTGGTGAGGCTGCACTTGGAGCACTGTGTACAGTTTTGGTCGCCCTCTTATAGGGAAGATGTTATTAAAATAGAAAGAGTGCAGAAAAGATTTACCAGGATGTTGCCTGGACTTGGGGGCCTGAGTTACAAGGAGAGGTTGTGTAGACCAGGACTTTATTCCCTGGAGCGTAGGGGACTGAGGAGTGACCTGACAGAGGTGTATAAGATCATGAGGGGCATAGACAGGGTGAAAGCACACAGTCTTTTTTCCCAGGGAGGGGGTGCTAAAAACAAGAGGGCATAGGTGTAAGATCAGAGGCGAGAGATTTAAAAGGGACATCAGGGGCAGCTTCTTCACGCAAAGGGAGGTGCGTATTTGGAATGAGCTGCCAGAAATAGTGGTTGAGGCGGGCACATGAGCGACATTTAAAAGCCATTTAGATAAATCCATGGATAGGAGAGGTTTAGAGGGTTATGGGCCAAACGTGGGCAGATGGGACTAGCTCGCTGGGCAACACAGTCGGCATGGACGAGTTGGGCCAAAGGGCCTTTTTCCATGCTGTATGACACTATGGCAGATAAGAGGCCACCCCAATGGCTGGACCAAGAAAAGACAACATATGTCCTTACCCAAAGGTCAGTGAACACACTGGGATTGTATGACGTCCCATGGGCTACCCTCATTTGGCCCATCGAGTCTATGCAGGCTCTCATAGCAATCCCATCACTCTCCATCCCCCAGGGTAGGGGAGTCTAAGACCAGAGGGCACAGGTTTAAGGTGAGAGGGGAAAGATTTAAAGGGGACCTGAGGGGCAAGTTTTTCATGCAGAGGGTGGTGTGTGTGTGGAACGAGCTGCTAGAGGGAGTGATGGAGGCGGGTACAATTACAATGTTTAAAAGACATTTGGACAAGTCCATAGCTCCCTGAAAGTGGCTGCACAGGTTGATAGAGAAAGAAGGTGTATGGCATGCTTGCCTTTATTAGTCGAGGCACTGAGTTCAAGAGTCAGGAAGTTATGTCGCTGCTTTATAAAACTCTGGTTAGCCGCATCTGGAGTATTGCATTCAGTTCTGGTCACCCCATTACAGGAAGGATGTGGAGGCTTTGGAGATGGTGCAGAAGAGGTTCACCAGAACACTACCTGGATTAGAGGGCGTGTGCTATGAGGAGAGGTTGGACAAACAGGTTGTTTCCTCTCGAGCAGCGGAGGCTGAGGGGAGACCTGATAGAAGTTTACAAGATTATGAGAGGCACAGATAGAGTAGACAGCCGATATCTTTTTCCCAGGGTTGAAATGTCTAATACCAGAGGGCATGCACAAAGTGAGAGGGGGAAAGTTCGAAGGAGATGTGTGGGGTAAGTTTTTTTACACAGAGAGTGGTGGGTGCCTGGAATGTGCTGCCAGGGGTGGTGGTGGAGGCAAATATGATAGAGGCATTTAAGAGGCTCTTAGCAAGGAACATGGATGTGCAGAGAATGGAGGGAGATGGACCTTGCATAGGCAGATGGAATTAGGCATCATTAGCTTAATTAGTTCCGCACAACATTGTGGGCCGAAGGGCCTGTTTCTGTGCTGTACTGTTCTATGTTCTACGTTTAGAGGGATAGAGGCCAAATGCGGGCAAATGGGCCTGCCTCAGGTGGACATCATGGTTGGCATGGACAGGTTGGGCCGAAGGGCCTGTTTCCGTGCTGTATAGCTCTGTGACTGTAACCTTCTCTCTCTCACATACTCACCCACCCACCCCTTCCCATTCTCCTGCCACCCCCCCCCCACCCCCCGCACACACTAGGGGCAATTCACAGCGGCTGATTAACCCACCGATGCCGCACGTCTCTGGGATGTGGGAGGAAACCGGAGCACCCGGGGGAAACCCACACGGTCACAGGGAGAACGTGGAAACTCCACACAGACAGCGTCAGAGGTCGGGATCAAACCCAGGCCTCTGGAGCCGTGAGGCAGCAGCTGTACCCATTGCACCACTGTGCTCCCAACCCCACGGTCACCATTAGTGACACCAGCTGTTCATCCAATACTCCGTGGGTTAATTAAATGAATTTTAATTCGCTGCCTGCTCTGACGAAATCTGAACAGATGTTTGCTGACCTCTGATTTATCAGTCTGTTGATGTTATCTGTACACATCCACACACCCTTTTTCATTATCAGAGAAAGGCATTACCACTGTTAGAATGTTAATATATTCCTTTAGACTATAAGACCATAAGACATAGGAGCAGAATGAGGCCATACAGCCCATCGAGTCTGCTCCCCCATTCGATCATGGCTGATTTATATTTCCCTCTCATCCCCATCTCCCTTTGACACTAATCAAGAACCTATCAACCAATGACTTGGCCTCCACAGCCGTCTGTGGCAATGCATTCCACAGATTCACCACCCTCTGGCTAAAGAAATCTAGTGTCATAGAGTCATACAGCATGGAAACAGGCCCTTCGGCCCAACTCGTCCATGCCGACTGTGTTGCCCAGCGAGCTAGTCCCAGCTGCCCGCGTTTGGCCCACAGCCCTCTAAACCCCTCCTATCCATGGACTTATCCAGATGGCTTTTAAACGTTGCTGACGTGCCCGCCTCAACCACTATTTCTGGCAGCTCGTTCCAAATACGCACCACCCTTTGCAGGAAGAAGCTGCCCCTGATGTCCCTTTTAAATCTCTCCCCTCTGATCTTAAACCTATGCCTTCTTGTTTTTAGCAGTCCCTCCCTGGGAAAAAGACTGTGTGCTTTCACCCTGTCTATGCCCCTCATGATTTTATGCACCTCTATCAGGTCTCCTCTCAATCTCCTACATTCCAGGGAATAAAGTCCTCATCTACGCCCCACCCACCTGGGACATTCTCTCTTCCCCTCTCTGCCATCAGGCAGAAGATACAGGAGCCTGAGGGCACGTACCACCAGGCTCAAGGACAGTTTCTATCCCATGTAATAAGACTATTGAACAGTTCCCTTATATGATGAGATGGACTCTTGACCTCACAATCTACCTTGTTTGACCTTGCACCTTATTGTCTACCTGCAATGCATTTCCCTGTAGCTGTGACACTTTACTCTGCATTCTGTTATTGTTACCCTGTACAACCTCAATGCACTGTGTAATGAATTGACCTGTACGATTGGTATGCAAGACAAGTTTTTCACTGTACCTTGGTACAAGTGACAATAATAAACCAATACCAAAACCAACCTCTCCTTGTAGCTCAGGCCCCAAAGTCCAGGCAACATCCTGGTAAATCTTTTCTGTGCTCTTTCCAGTTTAATAACATTTTTCCTATAACAGGGTGACCAAAACTGTTCACAGTGCTCCAAGTGTGGCCTCACCAACTGCAACATAACTTCCCAACTCCTGTACTCAATGCCCTGACTGAAGGCCAGTGTGCCAAACGCCTTCTTCACTGCCCTGTCTACCTGTGAAACCACTTTCAGCAAACTATCCAGTCGTACTAGAGAAACAAAGGACTGCAGGGTCCTGACCCTACTTTTCTCCACGGACGCGGCCTGGCCTGCTGAGTTCCTCCAGCATCAGCGTGTTTCTCATTACACACTTGTACTCTCCGTCCCTCTGTTCCTTTATGCAACTTGAGTGAAAAAGTCTAAAGCTGTTGTCAGACTTTAGATAATGTTTTGGGCACAGGAATCTTGCTGACAATATTTAGCCTTTGCTGGTTGCCTCCTGTCCCTCTAGCCACGCCTCTTCACGGGCTATTTTTAAAACAGAATACAAAACCTCTTCAATGCATGTGACATAGTTCAATGGTGCATTTGAACAGGTTTTATTTAATTAAACCAACCCCACAGATGCAAAAGTGTAAGTGGCGGTTTTGGCCAGTGGAAGGAGTGACGGGTCTGATGAGAGGGTGAGATGTCTGGTGTAGGTCGAGCCCGTTCTACAGTTCGCGTGACTTTTAACTGACCGGAGTCCCGGGACAATCCGGAGACCCCCTCACGGTGTCACCACGGGGGAGATGAATTGGCAGTGTCCCAAGCCGCTGGTCTCCCGAGCATCCCGGCTTGGGACAGGCCAGGACCACCAGCCAGGGTACGGGTTGGCCCAGACGGGATCATTTAGCCCAGTTCTCTGATTCAGCCTATCTGGCCCCGGCTGTTCCAACCTGGTTTCTTTGGCCCGTGTTGTGTGAGCCCAAGGGATCTGTCCCAGGTTATTTGAACCCGGATGATCTGTCCCGGGTTATCTGAGCCCCGTTTCTCTATCCCGGGTTATTTAAGCCCGATTCCCCGTCCCGGGTTGTCTGACCCGGGTTTCCCTGTCCCGGGTTGTGAGCCCGGGTTCCCTGTCCCGGGTTGTCTGACCCGGGTTTCCCCGTCCCGGGTTGTGAGCCCGGGTTTCCCTGTCCCGGCACGTATGCAGCTCAGACACCGGGTGCTGGGACGATCTCAACCCCACCTGGTCCCACCAACAAACAGCGAAGCAACAACTTACTTCCTTCTTGATCTCGGCCATCTCGTCCTCGCTGAGCGGGACGGGATCCATTGGCCCGGGTCCACCTGTGTGAGACCGAGCCCGGCCCCTCCTGTCCCGGCTCGGGGATCGCCTTGGTCCCTGCAGAAAGTTGCCAGGCGAAGGGGCGGCCGGAGGTGAGGACACACGCCGCCTCTCTCAGCTCGCCAGCATCACGGCAGCGCAGTGCAGCCGGCCGCTTCCTTCCTGTGTTGCTGATTCAGGATTGCCCCGGGTACAAACCCTCCCCTCCCTGCAATGACGCAAGCTGCAGCTCTCTCTCTCTCTCTCTCTCTCTCAGAACTTCACGCCTCCCTCTCGCCGGGAACTCCGCCACTCAGGAAGCCGAGGTAAAGATAACCCTGCCCACAACTTCTACAGACAGATACAACTACCTTCAACTTTCCTTCTGACGTTTGATTGTCTTCAAAGTTTCCTGATAAGAGTCACAGACTGAAACAACACGG
This sequence comes from Pristis pectinata, assembly GCF_009764475.1. Taxonomy (NCBI): domain Eukaryota; kingdom Metazoa; phylum Chordata; class Chondrichthyes; order Rhinopristiformes; family Pristidae; genus Pristis; species Pristis pectinata. The sequence continues at coordinate 2,720,025 of NC_067407.1, read as the reverse complement.
AAACAGGCCCTTCGGCCCAACTCATCCATGCCAGCTGAGGTGCCCATCCAAGCTAGTCCCACCTGCCCACGTTTGGCCCAAATCCCTCTAAACCTTTCCTATCCAGGGACCTGTCCAAGCGTTGTCATTGTACCTGCCTCAACCACGTCTTCTGGCACAGAAGACATTGGAGGAACTCAGCGGGTCAGGCAGCATCTGTGGAGGGAAACCGACCATCGACTTTTCGGGTGGAGACCCTTCATCTGGACACAAGACGTTGACTGTCCATTTCCCTCCACAGATGCTGCCTGACCCACTGAGTCCCTCCAGCAGATTGTGTGTTGCTGCAGATTCCAGCATCTGCAGACTCTGGTGTCTCCACTTCCTCTGGCAGCTGGTTCCATATACCACCATCCTCTGCATGAAGGAGTTGCCCCTCAGGTCCCTTTTAAATATTTCCCCTCTCACCCTAAACCTATGCCCCCTAGTTTTGGATTCCCCTACCCTGGGGAAAAGACTGTTACTGTCCACCTTATCTCTGCCTCTCATAATTTTAAACATTTCTATAAGGTAGCCCCTCATTCTCCTCCGTTCCAAGGAATAAAGACCCAGCCTGGCCAACCCTCCCCTTGTAACTCAGGCCCGGGACTAGTTCTCATAAATCTTCTCTGCGCTCTTTCTAATTTAACCACGTCTTTCCTGTAACAGGGCGACCAAAACAGTGCGCAGTGCTCCAAGTGCGGCCTCACCAACAACTTATACAACTGCAACATAATGTCCCAACTCCTGTACTCAGTGCCCTGACTGATGAAGGCCAGCGTGCTAAACGCCTTTTGCACCACCCTGTCTACCTGTGACGCCGCTTTCAACAAACTATGCACTTGTACACCTGGGTCCCTCTGTTCCATTACACTCCCTAGTGCCCCACCATTTATAGTACAAGTCCTACGTACTATGTTTGACTTTCCAAAGTGCATCACCTCCCACTTGTCTGTATTGAAATCCATTTGCCACTCCTCGGCCCACTGCCCTAACTGATCAAGATCCCCCTGTGATCTATGATAACCTTCTGCACTATCAACAACACCTCCTAACCTCATGTCATCCACAAATTCTATTCCTTCTATTCCTTTCTCAAAATAAAACTCCACACAAAACTGTCGCCCTGTTATATGAAAGACGTCATTAAGCTGGAAAGAATGTAAAGATTTACGAGGATGTTGCCAGGACTAGAGGGCCTGGGTTATGGGGAGAGGTTGGCCAGGCTAGGACTTTATATTTGGAACGTGGGAGAATGAGGAGATTGTGTTTTACAGAGGTGTCTGAAATCATGAGGGGCATCGATAAGGTGAATGCGCACAGTTTTTTCCCAGGGAAGTGGAACTGAGAAGACACAGGTTTGAGGGGGAAGATTGAAAAGGGGCTTGAGGGGCAACTTCTTCACACAGAGGGTGGTGGGTATATGGAACAAGCTGTCAGAGGAAGTGGTGGAGGCAGGTATAATAACAACATTTAAAAGACATTTGGATAAATACATGGGTAGGAAAGGTTTAGAGGGATATGGGCCAAACGCAGGCAAATTGGACTGGCTTAGATGGGCATCTTGGTCAGCATGGACATTGGGTCAAAGGTCCGGTTTCCATGCCGTATTACTCTATGACCATACCCTGCATTTTATACAGAGTCTGTGATGTATTAAATAAAAACAGAAAATGCTGGAAGCACTCAGCAAATCAGAGAGAAACAGAGTGAATGTTTCAGGTCCAAGACTTTAATCAGGACAGTGGGTGTCAGACCTGAGGCACTAACTTTGGAACAGAGGACTGTTGTAATAAGGGAAGATTGTACAGGCCAGGTTTAATTCTCACTGGAATATAGGAGGTTCAGGGGTGATCTTGTAGGGGTTTATAAAATTACGAGGGGCATAGAAACGACAGTCAGAACCTTTTTCCCAAGACGGGAATTTAGAACTGTTTAAGGTGAGAGGGGAGAATTTCAAAGGAGATCTGAGAGGTAAGTTTTTCACCCAGAGGGTGGTGGGTATGAGGAACGAGCTGCCAGAGGAGGTGATGAAGGCAGCTACATTTACATTTAAAAGATATTTGGACAGGTACTTGGATTGGAACGGTGTAGAGGGATATGAGGAGAGGCAAATGGGATTAGCACAGGCAGGCATCATGATTAGACTGGACAAGGTGGGTCAAATGGACGTGTTTCTGTGCTGTTCCATTCTATGATTCTATGAGATACTGCCTGACCTGCTGAGTGTTTCCAGAGCTTCTAAACCTGGGTCTTTGCACCTCCCTCTGCAACTGGATCCTCGACTTCCTTATCGGGAGACCACGGTCCGTGCAGATCGGTTGTAACATCTCCTCGCTGACAATCAACACTGGCGCACCTCAAAGATGCGTGCTTAGCCCACTGCTCTACTCTCGCTACACTCATGACTGTGTGGCTAGGCACAGCTCAAACACCATCTATAAATTCGCCGATGACGCCACTGTTGGCAGAATCTCAGATGGTGATGAGCTGGTGTACAGGAGTGAGATAGATCGGCTGGTTGAGTGGTGTCGCAACAACAACCTCGCACTCAACGTCAGCAAGACCAAGGAATTGATTGTGGACTTCAGGAAGGGGAAGTTGGGAGAACACACACCAGTCCTCATTGAGGGGTCAGCGGTGGAAAGGGTGAGCAGCTTCAAGTTCCTGGGCGTCAACATCTCAGAGGGTCTATCCTGGGCCCAACACACTGATGCAATCATGAAGAAGGCACGCCAGTGGCTCTACTTTGTTAGGAGTTTGAGGAGATTTAGTCTGTCACCAAAGACTTGCAAATGTCTATGGGTGCGTTGTGGAGAGCTTTCTGACTGGTTGAATCACTGCCTGGTACGGACGCTCCAATAGACAGGTTCGCAAGAGGCTGCAGATGGTTGTAGACTCAGCCAGCTCCATCACGGGCACAACCCTCCCCAGCATCGAGGACATCTGCAAGAGGCACCTGGGTGTTGACACAGGAGACTGCAGATGCTGGAATCTGGAGCAACAAACAATCTGCTGGAGGAACTCAGTGGGTCGAGCAGCATCTGTGGGGGGGAAAGGAATTGTTGACATTTCACATTGAAACCCTGAATCAGGTCCTATTCTATTCAATTCTGACTTCCGTTGCTGTCTGTGTTGAGCTCACACATTCTCCCTGTGACGGTGTGGGTTTCCCCTGGGTGCTCCGGTTTCCTCCCACATCCTAAGGACTTGCGAGTCAGTGGGTTGATTGGTCACTGTAAATTGTCCCCAGTGTGTAGGCAGTTGACGCAAGAATTGGGAGAGGGGGTATGGTGGAGTTAACTGGGATGTGAAAGGGAAGATAGGATGAGAGTAGCTGGGGGATAGATGGTCAGTGTGGATATGATGGGAGGAAGGGCCTGTCTCTGTGCTGACTATCTCACTGACTTGGTTTTAACACAAACTTTTTATTTCAAATTTCATATTTTAAATAGTCGAAGATTTGTGTGTGGGTAGCAGAGATTCTATTAATTGTGATCGAGCAAAGAGGTTAAATCATGTCGGTAGACTGATGCAACTCATTTTGTGATATTATGCAAGCAGTTTTCTCACATTGACTATTTCCAATGAGCAAACTATTTCTACATCACTTGTGGACTTCAGGAAGGGGAAGTCGGGAGAACACGCACCAGTCCTCATTGAGGGGTCAGCGGAGGAAAGGGTGAGCAGCTTCAAGTTCCTGGGCATCAACATCTGTCCTGGGCCCAACACATTGATGCAATCACGAAGAAGGCATGCCAGCGGCTCTACTTCGTTAGGGGTTTGAGGAGATTTGGTCTGTCACCAAAGACTCTTACAAATTTGTATAGATGTTCAATGCATACAAATTTGTAAAAGTCTTTGGTGGAGAGCATTCTGACTGGTTACATCACCGCCTGGTATGGACCCTCCAATGTGCAGGATCGCAAGAGGCTGCAGAGGGTTGTAGACTCAGCCAGCTCCATCACGGGCACAACCCTCCCCACCATCGAGGACATCTTCAAGAGGCAGTGCCTCAAGACCGTGGTGTCCATCACTAAGGACCCTCACCACCCAGGACATGCCCTCTTCTCGTTACTACCAACGGGGAGGAGGTACAGGAGCCTGAAGACCCACATTCAACGATTCAAAAGCAGCTTTTTCCAATCCAATTAATCAGGTAACATGTAGTAAATGAAAATAATAAAAACTGCAGATCTAGGGAATCTGAAATAAAGCAGAAAAGTCTGGAAACACTCAGCAGGTGAGGCAGTGTCTGTGGAGAGAGAAACAGGTCATGTTTCAGATTAAAGACCCAGTTTCTCTCTCCACAGACGCTGCTCGACCTTCTGAATGTTTCCAGCATTTTCTATTTTTGTTTCAGATTTTCAGCATCTGTGGATTTTTTCTGACTTTCTTGCCACAGAAATGCCTTCCAAAAGATGTTCCACAACATTGTTCACAGACAACCTATCTGCTGAAATGATTCCCTTAGTATCACTGGTGATCTGGACACATGTTATACGAATAGTGTGCATAGAGTTATAGAGTTATACACATGGAAACAGGCCCTTCAGCCCAACTAGTCCATGCCAACTAATGTGCCTTCCTGAGCTAGCCCCATTTGCCTGTGTTTGGCCAATATATCTCTAAACCTTTCCCATTTTGTTCAAATGTCTTTTAACCGTTGTGGTTGTTCCCACCTCCACCACCTCCTCTGGCAAGTTGTTCCATGTACCCACCACCCTCTGTGTGAAAGGTTGGACCTCAGGCCCCTTTCCTCCCTCACCTTAAACCTAAGCCCTCTATAATCATAGAGTGATACAGCACGGAAACAGGCCCTTCAGCCCAACTGATCCATGCTGACCAAGATGCCCTTCCAGACTCGCCCCATTTGCCAGCGTTTGGCCCATAACTTTCTAAACCTTTCCCATCCATCTCATCTTGTAGTTTTGGAGTCCCCTACCCTGGGGAAAAGATAAGATAAGATAAGATCTTTATTAGTCACATGTACACCGAAACACACCGTGAAATACATCTTTTGCATAGAGTGTTCTGGGGGCAGCCCACAAGTGTCGCCACACTTCCAGCGCCAACATAGCATGCCCACAACTTCCTAACCCGTACATCTTCAGAATGTGGGAGGAAACCAGAGCACCTGGAGGAAACCCACGCACACATGGGGAGAACGTACAAGCTCCTTACAGATAGTGGCCAGAATTGAACCCAGGTCTCTGGCATTGTAAAGCGTTACGCTAACTGCTACACTATTGTGCCTGCCCACTGTGACCATTCACCCTATCTACGCCTCTCCTGATCTTATAAACCTCCATAAGGTCACCCCTCAGACTCCTACACTCCAGGAAAAACAGTCCCAGCCTATCCAGCCTCTCCTTATAACTCAAGCCCTCCAGTCCCGGCAAATCCCACGCACTGCAAGCTCATATTAAAGCAGTTGTTACAGATTCCTGAACTGCAGCAAAGAGAAACACAGTGGCATTTTACTCTGCCGTCAACACCACCCATCCTCTGCCCAACGTATTCTCACCAAAAGAACAGAGGCCAGGCGAATGTGATGAATATTTGACAATGCAATACAAGGAAATTTGCAACAAGATGTAGTAGCTCATTGAGATAATTGAAATTATTATAATTAAATTTAATTCACAGGCTTAAGAGTATTAATTTCAGTTTTGCATCTGGTCCAAACCATGATTCAACGGTACATTGAGCTTTCTTGATCCATGATTTGATTTCATTTTCAATTCATTTCCCCAGCCTGGTGTTGAGATTCCGTTTAACTCCTTGACCCAGCTCCCACCACTGTGCTAACTGCACATCCCATCTGCACTCTGAGTGACAAACCTTCCCATTCTCTGGAATTCTTAGGGTTTGGAGGGGTGGTGATTAGGGCAAACATCATGGTCCATCAGGCCATTCCCTACTCTTCAGTTTCCTTTGCTTGAAGTACCTCATTTAAACCTTTTATTTGGCTCAAAGTCGAGCTTAATTTTGTATGCATAAGTACAGGTGCAATGAAAAACTTACCTGCAGCAGCGTCACAGGCTCAGAGCATCAGATAAGCAACATTCACAAGAAAAATATAAATTAAACATAAATTATGCATAATTTTTACAAGAAAGAACACAATTAGAACAAAAACAAATTCCATTTTAGTGCAAAGAGATCACAGTGATCCCAGTGTTGCTGAACTGTAGTGATTAGGGTTGTGTCAGTTGGTTCAAGAACCAAATGGTTGAAGGGAAGCAGCTGTTCCTGAACCTGGTGGTGTGGGACTTCAGGCTTCTGTACCTCCTGTGAGTAGCTCCTTTGCTGTTCTCTGAACTCCCTTTCCAAATGCCAACCCTGAACTTGCAATAGTACAATGGTAAATATGTCAGAGAAGCAACTTCTGTGCCTTTCAATAGTGACCAAAGAACGTCACTGTCTGAACGAGGACTGTAAGAACAAGGAGAGGCAATTTAGTTACTTGACTCATTCAATGACAATGGCTACCTGCTAGTTCTGGCTGTTTCACCGCAGGAAGGATGAGGTTGCACTGGAGAGAGTGCAGAGGGAGTTCACCAGGGTGTTGCTTGGATTGGAGGACTTCACATAGAATATAGAACATTACAGCACAGTACAGGCCCTTTGGCCCATGATGTTGTGCCAACATTTTATCCTGCTCTAAGATCTATTTAACCCTTCCCTCTCACATAGCCCTCAATTTCTCTATCATTCATGTGTCTATCTAAGAGTCTCATAAATATCCCTAATGTATCTGCCTCCACCACCTCTGCCGGCAGTGTGTTCCACACACCCACCACTCTCTGTGTGAAAAACTTACCTCTGATACTTTCCTTCAATCACCTTAAAATTATGCCCCCTCATGTTAACCATTTCCACCCTGGGAAAAGGTCTCTGTCTGTCCACTCGATCTATGCCTCTTATCATCTTGTACACCTCTATCAGCTCACCTCTCATCCTCCTTCTCTCCAAAGAGAAAAGCCCAAGCTCACTCAACCTATCCTCATAAGACATGCTCTCCAATCCAGGCCGTATCCCGGTAAATTTGCTCTGCACCCTCTCTAAAGCTTCCACATCCTTCCTATAGTGAGGTGACCAGAACTGAACACAATACTCCAAGTGTGGTCTAACCAGAGTTTTATAGACCCGCAACATTACCTCGCAGCTCAGGAACTCAATCCCCTGACTAATGAAGGCCAACACACCATACATCTTCTTAACAACCCTATCGCCTGGCACGGCAACTTTGAGGGATCTGTGGACGTCGACCACAAGATCCCTCCACACTGCTAAGAGTCCTGCCATTAACCCTGTATTCTGCCTTCAAATTCAACCTTCCAAAGTGGATCACTTCACATCTTTCCGCGTTGAACTCCATCTGCCACTCCTCAGCCCAGTTCTGCATCCTATCAATATCCTGTTGTAACCCTTGACAACCTCCTACACTATCCACAACACCACCAACCTTCGTGTCATCTGCAAACTTATTAACCCACCCTTCCACTTCCTCATCCAAGTCATTTATAAAAATCACAAAGAGCAGGGGTCCCAGGACAGATCCTTGCGGAACACCACTGGTCACCGACCTCCAGGCAGAATACACTCCTTCTACCACCACCCTCTGCCTTCTATAGGCAAACCAATTCCGAATCCACACAGCCATGTTTCCCTGGCTCCCATGACTCCCATCCTTCTAAATGAGCCTTCCATGAGGAACCTTATCAAACACCTTACTAAAGTCCATGTACACCCCATCCACTGCTCTACCTTCATCAATGTGCTTTGTCACATCCTCAAAGAATTCAGTCAGGCTTGTGAGGCACTACCTGCCCCTCACAAAGCCATGCTGACTGTCCCTAATCAGCCTATGCTTCTCCAAATGCCCATAAATCCTGTCTCTAAGAATCTTTTCCAATAATTTGCCCACCACTGAAGTAAGACTCACTGGTCTGTAATTCCCAGGGTTATCCCTACTCCCTTGCTTGAACAAAGGAGTAACATTTGCCACCCTCCAATCATCTGGTACTGCTGCTGTGGCCACTGAAGACTCAAAGATCATTGTCAAGGGCTCAGGAATCTCTTCCCTTGCTTCCTGTAGTATCCTGGGATATATCCCGTCTGGCCCCGGGGATTTATCTATTCTAATGTTTTTCAAAAGTTCCAACACATCCTCCTTCTAAACATTGACATGTTCTAGCCTATCAGCCTGTTTTACGCTGTCCTCACACTGAGGAACAGTTTGGGAGGCAGATTTTGGAAAGGTGAAAAAATAACAGGGTTGTTGTCATGGGTAACTTCAACTTCCCCAATATTGACTGGCACCTCCTTAGTGCAAAAGGTTTAGATGGGGCAGAATTTGTTCGGTGTGTCCAGGAAGGATCCCTGATACAGTATGTGGACAAGCCGAACTAGAGGAGAGACCATGTTGTATCTGGTACTAGGCAATGAGCCTGATCAGGTGACAGACCTCTCGGTGGGCGAGCATTTCGGGGATAGTGACCACAACTCCCTGACCTTTAGCATAGCCATGCACAAGAATAGGAGTAGATGATATGGGAAAGTATTTAAGTGGGGGAGGGAGAATTATGATGGCATTAGACAGGAACTTGGGAGTGTAAATTGGGAACAGATGCTCTAAGGGAAATGCATAGCAGAAATGTGGAGGCTGTTTAGGGACCAATTACATGGGCTTCTGGATAGGTTTGCCCCACTGAGACAGGAAAAGGATGGTAGGGTGAAGGAACCATGGTGGACAAGAGATGTGAAACATTTAGTCAAGAGGAAGAAGGAAACATACTTAAGGTTTAGGAAGCAAAAATCAGACAGGGCTGTTGAGAATTGTAAGGTAGCCAAGAAGGAGCTTAAGAAGGAACTTTGGAGAGCTAAAAGGGAGCATGAGAAGTCCTTGGTGAGTAGGATTAAGGAAAACTCCAGGGCATCCTACACGTATGTGAGGAAAAGGAGGATGACTAGAGTGAGGGTAGGACCGCTCAGGGATAAAGGGGGAAACATGTCTGGAGTTGGAGGAAGTAAAGGAGGTCCTTAATGAGTACTTTGCTTCAGTGTTCACTAGGGAGAGGGACTTTGACGAATGTGAGGTCAGTGTAGAACAGGCTAATCTGCTGGAGCATGTCCAGGCGAAGTAAGAAGCAGAGTTGGAGCTTCTGAAAAACATTAGGATAGATAAGTCCCTGGGGCCGGCACAACATCATGGGCCGAAGGGCCTGTACTGTGCTGTACTGTTCTGTGTTTTATGTTCTATAGATAGTCAGAGACTTCTTCCATGTGTGATTTACCAAGGATCTGAAGCATGCCCTTGTCATAGAGTCATAGAGTAATACAGCACAGAAACAGGGTCTTCAGCCCAATCTGTCCATGCCGACCACGGTGTCCCCAAGCCAGTCCCATTTGCCCGCATTTGGCCCAAATCCCTCTAAACCCCTCCAATCCATGTACTTATCCAAATGTCTTTTGAATGCTGTTATTGTACCTGCCTCAACCACTTCCTCCGGCAGCTCGTTAGAACCATAGAATCATAGAAACATAGAACAATGCAGCACAATACAGGCCCTTCAGCCCACCATGTTGTGCCGACCTTCAAACCACACCTGACTATCTAACCCCTTCCTCCCACATATCCCTCTATCTTAAATTCCTCCATATGCTTATCTAACAATCTCTTGAACTTGACCAACGTATCAGCCTCCACCACCACCCCGGGCAGCGCATTCCATGCACCAACCACTCTCTAGGTGAAAAACCTCCCTCTGACATCTCCCTTGAACTTCCCACCCATTACCCTAAAGCCATGTCCTCTTGTATTGAGCATTGGTGCCCTGGGAAAGAGGCGCTGGCTGTCCACTCTATCTATTCCTCTTAATATTTTGTTTACCTTTATCATGTCTCCCCTCATCCTCCTTCTCTCCAATGAGTAAAGCCCTAGCTCCTTTAGCCTCTCCTCATAATCCATACTCTCTAATCCAGGCAGCATCCTGGTAAATCTCCTCTGCACCCTCTCCAATGCCTTCACATCCTTCCTGTAATGAGGCGACCAGAACTGGACACAATACTCTAAGTGTGGTCCAGCCAGAGTTTTGTAAAGCTGCATCATTACTTCGCAGCTCTTAAACTCGATCCCACGACTTTTGAAAGCTAACACCCCATAAGCTTTCTTAACAACCCTATCCACCTGTGAGGCAACTTGCAATGATCTGTGGATATGAACCCCCAGATCCCTCTGCTCCTCCACACTGCCCAGAATCCTGCCATTTACCTTGTATTCCGCCTTGGAGTTTGTCCTTCCAAAGTGCACTACCTCACACTTCTCTGGATTGAACTCCATCTGCCACTTGTCAGCCCAGCTCTGCATCCTATCAACATCCCTCTCTAAGCTTTGACAGCCCTCCACACTATCCACAACACCACCGATCTTTGTGTCATCTGCAAACTTGCTAACCCACCCTTCCACCCCCTCATCTAAATCATTAATAAAGATCACAAAAAGTAGAGGTCCCAGAACCGATCCCTGTGGGACACCACTAGTCACAGCCCTCCAATCCGAATGCACTCCCTCCACCACAACCCTCTGCTTTCTACATGCAAGCCAATTCCTAATCAACACAGCCAAGCTTCCTTGGATCCCATGCCCTCTGACCTTCTGAAGAAGCCTATCATGTGGAACCTTGTCAACCGCCTTACTAAAATCCATGTAGACCACATCTACTACACTACCCTCATCAATCTTCCTAGTCACCTCCTCAAAGAACCCTATCAGGCTCGTGAGGCAAGATCTTCCCTTCACAAAGCCATGCTGGCTGTCCCTAATCAGTCCATGATTCTCTAAATGCTCATAGATCCTATCTCTTAGAATGCTTTCTAACAGCTTACCCACCACAGACGTAAGGCTCACTGGTCTGTAATTCCCTGGACTATCCCTACTACCTTTTTTGAATAAGGGGACAACATTCGCCACCCTCCAATCCTCCAGTACCTTCCCCGTGGACAACGAGGACTCAAAGATTCTAGGCAATGGTTCAGCAATCTCCTCCCTCACCTCACGAAGCAGCCTGGGGAATATTCCGTCAGGCCCCAGGGACTTATCTGTCCTAATATTTCCTAACAGCTCCAACACATCCTTTCTCTTGATATCCACATACTCTAGAACATTACCCTCACCAACACTGTCCTCAAAGTCATCAAGATCCCTCTCCTTGGTGAATACTGAAGAGAAGTATTCATTGAGAACCTCACCCACTTCCACAGCTTCCAGGCACATCCCCCCACCTTGGTCTTTAATCGGACCTACCTTTACTCTAGCCATCCTTCTGCTCTTCACGTACAAGAAAAAAGCCTTGGGGTTCTCCTTAACCCTACTCGCCAAAGCGATGTCCCTTTCTCGCCCTCCTCAGCCCCTTCTTAAGTTCCTTCCTTGCTACTCTATATTCCTCACGAGCCCTATCTGATCCTTGCTGCTTACACCTTATGTATGCTGCCTTCTTCTTCCTAACTAGTTGTTCCACCTCTCTCGTCACCCATGATTCCTTCACCCTGCCATTCCTTCTCTGCCTCACTGGGACAAATTTATCCCTAACATCCTGCAAGAGATCCCTGAACATCGACCACATCTCCATAGTACATTTCCCTTCAAAAATGTCATCCCAATTTACCCTCTCAAGTTCTCGCCTTATAGCCTCATAATTCGCCTTTCCCCAATCAAATATCTTCCCGTCCTCTTTGCTCCTATCCCCGTCCATAACAATGCCAAAGGTTATGGAGCAGTGGTCGCTGCCCCCCAAATGCTCACCCACCGAGAGATCTGTCTCCTGACCCAGTTCATTACCTAAACCTAGATCTAATATGGCATCCCCTCTAGTCGGCCTGTACTTTTGTACTTTTCCCCATCCCCTTCTTCCTCTGACCTACTCCTCCGGTTCCCATCCCCCTTGTAAACTAGTTTAAACCCTCCTGAACCACCCTAGCAAACCTGGCTGCAAGGATATTGGCCCCCCTCAGGTTCGGGTGTAACCCGTCCTCTCTGTACAGGTCCCACCTTCCCCAGAAGAGATCCCAATGATCCAAAAATCTAAAACCCTCCCTCCTGCACCAACTTCTCAGCCACGCATTTATTTGCCATCTCCTCCTATTCCTCCCTTCACTATCACGTGGCACTGGCAGCAATCCCGAGATCGCTACCCTTGAGGTCCTGTTCTTCAGCCTTCTGCCGAGCTCCCTAAACTCACTTTTCAGGGCATCATCCCTCTTCCTACCTATGTCGTTGGTACCAACATGAACCATGACTTCTGGCTGTTCTCCTTTCCGCTCAAGAATCCTGTGGACCCGATCAGTGACATCCCAGACCCTGGCACCTGGGAGGCAACAAACCATCCGGGATTCATGCTCACTGCCACAGAACCTCCTATCTGTCTCCCTGACTATCGAGTCCCCCATCACTACCGCATGTCTCTTTCCCACCCTTCCCTTCTGAGCAGCAGTACCAGTCCCAGTGCCAGAGACCTGGCCACTGCTGCTAGGCCCCGGCAGGTCATCTCCCTCAACAGCCTCCAAAGCAGAAAACCTGTTACTGAGGGGAACAGCCTCCAGGGTTCCCTGCTCTGTCCGCCTGTTCGTTTTCTTTTTCCTTTTCTCTACCCTGACAGTCACCCTTCTATCTGCTTCCTGGACCCCAGAAGTACCTGCTCTAAGGGTACCTGCTCTCGTTCCATATACTCACCACCCTCTGCGTGAAGAAGTTGCCTCCTCAGGTTGCCTTTTAGATCTTTCCCCTCTCACCTTAAACCTACGCCCTCTGGTTTTTAGTTTCCCTTTGCTGGGGAAAAGTCTGTGTTCTTTCACCCTCTCTATGCCTCTCATGGTTTTATACACCTCTATAAGGTCATTGAGTCATACAGCACAGAAACAGGCCCTTCGGCCCACAACGTCTGTGCTGAGCATTGAACACCCACTTATGCCAATCCTTCACTAATCCCATTTTATTCACCCCACATTCCCCACTCTTGCTGCCTACACATACTCTAGTCCTCTCAATGTGAAGGCCAATCTTCCAAAAGCCTATTTGATTATTTTCCGTTCTTCCGATCAAATGCACCGCATTCAGTGATCACAGTGTGGTCTCCTCGACATTGGAGAGACCAGCTGCAGATTGGGTGATCACTTTGTAGAGTATCTGCACTCAGTCCCCAGTGGTGACCCTGAGCTTCCCGTTCCCCGCTTGTGCCCTGTTACAATGAGGCGCAATGTAAGCTTGAGGAACAGCACCTCATCTCCCAACTAGGCATGTTGGAGCCTTCCCGACTTGATATTGAGGCCTCCAACTTCAGGTAGATCACTCTTTCTTTCTCTCTCTATTTTGGCCTGTAATCATTTTAGCTCAGTTTTTCTTATCCAATTTATATAGTCTGGTCTATGCGGAGAAATTTCTTTAGCCAGAGAGCAGTGAATCTGTGGAATTTGTTGCCATGGGCGGCTGTGGAGACAAAGTCATTGGGTGTATTTAAGGCAGAGATTGATAGGTATCTGAGTAGCCAGGGCATCAAGGGTTATGGTGAGAAGGCGGGGGAGTGGGGTTAAATGGGAGAATGGATCAGCTCGTGATAGAATGGCGGAGCAGACTCGATGGGCCGAATGGCCGACTCCTGCTCCTTTGTCTTATGGTCTTACGGTCTACTAGGCATGTCCCACAGCATCTTCATTAACAACACACGACACAGTGCTTGTAACTGCCCTCAATGAGCCATCTGGTCTCACCCTACCATAGATATTCCCCTTCCTCTACCCATCACCACCCCCCCCCACCCCCCCACCTCCTCTGCCACACGACACTAACTTGTTTCTCTCTCCATCCCAGTTCTGGTGGAAGGTTCTGGGCCTGAAACGGTGACTTTCTTTTCAGCGGTGGGAGCGGCCCTCCCGGTCAGATCTTTCCGGCACAGCCAGACCCAACCGTGTTGGACAGTCAACGTCTCGGGTCGAGACCCTTCATCAGGACTGGATAGAAAGCAGGGAGGTAGCCGGTATAAAAGGGTGGGGGAAGGGGTGGAGCCAGAGGTGGCAGGTGAGGGAGGGGGGAGAGTGGGAGTGATGTCAGAAGCTGGGGGGTGATGGGTGGAGGTGACAAAGGGCTGAAGAAGATGGGATCCGATGGGAGAGGGCAGTGGACCATGGAATAAAGGGAGGGAGGTGGGGAGGGGAACTGGAGAGAGGACTGTGTGGGCAGGTCGAGAGGGTGGGGGAGGGGAAAGAGAGGGTGATGGGGGCCGGTGGGATAAGGAGAAAAAGGAAAAAGTGGGAACAGTGGGGAGGGGTTACTGGAAGTTCGAGAAATCGATGTTCAGGCCGTCAGGTTGGAGACGACCAAGGTGGAATATGAGGTGCTGATGCTCTAATCTGTGTCTATGGAGGAGCCCATCGACAGACTAGGTGCGGGGATGGGATATGGAATTAACATGGCTGGTCACCGGGAGATCCTGGCTGTTCCGGCAGACGGAGCGAAAATGCTCGATGAAGCGGTCACCCAATCTGCGTACACAAGAAATTCTGCAGATGTTGGAATCTGGAGCAACCCCTCCACATGGAGAAATCTCCACTTTCTGCAGGGATCACTCTCTCCACGACTCCCTTGTCCACTCGTCCCTCCCCACCGATGACCCTGCCAGCACTTATCCCTGCAACTGCACCAAGTGCTACACCTGTCCCTACACCTCCTCCCTCACCACCATTCAGAGCCCCAGACAGTCCTTCCAGGTGAGGCAGCGCTTCACCTGTGAGTCCAGTGCGGTGTTGAGGGACTCTTCTGCTCTTAGGTGGTCTCTTAGTATTGAACAAAATGCTGGAGGAACCCAGCGGGTCAGGCAGCGGGAGGGAGATGGACAGTCGATGATTCGGGTCGAGACCCTTCACCACTGCCTCACCTGGAAGGAACTGCACACAATACTCCAAATGTGGCCTAACCAAGGTTTTAAAGAACTGCAACATGACTTCCTGACTTTGTACTCAGTGCCCCGACCAATGAAGGTAAGCGTGCTGTACGCCTTCCTTACCACCCTGTCCACTTGTGTGGCTGTTATGGACTCAGTGAAAGTCCCTTTAAGATAGAGAGTGTGTGTGTGTGTGTGTGGGGCGTGCTTACGTCAATAGAAGATAAAGGACGTAATGACGTTGTTGAAGAAGTAAGAAGAAGAAGAAGGAGAGAGAGAGAAGGGAGAGAGACACCAGCCTGCTTGTTTTCTCTATCGATGGATGAGAAACAATAACTGTGTTTGCCATAGAAATCCATGTATGGAAGTTGGAAGTAATCCGGTGGAGTTCACTTTGTTGCTGACCTGTAGAAGGAAACAGGTATTTGTGTGTGGACGACCACGGTTCGGATGCTTTTCGGGGTGAGGAAGTCACTACCGAGTAAACACTGGAGTGTCGTTTGGGTTCCATCGTGTAACATTTGGATTTCGTATGTACTCTCTCTGTGTTTTTCTACATCTACATCTTATCTTCAGACAACGGTGGTTGTTGAAGAAGCCCTTGCTCATGTTTCACCTTATGGCTTGCGGAACTGAACTTTAAGAACCATTCCGGAACTGGGAGTTTTGGACTTTGTCACACACACACACGACGAGTTTAGTTTTGGGGTTAACGTTCAAGGTTTAACATTTTTGAATTCTAACATACTAACATTTTTACTTTTATTTTACGTATTATCATAAGTAGTGATTAATAAAATAGTTTTTAACACTGAATCATGCTCAGTGTGTTTCCTTTGTTGCTGGTTTGTGACAAAATTGGGGGCTCGTCCGGGATAGTTCCCAAGGTTAACGAGATTCGTCTGGGATCCAATCCAAAGATTAATGAGTGTCGTCTGGGATTGTACCCCAGATTGACGAGATTTGTTTGGGATTCAATCCAAAGATTTTGAGGGAGGTCTGATAAATTCTTTTTAATTGGCTTGTGTGTGTGGAAACCAGCAGCAATGGATATTAAGGCATTTTTGGAGTCACCAACCCAAAAGGGATTGGAGGTGGCGAAAAAGGATGATCTGATAAAGATTGCTACAAGGTTAAACCTTACAGAAGTAAAGCAGTCTATGAGAAAGGCAGATATTCAGAGACTGATAGCTGGCCATTATGTGAAAAAGAAGGTGTTTGAGAAGGAAGTGTTAAAACAGTTTCCTGGCAGTGAAATAGCAATTTCTGAGGCACAGGTGCAGCTGGCAAAGATAGAGGCTGAACGAGAGCAAAAGAGATTAGAGGCTGAACAAGAGGAAAAGAGATTAGAGGCTGAACGAGAGCAAACCCAGTTAAAGATAGAAGCTGAACGCGAGCAAACCCAGTTAAAGATAGAAGCTGAACGAGAGGAAAAGAGATTAGAGGCCGAACAAAAGAAATTAGAGACTGAACAAAAGCTAACTCAGATGAAGATAGAGGCTGATCTAGCAATGAAGCAGATGGAATTGAAGAGGATGGAGCTGGATAGTGAGGAGAAGGAAAAACAGAGGCAGCATGAGTTACAAATGAAGCGTAGGAGTTCGGAATCTGATTCTGATGATGGTTTTTCAGCCAGCAGGGAGGTTCGATTAGTCCCTCCATTTGAAGAAGATCAGGTTGATCAGTATTTCCAACATTTTGAAAAGGTTGCTGTGAGTTCAAACTGGCCAAGGAAAGGATGGGCTCTTATGGTACAGAGTGTGATTAAAGGTAAAGCTCAAAAAGCTTATTCTGCTTTGTCTGTTGAGGATGCAGCTGATTATACCAAGGTAAAACAAGCTATATTGAAGGCCTATGAATTGGTCCCTGAGGCTTATAGACAAAAATTCAGAGACTTGAGGAAATCTGCAGATCAGACTTATATGGAATTTGCCAATGGAAAGAGAATATGTTTTGAACGATGGTACATGGCTAAAAATGTAGATGGGGATTTTGATAAATTGAAAGAATTGATACTGGTGGAAGACTTTAAAAGATGTGTTCCAGCTGAATTAACAACATATTTAAATGAAAAGGCAGTGGAAACTTTACAAGAAACTGCTAGGTTGGCAGATGATTATGCTTTAACCCATAAATCCAAATGGGGACAACCTAAAACCTTTCAAAAGAGTTACAAAGACAATCCAGGTAAACCGGAGATTAAATTGGGAGGTTATCAAAAAGGGAAGGATGAAAAGAAGCCAGGGCTGGAGAAACCTGTTGAGCGTACTTGTTATTACTGTAGGAAACCTGGCCACGTGATATCTAATTGTGCCCTTTTGAAGAAAAAGGAAGCTGGGCCCAATGCTTGCTTTCAGGCAATTAAAAATCAAAAAGGTTTAGGAGATGCTGTTAAAGATCAGTCCTTGCAAGAGGGAAAAGCGGAAAAGTTGGAGGAGGTGAGAAAAGAATTCCGTTCGTATGTATCAGAGGGTTTTGTTTCACTGAATGATGAGTCACCCCAGGTGCCAGTGAAAATTCTTAGAGATACTGGGGCTGGTCAATCTCTCTTGCTGGACAGTGTTTTAAATTTTGGTGAAGAAAGTGACACTGGTGAGGTAAATCTAGTGTGAGGCGTTACAGATGACACCATGTCTGTCCCTTTACACAGGGTGATTTTAAAGTCAAAGTTCGTAGAAGGACCAGTCGAGATAGGGATAAGACCTAGTTTGCCAGTGGAAGGAGTTTCTTTGTTATTGGGAAATGACCTTGCAGATGGAGAAAGTGATCCTGTGGTACGGTTAACAACCAAACCAAGGATTGATGAGTCTGAGAATGATCCAGATGTTTACCCATCATGTGCGGTGACTCGAGCTAGAGCTAGAGAATTAGCCAAGACAGACAGTCCGGTGCAGTCTGATGTAGTTCCTTGTGACAGTCCTAAACAGGAAGAAAATTATGATGCCTTATCTGAGACTTTTCTGTCTTCACTGGAGGATCAACATCCTTACAGTGAGCCTGAATTTAAAGATTTGTCTTTGTCGAGGAAGGATTTTATGGTGGAACAGACAAAGGACCCTGAGGTGACAGAATTGAAAGAAAAAGCTCTCTCATGTGAGGAGATTGAAAAAGTGCCAATTGGATACTATGTCAAAAATGGAGTGTTAATGAGGAAATGGAGACCTCCTCATGTTCCTGTTACTGAGGAATGGGAAGTTATTCATCAGGTTGTTGTTCCAAAAGTTTATAGGGATGAGATTTTAAAGCTGGCCCACAGTATGCCTTTGGGTGGTCATTTTGGTGTGAATAAAACTGTAGGGAAGATCTTGAAACAATTCTATTGGCCTGGTTTGAGAAAAGATGTGGTGATGTTTTGTCGAACCTGCCACACATGTCAGATGGTAGGTAAACCAAATCAAAAACCCCCTGTGGCTCCTTTGAAACCAATTCCTGCTTTTGGTGAACCCTTTTCGAAGGTGATTGTGGACTGTGTTGGCCCCTTACCAAAGTCTAAGACTGGAAATCAGTATTTGTTAACCATCATGTGTGCCACTTCTAGATTTCCAGAGGCAATACCCCTTAGAAATATTAAGGCCAAGACGGTGTCAAAGGCTCTTGTAAAATTTTTTACCTTGTTTGGTTTGCCAAAAGAAATCCAATCTGATCAAGGTAGTAATTTTATGTCAAAAATTTTTCAACAAATAGTCTATGAGCTGGGAGCAAAGCAGATTGTATCATCTGCATATCACCCAGAATCTCAAGGAGCTCTGGAGAGATTTCATTCTACTCTCAAAAATATGCTGAAGACTTATTTCTTTGAAAACACAAAGGATTGGGATGAAGGTATTCATTTACTTTTGTTTGCCGTTAGAGAATCGATCCAGGAGTCAATAGGATTTAGTCCGTTTGAGCTTGTGTTTGGACATAGGGTGAGAGGACCTTTGGAATTGTTAAAAGAGCAATGGGTTAATGAGGAAGTTCACTTGAGTCTGTTGGACTATGTCCAAAAATTTAAAACTCGGTTGGAGAGAGTCTGCCAGCTAGCGAGAGAGAATCTGAAAACAAGCCAGATAAGAATGAAGACATATTTTGATAGACGTGCTCGGCCTAGGACATTTGCAGTGGGGCAAAAGGTGTTGGTATTTTTCCCTAGCCAAAATAATCCCTTGCAATCTCGTTTTTCTGGACCCTATGTTATTGAATCTCGAGTGACTGATCTAACATATATAATCAAAACACCAGATAGACGCAAGAAAACACAACTCTGTCATGTAAACATGCTAAAACCTTATTATGAGAGGGATTCAGTTGTAGCCTTGGTGGATGGTGAAAAGGTTGTTTCTAGAATGCCTGATGTTGATGTTGAGGAAGGCCAATTTAGACCAAATATTGTTCCATCGAAACTAAAAAACCAAAATATCCTGGAGAACCTTGAAACGAAGTTGGACCATTTACAAGTTTCACAAAAACAACAGATGAGAGAATTAATTTTAAAATTTAAAAATCTGTTCCCAGATGTTCCAAACAGAACATCGATAATTACCCATGATGTTGATGTTGGGGATGCAAAACCAATCAAACAACACCCATATCGAATGAATGTGGAAAAAAGTAAACTTGTTGATCAGGAAATAAAATACGTTGGAAAATGATATTATTAGACATTCTACTTCAAATTGGAGTTCGCCCTGTGTTATTGTACCTAAACCTGATGGAACTGTTAGATTTTGCACAGATTACAGGAAAGTGAATGCTGTAACAAAGTCAGATGCTTACCCTATTCCTAGGGTGGATGATTGCATAGATAGAGTGGGAAAGGCAAAATTTGTTACAAAGATTGACCTATTAAAAGGGTACTGGTGTGTTCCATTAACAGATAGAGGAAGGGAGATTTCAGCCTTTGTAACCCCTTCTGGATTGTATGAATACAATGTTTTGCCATTTGGAATGAAAAATGCTCCGGCAACATTTCAAAGAATGATTAATTCAGTGATTCATGGGTTAAAACATACAGATGCCTACATTGACGACTTAGTGACTGGGAATGATACATGGGAGGATCACATCTCTGCGTTAGAAAGGTTGTTTGAAAGACTTTCCAAGGCTAACCTTACAGTTAACTTGGCTAAAAGTGAATTTGGCCATGCCACTGTGACGTATCTTGGTTATGTTGTAGGTCAAGGCAAGCAAGCTCCTGTTCAGAAGAAAGTTCAAGCAATATCTGAGTTCCCTATTCCCACAGGTATGAGGACTGTTAGAAGATTTTTGGGAATGGTTGGATATTACCGAAAATTTTGTAAAAATTTTGCTGATATTGCTCTTCCCCTAACTAATCTTCTGAAGAAGGGAGTAAAGTTTGGACAGATTCTTGTCAAGAAGCATTTGATAAGCTGAAAGCCATTTTATGCTACCATCCTGTGCTCAAAACACCTGACTTTGAAAAGCCATTTTCATTAGCAGTAGATGCCAGTGATGAAGCTGCAGGAGCTGTGTTGTTGCAGAAGGGTGACCTTGATGATATTGACCATCCTGTAGCTTACTTTTCAAAGAAATTTAATGAGCATCAAAAGAATTATTCCACCATAGAGAAAGAATTACTGCCGCTTGTTTTAGCCTTGCAATATTTCAGTGTATATGTTTGCAGGCTGTTAAACTGGAGTTTAATTTTGCAAGAGTTTGATCTCATGATAACTCACATTAAAGGCAAAGATAATGTGATTGCTGATTGTCTTTCCCGATGTTAAATGGGAAACATGTATCTGTACTAATCTGATATTCTGTAGTTGTGTAGCAGGATAATTATTAACATTACTAACTGTATGCGCGGGTAAATTTTTCTTGGGAAAAATTTTTTTTAGGTGGGAGGTGTTATGGACTCAGTGAAAGTCCCTTTAAGATAGAGAGTGTGTGTGTGTATGTGTGTGTGGGGCGTGCTTACATCAATAGAAGATAAAGGACGTAATGACGTTGTTGAAGAAGTAAGAAGAAGAAGAAGGAGAGAGAGAGAAGGGAGAGAGACACCAGCCTGCTTGTTTTCTCTATCGATGGATGAGAAACAATAACTGTGTTTGCTACTGAAATCCATGTATGGAAGTTGGAAGTAATCCGGTGGAGTTCACTTTGTTGTTGACCTGTAGAAGGAAACAGGTATTTGTGTGTGGACGACCACGGTTCGGATGCTTTTCGGGGTGAGGAAGTCACTACCGAGTAAACACTGAAGTGTCGTTTGGGTTCCATCGTGGAACATTTGGATTTCGTATGTACTCTCTCTATGTTTCTCTACATCTACATCTTATCTTCAGACAACGGTGGTTGTTGAAGAAGCCCTTGCTCATGTTTCACCTTATGGCTTGCGGAACTGAACTTTAGGAACCATTCTGGAACTGGGAGTTTTGGACTTTGTCACACACACACACGAAGAGTTTAGTTTTGGGGTTAACGTTCGAGGTTTAACATTTTTGAATTCTAACATACTAACATTTTTACTTTTATTTTACATATTATCACAAGTAGTGATTAATAAAATAGTTTTTAACACTGAATCATGCTCAGTGTGTTTCTTTTGTTGCTGGTTTGTGACATGGCCATAAGATCTTCATAAGAATAAAGAGAATAATTACAGAGAGAAAAAATACAAAACAATCTGTTGTGTATTTTCTTGGTATTTTTGAAAGCATTTAAATTTTTATATTGTTAAAATGCAGCAATAATTTCATCGATAAGAGGATGTCATAAGGTCATACAGCATGGACACAGGCCATTTGGTCCATCATGCTCACACTGACCAGTGGGCACCCTTCTGTATTAATCCTACCTTCCAGCGCTTGACCTGTCACCCTCTACCCCTGGGTGACCCAAGTGTTCACCTGAACACTTCTTAAATGCTGTCAGTGACTCTGCTTCCCCCACTCTCTCAGGCAGTGTGTTCCAGGTACTCACCACTCTCTGGGTGAAGAAGGTCTCCCTCAGATCCCCACAAAAGCTCCTTCCCCCTTACCCTAAATCTTACCCCGCACCCGTTCGGAACGTCAATTTTATCAAACTCGCTACCAACTTCCCACCTGCCCTCAGATTCACTTGGACAGTTTCCCACACCTCTCTCCCCTTGATCTCCCAGGAGACAGACTATCCACCACCATTTACTGCAGACCCACTGACTCCACAGCTACCGAGGCTACACCGCTCACCACCCCGTCTCTTGTAAGGACACCATTCCTTTCTCTCAGTTTTTCTGTCTTCACCACATCTGTTCTGGAGATGAGGCCTTCCACTCCCGAGATTCCTCTTTTGCAGAAAGTGGGGCACCGACCGTGGTGGATGGAGCCCTCACCTCCATCTCCTCTATATCCTGCACTTCTGCTCTTACACCAACCTCCCCCCCACCCCTCCCCCAGACAGAACAGGGATAGAGCTCCACGGTCCTCCCCCTAGCACCCCACCAGCACACATTCTTTGACTTTTCCACCAGCTACAAGAGGATCCCACCACCAGCCACACCTTTCCGCTATCTGCAGGGACCTCCCTTTCTGTGATTCACTGATAAGGGGAAAGTTTCCTGCAGTCTCCCTTATCTATACACCTCATCATTCTATATACCTCAACCACGTCCCCTCTTCTGCTTCAGTCTCTCCTCATAACTGGAACACTCCATCCCAGGCAGCACCCTGGTGAATCCCCTCTGCACCCTCTCCAGCGCTGTCACAACCTTCCTGTAGTGTGGTGACCCGAACTGTGCACAGTGCTCCAGCTGAGGCCTGACCAATGGTTTATAAAGCTGGAACATTACTTCCCTGCTCTTGTACTCAATGCCCAACCAATGAGGCCAGTATCTCATTGGCCTTCTCAACCATGTAATCGACCTGCACTGTCACCTTCAAGAATCTTTGGACTTGTACACCAAGGTCCCTCTGTTCCTCAGTACGCCTAAGACCCTACCGTTCATTGTGTGTGTCCTAGTCCTGTTTGTGCTCACAATATGAACCACTTCACATTTATCAGAATTAAACTCCATCTGCCATTCCTCAGCCCATTTCACCAACACATCGATATCACCTTGTAGCCCAAGACTACCCTCCACACTGACAATAACTCCACAAGTCTTTGGGTCATCTGTGAACTTACTGACCCTCCCTCTTACAACCACATCCAAATCATTCACATATATTGCAAACTGCAAAGGTTCCAATACCAATCCCTGTGTAACATCACTGGTCACAGGCATCAAAAACAACCCTCTACCATCATCCTCTGACACCTATTTCCTGTCCCATTTTGGATCCAATTTACCAACTTGTCCTGGATCTCATGTGCCCTAATCTTTTGTACCAGTCTCCCACATAGGACCATGTTGAAGGCCTTACTGAAGTCCATGTAGGGCAGCACGGTAGTGTAACGGTTAGCGTAACACTATTACAGTGCCAGCGACCCAGGTTCAATTCTGGCCGCTGTCTGTAAGGAGTTTGTACGTTCTCCCCGTGTCTGTGTGGGTTTCCTCCGGGTGCTCTGGTTTCCTCCCACATTCCAAAGACATACGGGTTAGGAAGTTGTGGGCGTGCTATGTTGGAGCCGGAAGCGTGGCGACACTTGCGGGCTGCCCCCAGAACACTCTATGCAAAAGATGCATTTCACTGTGTGCTTCAATGTACATGTGACTAATAAAGAAATCTTATCTTAAACCGCCTCTCCCTGCACTGCTCTCATCAACGCACTGTGGTTATGGCTTCAAAAGGCTCAGTTAGATTGGCCAGAGAGGACCTGCCCTTGACAAAACCATGCTGGCTGTCTCTGATCAATCCCTGCCTCTCCAAGTGATCATTAATCCTGTCCCTCAGAAATTTTTCCAATAACTTCCCTACCACTGATGTTAAGGTCACAGGTCTGTAATTACCAGGCTTTCTTAGAAAGGGGGAACACATTTGCTGTCCTCTCGTCATCTGGTACCTCACTGTGGCCAGCGAAGATTTAAAAATCTGAGTCAGAGCCCCTCGCCTCCTGCAGCAGCCTGGGATAAATCCCATCCGGTCGTGGGGATTTATCCACCTCCAAGCCCACCAAGGCACTGAGTAACTGCTCTTTATTTATGGAGACTTGCTCTAGACTTTCACCTTCCCCTTCACTGAATTCTCCAACTGCAAAGTCTGTGTTAATACTGATGAAAATGCTTTATTTAGGACCTCTCCTGTACCTTCTGGGTCCACACAGATTGTCCCTGTTCATACCGAATGGGCCGACTCTGGTCATTCTTTTGCTGTGAGTATATAATGATTTACCTTAATCATCTCTGTTGGTAATATTTCATGACCCCCCCTTTTCCTCTTACAAGTTTTATGCTCTTAAACGGCCCACCCTGTCATGAGTTCCCTATACCTGGTATACGCTTCCTTTTTTCTCTTTATCCAACCCTCAATACCCCTCGACATCCAGGGTTCCCTGTACTTGTTACCCCGGCTTTTACCTTGACAGGAACATGTTGACCTTGAACTTGCTATTTCTCCTGTGAATGCCTCCCACTGTGGACTTACCTGCAAGCAGATGCTCCCAATCTACCTTTACCAGGTCCTGCCTTATTTTAATGAAATTCATCTTCCCTCCAATTTAAGACCTTTATTCCTGGTCCGGCCCTATCCATCTCCATAACCGCTTTGAAATGTGCAATTATGATCACTGTCTCCGAAATGCTCCCCCACTGACACTCCCTCCGCCTGACCCACTACATTCCCCAAGACAAGGTCCAGTAATGCTCATCACTAACATCACCAATAACCTGTCCTGGTCCAACCACAGACACCACGGCCAAGAAAGCTCACCGGCACCTCTACTTTCTCAGGAGGGTGAAGAAATTCAGAATGTCCCTGTTGACCCTCACCAATTTTTATAGATGCCCCATAGAAAGCATCCTATCTGGATGCATCACGGCTTGGTACGGCAACTGCTCTGCCTGGGACTGCAAGAAACTGCAGAGAGTTGTGGACACAGCCCAGCATGTCACGGAAACCAGCCTCCCCTCCATGGACTCTGTCTACACTTCTGTCTCGGTAAAGCAGTCGACATAATCAAAGACCCCACCCACCCTGGACATTCTTTCTCCACCCCTCTCCCATCGGGCAGAAGATGCAAAAACCTGAAAGCATGTACCACCAGGCTCAAGGACAGCTTCTATCCCGCTGTTATAAGACTATTGTACAGACCTCCTGTACAATAAAATGGACTCTTTACTTCAAGATCTACCTCATCATGACCTTGCACCTTATTGTCTGCCTGCACTGCACTTTCTCTGTAACTGTAACTCTCTATTCTGCATTCTGTTATTGTTTTCCCTTGTGATGAAATGATCTGTATGGATGGCATGTAAAACAAAGTTTTTCACTGTACCTCGGTATATGTGACAATATTAAACCAATTGCATCAAACCAATTCATTCCCTCGTTGTTCTATCTATATACGGCATCAAGAAGTTCTCCTGGACACACCTCAAACATTCCAGCCCCTCTGGAGGCTTTTATGCCAAGGCAATCCAAGTTAACACTCAGGAAATTGAAATCCCGTGGCGAACCACGGTGTAAAATGCTTGGAAGCATGGCAAAATCTATTCAAAATGGCAACAAAATTTGGAAAGTAATGCTTCTGTAACATTAGATTGTAAGCATATTTTACCTTATAACATAGAACATAGAACAATACAGCACAGGAACAGGCCCTTCAGCCCACGATGTCTGTGCCCAGCACGATGCCAATGAAACTAATCCCATCTGCCTGTATATGATCCCCATCCCTCCATTCTCTGCCTGTTCGTGTGTCTGTCTGAAAGCCTCTTAAACACCTCTATCATATCTGCCTCCACCCCCACCCCTGGCAGCCCATTCCAGGCACCCACTGCTCTCTGTGTAAAAACTTGCTCCACACATCTCCTTTGAACTTTCCCCCTCTCACCTTAAATGCACGTCCTCTAGTATTTGACATTTCTACCCTGAGAAAAAGACTCTGGCTGTCTACTCTATCTGTGCCTCTCATAATTTTATGAAATTCTATCAGGTTTCCCCTCAGCCTCCGACACTCCAGACAGAACAATATTTTGTAATACAAAAATGCTTCCAATCCAATGTCAGAAATTAAAAAGTTATGAAAATGAGTTCAGCTTAGCACAAAAAAACAACTGAATGCAGCATTGATAATGATTTTTATTTATTCAGCATGAAGCGGATGTGATCAGTGAAAACTACATCAAGGAATCATTTGGCAAGGAAGAATGATGATGCTTCCTGTTGTGCTTCTGTGACCAGGCTCAATGCAATGACATCTTTGGCACACACGCTGCGCAGAAGATGAGACTAACGTAATAAAAAAGTACATTGGAGTCCAGGAAAGCTTGATAACAGAAGGAACTGGACTATCTAGAAATATTTAGCAATTTAGCTCCATAATTTCACAGTGTATGCCTCTAATGGAATGACGTTAAGCATGGAGTCATTTTGGCATCTGGGTATCCATGTGCCTCATTAACTTGGAACTGGTACAAAGTCAAGGAAGTTGTCCACAGAATTTACAGTAAATAACATCAAAACCCATACAAAGTAATCAACAGCAGTATTTAAACTAAATCTGTATTAATTATTTTGAATATAACTTAATTCACCCTTTTAGTATCTGTATATATTGTATCATGTCCTACTCATCATTTTACAGCAGTTCATTCACGGAAAGGTTATAAGTGGTTTTAATCACAAGATGGCAGTAAAGGACCACCCGCTCTCAATATAAACTGGGAGATAGAACAGGACAAAGGAGGAAGCAGCAATCAATAGAACCACACAGCTGCGTAATCTGTAATAATCACATTATCGCCAAACAAAAGTAACAGCTCCTTTTTTTTATAAAGCCAGATTCCTTATGCTTTCAGGCCCCCTTATTGAGGAGAATGGAGCAGCAAGTCAGCCCTCCGTCAACTTTGGCCAGTTCAGTGTTGGCGACCGGAATCAGCAGATAGTCCCTCAGTTTTCCAAACACCTGCAATAGAAAGAGGAGTAGATTTAAAGAACACTTTTCATGTACGGTGGAGACACAGGAGGCTGTAGATGTTGGAATCTGGAGCAACACACAATCTGCTGGAGGAACTCAGTGGGTCAGGCAGCATCTGTGGGGGGGAAAGGGATGGACGAGGTTTCTGGTTGAGACCCTTTGAGTAGAGAGAGGAGGTAGACAGTATAGAGGGGTGAGGGAGGGCTGAGGCAGGGGCTGGTAGGTGATAGGTGGAACCAGATAAGGGAGGGATGTGGGGCGGATGGGGGAGGAGAAACCCAGGTGTGTGGGTGATGGGCAGGTGGGATGGGAACGGTGAACAAAGGGAGAGAGAACCCGGGTGGACCAGCGGGAATGGGAAAGGAACATGGAGGAGTCATCTCATGTGCCGACCATTGGGCTGTGGGCTCCCCAGGTGGGATATGTGGAGCTAGGCTGCATTGTTCTATCGCCTCCTGGGATGGGGGCTTCAGGTCAGCATTTGCTGCCCACCTGTAAGGACAACTGGGTGCGTCGTTAGACCATCCCAGAGGGCGGTTAAGTGCCAACGAGTTCAGAAATGACCAGGAACGGCTGTGATAGGAGAGCGGGCAGGCACGGGAAGTGAAGCCGCCGGCCAGTCTCTCTGACTCGGTGAGTGAGCGAGTCTGCTCAGCGCTCCCAGCTCAGCCTGGCTCCGTCCAGACCCCAGTTGTTGCTGCTCAGTGCGAGTTGGGGGAGAAGGCACATGGAAATAGAGTCACAGAGCGATACAGCATGGAAACAGGCCCTTCGGCCCAACTGGTCCGTGCCGACCACGGTGCCCACCAAACTAGTCCCATTTGCCTGCATTTGGCCCCTTAAACACCACCATGGTATCTGCCACCACCCCTGGCAGCCTGTTCCAGGAACCCACCACTCTCTGTGTAAAAAATTTGCCCCGCACATCTCCTTTAAACTTTCCCCCTCCCAGCTTAAATGCATGCCCTCTAGTATTTGACATTTCTATCCTGGGAAAGAGATTCTGACTGTCTACCCTATCTATTCTCTTATAATTTTATAAACTTCTGTCAGGTCTCCACTCAGTCTCTGCCACTCCAGAGAAAGCAACCTAAGTTTGTCCATCAGACACCTCCTGCCCCACTGTGGATTTCACATTGGTCTCAACAACCACCTTGGAACACACAGATGGATACAAGTCAGCCTGTGTACTAAGAATCACAAGAGACAGCAGATGCTGGAATCTGGAGCAACACACAAACTGCTGCAGGAACTCAGAGGGTTGGGCAGCATCTGTGGAGGGAAATGGACAGCTGATGTTCTGGGTTGGGAACCTGCGTCTGGAACAACACCTCATATTCCGTCCAGGCAGTCTCCAACCTGGCGGCATGAACATCATAGAATTTAGAACACTACATCACAGTACAGGCCCTTCGGCCCACAATGTTGTGCTGACATTTTATCCTGCTCTAAGGTCTATCTAACCCTTCCCTCCCACATAGCCCCCTATTTTCCTATCATTTGTGTGTCTATCTAAGAGTCTCTTAGATATCCCTGATGTATCTGCCCCCACAACCTCTGCCGGCAGTGCGTTCCACGCACCCACCACTCTCTGTGTTAAAAAAAAACTTACCCCTGACATCCCCCTTATACCTTCCTCCAATCACCTTAAAATTATGCCCCCTCGTGTTAGCCATTGTCGCCCTGGGAAAAAGTCTCTGACTGTCCACTCGATCTATGCCTCATCATCTTGTACACCTCTATCAAGTCTCCTCTCATCTTCCTCCTCTCCAAAGAGAAAAGCCCGAGCTCGCTCAACCTATCCTCATAAGACATGCTCTCCAATCCAGGCAGCATCCTGGTAAATCTCCTCTGCACCCTCTCCAAAGCCTCCACATCCTTCCTGTAATGAGGCAACCAGAACTGAACACGGACTTCTCAGACTTCTGGCAATCGCTCCCCTTTGTCTCTGTACCCCATTTTTCTTCTCTCTCTCCTCCTGATCCAACTGGTCCCCATCACCCTGTGTCTTTCCCCTCCTCCACCCTCTCCCTCTGCCCACCACCCACACACCCATCCCACTGGTTCCCCTCCCCACCTCCCTCCATTCCATGCTCTACCTTCCTCTCCTATGAGTCCATCTTCTTCAGCCCTTCGTCACTCCTACCTCTCACCTCCCAGCTTCTGACATCACTCCCACTCTCCCCCCTCCCTCACCTGCCTATCACCCCCTCACCTGGATCCACCCGTCACCCACCAGCTCTTGGCCCACCCCACCCCCCACCTTTTGGACTGACTGTCTCCTCTCTTCCTTTCCAGTCCTGCTGAAGGGTCGTGACCCGAATCATCGACTGTCCATCTCCCTCCCGCTGCCTGACTCACTGGGTTCCTCCAGCGTTTTGTTCAATACTAAGAGACCACCTAAGAGCAGAAGAGTCCCTCAACACTGCGCTGGGTTTTCACGTTCAAGTCTCTGGAGTGGGGCTTGAACCTACAACCTTCTGAATCAAAGCAGAGTTTATTGGCCAATGTGCCAGAGCCAAGACTGATTACTTATTAACTTTATAAGATGGTGGCATCGCAGGCCAGGCCAGCTTTTATTGCCCTTGAGAAGGTAGTCATGAACTATCTTCCTGAACCTCTACATGTGGCCTCTATGTTCTAAAGATTTCAGTTTGGATTCCTGCACTACTGCCTCGTCCCTTGATGCAGGTTTCTGAGAGCAAAACTCCACTGTGAAGGACAAACCGTCCATTAAACGTCAGGAATGAGAAGCCTCGCTGAAATGAGAGCAGAGCCCGCTTTACCTTTGCGCTCTCGGGGAATTCCTCGGCAGTGCGGTGCAGAAGGACGTGTCCCTTCTCCGGCGTGTTCAGATAAACACAGTTTGCAGCCTCATCATCTGGCAGGGTCAGCTTGTCATAACGATGTTCACTCATCTCCTGCATGTTCTGTTGAGCAAAGGAAGTTAAATCAAACCGGGTGAGCAAACAGATGCAAATGGCTCCATCTCTGGTTTGGATCAATCAAAGACACTCAGCGGTTTGCACGATTCAGAGAGATCGTGATCAATGGGGATGACCAAGAAGGATTTGATAAGCTCCCATTTTGCTGATAGATGAAACCAAGTAATATCGATGTGGTTCAGCTAGTGATTACATCCTGAACCATCAGCATAGATCAGAGATGACAGGATATGTGCCTTGATTAGTGAGGAATGGAATAGAAGAGCAGGGAAGTTATGGTATAACTTTAAAACACAATGGCGTAGGCCACAGCTGGAGAACCACGTACAGATGTGGTTGTCACACTATATGAAGGATGCAATTGCACTGGAAGGGGTGCAGAGAAGAGTCACCAGACTGCTATTGAGTCCCAGAGTTATACAGCACAGAAACAGGCCCTTCAGCCCATCATGTCCATGCTGACCTTTTTGCCCACCTGCACTGATCCCATTTGCCTGCATTAGCTCCATATCCTTCCATGCCTCGCCTGTTGACTGGGATGGAGATTTCAGTAATGAAGGAAGTCCAAATAGAACACAGACCAGTGCAGCACAGGAACAGGCCCTTCGGCCCACAATGTCGGTGCCGACCATGATAGTAATCTAACTAATCCCATCTGCCTGCCCATGGTCCATATCTCTCCATTCCCTGTCTGTTCATGTGTCTGTCTAAACGCCTCTTAGACATTGCTATCTCCACTGCCCCCCCCTACCTCCCCTGGCAGCACGGTCCAGGCACCCACCACTCGCTGTGTAAAAGAACTTGCCTTTAAATCTCCTTTAGACTTTCCCCCTCTCACCCTAAACCCATGTTCTCTAGTATTTGACATTTCCACCTTGGGAAGAAAGACCCTGACTGTCTACTCTATCTGCGCCTCTCATAATTTTATAAACTTCCATCAGGTCTCCCCTCAGCCTCTGACAATCCAGAGAAAACAAACCAAGTTTGTCCAACCTCTTATTCTAGACAATACCCTCTGATCCAGGCAACATCCTGGTAAACCTCTTCTCCAAAGCCTCCACATCCTTCCTGTAGTGTGGTGACCAGAACTGCACACAGTGCTGCAAATGTAGCCAAACTAAAACTTTATACAGCTGCAGCATGACTTCCCGACCCAATGCTCCAACCAATGAAGATAAGCGTGCCGTACGCCTGCTTCACCACCCTATCTACTTGTGTTGCCCCTGTAGGGAGCTATGGACTTGCACCCCAAGACCCCTCTGTACATCGATGCTCCCAAGGGTCCTGCCATTTACCGTGTACTCTCCTCTTGCATTTGACCTCCCAAAGTGCAACATCTCACACTTGTCCAGATTAAACTCCATCTGCCATTTCCCCACCTAAGTTTCCAACTGATCTATATCCTACTGTATCTTTTGGCCAACCTTCGTCACTGTCCACACTTCCACCAATTAGAGGGTTGTCTGCAAACGTATTAAACAGCCTACCTACATTTTCAACCAGATGATACATAAGATTTCTTTATTAAAAATAGTCACATGTACATCAAAACACACAGTGAAATGCATCTTTTGCGTAGAATGTGCTGGGGGCAGCCTGCAAGTGTCACCACGCTTCCGGCGCCAACATAGCACGCCCACAACTTCCTAACCCGTACATCTTTGGAATGTGGGAGGAAACCGGAGCACCCGGAGGAAACCCACGCAGACACAGGGAGAACGTACAAACTCCTTACAGACAGCGGCTGTCATAGACTTATAGATTTATTATATATATAATAAAATCACAAACAGCAGAGGTCCCAACACTGATCCCCGGGGAACACCTCTGGTCACAGACCTCCAGTCAGGCCCCTCCACCACTACTCTCTTCTATGGCCGAGACAATTTTGATTCCAACTTCCCAACCCACCGTGGATTCCATGTGACTTCATCTTCTGAACCATGAGGGACCTTGTTACACACCTTACTCAAGTCCATGTAGACAACATCCACTGCCCTACCCTCACAGTACCAGCCTCCCCTCCTTGGACTCTGTCTTTACCTCTCGTTGTCTTGGTGAAGCAGCCAGCATAATCAAAGACCCCACCCACCCGGGTCATTCTCTCTTCTCTCCTCTTCCATCAGGTAGGAGATACAGGAGCCTGAGGGCACGTACCACCAGACTTAAAGACAGCTTCTACCCCACTGTGATAAGACTATTGAATTGTTCCCTTATACAATGAGATGGACTCTGACCTTGCGATCTACCTTGTTGTGACCTTGCACCTTATTGCACTGCACTTTCTCTGTAGCTGTGACACTTTACTCTGTACTGTTATTGTTTTTACCTGTACTACATCAATGCACTCTGTACTAACCCAATGTAACTGCACTGTGTAATGAATTGACCTGTACGATCGGTTTGTAAGACAAGTTTTTCACTGTACCTCAGTACAAATGACAATAATAAACCAATACCAATACCAATCAATCACCTCCTCAATCAAATCTGTGAGACGGGACCTCCCCAACACAAATCCATGCTGACTCCCCTAATAACTCCATGTTTTTCCAAATGTAAGTAAATCCTGTCCCTAAGAATCTGCTCCAGTAATATCCTTTGTGCTGTAGGACGATAGCTATTTTTACAGCACAGATGCAGGACGTTTGGCCCCTCTGTTGAGTGCTGTTGTTTCTGCACCACACCGGCCTCTCCTCCACCTCCCCTTCCCCCACTTCCCCACATCCTGATCCCTTCCCATTTCTCCAGCTTCCCGGTAACCGTCTCTCTGCTCCTCGCCTCAGTCTCTCCCAGTGGGAGCAAGCTCCACATCACACAATCACAAGAAAGGGTAGGGCACGGAAGGAGGTCATTCTGCCCATCGAGTCCATACCAGGACCACGGAGAGCAAACCAACCCGCCCCACTCTCTCCTCAGAATCCTGTGAATTACTTACCTTCAAACACCCACCCGTTTGCCTCATTGGGGCCCTGACTACCACGGTCGCCACTGCTCCAGATCATAACTGCTCATGGTGTTGAAGGTTTCTCCATACCTCCCCACCTTCTGTATCACTTGAAACTTTTGCCCCTATAATCCTCAATCCGTGCACCAATGGGCAGAACTTCCCTCCAAACCACTCCTGATCTTCTCCACACCTATTTTCTCTCCACTGCTCCATTACCTGCTGGGCATATCCCACAGCCCTGCCACCAGCAATGCAGTATCACTCTCTAACTGCCCCCCATGAGCCCACTTGACCAGAAGATCCCTACAACACATGCCCACTGTAACGCGAGCCTTGCCCTGTCAAAGTCCACCCATTGCCTTCTCTGCAACTAAAAGTTGCCTTATTTTAAATCTCTCTTTCCCAGTTCTTTTGGCATGGTCCCTGACCTCACAATCTACCTCATTATGGTCTTGCACCTTATTGTCTGCCTGCACGGCACTTTCTCTGTAATGCTTTATCCTGCATTCTGTTATTGTTTTCCCTTGTACTACCTCAGTGCACTGATGTGTATGAAATGATCTGTATGGATGGCATGCAAAACAATGTTTTTCACTGTACCTCGGTACATGTGACAATAATAAACCAATTACCAATGACTCTTTCTCTGTCAACAGATGCTGCTCGACTTGCTGAGTGTTTACAACATTTTCTGTTTTTATTTGACATTCACAGTTTCTTTGATTATTATTTTCTGTCAAACTTCCCCTCAACTTTCTTTGCTTCAACCCCAGATTCTCCCATCGAACCTGTTAACTGAAATTTCTCAACCCTAGAGATATTCTAGTAAATCTCTCCCGCACCACCACAGCTCAGCTGTTTATCCAGGAGTCATAGGGTCCAGAGATGCAGCATGAAACAGGCCCTTCGGCCCAACACGTCCATGCTGACCATCAACTGCCCAATTTTACATGAATAGGGTTATACAGCACGGAAACGGGTCCTTTGGCCCAACTGGTCCATGCCGACCAAGATTCCCAGCTAAGCTAGTCCCATTTGCCCATAACCTTCTAAACCTTTCCTATCCATGTACCTGTCCAAGTGTCTTTTAAATGTTGTTATTGTACCTGCCTCAACCACTTCCTCTGACAGCTCGTTCCGCACACTGACCACCCTCTGGGTGAATAAGTTGCCCCTCAGATTCCTATTAAATCTCTCCCCTCTCATCTTAAACCTGTGCCCTCTAGCTCTTGATTCCCCAGCCCTGGGGAAAATACTGAGTGCATTCACCCTATCAATGCCCCTCGTGGTTTTATACATCTCTAAAGGTCACCCCTCATTCTCCTACACTGCAATGAAAAATGTTCCAACCTGCTCAACCTCTCTCCATAACTCAGCCCCTCGAGTCCTGGCAATTCCCTTGTAAATCTCCTCTCTAATCCTAGCCTAACCTGTTTTATTCTCCTCACATTCCCCCTCGCCCTTGCCCCCTCCCCCCACCCCCCGCTGTTATCAGACTCTTGAACGGACCTCATAAATGATAAAGGTGGACTCTTGACCTCCCAATCTACCTCGGTATGACCTTGCACCTTATTGTCTGCCTGCACTGCACTTTCTCTGTAGCTGTAACACTTTACTCTGCATTCTGTTATTGTTTTCCTTTTTACTACTCGTTGCACTTACATACAGAATGATCTGCCTGGACGGCATACAAACAAAAGCCTTTCACTGTATCTTGTTGCAGGTGACAATGAACCAACCAACACACAGTCCCGTCAACTCCCCCCCAGTTTCTACCCCTCACCCACACACTGGGGGCAATTTACAGCAGACAATTAAGCCACCGACCTGCATGTTGTTGGGATGTGGGAGGAAACCGGAGCACTCGGGGGAAACCCACACGGTCACAGGGAGAACGTGCAAAATCCACACAGACAGTGCCGGAGGTCGGGTTGAACCCAGATCCCTGGAGCTGTGAGGCAGCGGCTCTGACCACTGTGCCACTGAGGTCTGTGTTGGTCCAGAAATGAAGATTTGCCAGAACTGATAATGCAGCAAATTAGTAATCTGCCACGGGCACATCCCTCCCCACCATCGAGGATGTCTTCAAGAAGCGGCGCCTCAAGAAGGCGGCATTCATCACGTAGGACCCTCAGCACCAGGGACACGCCCTCTCTTTGTTACTACCATTGGGGAGGAGCCTGAAGACCCACACTCAACGACTTAGGAACAGCTTCTTCCCCTCTGCTACCAGATTTCTGAACGGTCCATGAATCCATGAACACCACCTCGTTATTCCATTTTTTTTACACTATTTATTTATTTTGTACTTTGTAGTGATTTTATATCTTTGCACTGTTCTGCTGCCGCAAAACAACACATTTCCCAACATATAATTCAGTGATAATAAACCTGATTCAGATTCAGATTTAATGCACAGATGAAAGCCTCCAATTTAACAAATATGCAGATGCCAGAAGAAAAAAAGAACGTCCCTGCTGGTTCCACTGCCCGATTACATCAGTACATGAGAGAATTTTCATCAGTAATTATGCAAAATAGACATTTACCAGAAGCTGACCACAAGTTTCCAGCACATTTGGGTAGGGTTTTCAAACTGCATTCAAAGTGGAATCTCTGCTTCCGTTAACCTTAGCCATGGAGTTCAGCATTTCGGAACATTGCATTCTTAGTTTCGGCCTGGGGTGCAGGGTGAGAGACTGAGAGGTACAGGACATGGGCGAGTGATTTCGAGCCAAACCCAGTAACCTTTACCCAGATTGCTGCTATACTGCTTGCACAGTAGTTGGCACCGCTGCCTCATAGCTCCAGAGACCTGGGTTCAATCCTGACCTTCGGCGCTGTCTGTGTGGAGCTTGCGCGATCCCCATGACCGCGTGGGTTTCCCCCCACATCCCAAAGACATGCCAGTAATTTAATTGCCTGCTGTAAATTACCCATTAGTTTGGAGTTGATGGGCATGTATGAGAGAGAATAATTTGCAGGGGTACAGGGATGTATAGAGAGGGGCAGGGAATGGGATGGATGGGATTGCTCCCTGGGAGCTGGCATGGACCTGCTGGGCCAAATGGCCTCTTTCTGTGTTATTTCAGTCTGATAAGTAGAACAAGAACAAACAGCCTATGAGTTGAGAGAGTTTGACCAGTGAATATTAAGAACAAAAGAATGTGCATTGCTATAGAGGGGCACCGTATCTCTAAATAATATTTCACAGCACATTTTCAAATGAGTGGCTGGTGTTTGGATAACGCAGCCTTCACAGTTTTCCCCACAGGCAGTGCTGCTGAATGTCACGTCAGATATGGCATCTGGCAATACTCTCCAGCATCTGTTTATACACCATGCTGTTGATTGGCAGAGTGTCTCCATGTACATTACAGAAGCATCATCAAAATGAAATTCTGACATTAAACACCAACGGAGATAATGGTTCAGGTGACCAAAGGTTGGCCTTGGAAGAGGATTTTAAAGGAGGAGATGTTCAGGGAGGGATGATATTTCCTTTAGCCGAGAAATCAATAACTAGGGAATATAAAATGGAAGTGGAGATAACAGGGAAACTGAGGAAAACCATCTTCTTCCACAGAGCTTTGGGATTGGAACCCACTGCTTGCATGGATGTGAAGGCAGATAGCAGCACATTTAGAAACATAGAAAACCTACAGCACAATACAGGCCCTTCAGCCCACAAAGCTGTGCCGAACATGTCCCTACCTTAGAAATTACTAGGTTTACCCATAGCCCTCTATTTTTCTCAGCTCCATGTACCTATCCAAAAATCTCTTAAAAGACCCTGTCGTATCCGCCTCCACTACTGTTGCCGGCAGCCCATTTCACACACTCACCACTCTCTGAGTAAAAAACTTACCCCTGACATCTCCTCTGTACCTACTCCCCAGCACCTTAAACCTGTGTCCTCTTGTGGCAACCATTTCAGCCCTGGGGAAAAGCCTCTGACTATCCACACGATTGATGCCTCTCATCATCTTATACACCTCTATCAGGTCCCCCCTCAAGGAGAAAAGGCTGAGTTCATTCAACCTGCTTTCATTAGGCATGCTCCGCATTCCAAGCAGCATCCTTGTAAATCTCCTTCCACATCCTTCCTGTAGTGAGGCGACCAGAACTGAGCACAATACTCCAAGTGGGGTCTGACCAGGGTCCTATATAGCTGCAACATTACCTCTCGACTCCTAAATTCAATTCCATGATTGATGAAGGACAATACACCATATGCCTTCTTAACCACAGAGTCAACCTGCGCAGCCGCTTTGAGCGTCCTATGGACTTGGACCCCAAGATCCCTCTGATCCTCCACTCTGCCAAGAGTCCTACCATTAATACTATATTAATACTATATTTAAATGGATAAGTACACAATGTGCCTTAACCTGTAAGGCTACAGACCAAGGGACAGGAAGAGGGAGACGCCTGGTGGCTCCATTGTTGGCTGGCATGGACATAATGGAACGAATGGCCTTCTTCAGTGCCGTGAATTTCGATGACCTGAATTGAAACTCCCAGCTGAAGTGGTGCGATATGAAAATCTCTCTCTCTGTATTAGTAATCCTAGTCTCTGGATTATCAACCTTAATCACTCTGTTGTGGCTCCCTGCCACACTCAGCTACGATTAATTTAATTTTAACATTAAATTGTTTGACCGACTGGAGACAGTAAAAGAAAACTCCTGGAACTTAAGCACTGCTGTGACACGCAGAAAAAAAGTAATGCAAAGGGAATTAGAGTGTACACAAGTTAAATTCAGAAACGCCCTTAATTTACTGCAGTCAGTGTCACAGTGTTTCAGGAAGCTGTGAAGGGTAAAAATAAAATGAGAGACGACAAGGCAGCAAAGTGCCAGCAGGTTGGTGGTGCTGGTCACGTGCTGGCAGAGGGTCAGGGCGGGTTGCTAAGAAACACACAAGCAATTAACAAAAGATATGTGTAGAAAAAAATTCTCATATTCCTGCTTAATAATGACTCGTATTTGCAATGTATCTTTAACGTAGTGAACCTCTGCTTTATTGGAGTGTTAGTGAACAAAATTTGACACCAGGGACAAGACGGAGAGATCAGGACAGGTGGTCACCAACCTCTCCCCTGGGACAAGGCCAATATGTAACTGGCCACCAGAAAACTTCAGGAACTCATTTATTCTCAACTTATTTTTAAACTCTGTTGCCTCCAGTAAGGCTGTGATATGAGTTAAAAGGAGAGGGTTGGGGGTTGAGTGGGTGGGGGGAGATTCAGGCAGTTTTTCCAGAGAGAAGTCCAGAGCTTAGGGCCTAGACAAGATGCCTTGTGTCAGGGATGTTGGGTGCAGAAGCCGTGTGGGATCTCTGGCGACATTTCCATGTCTATTGAAGGGGAAGGGTTAATCCAGTTTGTTAATACTTTGCATGAAGTGTAACATTCCAACCAGAGTTGAGAAACATTCCAACGGCTCAGAAGATAGCAGGAAACTTCTTAAATGAAATAGTTGCCCAACGTTCAAATGGACGACTCCTGCTCCCCAGTGTGTCTCGGTGGGTGGATAGGGAGGGGTCACACCTTCCTCTGTCACAGGTCCTGATGGGCTGACATAAGGCAGGTGACATGGGATGGGGTTCATCCAACATATAAATAACAGTACAGATTAGTTGGGCTGAATGGATTTTTTCCGGGATATATATACTATCTAATTCATAGAGACAAAGAGCATGAAACAGGCCCTTCGGCCCACCGAGTCTGTGCCAACCATCAACCACCCATTGACACCAACCCTACACTGATACCATTTTATTCTCCCCACATTCCCATCAACTCCCCCAAGATTCTTCCCCTGGGGGGCAATTTACAGCGGGCAATTAACCCACCGACCCGCCTTTGGGATGTGGGAGGAAACCGGAGCACCCAGGGGAAACCCACGTGGTCACAGGGAAGAACGTGCAAACTCCACACAGACAGCACTGGAGGTTGGGATCGAACCGGGGTCACTGGAGAGCGTATGCAAGAGCGTATGGTGGTTTTATGGTCATTTACCTGGATTAATAATCAGGCGCACGTTCACATCCCAGTAAATCCAGTTAATTAAATAATAAATTGCCAATCACTTTATTATTGTCACATGTACCGAGGTACAGTGAAAACTTTGTTCTGCATGCCATCCATACAGATCATTTCATCACATCAGTGCATTGAGGTAGTACAAGGGTAAAACAATAACAGAATGCAGAATAAAGTGTCACAGTTACAGAGAAAATGCAGTGCAGGCAGACAATAAGGTGCAAGGTCATAACGAGGTAGATTGTGAGGTCAAGAGTTCATCAAATAAATGTCCAACCCAGAGGAGAAGTTGGAACCAACGACTGTGAGACTATAATCTACCCTTTAGAGAAGATCACCTGCCATCCTTCCCCAGAAGAGTCTGTAGCTGACACCAATCACGCTGCCTTTGGATTTAAATAATAATAATAAAAAAATAATAATAATGGTCCTACAAGCTGCCCAGTTCATGGGCAATACAGAATAACTGCCAACCAGATTTGTCCCCGTATCCTCTGGATACTTCCTGTGGGTGTTAACTGTGTTCATGCTCAGATCCTCTGCCGTATGGCCTCCCATGTGACTCACACCATAAATCTGCTCCAGCTGCTGTTACAGAGACAATTCAGCACCAAGAACCCCATGCCAAGGGCACTAACTGTGTGGCCTCAGAATCTTTTCGAGAAATAACTTGGTCTTAAAAGAAGACTTTGTTGTGTTTTGGCTGTGATTTCTAAGGCATTCTCTACAGTTTAGCAACACTGTGACCACTTTGATCACTTTGCACTAAAATGGACTGTCATTTTGTTCTAATTGTGTTCCTTCTTGTAAAAATTGTGTATAATTTATGTTTTTTCTTGTGAATGCTGCTTATCTGATGCTCCGTGCCTGTGATGCTGCTGTAGGTAAGTTTTCCATTGCACCTGTGCTCACATGGACTTGTGCAGGTGACAATAAACTTGACTTTGAATAAACGGATTCTATTTGCTGTAAGTCAGTTGTAGGACTGAAGGGGAGAGAATGTTCTGAGTTCTCGATCCTGGAGCACTGTCGAGGCTTCGCTGATGATTACCCAGAACATAGAACAGTACAGCACAGGAACTATGTCTGTGCTGAACACAAGGCTGAATTAAACTAAGTCCATTCTGCCCGCACGTGATCCATATCCCTCCATCCTCTGCATATTCATGTGACTGTCTAGCAGCCTCTTAAATGCCTCTTTTGTATCTGCTTCCAACCCCACACTTGGCAGCCCGTTCCAGGCACCCACCACTCTGTGTGTAAGAAACTTGCCCCACACATCTCCTTTAAACTTTCCCCCTCTCACCTTAAATGAATGTCCTCTAGTATTTGACATTTCTTCCCTGGGAAAAAGGCTCTGACTGTCTACCCTGTCTATGCCTCTCATCATTTTATAAACTTCTACTGGGTACAAATTAATCTCAGATTAAGAACTGAGATTAAGACATTTTTGGATGTTTATGTATCAAGGGTTACAGGGAAATAGCACGAGGTGGAAGATCTGTCGTAGTGTTGGTAACTGGTGGATCAGGCTCGAGGGGTCACTTGGCCCACGTCTTTGACTTTGCCAGTCCCAGCCATAGCCTCTGAATGAATAAAACATGTAATTCTGGGTACTTTTCTTCCTTTCATTCCATATGGAGTATTATCTCA
Organism: Pristis pectinata; assembly: GCF_009764475.1. NCBI lineage: Eukaryota > Metazoa > Chordata > Chondrichthyes > Rhinopristiformes > Pristidae > Pristis > Pristis pectinata. The sequence goes on along the minus strand of NC_067407.1, from coordinate 2,679,480 downwards.
CAAAAAAAAACAGAGGGGAAAGAGTGTAACTGTGGAGGGAGTTACAGCTGACCCCGCCTTGATTAGAACAAGGGACACATTAAACAATGAGGTGTTGCAATTCATTCCTTCTCCCTCTCTATCCACATACCAGAGACATTGAGACTACTTCCACTCGAGATGAAATCGCTTAACGCAGCAGAGACACAGGAGACTGCAGATGCTGGAATCTGGAGCAACACACAAAACGCTGGAGGAACTCAGCGGGTCGGGCGGCATCTGTGGAGGGAAATGGATGGGAGAAGGGTCTCGACCTGAAACGTTGACTGTCCACTTCCCTCCACAGATGCTGGCTGACCTGCTGAGTTCCTCCCGCAGCAATTAACACAGCTGATTGATTTGGTGGTGTCTGTGGACTGCTTATCGACTAGTTTTATCAGTTTGAACATTTTGGTCACTAAGCTAAGATTCTGACAAGTTTTTCATTGAAGTTTTTACTTCAAAAACCCCAAGAATTAAATTGAAGAGACGGCAGATAAAGCATTTTTATCTCGAGTAGACGGGAACTCTTCCAGTAAGATCCGATAACCAAATACAACTCAAGAAAGTGGGATAACTTCACTCATCGATGTTCACTAACTCGACAACAGTGCACAGTAGCAGAACTGGTACAGTTGCTGCCTCACGGCTCCAGAGACCTAGGTTCGATCCCGACCTCTGGTGCTGTCTGTGTGGAGTTTGCACGTTCTCTCTGTGACCGCGTGGGTTTCCCCCGGGTGGTCCAGTTTCCTCCCATGTCCCAACGACGTGCGGGTCGGTGGGTTAATCAGCCGCTGTAAATTGTCCCCAGTGTGTGGGTGAGGGGTAGAATCTGAGGGGAGTCAATGGGAATGTGGGAAGAACAGGTGACAGGGAAATGACTGCGATTGGTCCGTGCGTTGGGATGGGTTAAATGCCCTCCAGCTACATTATAGGGAAATATAACATGGAAAGCACTTTAACTAGAAGCCAGAATTCAAGCAAAGATAAAAAAAAGTCAAATAAAACTCAATGAGGTGAGCACATTGTTTACAAAAATGTAGAAGTCAAATCACCCATGAGACGTCCAGTATTATCAGTTTATATTCAAAGCCCCTACACAGGGGCTTTGGACTCGATCTTCTGGTTTCATGTACCCTATTGGGTGACAAAATCTTGAAGGACACCTACTCATATTGACGTCTTAACCAGCAAGGGGATAAAACAAAGGAACACTTTGCCATTTCTATGACGTAGACTGTGAGATTAAATTCCCAATGATCTGCTGGTTCATGTTAGCCATGCCTATAACTTGTAACCCGAGTGCTGTCATACAGTAAAATTCCCGTACCCGATTGTTTGCAAGTCCCAGCACGTGGTTGGCTCACTAGTCCGGAGTGTGAGCTGGCGGTCCGGATCACCAGTGAGGTGTAAGCAGGGCACGAGCATGGACTGTGGGCTAGGTGTACAGTTGGGGCAGGGGTCAGGGTTGAGAACTGGGAAGGCTGGGTCTGTTCTCCCTGGAGCAGAAGGGGTTAAGGAGGGACATGATTGAGTATGTAAAATTACGAGGGGTATAGTAGGAAACTTTTCCCCATATCACAGGAAGATAAGACCAGAGGTTTAGAGGGATATGGACCAAATGGGACCAGCTGAGGTGGACATCTTGGTTGGCATGGACCAGTTGGGCCGAAGGACCTGTTTGATTCTATGACTCTAGAGGACACAGTTTTCGGGTAAGGGGGAAGAGATTTAGAGGGGATCTTTTTCACACAGAGAATACTGAGTCCCTAGAACACACTGCTGGACAGAGTGTGAAAAGAGGGTCACTGACAGCAGTTAAGAAGAGTCTAGATGAACACCTGAATCACCCAGGCATAGAGGGGCACAGGACAAGTGCTGGGAGATTTGAATAATATGGATGGGTTCCCACTGGTCAGTATGGAGGTGGTGGGCCAAATGGCCTGCTTCCATGCTGTATCACCCTATAACACTAGGTGTCAGGATCGTGGGAGGTTTGCAGAGAAGGTTTGACAAACTAAAACCTACCATCTGAAAATCTGGGCAGGCATGGTAGTGTAGCGGTTAGTTTGACGCTTCACGGTGCCAGCAACCTGGGTTCAATTCCGGCTGCTGTGTGTAAGGAGTTTGTACGTTCTCCCCGTGTCTGCGTGGGTTTCCTCCGGGTGCTCCGGTTTCCTCCCACATTCCAAAGACGTACAGGTTAGGAAGTTGTGGGCATGCTATGTTGACGCCGGAAGCGTGGCAACACCTGCGGGCTGCCCCCAGAACACTCTATGCAAAAGATGCATTTCACTGTGTGTTTCGATGCACATGTGACTAATAAAGAGACCTTGTCTGATCTTATCTCCCGGTTCTACCTCCCAAAACCTACCGGGTGCACTGAAAAACAATTACTAGCCCACTAACATAATACGTAACAAAAAAAGTGGAATGAAAGTGTGTTTGGGTGTTTACAACATCTAATAGTCTGGAAAATCTGTCAGTCTGGCACCATCAAAGTCACAAGTGTTCTAGAGTGTTGGAGTTTTACGACTTCCTTGAGAAAGGCTCCCTCGGAAATCCCAAGGTGCAGCCAATGAAGTCCTCTGAGCGGACACGCAGGAGGCTGCAGCGGCTGGAATCTGGAGCAACACACAACCTACTGGAGGAACTCAGTCCCAAAATACTCTGAGTTGCTGTTTGTGTGGTACAGTCTGCAAGTCAGAGGCAGTTCGGAGACAGGTCCTTCAGGAAAAGATGTGGAACTCATCCCTGTCTGCTGGGGAACTCAGCGGGTCGAGCAGCATCTGTGGGGGGCAGGGAGGAATTGTCAATGTTTTGGGTTGAGACCTTGTATCAGGACCGGGAGTGGAGAGGGGAGATGGCCGGTATGAAGAGGAGAGGGGGAGGGTGAGACAGGGGTCAGCAGGTAATCGGTGGACTGGGATTGGGAGAAGGTTGAAGGACAGCAGGCAGATCGAGCCGGGTAGGAGAGGGTTAGAGTTGGGAGACATGACAGATGGAGGCAGACAAAAAGGAGGAAGAGCTGGGCGAGGGGGAGGGAGGGGGTTGAGGGCTCCTCCAGCAGTTTCTCATATGTTGTTGCTCCAGGTTCCAGTGTCTGCAGTCTCCTGCGCCAACAGTCAATGCTCCCTCAGTTAAACCTGCAATCAATTGCAAAGGTACAAAGGGAAGTGGAGCCAAGGAACTGGCCAGACCGGGATCTCCCTGTCATTACAGAAAGGGTTCGAGAAGCGAGTGCCCTGGTGCACCTACCGTGAGCACTTTCTGTGCGTGATCACTGGAGCCAATAGCAATCAGTCCTGGGCCGGCCATAGTGCAGAAACTCTTCAGGTGCAGAGCCCCTGTGACAGAGACTTTGGAAACAGCATAATCCTACAGAGGGAAACAGCGATCAAACCGAGGCAACAGTGTCGAAGCACAGCCCGAGTTCTGGTGGATTTTTGCTTCCAATTTTCCCCTTTCCCCCCTCGATATCAATGAGATTATCTTTCTTTCTCTGGTAAACAGTTTCATCAGTGCCATCCATCCTTGGTGTTCTATTCCTATGTTCACTGTAGAGAGAGAGAGAGGGAGAGAGAGTAGAGAGAGATAGGGAGAGAGAGAGAGAGAGAGAAAAAGAGTGAGAGAGGCACGACTGTGTGAGTGTGTGCATGCGAGAGAGGCCTGGCAGTGAGAGTAGGTGTATGAGAAAGTGTGAGTGAGTGTTCATACGTGTGGAAGTGCACATGAAAGTGTGAGTGCACGGCTGACAGTGAGTGTGAGAGTGACTGTGTGTTTGTGTGACAGACTGAGAATGGGTGAGTGTGTCAGTGTGAGTGCGTGTGCAAGTGTGAGTGAGTGCATGTGACCGACAGTGAGTGCGAGTGTGAGAGTGCACGAGTATATTTAAGAGAGAGAGTGAGAGTCAGAGACGCGAGTGAATGCGGGAGTGAGAGAGTGAGATTCTGCCCCTACTCATCCCGAGCAACGTGAGAGACACCATCCCTTCTGTTCCATACCTGTCTCTCCCTCCCTCCCATCCCCAGTCCGAGAAAAGAGATATCTCACTAATTCCTGAATAACTCCGATATTTGTGGTTTGGATTTCACAGTGAAAACAGCTCCTCCTTGTCAACCCTAACCAAAGGCCGTGGTGAGTTAAAAGCCTCCTCAGGCCACCTCACTGCTCTACTCTCCAGAGAGAAGTCCAAACAAAACGTCACTCACCTTAAAGACATCGGCCAGAATCTCTGCACCTCGCTGATTGGTTCTATCCGAAAGACCCACGAAGAATTCTTTACCTAAATGTGAATTAGACCACAGAGAGGTGTCAACAGTTACTGGTAAGTGACTGCTTCTTAACACTGCAAAGAGCTGCTGGGCACTGACACACTCTCACTGCAGCTCATTCTCACTCCCTCGCACAGACACACACAGTCACATTCTCACACCGTCAGTCACGTGCACTCACACTTTCACACTCATGTGTAAAATCATCAGGGGTATAGATAGGGTGAACGTGTACTGTCTATTTCCCAGGGTTGGGGAATCAAGAACTAGAGGGCATAGGTGAGAGGGGAAAGATTTAATAGGAACCCAAGGGGCAACTTTTTCACCCAGAGGGTGGTGAGTATATGGAACGAGCTGCCAGAGGAAGTGGGTGAGGCAGGTACATTGACAACATTTAAAAGACACTTGGACAGGTACGTGGATGGGAAAGGTTTAGAGGGATATGGGCCAAACATAGGCAATGGGACTGGCTTAGCTGGGAATCTGGGTCGGCATGGACTGGTTGGGCCGAAGGGCCTGCTTCTGCGCTGTTTGTCTCTATGCAGACTCACACTTTCACATACACTCGCTCTCACACACTGTCACGCCTCTCTCTCTCTCTCTCTCTCTCTCTCTCTCTCTCTCTCTCTCTCTCTCTCTCTCTCTCTCTCCCCCTCTCTCTCTCTCTCTCTCTCCCTCTGATACCCTTCCTCAGAACTGGACCTGAAACGTTACCTGTGCTCCTCTCTGCACAGGCGCTGCCTGATGTGCTGAGTTGGTTTATAGCGATTTCTGTTTTTATTTCAGGTCTCCAGCATCTGCAGTGTTTTGACTCTCGGAAGTGCAACGTTCCCAGCGGACCAGAACAAGTGAACCACATCCACCTCCACCACCCGGGATTGTAGGTGGGTGGGAGTCGGAGTGGAAGGTGGTGGGGTGGAGAGGGGTGGGAACAGGGGCGGTGGCAATGGGTGGGAGTGGAGAGGGGATGGAGATGCATGGAGGTGGAAGAAGGATTTGGAGTTGGGATCAGTCGAGCGGGTGGTGTGGTTTACAAGGGCGGTAGTTAAAGGGAGTGCAAAGTTCAAGTTTATTGTCATGGGCACACATACCCAGGGTGTAAATGCCATGAAAAGTAGTTTCTTGCAGCAACAGCACAGTACGTTACCAACATAAATTACATAAACTTAAATTAACATACATTATACATAACTTAGACGACAAAATAAACAAGAACAGACATAAGACATCAGTCCAAGTTGAGGGAAACATAATCCAAGGTAGATTTAGGGTTTTTCAGGTGGGTTCAAGAACCTGACGTCAGTGGGGAAGAAGCTGTTGTTGAACCGTGAGGTGCGGGTCTTCAGGTTCCTGTACCTCCTGCCTGATGGCAGCATTGAGAAGAGAGCACGGCCTGGATGGTGGGGGTCCCTGACGATGGATGTTGCCTTCTTGAGACATCGCCTCTTGTAGATGTCCTCGGTGGTGGGGAGAGCTGTACCCATGATGGAACTGGCTGAGTCCACCATCGAGTCAAGCGAAAGAACATGACCGGTAAGATCAGGTAAGTGTCAGCTGATGATGGTAATGAGGTTAGGGAAATGATCGAGAGAGCAAACTGCAAACCATCACACACTGTAAATGTGACCTCATTTGGTTAACAGTGAGAAGAATGTTCTGCAATCCCAAGCAGTGACAGTAGAACAAGCTGTACCATTAGTAATGGTTAAACCTAACAAGTAATGGGCTAAAATATTTCTCCTGACTAGAATTGGGAAATCTCTTTACGTAATGAACAACCCCACTATAAATTAGAACCAGGACTGAAGTTAGGAAATCCCTCGGGATACAAGACTGGTAAAAGTTTTTCATTCTCTCCCAGAGATGGGAATTGATGCTGTGTCAACCGTTGACTGACAGATTGCATGAAGCAAAAAGTATTAAAGAATATGAGAAGAAGGTGGGTTTGTAGAGCTTGCCCAACACAAAAACCAGCCTCCCCTCCATGGAGTCTACACTTCCCAGTGCCTCGGGAAAGCAGCCAGCATAATCAAAGACCCCACCCACCCCGGACACTCTTTCTTCTCCGCCCTTCTGTCAGGCAGAAGATACAAAAGCTTGAGAACATGTACCACCAGGCTCAAGGACAGCTTGTACCCTGCTGTTATAAGACTACTGAATGGACTTCTTATACGATAAAGAACTCCTGACCTCACAATCTACCACATTATGGTCCCATGCACGTTATTATCTCCCTGCACCGCATTTTCTCTGCAACTGTAACACTTTATTCTGCATTCTGTTACTGTTTGTCCTTTGTACTACCTCGATGTCCTTGTGTATGGACTGATCTGTCTGGATGGCACGCAAACAAAAGCTTTTCACTATATCTCGGTACACGTGACAATAATAAATCAGTTCCCAGTGACCGATCCCAGTGAATGGCAGAGACAAGGTAGAGCATGGTGGTGAGGAAGGTTTCAACGCTGCATTTCACCTCTGATGAGCTTCCTCCAGCAGTGGAGCCAACCTACAGGATTACTGTTCATCTTCAGGTGTCCACACTCCAGTACAAGGTCAGCCAAACCTCAGTAGTCCAGCTGCAGTTTGCAGATCTCGGAGGATCGATCCTGGCCCCAACACATTGATGCAATCATGAAGAAGGCATGCCAGCGGCTCTACTTCATCAGGAGCTTGAGTAGATTTGGTATGCCAAAGACTCTTGCAAATTCCTATAGATGCACGGTGGGGGGAGAGCATTCTGACTGGTTGTATCACCACCTGGTACGGAGGCTCCAATGCACAGGATCGAAAGAGGCTGCAGAGGGTTGTAGACTCAGCCAACTCCATCATGGGCACAACCCTCCCCACCATCGAGGACATCTTCAAGAGGCGGTGCCTCAAGAAGGACCCTCACCATCTGGGACATGCCCTCTTCTCATTACTACCATCGGGGAGGAGGTACGGGAGCCTGAAGACCCACACTCAATGATTCAGGAACGGGTCCTTCCCCTCCACCATCAGATTTCTGAATGGTCCATGAACACTACCTCATTATTCCTTTTTTTTAACACTGTTTAGTTATTTTCGTAATTTATAGTAACTTGATGTCCTTGTACTGTGCTGCTGCCGCAGAACAACAACTTCTACGTCAGTGATAATAAATCTGATTCTGATTCTGACATGTTAGGAGTCTGACCTCCAAGTTATTGTCAACTTGTTCACTGAAGTGTACAGGAGAATTGGCCTCTTGTCAAAGGTCCTCCTTCCACTTCCCTGTGTTTTGGGAGCCTCTCAACAAATGCGGAGATTGATGATGAAGTTCACCACCGCACACCATCCAGAACAGAGAACCGTACAGCACAGCAACAGGCCCCTCGGACCAGGGAGTCTGTGCCGAACATGATGCCCAATTAAATTAACCCCATCAGCCTGCACACGATCGGTGTCCCTCCATTCCATGCGTGTTCACGTGGCTGTCTAAATATTCATTACACCAGCATAATCTTTGGTCAATTGAGGAAAAAGGCATTTGAAGATTGAGTCCTTAACTTAGACATGAAGCTCCTGGCCTACCAGGTAGTAGCAATTTCTGTCCTTCCACAGATGTACTGTTGAAAGTATCCTGACTGGTTACATCACGGTCTGGGACGGCAATTTGAATGCGCAGGAACGTAAGAAGCTGCAGAGAGTAGTGGACTCTGCCCAATACATCACGGGCACATCCCTCCCCACCATCGGGAGTATCTACAGGAGGCATTGCCTCAAGAAGGCAACGTCCATCATCAAAAATCCCCACCATCTGGGCCATGCCATCTTCTCGCAGCCACCATCGGGCAGGAGGTACAGAAGCCTGAAGTCCCACACCACTAGGTTCAGGAACAGCTACTTCCCTTCAACCATTCGGTTCTTGAACCAACCAGCACAACCCTAATCACTACAGTTTAGTAACACTATAACCACTTTGATCATTTTGCATTAAATATGATGCTTTGTGCCTGTGATGCTGCTACAAGTAAGTTTTTCATTGCACCTGTGCACACATGGACTTGTGCAGATGACAATAATCTCGACTTTGCACTTTCCTTCTGAGAGATGGACAACTGACAGCAGGCATGTCAAGGCACTGGAGAGATACCACCAGTACTGTCTCCACAAAACCCTCCAAATCCACTGGAAAGATGTGAACCAACATCAATGTCCTCTCCCAGACCCCAGCAATGAGCCCCAGTTACACTCCGTTAGCTCTTCGAGCAGGTCACATCAGTCACACACTCCACAAGCAAACACACTACTAGAACATCGAACACAGAACAGACAGCACAGGAACAGGCCCTTCGGCCCACGATGTTGTGCTGAACTAATTAAACTAGTAATTCAACGCCTAACTAAATGAATCCTTTCTGCCTATGCAATGTCCATGTTCCTCCATTCTCTGCACATCCATGTGCCTGTCTAAAAGCCTCTTGCCCGCTTCTATTGTATCTGCCTCCACCACCACCCCTGGCAGCACATTCCAATCACCCACCACTCTCTGTGTAAAAAAAACTTGCCCCGCACATCTCCTTTGAACTTACCCCCTCTCACCTTAACTGCCTGCCCTCTGGTATTAGACATTTCAATCCTGGGGAAATGATACTGGCTGTCTACCCTAGGCTTCTCATAATCTTATAAACCTCTTTCAGGTCTCTCCTCAGCCTCTGCTGTTCCAGAGAAAACAACCCAAGTTTGTCCAGCCTATCCTTATAGCACATGCCCTCTAATCCAGGCAGCATCCTGGTGAACCTCTTCTGCACCCTCCTCCAAAGCCTCCACATCCTTCCTGTTAGGAGGCGACCAGAACTGAATCCAGATGCGGCCTAACCGGAGTTTTCTTGTTACGGAAAAGAGATGACCAAGTGGACAGAGGCAAAGTTTTAAGGACACGTTCAAAAATTTCAACCACCTTTCTGACCCCTGGGAATCCCTGGCCTATGACTGCTCAGAGTGGAGGAGGAGCATTCAGGTATCTAGAACCTCAAGTCCATGTGTCAGGAACTCACAGAGTCTCGGTCTAAACTGTGAAGGAGCCAACACCCCACAAACTCCACCTGTCCTGCCAAACACCTCCTGCTCCGCCTGTGGCAGCGTCTGCAGTTCCCACACTGGCCTCATCAGTCACTTCCAACCCCATGGAAGCAAGTCATCTTCAATCCTGAGGGTCTGCCAAAGAAGAAGGAAGAGGAGGAGGAATGGCAGGACAGAGTTGAGGGGCTGAATGGCCTCCCACTGTTCCCAGGTCATGAATATCACTGGGGTTCCTTACATTTTATAACATAGAACAGTACAGCACAGTACAGGCCCTTCGGCCCACGATGTTGTACTTACCGATATAAACCTACTCCGTGATCAATCCAACCTTTCCCTCCTGCACAGGCCATAACCCTCCATTTTCTTACATCCACGTGCCTAAGAGTCTTTTAAATAACCCTATTGTATCAGCCTCAACCACCACCCCCAGCAGTGCATTCCAGGCACCCACCACTCTCTGTATAAAGAACCTACCTCTGGCATGTCTCCTGAACTTTCCTCCACTCACCTTAGACTGATGTCCTCTGGTATTGGCCATTGCCGCCCCAGGGAAAAGATGCTGGCTGTCCACTCCGTCTATGCCCTTCATAATATTGTACACCTCTATCAAGTCACCTCTCATCCCGCGTCGCTCCAAAGAGAAAAGCCCTAGCTCACTCAACCTATCCTCATAAGACATGCCCTCTAATCCAGGCAGCATCCTGGTAAATCTCCCCTGCACCCTCTCTAAAGCCTCCACGTCCTTCCCATAATATTGCTTATCCATTTCAAGCAACAGATGTAGCATTCGGTGTCAAACACACATTCAGATCTCCTTCTTTTTCAATCTTTTTATTAGTTTCCAAACTAATACAGATTAATATATAACATTGATGATCATACATGTAATACAAAGAAATCAGGAGAACAGTCATGGCGTAGATAATCATAAAGAATAATAAAATATAAAAAAAAATCTTTAGATCTCACGATCTCTTAGTAGTTGAATATAATATAAAAGAAAGGAAAGAAAAAGATTTATTGTGTATATAAAAGAAAAGAAAAAGAATCCCCAAATCAATAAAAAATTGTAAATAATATAACAAACCAAACTAAAAAGAAAATGTCAAAAAAAGACAAAAAAAAGAAAAAAAAATTGGACTGAAATTTCTCAATAGAAACAGCAATATTATGTTGTCAACTCCATTCCTCTAAATTGAAAAGTTATTGAAAAGGGATCTATATCATATGAAAGTATTGAATAAATGGACTCCAAATATCTTCAAATTTAATCGAAGGATCAACAGTACCACTCCTAATTTTTTCCAATTTTAAACACGATATAGTTTGAGAAAATCATTGAAAAGTAGTAGGGGGCATTGGATCCTTCCATTTAAGCAAAATGGATCTTTTGGCCATTAATGTAACAAAGGCAATCATACGGTTAGCGGAAGCAGATAAATGGCCAGACTCTATCCTTGGTAATCCAAAAATTGTAATGATAGGGTGAGGTTGTAAATCAATATTCAATACAGTTGAGATAATATTAAAAATGTCTTTCCAATATTTTTCCAAAAGAGGACAGGACCAAAACATATGTGTCAGGGAAGCCACATTCGATCTACATCTGTCACATATAGGATTTATATGGTAATAAATATGGGCTAGCTTATCTTTTGACATATGGGTCCTGTGAACTACCTTAAACTGTATCAAAGTGTGTCTGGCACACATTGAAGATGTATTAACTACATGAAGAATTTTCTTCCATGTCTCTGTAGGTAAAGGTGTCTGGAGTTCACTTTCCCATTCATTCTTAATTTTGTCCAGTGATTCTGGACGTATTTTCATAATTAAATCATAGATTATTGCTATCAAGCCCTTCTGATAAGGATTAAGACACTTTGAGATCTCAGCCATTGTCTGATTGGACGAGGCTCCTACCTGTGAACAGAATGTCACCGCCATCGAGAGTTGCTGTCTCATCGATCACTTCCACGATATTAAGACCAAGTTGAGTCAGAACTTTCTTCGTAGCGTCCACCTATATATAAAAAAAACAAATACCGGGCTTTCAAATTGTGTAGATTGCCGAACACAGAAACATGCTTATCAATTGTGTGCAATGTTGGTCACCCCATTACAGGAAAGGTGTGAAGGATTTGGAGAGGGTGCAGAAGAGGTTCACCAGGATGCTGCCTGGTTTAGAGGGTGTGTGCTATAAGGAGAGGTTGGACAAACATGTTTTCTTTGGAGCGTCAGAGGCTGAGGGGAGACCTGATAGAGGTTTATAAAATTATGAGAGGCATCGATAGAGTAGACAGCCAGAGTCTTTCTCTCAGGGTAGAAATGTCAAGTATTAGAGGACCTGCATTTAAAGTGAGAGGAGAAGGTTTAAAGGAGGTGCGTGGGGCAGGTTTTTTTTACACAGAGAGTGGTGGGTACTTGGAATGTGCTGCCAGGGGTGGGGGTGGAGGCAGATACGATAGAGACATTTAAGAGGCTTTTAGACAGGCACATGGATGTGCAGAGAATGGAGGGATATGAACATTGTAGGCAGAAGGGATTAGTTTAGTTAGGCATTTAATTAGTTGTTTAATTAGTTCAGCACAACATTGTGGGCTGAAGGGCCTGTTCCTGTGCTACACTGTTCTATGTTCTATGTTCTAATTAAACAGAAATGGTCTGCTGTGTTTCCACTGTCAACAGTGCCGACACTTCAGACGGATTTCACTGTCTGTATCTGCTTCAAGATGGCCTGGAAGGTGAAAGGTGCTATATAACTGTAACTCTTCGTCTCTTTACAACGTACCAAAGAGCCACCGTCTTTAAATGGAAGAAAATTGGAGGAACCAAAGATTGAAAGGGTAGAGGTGGGATTGGAGTTTGCTCTTGCATTCCTCTTTGTGGCTGAAGTATTAATTACACTAAGTCCTTGTTACCCGCAGGGGATGGGGGCATGGATGTCCTGCAGACAACATAATAGTACAGATAACACTAACGCTGCTGGCAGTCACACTACAGTTACAATGACATACAGCCGTCACAGCTACATGTACATGAAATCACAACTTCTAGGTAAATTCCAGCTCATTAAAACAAGCAAAAACATACAAGCACTCTTGTCCCTGACTCCAGCCACAAACCCACCCACATTCAGAGTCATACAGCACAGAAACAGGCCCTTTGGCCCAAATCATCCATGTCAACCAAACTGCCCACCTGAGCTAGTCCCACTTGCCCCGTGTTTGGTCCATATCTCTCAAAACCTTTCCTATCCATGTACTTATCCAAATGTCCCTTAAATGTCGTTATTGTACCTGCCTCAACCACTTCCATATTCCACATTCCTGACACCCAATGTTCCCGACCCTGACCTGTATCCGATCCCAGTTACACACAGATGATTGATATTTCACTTCTTGCCAGCACAAGACATCAAACACAGTTCATCTGTCTTATCATCCCTAGGCCATGAATCCTATCCCAAACGTTCTTGGTCCCACAACCAATAAACTAATCTCCAGAGGCACCCTCAATACCTGTGAGGTACCTCCTACTTTACAATGTGACGACTGCACTATTGAGAGAGACTGGGTTTGTTCCCCATGGAGTAGATGAGGCTGAGGGAGATGATGAGGTACAGATCTGATGGAAGGATACCTAATCATGAGAGGCAAAATTAAGAAAAATAGAAAGAAAATGTTCCCCATAGCAGAGGCATCTAAGACCAGAGGGCCTAGATCTAAGATAAGGAGTGGAGGGGAGAACTTCTTCCCCAGAGGGGGTTGGGATCTGGAACGCACTGCCTGAGGGGAGGGGTGGAGGCAGAGACTCTCACCGCGTTTACCAAGTGTTTGGACAACTACTTGAAACACCAAGGCAGAGAAGGCTATAGACCGAGTGCTGGGACATGGGATTAGTGTAGATGTACACTGGATGGTCAGCAAGGACATGATGGGCCAAAGGGCCTGTTTCTGTGCTGTGTGACCCTGTGACTGAGATGTTTCCGGACACTGGGAAAGACACTACAGCCTACTGGTAGTGTCCTGATGACAGCAAAGTCCCTGTTCAGTTAATTCTCTCCAGGGGCTGCAAATCCAGAAGGCAGAAAAACATCTTCAACTTCTTCCGTTCTTGCATAAGCTTTAGCAATTCCAATCTGTATTGGAGTAGTGAGCTTGTTTGGGCAAAGCACCAGAGAGAGCTCTCTGCTCTTCTTCAAATGATATGTTCTTTCAATTATTATCTGTTCCTGCAGAACCTAGTTCACCAGTGTTAACAGTCTAAGTCTGCTGTGGCCAGTGCTGAGGCCAGTCAGTGTCAGTGGCTTCAGAGTTGGCACTTGAGATGGAATGGGATGGCATGGGGTGGAACTCTGCTAGGAACAAGCATGGACTTGATGGGCCTATTGACCTGTGTCGATGCCGACATCATTGACCCCGCAAATGCTGGTTTGTGGATGAATACCTCTGGTTCACTGATGCCCCCCTGGGAAATGGTTGTGTGACTCCGGACCCAGAGAGGGCCAGTGAGCTTGGCCAATAGCCAAAGACATTGACCCTGACAGAAACTGCCTGGCAGGCCATTTTCTCCGGGACACAGTGAGGGACGGTCAGGGAGTGCAGAAACTGGCAGCAGCATCCACATCCTCGCTATCAAATTAAACAAGGTGCCGTTAAAAAATAACAACCTCTAGTTATTTCCCTCACTGCAGTTTGTGAGACCTTGCTGCACACGTTCCCAGCAGTGCACCCTGAACTTCAGCACATCTTGAGCCTGATGCCATTTACTGTGCGTGGTCAATGAATCAAAGAGTCATACAGTATGGAAACAGGCCCTTCGGCCCACTGAGTCTGCACCGACCATCACCCACCCATTTACGCTAATCATACAACATAGAACAGTACAGCACAGGAACAGTCCTTTGGCCCCCAATGTCTGTGCTAACCCAAGTAATCCCACCTTCCTGCACATGGTCCACATCCCTCCATTCCCTGTCTGTTCATGTACCTGTCTAATTGCCTCTTAAACACCTCTATTGTATCTGCTTCCACCACCAGCCCTGGTGGTACGTTTCAGGCACCCACCACTCTCTGTGTAATAAAACTTGCCCCACACATCTCCTTTAAACTCCCCCCTCCTTCACCTTAAACTGATGCTCTCTAGTATTTGACATTTCCACTCTGATGATCTACCCTGTCTGTGTCTCTCATAACTTTATAAACTTCTATCAGGTCTCCCCTCAGCCTCCGACACTCCAGAGAAAACAACCCCAGTTTGTCCAACATCTCCTTACAGCTAACACTCTCTAATCCAGGCAGCACCCTGGTTCACCACTCCGGTACCCTTTGCAAAGCCTCCACACCCTTCCTGTAACAGGGCGACCAGAACTGCACACAATACTCCAAGTATGGCCTGACCAAGGTTTTATACAGCTGCAACCTGACTTCCTGACTTTTATACTCAGCACCCCGACTGATGAAGGCAATCATGCCATACACCTTCTTTATCACCCTATCCACTTATGTTGCCGCTTTCAGGGAATAATGGACTTGGACCACACGACCCCTCTGTACATCAATGCTCCTGCTATTTACTGTATACTTTCCTCTTACATTTGACCTCCCAAAGTGCAACACCTCACACTTGTCCAGGTTAAGCTCCATCTGCCATTTCTCTGTTCACATTCCCAACTCATCTATCCACAACCATGAAGTTACCTTGAAAAAGTTCTGGTGATCTCTGAGGTAAGAGTTTATCTTTCCCTGATGTGTAGAATCATACAACACAGAATCAGCCTCTGCACACACTGAATCTGCACTATCAAACACCCACCTACACTGACCCCATTTCATTCTCCCCACATTCCCATCAACTCCCCCCAGATTCTACCCCTCACCCACACACTGGGGGCAATGTACAGCGGGCTATTAATCCTTCAACCCACACAGCTTTGGGATGTGGGAGGAAACCGGAGCACCCGGGGGAAACCCATGCAGTCACAGGGAGAACGTGCAAACTCCACACAGACAGCGCCGGAGGTCGGGATCGAACCAGGGTCTCTGGAGCTGTGAGGCAGCCACAGTCCCGACAAAAATGATGGGAGTGCCAGGAGTATTGAGACATAGATTTAAAGGGAACATTAATCCTGGGAAATGGATGTGAGGACTTCACAATACGCAGGTTGGAGGGACAAACCTGTAACTGCTCTGCAATGTTAGCTTGCTGCACTCACCAAACAACCACTGGTTGTTGTTAAGAAAACAGCCTCCAGACATGCAGGCTCTCAGGAAGTGGAGTGTGGATCGTATTTCATGGATATAATTTTTATTTAATCTCCTAGGGTTTAACACAATACATTGTGGGGTTGGAGCTGCAGTTCTGTTCAGTTTGTTCATCAGATGGTATCAGATTACAGGGACGGTGCCATGGATCCAACAGGTTTACGTTCAATGTTCAATCCTATGTTGTTTGTGTAGAGGCAACTTCTGAGTGGTCCATCATCTGTAGGCACTGGGGCTTTTGGAAGATCAATGGGAAAGTGGGAAGCAGGTTTGAGCAGCTAAATTTGGAACAAAGGGTATCAACAGCTGCAACTGTGTGGCACTAGTGCAGAGGGTGGCCTGTATATGGAACGAGCTGCCAGAGGAAGTGATTGAGGCAGGTACAATAACAGCATCTAAAAGACACTGGACAGGTACATGGATAGGAAAGGTTTAGAGGGATATGGGCCAAACGCTGGCAAATGGGACTCACTTAGATGGGCATCTTGGTCGGCATGGACCAGTTGGCCCGAAGGGCCTGTTTCTGTGCTGTGTGACTATGATCATACAGGGGTGGATAGTAGGAATCTTTTCCCCAGAGTGGAGTATCTAAAATCAGAGGGGCAAGAGGTTCAGAATCACAGAGTCATACAGCACCAGAACAGGCCCTTCAGCCCAACTCAAAGATGAATTCCAGTCATTGACTCTCCAAGAGGTTTGCATCATCCGTAGTTAACTCAGGAAGTCAAGGATGATATCAAACTGAAATAAAAGGCACACAGTGTTGCAAAGATTAGTGGTAGGTAGTGGATGGGGAAGGTTTTAGAAACCAACAAAGGATGACTGAACCAAAAATATAAAGAGGGAGAAAGGAGAGTATTAAACTAAGAAGTAAAATAATAATAGATAATAAGGCCTTCTGCAAGCAGAATAGTTAGAGTGAATGCTGGTCCCCTTGAGGCTAAGTCTGGGGAATTTATAATGGGAAATAGAGAAATGGCTGAGATCCTTAATTATTATTTTAGATTGGTCTTTATGGTAGAAGATTCTGAAATCATTCCAATAATTACGGGTAATTAAAGATGATGGGAGGAGGGAACTTCTAACAAGCAGTAGGCAACCAATGTGACCAAAGGCCAAAGGCCTTCCTCCTCGGCTCTTAAAGGAACTGCTTGTTGTTCGTAGATGCATTGATTGCAATCTGGCAAAATTCCCTGGGTTCTGGAAAGGACCCAGAGGATTGGAAAACTGCAAATGTAACACTGCCACTCCTGAAAGGAGGGAGACAGAAAGCAAGAAACTATAGGCCACTGGGTTATCCCCTGCCCCACTTATTCCCCTGTAAACTATTCCCTCTCACATGCCCATCAACTCTCCCTCCGATTTTCCTACCACTCACCTACACTCGGGGTAACTTACCATCACTAATTAACCTATCAACCCGGGATGTGGGAGAAACATAGAACAGTACCGCACAGGAACAGGCCCTTCGGCCCGCCATGTCTGTGCTGAGTATGGTGCCAACCTAACCTATCCCATCTGCCTGCACATGGTCCCTATCCATCCATTCTCTGCCTGTTTCCATCGTATCTGTCTCCACCACCCCCCCTGGCAGCCCGTTCAAGGCACCCACCACTCTGTGTAAAAAAACCTTGCTTCATCAATCTCTATTAAACTTTCCCCCTCTCACCTGAAAGCTATGCCCTCTAGTATTTGACATTTCTTCCCTGGCAAAGAGACTCTCTACCCTATCTATGCCTCTCATGATTTTATAAACTCCTACACTTCTAAACTTCTGAATTTCTAGACTTCAATCGGAAACCAGGGCACTCGGTGGAGCCAGGGAGAACGTGCAAACTCCACACAGGCAGCACCGGAGGTCAGGATCGAACCCGGGTCCCGGAGCAGTAAGAATTTCCCCTTTCCCAGTCCTCTTCTCACAGGAAGGGCCAACTTTGATTAAGAACGCCAGCACCTTTTCAAGTCATTGGGCCCACTGACGTTACTCTTTAAACAGTCTTCACAGAAATGTAATGAGGTTAAGATATTTTGTGTACTTTGGAAGGCATTTAAGCAGTCATTGCTCATGATAAACACTAATCATAACAAATTATACAAGGATCAGGATTTCGAGTTTAACGTTTCATGTTAACATTCCAAACGAACTTTAATGCCGGTGTTTGAAATCTACAGTACAATTAAGTCATTGTTAATTCATTCCTTCTGTTTAGAACAGTAACCAGTGTCAGAACCACACAATACGTTATCTCAGCTATGGATTAAGCCTCAATATTTTTAATATATTTTATGACCCAGCTCAAATACGTCAGCTTATCAGGTATTCGGTCTGGACAGATTTTACTTTTTTGGTGGGCTGAGGATGTTGAATCGAGCACTTCAAGGGCATCCGACAAAGACTGCTTCAGTCTCCCTCAGCTTCCACACAACCCCTCACAGTGTTATTTCTCAAAACAACATCGCAACCTCATCAGAGGCCCAGCGAGACTTCAGAGACAAGGTGGGGAGGTGGTGGGGACTGCCAACGTTTCTGATCTCTGGAAAACTGGTCAAGGTGCAGAGATCTTGGACACAGACAGCGGAAACCATTTAACACCAGCTTTCTTTCAACTACCCAGTAAATATCCTTTTAAGGGATTTCCAAGTAAGTTTGTTATTCATTTCAGAACGTAAGAAACAAAAGCAGGATTCGTCCCTCGAATCTGATCCACCTTTCAATAAAAGCATGGCTGATCGGATCCTGGCCTCAAATCCACCTCCCTTCCCGATCCCTATAACCCTGAACTCCACAGTATTTCAAAAATCTCTTGATCTGCCTTAAATATACTCAATGTATCAGTGTCCACAATTCCATAGAACAAGAACAGGCCCTTCGGCCCACCATGTCTGTGCTGAACACGATGTCGAATTAAACTAAATCCCTTCTGCCCGCACGTGATCCATATTCCTCCATTCCCTGCATATTCATGTATCTGTCTAAAAGCCTTTTAAACCCCTCTTTTGTATCTGCTTCCACCACCACTCCTGGCAGCCTGTTCCAGGTACCCTCCACTCTCTATGTAAAAAGAACTTACCCTGCACATCTCCTTTAAACTTTCCCCCTCTCACCTTAAATGTATGTCCTCTAGTATTTGACATTTCTACCCTGGAAAAATGATTCTGTCTACCCTATCTCTGCCTCTCATAATTTTATAAACTTCTATCAGGTCTCCTTTCAGCCTCTAATCCAGGCAGCATCCTGGTGAACATCTTCTGCACCCTCTCTAAAGCCTCCACATCCTTCCTATAATGGGGCAACCAGAACTGCACACAATACTCCAAGTGCAGTCTGACTAAAGTTTTATACAGCTGCAGCATGACTTCCTGACTCTTATACTCAATGCCCCGACCACTGAAGGCAAGCGTGCCACACGCCTTGTTTAGTCTGGAATAATTCCCTCAAGTTAAGGTGGCCCACACTTGGATCTATGTTATGCCTTAACATAGAGTACTTCACTTGTGTGTGACTCTATCTCATTAGATAACACAGTGTGCAGTGGCACAGTTGGTAAAGCCACTGCTTCACGGTTCCAAAGGCCCGGGTTCAATCCCGACCTCCGGCGCTGTGTGGAGTTTGCACGTTCTCCCTGTGACCGCGTGGGTTTCCCCCGGGTGCTCCGGTTTCCTCCCACATCCCAACAATGTGCGGGACGGTGGGTTAGTTGGCCGCTGTAAATTGCCCCCAGTGTGTGGGTGAGGGGTAGAATCTGGGGGCAGTTGATGGGAATGTAAAGAAAACAAAGAAATTGGATTAATGTAAGATTAGTGTAACTGAGTGCTTTATAGTCAGTAAGGGCCGGATGGCCTGTTTCTGTGCTGTATCGGCACGTACCTGAATGAACATTTTTGCCTCTTAATTCAACTGCAATAAAGTCATAGAGTCACACAACACAGAATCAGGCCCTTCGGCCCACCGAGTCCATGCCGACCATCACCCATCCATTCACACCAACCCTACACTGATCCCAGTTTATTCTCGCCACATTCCCGGCGACTCTGGCCAGATTGTACCCCTCACCCACACACTGGGGACAAGTTACAGTGGTCAGTCTGAGGGTGTCCTGCAAATGGGGTGTTAACCTTGGCACTGGGACACTGATCAGGTGGAGGTGAACGATCTTTACCGGCGGCCGTGGGTGTCAGGTTAGGCTGTAGGTCTGGTACAGCCTCACACTACACCACAAGGTACAGTTAAAGAGCTCCATTGTTGTGTCTACATCGGTTGTTAGAGTTGCCAACAGCAGTTACACAGTAGAATGTCTTGACTTTGATGGTCTCTTACAGCAGAGCAATGGAATATTTCTTCCTTTCTTAAAAGCTCTTCTCCTTAGTACACAGGAGACTACTCAGCCCATCAAGTCAATGCTATCTCTCAGAGCAATCCCATTGCCCCATTTAGTTCCCTGTAACCTATTCTCTCTTACATTCCCATCAGCTCCCCCCAGGTTCTACCCCTCACCCACACACTGGGGACAATGTGCAGCGAGAATGTGCAAACTCCGCACAGACAGCACCAGAGGTCGGGATCGAACCCGGGTCACTGGAGATGTGAGGCAGCGGGTCTATCTGCTGGACCACTGTGCCATTCCTGTTTGGAATTTGCTAGGATCGCTGACGATTTTTCTTAAAAATAAAAAAAGGAAGTAAAAGTTTACAAAAAACAAGAACCACTCCTCCCACCCACATTTCAAAAGCTCCCTGATGAACACTTGAAAATGTGAGACAAAGAGTTATAAAGCCATACAGCAGGGAGACAGGCCCTTCAGCCCAACTTGTCCATGCTGGCCAAGATGCCCCATCCAAGCTAGTCCCATTTGTCAGTGTTTGGCCCATAACCTTCTAAACCTTCCCAATCCATGTATCTGTCCAACTGTCTTTTAAAAGTTGTTATTGTACCTGCCTCAGCCACTTCTTCTGGCAGCTCGTTCCACATAGATACCAGATTCTGCTCTAACTCCATCTACAAGTTTGCAGATGATACCACCATTGTAGACCGTATCTCAAACAGCGATGAGTCGGAGTACAGGAAGGAGATAGAGACCTTAGTCGAATGGTGTCATGACAACAACCTTTCCCTCAATGTCAACAAAAGAGCTGGTCATTGACTTCAGGAAAGGGGGCAGTGTACATGCACCTGTCTACGTCAATGGTGCTGAGGTCGAGAGTGTTGAGAGCTTCAAGTTCCTGGGAGTGAACATCACCAACAGCCTGTCCTGGTCAAATCACGTAGATACCACGGCCAAGAAAGCTCACCAGTGCCTCTACTTCCTCAGGAAGCTAAAGAAATTTGGTTTGTCTCCTTTGACACTCACCAACTTTTATCAATGCACCATAGAAAGCATCCTATCTGGATACATTACGGCCTGGTACGGCAACTGCTCTACCCAGGACCGCAAGAAACTGCAGAGAGTTGTGGACACAGCCCAGCACATCACTGACACCAGCCTCCCCTCCTTGGACTCTACCTCTCGCTGCCTTGGTGAAGCAGCCAGCATAATCAAAGACCTCACCCACCCAGGTCATTCTTTTTTCTCCCTTCTCCCATCAGGTAGAAGATAGAGGGCACGTACCATCAGGCTCAAGGACAGCTTCTATCCCACTGTGATAACACTATTGAACGGTTCCCTTATACGATGAGACGGACTCTGACCTCACGATCTACCTTGCTGTGACCTTGCACCATATTGCACTGCACTTTCTCTGTAGCTGTGACACTTTACTCTGTACTGTTATTGTTTTTACCTGTACTACATCAACGCACTCTGTACTAACTCAATGTAACTGCACTGTGTAATGAATTGACCTGTATGATTGGTATGCAAGACAAGTTTTTCGCTGTACCTTGATAATAATAAACCAATACCAATACCACCCTTTGTGTGAAAAAAGTTGCCCCCCAAGTTCCTATTAAATCTTTCCCCTCTCACCTTAAACCTATGCCCTCTAGTTCTCGATTCCCCAACACTGGGAAAAAGGCTGAGTGCATTCACCCTATCGATGCCCCTAATGGGAAGTGGGGTTATCTGGGTCAGTTACTGGCCACTACAGATACCAGGATGAATAGCCTCTTTCTGATTCTGTTCTATTTTACCAGCAGCAGTGGTGGGTGTCAGGAACTCTCTGCCTGACAACATGCAGGGGGTGCCGTGATCCACTGAGAGATAGAGAGCTGGGCAGCCAGAACACCTCTCCCTTCTCCAGCATCAACCAATGGGCAGAACAGCCTCCCTCTGTGCCATAAACATCCATGAGCCAATGAGTTTATCTTGCCTTAGCTTTCTTCAGAATTCACGTAATAAACTACCTTATGAGTCAAGCATGCTGGAAAAGGTCACTTTCGTAAGTTATGTTGATGATGTTATTTTTTTGAATGGCTTCCAGAGAGGGAGAGATGTCTTTGAGTTAACTACATTCCAGAACAACGTGATGCACTCATCCTGAGAACAGATGGGATAAATTTTTCCTACTGTTTAAAATCTGGAGTCATTCCACATTCTAAGCAGTACGCATCAAGGGAAAAATGTGATTTTTCTTCTGCTTATGAATTCTCTCCCCCACCACTTCCCCAGAAACCCTGGACATGACTGCCATCAGCACATCATGGAAACCAGCCTCCCCTCCATGCACTTCTCGCTGCCTCGGTAAAGCAGCCAGCATAGTCAAAGACCTCACTCACCCCGGACGTTCTCTCTTCTCCCCCCTCCCATTGGGCAGAAGATACAAAAGCCTGAAAGCACGTACCACCCGGCTCAAGGGCAGCTTCTGTCCCGCTGTTATAAGACTATTGAACAGTCCCCTAGTACATTAAGATGGACTCTTGACCTCACAATCTACCTTGTTATGGCCTTGCACCTTATTGTCTGCCTGCACTGCACTTTCTCTGTAACTGTAACACTATATTCTGCATTCTGTTTTTCTTTTTACTACCTCGATGTCCTTGTGTACAGACTGATCTGTCTGGATGGCGCGCAGACAAAAGCTTTCACTGTATTTCAGTACGTGACAATAATAAACCAATAGTAACAATCCAAAGTCTCTCAACTCACAACTGCTTCCCACTCCCTCATTCCCTTTGAGTCCATTAACTTCTCAGTCAAACCTTTGAATATCCTCAGTGACTGTATGTGCATAGAATTCTAAAAATTCATCTCCCTCGAGTGAAACCGGACAAATTTAATACAATGTCTGACCAGGTGGCTTGAGACCTGGGTACACAAAATACCAGTTACTTGCAACTAAGGTGGGGTCACATCCAAGAACTTCGCAGCTCTCTGACAACCTTCTACAGCTGTACAGTGGAAAGCATTCTGACTGGTTGCATCATGGCCTGACATGGGAACCCCAAAGCAAAAGAACACAAGAGGCCAGAGAGAGTGGTGGAATCAGCCAGTTCCATCACGGGTACAGCTCTCCCCACCGTCGAGGAAGTCTACAAGAGGCGATGTCTCAGGAAGATGACATTCATTATCAGGGACCCCCACCGTCCAGGCCATGCCCTCTTCTCGATGTTGCCATCAAGCAGGAGGTACAGGAGCCTGAAGACCCACACCTCAAGGTTCAACAACAGCTTCTTCCCCACTGACGTCAGGTTCTTGAACCCACCTGAAAAACTCTAACACCACCTCGGACTGTATTTCCCTCAATCTTCACTGATGTCCTTACGTTTATTTTTGTTTCTTGTGTTGTGTATGTATAATTTATGTTAAGTTTATGTAATTTACGTTTGTCATGTACTGTGTTGCTGCTGCATAAAGCTAATAGTTATGGCATCTATACGCTGGGTATGTGTGCCCATGACAATAAACACGAACCTTTCCCTCAACCGTGCTCGCTGATCTTTGACTTCGAGGTCACATTTGGTTGAGACACACCGGGTTTGCCAGTTGGAATGAGCTCCACATGCAGAAGAATTATAAACATCTTATTAACCCAGGGTGGGAAATCTTCCCTCAGCACACTTGGTAAAACTGCAGTCACACAGAGTCTACCCTTGTTCCCTGCTGAGGCACACGGAAAACACACAGCGATGGAATCAACCACATTCCTTCTTTGAGAATGGTTTAGTCAGAGGTTGAGAAAATACT
This sequence comes from Pristis pectinata, assembly GCF_009764475.1. Taxonomy (NCBI): domain Eukaryota; kingdom Metazoa; phylum Chordata; class Chondrichthyes; order Rhinopristiformes; family Pristidae; genus Pristis; species Pristis pectinata. The sequence continues at coordinate 2,655,753 of NC_067407.1, read as the reverse complement.
CCCAGAACATCCTGTCATTTAAAGTTTTCATCCACTGCTGCCCAGTATCTTGCTGAGAGCGAGTGTTTATATTAATTTTTTTTTCATAAGGAGCGGATGGATTATTTCATCATTAATTCATCCAATGCCTTCTGCTGAGGAACAGTTTACATAGTCACCAGACATGAGATCAGCTAGACCAACAGGACTGGAATCCAATCCTCTGAACAGTTCTAAAAAGGTTATTGTAGAATTAAATGGCAAATATGTGAGACTGAAAAATGTACAGAAGATGGAAAAACCTCTTGTTAGTCTTGGAAACGGTAACGACCAGACACACTGTTCGATACCGTGGCAACACATTGACATTAACTGTCGAGTACAATTCCTCAGGGTCACGTGAATGAGAAACCATTCTAACAGATTCATTTTCCGCCGGAGACAGAACTATCTTCTCCACTAATAGGTGTCTGTGCGTGTGAGTGAGTGCGTGTGAGTGAGTGCGTGTGAGCGAGTGAGTGCGTGTGAGTGAGTGCGTGTGAGCGAGTGAGTGCGTGTGAGCGAGTGAGTGCGTGAGCGAGTGCGTGTGAGTGAGTGAGTGAGTGTGTGTGAGTGAGTGAGTGTGAGTGCGTGTGAGTGAGTGCGTGTGAGCGAGTGAGTGCATGAGTGAGTGCGTGTGAGCGAGTGCGTGTGAGCGAGTGCGTGTGAGCGATTGCGTGTGAGTGAGTGAGTGCGTGTGAGCAAGTGAGTGCGTGAGCGAGTGCGTGTGAGTGAGTGAGTGAGTGTGTGTGAGTGAGTGAGTGTGAGTGCGTGTGAGTGAGTGCGTGTGAGCGAGTGAGTGCATGAGTGAGTGCGTGTGAGCGAGTGCGTGTGAGTGAGTGCGTGTGAGCGATTGCGTGTGAGTGAGCGAGTGCGTGTGAGCGAGTGAGTGCGTGTGAGTGAGCGAGTGCGTGCGAGCGAGTGCGTGCGAGCGAGTGCGTGCGAGTGAGTGTGTGCGAGCGAGTGCATGTGAGCGAGTGAGTGTGTGTGAGTGAGTGAGTGTGAGTGCGTGCGAGTGAGTGCGTGCGAGTGAGTGAGTGAGTGCGTGTGAGCGAGTGCGTGAGTGAGTGCGTGCGAGCGAGTGCGTGTGAGTGCGTGTGAGTGAGTGCGTGTGAGTGAGTGTGTGTGTGAGTGAGTGCGTGTGAGCGAGTGCGTGTGAGCGAGTGCGTGAGTGAGTGCGTGAGTGCGTGTGTGAGTGAGTGCGTGTGAGTGCGTGTGAGTGCGTGAGTGAGTGAGAAGGAAAAATATGGATTAGGTGCGTGGAGAAGAAAGAGAGTGAAAGAGGGGCAATGAGGGAGGGGGGCAGGGGACTGAGGAAGAGACTGCAGAAGAGCAAGCATGAGAGAGAGAGGGAGCAGAAAAGGGAGAGAGGGGCGAGGAGAGAAGGGAGGGGGGAGGCAAAAGAGGGGAGACAAGGGAGAGGGAGAAGGCGAGAGAGAGAAGGGAGGTGAAAGAGAGAGTGGGAGTAAGAGAGAGAGAGGGTGGGAGATAGGTGAGGGAGAGAGGCAGAAGGGGGAAAGAGAGAGAGAGACAGAGACAGAGAGAGAGGGGACGGGAGACAGAGGGGGTACCAGTGTGAGCTGAGATGCTCCAATACAGGCAACACCCTGGTGATTCACCGCTACACCTTCTAGTTTAATTTCATCCTCCCTAAGGTGTGGTAACCAGCTGTGGTCTAACCAAACTTTTATAAAGTTTTAACATGATGTCACTGCTCTTATATTTTACGCCACGGCTGAGGAAGGCAAGAGTCCCATATCCTATCCACCTATGCTGTCACTTTCAGGGATCTATGGACTTGTACCCCCTGTTCCTCTGTTCATCAGCACTCCCTAATGCCCTACCATTTTCTGCGTATGTCCTACCCTTATTTGACCTACCAAAATGTATCACTTCGCACTTAAGAGTCATACAGCACGGAGACAGGCCCTTCAGCCCAACTCATCCATGCTGACCAAGATTTCCATCTAAACTAGTCCCAGTTGCCTGCGTTTGGCCCATATCCCTCTAAACCTTTCCCGTCCATGTATCTGTCCAAGTACCTTTTAAATGTTGTTAATGTACCTGCCTCAACCACTTCCTCTGGCAGCTCGTTCCATGTACTGACCACCCTCTGGGTGAAAAAGTTGCCCCTCAGGGTTCAATTAAATCTCTCCCCTCTCACCTTAAACCTGTGCCCTCTAGTTCTTGATTCCCCAACCGTGGGAAAAATACCGTGTGCATTCACCCTATCTATACCCCTCATGATTTTATGCACCTCTGTAAGATCACCCCTCATTCTCCTACGTTCAAATGAACAAAGCCCCAACCTGCTCAACCTCTCTCCATAACTCAGTCCCTCAAGTCCCAGCAACTTCCTCGTAAATCTCCTCTGCACTCTTTCCTATAGCAGGGCGACCAAAATCGAACACAATATTCCAAATCCGGCCTCACCTTGTGCCTTTGAGAACTGATGGCAGGACTCACCACATCATAGACACCGTCTGCTCTCATTTCGGTTAAAGGCCTGACCCTTTAGTAACTCATTGAATAGTTTTCCTCCCCTTTGCTTTCCCAATCCCTGTGCCGATTAAATCTTCCATTAGAACATAGAGCACAGAACAGTACGGCACAGGAACAGGCCCTTCGGCCCATCATGTTGTGCCAAACTAATTAAACTAATGACGTCTAATTCAACTAACCCCTTCTGCCCTCACTATGTCCGTATCCCTCCATTCCCTGCACATCCATGGGCCTATCCAGGAGCCTCTCAAACACCACTATTGCATCTGCCTCCACCCCACCCCATTCCAGGCACCCACCACCCTTCCTTTAAACTTTCCTGCTCTCACCTTAAACTTATGCCCTAAACTATTTGACATTTCTACCCTGGGAGAAAGACTCTTACTGTCTAACCTCGTTATGCCTCTCATAACTTTATAAACCTCTCTCATTATTACCACACTTCCCCTGCCCACCTTTCCCCTGTGCTGTTAGTCAGTAAATCTCCAAGATGACACAACAAAGTTCCATTCCTTCATAACCTCATGGAGCCAAAGCAATTTAGAGTTTGAGATACAATCCCTACAGTAGTGCAGGAAAACACAAGGGTTAATTTGCTCACAGCAAACCTCCACAAACAGTGACACAGGAATGCAGGAGAATAACAGCAGAAGGAGGCCACTCGGCCCCTCAATCCTGTCCCACCATTCAATGTGGCCATGGTTGATCTGCCCCAGGCCTCATCTCCTCTTCTGTGCGAGTTCCCCATCTTTATTAGTCACATGTACATCAAAACACACAGTGACGCCCTCAGTTCCTTGATCGTTCAAACATTTACCTCCCTCCTCTTTAAACCCCCCAGTGATCCAGTCTCCACACCCTCTGGGGCAGAGAATCCCACAGATTCCCCTCCCTCTGTGAGAAGAAGTCCCCACACACCTCAGTTTTAAATGTCCGCCCCCTAATCCTGTAACTGCGTCCCCTCGTTCCAGACTCTCCCACTGGTGGAAACACCTCCACATCTCCCCTGTCCTGTCCCTCAGGGCCTCAAATGTGCCCTTGAAATCAGCCCTCATTTTCCTAAACCCCGAAGAATACGACCCAACTCTTTTAGCTGCTGGTGACAACCATCGCAGGAATTAACTTGTTGAATTTCTTTTGGACTGACTCCAATCTTAGAATATCCCTTCTTAAATAAGGGATCAAAACTGTGGCTGGTTCTCGAAGCATGGCCTCATCAGGACCCTGAACAATGCTTCCCTATATCTGAGAGACAATCTAATGTAGTGATTGTTGGTTGAGGGACTGATACCGGGCAGGACGAGATGGGAGCTTCCCTGCTCTTGTTCAATACAATATCGTCTCATTTACAAAGGATTACATAAGACATACAGCACAGAGGCCAGGCCTTAGACCTGACCAGTCAACACGAGTGTCTATGCACCACCATTGACTCCCCAAATTTTCCTCATTGAAGTCCATCGTCACTCCCGCTGGATCTTTTATCCCCAACTGCTTCAGTTATGGTGCGATCTTCAGGAATGCTTGGAGCATCAGCCAAGCTTCTCCTTGCACTGAATGTGTCTGATTGGTTGAGTATTTCCAGCTTTTTCTGGTCTTATCCCTGGAATAAACTGTTCAGAAACCATTCTGAGGTTACAAATTATTCCCAATTCATGTTTCGAGTTGGAGCAACTCCATTTGGAGGCATTTCATGAACTTGCTCTTGTGAAGGACATCCAGAGACTTCCTCATAACAAGAAACTGGAGTAGGTCTTCAGGTCCGTCTTGGCTGCTCCACCAAGATCACCTCCTGTTCCAGCCTCACTCTCTTAATCTTTCCCTCATTTGATTGGTTCCCGATTAATTAGTGACTACAAGCTCTGAGTAGATAAGCCCTAGGCAATTGGCCCAATTAGCTCTCGACCCACAGACTAAACTTTTCCCTGAAGCCAGTCTAACCATGTTATTCCTTCCCTCCATTCCCACAGCAAGAACAACACTTGGGAGAGACTTGGTTCAGGGAGATTGCACACTGGAAGTTATGCAAATAAATTTGACAGAAACCTGAAGGGTAAACCACACCAGTGTAGAGTTCAAGCGCAGCTTGGACACAATTTCACAACTTCATTCAAATGGGAAACACTGTCATGTGATGTTCACCAAACACTGGACAGAAGCAGCTGACACTGATGAAGCATCAGATTCCTTGTCCCAGACTCTGGAACTGAGTTGTTTGTCAGTGATGCCTTTGATAATTTCATTAGTGCATTCCTATTTAAATTTCAGCGGAAAATCCTTTATACAAACTCTATAACTAGAGTCACACAGCACAGAAACAGGCCCTTCGGCCCACCACGTCCATGCCAGCCATCCAGGACCCATCTGCACTGATCCCATTTACCAACACTTGGCCTTCTCTATCTTGGTGATTCAAGTGCTCCTATAGATAGTTCTTAAATGTTGTGAGGCTCTCTGCCCCCACCAGCCCCTCAGGCAGTGCATTCCTGATTCCAACCTCCCTCTGGGGGTAAAGATTATATTACAAGACTATTGAACGGACCTCTTGTATAATAAGATGGACTCGTGACCTCAAAATCTACCTCGTCATGGCCTTGCACCTTATTCTCTGCCTGAAGTTTCTCTGCAATTGTAACACTTCATTCTGCATTCTGTTATTGTTTTCCCTTGTACTACCTCAATGTACTGTTGTAATGAAATGATCTGTATGGACGGCATGCAGAACAATGTTTTTCACTGTACCTCGGTACATGTGACAATAATAAACCAATTTTCCAATATTTACCCAGATTCCATCTAACCCTCTTCTTCTCCTTAACCCTATGCCCTCTAGTTTTAGATGTCTCTATTATGGGTAAATGTTTCTCACTACCCACCTTATCTACGTACTCCTTCCTTCCCATCAACTTTTGAGGCTTTTAAAAAAGAATCAAGTCATTTAAACCCACAGTACCAACATTTAGACACTAGGCGACACTGTACAGCACACCTATTGGATTTGAATCTGTTCTCAGGGTTGAAAACATTAAAGTTTAATGCAGCAGTGTAACAGTTCAACAGGTTGGCAATTTGGGAGTGATTTAACAAAGTGAACTAAACCACATTGATGAAGAGGGACCTGTATGTGACATCTAGTAGTCTCCACCATGAGAATCGGTGGAGGAGCTTTCATTAGCTCCTAATTGCCCATCACACCTCGTGCTCGCTCAGCCATACAAGGTCTCATCCCAGAAGCACCTCCGCCTTAATTTTCTCATCCTTGTTCAAATCCCTCCACGCCTGTAAACATCTCCAGCCCTAAATCTCTGTGTGGGCCCAATTCTACCTCTTGCTACAGAAGCTTGAGAGCCTACACCACCAAGCTCGAGGATGGCTTTTATCCCATGAATGGATCTCTCATAGGATAAAGGTGGACTCTTGACCTCACAATCTACCTCGTTATGACCTTGCACCTTATTGTCTGCCTGCACTGCACTTTCTCTGTAGCTGTAACACATAATTCTGCATCCTGTTATTGTTTTCCCTTGTATTATTGGTATTGGTTTATTATTGACACTTGTACCGAGGTACAGTGAAAAACATGTCTTGCATACCGATTGTACAGATCAATTCATTACACAGTGCATTGAGGTAGTACAGGGTAAAACAATGCAGAATGCAGAGCTTCATGGCCCGGATGAAGGGCCTTGACCTGAAGTGTCAACTGGAGGGTAACATTGGCCAGGAATTAGTTGGAGGCATGAGACCGAGCTGGACTGAAGGGGTCGGTTCTCTGACTGATGGGATGTCACAAGTGGTGTTCCCCGGATCTGTGCTGAGCCCCTGAACTTCACGAAACTCATCAATGACTCAAGAGGAGGAATGGAGTTGGATATCCAAGTTGACACTTGCCTAGAGATTCATTCCTGGCCTGCAGCTCTGAACATTTTACTGTGGCAGCTGCACGTGCTACTCTATTCCTGAGATTTGGTTCCAACGACATTGCACATTTAAGTTAATCTCCCTTCTGTTTCTGTAACTTCTCTGGACTCCCTCTGAGGGCGAGAGATGAAAGCTGTTAAACTGATAGCAGCCACCAGGAGGAGCCCAAGGTCAGTCAGAGACCTCACCTGATCACCCAAACAGATTATCCTTCCCCGGCCGACACAACCTCCTCCCAGATGTGCTGATCCCGCATATATTGCACGCACAGAGAAGCAGCGGGGCATTGTGCTGTTGTACCACCACGTGAGTCGGAGTGGGGGAAAGAGTCGGGAATAGGGGGAAGAGAGAGAAAACAGGAGAGAGAGAAAAGAAACAGGAGAGAGAGAGTCATAGAGCAGGTACAGCAGGGATACAGGTCCTTCTGCCCAACCGGTCCATGCCGACCACGGTACCCACCCAGCTAGTTCCAATTTCTTGCATTCAGCTCATATCCCTCCAAGCCCTGCCCCTCCATGTACCTATCCAAGTGCTTCTGTTGTACCTGCCTCACCCACTTCCTCTGGCAGCTCGTTCCATAGACTCACCACCCTCTGCGTGAAAGAGAGAGAGAGAACAGGAGAGGACAGACGGCTGATAAGTCCATTCCCATTGTCTGGTTCAGGACATGTTATGGGAATACAGGCTGGATTTCCACAGGGGAGTGAGAGGGAGAATGGATGGTGGGGGAGGGAGAGAGAGAGTGAGAGAGAAAGAGAGAGAGAGAATGGGGGACAGAGAGAGAGAACGGGGGGAGAGAGAGAGAGAATGGGGAGAGAGAGAGAACGGGGTGAGAGAGGGGAGGGAGAGACAGAATGGGGAGAGAGATAAACCAAGGAAGGGGAGGGAAAGAATGGGGGAGAGAGCTGGGCCAGAGCGACATGGGGATACATAGAGAGAGGGAGGTGAGATAGAGAGAGCGGGAGAATTCTGTGCAGCAATAGCAGCTTCTACTGGTCCCAGCATCTTTGATGGAGCAAAACATGCCAAGGCCGCTCACATAAATGTCATCAAACAAAATCTGGCGTAGCCTCAGGAGGTGACCAAAGCCTCGGGTGCAGAGATGGGCTTTAAGGAGGAGAGGGAGGTGGAGAGGCTGTGGAAGGGCAGGGCAGAGTTTGCGGATGAAAATCAAAAACATTGCAGATGCTGGAAATCTGAAATAAAACTGGAAAATGCTGGAAACACTCAGCAAGTCAGGCAGCGTCTGTGGAGAGGGAAACAGTTTACGTTTCAACTCTGGGACCCGTCATCAGACCTGGGGAAGAGAGAAACCAAGTTAGGTTTCAGTGGGGGTTGGGATGGAGACTGATGCCTGAAGGTACAACGACTGAGATCAGGGATAGTGAGAGATGACGCAGAGAGCAGAAGCAGAGGTTAGAGAGCGCATCAGGGTTTGCAAGGTTGGGCTTTTATTTGCCTGATGGTTAAATGGAGAAAATTCCTGCTCATCTAGTCCTGGATGTTCTGCAAACAGGTATTAGAGCCACTGAGTCACAGCTCCAGAGATCTGGTTTTGATTCTGACCTCCAGTGCTGACCCTGTGGAGTTGGCGGAAAGAAAGGAAACTGAAAGAAACTGCTCTGTCTGGGACTGTAAGAAACTGCAGAGAGTTGTGGACACAGCTCAGCCTCCCCTCCATGGACTCTGTCTGCACTTCTCGCTGCTTCAGTAAAGCAGCCGACATAATCAAAGACCCCACCCACCCTGGACATTCTCTCTTCTCCCCCCTCCCATAGGACAGAAGATACAAAAGCCACCAGGCTCAAGGACAGCTTCTATCCCCCTGTTATAAGACTATTGAATGGTCCCCTAGTATGATGAGGTGGACTCTTGACCTGACAATCTACCTTGTTATGACCTTGCACCTTATCGTCTGCCTGCACGGACTTCCTCTGTAGCTGTAACACTTTATTCTGCATTCTGTATTGTTTTACCCTGTACTACCTCAGTGCACTGTGTAATGAATTGACCTGTATGATCGGTATGCGAGACAAGTTTTTCACTGTACCTCGGTACAAGTGACAATAATAAACCAATTTACCAATTTGTACGTTCTCCCTGTGACTGCTCGGATCTCCTCCCACATCCCAAAGGTGTGCAGGTTGGTGGGTTAATTGGCCACTGTAAATTGTGTGGGTGAGGGTACAATCTTGATGTGGGGTGGGGGGAGATGTTGATGGGAATGTGGGGAGAATAAAATGGGATCAGTGTAGGATTGGTGTAAATGGGTGGTGGATGGTCGGTACTGATTCAGTGGGCCGAAGGGCCTGTTTCCATGCCGTGTGACTGCAGTGAGAATGGAGAGACCAGGAGATATCCGGGACATGCCGCCTTCTCGTTACTACCATCAGGGAGGAGGTACAGGAGCCCGAACACCCACACTCAACAATTCAGGAACAGCTTCTTCCCCTCCGCCATCAGATTTCTGAACGATCCATGAACCCATGAACACTACCTCGTTATTCCTTTTTTTTTGCTATTCCTTATTCCTATTTATTTTTGTAATTTATAAACTTTTACATCTTGCACTGTACTGCTTCCATAAAACAACAAATTTCACAACACACATCAGTGATAATAACTCTGATTCTGAGATGTTGGGGATATGTGGAACGTTGTTGGCATTCGTGTGGGAACTGACTCACCTCCAGGTAATGTTGCTGAGAGGCAGAGCAATAAGAAGTAGGAGGGACGAGGACTCTCCGGGGGTGGAGACCACAAGCCATGCTGGGGATTCTCTGGTTGCTACTGATTTTCAACACCAGTTCCAGGAGAGCATTCACTGCTCATCCCTCACTGCCCGAGAAGGTGGGGTGAGCTTCCTTCATGAACCACCACAGTCCGTCTGGTGAAGGTGCTCCCACCGTGCTGTTGGGGAGGGAGTTCCAGGATTCGGACCCAGTGACGATGTAAGGTGATAGGTTTCCAAGTCAGGCTGTTGACCAACTTGGAAGGGAACCTGCGGGTGGTGGTGTTCCCCTGCACCCGCTGCCCTGTCCTTAGTGGGAGAGGTGGTGGGTTTGGGAGGTGCTGTTGGAGTAGCCCGGGCAGGTAAATGTGGTGCATTGTGTAGACGGTCCACACTGCAGCCACGACGACGGAGTGGTGTCAAGTAGAACACAAGAAAACAGGAGCAGGAGGAGGCCACTTGGCCCCTTAGTCCTGTCCTATCGTTCTCTGTGACCATGGCTGATCTGCCCCAGGCCTCATCTCCTCTTCTGTGCCAGTTCCCCATCGCCCTCAATTCCCTCATCAAACATTTACCTCCCTCCTCCTTAAATCCCCCCAGAGGGTGGAGAATTCCCCTCCCTCGGTGAGAAGTTCCTGCCTCCTAATCTTGTAACTATGTCTCCTGTTCAAGACTCTCAGTAATATAAACACCTAAACATCCACCGTCAGGTCTCTCAGGACCTGAGATGTTTCAATCAGTTCACCCTTCTTTCTTTTAAACTCCAAAGATTACAACTCTAATTCCTTTAGCCGCTTGTGATTGGACAACCCTTTCATCCTGACAATTAGCCCAGTGAAATTTTTTGGACTGCCTCCAATGCAAGTATATAGTTTCTTAAAAGTTTCAAGTGTTGGATGGGAGTACCAGTCAAGCGGGCTGCTTTGCCCTGGTTGGTATCGAGCTTCTCGAGTCTGTTGGAGAAACGTTCGTCTGGGCATGTGGAGAGAGCTACTGACTCATGCCTTGCAGATGGTGGAAAGACTTTGGGATATCACTTCTTGTTGGAAGCCCATCCCCTGACCTGCTCTTGCAGCCAAAGTATTTATGTCTGGGCCAGCTGAGCTTCCAGTCATTGATGACTCCAAGAAAGTTGCCAGTGGGGGCATTAGTGACAGCTGTGTACTGAACCTCTATAATAGGCACTTAGATTCCCTCAAGGCATGTACACTAACATTTAAAAGGCACTTGGACAGGCACATGGATAGGAAAGGTTCCGAAGGATATGGGTCAAATGTGCAAAAATCAGACAAGCTTAGATGGGAATCAAATTTACTCATTTTATAATAAGGTCATAAGACATGGGAGCAGAATTGGGCCATTCAGCCCCTCGAGTCTGCTCTGCCATTCGATCATGGCTGATTTATTTTTCCTTCTCAACCCCATTCTCCTGCCTCCTCCCCGTAACCTTTGACACCCTCACTAATCAAGAACCTGTCAACCTCCGCTTTAAATATACCCAATGACTTGGCCTCCACAGCCCTCTGTGGCAATGAATTCCACAGATTTGCCGCCCTCTGGCTGAAGAAATTCCTCCTTATCTCTGTTCTAAAGGGACGCCCTTCTATTCTGAGGCTGTGACCTCTGGTCCGAGACTCTCCCACAGATGGAAACACCTTCTCCACATCCACTCTATCCAGGATTTTCAATATTCAGTAGGTTTCAATGAGATCCCCTCGTCCTCCTAAACTCCAGCAAGTACAGGCCCAAAGCCATCAAACGCTCCTCATACATTAACCCTTTCATCCCCAGGATCATTCTTGTAACCCTCCTCTGGACCCTCTCCAATGCCAGCACATCCTTCCATACATACAGGGCACAAAATACAAGGTGTGGTGATTTTTGTCCAGAAAGATTCTGTGACCATCTCCTCATCTTTTAATACAGCTTGGACAACAAACTCTGCTGAACAAATCCCCTTTGCAAGACAATGTTGGTCATTTGTCCTTGAGTGGGGCTTGAAGTCCTGCACGTTAATCACTTTGCACACTGGAGAATTTAAATCTGAGGACTGCAATCGGGAGAGCGGTCTGTGTTTACTTTGAGCCCTGTAAAACAATGCCAGGCTTTCTCACTGTGTGATGCATTGCAAAGGCAAGAGGGGCTGTCTGAGAGAGAGCTGGAAGAGGTGTCAGGAGCTGTGCCAAACTTGCAAATCAACTTCTGGAACAGTGTCCAAAGAGTAACGTAATGTAACAGTGAATGCACGATGGTTGTTCCATCTTCTCATTTCAAGTATCAAAGCTTTAAGCTTTGCTTGTACCCCTGTACAGCCCTGTCAAATGGGCTTTAACACTGACAACAAATTCTCCCTACACCAACTCCTACCAGCAGTGAACATATTCAACCACTTGGCCCTCTGTGGGTACAAGACGGCCCTCAGAAAGACACAAGTAGCTGCTGGATTTCCTGAAGGTTCTGTCTAGACAGTGCTGCTTTCAATTTTTATTGTTGGGCTGACAGAAAAATGGAACACTCATTTCTTGAATGAGATAACATGTTTAGTTCAAGAGTAGATTTAAACTGTGTTCCAGACATCACCTCAGTAAGGAACTTGAATTTCTATTGAGCCTCTTTGTCCCACACAGGATGTCCCAAAGTGCTTTACAAATGTTCCAAGCTTACATAAATAGAAAATAATTTATTCTATTGATAGTTGGTAGATTAATACTGTCCAGGACACCTGTAGTGCCATGTGGTGCAGTGGGTAGGAGCTGCTGCCTCACAGCTCCAGAGACCTGGATTTGATCCTGACCTCCAGTGTTGGTAAATTGGTTTATTATTGTCACATGTACCAAGTTACAGTGATTAACTTTGTTGTGCCTGCCATCCATACAGATCATTTCATCACATCAGTGCATTCAGATAGTACAAGGGAAAAGCAATAACAGAATGCAGAATAAAGGGTTACAGTTACAGAGAAAGTGCAGTGCAGGCAGACAATAAGGTGCAAGGGCCATGATGAGATAGATTGTGAGGTCAAGAGTCCATCTTATCGTACTAGGGAACTGTTCAATAGATGCAGCTGTCGGACAGGACATTGTGTGTGTGTGGAGCTTGCACGCTCTCCCTGTGACCCTGTGGATTTCCCCCAGGTGCCCCGGTTTCCTCCCACATCCCAAAGACGTGCAAGTCGGTGGGTTAATTGGCTGCCGTAAATTGCTCCCAGTGTGTGGGTGAGGGGTAGAATCTGGGGGGAGTTGGTAGGAATGTGGGGAGAATAAAATGGGATCAGTGTAGGATTGGTGTAAGCGGGTGGGTGATGGTCGGCAGGGACTCAGTGGGCCGAAGGGCCTGTTTCCGTGCTGTATCTCCCGATAATTCTATCCTCCTGAGAGGCAGAGGAGGCTTCAGTTCAATGTCCTATCCAACAGGTGCATCTCTGCATGAAATGGCTCCCCCTCACCACCGCACCAAAGACCCTTGAGTGCGAAGTAAGCCCACAGAGCTTCTGACAAGGTGCTACCCCCTGGACCCACTCAATCAGCAGGCGGTAGTAACCAAGACACAGGTCCAATAACTCACTTCCCGAAGCTGGGGCCACTGGGTGACTTGCTGGTGATGTGGCGAAGAACAGGGAAGAACATTCATGCCCCAAGGATGATGTTCTGTTGCGAGGACGTTGGTATTTCAGATCAGAGTTCTGACATCAGAGGACACTGCCCCACGATCGAGGACAGTCAGCTGATGCATCGACAAGGTTCTTGGACCGACCTGCACAACAATAACCCCCCCTCAGCAACGGACCACCACACACCACCTCCTGCACTGCTGTGGACTTGTCTCAGTGTTTTATTTGCAGTAATGTCTTGTTTTTGCCGTCTTTCTTTTCCTCTTCACTGCCTTGTATAATTTATGCATAATTTATACTCCGTGTGTTGTCTGTACCTAGGTGCCCGTGATGTTGCTGCAGGCAAGATTTTCCCTCACTGTGACACCGGCACACCCCGGGTCCCTCACCGTGACACCCCGCACCCCTCACTGTGACACCAACACACCCCTCACTGTGAGACCAACACACCCCGCACTCCTCACTGTGACACCAGCACACCCCGCGCCCCTCACTGTGACACTGAGACACCCCGCGACCCTCACTGTGACACCTACTCACCCCGCAACCCTCACTGTAACATTGACGCGCCCCTCACCGTAACACCAACGCACCCCGCGCCCCTCATCATGACACTGACACACCCCAGGCCCCTCACCATCACACCGACACACCCCTTGACCCTCACCGTAACACCGACACACCCCACACTCCTGACCATGACACCGACACACCATGCGACCCTCACTGTAACACACACAACCCCTGCACCCCTCACCATAATACCGACACACCCCGCACCCCTCACCGTGACACCGATACACCCCATTCCCCTCACTGTGACACCGACGCACCCCACACCCCTCACCGTGACACCAACGCACCCTGCACCCCTCACTGTAACACTGACGCGCCCTTCACCATAACACCGACGCACCCCTCACCGTAATACCGACACACCCCGCGCCCCTCACTGTGACACCAACACACCCTGCACCCCTCACTGTAACACTGATGCACCCTTCACCGTAACACTGACACACCCCGCACCCCTCACCGTAACACCGATGCACCCCCCACCCCTCACCGTGACAGCGACACACCCTGTGCCCCTCACCGTGACACTGACACACCCTGCACCCCTCACTGTGACACCCTGCACCCCTCACCGTGACACCGACACACCCCGCACCCCTCACCGTGACACCGACACACCCCGCACTCCTCACTGTGACAGCGACACACCCCGCACCCCTCACTGTGACACCGACACACCCCGCGACCCTCACCGTGACAGCGACACACCCCGCGACCCTCACCGTGACACCCTGCACCCCTCACTGCGACACCGACACACCCCGCGACCCTCACCGTGACAGCGACACAACCCGCACCCCTCACTGTGACAGTGACACACCCCGTGCCCCTCACTGTGATACCGAGACACCCCGCGACCCTCACTGTGACACCTACTCACCCCGCACCCCTCACTGTAACATTGACGCGCCCCTCACCGTGACACTGATGATGCTGCAACCTGTATCTCACTGCACTTGTGCACGTTAAAACAAACCTGACCTGCCCATGTTCACTGAGGACAGGGTGAGTAAACCTTCCACTGAAGCCACACTTCTCTCTGTTTCAGTAACAAATGAACCTGTTTCCTCGGTCAGCCTGCCCTGGCTAAGTATCCCACAGCTGATGTAACACCCCAGCATCCTGCTCGATCCTTAACTTGGCTGCCATTTTAGAGCCAGGTGCTGTATCCGAAACTATAGGGTATAGGTTGGAGGTCAGGGAGTGAGAGGTTTCGAGGGGAGGTGTTATTTCCCCCAAAGGGAGGTTGGAATCTGGAATGCACTGCCTGAGGTGGGCAGGAGGCAGAGACTCTCACAATGTTTAGTCAGTATCTGGATGAGCAGCTGAAGGGTGGGGAAGCCACGGACTGGTAAATGGGATGTGTTGATGGGTACCTGATGGGTCAGCATGGACGTGGTGGGTCGAAGGGCCTGTTTTTGTGCTGCGTGACTCTACGACCGTACAGTTCTGTTCCCCGTTCACGGGCTCGTTTGCCCCGCGGGGGGAGGAACTTCCTCCCACGGGGGTGGGGCGGGGTTAGGGTGAAGAGCAAAAGAAGTGAAAGGGGATGCTGATTAAACACGAGGGGGAAGCAACAGAAGGGAGTTACTGATATTGTGAGAAGTATGGAGGGGGTAGCATAAAGGCCAGAACGGATCAGATGGGCCGAATGACCAACAGACAACTTGATCTCAACCTGACCGGGGTGAATCAGAAACATCGAAGCAAATGGCAGCCTCACAATACCGAATGCAAATCAGTTCCTTTGCTGGAGGCTTTGAGTGGAAGGGAAATGGTTGACTGTGCTCCATCCTTCCATAGTTATAAATAATTTCTTCCAGCGTTGACCCAATTTTTGAAGAACTTTCTTATCGTAATGTATTGCTGCTTAAGTGGATGCAAGATACCACCCACTCCTCATCAGCTAAATAATGCCTGTCACATTCGCATTATGCAACCTGCAGTCTTCACTGCATGGCTCCTGTGAAGATTGTGGGATGTGTCAGGTGTCCTGATAAATGGTGCTCTTCACCACACCGTCACTGTCCCTGAATATGTAAATTGCAATTCACACACTGTGCATCAACAAGGCAACTCGACAGCAGGTTCACCCCTGGTGCGCTGGAGATGGTTTCAAATGCTTCTGTAACTCGAACTCTTATAAGATTCTTATTTGTAAAATTCTGAGAGAGTGACTGGGTGGCACAGTCCCAGAGACCCGGGTTCGATCCAGACCTCCGGCGCTGTCTGTGTGGAGTTTGCACGTTCTCCCTGTGACCGCGTGGGTTTCCCCCGGGTGCTCCGGTTTCCTCCCACATCTGGGTCGGTGGGTTAATTGGCCGCTGTAAATTGTCCCCAGTGCGTGGGTGAGGGGTAGAATCTGGAGGAACGACGGGAATGTGGGGAGAATAAAATAAGTGTAAATGGGTGGTGGATGGACGGCACAGACTCAGTGGGCCAAAGGGCCTGGTTCTGTGCTGTTTGACTCTATAACAGGAATACGCTGAGGGGCTGTTCTCCCGGATTGGAGAGGGTAGAACTGAAAGACAACCTCAGGTTCATGGGTTGCTCATTTAGAACTGAGAAGTCGAGTTTTTGATCTGGGACCTACCCACCAACCAAAGGGTAGCTGATCCGAAACCTTCACCGTTTCTCTTCCCACAGGTGCTCCCCAAATAGCTGAGTTTTTCCAGCATTTTCTGTTTTTGTTTGAGGAGGAGTTTTGTTTCCATCAGAGGACTGAACCTTGGAGTTCTTTACCCCGGGGCTGTTCTGTGGTTGTCATCGTCTCTGTTGTTCACAAATCCATTAAATTGCAGACAAAAGACTACAGGTGCTGAAATCTGGAGCAAAAGACAATGTACTGGAGGTTTAGAGGGATATGGGCCAAACGTGGGCAAATGGGACCAGCTTGGATGGGCATTTGGTCAGCATGGACCAGTTGGGCCGAAGGGCCTGTTTCTGTGCTGTGTGACTCAATGACTTTACCTATGACTTTATGAACTCAGCGGGTCAGGCAGCATCTGTGAGGGGAAGGGATGGTCCACATTTCAGGTCAAGACTGTGGAATTGGTTTATTATTGTCACATGTACCGAGGTACAGTGAAAAACCTGCATGCCATCCATACAGATCATTTCATCACATCAGTGAACTGAGGTAGTACGAGGGAAAACAATAACAGAATGCAGAATAAAGTGTTACAGTCACAGAGAAAGTGCAGTGCAGGCAGACAATAAGGTGCAAGGCCATAACGAGGTAGATTGTGAGGTCAAGAGTCCATTTTATCGTACTGGGGAACTGTGCAGTAGTCTTATAACAGCGGGATAGAAGCTGTCCTTGAGCCTGGTGGTACGTGCTTTCAGGCTTTTGTATCTTCTGCCCGATGGGAGGGGGGAGAAGAGAGAATGTCCGGGGTGGGAAGGGTCTTTGATTATGTTGGCTGCTGTACCGAGGTAGCGAGAAGTGTAGACAGAGTTAATAGTGTTGAAGATCAGAACCTGATCCAGGGTCTCAACCCAAAACCTCGACTCTCCCTCTGCCTCCACAGATGCTGCTCGACCCACTGAGTTCCTCCAGCAGTTATTTTTTGCTCTTTAAATTGCTGCCTGACAAGTAGTAAGAACGTAATGGATTCTAATCTTTGTCTGGCTTCTCTTTAACCCTTGTCGAACTCAAAGAATTTCACAGGTCAGGATCACCAATTTAGCTCATCATGTCTGTCGCTTCTCTGAAAGAACTAACCACTTAGTCCCCAACCTCTGCCCTTTCCCAGCATCATTTTAGTTTGCAATTATTGATCCACGTCCAAGTTAAAAGCTGCTGTTATGGATTTGGTTTCCATCATGTCTCCTCTTGGGTCACTTCATGTCCTAAATAACTTTTTTTGCTGGTGATCTCAATCTCCTCCAGTTACCATAACTTGAATTTATAGATAATTGGTAATTGATTTATTGGTGTCACATGTACCGAGATACAGTGAAAAGCTTTTGTTTCCGTGCCGTCCAGACAGATCATTGCATACACAAGTACATCGGTGTAGTACAAAAGGAAAAAATACAAAATATAGTGTTACAGTTACAGAGAAATCGCAGGTAGACAAATAAAGTGCAAGGGCCACAATGAGGTAGACTGAGAGATCAAGAGTTCATCTTTAGCGTATGTGAGGTATTATAACAGTGGGGATAGAGGCTGTCCTTGAGCCTGGAGGACACTCACAAGTTTTTGTATCTTCTGCCTGATGGGAGGGGGGAGAAGAGAGAATGACCGGGGTGGGAGGGGTCTTTGATTATGTTGGCTGCTTTCCCATGGCAGTGGGAAGTGTAGACAGAGTCAATGGAGGGGAGGCTGGTTTTTGAGATCAACTTTAATGCAGGAAACTCCAAATTTGCTTTCCAGGAACGATAGAATTAAACAGTAGGAGAGAATGCTCCAAACTTTATCCCAAGGGGTTCAGTTTTATGGAATGTTTTTAAGGAGAGAGACAGAAGGGTTTGGGGAGGGAATTCCTAAACCTAGACTCCAGGCAGCTGAAGGTATGGTCACCAATCAGAATCACGTTTATTATCACTGACATATGACGTGAAATGTGTTGTTTTGCGGCAGCAGTACAGTGCAAGACATAAAGATCTATCAATTACAAAATAAATAAATAGTGCAAAAAAAATAAGGAGGTACTGTTCACGGACCGTTCAGAAATCTGATGGTGGAGGGCAATGCTGAGGAACCCACTCTTTCTCTTCACCCCCCACAAGTAAACCGAGTAATTTTGAAAGCCAGCATTAAGACTTGGGACGGGACAAGCTGCCTCTTTCTCTGCCCAGAACCCCCCCCCATTTGTCTGCAAATTTAAGTTATTTACCCTGATATGTTTTCCATAAATACAAAGCATCTAAACTGAAAGCCTATAAATAAGGATCTGCCTTGTTACCTTGCAAACTGATTACAAACTGGCTCTTCTCCGATCAGTGTTTTGAAAGTTAATCTAATAAGCACACCTACTGTTTCCCGTCAGCTTCATGAGGTGAAACGACATATTTCAGATATCAATCAAGAGCATTCCAAAGAAACTTTATTTACTGTCTGTGTGTGAGCAAACTCCAGAGTTAGTAGTGGCATTCATCCAAAGAATTACATCTCATCAGCTCCAGACACGGCCTGATAAACCCATGCTTCCCACAGACTCCTACATAAACATGGAAACCAAGACCCGTTGCTTCACGGATGGACTGGAATGTGGTGGCTATACAGGCTGAAACACTCTGGTTTGACAACACCCGTGGTCCGGACTGTTTTGAATCTGCAGTGCAGATCTGTACTAATTAAATAATTCTAAGATCCAACTTAACTGAGATCTGTACTAATCAACCTACCAGCGTGACTTCTGTGATCTCAGCTGACAGAGTTTTCAAATAACAGAAATGTCAGGTTACGGACAGTTCTCAGAACCTTTATGTAACTCAGGAAGTGTCTGTACTTGGAAAGAGCCATTTCCCCTCAGGAAAAGGAAGGTGATCAGGGGTAATTTCTGTGGTCGGGGTCAGATGCTATGGTACCTGCAGTAACAATGGCAATGATCAAGGAAGTGGCATCCATCACTAAGGACCCTCACCACCCGGGACATGCCCTCTTCTCGTTACTACCATTGGGGAGGAGGTACAGAAGCCTGAAGACCCACACTCAGCAATTCAAGAACAGCTTCTTCCCCTCCACCATCAGATTGCTGAACGGTCCATGAACACTAACTTGTTTTTTTTTGCACTATTTATTTTGTGTTATAGTAATTTTATGTCTTTGTACTGTACTGCTACTGCAAAACAACACATTTCACAACATGTAAGTCGGTGATACTGATTCTGAATGTCGGCACTCCCCGTCTCAATGGGGCAGAGCTGACAGCGACTTTTGGCATTCCCACTGGTGCTGTTAAATGCAGAGACTCATTCGATGCTCTCAGTGAGAGCTGCCCCTGCACAGGGCTAGCTCTCACTGGGCAGTCAGTACAGAATCAGGGGTCTGAAGTGAACATTAAGTTTTTTCACACTAATCTCGCTGTGAAAACGTTTGGCAAAATGAGCTGCGACAGACTTTTTAGAAACAGAGAAAAACAGGAAGAGGCCATTCAGTCCCTTGATAACAGAAACTGGAAACACTCAGCAGGTCAGGCAGCGCCTGCGGGAAGGGAACCAGAGCTAACGTTTCAGGTCAAACACCCTTGAGTCGGCACTGTTCTGATGCAGGGCTTCTGACCTGAGATGTTAACTCCACTTCTCTTCCCACAGATGCTGCCTGACCTGATGAGTGCTCCCAAGTTTCTGTTTTATTTCAGATTTCCAGCATCTGCAGTTTTTTTGATTTTCACTTACTCAGCCCTGAGCCAGCTCCACCATTCGTGCAGCCACGGCTAATCCTCCATCTCGATATCATGTTCCTGCTCTCTCCGTGTGATGATGCCTTCTGTGTTTTAGAATTTTTCCACTTAAAATATATTTAGCAGCTTTGTCTCCACTGCCCTGTGGGGGAAGTCCACGGGTTCCTGAAGAAATTTCTCCGGATCTCAGTCCAGAGAAACGTCTTATCCCATATCCTGAGACTGATTCCTGGTTCTTGACCTCCCAGCCAGAGGAAACATTCCCCTACTCTACTCCCTATACACTCACCACTGTGTGACCAGATTCTGCTCTAACTCCATCGACAAGTTTGCAGATGACGCCACTGCAGTGGGCCAGATCTCAAATAACAATGAGTCGGAGTACAGGAAGGAGATAGAGAGCCTAGTGACATGGTGTCATGACAACAACCTCTCCCTCAATGTCAGCAAAACAAAAGAGCTGGTTATTGATTTCAGGAAGGAGGGCAGTGCACATGCTCCTGTCTACATCAATGGTGCTGAGGTCAAGAAGGTTGAGAGCTTCAAGTTCCCAGTAGTGAACATCAGCAATAACCTGTCCTGGTCCAACAATGTAGATGCCACGGCCAAGAAAGCTCACCAGTGCCTCTACTTCCTCAGGACGCTAAAGAAATTTAGCATGTCCCCTTTGACCCTCACCAATTTTTATCAATGCACCATAGAAAGCATCCTATCTGGATGCATCACAGCTTGGTACGGCAACTGCTCTGCCTGAGACTGCAAGAAACTGCAGAGAGTTGTGGACACAGCTCAGCACATCATGGAAACCAGCCTCCCCTCCGGGGACTCTGTCTACACTGCTCACTGCCTCGGTAAAGCAGCCAACATACTCAAAGGCCCCACCCACCCCGGACATTCTCTCTTGTCCCCCCTCCCATCAGGTGGAAGATACAAAAGCCTGAAAGCACGTACCACCAGGCTCAAGGACAGCTTCTATCCCGCTGTTATAAGACTATTGAATTGTTCCCTAGTACGATGAGATGGACTCTTGACCTCACAATCTACCTCGTTATGACCTTGCACCTTTTTGTCTGCTTGCACTGCACTTTCTCTGTAGCTGTAACACTATATTCTGCATTCTGTTATTGTTTTCCTTTGTACTACCTCAATGCACTGATGTGATGAAATGATCTGTATGGATGGTGTGCAAAACACAGTTTTTCACTGTGCCCCAGTCCATGTGACAATAATAAACCAATTCACCAGTCTTCTTGTATTTAGCCAATTAGATTTTGTTAGCATTTTGCATTTTTAATGAGATCCCCCTCAACCTCTAAACTGAAGTGAAGACAAGCCTACTCGACCACTCTCTCCTCCTTGGCAGTCCCCACCCAGAAACAGTCGGGCAAAGACCCCCTCGGTGGGAAGTGTGTGCAAAGAACATTTCAGGCGTGGTCACACCAGATTCCGTATAAACTAATAAAACATCCTTCCTCCCGTACTTTAACCTCTGGAATGATGGCCAACAGACCACTTGCCTTCCCAATTGCCTGCAACACCGCTTGTTGGCTTCCAGTGCCTGTGGTACAAGGATTTATTGGGCTTCACGGGTGTACAGTTCTGGTCACCATGCTATAGGATTAAACTAGAGATGGTGCAGAAAAAATTCACAGCAATGGTGCCAGGACTGGAGGGATTGAGTTATAAGGACAGGCTGGGACTGTTTTCCCTGGAGCATAGGAGACTAAGGGGTGATCTTGTAGAGGTCCATAAGATCATGAGGGGCTTAGATAAGGTGGAAGGTCGTAGTCTTTTCCCCAGGGTAGGGGAGTCTGAAACTAGAGGGCATAGGTTTAAGGTGGGAGGGGAAAGATTTAAGGGGGTCTGAGAGGCAAGTTCTTTCACACAGAAGGCAGTGGGTATGTGGAACTAGCTGCCAGAGGAAGTGGTTGAGACATGTACAATAACATTTAAAAGGCACTTGGACAGGTACATGGATAGGAAAGGTTTAGAGGGATACGGGCCAAATGCAGGCAAATGGGACTAGCAATAGATGGACATCTTGGTTGGCATGGATGAGTTGGGCCGAAGGGCCTGTTTCCATGCTGTATGACTCTGCAGCACCCAGATCCCTTGGTACATCAACACTTCCTAAACCGCCACCATTCAAATTATACCCTGTCTTTCTGCAAAGTGGGTGGCTTCACATTTATCTGTTATACAGCATATCCCCTGTATTTTCCCAGTCACTCAACTTGTCGAAATCTCCCTGAAGCCTCTCCACAACTCAGAATCCTGCCCACTTTTGCATCATTGGCACACTTAGAAATATTACATTAGGTTCCCTCATCCAGATCCTTGAAGTATATCTTGACCTGCGGAGACCCAAGCACTGACTCCTACGGTATCCCACTAGCCACAGCCTGCCACCTCAAAGGCCAGTTATTCCCACTTCCCAGGCTTCATGCCTGCCAACCAATGGAGTACTGAGTCATAACTACTTCTGAACACCACCACTGGCCATGAGAAACTAGCTTAGAAGTTTGCTAATTCTTTCTTTCCATCACTAAAAAAAGAGGAACTTTTACTCCATTATCCAACGCATTAAACCGTTAGGACATCTGCTTTTTATTTATAAGAACAAATGTAAATGTAAATTGGTAAATTGGTTTATTATTGTCACATGTACCAAGGTACAGTGAGAAACTTTGTTCTGCATGCCGCCCATACAGATCATTTCATCACATCAGTGCATTGAGGTAGTACAAGGGAAAACAGTAACAGAATGCAGAATAGAGTGTTACAGTTACAGAGACAGTGCAGTGCAGGCAGACAATAAGATGCAAGGCCAGTCATAGTCAAATGTAGTCGTAGAGGCATACAGCACTGAAACAGGCCCTTCGGCCCACCCTGTCCGTGCTGACCTTTTTGCCCATCCACACTAATCCTAGTTGCCCACATTAGGACCATACCTATGCCTTGCCTATTTAAGTATCTGTCTAAACGTCTCTTAAACATAGCGACTGTACCTGATTCCACCACCCCCTCCAGCAGCGAGTTCCAAATATCAACCCCTCCGTGTGTAAAAAAAACTTTCCCCTCATATCCCCTATAAACCTCCTTCCTCTCACCATAACCCTCTGTCCTCTTGTTTCTGACAACCCTACCATGGGAACAAGATTCTGACGATCGACACTATCTTAGACCCAATTAAGAAACATCCGTTATATCCGTGTCAATGAAAATACAGTCAATATTTCCAGAGAACAGGGGGCAACTTGAAAATAAGGGTGGATTTTTTAAAATCCAAGCGCTGCCTATCCTGAAACACAGCACAACACAACCACAACACAGTGCAGCACAGTGCAGCATGCAGAAGCCAATGATGGAGCAGGGCTTGTCCGAGCTAGAAGACCACCCGAGAACAGGCAGCAGAGTTGATGACCTCCATCCGAAGGGGCAGAGGGTCAAGAAATTTATATGGATCAGAGTCGTGGATTTTATTACTGTTACAATAATCAGAGTGTCATGGCGCGGGGTGCGTTGGTGTGTTGGCATGGGGTATGTTGGTGTCACAGTGAGGGGTGCGGGGTGCGCCAGTGTGTTGGCATGGGGTATGTCGGTGTCACAGTGAGGGACGAAGGATGTATCGGTGTCACGGCGAGGGGTGTAGGGTGTGTTAGTGTTACGGCGAGGGGCGCGGGGTGTGTCGGTGTCACGGCGAGGGGTGTGTCGGTGTAACGGCGAGGGGTGTGTAGGTGTCACAGTGAGGGGTGTGTCGGTGTCAGTGAGGGGTTGTCGGTGTCAGTGAGGGGTTGTTGGTGTCACAGTGAGGGGCGCGGGGTGTGTCGGTGTCACAGTGAGGGGCGCGGGGTGTGTCGGTGTTACAGTGAGGGGTGCGGGGTATGTCAGTGTCACAGGGAGGGGCGCGGGGTGTGTTGGTGTTATGGTGAGGGGCGCGGGGTGTATCAGATGGTAGACAATTAGCAGGATAATTCAGAGAGAGCAAAGTGGTGGGGAGGTGGAGCTGTTTGTCACCGGTGTAATTTAGTTGTTTGAATTTAAACTCTCAGCTGTTTTGTTACGATTTAAACCCACATCTCACTCACATTAGCCCATATCTCTGAATGTTCTGCCAGGCACCTAACTACCCTGCCTCTGTACCCACATATATCTTTGCAACAATCCCCCCAGGAAAGAAAACTACTGCAGCAGAATACTTTTTCTGATTTGGTCCAGTGTCTGAGAACATACATCTGTAATTTATTAAAACATCGGATAGGGAAAAGTGTAACTGTCTGAGCACCAAAATACAAAGGAGCACAATCAGGAAACCAGTGAGACTCTCTATTTCCAAGTCCGGTTCTAAGCCAAGAACATTCTTCAGAGGGATATTTGAAATAAACTATTAGAGCTTGGTTGAGTCCCTGCAATACATATTAACTGAAAATACATTGAACAGCAGGAAAATAGGGAAACATTTCGGGGAATCTTAATCTCAGCACAACTGGAATCAATCCAAGCCAATCACTTGCGGGCAATGCACATTTCTTCCCTCTGAGGAGGAGGCCATTTGACCCACTCTGTCTGTGCTAGCCAACAATGGATGTCAAGTTACTCCTACCTGCCAGCCCTCAGTTTAAGGACATAACAGGGCTACAAGAATGGTACAGGTACATCACGGCTTGGTATGGCAACTGCTCTGCCTGGGACCGCAAGAAACTGCAGAGAGTTGTGGACACAGCTCAGCACATCACAGAAACCAGCCTCCCCTCCATGGACTCTGTCTACACTTCCCGCTGCCTTGGTGAAGCAGCCAACATAATCAAAGACCCCACCCCGTACATTCTCTCTTCTCCCCTCTCCCATCGGGCAGAAGATACAAAAGCCTGAAAGCACGTACCACCAGGCTCAAGGACAGCTTCTATCCCGCTGTTATAAGACTATTGATTGGTTCCCTAGTGTGATAAGACTCCTGACCTCACATCTACCTCGTTATGACCTTGCACCTTATTGTCTGCCTGCACTGCACTTTCTCTGTAACTGTAACACTTAACTCTGCATTCTGTTAGTTTTCTCTTGTACTACCTCCTCTAATCTGGGTTCCCAGCACATTTCCCTGTTCCTTCAG
This sequence comes from Pristis pectinata, assembly GCF_009764475.1. Classification (NCBI taxonomy): domain Eukaryota; kingdom Metazoa; phylum Chordata; class Chondrichthyes; order Rhinopristiformes; family Pristidae; genus Pristis; species Pristis pectinata. Next base: position 2,630,935 of record NC_067407.1, on the reverse strand, counting down.
TGCTTGGACCCAAGCTCTAAAAGTTCCCCCACCACCACCCCCAACACCTCTGGGCCTCTCTTGCTCCCCCTTTAAGCAGGGGCCTGGGGACCTCTCTAACATCTGCGCACATAGTTTAGCACTGACCTTCGCTGCATTTGCATCCCCATGAAGTATCTCGGGTCTTTAAAGGCGCTATACAAATGGTAACTGTTCTTGTTCTTGAGTGGCCCCGATATCTGAGGGGAGGGGCAGGTATGCCAGGGATGTCAGCTGACGTCAGGGGAGGGGTGGGCAAGGATTAAGGATTGTGAAGCCTGCCAGAGTGGAATACACAGTGCAGCGGGTAGAACTGCTGTCTCTCAGTGTCAGAGACCCGGATTCAATTGCTGACATTGACCAGGACCAGCCTAGTATCCATGCACAACTCCCTCATCATGGATATTCCTCCCGCTCACTACAACCAGTGGATTCCTTCCTTCCTCCAGGGAATCTCAGCACTTGCCTCCCCAGAATAAAATTAAACAACGTTATAAATGCTCATTCACAACAGATGATCCAGTTCCTTGCACTTGCTCCAGAATCTGCTACAAAATCCACCAGGAAACACTACTTCTTACAAACAGAAAAGTAACAACTTGCTGTGGTTGTAAATAATTAGCAGAGTTCTGAAGACTAATTGTTGCATCCCATTTGCTTTCTCTGCTTTACCTGCACTAGCGCACAATGCCAATTAAAACAAAAATCATGATTGTGTTTGTGTTTCCGATACCATCCAAAGTCTTGCTCAATACTTTCCCCTTGTATCCGACCTTACCTGCTGCTCTCAGGATTCAAGGTTTAGAGTGTTAGGGTCATACCGCTGAGTCCCTGCCCACCATCCACCACCCACTTACACCAATCCTACACAATCCTGTTTTGTTCTCCCCACATTCCCATCAACTCCTCCCCCCACCCCACCCTCCCCCTGATTTTACCCCTCACCTACACACTAGGGGAAATTTGCAGTGTCCAATTAACCACTCAACACGTGTGTCTCTGAGATGCAGGAGGATACCAACAACAGCTGCTTCCCCACTGCCATCAGGTCTTGAACCCACCTGACACGACCTCAGACTATATTTCTTTTTCTCTCTCCCAACTTGCACTGTTGTCCTTATGCTAATGTCATGCAACTAATGTAAGCTTATGTTAACTTGTGTCTGTAAAGTACTGGGCTGCCGCTGCTGCAAAAAGCTAATTTTCATGGCATTTACACCATGTATGACAATAAACTTCAACCAGAGCACCCACGCAGTCACAGGGAGAACATGCAAACTCCACAGCAACAGCACCGGAGGTCAGGATCGAAGCCGGGTCTCTGGAGCTGAGAGGCAGCTGCTCTACCTTGTGTCACCCCAAATGTGAAAAGTTTCTAAACAATAACTACTTATGCAACTTTCTACACTTCTCACTGCCTCAGCAAAGCAGCCAACATATTCAGAGACCCCTCCCACCCCGATCATTCTCTCTTTTCCCCCCTCCCATCAGGCAGAAGATACAAAGGCCTGAAAGCACGTACCACCAGCTTCAAGGACAGCTTCTATCCCACTGTTATAAGACAATTGAACGGTCCCCTAGTACAATAAAATGGACTCTTGACCTCACAATCTACCTCGTTATGACCTTGCACCTTATTGTCTGCCTGCACTGCACTTTCTCTGTGACTGTAACACTTTATTCTGCACTGTTATTGTTTTCCCTTATACTACCTCAGTGCACTGTGTAATAAATTGATCTGTATAGTCGGTACGCAAGGTAAGTTTTTCACTTTACCTCAGTACATGAGACAATAATAAACCAATTTATCAATTTCTGGTTAACCAGCTTTCAAATGTGTCATACGGGGTGAGAATCAGAATTAATTTGATCTGAATGCTATCACCGATGTTTCTCTTGGCACAGACGTCTCCTGTTCTGCTGAATATTCTCAGCACTTCTTGTATTCCTGGAGATTCCAGCCAATGATTAAGAAAGTTAATAGAATATTATTGCTTATTATTAGGAGAATTAATTACAAAAGCAATAGTTGTATAGGGCATTGGCAGACCATATCTGGAGTATTGTGCACAGTACTGGTTTCTTCATTTGGGGAAGGATGTTAATACATTGGAAGCAATTATAGAGTCATACAGTACGGAAACAGGCCCTTTGGCCCAACTGGTCCATGCCGACCAAAATTCCCATCTAAGCTAGTCCCATTTGCCCATGTTTGGCCCATATCCCTCGACACCTTTGCTATCCATGTACCTGTCAAAGTACCTTTTAAATGTTGTTAATGTACCTGCCTCAACCACTTCCTCTGGCAGCTCGTTCCATATACGGGCTACTCTGGGTGAAAAAGTTGCCCCTCAAGTTCCGTTTAAATTTCTCCCCTTTCACCTTAAACGTATGCCCTCTAATTCTTGATGCCTCAACCCTTGGAAAAAAGACGGTGCACATTGACCCTATCGATGCCCCTCATGATTTTATACATCTCTGAGCTCACTCCTAGTCTCCTACGCTCCAATGAAAGAAGTCCCAACCTGCTCAACCTCTCTCCATAACTCAGTCCCTCAAGTCCCGGCAACACCATCGTAAATCTCCTCTGCACTATTTTCAGCTTAATGGCATCTTTTATATAGCAGAGTGACCAAACCTGAGCACAATATTCCAAATACGGCCTCACCAACATCTTGTACAGCTGCAATATAATGTCCCAACATCTGTACTCAATGCCCTAACTGAAGGCCAGCGTGCCAAAAGCCTTCTTCAACCCTGTCTACCTGCGACAGTTCAGGGAAGGTTTATTCGATCAATTTCTGGAAAGGGTGAATTGTCTTATGAGGAGAGGTTGGTCAGGCTAGGTATCCGCTGGAGTTTAGGACAGTGATTGAAACATAAGATTCAGAGGAGAGTTGACAGTGTGAATATCGGAGTATTCAGAACTAGGGGTTACTGCTTAAACATAAAGGGTTAAGGCTCTGACTATTTTTAAGGCATCTATGAACATAGAACAATTACAGCACAATTCAGGACCTTCGGCCCACAAAGCTGTGCCAAACATGTCCCTACCCTATGGACAAGTTTGTGGACGAAAGGTTAACATAGGGAGACTTGAATATGGGGCTGAGGTCAGAATCATAGTAGTACAATCAGATCAGCTTCACCAGTCCAGATGAGGCACCAACCCAAAACATCAGCTGCCCATCTGCCTCCACAGATGCTGCCTGACCCGCTGAGTTCCTCCAGCACTTTGTGTGTTGCTCCAGAATCCAGCATCGGCAGTCTCTCGTGTCTCCAGCTTTATTCCTGGTCTTAATTTGTATGTTTAGGTCTCCAACATCCTCAGCACTTTGCTTCTAATATAGTCTAACCTCAATTGCTGAATAATTATAAATACTGCCTATTCCAGGTGGCATTAAACTTGGTATAAATAAATAGGCTGGAGTTTTGGAACTGTACACAAACAGCACAGAACTGTAGCTGTACAGGCCAGAACTTTATTTATTTATTCACTTCCCAGGATATGGACTTTGCTGGCAAGGCCAGCATGTGTTTCCCATCCCTGACTGCCCTTGACAAGGTGGGGGTGAACCAGCTCCTTGAACCACTGCAGTCTTTCTGGTGAAGGTGCCCCCACAGTGCAGTTGGGGGGGAGCTCCAAGACTTAGACCCAGTGATGATGAAGGAACGGCAATATACTTCCCCTGCTTTTCGTGATTTTTATTAATGACTTGGATGAGGGGGTAGAAGGGCGGGTTAGCAAGTTTGCAAACAACACAAAGGTTGGTGGTGTTGTGGATAGTGTGGAGGATTGTCAAAGATTGCAGAGAGACATTGATAGGATGCAGCGCTGGGCTGAGAAGTGGCAGATGGAGTTCAATCTGGAGAAATGTGAGGTGGTACACTTTGGAAGGACAAACTCCAAGGCGGAGTACAAGGTTAATAGCAGGATTCTGGGTAGTGTGGAGCATCAGAGGGATCTGGGGGTCCATATCCACAGATCACTGAAAGTTGCCTCACAGGTGGAGAGGGTAGTTAAGAAAGCTTATGGGGTGTTAGCTTTCATAAGTCGTGGGATCAAGTTTGAGCCGCGAGGTAATGATGCAGCTTTACAAAACTCTGGTTAGACCACACTTGGAGTACTGAGTCCAGTTCTGGACACCTCATTATAGGAAGGATGTGGAAGCTTTGGAAAGGGTGCAGAGATTAACCAGGATGCTGCCTGGTTTAGAATGCATTATGAGGAGAGACTAAGGGAGCTAGGGCTTTACTCTTTGGAGAGAAGGAGGATGAGAGGAGACATGATAGAGGTATACAAAATATTAAGAGGAATAGATAGAGTGGACAGCCAGCGCCTCTTTCCCAGGGCACCAATGCTCAATACAAGAGGGCATGGCTTTAAGGTAATGGGTGGGAAGTTCAAGGGAGATGTCAGAGGGAGGTTTTTTACCCAGAGAGTGGTGGGTGCATGGAATGCGCTGCCTGGGGTGGTGTTGGAGGCTGATACGTTGGTCAAGTTCAAGAGATTACTAGATAGGCATATGGAGGAACTTAAAATAAAGGAATATGTGGGAGGAAGGGGTTAGATAGTCTTTGGTCAGGTTTAAAGGTCAGCACAACATTGTGGGCCGAAGGCCCTGTATTGTGCTGTACTGTTCTATGTTCTATATTTCCCAGTTGGGGTGGTGTGGGACTTGGAGGGGAACCTGCATGGGGTGGTGTTGCCCTTGTACCTACTGCCCACATCCTTGGGGGGGGGGGGGGGGTGCGGTAGAGATTATTAATGTCGGAGGTGCTTTTACAGTAGCCTGGTGACAGTACATTTGTGGATGGTGCACACTGCAGCCACTGTGGTGGAGAGAATGAATGATCAGTATGGTGGATGGAAGGCCTATCCTGTGTTGCTCTGTCCTGGAGGGTGTCAAGCTTATGGAGAGTTGTTGCAGCTGCACTCATCGTCGAGCTGGAAAGACCTGAGGATGTCAGGGGTGAATTGGTCAGCACAGGATAGCCAGAATCTGACCTGTTCCTGTGGCAACAGCAATTACGTGGCTGGTCCATTTGAGTGTCGGATTAATTGTGACTCCCAAGATATCAACTGTAGGGGACACAGCAATGGTAACGCCACTGAACAAGTGGCCAGGCTCTCCCTAACCGGGAGATGGTCACTGCCTGGCACTTTTGTGCCGCTTATGTTACTTGTCACTTGTCATCCCGTGTCCGAATGTTGTCTAAATGCAGGCTTGAGCTGCCTCACTTGCAGCGACAATGTCACAGAATGAGCCTTCACTGTCACTACGCTGAGAAACAGGACTCTGCTCCCCACGCTGCAGAGTTTGGTGCTTACCTCGATAGAGCAGCCGACATAATCAAAGACTGGACATTCTCCCGTCTCCCCCCTCCCATCTGGCAGAAGATACAAAAGCCTGAAAGCACGTACCACCAGGCTCAAGGACAGCTTCTACCCCTTCCATCCCACTGTTATAAGACTATTGAACAGTCCCCTAGTATAATAAGATGGTCTCCTGACCTTACAATCTACCTCATCATGGCCTTGTACCTTATTGTCTGCCTGCACTGCACTTTCTCTGTAACTGTAACACTTTATTCTGCATTCTGTTATTGTTTTACCCTGTACTACCTCAGAGCACTGATGTGATGAAATGATCTGTATCAAATGTCCTTCACTGTGCCTTGCTACATGTGACAATAATAAACCAATTTACTACAATGAATTCACTTGAACTAAATTTGAACTATTTACAGTCTGGCACCACTGTAAAATATACTGAAAACCATGCATTTTGTAACATGAAATCTGAGGATTTAATAGTACTTTGAGCATTAAACACTGCTTTGAAAACTCCCTGGTTTTAAAAATATTAATTTTATATTTGTGGAAAGATACATATAAATAAAAATATTAATTTTATATCATAGTTCCTCTCAAATATTTGAAAATGAAATGCATTTTTAAAAATATACTTCTTATGGCTGTCCATGTAATACATAAAAAGTTAGTTAAACATTTTATTTAACTGCTACGGTCTCATCACGGAGATCACAAGAACATTTTTTTTTCCCCAAGGTCAGTTCATCCCTGATGTAAATAGCAAGCCCTGAACTTGTCTGCAGAAAACCCCGTCGCAAATCTCCCCTCTCCCCCCGTGGTGTTCAAACTAGGAAACTAAGGTGACAGAACAAGATGACGGTGTGTTCAGTTTTGGTCACCATGCTATAGGAAAGATGCCATTAAACTGGAAAGAGTGCAGAGGAGGTTTATGAGGATGTTGCTGGGACTCGAGGGACAGTTATGGAGAGAGGCTGAGCAGGGTGAGACTTTTTTCATTGGAGCGTAGGAGAATGAGGGGTGACCTTATAGAGGTGTACAAAATCATGACGGGCATTGATAGGGTGAATGCGCTCAGATTGTTTCCCAGGGCTGGGGAATCAAGAACAAGAGGGCATAGGTTTAAGGTGAGGGGGAGAAATTTAATAGGAACCTGAGGGACAACTTTTTCCCACTCAGAGGGTGGTCAGTACATGGAATGAGCTGCCAGAGGAAGTGATTGAGGCAGGTACATTAACAACATTCAAAGGAGAGGAAGGTTTAGAGGGAAATGGGCCAAACACAGGCAAATGGGACTAGCTTAGATAGGCATCTTGGTTGGCATGGATGAGTTGGGCCGAAGGGCCTGCTTCAGTGGTGTACAACTCTGACATGGGGTGGAGTGGATTTGTTTGTGACCTCCTGGTGAATGCATTGTTTCTGCATTAGTTTCAATGGAATTTTAAGAAAGATCCCACTCACCAATCACGCCTGCTCACTGACCTCAAAACAAAGAAATTAGTAGTGAGCCATTCGGCCCTTCTCGTTTGTTCTGCCATTCTGTACGATCAAGGTCGATCGTCCAAATTCAGTCCTGATTCACATCCCTTGGCCTCTTGAGCCATTAGTATTAAATCCAACTGCTTCTTGAATATATTTAATGATTAAGCCTCAATTGCTTTCTGTGTAGAGAATGCCACAGGTTCACTACTTGGAGCACTGTGCACAGATCCTGTCGCCATGCTACAGGAAGGAGGTCATTGAGCTGGACAGGGTGCAGAAAAGATTCACGAAGATGTTGCCAGGACCGGAGGGCTTGAATTATAAGGAGAGGCTGGACAGGCTGGGACTGTTTTCCCTGGAGTGAAGGAGGCTGAGGGGTGACCTGATAGAAGTTTATAAAATCATGAGGGGCAGAGATAAGGTGGATGATCACTGTCTTTTTCCCAGGATAGGGGAGTCTCAAACTAAAGGGTTAAACTAAAGGTTTAAGGTGAGGGGGGAAATTTAAAGGAGACGTAGAACATAGAACACTACAGCACAGTACAGGCCCTTCGGCCCACAATGTTGTGCCAACATTTTATCCTGCTCTAAGATCTATCTAACCCTTCCCTCCCACATAGCCCTCCATTTCTCTATCATTCATGTGTCTATCTAAGAGTCTCTTAAATGTCCCTAATGTATCTGCCCCCACCACCTCTGCCGGCAGTGCGTTCCACGCACCCACCACTCTCTGTGTAAAAAACTTACCCCTGACATCCCATTATACCATCTTCCGATCACCTTAAAATTATGCCCCCTTGTGTTAGCCATTGTCGCCCTGGGATAAAGTCTCTGACTCTCCACTCGATCTATGCCTCTTATCATCTTGTACACCTCTATCAAGTCACCTCTCATCCTCCTTCGCTCCAAAGAGAAAAGCCCCAGCTCACTCAACCTATCCTCATAAGGCATGCTCTCCAATCCAGGCAGCATCCTGGTAAATCTTCTCTGCACCCTCTCTAAAGCTTCCACATCCTTCCTATAATGAGGCGACCAGACAAGTGTAGTCTCACCAGAGTTCTATAGAGCTGCAACATTACCTCGTGGCTCTTGAACTCAATCCCCCGACTAATAAGGGCCCTCACACCATACGCCTTCTTAACAACCCTATCAACCTGCGCAGCAACCTTGAGGGATCTATGGACGTGGACCCCAAGATCCCTCTGTCCCTCCACTCTAAGAGTCCTGCCATTAACCTTGCTTTCAAAATTGATCTTCCAACTTCACACTTTTCCAGGTTGAACTCCATTTCCCACTTCTCAGCCCAGGTCAGCATCCTATCAATGTCCTGTTGTAACCTACAGCAACCTTCTACACTATCCACAACACCATCAACCTTTGTGTCATCTGTAAACTTACTAACCCACCCTTGCACATCCTCATCCAAGTCATTTATAAAAATCACAAAGAGCAGGGGTCCCAGAACAGATCCCTGCGGAACACCACTGGTCACCAACCTCCAGGCAGAATACTCTCCATCTACCACCACCCTCTATGGGCGAGCCAATTCTGAATCCACACAGCCAAGTTTCCCTGGATCCCATGCCTCTTGACTTCTGAATGATCCTTCCATGAGGAACCTTATCAAATCCATATACACCACATCCACTGCTCTACCTTCATCAATGTGCTTTGTCACATCCTCAAAGGATTCAATCAGCCTCATGAGGCACGACCTGCCCCTCACAAAGCCATGCTGACTGTCCCTAATCAGCCTATGCTTCTCCAAATGCCCATAAATCCTGTCTCTAAGAATCTTCCCAGTAATTTGCCCACCACTGAAGTAAAGGTGGACAATCCCAAGGTGCAGCAATCTCTTCTCTCACTTCTGGCTTTCTGTGAGTTCTAAGGTGGCTGATGAGGCCAGTGTGGGAACTGTAGCCTTTCCCATGGATGTGGCAGTTTGTGAGGTGGTGCTCTCCTTCCACTACTTACACAGAGCTCCTGACATGTTTTGGTTTATTATTGTCACTTGTACTGAGGTACAGTGAAAAACTTGTCTTGCATACCGTTCATTCAGATCAATTCATTACACAGTGCATTGAGGTAGTACAGGGTAAAAACAATAAAAGAGTACAGAGTAGAGTGTCACAGCTACAGGGAAGTGCAGTGCAGGTAGACAATAAGGTGCAAGGTCAAACAAGGTAGATTGTGAGGTCAAGAGTCCATCTCATTGTATAAGCGAACCGTTCAATAGTCTTATCACAGTGGGATAGAAGCTGTCCTTGAGCCTGGTGGTACATGCCCTCAGGCTCCTTTATCTTCTGCCTGATGGGAGAAGGGAGAAGAGAGAATGACCTGGGTGGGTGGGGTCTTTGATTATGCTGGCTGCTTCACCAAGGCAGCGAGAGGTATTGACAGAGTCCAGGGAGGGGAGGCTGGTTTCTGTGATATGCTGAGCTGAGTCCACAACTCTCTGCAGTTTCTTGCAGTCCTGGGCAGAGCAGTTGCCATACCAAGCCGTGATGCATCCAGATAGGATGCTTTCTATGGTGCATCGATAAAAGTTGGTGAGTGTCAAAGGGGACATACCAAATTTCTTTAGCCTCCTGAGGAAGTAGAGGCGCTTGTGAGCTTTCTTGACCACGGCATCTACTTGGTTGGACCAGGACAGGCTATTGGTGATGTTCACTTCTAGGAACTTGAAGCTCTCAACACTCTTGACCTCAGCATCATTGATATAGACAGGTGCATGTACACCACCCCCTTTCCTGGTGTCAATGACCAGCTCTTTTGCTTAGCTGACATTGAGGGAAAGGTTGTTGTCATGACACCTTGTCACTAAGCTCTCTATCTCCTTCCTGACTCATCATTATTTGAGATACGACCCACTATGATGGTATCATCTGCAAACTTGTAGATGGAGTTAGAGCAGAATCTGGCCACACAGTCATGAGTGTACAGGGAGTAGAGTAGAGGGCTGAGGACACAGCGTTGTGGGGCACCAGTGTTGAGAATAATTGTGCCGGAGTTGTTGCTGCCTATCCTCACTGATTGCGGTCTGTTGGTCAGAAAGTCAAGGATCCAGTTACAGAGGGAGGTGTCCTAGGTCTCAGTTATCAATACCACCTTGAATACTTCTCCACTGCATCCTCGCACTGTGGAACTGATGAATCCCCTCCTCCTCATTGTAGTTTCCTCCCCAAAAGAATTTGCCTCTTGCAAGCCAAGTTCTACCCTGGTAGTATAGCAGGCATCCTTTGTCTGAAGTAAATTGGATGCACAGTTGTATAGCCAGCAATAACTAAGTAGTTTGTGACACTGAAGCATCATCCACTCTTGGGCCATTGTTTTCATTGTATTGGAATTGGTTTATTATTGTCACTTGTACCGAGGTACAGTGAAAAACTTGTCTTGCAGACCATTCATGCAGATTATTTTGATCTTTCAGGGAAAATCTTCACGATCGATTTTTTGCAGCTTATTGAAGACAGTGGTTGAGAGTTTCTTCTGGATCAAAACTGGAAAGTTGCAGCTAAAATGGTATATTCGAAGCAGAGGTTGACAGATTCTTGATTAGTAAGAGTGTCAAAGGTTACAGGGAGAATGGGGTTGAGAGGGAATAATAAACCAGCCACGATCAACTGGTGGGGCAGACTCAATAGGGCCGAATGGACTAATTCTGCTCCGATGTCTCGTGGTCTGAAGGTGTTCAGTTTTTGTGCTGGTTGGTTGGGCTCCAATCGTGTGTAGTTGTCCTTGCCCCAACGATCATTCACCCAGTCTCCCAGCACATCATGGGGCGGAGTGGTACTGAGTGCAGGGTGTGGGAGAAAGGATAAGATGCCTCACTCAGGACAGTAGTGGTCTATTTCATGTGCAGGTCAATTTAAAAAAGAATTTGTATTTCAGAACATGGGCTGTCATGGTAAAGTTGTGGTTGGCATCTAATGTTACAGCAAACCTTCCGCACAACGGGTGCAGAGTTATTTTAAGCCCATCACTCAGCAGTGGGAATAATCTTTAGTGATAAAAAGCCCTCTCGACCTGCTGTGACTTTGCAGAAACTCAGGGAATAAATGGAGTCATTGATCCTGACACATTCCAGCCTTGGAGACTCGCATTGGTTCTGCCTCCCTGAAACTTAAGCTTCACCTCTCGACAACAAAGCACAGGTTTTACACACTTAACTGTTGAACCGTGGTATCAGCACAGCACAGATAGGCCATTCAGTCCATCTTCTCTGGGGCAGCTTCTTGTAGGAGCGCTCAGTTTAGTCCCTTCCCCATCGCCCTGTGAATATTTTCTTTCGTGTCCTTGTGCATCCAGATTCTTTCTGAAAGCCACAATTGAATCTGCTTTTCCCACCTTTTCATTCAAGGGGTGTGCATTTAATTGCCCTAGCCTAGTTGCCCTTGAGGTGGTGGTGGTGAGCTGCCTTCTTGAACCACTGCAGTCCTTGAGATGTGGACATACCCACAGTGCTGTTACAGAGGAAGTTCCAAGATCTTGGCCCAGTGATGGAGAAGGAACGTTTCAGACCGTGAATCCCAGAGCATGACAAGTTGTGGTGCAAGAGGTGTCTCCTCATCTCCAATCTTCACTAGGCATCGTTAGTCTGTCCCCGCTGGTTGTCCTCCAAGGAAACGGGTCATAGAACATAAAACAGTACAGCCCAGGAACACGCCCTTCTGCCACGATGTCTGCACTGAACACGACACCAAGTTAAACTAAATCTCTCCTGCCTGTATATGATCCATATCCCTCCACATTCATGTGTCTATCTAAGGCCTCTTAAACACACTATCATATCTGCTTCCACCACTCCCTCTGGCAGCCTGTTCCAGGCACCCACCACTCTCTGCTGTAAAAAAAAACTTGCCCTATACATCTCCTTTAAACTTTCCCTCTCGCCCAAAATGCATGTCCTCTAGTACTTGAGATTTCTAACCTTGGAAAAAGAGTCTGACAATTCCTCCTTTTTCCACACTGTTTGGACTTTTAATGGCTTGCCTGTTTTAAGGACTCCAGTCCCAGCTCCCCATATCACTGAAGGGGCTCGTTAAATACAATCCAGGGAGTACAAGGTACTGCAATCTGGAAAGTGTGGACAAGCAAAGAAATACACAGTAAACGGTCGAACATTCTGAAGCATAGAGGAACTGGACTGTGGAGTGCATGTCCACCAATTCCCCAAAGTAGCAGGAGAGGTGGATGATGAGAATTGGGAGGGTAGGTTGTAGTCACAGTGGAATGTATACAGCACTAGCTGAGCCACAATGGTAAGTTCTGGTCACCACATACAACTAGAACGTGACAGCACAGGACAGCATGCAGAGACGGGGTGAAAGTTATTTAAGTGTCTTATTGGCACGGCCGTATCACTATCATTTAATATTTAACCCATTTGTACTCATTGCTTTGGCCATTTCCTTACTCGAATACCATGTTTATATTGTCTCATGATATGCAGAAAGCTTAAACAGCCTGTCCAGTTTCTGAAGATCTCAGAGTAATCCTAACAATTCCATACAGGAGACACAAGAGACCGCAGATGCTGGAATCTGGAGCAACACACAATCTTCTGGAGGAACTCAGTGGGTCGAGCAGCGTCTGTTGGAGGAAAGGAATTGTCGATGTTTTAGGTCGAGACCCGGCATCAGGACTGGCTCACACCTTCCTTTCCCTCCACAGCTGCTGCTCGACCCACTGAGTTGCTCCAGCAGCTTGGTTTTTGCTTCAATCCCGTACTGGCCCTGATGAAGGTTCTCAGACTGGAAAGGTCATCTGTTTCACTTTCCACAGATCCTGCACGACCTGATGAGTGCTTTTAGTATTTTCAGGTTTTATTGCACACTGATCCATCCCGGCTTATTTTCATCCCCCAGAGATTTTAAAGGATGTGGCCAAGAAAGGTTTCCAAGCTGGGACTGTTATCTTTAGGACAGAGAATAAATGGAGATTAATTATTATTATTGTCACTTGTACCGAGGTACAGTGAAGAACCTGTCTTGCATACCGATCGCACAGGTCAATTCATTACACAGTGCACTGAGGTAGTACAGGGTAAAACAATACAGAATGCAGAGTAAAGTGTCACAGCACAGAGATGTAAAACATCGTTGGAGGTGCAGGTTGGTCAAAGAGGAAACATCTGTTTCCCCAAATAGAAGGCAATTAGTGGAAGGGCTGGAGAGGAGGTGGGTGGAGATCAGTGGGGGTCGGGAAGGTGACAGAAGCAGAAATGATCATAATTTAGGCAGCGCCTCGAAGATCACTGGATGTGACGTAACCCAGGGGGCTACAGACCGAGAACTGTGGTGGAATTAGTCTGGCTAGCCAGAACAGAATGGGGCAAATGGCCTCCCTCCATGCCTCAGGGCTCCATGATTCATCTCCCCAGGATTCCAGACGGACATGGTGCGCTGAAGGAATTAGACCAGTTTCACTTGGGAATCTTGAAGGGGCTCTCGGTCCAGATGTGCGCCGTGGAATCGAGGGCTGCTGATTGCATTCTTCACTAACGCCTTCCTCCCATTCCATCTCCCTCCCATTCTCTCTTCTCCCCCCTCCCATCGGGCAAAGATACAAAAGCCTGAAAGCACGTACCACCAGGCTCAAGGACAGTTTCTATCCCACTGTTGTAAAACTATTGAATGGTTCCCTAGTACAATAAAATGGACTCTTGACCTCATAATCTACCTCGTTATGGCCTTGCACCTTATTGTCTGCCTGCACTGCATTTTTTCCATAGCTGCTAGACTTCATTCTGCATTCTGTTTGGTTTTCCCTTGTACCACCTCAATGCACTATGTCATGAACTGATCTGTACAAATTGTATGCAAGACATGATTTTCACTGTACCTCGGTACAAATGACAATAATAAACCAATTTAATTTACCACATCCTTGCCACAGCCATTACAAGCCATGCATGTCTCTGCACAAGCAAGCAATCAGCTTAATGCATTTCCTGCAATCTCGCAAAGAATAGCAACATGGAATAAAATGCTGCATTGCAATAAGGGCTTGCTGTTGAGATAATGGGGTGAAATGCTCCCATTCTCCAATCAAGTTTCCGGGACCACAAAGACAATGCTACAGCTTTTCCATACCCTTCCTGTACCAGTGTGACACAACCCACACATCCTTTGTTGTACAGTTTTCAACACAGATCTCCCTCCACGAACTGCAGATGTAATTAAAAGGTGGCTCCCATGAGATTGCGGGGTTAATACATTACTGCACTGAAACTTACTCTGACCTTTGCACTCATTAATGTCAATCATGAATTCAACGAATGGCAATTTTTGCCAAGCTCACTTCAAATTCCTTACAATTTTATTGCCATCTTTTCAACTGCAAATTCGAGGTGCCTTGCGTACAGTAGATCAAGGGCTGATCTGATGGAGATGTTTTAAATGTTAAAGGGGTTCAGAAGTACAGATACAAAAGGTATTGCAGTGTGGAGGGAGCACTGCACTGTGGGAGGGGCGGCGTGGAGGGAGTGATACAGCGGTTGAACGCAGTATCACTATGGCATTGATAAAATAGTTGAACGCAGGCAGGTAGACAGGCAGAAGATGAGGTTCTGTTTCTTGAGCTACGCTGGAATAATGTAAAATCACCCAATTTATGGGTGGTCTCCCCAGTGTAGAGAAGACTTTGGCGATCCCTAATTATCTTTTTCCCAAAGTTCTCAATAATTGGCCAATAAATAACTTCGAGTGCATGCATGAGAACTTGTCAGTTGAGCAACACATGCAAAACACTTCTCGGGGTGACACAAACGAACATCCAGTTACAACAATGTTCCCAGCATCATCTCCCGACAGCATTCCAACTGTCCACACCCACTGGGCTGGAGTCCCACCAGATGGATGCAAGGACTCCCAGCACTCTGCAAACCATCCTCACTGGTCACAAGCCCAATGAGCCATTCAGCCCCTCATCTGTCTTCCCCTTTCTGCAGAGTGTTCATCAACTCTGCCACTGCACACTCCTGAGTGGAGGTTTCCTCTCAATGAAGTTGATGCAATTTGCCTGAAATTAGTTTAACATCAGAGAATTTTTAGGGGCAAATTCTATACAGCACAAATAAAGATTCCACCGTCTTCTGCATGTTAAAAAAAGGTTGCACTTGAAGTTGGTCTCAGAATATAGAACAGTAGAGCAGGAACAGGCCCTTCAGCCCACAATGTTGTGTCGAACCAATTACATTAGCAGTAAAATGCCCAACTAATCCCTTCTGCCTCTACAATGTTCTGAACCCAAATGGCCAATTCCAAACAAACCTACAGCTCAGGTGGTATAACCTGGGTGCAGCACTAATTCCACTCCTTTGTGTAGACTTCAAGGACACGGTCAGCTTGAATTCTACTCCCAAGCAACTTTGTAAGAAAGGAGAAGCAGGAGGAGGCCACTCGGCCCCTCAAGCCTGCCCCACCATTCAATATGATCATGGCTGATCTATACTGGCCTCAATTCTTCTTCTGTGCTAGTACTTCATAACCCTTAATTCCTCAATCTATCAAATATTTATCTATCTCCTGCTTAAATACATCTAATGGTCTCACAGATGAGAACCATTTGGCCCATTCAATCAATACTGGCTCCAGGTAGAGTAATTGCATCCCATTCTCTGCCAAGGGCTTTTTCAATTCCCTTCCAAAGTTAATGACTGATTGTGTCTCTACCATCCCTACAACAATGAATCTTTACAGATTCTAGCATCCCTATAGATCTTGGCAACTGCAAAAAGAAATGCAACTTGCATATTAACTGTTTCTCTTCCCACAGATGCTGCCCGACCTACAGAGTATTTTCAGCAATTTCTCTTTTGATTTTAGATTTCCAGCATCTGCTGTCTCTTTGATTTTTTAAATAAAATTTCACACTTCTGCATCAAATTTTAGCTGCCACTTGCAAGTTTCAGCAAGTCAGGCAGTATCTGTGGAGGGAAATGGACAGTCAACGTTTCAGGTCAAGACCCTTCATCTGAATACAGATCATTTGACATGTATGAACTCAAAAAAAAAAGAGGCATTTAGTTTGTGGGGTCAGGGTACAGTAATTATGTCAGTAAATTAGCGTGTGGACTCATGATCCAGAGACACAAGTTAAAATACCACATAGCAACTAGGGTATTTAAGTTCACAATCCTAACAAGCTGGGTTCAATCCTGACCTCAGCTGCTGTCTGTGTGGAGCTTGCACGTTCTCTCTATAAGCACGTGGGCTTTACCTGGTGCTCCGGTTTCCTCCCAAATCCTAAAAGAGCGTTGGTAGATTATTGATCACTGCACCTTTCTCTTAGGATGGTCAGTGGCAAACGAATCAAACAGGGAGTCAATGAGCATGAGAGAGAGAGCACGTTGCAGTGTTTCAGGGAAATTAAGAGACGGGGAAATAGGACCAACAGATTTGCTCTGCTGTCAATCAGCAAGGACCAGATCGGCCAAATGGCCTTGTTTTTAATATCAATGTTCACAATCAGCGATGGGATCACAAAACCAGTGGACTGCTGCAAGAGTGCACGAAGATCCAAGACCACAGGGTGTTCTTCTGAAACAGCTAAAATTGGTTTATTATTGTCACATGTACCGAGGTACAGAGAAAAACTTTGTTTTGCATGCCATCCATACAGATCATTTCATCACATCAGTGCACTGAGGTAGTACATGGGAAAACAATAACAGAATGCAGAATAAAGTGTTAGTTACAGAGAAAGTGCCGTGCAGGTGGATAATAAGGTGCAAGGCCATAACTAGGTAGATTGTGAGGTCAAGAGTCCACCTTATCGTACTAGGGGACCGTTCAATAGTCTTATACCAGCAGGCTAGAAGCTGTCCTTGAGCCTGGCTGTACATGCTTTCAGGATTTTGTATCTTCTGCCCAATGGGAGGGGGGAGATGAGAGAATGCTCGGGATGTGTGGGGTCTTTGATTATGCTGGCTGCTTTAGCAAAGCAGCGGGAAGTGTAGACAGAGTCCACGGAGGGGAGGCTATTTCCGTGATGTGCTGAGCTGTGTCCACAACTCTCTGCAGTTTCTTGCAGGTCCCAGCTAAGCAGTTGCCATACCAAGCCATGATGCATCCGGATAGGATGCTTTCCATGGGGCATTGATAAAAATTGGTGAGGGTCAAATGGGCCATGCCAAATTTCTTTAGCCTCCTGAGGAAGTAGAGGTGCTGGTGAGCTTTCTTGGCCGAGGCAACAAAGTAAGAGGGAGTTGAACAATGATAAAGGTGATATGGAATGCTCCTTCTATGTCACGTCCACATTGCATGATTTAAGATAATGTTTTGCCATTACTTGTCTTCAGTTTTCTCTCCCCCACCCCCAATCACAACAGGTGGTGGTGAAGGTTTAAAGCCAAGCATTCAGCAATGATCAGAATGTACTGGTGATCTAACCTTAATTCAGAAATAACATCATTTCAAAGCAATGTTATTGAAAGACGCTCCCAAAAATGCGCACAAGAATGTATGGGCTGGTTCAACAGTGGGAAAAAAAATCATTAAAATGCCTTGAGAATCTCTCCTCAGACATCTGGTTGGCACCAAAGCACTCTGTTACTGAGCAGCTTCAGAAAGAATTCTATTTTGCTCTATTCTTGAATAGAGGAAGCCTGTTTTTGAAGAGGAGTTGAGGCCAGCACAGATCAGCCACGATGATATTGAATGGCAGGGCAGATTTGATGGACCTGGTGACCTACTCCTGCTCCTATTTTCTTCTGCTTTAAACATCATTTCAATCACTTCTTCACTAAAACAGAAAAGTAGTGAAAATCTGTGCCTGATCTGCAAATGGACAAAAGCCGTTGTACGGAGTTGAACAATAGTGAATACCATTCTAAGTAATCACAGGCTGCTAGGACAGTGGCACATTATTGGGAGCCAAGCTTCCTTATTTAATCAGCCTTGTCAAAGAATGCACTTCTCTTGTTTGCAGGCACCCACAGCATCTACATGAGGTGCTGCCTCAAGAAGGGAACATCCATCATCAAAGATCCCCACCACCCGGGCCATGCCATCTTCTTGCAGCTCCCATCAGGCAGGAGGTACAGAAGCCTGAAGTCCCACACCACCAGGTTCAGGAACAGCTACTTTCCTACAACCATCAGATTCTTGAACTGACCCTACACAACCCTAACCCTACCTCAGCAACGGAACACTACAGACCTCCTCTTGCACAGCCGTGGACTTGTTCCTAATTGCATTTTTGCACAAATTCTTGTTTTACAGTCTTTTTCTTCAGTCTTGAATAATTTATGTACAATTTATGTCTGAATCCATATTCCTGTGATGCAGCTGCAAGCAAGTTTTACAGAAGATACAAAAGCCTGAAAGCACGTACCACCAGGTTCAAGGACAGCTTCTATCCCGCTGTTATAAGACTATTGAATGGTCCCCTAGTACAATAAGATGGACTCTTGACCTCACAATTTACCTCATTATGACCTTGCACCTTATTGTCTGCCTGCACTGCACTTTCTCTGTAGCTGTGACACTATATTGAAGTCAGAGTTTATTGTCATATGCACCTGTGTGCACAGGTGCAATGAAAAACTTAACTTGCAGCAGCATCACAGGCACAGAGCATCAGATAAGCAGCAGTCATAAGAAAAACATTAAACATAAATTATACACAATTTTTTTTTACAAGAAAGAACACAATTAGATAAAATAAAACAAAGTCCATTTTAGAGCAAATCGATCAAAGTGGTCGTAGTGGTTAAACTGTAGTGATTAGGGTTGTGCCAGGTGGTTCAAGAACCGAATGGTTGAAGGGAAGTAGCTGTTCCTGAACCTGGTGGTGTGGGACTTCAGGCTTCTGTACCTCCTGCCCTTCTGTTATTCTGCATTCTGTTACTGTTTTCCCACGTACTACCTCGATGTACCGATGTGATGAAATGATCTGTATGGGTGGCATGCAGAATTTTTCACTGTACCGTGGTGCACGTCACAATAATAAACCAATTGACCAAGTTTTGCATTGCACCTGTACCTCACTGTACTTGTGCACATGACAACAAACTCGACTTGACTTGCGTATGATGCAGCCACAGTGCTGATCAGGTGGGTAACTTTTCCTAAGCACACTGTATCGAGCCATCAGTGTGAAGGCTTTGTTGGCACCCTGGCCTGGTTGTGAACTGCGAAAGTACAATAATGGAAGGGGACGCAGAAAGCACAGCGGGGAGAGATTCTTCCTCGGTTGTAGATGTTACACATAGGCCAGAATGTGGCCCAGAAGTTGTCTGACCTCCTGCACATTCACCACACACTGGAAACAAATGGGGTTGGACCAAGACAAGCAGCAACAGATACTTAGCAACAAGAGGAATTTCTTCACTTCCTTTAGTAGGACAGATAAATGCATGATTCAGCCACAGTAACATCCAATACTTCCCTCTCCTTCAGTAATAACTTGACACTAACAACTTTAGAATGGAATAGAGTCATACAGCACAGACACAGGCCATTTGGCCTATCGAGTCCATACCTCCATCAACCACCCATTTACACTAATCCTATTTTATTCTCCCCACATTCCCATCAATTCCCCCAGTTCAACTCCCCCACACTGGGGTCAGCTTACAGCAGCCAATTAGCCTACCGACCTGCATGTCCTAGGGATGTGGGAGGAAACCCATGCGGTCACAAGGGAGAACATGCAAACTCCACACAGACGGCACTGGAGATCAGGATTGAACCCAGGTCACCGGAGCCATGAGGTGGCAGCTCTATCCGCGGCGTCAATATGCTAAGGTAGTTGACAGAAGTGTTAATGTTGAGCCTTGAAATGACACATTAGGGCAGATGACCAGAAGGATCACTGAGGTAGGTGGTAAGTAGTGTTACTGGGGAGGATAGAGAGACTGGAGAGGTCTAGAGAGGGAATTTCAGAGCTTAGGGCACAAGCAGGTGAAGGCACATCAGCCCGCGACGGAACAACAACAGAGGTTGTTCACAAAGTCAGAATTGGAGGAAGGTCGGACAAAGAGATTTACAGGGATGGGGAGGGAAAAGTGAGGAGTGGGGACTGAAGTCGGCAGTTGGGGTGGGCTGGAAGGGAAGGAATGGGGAGAGGGAGGGACCACGGTAAGTCTGGTGGGTTCTGAATATGCCAGGGATGCAGGCTGAGAGGTGACCGAGGAAAGTTCACCGTTCAGTTACGGAAGCTTGGAACTGTGGTCATGACGACATTCAGGGGGACTTATGGGAACTGCTGGGGAAGGTTCTGATCTTGACAAATAGCAGTCTTATCTATAAGCCGGACGTAGAGGTTTATACACCGATCGATCACTTGCTTGTAGTGAAATCTCTTTCTTGCTAAGTGGATCATATGACCTTCCAGAGACGTGAGTCGGAGACCTTCAGTGCTGTGTCTGGTGACTCTGCACTATCAGAAGAGCCGTCCTCTGGTCCCTTCCGAGAGAAAGCATCTCTTCTTAGTGTTATGATCGATATTAATCCCTCAACGAACATCCCAAACACAATGGCCTGCCATTGTTATATTTCTAAGATCTTTTACACAGTCTGATCTTCATCTTTTCAAGTTTACTCCTCACAAATAGACTTAACAGAATTTTGCCTTTTTTAAAAATAATTTTGACAAAATATTGATATTTATTGTTACACTAAATTGTTTTATTGTTTTGTAATTTCAGATAGCACATACTTAGGGGCCTGAGGCCAGTTTATCAATGACAGCATACAACTAAAAGCTTCTCCTGACAAAATATAAAATGTGTCCTACCACCCAGACACTCCTCCCACCAGTTCCCTATCTCCTTCCCTTTATTCCATGGTTCACTGTCCTCTCCTATCAGAGTCCATCTTCTTCAGCCTTCGGTCACTTCCACTTATCACCTCCCAGCTTCTGACATCATTCCCGCTCTCCCCCCTCCCTCACCTGCCTATCACCCCCCACACTTGGATCCACTTTATCACCTGCCAGCTCCTTATCCACTCCTTCTCCCCACTTTCTTATACCAGCTATCTCCCTTCTTTCTTTCCAGTCCTGATGAAGGGTCTCGACCCAAAATGTCGACTGCCCATTTCGCTCCACAGATACTGCCTGACCTGCTGAGTTCCTCCAGCGTTTCGAGTTTCTCCATGAAACATGTCTACTTTAATTTGTTGCAATTTTATGGCAGCAGTGGAAAACAACTGAAGAATACAAAAAAATTTCAGATCTTTCGTGATAGTTACTTGAAATGTGCACAATGAATTCTGAAAAACGTTTCTGAAGAATTTACCAATCTGAATGTGAGGAGAAAAAAACTGCAATTATCAACACTTATCAATAAAATCAAATCCTATCCAGGTTACACACAAAGTGCTTTAAAGGAGTTTGACATCTCAAGATTGCGAAAAGTGCTTCATAAATCCAACCATAATTATTTCATCAATTAAAAGCTTTACTTTATGGAAATGTTTCTCTTTAATAAACTGGTTCTAGGGTCCTCTTGCTAAGTGGGTGAGTAGACAGATAAGGTTTTTGAGAAAAATGAGTTTCTCTGAAAGTGCAGAATAATGATTGCAGTGTGTTAATTGCCAATGATTCAATAAAATCAGCCAAGAGATCTAGTGCTGGTGGACAAGGAAACAGGACAGCATTGCAAGAAAGGTTACTGAGTACAGCAATTTTTAAGACATATTATTTTGCAAGTGTTCTACAGGTGCAATGTGGATATGTTACACAGCCATATACCTGATGGAACAATGCCCCTAATAGATCAGAAAGTTTGAAACAAAGCCAGCTCTGCACTTAACGTCATTCAGAAGATTAGCAAAGTCTTTGTTGCTTTAGCATAGATAGTGATTTGTGTTTGCGACCTGCACTAACTGGGTAAGAGATATAGCCTAGTAATTAGTAACCTGCCACATCACTGGTTATACTTCATTGTTGGAGAGTCAGAGCGGTACAGCACAGAAACAGGCCCTTCGGCCCAACTCACCCATGCCGACTATGATGCCTGCCTACGTTAGTCCAATTTGCCCACTTTAGGCCCATATTCCTCTATTGCTTTCCTATCCAAGTACCTGTCCAAATGTCTTTTAAATGCTGTAATTGTACCTGCCTCCACCACCTCCCCTGGCAGTTGTTCCATACACCGACTACCCTGTGTGAAAAACCTGCCCCTCAGATCCCCATTAAATTTCTCCCCTCTCACCTTAAACCTGTGCCCTCTGGTTCCAGACTGCCCTGCCCATCTATGCCCCTCATAATTTTTATAAACCCACTACAGCCTCCCACATTCCAGCAGGAATAAACCCAGTCAATCCAGGCTCTCCTTATAACTACAGCCCTCCATTCCAGGCAACATCCCGGTGAATTTCTACTGCACTCTCTCTACTGCTGCCACATCCCTCCTGTAGTGCGGTGACCAGAACTGGACACATTAATCCAAATGCGGCCTGACCAATGTTTTGCACAGCTGCAAAGTGACATCCCAGCTCTTACACTCAGTACCTCAGCCTATGAAAGCAAGCGTGCTGAACACCTCCTTCACTACCCTACCCACCTGTGTCACCATTTTCAGGGAGCTATGAACTTGCACTCCAAGGTCCCTCTATATATTGTCACTGCTGACGTCCCTGCCATTTACTGCACATGTCCTGTTGATACTCGACAGCCCCAAAATGCACTACCTCACACTTAACTGGATTGAATTCCATCTGCCACCACTCTGCCCAACTTTCCAACTAATCAGGAAGGAGATAGAGAGCTTAGTGACATGGTGTCATGACAACAACCTTTCCCTCAATGTCAGCAAAACAAGAGCTGGTCATTGACTTCAGGAAAGGGGGCAGTGTACATGCACCTGTCTACGTCAATGGTGCTGAGGTCAAGAGGGTTGAGAGCTTCAAATTCCTAGGAGTGAACATCACCCATAGCCTGTCCTGGTCCAACCACGTAGATGCCACAGCCAAGAAAGCTCACTAATTCCTCAGGAGGCTAAAGAAATTTAGCATCTCCCCATCAACCTTCATCAATTTTTATTGATAAATCATAGAAAGCATCCTATCCGGATATATCATGGCTTGGTATGGCAACTGCTCTGCCCATGACCGCAAGAAACTGCAGAGAGTTGTGGACACAGCCCAGGACATCACAGAAACCAGCCTCCCCTCCATGGACTCTGTCTACACTTCTCACTGCCTCAGAAAAGCAATCAGCATAATCAAAGACCCCACCCACCCCGTACATTCTCTCTTCTCCCCTCTCCCTTCAGGCAGAAGATACAAAAGCCTGAAAGCATATACCACCAGGCTCAAGGACAGCTTCTATCCTGCTATTATAAGACTATTGAACAGTCCCCCAGTACGATAAAATGGACTCTTGACCTCCCAATCTACCTCATTATGACCTTGCACCTTATTGTCCACCTGCACTGCACTTTCTCTGCAGCTGTAACACTTTATTCTGCATTCTGTATTGATTTTACCTACTACCTCAATAAACTGTGTATGGATGGTATGCAAGACAAGATTTTCACAGTACCTCAGTACAGGTGACGATAATAAACCAATTCCAATCTATGCCCTTCCTTTCACAACCTTCACCCTGGAAAGAAAACCCCTCCACAACAGTGACCCTGCAAACTTCACTGTAGTGCACCCCACAGAAGATTCTGCAGAGGGAAATGATCTGGAAGTTGGTGGACTCTTCTCCTCAACTGAAAGACTGGCAAAAAATGTTTTAAAAATCTCACACCTGTGAGGGTATGTACTGCTCCACCACATCAGGACCAATATACATGTCGATACCCATGGCCAGCCTCCTGCAGGACAGTGTCTACGGTCTGAGGGTCCCTTAAAGGGACCTCCCCTAGGCCAACACCCCCATCATTAAGGCTCTCAGCCACATCATAAAGATGCTCAATACCAGACTCCTAAAGTACTCTTCCTGAACTATGGCACGAGAGGTCATCAGGAGGACAGAAGAAAAGGTTCTAGGACATGCTCAAAGCCTCCTTGAACAAGTGGAACATCGCCACTGTCTCCAAGGGGGGCTCTGGGCCAGGACCATTCACAGCGGAGGAGCAGCATTCAGGATGAGCATAGAACAGTACAGCACAGGTAAAGGCCCTTCGGCCCACAATGTGTGCCGAACTAATTAAACTAGTAAATAAACACCTAACTAAACTCATCCCTTCTGCCTACAATGTCCATATCCCTCCATTCTCTGTACATTCGTGTCCCTTTCAAAGAGCCTTTTAAATGCCTCTGTCATATCTGCCTCCACCCCCACCAGCGCATTCCAGGCACCCACCGCTCTCTGTGTAAAAAGACTTGTCCTGCACATCTCATTTGAACTTTCCCCCCTCACATTAAATGCACGTCCTCTCGTGTTAGACATTTCGACCCTGGGGAAAAGACTCTGGCTGTCTACTCTATCTATGCCTCTCATTATTTTATAAACCTCTATCAGGTCTCCCCTCAGCCTCCACTGCTCGAGAGGAAACAACCTGTTTGGCCAACCTCTCCTTTTTGCTCATACCCTCTAATCCAGGCAGCATCCCGGAGAACCTCTTCTGCACCCTCTCCAAAGCCTCCACATCCTCCTGTAACGCAGTGACCAAAACCGAATGCAATACTCCAGATGGTGCCACGATCATCAAGTCCATGCATGGAGAAGAAAAAACTGAATATCACAGAATAGCTTGCAAAAACATAAATAAACCATTTGACCCCTTACCTTTCTAGTGCCTATCAATAAATCATAGTTGACTTACTACCTCCATTTTTACACCTGATCCCAGTCTCCAATTTCCTTTATTTCCACAAAACCTCCAACCTGAAAAACAACCATTTACCAATATAGCACACTGTCTTTCTGTCAGTTTCTTATTTCTTCCAAAAGACCCTAAGACATAGCTATAAGGAGCTGGACATTTCAAGCCAAGGTGTTTAGAAATTTCTTCTTACAAAGGGAGGTGAAGCTCTGGAATTCTCTGTCCCAGAGGGGGATGGAGATGGGATCATTAGAAATATTCCCCACAGCAGACTCAGAACTGCTAAAAAGTTGCATTTTAGCAGAGGAAAGCAGGCCAAAGATTAACTGTTCTCCAAAGCATGCCAAGACTTTGAATAAATTGGCCAAGCTTTTAAATCATCATAAATCTGAATCAAAGAAAATGAGCCTGCTTCAATCAGCTAATGCTCTTTCTCTGCAGTATCCTCAGGAAAGGCAATGAGCACTAGACCTCTACCCTACAAACACTGCTGCATGAGAAGAGAAGACCACTTGGCCCCTCAAACCTGCCCCACCATTCAATGTGACCATGGCTGATCTGCCCCAGGCCTCATTTCCCCTTCTGTGCCAGTTCCCCATCGCCCTCAGTTCCCTGATCTTCCAAACATTTACCTCCTTCCTCTTTAAATCCCGCAGTGATCCCGTCTCCACACCCTCTGGGGTAGAAAACTCCACAAATTCACCTCCCTCTGTGAGTAGTTCCTACACAGATCATTCTTCTAAACTCCCAGGGAATACAGACCCAACCTGTTTAGCCTCACTTGATAGGACAACTCCCTCATCCCAGGAACTAGCCTGGTGAATTTTCTTTGGATTGCCTCTGATGCTATCATACCACTTCTTAGTAGCTGCATACTGTTCATGTTGTTTTAACTACCCTTCCTGGCTCTGATATCAAGGTTCTGTGTGCCCTTGCCAAGGGAGTCTCAAGACCATGGGAGGTTGGACCAATAACTGAAGAGACAGAGGGGGAGATGAGCAGAAAGGTTTTCCCTCAAGAGTCTAGGAATCTCTCCCTGAAATGGTGTTGGGAGCAGATTCCGTGAATGATTTTAATAGGGAATTCTTGTGGCAGGACAGGACCTTCTACAAAGGCCAAGTGGCCTCCACCAAGCTTCCTTCACTCATCCTTGGTCAGAATCTGTCATTCCTGATTGCCTTGGAACTGGAGACCCTGCTGGGCATATCAGACCCAACGTGTGGGATCTGGAGTCACACTCGGCCAAACCAGGACATTACTTAACCAGATTACTTTGTGTGGCCAGTTAGCAGTTCAATGTCACCATTAGCAAACTCACTAGAGAGGCCAACAGGGCAGGCAGTTGTGGAATAAGGATCTGGTATCAACTAGTGGGCCTGAGGAGCGTTATTCTGGAACTGATGCACAGGGGCTTGTGGCTCCACGGGTCAGAATTCAAGCCCCACTCCAGCAAAACATCCAGGTTGACCCTCAGTACAAAGGGAGCGCTGCGTTAGGGCATGAAAACAGGCCCTTCTGCCCACTGAGTCCATGTCGACCATCAACCACCCATTAAACGACAGCCTTCAATGCCCCTGAACCCACAGTCACCATTGCGGACGTAAGATCAGTCTTCCAGAGAGTGAACCCACGGAAAGCACCTGGCCCGGATGGTGTCCCTGGCCGTGTCCTCAGATCCTGCGCAGATCAGCTGGCAGGGGTATTTACAGACATATTTAACTTCTCCCTGCTTCAATGAGGTTCTCACCTGCTTTAAGACCACTATCATGCTGGCATTTAAGAAAAATAAGGCAATGTACCTTAATGACTACCGCCCAGTGGCTCTGACATTCACTATCATGAAGCGCTTCAAGAGGCTGGTCATGATATGCACTAACTCCGGCCTCCCAGACAACCTCGACCCACTGCAATTCACCTACCGCCAAAACAGGTCTACAGCAGATGCCATCTCCCTGGCCCTACACTCATCTCTGGAGCATCTGGACAGTAAAGACACCTACGTTAGACTATTGTTTATTGACCACAGCTCCACATTCAAAACTTCTTGCTGCCTTGGTAAAGCAGCCAACATAATCAAAGACCCCTCCCACTCTGGACATTCTCACTTCCCCCACCCCTCCCCCCCCACCAGCCAGAAGATATAAAAGCCTGAAAAGCACGTACCACCAGACTCAAGAACAGTTTCTATCCCACTGTTGGTAAGACTCTTGAACGGTCTCCTAGTACAAATGCTGGACTCTTGACCTCACAATCTACCTCGTTATGACCTTGCACCTTATTGTCTGCCTGCACTGCACTTTCTCTGTAACTGTAACACATTATTCTGCATTCCGTTATTGTTTTCCCTTGTACTACCTCAATGCATTGTGTAATGAATTGATCTGTATGGATGGCACGCAAAACAGAGATTTTCACTGTACCTCAGTACACGTGGCAATAATAAACCAATTTACACTAATCCCATTTTATTCTCCCTACATTGTACGCCTCACCTGCACACTGGGGGCAATTTGCAGCAGCCAATTAACCTACTAACCCAGAGCAAAAAACGAACTGCTGGAGGAACCCAGTGGGTCAGGCAACATCTGTGGAGGCAAAGGGATAGTTGATGTTTCGGGTTGAGACCCTGCATCAGTCCTTTGCCTCCACAGATGCTGCTCAACCTTCCAAGTTCCTCCAACAGTTTGTTTTTTGCTCCAGATTCCGGCATCAGAAGTCACAGAGTTGTACAGCACGGACACAGGCCCTTCCGCCCAACTGGCAACAGTCTCGCCTCCAAACCACGTCTTTTAGATCAGATTTTAAACCAAGGCCCTCTCTAGTAAATGTAAGAGTTTGCCTGAAGATCAGAGCACTCCCTGATGCCCTGTCTGATATTTATCACTTAATCTACACAGCAAATCAGATGACAGGGTCATTATTACATTACTGACTGTGGGAGATTACTGTGTACAAACTCATTGTTCCTTTTCCTACATTACAGCACTGGAAAAGTACCTCACTGGCTACATTAAAGTGATTTAGGACATTATGAAGTCCTGAGACATCCAAAAGAAATGCACGTTTTTGTTTAAGCTATATTAGTAATAACTAATAAAAAGCTGCATTCATTTTACAAATTAGAACCATGCAATAAAGAGCATTTTAATTCTTATTTAAATCTTTTAAAGTGTATTTTAAGAATTAGGACTTGATCTATGCTACAGGAAAAGGGATGCACACTGAGCAAGTTGTACACAAGCAAAGCAGCTGAGAAAATGAGGGTGTCTTTAGGACAGTCATAGTTTATATCTTAATTGCAGAAGCAGAGGAGATTCAGGTGTTGGCAAAGAGATCTGGGCTTGCCCTTGGTCTCCAATCAGACCCTACGTCCCATAATCAATTGAATTATACTGGGAGAAAGTATATTGTTTTTAAATTGAGTACAAGCAATCCCCACGTTATGGCCGTTCGGGTAACCAGAAATTTGCTCTCACAGAATTCGCAGATCACCACCCAGAAATTTGAGATGCAGAATAAAATTCACTCTCACAGCATTTAAGTGAAATGAAGTAAATAAGTAAACACAACGTTTATTTTTTTCAACTTGCAATTGAGGTGTATAAGATTATGAGAGACATAGACGGAATGGACAGCCAGCACCTTTTCCCCAGGGCGGCAATGGCCAATACCAGAGGACATCCGTTTAAGGTGAGTGGCGGAAACTTTAAGGAAGATGTCAGAGGGATATTTTGGGTTTTTTTTACACGCAGAGAGTGGTGGGTGCCTGGACCGCACTGCTGGGGGTGGTGGTTGAGGCTGATACAATAGGGACATTTAAGAGACTCTTAGGCACATGGATGTAAGAAAAATGGAGGGTTATGGGCTGTGTAGGAGGGAAGGTTTAGATTGTTGGTGGAGCAGGTTTTACTAGGTCGGCACAACATCGTGGGCCAAAGGGCCTGTACTGTGCTGTACTGTTGTATGTCCTATGTAATCCTTGACACACACACACACACACACACAGATGACGCAGCTTTGCATTACGGAAAATTGCGTCACGGACCGTTTTCTAGGAACAAGGGTCACCTATAATTATCACACAATATTTAGCACAGCTGCAGAAGAAGATATAGTTAGTGCCTTAACCTCACAGCTCCAGTGATGTCTGTGTGTCACTCATTCTCCGTGACTGTGTGGGTTTCCTCCCACGTGCTCACAGTTTCTACTCCTAACTTGCTAACCGGCTTATCATTGGGATAATTGGAGTCATGTAGGTGGAGTTAAAGGGCAGGGTTTGCAGGGAAATAAATGGGGGAATGGAACTGGTGAGATTGCTCAAGAGCCAGCACACTCAATGGGCCAAATGACTTCCTGTGCCACAGGAAAGTATGACCAGAATGGTATATTAAAGTAAGGGATGTTAGGGCAGGTAATAGCCAGAGCATGAAACAGCACAGAAACAAGCCTTCTGGCCCAACTCCTCCATACCGACCAACTTGATGCTTGAGCTAGTCCCGACCTGAACTAGTCCCATTTGCCTGCGTTTGGCCCATATCCCTTTAAACCTTTCCCATCCATGTACCTGTCCAACTATCTTTTAAACATTGTAATTGTATCCACCTCAACCACTTCCTCTGGCAGCTCATTCCACATACCCACCATCCTGTGTGTGAAAGACTTGTCCCTCAGATCCCCTTTAAATCTTCCCCCCTAGTTAGGCTTAGTTGAAGAATGGGTTTTACCCGAGAGGAGAGGGAAGGATGGGTGGTGTGTGCTTTCAGCAAGATTAGGGCAAATAAATCCTTGATAATATGTATTCCTTGAACAACATGAAGAAAAACAAATTGATAGATCAATTGG
Organism: Pristis pectinata; assembly: GCF_009764475.1. Taxonomy (NCBI): domain Eukaryota; kingdom Metazoa; phylum Chordata; class Chondrichthyes; order Rhinopristiformes; family Pristidae; genus Pristis; species Pristis pectinata. Next base: position 2,601,530 of record NC_067407.1, on the reverse strand, counting down.
ACAATTGATACATCACATCAGTATGTGGGAGCTTGCTGTGCAGTGACTATGCTACACTTCAATGGTTACTGCACTTCATTGGGGTGGAAACCACCTCAGGAGATTCTGAATTCTTGCAACAATTTACATTTTGAATTTAACCTCAATAGGTCAAAGCATTCAATATGTTTCTAATTTCCCAAGTACTTCTAAAGCTATCATTTCTCAACTCAACAATTACTGGCAAATAAATAGTTAACAGTTGCAAATGAGTCATTATTGAAAAAAGAACAGTTCTCCTACACACCCCTTGCTCCTTGGTCCCACTGAAAAGCACCCACTTTCCAATACCTAAGATTCACTAGTTCCCCCCTCCCAACTAAAACTCTCAAATATTCTGCCCAGACTCACATTGTGCAAGACCCGATTGGTTTAGGTTTTGGAAAGACCTTTCTTCTGAACACAATAAAAGCTTTTAAAAGAAACCTTAGTCTTAGCAGAAAAATGTTACGTGTATCCTTCAAAAGGAAAATGTTAAATGGAAAATTTGGCAGAAGAGGTTCAAGGTATGGGTCACCTCCACTGGAATATTCTCAAGCAAAAGACCACTCCTGAATAATTAAGGGAATGAAACCACTTACTCAACATGTTGCAATGTTCTACATTCTGCATTACGCAACGATTGTCACTGTTGAATCAAAAGATGTTTCAATGCAAAGAAAGAGTTCTTGTTCTGGTAAATTACATTGCACCATAAAGGAAACAGATACAAAGCAAACAGACCTGCCTTTAAAGTGACTGAGGAGGGGTCAAGAACCATTCCACTGTGGAGTGGACTTCCCACCTGACACAATGTCACCTATAAGGAAATAATGGTCCTTGGATATTAACCACCCTGGACTGGACACGTGTGCACCTGATCTTCAGGTTCCCATATACTCCCAGCTTGCTCATGGCCAGAGATGCTGTGACAATCAAAGGAAAGGCTACAGACAAAAGGCACTGAAGGCACTCCTGAAGAAAACAGCTGGTGACACCATGGGCTGGGAAGAGTATAGGTGACCCCTGCCTTTCGGCTGTTCGGTTCATGGAGATTCACTCTTACAGAATTCACAGATTACTACCCAAAAATCTGAGGTACCAAATAAAATTCACTCTCATGGAACTTGTGTGGAAATGAATAAGCACAAGATTTTTCTTGCGACTCATGTTTCTCGATGCACAGATGACACGACTTTACGTTACGGAAAACCGGGACACAGACCATTTTGAATGAACACAGCACCCACACAAGACAGGGGGTTTCCTGCACCTCACCCTCGAAGCTCTTGGAGCTCCACTTCAAAGAAAAAATGCTTTGCTTTGGAAGGCAAAAAATGCTTGGAAAAGAAAAGAAAGCTGTACTCCCACGAAAGGCACAAACAGAAGCAGGTCCCTCATCACCGCTCCCCCATTCAATATGATCATGGGTGATTTTTATCTCACTTTCTGCACTAACTCCATATCCCTCGATTCCCAAAAATCCCTTCCCTTGAATAACGACAGCCTCCACAGGTCTCCGGTGAAGAGAAAGGCAAAGAACCACTACTCTCTGGGCAAAGACCTTTCACCTCAGTCCTGAATGACCAACCCCTTCTTTTGAAACTGTGATCCCTGGTTCTAGACAACCCAGCCACAGAAAGCACTGTCCCTGTCAAGCCCTGTAAGAATATTGTGCATCTCACTGAGATCACTCCTAAACTCCATCTCCTCAGAGAATGGCCCCACCCCTATCTCCACATCCCAGCAATCAATCTGGTGAGCCTCATCAATCTGTGCTCCCTCTATCTCATACATTCTCTTTTGGGTAGAGTGTCCAGATCTAGAGTCAAAGAGTGGCACAGCACAGAAACAGGCACGTTGGCCCAACTCGCCCACCTCAGCTAGTCCCATATCCCTCGAAACCTTAGAAGGAAAAGAACAGTCGACACTTTGGGTCGAGGCCCTTCACTGGGACACTGTTGACTGTCCATTTCCCTCCACAGATGCTGCCTGACCTGCTGAGTCCCTCCAACCGTTGTTTTTTGCTCCAGGTTCCAGCATCTGCAGTCTCCTGTGTCTCATCTCAAGCTTTCCCTTCTAAGTAGCTGCCTTTTAAATGTCATCTCTGCGACTTCTTCTGGCAGCTCTTTCCAAAGACCCACCACCCTCTGCCCCTCAGGTCCCCTTTAAATCTTTCCCCTCTCACCTTAAACTACGCTCCAGGGATAACAGTCCCATCCTGTCCAGTCTCTCCTTACAACTCAAGCCCTCCAGTCCTAGCAACATCTTTATTCATTGGACCTTATAGAGGTGTATAGAATCATAAGGGGCATAGATAGGGTGAATATGCAGAGTCTTTTTCACAGTGTTGGGGAATCAAGAACTAGAGGGCACAAGTTTAAGGTGAGAGGGGAAAGACATAATAAGAACTTGAGGGGCAACTATTTAAAACAAAAGGTGGTATGTATGTGGAACGAGCTGCCAGAGGAAGTGGTTGAGGCAGGTACAATAACAACTTTTAAAAGATAGTTGGACAGGTACATGAATAGGAAAGGTTTAGAAGGTTATGGGCCAAACACTGGTAAATGAGACTAGATTGGATGGGGCATCTTGGTTGGCATGGACCAGTTGGGCTGAAGGGCCTGTTTCTGTGCTGTATGACTCTATGACTCTAATCTTTTCCACACCTTTTCCAGACTATAGTTATACACAATATTCCTGATGTAGTCTCACCAAGTCCAGACAGAATCGTAGAAATACGCCTGCATTATTTGCAGATATATCTGGGGTCTCGGATTGGATTACAGAGCCACCTCAAGGCACATCAGTCAAAGGATCTCGAATGGGGCTCAGAAAATGACCATGATGTACAATCCCTGAAATGAGTATTATGGCAGGTTCTTTATTTTGGGGTTTTATTCCACAAATGGAATCATTCATTTCAGGGTGCACCATACCTCAGAGAAGGAAACTGGTATTTTGATTGCAATGCAATACTTAAAAATAGCAACACTGCATCAACAATTTGAAATGTCCTTGGTCTGATCATGGGAAACTAGTAGGAGATGCATGACTTGCTCAACCTAGCTTAAAAACATTAAGGCTGAAATTTTTCTCCCTGACAGCCAGTCTTGTTCAATGTACAAGCTGCCTTCTACATTGGAACACAGAACTTGAAAGCCAAGCACTTGGCAATTTCATGGTACCCAACATGTGAGCCAAACAGAAAAAGGTTAGAAGCATTTTTTTCATAGAATTGTTGTGAAATCAAACAGTGGATCAGTAATTGATTTCATTAAACCCTTCTGGTAAAGGGCAGTGAAGCAAGCCTTGCAAAACCCTTGAGTCAGAGCTTTGTAAACACTCCACAGTCAGGTGTCAATGACACAACCTCATTTACCCAAACAAGGATTAATTCTTTTATGAAATCTAAAACACACCATTTCACATTGTTTCCTCTTCTCAAATGTTCCTTCAATTCACTCTGAAATTACCTCAACGGCCACTCGAAGCTGTCACGAACCAGCAACAAAAGAAACACACTGAGCATGATTCAGTGTTAAAAACTATTTTATTAATCACTACTTATGACCATACGTAAAATAAAAGTAAAAATGTTAGTATGTTAGAATTCAAAAAATGTTAAACCTTGAACATTAACCCCAAAAAACTAAACTCTTCGTGTGTGTGTGGCAAAGTCCAAAACTCCCAGTTCCGGAATGGTTCTTAAAGTTCAGTTCCGCAAGCCATAAGGTGAAACATGAGCAAGGGCTTCTTCAACAACCACCGTTGTCTTAAGATAAGACGTAGACGTAGAGAAACATAGAGAGAGTAAATACGAAATCCAAATGTTCCACGATGGAACCCAAACGACACTTCAGTATTTACTCGGTAGTGACTCTCTCACCCCGAAAAGCATCCGAATCGTGGTCGTCCACACACACAAATACCTGTTTCCTTCTACAGGTCAGCAACAAAGTGAACTCCACCGGATTACTTCCAACTTCCATACATGGATTTCAGTGGCAGACACAGTTATTGTTTCTCATCCATCGATAGAGAAAACTAGCAGGCTGGTGTCTCTCTCCCTTCTCTCTCTCTCTCTCTCCTTCTTCTTCTTCTAACTTCTTCAACAACGTCATTACGTCCTTTATCTTCTATTGACGTAAGCACGCCCCACACACACTCTATCTTAAAGGGACATTCACTGAGTCCGTAACAAAGCAAAGCATTCTGTGGCTTAACATCCATCTGTTGAAGCGCACTCTCTGGAGCTCTGCCCGATTTACAAACAATAGTCTTTCACTGTCTTCACAAAGGGTCTTCCACCTGAAACGTTAACTCTTGTTTTTCTGCTGAGTCTTTTCCAGCATTTTTATGTTTTTAAAGAGTCACACAGCAGGGAAACAGGCCCTTCAGCCCACCACGTCCATGCCCAACACCAAGTGCCCAACTATCCTCATCTCACTTACTAGCACTTGGTCTGTGGCCTTCTATGCCCTTGCAACTGAAGTGGTCGTCTAAATATTTCTACATGTTGTGAGAGTAGCTGCTTCCACGATCTTCTCAGGCAGTGCATTCCAGGTTGCAACCCGATTCAGATTAGTTAATTGTCATACACACCAGGGTGATAACGTTTTCCTCAAATCCCCTCCAACCCTCTTACTCTCCTACTTAAACCTCTACCTCTCAATTTTGCATACTAAATTTTGTTTCAGACCTCCAGCATCTGTAGTTTTTTTTTATTTTCATCAACAATATTTCACATTTACCTTTTCAATGCCTCTCAAGAGACTCACGCCACCCTTAATACTCTCTGTCCAAATGAAAAATGGCACATATTTGACCAGCTGCTCTTCACAACTATAACTGGTATTCTTCCAAATCTCGACTTTCCCTCTCACTAACCACAAACAATTTGTTCAGGTACACAACACTTTCAGAATCCTGTCATTTGCAGTTTGAAAATAGAGTCACACAGCATGGACACAGACCTTCGGCCCACCGTGTCCACGCTGACCACTCTACCCATCAACACCAATCCCAATTCCCAACACTTGACCTCTAGCCTTTGCTGCCTTGGTGATTCAAGTGCTCGCCTAGATACTTCTTAAATGTTGTGAGTCCCTGCCTCCACCACTCCCTCATGCAGTGCAGTCCAGATTCCAACCTCACTCCAGGTGAAAAGGTTCTTCCCCATACTCCCTCCAAATCTCTTAACCCTCATGTTAAACCTCTGGTTATAGACACTTCTGTCAATTGGAAACGTTTCTCACCATCTACCCTGTCAATGCTCCTCATAATTCTGTACACATCCCCCCTCAATCTCCTCTCCTCCAAGGAAATCAAAGCCAGCCTATCTAGTGCCTTGCCATTACTGAAACACTCCATCCCAGGGTAAATCCTGGAAGTGGTTGAGGCAGTTATGATAACAACATTTATAAGACAGTGGGACAGGCAGATGGATATAGATATTTATAGACATTTATTGATTAGTCACGTACATTGAAATGCATCTTTTTGCGTTACTGAGAATGTGCTGGGGGGCAGCCCGCAAGTGTCATCACTCTTCCGGTGCCAACATAGTATGCCCACAGCTCCTAAACTGTATGCCTTTGGAATGTGGGAGGAAACTGGAACACCCGGAGGAAACCCATGCAGTCACGAGGAGAACATACAAACTCTATACAGACAGTGGCAGGAATTGAACCCGGGTCGCTGGCGCTGTAATAGCATTACGCTAACTGCTACACTCCTATGCGGTTATGGACCAAATGCAGGCAAATGGGACTAGCTTGGATGGGGCATCTTGGTCGGCATGGACCAGTTGGGCTGAAGGGCCTGTTTTCGTGCTGTATGACTCTACGACTTTCTAATCTCCTCTGTATCTTCTCCAGTTCAATCACGTCCTTCCTATAGTGAGGTGACCAGAAATGTACACAGTACCCCAGATGTGGCCTATACCACTCTTGTATTCTATGTCCTGACTACTGAAGGCAAGAATCCCCAGTGCCGCCTTCTTTGCCACCTCATCTGCCTGTGTTTCCACCTTTCGGGATCCTTTGATGTGTACACCAAGGTCTCTCTGTACTTCCTGGGATCCTACCACTCTTTAGGTATATCCTAGCCCAGCCAAACTGTAATACTTCATCTTTTTCAGGATTAAATTCCATCTGCCACTTTTCTCCCCAATTTACCAAAATATTGAGTCTTCCTTAATAACACAAGAAACAATTTGGCCTGATGCTCCCTTGAACCTTCTGTGCCTTTCAGTAAGGACCAGGATTGATCTAATCTTGGCATCAACTGAAGGCTATGACTTGAATGCCATTGCCTTAATTCCCGTGAAATCTTTTTGTCGAAACATCAGCCTTGTACTTTGCAGTTCTAGTCGTCCCACTACAGGAAAGATGTGGAGACTGCGGAGAGGGTGCAGAAGAGGTTCACCAGGATGCTGCCTGAATTAGAGGGTATGCGCTATAAGGAGAGGTTGGAAAAACTTGGGTTGTTCTCCCTGGAGTGGAGGCTGAGGGGAGACCTGATAGAGGTTTTTAAAATTATGAGAGGCATAGATGGGGTAGACAGTCAGAATCTGTTCCCCAGGGTAGAAATGTCAAACACCGGAGGACGTGTTTTTAAGGTTAGAGCGGCGAAGTTTAAAGGCGACGTGAGGTGCAAGTTTTTGTTTTACGCAGAGAGTGGTGGGTGCCTGGAAGGGGTTACCAGGGGTAGCAGTGGGAGCGGGCAGTGTGGTGGAGTTTCAGAGGCTTTTAGACAGACACATGAATATGAAGGGAATGGAGGGATGTGGGTGATACACAGGAGGACATTTAGTATAAATTGGCATCAAGATTGGCACAGCATCATGGGCCGAATGGACTGTCCAGTGCTGTACAGTTCTATGTTCTGTTCAAACCTTCATGACTCCCTTGGGTACATTTGAGACTCTAGGTGAAGAAATTCCTCTATCTCCATCTTAACTAGGCAAGATGTTATTCTGAAACCATGCTGTCCAGTTCTAGGTTTCCCCTAGAGGGGAAACATTCCCTCAGCATCAGCCTTGTTCAGCCCTCTCAGAACCTTTTGTATTTCAGTCTGATTGCCCTTCATTCTTCTAAACTCCAAGGAGTTCAGGCCCAACCTGCCCCATCTCTCAGCCCAGGAACCAATGTAACAAACCTTCTCTGAACTGGCTCCAATAAGTAAATAAGGAGACCAAGCCTCCATGCAGTGCTTAAGTGTGGTCTGCACAGTTGTAGCAAGGTTTCCCTACTTGTATACACCATTTCCCCTTCCAATGAAGGCCAACGTTGCATTTCCCTTAGTCTACTCCATATCCGCGTGCTAACTTATCCAGTCCTTGTAGAACAGCATCCAGATCCATCTGCAGCTTCAACCACATCTGGATGGTCTGAGGGCCCTCCACTTCTTCCTTGAACAGACGCCCAATCAGCTCCATCCATCAACCCCAACACGTCCTTCACCTGAACATATTCTCACATTGAACAAATTTTGCTTTAACTCCACTCACTCACTGCTTCAAATGAGAGATGTGGTGAAAGGGAAGTCCCGCGGTCCAAGCTAAGCCCACTTCTTTATGCAATAGTTCTTACTTCAGTTCTGCTCGGATCCCTCCCTCACCTCTTACTCAAACATTAAATCTGGAGGGCAGTGATGATGTGTGGAAAAATACCAACACATTACATCAGGAGAAGCTCAAGGTGTCTCCAACTTCCGGTAACCACTCCCCTCTGTCCCGCCTTTTCTCTTGTTCCTCCAGCCCCTACTCTTTCTCCTCCCCCACCCTCTCTATCTGCCCATTACCCCCTTATTTCTCCCTCTGGTTCCCCTCCCCACCCCCCCTCCCTTTATTCCATGGTCCACTGTCCTCTCCTATCAGATTCCATCTTCTTCAGCCCTTTGTCACTTCCACCTATCACCTCCCAACTTCTTACATCACTCCCACTCTCCCCCCCTCACCTGCCTATCACACCCCTCACCTGTCAACTCTCACTCCACTCCCTCCCCCCACCTTTTATACCTTCTCCCCTTTCTTTCCCGTCCTGAAGAAGGGTCTCGACCCAAAATGTCAACTGTCCATTACCCTCCGCAGATGCTGCCTGACCCACTGAGTTCCTTCATCATTTTGTGTGTTGCCCAAGATGTTTTATGCCTGAAGGATAACAAAAGGTGTCCAGGCAGCAGAAAGATGGGGTGATTTTCTTTGGAATGAAGGACGCTGTGTTGAGATTTAATTGAGATGCATGAAATTATGTGACGCTTAGATAGGGTGAGAAGCAGGGACCTCTTTCCTTTAGCAGAGAGGAAGATAACCAGGAGCCATAGATCAAAGTAACTGATAAAAAAATTAGAGTAGCCTTCAGGAAATGTATTTTCATTCCAAACATTGTGGGGCCTGGAATTCACGGTTAGGGATTATTCTGGAGCTGTGAAATTATGGATGGCAGATATTAATCAAATTGAGAACCAGGAAATAAAACCTGTTCACAATTTAACTTCAACTGATACTTCAAGGCTATTATAACTGATCACCAGGTGTGGGACATTCTGATTCTGTACCATTGAAACTATGTGGGGGAAGACAATAGATGAATGTTCATAGGAGAAACTATCCATCACATTTAAAACATAAAACAAGAGGTAAGAGGAAGGAGTTTTAAAGGGGGATCTGAGGGGTAGGTATTTTTGCACAGAGAGCGGTCAATATCTGTGACTCGCTGCCAGAGGAGGAGGTGGAATCAGATACAATCACTACGTTTGAGACAATTAGATAGGCATGGACAGATACGGACCAATACGATTAGTGTAGATGGGCAGAAAGGTCGGCATGGACATGGTGGGCCGAATGGCCTGTTTCTGTGCTGTATGACTCAAAACACACCTGGGCAAGGTGGATTGTATGGTTTTGTACCATCAGTTTTAATGGTAAGTTAAACTGTATCATGCCATGGCACAGACCTGTTGTTGAAAAGACCAACAACCCCAATGAGATGGAAGATCACCTGCTCAGATCTGAAAGTCATTTTTTAACATCAAATGATTAACGATCAAGTCAGAACTAAGCACCTGCAGGACATCCCCAGGTTATGAACACTATGGACACCCCGCACATAGGACCGAGCGTTGGGAAAACCAGCGGGATGGATGGGGATCAATTTGCCAGCTGCTGCGGGGCTGAAGGCATCTTCTGCTGGTTGGGATTGGGGCATTTCCTTGTGGAAACTGGAAGGCACACAATTTGACTCATGCCACGTGATATCAAGAAACAGATGAGAACACAGGTTACGGGACCAGACAACATCCTGGCTGTTTTACTGCAGACCTGTGCTCCAGACAAGCTGTTTCAGTCCAGTTACAACACTGACGTCTACATGACAATGTGGAAAATTGCCAAGGTATGTCCTGTTCACAGGAAGCAGGACAAATCCAAACCAATTAGCTTACTCAATCAGAAAAGTGCTGGATAGTACAATGCTATCAAGCAGCGCGTACTCATCAATAATCACTCACCTGGCTCCAGATCTCTTCTGACTAAGCAGGGAACAAAGAGCTGAATTCCAGAGGTGGGGGGAGAGTAACTGCTCTAGATGTCAAGGCAGCATTTGACTGGGTGTGGACGAGTCAATGGGCATCAAGGGGCAAACACTCCAATAGCTGGAGTCATTGCACAAAGAAAATACTTGTGGTTGTTGAAAGTCAAGCATCCCAGCCCCAGGACATCACTGCAGGAGTTCCCCAGGACAACATCCTTACCCATACATATACAGCTGCTTCATCAGTGACCCTTCCCTTCACCAGAAGGTCATAAGTGGGGATGCTCAATGATCATTGTACAATATTTAATTCCATTTGGCAAAGAAAGGTATCCATACAATCAAGTGTGGGTTAATAAATGCCAATTAAGTGTCAGGCAATGTCCGCTTCCACCAAGAGAGTCTAGCCACTTACACATGACGTTCAATGGCACTTATCACCAACTCCCACACCATCAACATCATGAGGGTCACCATTGATCAACAAGACCAGCCACAGAACTGCTGTGGCTACAAGAGGTCAGATGCTTGGTATCCTGCAACGAGCAACTCACCTCCCGACACCCCAAGGCCTTTCCACCATCTACAAAGCACAAATCAGGGATGTGATGGAACACTCTCCACTTGTCTGGATGAGTGCAGCTCCAACAGCCCCAGCAGCTTGGCACCATCCAGGAGGATGTAGCCCACTTGATTACACCCCATGTAGTTGTGGGCATGCTATGTTGGCACCGGAAGCGTGGCGACACTTGCGGGGTGCCCCCAGAACACTCTACGCAAAAGATGCATTTCACTGCGTGTTTTGATATACATGTGACTAATAAAGAAATTTTATCTTATTTTAAACATCCATACCCTCTACACCTAATGCACAGCGGCTGCAATCAGTGCCATCTACAAAATTCACTACTTTACTCACTTGGGGTACTCTGACAAAAACCTCACAAACCAATGACCTCTACAGCAAAAAGGACACAGTCATGGACCATCCTGATGTGGAAATATATCACTAGTCCTACATCAACGTTAGATCTCCCTCTCTAACACCACTATAGAAGGCCTGGAGCAATTCAAGACGATGGCTCTTCACCATCTTCTCAAGGTCAATTATGGATGAGCAGCAAACTCTGGCTTTGCCAGTAACAGTCACAGCCACAGCAGGAAAAATGAACAAATCAAAGAAATTTTTAAAAATGATGCCCATTTTTTTCATAAAGGTACCACAGTGAAACCAAATAGTGAATCAATCTGTAATTTCATTACACCCTCCTATTAGAACAATGTAGCAAACCTTCCAACTCTTTGAGTCATATCTAATTTTTAATTCTCCACTTCCTTCTCTGTTCCAAGGAAGGTACACTCCGGTGGCTGAGCATCAATGGCAGTTATTGACACAACCTCACTTACCAGAACAAGGGCTCATTCTTTTGATTTCACAACGTGAATTTTTTTTAAACTGAACATTTCCTCTTGGAGTTTCAGTTCTCACGTTGATCCACACCTCAAAATCCACCCTCAAGGTAATGCAATCAGCATTCCAAAAACAATCTTCTGAACGACAGGTTCTGACCTCACAGAGGGGCACAAAATCATGAGGGGCATAGATAGGGTGAATGCACACAGTCTTTTTCACAGGGAAAGGGAGTAAAAAACTAGAGGGCACAGGGTTAAGATGAGAGGGGAGAGATTTGAAAAGGAACTGGGTGAGGGGGGTGGGGGGCAACTTCTTCATACAGACGGTGGTGCGTATATAGAATCAGCTGCCAGAGGAAGTGGCTGAGCCAGGTACAATGACATTTAAAAGACATTTGGATAGATACATGGATAACAAAGGTTCAGAGGGATATGGGCCAAATGAGACTAGCTCAGATGGGCATCTTGGCTGGCAGGGACATTGGGCCAAAGAGCCTGTTTCCGTGCTGTATTACTCTATGACAATGTCTTTCACGTTATGCTCAACCTTTCACTAGTTATCCTCTCAATGCTTCTCAGGATTATAAACCTGTATTAGAGAGAACGTACAAGGGGATAAGAGGTCTAACCTCTTTACAAATGAGCAAATCACCAGAGCACAGTAAGTAGGATCCCATGAGATCATCACTCTCCCAATGGATAAGGGAACCATTACATTGCCAGCTGTTCTTTGCAAATGCAATTAATATTCTTCCAAATCCTCACTCTCCTCGATGTTGCAGTCGTACAACATGTTGGTGAGACTGCACTTGGAGTACCGAATATGGTTTTGGTTACCCTGTTATAGGAAACACATCATTAAACTGGAAAAAGCGCAGAGAAGATTAACAAGATGCTGCCAGGACTCGAGGGCCTGGGTTATAGGGAGAGGTTGGACAGGCTGGGACTTGATTCCTTGGAGCGTAGGAAATGAGAGGCGACCTTATTGAGGTGTATAAAATCGTGAGGAGCATAGATAGGGTGAATGCGCTCAGTCTTTTTCCCCCAGAGTTGGGAATCAAAAGCTAGAGGGCATAGGTTTAAGATGAGAGAGGAAAGAAGGGACCTGAGGGGCAACTTCTTCACACAGAGGGTGGTGCGTATGTGGAAGTTGTTATTGTACCTGCCTCAACCACATTTAAAATACATTTGGACAGGTACATGGATAGCAAAGGTTTAGACGGATATGGGCAAATGCAGGGAAATGGGACTAGCTTGGTGGGCACCATGGTTGGCATGGACGAGATGGGCTGAAGGGCCTGTTTCCCTTCTATATTACTCTATGACTCCCTCTCACTAACTTAAAACATTTTGTACACAACACTATCTGCATCTTAACATGTTTGCATTTTGGAAATCTTCCAGATGTGCCCTGTCCTTCTCAAATTCATGATCGCAAAAGCCTCGCACCAATAGAAAACGCTGTTTAAGAGTTAAATTTGCAGAATGTGTTGAAGGAGTTGTACATCTTTCTCCTTGCATTCCTGAAAGTCAGACCTTGCCTCCCACACCCAAGTAATTAAGGGACAATGAAACACTTTCAGCCAGCGCATTGCAACATCTCTTGGAAATAGAAAACTGCACTTCTCCACGAAATGAAGTACATTTTGCAGATGGACAAAAGATGTACCAGGGATAAAATTTCTATTTTTTTTAGTTAAGACAATTTTTAAAGGCTGAGTTGTGATTTGGCAAATATCACTAGAAGCAGCAACTTGAGCACGTCAGAGGTGTTCAAGGAGGTTTCAGAACAGATGTGCTGCCGGTAAAGGGGGAAGAGGGAAGCTCCCAGATCTGGAGCTTCATGGGTATCAGAGTACAAGGCAAAACAAATGGGAAGCTTATCAGAGCCAGCACAGTGGCACAGCGGCACAGCGGGTAGAGCCGCTGCCTTGAAGCTCAGAGACCTGGGTTCAATCCCAACCTCCGGCACTGTGTGGAGTTTGCACGTTCTCACTGTGACCGCGTGGGTTGCCTCCGGGTGCTCCAGTTTCCTCCCACATCCCAGAGACGTGCAGGTTGGTGGGTTAAGTGACTGCTGTAAATTGTCGCCAGTGTGTGGTTGAGGGGTAGCATCTGGGGGGAGGGGGTTGATGGGAATGTGGGGAGAATAAAATGGGATCAGTGTGAATGGGTGCTTAATAATCAGTGTGGAATCCAGGATCCCTTTCTGTTTACATGCTGTATAACTCTACGATTTATGACAGATACCCAAGAGATGTGAAAGATGGAATGGTGTGTAAAACTTGCAGCAGGAAATTAATAAAAGGCATGTCAATAAATACTGCAGGCAAAATTATACAACCTCAACAATGCTTCATTGATACTTGAAGGAAGAAGATAACAAAGGACAAAGCAGAGGCATACAAAATTATCAGGGGTATAGATAGGGTAGACTGTAAGAAACTTTTCCCCATGGCAGCTGTGACACAGATTTAGGGTAAGAGGAGATCCAAGGGAGATTTTTTTTCATCCAGATGAAGTTTGGAATCTAGAACATTCTTCCCCAGGGGTGTTTGAGGCAGGTACTTGCACAACGTTTTACTTTTCAGGTGAGCACTTATAAACTGCCATGGCTACTGACCAAGTGCTGGTAAATGGGATTGGTGTAGATGGATGCTTGATAGTGGGCATGGACAAGGTGGGCCAAAGAGCCTGTTTCTGTGCTGCACGATTCTATTAGAGACCAAAACAGTAAAGCTAATTTTGGAGGCAGAAGACAGGCTCATTATTCTGAATAAATACTGTACTTTGCGTATGTCAGGAGAAAAGAGAAGGGCCAAGGGTGATGTTGAGGAAGAACAATGTGAATGGTGAGAGGGGAGGGGGAGCGGGAGGAGAGCTCTGACACTTGTCCAGATCGTGACTGATTTTCTGCATTAGTTCCATTTTCCTGCACTGATTTGATTCCCTTAATATGCGGAAATTTATCGATCTGTCTTTTGAATAAACTCCATAGATTCCAGGAAGAGAATGGTTCACCCCACTCTGAAGAAATTTCTCCTCTGCCCGAAATGACCAATTCCATGAAGAAATTTCTTCTCATCTCTACCAAAAATGACCCACTCTGCATCCTGAAACCGTGACCCCCCCCCCCCAGATTCCAGACTGCACTGAGAAAACACCCTCCCTCCATCCACCCCAAACTCTGCAAGACTTGTGTGTCAATGAAATCACCTTACAGTTCTTCCAAACTCTAGAGGACATTGGCTTGGTCTACTCTCTCTCTCCTCATACAGCAACCCTGCCAATCTGGTGCATTTTCTGCCTACCTAATCTGGACCCATATATCCTACCTGTGGTCTCCAGGTGTGGTCTCACCACAGCCCTATGTAACTGCAGCACAACATCAAACCCTCTCATAAATTGCTTGCTTCACCTACACGTTGGCTTTCAGTGACTTGGGTACAAGAACACCCAGATTTCTTTGAACCCTTGAAGCCTCCATACATCTTTATAAGAGCAAGGGAGTGCATACTACAATAATACTCATTAGACCACAGCTACATTTCTGGTCACTACACTACAGGATGCAAGAGCTTCAGAGAAGAAACAGGGGAGATTTACAAGAACATCGGCAGGGCACGAGAGTTATAGTTATGAGGAGAGATCGACTAAACTGGGATTGTTTTCTTCAGACTGAGAGAATGAGGGAAGGTTTCAAGAAGTGTGTAAAATCATGAGGACCTTAGGCAAGGTTAATATAGAAGAGTACAGCATAGGAACAGGCCCTTTGGCCCACCATGTCTGTGAATGATCACGATGCCAAATTAAACTAATCCCATCTCCCTAAACATGGTCTATATCCCTCCAGTCCATGCTTGTTTGTACATCTGTCTAAATGCTTCTTAAACGTTTCTATCGTATCTGCCTCCACCACCTCCCCGGCAGCCCATTCCAGGCACCCACCGCTCTCTGTGTAAAATAATACTTGCCCCGCACATCTCCTTTAAACTTTCCCCCTCAGACCTATGCCCTCTGGTATTTGACATTTCCACCCTGGAAAAGAGACTGTCTACCCTGTCTATGCCTCTCATCATCTGAAGTTACACAGGTATGGATAGGAAGTGAAGTTGCCCTCAGAGCATAGAAACAGGCCCTTCAGCCCAACGAGTCCATGCCGACCTTCAAACTCCCATTTACACCAATCCTAAACTAATCCCATTTTATTCTCCTGTATTTTCATCAACTCCTTCCCGGTTCTACCGCACACTAGGGGGGCATCTTACAGCAGCCAATTAACCCACCAACCAGCATTTCTTTAGGACATGCGAAACTGGAGCACCTGGGGAAACCCACATGGTCAGAGGGAGAACGTGCAAACTCCACGCAGACAGTGCCCAACATCAGTATCGAACCCAAGGCATTGGAGCTGTGAGGCAGCGGCTGTACTAGCTGCGCCACACCATTCCATCCTGAACTCTCTTTGAAACCAAAGTGGGCACAATGGGCCAAATGCTGTAGTGCTGTAATTTTCTTTATAAGGCAATTTTGTTCTGCTAAGGTAAAATGTACATCTGTAAAGATCAATAATCTTGCTGAAACAACAGGTTGTGATATATAATGCCTAGTTTTTAACGAGCTTATTTCTTATCAAATGATTAACATTTAGACAGAATGCAGCACGTAATGCATTCTGAAAATGAGAAGGAAATAAATGCTTATCATTTTTTAAAAGCCAGAACTATTTCATTTACAGGGTGCCCACTGCATAGACACATCAAGCCAGGTATTTGCCGTTTCAAGCAGAACAAATCTGACTGAACAAAAGCCCAAAGGGGGGAAAGTGGGACCTGATTTTTTCCTTGAAGAATTCATGTTGAAACCAAATGCTTAATGTGTACTTTTCACTATTTGGCATAGACAGGGTAGAAAGTCAAAATCTTTTCCCCATGGTAGAGAGATCAAAAACAAGACGGCGTAGGTTTAAGGTGAGAGGAAGGAGTTTTAAAAGGGGATCTGAGGGGCAAGTTTTTTTAAAAACACAGAGAGTTGTTGATATCTGGAACGTGCTGCCAGAGGAGGTGGAAGCAGACACAATTATATTTAAGAGGCATTTATACAGACCCTTAAATGGGCAAGGCATAGAAAGACATGGTCCTAATGTGGGCAAATGGGAATAGTGGAGATGGGCAAAATGATCGGCATGGATGTAGTGGACTGAAGGGTCCATTTCTTTACTGTACAACCTGAAGAAGGCAACATCCATCATCAAATATCCCCACCATCTGGGCCGTGCCATCTTCTCGCAGCTCCCATCGGGCAGGAGGTACAGAAGCCTCAAGTCCCACACCACCAGGTTCAGGAACAGCGACTTCCCTTCAATCATTCAGTTCTTGAACCAACCAGCAAAGCCCTAATCACTACAGTTTAGCAACACTGTGACCACTCTGATCACTTTGTTCTAATTGTGGGTTTTTTTGTAAAAATTGTGTATAATTCATGTTTTTCTTGTGAATGCTGCTTATCTGATGCTATGTGCCTGTGATGCTGCTGCAAGTAAGTTTTTCATTGCACCTGTGCATCTGACAATAAACTCGACTTTGGCTTTAACTATGACTCTATTTTGTAAAATCTCCAAATAAGATTGATGAACTAAACCTTGCAAAACTCTCTGAGTCAGAGATAGTTTTTAATTCACTACTTCTAACACTTCTTTCTCTATCCTGAGGATGGTACACCTGGGTGTCTAAGTATCAATGACAGCTATTGCCACAGTCCTACTTTCCTGAACAAGAACAGATTGTTTTAAGAAAACACATAACTTTTGATTTCACAATTGGAACTTCTACAGTTTACTTCCTTTTCTCAATCTTTTCTTCAATTCTCTACGAAGTCACATGGCAGCCTCCATCTCAACAGCCTCTCAGACCAATGCATTTCTTGTTCCAACACCCATTCTGATGAAATACAGGTTTCCCCCAGAGCTATAGCCTGATTTACCAACTCAATAATCCTTACTATTTATCCTCTCAATGCTTCTCAGGATCGTCGGACCCACCCCACCATTAATTATCTATATCCCAATAAAAAAAATCTTTATTTTCCCCAGCAGTTCTAGGTAACTGTAAGACCCACAATTAATGATTCAGAAACAGCTTCTTCCCCTCTACCATCAGATTTCTGAAGTCCATGAACACTACCTCGTTATTCCTTTTTTTTGCACTATTTATTTTTGTAATTTATAGTAAATTTGAATCTTTGCATTGTACTGCTGCCACAAAACAACAAATTTCATGCCGTAAGTCACTGATAATAAACCTGATTCTGATTAGTATTCTTGGGAATCTTCAGTTTCATACCCATGACCTTAAAACAATGTGCCCAGCTAAATAAAACATCCAAGTCCAGAGATGTTTGGGTTAAAGAACTTTCCCCAGTGACCCTTCTCAACTCAACATGATGATGTTAAAAGCTTAATGCTAGCAGGAAAGATCGTTCAATAAGCATTAAGAGGACAGCTGTAGGGCTTAATCCTGTTTCAACGATCCTGAAAAATGGACCTTTTCTTTCACACTAAAGTCATTAAGGGAACAGGAAACAAAATTACGGCTTCTTCCTAGTTTCGACTTTTTGGGAGATTACACAGCAGCAATTCCCATCCAGAAACCAAATCTTACAATCTTTGTTTTTGCCAAAAAGGCATCTTGTTCTGTGAAACTAAACCATATCAACACATCCATTGCTGTAAAGACCTATATCACTAAATAGTAGGTTGCAATATACAGTACCTGAACATAACACTAGGGAAGGTTTTAAAGAGGTTGTTCAACACTGAATTGGAAACATTTAATTCGAAAGAGCTTAAGCTACAAATAGAGACTGACTCTATGGTATAGGTAGCTGTGAATCGTACAAGTCTGAGCGACATTATTTAATATCTTCTGAAATACATTATGTGAATTCTAAATGTATGTATTTAAAAAATGGGAGGTTTAATCAAAGAAACAAATCTCAGGCATGATTTTGACACAAATGAGATCTGGAGACACTACATTAAGGAAGAAATTTCTCACTTGAGTACAATACATTTACAAGTTGCTTCACTGCATCAGCCAGGACTAACAGACATTCCTTGGGTTGATTAAGTTGAAAATATTTGGATATGAGGCAGAGAAAAAGTATGAATAACCTGATATAGTTTAAAAGAGCTTTTACATTTGTCTGTTTCTATACAGCACCCTGTACATTAGAACACAGAACATGAGTGGGTACTCTAACTAGAACATTTAACTTACTATTCCATAAAATTAATGAACAGAGAAATGAATGGACAAGAATTTGAGCAGTTTAGCAACAAAAGACACGAGTCTTGCAATCAGCACGGTCACTTTCTTCCTGAAATGATGTCTTCGTCACACAATTTTCTAATCCAAATTTATCCTGTTAAATCTGAAATAAAAGGTGTTATATTGGAAGGCTGATTCACACTTCACATTTTAAAGCACATCATTTGGAACACTGAACAGGAACACAATGTTAATGGCCAAAGACACTGACCACTAGAAGGGAAATCATTAACCAGAGTCATCTTATCAGGACAAAGATCAAAGGGTTATATCCAAATGGCAAAAATACTGGAAACCCTGAGATGTGACTTCAACAGGCACCTGCCAGAAGGAAGGTTAATCCTTCAGGTACACAGAGTGTTTGACATGGAGAGAGAGGGAGAGGGAGAAAAAGGGTAAGGGAGAGGCATCAGAAGGAAACGGGAAAGTGCTGCAGGTAATACTTTGTAAGCACTTGTGAGAAAATAATCTGGAATTGTATTAAACGAGGTGAGGACGACCATTGTTCCCAGAGGTGTCCAACGAAATGGAAGATTGAATGGAGCAAGGGATGGAGATAAGAGAGAGAAAGTGATGAGATGCAGGGATAGAGGTTGGGGTGAAAGGGATGCAGGGGAGCGCCGGGCAGTGTGGGGGGAACCGGGTGGCGGAGGGGAATGTGAGGGAGTGGAAGGGCTGTTGGAGGACTGGAGGGAGTGCTGGGTGACAGAGAGGATGGAGAGGAGAGGATACAGGAGAGGGGAGTGCAGGGACGGATGGGACAGGGTGTCGGGAGGCGGGACAGAGGGGATCGGGAGGAGGAACGGGGGGTCGAAGGGCAGTGTGGAGGGGGCAGCAGGAGGGACAGGAGAGGTGAGTGGGGGGACGGAGGAGATGGACAGACGGACAGCAGTACATGGAGGACTGCACGGATGGACAGGGGGCGCGGGGTCAGCAGGAGAAGGGAGCGCGCACAAGGGGCGAGGATGGACAGGGGGCGCGGGCATGAGGATGGGTGGCGGGGGCGCGGACAGGGACGGGGACGCGGACAGGGACGGGGACGCGGACAGGGACGGGGGTCGCGGGGGCGCGGACAGGGGTCGCGGAGACGAGGACAGGGACGGGGGTCGCGGGGGCGCGGACAGGGACGGGGGTCGCGGGGGCGCGGACAGGGGTCGCGGAGACGAGGACAGGGACGGGGGTCGCGGGGGCGCGGACAGGGACGGGGGTCGCGGGGGCGCGGACGGGGGTCGCGGACGCGCGGACAGGGACGGGGACGCGGACAGGGACGGGGGTCGCGGGGGCGCGGACGGGGGTCGCGGACGCGCGGACAGGGACGGGGACGCGGACAGGGACGGGGGTCGCGGGGGCGCGGACGGGGGTCGCGGAGACGAGGACGGGGGTCGCGGAGACGAGGACGGGGACGTTGGTCGCGGGGGCGCGGACAGGGACGGGGGTCGCGGACAGGGACGGGGGTCGCGGGGGCGCGGACGGGGGTCGCGGAGACGAGGACGGGGGTCGCGGAGACGAGGACGGGGACGTTGGTCGCGGGGGCGCGGACAGGGACGGGGGTCGCGGACAGGGACGGGGGTCGCGGGGGCGCGGACAGGGACGGGGGTCGCAGACGAGGGTCGCGGGGTCGGGGACGGGGGTCGCGGACGCGCGGACGGGGACGCGGACAGGGACGGGGGTCGCGGGGGCGCGGACGGGGGTCGCGGACGCGCGGACAGGGACGGGGGTCGCAGACGCGCGGACGGGGACGGGGACGGGGGCGCGGCCGTACCTCTCCCCGCCGGCTGAGCGCCCCGGGCCGGCTCAGCAGCGCCGTGTCCCCGCACACCACGGCCGTGTCCTCCACGAACACGCAGTCGGGCAGCCCCTCGTCGGCCGGCAGCTCCAGCACCTCCAGGCCGAGCCCGGCGCCCAGGGTGCGCACGTAGTGTTCGTGCTCCCGCCGGGCCCGCGCCGTGTCCACCCCCTCCGTCCCGCTCCGCCGCAGCGCGCCGCCCGCCAGCGAGTCGGGGATCCCGCGCACCACAGCGTGGCTGCAGCGCCCGAAGCCCGCCATGGTCCCGCGCGTCTGGCGGCAGGCGCGGGACGCGCGCTCACGGCCGGGGGAGGGGGCGCGGTCACGGGCGGGGCGGGAGGGGGCGCGGTCACGCCAGTCCTCCCCCTGTGCGCGCTGCTCGCCTCCTGCTCCTCCCTCATCCTCATCCTCTCATCCCCCTCCCCCCTCATCCCCCTCCTCCCTCCTCTCATCCCCCTCCCCCCTCATCCCCCTCCTCCCTCCTCTCATCCCCTCCCCCTCCTCTCATCCCCTCCCCTCATCCCCCTCCCCCCTCATCCCCCTCCTCCTCCCTCCTCTCATCACCCTCCCCCCACATCCCCTCCCCCTCATCCCCTCATCCCCTTCCCTCATCCCCCTCCCCTCATCCCCCTCCCTCCTCTCATCCCCTCCTGCTCTCATCCCCCTCCCCCCTCATCCCCCTCCCCTCATCCCCCTCCCTCCTCTCATCCCCTCCTGCCTCCTCTCATCCCCCTCCCCCCTCATCCCCCTCCTCCCTCCTCTCATCCCCCTCCCCCCACATCCCCTCCCCCTCATCCCCCTCCCCTCATCCCCCTCCCCTCATCCCCCTGCCCCTCCCTCCCATTCCCCTCCCCCTCCCTCCCCTCATCCCCCTGCCCCTCCCTCCCATCCCCCTCCCTCCTCTCATCCCCTCCTCTCATCCCCCTCCCCCCTCATCCCCTCCCCCCTCATCCCCTCCCCCTCATCCCCTTCCCTCATCCCCCTCCCCTCATCCCCCTCCCTCCTCTCATCCCCTCCTCCCTCCTCTCATCCCCTCCTCCCTCCTCTCATCCCCCTCCCCCCTCATCCCCCTCCCTCATCCCCCTCCCTCCTCTCATCCCCTCCTCCCTCCTCTCATCCCCTCCTCCCTCCTCTCATCCCCCTCCCCCCTCATCCCCCTCCCCTCATCCCCCTCCCCCTCCCTCCTCTATCCCCCTCCCCCTCCCTCCTCTCATCCCCTCCTCCCTCCTCTCATCCCCTCCTCTCATCCCCCTCCCCCCTTTCCCTCCCCTCTCATCCCCCTGCCTCCCCTCATCCCCTCCCCCTCCCCTCTCATCCCCTCCCCTCTCATCCCCCTCCCCTCTCACCCCCTCCATCTCATGTCTCCCCCTTATCCCCCTCCCTCCTCTCATCCCCTCCCCTTTCACCCCCTCCTCTCTCATCCCCTCCCTCATCCCCTCCCCCTCTCTCCTCTCATCCCCCTCCCCTCTCACCCCCTCTGTCTCATCTCTCCCCCTTATCCCCCTCCCTCCTCTCATCCCCTCCCTCTCATCACTCTCCTTCCCCTTCCCCCTCACTCCCTCTCTCCACCTCCCTCCATCCTTCTATCTACTCAGTCCCTCACCCTATCCCTCCCTCTCCCACCTTCAGCCTCCCTCTCCCTATCACCTTGTCTTCCATCTCCTCCCTGACCCTCACTATTTCTCCCTGACCTCCCCTCACCCTCCACCTACCTCACCCTCCATACCTCTGCCACCATCTCCCACCCTTGGTCTCTGCTTCTGTTCTCTCCCCTCCTGCGCACCCATCTCATCACCTTGCCCTCCTCCACATCACCCCGACCTTCCAAACCCACACCATCTCCCCTCACATCCAGCTATGCTCCCCCTCATTCCCCTCCTCTTCCATTTGCCCTCCCTCGCTTGCTACCCCTTCCCACCCTCCCTTATTGTCAGTCTATAAGCCCCCTCTGATCCTGCCATCCCTGCTGCCCTCCCACTTCCCCGTGACCCCCCTCTCCCTCTACCTCCTCTCCTCATGTTCTCAGTTCCCACCTCCTTGTACCTCACCAATTCCCCTTCCTTCCCCATTTTCCCCTCCCTCTTGCTTCTCCTCCTTCGATCTCTCCTTCCTTGTCCCACTATCCTCTCCCCCATTCATTCCGCACCCTCCAAACCACACCTCTCCCTCTCTCCCCCCGCCATTCTCCTCCTCTCTCTTTCTATCCCACACTCTCTCCCACTCTTCTTCCCACCTTCCCTCCATCCCTCTCTTTCCTTCTCCCTCCCCCACACTCCTTCCACCTCTTAGCCCCCTCCCTCTCACAGAAACAGGCTCGCCAAGCACTGTGCTCCATAAATTCCTTGTGAATTCATTCATTCATGAATTTCTTGTGAACGCTGCTTATCTGATGCTATGTGCCTGTGATGCTGCTGCAAGTAAGTTTTTCGCTGCACCTGTGCACACATGTGCACAGTAGTAGCATAGCGGTTAGCATAACGCTTTACAGCGCCAGCGACCCGGGTTCAATTCCGGCCGCTGTCTGTAAGGAGTTTGTACGTTCTCCCTGTGTCTGCGTGGGTTTCCTCCGGGTGCTCCGGTTTCCTCCCACATTCCAAAGACGTACGGGTTAGGAAGTTGTGGGCATGCTATGTTGGCGCCAGAAGCGTGGCGACACTTGTGGGCTGCCCCCAGAGCACTACGCAAAAAGATGCATTTCACTGTGTGTTTTGATGTATATGTGACTAATAAAGATATCTTATGTACTTGTGCAGATGACAATAAACTCGATTTTGACTTTGATAAAGGTCAGCTTTGCCTTTCACAACCAGACTGGGATGCCTTCACCAAATACCTTTACTCAGGTTGTGGCATACCTTCCACAATACCATCAGCAATTCTGTCACTGTTCTGCTTTCAAATCACTCACCCTATTCCACTCACAGATCCACGAGCTGTCCAAATCTTCTAGGCTGAACATACTGCCTCAAGTCGACTGATGAGATAAGTCTTCCTCTGACTGCAGTGCCATTGGTCATGCCTCCTGCTCTTTACCCAGGTTCCCTGCTGGTGTGGAGTCAGGCTCAGCCGGATGACCACCAAAAGCGTGCTGTCCTCACCAGATGACCATCTGCACCGTGCTTCTTCACAGTTGCGTGGACCATGGCTGTTGGCTGCTCTGAATAGTTTTGTCTTCGATAGATCCGTTGTCCCAGCTCTATCAGTTTTATCTTCTCTCCTGCATCATGAATCGGTTCAGAGTCACTAATTCTTGATTTAGTGCAGCACAGGGAATGTGGGGAGGATAAATTGGGGTCAGGGTAAATGGGTGGTTGATGATTGGTGCGGACTTGGTGGTACACCACGGGCACATCCCTCCCCACCATCGGTAGTATCTACATGAGGCCTCAAGAAGGCAACATCCATCATCAAGGATCCCCACCATCCGGGCCGTGCCATCTTCTCACAGCTCCCATCGGGCAGGAGGTACAGAAGCCTGAAGTCCCCACACCACCAGGTTCAGGAACAGCTACTTCCCTTCAACCATTCAGTTCTTGCACCAACCGGCACAACCCTAATCACTGCAGTTTAGCAACACTATGACCACTCTGATCACTTTGCACTAAAATGGACTTTGTATTATTTTGTTCTAATTGTGTTCTTTCTTATAAACATTGTGTTTAATTTATGCTTTTCTTGAATGCTGCTTATCTGATGCTCTGTGCCTGTGATGTTGCTGCAAGTTAGCTTTTCATTGCACCTGTGCATAAGATGACAATGATATTGCAGATGACAATAAACTGGACTTTGACTTTGAAGGGCCTGTTACCATGCTGTGTAACTCCTTAAAACAATCCAAAGTTCCTGCTTATCAATTTTCCCCTGTTGTACTTTTACTTTGAGTTTTTATTTCTTCAGTTGTACAGAGGGATCTTGGGGTCCAAGTGCATAGTTCCCTGCAAGTGGCCACACAACAAGATAGAGTGGTCAAGAAGGTCTGTGGCATGTTGCCTTCATCACTAGGGGCATAGAGTACAAGAGTCAGGAAGTCATGCTGCATTTGTATAAAACTTTGGTTAGATTGCTCTTGAAGTATTGTGTGCAATTCTGGTTGTCCCATTACAAGAAGTATGTAAAAGGTGTAGAAGAGGTTTACCAGGATGCTGCCTGGATAAGAAGGCTTGAGCTATAAGGAGAGGTCGGACAAATTTGGGTTGTTTTTCTCTGGAGCGGCGGAGGCTGTGGAGAGGCCTATCAGAAGTTTATAATATAATGAGAGGCATAGATAGACAGAATCAATTTCCCAGGGTAGAAATATCAAATACTCAAGGACATGTATTTAAGGTGAGAAGGGGAAAGTTCAAAGGAGATGTGTGGGGCAAGTTTTTTTACACAGAGAGTGGTGGATGCCTGGAATGGGCTGCTGGGGGGAGTGGTAGAAGCAGATAGGGTAGTGGCATTTAAATATTGGTGAGGGTCAAAGGGGACATGCCGAATTTTTTTAGCCTCCTAAGGAAGTGGAGTAACAAAAGAAAAAAATCACCTTGAATCTGATTTCGTCTTTAATGGTGACATTCTGCTGCTTCTTAGGCACATTCTTTTGAAGACCACAGTCTAAAAGGACTTGGAAAAGGTAAAAGAAAATGCTATTTTGCTTTCCTAAGTCTTTTTGATCTCAGGATATCACAAAACCTTTTGTAGAGGGTGAAGCACTTCTGAGGTACAGTAATGGCTGTAATGAGGGAGTTTGCCAGTTGAATTGCACACAGCAAGCTCTCACACACAACAGATACTTGAAGCGGTGATGTTGATTTTGGAGGGTACTCTTGGCCAAGACATGGCAATAATTCTGCTGTTTTTCTTCAAAATCACATCATAGGGTTTCAGAGGGCAGAAGTGTTCTCAAATACTCAAATGTGGTCTTAATCCTCCCCCGGCAAAGGAAAACTGTGGTAAATTAAATTAAGTTTCTCTTTGCACCCCCCCCCCCAATCGGGCAGAAGATACAAAAGCCTGAAAGCACGTACCACCAGGCTCAAGGACAGCGTCTATCCCACTGTTATAAGACCATTGAACGATCCCCTAGTACGCTAAGATGGACTCTTGATCTCACAATCTTCTTCTACAAACCCACTGATGCCCACAGCTACCTTGATTACAGCTCCTCCCACCCTGTCTCTTGCAAAGATGCTATCTCATTTCCTCAATTTCTCCGCCTCCACCGCATCTGCTCCCATGATGAGGCTTTCCACTCCAGGACATCCGAGATGTCCAACTTCTTTTCTAACCAGGGCTTCCCCCTGACTGTGGTCAAGAGAGCTCGCATTCATATCTCTGCCATTTCCCACACCTCTGCTCTTACCCTACCAGACCCAACAGGGATAGGGTCCCCCTTGTCCTCACATTTCATCCCACCAGCCTACATATCTAACACATCATTCTCCGCCACTTCCGCCATCTCCAACGGGACCCCCCCACCAAGCAGATCTTCCCCTCCCTACCCTTTTCTGTCTTTCACAGGGACCACTCTCTCCACGACTCCCCAGTTCACTCCTTGCCCCCCCACCCATCCCACTCCCACCCCAGGAGCTTTCCACTACCCCGTCATAGGTGCAATACCTGCCCCTACACCACCTCCATCCAGGGACCCAAACAGTCCTTTCGGGTGAGACAGAGATTCACCTGCACCTCCCTTAATATCATCTACTGCATTCGGTGCTCCAAGTGTGTCCTCCTCTACGTTGGGGAGGCCAAACGCAGACTAGGTGACCGTTTCGCAGAACAACTGCGCTCTGTCCGTAACCGTGATCTACATCTCCCCATTGCCGGTCACTTCAACTCCCCCTCCCACACTATCACTGATATGTCAGTCCTCGGCCTCCTCCACTGCCAGGAGAATTCCAAGTGCAAACTGGAGGAACAGCACCTCATTTTCCATCTTGGAACCTTGCAGCCTAATGGCATGAACATTGAATTCTCCCACTTTAATTAATCCCCACACCCCTTCCCCACACTGACCCCCCCACCCCACCATGCTTCTTCTCTTCTCCCCTTGCTTCTACCTTTTTTTCCTCCTTACCTCTGACCCATCCCCCGGTGGACCTGCTCTCCCCTCCTCCCCCGCACCTGCCCATCACTATCTCTTACCTGCATCTACCTATCACCACCCTGTGCCCACCCCGCCTCCCCTCTTTTGTCCACCTATCACTGCTCTGCTTTTCCCCCCTATATATTGGGCTTCCCCTTTTCCTATCTTCAGTCCTGAGGAAGGATCCTGAACCAAAATGTTGACCACCTGCTTTTCTCCACAGATGCTGCCTGGCCTGCTGAGTTCCTCCAGCATCATCGTGTTTTTCATCTGGTTTCCAGCATCTACAGTCCTTTGTTTCTCACAATCTACATCGTTATGACCTTGCACCTTACTGTCTGCCTGCACTGCACTTTTTCTGTAACTGTAAAACTCTATTCTGCATTCTGTTATTGTTTTCCCTTGTACTACCTCAATGCACTGATGTGATGAAATGATCTGTATGGATGGCATGCAAAACAAAGTTTTTCACTGTACCTCGGTACATGTGACAATAATAAACCAATTTACCAATTTAAATTAAATTGGGAGGGAGAGAAGAGAGAATGTCCGGGGTGGGTGGGGTCTTTGATTATGCTGGCTGCTTTACCAAGGCAGCGAGAAGGGTAGACAGAGTCCATGGAGAGGAGGCTGGTTTCTGTGATGTGCTGAGCTGTGTCCCCAACTCTCTGCAGTTTCTTGCAGTCTCGGGAAGAGCAGTTGCTGTACCAAGCTGTGCTGCATCCAGATAGGATGCTTTCTATGGTGCATCTATAAAAATTGTTGAGAGTCAAAGGGGACATGCCGAATTTGTTTAGCCTCCTGAGGAAGTAGAGGCACTGGTGAGCTCTCGTGGCTGTGGCATCTATGTGGTTGGACCAGGACAGGCTATTGATGATGCTCGCTCCTCGGAACTTGATGCTCTCAACCTTCTTGACCTCAGCACCGTTGATGTAAACAGGAGTGTGTGCACCACCCGCTTTCCTGAAGTCAATGATCAGCTCTTTCATTTTGCTGACGTTGAGGGAAAGGTTGTTGCTATGACACCATGTCACTGGGCTGTCTATCTCCTTCCGTGCTCCAACTGCACTACCATGGACCTGTCTCTGATTCGTTTTTTTTTGCACTGTCTTATTTTCGCACAGTGTTTCTTCTCTATATTGTATAATTTTATGTATAATTTACATTGTGTTGTCTGTACCTATGTGCCTGTGACGCTGCTGAAAGCAAGTTTTTCATTGTACCTGTACCTCACTGTACTTGTGTACAGAGAACATAGAACATAGAACACTACAGCACAGTACAGGCCCTTCAGCCCACAATGTTGTGCCAACATCTTATCCTGCTCTAAGATCTATCTAACCCTTCCCTCCCACATAGCCCCCTGTTTTTCTATCATTCATGTGTTTATCTAAGAGACAATAAACTTGACGACAATTTAACAACTCCAGCGACCCATGTTAGATCCCAATCTCCGGTGCTGTCTGCCTGAAGTTTGCATGCTCCACCCACAAATGGGGAGCTTAGATCTGCTCTGCTGGCTCTGGCCATTGAATACTATTTCCACTGGTGGGCAGTCCTGCGGCCAGGAGTTGCAGGTCACTGCATTGGTACTTGATTTGTGCCTGGTGCGGCTGTCTGTATGCCCACTCTAACGTGACTGTCCCCTGGATTGATGCTCATGGTAGAGAGAGGGGTATATCAGGCCATGAGGTGACAAATGCTGGCGGAATATATTTATAAGCCTAAAGCACTGTTGTTAGCTTGGACTAACCACCTTCAGTAGCTTCATCACTGACCTGCCATCCACTGTACATCAACAGGGGGGATGCTGTAGTAGGAGAGCACATAGCTGTCACGTGACAGTAACAACACTGATCCCTCTGGTCGGAGAACAGCATTGCTTATCAGATCGGAAGTAACACCACTGTCAATCAAGGTTTTGCTCCACCCCACCCATCAGGTGTGGGCATAGGGATTGGCCTTGGAGACCACCTTTGTTCCTGAACCTGCCTGACCATTGGCCTGTCTAAATTACCTGGCCAGGCTGCACCCAGCCTTCCAGCACTATAAAGAGTGTTGCACTTCCTAGTACTTCCTCTTTTGACTCCCCCAGGAATAATGAGACAACACTGCAGAGACCACTGGTAAGAGTGTGCACCACCATGTTGTTTGGGAGCATCTTAGTCAGATTCCAGGGAGTGTTAGGGCTAATGCTTGTCTGGGTCAAAGAGTTCAGGCATTGAAGTGTTTATCCCTTGATAAGCTGTACCTTGTTTATTGTGTGTTTTTGTGTGTGTGTATATCTCATCCTCGATTCCCCCACACGTTCACGGTCTCCCGCGCGCGTGTGTGAGTATGTATCCGTTCCCATTCATTCTGTCCCCACGTTTGCCTTTGTGATTAAACTATTTTTAAATCCAAAGCCTGTGTCCAGAGTCCTGCATCTTTAAGATTCCAAAAGAACCTTTTCACACAACAGATGCTCATTGATGGTTGCCCAACAT
This sequence comes from Pristis pectinata, assembly GCF_009764475.1. Classification (NCBI taxonomy): domain Eukaryota; kingdom Metazoa; phylum Chordata; class Chondrichthyes; order Rhinopristiformes; family Pristidae; genus Pristis; species Pristis pectinata. The sequence goes on along the minus strand of NC_067407.1, from coordinate 2,572,896 downwards.
CCAGTTCCATTTACAATTCCTGAGAAAATGAGGCAGCCCATGACTTCTTGAAGCCACATTTGGACGACATGCTAGCATGGGCTGTTCAGTGGCAAGTAACACCTGAACAAATGCCCATCTCCAACAAGAGAGGTCTTAACTAGCTGCCCTTAACATTCAATGGTTTTAGAGTCATAGAGTGAGTACAGCACAGAAACAGGCCCTTCAGCCCACCACGTCTATGCTGACCTTCTTGTCCATCTACACTAATCCCATTTACCCACATTAGGATCGTATCCTCCCTACACCTTGTCTATCTAAGTGTCTGCCTAAATGTCTCTTAAGCGCAGTGATTCTATCCGATTCCACCACCTAGTCTGGCAGTGAGCTCCAGATCTGAAACATTCTCCGTGTAAAAAACACACCCCTCAGATCCCCTTTAAAGTACCTTCCTCTTACCTTAAACTTATGCCTTCTTGATTTTTAATACACCTACAATAGGTGAAAGACTCTGATTATCTACCCTAACAATGCCTCTTATAAATTTTATATATCTTTCCATGGTATCACCACCATTGAATCCCCTACAAACAGCCTGGAAGTGATAGGGGGTTAAATAAAAATTAATCAGCTGCTAAAAGGAGATAATCTGGTCATTAAAGCATTATTTCACTTCACAAACTCAGAGCGTTCTGAAGTATTTTACAATACTTCAGACTCATGAATCGGATTCAGTTTTTTGAAGAGATGACCAAGAGGACCTGATGAGGGCAGGGCAGTGGGCTTTAGCAAGACCTTTGTCAAGAGCCCACATGGTTTAAACGGTACAACAAATTTCATGTCATCTAAGTCAGTGATAATAAATCTGATTCTGATTCTGGTTGGCTGGTCTGGAAGGTTAGATTACATGGGCTCCAGGGTGAGTGAGCCAATTGGATACAAAATTGGCTTGGTGGTAGGGGAGAGTTGTTCTTCAGGTTGGAGGCCTGTGACCAGTGGTGTGCTGCAGGGGTCGGTGCTGGGTCCTCTGTTGTTTGTCATCTATATTAATGATTTGGATGAGAACGTAGGGGGCGTGGTTAGTAAGTTTGCAGATGAACTGTCCTCTAGACCACCATGACATTGGTGCTCTAGTGGACAGTGAAGAAGGTTGTCTAAGGTTACAACAGGATCTGGATCAACTGGGAAAGTGGGCGATGGAGATGGAATTTAACTTGGACGTGTGAAGTGTTGTGTTTTGGGAAGTTAAACCAGGGCAGGACTTACACAATAAACGGCAGGGCCCTGGAGAGCGTTGTAGAACAGAGAGACCTAGAGGTACAAATACATAGTTCCCTAAAAGTGGCGACACAGGTCGACAGGGTGGTGAAGGAGGTGTTTGATACGCTTGCCTTCATCAGTCCGGGCACTGAGTACAAGAGGTAGGATGTCATGTTGCAACTACGAGTCATTGGTGAGACCACACTTGGAGTATTATGCACAGTTCTGGTCGCCCTGCTGTAGGAAGGATGTGATTAAGCTGGAAAGGGCACAGAAAAGATTCACAAGGATTGACAGGACTGGAGGGCTTGGGTTATTAGAACCATAGAACCATACAGCACAAAACAGGCCCTTCGGCCCACCATGTTGTGCCGTCCATCAGACCACCCTCACACTATCTAACCCCTTCCTCCCGCATATCCCCCCATCCCACACTCCTCCATATGCCTATCCAACAAGCTCTTGAACCTGTCCAATGTATCTGCCTCCACCACCACCCCAGGCAGTGCATTCCATGCACCAACCACTCTCTGGGTGAAAAACCTCCCTCTGACATCTCCCCTGAACCTCCCACCCATAACCTTAAAGCCATGACCTCTCATCTTGAGCATTGGTGCCCTGGGAAGGAGGCGCTGACTGTCTACTCTATCTATTCCTCTCAATATTTTATATACCTCTATCATGTCTCCTCTCATCCTCCTCCTTTCCAGTGAATAAAGCCCTAGCACCTTAAGCCTCTCCTCATATTCAATACTCTCCAATCCAGGCAGCATCCTGGTAAATCTCCTCTGCACCCTCTCCAACGCCTCCACATCCTTCCTATAATGAGGCGACCAGAACTGAACACAGTACTCTAAGTGTGGCCTAACTAGAGTTTTGTAAAGCTGCATCATCACCTCGCGGCTCTTAAACTCAATCCCGCGACTTATGAAAGCCAACATCCCATTGGCCTTCTTAACTGCTCTTTCCACCTGTGAGACAACTTTCAATGAACTGTGAATATGAACCCCCAGATCCCTCTGCTCCTCCACACTGCCAAGTACCTTGCCATTCACCCAGTACTCTGCCCTGGAGTTTGTCCTTCCAAAGTGTACCACCTCACACTTCTCCGGATTGAACTCCATCTGCCACTTGTCAGCCCAGCTCTGCATCCTATCAATATCCCTCTGTAAACTCCGACAGCCCTCCACACTATCCACAACACCGCCTATCTTAGTGTCGTCCGCAAACTTACTAACCCAGCCTTCCACCCCCTCATCTAAGTCATCTATAAATATCACAAAAAGTAGAGGTCCCAGAACCGATCCCTGCGGGACACCACTAGTCACTGCCTTCCAATCCGAGGGCACTCCTTCCACCACAACCCTCTGCTTTCTACATGCAAGCCAATTCCTAATCCACACAGCCAAGCTTCCTTGGATCCCTTGGCCTCTGACCTTCTGAAGAAGCCTACCATGAGGAACCTTATCAAACGCCTTACTAAAATCCATGTAAACCACATCCACCGCACTACCCTCATCAATCTTCCTGGTCACCTCCTCAAAGAACTCTATCAGGCTTGTGAGGCAAGATCTTCCCTTCACAAAGCCATGCTGGCTGTCCCTAATCAGTCCATGATTCTCAAAACAGCCCCAGTCTCTCTTAGGAGAGACTGGGGCTGTTTTCCCTGGAACGAATGAGGCTGAGGGGTAACCATATAGAGGCTCATGTAATCATAGATAAGGTGGATGGTCACAGTCTGTTTCCAAGGGTAGGGGAGTCTAAAATTTAAAGAGGGCAGGGGTTTGTGAGAGGGGAAAGGTTTAAAGGAGACCTGAGGGGGAAGTTTTTCACACAGTGGGTGGTGGGTGTGTGGAACGAGCTGCCAGAGGAAGTGGTAGAGGTGGGTACAGTTACAACATTTAAAAGGTACTTCGACAGGTACATGGGTGGGAAAGGTTTGGAGGGATATGGGCCAAATATAAACAAGTGGGACCAACTCAGGTAGGCAACATGATCAGCATGGATGAGGTGGGCCACAGGGGCTGTTTTTGTGCTGTGAATTGAAAGGAATTATGACATGTAATCACTCTTGTAATACAGGAAAATGGAGCAAGACCACAGAGTGTAGCAAGATACCAAAGAAGTTGCAAATCAAGAGATAAACCATAGTGGAATGCACTCAGTAGGTTAGGCAGCTCAGTTGAGAGAGAGAAAAAAATGCTTCTTATTTCCTGAGAGATTTCAAAACCTCAGGACACCCAATGCCAAAAGGCCTCATAGCCAACCCTGTATTTTTGAAGTGTTGTCACTGTTGGAACATAGAAAACATGGCAGCAAATGGGCACACAGCAAGATCCCATACCCTACATCTGTGTCCTCTAGTTTTGCCTACCTCTGATATGGGATAAGCCCCTTGCTGTCTTAATCTATCTATACCCTTCATAACTCTATACACCTCAGTCATGTCCCCTCTGAACCCCCTCCGCTCCAGGGAGAAGACACCCAGTCTCTTCGGTCTCTCCTCATAACTGGAACACTCCATCCCAGGCAGCACCCTGGTGACCTCTGCACCCTCTCCAGCGCTGTCACAACCTTCCTGTAGTGTGGTGACCAGAACTGCACCCAGTGCTCTAGCTGAGGTCTGACCAATGGTTTATAGAGCTGGATTCTGTATTCAGTGCTGTGACTAACGAAGGCCAGGATCCCATATGCCTTCCTAACCATGTTATCTACCTGCATTGCTTCCTTTCAGGATCTATGGACTTTACCATCACAATCTATCGGTTAGCGTAACGCCTTACAGCGCCAGCGACCCGGCTTCAATTCTGGCCACTGTCTGTAAGAAGTTTGTACGTTCTCCCCATGTCTGCGTGGGTTTCCTCCGGGTGCTCCGGTTTCCTCCCACATTCCAAAGACGTATGGGTTAGGAAGTTGTGGGGATGGTATGTTGGCGCTGGAAGCGTGGCGACACTTGCGGGCTGCCCCCAGAACACTCTATGCAAAAAGATGCATTTCACTGTGTGTTTCGATGTACATGTGACTAATAAAGATATCTTATCCTATTGCCAACTCAATCTTGGATCAGTTTACTAACTTGCCCTGGATCCCATGGCTCTAACCTTTTGAACCAGTCTCCCATGTGAGACCTTGTTCATGTAAATCACATCTACCGCCCTGCCCTCATCGATACACTATGTTCAAAGAAACGAATAGATCACAAATATATCATGTTGGTAAATGTGAGGTCATCCACTTTGGAAGGAAAAATAGAAGACCAGATTATTATTTAAATGGTGAAAGATTGCAGCATGCTGTTGTGCAGAGGGAGTTGGGAGAGCTTGTGCATGAATCGCAAAAGGTTGGTTTGCAGGTGCAACAGGTTATCAAGAAGGCAAATGGAACGTTGGCCTTCAATGTGAGAGGGATTGAATTTAAGAGCAGGGAGGTTATGCTGCAACTGTACAGGGTACTGGTGAGGCTGCACCTGGAGTACTGCGTGCAGTTCTGGTCTCCTTACTTGAGGAAGGATATACTAGCTTTGGAGGCGGTGCAGAGGAGGTTCACCAGGTTGCCTATGAGGAGAAATTGAGTCGCCTGGGACTATACTCGCTGGAATTCAGAATGAGAGAGGATCTTATAGAAACATATAAAATTATGAAAGGGATAGATAAAATAGAGGCAGGAAGGTTGTTTCCACTGGTAGGTGAGACTAGAACCAGGGGACGTAGCCTCAAGATTCGGGGGAATAGATTTAGGACGGAGATGAGGAGAAACTGCTTGTCCCAGAGAGTAGTGAATCTGTGGAATTCTCTGCCCAAGGAAGCAGTAGAGGCTGCCTCATTAAATATATTTAAGACACAGTTAGATAGATTTTTGCATAGCAGGGGAATTCAGGGTCATGGGGAAAAGGCAGGTAGGTGGATCTGAGTCCACAGCCAGATCAGCCATGATCTTATTGAATGGCAGAGCAGGCTCGATGGGCCAGATGGCCTCCTCCTGCTCCTATTTCTTATGTTCTTTTGTATATAGATGAACACTGGAATCACCAAGGTACAGAAGGCTACGGAACAAGTGCTGGTAAATGGGATTAGTGTAGATGGGTACGATGGCCAGCATGGACATTGGGGGTCAAAGGGCCTTTTCTCTGCTGTATGACTCTGTCATTCACCTTTCCTTCCATGAGGACAAGTTTGGGTTCATCACCAAATAGCCTTGCCAGGGACGCCCGCAAGCTGTGATTGAACAAATTACAAAATGAAAATAACACATGTCGGACTATAGCTGTGGAGCTTTAGAATTGCTGACTCCAGAGCTGTGGATATGATCAAGGTGGTGGCAGTTTGATTGTTGGACCTCTGGAAAGCAGAGTGATGGGGTTTGTAAAGGAAAGTGATTTCATAGAGTCGTAGAGTCATACAGCACGGAAACAGGCCCTTCGGCCCAACTGGTCCATGCTGACCAAGGTGCCCCTTCCAAGTAAATCCCATTTGCCAACGTTTGGCCCATAACCTTCTAAACCTTTCTGATCCATGTACCTCACGATCCCACTATGACCTCACGATCTACCTTGTTGTGACCTTGCACCTTATTGCACTGCATTTTCTCTGTAGCTGTGACACTTTACTCTGTACTTGTTATTGTTTTTACCTGTACTACATCAATGCACTCTGTACTAACTCGATGTAACTGCACTCTGTAATGAATTGACCTGTACGATCGGTATGCAATACAGGTTTTTCACTGTACCTCGGTACAAGTGACAATAATAAACCAATACCAATACTTGTCCAACTGTCTTTTAAAAGTTGTTATTGTACCTGCCTCAACCACTTCCTCTGGCAGCTCATTCCACACAGATACCACCCTTCTGTGTAAAAAAAAAGAAAATTTGCCCCTCAAGTTCCTCTTAAATCTTTCCCCTCTCACCTTAAACCTGTGCTCTCTAGTGCTTGATTCCCCAACCCTGGGAAAAAGACTGAGTGCATTCACCCTATCTATGCCCCTCATGATTTTATACACCTCTGTATGATCACCCCTCTGTCTTTTGCTCACCAAGGAATAAAGTCCTTGCCTGTCCAACCTCTCCCTATAACTCAGTCCCTCAAATCCTGGCAACATCCTGGTAAACCTGTTCTGCACTCTTTCCAGTTTAATCATATCTTTCCTATAGCAGGGCAACCAAAACTGAACACAATACTCCAAGTGTGGCCTCACCAGCGTCCTGTACAACCGCTCCATGACCTTCCAACACAATGTGCTGACTGATGAAGGCCAGTGTGCCAAAAGCCTTCTTCACCACACTTGGAGTATTGTGTTCAGTTTTGGTTGCCCTGCTATAGGAAAGATATGATTAAACTGGAAAGAGTGCAGAACAGGTTTACCAGGATGTTGCCAGGATTTGAGGGACTGAGTTATAGGGAGAGGTTGGACAGGCAAGGACTTTATTCCTTGGTGAGCAAAAGACAGAGGGGTGATCATACAGAGGTGTATAAAATCATGAGGGGCATAGGTAGGGTGAATGCACTCAGTCTTTTTCCCAGGGTTGGGGAATCAAGCACTAGAGAGCACAGGTTTAAGGTGAGAGGGGAAAGATTTAAGAGGAACTTGAGGGGCAAATTTTCTTTTTTTTACACAGAAGGGTGGTATCTGTGTGGAATGAGCTGCCAGAGGAAGTGGTTGAGGCAGGTACAATAACAACTTTTAAAAGACAGTTGGACAAGTATTGGTATTGGTTTATTATTGTCACTTGTACCGAGGTACAGTGAAAAACCTGTATTGCATACCGATCGTACAGGTCAATTCATTACAGAGTGCAGTTACATCGAGTTAGTACAGAGTGCATTGATGTAGTACAGGTAAAAACAATAACAAGTACAGAGTAAAGTGTCACAGCTACAGAGAAAATGCAATGCAATAAGGTGCAAGGTCACAACAAGGTAGATCGTGAGGTCATAGTGGGATCGTGAGGTACATGGATCAGAAAGGTTTAGAAGGTTATGGGCCAAACGTTGGCAAATGGGATTTACTTGGAAGGGGCACCTTGGTCAGCATGGACCAGTTGGGCCGAAGGGCCTGTTTCCGTGCTGTATGACTCTACGACTCTATGAAATCACTTTCCTTTACAAACCCCATCACTCTGCTTTCCAGAGGTCCAACAATCAAACTGCCACCACCTTGATCATATCCACAGCTCTGGAGTCAGGAGTACCTGTACTCCAAGGTCCCCTTGTTCTACAACACTCCCCAGGGCCCTACCATTCACTGTGAAAGTCCAACCTGGATCTGACTTTCCAAAATGCAACACCTCGCACTTATCTGAATTAAACTCCATTTGCCGTTCCTCAGCCCACTTACCCAGCTGATCAAGATCCCCTGTAAATTTTGATAATCTTCTTCATTGTCCACTATACCACCTATTTTATCAGAAAATGATTTTATTGTTATTGACTGCTAGAGCAGCACAAACGTCTGTAAGGCTCACCATCTTCAACTTCTTCTGTTCTTAGTAAAGAGAGGCCAAGGTAATTCAATGAGAGGAGAGACTGTGAATGGCAAGTTAATGTCAGCAATTATAAAAAACAGAGTTCACCGTCAACTCTTCCTTCTGGATCAACTGATGTTTAGAGAAGATTATACAGAGCTGTGGCAGTGGGATGGTGGCAGAAACAATGATACACGCAGTGTGGGAAGGGTTGCACTGATCTGAGATTGACCCAATGGCTTGTCACACCCATTATTATCTCGCAGCCTCCTCAGCAGAATGATGACTCAGACCCGTCCCACCAGCTTCCAGCCCCCTCTCTGCATCTCCCTTTACACTTGAGGCTCTATCTGACCCGTCAACATTGATAGACTGACGTGCAGCAAACTCCTTTAACCCTCACCAAGTTCTATCGATGCATTCTATCCGGATGCATCACGGCTTGGCACGGCAACTGCTCTGCCTGTGACCGCAAGAAACTGGGAGTGATGGGGAACTGGCACAGAAGAGGCGATGGGGCCTGGAGCAGATCCGCCATATTGAATGGTGAGGCAGGCTTGAGGGGCCGAGTGGCCTACTCCCGCTTCTATTTCCTGTTTTTATGTATCACAGCTGGTGTCTCGCTTGAGTCTAGATGTTGTGTTTTAAGCCCATCCCAGAGATATCCCATCCCATCCCTGCCAGCAGTGTACCATCTGCTGCCTAACCTCTAGAGTAATTCAATTGGTCTCACCCTATCAGAGGTACTCCCTTTGTTCTACCCATCCCTTCCGTAGACTTCTCTCCAACTGAAAACTAACTTGTTATCTCTCTTTCCCAGTTCTGATGAAGAGTTCTGAACCTGAAACGTTAACTCTGGTTCTCTCTCCACAGACGCTGCCTGACCTGCTGAGTGTTTCCAGCATTTGCTGATTTTGTTACCATCAAAGGTGCCATCTTTCAGACAAGGCATCAACTTGAGGACCATCCTTAGGTACAAATAACATATCCCATAGTCACCATGTTTAGGAGCTGGTGAGTTCTCCCTGGTATTTTAACTAATTTTAGTCCCTTAAACAACATCAATGAAGTAGTTAATTTGGTTAGTATCACTTTGCCATTTGTGGGATCTTGCTATGCACAGCTTGGTTGCAGTCTTCCCTTCAATAAAGCTGTGACTGAAGCTCAAAAATACTGAGAGTCCGAGAGTCACAGAAAACAAGCCCTTCAGCCCAACTCGGGCTGCTTGTCTGATGCTCTGTGTCCGTGATGCTGCTGCATTGCACCCGTGCACACATGGACTCAGATATGTGACAATAAACTCCACTTTGACCTTGACTTGTCCAGGCCGACCAAGATGCCTTCCTGAGCTGGTCCCATTTCCCTGTGTTTGGCCCATATCCCTCTAAACCTTTCCTATCCACGTACAGCACCCGTCCAAATGTCCTTTAAACATTGCAATTGTACCTGCCTGGCAGCTTGTTCCACACACCCACCACCCTCTGTGTGAAGAAGTTAAGATAAGATAAGATATCTTTATTAGTCACATCGAAACACAGTGAAATGCATCTTTTGCGTAGAGTGTTCTGGGGGCAGCCCGCAAGTGTCGCCACGCTTCCGGCACCAACATAGCATGCCCACAGCTTCCTAACCCGTACGTCATCGGAATGTGGGAGGAAACCGGAGCACCCGGAGGAAACCCACGCAGACACACGGGGAGAACATACAAACTCCTTACAGACAGCGGCGGCAATTGAAGCCTGGTCGCTGGCGCTGTAATAGCGTTACGCTAACCGCTACACTACAGTGGCGCCCACCTACACTACCGTTGCCCCTCAGGTCCCCTTTAAACCTCGAGGGGAGAGATCTCTCCTGATGCAGGGTTTCAACCCGAAACATCGACAATTCCTTTTGTCCCACGGATGCTGCTCGACCTGCTGAGTTCCTGCAGCAGATTGTTTGTTGTATCCTTTAAGTATTCCCCCTTTCACCTTAAACCTGAGCTCTCTAGTTTTGGACTTCCCTATCCTCTGGAAAAGTGTGCGCGTTCACCCTATGTATGCCCCCTATGATTTTATAAACCTCTATAAGGTCACTCTTCAGACTCCTACGCTCCGGGGAAAACAGTCTCAGCCTGTCCAGCCTCTGCTTATAATTCAAACCCTCCAGTCCCAGTAACACCCTTGTAAATCATTTCTGCACCTCTCCAGTTTAATGACATCCTTCCTATAGCTGGGCTAGCAGATCTGCACACAAATGTGGCCTTACCAACGTCTTGTACAGCTGTAACGTGGCATTAAGCTGCAAAGAGTGCAGAGAAGATTTACTGGGACGTTGCCAGGACTCGAGGGACTGGATTGAGAGGTTGAGCAGGATAGAACTTTATTCCTTGGAGCATAGGAAGCTGAGGTGTGACCTTATAGAGGTGAATAAAATCATGAGGGGCATCGATAAGGTGAATGTGCACCATCTTTTTCCTAGGGTTGGGGAATTAAGAACTCGAGGGCACAGCTAGAGAACACCTAGAGAATCATGGACTGATTAGGGACAGCCAGCATGGCTTTGTGAAGGGAAGATCTTGCCTCACAAGCCTGATAGAGTTCTTTGAGGAGGTGACCAGGAAGATTGATGAGGGCAGTGCGGTGGATGTGGTTTACATGGATTTTAGTAAGGCGTTTGATAAGGTTCCTCATGGTAGGCTTCTTCAGAAGGTCAGAGGCCAAGGGATCCAAGGAAGCTTGGCTGTGTGGATTAGGAATTGGCTTGCATGTAGAAAGCAGAGGGTTGTGGTGGAAGGAGTGCCCTCGGATTGGAAGGCAGTGACGAGTGGTGTCCCGCAGGGATCGGTTCTGGGACCTCTACTTTTTGTGATATTTATAGATGACTTAGATGAGGGGGTGGAGGGCTGGGTTAGTAAGTTTGCGGACGACACTAAGATAGGCGGTGTTGTGGATAGTGTGGAGGGCTGTCGGAGCTTACAGAGGGATATTGATAGGATGCAGAGCTGGGCTGACAAGTGGCAGATGGAGTTCAATCCGGAGAAGTGTGAGGTGGTACACTTTGGAAGGACAAACTCCAGGGCAGAGTACAGGGTAAACGGCAAGGTACTTGGCAGTGTGGAGGAGCAGAGGGATCTGGGGGTTCATATTCACAGTTCATTGAAAGTTGCCTCACAGGTGGAAAGAGCAGTTAAGAAGGCCAATGGGATGTTGGCTTTCATAAGCCACGGGATTGAGTTTAAGAGCCGCGAGGTGATGATGCAGCTTTACAAAACTCTAGTTAGGCCACACTTAGAGTACTGTGTTCAGTTCTGGTCGCCTCATTATGGGAAGGATGTGGAGGCGTTGGAGAGGGTGCAGAGGAGATTTACCAGGATGCTGCCTGGATTGGAGAGTATTGAATATGAGGAGAGGCTTAAGGTGCTAGGGCTTTATTCACTGGAAAGGAGGAGGATGAGAGGAGACATGATAGAGGTATATAAAATATTGAGAGGAATAGATAGACAGTCAGCGCCTCCTTCCCAGGGCACCAATGCTCAAGACGAGAGGGCATGGCTTTAAGGTTATGGGTGGGAGGTTCAGGGGAGATGTCAGGGGGAGGTTTTTCACCCAGAGAGTGGTTGGTGCATGGAATGCACTGCCTGGGGTGGTGGTGGAGGCAGATACATTGGACAGGTTCAAGAGCTTGTTGGATAGGCACATGGAGGAGTGTGGGATTGGGGGATATGCGGGAGGAAGGGGTTAGGTAGTGTGAGGGTGGTTTTATGGACAGCACAACATGGTGGGCCGAAGGGCCTGTTTTGTGCTGTATGGTTCTATGGTTCTATGGTTTAAGGTGACGGGGGAGAGATTTAATAGGAATCTGAGGGGCAACTTCTTCACGCAGGGGGTGGTCAGTATGTGGAAGGAGCTGCCAGAGGAAGTGGTAGATGCAGGTACAAAACGACTTTTCAAAGACATTTGGATAAGTGGATGGGTAGGGAAGGTTTGGGAGGATATGGGCAAAACGAGGGCAAATGGGAATAGCTTAGATGAGCATCTTGTTTGGCATAGACGTGTTGGCTTGTTTCCGAGTTCTGGACCCAGTGATGTCTCAGCTCCAATGTTTGTGAAGTACTTGGGATGTGCTGAGGTTGAGAAAGGTGCTATATACTGTAGATACAAGTCTGTTTGTCTGACAGATTGCAGGCACCTCTCTGATGGTGGTGGATCACTGGCCTCTAGTGGCTGGTTGTAGATAGGTTTGTTCCAGAGCCTGGATGACAACTGGCTGCAGGCTGTCTGCTGGTTGTCCACTGTCTGTAGGCTGTCTGCTGGTTGTCCACTGTCTGTGGACCGTCTGCAGGCTGTCTGCTGGTTGTCCACTGTCTGCAGGCTGTCTGCTGGTTGTCCACTGTCTGCAGGCTGTCTGCTGGTTGTCCGCTGTCTGCTGGTTGTCCACTGTCTGCAGGCTGTCTGCTGGTTGTTCACAGTCTGTGGGCTGTCTGCAGGCTGTCTGCTGGTTGTCAACTGTCTGTGGATTGTCTGCTGTCTGCCTGCTGGTTGTCCAGTGTTGGTTCACTGTCTATGGTCTGGCTGCTGGTCACAGATGGGTAGGGTTTTGAGGCAAGTTACAAATGGTGGGTTAATTGACCTTCCTGGGCAGGTTGTCAAAACAGTTTGCGATTTAATGAGATACTTGGAGAGCAAGTTCTAAATATAAATTGCGTGAAGCTTCTTTGCACCCCAGGGAATGACATAAATCAGAGATGAAATAAGTCTTGCACCTTTCACAACATCAAAGTGCCCGACAGTCCATGAAGTAATTTTAGACTTGGAGCCACTGCGGTCATGTTGGAGAGAGAGCAGCCAAGTTACAAACAGGGATCTCACAGCAGGCTTCTTTACAAATGTGTTAATGACCACTTAATGCTTTTATTAATGTTCATTGAGGGCTATGTATCAGCCCGGACACAGGAGACTTTGCTCCTGCTCCTTCTCAACACTGCCTGCTGTTATAAGACGATTGAATGGTCCCTGGTACGATAAGATGGACTCTTGACCTCACAATCTACCTCGTCATCGACTTTGCACCTTATTGTCTGCCTGCACTGCACTTTAACTGTATTGGGATTGGGATTGGTTTATTATTGTCACTTGTACCGAGTGCCCCACAAAGCTGTGTCCCCAACCCTCTACTCTACTCCCTATACACTCATGACTGCATGGCCAGACTGCTCTAACTCCATCTACAAGTTTGCAGATGATACCACTGTTGTAGGCCATATCTCACATAACGATGAGTCGGAGTACAGGAAGGAGATAGAGAGCTTAGTGACATGGTGTCATGACAACAACCTTTCCCTCAAAGTCAGCAAAACTTCATTACACAGCGCATTGAGGTAGTACAGGTAAAAACAATAACAGAATACAGAGTAAAGTGTCACAGCTATGGGGAAGTGCAGTGCAGGTAGACAATAAGGTGCAAGGTCATAACAAGGTAGATTGTGAGGTCAAGAGTCCATCTCATTGAATAAGGGAACCATTCAATAGTCTTATCACCGTGGGATAGAAGCTGTCCTTGAGCTTGGTGCTATGTGCCCTCAGACTCCTGTATCTTCTGCCTGATGGGAGAGGGGAGAAGAGAGAATGACCCAGTTGGGTGGGGTCTTTGATTACGCTGGCTGCTTTGCCGAGGCAGCGAGAGGTATAGACAGAGCCCATGGAGGGGAGGCTGGTTTCTGTGATGTGCTGAGCTGTGTCCACAACTCTCTGCAGTTTCTTGCAGTCCTGGGCAGAGCAGTTGCCGTACCAAGCCATGATACATCCAGATAGGATGCTTTCTATGGTGCATCGATAAAAGTTGGTGAGTGTCAAAGATGACATGCCAAATTTGTTTAGCCTCCTGAAGAGGTAGAGGTGCTGGTGAGCTTTCTTGGACCAGGACAGGCTATTGGTGATGTTCACTCCTAGGAACTTGAAGCTCTCAACCCTCTCGACCTCAGCACCATTGATGTAGACAGGTGCATGTACACCACCCCCTTTCCTGAAGACAATGACCAGCCCTTTTGTTTTGTTGATATTGAGGGAAAGGTTGTTGTCATGACACCATTCCACTAAGCTCTCTATCTCCTTCCTGTACTCCGAATCATTGTTATTTGAGATACGGCCTACTATGGTGGTGTCATCTGCAAACTTGTAGATGGAGTTAGAGCAGAATCTGGCCACGCAGTCATGAGTGTATAGGGAGTAGAGTAGGGGGCTGAGGACGCAGCCTTGTGGGGCACCAGTGTTGAGAAAAATCATGCCAGAGGTGTTGCTGCCTATTCTCACTGTAACACTTTATTCTGCATTCTGTTATTGTTTTCCCTTGTACTACCCCAGTGCACTGATGTGATGAAATGATCTGTATGGATGGCATGCAAAACAAAGTTTTTCACTGTACCTCGGTACATGTGACAATAATAAACCAATTTACCAATTTACCATGTGCCACATCCCCCCTGAGGAGGCAGTCTATTGCCACTGTCACCATGGCTGTGGAGGCTCAGCCTAGGTTGTGAACATACACAAAAGGTAGATGCAGGAACACTCAGCAGGTCAGGCAGCAACTGAGGACGGAGAAACAGAGTCAATGTTTCAGGTCCAAGACCTTCATCAACACTGGGAAAGAGAGGAAAAATACAAAATAGTTTTCATTTGCAGAGAGGTTGGGTGAGGGAGGGGTAGAACAAAGGAAATATCTCTTATAGGGTGAGACCAAATGCATTAATGTGGCAGATTTGGCTTTGTTTCAGTTACATGTTGTTAACAGTAGGGCTGTGGGACATGCCCAGTGAGTCAGGCAGTACTAATGGAGAGAGAAAAACTGATCCAAATTCACAGAGGTGTGACTGGCAGGTGCGGCCGGTTCTGGTACAGCCGGAAAGAAAGAGTTACCTATTATTGGAGAATTCGGTATTGAGTCTGGAAGGGTTTACCATGCCCAGATGGAAGATGAGGTGTTGTTCCTCATTGTAACAGTGCAGGGAGCAACAGAGTGGGACTGGCATGGTGAATGAAAGTGCAGACCACAGGAAGCTCATCGTCACTCCTGCTCACTGAACACAGGTGCTCTGCACAGCAATCATTCAATTTACATTTGGTTTTGCCAGTGTAGAGGAGGCTGCAGTGTGAGCACTGAATGCAGGACACCCTCTCCTCATTACCACCATCAGGGAGGAGGCACAGGAGCCCGAAGACCCACACTCAACAATTCAGGAACAGCTTCTTCCCCTCCGCCATCAGATTTCTGAACAGTCCATGAACCCATGAACACTGCCTCGTTATTCCTTTCTTTCGCACTATTTATTTTTGTGATTTTTATGTCTAGCACTGTACTACTACTGCAAAACAACACATTTCACACCATATAAATCAGTGATAACAAACCTGATTCTAATTCTGAAGTGCAAGTGATTCACTACTTCAGCTGGGAGGACTGTTGGGGTACCGGCGTGGTGGGAAGGGGAGAGGTGAAAGAACTTCCTGCCGATGCAGTGGGAACGTGTCAGTGGATGGGAAGTGGTTGGTGGGAACAGGGAGCAGACGAGGGAGTGATCCTCGAGCAAAAGGGGAGGGGAATGTGTGTCTTGTGGAAGTAGAAATTGTGAAGAAAATGTTTAACTTCAGCCTGGACAGTTATACTCAAGTCAAAGAGTCACACAGCACAGAAACAGGCCCTTCGGCCCACTGTGTCTACACTGACCGTCACCCACCCATTGACACCAATCTTACATTGATCCCAGTTTATTTTACCTACATTCCCATCAACTCGCCCCAGATTCTACCCCTCACCCACACAATGGGGGCAATTTACAGCGGCCAATTAACCCACCGACCCGCACGTCTTTGGGACTCTGGAGTGAGATTTGAACCCACAACTTTCTGACTCTGAGGTAAGACTGCTACACCTGAGATACAAATGACAACAGATAAACCAGAGGAAAAATCAACCACAAAATCACTGAGATGTCAACACGTCCCAGAGGCAGGGGAGGACTTTTTGTTATATTCATTCAAGGGATGTGGGCTTCGCAGGCTGAGCCAGCATTTCATTGCCCCTCCCTAGTTGCCCTTGAGAAGGTGGTGGTGAGCTGCCTTCTGAACCACTGCAGTGCTTGAGATGTCAAATGGAATGTGACCATGATGTTCAGTGTGTTTCTGAAATTGCCACTCTGTTACTGAAGTGAAACTAGAGGTCCTATTTGAGGTTGGTTGGCCTCCACTATGAACATATAACAACCTCAATATTTCACCAGAATGGCTCCGATGAAAATACATTCAGGGTAGAGCATAGAACATTAGAGCACAGTACAGGCCCTTCGGCCCACAATGTTGTGCCGACATTTTATTCTGCTCTAAGATCTATCTAACCCTTCCCTCTCACATAGCCCCCTGTTTCTCTATCATTCATGTGGCTATCTAAGAGTCTCTTAAATGTCCCTAATGTATCTGCCCCCACAACCTCTGCCAGCAGTGCAATCCATGCACCCACCACTCTCTGTGTAAAAAAACTTACCTCTGACATGCCCCCATACCTTCCTCCAATCACCTTAAAATTACTCCCCCTCATGTTAGGTATTGTCGCCCTGCGAAAAAGTGTCTGACTGTCCACTCGCTCTATGCCTCTTATCATCATCCTATCTGGATGTATCACAGCTTGGTACGGCAACTGCTCTGCCCAGGACCGCAAGAAGCTGCAGAGAGTTGTGGACACAGCCCAGCGCATCACGGACACCAGCCTCCCCTCCTTGGACTCTGTCTTTACCTCTCGTTGTCTTGGTGAAGCAGCCAGCATAATCAAAGACCCAACCCACCCGGGACATTCTCTCTTCTCTCCTCTTCCATCGGGTAGAAGATACAGGAGTCTGAGGGCACGTACCACCAGACTTAAGGACAGATTCTACCCCACTGTGATAAGACTATTGAACGGTTCCCTTTTACAATGAGATGGACTCTGACCTCACAATCTACCTTGTTGCGACCTTGCACCTTATTGCACTGCACTTTCTCTGTAGCTGTGACACTTTACTCTGTACTGTTATTGTTTTTAACCTGTACTACATCAATGCACTCTGTACTAACCCGATGTAACTGCACTGTGTAATGAATTGACCTGTACGATCGGTTTGTAAGACAAGCTTTTCACTGTACCTCGGTACAAGTGACGATAATGCACCAATACCAATACCTTGTACACCTCTATCAAATCCCCTCTCATCGTCCTTCGCTCCAAAGAGAAAAGCCCGAGCTCACTCAACCTATCCTCATAAGAATGCTCTCCAATCCAGGCAGCATCCTGGTAAATCTCCTCTGCGCCCTCTCTAAAGCTTCCACATCCTTCCTATAATGAGGTGACCAGAACTGAACACAATACTCCAAGTGTGGTCTAACCAGAGTTTTATAAGAGCTGCGGGTGATACATTTTGGCAGAGAGACAATGCGGCCAACCAAAGTGGTCTAAATGGCACACTTCTTTAAAGGGTGTGGAAGAACAGTGGAGGAGATGTTTCCATCAGTGAGAGAGTCTAGGATCTGAGGGCACAGCTTCAGAATTTCTTCAGCCAGAGGATGGTGAATCTGTGGAATTCGTTGCCACAGAAGGCTGTGGAGGCCAAATCATTGTGTGTACTTAATAGGTTCTTGATTAGTAAGGGGGTTAAGGGTAATGGGGAGAAGGTGGGAGAGTGGGGTTAAAAAAATCAGCCGTCATTGAATGGCGGAGCAGACTCAATGGGCCGAATGGCCTAATTCTGCCCCTATATCATATGGTCTTTATGGAGACCTGGGTTTATATGTCCAGAAATCTTTGTAAGTGGTGGAAGACATTGAGAGGGTGATTATGATCCTGGGATCCATAAATAGCAGTGTAGAGTAGAAATCAGGGAGGTCAGGCTGGGCAATGGTGGGAAATTGTGCCCAGTTCTGGTCATCCCACTTTAGCACAGATGTGAAGGTTCCAGCCGAGGGGGCGGCAAAGATTTTTTGGAGTTGGAGACACAAGAGATGGCAGACACTGGAATCTGCAGCAAAAACCAAACAGCCGGAGGAACTCAGCGGGTCAGGCAGCATCTGTGGAGGGAAATGGACAGTTGATATTTTGGGTTGAAAGGTAGAGGGGAGATGGTCAGTATTGAGACGTGGGGGGGGGGGGGGCAAGAGCTGGCAAGCGATAGGTGGATCGAGTTTGGGTGAGAACCTGGTTGGAGAGCAGCAGAAACCACATAGTGGGAGTAGTAAGAGAGGGTTCACGCAACTCCCATTGGAGAGAGGAGGAAAATGTCTCCAAATTGAGCACTCCCAGATTTTCAGCATTTGTTTAAGTGAAGGATTTTAGCTCCAGGACTGTGGGGGATACTGAATTGTTCTCCATGGGTTGAAGGAAAGTGAGAAGGGACAAGAGGGAAGCTGTTCTCATCAGCGGGATGGTTCAAGGGCTCGGGGAAGGGGACGCAGTTCTGGGGAGAAGGTACAAGGGGGTTCTGAGAAAAGACTCCATTTACACAGGGTGGAGAGGTTGTGTGTGGAAGTAGGACAGGGGCAGGTTAGAGACAGTCATGGCCCTCAAACAGGAGATGGATCGACACTCAAGGGTAAATAATTTTCAGGACTGCAGGGAAAGGACGAGGGAGTAGGCTTTGTCAGGAGCCAGCAGAGAACTGATAGGCCAAGTGGCCACTCTCTGCGCTGTATATGGTTCCATGATTCAAATCAAGCCAGGTTGTTTTTCAGCAACATCAGGACAACATAAGAAACATAGGAACATAAGAAATAGGAGCAGGAGGAGGCCATCTGGCCCGTCGAGCCTGCTCCGTCATTCAATAAGATCATGGCTGATCTGGCTGTGGACTCAGCACCACCTACCTGCCTTTTCCCCAGGACCCTTAATTCCTCAACTATGCATAAATCTATCTAACTGTGTCTTAAATATATTTAATGAGGTAGCCTCTACTGCTTCCCTGGGCAGAGAATTCCACAGATTCACTTCTCTCTGGGAAAAGCAGTTCCTCCTC
This sequence comes from Pristis pectinata, assembly GCF_009764475.1. Classification (NCBI taxonomy): domain Eukaryota; kingdom Metazoa; phylum Chordata; class Chondrichthyes; order Rhinopristiformes; family Pristidae; genus Pristis; species Pristis pectinata. The sequence goes on along the minus strand of NC_067407.1, from coordinate 2,554,183 downwards.
ATCTCCATGTTCAGACTAACATTGCTGAGCAGCCCATAGGGTCACACAGCACAGAAACAGGCCATTTGGCCCACCATGTCCGTGCTGACCATTGTACTCATCCACACTCATCCCATTTACCAGCGCTCAGTGCGTAACCTTTACTTTGCTGTTTCAACTGCTTGTCCAGATACTTGTTAACTGATGTGAGAATCACTGCCTCCACCTGACATCCAGTGACATCCTAGAGCACGGGAACACAGGAGCAGGAGGAGGCCACTCGGCCCCTCAGCCCTGTCCCACCATTCTTTGTGACCATGGCCGATCTGCCCCAGGCCTCATCAACTCTTCTGTGCCAGATCCCCATCAAAGTCAAAATCAAAGTTGAGTTTATTGTCATCTGCACAAGTCCATGTGTGCACGGGTGCAATGAAAAACTTACTTGCAGCAGCATCACAGGCACAGAGCATCAGATAAGCAGCATTCACAAGAAAAACATAAATTAAACACAATTTTTACAAGAAAGAACACAATTAGAACAAAAAAATGCATCTTAGTGCAAAGTGATCAAAATGGTCACAGTGTTGATGTACTGAGGTAGTGATTAGGGTTGTGGCGGTTGGTTCAAGAACCGAATGGTTGAAGGGAAGTAGCTGTTCCTGAACCTGGTGGTGTGGGACCTCAGACTTCTGTACCTCCTGCCCGATGGGAGATGTGAGAACATGGCACAGCTCGGATGGTGGGGATCTTTGATGATGGATGTTGCCTTCTTGAGGCAGCGCCTCCTGTAGATACTCCCGATGGTGGGGAGGGATGTGCCCGTGATGTACTGGGCAGAGTCCACAACTCTCTGCTTTCCTGGGCATTCACCCATCGCCCTCAATTCCCTGATCTTTTAAACATTTATCTCCCTCCTCCGTAGACCCCCCCCCCCCCCCCCCCCCCCGTTCCCCCGCCAGTGATCCAGGCACACAGCCCTTGGGGTAGGGAACTCCAGAGATTCACCTCCCAACAATCCCCGCACCTCCCTTTTGATCATCTGTCCATGTTTTCTGGCCTCTCTCTGAGGGAACGGTTAGCGTAACGCTATTACAGCGCCAGTGACCCGGGTTCAATTCCGGCTGCTGTCTGTAAGGAGTTTGTACGTTTTCCCCGTGTCTGCGTGGGTTTCCTCCGGGTGCTCCGGTTTCCTCCCACATTCCAAAGACCTACGGGTTAGGAAGTTGTGGGCGTGCTATGTTGGCGCCGGAAGCGTGGCGACACTTGCGGGCTGCCCCCAGAACACTCTATGCAAAAGATGCATTTCACTGTGTGTTTCGATGTACATGTGACTAATAAAGAAATCTTGTATCTTGCTCCTGACTCAATCTGCCCCTGAGCTCGGCACAGACAGGCTCTGCCCAATCTCCAGCAATGACAACATCCTCACTAATCTCCCCTGCGCCCTCTCCAATGCAGTCACATCCTTCCTGCAGTGGGGTGACCAGACCCACACACACACTGCTCTCCAGCTGTTGTCCAACCATTGCTGGGTGACCTCCCTGCATTTGGATTGTGTGTGTGTGTGTGTGTGTGTGTTTGTGTGTGTGATATCCACCTGCAGCACAGGTGCATACCACACACGGGTAGAGCCGCTGTCTCACGGCTCCAGAGACCCAGGTTCGATCCCGACCTCCGGCGCTGTCTGTGTGGAGTTTGCACGTTCTCCCCGTGACCGCGTGGGTTTCCCCCGGGTGCTCCGGTTTCCTCCCATATCTCAACGACATGCGGGGTCGGTGGGTTAATTGGCCGCTGTAAATTGCCCCCAGTGTGTGGGTGAGGGGTAGAATCTGGGGGGAGTTGCTGGGAATGTGGGAAGAATAAAATGGGATCAGAGTAACTGTTGTAACCGGCTGCTGGTTCTTGGGTTCTGTGATGTCTCAATATCCTACAATCTACATTTCCAGATCGGATGCAATTCCAGATCTTCCAAACTGTAAACATTCTTTTAAAGAGAAGTTTCTAGTGGACAATGTCTAAATATAGAGCTGACTGCGAGCGAGGCACCTCCGAGGTCTGGCAGCCGGAACAAGGATGTGCTTATTTGGAAATTCCTGCTCGCCTGTTTCTGGGAGTTATTTTACTGCGGGACATCAGATTCGCAAAAAAAGGATCAATCGGGCGACTTGACCGCCGAGTCTCGCGTCTCTTCGTGATATTTCCAGCCACATTGTGTGTGTGTGTATCTGTGTGTGTGTGCCTGTGTGTGTGTCTGTGTGTGAATGTCTGTGTGTGTGTGTGACTCTGTGTATGTGTCTGTGTGTGTGTGTCTTTGTATGTGTGTGTGCCTGTGTCTCTGTGTGTGTGTCTGTGTGTGGGTGTGTGAGTGTATGTCTGTGTGTGCATCTGTGTGTGTGTGCCTGTGTGTGTCTTTGTATGCGTGTGCATTTGTGCGTGTGTGTGTGTGTGCCTGTGGTGTGTGCGTGTGTGTGTAACTATTCTGCAGAGGGATTTCCAACAGGCTTCTGCGCAAATTATATTTTCGCTAATCTTTCTCTCGTAGTATTTAAAGAAAATCACAGACACACACACACACACACACACACACACATTCACAGTGAGTTCCCGATCACTAGTAAACTAGTATAGTATCACACCAAGAACGAGATTTACCCTAAAGTCAGGTATAGTTGACACATCTCACGTTAGCTGCTGTTCGTCCACGGGAAGCATCACCTCATTGTGTCGGGACACTCCGCAAAAGGGCTTCTGAAACATCCTTAACATTGCAATTCAACATCTGCTCCTCTAAACAGTTAGAACCAAAAAAAAAATTACCTCAAATTCCACAGTCGTCTCACAAATCCATGGGACTGATTGTTCATTTGTTCAGATGTTCAGATCTTTAACATATACTACGCATTGTGCGGTTAAGTCTGATTTTGGACATCGGGCAGTGGCCGGGAGAATGTGCGTGCAATCCCTGTTTGATCTGTATGCAAAATCTTCTTGGAATGTTAAGCAATGCTGTGCCTCTACACACGAGGACAGTGTCTCAATGTGCCCGGTGGGTTCCATTTGCAGAGAGTCAACCCACAACTATAAAAGTTCATCCCTGCAGAGTTAGTGAATGTGGTCCTACGTTCTCACAGAGCCCACCTTGGAAACCCATCTCCTTCTCAAACCTTGCCCCCGGTAAGACCGCTTCTTAATTCGTAGGTGACATGTCTTAAACCGCGTCGCCCTGCCTAGGAGTAAAACACAAAGCAGTGTAGCTGTCAGAATTACTGACAACTTTCAACTCTGTCACACAGTCAACAAATTTCCCCCCAAAAATGACTCGACTAAGACTCGAAATCCCATACCAAGACCTCTGCTCCAACATGAATCAAAACATTTTTTTTGCAAGAGAAAACGTTGCTCAAAAAAAGTTTTGAGATGTCAACAATATTTTGTGGTTGAGATGGCAGTCGAAATATGTGGGAAAGTGCAGATTTCTACGCTACCAAATATGGGAATAATGTTACCTCGTGGAGGATAAACCATCTGGAACTTGTTAAAACGGATGCAGGCAAAGTGAATGGGGCGGGAAGAGCATTCACTCTGTAGTGAATACGAAATGGTTTGTAAATATTCTATTATGCAACCTTCAAAGCATGCTGTGTGTCCCTCCTGGCATGCACACTCCCGTTAGAATGTGTGTGAATGATGTGTGGTGTTTTCAGCAGGGAGGGGAGGGAGAGAACAGAGCGGAGCAGCCGGGATTATTTTCTCTGCCGCTGTAACCGGGGCGGTGTCTGTGGAAAAAGCCGCCGGAGACATTCCTGAAATTGTTGGTGAGGCGCCCTCAGACGGAGGTTTGGGGAGGGGGGAGCTGGGTCTGTCGTTTGGGGAGGAGACATCAGCCCGGAGGAGGCAGCGGGCTTATAAAAGGCAAAAGCGTAAGCCAGAGCGCCCAGACAACCAGAGAGGCAGCAAACCGGAGCGGTAGGACAGCAGGAGCCCGGAGATACTCACTCTCACTCACTCACTCACTCATCCCAGACTCCAGACCCGGAGCACGCTGAGCAATTACAGCCTTCGCTCTCTCCTCTCGCCAGAATGATCCACTTTCCAGCTCTCGCAATCCTCCTCGTTCTCTACCTCGCCAAAGTAAGTCGCCTGTTTTGCAAAACTTTCTTTTTTCTTTGCAAACTTTCTTTTTTCACTGCAAACTTTATTTTTCTTTGCAATCTTCACACCGTTGAGTGTCCCGGCGGACCGGGCAGAGGGACGGTTCCCACCAGGGTCAGTGGGACGGGACTGCCAGTAATCCAGCCTGCCCTGATACAGGGGTTCGACCCGAAACGTTGACAATTCCTTCCCCCCCCCCCCCCACCCCACAGACGCTGCCCGACCCGCTGAGTTCCCCCAGCAGATGGTTTGCTGCTCCAGATTCCGGCATCCGCAGCCTCTTTATGTCTGCTCTCGGTGGTCTAGCACGGGGCAGGAGGGGCCGAACGTTCCCTCCTTTAAATGCTGGAAATGCTCGGCAGGTTGGGCAGCGTCGGCGGTGAGAGGAGCGGGGTTAGCGCTCGCAGCCCAGAGCCGCTTTGGTGCGGGGGGATGTTTTGACTCTGTCAGTGTTGGATCGTCTGAGATTCGCCTGGCGGATACTTGGTGCAGGGGGGAGGGGGGGTTTTGGAGGGGGAGTGGGGAGGGGATGGAGGGGGAGTGGGGAGGCAGAGGGGGTGGAGTGGGAAGGGGGAGTGGAGGGGTTTGGGATGGAGTGGAGTGGGGGCTGGTTGGAGTGAGGAGGGGATGGAGGGGGAGTGGAGGGGGTTGGAGCGGGGGGTGGTTGGGGTGAGTTCCATCACCACGTTGTTGCCTGACTGACCGGTGACTCTCCCTCCGCAGGCAGAGCCGAGCTGCACGCCGCAGTGCCAGTGCCCCCGGGAGCCTCCACGCTGCGCCCCCGGCGTCAGCCTGCTGCTGGACGGCTGCGGCTGTTGCCGAGTCTGCGCCCGGCAGCTCAACCAGGACTGCAGCAAGACGCTTCCCTGCGACCGCACCAGAGGGCTGGAGTGCAACTTTGGCGCCAGCCCCAGCGCCCAACGGGGCATCTGCAGAGGTAGGCAAAGGGGAACTGTCCCCTCCAACTTAAAACCATGTATGGTTGTGCTTTCTTGGCCCCCGGGTCAGGGTCTGGCAGTGAAAGCCTGTGACTTCACCGGTGTGGAATGCACTCCGTGCATTTCCAAGTGAAGACACAAGGCAGGTTGTAGATCCCGGAACCTGGAGCAAAGGGCACACACTGCTGCAGGAACAGGGGGTCGAGCAGCGTCTGTGAGGGGGGTGGTGGACAGTCCACGTCTGGGGGTCGAGACCCTTCATCTGGGGAGGGGGAGGGTAGAGCAAGGGCTGGGAGGTGAGAGGTGGATCCAGGTGAGGAGGGATGGTAGGCAGGTGGGAGAGGGGGAGGTAGTGACAGGCTGGGAGGTGAGAGCTGGAGGTGATGGTGGGATCTGATAGGAGAGGAAGGTGGGAGCATGGAATCAGGGGAGGGAGGTGGGGAGGGGACTAGGGGAAGGAGTGTGGGGGTGATGGAGGAGGGTCGAGAGACAGGGCGAGGGGGGTGGGTGCAGGAGGAATGTTCCCGTGGCTCTGAGGAGAAGGTGCTTGGGGAAGCTCGGCAGTACAGGGTAGGTGAGGCTGCCCTCCCTTTCCCACTCACTGACAGCCCTCTGCCTTGCTCTTGTGTCGCTACAGCCAAGTCAGAGGGACGCCCGTGTGAGTATAACAGCCGGATCTATCAGAACGGTGAGATCTTCCAGCCCAACTGCAAGCACCAGTGCACCTGCATGGATGGGGCTGTGGGCTGCCTCCCCCTCTGCCCCCAGGAGCTCTCGCTCCCCAACGCGGGCTGCCCCAACCCCTGGCTGGTCAAGGTGCCGGGACAGTGCTGCGAGGAGTGGACGTGTGACAGGAGCAAGGCTGGGCCGGAGGCCGAAGGAAGGGGAGGTGCCTTCAGCCAGGAGACGGTGGTGAAATCATGGCACGACCTGCCCCTGTACAACAACGAGCTCCTCTCCCTGCTCAAAAAGCGGTTCAAGAGGCTCCCAGGTAAGGCACGATACAAGTATCAGGCCACTCGGCCTTTGCACCCCTGACAGCCCTTTGAGACACCACTCGCCTGTCCTTGCCCTTTGATTTTACCCCTCCCCCTTCCCTGTCCACTGAATCTGCTCCCCTGTCTGAGCACCCCTTCCAAACCCTGAAAGGCAAAATCCAAAAAAAAACCTGCAAATGCTTTAAATCTGAGATAAAAACAGAAAATACTGGAGGTCAGCAGGTCAGGCAGCATCTGTGGAGAGAGAAACAGGGTTAATGTTTCAGGTTCCTCAGAACATAGTACATGGAACTATCTGTATAGTAACACGGTTTAAAGGACATTTGGACAGGTACGTACTGTAGACGGGGAAGGTTTAGAGGGATATGGCCCAAATGCAGGCAAATAGGACTACATCTTGGTTGGCATGGATGAGTTGGGCCGAAGGGCCTGTTTCCGTGCTGTATAACTTCACAACAGAACCCATAAATCTCCTCATTCCCTGTCAGTTGGTGTCCTCTGATTTCAGGAGGTCCCATTTGACAACTGCCCATGTATCTGTGTGGACGATACTGCAAGAAAATGCAGCCACATGTTGCTTTACATTGGCCCTCAGTTTGCAGGGATAAGCAGAAGGTTATGTTGTCAAAGTTGGCCGCAGTCCTTGGTCTCAGTGACCATCGCTGGGGCTGGAAAACCTGAACGCACAGGCTGTACCAGCAGAGGCAGTGACGTCATCAACAGGCGCCCTGACAGAATTCCCTTCCCTCCGGAGTTGGCAAGGTTTTCGGAAGCTGCAAGCTATGACCTGAATTCATTGCCTTTCAACAGCTCCACTGAGCAAAAGAATTTCTCTTCCATACTGGATAATAAACCATGCAAAAGAGCAAAACGCATGCATGAGATAATTTAAGAAGGATTATGTTACATAAGAATCGCGTGGTCCTCCGCGTTGATAATTCAAGTGTCTAAGTTTGCCTGCCTTCTTTGGTTGCAGCTTGGAGACCCAAGTGTTTTGTTCAGACAACTGAGTGGTCGCAGTGTTCCAGGACCTGTGGGGTAGGCGTATCCACCAGGGTCACCAATGACAATCCTGACTGCAAGCTTCGAAAGGAGACGAGGATCTGCAACCTACGACCCTGCGATCAGGTCGCGCTTCCTGACCTCAAGGTAAACCCCACTCTCCCCGTCCACTTGGGGTGGCGCAGCGGGCAGAGCCGCTGCCTCGCGGCCCCAGAGACCTGGGTTTGATCCCGACTTCTGGCGCTGTCTGTGTGGAGTTTGCACGTTCTCCCTGTGACTGCGTGGGTTTCCCCCGGGTGCTCTGGTTTCCTCCCACATCCCAGAGACGTGTGGGTTGGTGGGTTAATTGGTCGCTGTAAATTGCCCCCAGTGTGTGGGTGAGGGGGAGAATCTGGGGGGAGTTGATGGGAATGTGGGGAGAATGAAATGGGATCAGTGTAGGGTTGGTGTAAATGGCTGGGAGATGGCAGGGACTCAGTGGGCCGAAGGGCCTGTTTCTGTGCTGTATCTCTCCACGACGGTATGGTTGCATCCACTGCTTTAATCATTAAGTAGACCATTCATGTGCTTCTCTTTACCCTCAATGCAGAAAGGAAAGAAGTGCTACAGGACGAAAAAATCCAGCAGCGCGACACATTTCACCTACGCAGGCTGCACCAGCGTGAAGAGATACCGCTCCAAGCACTGCGGCTCGTGCGTGGATGGCCGTTGCTGCACCCCCCAGCAGACCAGGACAGTCCGAGTCCGCTTCCGCTGTGACGACGGAGAGACCTTCACGAAGAACATGATGATGATCCAGTCGTGTCGGTGCCACTACAACTGCCCCCACCACAACGAGGCCTCCAGTCCTTACGTCATGCTGCACAATGACATTCACAAGTTCCTAGATTGACCCTCCGCTCTGGCGGGCACCGGGCAGGCAGCGGAGGAATCGGCCGCTCAGTGGAAGGGACACGTTTGAAACAGGACAGTAACACAGCAGGCAGGACTTAATCCTCCTCCCTTTCTGCAGAGATACTTCCCACGGGTCATGTGGACAACCAGCACAAGTCATCACACCAACAGGGTAGTTTGCACTAGTCCCCGCATTTCTTTCCCAAGTTGTGACTGCAGAATATTGGAAAGACTTGGGGATGTTGAAGGGGCTGTAGTGTAGGGTTTATCTGGTTAGTGTTACATACAACAGTAGTAGGGACCAGTAGCTGGGGTGGGGAAGGCTACGATTGTTGTTATACTGTATCTTATACCTATGTGCACTGTGCATTAATGCCCTCGGGGCAACTGAGGCTGAGGGGTGGGTGAACCCTCAAGTTTAAATGGAAGCTTCAATTAATTGGAGCAAAGAAATAGCTTCATATTGGAGCATAGTTTACCCACTTCTTTTTGTTCTATTTGTAACAAAGCAATGTATATTTGTATTATTATATAATGTCTTACTTTGTACTCTAAGCAACCCGTTGTCTCTCGTGTCCTCGTGTGGGAAAAAACATGGTCGTAGTATAGAGCAAAGTTGTGAGTTCCCAGGCAAGGAGCAAACCACGTTATTCCCTTGGGTGAGCAGAACAGCTCACATTGTGTGGCAGCTAGTAACCAAACCTGTTAAAAGTTCTGGCTGTCTAACGTGCATAGCACAGCGAACGGAATCAGTTATGTTAAATCCTGCAATATATCCATTGAATGTTGCATTATTTATCAAAAATGTAGCAGATTCTATTGGGTACAAGAAAGTCATACTGGAATTAAATGTACATAGATTTAATTTTTTTAAGAAGGAAATTAAACAATTTATTTATGGAACTGAATTCTGCTGCAAAGTGCTCATTTCTTTTTGAAGTGGAACCCCAGTTGTGAGTCTAAGACAAGAGAGACATTAAAAGTAAAAGGGAAATGAAATTAGATGTATGATTCAGTTGGGGTCGTAACTGTTCTAATATCAGATGTCGCTGGATCCAATCAATGAGGGCTCGAAACTAAGCAACATAAACCATCCAGCACTATGGTATAACACATACACACACACACTAGAACCAAGACAGGCAACCATTCATACTGGGTGGATCATGTCACAGGGGTATAATAGTTTAGAGGTTAAGTTACTGGATTAGTAACCAGAGGCCTGGACCATTGATGCAGTGACAAGAGTTTGAATCCCACTTGGGGAATTTAGATCCAAGTAATTAAATAAAGGTGGAATTTGAGAAATAAAAGTTAGAAAGTGTAACAGTAGCCATGAAGTTGCCACAAAAACCCACATAGTTCATTAATATCCTTCAGGATAGGAAGTCTGGGCCTGCTCTGTGTACGACTAAAGATCAACCAATGTGGTTGATTCTGAACTGTCTTAGTTTGGGGGCAATTAGGTTTGGACAGCAAATGCCTGCACTGCCAGTGACGTCCACATTCCCAAAAAATGACAAAAGCTTTAAAGACAGCATGGTCATTTGGCCCATCAAAGGGATTCTGTCCTTCAGTGAAGTCATGGCTGATCTGTGACCTAATTCTGCCTTTCATCCCATGTTCCTTGATCATTACAGTCAACAATCTCAGATTCAAAGTTAACTATTGTTCTGACATCAATTGCCACTTTGTGGGAGAGAATTCAAAGTTCCCTCCTCCGTCTGCAGGGAGGAATACTCTTTGAAGAGGAATGGCTTTAGTTGTTAGACTCTGAGCCCAGTGCTAAGCTCGCAACCAGAAGAGATATCTTCTCTCTATGCACCCTGTTGGTTCCAGCTGAAAGTTCTATCAGATCTCCCACTTAACCTTCAGTGGTGCAGCGGGTCGAGCCGCTGCCTCACAGCTCCAGGGACCCGGGTTCGATCCCGACCTCTGGCGCTGTGTGGAGTTTGCACGTTCTCCCTGTGACCGCGTGGGTTTCCCCCGGGTGCTCCGGTTTCCTCCCACATCCCAGAGACGTGCGGGTCAGTGGGTTAATTGGCCAGAGAAAAATATCACAGCGTAGTTAATTGGAAAGAGGAAGGGGAGTGGAAAGAGAGTAAGCTACAGGGGAATGTTGGGGGCTGGCATGGATCCAATGGGCTGAATAACCTCATTCTCCGCCATGATAAGTAACTCAGCAAGAATGCAAGTTTGTGGAATCCTTCCTTGGAATCCAGTCCCTGTTCCAGATGGCATTCTCTGCAGCTTCTCACGCCAAGACCTGGATATAAGGAGAGAATGTGATTAAATGGGAGCTCCCGAACTCAATCCTAACCCGCGGGGCCCTTTTGTTAGCCTGGAGGGGATGCAGTGGATTCCGGCGATATTGGAACAAGACTCCCAGAGCACTAATTTGGAAATAAAAGCAGATCCCATGACATAAAGAGAGGAAATTCTCCCCCAGTTGTGTCAAGGAATGCGATGACTAAGTGTCACCTTTCAATGAACTCATCCCAAGGGGTAAATGCATTTTACTGTTGTTATTGTTTACGACAGGAGTGGGGGAGATCCTTAGGCAGAAAATATTTAAATCAGATTTAACGCTTATCGGCACTCGAGTGAATTCAGTCGGGGCGGAAATCTGACGTACGGCCCAAACTAGGAAAACCCAGCCTCTTATGGGATGGGCCCCCTCATGAATTTCTTGCCAATTTGAGAAATTCCTTCATCCAGCAAGACACAGAGAACAAGGTATTGAGGAACCAGACCGGTATCTCTCCAGGAATGCTTCGGATACCTTCTCTAGTGGGGGTGCAGGAATAGAATTGTACACCAGTCTCTGGGATCCAGCTTCCTATTTGTGTCTGGATGCATGCATGAGATTTTTTTTTAATTTCAAAAATAAACTTTATTCATTAAAGTATCTACAGGTTTTACTATTCACAGTATCACTAAATCAATACTTTGACTGTGCCATCAAACCAACACGTTTGAGTTACAAAGCACCAATGCTGCTCGTGTGGCTTCGGAACAATAGAAGAGATTTTTTTGCTCATTCCCCAGAAGGCAGTGATTGAAACTGGTGACAACAAATACTGAGGAATGTGTGGTATGTCTAGCACTCAGAATAAGGGGGGAGGGAGGGAGGAAGAGAGGAGGAGCTGAGCAGGTGGAGGGAAAGAGAGAGAGAGAGAGAGAAAACAATTGAGTGGGGGTGACCTCAGCTGAGATGTACAAGAGGCGCAGAAAGTTGGGTAGTTTTATGATTTGTACCATTTCGTGAATCGTGCTCCCTCTCCCAGTTGAGTCAAGAGTTCCAGAGGGAGGTTCCCGCAATTAAAAATTCATGGGGCTGATAGAAAGGCTGGGAACAGTCACGGAAAACCTGTCTCAGTGACCAGCACCCAGTTTGAAACAAAAGGACTTTGATTTTCATTACATTTTCCCAGAGGTTTACTTCAGAAGTGTAGTCACTGCTGTAATGTGAGGATTGCGGCAGCAAGCATTTCCTAACCACAGGGAATGAGACCATTTGGCCCATCAAGTTTGTGCCAGCCCACAGAGCAATCCTGTTCCCCCACCAATATCTCCTGTAAAATAATCTCTGCGCATCCTATTAATTCCACCATCCATCTCCAATTTGCAGTGAGCGATTAACCTGCCATATGCACAGGATGAGCCCATGATGTGGCAAAGAGCAGATCTGTTGGTTGAGGGGTAAATATTGGCCCTGGGGTACCGGATTGTCCAGTGTTTCACTGGAATCCACCTGAGAAATTAGACTTCAAGGGTATAAGATCACATCCAAACATAGTTCTTTGTACAATCACATCCAAACATAGTATAAGGTAAGATCACATCCAAACATTGTACTCCCAGCACTGCAGCATTCCCAGGGGACTGCACTGGGGGTTTCCACCCAGATTTTTGTGCTGCAAGCACTTCACCCCTTCTCGGTCCGCAGCCCAGCTTCAAGTGCCCGGCTAGATACTTCTGAAATGTTGTGAGAGTCTCAGCCTTCACCTCCCCCAGAGGGAGTGAGTTCCAGATTCCAACCAAAAATGTCATCCTCAGTTCCCTTCTAAGTAACTCCCTTACCATAAACCTGGGCATTGGTGTCATTGCTGATCTTGTATATGGCATTGGAGCTGTGCTTAGCCACACAGTCATGTGTGTATAGGGAGCAGAGCAGGGGGCTAAGCACGTAGCCTAGAGGTGCACCTGTGCTGATGGTCAGCGACGAGGAGGTGTTGTTACCGATCCTCACTGATTGAGGTCTGCCGATGAGGAAGTCGGGTATCCGGTTGCAGAGGGAGGTGCAGAGGCCCAGGGCTTGAAGCTTGATGATGAGCTTGGATGGGACGATTGTGTTGAACGCTGAGCTGTAGTCGATGAACAGCAGCCCGACGTACGAGTTCCTGTAAGTCCCGTCTTGGTTTAACTTCCCACAGTGCAGGTGCTTCCCGCTTCTCTGAGTTAAATTCCATCCGGTGTTCCTTTCCCACTTTTCCAGTTGATCCAAATCCTGCTGTAACCTTGGACAACCCTCTTCACTGTCCACCACACCAACAATTTTGGTATCGTCTGCAAACTTATGAATCATACCACTTGCATCTTTCATCCAAATCCTCATCACTGGACCCAATCTGAGAAGCAGCCCCCACTACCACCCTACCACCAGGACAATTTTGTATCCAGTTGGCTAGCTCATCCTGGATCCCATTTGATCTAACCTTTTGGACCGGGCTACCATGTGGGACCTTGTCGAAAGTCCTGCTGGAGTTCATGTAGACAACATCATTTCCCTGTCCTCATTAATCCTCTTTGGTCACCTCTTAAAAAAACTCAGTTAAATTCATGAGACACAATTTCCCACACACAAAGCCATGCTGACTCTCCCTAATTAGTCCTCACCTTTCCAAATGCAGGTAGATTCCGTGTCTCAGAATCTCCTCCAGTAACGTTCCCACCACTGATGTTCGGCTCACCGGCCTGCAGTTCCCTGGCTTGTCCTCGCAGCCCTTCTTAAACAAAGGCACAGCATCAGGCACCCTCCAGTCTTCCGATACCTCACTCCTGGCTAATCGATGATACAAATATCTCTGCCAGGGCCCCTGCGGTTTCTTCCCTTGCTTCCCACAGTGTCCTAGGACTTAACGTTTTATGCCCCAGCTAATAAAGGCAAGTATCACATTTGCCTTCTTAACCGCTTTATTTACCTGTGATGCTGCCTTCAGGAATCCATAGACGTGTCCACCAAGGTCTCTCTGTCCCTCAGAACTTCCTAGCACCCCACCATGCATTGTCTAAGTCTCTCCCTTACTAGAACTCCCAGAATGCATCATATCACATTGTTCAGGGCTAAGTTCCATCCAGATTTGCGCTGCCCACCTTATCGACTGATCCACATCATTTTGCAGCCAGAGACCGTCATCATCGCACCGCCATCTTCTTATCACCTGAAAACTTATTAACCACATCTCCTGCATCCAGCTTGTTGATGTATACAACAAACACAAAAGGTCCCAGCGCTGATCCCTGCTGTACACAGCTCAGCACATCACAGGAACCCACCTCTCCTCCATGGACTCGAGATAGAAACATAGAAACATAGAAAATCCACAGCACAATTCAGGTTCTTTGGCCCACAAAGCTGTGCCGAACATGTCCCTACCCTAGAAATTACTAGACTTACGCATAGCCCTCTATTTTACTCAGCTCCATGTACCTATCCAACAGTCTCTTGAAAGACCCTATCATATCTGCCTCCACCACCGTTGCTGGCAGCCCATTCCACACACTCACCACTCTCTGAGTGAAAAACTTACCCCTGACATCTCCTCTGTACCTACTCCCCAGCACCTTAAACCTATGTCCTCTTGTGGCCACCATTTCAGCCCTGGGGAAAAGCCTCTGACTATCTACCCTATCAATACCTTATCATCTTATACACATCTATCAGGTCCCCCCTCATCCTCCGTCTCTCCAAGGAGAAAAGGCTGAGTTCCCTCAAACTACTTTCATAAGGCATGCTCCGCATTCCGGGCAGCATCCTTGTAAATCTCCTCTGCATCCTTTCTATGGCTTCCACATTCTTCCAGTAGTGAGGCGACCAGAACTGAGCACAATACTCCAAGTGGGGTCTGACCAGGGTCCTATATAGCTGCAACAATACCTCTCGGCTCCTAAATTCAATTCCACAATTGATGAAGGACAATACATCATATGCCTTCTTAACCACAGAGTCAACCTGCGCAACCACTTTGAGCGTCCTATGGACTCGGACCCCAAGATCCCTCTGATCCTCCACACTGCCAAGAGTCCTACCATTAAGACTATATTCTGCCATCATATTTGACCTACCAAAATGTACCACTTCACACTTATCTGGGTTGAACTGCATCTGCCACTTCTTAGCCCAACTTTGCATCCTATCTATGTCCCTCTGTAACCTCTGACAGCCCTCCAAACTATCCGTAACACTCCTAACCTTTGTGTCATCCGCAAACTTACTAACCCACCCCTCCATTTCCTCATCCAGGTCGTTTATAAAAATCACAAAGAGCAAGGGTCCCAGTACAGACCCCTGAGGTACACCACTGGTCACCGACCTCCACGCAGAATACGACCCTTCAACAACCACTCTTTGCCTTCTGTGGGCCAGCCAGTTCTGGATCCACACTGCAATGCCCCCTTGGATCCCATGCCTCCTTACTTCCTCAATAAGCCTGGCATGGGGTACCTTATCAAACGCCTTGCTGAAATCCATATACACTACATCTACTGCTCTCCCTTCATCGATGTGCTTAGTCACATCCTCAAAAAATTCAATCAGGCTTGTAAGGCAGGACCTGCCCTTGACAAAGCCATGCTGACTATTCCTAATCATATTATACCTCTCCAAATGTTCATAAATCCTGCCCCTCAGGATCTTCTCCATTAGCTTACCAACCACTGAGGTAAGACTCACTGGTCTATAATTCCCTGGGTTATCCCTACTCCCTTTCCTGAATAAGGAAACAACATCTGCATCCCTCCAGTCTTCTGGAACCTCTCCCGTCTCAATCAACGATGCAAAGATCATCATCAGAGGCTCCGCAATCTCTTCCCTCGCCTCCCACAGCAACCTGGGGTACATCCCATCTGGTCCCGGCGACTTATCCAACTTGATGCTTTCCAAAAGTTTCAGCAGCTCCTCTTTCCTAATATCTACATGCTCAAGCTTTTCAGCTTGCTGCAAGTCCTCACTACAATCCCCAGATCTTTTTCCATAGTGAATACTGATGTAAAGTATTCATTAAGTACCTCTGCTATTTCTTCCGGGTCCATACACACTTTCCCACTGCTGCACTTGATAGGCCCTATTCTTTCGCATCTTATCCTCTTACTCTTCACATACTTGTAGAATGTCTTGGGGTTTTCCTTAATCCTGCCCGCCAAGGCCTTCTCATGTCCCCTTCTGGCTCTCCTAATCTCCTTCTTAAGCTCCTTCCTGTTAGCCTTATACGCTTCCAGATCTCTAACATTACTTAGCTCTCTGTACCTTTTGTAAGCTTTTCTTTTCCTTTTGACTAGATTTATTATAGCCTTTGTACACCACGGTTCCTGTATCCTCTCGTGACTCCCCTGTCTCATTGGAACATGCCTATGCAGAACTCCACACAAATATCCCCTGAATATTTGCCACATTTCTTCTGTACTTTTCCCTGAGAACATCTGTTCCCTATTTAATCTTCCAATTTCCTGCTTGAGAGCCTCATAATTCCCTTTACTCCTTTCTAGTCTGTCTGTTCCTATCTCTCTCCAGTGCTAACGTAAAGGAGATAGAATTATGATCACTATCTCCAAAATGTTCACCCACTGAGAGATCTGACACCTGACCAGGTTCATTTCCCAATACCAAATCAAGCACAGCCTCTCCTCTTGTAGGCCTATCTACATATTGTGTCAAGAATCCTTCCTGAGCCCACTTAACAAACTCCACCCCATCTAAACCCCTCACTGTCTGGAGATGCCAATCGATGTTTGGGAAATTAAAATCCCCCATCACAACAACTCTGTTATTCTCACACCTTTCTAGTATCTGCTTCCCTATCTGCTCCTCAATATCCCTGTTACTATTGGGCGGCCTATAAAAAACACCCAGTAAAATTATTGACCCCTTCCTGTTCCTAACCTCCACCCACAGAGACTCCGTAGACAATCCCTCCACGACGTCCACCTTTTCTGCAGCTGTGACACTATCTCTGATCAACAGTGCCACTCCCCCACCTCTTTTGCCTCCCTCCCTGTCCTTTCTGAAACATCTAAAACCCGGCACTTGAAGTAACCATTCCAGTCCGTGAGCCATCCAAGTCTCTGTAATGGCCACCACATCATATCCCCAAGTATTGATGCAAGCTCTAAGCTCATCCGCCTTGTTCACAATACTCCTCACATTAAAATAGACACATCTCAAACCTGTCTGAGCACGTCCCTTCTCTATCACCCGCCTATCGTACCTACTACTAGCTTTCTCTATTTGAGAGCCAAACACCTCTTCCCCAGTCTCTCCAGTACGGATCCCACCCCCCAACAAACCCTCCCCAGTAGCCTTAGCAAACCTCCCCGCCAGGATATTGGTCCCCCTGGGATTCAAGTGCAACCCGCCCTCTTTGAACAGGTCATACCTGCCCCAAAAGAGGCCCCAATGATCCAGAAATCTGAATCCCTGCTCCTTAGTTCAATCCCTCAGCCACGCATTTAACCTCCTCCTCATTCTGTTCCTATACCCACTGTCGCTTAGCACAGGCAGTAATCCGGAAATTACTACCTTTGAGATCCTGTTTCTCAACTTCCTTCCTAATTCTCTATAGCCTTTCTTCAGGACTCTGTTGACATTTCTCGCTGCTTCGGTGGAGCAGCCAGCATAATCAAAGACCCCACCCACGCCAGACATTCTCTCTTCTCCCTCCTCCCATCGGGCAGTAGACACAAGAGCCTGAAAGCACGTACCACCAGGCTCAAGGACAGCTTCTATCCCACTGTTGAGCTGTTTCCTAGTACGATGAGATGGACTCTTGACCTCACAATCTACCTCGCTGTGACCTTGCACTTTATTGTCTGCCTGCACTACACTTTCTCTGGAGCTGTAAAACTTTACTCTGCATTTTCCCTTGTACTACCTCAATGCACAGATGTGATGAAATGATCTGTATGGGGATGGCATGCAGAACAAAGAACATGTGACAATAATAAACCTATTTACCAATTTACTTTACCAATAAACTGCTGGTCACAAGTGCCTGGGACAGGGTTTGAATCACAATCTTCTGTCTCAGAGGCACAAGAGCTTCCACTGATAAAAAGTGCAGATGAACTATTAGGTGGGTGAGTGTTTGGTTCGAACCAAGTTGACATGAGATAACAAAAGATTTGGAGAAACCCACCTCTGTCTACCAGCAGAAGTAAGATAATCAGATATTTTTTAAAAAAGAAGCAGCATGTCAGTGATCCATTTCAGTTCAGTGGGCTGATGTTTCTGACAAGTGAGTGCCTATTAATATCTGCATTCCTTCCCTAACATTAAATTGCAGACCTGCTGGTTGAAGGATGTTTTTAAGATGGAGAAAGAATCCACTTTATTCCATCAGACTACCAAGGGCAGGTATGAAATTGCAAAAGAATGCAGCAGTGGCGCAGAGAGCAGACAACTTGATGGGCTACAGATGTTTCCGTGCAAAAAAAAGCCCTGCGTAAACAGCAAAGAGTTCAGGCCAACCGTGTTCACTTCAAAAGGTAATGTTTTCCCTTCGAAAAACTACTTAGACAGAATACCTACAATACCATGGAGAGGCATCAGACAAGGTGGTTCAATCCCCCCACACAGCCCTCTGAGTTCAGAGTTCAGACCCACTCACAGTCTGAAGTGGAGGGACACAGCCTGGGCACAGGCCCTTCAGCCCATCGAATCCATGTCGACCATCAACCATTAATCCCATTTCATTCTTCCCACATTCCCACCAACCACCCCCCAGATTCTACCCCTCACCCACACACTGGGGGCAATTTACAGCGGCCAATTAACCCACCAACCCCGCACGTTGTTGGGATGTGGGAGGAAACCGGAGCACCCGGGGGAAACCCACGCGGTCACAGGGAGAACATGTAAACTCCACACAGACAGCGCTGGAGGTCGGGATTGAACCCGGGAGCTGTGAGGCAGAGGCTCTGCCCACTGCACCACTGTGCTGGTTCTGCAGGGACGAGGAATTGAAGGGGTTTGTTGGGCTTTTCTTCCTGTCTCCTAATGGTCAACTATAGGTAAATCCCCCATACTGAATTATAGTGATTACTGAGCAAAAGGAGGCCATTCAACCCATCGTATCCATGCCGTCCAAAACAGGGCATTTCAGACAAATCCCACCTCCCAGCTCCTCGTCCATAGTTTGCTGCTCTTCAGGTGCTTATCTCAGTCTCCTTCCCTGCAGTCCCTCGAAATCACAGGTAAATTTTGGGCCCTGTATCTAAGGAAGGATGTACTGGCCCTGGAGAAGGTCCAGAGGTTCACAAGAATGATCCCGGGAATGAAAGGCTTAACGTATGAGGAGTGTTTGATGGATCTGGGCCTGTACTCGATGGAGTTCAGAAGGATAAGATAAGATACCTTTATTAGTCACATGTACATCGAAGCACACAGTGAAATGCATCTTTTGCGTAGAGTGTTCTGGGGGCAGCCCGCAAGTGTCGCCACGCTTCTGGCACCAACATAGCACGCCCACAACTTCCTAACCCGTACGTCTTTGGAACGTGGGAGGAGACCGGAGCACCCGGAGGAAACCCACGCAGACACGGGGAGAACGTACAAACTCCTTACAGACAGCGGCCGGATTTGAACCCAGGTCGCTGGTGCTGTAAAGTGTTACGCTAACTGCTACACTACCATGCCTGCCCACTACCGTGCCTCATTGAAACCTACCGGATACTGAAAGGCCTGGATAGAGTGGACATGGAGAGGATGTTTCCATCAGTGGGAGAGTCCAGAATCTGAGGGCACAGCCTCAGAATAAAGGGACGTCCCTTTAGAACTGAGATGAGGAGGAATTTCTTCAGCCAGAGGGTGGTGAATCTGGGGAATCCATTGCCACAGAGGGCAGTAGAGGATGTCATTGGGTGTATTTAAGGCAGAGATTGACAGGTTTGTGATTGGTAAGAGGGTTAAGGGTTATGGGGAGAAGGCAGGAGAATGGGGTTGAAAAAAAATCAGCCATGATTGAATGGCGGAGCAGACTCAACGGGCTGAATGGCCTAATTCTGCTCCTGTATCTTATGGTCTTATGGTGACTTGCTCCCACTCTGGTTCTGAGGTGGCAGATGGAACCTGTCACATGAAGGGCAGGAGGTGCTGGGGATGGGTGCAGGGGCAGTCTGAGAGGTGGTGCACTCCCTCTGCCTCCTTTACTGGTCCTGGGAAGATTCAAGAGGTGCTCAGTGATATCCTGAATTCTCCTCTGCTGTGAGTGACAACAGGTCAGGGATTCCCCAGTCGGTAAGGCCGTGATGTGTAACAGTGAGAAACCGAGGGACAGTGATTAACTTTGTTTTGCCTGCCATCCATACAGATCATTTCATCACATCAGTGCACTGGGGTAGTACAAGCGAAAACAATGACAGAATGCAGAATAGAGTGTTACAGTGAGGATGGGCAGCAATACCTCCAGCACGATTATTCTCAACACTGGTGCCCCACAAGGCTGCGTCCTCAGCCCTCTACTCTACTCCCTATACACTCATGACTGTGTGGCCAGATTCTGCTCTAACTCCATCTACAAGTTTGCAGATGATACCACCGTAGTGGGCCGTATCACAAGTAACGATGAGTCGGAGTACAGGAGGGAGATAGAGAGCTTAGTGACATGGTGTCATGACAACAACCTTTCCCTCAATGTCAACAAAACAAAAGAGCTGGTCATTGACTTCAGGAAAGGGGGAGGTGTACATGCACCTGTCTACATCAATGGTGCTAAGGTCGAGAGGGTTGAGAGCTTCAAGTTCCTAGGAATGAACATCACAAATAGCCTATCCAGGTCCAACCACATAGACGCCATGGTCAAGAAAGCTCACCAGGACCTCTACTTCCTCAAGAGGCTAAAGAAATTTGGCATGTCATCTTTGACTCTCACCAACTTTTATCGATGCACCATAGAAAGCATCCTATCTGGATGTATCATGGCTTGGTACGGCAACTGCTCTGCCCAGGACTGCAAGAAACTGCAGAGAGTTGTGCACACAGCTCAGCACATCACGGAAACCAGCCTCCCCTCCATGGACTCTGTCTATACCTCTCACCACCTTGGTGAAGCAGCCAGCATAATCAAAGACCCCACCCACCCAGGACATTCTCTCTTTTCCCCTCTCCCATCAGGCAGAAGATACAGGAGCCTGAGGGCACGTACCACCAGGCTCAAGGACAGCTTCTACCCCACTGTGATAAGATTATTGAATGGTTCCCTTATACGATGAGATGGACTCTTGACCTCACAATCTACCTTGTTATGACCTAGCACCTTATTGTCTGCCTGCACTGCACTTCCCTGTAGCTGTTACACTTTATTCTGTATTCTGTTATTGTTTTCCCTTGTACAATCTCACTGCACTGTGTAATGAATTGACCTGTACGATCAGAGTGCAAGACAAGTTTTTCACTGGACCTTGGTACAAGTGACAATAATAAACCAATACCAATACCAATTTTTTCAAGGAATATTTGCGAACATAGTATCTACAGGAGGCGCTGCCTCAAGAAGGCAACATCCATTATCAAAGATCCCCACCAGCCGGGCTGTGCCATCTTCTCACAGCTCCCATCAGGCAGGAGGTACAGAAGCCTGAAGTCCCACACCACCAGGTTCAGGAACAGCTACTTCCCTTCGACCAGTGGGTTGTTGAACCAGCTGCTACACCCCTGCTCACTACAGTTTAGCAACACTAGGACCACTCTGACAACTTGGCACTAAAATGGATTATTTTTGTTCTTTTTGTGTTTTTCTTGTAAAAAGTTGTGAATAATTCATGTTTAATTTATGTTTTTCTTGTGAGTGCTGCTTATCTGCCTGGAGGTCGGTGACCAGTGGTGTTCCGCAGGGATCTGTTCTGGGACCCCTGCTCTTTGTGTTTTTATAAATGATTTGGATGAGGATGTGGAAGGGTGGGTTAGTAAGTTTGCTGATGATACAAAGGTTGGTGGTGTTGTGGATAATGTAGAAGGTTGCTGTAGGTTACAACAGGATATTGATAGAATGCAGACCTTGGCTGAGAAGTGGCAGATGGAGTTCAACCTGGATAAGTGTGAAGTGATACACTTCGGGAGATCGAATTTGAAGGCAGAATACAAGGTTAATAGCAGAACTCTTAGCAGTGTGGAGGAACAGAGGGATGTTGGGGTCCACGTCCATAGATCCCTCAAGGTTGCCATGCAGGTTGATAGGGTTGTTAAGAAGGTGTATGGAGTGTTGGTCTTCATTACTAGGGGTATTGAGTTCAAGAGCCACGAGGTGATGTTGCATCTCTATAGAACTCTGGTCAGACCACACTTGGAGTATTGTGTTCAGTTCTGGTTGCCTCATTATAGGAAGGATGTGGAAGCTTTAGAGAAGGTGCAGAGTAGATTTACCAGAATGTTGCCTGGATTGGAGAGCATGTCTTATGAGGATAGGTTGAGCGAGCTCGGGCTTTTCTCTTTGGAGAGAAGGAAGATGAGAGGTGACTTGATAGAGGTGTACAAGATGATAAGAGGCACAGATCGAGTGGACAGTCAGAGACTTTTGCCCAGTGTGACAATGGCTAACATGAGGGGACATAATTTTAAGTGATCAGAGGAAGGTATAAGGGGGATGTCAGGGGTTAAGTTTTTTACACAGAGAGTGGTGGGTGCGTGGAACATGGGGGGCTATGTGGGAGGGAAAGATCTTAGAGCAGGATAAAATGTCGGCACAACGTTGTGGGCCGAAGTGCCTGTACTGTGCTGTAGTGTTCTATATGTTCCTGTGATGCTGCTGCAAGTAAGTTTTTCATTGTACCTGTGCACACAAGCGCTTGTGCATGTGACAATAAACTCGACTTTGACTTTGACATCCTTGAAGTGTTTCCTCCTGGTAATCTCTTCCTTTACAGGACTTGGGAGCAGAGAGCAGGCGCTGTTACACGATGATGAGGGGTTCTGTCTCCACCCACTTCTCAGGCAGTGAGTTGCAAACTCCATCAGTTTGATTACTAAAGTACTTCCACACAAGTTTTCTCTTTGCTGAATGTGGTGGGGTTGTCATTGGCCGGTGTCGATCATCATCCAGGTTGTTCTTAATTTCAAAATTCAGAGGGAGTAACTTCTGTTCCCAAATGTCCCATTTATCCATTTCAGCTTTGCCCAAGTGACGGACATTTGAAGTATAAGCACAAGAGACTGCAGGTGTTGGGAGCTGGAGCTAAAGCCCAAACTGCTGGAAGATCTCAGCAGGTCAGACAGCATGGAACATAGAACATAGAACAACCAGTACAGCACAGGAACAGGCCCTTTGGCCCATTGTGTTGTGCCTAACTAATTAAACTAATGATGCCTGGGAATGAGCCCCAGGATTATTCTCCTCCCATTTCCACTGCACGAGGGGCCCACTTTGGTTAAGTATCTGAAATGAAGTGTAAGGTTAGCCAGCAATTTAATGCATCTTAAATCCTTCATCTTTATGTCAAGGTCGTAACCCCCACTATCCACAGTAAAAAAAGAATGATGTTTTCATCTCAGTTGAGGGGTGGGGAACAGAAATGTTTGTATAGCACCTTTCCCATCCCTTTCAGGACTTTCCAAAGTGTTCTCCAGCCAATTAAGTATTTTTGTAGCTGTAACGTGGGAGATATAACAGCATGTTCCCACCAGATTAATAACGAGCAGATAATGAGATAATTAGAGAGATATCGACAGACATGCTCCCAACTGGCAAAGTCATTTCTTTAGATGTTTAAATAGGAATGGGGTGAGAAATCAGTGTTTTGTTTAATTTATGGATGGCCCGTTGTGACTTGTTTGAAGATTTTCATTTTGCTTTGAAGATTAAGATATTAATTTATTATTTTTTTGATGCAAGGTTTTAAAGCGAAGGAGCAAGAGGATCTATGGGAAAGTTTCTTGGCATGGTCTCCCTGTTCTTTGAAGAACTTTTGATTTGATCACATTGTCCATTCCTGCTTCTGATGGCAGGTCCTGGACCTGAAACGTTAACTGTTTCTCACTCCACGGACGCTGCCTGGCTTACTGGGTGTTTCCAGCATTTTTTGTTTTTGTTTTGGAGCATCTGTAGTTTTTTGATCTTCAATCCTTTTCTACCAAGAGAGGCAAACAGGTTGGATCTGCATTCTCTGGAGTTCATCATTTAAAACCAAGTTATGTAGAAACTTCTCAGAGAGAGTGGCAAACCTGATAGAAGTTTATAAAATGATGAGAGGCATAGATAGAGTAGGCAGCCAGTATCTTTTTCCCAGGGTCGAAATGTCTAATACCAGAGAGTGTGCATTTAAGGTGAGAGGGGGCAAGTTCAAAGGAGATGTGGGGGGGCAAGTTTTTTACACAGAGAGTGGTGGGTGCCTGGAATGCGCTGCCTGGGGTGGTGGTGGAGGCAGATACGATAGAGGTGTTTAAGAGGCTCTTAGATAGGCACATGGATGTGCAGGGAATGGAGGGAGATGGACATTGTGCAGGCAGAAGGGAATCAGGGCAATTAAGCATCATTAGCTTAGTTAGTTCAGTACAACATATTGGGCCGAAGGGCCTGTTCCTGTGCTGTACTGTTCTGCTCTACATTCTATGTTCTAACATCTGGTATTATCCACTCCAGGGACTTTTGGAAAACTGGCTCATTAGAATTATTTAAATTGGAGGTAAATAAATGGAAGATCAGGGAACTGAGGGCAATGGGGAACTGACACAGGAGAGGAGGTCAGCCATGGTCACTGTGAATGGTGGGACAGGACTGAGAGGCCGAGTGGCCTCCTCCTGCTCTGGTTTCCTTGTGTTCCTGTGTACATCTGATGCCCAAACCTCTTTTCACTTCCCCCTACCAGCGTGACATTAACTTCAGAACAAACACGAGATCTTTCAGTAGAATCAATCAAACTATTGTCCTGGTTTCACTCTGGGGCCCACACACCAAGTAAGGAGAGAGTGTTTATGCTCATTTCAGACATCCAGAGTCATTTCACAACATCTGGGTCAAGTCAAGTTAGTGGTTTAACTGTTTAAATGTCGACACCATAGCCATTCTAAAATTCAAGAGACATGTCTAGTTGAGCTTTCGGCTGTTGTGATCTTCCATGCCGTGTTATTAATAGAATGAGGCTTTTTGGCCCACTGAGTCCCTGCTGGCTCATTGGCAGAGGTCTCCAATCAGTCTCACCTCTCAGTCCAGCTGAAGGGTCTCGCCCCCAAATGTCGACTGTCTGTTTCCCTCCATAGACGCTTCCTGACCCACTGAGTTCCTGCAGCACTTTGTGTGTTGCTCCAGATTCCAGTGTCGGCAGTCTCTCGTGTTCCCTTCCTTTACTTTAACCACAGCCATGTGGTTAAGTGTTTCTCCAATTCTATCTTTAATGTTTCCCTCTCCCGCCCTTCCAGGCAGTGAGTTCCAGAAACCAACCCTCCTGGATGGACAAATTCCTCCTCTTCTTCCCTCTAATCCTGACTAGGGTGTCCTGACTGGTTGCAACAGCTTCTGTCCCACTGTTATTAAGGCTATTGAATGGACCTCAATAAAGATGGACTCTTGACCTCACTATCTACCTCGTTATGGCCTTGCACCTTATTGTCTGCCTGTACTGCACTTTCTCTGTAACTGTAACACTTCACTCTGCATTCTGTTATTGTTTTCCCTTGTACTACCTCAATTAATGATTGATGAAATGATCTGTATGGACGGCATGTAGAACAAAGTTTTTCACTGTACCTCGGTACACGTGACAATAAACCAATTCCAATTGCCACCTTATCTACCTGTGATCTCAAGCATTGGAATGATCTTCTGTCTCCACAGGTCCAGGTCATTAACATAAATCAAAGAGAGAGAAGGGTCCCAGCACCAGGGATTGAGGGACCCCAGTGCAGGGCTCCCTCCCAAGCACACACCATGGTCCACCAGTGCTCCCACTGCCAGCTGAATCATTCCCATTCAGCCGAGATCACTGGCAATTCCCTCCTGGGGAAAGTTGGCTTGATCAATGTCAGATCCACAGATGAATTCCCAAGATCAGTTCGGATGTTCTGGAAACTTTAAGTCAGCCAAATGACCTCTGATTCCAACAAGAATTTTGCCAAGAACAAGTGAATTACTTCATCCACAACAATGATGCAAGGAAAACAGGAACAGAGCATTCGCTGATCACTTTTACTGCAGAGAAATGATTAAAGTTTGATAGTGGATGTGTCTGGGGAACTTCACCATTTTGATTCTTTCACAGTCTGTGGGAACACTGACAAGAATCAAACCTGTGCACTGATTAGATAGCAGCCTTTTGAACGACAAATACTTGAAGGAGGAAGAATGGCAGGTTTGTGGAGAAGTGGGACAACTAGAAAGGTTCATCCACAGTATCAACTGTAATGGCCAAATGGCTTCTTCCTGCAACATGGAGTGTGGTGTTTAAAAGGGAGCAGTGGATTCAGAAGAGATGGACGGACAAGGTTCTGGGTAAAGATCAGATCCATGGAACTAAATTGGAAACCTCTTTCTTACCCCCCATTAGCTCACCAGGGCTGCATTTCCCACTCCCTCTAGACTCACTGGTGCCTCGTTTCCCACTCTCTTTAACTCATCGGGACCCCGTTTCCCACTCTCTTTAACTCATCGGGACCCCGTTTCCCACTCTCTTTAACTCATCGGGACCCCGTTTCCCACTCTCTTTAACTCATCGGGACCCTGTTTCCCACTCCCTTTAAACTCATCGGGACCCTGTTTCCCATTCCCTTTAAACAACAGGCCCCAATTCCTGTGCTCCCTTTAAACTCTCCAGCGTCTCTGTCCCTGATTTAAACTCACTGGTTTCACTGGGAAATGAAAGTGAATGAAAAGTGTGTTGATCTATTAATGAGAATAACATCCAATATTCCAAAAGGCCAGCCAGTCTGGCAGGTACGGTTAGTGTAGCGGTTAATGTCCAAAGACGTACGGGTTAGGAAGTTGTGGGCATGCTATGTTGGCGCCGGAAGCGTGGCGACACTTGTGGGCTGCCCCCAGAACACTCTACGCAAAAGATGCATTTCACTGTGTGTTTCGATGTACGTGTGACTAATAAAGAGATCTTGTTTTAGCTGATTTTATCTTACCACCAGGGTGCTGGGTTATCAGAGTTTTACGTATATGGTGTGGAATCTTTCATCAGAACAGGCCAAGGATATTGTGTTGACATGTCGCCTTCTCTTTGTTTACCCTTTCTCCATCGCTGATTGGCTGGTTGGAACTTTAGTTCCCTGTACATGATTGGTTATATTCTGAGGGACTTTCTGACAGTCAGTCACATGGTAGTTATATGTGGGAATGACTCACTCTGCGGCTGGGGATCTCTAACTGAAAGTTCCTCCAGAGTTACGATTGCAATTAAACCTGGGCCTCAAGTGAGAGAGTCACAGACACTCCTGGCGGTGAAAGAGGCCACTTGTCCCGTCATCCTCATGTTGCTCATGAACCAATGGTCGAGGAGTGGCTGCACAGCGAGTACAGCCGCAGCCTCACAGCTCCAGAGACCCGGGTTCGATCCCGACCTCCGGCGCTGTCTGTGTGGAGTTTGCACGTTCTCCCTGTGACCGCGTGGGTTTCCCTCGGGTGCTCCAGTTTCCTCCCACATCCCAACAACGTGCAGGTCGGTGGGTTAATTTCCCCCAGTGTATGGGTGAGGGCTAGAATCTGGGGGGAGAATAGACCAAGGGGAGATTCCCCAGGATGTTGCCTGGATTGGAGGACTTTAGTTATGGGGAGAGATCGGACAGGCTGGGCTTGTTTTCCCTGGAGCGATGGGGGTTGAAGGGGGACCCGATAGATGTGTATCAAATTATAACAGGTATAGACAGCGTACATAGTCAGGGTCTTCTTCCCAGGGTAGGGGGGTGTTAAGGAGGGCAGAGGTTTGTGAGAGGAAGGAGTTTTAAGGAGCTTTTTTACAGAGAGTGGTTGATATCTGGAACTTGCTGCCGGAGTGGAATCAGATACAGTCACAATGTTAAAAACGCATTTAGAGAAACACTTTAATAGGCGAGGCAGAGAAGGATACGGTCCTAATGCAGGCAAATGGGATCAGTGTAGATGGACAAAAAGGTCAGCATGGACACGATGGACCGAAGGGCCTGTTTCTGTGCTGTACAATCCAGGACTGAGACACTGGAGGTCACCACTGACCAGAGGTTCAGCTTCAACAACTGGTCAGGGGCTGGGGATCCTCCAGTGAGTGAGTCACCTTCTGACACCCCAAATCCCTTCTACCATTGGCAGAGCACAAGTCAGGAATGTGGTGAAATCCTCTGCACTTGTCTGGATGAGTAAAGCTCTAACAACTCTCAAGAAGCTCACTACCATCCAGAATAGAACAGCCTCCTTCATCACCCCTCTGAACACTCCCTCCCTCTGCCACCGGCACGCAGTGTGCACCGTCTACACAACGCACCGCAGCGTGCGCCGTCAACACCACACACCGCAGTGAGCGCCGTCTACACAACGCACCGCGTGCGCCGTCTACACCACGCACCGCAGCGTGTGCCGTCTACACTACGCACTGCAGTGTGAACCATGTACGCACGCACCGCAGTGTGAACCATCTACACCACGCACCACAGTGAGCGCCGTCTACACCATGCACCGCAGTGAGCGCCGTCAACACCACGCACCGCAGTGAGCGCCGTCTACACAACGCACCGCGTGTGCCGTCTACACAACGCACCGCAGCATGCGCCGTCTACACCACGCACCGCAGCGTGTGCCGTCTACACCACGCACCGCAGTGTGAACCGTGTACGCACGCACCGCAGTGTGAACCGTCTACACCACGCACCACAGTGAGCGCCGTCAACACCACGCACCGCAGTGAGCGCCGTCTACACAACGCACCACAGTTACTCACCCAGGCTACTCCAACAGCACCTCCCAAACCCACCACCTCTCCCACCAAGGACAAGGGCAGTGGGTGCTGGGGAGCACCACCACCTGCTGGTTCCCTCCAGGTCGTGCAGCATCCTGACCTGGAGATTTATCATCATTCATTCACCTGAGGTGGAGAGGTTTCAAGGGGCAGTTTTGTACATTGAGGCCCAGGCATCACAAGTGGCAGAGGGAGTAAAATTGGGAATGATCAAGGTGGCTGGAAATAGAGGAGCACAGCGAACTCAGAGGGTTGGAGGGGGTTACAGATACAGGACTGATGAGAACAAAGATGAGAACTTTGTAATGGATGGATTGTTGGACAGTAAGCCAATGTAACAGCACTTACATTTCTGTAGCACCTTCTTCAGCCTCGCAACATTCCAAATCTCTGTTGAGGCAAACACAATGCAGAAAATGCAGCAGCCAACCTGTGCACACACACCATGAGCTCACAAACAGCATCGATAGTGATCGATAACTTTAGCACGGTAGTGTAGCGGTTAGCGTAACGTTATTACAGCGCCAGCGACCCGGGTTCAGTTCCAGCCGCTGTCTGCAAGGAGTTTGTACGTTCTCCCCGTGTCTACGTGGGTTTCTTCCGGGTGCTCCGGTTTCCTCCCACATTCCAAAGACGTACGGGTTAGGAAGTTGTGGGCGTGCTATGTCGGCGCTGGAAGCGTGGCGACACTTGCGGGCTGCCCCCCAGAACACTCTACGCAAAAGATGCATTTCACTGTGTGTTTCGATGTACATGTGACTAATAAAGATATCTTATCATCTGAAGGACCACCTTACACCTTTTACTTCTTCCTGGCAGGGCGTTGGTTGACAGACAGCTCTTCTGATGGCCATGTAGTTCATTGATTTTGCGGAAATTGCAGAGAGTTGTGGACACAGCCCAGTCCGTCACACAAACCAGCCTTCCCTCCACGGACTCTGCCTACACTTCCTGCTGACTTGGGAAAGCAGCCAACATAATAAAGGACCTCACCCACCCCTGACATTCTCTCTTCTCCCCCGTCCCGTCAGGCAGAAGATACAAAAGAGCACTTACCACCAGGCTTAAGGACAGCCTCTATCCCGCTGTTATCAGACTCTTGAACGGACTTCTTGTATGCGAGAGGATGAACTGTTGATCTCCCAATCTACCTTGCACCTTAATGTCTACCTGCACTGCACTTTCTCTGTATTCTGCATTCTGTTTCCCTTTATGCTACCTCGGTGCTTATGTAAGGAATGATCTGTCTGGACGGTGCACATGTATGTGTGACAGTATGTGTGATAGTATGTGTGACAGTAATAAACCAGTACCGAAATTGCACTGTCGTGACAGCCTAGGTTCTTGGGTTTGGATGACAGGAGTGTGATCGACTCTACTGCGAACAGTCTTGGGAGAAAACTCTTCACTGAGTTACTGGCGCAGGAGATTAGTTATGGATGCAAGAGTAGTTAGTTTCTCCTTCTAGGAGAAAGTGCTCTGACCAGTGTTTCAAATGCTAAAAAAAAAAATTCGTTACCAATCAATTGGTTACAGTGAGATTCACATTCTTTGCTGTTAATCCTGCATAGACCTCAGATAACCTCTCCCTTTACAAGAGGATTGTTTTATATCCAAACCACTGAGATTACATTCAGAGGATATGCTTGACGTTACAGAATTCAACACAGTGCCAAATGGCATCAGATTAAAAATACTGTGGTGGCTGGCAGGTAAAAGGTAAATAATCATTTCAATCACAGAGAGTTCCAGTTATCCAACAAGTTACTGTAGAAGGGGAAATGTTAATATCGCATGTTGGCTGATTATATTTCAGTCACATAATACACATACGCTAAATAAAACTAGCCATTTATAAACACTAGATGAAAGATATCAGCTGTGGTTGCATTCCTGCCTGTGATACAGACAGTTGTGGGTTACTTCAGAGACCTGAGCAAACAAAATACAAGGTTGGTGCTCCCAACAGGGGCATGGTCTGCCCAGTACATCACGGGCACGTCCCTCCCCACCATCGAGAGTATCTGCAGGAGGCGCTGCCTCAAGAAGGCAACATCCATCATCAAAGATCCCCACCATCCGGGCCGTGCCATCTTCCCGCAGCTCCCATTGGGCAGGAGGTACAGAAGCCTGAAGTCCCCACACCATCAGGTTCAGGAACAGCTACTCCCCTTCAACCATTCGGTTCTTGAACCAATCGGCAGAACCCTAATCACTCCAGGTTAGCAACACTGTGACCACTTTGCACTAAAATTGCTTTTGTTCTAATTGTGTTCTTTCTTGTAAAATTTGTATATATCTTATGTTTAGCATCGAACACTGAACGGTGCGACACAGTACGGGCCCTTTAGCCCACGATGTTGTGTTGACCTATATAAACCTTATCCACATTCAATCTCTCCCCCTCTCTACTTCACCTCCCATAACCCTCGATTTTTCTTTCCTCCATGTGCTTATCTAATAGTCTCTCAATTGACCCAGTCGCATCGGCCCCCACCACCCCTGGCAGTGCGTTTCAGGCACCCACCACTCTCTGTGTGAAAAACCTACCTCTGACATCCCCCCTGAACTTTCCTCCACTCACCTTAAATGGGTGACCTCTTGTATTATGTTTTTCTTGTGAATGCTGCTTATCTGATGCTCTGTGCCTGTGATGCTGCTGCAAGTAAGTTTTTCATTGCACCCGTGCACACATGGACTTGTGCATCTGACAATAAACTCCACTTGACTTGAATAAGGTTCACCAGTGTGAGACCTTTTCTCTTGGATAGGAGATCAAGGGCATGATTTTGAAGAGTGATTCTCTCCCAGTGTCATGCCCAGCAGTTACCCCAGTTACGGTCACTAAAACAATTTAGCCATTGGTGTGGGAGCTTTCTGTGCAGAAATTGAGGGACTTGTTTCTGATGTCATGACAGTGAGTACCTGAATGGTTGCTTCGCTACCTGGGAGCATTGATGTACAGACGGAGCTTGGGGTGCAAATCCATCGCTCCCTGAATGTGGCCACACAAGTATATAGGCGTACAGCACGCTTGCCTTCATCGGTCGGGGCACTGAGTATAAAAGTCGGGAAGTCACATTGCAGGGTAAAAACAATAACAGAATACAGAATAAAGTGTCACAGCTACAGGGAAGTGCAGTGCAGGCAGACAATAAGGTGCAAGGTCATAACAAGGTAGATTGTGAGGTCAAGAGTCTACCTCATTGTATAAGGGAGCCATTCAATAGTCTTATCACAGTGGGATAGAAGCTGTCCTTGAGCCTGGTGGTATGTGCCCTCAGGCTCCTGTATCTTCTGCCTAATGGGAGAGGGGAGAAGAGAGAATGGCCCAGGTGAGTGGGGTCTTTGATTATGTCGGCTGCTTCACCAAGGCAGCAAGAAGTGTAGACAGAGTCCATGGAGGGGAAGCTGGTTCCTGTGATGCACTGGGCTGTGTCCACAATTCTCTGCAGTTTCTTGCGGTCCTGGGCAGAGCAGTTGCTGTACATAGCTGTGATGCATCCAGATCGGGTGCTTTCTATGGTGCATCAATAAAAGTTGGTGACTGTCAAAGGGGACATGCCAAATTTCTTTAGCCTCCTGAGGAAGTAGAGGCGCTAGTGAGCTTTCTTGGCTGTGGCGTCTACGTGATTGGACCAGGACAGGCTATTGGTGATGTTCACTCCCAGGAACTTGAAGGTCTCAACCCTCTCGACCTCAGCACTGTTGACGTAGACAGAGGCTTTAGAGATGGTGCAGAAGAGGATCATCAGGATGTTTCCTGGATTGGAGTGTACTAGCTATAAGGAGAGGTTGGACAAACTTAGGTTGTTTTCTCTGGAGTGTCAGAGGCTGAGGGGAGACCTGATAGAAGTTTATAAAATTGTGAGAGACACAGTTAGGGTTGGCAGTCATTGTTTTTTCCCCAGGGTAGAACTCTCAAATACTAGAGGGGGAAAGTTCAAAGGAGATGTGCGGGGCAAGTTTTTTTTCACACCTCAGCTCCTCTGCTGGGCCCCAGCATGATACGTGCCAGTCTTCCGGTAGTTCGATTCACTCCACATGACATCAAGAGATGGCGAAAGGCATTGGATACACCGAAGGCCCTGACAACATTCTGACAATAGTACTGAAGACCTGTTCTCCAGAATTCCAGGACTCCAGGTCACTGCTCTGTCTGAGAATGCAAGAAACTGCAGAGAGTTGTGGACACAGCCCAGCGCATCACGGACACCAGCCTCCCCTCGGACTGTGTCTACACTTCTCTCTGCCTTGGAAAAGCAGCCAGCATAATCAAAGACCCCACCCACCCCGGACATTCTCTCTTCTCCCCCCTCCCATCAGGCAGAAGATACAAAAGCCTGAAAGCACGTACCGCCAGGTTCAAGGACAGCTTCTATCCCGCTCTTATAAGACTATTGAATGGTTCCCTAGTAGAATAAGATGGAGTCTTGACCTCACAATCTACCTCGTTATGACCTTGCACCTTATTGTCTGCCTGCACTGCACTTTCGTTGTTACACTTTATTCGCATTCTGTTATTGTTTTCCCCTGTACTACCTCACTGCACTAGGTAATGAATTGATCTGTATGGACAGTATGCAAGACAAGTTTTTCACTGTACCTTGGTACATATGACAATAAACCAATTCCAATTTGCCCTACCCTTGATCATACTGTTCCAGTACAGATACAACAGTGGCATCTACCCGACAATGTGGAAAGTTGCCCATGTAGGCCCTGTTCACAAGCAGGACAAATCCCACCTGGCCAGTTACCACCATTAGTCCGCTGTTGTTTATCAGCAGGGTGATGGAAGGGATAGTCAACGGTGCTATCAAGCAGCACTCCCTGCTCACAGATCAGTTTGGGTTTTGCCAAAGTTACTTGGCTCCTGACTTCTACAACCTTAGTTCAAACATGGACAAAAGAGCTAAATTCCAGAGGTGACATGGGAGTAACTGCCCTTGACTCAAGGCAGCATTTGATGGAGTGTGGCATCAGGGAGCCTTGGCTACACTGGAGCTGGGGGAAACAATCTGCTGGTTGGAATTATAGCTAGCACAAAGGAAGATGGTTGGAGGTCAATCATCTCAGCCACAGGACATCCTTGCAGGAGTTCCTTGGGGTAGTGTGCAAGGCTCAACTATCTTCAGCTGCTCCACCAATGACCTTCCTTCATTCTTGTCAGAAGTAGGAATGTTCACTGCACGATGTTCTGCACCATTCGTGACTCCTCAGATAATAAAGCAGACCACATCTAAATTCAGCAAGTCCGAGGCAATGTCCAGGCCTGGGCAGATAGGTGGCAAGTAACATTCATGCCAGACAATGGCAATATCCAAAAGTGAAAATCCAGCTATCACTCCCTGACATTCAATGGTGTTGGCTTCACTGAATTCCCCCACTATCAATCTCCTGGGGGTTACCATTGACCAGAAACTGAACTGAAGCAGCCATATACACATTGTGGCTACAAGAGCAGATCAGAGGCTAGGAATCCTGTGGTGAATGACTCACCACCTAACTCCCTAAAGCTTGTCCATCATCTGCAAGGCTCAGGCCAAAGCTCAAGGCTCATTTAGAGGGACAGTACACTGTTGACAAGACCCTTAACAGCATTGATGTAAGAGGGATCTTGGCATCCAAGTCCAGAGCTCCCTGAAAGTGGCTGCACAGGTTGATTGGGCGGTAAAGAAGGCATCTGGCATGCTTGCTTTTATTAGTCAAGACACTGAGTTCGAGAGTCAAGAGTTACATTGCAGCTTTATCGAACTCTAGTTAGACTGCATCTGGAGTATTGCATTCAATTCTGGTCGCTGCATTACAGGAAGGATGTGGAGGCTTTGGAGAGGGTGCAGAAGGGGTTTACCAGGATGCTGCCTGGATTAGAGGGCATGAGCTATAAGGAGAGTTTGTACACACTTGAGTTGTTTTCTCTGGAACGGTGGAGGCTGAGTGGAGATCTGATAGAGGTTTATAAGATTATGAGAAGCATAGATAGACAGCCGGTATCTTTTTTCCAGGGTCATAATGTCTAACACCAGAGGGCATGCATTTAAGGTGAGGGGGGAAAGTTCAAAGGAGATGTGTGGGGCAAGTATTTTACACAGAGAGTGGTGGGTGCCTGGAATGTGCTGCCTGGGGTGGGGGTGGAGGCAGATATGATAGAGGCATACAAGAGGCTCTCAGACAGGCACATGAATGTGCAGAGAGTGGAGGGATACGGACATTGTGTAGGCAGAGGGATTAGTTTAGTTAGGGATTTAATTACTAGTTTAATTAGTTTGGCACAACATGGTGGGCCGAAGGGCCTGTTCCTATGCTGTTCTATGTTCTGTGTAAGTCAGGAGTGGGAGGGAACACTCTGCACGTGCCTGGGTGAGGGCAGCTTCAACAACAGTCAAGAAGCTCGACACCATACAGGACACAGCAGCTAATTTGATAGACACCCCACCCACTCACTCCACCACCCACACACAGTGGCAGCAGTGTGGACCATCTACAGGAGGCACTACAGCAACTCACCGAGACCCCTCAGACAGCACCTTCCAAACCCACCACCTCTCCCAGCTGGAAGGACGAGGGCAGCAGAAGCACAGGGGTCACCACCCCGGAGTTCCCTCCCAGCCACACCCCATCCTGACTGGGAAATGTGTCGCCGTTCCTTCACCGTCGCTGGGTCAGGATCCTGGAACTCCCTCCCTGACACCACGGTGGGTGCACCCACACCTCAGGGACTGCAGCAGTTCAAGAAGGCAGCTCCCCACCACCTTCTCAAGGGCAACTAGGGAGGGGCAATGAAATGCTGGCTCAGCCTGCAGATCCACATCCCTTGAACGAATAATAAAACCAATAATTCTGAGTGTTCCATGGAGTTTAGAAGAATGGGGGGTGTTGAAGGGGGACAGGAGAGATGTGGAGATGTTTCCACCAGTGGGAGAGTCTGGAACGAGGGGACACAGTTACAGGATTAGGGGGCGGACGTTTAAAACTGAGGTGTGTAGGGACTTCTTCTCACAGAGGGAGGTGAATCTGTGGAATTCTCCACCCTGGAGGGTATTGCTGGAGGCATTTACAGAGGTTGCAAAATCTTTAAAAGATCGAGGAGTTTTGGCCTATGGAGAACTAACAAAGAGATGAGACCTAGGACAGGCTTGAGGGGTCTGGTGCTCCTATTTTCTTGTGTTCTAATTAATGTTTGAGAATGACAACCGCCATCCATCCTGCCTGAACGGCTGAGCCTTTCCAGCACTTTGCTCTTTTATTTTTGCAGAGTTTTCGATTTCCGGTCCCGGGACACTCTGTGAGAAGCAAATTTGATGGTGGAGCTCGCCGAACCCTGTTGTAACCTCAGGATGTCCCAGCTGGTGAGGGCGACATTGGATGAAGACCTTCATTTTTTCCCCCTCTGCACAGCGAGAGGTGGGGCATGATAAAGTGGTGAACTATACAAAACAGGCTTTAAACCACCTTATAGAGTCCTAGAGTCACACTGCACGGAAACAGGCCCTTCGGCCCAACTCGTCCATGCTGACTGTGTTGCCCAGTGAGCTAGTCCCATCTGCCCGTGTTTTGCCCAAAGCCCTCTAAACCTCTCCTATCCATGGACTTATCTAGATGGCTTTTAAACGTTGCTAATGTGCCCGCCTCAACCACTATTTCTGGCAGCTCATTCCAAATATGCACACCCTCTGTGTGAAGAAGCTGCCCCAGGTTACACCGACAGCACCTCCCAAACCCACCACCTCTCCCACCAAGGACAAGGGCAGTGGGTGCAGGGGAGCACCACCACCTGCAGCTTCCCCTCCAGTCACACCCCACCCTGACTTGGAAATATATCGCTGTTCCTTCCACATTGCTGGGTCTTATAGCGGTTAGCGTAACGCTATTACAGCGCCAGCGACCCGGGTTCAATTCCAGCCACCGTCTGTAAGGAGTTTGTACATTCTCCCTGTGTCTGCGTGGGTTTCCTCCGGGTGCTCTGGTTTTCTCCCACATTCCAAAGACGTACAGGTTAGGAAGTTGTGGGCATGCTATGCTGGCGCCGGAAGCGTGGCGACACTTGCGGGCTGCCCCCAGAACACTCTACGCAAAAGATGCATTTCACAGTGTGTTTCAATGTTCATGTGACTAATAAAGATATCTTATCTATATCCTGGAACTCGCTCCCCATCAGCACCGTGGGAGCACCTTCACCAGAAGGACTGCGGTGGTTCATGTAGGTGGCTCACCCCCACCTTCTTGGGGCAGTTCAGGATGGTCAATAAACACCGGCTTCCCTGCCATGTCCAGATCCCAGAAAGGGAATAAAAAAAAGTCAGGATAGTTTCTTGCTTGTGGGTCAGGATATTCTGCTTGCCATGGGATTGGCTATTTAAGACTGAGAAGAAATTTCTTCAGAGGTTTCTGAACCTTCAGAATTGTGCATCAGGGTGTGTACTTGAGGCTCTGCACTCCAGGGAAACAAGGCTTTGGGGAGAAGGGTGGGAATGTGGTCAGGTAGAGGTTGCTACTGAACGATGGAGCAGGTTCAAGGGCCAAATGGCCTCTTCCTCTTCTATACACCTTGCAGGAATACTGTGCCAAATAGATCCCAGAAAAAGTCTACGCCAACTGAAAAACAAATGAACTTCAGACAAGGAAGAGTTAAGACTACACAAAGCTTGAGACCAGCTGGCTGCTGATGCAATTGTATCTCAAAATGATTAAACCCCAAAATAACCTTTGGACAAGATTGGACGTGGAGTGGGTGTTACTGTTGGAACTTCTCACCAGTGAGGTTATGCACTGATTTCATTTGGGTCGATTTTCGTACATTCACTGCTGAGAATGGAAAGAGAAACCAGGAAAGAGAAACCAAGTTGTTTGCACCGTGTGCCCGGAACAGTTACATTCACTGGTCACCCTCAAACCATTCCAAAACACCACCGACTGTCAACTCTCCTGCCGAGACCCCTTAACCTTTGGGCTGTCTAATAGACATCGATCTCTGTCCTGTGTCCCGGGATATAGTTACAAGATTAGGGGGCAGTCAATTAAAACTGAGGTGTGTGCGAACATCCCACAGAGGGAGGGGAATCTGTGGGATTCTCAGCCGCAGCGGGTGTGGAGACTGGATCACTAGGGGGTTTAAAGAGGAGGGAGGTAAATGTTTGAAAGATCCGGGGATTCTACCCATCTCTCTATGTTTTCTGTTTATCTGTTTCCAATTTTAAAATATTATATTTTATTAATCATGCTAACGTTTAATCAATAATACAATTAATAAAATATAATTAATATAATTAATATAATAAAACATTTTAAAATATTTCCTATATTAAAATACCCGTTTCCTCTCTCTCCCAGTTCTCACAAGAGGTTTTGGACCCCAAACAGCATCTCTGGTTCTCTCTCCACAGATGCTGCCTGACCTGCTGAGTGTTTCCAGCTTTTTCTGCTCCTATTTCAGATTTCTAGCATCTGTGGTGTTTCTAGATTTTCATGATAACTGGTGTTATTTTTCCATCCTTCCCCACGTCACCCTCCCTACCTGTAGTGAAACATTCACGTAAATATTGTCTTCAAGTGTGGTGGCAATCAAATAAACTGCTGAGATTATTTAGGAAATTTATTTGAGATCTTCTAAAAAAGATAACACTTGTGAATGTGCTGTCAACACAGTCCCAGTGGGTAAGCAACTGCATCTGGTCCCACCCAACACTGATTCAAGTCAGAGTGCCGTATGTTGGGTGCGATTCAGATTTACTCAGGAGCCATCTCTGACTTCCCCTTCTTCTCTTCCATTCTCTGTCGAGGAGTCTGTACCATTCCGAGAATCCTCATCCGAGTTATCTGACGAGGAAAGAAAGGAGGTACAATGAAACTGGGATCTGCTCATTCAGAAGTGCGGCCCCCTCCAGTAACATCCCTTTTTTTTGAATGAACATACAAAAGTTTATTGATGAAAAGCACTACAAAATGACATCCAGGTGTCAAAACTACAGTAACTGACACAGGAAAGAAAAAACTATGCAGACACATTCTAACTACAGCAGAGAACACTAACTAAACGACCACAAAATGCAACACTTCAGACGTGAACCTTGTTCACACCGTCCACGACACACGCGATCCCGAGGGGCCCACCGAGCGTGGAACTCAGCCAGGGTGCCTGTGGAGACCGCGCGTGCTCCCTCTCCAAGGACACCCGCATGCGGACGTAAGCCCGGAAGACGGGCAGGCAGGCGGACCAATCGGAACCCTCGGCCGCCCATTGCCGCGTCCTGTGGATGGCCAGCTTGGCCAGGCCCAGCAGAAGACCTACCAGGAGATCCCCCGCGTGACCCGCCCCACGCCGCACCGGGTGACCGTAGATCAGCAGCGTCAGGCTGAAGTGCAGCCAGAACTTGAGCAGCAGCCCCTTCAGGTACGCAAAGGGGGGCTGCAACCTCTCGCACTCCGCGTACGCGTGGTTCACCGTCTCCTCCCGGCCGCAGAAGTGACAGGCGGCCGGGGTGTCAGTGAACCGGCTCAAAAATCGGTTGCACGGCACGGCCCGGTGCAGCACCCTCCACCCCAGGTCCCCGACGTACAGCGGGAGGACTCCCGCGTAGAGAGACCCCCACCGGGGAGCGCCCTCGCCGCCCGCGGCAAGACGGACTGCCACGGCATGTCCGGCTGGCAGACCAGGGCGAGGAAGTGAAAGGTGTGCAGGAGCAGCCCGTACAAGAACCGCCTCGACGCCTCGCGGAACGGCACCGTCAGCGTGTCCTCCAGGCAGCTCAGGTTGTGCCAAGCCGCCTCCCGCGAGAGAAGCCGGGCCCTGGGCCTGACCAGCAACTCTGGTGGGGCGGGGGCCGGCGCGGCCGGGACCCCCCCCCCCCCCCGGTGTCCCGCCTACTGCGACTGGAGAGGGAGTGGCCATGTGCTCGCCGCACGACACCGCACCCCACACCCGCATCAGATCCCGGTAGAACCCGGGCAGTCCCTGCAGAGCGGCACGGCCGACGCCCGCTGCTGGAAGACGCGCCCCCCCCCCCCGGAGGCAGCATCCCCGGTGGAGGAAAAAGGTGGCCAGCGCGTGCCACCGTGGGGGGCGCTCGGTGTACAGGTATCTCTGCAGCGCCCGGAGGCGGAGGGCCGCCAGCCGGGTGTGCACGCACACCAGCGACTGACCCCCCTCCGCCGACGGCAGACAGGACCGCCGCAGAGACCCAGTGCCTCCGGCTGCCCTAGAAGAAGTCCGTCAACCTCCTCTGGGTGGTGGCGACGAAGACGTTGGGCGGCACCAGCGCGGCCAGCCAGTACCACAGCATGGAGGCCACCAGCTGGTTGATGACCAGTGCCCTGCCCCTGTACGAGATCGCCCGGAGCAGCCCCGACCAGCGCCCCAGCCGGGCGGAGACTTTCGCCCCAAACTCCTGCCAGTTCGCCGGCCAGGACCCCTTGGCCGGGGATAGGTAGACCCCCAGCTAGAGGAGGTGCGAGGTGCTCCACTTGAAGGGCCACAGCTCCTCCGGCAGGGAGTCCGCCCGCCATGGCCCCACCAGCAGACCCGAACACTTCGCCCAGTTGACCCTGGCGGAGGACGCAGCCGAGTAGACCCGCTGGCACTCGCGCATCGTCCGCAGGTCCGCCGGGTCGGTGACCGCCAGGAGGACGTCATCGGCGTAAGCCGAGAGGACGACCTCCATCGCCGGCTCGCGCAGGACCAGCCCCGTCAGCCGCTTCCGAAGGAGGCACAGGAACGGCTCGACGCAGACCGAGTACAACTGTCCCGACATGGGGCACCCCTGACGCACCCCCCTCCCGAAGCGAAAGGGTGCCGTCAAGGACCCGTTGACCTTGACGAGGCTCTCCGCGGCGGTGTACAGCAGCCGGACGTGGGCCGCAAAATGCAGCCCGAGCCCGAACACGCGCAGAGTCCTGAACAAGTACCCATGATCCACCCTGTCGAACGCCTTCTCCTGATTGAGGGAGAGAAAGGCGGCCGACACCCTGGCCTCCCAGCAGAGGTATAGCAGGTCCCGGACGAGGTGGACGCTGTCCTGGATGGACCGGCCCAGGATCGTGTAGGACTGGTCGGGGTGGATCACCTGGGCCAGCACGGAGCCCAGACGATTGGCCATCGTCCGGGCACACTGCTTGTACTCGGTGCAGAGGAGAGAACCCTTCTTCGGCAGCAGGACCACGACCGCCCTACGCCAAGAGAGGGGCATCTCACCCGTCGCCAGGCTCTCCCCCAGCACCCTTACGTAGTCCACCCCCAGGACGTCCCAGAAAGCCCAGAGAAACTCGACCGTCAGCCCGTCCATCCCCGCAGCCTTGCCCCGCCACAGCTGGTCCAGGGCGGCGGTCAGCTCCTCCAGACTCAGAGGAGCCTCCAGCCGCTCGACAGACCCTCCCGCAGAGTCGTGCGCGCCTCCTCACTGGACAGATCCGGTGAGAACAGAGCCATGTAAAAAGTGCGGACCGCCCGGATGATTCCCGCCTGATCCGTGACCAAGGATCCGTCCGCTGCCAGCAGCTCCATGAGCCGCCCGCGGACACCCCGCCAGCGCTCCAGAGAGTAGAAGAACGGCGAGGCGTGGACCAGATCCCGTAGCATCTGGACCCGCAATCGCACATACGCGCCTCGGGACCTTTCGAGCTGCAGGTCCCTCAGCGCTTCCTTCACTCCCTGGTACCCGCACCAAAGGGGCGAGTCCTCGGCGGTCAGTCCCAGCCGAGACTCCAAGTCGAGCAGCTCCTTCTCGAGCCAACTCGATCTTGGACACCCACCCCTTGGTCGCGCCCCCCCCACGCGTACTCCTGGCAGAAGAGACGGATGTGGGCCTTGCCCACACCCCGCCAGAGCTTTAGGGAGGAGAAGCCCTTCAGCTCCTCCCTCCAAGCCTCCCAAAACAGGCAGAACGAGTCCTGGAATTGCCGGTCATCCAGCAGCCGGTTGTTAAAATGCCAGTACGCGGACCCCGCCCTCGCGGGCTGCGGACTGAGCGCCACCCAACCAGGTGGTGGTCTGAGCACGCCACCGGCCGCATGGAGGCTGCTGACACGCAGGAGATGTGCGCCTTGGACACATACAGCCGATCGATCCGTGAACCTCCACCCACCCGGGCCTCCGCGAGAAAGCGCGGGAGTCTGGATGAAGGTTCCGCCAAACGTCGACTAGGTCGAAGGATCCCACCAGGTCCTGCAACAGCCGCACGGATGCGCGGCTACACTGGGGTCTGGAGCGATCCCTCTTCCCAAGGGTACAGTTGAAGTCACCCCCAAGGATGACGCACTTGCCTCATTTGAAGGAGCCCACCAGGGCAGACACCTCCCGAAAAAGGCGCGCTTGCATGGGGCCGAGCTCAGGGGCGTACATGTTGACGAAGTGCAACAGCACGCCGTCCGAGCGCATGGTGAGATGAAGCAGACGGCCTGGCACCAGCTCCTGAACTTGCAATACCTCTGGCTGGAAGGTCAGGGCCAACAAGATCTCCACCCCGCTCGAAGTGGAGCTGAGGTGGCTCATGTAGACCCCCCCCCGCGCCACTCCAGGAGCCAGGCGGACTCGTCTCCTGGAATGGTGCGGGTCTCCTGCAGGAAGCTCACCGTGTACCTCCCGTCTCGCAGGACCGAGAGGTGGTGGAACCTGCGGAGAGACCCCCTGCCGCCATTGATGTT
Source organism: Pristis pectinata (assembly GCF_009764475.1). NCBI lineage: Eukaryota > Metazoa > Chordata > Chondrichthyes > Rhinopristiformes > Pristidae > Pristis > Pristis pectinata. The sequence continues at coordinate 2,512,452 of NC_067407.1, read as the reverse complement.
CAGGCTGGCAACGGTGACCTTCATGATGGCTGCAGTACACTCCCCTCCCCGGTGCTACAGGCGGAAGGAGCAGGGCTCCCCACCGAGCTCCCCCGCGCCCTACACTTAGCCACCAGAACCTTCTACAGGTTACTGAACCTGCGCTTCTCTTTCTTGTCCAGCGCTGACGCCCCCTCCTGCCCAAGCATGTTGTGGATGGACCTCCCGGATGTCCTCCACAGTGACGGGCTGCGACGCGGTGCCGGGGACGAGGTAGTCCTCCAGCTCAGCATCAAACGAATCCCCCTCGCCCCCACCACTGCACCCCAAGCTCTCGTCATCCTCCGAGCAGTTACCACTACCGGGCAACACGCCCGTCCCAAGCCGGGCTGGAGCCCCCTTGGACGGTCCTGCCCCAGGGGCGACCCCACCCCAGGACCAGCGCCCGGAGGAGACCCCACCATCCCCGGGCCCAGGAGCCCACCCGGACCCTGGCCCCAAGGCAGGGCAGGACTGGAACCCCGAACACCGTCACTGCCCCCCAGGGTGGGCGGCTCGCAGGCCCTCGTGGAGCTCGATCGGAGGACGCGAGTCGACGGGGCCACGCCCACCGCCACACCCCGGTCTCCCACCGCCACCACCACCACCACCCCCCCCGCCCCGCCAGCAGCACTAGGAGGATCCCCACCCTCCCCACTCACTGGGGCACCCTCACTCTGTGCCACCGAGCGGGCTGGTGACCCAGGGGCACCCCGACCCCCCTCAGACACGGGGATGGAACGCACCCTCTCGGGACTCCTGGCCTCAATGGCAGCCACGAGCTGGGACACCACCACCCTGGCCGACACCCCTCCCTCAGGCAACCCCGGACCCGCGGGGCCCTCAGCGGGGCCGACCCCCTCCCCAGCGGGCACACACTCCAAGCGCGCAGCCTCAACCGGGGGTGGGTGCTCTCCCTCCGACAGCCCTCGCACTGCGGGATCGCCCACCGACTCGGGGAGTACGACCCCGACAGAAGCCGAGTTATCCCCCTCAGTGCCACCCTCCAGCTCCGGGGGGGTCGCCCCTCGAGCACACGGCCTTCACCGGGGACAAATCCCCCCACTCAGGCGACCCCGATCCCTCCGACCCCTCGGACACGTTCCGGCGCCGCTTCAGTCCACTGGGGTGTGGAAGCACAGTGACCTCCATCTCAGAGGAAACCTCGGCCCCCGGCACTGCACCCTCCCCCTCAACCTCCCCTGGCACCCGCTGAACCCCAGAGACCACAGGGACCCCCCCGGGTCCGGACCAGAGGAGGCCGCTGTCTCCTGCCCCTCCAGGGGTGAGGCCCGAAGGTGCCCCTTCTTCCGCCGTGCCCTCCTACCCACGACAGGAGTCTACCCCTCCCCACCGTCCGCACCACACATCCCCACCCCCCACCCCCACCGACACAGGAGGGGCAGCGGAGGCAGGAACAGCAGCGGGAGGGGCCACGGCAGGAGTGTCAGCGGTATCCCCCCGCACCGTCGAGGCGGAGCCAGCAGCCTAGCGGCTGGGGCAATGCCGACGGACATGCGCAAACGCCTTGCACGCATGGCACCGCAGACGGCCGGTGGCTCAGAACACTCTGTAGTTCTGCCCGTCATGCAGGACCTGGAACTGCCCCTCAGCATCCCCATCCCACGCCAACTGCATAAACAGTGAGCGCTTGAAGGAGTACACGTTCTCAAAGCCAGGTACGGCCAGCTTGAGCAACATTGGAGTGATGCTCGACTGCACCTCGCCCAGAGACTGCAGGTGAGGGAGGAGGGCCTCGTCAGGGATAGGGGGAAAGACATTGGAAAGGACGACCCGCTGCACGGGGGCCCCCACCGGCTCCACTGGCATGAAGATTCCACCCCCCCCCCCCCCCCCCCAATGTCAGCCCCCTGCCCAAGGCCAAGGACACCTCCTTCTCAGATCACAATACAAATACCAGTCCACCAAACATTCTAGTGACCGTGACGACACCAGCCCTGCCCCCCACCGTCGCAGACATGGCCCGTAAGCCATCGCTCAGCCCGACCGATGGAGGCACAGAGCAGCGAACTGCATTTTTCAAAGTCAACAGTCTGAAGGGTGATGTCTTCTCAGTAGCCACGCCTCCAGGAGCAGCGACGGCTGCCTAGGAATGAGGCTGCGTCATGCCCGAGGCACAGGCAGTCATGTTTAGTCCCTACGCAGTTAGAAATTCAAAACACACTGCCTGTCCGATATACAGCAAAACATTAATTAGATCCTCAAAGAGCAGTCCAGAGAAAAGGAAAAGGTGGGAGATGTCTCCAAATATGCAGTCAGCGAGCTGAAACTCCAGGACCATCCCTCCTGCACACAGCAAAGCGTCCACTGGCAGCCCAGCCCGACGTTTCCCCGGCCACACGAAAGTCCAGGAGTCGCCAAGAAACTCTTCACCCAGGTGCCCTGGGCCAAGGTCTCCAGTGGGAGGAAGCCAATTGATACACAGATCAGAAGAAATCCAATCGCAGCTCCCTCAAAGTTCAAAACGAACCCTGGCAACTCGCCAGCCACTACCGCTCCCACAGCGTTGGAAATCAGCTCCCAAATACTTGAGAAAAACAGCCCCCTTCTGAAGAGAAGCTGTCTCAGCCACTGCTCCAGATGATAACCACACACTCCCACAACTTCCAAAGTTCTCCGACACCGCTCTGTTAGATTCTTTACCAATAATTCATCAAGCTGAAGGAGAGCACACTCAGTACCGCCACTACCACAGTGTGACCCTCCCTCAGTACCGCCCCTCCCAGAGAGGGGCTCAATAACTACCACCCCTCTGATAGGAGGAGGCTTCCTCAAAATCATGGAAATCATGGAACCAAACAGCACAGAAATAGGCCCTTCAGCCCACCCCGTCCATACCGACCGTGGTCTATTTATGCTAATCCCACCTGTCTGCATTAGTCCCGGATCCCTGCACAACTTTCTTATCCAAGGACCTGCCCAAATGCATTTTAGCTGAATCTGTCTCTGCCATCTCCTCTGGCAGCTCACTCCAGATATTCAACACACTCTGTATGAGAAACTTACATCTCAGATCTCCTTTAAATTTCTCCCATCACCTTAAACCTGTGCCCTGTAGACTCCCTTGCCCTGGGTAAAAGACTATCTACATCCCTCAATTTTATAAACCTCTATAAGGTCACCCCTCAGCATCCAACGTTCCAGTGAGGAAAAAGTCCAGCCTCTCCAATCTCTCCTTACGATTATAACCATCCATTCTTGAAAACTCCCGGTGAATCTCTTCTGCACTCTCTCTATTGTTACCACATCCTTCCTGTTGGGTGGTGCCCAGATTGGAGGGATGTGGAACATCTGCAGGCAGAAGAGAATTAATTTAACTTGGAATGGTGCTCAGCGCAGACACTGTGGGCCAAAGGGCCTGTTCCTGTGCTGTACTGGTCTATATAATAAAATGGGATTGGTGTAAATGGGTGTTTGATGGTCAGCATGCACTCAATGGACCAAATGGCCTGTTTCCCTGCTGTATCTCTGTATTCTCTTAACCTTTCCTGCTCCAAGGAGAACAGCTTCTCCCCTCTTCCCCGGGACTGTTGCAGTAAACCCCCTCCCCACCCTCTCCTGGTCCATCACATCCTCCTGAGGGGTGGACCCAGGACTGGCTCCAGTCCTCCAGCTGGGACCCAACCAATGATCAATAAATCTTTTTAAAGCTTGTTTTCTTTACACAGATTTCTGGCGCTGGCATTTTTAGGGATTTATATAATTAAACCCACAAAACACTGATCTCACACATCATTCTTCTGGTTTCATTGCAAGATTCTGCTCAACATTAGAACCAATGATATTACTTACCATCGCAGAGTAACTTATACTCAGAAGAATTCTCCTTCAACACCACGAATAATGTGGGATATTCAATAATTGTCTTCTGCCTCAGGTTCTCTGCAAGCGTTTGACTTAAATCCAGCTTGTGATACCTTAAAAAGAAATCACGTCCACTTTAAATCTAAAGCTTCACAATCAGTGGGACAAGTGCACCACTTCTGTTACTGAATGAAGTCTTCACATTCAGGTTTGTAATCACTGACTTGTATGTTGTGAAATGTGTTGTTTTGCAGCAGCAGTACAGTGCAGACATAAAAATTACTACAGAGCACAAAATAAATAAATAGTGCAAAAAACGGAATAACGAGGCCGTGTTCATGGGTTCATGGGCCGTTCAGAAATCTGATGGCAGAGGGGAAGAAGCTGTTCCTGAGTCATTGAGTGTGGATCTTCAGGCTCCTGTACCTCTTTGGTGAGTTTCATAGTTATACAGCATGGAAACAGGCCCTTCATGTTGACTAAGATGCCTGTTTTAAGCTAGTCCCATTTGCCTGTGTTTGGCTCATAACCTTCTAAACCTTTCCTATCCATGTACCTGTCCAAGTACTCTTTAAACACTGTGGTTCCTCAGGCAGCTCGTTCCATATTCCCACCACCCTGTGTGTGTAAAACCTGCCCCTCAGGCCCCCTTTAAATCTTTCCTCTTAAACCTGTGCCCTCTAGTTTTAGACTCCCCCCACTCTGGGAAAGAGGCAGTGACCATCCACCTTATCTCTGCCCCTTATGATTTTATAAACCTCTACAAGGTCACCCCTCAGCCTCCTTCGCTCCAGGGAAAACAGTCCCAGACTATCCAGCCTCTCCTTATAACTCAAGCCCTCCAGTCCCAGTAAACATTCCTGTGAATCTATTCTTCACCCTTTCTAGTTCAATCACACCCTTCCTATAGTGTGGTGACCAGAACTGCACACAGTGCTCTTGGTGTGGCCTAACCAACGATCTGTACAGCTGTAACGTGACATCCCAACTCCTGTACTCAACACCCCGCCTGATGAATGGAAGCCTACCACACGCCTTCTTCACCACCGCCTACCCATACCGACACTGTCAGGGAACTATGTACCTGTACCTCCAGTCTCTCTGATCACTACACCTGTGAAAAATGCATCCAGCTGCAGCTCCTTACAGACCATGTTAGGGAGCTGGAGCTGGAGCTGGAGGACCTTCAGATCATTCAGGAGATGATAGACAGGAGTTACTGGGAGGCAGTCACACACAAGTTGCAGGATGCAGGTAGCTGGGTGACCATCAGGGGAGGGGAAGGGAGTAGGCAGTCAGTGCGGGGTGCCTCTGTGGCCGTTCCCCTCAATAACAAGTATATCGTTTTGGATACAGTTGGGGGGGAGCGACCTATTGGGGAAAGCCACAGCGGCCGGGTCTCTGCATAGAGTCTGACTCTGTGGCTCAGAAGGGAAGTGCGATAGTGACAGGGGATTCACCGGTGAGAGGAACAGACAGGAGATTCTGTGAACAAGAACGAGACTCCCGGATGGTGTGTTGCCTCCCAGGTGCCAGGGTCAGAGACGTCTCGGATCGAATCCACAGCGTCTTTAAGGGGGAAGGGAGAGCAGCCAGAAGTTGTGGTGCCAATGAAATAGGTAGGAAAAGGGTTGAGGTCCTGAAGAGGGAATATAGCGAGTTAGGAAGGGAGCTGAGAAGTAGGACCTCAAGGGTAGTAATCTCTGGATTGCTGCCTGTGCCACACACCATTGATGTAGGGGAAGTCGTGAATGAATACTTTGCTTCAGTGTTCACCAGGAAGAGGGACTTAGATGAATGTGAGGTCAGTATAGAACAGGCTAATGTGCTGGAACATGTTGAGGTTAAGAAAGAGGTCGTGTGGAGCTTCTGAAAAACATTAGGATAGATAAGTCCCCAGGCCCGGACGGGATATACCACAGGTTACTACAGGAGGTGAGGGAAGAGACTGCTGGAGCACTAACGAAGATCTTTGAGTCCTCCCTGGCCGCAGGAGTGGTACCGGAGGATTGGAGGATGGCAAATGTTGTTCCCTTGTTCAAGGTAATAGGGACAATCCTGGGAATTATAGACCAGTGAGTCTTACGTCAGTGGTGGGCAATCTATTGGAAAGGATTCTTAAGGACAGGATTTAAGAGCATTTGGAGAAGCATAGTCTTATTAGGGATAGTCAGCGTGGCTTTGTGAGGGGCAGGTCATGCCTCACGAGCCTGATTGAGTTTTTTGAGGGGGTGACAAGATTAATGAAGGGAGAGCGGTGGATGTGATGTATATGGATTTTAGCAAGGTGTTTGACAAGGTTCCCCATGGTAGGTTCATCCAGAGAGTCAGGAGGCATGGGATCCATGGAGTCTTGGCTGCATAGATTTGGAATTGGCTTGTCCACAGAAGGCAGAGGGTGGTTGCAGAAGGGGAGTATTCTACCTGGAGGTCAGTGACCGGTGGTGTTCCACAGGGATCTGTTCTGGGACCCCTGCTCTTTGTGATTTTTATAAATGACTTGGATGAGGAAGTGTAAGGGTGGGTTAGTAAGTTTGCAGATCACACGAAGGTTGGTGGTGTCGTGGAAAGTGTGGAAGGTTGTCGTAAGTTACAACGGGATATAGACAGGATGCAGAGTTGGGCACAGAAGTGGCAAATGGAGTTCAACCTGGAAAAGTGTGAAGTGATACACTTTGGAAGAATGAACTTGAAGGCAAAATACAAGGTTAATGGCAGGACTCTTAGCAGTGTGGAGGAACAGAGGGATCTTGGGGTCCACGTCCATAGATCCCCCAAAGTCACCACGCGTTGATAGGGTGGTTAAGAAGGTGTATGGTGTGCTGGCCTTCATTAGTCAGGGGAGTGAGTTCAAGAGCCGCGAGGTAATGTTGTAGCTCTATAGAACTCTGGTTAGATCACACTTGTTTAGTTCTGGTCACCTCATTATAAGAAGGATGAAGCTTTAGAGAGGGTGCAGATGAAATTTACCAGGATGCTGCCTGGATTGGAGAGCATGTCTTATGAGGATAGGTTGAGTGAGCTAGGGCTTTTCTCTTTGGAGCGACGCAGGATGAGAGGCGACTTGATAGAGGTGTACAAGGTTATGAGAGGCATAGGCAGAGTGGACAGCCAGCACCTTTTCTTCAGGGCGGCAATGGCCAATACCAGAGGACATCAGTTTAAAGTAAGAGGAGGAAAGTTCAGGAGAGATGTCAGAGGTAGGTTTTTTTTAAACACAGAGAGTGGTGGGTGCCTGGAACACACTGCGGGGGATGGTGGTAGAGGCTGATACAACAGGGACATTTAAAAGACTCTTAGATAGGCACATGGATGTAAGAAATGGTTATGGGCTGTGCAGGAGGGAAGGGTTAGATTGATCATGGAGTAGGTTTATAAAAGTTGGCACAACATTGTGGGCCGAAGGGCCGTACTGTTATATGTTCCCCAAGGTGTCTCTGTTCCACAACACTCCCCAGGGCCCTATTATATATGCAAAAGGAGAAAATGCTGGAGAGAAAGAGTCAGAAGAAGAGACTTCAACCTGAAACGTTAACCATTTCTCTCTCCACAGGCGCTGCCTGACCTGCTGAGTGTTTCCAGCATTTTCTGTTTTTATTTCAGATTTCCAGCATCTGCAGAGCACTGATTTCCATTTATAGTTGGAGAATTCCAAACGACGTGGTGGGAAGCACAGGGATCTGGTGATCCAGTGGGAACTAGCTTCAGGGACCAAGCTCTGACCGGATGATCGGCTCTGGGTAAGTGCCAAGACGGGAGGAAGGGGAAGGTGGGAATGGAGGGCTTGGAGTTGAGGGCAATCAGTGGTGCACTATTATTGGTCAACTCCCAGTGTTGTCAGGGCTCAAGGGGAGAGGCTGGACAGGCTGGGACTTTATTCCTTGGAGCGTGGGAGACTGAGGGGTGACCTTATAGAGGTGTATAAATCATGAGGGGCAAAGATTGGGTGAATGTCCAGTTTTTTTCCCCAGCATTGGGAATCTAAAACTAAGGGGCATAGGTTTAGGGTGAGAGGAGGAAGATTTAAAAGGGGCCTGAGGGGCAACTTTTTCACACAGAGGGTGGTAAGCGTATGGAACGAGCTGTCAGAGGAAGTGGGTGAGGCAGGTAGAGTAACATCATTTAAAAGATAGTTGGACAGGTACATGGACAGGGATATGGGTCAAACATGAAAGTGGCTACACAGGTAGACAGGCTGGTTAAGAAGGCTTATGGAATGCTTGCTTTCATTAATCGGGATATTGAGTATAGGAGTCATGATGCATCTCTATAGAACTCTGGTTAGGCCGCATTTAGAGTATTGCGTGCAGTTCTGGTCACCTGACTACAGGAAGGATGTCGAGGCTTTAGAGAGGGTGCAGAGGAGGTTTACCAGGATGCTGCCTGGATTAGAGGGCATGTGCTATCAGGAGAGGCTGGACAAACTTGGGCTCTTTTCTCTGGAGCGGTGGAGGCTGAGGGGTGATCTGTTGGAAGTGTATAAAATTATGAGGGGCAGAGATAGAGTGGACAAGCAATATCTTTTTCCCATTATTGAGCGATCCAATACCAGAGGGCACGCATTTAAGGTGAGGGGGGTAGGTTCAGAATAGATATGAGGGATACATTTTTTTATTGGGAGTGGTGGATGCCTGGAATGCGTTGCCTGATAGGATGGTGGAGGCAAATTCATTGGGGGCTTTTAAGAGGGGCTTGGATGGGCACATGAATGAGAGGAAAATGGAGGGATATGGGCCTTCTGTAGGTAGGAGGGTATTGGTATTGGTTTATTATTGTCACGTACTGAGGTACAGTGAAAAACTTGTCTTACAAACTGATCGTACAGGTCAATTCATTACACAGTGCGGTTACATTGAGTTAGTACAGAGTGCATTGATGTAGTACAGGTAAAAACAATAACAGTAGAGTAAAGTGTCACAGCTACAGAGAAAGTGCAGTGCAATAAGATGAAAAGTCACAACAAGGTAGATCGTGAGGTCAGAGTCCATCTCATTGTATAAGGGAACCGTTCAATAGTCTTATCACAGTGGGGTAGAAGCTGTCCTTAAGTCTGGTGGTACGTGCCCTCAGGCTCCTGTATCTTCTACCCGATGGAAGAGGAGAGAAGAGAGAATGACCCGGGTGGGTGGGGTCTTTGATTATGCTGGCTGCTTCACCAAGACAACGAGAGGTAAAGACAGAAGGGATTAGCTATGTTGGCACAACATTGTGGGCCGAAGGGCCTGTTCTGTGCTGTACTGTTCTATATTCTAAATGGGACTGGCTTAGATGGGAATCTTGGTCGGCATGGACGAGTAGGGCCGAAGGGCTTGTTTCCGTGCTGTATGACAGTGACCACCAATTGAAGCAGGGACCACAGAGGAAAGTTATTCCTGGCACCAACCCACATCCAGTGGAACAAGATTGCCAATGCAGGGTTACACCCAGGAACTAACGTCAGCAACCTCCTGCTCAAAGGACAAGCAGTCGAGTTTGAATGACTGCCGAGGAGGCCAGTTCTCAGCTCACATCTGCTCCGAATGTTCCTGAGCTGATAATTGCAAGCTGCGATTGAGACAAACCCTGGGCCCAAATGCCAATGACTAATACTACAGCATGAGATCACTGCAGCAATGTGAAAACAACAGCAAGACACTTCTCTCATGTAACAAAAATGTCCAGATGAACCAGATCCCTCTGGCACAACCAGTTAAAGAGGCAGCGGAACAGTGAATATGCACAGGGTGGAAATGTCAGATACCAGAGGGCACAGGTTTAAGCTGAGGGGGGAAAGTTCAAAGGATTTATGTTCTTAATACACAGAGTGGTGGGTGGGAGCCTGGAACACACCGGCAGCAGTGTTTGAGGCTTTTCGACAGGCACTTGCACAGGCACAGAATGGAGGGAGACGGACCGCGTGCAGACTGATGGGATTAGATTAATTCAGCATCATGGTCGGCACAGACATGGTGGGCCGAAGGACCTGTTCCTGTGCCATTCTACGATGACAGTGAAACATGTACAGAGTGAACGCAGAGTTACATTGAGTACTGTGGATATGACCATTGGAACAGAAAATATGTATCGTCAGTATGTCACCGAGTGTCACAGTGTGTGATTAGGGTCATGGCGCACGGTTAGGGTCACGGTGAGTGCCACTCTTGGCAGTGTGGAGGATCAGAGGGATCTTGGGGTCCGAGTCCATAGGACGCTCAAAGCGGCTGCGCAGGTTGACTCTGTGGTTAAGAGGGCATATGGTGTATTGTCCTTCATCAATCGGGGAATCGAATTTAGGAGCCGTGAGGTATTGTTGCAGCTATATAGGACCCTGGTCAGACCCCACTTGGAGTACTGTGCTCAGTTCTGGTCGCCTCACTACAGGAAGGATGTGGAAGCCATAGAAAGGGTGCAGAGGAGATTTACAAGGATGCTGCCTGGAATGCGGAGCATGCCTTATGAAAGCAGGTTGAGGGAACTCAGCCTTTTCTCCTTGGAGAGACGGAGGATGAGGGGGGACCTAATAGAGGTGTACAAGATGATGAGAGGTATTGATCGTGTGGATAGTCAGAGGCTTTTCCCCAGGGCTGAAATGGTGGCCACAAGAGGACACAGGTTTAAGGTGCTGGGGAGTAGGTACAGAGGAGATGTCAGGGGTAAGTTTTTTACTCAGAGAGTGGTGAGTGTGTGGAATGGGCTGCCGGTAACGGTGGTGGAGGCGGATACGACAGGGTCTTTTAAGAGATTTTTGGATAGGTACATGGAGCTGAGTAAAATAGAGGGCTATGGGTAAGCCTAGTAATTTCTAGGGTAGGGACATGTTCAGCACAACTCTGTGGGCCAAAGGGCCTGTATTGTGCTGTAGGTTTTCTATGTTTCTATGAGCACGTGCCGTTAGGGTCACGGTAAAAAAAAGTCGTCGAGGATAACTGTGAATAATAGTCAGTTACAGTTTGTCATCCCACACAGTGTAAGAATGAGTTTGTACAATGTCACAGTGGATGTGTATCTGGAGTAATGGGGGTAACAGGGAATATCATATCCGAGTGACGGGGAATATGTCCAGAGTAACAGCGAAGATGTGGTCAGAGTAACAGTGAGCACACAGTGAAGGTGGGAGTGAAGATGCAGTGCAGCAGGGAACAGGCACAGTGTACAGTGATTCAGTAGTCAGTGTTAGAGTGAATATTCAGTGTAACAGTGAATCAGTTCAGTCAGTGTTCATGAACGTATACAGTCAGAGTAACTGTAACGTATACGTTACTGACTGTACATATTCACTTGAACAGTCACATGAACACCAAGAATAGTTAACATTTACACTGAAACCTGATAGACACATGGATTAATAATGAATACTCAGAGCCAGGGTTACAGTGAACAGTTACAGTGAAGTTCATTGACCTAACCGCAGCTGCCTTCTCACCTTGAGTAGAAACATTCCATCTACAGACATGAGATTTCATACGGTCACCTGTGGCACCCCCCCCCCCCCCCCCCCACTACACTGGGGAGACCAAACGCAGATTGGGTGACCGTTTCGCAGAACACCTGCGCTCTGTCCGTAACCACGATCTGCGTCTCCCCGTCGCCGGTCACTTCAACTCCCCCTCCCACACTATCACTGATATGTCAGTCCTCGGCCTCCTCCACTGCCAGGAGAATTCCAAGCGCAAACTGAAGGAACAGCACCTCATTTTCCATCTTGGAACCTTGCAGCCTAACGGCATGAACATTGAATTCTCCCACTTTGAGTAATCCCCAAACTTCCCCCCGACAAACCCCACCCCTCCCACATACCCCCACCCCTCCCACATACCCCCACCCCTCCCACATACCCTCACCCCTCCCACAAACCCCCACCCCTCCCACATACCCCCACCCCTCCCACATACCCCCACCCCTCCCACATACCCCCACCCCACCCACATACCCCCACCCCTCCCACATACCCTCACCCCTCCCACATACCCCCACCCCTCCCACATACCTCCACCCCTCCCACATACCCCCACCCCTCCCACATACCCCCACCCCTCCCACATACCCTCACCCCTCCCACATACCCCCACCCCTCCCACATACCCCCACCCCTCCCACATACCCCCACCCCTCCATGCCTCTTCCCTTTCCCAGCCTCTCTCTCTTTTTTCTACCCACCCTTTTTGCTCCTTTGACCCATCCCCCGGTGGACCTGCTCTCCCCTCCTCCCCCGCACCTGCCCATCACTATCTCTTACCTGCATCTACCTATCACCACCCTGTGCCCACCCCACCTCCCCTCTTCTGTCCACCTGTCACTGCTCTGCTTTTCCCTCCTATATATCGGGCTTCCCCTTTTCCTATCTTCAGTCCTGAAGAAGGCTCCTGACCCGAAACGTTGACCGCCTGCTTCTCTCCACGGATGCTGCCTGGCCTGCTGAGTTCCTCCAGCATCATCGTGTTTCTCATTCACAGTAAAAGTGGATATGTAGTGAAACAGTGAGTCTGCAGTATTACAGTATGAACATCAAGAGTAATGTAGTCAGAGTAACAGTGACCGGGGACGGTCTCTGATAGTGAACTCGTATCGTTCATGTCACAGTGAGTCCATACAGTGAGTGGTAACTGTGACAAAGGACGGGCGAGTCCCGTGTTACAGGGGTGGGGGTGTGCGTTCCTAGAAATGGTCCTTATCGTGATTTTCCGTAACACAAAGCTACATCAAGAAACACGAGGTGAAAAAAAAATTTGTGCCTGATCTTTTTTTCATACAAATTCCGTGAGAGTGAATGTTATTGTGTTGGGGTAGCTTTACAGGTCGTGATTTGTCAATTCTGTAAGAGCAAATTTCCGTTACTCTGAAGTGCATAACACGGGTCGCCTGGAGTCAGAGTAACGAGCTGCCAGAGGGAGTGGATGCGGCAGGTACAACTACAGCGTGTAAAAGACAGTTGGACAGGTACTTGGATGGGAAAGGTTTAGTGGGATATGGGCCAAATGCTAGCAAATGGAACTGGTTTGGGTGGGAATCTTCATCAGCATGGACCAGTTGGGCCGAAGGGCCTGTTTCCGTGCTGTATATCTCTATGACTAATGAATAATAGTCAGAATTACTATTAATGTGTAATGTTACGGTGAATATATAGTATGTAATAGTCAGTTTGTTCAGCATAACGGTAAAGTAGCCAACATAATCAAAGACCCCACCCACCCCAGACATTCTCTCTTTTCCCCCTCCCATCAGGCAGAAGATACAAAAGCCTGAAAGCACGTACCACCAAGCTCAAGGACAGTTTCTATCCCACTGTTATAAGACTATTGAACGGTTGCCTAGTACGATAAGATGGACTCAACCTCACAATCTACCTCGTTATGACCTTGCAACTTATTGTCTGCCTGCACTGCACTTTCTCTGTAGCTGTGACACTTTACTCTGTATTCTGTTATTATTTTACCCTGTACTACCTCAATGCACTGTGTAATGAATTGACCTGTACGATTGGTATGCAAGACAAGTTTTTCACTGTACCTTGGTACAAGTGACAATAATAAACCAATTCCAACTTCTAACAGTGAATATGTCCTTACAGAAACAGAGGTGACAAAGAATATGGGAGGTCAGAGTGACAGGGAGTACACAGAGAGCAACAACGATGATGCAGTCAGGGTTAAGCGATTATGTACGATCAGTGTAGCACTGAGCATGTCGTCAGGGTAAAAGTCAATATATACAGTGTCGTGGTGAATACTTGCAGTGTGAACAAACTGAACTGTAGGTTAATATCAGAAAGCAAAATAACTGCAGATGCTGGAAATCTGAAATTAAACAGAAAATGCTGGAAACCCTCAGCAGGTCAGGCAGCGTCTGTGGAGAGAGGAACAGAGACATTTTACTTTGAAGAAGTTCTCTCTCCACAGATGCTGCCTGACCTGCTGAGTGTTTCCGGCATTTGCTGTCTTTATTTCAGATTTTCTGCATCTGCAGGTTTGCACCATCACCCACCCACTTACACCAACCCTACACTGATCCCATTTTATTCTCCCCACATTCCCATCCACTGCCCCCAGATTCCCCCCCTCACCCACACACCATAGAACAATACAGCACAATACAGGCCCTTCGGCCCACCATATTGTGCCGACCTTCAAACCTCACCTAAGACTATCTAACCCCTTCCTCCCACATATCCCTCTATCTTAAATTCCTCCATATGCTTATCTAACAATCTCTTGAACTTGACCAACGTATCAGCCCCCACCACCACCCCAGGCTGCGCATTCCATGCACCCACCACTCTCTGGGTGAAAAACCTCCCTCTGATGTCTCCCTTGAACTTCCCACCCATTACCTTAAAGCCATGCCCTCTTATATTGAGCATTGTTGCCCTGGGAAAGAGGCGCTGGCTGTCCACTCTATCTATTCCTCTCAATATCTTGTACACCTCTATCACATCTCCCCTCATCCTCCTTCTCTCCAATGAGTAAAGCCCTAGCTCCCTTAGTCTCTCCTCATAATCCATACTCTCTAAACCAGGCAGCATCCTGGTAAATCTCCTCTGCACCCTCTCCAACGCCTCCACATCTTTCATATAACGAGGTGACGAGAACTGGACACGGTATTCTAAGTGTGGTCCAACCAGGGTTTTGTAAAGCTGCATCATTACTTCTCGGCTCTTAAACTCAATCCCACGATTTACGAAAGCTAACGTCCCATAAGCTTTCTTAACTACCCTATCCACCTGTGAGGCAACTTTCAGTGATCTGTGGATATGAACCCCCAGATCCCTCTGCTCCTGCACACTGCCCAGAGTCCTGCTATTTACCTTGTACTTTGCCTTGGAGTTTGTCCTTCCAAAGTGTACCACCTCACACTTCTCCGGATTGAACTCCATCTGCCACTTGTCAGCCCAGCTCTGCATCCTATCAACGTCCCTCTCTAAGCTTTCACAGCCCTCCACACTATCCACAACACCACCGATCTTTGTCTCATCTGCAAACTTGCTAACCCAGCCTTCCACCCCCTCATCTAAGTCATTAATAAATATCACAAAAAGTAGAGGTCCCAGAACCGATCCCTGTGGAACACCACTAGTCACAGCCCTCCAATCCGAATGCACTCCCTCCACCACAACCCTCTGCTTTCTACAGGCAAGGCAATTCTGAATCCACACGGCCAAGCCTCCCTGGATCCCTTGGCCTCTGCCCTTCTGAAGAAGCCTACCATGTGGAACCTTGTCAAACGCCTTACTAAAATCCATGTTGACCACATCTACTGCACTACCCTCATCAATCTTCCTGGTCACCTCCTCAAAGAACCCTATCAGGCTTGTGAGGCAAGATCTTTCCTTCACAAATCCATGCTGGCTGTCCCTATTCAGTCCATGATTCTCTAAATGCTCATAGATCCTATCTCTTAGAATCCTTTCTAACAGCTTACCCACCACAGATGCAAGACTCACTGGGGACAATTTACAGTGGACAATTAACCCACCGACCCGCACGTCTTTGGGATGTGGGAGGAAACTGGAGCACCCAGGGGAAACCCACACGGTCACCGGGAGAACGTGCAAACTCCACACAGACAGCGCTGGAGGTTGGGATCGAACCGGGGTCTCTGGAGCTGTGAGGCAGAGGCTCTGCCCGCTATGCCACCTTGCCACCAATTGCGTCTGGTCAACTCATCTTATATACAAGTTTACTCAAGTATATTTAACTTAAATGAAGTTTTGAGAAAGCAGAGAGTTGGCCTGTGATCTGAAAACGGAAATGTGGAGGCTGAGGCTCCGTGGCTCACCGGTGACCTCTCCTGGTTCCAAGTCTGTAACTACAGCCAGGGAGCAGAAATCAGCTCTGACACAGGGACACAGTGGCCTGGACAATGCAGAGCACCGACTGCACGTTGCAGCAACACGGCCTCTGTTTACATAGAGACCTCTGGGGAACTCTCAGCTTTCCTGCTGAAACAGGCAATTTTTAAAATAATTCACAAAATTTAAAAGGAAAAACTTGTTGGCAGATCAAGTGGTCTGGAATAAAAAGATGGTCCTCGATGGGGAGATGGGAAGATACGAACAGGAAGTGGATAGAGAACCCAATCTGTTCGGTCAGCATCACTTCCCTCTGTGAAAGCTTCACTCTCTCTACCCTTGGTGTAGCATGATGCAGCTACAATATACACACCAGTTATGGTAATGTAATCCCTTCCACAGTGTGACCCTCCCTGAGTACTGCCCCTCCCACAGTGTGACCCTCCCTCAGTACCGCCACTACGCCCCTCTTGAAAAGTATTCTCAAGCTGTGTGGTGAGAGAGGTCTGGATTGGAAGGGATGGTGGCAGGGTGGGAGTGTCTCATCCAAAGGTATTGGTGTCAATTCCGGTCTCCCTACTGCTGCCAGACCCCTGCGAACACACATGTCACTTTAACCATGACCGGTTAAAGTAAACACCGTGGCTGAAGACACAAAATTTGAGCTGGGGAGCTGTCAGAGCGGATCCCTCCTTTACCTGAGGGAGTTGCACTTTCGATCTTCCACCTTCAGAAAGATGCACACTTGGTCGAGAGGGGTCCGGGCATAAACCTTTAGCCTGCAGAGAGACACGGAAAGGTACGTCAACAACTTCAACACAGCCCGCCGGTTTCACCCGAATTCAGTGTGATGCTACCTCCAGGTGTGACTGCTCTAGTTTCTTAGAAGCTTGAGGAGATTTGACAGGTCACCAGATCCTCTAACAAACTACTACAAGTGCACTGGTTACATCACGGTCTGGGATGGCAATTCTAACGCACAGGAACACAAGAGGCTGCAGAGAGTAGTAGACACAGCCTGGTCCATCATTCTGTTCCTCCACACTGCCAAGAATCCTGCCATTAACCCTGTATTCTGCCTTCAAATTCAACCTTCTAAAGTGAATCACTTCACACTTTTCTGGGTTGAACTCCATCTGCCACTTCTCAGCCCAGGTCTGTATTCTATCAATGTCTCATTGTAACCTACAGCAACCTTCTACACTATCCACAACACCACCAACCTTCGTGTCATCTGCAAACTTACTAACCCACCCTTCCACATCCTCATCCGTCATTTATAAAAATCACAAACAGCAGGGGTCCCAGAACAGATCCCTGCAGAACACCACTGGTCACCGACCTCCAGGCAGAATACGCTCCAACTACCACCACCCTCTGTCTTCAATGGACGAGCCAATTCTGAATCCACACAGCCAAGTTTCCCTGGATCCCATGCCTCCTGACTTTCTGAATAAGCCTTTCATGAGGAACCTTATCAAACACCTTACTAAAATCCATGTACACCACACCCACTGCTCGACCTTCATCAATGTGCTTTGTCACATCCTCAAAGAATTCAATCAGGCTCGTGAGGCACGACCTGCCCCTCACAAAGCCATCCTGACTGTCCCTAATCAGCCTATGCTTCTCTAAATGCCCATAAATCCTGTCTCTAAGAATCTTTTCCAGTAATTCGCCCACCACTGAAGTGAGACTCACAGGTCTGTAATTCCCAGGGTTATCCCTACTCCCTTTCTGGAACAAAGGAACAACATTTGCTGCCCTCCGGTCATCTGGCACCACTCATCCTACTCCACATTATCCTAATGTTTTTCAAAAGTTCCTGCACATCCTCCTTAACATCAACATGTTCTAGCTTATCAGCCCGTTTTACGCCGTCCTCACAAACGTCAAGGTCTCTCTCTCTGGTGAATACTGAAGCAAAGTATTCATTAAGGACCTCCCCTACCTCTTCGACTCCAGGCACGTTTCCTCTTTTATCCCTGATTGGTCCTACCCTCACTCTAGTTATCCTCTTATTCTTCACATATGAGTAGAACACCTTGGGGTTTTCCTTAACCTTACTCGCCAAGGACTTCCCATGCCCCCTTCTAGCTCTCCTAAGTCCATTCTTAAGCTCCTTCCTGGCTACCTTGTAACTCTAGAGCCCTGTCTGATCCTTACTGCCTAAACCTTAGGTAAGCTTCTTTCTTCCTCTTCACTAGATATTCTACTTCTCATGTCAACCACAGTTCCTTCACTCTACCATCCTTTTCCTGCCGCATTGGAACATCCCTGACCCTGGCACCTGGGAGGCAACATACCATCTGGGAGTCTCTTTCACATCCACACAGTCTCCTGTCTGCCCCCCTTACTATGGAATCCCCTGTCACTACCCCTCTCCTCTTCTCCCCCCTTCCCTTCTGCACCACACGACCAGGCTCAGTGCCAGAGACCTGGTCACTGCAGCTTTCCCCTGGTAGGTCATCCCCCTCAACAGTATTCAAAGTGGTATACCTGTTACTGAGGGGAACGGCCACAGGGGTACTTTGCACTACCTGCCCATTCTCCTCCCTTCTCCTGACAGTCACCCAGCTACCTGCCTCCTGCAGCCTTGGAGTGACTGCCTCCCTGTAGCTCTTACCTATGTACTCCTCATTCTCCTGTAGGAGCCGAAGGTCAACCAGCTGCAGCTCCAGTTCACTAACACGGTCTGTAAGGAGCTGCAGCTGGATGCACCTCGTGCAGATGTAGTTATCAGGGAGACTGGATGTCTCCCAGAACTCTCACATCTCACAAGCTGAACACACCACTGACTCTGTAGCCATCCTCACTACTTTAGCTTGGCACTAATAGGCAAAAGGAAGAAAGAGCTGTATGAGCTATAAGGAGAGGTTGGACAAACTTGGATTGTTTTCTCTGGAGTGTCGGAGGCTGAGGGGAGACCTGACAGAAGTTTTATAGAATTATGAGAGGCACAGATAGAGTAGTCAGAGGTTCCCCCCCCCACCCGCCAGGGTAGAAATGTCAAATACTAGAGGGCATATGTTTAAGGTTAGAGGGGGAAGGTTTAAAGGAGATGTGCGGGGCAAGCTTTTTTTTTCCTAGAGAGTGGTGGGTGCCTGGAATGTGCTGCCAGGGGTGGGGGTGGAGGCAGATACGATAGAGGCGTTTAAGAGGCTGTTAGACAGACACATGATCAGGCAGGGAACGGAGGGATGTGGATCACATGCAGGCAAATGGGATTAGTATAATTGGCATCATGGTCAGCACAGACACAGTGGGCCGAAGGGCCTCTTCCTGTTCCATGTTCTATGAATGCAGGTTGTTGTGAGGTGCCACAAGCTCTTTGCATTGGTGGTTGTTGTTCAGCATGGATTCAGTGGTTCCTGCTCTGTGGGTTGATGGCTAAGTTCCAGATCCTGGACCAGAAAACTGGCAGTATCTGTAGCTGAGTATTGCTTCACTTCTTCACTCGCTAACGTGCAAAGTATCCCACTAACTGCCGCAGTAACCAGGTCTGGACGTCAGTGAGGGATGGAGTGGATCCAAACTCAGTGAAGGGATCACCACCAACTCCCAGGCTCTTGAGAGTTACAGGGTCGTCAGGAAGGAGCTGAAGAAAGGACTGAGGAGAGCTAGAAAGGGACACGAGAGGGCCTTGACGAGTAGGATTCAGGAAGGCCCCAAGATGTTCTACACATACATGAGGAACAGGAGGATGACTAGGGTAAGGGTAGGACCACTCAGGGGTAGAGGGGGAAACGTGCCTGGAGTGGGAGGAGGTCAGTGTTAGATTGGTCATGGAGTGGGTGTTCATACCTCACCTCACCTCTGGTCACCTCACTTATAGGAAGGATGTCGAGGCTTTAGAGAGGGTGCGGAGGAGGTTTACCAGGATGCTGCCTGGATTAGAGGGCACGTGCTATCAGGAGAGACTGGATAAGCCTGGGCTCTTTTCTCTGGAGCGGTGGAGGCTGAGGGGTGATCTGTTGGAAGTGTATAACATTATGAGGGGCATAGATAGGGTGGACAAGCAATGTCTTTTTCCCATTATTGAGCGATCCAATAGCAGAGGGCATGCATTTAGGGTGAGAGGGGGTAGGTTCAGAACAGACGTGAGGGGCACGTTTTTTACTGAGAGAGTGGTGGATGCCTGGAATGCGTTGCCTGATAGGGTGGTGGAGGCAAATCATTAGGGGCTTTTAAGAGCGGCTTGGATGGGCACATGAATGAGAGGAAAATAGAGGGATATGGGCATTCTGTAGGTAGGAGGAATTAGCTATGTCGGCACAACATTGTAGGTGGAGGGGCTGTTCTGTGCTGTACTGTTCTATGTACATGAAGGATTCACACGTACTTCTGTCGAATGACTGGGTCGGATTCCTGCGGGTCGATGTACTTCCTCAGTAGTTCTTCCACTGTCTTCTTATCAGCCACCCTGGCAAGGAAAAACGTTCAATTTTAACGTCAGTTTTGCAGACGGACACTCAAGAACAGGCCATTCACTCCCTCCGCACCTTGCCAGTTATTGACTCAGTCCCACAGCACGGAAACAGGCCCTTCTGCCCACCCAGTCTGTGCTGACCATCAACTACCCATTGAAACCAATCCTACACTGATCTCATTTTATTCTCCCCACATTCCCATCGACTCCCCTCAGATTCTACCCCTCACCCACACACTGGGGGCAATTAACCCACCGACCCGCCCGTCGTTGGGATGTGGGGGGAAACTGGAGCACCCACGCAGTCACAGGGAGAACGTGCAAACTCCACACAGACAGTGCCGGAGATTGGGATTGGGATCGAACCCGGGTCTCTGGAGCTGTGAGGCAGCGGCTGTACCTGCTGAGCCACTGTGCTGTCCCTAAATAGACAGACAAAGTGAGTTAGTTAAAGTTGAAGGATTCGATATCAAGCCCAGAGGGCTTCAATGCGCCCAGATGTTAGATGAGGTTTGAACTTGTGCTGGGCCTTCTTGTAACAGTGCAGTTTGACCCAGAGAGGGAGGTCAGCGTGTGAATGGTTTGGGGAATTAAAGTGGCAGGGAACGGGAAGCTCAGGGTCACCCGTAGCCCTACACTTCACAGTTCTTACATTTCTCACTGCCTGAGTTTCATTCCTTGGTCTCATTCTATCAGAGATGTTCCCTCTGTACTATCCACCCCTCCCCCTCCTTCATATACCATATATGGGGTATATGGAACGAGCTGCCCGAGGAAGTGGTAGAGGTGGGTACAACTACAACATTTAAAAGACATTTGGACAGATACTTCGATGGAAAAGGTTTAGAGGGATATGGGTCAAATGCAGGCAAATGGGACTGGCTCAGGTAGGCATCTTGGTCAGCACGGACGAGTTGGGCTGAAGGGCCTGTTTCCTTGCTGTATGACTCTATGAATGTTGCCTGTACTGCCTCCAATGCAAACACATCCTTCATTGATTAAGGAGGGGCCGTATTCCTTTGTGGTCTCACCGATGCTCTGCAGGGAGTTAGCAGGATTTCCCCACTTCTGTGCAGAGATGAGGAAAAACCAAAGTCATTTCCAGACTGGCAAAGGTTTGCTAATAACATGCCCCATGGTTCAGTGCAGTTGTAAGAAAGAGATCACCATTTACACTAAGAGCTTGGTAAAAGGACAGGGATACCACAATTATGCCCCTCACCTGGATCACTGGGCCAGAATCAATGGCATGGCAGTGGGCAGAGCCGCTGCCTCACAGCTCCAGAGACCCGGGTTCGATCCCAACCTCCGGCGCTGTCTGTGTGGAGTTTGCACGTTCTCCCTGTGACCGTGTGGGTTTCCCCCGGGTGCTCCCGTTTCCTCCCACATCCCAATGATGTGCGGGTCGGTGGGTTAATTGGCCGCTGTAAATTGCCCCCAGTGTGTGGGTGAGGGGTAGAATCTGGGGGGAGTTGATGGGAATGTGGGGAGAATGAAATGGGATCAGTGTAGGGTTGGTGTCAATGGGTGGTGATGGTCAGCCCAGACTCGATGGGCCGAAGGGCCTGCTTCCACGCTGCAGCAGACCACGGAGAGGACAGGGACAACCACATTCGCTGACACTCAACAGAGGCCCACCTCAAGGATGCGTGCTTAGCCCACTGCTCTACTCTCTCTACCCTCATGACTGTGTGGCTGGGCACAGCTCAAACACCATCTATAAATTCACTGATGACACCACTGTTGTCGGTAAAATCTCAGGTGGCGATGAGGAGGCGTACAGGAGTGAGATAGATCAGATGGCTGAGTGGTGTCACAACAACAACCTTGCACTCAACATCAGCAAGACCAGATCTAGAATTGATTGTGGACGTCAGGAAGGGGAAGTCGGGAGAACACGCACCAGTCTTCATTGAGGGGTCAGCGGTGGAAAGGGTGAGCAGCTTCAAGTTCCTGGGTGTCAACATCTCAGAGGATCTATCTTGGGCCCAACACATTGATGCAATCATGAAGAAGACACGCCAGTGGCTCTACTTCATTAGGAGCTTGAGGAGATTTGGTCTGTCACTAAGAACTCTTGCAAATTTCTACAGATGTACGGTGCGGAGCATTCTGACTGGTTGCATCACTGCCTGGTACGGAGGCTCCAATGTGCAGGATTGCAAGAGGCTGCAGAGGGTTGTAGACTCAGCCAGCTCCATCACAGGCACAACCCTCCCCACTATCGAGGACATCTTCAAGAGGCGGTGCCTCAAGAAGGCGGCATCCATCACTAAGGACCCTCACCACCCGGGACATGCCCTCTTCTTGTTACTACCATCAGGGAGGAGGTACAGGAGCCTGAAGACCCACACTCAACAATTCAGGAACAGCTTCTTCTCCTCAGCCATCAGATTTCTGAATGGTCCATGAACCCATGAACATGACCTCGTTATTCCTCTTTTGCACTATTTTTGTAAATTATGGTAATTTTTATGTCTTGCACTGTACTGCTGCTGCCAAAACAACAAATTTCACTTCATGTGTCAGTGATAATAAACCTGATTCGAATTCATTTCTGCCCCTCATTACTGGGCCAGAATTAACCTCACCACAAACTTAACAACTCTGACTCAAAGGGACCCCATTATCAGACCATACTTTCTTACAACATAGGAGGAGGCCATTTTGGCCCATCGAGTTGATGCTGGCTCACAGAGCAATCCCAATCCTCACTAAATTCTTCACTCCACATTCTCCCCATTTCAGTTCCATCCCCAGAGCACTGCCAGGCAACATCAACAACCATACAGAGCCTGTCATGCAGCAACAACTATCTGAATGGTGTCTCACAGGAAGGTTCAAATGCAAACGTGTCCCCACGTCACATAAGGAGATATCAAGGCTCGAGTCTCTGCCAGTGAAGGAGATTTTAAGAAGCGTCTTCGAGACAGAGAGAGGTGGAGAGGTTCAGCAAAAATCAGTGCGAAAGTATCTGGACGAGCACTTGAATTACCAAGGCAGAGAAGTGTAAGGGAGTGAGGCAAGAGTGGATGGATAATGGACGGTCAGATAAACATGGTGGGTTGAAGGGCCCTCTGTGCTGTAAGACTCCATGACTCTGGGCCCAGACACTAATGGGGTTGGAACTGGAGTGCAGATACTTTGGAGATTTGTAGACGAGATCAATAAAATAAACCTGCAGATGCTGGAAAGCTGAAAAGCCATGAAATGCTGGAAACACTCAGCAGGTCAGGCAGCGTCTGTGGAGGTTTCGACCCCAGCCTCCGAGCCCTGTTACCTTGAGGCAGCCTCCACTCACCTCCTCTCTGTGTATGCCGCACAGCTCTGAGGAAACACCAGCTTCACGTGCCAATAAAACATCTGCTCCCTGAAAACAGATCAGAAACCGTGAATCAATCCACCGTCAATATTTACCAGCCAGTGCTGATCTGCCTCTTTGCGTTCAAGCTCCCACTTTTCTATTTATTTCTTGGTCGTGTTTACCCGACACATAACCTTTATGACAGGAATCCACTAGAGGAACCACAAGTCAGTGGACTGATCCATCAGCTGCCAGTAGGAAGGTTATGGGTTCGAGTCACTCTCCAGTAGTACGCCCTGAGGGTCCAGTGCAGTACTGAGGGACTGCCACATGGTTAGAGGTGCCATCCTTCAGAATGGAAGTGAAACCAAGGTCCTGTCAGCTTTAGAAACATAGAAAACCTACAGCACAATACAGGTCACTTGGCCCACAAACCTGTGCCGAACATGTCCCTACCTCAGAAATTACTAGGCTTACCCATAGCCCTCTATTTTTCTCAGCTCCATGTACCTATCCAAAAGTCTCTTAAAAGACCCTATCGTATCCGCCTCCACCACCGTTGCCGGCAGCCCATTCCACACACTCACCACTCTCTGAGTAAAAAACTTACCCCTGACATCTCCTCTGTACCTACTCCCCAGCACCTTAAACCTGTGTCCTCTTGTGGCAACCATTTCAGCCCTGGGGAAAAGCCTCTGACTATCCACATGATCAATGCCTCTCCTCATCTTATACACCTCTATCAGGTGGAGAAAAGGCCGAGTTCACGCAACCTGTTTTCATAAGGCATGCTCCCCAATCCAGGCAACATCCTTGTAAGTCTCCTCTGCATCCTTTCTATGGCTTCCACATCTTTCCTGTAGTGAGGCGACCAGAACTGAGCACAATACTCCAAGTGGGGTCTGACCAGGGTCCTATACAGCTGCAACAATACCTCACGGCTCCTAAATTCAATTCCACGATTGATGAAGGACAATACACCGTTTGTCAGACACACATCAGTTAGGGGCATTATACATAAATTAGACAAGACAGTGAAGAGAGAGAGAAAAACTGCAAAAATTGGTGCAAAAAATCTTGGAAATGTCATATTTTTAAGATGTCATTTTTTTGCATTAATGTCCAAAGACGTACGGGTTAGGAAGTTGCGGGCATGCTGTGTTGGCGCCAGAAGGGTGGCGACACTTGCGGGGCTGCCCCCAGAACACTCTACGCAAAAGATGCATTTCACTGTGTGTTTCAATGTACATGTGACTGATAAAGATATCTTATCTTACAATAGTATCATCTAGGAAGCACTTGGAGGGGCTGGACTTGGAGGGATATGGGCCGAGCGCGGGAAATTGGGACTAGCTGGGTGGGCACCATGGTCGGCATGGACTGGTTGGGCCTAAGGGCCTGCATCTGTGCTGTACTGCTCTATGACTCTAATAAACTTGACCTAGACTTAAATACGAGAGGGCATAGCTTTAAGGTGAGAGGGAGAAAGTCTAATGGAGATGTGCTGGGCAAGTTTTCTTTTTACACAGAGTGGTGGGTGCCTGGAATGGGCTGCCAGGGGTGGGGGTGGAGGCAGATATGATAGGGGCATTTAAGAAACATTTAGAAACGTAGGCAGGAAGAGGCATGGAGGGACTAGACCATGTGCAGGCAGATGGGATTGGTTTAAATTGGCATCATGGTCAGCACAGACATGGTGGGCTGAAGGGCCTGTTCCTGTGCTGTATAATGTTGTACAAGCAGGAGCAGAGTATTTGACCCCTCGAGCCTGTTTTCCCATTCAATGAGTTCACAGCTGATCTTCCTGTAACGTCAGCTCCGTATCCCTGCTTCACCCTCCCAGTAACCTTTCACCCCCTTGCTTGTCAGGGATCTATCTGCCTTAAAGACATTCAGAGACTCTGCTGCACCACTCGTCGAGGAAGAGAGTTCCAAAGATTCTCAACCCTTTTTGCTGAGGAAAGATTTTGCCTCACCGCCATTTAAAGAGGAGGCTGTTTCTCTTCCAACACTGACACCCCTCCCCCCTTGTTGTAGATTCTCCCATAAGATGGAGCCTCCCCTCCTGGGAGGGGTGTCAGGGTAGGACATTGCTGCGTCGAGCCATGACCGGTTACCAGAGGGAGAACAAAAATGTTCCAGCCGACTTCTGGTAAGAAATGTTTAAAAGTAAACATTCGGACAGGATATTGAAACTGCAACTCTTTCTGGTGGTTGCAAAAGATTCCTCGAACTCTGTTCAATATTTATTCTTTAAGCAATGTAACTAAAGTGCATCAACAAAGTGTTGTTTGTGAAAAATCATTTAAAAATTGCAGATGCTGGATATTTGAGATATAAACAAAAAATACTGGAACACTCATCAGGTCAGGCAGCGTCTGTGGAGAGAAACAGTGAACTGAAAGAGTCCTCTCTCTGTCTCCCTCCATCTACTATTCACCTGCCACTGTCTCCCAACTCCACCCCCTCACCTACCTGTCCGTCATCTTTCACCCACCAACATTCACTCACCAACTTTTACCGATGCACCACAGAAAGCATCCTATCTGGAGGTATCACGGCTTGGGACGGCAACTGCTCTGCCCAGGACTGCAAGAAACTACAGCGAGTTGTGGACACAGCCCAGCGCATCACGGAAACCAGCCTCCCCTCGTTGGACTCTGTCTATACCTCTCACTGCCTTGGTGTAGCAGCCAGCATAATCAAAGACCCCACCCACTCGGGTCATTCTATCTTCTCTCCTCTCCCATCGGGTAGAAGATACAGGAGCCTGAGGGCACGTACCACCAGGCTCAAGGACAGCTTCTACCCCACTGTGATAAGACTATTGAACGATGAGACAGACTCTTGACCTCACAATCTACCTTGTTGTGACCTTGCACCTTACTGTCTCCCTGCACTGCACTTCCCTGTAGCTGTGACACTTTACTCTGTATTCTGTTATTGTTTTACCCTGTACTACCTCAATTCACTGTGTAATGAATTGATCCATACCAATGGGATGCAAGACAAGTTTTTACAGCAGCCAATTAACCTACAGCATGTTTGCTCGGTACAAGTGACAATAATAAACCAATTCCAATACCCCTCCTCAGTCCACCAATCACCTTGGACCCCATCTCACCCCTCCCCTTCCTCTCGACACTGGCCATTCCCCCCTCTGCACTCTCAGTCCTGAGGCAGGGTTTTGACCCAAAACATCGACGATTCCTTTCCTCCCAACAGATGCTGCTCGACCCGCTGAGTTTTTCCAGCAGATTGTCTGTTGCTCCAGATTGCAGCATTTGCAGCCTCTTACGTCATTGAACAAGTACCTGGACGAGCACCTGAATCACCAGGGCAGAAAAGGGAACGGACCAAGTGCCGGGAAGTGGGATCGATGTAGATGGGTACAATGGTCAGCATAAACACGATGGGCCGAAGGGCCTGTTTCCGTGCTCTGTGACTGAGTTGGAAGCAGGATATCCTGAGAGGGTGGGATGGGAGGAGGAGGGAGTGGTCTCCAGTTGGATCTCAGCACCAGCATGGAGAAATTTGTCTGTTTCTGCCCTGCGAGGTTAACTAAACGGTCATTTCATCGTCAAACACCGTGCTTCCAATTGTGGAGGCATGACGGAACAGCGGTCACCGCCATCTCAAAGCTCCGGCGACCCAGGTTCAATCCCGGCGCTGTCTGTGTGGAGTTTGCACGTTCTCCCTGTGACCGCGTGGGTTTCCCCCGGGTGCTCCGGTTTCCTCCCACTTCCCATAAACATGCTGGTGGTTAATTGGCTGCTGTAAATCGAAAAAAAATATGAAGAGACACTGAGGGTGTGAGAGAGAATAAGCTGCAAATCCTGAAGGAAATAAAGAGAGGGAAGGGGACTGTTGGGATTGCTCTGCTGGGAGCTGGCATGGCCTCAATGGGCCAAATGGCCTCCTTCTGTGTTGTGATAGGATGGAATTGGTGTAAAGACCAATATCTCACAACTGGGGCATGAACATTTAACTCACAGCTCATTCTAATACTACAGCCTGGGTAAATCACGGGCTTTTTAGTACGTTTATGTGACCCTTGAAGATTCCTTCAACAATACGTACTGGAATATAAACTGTTTAAATTGCAATGATGACACATAAATGCCTTTTACCAGAACTTGTTAAAGTTCAAAATTTGAGATTTTCTCAGTGTCATTGAAGTCAACTACAAACCAAGTTTTATGAACTAATCATTTAGAAAAAAGTAACCAAAATAGCAATCTGTTATGCAATATATGTCCACAAAATAACTCAAATAAAAGAGCAGCACAAACTCGACAAACAGTACGTGCAAGTGAGACAGAAACAGAAAACGCTGGGAACGCTCAGCAGGTCAGGCAGCATCTGCGGAGAGAGGAGCAGAGGTAATACTGCAGGTCGAAGACTCTTCATCAGAACCTGCACTGATAAAGGGTCACTGAAATGTTAACTCTCTCTCTCCACACACGCTGCCCAACCTGTTGAGCATTTCCAGCGTTTTCTGTTTATAGATCAGATTTCCAGCACCTGCAGTTTCTCCATTAATATTTGGAAGAGGAATTTTTTCCTTCTACTTTAAGATTTCTACAGTGCCTTAAAAGTGATAAAAATGCATTGAGTCATAAAATCATACAGCACAGAAACAGGCCCTTCAGCCCATCTTGTCCATGCCGACTGTGATGCCTATCCCCACAAATCCCATTTGCCTGCATTAGACCCGTATCCATCTACAGCTTTCCTGTCAAAGTACCCATCCAAACGCCTTTCGAGGGTTGTAATTGTATCTGCCTCTCTCATCTCCGCTGGCAGCTCGTCCCAGATAGTCACCAGACTCCGCGTGAGTAACTTATGATCTTCTTTAAATCTTTCCCCTCTCAGCATCAACCTGCGCCTTGTAGTTCCAGACTCCCTTACCCTGGGTAAAAGACTCTGACGATCTACCCGATCAATGCCCCTCATAGTTTTATAAACCTCTACAAGGGCATCCCTCAGCCTCCAGAGAGAATAAAGCAGCCTTTCCAGTCCCTCCGGACCAGAGCTCCACAATGGGGAACACTGCGGAGAGTAAATCAGATGCAACTCCACCCTGAGTTATTGGGTTGGGGACTAAAGTTCGGTCAGAGAGAGGCTGCAAGGAGCTTCTAACACAGGGAGAGAGAAGTAAAGAGGTTCAGGGAGGCAAGATCACCAATGGTGGAGCAATGGGAATCAGGGATAATTAAGAGGCCGGAATTGCTGCAAAGAAGGAGGTTACAGAGATAGGGAGGGGTGTAGGGGCCAGATGGGGTCACAGAGACAGGGAGGGGTGTAGGGGCCAGATGGAGTCACAGAGACAGGGAGGGGTGTAGAGGCCGGAGGGGGTCACAGAGACAGGGAGGGGTGTAGAGGCCGGAGGAGGCTACAGAGGCGGGGAGTGGTGTAGGGGCCGGAGGGGGTTACAGGGATAGGGAGGACTGTAAGAGATGAAGGGGCGTAGGAGATGGAGGGCTTTATGGAGCCAGGGACGGGTGATGGAAGGGTGACGGGGACGGGAAGGGGTGACAGGGATGGGCGTAGGAGATAGGAGGGAGGGAGGGAGGGAGGATGAGGGGTCTGGCAGTGAAGGTGAGGACTGTGCAGGAGGAGCTACCAGTCCGACAGTGAAACCTCTTCCACTGACTGAACTGAGTGGCAACACCCGATGACGGTTCCTCGGCCCGAACTGTGAACCGTGAGCACGGACACTGCCGACAACAGTCAGTGGGTCGGGCAGGATTGGTGTGGAAACAACCGGACAGCAGTCAGCACTGCAATGTGTCGTGACGAAGGGTTTGATCTAAAACGTTAACTCTGCTTCTGTAGATAATAACTGGGCTGCCACAGATCACACAGCACGGAAACAAGCCCTTCGGCCCATCTAGTCCCTGCCGACCATCACACACCCATTGACACCAACCCTACACTGATCCCATTTCATTCTCCCCACATTCCCATCAACTCCCCCCAGATTCTACCCCTCACCCACACACTGGGGGCAATTTACAGCGGCCAATCAACCCATCAACCCGCACGTCTCTGGGATGTGGGAGGAAACCGGAGCACCCGGGGGAAACCCACGCGGTCACAGGGAGAGCATGCAAACTCCACGCAGACAGCGCCGGGGGTCGCAGCTTTACTGGCTGCGCCATTCAGATTATCGTTACTGGGGTGACGCTGCATCAGGTGTATGCAGCACTGACAACGTGATCTGCAGCCGCACAGACAGGACTGGACATTCAGCTATGGAGAGGTCGTGGGTAGATCAGGTCGGTTTACAAAGTGGAAGGAATAGAGTTGGGAAACCGGGACTGGTGGTGAGCAGAGGTTTCAGGACACGCTTGGAGCTTCAGGGGGTGACGGAGGATGGGGAGGCAGGAGGCCCGGGAACACGGGGAGGACGGATGAATCAGTCCTCGACAGACAAGTCCCGTTCCCTATCCTCTGGGCCCGGACACCACAGCTGCTCCGTCCATCAGGACAACACTTGTGCGGCAGGGAGCCAGCAGAGTGCTTTACCACAGGATCAGGCCAGCTGCTCTCCAATTCCTCTGGCATTAAATCCCTTTTCCAGGAAAAAAGATATTTATAGAAAACTGCAATAACAGGCCCAATTTAAAGCTGGTGATTGATTGCCCTTGCATCAAACCAGATGTGATGCTCATTACTGGAAAGGCACTAACGTACTGGAATGTACTGCCCCGTGTCACCTTCTGCTCAACTAATCGGAATAAAGAAGAAGACTTTTCCAGCCCAGACGATGTTGATCAAGCAACATATTAAAGTGATAACACACATTTATCACCCAGCCTCCAACGCTAGCATTGGCTGAGATGCTTTCAGCTACGGGAGATTTTAACCAATTGCTCCTCATTGTTAATGGAACAAATCAGTGCCTTCACTGTCGCTCTGACAGTGTGACCCTCCCTCAGTACCACCCCTCCCACAGTGCGATGCTCCCTCATTGCTGCCACTCCCGCAGTGTGACCCTCCCTCAGTACCACCCCTCCCACAGTGCGATGCTCCCTCAGTACCACCCCTCCCACAGTGCGATGCTCCCTCAGTACTGCCCCTCCCACAGTGTGATCCCCTCCCACAGAACTGCACTGATGTGTCGACTGAGGTTTTGCACCAAATCTCTGGAATAGAATTAGAACTCTGAATTTTTGGACTCTGGAGCTAAGAAACCGATCTATTGACCCTGTGTCACTGGTACAGCCGGGAAATCCTCGACAAGCTTTGGAAAGTACGGATGTGCTGCAGAGTAGCAGAGGCAGCAGTGTGCTGCTCACAAGGACAGTCGGTGAACAACCAGAGCAGTTATGATTTCTCTTTAACAACAGAGTGGGTTGTGAATTACTGAACACTATTTGCAGGCTATTCGGCCCCTCTGCTCTGTACTGGTGTTTGCGCTCCACACCAGGCTGCCCCCATCCCTCTCCCTCCCTCCCCATTACCATATCCTTCTACCCTGCTTTCCCCGAGGCCAGCCCCATCTCTGCCACCCTCCTCACTTTCTCCCTTGAGAACGAGTCCCAACTTTGCCACCGATTTCTGGGGAAATATGTTTCTCCCAAACTCCTGATTAGATCCTCCTCCTTGTGCTCGTGGCTGCAAATTCTGGACCATCCCACGTCAACATCTGGCAGCAGGGGACACCATTTCAGCTGGCAGAACCAGAGGGAGCTGGTGAAGGGGATCGGTGGAGGGTCCAGAGAGATGGAGGAGGAGGAGAAAGGACATGGTTGCACTGCAGAGGGTGCAGAGGAGATTCACCAGGACATTGCCTGGAATGGAGTGTTCTAGTTATGAGGAGAGACTGCAGGCTTTGTTCTCCTTGGAGCAGGAGAGGCTGAGGGGGGACCTGAGGGGTGTACAAAACTGAGAACATATACAGTGAAAACTTTTCCCCATAGGAGGTGTCTAAAACCAGAGGGCATAGGTTTAAGGTGAAGCTTAGAGGGGATCTGAGGAGGAGATTTTCCCCCAGAGGGAGGCTGGAATCTGGAACGCACTGCCTGATGGGGTGGTGGAGGCAGAGACCCTCACAACATTTAAAAACTATCTGGACAAGCACTTGAATCACAGAGAAGTCTACAGACCAAGTGCTGGGAAATGGGATTAGTGTGGATGGGTGCTTGATGGTCAGCATGGACATGTTGGGCCTAAGGGCCTGTTTCCATGCTGTCGGACTTTAATATTTCCCACAGCGAGTTTCTGAGATCTGGGAAGTGCTGCCTGGAAGAAACAGATCCAACAGGGACTTGCAAATGGATTTGGAGAAATCCTGGGAAAGGTGAAATGTGCCGGGCTATTGGGAGAGAGCGGGGGGACGGTCTATTGGAGACTTGGAAATAACAAAATGATTCAAGGACGTTCTCCAAGTGCCCCCGAGACAATAAAGCATCCTCACTGGCTGGTGGGCGCCAAGGCCTGTAACTGCTCACTGAGGAGCAGCAGCATTCAGGAAGTCACGGAGCTCTTCGAGTGTACAACAGGAGGGGTTACAGGGAAATAGAACAGTACAGCACAGGAACAGGCCCTTCGGCCCATCATGTTGTGCCCAACTAATTAAACACCTAACTAAACCAATCCCTTCTGCCTAAACAATGTCTCTATCCCTCCACTCTCTGCACATTCATGTGCCTGTCTAAAAGCCTCTAAACACCTCTATTGTATCTGCCTCCACCACCACCCCTGGCAGCACATTCCAGGCACCCACCACTCTCTGTGTAAAAACTTGCCCCACACATCTCCTTTGAACTTACCCCCTCTCACCTTAAATGCACGCCCTCTGGTATTGGACATTTCGACCCTGGGAAAAAGATACCAGCTGTCTACTCTATCTGTGCCTCTCATAATCTTATAAACTTCCATTAGTTCTCCGCTCAGCCTCCACCGCTCCAGAGAAAACAACCCAAGTTTGTCCAACCTCTCCTCATAGCACATACCATCTAATCCAGGCAGCATCCTGGTAAACCTCTTCTGCACCCTCTCCAAAGCCTCCGCATTCTTCCTGTAATGGGGTGACCAGAACTGAATGCAATACTCCCAATGCAGCCTAACCGGAGTTTCATATAAAGGGTGATGGTGGGGTGGGGTGGGGAGGGGAGAGTGGTACATGGGATTGCTCTCCTGGGAGTCGACATGGACCCAGTGAGACCAAAGGTCTCCTCCTATAGCTCATGAGTAGAAGGATGACTATTACAGAAGTGATAGAGGGTTGAAGGTTGTTTGTTGGTCTGGAGGCCGGTGACTAGTGGTGTGCCGCAGGGGTCAGTGTTGGGACCCTTGTTATTTATATCAATGATTTGGAAGCGAATGCACAAGGCTTGATCAGTAAGTCTGCGATGACATGAGGTTAACAGGTGTTGTTGATAGTGCAGAAGGTTATCGTAGATCACGGGGGGATCTTGATCAGTTCGGGCAGTGGGCTGAGGAATGGCAAATGGATTTCAATACAGACAAGTGTGAGGTGATGCATTTTGGAAAGTCAAACCAGCGTAGGACTATGAATGGTAGGGGACTAGGGAGTATAGTGGAACAGAGGGACACAGGTGTACAAGTGCAGAGTTCATTAAAAGTGGCGTCACAGGTGACAGGGTGGTGAAAAAGGCGTTTAGCACGCTGGCCTTCATCAGTCAGGGCACTGAGTACAGGAATTGGGACGTTATGTTGCAGTTGTACAAGTCGTTGGTGAGGCCGCACTTGGAGCACTGTGGACAGTTCTGGTCACCCTGTTATAGGAAAGACGTAGCTAAACTGGAAAGAGCGCAGAGAAGATTTACGAGGATGTTGCCAGGACTTGAGGGCCTGAGTTATAGGGAGAGGTTGGCCAGGCTGAGTCTTTATTTCTTGGAACGTAGGAAAATGAGGGGTGACCAGTGTTTAAGATTACCGTCCACAGTAAACAGTCTTTTCCCCAGGGTAGGAGAGTCCAGAACAAAGGGGCATAGGTTTAGGGTGAGAGGGGAAAGATTTAAAAGGGACCTGAGGGGCAAACATTTTCACGCAGAGGGTGGTGAGTGTATGGAACGAGCTGCCAGTGGGTGAGGCAGGTACAACAGTATCATTTAAGAAGCACTTGGATAGGTACACGGAGGGGCGGGGCTTGGAGGGATATGGGCCGAACGCAGGAAATTGGGACTAGCTGGGTGGGCACCGTGGTTGGCATGGACTGGTTGGGCCGAAGGGCCTGTATCTGTGCTGTATTCCTCTGTGACTCTATCAGGCTCCATGGAGCAGAGTCTAAAAATTACATCCAGTGTGAAAGGGACGAGATCAAAAACATTTCTGTATCCAGAGGAGAGTGAAACTTCCTTCCGCAAACAGAAACTGCAGAATTAACCAATTACTTGTCCAGAAATGATGAATTCTTGATAGACAGAGACATTGTGGGTCAAAGGCAGGTAAACAGAGCTACACCATTGACATAAACAGAAAATGCTGGAAACACTCAGCAGGTCAGGCAGCATCTGTGGAGAGGGAAACGGTCAACATTTCAGCTCAAAGACTTTCCATCCAAATGGAAAGGTTTGAAAAGTTAACTCTGCTTCTGTCCCCACAGATGCTGCCTGACCAGGTGAGTACCTGTCATTCTAGTTTAAGTTACAAATCACTCTGAATGATGGCTGGCAGAACAAGCTAAAGGGGCTGTGTCCTCATCCTTAACTTTTGTTCCCAACTGTTGTCTCGAAGACCCCTCACTGGTTTCCGATCGTAACCGTTGCCTGTGCTGTGCCTACTCACCTCTTGTGGTAGAACGTTGAATTCTCCCTTCGTCTGGTGAACCCAATGGGTAACAGTTTCAGGTTCATGTTACACCTTCGAGCACGGTTTTTCATGAAGTTCAGCTGCAGGTTAACAGAAAGAGACACGTGTTCACCACAAAACCAGGTCAAGGCAGGTTTAAAAATGTAACTTATTTGAGGGATTTGGCAAGACTGCTCCTTTCCGAAGAAATCAGAGGTGCAAAGGGACTTGGGAGTCCTGGTGCAGGATTCCCTCAAGGTTAACTTGTAGGTTGAGTCGGTAGTAGAATCTTTTCCCCAGGGTGGCAATGGCCAATACTAGAGGTCACCCGTTTAAGGTGCGTGGAGGAAAGTTCAGGGGAGATGTCAGAGGTAGGTTTTTCACACAGAGAGTGGTGGGTGCCTGGAACGCACTGCCGGGGGTGGTGGGGTGGTGGTAGGGGCCAATATGATATGGTTATTTAAGAGACTATTAGACAGGCACATGGACAAAAGAAAAAAGAGGGGGTTATGGGAGGTGAAGTAGAGAGGGGGAGAGATTGAATGGGGATTAGGTTTATATAGGTCGGCACAACATGATGGGCCGAAGGGCCTGTACTGTGCTGGTACTGTTCTATGTTAAAGAAGGCAAATGCAATGTTAACATTCATTTCGAGAAGACTAGAATATAAAAGCAAGGATGTAATGCTGAGGCTTTATAAGGCGTTGGTCAGACCACATCTGGAAATATTGTGAGCAGTTTTGGGCCCCGTATCTCGGGAAGGATGCATGGACCCTGGAGACGGTCCAGAGGTTCACAAGAATGATCCCAGGAGTGAAGAGCTTTAACGTATGAGGAGCGTTTGACGGCTCTGGGCCTGTACTCGATGGAGTTCAGAAGGATGAGGGGGGATCTCATTGAAACCTACCGGATACTGAAAGGCCTGGATAGAGTGGACGTGGAGAAGGATGTTTCCACCAGTAGGAGAGCCCAGGATCCGAGGGCACAGCCTCAGAATAAAGGAATGGCCCTTTCAAACTGAGATGAGGAGGAATTTCTTCAGCCAGAGGGCTGAATTCATTGCCACAGAGAGCTGTGGAGACCAAGTCATTGGGTGTATTTAAGGCAGAGATTGATAGGTTCATGATTGGTAAGGGGGTGAAGGGTTATGAGGAGAAGGCAGGAGAATGGGGTTGCAAAACAATCAGCCATGATTGAATGGCCGAGCAGACTCGATGGGCTGAATGGCCTAATTCTGCTCCTATGTCTTATAGTTTTACCTACCTGCCCCTGAAACAAGGAGCTTCAATTTAGGGTCAACTACATTGGTGGGCTGGAAGTCACACATAAGATAGACTTACACAAGGACATGCAGATGGGTGAAGGAGTAGGCTATTCGGCCCCTCAAGGTTGCTTCACCATTCAATCCGATCCACTCTCCTGTTTGATCCCCATAATCCTCGGCTCCCCTACAGACCCCAAAAATGTCTGTCTGCACCTGAACAGGTTCAATGACTCCACCTCTCTCTGGGAGAGAGAATTCAATAGAGTTACATCCCTTTGAGAAAAGAAATTTCTCCTCATCTCCTTAGCAGCTGACCCTTGTTTGGTTCTGACAAAGGGTCTCAGACCTGACACATTCATTGTTCCTATCCGCACAGATGCTGCCTGACCTGCTGAGTGTTTCCAGCATTATCAGTTTGTATTTCAGACTAAGAGCAGGGAGGTTATTGCTGCAACTGTACAGGGTACTGGTGAGGCTGCACCTGGAGTACTGCGTGCAGTTCTGGTCTCCTTACTTGAGGAAGGATATACTGGCTTTGGAGGTGGTGCAGAGGAGGTTCACCAGGTTGATTCCAGAGATGAGGGAGGGTTAGCCTATGAGGAGAGATTGAGTCGCCTGGGACTATACTCGCTGGAATTCAGAATGAGAGAGGATCTTATAGAAACATATGAAATTATTAAAGGGATAGATAAGATAGAGGCAGGAAGGTTGTTTCCACTGGTAGGTGAGACTAGAACTAGGGGACATAGCCTCAAGATTCGGGGAAGTAGATTTAGGACGGAGATGAGGAGCGACTACTTTTCCCAGAGAGAAGTGAATCTGTGGAATTCTCTGCCCAGGGAAGCAGTAGAGGCTCCCTCATTAAATATATTTAAGACACAGCTAGATAGATTTTTGCATAGTAGGGGAATTAAGGGTCATGGGGAAAAGGCAGGTAGGTGGATCTGAGTCCACGGCCAGATCAGCCATGATCTTATTGAATGGCAGAGCAGGCTCGACAGGCCAGATGGCCTCCTCCTGTTCCTATTTCTTATGTTAAAAAAAACTGTGGATGCTAAAAGAACATAAGATAAAATAAGGTATCTTAATTAGTCACATGTACATCGAAACACAGTGAACTGCATCTTTTGCATAGAGTGTTCTGGGGGGCAGCCCGCAAGTGTCGCCACACTTCCAGTGCCAACATAGCATGCCCACAACTTCCTAACCCGTAAGTCTTTGGAATGTGGGAGGAAACCGGAGCACCCGGAGGAAACCCACGCAGACACACGGGGGGAGAACGTACAAACTCCTTACAGACAGCAGCCGGAATTGAAACTGGGTCGCTGGCGCTGTAATAGCGTTACGCTAACTGCTACACTACCGTGCTTGCATATTCAACCCCTTTTAATGTTAACCCCTTGTTCTGTATCTATGTCTTTGTTCGAAACTCCTCTCAGAAGCTACCTTGTGCACCCATCTCAGAATCTTATACTTCAATAAAATCACTTCTCACTCGCCTTGAACGACTATAGGTCAAACCTGCTCACCCTCTCTGGGAATTAACCCAGTGAGCTCTCTCTGAACTGCCTCCAATCCAAGTATGAACCTCCTTAAATAAGGAGACCAAATATGCAAGCAGAGCTCCTGGTGTGGTCTCATTTGCAGCAAGACATCCCTACCTTCATGGTCCAAGCCCGAAGTTCCATTTACCTTCCTAATTACTTGCCGTTATTCTGCACTGCAACATTCTGTAGCCTCTCTCCATTTAAACAACATTCTACTTTCTATCCTTCTGATCAAAGTGGGTAACTCCGTCCACCAAATTTCTGCTCACCCACTTAACTTATCAACATCCCTCTGCCGGCTCTTTGCATCCTCCCCAAGACTCGCCAACCCACCTCCCTTTGTGTCATCAGCAAATTTGGCTGCAGTACACCCAGTCACTTCACCCAAGTCATTAGACAGACTGTAAACGGGTGAAGTCTGTGGCAGCCCACTAGTCACTGATTGCCAACTTGAAAACGTCCATTTCCCTCTACAGATGCTGCCTGACCAGATTTTTGCTCCAGATTCCAGCATCTGCAGCCTCTTGTGTCTCTCCCATCCTCCTGCTTTCTATCCACTAGCCAATCGTCTAACTACACTAATATATTAACTCCATGATACAAGCTCTTTTCCAGTATGGCACCTCACTGAATTCTCCCTGAAAATCCAAATATATTGTATCTACTGGTTCCCCCTTGTCCATCCTGTTCAGTACATGCTCAAACAACATTGATACAGTTATCACAAGTGATTTCCCTTTCATAAAACCATATTGACTCTGCTCAATTGTGCAATAATTTCCAAAGCCTTTTGCTACTCCCATATTCCTTAATGATGGATTCCAATATTTTCCAATGATAGATGTAGACTAATTGACCTACAAGTTTCCTCATTTCCTGTCTTTTTCTTTTCTTGAATTAGAGACCTGGGAATTAATGATGGAAACTAAGGTAATGACTGAAATCTTGAACAAATATTTTGTGTTTATATTCAAGGCAGAAGGACGTCCCAATAATAGTTTATCTGAATTGAGGAACAAATGAGAGGAAGGAATGTAAAGCAACACTCATCACTTATACTGAAGGCCGATAAGTTCCCCAGACCTGGTGGTCTGCTTCCTACAGTCTTAACAAAGGGTAGAGCTGCTGCCTCAATGCTCCAGAGACCAGGGTTTGATCCCAACCTCCAGCGCTGTCTGTGTGGAGTTAGCACGTTCTCCCTGTGACTGCGTGGGTTTCCCCCGGGTGCTCCAGTTTCCTCCCACATCCTAAAGATGTGCGGATCAGTGGGTTAATTGGCCGCTATAAATTGCCCCCAGTGTGTGGGTGGGGGGTAGAATCTGGGGGGAGTTGATGGGAATGTGGGGAGAATGAAATGGGGTCAGTGTAGGGTTGGTGTAAATGGGTGGGTGATGGTCAGCATGGACTCAGTGGGCCAAAGGGCCTGTTTCCGTGCTGTATGACTCTACGACTAACAACTTACAGCTTTACTGGACGTTGGTTGGTGAACAAACGTGTCTCGATGCGCGCTGTCCGCCAGTCTCCCAGTGTCCTCGAGGAACCTGTAATCTAAAATCACCAACGTTACTCAGGGATCGTGCAGGGGTGCCAAAGACTTTGGATCACACTCAGAGTCGCCAGGACAACACTTACCGCTGAGTAGCTGCATCTCCGTGAAATCGCTGAGCGACTGGAAGGCCGTTTTATCCCGAATGCCGCTGCACCCACTCTCCGCTTTATGCTTCTTCACACAGAGCAAACTTCGACAGGTGACAGAAGAACAGGTCAACGCCAACATACAAACAGTCTGCCCCCGCACCCCTCCCCCAGCACCGTGGAGCACCGTCACCAGGACTGCAGAGGTTCAAGGAGGAAGCTCACACCCACCTCCTCAAGGGGCAGTTAGGGATAGGGAGGGTTTACAGCATAGGCAGGGGCTGGGCAGACGGATGACAGACTAACCCCGACCCCCCCACCTCCACCTCCATTCGGGCAGAAGATACAAAAGCCTGAAAGCACGTACCACCAGGCTCAAGGACAGCTTCTATCCCACTGTGAAAAGACTATTGAATGGTTCTCCGTTTGAAGGCAGAATACAAGGTTAATGACAGGACTCTTAGCAGTGTGGAGGAACAGAGGGATCTTGGGGTCCAGGTCCATAGATCCCTCAAGGTTGCCGCGCAGGTTGATAGGATTGTTAAGAAGGCGTATGGTGTGTGGCCTTCATTGGTTGGGGTATTGAGTTCAAGAGCCGCGAGGTGATGTTGCAGCTCTATAGAACTCTGGTCAGACCACCCTTGGGAGTATTGTGTTCAGTTCTGGTCACATCGTTATAAGAAGGATGTGGAAGGTTTAGAGAGGGTGCAGAGGAGATTTACCAGGATGCTGCCTGGATTGGAGAGCATGTCTT
This sequence comes from Pristis pectinata, assembly GCF_009764475.1. Taxonomy (NCBI): domain Eukaryota; kingdom Metazoa; phylum Chordata; class Chondrichthyes; order Rhinopristiformes; family Pristidae; genus Pristis; species Pristis pectinata. Next base: position 2,473,148 of record NC_067407.1, on the reverse strand, counting down.
ATGAGGATAGTTTGAGTGAGCTCAGGCTTTTCTCTTTGGAGAGGAGGAGGATGAGAGGTGACCTGGTAGAGGTGTACAAGATGATAAGAGGCATAGATCGAGTGGACAGTCAGAGACTTTTTCCCAGCGTGGAAATGGCTAACACGAGGGGGCATAATTTTAAGGTGATTGGAGGAAGGTATAAGGGGGATGTCAGAGGTAAGTTTTTTTTACACAGAGAGTGGCGGGTGTGTGGAACGCACTGCCGGCAGAGGTGGTGGAGGCAGATACATTAGGGACATTTAAGAGACTCTTAGACAGACACATGAATGATAGAGAAATGGGGGGCTATGTGGGAGGGAAGGGTTAGATAGATCTTAGAGCAGGATAGAATGTCAGCACAACATTGTGGGCTGAAGGGCCTGTACTGTGCTGTAATGTTCTATGTTCCCCAGTACAATAAGATGGTCTCTTGACCTCACAATCTACCTCGTTATGGCCTTGCACCTTACTGTCTGCCTGCACTGCACTTCCTCTGTAACTGGAACACTTTATTCTGCATTCTGTTTTCCTTTTTACTACCTGGATGTATTTCTGTCTGGAGCAATCTGTCTGGATGGCAGGCAAACAGAAGTTTTTCACTGTATCTTGGTACATGTGGCAATAATGTATGATGGAAGCCGTTTGGTGTGGAGGGTTAGGGTAACGACCACAGACCAGTTTAGGTTGGGGTGAGGAGGAGACAGATAGCGGGACAGGTGAAAGGAATACAAGGTTTGGTGAGAGGTGAGGCTGGTGTGGGGGACACACCAGGAAGGAGCGGAGGGCCTGGCTGGCCTCTTTCTGTGCCTGTCAGGTCCCCACAGCGGGTTGGAGGGGGCAAATGGTGAAACCACGACGTACCTGCAGGAGTAGGTCATGCACCGAGGGCACCTGTACTTGGCCTCCGCAGTCCCGCACGCTTCACACCTGTGAGACCCAAAACCGTGACAGCTTAGACTGGAGCACCGCAGAACTGTACAGAACCCTCGATGCTTTGACTCCATGACAGGAGGAGGCCACTCGGCCCCTCAAGTCTGCCCCACCACTCAATATGATCATGGCTGAATGGTGCTGGCTTCAGCTCCTCTTCCGTCCCAGTTTCCCACTGCGCTCAATTCCTCCATCTTTCCAATATTTATCTATCTCCACCTTAAATATATCCAATAATCCGGCCTCTGCCATCCTCGGGGGCAGAGAATTCCTGGGATTCACCCCACCAAGGGAGGTTTCTGCACGCCTGTTTTAAATGACGAGCCACGTGGTTTTCACATCACGGAAACCATCCTCCCCTCCATGGACCCTGTCCACACTTCCCACTGCCTTGGTAAAGCAGCCAACGCAATCAAAGACCCCACCCACCCTGGACATTCTCTCTTCTCTCCTCTCCCATCGGGCAGAAGATACAAAAGCCTGAAAGCACGTACCACCAGGCTCAAGGACAGCTTCTATCCTGCTGTTATAAGACTATTGAATGGTCCCCTAGTACGATAAAATGGACTCTTGACCTCACAATCTACCTCGTTATGGCCTTGCACCTTATTGTCTGCCTGCACTGCACTTTCTCTGTAACTGTAACACTTTAATCTGTATTCTGTTATCGTTTTACCTTGACCTACCTCAATGCACTGATGCAATGTATGGATGGCAACCGAAAGAAACTTTCCCACTGTACCTCGGTACATGTGACTATAATAAACCAATTTACCCATTTTGTACCAATGCCCCCTTGTTTGTGACTCTCCAACTCGTGGGAACATCTCAGCATCTACCCTGTTAAGCCCTCTTAGGAGCTTGTATGTTTGAACAAGGTCACCTCTCAGCCTAATTCCAAGGAATACAGAACCAAAGTATCTAGGCTGTCTTGATAAGACAACCTTCTCATCCCATGAATTAGCCCGGTGAATCTATCTCACTGTGATTTTTAGAACACAGAACAGTACAGCACAGGAACAGGCCCTTCGGCCCACCATGTCTGTGCCGAACAGAATGCCAAATTAAACTAAATCTCTTCTGCCTGCACACAGTCCACATCCCTCCATTCTCTGTGTATTCATGTGTCTATCTAACATACTCTTAAACACCTCTATCGTATCTGCTTCCACACCCACCCCTGGCAGCCCGTTCCAGGCACTCACCGCTCTCTGTGTAAAAACAACTTCCCCCTCTCGTCTTAAATGCATGTCCTCCAATATTTGACATTTCCATCCTGGGAAAAAGAATCTGATTGTCCACCCTATCTCTGCCTCTCATAATTTTATAAACTTCCATCAGGTCTCCTCTCAGCCTCCACCGCTCCAGAGAAAACAGCCCAAGTTTGTCCAACCTCTCCTTATAGCTCATACCCTCTAATCCAGGCAGCATCCTGGTGAACCTCTTCTGCACCCTCTCCAAAGCCTCCACACCCTTCCTGTAATGGGGTGACCAGAACTGCATGCAACACTCCAGATGCAGCCCAACATGAGGTATTGTTGCAGCTATATAGATCCCTGGTCAGACCCCACTTGGAGTATTGTGCTCAGTTCTGGTCGCCTCACTACAGGAAGGATGTGGAAGCCATAGAGAGGGTGCAGAGGAGATTTACAAGGATGCCGCTTGGAATGCGGAGCATGCCTTATGAAAGCAGGTTGAGGGAACTCGGCCTTTTCTCCTTGGACCGACGGAGGATGGGGGGGGGGGGGGACCTGATAGAGGTGTATAAGACGATGAGAGGCATTGATCGTGTGGATAGTCAGAGGCTTTTCCCCAGGGCTGAAATGGTGGCCACAAGAGGACACAGGTTTAAGGTGCTGGGGAGTAGGTACAGAGGAGATGTCAGGGGTAAGTTTTTTACTCAGAGAGTGGTGAGTGTGTGGAATGGGCTGCCGGCAACGGTGGTGGAGGCGGATACGATAGGGTCGTTTAAGAGACTGCTAAATAGGTACGTGGAGCTGAGTAAAATAGAGGGCTATGGGTAAGCCTAGTAATTTCTTAGGGACACGTTTGGCTCCCCTTTGAGGGCCGAAGGGCCTGAATTGTGCTGTAGGTTTTCTGTTTCTATGTACTTTACTGGTCAGAATCCTTGCATTAAAATAGATGCAGCTGAGCCTCATCACATCCATGCTCTGCACACTGGGGGGGGGGGGGGACCGCCTTTTACTGTCTTTCACCCCCACCTCTCCGTCCCCCAGACCCCGCCCCGCCCGCTATTGTCCCTCGTCTGTAATGTGTCAGGTCCGCAGCCCGACTCACCCCGACAGCGAGACCTTCCTTTTCACAGCGGCGGGTTGTTGCGGCGCGCGCACCGCAGCCGGGCTCGCGCCGGGTCGCGCGCCTCCCGGGACCGCGCACAGTCCTCTCCCTCCCGGGACCGCGCACAGTCCTCTCCCTCCCGGGACCGCGCACGGCCCCGTCCCTTCCAGCCCGTCGGACGCCGCTGCATCTTCCGGGTCTGTGCACGGCCCCGGGCTGGTGCACGGCTCCCGGCCGCCGGCCCCCGGGCTGGTGCACAGTCCGGTCGGCTGGGAGCCGGGCTCCGCGCCGGGGGTCGGGGCCGGTCCTCCCGCGGTCGGTCCTGGTCCTCCCAGGGTCGGGGCCGGTCCTCCCGCGGTCGGTCCTGGTCCTCCCAGGGTCGGGGCCGGTCCTCCCAGCTCCGCGGTGTCTCCGGCCTCCATCCCCGGGCAGGCGTGCAGCTGCCGGCTGTTCCCCCGCTCCGCCTCCCCGCAGCCCTTCCGCTTCCTGTTGTCGGCGCCGGGCCGCTGGCTGCCGGACGTCCCGCCGGGGGAGACTCGGGGAACGGGACGTCCCGCCGGGAGCAGCCGGGGGCGACTCGGGCAGCGGGACGTCCCGCCGGGGGAGACTCGGGGAACGGGACGTCCCGCCGGGAGCAGCCGGGGGCGACTCGGGCAGCGGGACGTCCCGCCGGGGGAGACTCGGGGAACGGGACGTCCCGCCGGGAGCAGCCGGGGGCGACTCGGGCAGCGGGACGTCCCGCCGGGGGAGACTCGGGGAACGGGACGTCCCGCCGGGAGCAGCCGGGGGCGACTCGGGCAGCGGGACGTCCCGCCGGGGGAGACTCGGGGAACGGGACGTCCCGCCGGGAGCAGCCGGGGGCGACTCGGGCAGCGGGACGTCCCGCCGGGGGAGACTCGGGGAACGGGACGTCCCGCCGGGAGCAGCCGGGGGCGACTCGGGCAGCGGGACGTCCCGCCGGGGGAGACTCGGGGAACGGGACGTCCCGCCGGGAGCAGCCGGGGGAGACTCGGGGAACGGGACGTCCCGCCGGGAGCAGCCGGGGGCGACTCGGGCAGCGGGACGTCCCGCCGGGGGCGACTCGGGCAGCGGGACGGTCAGGGCTTACACTGGGCGCCCGGACCCACAGAGCAGTGCAGCACGGAGACAGGCCCTTCGGCCCACCCAGCCCCTGCCGACCACGGTGCCCACCCAGCCAGTCCCAGTCTCCTGCGTTTGGCCCATGTCCCCCCAAGAGTGTGGTGGGAGAGAGACCTAGGGGCTCAGGGACAGGGTTCCCTGGAAGTGGTGACACAGGGCGCCAGGGAGGTGAAGGTGGTGTTGTGGATAGTGTAGGAGGTTGCTGTAGGTTACAACAGGACATTGATATGATGCAGAGCTGGGCTGAGAAGTGGCAGATGGAGTTCAACCCGGAAAAGTGTGAAGTGATACACTTTGGAAGGTGGAAATCTAAGGCAGACTACAAGGTTAATGGCAGGACTGTTAGCAGTGTGGAGGAACAGAGGGATCTTGGGGTCCACACCCATAGATCCCTCAAAGTCAATAGGGTTGTTAAGAAGGCGTATGGTGTGTTGGCCTTCATTAGTCAGGGGATGGAGTTCAATAGCCGTGAGGTGATGTTGCAGCTCTGTAGAACTCTGGTCAGAACACACTTGGAGTATTGTGTTCAGTTCTGGTCGCCTCATTATAGGAAGGATGTGGAAGCTTTAGAGAGGGTGCAGAGGAGATTTACCAGGATGCTGCCTGGATTGGAGAGCATGTCTTATGAAGATAGGTTGAGTGAGCTTGGGCTTTTCTCTTTGGGGAGAAGGAGGATGAGAGGTGACTTGATAGAGGTGTACAAGATGATAAGAGGCATAGATCGAGTGGTCAGTCAGAGACTTTTTCCCGGGCGACAATGGCTAACACGAGGGGACATAATTTTAAGGTGATTGGAGGAAGGTATAAGGGGGATGTCAGGGGTAAGTTTTACACAGAGAGTGGTGGGTGTGTGGAACGCACTGCCGGCAGAAGTTGTGGGGGCAGATACATTAGGGACATTTATGAGACTCTTAGACACATGAATGATAGAGAAATGGGGGGCTATGTGGGAGGGAAGGGTTAGATAGATCTTAGAGCACGATAAAATGTCGGCACAACACTGTGGGCCGAAGGGCCTGTACTGTGCTGTAATGTTCTATGTGTGGGGTACGTTTTTTTACACAGACGGGTGGGTGCCTGGAAGGGGCTGCCAGGGGTGGTGGTGGAGGCAGATACGACAGTGGTGTTTAAGAGCCATTTAGACAGACACATGGAGTCACTGAAACGTCGACTGTCCATCTCCTTCCACAGATGCTGCCTGACCCGTTGAGTTCCTCCAGCGTCTTGTGTGTTGCTCTGGACCGACACATGAACTGACAGGGAATGGAGGGTTAGGGACATGTAGGCAGATGTGCGGCTTAAATTGGCGTCATGGTCAGCATAGACATTGTGGGCCGAATGGCCTGTTCCTGTGTGCACTGTTCTGCGTAGAGGGAACTTTTTTTAAAAAAAATGTAACCAGAAGGGCAAAGAGGGGCATTAAACTTTACCAGTGAGCGAGATTAAGGAACATCCTAAAGCATTTTATAATTAAGGCAAGAGAAAAGAATAGGGATTGAAGCGGGACCATTGGAAACAAAGAGGCAAGTTGTGCTTGGATCCTGAGGATATGGGTGACGTCCTAAATAAATGTTTCACATCTGTACTGACTGCAGAGAAGGATGCTGTCAGAATCAGCTTTATTAACACTGACTTATACTGTATGTCGTGAAATGTGTTGTTTTGTGGCAGCAGTACAAAGATATAAAATTACTATAAATTACAAAATAAATATTACCAAAAAAAATGGAATAACGAGGGTTCATGGACCGTTCAGAAATCTGACGGCGGAGGGGAAGAAGCTGTTCCTGAATCGTTGAGTGTGGGTCTTCGGGCTCCTGTGCCTCCTCCCCGATGGTGGTCATGAGAAGAGGGCATGACCTGGAAATCAGGAAGGGAGATGGTTCTAGAACAAATTGTCTTTGAAAAGGAGAAGATATATAAGTGGGCTTAAAGGTGGATAAATCCCCAGACCTGGTAAGACTTATCCCAGGCTGCTGTGGAAGGCAAGAGAGGAGATTGGGGCTCTGTCAGAGACGTTCAAATCTCTGCTCACAGATGACTGGAGGACAGTGAATGTGCTATCTTTATTCAAGGAGAGCTGCAGGGATAAACCAGGCAGCTGCAGGGCAGTGCTTCGGTGGTAGTGAAGTTACTAGAAAAAATCCTGAGGGAGCTGGTTAATCTGTACTTGGAGGAGCAGGGATTGATCAGGGATAGTCAGTTTGGCTGTTAAGGGGAGATCCTATCTGACTAAATTGAATTTTTTGAGGAGGTAACTAAGTGTATTGAGGTTGACATAGAATACGTGGACTTCAGTAAGGTCTTTGACAAGGTCCCATATGGGAGACTGGTCCAAAAGATGAGAGCGCATGGGATTCGGGACAAATTAGATCTGAAATTGACTTGGTAATGGGAGACAGAAGGTGATGGTTTGTTTTGTGATTGGGAGTCTGTGACCAACAGTGTACCACAGGGACTGATGTCGAAACATGTACTGTTTGTTTTATATATATTAACAATCTGGATGTGACTGTTGGAGGCATTATTTGTTAGCTCGTACAAGGACACAAAGATTGTCGATAGTGTAGAAGGTAATCTTTGGCTACAGAATAACATTGATCGGTTGGTGAAGATGGGCAGAGAAATGGCCGATGGAATTTTATCCTGGTGTTATATTTAGGGAGAACTAGTAAAGCTGCAATATACGGAGTGAGTGGTTGGCCTTGCGTACCACCAGACCTAAGGACAACTTCTACCCCACTGTGATAAGACTATTGAATGGTTCCCTTATACAATGAGATGGACTCTGACCTTACTATCTACCTTGTTGTGACCTTGCACCTTATTGCACTGCACTTTCTCTGTAGCTGTGACACTTTACTCTGTACTGTTATTGTTTTTACCTGTACTACATCAATGCACTCTGTACTAACTCAATGTAACTGACTGTGTAATGAATTGACCTGTACGATCAGTATGCGAGACAAGTTTTTCACTGTACCTTGGTACAAGTGACAATAATAAACCAATACCAATTGTCTGCCTGCACTGCACTTTCTCTGTAACTGTAACACTTTATTCTGTATTCTGTTGTTGTTTTCCCTTGTACTACCTCAATGCACTGATGTGATGAAATGATCTGAATGGATGGCATGCAAAACAAAGTTTTTCACTGTACCTCAGTACACGTGACAATAGTAAACCAATTTAATTTGACGCGGGGAAGTAGTGAGGGACAGAGGGACCTTGGTGTACAAGTTCAAGGATCCCTGAAGGCAGCAGCACAGATAGACAAGCTGATGAAGAAGGCATATGGAAAGTTGCCTTCATTAGTTGGGGCATAGAATTCAAGAACAGGGAAGTTACAACTCTATAAGTCATGGAATTTAACTCAGACAGGTGGGATGTGTGGTAGTTTTGTAAGTTAAACAGTGCAGTACTTGCATAGTAAATTTTAGGGCCCTGGAGAGTGCTGTAGAACAGAGAGACCTCGGGGAACAGGTACATAATTCCTTGAAAGTGGCGACACAGGTAGACAGGGTGGTGAAGAAGGTGTTTGGCACGCTGGCCTTCAGTCAGGGCACTGAGTACAGGAGTTGGGATGTTGTGTTAAAACTACAAGTCATTGGTGAGCCCACACTTGGAGTATTGTGTGCAGTTCTGGTCACCCAGCTATAGGAAGGATGCCATTAAGCTAGAGAGGGTGTAGCAAAGATTCACGAGGAAGTTATCAGAACTGGGGCTTGAGTTATAAGGAGAGGCTGGATAGGCTGGGACTGTTTTCCCTGGAGTGTAGGAGGCTGAGGCACCTTATAATGAGGGGAGTAGATCAGGTGCATGGTCACAGGGTAAGGGAGTCTAACACTGAAGGGCAAAGGTTTAAGGTGAGAAGGGAAAAAAAATCTAAAAGGGACCTGAGGGGCAAGTTTTTCACACAGGTAGGTATACAGAATGAGGAAGCTGTAAAGCCAGGTACAATTACAACATTTAAAAGGCATTTGGTGAGGTACATCAATTCAAAAAAGCCTAGAGGGACATGGGCCAAATACAGGCAAGTGGGAGCAACAATCTGCTGGAGGAACCCAGCGGGTCAGGCAGCTTCTCTGGAGGGAAATGGACAGTTGACGTTTCAGGTCGAGACCCTTCATCAGGACTCAAGAGTAGCCCTCTTGAAGGGTCTCGACCCGAAATGGACAGTCAATGTTTCCCTCCATAGATGATGCCTTTCCCATGGAATTCCTCCAGCAGATTGTTTGTTGCTCCAGATTCCAGCATCGGCCGTCTCTGGTGTCTCCGTTTTGCAGGCAAATGGGACTAGCTCAGATAGACGTCTTGGTTGGTATGGATGAGTTGGGCGGAAGGGCCTGTCTATGACTCTATCAGGAGTTAGACCGCAAACAGTACCGTGTGTAGTTGTGGCCGTCATGCTATGGGAAGGACATGATTGGACAGGAGAGTATGTGAAAAGCCATGTGAAATCTCCAATTTTCTTCTGCAGTCTGAAACCCGGCTGCAGTCCTATCCTTGAAATAAATGTCTTCTCAACTGAGCTAGTCAGTGTAAGACACTGAACTCCTGCAGGAACAGGAAGGAAGTGTAAAGATTCACACTGAACAGGGAAGAATTGCAGACTATTACTGAGCTTTATTTGTCTGTAACATGGAAATATTGGTAAATAAATTCTTGGTAATTATCTCTAATATTACACTTCAAATACCTCCAGATTTTACACGATTTATCTTTGTGGATAAACAACACATCCTGTACATATTTCTCAGCCAAAACCAAATGGTTTTCTCCAGTTTAGTTGGAAATTTCTCTTGCTCTTTAAAACTGCAAATAATGGTTAAATACACCATAGCGGCACAGTGGCTCAGCGGGCAGAGCCACTGCCTCACAACTCCAGATACCCGGGTTCGATCCTGACCTCGGGTTCTCCCTGTGACCACGTGGGTTTCCCCCGGGTTCTCTGGTCTCCTCCCACATCCCAAAGACGTGTGGGTTGGTAGGATAATTGGCTGCTGTAAATCGTCCAGGTCTCCGGGGGGGGGGGTGGGGTGGTGGTTGATGGGAGAGTCGGTTATGTGGAGGGAATGGGAATTGCTGTGTGAACCAGCATACACTCGATGGGCTGAATAGACTGTGAAGGAACTATGGAATGGCAATCAGCAGAGCTGGGTTTCAGGGGAACCATACGGCGGAAAGGGGATGAAGTGGGGGTGAAGCAGAGTCTCATGGGGCAGTTGGGCTGAATGGCCTGTTTTTGTATCGCTGAAACTTCCTGATCCAGGCAGCGAGGCCTTTCATCCGGCCACAGACCTGGAAAATTTACCCTCGCATTGTGAATGAAATGGGGATTAGAAAATCATTTGTAAAGGAGGCAGGGGTGAGAGAGGCAGAAAGAAGGGCTTGCACAACATTCAAATTCTCAAAAACATAAGCATTAGAAAACTAGAGAGACTATAACTCAAGAACTTCCCCACCTGATCCCCAGATCCATATATGGATGCGTTCTCGATGGCTAGCATGGTCACGATGGGCCGAAGGGCCTGCTTCTAAGCTCCACAATGCTATGACCCTGATTCTTTCAGTGCCCAAGCCACAGGCATCCAGGGTACAACATTCTGAAGGTTCCCCACCCAATGGGTGAAGAGATTTCTCCTCATCTCGGTTCTCAGTGACCGAACTAATGATCAGGAAGGGGAAGGAGGGTGAACGTGCACAGGTTTAAACTGGGGGGATCAGCGGTGGTGAGGGTCAGCAGCTTTAAATTCCTGACCGTTAACATATCCGGTGACTTGTCCAGGGCCCAGCACGTAGATGCAATCACAAGGAAGGTGCGCCAGTGTCTCTACTTTTCTTAGGAGCTGAAGGAGGTTCGGCTTGTCACTGAACACGCTAACAAACCTCTACAGATGTACTGTTGAAAGTACCCTGACTGGTTGCGTCACGGTCTGGGATGGCAATTCAAATGCGCAGGAACATAAGAAGCTGCAGAGAGTAGTGGACTCTGCCCAGTACATCACGGGCACATCCCTCCCCACCATCGGGAGTATCTACAGGAGGTGCTGCCTCATGAAGGCAACATCCATCATCAAAGATCCCCACCATCCGGGCTATGCCATCTTCTCACAGCTCCCATCGGGCAGGAGGCACAGAAGCCTGAAGCACCACACCACCAGGTTCAGGAACAGCTACTTCCCTTCAACCATTCGGTTCTTGAACCAATCGGAACAACCCTAATCACTCCAGGTTAGCAACACTGTGACCACTCTGATCACTTTTCACTAAAATGGATTTTGTTTTGTTCTAATTGTGTTTTTTTCTTGTAAAAATTGTGTATAATTTATGTTTAATTTACGTTTTTCTTGTGAACGCTGCTTATCTGATGCTCTGTGCCTGTGATGCTGCTGCAAGTAAGTTTTTCTTTGCACCTGTGCATCTGACAGTGAACTCGACTTTGACTCTGACTCCTAGTCCTGTGATTCCAGCCTCCAAGTATCAGCTGGATATCCTGCAACACTTGTGATCTTCAGTAACTCCCTACGGACCAGGGATGATTTCTAGGTTTGAATATCTTCCCTGCTGTTGACTCTGCAGCCTGCATTTGGATGGAAATCCTTTTACAATAAAACTCCAATAAATCAGCACGAGGCTCATCCATGAGTCTGGAATGTGAGCTGTGGTCCAGAGTGTGGCCAGAGCTGGGATTGGGGTCTGGGAACACCAGGGGTCAGGAACGTGGGTGGGTTTGCAGCTGGAGCCAGGATCCAGAGTGCGTGTATAGCCCCTGCTCCCTTTATACCCCTGGGTTCACTGGGAAATGTGTTACACAACTGTGGAATTCACTCACTGGAATTCAGAAGAATGAGAGGGGATCTTATAGAAACATATAAAATTATGGAAGGGATAGATAAGATAGAGGCAGGAAGGTTGTTTCCACTGGTAGGTGAGACTAGAACTAGGCGACCTAGCCTCAAGATTCGGGGAAGTAGATTTAGGACGGAGATGAGGAGAAACTGCTTTTCCCAGAGAGTAGTGAATCTGTGGAATTCTCTGCCCAGGGAAGCAGTAGAGGCTGCCTCATTAAATATATTTAGGACACAGTTAGATAGATTTTTGCATAGTAGGGGAATTAAGGGTTATGGGGAAAAGGTAGGTAGGTGGATCTGAGTCCACGGCCAGACCAGCCATGATCTTATTGAATGGCGGAGCGGGCTTGACGGGCCGGATGTCCTCCTCCTGCTCCTATTTCTTATGTTCTTAGTTACGTTTGGCAGAGTCTGGTTGGTTAAGAGAGTCATCATGCATAATCCCAAGCATAAAGACAACAAATAAAATGTTCCTGGAGTATTGGGAGATGGTTATGGAACAAGAAGTCCAAACGAAGGTCCACAGGCACTGCCGAGCCCGGAAATGGGGATGGATCACGTTAAACACGTTCCTGCTGTACACAACCTCCAATTAAGAGCTCAGTAAATGGGTCTAAATAAGCTTCCTTTGTGTCATAATGATAGGTGAGGTTGAACAATTTTCTCTTAAATAAAACTGCTGACCGATAAATTGATTATAGAAGGGCTGGTCCCAGCCCTACCACCAACTGTACAAAATATGCACAAGTAACATTTCGTTGGATGTTGTTGATCAAGATTTAATAAGTAATAGCAAGCTGCAACCTCACAACTGAAAGGCAAGCAATTGTTCTATTATATTCCCTCCACTAGCCAAGCTTTGCTGTCTATCTACAGTCACTATGCATCTTGTACCAATCTGTACAGCACATCCACAAACGGGAGCCGGATTCACCATAATTACACATTCATATAAATAATGTTTGTGATTGAAGTAAAATGGTCCTAATGCGGGCAAATGGGATCAGTGTAGATGGACAAAAAGGTCGGCATGGACATGATGGGCCGAAGGGCCTGTTTCTGTGCTGTACGACGCTAGGACTCTCTCTCAATGACCAAATAAGTACTTTTAAAACAGAAATTATTGAATGTAGCCAGTACATACATTTTGAAATAAAAATAACAATATCAAAGTCTTTGTGAAATGATTAGCACCTTATTAACAAAAGCACCTTGGGCATCCAGGAAGCTGTGAGACACAAGCTATCCTGTGTAACTCCATCTGCTTAACACTCCCGTCCGTGCGACTGGGGATGGGGGCAAGGTTGGGGGGCTTCATCTAGGAACTTCAACGTGTGACCAGTATCTGAGGTTCAATACCCAAATTTCCGCCACAGCTCTACTTGTCCAACTGGTGGAGCCCCTGCAGGTAGGAGGTCAGTGTAACAGTTGGAAAAGAGCGCACAAATGCCCCCTGTCGTCAGCCCAGGAGATTCCAGCGCCTGTTGTCTGCCCACCCAATGACCTTTCGCTGGTCGGTACGGGGAGGAGGAGGAGGTGAGCACAAGGTGGAATGGAAGGTCCAAGAGGGGCAGGCTTATGAGCGGGCAGGTCCTCCGTGGGACACTGAGTAATCGGACATGCAAGTTGCCTGTTGTTCACCAGCCTTTCGTCACCAACGGACCCCAGCGGGAGAAGCTTGCCCATTGGTTGATTAAGCAACCCATCTGGATTCTGAGAATATGGGAGGTGACATGCCGGGGCAGTTGGCTGGAACACCAGTGGGAAAATGGTGAAGCAGCAGTAAGAAGCCAAGTCTACGTGGTGTTCCTGCACCCTAGCTCCTGCCAACCTTCTGTACAAAGGTCGACAGGTTGGGGGGGGGGGGGTGGGGGGTGGGGGGGAGGCGTGCTCACAATCAGGCCAGCAGAAACCCAGCGATCTGTCCCATTGGCACATGGGGGATTCCAGACTTTGACCGACAGAGGCGGCAGTGTGTTGGAGGTAGTGGGCTCCTGCAGAAGTATCGTCTCCCAGACATGAAGAGGAGAGGTTCAAAGGTGACCTCCGCCAGCGACGTTCCTCATGCCCATTGTGACTCCCATCCCATCGTGACTCCCATCCCATCATCGCCATGAACGTTTGACCAGCATTCTTCCACTGCAGCCATCAATGTGTTGGCTTGCGGAGAGCAGACAGAGGAAAAGTCACAATCTAAATGTTCCTAAGAGTCTCCATTCCCTTTAGTTGGGGGAAGTATTGGCAAGAAGCACAAACACACTGTGCAGCAAACGTTTGCTGGCTTGCATTTACTGTTGACTGCAACGATTGGTTTTCTGGGCCATCGATGCATTCTTCCTGAGATGTCACTTTCAGTAAAAGGAACGTGACGTTTCTTAAAGAAGGAAAATGTTCCTGCATTTTTCACTGTCATCAGAGGTAATTCCTTCAAAACTTTTAGCTAGCTTTCCGTAAGCAGATTCCTCGCAGAGTTCTTTGGGAGAACTGTGTCCGTTGTCCCTTACAGAAAGCAGACTGGACCAATTTCCACACGGTATTGCTTCCTTGGCTTGGAACCAGGGGTTTGCTGAATTTCAACAATCGGTAGTTGGCTCACAACGTGAGTGTGGAATACAAACCGTGTCTGCTGCCAAGTTCCGTCCTGAATCTGCCGTCAAAGAACAACAGATACATTTTATTGCTCAGAATCTACAGCCTTATTATTCATGCGGGCAAGCTTTGTGTCAACTTTGTCAATGGGTCCGGCAAGGATGGAACGTGTGTGTGTGTGTGTGTGTGTGTGTCTGCATGCGCGCACGCGAGGGAAGCATTAAATTACAATGGGATGTGGAGGGTCAAGAGCCGCTTCCTCACAGCTCCAGAGACCCGGGTTCAATCCCGACCTCTGGCGCTGTCAGTAGAATATTGTGTTTTTCAGTGTACCTGGTAAGTTTAAAGGGAGCTCAGGAAACTGGGTCCCTGTGTGGGAAAGGGATCGAAGGAATCGGCACCCATCATCCAGGACTAGAGGGCCTGAGTTATAGGGAGAGGTTGGCCAGGCTGGGTCTTTATTCCTTGGAACGTAGGAGAATGAGGGGCGACCTTATAGAAGTGTTTAAAATTATGAGACGTGTAGATAAGGTGGACTTTTCCCCAGGGTAGGGGAATCCAAAACTAGGGGGCATAGGTTTAGGGTGAGAGGGGAAAGATTTAAAAGGGACCTGAGGGGCAACTTTTTCGCGCAGAGGGAGGTGAGTGTATGGAACGAGCTGCCAGAGGAAGTGGGTGAGGCAGGTACAACAGTATCATTTAAGAAGCACATGGAGGGGTGGGGCTTGGAGGGATATGGGCCAAATACAGGAAATTGGGACTAGCTGGGTGGGCACAGTGGTCGGCATGGACTGGTTGGGCCAAAGGGCCTGTATCTGTTCTCCACTGCTCTATGATCCAGTGACCCAGATGTCAAACCATCGGGATTTATGAACAGCTGGACAGTAGAATACCAGAGTTTTACTGTACATGGGATCTGGGAATTTAACTTTAATTAAACAAACTAGAATTGCATCTCCCTGGATCCTAAAGCAGACGGGAAAGATATCAAAATTAAGGGGAGCCGATTGGATGGACACGGAGAAACCGTTAGAGGAGTCTGGGACTGGACAGGAGGTCTGAAAATTGGAGGCTGGGTTTCAGTAGTGAAAGTCAGAGACATTTTTACAGGTTGAGCATGGAACTCTATTCCACAGACTAGATTGAGGTCAATCATTAATTTTAATTCTGAGATTAAGAGGTCTGTTTATTAAAGGGGTTACCTCTGATAATCAGAGACAAAGTCTCCTCCTCCACAGCCCTCTGAGAATGAGAATTCCAAAGGTTCATGACTCCATGAGAGAAAATTTTTTCCTTGTTTCCATCTTAAATGTTTGACCCTGTGGAGTCAGACAGCAGAGGAACAGGCCCTTCGGCCCACTGAGTCCGTACCGACCATCAATCACCCATTCATAATAATTCTATTTCAATCTCCCCACATTCCCATCAACTCCTCCCAGATTCTACCCCTCACCCACACACTGGGGCAGTTTACAGCGGCCAATTAACCCACCGACCCGCATATCTTTGGGATATGGGAGCACCCGGGGGAAACAGGGAGAACGTGCAAACTCCACACAGGCAGCACTGAAGGTCAGGATCGAACCCGGTTCCCTGGAGCTGTGAAGCAGCAGCACCACCCGCTACACCACCATGTGCCCCGTTTGTGAAGCTTGCTTGCACAGGGAGAGGTTGAGCTGAAGAGGAGAGAAGGCTTTGAGGGGACGCTGGACAAACACACAAAGTAGCGAGGGATAGAGATGGAGGGAGATGGAGAGGGTGGGAAAAGGCAGGGCTGGAGCTGATACACTGGTTTGGAGCAAAGGGACCAAACAGCCTCTTCCTGAGCTGTACATTTAATGCAATTTTACTTCCACAGCGTTATTTGAAGACATCTGAGCTGGTTTTGCCAGAGTTATAGGAGAACCAGAATTATTGATGACAGAAGTTTCAAAGTTTACCTTACACCCATCGCTCGTAACCTTGGGCTGAACCAACGTGTTTGCTTTAAATATCTTTCCGTTCCACCCCCTGAACTGCACGGAATTGGCATAGGGATCTTTGCTGGAGCTGTTTCTCCAGACTGGGAAATCGAGGCAGTGGATGGTGATGGTCTGTATGGCTTCCGAGCTCAGCAGGTGCAAAAAGTTCATCTGCACCATCCCGACCCCAAAGTCCAACTGCAAAACAGGAGGGAAGAGTTGAGGGTAATAAACAGAACTCAAAGAGCAAACTACGGCTGGCTACACAGGAGCAGAAGTTGTGGTTGAGCACCGGGAAACAGTTCTCTTGAGAGCAGATGGGCTGAAGAACGTAGAACAGTATGGCACTAGACAGGCCATTCGGCCCACAATGTTGTGCCAATCTTGATGCCCATTTATACTAAATGTCCTCCTCCTGTATATCATCCATTCCCTTCATATTCCTGTGTCTATCTAAAAGCCTCTTAAACTTCACCACACTGCCTGCTTCCACTGCTACCCCTGGTAACCCGTTCCAGGCACCCACCACTCTCTGCGTAAAAAACTTGCCCCTCACGTTGCCTTTAAACTTCCCCCCTCTAACCTTAAAAACACGTCCTCTGGTGTTTGACATTTCTACCCTGGGGAACAGATTCTGACTGTCGACCCTATCTGTGCCTCTCAGAATTTTAGAAACCTCTATCAGGTCTCCCCTCAGCCTCCGCCGCTCCAGGGAGAAGAACCCAAGTTTGTCCAACCTCTCCTCATAGCTCATACCCTCTAATCCAGGCAGCATCCTGGTCAACCTCTTCAGCACCCTCTCCACAGTCTCCACATCCTTCCTATAATGGGGTGACCAGAACTGCACACAATACTCCAAGTGCGGTCTGACTAAGGTTTTTACAGCTGCGGCATGACTTCCTTACTCTTGTACTCAGCACCCCTACCACTGAAGGCAAGTCTCAAGGTCTAAGGTTAAGGGTGGTGAGGATTCATTTAACAGAGACTGACCATTATATTCATAGAGTCACACAGCTCAGAAACAGACCCTTTAGCCCAAGAGCAATCAAGCACCCCCTGACACTAATTCCATAAATAAAAACAGTAAATGCTGGAAACTCTCAGCAGGTCAGGCTGAATCTGTGGGAAGAGATACAGAGTTAATGTTTCAGTTTGAATATTTCAGATTTCCAGCATTTGAAGTTTTTTTTTGATTTACGCTGATCCCATTTCATTCTCCCCACATTCCCATCAACTCCCCCCAGATTCTACCCCTCGCCCCATCTGTGGAAGAGTCTGCCGGTCCCACATTGGCCTCACCAGTCACCTCAGGATCCACGAGGGTGGATGCAAGTCATCCTTGATCCCGAGGGAATGAAGTGGGAGGACGTGGTGAGGTTGCAGCCTTTACAACAGTAAGGGTTGAGGAGCAAGTGTGTGAAATATTGGATTGGTTAAATCATCGAGTCACAGAGTCCGACAGCACAGAAACAGGCCCTTCAGCCCATCACCTCCATGCTGACCAAGTACACACCTACACTAATTCCATCTAGCAGCACTTGGTCCTTCTATGCCTTAGTGATTCAGGTTCTCATCCAGATATGGCTTAACCGTACGCGAAGTCCTTGCAATCTGCTGAGTTACTGACTGTGGTTCTGTGTGGGCATGAGGTCGGCTGCACATCACTGGGAGTGTGGATAAACCAGCATGTTCCTCCAGCCCTCCCTGAGGGGTTGGCTCAGTCCTGATTGCTGGGAGAAGGATCACACTGGATATCCTGTTGCAGCACTGGAACAGCAACCCTGACCACTGTGCACCAGAGTGGCCGTTGCTTCTTCCGTTCCAGTTGGGGCTCTTTCTTGTATAATGGTGTATAATTTATGTTTTTCTTGTGAATGCTGCTTATCTGATGCTCTGTGCCTGCGATGCTGCTGCAAGTAAGTTTTTCATTGCACCTGTGCACACACGTACTTGTGCAGATGACAATAAACTTGACTTTGACTTTGAGGTCTTCCCTGGGTACGAATGCCCGACTTATGGACAATCCATACATAGGATTGAGTGTTTAGGAGACCAGTGAAATGGATGGGGACGGATATTCCGGCTGCTGCAGGGCTGCAGACATCTTCTGCCAGGTGGGAGACGTCTTCTCCGTGCCTTCTCTCTGCACCCACTCCGAGCAGCAACAACCGGGGTCTGTGTGGAGCCGAGCAGAGCCAGGAGCACTGAGCAGACTCACTCACTGAGGCAGAGAGGCCGGCTGGTGCCTGCTCTTCCTGCGCCTGCTCGGTCTCCCGTCACTGTGGTCGGAAGCAGATGGGGGTCAGGGGCAGGGACAACAGAAGTGTGGATCGGATGCAGGGCCAGAGATGGGGATCAGACTGCTGGGATATTTCAGGAGGAACTGTCTCCTCTGATCACTGACCCTCCTGCCAGTGGACACAATCTCTCCATAACTACTATTAAGTCTCCATGGATACATCATCTCCAAGTTGGACACAGTCCAGTCCATCACGGGTACAGCCCTCCCCACCACTGACAACATCTACAGGAGGCGCTGGCTCAAGAGGGTAGCATCTATCATCAAAGATCCCCACAATCCAGGCCATGCCATCTTCTCACAGCTCCCATCGGGCAGGAGGCACAGAAGCCTGAAGTCCCATACCATCAGGTTCAGAAACAGCTATTTCCCTCCAACCATTCAGTTCTTGAACCGACCTGCACAACCCTAACCCTACCTCAGCAACGGAACACCACGCACCTCCTCTTGCACTGCCGTGGGCTTGTCTCTGATTGGGTCTTTGCACTAATGTCTTGTTTTGCACGGTCTCTCTCTTCACTGTCCTGTATGATTTATGCCCTGTGGGCTGTCTGTACCTACATCCCTGTGATGCTGCTGCAAGCAAGTTTTTCACCGTACCTGTACCTCACCGTCCCTGCGCCTCACCGCACCTGTACCTCACCGTCCCTGTGCACAGGACAGTAAACTGGACTTGACATGTTGTAGCTGTGAGTGGTGTCTGTGTTTTACCGTTATCTGCAGGAAGTCTGTGTCCCAATCCCCTGTGACTGACAAAGACTTAGTGTAGTTTAGAGGGAGGTTTATGACATTAAACATCCAGGTCCAGATGAAATATATTTCAGGCTGTCAAAGGGATTGAGGGTGGTGACTGTGCTGAGGTCCTGACATCATTTTTCAACCCTCCTTGGTTTCAGGAGTGATGCCCGAGGATTGGAGGACTGTTTACAAAGCGATGATCGGTGAAGCCAAATAGAGGGGAGATGAGGAAAGACCTTGCACCCTCAGGGGTCTGGATCTCACTGTCTGAAGGGTGGGAGAGGCTGATACCCCATCATATTTCCACAGTAGTCAGACATAGAAACATAGAAAACCTACAGCACAATTCAGGCCCTTCGGCCCACAAAGTTGTGCCAAACCTTTCCCACCTTAGAAATTACTAGGCTTACTCACAGCCCCCCATTTTTCTCAGCTCCATGTACCTATCCAAAAGTTTCTTAAATGACCCTATCGTATCCGCCTCCACCACCGTTGCCGGCAGCCCATTCCACACACTCACCACTCTCTGAGTAAAAAACTTACCCCTGACATCTCCTCTGTACCTACTCCCCAGCACCTTAAACCTGTGTCCTTTTGTGGCAATCATTTCAGCCCTGGGGAAAAGCCTCTGACTATCCACATGATCAATGTCTCTCATCATCTTATACACCTCTATCAGGTCACCTCTCATCCTCCGTCGCTCCAAGGAGAAAAGGCCAACATGTCTTGGAACGTGAGCCACACTAGGGACCCGGTGCTGGGAGGTGGGATGAGATTTGGGGGAGGGGGTGGGTGTGGCTCATTTTCAAGCAGCATGGGCACAATAGGCTGAATGTTCTGCTTTTGTGCTGTTAGTCTTTTATGATTCAGAGCAGACCATTCGGCCCATCATATCAGGGCTGGCTCTTTGAAAGGGCCTCCAATTAGTCCCAGCCCCTCGCACCGGGATTTTTCCTTCTAGAATTTCCCAAAGTCCATGTTGAATCTGCTGCCACAGACAGTGTGTCCCAGATGCCAGCAACTCCCCTCTAAAAATATTTCCCATGTAGACGCCACAGCCAAGAAAGCTCACCAGTGCCTCTACCTCCTCAGGAGGCTAAACAAATTCGGCATGTCCCCTTTGACCCTCACCAACTTTTATCAATGTCCCATAGAAAGCATCCTATCTGGATGTATCATGGCTTGGTATGGTAACTGTTGTGCCTGAGACCGCAAGAAACAGCAGAGAGTTGTGGACACAGCCCAGCACATCACAGGAACCAGCCTCCCCTCCATGGTCTCTGTCTACACTTCTCACTGCCTCAGTAAAGCAGCCAACATAATCAAAGACCCCACCCACCCCGGACATTCTCTCTTCTCCCCCCTCCGATCGGGCAGAAGATATAAAAGCCTGAAAGCACGTACCACCAGGTTCAAGGACAGCGTCTATCCTGCTGTTACAAGGTTATTGAATGGACCTCTTGTACCATAAGATGGACTCTTAATCTCACAGTCTACCTCGTTATGACCTTGCACCTTATTGTCTGCCTGCACTGCACTTTCTCTGTAACTGGAATACTTTGCATTCTGTTATTGTTTTACCCTGTACTACCTCAATGCAGCATGTAATGAATTGATCTGTATGAACGGTCTGCAAGACAAGTTTTTCACTGTACCTCGGTACATGTGACAATAATAAACCGATTTACCTCCTCATGTCATACTGTCAATCCCCATCACTCCGGGCCCTCTGATCACTGACCATTCCAGTGCACACAATCTCTCCTCAATGACCATTACATCTCCTTCTAACCTTCTCTGCTCGAAAGAGAACAGCCCCAGCACGCCACCAATCTGGAGTCACCTCATTACCTTGGATGTGCTGATGGGCTGTAAGCAGGTTTGTCCTCCTGTGCTAAAATTGCAGAATACTTCGATTGTATCTGATGGGCAGCCCAGGTTGGGGTCGATCCAATACTTGTCTGCCGGGATTGAAAAGAACTTGTGTTAGCAAGTGTAATGGAGACACAAGATGCTGGAACCTGGAGCAAGGAGCCAGCTGCTTGGAGGAATACCTGGTTCAGGGACACAGACTGAAACACCTCCCATTGTGTTCCTCCAGCAGTGTGTCTGAGTGGTTGCTGCTTTGTGTCAGAGAGTCAGAGTGCTACAGCACAGACACTGGCTCTCTGGTCCACCAAGTCAATGCCGACCTTCTTGCCCATCTACACAAATCCCATTTGCCTGCATTAGCTCCCTATCCTTCTCTGCCTTGCCTATTTAAGTACCGGTCTAGATGTCTCTGGTGACTGATCCCACCACCTCCTGTGGCAGCGAGTTCCAGACATTACCCACCCTCTGTGCAAAATCTTCCCCCTCAGATCTCCTTCAATACTCCATTCTCACCTTAAACCCATGGCCTCTGGTTTTTGATCCCCCTACCATGGGAAAAAGATTCTATCCAGCTTATAAGATAAGATCTCTTTATTAGTCACATGTACATTGAAACACAGTGAAATGCACCTCTTGCGTAGAGTGTTCTGAGGGCAGCCCACACTTCCCGTGCCAACATAACATGCCCACAACTTCCTAACCCGTACGTCTTTGGAATGTTGGAGGAAACCGGAGCACCCGGAGGAAACCCACGCAGACACGGGGAGAACGTACAAACTCCTTACAGACAGCAGCCGGAATTGAACCCGGGTTGCTGGCGCTGTAATAGCGTTAGGCTAACTGCTACACTACCGTGCCTCTCATAATTTTATACATCAATTAGTTCACCCCTCAGCCTCCTTCACTCCAGGGAAAACAAGCCCAGCCTGTCCAATCTCTCCCCATAACTAAAGTCCTCCAATTAGAACATAGAACAGTACAGTACAGGAACAGGCCCTTCGGCCCACCATGTTGTGTTGAACTAATTAAACTAATGACACTTAATCCATTCTACCTGTAGATGGTTAATATTCCTTCATTCCCTAAATATTCATGTGCCTATCTAAGAATGTAATTTTTGTCAATTCACCATAGAAAGCATCCTATCCAGATGCGTCACGGCTTGGTACGGCAACTGCTCTGCCCAGGACCACAAGAAACTGCAGAGATTTGTGGACACAGCCCAGCACATCACGGACACCAGCCTCCCCTCCGTGGACTCTGTCTATACCTCTCGCTGCCTTGGTGTAGCAGCCAGCATAATCAAAGACCCCACCCACCCCGGACATTCTCTCTTCTCCCCTCCCATCAGGCAGAAGATACAAAAGCTTGAAAGCACGTACCACCAGGCTCAAGGACAGCTTCTATCCCGCTGTTATAAGACTATTGAACAGTCCCCTAGAATGATAAGATGGACTCTTGACCTCACAATCTACCTCGTTATGGCCTTGCACCTTATTGTCTGCCTGCACTGCACTTTCTCTGTAACTGTGACACTTTATTCTGCATTCTGTTATTGTTTTCCCTCGTACTACCTCAATGTACTGATGTGATGAAATGATCTGTATGGATGGCACGCAAAACAAAGTTTTTCACTGGACCTCGGTACATGTGACAATATTAAACCAATTTACCAATTTACCTCTTAAACACCTCTGTGATATCTGCCTCCACCAACACCCCCGGCAGCGAATTCCAGGCACCCACCCCCCTCTGTGTAATAAACGTGCCAATTCAGGCAACACCCTGGTGAATCTCCTCTGCACTCTCTCCAGTGCAACCACACCCTTCCTGTAATGTGGCAGCACAGTACTCCATGTGCGGCCTTCCGACATTTGAAAAGTTGTCTGTAAAGAGCAGGATGTACCTACCGTCGCGTAACTGATGGTCACAGTGGAGCAAATCTCGGCACACACGGGCGGGGTGTTCCCTGGTCCCCAACGGGTTCTTCAGACTGTGCATGAGACTGCTGAGGTCGTGAAGAGTTTTGAATATCTCCACGCCTTGTTCAAGGAAGGCAGTTTCAGTATTCTGGTAGTTCTGCAGAAAATGTTAGTCGAAGTGTGAGACAAAGTGCAAAAAGCTGCAAGCACAGCCACTATTACAGAGTCATAGAGCCATTCAGCATAGAGGAGGCCCTTCAGCCCACTATGTTGATGCCAGGCATCAAATATCCATCTCACCAAGCTGTAGATCATAGAGCTGAACAGCAGGGATTCAGGCCAATTCGTCCATGCCGACCAGGCTGGTTGGGGATCACGGGTACAGCTCTCCCCACCATCGAGGAAATCTACAGGAGGCGATGTCTCAGGGATGTGACATCCATCATCAGGGACCTGCACCATCCGGGCCGTGCCCTCTTCTCGATGCTGCCATCAGGCAGGAGGTACAGGAGCATGAAGACCCACACCTCACGGTTCAACAAAAGCTTCTTCCCCACTGCTGTCAGGTTCCTGAACCCATCTGAAAAACCCCAACACTACCTCGGACTGTATTTCCCTCAACTTGCTCTGATAGCATATGTTTATTTTTGTTTATTTTGTCGTGTAAATTATGTATCATTTATGTAAATTTAAGTTTATGCAATTTATGTGTGTTGTGTCTGTAACGTACTGTGTTGCTGCTACAAAAAGCTTGTTTTCATGGCATTTATACCCTTGGTGTGTTTGCCTGTGACAATAAAAGGGTATGAGGGGTGGATGCATGCAGGCTTTTCCCCTCAGGTTGGCTGAGACCAGAACTAGAGGACATAGGTTTAGGGTGAAAGGTGAAATATTTAAGGGGAATCTGAGGTGGAATTTCCTCACACAGAGGGTGGTGCGAGTGTGGAACGAGCTGCTAGTGGAAGTGGTGGATGCAGGCTCAATTGTAACATTTAAGAGAGGTTTGAACAGGTACGTGGTTGAGAGGGGTTTGGAGGGATATTATCTGGGTGCAGGTAGATAGGACTAGGCAGAAAACCAGGACTAGATGGGCCGAAGGGCCTGTTTCAGTGCTGTAGTGCCCCATGGCTCTATGACTCCAATAAACTTGAACTTGAAGCTGCCTAATTTTGCTGGTCTCATTTGCTCGCATTTGGCCCAAATCTCTCTAAACGTTTCCTATCCATGTACCTGTCCAAATGCCTTTTAAGTGTTGCAGTTGTACCCACCTCCTCTGACAGCTCGTTCCACACACCCACCACCCTCTGTGTGAAAAAGTTGCACCTCAGATCCCCTTTAAAATTTTCCCCTCTCACCTTAAACCTGTTCCCTCTAGTTTTAGAATTATGATGCTATTAGGCAGGAATTTGGGAGCATAAATTGGGAACAAATGTTCTTGGGGAAGTGCACAGCGGAAATCTGGAGGTTGTTTAAGGAATACTTGCATGGAGCTCTGGATAAGTTTGTCCCATTGAGGCAGGGTAAGGATGGGAGAGTGAAGGAACTGTGGTTGACAAGAGATGTAGAATATCTTGTCAAGAGGAAGAAAGAAGCTTACCTAAGGTTTAGAAAGCAAAGATCAGACAGGGCTCTGGAGAGTTACAAGGTAGACAAAAGGGAGCTTAAGAATGGACTTAGGAGAGCTAGAAGGGGGCATGAGAAGGCCTTGGCAAGTAGGATTAGGGAAAACCCTAAGGCATTCTACACATATGTGAAGAGTAGGAGCATGATGAGAGTAAGGGTAGGACCGATCAGGGATAAATAGAGTCGGAAGAGGTAGAGGAGGTCCTTATTGAATACTTTGCTTCAGTATTCACCAGAGAGCGACCTTGACGTTTGTGAGAATGGCGTACAACAGGCTGATATGCTAGGGCATGTCGACGTGACAAAAGGGGATGTGAAAAACATTAGGATAGATAAGTCACCGGGGCCAGATAGGATATATCCAAGGTTATTACGGGAAGCTAGGGAAGAGATTGCTGCACCCTTGGCGACGATCTTTGCATCCTCACTGGCCACAGGAGTAGTGCCAGATGATTGGAGGGTGGCAAATGTTGTTTCTTTGTTCAAGAAAGGGAGTAGGTATAACCCTGGGAATTACAGAGCAGAGAGTCTTACTTCAGTGGTGGGCAAATTACTGGAGAAGATTCTTAGAGATGGGATTTATGGGCATTTGGAGAAGCATAGGCTGATTAGGGACAGTCAGCATGGCTTTGTGAGGGGCAGGTCGTGCCTCACGAGCCTAATTGAATTCTTTGAGGATGTGACAAAGCACATTGATGAAGGTAGAGCAGTGGGTGTGGTGTACATGGATTTTAGAAAGGTGTTTGATAAGGTTCCTCACGGAAGGCTCATTCAGAAATTCAGGAGGCATGGGATCCAGGGAAACTTGGCTGTGTGGATTCAGAATTGGCTCGCTCATAGAAGACAGAGGGTGGTTGTAGACGGAGCGTATTCTGCCTGGAGGTTGGTGACCAGTGGTGTTCTGCAGGGATCTGTTCTGGGACCCCTGCTCTTTGTGATTTTTATAAATAACCTGGATGAGGATGTGGAAGGGTGGGTTAGTAAGTTTGCTGATGATACAAAGGTTGGTGGTGTTGTGGATAGTGTAGAAGGTTGCTGTAGGTTACAACAGGACATTGATAGGATGCAGAGCTGGGCTGAGAAGTGGCAGGTGGAGTTCAACCCAGAAAAGTGTGAAGTGATACACTTTGGAAGATCGAATTTGAAGGCAGAATACAAGGTTAATGGCAGGACTCATAGCAGTGTGGAGGAACAGAGGGATCTTGGGGTCCACGTCCATAGATCCCTCAAAGTTGGTGTACAAGTTGATAGGGTGGTTATGAAGGCATATGGTGTGTTGGCCTTCATTAGTCGGGGTATGGAGTTCAAGAGCCGTGAGATGATGTTGCAGCTCTATAGAACTCTGGTCAGACCACACTTGGAGTATTGTGTTCAGTTCTGGTCGCCTCATTATAGGAAGGATGTGGAAACTTTAGAGAGGGCACAGAGGAGATTTACCAGGATGTTTCCTGGATTAGAGAACATGTCTTATGAGGATAGGTTGAGCGAGCTAGGGCTTTTCTCTTTGGAGTGACACAGGAGGAGAGGTGACTTGATAGAGGTGTATAAGATTATGAGGGGCCTAGATAGAGTGGACAGCCAGCACCTTTTCCCCAGGGCAGCAATGGCCAATACCAGAGGACATCAGTTTAAGGTCAGAGGAGGAAAGTTCAGGGGGATGTCAGAGGTAGGTTTTTTTACACAGAGAGTGGTGGGTGGCTGGAACGCACTGCTGGGGGTGGTGGTAGAGGCTGATACAATAGGGACATTTAAGACACTCTTAGACAGGCACATGGATGTAGGAAAAATGGAGGGTTGTGGGCTGCTTAGAAGGGAAGGGTTGGATTGATCGTGGACTGTGTTTATATCGGTCAGTACGACATCATGGGCCAAAGGGCCCGTACTGTGCTGTACTGTTCTATGTTCTGTGTTCAAAACCCTGCATCAGGACCAATGTTTTTTTAGTTACTAATTAAAACATAAAAGGAGGCCATTCAGCCCACAGTTTCAATGCCCACCCACAGCAGAGCAATCCCATCAGTCTCATTCTTCCTCTCTTCACTTCCCTGATCCTCTGCAACCTATTCTCTCACACAACCCGTCAACTCCCCTTTGGTTTGTTCCCCACTGCCCACACACCGGGGGCAATTCACAGCGGCAAATTAACCCATCCACCCACACGCCTTTGGGATGTGGGAGGAAACCAGAGCACACGGGGAAACCCACACGGACACGGAGAACTTGTCGCTCTCACGGTGATATTTGGACAGGTGACCAGAAGATGGACCGTAGGATATAGGAGCAGAATTAGGCCATTCGGCCCATTGACTCTGCTCCGCCATTCGATCACGGCTGATATTTTCTTCTCAACCCCATTCTTCTGCCTTCTCCCCATAACCCTCAACCCCCTTACCAATCACAAACCTATCAATTTCTGCCTTAAATACCCCCAATGACTTGGCCTCTACAGCCCTCAGTGGCAACGAGTTCCTCTGGCTGAAGAAATTCCTCCTCATCTCAATTCAAGGGACGTCCCTTTATTCTGAGGCTGTGCCCTCGGATCCCAGACTCTCCCACTGATAGAAACATCCTCTCCATGTCCACTCTATCCAGGCCTTTCACAGAGGAAAGAATGTTCCACAGAGGGACCTTTGAGGAGTACCAGAAAGGAGAGTGAGAGATAGAGGAGGGGGTTAGGGAGGGAATTCCTGAGCTCAGGGTCCAGCATGGACGGACACCACTGGTTGGATGTTAAGTACGTCATCTTTAGTTTTGTTTCATAATCAATCCTCATACATCCACAGTTTCTCCCACTGTGGTAACTGTAACATTGTCCAAGCTATGGGAACACCTCTCCAGGCCAACATTCTCCACTCCGGACATTCTATCTTCTCCCCCCTCCCATTGGGCAGAAGAATCTAAACCTTGAAAACACGCACCACCAGGCTCAAAGACAGCTTCTGTCCCACTGTTATCAGACTCTTGAACAGACCTCTCATATGCTGAAAGATGGACTCTTGATCTCCCAGTCTACCTCATCGTGGCCTTGCACCTTATTGTCTGCCTGCACTGCACTTTCTCTGTAACTGTAACACTTTATTCTGCATTCTGTTTTCTTTTCACTGCCCCGATGCACTTCTGTATGGAATGATCTGTCCGGATGGCACGCAGACAAAAGCTTTTCGCTGTATCTCGGTACATGTGACAATAATAAACCAATTACCAATACCAACTAAATCAAATGGTACCTCAAACTGGAGAGCTTCGTTGCTTGCAATCAGGGCTTGAATGGCTGCGTTAATGTCCACGTGTCTCTACACAATGAAGAGAAATAACATAAAAAATGTCAGTGAAGACTATCTTTTCTCATCAACAAGAGTGTAGTACTGTTGAGTGCAACGTTCTCCATCTCTCTCAGCATGGGTAAGTTGACCAGACCCGGCAGATCTCGGGTAGATGTGGAGCATAGTCCCAGATTCAGAGGAGTTTATTGTCATAAACACCAGGGTGCAATGAAATTCCTTGCTGGTGTGAAGCTCACAGAGTAAACAGTGTACACAGTACTAATAAATACAACAAGTACAGTAACGAGCGTAAAACTACAGAATAAGCAAAGGTTTACAGTAATGCATTACTACAATGTACCCTGTCATAACATTAGGTATCAGTTACACTGTAGGCACCCTTGCAGACCAACATTCCCCACCCCCGACATTCTCCTCCCCTCTCCCGTCAGGCAGAAGATACAAAACCTCAAAAGCAGGTAGCATCAGGCTCAAGGACAGCTTCTATCCTGCTGTTATGAACAGACCTCTCACACGCTAAAGATAAACTCTTGATCTCCCAAATGACCACTGCAGGTAGATAAATAAAGTGGACACTTTAATTGTCTCCCTGCACTGCGCTCTCTCTGTAACTGCAACAATATACTCTGCATTATTTTCTTTTTATTACCTTGAGGTACTCGTGTATGGCATGTATCTCGGTACATGACAGTATAAACCAATTCAAGAATTCAATTCAGTTCAGGAATTCATTGAGACATTCACCCTGCTGAGCAGTCCCTGTCGCTTGTGTACCTGTCACCAGACTCCTGAAACACATGGGAAGAGACTGCCAGGGGGCCAGAGGAAAAAGATTCAAGGATGTTCTCAAATCCTCCTTGGAAAAAATTCCCAACATCCCCACTGACTCCTGGGAATCTCTGGCCCCCGCCTGCTCAGAGTGCAGAAGGAAAATTGGGGATGGTCCTCAGTCTCTCGAGGCCACGTGTCAGGAGTACACAGTGGCCCCATGTAAAAGGCTGGAGGAACACACCAACCTACAAACCACCCGGTCACTGTCCCATCAGGCATGACCTGCCCCATCTGCGCAAAAGTCTAGTTCCTGCATTGGCCTCGTCAGTCACTCCGGAACCCACAGAACCAGAGTAAAGACATGTCATCCTTGATCTTCAGGGACTGCTGAAGAAAGAGAAGACATTTTAAAGGATAGAGAAGTTTGTGGGGGACAAGAGTTAGTTGGAGCCCCAAAGGGTGCCATGAACCAGATTGCTTGAAGAGCTTCATCATTGCTTTTCCTGCTCACAATTGCAGCTGGAGAACAACGTGCTTGCAAGGATCTTGGATCAGCGGAAAAAATCCGGAGAAGTGTGAGGTGGTACACTTTGGAAGGACAAACTCCAAGGCGGAGTACAAAGTTAATGGCAGGATTCTGGGCAGTGTGGAGGAGCAGAGGGATCTGGGGGTTCATATCCACAGATCACTGAAAGTTGCCTCGCAGGTGGATAGTGTAGTTAAGAAAGCTTATGGGATGTTAGCTTTCATAAGACGTGGGATCGAGTTTAAGAGCCGCGAGGTAATGATGCAGCTCTACAAAACTCTGGTTAGACCACACTTGGAGTACTGTGTCCAGTTCTGGTCACCTCATTATAGGAAGGATGTGGAAGCGTTGGAGAAG
Source organism: Pristis pectinata (assembly GCF_009764475.1). Lineage (NCBI taxonomy): Eukaryota > Metazoa > Chordata > Chondrichthyes > Rhinopristiformes > Pristidae > Pristis > Pristis pectinata. The sequence goes on along the minus strand of NC_067407.1, from coordinate 2,443,963 downwards.
GTGCAGAGGAGATTTACCAGGATGCTGCCTGGATTAGAGAGTATGCATTATGAGGAGAGACTAAGGGAGCTAGGGCTTTACTCATTGGAGAGAAGGAGGATGAGAGGAGACATGATAAGAGGTGTACAAAATATTAAGAGGAATAGATAGAGTGGACAGCCAGCGCCTCTTTCCCAGGGCACCAATGCTCAATACAAGAGGACATGGCTTTAAAGTAATGGGCGGGAAGTTCAAGGGAGATATCAGAGGGAGGTTTTTTACCCAGAGAGTGGTTGGGGCATGGAATGCGCTGCCTGGGGTGGTGGTGGAGGCAGGTACATTGGTCAAATTCAAGTGATTTCTAGATAAGCATATGGAGGAATTTAAGATAGAGGGATATGTGGGAGGAAGGGGTTAGATAGTCTTAGGTGTGGTTTGAAGGGCGGCACAACATGGTGGGCCGAAGGGCCTGTATTGTGCTGTATTGTTCTATGGTTCTATGATCCTATGAAACCTACAGTGGGAACTGAACAAAATCCCCGTGGCAGCTGTCAGTGAGATGAATGTGATCTCTGTCGCTTCACTACTGACTACAAACTCCCAGACATCGGGTACAACGTGTCCTTGTTTGGACAGAATCCGAGTATCCCACAAATTTCAACTATTCAGCATAACGGAGAATTTTTACTCAAAACCATCGATGGGCGAGGTTTGTATGTAGAGCACACCTTGGAAAGGTCTACAATAGACAAGTCACTTCACGTTGAAGGAACTGAGCTCATCACGCTGGGATTCAGTCAATCATTCAGGAATGTGATGAAAGGTGCATTCAAAATGGATTGTATATTTCCCTGATGGGTTGCAATTACTAATTTGGAAACTGGAGATCGTCGGTGTTAGTATCTCTGAGGGACACCTTGTACAATGTTCAAACTGGGGGAAAGACTAATTTTTCTTTTCAACACAAGACATCAGTCGGAACTGAGGCAGTTCCTTACAGATATAACGAGGAGAGTGGGATCTTGCTTACCAGTGGTCCTGGGGCACCAGGAGGACCCTGGAATGAAACAGACAGGTTTCAACTTAAAGCAGGTTTAAAGGGAAATGGAACCCACATAACACTTGCACCAAGTAAAATGTATCTGTACTCACGGGAGGTCCGGGATGTCCTTGAGGCCCTTCAGGTCCCTGCCAATGAATGAAAACACCTTCAGTTATTGCCCTGTTGGGTAACACGTCCCTTTTTTTTGATTCTAGTCTGGAAGCTCAGGCTAGAAGCAGACCATTTGGCGGGTCATTTCCATGTTTCCCCTGCGACCGGTCTCCCTCCATCCCCCCAGCTTTGTATTCTTTTCTCACTTGTGAATTTCTGAGGTCCCGGTGGGATTTGCAGCTGTCTTGCAATTACCATCAGCAGAGAGCAAAAGGTAGACTTGCATTTCTATAGCGCCTTCTGAGTCCCATTACATAAAGCAAATCTTGGTTAAGGGTTGGTGGTGCCAGATTTTATGGACTGTTGGATTAACTTTTATAAGTGCGATAACACACTTTTAATTTACTTTTATTAGATGTTACACAGCAGAATGATAAATCCAAGTGACCCTGTAAGTCTAAAGTGAGTGTGGGAACCAGGGCCCTGGGGAGAGAGAGGGAGGGTGGGAACTGGGGCTCCAGTGTGTCAGACAGAGGGCAGGATCAGCACCTGGTGAGCCACATCCCGAACCATTGGGATTTCTGATTAGTCGGACAGTGCACTATTGGAGCTTCACATCACATCCCGGAGGGATTTACAAGCTGTGAAGTACTTTGGAAGTGGAGACCCCATTGTAAAGTGCACAGGCAGTTTCAGGAAGGCAGGATCCCACACACAGCAAGGTAATACTAGGCACATGGTCTGTCGTTTAGTGACACTGGGTGAGGAATAAATATCAGTTGCAACACAGAGAGGTCCTTAAAAATTAAGTTGCGGGAACTTTTATATCCATCGGGAAGGCTTGTTTTGCCATATTTTTCTGAAGGCAGCATATTCAACAGTGTGACCCTCCCTCAGTACCCCAATCCCACAGTGTGACCCTCCCTCAGTACCGCCCCTCCCACAGTGTGATGCTCCCTCAGTACCGCCCCCCCCCCCCCCCCATCACAGCGTAGTGGACAGCGAGGAAGGCTAAAGCTTTCAGTGTGATCTTGACCAGCTGGGAAAATGAGCTGAGAAGTGACTGAGAATTTAATGCAGACAAGTGTGAGGTGATGCACTTTGGGAGGACAAACCAGGGTAAGACTTGCACAGTGAATGGTAGAGCTCTGAGGTGTGCGGTAGAACAGAGGGACCTGGGAATACAGATCCACAGTTCCTTGAAAGTGGCGTCAAAGGTAGATAGGGTCATAAAGAGCTTTGACCTTCATGAATCAGGGCACTGAGTACTGGAGTTGGATGTTGTATTGAAGTTGTACAAGATTTTGGTGAGGCCGAATTTGGAGTATTGTGTGCAGTTCTGGTCACCAACCTACGGAAAGATATCAATAAACTTGAAAGAGTACAGAGAAAATTTATAATGACGTTGCAGGAACTTGAGGACCTGAGTTACAGGGAAAGGTTGAATAGGTTAGAACTTTATTCCCTGGAGCGCAGGAGAATGAGGGGAGTTCTTATAGAGGTATACAAAATTATGAGGGGTATAGATCGGGTGAATGCATGCAGGCTTTTTCCCCTCAGGTTGGGTGAGACTAGAACTAGAGGACATAGGTTTAAGGTGAAAGGTGTAATATTTAAGGGGAATCTGAGGGGGAACTTCTTCACTCAGAGGGTGGTGCGAGTGTGGAACGAGCTGCCAGCGGAAGTGGTGGATGAGGGTTCAATTGTAATATTTAAGAGAGGTTTGCATAGGTCCATGGATGGGAGGGGTTTGGAGGGATATGGCCCGGGTGCAGGTAGATGAGACTAGGCAGAAGATCAGGTCGGCATGGACTAGATGGGTGACACTCCCTGAGTACCGCCCCTCCCACAGTGTGACCTTCCTTTAGTACCCCCCTTTCCACAGTGCGACACTCCCTCAGTACTGCCTGTGGTCAGTCCCACAATGTCAGTAACTGCCTTCCAGACTGCTGTCAGTCCTCAGTGAACTACCACTGTGTGCCTGTGTTTACTTTGAAGATGTCCATGCAGCAGCTTTCATCTCACCAGCATTTGCTTTATTGTCGGCACAGATGCCTGTTGTGTGATTGAAGGGATCCACTTGCCGTGGTTCACTGGATGCTTTGCAAATTGCAATTTACACAACAGCACGAACAAAGCGTTCTTGGCACACACAAAACTGTTGTTTCTGGCTCAGTCTCTGGGATTAAATCCAACCCAACTGTTGCACAATTTGTAACACATTATCCCTTCTCAAAAATCATTGCTATATCATCACTCTGTGGAAAAAGATTACCCCTCAGGTCCCCTTTAAAACCCCTTCCTCTCACCTTAAACCTATGCCCTCTTGTTTTTGACACCTCTTCTCTGGGAAAAGTGATGCTTCATAGAAAACAACCCAAGTTTGTTCAACCTCTCCTTATCGCTCATGTCATCTAATCCAGGCAGCATCCTGGTGAAACTCTTCTGCACCCTTTCCACATCCTTCCTGTAATGGGTCGACCAGAACTGCAAGCACTCCAAGTGTGGCCTAACTAAAGTTTTATACAGCTACGATATGACTTCCCGACTTTTATACTTAAGGAATTATGATCAGTGTTCCCAAAATGCTCCCCCACTGAAACCTCTATCACTGGCCAAGCTCATTCCCCAGTACAAGGTCTAGTGCGGCCTCTTCCCGAGTTGTATTATCTACATATTTCTTGAAGAAACGCCCCTGGATGCGCCAAACAAATTCTGCCCCTTTCTCAGCCCCTGGCACTAAGGAAGTCCCATCAACACAGGGGAAGTTAAAATTACCCACGACAACAACCCTCTTGTTTTTACACTGGGCCAGACGCCCAACCATTGGGACTTCTGTACAATGGGATAGAGGGTGATTGAAGTTTACTCCTCGACTCCCTCATCCCGAATCAATCTGGTATCAATTTATCATTTTATCTTGAATACTGCCACTCTTGCATTCCCCTAATAGACTTTGACTACGAGTTTCATATAATTTTTAGCCTTTAAAGGACATATTGTTTTAGTCTCTGTAACCTGCTCCACATTTGGACATCTAATGAGTTCTTTCTTTCCCGAGCAAAGATTCGTCCTGTGATCACTGCACTTCTTTTGAAGTATTTGAAATGTCTCATCTGCTTTTTGTCATCTATTCCAAGTGTGGTTCATAACATTCTCAGCATGTACTCTGGTAAACCAGCCTTGAAACATCACGACCCAGAGCAGCCTCTGCTTGTTAAACACTCCTGCAGGTGCAGAATAACATGGTGCACCTCAGAGAGGCTGGACAGAGACACAAGGGAGAATGCTGCGGGAGATGGAGAGTGGGGGCAGGCTGGTGTGGAGCAGAAATGTGAACTATGTCCAAAACTAGACAGCAGAGATTTAGGAAAAGGGGTAGGAAGTTTCGAGGAAGTTCAAAGAGGAACTTTTTCCCTCCAGAGGGGGGTTGGAATCTGGAATGCACTGCCTGAAGGGGAGTGGAGGCAGAGACCCTCACAACATTGAACAAGTATTTGGACCAGCACTTGAGTACGGACCAAGTGCTGGGACATGGGTACAAAGGTCAGCATGGACATGGTGGGCTGAAGGGCCTGTTTCTGTGTTGTGGGACTCTATGGTAACCACTTGGGGCATAGACCAATAATTAGGGGACACAGATTTAATTGGTGGAGGATTTAGGGGGAAGTCCATGAAAAAAATTCACCCAATGGGAGTTGAAAGCAGAATCCTTTGCCACGTTTACCAAGTAGCAAGATGAACACTTGATAAGTTGTGGTCTATGGGGCTGTGGATTGGGAGATGGGACACAGACCGTGCATCTTTCCTCAAGGAATTTTGTCCAATGTGTACCCCTTCCTCAATGTCACAAAATCTCCAGATTATCATTAGCATGTCCCTGTCGACCCTCACCAATTTTTATCAATGCACCATAGAAAGCATCCTATCCGGATGCATCACAGCTTGGTATGGCAACTGCTTGCCCGTGACCACAAGAAACTGCAGAGAGTTGTGGACACAGCTCAGCACATCACGGAAACCAGCCTCCCCTCCACAGACTCTGTCTACACTTCTCGCTGCCTCGATAAAGCAGCCAACATAATCAAAGACCCCACCCACCCCGGACATTCTCTCTTCTCCCCCCTACCATCAGGTAGAAGATACAAAATCCTGAAAGCACGTACCACCAGGCTCAAGGAGAGCTTCTAAGACTACTTAGAAGACTATTGTACAGTCCCCTGGTACGATAAAGTGGAGTCTTGACCTCACAATCTACCTCATTATGGCCTTGCACCTTATTGTCTGCCTGCACTGCACTTTCTCTGTAGCTGTGACACTTTATTCTGCATTCTGTATTGTTTTTACCCTGTACTACCTCAATGCACTGTGTAATGAATTGACCTGTATGATCAGTTTGTAAGACGAGTTTTTCACTGTACCTTGGTACAAGTGACAATAATAAACCAATACCAATTCCGTCATTTGTTGCACTTGGGAACTCTCTGCACACAACTCAGCTGCCACATTTCCTTCTATGCATCTGTGGCTGCACTTCAGAAAGTACCTCACTGGCTGGAAAGTCCTGTCGGATGTCCAGTGCTTGTGAGAAGTGTTCTGGGAATCTGGTTATTTATTTCTTATTTTGGAGATTTTAAGAGGACTGCCATTTCTGCTGCGTCATCAGGAGTTACTTGTGTATTCATGTAGTGATGTGAATTCTTTCACCAGAGTGCCACTTTCACTTAATTCTTGATGACCTTTTACATTTCGAGTCATGGAGTCTCACCGCACGGAAACAGGCCATTCGGCCCAACTCATCCATGCCGACTGTGTTGCCGAGTGAGCTAGTCCCATCTGCCCGTGTTTGGCCCACAGCCCTCTAAACCTTTATAAAAGCAACTGCTCCAATTCCAGCTACTAATACACGCCTGACTTTAGCCCCCACTGGTGACTGTGCCTTCAGCTGTTTGGGCCCAGGCTCTGCAATCCCCTCTCCAAGTCTCTCTCCTCCACTAGGATGACGTTAAACCCTCCTTTTCTGAGCAGGATTCTGGTCACCTGTATCACTATTTCTTCATGTGACTCAGCATCAGTGCTTGAGTCGCACAGTGGCTCAGCCAACAGCTCCAGGGACCCAGGTTCAATCCCAATCTCTGGTGCTGTCTGTGTGGAGTTTGCACATTCTCCCTGTGACTGCATAGGTTTCCACCGGGTGCTCCGGTTTCCTCCCACATTCCAAATTCATGCGGGTCGGTAGGTTAATTGGCCGCTGTAAATTGCCCCCAGTGTGTGGGTGAGGGGTAGAATCTGGGGGGAGTTGATGGGAATGTGGGGAGAATGAAATGGGATCAGTGTAGTGTTGGTGTAAATGGGTGGGTGATGATCAGCAGGGACTTGATGGGCCGAAGGGCCTGTTTATGCGCTGTGTGACTCCAATACTTCTGTCTCTCATCCTGTAATGTAAGTTGGTAAATTGGTTTATTATTGTCACATGTACCAAGATACAGTGAAAAATTTGTCTCGCATACCTTTCATACAGATCATTTCATTCCAACGGTACGTTTTCTGATACTGCAGGTGTATTTGCTGTGGTCAGGATTGCGCATTGAGTATTTTTTAATATTACGGGACAATTAGAAATATTACTTCCCAATGTCTTCACAGAATGGTCAGCAGCATTAATTAATGCCACGCTGGGGTTGCCTTGACTGTCAACCGTGTCCTAGGACCAGGCGGGTCACTGGTTGGAGTCCAGAGGTGTGCAGAGTTTACTGATACCTGTCAGTGTGGAGGGGTTCTCAATCCTCAAAGACAGACAAAGAGTCCCCAGCGATTAACAACTCATCTCCAGAACAGGGCTCCACCAAACCCCAACAGAAATATCACTGGGAAGATCTTAGAACCTGGGTCATAGACCATTGCATCAGGAGGTTTGGACAACCTACCTACAATGATTTAGACTCCACAACAGCACCGGTGGTCAGGACTGAACCTGGGTTTCTGGAGCTGTGAGGCAGAAGCTGTATCAGTCACAGCCTTACAGTTTCCCACAGCTATCGATAGACTCTCTCGCCCACAGTGGTCCCTCTACAGAGGCTGCAGCGCGTTTATTGTCAGCTCAGCCTTTGAGCAACTCGATCTATTATAATATTTACACATTGCCAGAAATATGTAGCTGCTGCACATTCGGTGTGAGATTTAATTAAAGCTTTTACCAGTTCACCTCTGTTTCCTTTTACTCCTTTTGGACCCTTTGGAAAAAAAAATAGAAAAATAACACGTGAATTGAAAAATCATTCTAATTGGAGGTGCAGTACGAGAGATAGGAGATAGAACATAGAACACAGCACAGGAACAGGCCCTTCGGCCCACAATGTCTGTGCCGACCATGATGCCAAAGTAAATTAAACCTATCTGCCTGCACATGATCCATATCCCCCCATTCTCTGCATATTCGTGTGTCTGTCTTAAACGCCTCTATCGTATCTGCCTCCACCACCTCCCCGGGCAGCCCATTCCAGGCACCCACCACTCCCTGTGTGAAAACTTGCCCCGTACATCTCCTTTAAACTTTCACCCTCTCACCTTAAACCTATACCCTCTAGTATTTGACATTTCCACTATGGGAAAAAGACCCTGACTGTCTATCTATGCCTCTCATAATTCTATTAGGTCTCCTCTCAGCCTCCAATGCTCCAGAGAAAACAATCCAAGTTTGTCCAACCTCTCCTTATAGCTGGTACTCTCTGATCCAGGCAGCAGCCTAGCATAACATCACAGCAACATCATAGTGAAATTTTGTTCCTAAAATGCTCTCTCACTGAAACTTCAATGCCTGACCAGGCTCATTCCCCAGTACAAGGTCAGGTACTCTCCAATCCAGGCGACATCCTGGTGAACCCATTCTGTACCCTCTCCAAAGCTTCCACATCCTATAATGGGGCCACCAGATGCTTGCAGATGTGGAGGGATTCCTGCACTCAGAGGGTTGTGACGTTTTGAACTCTGTCCCTGGGGGCTGTGGGTACTGAAGAGTTGGTGGAGTGGGTGGATATTTAGGCAGGACCGCTCAGACATGGGGTCAGGAGGAAACATGGGAAGTCCATGGGATTAACCCTGAGCTCACCAGAGGGAAGAAGAACATCGAGCATGGTATCTGTTTCTGAGGTCCTTGGGTCACCTTGATTCACACACACACACACACACCCACAGACTCATGCACACACACACACACACACACACACACACACACGTTTCTGTGTGCATGAACAGATACCACCTGCAGGGAGACTGCAGGAGGAAGGGGCGTTGGATTCCATCCACAGTCTCTGGGGTACTAACCAGTGGTACATTGTTTCCCTGGTCACTCTTCATTGGACCACAATCCCACTGACAGTGCTTTAGAAAACTCAGAGAGGCAGAGACAGAGTAGACGGTCAAAGTCTTTTCCCCAGGGTGGAAATGTCAAATACAAGAGGACAGAGGTTTAAGGTTGTTCTTTACTGTCTCACCAGAAGGTGTCAATCAGGAGAGAGATTTAAGTCTGTTGTTAGATCTATACACACACACACAGAGTCTCTCTCACAGTCTCTCTCTCATATCTCACACAATCTCTCTCACACGTACATCGTTTCTTTCTCTCCCACACACACACACAGTTTCTCTCAAACACATTCTCTCTCTCACACACACTCACACACACACACACACACACACACACACACACTCACACACACACACACACACACACACACACACACACACACACACACACACACACACACACACACACACACACACACACACACACACACACACACACACAGCCAGCCAGCCAGCCAGCCAGCCAGCCAGCCAGCCAGCCAGCCAGCCAGCCAGCCAGCCAGGTCTTTGGGAAGAGATATGAGTGGGGATGGCAAACGTTGGTTAGCATTGCCACCCCCACTCATGTCTCTGTCCAAAAATTCGCTGGTCTTGTGCCAATGTTATGGGATGTCCTTGGATAACATGCATGCACTGTAAGAGTCCAGTTAACGCAGGGAGTGACTGGGGACAGAAATGCATTGTGCAGGATGCCAGATCTGGCTGACATGCAGAAGACCAGTGGGAAGAGATGCCAAGGGTGCTTCTAACAAAGGAGGCAGATACTCACAGGTGTCCCAGCAGGACCTGTGATCCCAGCTGGTCCAATCGGTCCAGGATTTCCCTGTTCACAATGGAAAAGAAATTGGAATTAATTTCAAAGCCCCAAAAATATTAACATAAAAGCAACAAAAAAACTGCAGATGCTGTAAACACAAACACAGGGACAAAGGTACAAAGTAGGAGAGGCAGGCACGGTAGTGTAGCAGTTAGTGTAACGCTATTACAGCGCCAGCGACCTGGGTTCAATTCCCGCCGCTGTCTGTAAGGAGTTTGGACGTTCTCCCCATGTCTGCGTGGGTTTCCTCCGGGTGCTCCGGTTTCCTCCCACATTCCAAAGACCTACGGGTTAGGAAGTTGTGGGCATGCTATGTTGGCGCCGGAAGCGTGGCGACACTTGCGGGCTGCCCCCAGAACACTCTACGCAAAAGGTGCATTTCATTGTGTGTGTCGATGTACATGTGACTAGTAAAGAGATCTTAATAGGAGCAGGAACCAGCACTTGGGACATCCAGCCTGCACCATCATCAGTAAGTTCACAGCCGGTCTCACTGTAACGTCAGCTCCACATTCCCAGTGTTTCCAGGGACTTTTCACCCACCTGCTGATCAAGGACCAATCTACATCTGCCTTAAAATCGTTCAGAGCCTCTACTTTCACCACCATTTGTCAGAGAGTCGAGTCCCAGAGAGGGGCAGCACAGAAACAGGCCCTTCAGCCCACCGTCTATTCTTACCCTTATACCTCTCTACACTAGCCCCATTTGCCCGTATTAGGAGTGTATTCTATGCCTTGTCCATTTAAGTGTCTGTTTAAATATCTCTTAAACGCAGTGACTGCACCTGATTCCACTGCCTCTTCCGTCAGCGAGTTCCAGATACTAACCCCACTCTGTGTAAAAAGCCTACCCCTCAGATCCCCTTCAAAACTCCTCCCTCCCACCTTAAGCCTCTGCCCTCCTGTTTTTTACACTCTTTTGATTGAGGGACCTCATGCAGCAGATGGGATTAGGGGAGACGGGCAAGAATGTGAACATGGGCGTGGTGGACTGTACGACCCTTCAGTCTCACAGCGAAATCTCCTCCACTGCTTCTAACCTCCAGAGACTGAGGCCCGTCCCTCTCTCACATGTGGGGTTGCCCCAGGAAGCTAGGATGCTGGTGGGGAGCCTGACTTGGTTCAGTGACCGGCATATTCAGATGGACAAGTTTCCCACGGCATCTGGTTAAATAGGAACCTCCGCCGGTCACCCATGGCACAGGGAGGGGTGGACAGGAGGGGTTAGGGTTGCTGGTCACAGAGAGCCAACTGGTCACAGGGAAAATTATTGGGGAAGGCAGTGGGGAGGTCTATCGTCAGGCTGATCATGGGCATGGCACAGTGGCTCAGCGGTAGAACTGCTGCCTCACAGCTCCAGAGACCCGGGTTCAATCCCGACCTCCGGCGCTGTCTGTGTGGAGTTTGCACGTTCTCCCTGTGACTGCATGGGTTTCCCCCGGGCGCTCCGGTTTCCTCCCATGTCCCAAAGACGTGCAGGTCGGTGGGTTAATTGGCCGCTGTAAATTGTCCCCAGTGTGTGGGTGAGGGGTAGAATCTGGAGGGAGTTGGTGGGAATGTGGGGAGAATAAAATGGGATCAGTGTAGGATTGGGGTAAGTGGGTGGTGGATGGTCAGCAAAGACTGGGTGGGCCAAAGGGCCTGTGTCTGTGCTACGAGACACTCTGTTGGATCCTGCTTGGTGTCACTGATGGTGTTGATGCAGGGATACATTCACAGTGTAAAATCCCCAGAGCTGAATGGGTCACAGAGTTGACTTTGTACATAAACTTCAAACGTGCAAAAATACAGTTTACTTACAAATAATCCGGTCGGGCCCTTGGGACCCTGAATCCCTTTATAACCAACATCTCCAATTGGACCCTGTCAAAAACAAAACAGCGTAGGTTCCCAACTGATACACACTTCACCACACCGTTAGTTCCCACTCTGCTAAGCAGCTGTCAGAAGCCACACACAGCTGTTGGCATTTCAGCCGACGGTCTGTGGTTTCCATAAAGTAGTCAGCTCTTCTGTTGTTTGAGGGGAGAAGCTGTGGTCATTGGGATTGGAGGGTCTTTGTCTCCATTGTCACACTGAGCTGTCACCACACTGCCCATTGCAACTACACCCCCTAACCCACCTTACAGCATCACCTGACCTCAAGGCAGAACCAGCCAGACACAACTCTGGACACAGTGTTGGGATCTTCCATGTAAACGAAGCATTGAGAGAGATCAGAGTGATCTCTGAAATAGGAGTGTGTCTGGTCCTCAGTCAAAGTCAGGAATTGAATGGATAGGGGCAGAAGGGCAGAAAACTTTAGGCAGCACAGTGGCTCAGCGGGTAGAGCCGCTGCCTCACAGCTCCAGAGACCCGGGTTCGATCCTGACCTCCGGCACTGTCTGTGTGGAGTTTGCACGTTCTCCCTGTGACCGTGTGGGTTTCCCCCGGGTGCTCCAGTTTCCTCCCACATCCCGAAGACGTGTGGGTCGGTGGATTAATTGCCCCCAGTGTGTGGGTGAGGGGTAGAATCCGGGGGGAGTTGATGGGAATGTGGGGAGAATAAAATGGGATCAGTGTAGGGTTGGTGTGAATGGGTGGGTGATGGTCGGCATGGACTGGGTGGGCCGAAGGTCCTGTTTCTGTGCTGTATCTCTCCCCGACTCTGGAGCCCAGGGGGCTGTGAGTGAAGGATGGGCTGAGGTGGTAGGGGTGGGGAGGGGGGGGGGGAAGGATTTGACCCCAGGGTGGTAGAGGCTTGTGTCCAGGTCACTCCGGTGGTGACTGGAGGGATTTGGGCCGGATGGTGATTCTCCTAAAGGTGACCCCAGGCCTTCTCTTCAGAGTGTCTTGGCCAAGTGGGGGCAGGACACAGATGGGAGTGCCTGGAGATGGGACAAATTCTTCAGGATTGTGTCCCAGGCAGAGATGGCTCATTGTATAGAGTTGGGCTTGGGACCACGTGTGGACCAGAAGGCCAGGGGGTCGAGGATCCCTGGTTTGTCCACAAAGAGCCCGACAAAATACTGGGTGATCCACTCCCACCACCGGATCGTGGAAAGTTGTGATATGGAAGAGTCGCTTCGTCCCGTTGGATCAGGGAGGTGAGAAACTGCCCCCACCTTCACCTCCCTCTTGCAGTTCTCATTCTGAAGCTCAGAGGTTCCAGCTCCAAGTACGGCTGAGAATCGGTGAGGGTTCCTGTTCCCACCACATCCGCAGGCAGTGAGTACCAGCCCCCACCGGGCACCTCCGCAGGCAGTGAATCTCAGCCCCCACCGGGCACCTCCGCAGGCAGTGAGTCCCAGCCCCCTATCAAACATGGTGGTTTTCCATACAGGGTTCCTACACCAGCATACACCCCACTTATACGTGATGCACAGCGTGTGGGGAGGGAAGAGGATGCAGAGGTCCATTAACAGGACCACCAGATACTTGCCCAGGGTCACACCTGGAGATCATTAGGGCACCGGGACTGTCTCTGTTCCTCCCCTTTAACCCTCCATGATGGAAGAAGTTCTCTGAATACCCTTCGCTCTGGTGAAAGCCAGTCAGATAAGAGGGTTTTGGGTGCAGTGCAATGCAGACAAGAGCTGTAATGATCTTCAGGAGCGATGACAAGTAAAATGATTGCGCTGTCAATCAACGTACCTTTGGGCCAACAAAACCCTGGAAGCCTCTCAAACCTTGGTCACCAATATCGCCCTGAAACAGCAAAAACGTGGATCTTAATACAGTGTGAGAACGGATCTTGTAACGACGTCTATTTCAACAGAGTGGACTTCCAGTGAAGAGTCACCCAGCACGGAAACAGGACCTTCGGCCCACTGAGTCCCTGCCAGCCATCACCCACCCATTGACCCCAACCCTACACTGATCCCATTTCATTCTCCCCACATTCCCATCAACTCCCCCCAGATTCTACCCCTCACCCACACACTGGGGGCAATTTACAGCGGCCAATTAACCCACTGATCTGCACGTCTCTGCGACGTGGGAGGAAACCGGAGCACCCGGTGGAAACCCATGTGGTCACAGGGAGAACATGCTCACTAAGGGGGGGGGGCGGGGGGTCACAGTGTGGGAGGGGCAGTCTGAGGGAGTGTCACACAGTGGGAGGGGCGGTACTGAGGGAGGGCCACACAGTGGTGGGGGGCAGTACTGAGGGAGGATCACACTGTAGGGGGGGCAGTACTGAGGGAGTGTCGCACTGTGGGAGGGACGGTACTGAAGGAGGTGTGTTTAGAGCTGTTGCTTGAGTGAAAAGTTCTACAATAGTCCATGATGAACACTGTTCTGCTTGACCCTTTCCTGTACTGGTTCAGGAATCGTGAAGCCGCCAGCATCTCTATAGGCATTTCAGTTAGTTACCACTGGCTACGGATTGGATCGGGTGGTCTGAGTGCTTCAGTTTCATGTGTGGTCAGGTTGTGGCTGGGGTGTGCAGTGGGGATGTTGGGGTCATTGCCAACACTTACCCTTTGACCTTTAGGACCAGGTTCCCCCATGGATCCTTGGTCACCCTGCACTCCAGCTTGACCTCGTCGAGTACCTTGGAGACCCGGTTGTCCTGACAAACCTCTCTCTCCCTGCAAAGGTACAAAGGTCACTCATTGGCATGGTTCAAAGAATACACAGGAGACCACATCTGTAACACTGAGTGCTGTCTCCATATCACACTGGGAGCACCGTGCACAGTTCCAGTCTCCATATCACACCGGGAGCACTGTGCACAGGTCTGGACAGAAGGCAGACTGGATTGCCTTTTACTTAAATCTCCAGAATGTGATGATATTTGCCAAGGAAAAGTGAATCTTTCCGGTCCAGGCTGACTTGGAGAGCCTTCACTGAACCAAGGGCAGTACTACCACTGCAGACATAAACTGCATTTATAGAACATGGTGAAACATTTCTCGGGGCAGTGTTATCAAACCAAGCCCTGGCATTAAAATCAAGCTCAACGTGGTTGCTTTATGGGTGATTTTTAGATGAGGAGAGGAGGAGAAAAGGTTTATGGGGGGATTTCTGGAGCTCGGGGCCCAGGCAACTGAGGGCATGGCCGCTGGCACGCAGTCCCACTCAGTGACACGGAGAACGTACAATCTCCTTACAGACAGCGGCGGGAATTGAACCCCGATCGCTGGCACTGTAATAGCATTATGCTAACCGCTACACTACTGTGCTGCAACATAACATCCCAACTTCTAAACTCAATCTAAACTCAGTGCCCTGACTGATGAAGGCCAGTGTGCTAAAGCCTTCTTTACCACCCTGTCTACCTGCGATGCCACTTTCAGGGAACCATGTATCTGAACTTCAAGGTCCCTCCGTCCTACAACACTCTCCCGGGCTCTACCGTTCACTGGGAAAATCCTACCCTCGTTTGCCTTCCCAAAATGCAACACCTCGCACTTATCCAAATTAAACTCTATTTGCCTTTCCTGGGACCACTTACCCAGCTGATCAAGATCCCTCTGTAAATCCTGAGAACCACCTTCACTGTCAACAACACCACCTACTTAGGTCGGGAACTCACTGCCTGAAAGGGTGATCTCAGCAGGAACCATCAGTTAAACAGAGCCATAACCTATGGGTCTACACTTGAAGAGCAGGGATTGTCTTAGCCGGCAGACCCCAGAACTACTAACGCAGTAACGATATGAGGTTTAATTACCTTAGGACCTCGTTGACCTCTGTCACCCACAGGACCAGGCTCACCAGGAGCCCCTCGAGGTCCGGGTTTCCCAGCGACCCCAGTTAGTCCAACATCACCTAGGTCGCCCTACGGAAAGTACATCAATTCATTGAAACACACAGTTACATCAGGAAACGTGACCAGGTTTAACAGCAGAGCGCAAGGATTCGGGGTAAGGAAACGTGTTGCTTATAACAGCCTGCAGCAGATCAGAACTTCACCACTGAAAATCAAACAACTGCAGATGCTGAAAATCTGAAATAAAGCCAGGCAGTGCTAGAAACACTTGGCAGGTCAGGCAGCATCTGTGGAGAGAGAAACAGTTAATGTTTCAGGTCAGAGACCCTTCATCAGAAATCTACCACTGTCTGGGTGAAAAAAAATCTCTCTTCTAATGTGAATAATGAGCTTAAATTTATGATCTCTTGCTGTTAACGAGGCAGGCACTGTGGCACAGTGGGTAGAGCTGCTGCCTCACAGCTCCAGAGACCCGGGTTCGCTCCTGACCTCCAGCACTGTCTGTGTGGAGTTTGCACGTTCTCCATGACCACGTGGGTTTCCCCCGGGTGCTCCGGTTTCCTCCCACATCCCAGAGACGTGCGGTTTGGTGGGTTAATTGGCTGCTGTAAATTGCCCCCAGTGTGTGGGTGAGGGTTGGAATCTCTGGGGAGTTGATGGGAGTGTGGGGAGAATGAAATGGGATTAGTTTAGGATTGGTGTAAATGAGTGGGTGATGGTCGGCACGGACTCGATGGGCCGAAGGGCCTGTTCCTGTGCTGTATGACACATGACATGCCTTGCTGGTCCTAAACCAGTAAGTGGTGGTGTGGAGGGATCACAGCTTCCAGTGCACCCGACCAGCACGTTGATACTAAGTCCCTGGAATGGGAGAGGTCAGATCCACAGCCCCACCCACGGCCACCTCGGTCATCACCAGAGTAACCTCGGCGATTTGACGGGTGTTGGCGGTATTGGAAGACTAGTGTTTATTTCCAATCCCCTTGAATTCGGGTCCTCTTGGCATTAAGGGTTCACCACATGGTGGGTCTGGGGGCACATTCATTCCAGACAGGGTAACGTGGCAGATCTTCCTCCCAAGGGAAATCGGTGAACCAAATGAGCTTTGTCAATAACCCAGACTTTATATTATTAGTCATAGAGTCATAGGGCAATACAGGCCCTTCGGCCCAACTGGTCCATGCTGACCATGGTGCCAACCCAGCTAGTCCCAATTTCCTGCATTTGGCCCAAATCCCTCCAAGCCACGCCCCTCCATGTACCTATCCAAGTGCTTCTTAAATGACACTGTTGAACCTGCCTCACCCACTTCCTCTGGCAGCTCGTTCCATACACTCACCACCCCCTGCGTGAAAAAGTTGCCCCTCAGGTCCCTTCTAAGTCTTTCCCCTCTCACCCTAAACCTGCCCCCTAGTTTTGGACTCCCCTACCCTGGGGAAAATACTGTTCCCGTCCACCTTGCCTATGTCCCTCATGAGTTTATAAACTTCTATAAGATCACCTCTCATTCCCCTATGCCAAAGACCTAGCTTGGCCAACTGCTTCTTAAAGCTCAGACCCTCTAGTCCTGGCAACATCCTCATATTGACACAATTTAAATTCCTGCAGCTGCCATTGAAATCCTCCTTGAGGGGTCAGCGGTGGAAAGGGTGAGCAGCTTCAAGTTCCTGAGCATCAACATCTCAGAGGATCTATCCTGGGCCCATCACATTGATGCACTCACGAAGAAGGCACGCCAGCAGCTCTAATTCATTAGGACTTTGAGGAGATTCGATATGTTACCGAAGACTCTTGGAAGTTTCTACAGATGTACGGTGGAGAGCATTCTGATTAGTTGCATCACAGCCTGGTATGGAGGCTCCAATGCACAGGATCGCAAGAGGCTGCAGAGGGTTGTAGACTCAGCCAGCTTCATCACGGGCACAACCCTCCCCCCCATCGAGGACATCTTCAAGAGGTGGTGCCTCAAGGAGGCAGCATCCATCACTAAGGACCCTCACCATCCGGGACATGCCCTCTTGTTACTACCATCGGGGAGGAGGTACAGGAGCCTGAAGACCCACACTCAACGATTCAGGAACAGCTTCTTCCCCTCCGCCATCAGATTTCTGAACGGTCCATGAACCCATGAACACTACCTTGTTATTCCTCTTCGTTTTGAACTCTTTATTTATTTTGTAATTTATAGCAAATTTTAATGTCTTTGCACTGTACTGCTGCTACAAAACAACTAATTTCACGCCATCTAAGTCAGTGGTTCTGATGCCTCTGTGCACAGTTTATCACTCTAAATCAGTGAGATAAATTGGCTGTTCTATTAAAAAGTCAGAATGGAGATTTGAAGCATGGAATTTACTTACAGGTGGCCCACGGTTTCCAGAAACTCCTGGTTTTCCAACACTCCCGGGATGTCCTCTTGGCCCAGGGTATCCTACTGCTCCTCTGGTACCTGGTGGTCCAGTGATTCCCTGTAAAATGAGTCAATAAAATAGCAACATGTTTCGAGTGTTGTGACTGCGGACCCATCATTCATTTCGCTGAGAAGGGGCTGGCGTGGATTCTCCCTGAGTTTCCGTGGGCAAGAACTACACCTCAGAGCTTGGCATGTAAATGTCTGGGACTTGCTGGAGGGGTAGATCTCACGTTGTGCATCCTTTTGTCCAAAGCTTCCAGCACAAGGAATGTTTGCATCCCAACTTGTAGGGAAGTGGGGCATTTGTGAATGATGGGAGACAAAGCCTGTCTCCCTGACTGGTGAGAGAGAGAGAAACCCAGGGTTGATGGAAGCTGAGTGAGAAACAAAGAGAGGGAAAGGAGCTGTGGATTAGGCGAGGCGAGGCTACTGATAGAGTATGGAGAGTTGTGACTTTGAGTGGTAGATTCAACAGCTCTTTGTTCAGCACACAGAGGACATGTGGTTGGAGAACCTCTTGATAGAATCCACTGCTAGAAACTCTCTGAAGTCAAAGAACATTGAGTTTTCATACTCTAGAACATAGATGATGGCAGGTGATTGAACACAATTTCAATCGTTGGAATTGCACAGTTTACTTCAATATTTTGGGTGTTGAGAAATAGTTCCAACGAATTACATATTTACAATGGGAGCACATCTTAACTAAGTAAACCATCAAACACCTTTGCTGGGACAAAGCAATTAACATGAATGATCTCAAAGCTTCTGAGGACAGAAAGCCAGAACAAATTTGACTATGTCCATGTTAGATAAGATTTCTTTATTAGTCACATGTACATCGAAACACACAGTGAAATGCATCTTTTGCGTAGAGTGTTCTGGGGGCAGCCCGCAAGTGTCGCCATGCTTCCGTCGCCAACATAGCATGCCCACAACTTCCTAACCCATATGTCTTTGGAATGTGGGAGGAAACCAGAGCACCTGGAGGAAACCCATGCAGTCAGGGGGAGAATGTACAAACTCCATACAGACAGCAGCCAGAATCGAACCCGGGTCGCTGGCACTGTAGTAGTGTTACGCTAACCGCTACACTACCGTGCCTGCCAAGTTGTTTGTACTAACTTGGATTGTTGGACAAACTTAGATTGTTTTCTCTGGAGTGTTGGAAGTTGAGCGGAGACCTGATAGAGGTTTATAAACTTATGAGAGGCACAGACAGACAGTCAGATTTGACAGTTCCACCCTTAGTTCCCAGGGTAGAGGTGTCAAATATTTGAGGGCATAGCTTTAAGGTGAGGGGGGAGGGGGGGATAGGTTTGAAGGAGATTTACGAGGCAAGTTTTTTTTACACAGAGAGTGGTGGGTGCCTGGAACGGGCTGACCGGGGAGGTGGCAGAAGCAGATACAGCAGCAACATTGGAGAGACATTTACTCAGGCACGTGAACAGACAGCAAATGGAGGGATATGGACCACGTGCAGGCAGATGAGATGAGTTAGACTGGCATTGTGTTCAGCACAGACATGGTGGGCTGAAGGGCCTGTTCCTGTGCTGTACTGTTCTATGTTCTAAATGGCAAGCTAGCCTGTCTGGAAACATCACTGATCTCATCCTGCGGGTTTCGATTTCAGATAATCAACACAGCCCCACTATCTGTATGTGTTGTCCATGTATGTGAGAATGTCTTACAGTTGTGTCAGTTTCCAAAGCATCTGTCTCAGGGAGCTCCCACTGCGAGTGGGGGCCAGCTCTCCCCCCTCAGTGTTTATCCCTGTAGCTGTCCTGCCACTGTGTATGGCACATTTGAAATAGAAGATTTAAGACTGGTTCTTGTTGTATCAATGGCGACTACATCGCACACTTTATACTTTCCAACTCTGGCTGCTCCTCCCGCAGATGGAACCTGTTTCCACTGGCCGGGGGCCAGTCACCACAGAGATGTCCATCAGCAGAACTGGTGGCGACACAAGGGAAAGCATTTTCCCAACAAGTGGATGGGCTCTGGAACGCAGTTCCTGATTGTGCTGGAAACTGATTCGACAACAGAAATCAATGGTGATCCAGTCATCAAGGTCTGAAATGCCTCTTTCTGTCCAGTCCTGGTCTAGGAGACTGGAAATGGTCCCAAGTGGCAGGAACTGCGGCTACTCTGAGCAGGGTCACTGATACATCATTGGGAAACCAAATAACCTGTCTATGTAATTTGAGGTATTGAGTCACCCAGCACGGAAACAGGCCCTTCGGCCCACCGAGTCCGTGTTGACCATCACCCACCCATTTACACAAACCCTACACTGATCCCATTTTATTCTCCCCACATTCCCATCAACTCCCCCCAGATTCTACCCCTCACCCACACACTGGAGGCAATTAACCCACCGACCCGCACGTCTCTGGGATGTGGGAGGAAACCGGAGCAGCCGGGGGAAACCCACGTGGTCACAAGGAGAACGTGCAAACTCCACACAGACAGCGCCGGAGGTCAGGATCAAACCTGGGTCTCTGGAGCTGTGAGGCAGCGGCTCTACCCGCTGCGCCACTGACTGTCCCCACGTGTGGCTGAACAAAACGACATCCTTTCTCTTGGAGCAACAAACAGTCTGCTAGAGGGACTCAGTGGGTCGAGCAGCGTCTGTGGGGGAATCCTGATGCAGGGTTTTGACCCGAAATGTCGCCAATTCCTTTCCACCCCACGGATGCTGCTCGACCCACCGTTCCTCCAGCAGATTGTTTGTTGCTCCAGATTCCAGTGTCTGCGGACTCTCACGTCTCCATCTTTTCCTCTTGGTTCGTTCCTTGCGACGAGGAAGGGAAATCTCCCAGGTATTTGAAGGTCAAGTACACACAGATGAACGGAAGGTTACTCACCGGCAAACCTGGTGTCCCCGCCCCACCAGCAGCTCCTTTTGCTCCCTTTAAACCCTGTAAACATGAAAGTTCAGAACTCAGATTCACTTACAGCTGGGGCACTGTGCACAACCCTACCTGCTGCGCATCGCGGAGAGACTCTGGCACTGAGGGATCGCACGCATTTAGTTCATTCTGTTTTTGGAATCTGGGATTCTCTGACATGTCCACGGTTCACTGCCCCGTGACAAGGTGGGGGTGAACCCCCTTGTTGACCCACTGCAGTTCCTCTGGTGAAGGTGCTCCCACAGAGCTGTTGGGCAGGGAGCTCCAGGATGATGAAGGAACAGTGATTTACCCACAGATCCAGGAGTTAGATTATGAAGGGAGATCGCATAAATCAGGTTCCCTGGATTATAAATAGTTAACAAGGTAATGATTTATTTGTAAGGATTTTAGAGTGATCGTTGGGGAGAGAAACAGTATTAAACAGTGGGGGCAGTATTCGAGTCATACAGCACGGAAACAGGCCCTTCGGCCCAACCGGTCCATGCCGGCCAAGATGCCCATCCAAGCCAGTCCCATTTGCTTCCCTTCTAAACCTTTCCTATCCATGTACCTGTCCAAGTATCGTTTAATTGTTGTTAACGTACCTGCCTCTACCACTTCCTCTGGCAGCTCGTTCCACACACTGACCACCCTCTGGGTGAAAAGGTTGCCCATCAGGTTCCTATTAAATCTCTCCCCTCTCACCTTAAACTTATGCCCTCTAGTTCTTGATTCCCCAACCCTGGGGAAAAGTCTCAGACAAGTAGATTAACCTTGGAAAACAAACAAAGCTGCAGATGCTGGAATCTGAAAGAAGAACTGAAATGCTGGAAGATTTCAGCCGGACAGGCTGCATCCGTGGAAAGAGAGGCCAGTTAACGTTTCAGATCGAAGCCCCTTCATCAGAACTGAGAAAGAGAGAAAGCAAGTTCTTTTACTTAGGTAACAGGTAACAGAGACGGTGCTGGAGGGTACTGGGTGGTACACAGGGAATATCAGTAACAGGGTGAAGTGATGTAGCCATTGAATGGACAGTTAGAACCATAGAACCATAGGACAGTACAGCACAATATAGGCCTTTTGGCCCACAATGTTGTGCCGACCTTTAAACCTTGCCTAAGACTATCTAACCCCTTCCTCCCACATATCCCTCTATTTTAAATGTACCTGCCTCCACCACTGCCCCAAGCAGCGCATTCCAGGCCCCAACCACTCTCTGGGTAAAAAAAACCTTCCTCTGATATCGCCCTTGAACTTCCCACCCATTACTTTAAAGCCATGCCCTCTTGTATTGAGCATTGGTGCCCTGGGAAAGAGGCACTGGCTGTCCACTCTATCTATTCCTCTTAATATTTTGTATACCTCTATCATGTCTCCCCTCATCCTCCTCCTCTCCAATGAGTAAAGCCCTAGCTCCTTTAGTCTCTCCTCATAATCCATACTCTCTAAACCAGGCAGCATCCTGGTAAATCTCCTCTGCACCCTCTCCAATGCCTCCACATCCTTCCTATAATAAGGTGACCAGAACTGGGCACAGTACTCCAAGTGTGGTCTAACCAGAGTTTTGTAAAGCTGCATTATTACCTTGCAGCTCTTAAACTCGATCCCTTGACTTATGAAAGCTAACATCCCATAAGCTTTCTTAACTACCCTATCCACCTGTGAGGCTACTTTCAGCGATCTGTGGATATGAACCCCCAGATCCCTCTGCTCCTCCACACTGCCCAGAATCCTGCCATTAACTTTGTACTCTGCCTTGGAGTTTTTCCTTCCAAAGTGTACCACCTCACACTTCTCCGGATTGAACTCCATTTGCCACTTCTCAGCCCAGCTCTGCATCCTATCAATACCCCTCTGCAACCTTTGACAATCCTCCACACCACCGACCTTTGTGTCGTCTGCAAACTTGCCAACCCACCCTTCTACCCCCTCATCCAAGTCATTAATAAAAATCACGAAAAGCAGAGGTCCCAGAACCAATCCTTGTGGGGCACTGCTAGTCACAGCCCTCCAATCCGAATGCACTCCCTCCACCACAACCCTCTGCTTTCTACAGGCAAGGCAATTCTGAAATACAGGCAGTTAAGCTCCTTGTCTGTGAGAAGAGGAACAAACCTATCGCCGGACTGACAGAAGAGCAGCCAGCTGTGTACAGGAGGGATTGAATCATTTCCACACTCCTGCTGTACTCTCAAAGTCCTCTAATCCTCTTCCCTTTAAGCATTTATCCAATTTCTTCCTGTCTGGAATTAGTTTATTACTGTCACATGTACCGAGATACAGTGAAAAGCCTTTGCTTACACACCATCCAGGCAGATTATTCCATGCTTAAGTACAATGAGTTAGGACAAAAGAAAAAAACGGAATGCAGAATAAAGTGTTACAGTTACAGAGAAAGTGCAGTGCAGGCAGACAATAAGGTGCAAGGCCATAATGAGGTAGAATGTGAGGTCAAGAGTCCATCTTATCATACTAGGGGACCATTCAATAGTCTTATAAGAGCGGGATAGAAGCCATCCTTGAGCCTGGTGGTACGTGCTTTCAGGCTTTTGTATTTTCTGCCCGACGGGATGGGGGAGAAGAGAGAATGTCTGGGGTGGGTGGGGTCTTTGATTATGTTGGCTGCTTTACCAAGGCAGCAAGAAGTGTAGACAGAGTCCATGGAGGGGAGGCTGGTTCCCATGACGGGCTGGGCTGTGTCCACAACTCTTTGCAGTTTCTTGGGTGTCCCGGGCAGAGCAGTTGCCGTACCAAGCCCTGATGCGTCCAGGTAGGATGCTTCTTTGGTGCATCGACAAAAATTGGCGAGGGTCGAAGAGGACATGCCAAATTCCGAAGAAAGATCACGGTGTTTGGTCTCTCCACAGATGCTGCCTGACCTGGGTGTATCTCAGGGCTCTAGCTTTACTGCTAGTTTGGTTCCAAAAGGTTCTCCAATTCCCTCAACGTGCTCCTGTTGAATCTGCTCCCGACGCCCTCAGGCCTCCCCACGTGTCTCTGAACTGCAGTCTGTGAGGTCAACAAGAATGTGGGATGACCTCGGACACAAGCGGACACGAGGAGTGGGGGCGGGGGCGAGGCTGGTCAGGAGGGTGGTGGAGGAGGCAAAGGCAAGGACCAGGGTTTCAGCAGCAGATGAACTGAAAATCCACACTAACCCAATGACACAGGATCAGAGAATTATGGGGATACAGCATGGAAACAGGCCCTTCAGCCCATCAAGGTCTGTACTGACCATCACTCACTCATTTACACCAATCCTACACAGATCCCATTTCACTCTCCCCACATTCCCATCAACTCCTCCCAGATTCTACCCCTCACCCACACACTGGGGGCAATTTACGGCGGCCAATTAATCCACCGACCCGCACGTCTTTGGGATGTGGGAGGAAACCGGAGCACCCGGGGGAAACCCACACGGTCACAGGGAGAACATGCAAACTCCACACAGACAGCGCCAGAGGTCGGGATTGAACCTGGATCACTGCCGGGTGAGGAGCAGTTCTCTCTGCCACACCGCAGTGAGGTGTTAATTTGCACCTTGCTAATATCCTGCGGTGGCTGACACTTCAAAAGCCAGGAGGTCAACAAAAACATTTGTTAATTTTTTACCAGTCTTGCAACATTGTTGAGTCACTGGAAGTAACTTGGAGATTTTGTCTGGGCCAACACAGGGCCACAGAGACAAGTACTGCTGTTCCACTGTGGCCCAGACACACACGTCATCATCCTGATGGGCTAGACATTACTGGGCTCTTGCAGCACAGAAGGTTGAGGGGAAATTTAATATTCAAAATCAGAGCGGGTTTTGATGCAGTAAATGAGAAGTAACGGTGAAAATCAAATGAAGTAAACTGCAGATGCTGGAAATCTGAAATAAAAACTGAAAATGCTGGAAACACTCAGCAGGTCAGGCAGCATCTGTGCAGAGAGGAACAGTTCATGTTTCCGATCTGAGACCTTTTGCCAGAAATGGCAAAGAAAAGAATAATTAGTCATTGGTAGCAGGGAAGATGGAGGGGGTGGGGAGAAGGCTAATATTAAAGGAAATACCTCAGATAGGGTGAGACCAAATTCATTTATGTTTCAATTAGAAGTTCTTTGTCTGTGTGGCTAACAGCAGGGCTGTGGGACATGTCCAGCAGGTCAGAGTGT
The DNA here is from genome assembly GCF_009764475.1 of Pristis pectinata. Taxonomy (NCBI): domain Eukaryota; kingdom Metazoa; phylum Chordata; class Chondrichthyes; order Rhinopristiformes; family Pristidae; genus Pristis; species Pristis pectinata. The sequence continues at coordinate 2,419,487 of NC_067407.1, read as the reverse complement.
ACTAATGGGCAGGCATGGTAGTGTAGCGGTTAGCATAACACTTTACAGCGCCAGTGACCCAGGTTCAATTCCGGCCACTGTCTGTAAGGAGTTTATACGTTCTCCCCGTGTCTGCGTGGTTTTCCTCCGGGTGCTCCGGTTTCCTCCCACATTTCAAAATACGTACGGGTTAGGAAGTTGTGGGCATGCTATGTTGGCGCCGGAAGCGTGGCGAAACTTGTGGGCTGCCCCCAGAACACTCTATGCAAAAGATGCATTTCACTGTGTGTTTCGATGTACATGTGACTAATAAAGAAATCTTATCTCTAGAGTGAAGAGAGAAAAACTGAGCCACAATCATAGTTGGATGGCTGGTTGAACTGGCTCATTCTAGGTAGACAGAAAGAGAGACAGGGATAACTGAAGTTAGAGGATTTGATATTGAGACACAAAGGACTGCAGATGCTGGAATCTGGAGCAACACACAAAATGCTGGAGGAACATATCAGGTCAGGCAGCATCTGTGGAGGGAAATGGACAGACGATGTTTTGGGTCGAGACTTTTCATCTGGACTCCATTTCATTATGAGTTCTGCAGGCTGCACTGTGCCCAGATGGAAGGTGAGGTGTTCCTCAGGCGTATGTTGGGACTCACTATAACAGTGCAGGAGGTGACAGACAATCCCAGGTGGAATGGGGTGGCGGAGAACAGAAAGCTCAGGGCCTCTCCTGATGACTGAATACAGGTGCTCCCAAAGCGAAGGGACTGTGTCCAGGGGCAGGAAGGGCTGAACAGAGGGCACAGAGTGAAGGGAGGCATTGAGGAGGAGAATGTTTCTTGCAGGGAGTTGCTGGGATCTGGCGGAAAGGTTGGTGGGACCAGATCCACAATGTTTCACTCTTTCCCCAACTGAGGAACTGGCAAGAGACTGGAACATTGGAGAACCCTTTCAAAGAATTCAGATCCAACTTCTCGTGATAGAACAACCCTCTCGTCCCAGGAATTAGCTGAGTGAACCCCTTTACTGCCACCAGTGCTTGTAAATCATTTCTTAAATCAGGGGACCAAACCTGTACACAGGACACCATGTGCCATTTGAATTCCTGGGCATTAACACATCGGATGACTTGCCTTGGGTCCAGCAGGTAGATGCAATCACAAGGAAGGCGTGCCAGCATCTTTGCTTTCTTAGGAGGTGAAGGAGGTTCAGCTTCTCACCGAACACTCTAGCAAACTTCTACAGATGTACTGTTGAAAGTATCCTGACTGGTTGCATTATGGTCTGGTACAGTAATTCGAACACGTAGGAATGTAAGAAGCTGCAGAGAGTAGTGGACTCAGCCCAATAGACTACAGGCCCATCCCTCCCCACCATCGGGAGTATCTACAGGAGGTGCTGCCTCAAGAAGGCAACATACATCATCAAAGCTCCCCACCATCCGGGCCGTGCCATCTTCTCACAGCTCCCCTCGGGCAGGAGGTACAGAAGCCTGAAGTCCCACACCACCAGGTTCAGGAACAGCTACTTCCCTTCAACCATTCGACTCTTGAACCAACCGGCACAACCCTAATCACTACCTCAGTACAGCAAAACTATTGCAACTTTGATCACTTTGCACTAAAATGAACTTTTTTTGTTCTATTTGCATTCTTTCTTGTAAGATTTATGTTTTTCTTGTGAACGCTGCTTATCTGATGCTCTGTGCCTGTGATGCTGCTGCAAGTAAGTTTTTCATTGCACCCGTGCACACATGGACTTGTGCAGATGACAATAAACTCGACTTTGAACAAATGTAATAATATTCCTCTAACATCAAACTCCGACTCCTTTGCAATAAAGGCTAATTTGCCTTCTGAATTATTTGTTGCACAGGTAAGAGGGTTTGAGTGACAAGGTGTGATGTCATTTTACAGCTCATGCCATTTCCCCTTTGACCTTGCTGGGCACATTTCACCCCCCAGCCTCGCCGGCGTACACTGCGGCTCTCAGTGGCTCGGACCAGTCTGAGGGTGAGGAGACGCACATACCTTCGGTCCTTTTCCTCCCTTCGGCCCCGGCTCGCCTGGTTGTCCCGGGTCTCCCTGCAGTGGGACAAAATAAACAAACAGGACGCCCAAGGCTGAGTAACTTCGGGAACTTCCCTCACAGTCCCTCTCCCAGCCTTCACCGCAACGGAGAACCTTCCTGAAACGAGGACCATGGTGCAGCAACAGGGAGAGTGAGACAATATGTGCACAGCAAGATCCCACGGACACAAATATGATAATTACCAATGGGCAGCTCAGTGGTGCAGTGGGCAGAGCCGCTTCTTCACAGCTCCAGAGACCCGGGTTCGATCCCGACCTCTGACGATGTTCCCCTGTGAACAGTGTGTGACCCCTCCCACAGTGTGACCCTCCCTCAGTACTGACCCTCCCACAGTGTGACCCTCCCTCAGTACTGCCTCTCCCACAGTGTGACCCTCCCTCAGTACCGACCCTCCTGCAGTGTGACCCTCCCTCAGTACCGACCCTCCCGCAGTGTGACCCTCCCTCAGTACTGCCTCTCCTGCAGTGTGACCCTCCCTCAGTACTGCCCCTCTCACAGTGTGACCCTCCCTCAGTACTGCCTCTCCCAGTGTGACCCTCCCTCAGTACTGTCTCTCCCACAGTGTGACACTCCCTCAGTACTGACCCTCCCACAGTGTGACACTCCCTCAGTACTGCCTCTCCCACAGTGTGACCCTCCCTCAGTACTGACCCTCCCACAGTGTGACCCTCCCTCAGTACTACCCCTCCCACAGTGTGACCCTCCCTCAGTACTGCCCCTCCCACAGTGTGTGCGTCAGTCTCCAGGACAGGAATTGAACCTTGGTCCTTGTGACTCAGGTGAGAGGTTTGACCGTTTTCCTGTGAATGAAGTGTAACAGTCACTATTTGACTATCTGTTCAAACACGTTGTTTTCAAGAAGTCCTACCGGTCTTCCCTGCTGTCCGACATTTCCTCTTGGTCCAGGTACACCTTGGTAACCCTGCAGGTTTTGGTTACAAAGAGAGAGCAGTCAGTTTGGCAGCCAAGCCTCGAGAAGATGATCAACATTAAAATATTCCTTGAGAAATTCCAATGGTCAACGCTCATGGTGTGCGCTCCTCCTGGAACAAGGTTTGACCTTTGCAGAGGTGGCCCTGCAATAAGACCCTAGATTCCCATTTAGTTTATTCAGTTCCTCTTATTAATGCCCCCCATTAGAAGCACCAGAGGTAGAGCACCAGCACCCGGGTTCAATCCCGACCTCTGGCGCTGTCTGTGTGGAGTTTGCACGTTCTCCCTGTGACTGCGTGGGTTTCCCCGGGTGCTCCGGTTTCCTCCCACGTCCCAGAGACGTGCAGGTTAATTGGCCGCTGCAAATTGCCCCCAATGTGTGGGTGAGGGTAATATCTGGGGGGAGTTGATGGGAATGTGGGGAGAATGAAATGGGATCAGTGTAGGGTTGGTGTCAATGGGTGGGTGATGGTCGGCATGGACTCAGTGGGCTGAAGGGCCTGTTTCTGTGCTGTGTGACTCTATGATTATTGGCACTGACCTGTCGTGTCTGATGGTGGGGGGTCTGGATCTTACTGCCTAACTGGACAATTGGGGTCACCTGCAAGTTCCCCATCCTTACACAACCCTGCGTCAGGATGTTTTCTCCTGAACTTCTGACTGAATTAGTCATGGTTCTTACCATGTGACTCCCAGTTCTGGTGTCTGCCAGAAATAGAAACATCTTCTCCAAGTCCTCCCAACCAAACCCCTCAAAACCCTAAGGACCTTCATCCTCTAGTTTCTTCTTGTCCATGGAAGGGTGCATTGGGGTGAAGTGTGTCGGTGTGGTGATCACTCAGAGTGATGGAATTAATGGGTCTTTTTCAGGCTGGAGGAACATAACCGGTGGAGTGCCCCAAGGATCAGTCCTTGGCCCTCAATTATCTACCATCTCTACTGAGAGGAGGGGGCAGGGTGGGAGTTGAGAGGGCATGTTTTGATGAGGGTATTTGGACTCTGCCACAGGATACAGAGGGGTTGAATGAGTGCGTGAAAACAATTGGAGTTTAATGAGAGGATCAAAAGGTGGATTACTTCCTAAACAGAGCCTGCAAATGAGTGAAGTGCAGAGTCCTTGTGCAGGACAAAGGGTTAGCAGGCAGGGGTAGGAAGTGGTTAGGAGGGCATTTGGCACATTGGTCATTATTGCTGGGGGTTAGAGTTTAGAAATAGGGTCATATTAGTCATAGAGTCATAGAGCAATACTGCATAGATACGGGCCCTTCGGCTCAACCAGTCCATGTCGACCACGGTGCCCACCCAGCTAGTCCCAATTTCCTGCGTTCGGCCCATATCCCTCCAAGCCCTGCCCCTCCCATGTACCTGTCCAAGTGCTGCTTAAACGATACTGTTGTACCTGCCTCACCCACTTCCTCTGGCAGCTCGTTCCATACACTCACCATTTAAACCTGTGGCCCCTAGTTTTGGACTCCCCTACCCTGGGGAAAAGACTGTTACCATCCACCTTATCTAGGCCTCTCATAATTTTAAACACTTCTATAAGGTGTCCCTCCTAGGTTCCAAGGAATAAAGACCATAGGCCCTCCAGTCCTGGCAACATCCTTGTAAATCTTCTCTGAACTCTTTCCAGTTTAACCACATCTTTCCTGTAACAGGGCGACCAGAACTGTCCACAGTGCTCCAAGTGCAGCCTCACCAATGACTTATACAACTGCAACATATTGTCTCCTATTCCTTTGATTTTCTTCCTTATTTCAATACTATTTAAAAACTAACCCACCTCCTTATCCTTCCAACCAAAAAGCATCACCAAACTTTTCTGTCAACACTGAAATTCATTTACCAAACGCACAGCCATTCTACAAGTTTACAAGTGTCTTGTATATTTCCACAGCCTTCTCCCAAACTAACAACACCCCCACCCCCTGCCTGGCCTGCAGCTCCTCAAACCTCCACAGAACAACAGAGTTACCTTGTAGCCTTCATCTCCTGGTTCACCGCGATCTCCACGGGGACCTGCAGGACCCTGAGAGAGAGAACAATGTGTGACATGCAGCTTGGGAACACATGTCTCTTGTATCCACTCCCCACCGAATAAATCATTCCAGTGTTTGACGTGAGCTCAATCATCTGTGTGTACTTCATTCACTCACCCTTGCTTCAAGATGAAGTACAATTGGTTTCCCCTGCCTGTCATGCAGGGCATGTCCACGTTATGTTTTAAGCTTCAGAGCGATCAGTTTATTATTAAAAGTTTCCCCTCACATCAAACCACAAGAGCTTGTTTTAATGGGAAGCAACCTTCCAGATGGAACTATTCTACGACTGTATTCCTTTAGAGTCCAGTTACTGGAGAGATTATGAAATATAGCCCTAACGTTATCCTGTGTCAGCCAATCACGTGGCAAGCGGGAAATAAAAATCAAAAAAAGCTGCAGGTGCTGGAAATCTGAAACAAAATCAGCAAGTGTTGGTAAACACTCCACAGGCCAGGCAGCGTCTGTGGAGAGAGAAGAGCGTTTCCAGCATTTTCTGCTCTGCTTTAGAAAACAGAGGTTATCTTACGGCAAATCAAGCCTGCTTCAGCTGTAGCTGACAGCCTACCGGGTCCACCCAAAAGCCTCTGGAAATGGCAGCATCTTCCTCCCATAAGTCGGGCAATTCGTCCAATGAAAATGCAGTGAATGGAGGGAAGAAAGATTTGGATTCGAAACCTTAATAACAACCCAGATGAAGGGTCTCGACCTGAAACGTCGACTGACCATTTCCCTCCACAGATGCTGCCCGACCCACTTGTGTTCCTCCAGTGCCCCCTTTCCATTCCCTATCCCAGCACTTTATAGTCAATGAAGTACTTTATTGAAATGTAGATACCAGTGCAACTTGTCAGCCAATGTGTACACAGCAAGATCCCATGACCGGTATGTCATGATACACTTTTTAAACCTTAGTTGAGAGCTAGGCGTTAACCAGAACATAGGGGAGAACACGCCTGTTCATTTTCAAAATCCTGTTATCTATTAGTATTTTGGATTAGCATCCCAACAGAGAGAGAATAATTCAGACAGTGTGGCACCCCCACAGTGCACCCCACAGTGTTAGCCTGGAATCTGTACTTAAAATGGGATCTGAACTCTCAATCTTCCAAAACTGGGAAGTGTCTGCGTGATGAGGAGAGAGCGGAGAGGCTGGGTCTGTTCTCCCTGAAGCGGAGGGGACTGAGGGGGGGTCCCGACTGAGGTGTACAGAACTTTAAATGGGGTAGGCAGTATTACACTCTTCCCAGGAGCAGAGATGACTGTCACCACAGGGCATAGGTTTAAGGTGAGGGGGAAGATTTTTTGTCCCCCAGAGAGAGAGGTTGGCATCTGGAATGCACTGCCTGAGAGGTGAGGAGTGGAGGCAGAGACCCTCATATTGAAGGAACATCTGGATGAGCAGTTGAATTGTCAATGCAGAGAAGGTTATAGACCAATTGGATTACATCAATGGGTACGTGATGGTCAACATAGATGTAGTGGGCCGAAGGGCCTGTTTCTGTGCCCTGTGTCTCTGTGACGCTATGAATGCATGGGTGAGGAATGCACGGGTGGGGAATGCATGGGTGGGGGATGCACGGGTGAGGAATGCGCAGGTGGGGAATTAAGTTCCTCAGATTCGAATGATGCAGGAGTCCTGGCTGCCAACAGCCGGGATAGTCTCTACGCATGAGCAGCCAATGAATTAGCCAATCATCTCCAATCTGGCCAGCAATGGAGGGCTGCCAAGAGTGCCACGTGCACTGTTTGTCGCTCCACCGGAGTGCAGAGAAACAGATCATATCTTAGGAGCTCACCACGTCAGGTAGAAACAGCTCCCGCATCAACATCAACAAACAGACCTGACTCATCCATTAGAGCTGTCGGGATCCTGTGAGCAGGTACAAGCCCTACCCCCCTGCTCTTGTGTACACCCCTCACTCACCACCAGAGACGCCTGGCTTTCCCTGAACTTCACGTTCTTAGAACATGAGAAGAAGAAAGGCCTGCTCCAATCTTGTGTTCAGCACAGATATCGTGGGATGAATGGCCTGCTCTTGTGCTGTACAGTTCTATGCCCTGTCCTTTCTTCCTCTCGATCCCTATAACCCCTGACCCCCTTTGTGTCCAAATCTCTGGACCACTGATATAGTGTTATGAATTCACAGCCTGCTCAAGGACAGCTTCTATCCCACTGTGATAAGACTATTGAACGGTTCCCTAATACGATAAAATGGACTCTTGACCTCACAATCTACCTCGTTATGGCCTTGCACTTTATCGTCTGCCTGCACTGCACTTTCTCTGTAACTGTAACACTTTATTCTGTATTCTGTTATTGTTTTCCCTTGTACTACCTCGATGTACTGATCTGATGAAATGATCTGTATGATCGGAATGCAAGACCAGTCTTTCACTGTACCTCGGTACATGTGACAATAATAAACCAATTCCAATGCTATGGCAGCTTGGGACTTTAAGTAATCAGATAAACCTGAATCTAAAAAGTAGCTTGTCTTGTTGCTATGAAGCTCCAAGTTATTTGTCAAAATCCATCTGCTTCAGGGAAAGAAATAGAACAGAGAACATAGAACACTACAGCACAGTACAGGCCCTTCAGCCCACGATGTTGTGCCGACATTTTATCCAGCTCTAAGGTCTATCTAACCCTTCCCTCCCACATAGCCCCCCCATTTGTCTATCATTCATGTGTCTAAGAGTCTCTTAAATGTCTCTAATGTATCTGGCCCCACAACCTCTGCCGGCAGTGCGTTCCACGCACCCACCACTCCCTGTGTAAAAAACTTACCCCTGACATCCCCCTTATACCTTCCTCCAATCACCTTAAAATTATGTCCCCTCGTGTTAGCCATTGTCGCCCTGGTCATGGTCATTTAGCAAAACATTTATTGTATATCCTCAACAGCAAGGACGCACAGAGGCGCAGCGTGTAGAGCTGCTACCTCACAGCTCCAGAGACCCGCGTTCAATCCTGACTCCTGGCGCTGTCTGTGTGGAGTTTGCATGTTCTCCCTGCGACTGCGTGGGTCTCCCCCGGGTGCTCCGGTTTCCTCCCACATCCCAAAGACGTGTGGGTCGGTGGGTTAATCGGTCGTGTAAATTGTCCCCAGTGTGTGGGTGAGGGGTAGAATCTGGGGGGCAGTCACAGAGTCATAGAGCAATACAGCATGGATACAGGCCCTTTGGCCCAATCAGTCCATGCCGACCGTGGTGCCCACTCAGCTAGTCCCAATTTCCTACGTTGCACCCATATCCCTCCAAGCCCCGCCCCTCCATGTACCCATCCAAGTGCTTCCTAAATGATCCTGTTGAACCTGCCTCACCCACTTCCTCTGGCAGCTCGTTCCATACACTCACCGCCCTCTGTGTGAAAAAGTTACCCCTCAGGTCCCTTTTAAATCTTTCCCCTCTCACCCTAAACCTATTCCCCCTAGTTCCGGCCTCCCCTACCCTGGGGAAAAGACCGTTACTGTCCAACCTATCAATGCCTCTCAAAATTGTAAACATTTTAAAGGTCACCCCTCATTCTCCTACGTTCCAAGGAATAAAGACCTGGCCTGGCCGACCTCTCCCTATAACTCAGGCCCTCGAGTCCTGGCAACGTCCTCGTAAATCTCCTCCGCGCTCTTTCTAATTTAACCACGTCTTTCCTGTAACAGGGCGACCAAACTGTACCCAGTGCTCCAAGTGCAGCCTCACCAACAACTTATACAACTGCAACATAATGTCCCAACTCCTGTATTCAGTGCTCTGACTGATGAAGGCCAGCGTGCTAAACACCTTTTGCACCACCCTGTCTACCTGTAACGCCGCTTTCACCAAAGTTTGCACTTGTACACCTGGGTCCCTCTGTTCCATTACACTCCCTAGTCCCCTACCATTCATTGTATAAGTCCTACACTGGTTTGATTTTCCAAAATGCATCATCTCATGTTGACGGGAATGTGGGCAGAATAAAATGGGATCAGTGTAGGATTGGTGTCAATGGGTGGGTGATGGTCGGCACGGACTCGATGGGCCAAAGGGCCTGTTTCCGTGCTGTAGGACATGATGAAAGCAATGATGTTTAGGGTATGGCTTGAACTCAAATTGTGTAAAGCAGGCTCCCACAAACAAGTGATAATGCCCAGGTAACAGTTTATCGCGGTTGATTGAAGGATTGTGGTCAAAGCACTGCGACAAACCTCACTGTGCACCTTCAAAGGGAGAATGGTTTTCATCAGTATGAGAATCAAATCAACATTCTGCTTAGCCTCTCTGACATTGCATCACTCCCTCAGTATCACCCCTCCCACAGGGTGACCCTTCCTCAGTACTGACCCACCGCAGTGTGACCCTCCCTCAGTACTGACCCACCGCAGTGTGACCCTCCCTCAGTACCGCCCCTCCCACAGTGCAATGCTCCCTCATTACTGCCCCTCCCACAGTGTGACCCTCCCTCAGTATCACCCCTCCCATGGTACGTATACATTGTCTGAGTTATGTCAGTGAAAACACTGTAAATTACTTTGTGGACAACATGCAGCCTCCATGCTGGCTTTATGTCTCCCCGACCTCTCCTCTCTCAATCAGCACACACCTTCTGTCTATCACAGCTTCTCCTCCTCTTTATGAATGAAACTCTCTCTGTGGAGAACCCTCTGCTGAATTGTGACCCTTTAGACACAATTATAATTGGCCCACAATCTGGGTGATGATCTGGGTGACAAGTCCTCCAGCATCATCATGTTTTTCATGAGTGATGTCCCATCTCAGTACAGACAGGGTGCCTGATCCCCACCGTAGACAGTTGCTCGGACAGGTTTGCCATGTGCCCAGTGCATTTAGCTGGTTGGCAGTGGGCATGTTGCTGATTCTGTGTGGTGGTAACCTTACCCCACACCCCCTACGTGTCCGACAGTACACAGCTTGCAGCAGAAACGTGCCCCTCACATGACTGGAGACAAATTTGTCCTCCATTTCTGCTGCTTCACTGTCGCTGAAGTTCAGAGAGAGGGTGATAATCACGGCCGCTACATGACGGCGGGGGTGGTACACTGGCACACAGGGACTGCCGATACTGGAACTGAGAGTCAAAGGTAATAAGATGCCGGAGGAACACAGCGAGTCGAGCAGCGTCTGTGGAGGTAAAGGGACAGTCAATGTTTCTGGTCGAGACCCTGCATCAGGACTGAGAGTGGAAGGGAAGATGGCTGGTGAGTGGGAGGGGTGAGGCAGGGGCCGGTAGGTGATAGGTGGAACCAGATGAGAGAGGGATGATGGGCGGATAGATCCGGGTGGGAGAGGGGATAGGAAAGGGGAACCAAGGGAGAAGAAACCCATGGAGATAGGTATGTGGGTGATGGGCAGATGGGAGCAGTGAGGGAGGGAGATGAGGCTCTGGAATGAGCGTTGGGGGAGGGAACGGAAAAGATGAACAAAGGGAGAGAGAGACCCTGGGTGGATGGTGGGAGTGGGAAAGGAACACGGTGGGGGTTGGGAGGGGGGTGGTTTATCTGAAATTGGAAAAGTCAATGTTCATACAACTGGGCTGCAGACTACCCAAGGAGAATGTGAGCTGCTCTTCCTGTAGTTTGCTTTTGGCCTCATTGTGGCAGTGGAGGCCGTGGACAGACAGGTCAGTGTGGGAGTGGGAAGAGGAGCTGAAATAAGATGCAACTAGTGACCAAGAACTGGTTACTTTTCTCTGTGTGTCTCATGGTGGAAGGAAAGAAGATAAATGTATTGAGGCATTGAAGACTGAGAGGTTAATCAGATGTGCCTTGCCTCGCAGAGGTAAGCCTCCAGGAAGCTAGCGTGAAAGGAAACCTCCTCGTCCATCTGCCACTTCAGTCCCCCGTCCCACTCCCACCTGACCTCTGTCTGTGACCTCCTGCAATGAGCTTGTGGAATAAACCCTCATCCCCCTATCAGGGCACACTGCAGTCTGCAGGACTCAATATCGAATTCTCCAACTTTAGATAACTCGCACTTTCTTCCTGTTTGTATCAGGACAGGTCATTGGAGCCTACCATCACTCTTTCTCTTCCATGTGGATATTCAAGTTTGCTGGGCATGTCTCAGTAGGTGGGACTGTACATTGTTACCTGGACTCTGTGGCCTAGACCAGTCCTGATGCAGGGTCTTGACCCGAAACTATGACAATTCCTTCCCCCACCTCCACCCTCCCAACAGATGCTGCTTGACCAGCTGAGTTCCTCCAGAGATTGTTTGTTCCAGATTCCAGCTTCTGTTACCCAGACTCTACATTAGCACCACATTACACAGACAAGGGAGCCTCACTATACAGTCAATGACTGACCATCACTTCACCCTAACCCATCGTACCGCTCATTATCCCCCTCACCACCTCCAGTACTTAGACTAACTTGTTTTCTCTCCTTCTCAGCCATGATAAAGGGTCTTTGACCTGAAACGCTGACTGTTTCTCTCTCCACATGCGCTGAGCGTTTCCAGCATTTTCTGCTTTTATTTCAGATTTCCAGCATCTGCAGCTTTTTTTGATTTTCTTTAACCCCCAAATCCTCCTTTTACAAAGTCTTAAGAGAAAAAATGCAAACGTCAGTGCTCGGTTCTGAGTGATTCGCACTGAATTATCGTCACTTGTCTCCAGGACTGAGCACAGCAACCGTTTTTTAATGGAACGAAGATTTCTTTAAATGATGCTCTGCGGGAGCACTGGAACCTTACCCCCACTTAGATCAGCACCTGAATCACTGATAAATGGGACTAACACGGAGGGCTGCTTGATGGTCAGCATTACACGGTGGGCTGAAGGGCCTGTTTCTGGAATAATCCAGGAATGATAGCAACCATTTATCGGCCAAGTTAATCCTCAAACCTCATGTGGATTTGTGGTGACAGTCAAAAGATCCATGTGGAGAATGTGTTCCCATGGAGATCTGGGATGTGTTGTCTGAAGATACAGTGGGGGAGGACTCAAAAGAGCTGCTTAAATACACACAAAAGGAAACATTTAGGGGCTCACAGAGTTCTAGAGCCAGACAGCCCAGAAACAGGCCCTTCGGTCCACTGTGTCCATGCTGACCATTACATCCTAGTTCCGCTAATCCCATTCCCCAGCACTTGGTCCTACTCTTCTCCGCCTTGGTGATTCAAGTGCTTGTTTAGACATTTCTTAAATGTTGTGAGAGTCTCTGCCTCCACCACCCCCTCGGGTAGTGCGTTCCAGATTCCAACCCCCCTCTGGGGCAGGCACGGTAGCGTAGTGGTTAGCGTAACACTATTATAGCGCCAGTGACCCGGGTTCAATTCCCGCCGCTGTCTGTAAGGAGTTTGTACGTTCTCCCCATGTCTGCGTGGGTTTCCTCCGGGTGCTCCGGTTTCCTCCCATATTCCAAAGACATACGGTTTAGGAAGTTGTGGGCATGCTATGTTGGCGTCGGAAGCGTGGCGACACTTGAGGGCTGCCCCCAGAACACTACGCAAAAAGATGCATTTCACTGTGTGTTTCGATGTACATGTGACTAATAAAGATATCTTACGTTCTTCCTCAGATCCCCTCCAAACCTCCTACCTTTACCCTAAACCCATGGCCTCAGATTACAGAGGTGTTTGCCATGGGGATAAAGTAACAATTTTCTTTTACCCAAAGAGTCTGTCCATCGATAACCACCCCTGTGGCTGACTTACAGATCTTGTCCAGTATTAGACCAGCTACAGTTGAATTATTCATGTTTGCACTCAATTGAAAACCACTCCACTGAAAACCCCCTGTGCAGTATTTCCTGCGCAGTGTTGCATTGGCTGCATTCGTGCAATACCCAAGCAGGAGTCTGAGAGGTGCCTGTGTTTTCAGACCTGTGAAAATTCTTCCAGCAAAAGGCAGGTAAATGTGAAGGAACATGCACTGAAGTAACGTTTACAGGGATTAACGGTATTTGCTACTAAAAGAATGACCTACTGGTTCACCTAGAGGTCCTGGTGGTCCGGGAACATTGCTGTCTTCACCTGGATAGCCCTGGGAGTGGAAGGAAAGGAACAGGGGTTACAACTCTACTCTGCAACACCTCAGTGTTATCAGTTTTATACAAATTGAAAGCATTTTCATATTTCTGTTACATATCGCTCTCCTTGTGACTTGAAACATCCAGACTTATAATACAGGAAGAGGCCATTCAGCCCCTTGAGTCTGCTCTGCCCTTCAACGTGACAATGGCTGATCCAATCTTGGCGTCAGCACCACTTTACCCTTCTCTCCCCATACTCCCTTATAGTTCAAGCATCTGTCACTGTCCACCCTGAACATATTAAGTAACTCTGTCCCCCATTCTCTCTTCTCCCCCCTCCCATCAGGCAGAAGATACAAAAGCCTGAAAGCACATACCACCAGGCTCAAGGACAGCTTCCATCCCACTGTTATAAGACTATTGAACGGTTCCTTAGTACAATAAGATGGACTCTTGACCTCACAATCTACCTTGTTATGGCCTTGTACCTTATTGTCTGCCTGCACTGCACTTTCTCTGTAACTGTGACACTTTATTCAGCGTTCTGTTATTGTTTTACCCTGTACTACCTCAACGCACTGTGTAATGAATTGATCTGTATGAACGGTATGCAAGACAAGTTTTTCACTGTACCTCAGTACATGTGACAATAATAAAGCAATTCCAATTTCAAACCTTTCCATAGAGTCACACAGCACAGAATCAGACCCTTCGGCCCATTGAGTCTGTGCCGACCATCACCCACCCATTTACACCAATCCTATACTGATCCTATTTTATTCTCCCCACATTCCCGTCAACTTCCCCCAGATCCTACCCCTCACCCACACACTGGGGACAATTAACCCACCGACCCGCACGTCGTTGGGATGTGGGAGGAAACCGGAGCACCCGGGGGAAACCCATGCGGTCACAGGGAGAACATGCAAACTCCACACAGACAGCACCGGAGGTCGGGATCGAACCTGGGTCTCTGGAGCCGTGAGGCAGCGGCCCTGGCCGCCGTGTCACATTTTTAAAATCCACTCCTACCTCTGTCCAGGTTTTCAATCAGCTGACTGGGATTCAGAATATGATAACACTCTTACGACATTTTACTGCTTTAAAGCCACATTAGGAATGCAAGAACCATGTTCCTTGAAATAGTTAAAGAATAACAAAGCTGAAATATTTTGCTCATTCCGTTTTAAGTTTGGAGTTCCAATCTCTGATTGTGATTTGAAATGATTGCAAGAGGTACATCCGGCTGTTGTAACCAAATCCAGATATTGCCATAGTAAGAGCATAAGAAAATAGGTGGAGGCCACTTGGCCCCTCAAGTCTCTCCCACCATTCAATGTGACCACGGCTGATCTGGACCAGGCCTCATCTCTCCTGTGCCAATTCCCCATCACCCTCGATCTCCTGATCTTTTAAACATTTATCTCCCTCCTCTTCAGACCTCCCCTGTGACCTGGCCAAGGTTGGCAAGTCAGGAAGAACGGATCTGACTTACCTTCTCACCCTTAGGTCCCGGTGGTCCAAGAGGTCCTGCTGGTCCTCGGTGACCCTGAAATCGAAGCATTGGTCAGTTATAAGTCGCCATAGAAGCTTTCAAAGGAGCTTTGCAGTCTAGTCGAAATAAACCCATATCGACTTTCAGTAAAGCCTAAATCATAGAGTTATACAGCATGGAAACAGGCCCTTCGGCTCAACTGGTCCATGCCGACCAAGATGCCCTTCTGAGCTAGTCCCATTTGCCCGCATTTGGCCTGTACCCTTCTAAATCTTTCCTATCCATGTACCTGTCCAAGTGCCTTTTAAATGTTGTGATAAAATGATCAACATAGAACATAGAACATAGAACAGTACAGCACAGAACAGGCCCTTCAGCCTACAATGTTGTGCTAATCCCTTCTACCTACAGAAGGCCCATATCCCTCCATTTCCTCTCATTCATGGGCCCATCCAAGCCCCTCTTAAAAGCCCACAGTGAATGTGCCTCCACCACCCTATCAGGCAACGCATTCCGGGCATCTGTATGGACGGCACCGCAAAACGAAGTTTTTCACTGTACTTCAGTACATGGTGACAATAATAAACCAATTTACCAAATTACCTGCCTCAACCAATTCCTCTGGTAGCTCATTCCATATACGCACTACCCTCTGGGTGAAGAAGTTTCCCTTCACATTCCTATGAAGTCTTCTCCCTCTCACCTTAAACCTATGCTCTCTAGTTCTTCTTCCCTGGGAAAAAGACTGCACACATTCACCCTATCTATGCCTCTCCTGATTTTATACACCTCTATAAGATCACCCCTCAGTCCCCTCTGCTCCAAGGAATAAAGTCCTTGCCTGCTTAACCTCTCTTTGTAACTTCCTTGAGTCCTGGCAACATAGACTTGTGGAACTGGGTTAAATTTTGTCCTGCATTCTGTTATTGTTTTCCCTTGTTCTACCTCAATGCACTGATGTGATGAAATGATCTGTATGGATGGCATGCAAAACAAAGTTTTTCACTGTACCTCGGTACATGTGACAGTAATAAACCAATTTACCAATTAAACACAACTATGGAAATGGTTGAATGTTCACCTGGCCGAGGCTGAGATGGCCTCCCATGAGTAGAAAGAGTCAGGGACTGGGGAACGGACGACAAGGTGGGGCTGGAGGGGAATTTATCTTCTGAAACAATGCACAGGACTCAGAGAGGAGGCGGGGGCACTTTCCCAGCCACACGATCAGGGATTGAGGGGATTCAGTCCAGAGAACGCTCCCCTGTGCCTCTCTGAGGAAGAGTTGAGAACGTTCTCCTGAAGGGGGAGCTGAGAGGTTCCTATTGAGCAGATTGAATGAGTCAATTGTCAGAGGCCCAAGTGATTGGCCAGAGGGCAGGAGAAGAGGAACCTTTTCACTGGGACAGCAGTCAGCAGAAGATGGTGGGGGCTGACGCTATCGATAAGTCCAAAAAGAGATGTTCCCAACCTACCTCTGAAACTTCCTCCTGCATTTCCAGCCACTGTCACTGTACTCCTCCACCTCCGATCTTGCAGATGCACCTGGACCTCTCTTGCCCAACCTCTTCCCTTCTCCAAATCTCGCCATAAACACTCCCTCTTTTCCGGATTCTCCGCCACCTGCTCTGGTTTGTGACCCGGTGTCAGGTTTTACATAGAACACTACGGCACAGTACAGGCCCTTCGGCCCACAGTGTTGTGCCGACATTTTATCCTGCTCTGAGATCTATCTAACCCTTCCCTCCCACATAGCCCCCCATTTCTCTATCATTCATGTGTCTATCTAAGAGTCTCTTAAATGGCCCTAATGTATCTGCCCCCACAACCTCTGCCGGCAGTGCGTTCCACACACCCACCACTCTCTGTGTAAAAAACTTACCCCTGACATCCCCCTGATACCTTCCTCCAATCACCTTAAAATTATGTCCCCTCATTGCCCTGGCAATCATTGTTGCCCTGGGAAAAAGTCTCTGACTGTCCAGTCGATCTATGCCTCTTGTACACCTCTATCAAGTCACCTCTCATCCACCTCCTCTCCAAAGAGAAAAGCCCGAGCTCGCTCAACCTATCCAGCAAAGCACCTTGGGATATTTTAACCACATCAAAGGTATCACATAAATGTAGGGTTGTTGTTGGCATTCACTCACCTGATATCCCATAATTCCTGGTTCTCCCAAGGGGCCCATCAGACCAGGAGGTCCCTACACAAACAGAGATAATCACTGCAGAGGCCATTTGCAATAGAAAAACTGTGAACATTGTTCCGTGTTGTTCCCATGTTGCTTTTGCGCTGTGTCCCTGAAATACTTGTCTCAAATTGTTCCTGGCACCCACTGCATGTAACCGCCTGCACTTGACCACCAACTGAAGATTTGCATACAGAGTTGAACAGTTATCGAGAATAAATTACCGAGCTTTGGAGGAATGTGATCTTGGCTCAGGAGACAGCACACCTTTACAGTTCACTGAAGTTACTAAATTAGCGCAGTCACTTGCCAACTTTGAATAAAGGTGGCACGGCCAACACACAGCTCTGGAGACTCAGGTTTGAGTGGGGGAGGGGCAGTACTGAGGGAGTGTCACACTGTGGGAGGGGCAGTACTGTGGGAGGGTCACACTGTGGGAGGGGTAGTACTGAAGGAGGGTCACACTGTGGGAGGGGTGGTACTGAGGGAGGGTCACACTGTGGGAGGGGTGGTACTGAGGGAGGGTCAGTACTGAGGGAGCACTACACAGTCCACTGTCAACCGTTGGATGGAACATTGGACTGGGTTCCATCTACTCTCTCAGGGGGCAGGGAAGATCCCGGGAACATACTGCAGAACAGCAGACACTCTGGATGTCGGAGACTGGTAAATGAAAGGCAAAACATTCAAGGAGATGTTAGAAATCTGAAGTAAAAGCAGAAAATGCTGGAAACACTCATCAGGTCGGACAGCGTCTACGGAGAGAGAAACAGTTGACATTTCAGGTCCAGACCTTTGGTCAGAATTTGGATAGAGAGATAAAAAGCTAGTTTTGAGTTCAGAGGAAGTGGGGCGGAGGGATAGGACAAGGAACATCTCTGATGTGGTGAGACCAAGGTTGTCACAAGGATAAGTAGGAATGACGAGTTTGATGGCGGCAAATATTAACTCCAAACAATCCCTTGTATGGATAATATGGGCAACCTTAGATGGCTGCTTGTGGGATCACACTGAGCACAAAAATTGGCTTCCATTTTTCCAAAATTACAATCGAAAGGAACTGCATTCATTCTGGAAGCCTTTGGAACATGGTGTAGGGCTTGAGAAGTGTGGCAGAAACGTTGAGATTTACCATTGTTCCTCGTGTTCCCCTCACTCCCTTTGGACCTGTTTCTCCTTGTTCTCCTCGCTCACCAGGATGTCCTTGTTCTCCTGCAGGACCCTGCTGCCCCTTCCTTCCCTGAAGAAAGAGAAACAGGACGTTATGCATTCTCCACTGCTCTCCCTGGGACCAGGAGTGTGATCCCCATCAATCACCAGCCAGCTCGGTTGACTCTCCAAGCAAGAAACTGAAGGCACCTTTCGTCCTGTCCGTCCTTGTTGCCCTGGCTTGCCCCGTGTCCCATCGGGCCCCTGTGGTTAGAGAGACAGTTGTTTAGTCAATGCACAATCAGCAGCAGGACTTCCTTTACAAATAGGAACATGCAAAATAGGAGCAGAAGTGAACCATTCAGCCCCTTGAGTCTACCCCACCATTCATCATGGCTGATCTACCTCAGTGCCATTTGGTAAATTGATTTATTATTGACATATGTACTAGGGGACTGTTCAAGAGTCTTATAACAGCGGAATAGAAGCTGTCCTTGAGTCTGGGGTACATGCTTTCAGGCTTTTGCGTCTCCTGCTGCATCTGTATTCTCTTGTGTCTTTAATTGTATACCCCCTATTATGTGATGATGGAACTAGAGACAATAGCGGGATTTAGACAGACACATGAACAGGCTGGGGATGGAGGGACATGGACCACGCTGGAATTGAGAAGATTGAGAGGGGATCTGATTGAAACATACAGGATTATTAAGGGATTGGACAAGATAGAGACAGGAAATATGTTCCAGATGTTGGGGAAGTCCAGGACCAGGGGGCATGATTTAAGAATAAGGGCTGGGCCATTTAGGACAGAGGTGAGGAAAAACTTCTTCTCCCAGAGGGTTGTGAATTTGTGGAATGCACTGCCTCAGAGGGCAGTGGAGGCCAATTCTCTGGGCACTTTCAAGAAGGAGCTAGATAGGTTTCTTATAGATCGGGGAATCAAGGGATATGGGGACAAGGCAGGAACAGGATATTGATTGTTGAGGATCAGCCATGATCTCAAAATGGCGGTGCAGACTCGAAGGGCCGAATAGTCTACTTCTGCTCCTATTGTCTAATGTCTATGTACAGGAAGATGGGATCAATTTCATTGAGCATCATGGTTGGCACAGACATGGTGGGCTGAAGGGCCTGTTCCGTGCTGTACTGTTCTGTGTTCCATGTGGCTTTGCTTGTCCGATTAGCATCTTCACACAGAATGTGTCATCAGTCCCATCATTACTCTGACGGGAAATTTGGCACCATGGAGAGGTGTTCACTGACAAATGCTCTCTCACAGCTACCAATGTACGTTAAAGGTTAAGAACTGAATTCCATTGTAAATAATCAGGATTCGACAGCCTGGTAGGATGTGGGTAGGATGTTTCCTCTGGCTGAGGAATATAGGACCGCGGTGAGTCTTGGAATAAGGGGTCAACTTTTAGGACTGAGACAAGGATAAAGTTCTTCACCCGGATTGTGTTAGTCTGTGGACCTGGAGGGTGGTTCAGTCTCTGAGTTCATTCAGAACTGAGGGTGGTAGATTTCTCAATATGAAGGGAATAGAATACAGGGATAGTACCCCAGACATTTCCACTTCTCCCCCCTCCCATCGGGCAGAAGATACAAAAGTCTGAAAGCACCTACCACCAGGGTCAAGAACAGCTTCTACCCCACTGTTATAAGACTATTGAATGGTTCCCTAGTACGATAAGATGGACTCTTGACCTGACAATCTACCTCGTTATGACCTTGCACCTTATTGTCTGCCTGCACTGCACTTCCTCTGTAGCTGTAACACTTTACTCTGCATTCTGTATTGTTTTACCCTGTACTACCTCAATGCACTCTGTAATAAAGTGATCTGTACAAACGGTACGCAAGACAAGTTTTTACACTGTACCTTGGTACAAGTGACAATAATAGACCAATTTACCAAACGATCGGCTGGGAGATGTAGGGTTAACTGAGGGAATCCACAAACTGCGACTGTTTCAGGGGAAGGCTGCACCTGAACCAAGAACCAGTCATGGTGCCACCGTGGCACATCTTGTAGAGCTGCTGCCTCACAGCTCCAGAGACCCGGGTTCGATCCCGACCTCCGGCGCTGTCTGTGTGGAGGTTGCATGTTCTCCCTGTGACTGTGTGGGTTTCCCCCGGGTGCTCCGGTTTCCTCCCACATCCCAACGATGTGCGGGTAGGTGGGTTAATTGGCCGCTGTGTCACAAACCAGCAACAAAAGAAACAAACTGAGCATGATTCAGTGTTAAAAACTATTTTATTAATCACTACTTATGATAATACGTAAAATAAAAGTTAAAAAAAATGTTAGTATGTTAGAATTCAAAAATGTTAAACCTCGAACGTTAACCCCAAAACTAAACTCTTCGTGTGTGTGTGTGTGACAAAGTCCAAAACTCCCAGTTCCTGAATGGTTCTTAAAGTTCAGTTCCACAAGCCATAAGGTGAAACATGAGCAAGGGCTTCTTCAACAACCACCGTTGTCTGAAGAAAAGATGTAGATGTAGAAAAACATAGAGAGAGTACATACGAAATCCAAATGTTCCACGATGGAACCCAAACGACACTTCAGTGTTTACTCGGTAGTGACTTCCTCACCCCGAAAAGCATCCGAACCGTGGTCGTCCACACACAAATACCTGTTTCCTTCTACAGGTCAGCAACAAAGTGAACTCCACCGGATTACTTCCAACTTCCATACATGGATTTCAGTGGCAAACACAGTTATTGTTTCTCATCCATCGATAGAGAAAACAAGCAGGCTGGTGTCTCTCTCCCTTCTCTCTCTCTCCTTCTTCTTCTTCTTCTGACTTCTTCAACAACGTCATTACGTCCTTTATCTTCTATTGACGTAATCACGCCCCACACACACATACACACACACTCTCTATCTTAAAGGGACTTTCACTGAGTCCATAACACCTCCCACCTAAAAAAAATTTTTCCCAAGAAAAATTCAACCGCGCATACCGTTAGTAATGTTAATAATTATCATGCTACACAACTACAGAATATCAGATTAGTACAGATACATGTTTCCCATTTAACATCGGGAAAGACAATCAGCAATCACATTATCTTTGCCTTTAATGTGAGTTATCATGAGATCAAATTCTTGCAAAATTAAACTCCAGTTTAACAGCCTTCTGTTCTTGTTTTTGACTCGGCTCAGAAACACCAATGGGTTATGATCTGTATACACAGTCAATGGTTTCTGAGCGGTGCAAACATATACACTGAAATGTTGCAAGGCTAAAACAAGCGACAGTAATTCTTTCTCTATGGTGGAATAATTCTTTTGATGCTCATTAAATTTCTTTGAAAAGTAAGCTACAGGATGGTCAATATCATCAAGGTCACCCTTCTGCAACAACACAGCTCCTGCAGCTTCATCACTGGCATCTACTGCTAATGAAAATGGCTTTTCAAAGTCAGGTGTTCTGAGCACAGGATGGTAGCATAAAATGGCTTTCAGCTTCTCAAATGCTTCTTGACAAGAATCTGTCCAAACAAACTTTACTCCCTTCTTCTGAAGATTAGTTAGGGGAAGAGCAATATCAGCAAAATTTTTACAAAATTTTCGGTAATATCCAACCATTCCCAAAAATCTTCTAACAGTCCTCGTACCTGTGGGAATAGGGAACTCAGATATTGCTTGAACTTTTGCCTGAACAGGAGCTTGCTTGCCTTGACCTACAACATAACCAAGATACGTCACAGTGGCATGGCCAAATTCACTTTTAGCCAAGTTAACTGTAAGGTTAGCCTTGGAAAGTCTTTCAAACAACCTTTCTAACGCAGAGATGTGATCTTCCCAAGTATCATTCCCAGTCACTAAGTCGTCAATGTAGGCATCTGTATGTTTTAACCCATGAATCACTGAATTAATCATTCTTTGAAATGTTGCCGGAGCATTTTTCATTCCAAATGGCAAAACATTGTATTCATACAATCCAGAAGGGGTTACAAAGGCTGAAATCTCCCTTCCTCTATCTGTTAATGGAACACACCAGTACCCTTTTAATAGGTCAATCTTTGTAAGAAATTTTGCCTTTCCCACTCTGTCTATGCAATCATCCACCCTAGGAATAGGGTAAGCATCTGACTTTGTTACAGCATTCACTTTCCTGTAATCTGTGCAAAATCTAACAGTTCCATCAGGTTTAGGTACAATAACACAGGGCGAACTCCAATTTGAAGTAGAATGTCTAATAATATCATTTTCCAACATGTATTTTATTTCCTGATCAACAAGTTTACTTTTTTCCACATTCATTCGATATGGGTGTTGTTTGATTGGTTTTGCATCCCCAACATCAACATCATGGGTAATTATCGATGTTCTGTTTGGAACATCTGGGAACAGATTTTTAAATTTTAAAATTAATTCTCTCATCTGTTGTTTTTGTGAAACTTGTAAATGGTCCAACTTCGTTTCAAGGTTCTCCATGATATTTTGGTTTTTTAGTTTCGATGGAACAATATTTGGTCTAAATTGGCCTTCCTCAACATCAACATCAGGCATTCTAGAAACAACCTTTTCACCATCCACCAAGGCCACAACTGAATCCCTCTCATAATAAGGTTTTAGCATGTTTACGTGACAGAGTTGTGTTTTCTTGCGTCTATCTGGTGTTTTGATTATATATGTTAGATCAGTCACTCGAGATTCAATAACATAGGGTCCAGAAAAGCGAGCTTGCAAGGGATTATTTTGGCTAGGGAAAAATACCAACACCTTTTGCCCCACTGCGAATGTCCTAGGCCGAGCACGTCTATCAAAATATGTCTTCATTCTTATCTGGCTTGTTTTCAGATTCTCTCTCGCTAGCTGGCAGACTCTCTCCAACCGAGTTTTAAATTTTTGGACATAGTCCAACAGACTCAAGTGAACTTCCTCATTAACCCATTGCTCTCTTAACAACTCCAAAGGTCCTCTCACCCTATGTCCAAACACAAGCTCAAACGGACTAAATCCGATTGACTCCTGGATCGATTCTCTAACGGCAAACAAAAGTAAATGGATACCTTCGTCCCAATCCTTTGTGTTTTCAAAGCAATAAGTCTTCAGCATATTTTTGTGAGTAGAATGAAATCTCTCCAGAGCTCCTTGAGATTCTGGGTGATATGCAGATGATACAATCTGCTTTGCTCCCAGCTCATAGACTATTTGTTGAAAAATTTTTGACATAAAATTACTACCTTGATCAGATTGGATTTCTTTTGGCAAACCAAACAAGGTAAAAAATTTTACAAGAGTCTTTGACACCGTCTTGGCCTTAATATTTCTAAGGGGTATTGCCTCTGGAAATCTAGAAGTGGCACACATGATGGTTAACAAATACTGATTTCCAGTCTTAGACTTTGGTAAGGGGCCAACACAGTCCACAATCACCTTCGAAAAGGGTTCACCAAAAGCAGGAATTGGTTTCAAAGGAGCCACAGGGGGTTTTTGATTTGGTTTACCTACCATCTGACATGTGTGGCAGGTTCGACAAAACATCACCACATCTTTTCTCAAACCAGGCCAATAGAATTGTTTCAAGATCTTCCCTACAGTTTTATTCACACCAAAATGACCACCCAAAGGCATACTATGGGCCAGGTTTAAAATCTCATCCCTATAAACTTTTGGAACAACAACCTGATGAATAACTTCCCATTCCTCAGTAACAGGAACATGAGGAGGTCTCCATTTCCTCATTAACACTCCATTTTTGACATAGTATCCAGTTGGCACTTTTTCAATCTCCTCACATGAGAGAGCTTTTTCTTTCAATTCTGTCAACTCAGGGTCCTTTGTCTGTTCCACCATAAAATCCTTCCTCGACAAAGACAAATCTTTAAATTCAGGCTCACTATAAGGATGTTGATCCTCCAGTGAAGACAGAAAAGTCTCAGATAAGGCATCAAAATTTTCTTCCTGTTTAGGACTGTCACAAGGAACCACATCAGACTGCACCGGACTGTCTGTCTTGGCTAATTCTTTAGCTCTAGCTCGAGTCACCGCACATGATGGGTAAACATCTGAATCATCCTCAGACTCATCAATCCTTGGTTTGGTTGTTAACCGTACCACAGGAACACTTTCTCCATCTGCAAGGTCATTTCCCAATAACAAAGAAACTCCTTCCACTGGCAAACTAGGTCTTATCCCTATCTCGACTGGTCCTTCTACGAACTTTGACTTTAAAATCACCCTGTGAAAAGGGACAGACATGGTCTCACCTGTAACGCCTCGTATTAGATTTACCTCACCAGTGTCACTTTCTTCACCAAAATTTAAAACACTGTCCAGCAAGAGAGATTGACTAGCCCCAGTATCTCTAAGAATTTTCACTGGCACCTGGGGTGACTCATCATTCAGTGAAACAAAACCCTCTGATACATACGAACGGAATTCCTTTCTCACCTCCTCCAACTTTTCCGCTTTTCCCTCTTGCAAGGACTGATCTTTAACAGCATCTCCTAAACCTTTTTGATTTTTAATTGCCTGAAAGCAAGCATTGGGCCCAGCTTCCTTCTTTTTCTTCAAAAGGGCACAATTAGATATCACGTGGCCAGGTTTCCTACAGTAATAACAAATACGCTCAACAGGTTTCTCCAGCCCTGGCTTCTTTTCATCTTTTCCTTTTTGATTACCTCCCAATTTAATCTCCGGTTTACCTGGATTGTCTTTGTAACTCTTTTGAAAGGTTTTAGGTTGTCCCCATTTGGATTTATGGGTTAAAGCATAATCATCTGCCAACCTAGCAGTTTCTTGTAAAGTTTCCACTGCCTTTTCATTTAAATATGTTGTTAATTCAGCTGGAACACATCTTTTAAAGTCTTCCACTAGTATCAATTCTTTCAATTTATCAAAATCCCCATCTACATTTTTAGCCATGTACCATCGTTCAAAACATATTCTCTTTCCATTGGCAAATTCCATATAAGTCTGATCTGCAGATTTCCTCAAGTCTCTGAATTTTTGTCTATAAGCCTCAGGGACCAATTCATAGGCCTTCAAAATAGCTTGTTTTACCTTGGTATAATCAGCTGCATCCTCAACAGACAAAGCAGAATAAGCTTTTTGAGCTTTACCTTTAATCACACTCTGTACCATAAGAGCCCATCCTTTCCTTGGCCAGTTTGAACTCACAGCAACCTTTTCAAAATGTTGGAAATACTGATCAACCTGATCTTCTTCAAACGGAGGGATTAATCGAACCTCCCTGCTGGCTGAAAAACCATCATCAGAATCAGATTCCGAACTCCTACGCTTCATTTGTAACTCATGCTGCCTCTTTTTCTCCTCGTTATCCAGCTCCATCTTCTTCAATTCCATCTGCTTCATTGCTAGATCAGCCTCTATCTTCATCTGAGTTAGCTTTTGTTCGGCCTCTAATCTCTTTTCCTCTCGTTCAGCTTCTATCTTTAACTGGGTTTGTTCTCGTTCAGCTTCTATCTTTGCCAGCTGCACCTGTGCCTCAGAAATTGCTATTTCACTGCCAGGAAACTGTTTTAACACTTCCTTCTCAAACACCTTCTTTTCCACATAATGGCCAGCTATCAATCTCTGAATATCTGCCTTTCTCATAGACTGCTTTACTTCTGTAAGGTTTAGCCTGGTAGCAATCTTTATCAAATCATCCTTTTTCGCCACCTCCAATCCCTTTTGGGTTGGTGACTCCAAAAATGCCTTAATATCCATTGCTGCTGGTTTCCACACACACAAGCCAATTAAAAAGAATTTATCAGACCTCCCTCAAAAATCTTTGGATTGAATCTCGAACAAATCTCGTCAATCTGGGGTACAATCCCAGACGACACTCGTTAACCTTGGGAACTATCCCGGACGAGCCCCCAATTTTGTCACAAACCAGCAACAAAAGAAACAAACTGAGCATGATTCAGTGTTAAAAACTATTTTATTAATCACTACTTATGATAATACGTAAAATAAAAGTTAAAAAAAATGTTAGTATGTTAGAATTCAAAAATGTTAAACCTCGAACGTTAACCCCAAAACTAAACTCGTCGTGTGTGTGTGTGACAAAGTCCAAAACTCCCAGTTCCTGAATGGTTCTTAAAGTTCAGTTCCACAAGCCATAAGGTGAAACATGAGCAAGGGCTTCTTCAACAACCACCGTTGTCTGAAGAAAAGATGTAGATGTAGAAAAACATAGAGAGAGTACATACGAAATCCAAATGTTCCACGATGGAACCCAAACGACACTTCAGTGTTTACTCGGTAGTGACTTCCTCACCCCGAAAAGCATCCGAACCGTGGTCGTCCACACACAAATACCTGTTTCCTTCTACAGGTCAGCAACAAAGTGAACTCCACCGGATTACTTCCAACTTCCATACATGGATTTCAGTGGCAAACACAGTTATTGTTTCTCATCCATCGATAGAGAAAACAAGCAGGCTGGTGTCTCTCTCCCTTCTCTCTCTCTCCTTCTTCTTCTTCTTCTGACTTCTTCAACAACGTCATTACGTCCTTTATCTTCTATTGACGTAATCACGCCCCACACACACATACACACACACTCTCTATCTTAAAGGGACTTTCACTGAGTCCATAACAGCTGTAAATTGTCCCCAGTGTGTGGGTGAGGGGTAGAATCTGGGGGGAGTCGGTGGGAATGTGGGGAGAATAAAATGGGATCAGTATTGGGTTGGTGTAAATGGGAGGCAGATGGTGAGAGTGAACACTTGATGTATGTTGAATCATTAATCCTGAGGCTGAGATTGATAGATTTCTGTTAACCAAAGACATGTGGAAGACCAGCATTCACTGCCCTGGATTGGACAGTCTGTCAGGCAACGTGACCACCCACAATAGGGGTGTATCTGGGCAAGGGTCAGGTCAAGGAAGGTCAATCCCCCCCCTTGGAGGTGCCTTCTGCCCACAAATAAACAGAGGTGCTTCTAGAACAATCCACAAGTTTCAAAGCCACCTTTACTGAAGCTATTATTTGAACGATAGGCTTCAATCTCATGTCTCCAATGAACAACCCAAGCTCCCCACCAGCCCCCAGCTTGGGGAGGTGCGTGGACAAAGGCAGGACTGGCAGTGCTGTTCCTTCTCCACACCACAGACATCTCGCGCGACTCACCGGCAGCCCGTTAATCCCAGGTCCGCCAGCTTCACCCGCAGGTCCCCGAACTCCAAAGTCTCCTCGTTCTCCCACCTCGCCTCTGGGACCTTCGTCGCCGGGTTCACCCTGTGGTAACAGTGCAGGTGTTGATGAGAGTCGGCCTACTTCAGGAAAATATTACCACCGCACACCAACTGTTACCCTGATTCTAAACAGCCGGGATGTGACACATATTTCTCCCACTGACCGCACCACAGAGAATGACACAGCCCAGAGGGACACCACTTCACCTATTATGCCTGTCCCAGCCCTGTGAAAGCATCTCCAGTCAGTGTCTACCTGTCTCTCCTTTATTTTCCCTGCCTCTATCATCCACCTGCGTCTTGCTTCACCCGTCCCCTCCCCCACCTGGCTCAACCTCAAGAAGTCGGCATCCATCACTGAGCACCCTCACCACCCGGGACCTGGGACATGCCCTCTTCTCGTTACTACCATCGGGGAGGAGGTACAGGAGCCTGAAGACCCACACTCAACGATTCAGGAACAGCTTCTTCCCCTCCGCCATCAGATTGCTGAACGGTCCATGAACCCATGAATATGACCTCATTATTCCTTTTTTTGTTGCACTATTTATTTTGTAATTTATAGTAATGTAATGCCTTGCACTGTTCTGCTGCCGCAAACCAACACATCTCACATCATCTATGTCAGTGATAATAAACCTGATTCTGATCCTTATCTTTCACCTCTCCTAAGTCCACGGTCACCTTAGACTCCTGTCTTGCCCCTCCCCTTCTCTTTATTCTGGCCGTTCCCCCTCCCCACTCAGTCCTGATGCAGGGTTTTGACCCGAAACATTGACAGCTACTCTCCCCCCCCAGATGCTGCTCGACTCACTGAGTTCCTCCAGCAGATTGGTTGTTGCTTCACATTCCAGCATCTGGAATTGGTATTGGTTTATTATTGTTACTTGTACCGAGGTACAGTGAAAAACTTGTCTTGCATACCGTTCGTACAGGTTGATTCATTACAACAATACATTGACGTAGTACAAGGTAAAGCAATAACAGAATGCAGAATAAAGTGTTACAGTCACAGAGAAAGTGCAGTGCAGGCAGACAATAAGGTGCAAGGTCATAATGAGGTAGATTGTGAAGTCAAGAGTCCTTCTTATCGTACCGGGGGACCGTTCAATAGTCTTACAACCGTGGGACAGAAGCTGTCCTTGATCCTGGTGGTACGTGCTTTCAGGCTTTTGTATCTCCTGCAGTCTTGAGTTTCCAGTTAGTTCAGCTGCTCTCTCCGCACGGCTCCTTTGCAAGTTCCTGTTGAATCTGCTCTCACTGCCCTTTCAGATCCCAGCAACTCGCTGCAGGGAACAGTCCTCCTCTCCCCCAGGTCCTTCTGCCCACTCCCCTTCACTCTGCCCTCTGCTCACCTAACCTCCTGCCGTGGCTACAGATTCTCCCTACTTACTTCATCAAAACACAAAATAACTTTGAGCAGCCTACTGGATAATTGCCTCTGCTCAGACTGTGGCAAATTATTGATACTGGGAAAATTTTGCTCCTGCATCATACCCTTCCCTTGGACCAGAGGGAGTATTGGTTGAAGCTACAATCGACTCATTGACATCTGGATATAACAAATTCTTCAAGTTTAACTCTTCCAACCATCTACAAGGCACCATCAAATTCCCTCCACGTCTGGATGAGTATAGCTCCACCAACTCTGAAGAAGCGAGATACCATGGGGGACAAAGCAGTTGACCAGCACCCCATCCACCACCTTACACGTTTATTCCCTCTGCAACACTACAACAAAATGCCCTTCTGTTACTTGCCCAGGACAGCAGTGCCCAACCCCTCCGATCCTACCACCAGGAGGTGAATCCCCAGCCTTTGACCCACTCGAAGAGGCACAGTACTTGTACACCTGGTCCAGTGGGGTTTCCGGTCAAAAGGAGGTTCTGAGGATATTGATGGTGAAGGATTTGGTAAATTGCCGAGCTGTACAAACACTCTGGAACCTGGGGTGGTACAAGCAACTTTATCAGTGCAAACCTTTCTTCCTTTTTTTCCTGGAGTCACAAAGTCACCCAGCACGGAAACAGGCCCTTCTACCCACCCAGTCCGTGCTGACCATCACCCACCCATTGACACCAACCCTACACTGATCCCATTTTATTCTCCCCACATTCCCATCAACTTCCCCCAGATTCTACCCCTCACCCACACACTGGGGGCAATTTACAGCGGCCAATTAACCCACCGACCCGCACGTCTTTAGGATGTGGGAGGAAACCGGAGCACCCGGGGGAAACCCACGTGGTCACAGGGAGAACGTGCAAACTCCACACAGACAGCGCCGGAGGTCGGGATTGAACCTGGGTCTTTAGCACTGTAAGGCAGTGGCTGTACCCGCTGAGCCACTGTGCCAAAGGAGCTGTGTCACCTCCATAATCTCATTGTGAACAGCTCGCACAGTATTTGTTTGAAGTACGATAGTGTGGGCAAATACACTGCTGGCTTTTCAACAGCACAGTCCCATACACTACTGAGATACGTGAGCGGGCCTTCATGCCTTTGTTTAGTGACGTCATGTGGGAGATAAATATTGTCCTGGAGACCGGTGAGAAATCCCCAATTTTTGTTCAGAATAGTGGGGGCTGAGGGGGCAGGTTGGGACCCCAGTTTAAGAGGGATTTGTTGGGTGATGGGAGGATGTGCCAGATATCTGTTGAATTGAAGGCTCAACGATATCTTGAATAACTATTTGTGAAATATTTGATTGGTCTGTATAATGCTTCAGTGCTGACTAGCCCAGTAGATTGTTTACTAACTCAGAACATTCTAAGATCAAATCCCAATTTAAGCTTCAGTGTGCGGCTGATGGAGTGCTTCATTGCCACAGATTCCATCTGTCAGAACATTCACCTACAGAACAATGGCACAGCGGGTACAGCCGCTGCCTCACAGCCCCAGAGACCCCGGTTCGATCCCGACCTCTGGCGCTGTCTGTGTGGAGTTTGCACGTTCTCCCTGTGACCGCGTGGGTTTCCCCCGGGTGCTCCGGTTTCCTCCCGCATCCCAACGACGTATGGGTCGGTGGGTTAATTGGCCGCTGTAAATTGTCCCCAGTGTGTGGGTGAGGGGTAGAATCTGGGGGGAGTTGATGGGAATGTGGGGGTGGGGGGTGGGAGTGCAGTTAAACTTAGCAGATAGTGGGATTTTTCTGTGAACTGGTACAGGCTCAATGGGCCAAAGTAGACTCCTTCTGCGTAGATGGAAATTCATCCAACTCAGTTGGATGTAGAAGACCCCCTGGTATTGTTTCAAAGAAGTGCAGGGCGCAGTATTTATTCTGCAAACAACAGCACTAAAGATGTATTATTATCTGGGGAGTCTCCGGGGGAGTTTGCAAACATAATTTGGTGACCTTATTTCAGACTGGGTATACAGAGCCGCTTGGGAAGCCACAGAGTCACAGAACAACAGAGTAATACAGATACCAAAGCCTGAAAGCACGTACCACCAGGCTCAAGGACAGCTTCTATCCCGCTGTTATGGGACTATTGAACGGTCGCCTAGTACGATAAGATGGACCCTTGACCTCACATTCACAAGATCACAAGACAAGGGAGCAGAAGTAGGCCATTCAGCCCATCGAGTCTGCTCCAAAGAAAAGGGAAAAAAGAAAAAGAAATGAGAAATTGGGGGAGGGGGAACAAAAAAAAACACTATTCTAACCCCAATTTCCGGCCTTATCCCCATATTCCTTGATACCCTGACTATTTAGATATCTATCTATCTCCTCCTTAAACGCCTCCAATGATCTGGCCTCCACTGATGTACGTGGCAAGGAATTCCATAAATTCACCACCCTCTGGCTAAAGAAATTTCTCCTCATCTCTGTTTCTAAGATTGTGCCCTCTGGTGCTGGACTCACCCACCAAGGGAAACAGCTTGGCCACATCTACTCTGTCCAGTCCTTTCAACATTTTTCTTCTGTACTCCAGTGAGTACAGTCCAAGAGCCGACAAACGTTCATCAAATGTAAGACCTTTCATTCCGGGAATCATCCTCGTAAATCTCCTCTGAACTCTCTCCAACATCAGCACATCCTTCCTAAGATATGAGGCCCAAAACTGTGCACAGTATACCAAATGAGTCCTCACTAGTGCTCCGTAGAGCCTCATCAACACTTCCTTACTTTTATACACGATACCTCTCGAAATGAATGCCAACATAGCATTCGCTTTCTTTACCACTGATCCGACCTGGCAGTTAACCTCTAAGGTATCCTGCACGTACCCCCAAGTCCCTTTGTACTTCTGTACTTTGAATTTTTTCTCCTTCTAGATAATAATCTGCCCGTTTATTTCTGTTTCCAAAGTGTACAACTGCACATTTCTCAACATTGAATCTCATCTGCCATTTGCTTGCCCATTCTCCTAAACTATCCAGGTCTCTCTGCAACCTTCCTGTCTCCTCAATACTCCCTACTCCTCCACCTATCTTGGTGTCATCTGCAAACGTAGCCACAAAACCATTTACTCCATCATCCCAATCGTTAACGTACAAGGAAAAAAGAAGCGGCCCCAACACCGACCCCTGCGGAACACCACTAGTAACCAGTAGCCAACCAGAACAAAATCCTTTTATTCCCACCCTTTGCTTCCTGCCAACCAGCCAAGGCTCCACCCATTCTGTTATCCAACCTGTAATTCTATGACCTCTCATCTTATTAATCAGTCTCTTGTGCGGCCCCTTGTCGAAGGCCTTTTGAAAGTCTAAATACACAACATCTACAGCCTCTCCCTTATCCACCCTACCTGTGATTTCTTCAAAAAAACTCCAATAGGTTGGTCAGGCAGGATCTTCCCTTCACGAAACTATGCTGGCTTGGACCTATCTTGCCTCGCACCTCTAGGTATTCCATAACCTCATCCTTGAGGATCGATTCCAATAACTTTCCCACCACCGGTGTCAGACTAATAGGTCTGTAATTTCCTTTATGCTGCCTCCCACCTTTCTTATACAGCAGAACTACATTTGCAACCCTCCAGTCCTCCGGAACCATGCCGGAGTCTATCGACTCCTGGAAAATTATCACCAATGCCTCCGCTATCTCTAAAGCCACCTCCTTCAGAACCTGGGGATGCACCTCATCTGGTCCAGAAGACTTATCAGTCTTTAGCCCATTTAGTTTTCCTAGCACCTTCTCTCTAGTTCTACCTCATTATGGCCTTGCACCTTATTGTCTGCCTGCACTGCACTTTCTCCATAAATGTAACACTTTACTCTGCATTCTGTTATTGTTCCCCCTTGTACTACCCCAATGCACTGTGATGAAATGATCTGTATGGGTGGCATGCAACACAAAGTTTTTCACTGTACATCAGTATATGTGACAATAATAAACTGATTTACAGCACAGAATCAGGCCCTTCAGCCCAACTCACCCAATCGACCAAGGTGCCTACCTGTGTTAATTCCATTTGTCCATGTTTGGCCCATATCCCTCTAGACCTTTCCTATTGTGTACCTGTCCAAATGTCTTTTAAATGTTGTTATTGTACCTGCCTCAACACCTTCCTCTGGGTGAAGAAGTTGCCCCTCAGGTCTCTTAAATCTCTCCCCTCTCACCCTAAACCTGTGCCCTCTAGTTTTTGGTTCCCTTTACCTGGGAAAAAGACTGTGTGCATTTACCCTGTCTATGCCCCTCGTGGTTTTATAAATATCTATAAGATCACCCCTCAGTCTCCTCCGGTCCTAGGAAGGGTGCAATCGGAATGCCAGCCTTCCCCGGATAAAACAGGAGGACTAGGGTGGGTTCAGTCAGCTGATGAGGCTGAGCTGCTTGTACTGGTGTGAGGGGCTGCCTGTTCACCGTGAGGTTGCGTTGGATCCCTCCCAAGCTTGGGCCGACACTGAGGTACCTGCCGAAGCCTGTTCAACAGAACGGTCAGAAAGTTAATGGCCTGATTTCCTTTCACACCTGCAGGGCGATCATTATCTGAGTGCACACACCCAGGGAGGTGTGTTCTGACCCACACTGGAACCCAATCCGGCACTGCCTCAGTACCCAACCTCGGGCTCACCCCCCTACCCTTGTAACTCCCTCCACCCGCACCCTCCCTATCTGCAACCCCTTACACCCCTCCCTATCTCTGTACCCTCTGTAGCCCTCCTGACACTTCTCCCTAACTTTGTAAACCTGTCCGGCCCCTACACCCCTCCCTGTCCCTGTAACACCCTCCGACCCCTACACCCCTCCCTGTCTCCGTAACACCCTCCGACCCCTATACCCCTCCCCATCTCTGTAACCCTCTCCAGCCCCTACACCCCTCCCTGTCTCTGTAACCCCTCCATGCCCTACACTGCCCACTGTCTCTGTCACCCCCTCTGACCCCTACACCATTCCCTATCTCTGTAACCCCCTTCACCCATTCCAAATCTCTTGTCCTCTAACAATTTCGGCTTTTTGATCAGCCCAAGCTCTGTCTTCCGTGGCCTGGGCTGTGAGCTCTGGATGTCCCTCTCTCCGGCACTCCCCACCTTGGAGATGCTCCTTAGCACCCAGCTCTCTGGCAGAGCCCTTGGCTGCTCCATTGCCCTAGCTTCTCTGTATGTGTGCAAGTGTCTCATCATGTTCCTGGGCCATGTGATTGGTGCACGGATTGACCCAGAGGACAGGGGTGTGAGACTAAACCTCTGCCCTCATCTAGGCTGCACGCCTTTCTGACACTCAGAGTCATTGATACTGGGCTCCCGAACACGAGCCCTGGTTACACAAGCTCACCTTTAGTCCGTCTTTCCCTTGAGGTCCATCGTCTCCCGTGGGACCTGGCTCACCCTAAGTCAGAAAGAGAGACCGTTCTTTTAATCCTAGTGGAGAACATTGACCATTTGTTAATCCATTTGCTTTTTAATCAGGAAACAAATGCCAGCTGACTGAAGCAGTGTTTGTTGAACTCAGTGATGTCTGATATGCCACATAAACACCAGTATATGCCAGCATCAGCAAGGTGGGCCAAATCGTCATGTGGAAAGTAAGATTCTGAGCTGTCCATTGAATGGTTCAAGTCATTCAGATGCATTGTGTGGAGGGACACCGGGTATGTAAGGTTTACTGCAGATTGGATCAGATACGAGCACAAAAAATATCCACGTTTACGCAGGGAATACCTTTTGTATCCTCTCCTGTGACTTCATATTCTTTCTATTATATATAGACCAGAACAGTGCACTGTGCTCCCAGTGTGATATGGAGACTGGAACTGTGCACGGTGCTCCCAGTGTGATATGGAGACTGGAACTGTGCACGGTGTTCCCGGTGTGATACGGAGACCAGAACAGCGCACGGTGCTCCCGGTGTGATCTGGAGATCGGAACAGCGCACGGTGCTCCCGGTGTGATATGGAGACCGGAACCGTGCACGGTGCTCCCGGTGTGATATGGAGACTGGAACTGTGCACGGTGCTCCCAACGTTCTTCAGCCTGCAAGTTTGTTCAGAGAAATCACTCAACGATGAATGTTGGACGTGAAAAGTGTGACGATGAAACATCAGAGACTTTTTCCCAGGGCGACAATGGCTAACACGAGGGGACATAATTTTAAAGTGATTGGAGGAAGGTATAAGGGGTAAATTTTTTTCACACAGATAGTGGTGGGGGCGTGGAATGCACTGCCGGCAGAGGTTGTGGGGGCAGATACACTAGGGACATTTAAGAGGCTCTTAGATCGACACATGAATGATAGAAAAATAGGGGGCTATGTGGGAGGGAAGGGTTAGATAGATCTCAGAGCAGGATAAAATGTTGGCACAACATTGTAGGCCAAAGGGCCTGTAGTGTGCTGTAGCGTTCTATGTCCTATGTTCTATTCGAGAGTTTCAACGTGTATGTACATATTCTTAATACCAACTCCAGAATGGAAGTTGTTCCCATCTCCTGCAATAACTTTTGTGATTTAGATGTGAGGTTGCGAGGACAGGTAGGAGTGTGGAGATGGTTTCCACCCAGCCTTCTGCTGGTGCTGTCCTGACCTGCTGAGTCTGTCAGCCTTTGCTGTTTGTATTCCAGAATCCATGGTATTTTGCTGTGCTTTAGTCACACCTGGACTAATGCAAGATCATATCAAGCACAGACGACTTGCTTCATCCTGCCTCTGAAGGTCAATCCAGGTATAATTTTACACATAATCAGCCAGTAAACACGGATTTGAATATTGGCACTTGGTGAACTCACCCTCAGTCCTGTCTGGCCAGGTTCCCCCTCACTGCCAGCTGGGCCGATTTCACCCTGTGTTAATTCAAAGACACTTTACATTAAAATTTGTCCGTACAAAAATTCTGTACATTGTTTTCCAATCATCTGTGCAAGTTTTTCTGACAATGTTGGCAAGTGTTCTCTTTGCAGAATTTATCACAAGTTTAGGCACATGATTTTTATCTGAAAGCAACATGGTAAAAACCTGCCTTTGGCTGCACATGTTGGACCGATGCTATAGTATCGAGCATTGAGGTACTCAACTTATTACATTCAGTTCCTCTGAGGGAACTGTGTGGTGTATCGGCAGGGGATACTCCAAGCAGTGGCTACCACTAGTGATCAAAGATGTACCTTGCTTCATCTGATCACACAACCAATATTACATCGTCCCATATTTCTGCTTTACTAACGTTTATTGTTTTATTTATCAGTGTGAATGGGTATGGTTTACTGAACGTACTCCTGTGCAAACCAAAGTCTCTTTTGTAAGTTGCAAAGTTGGGTGGATGAAGAAAAGGAGGCATCAACTCATGACGTTCAAGAGACAGGCAGTTCCTTCAAACCCAGAACGAGATGGTTGCGAGGCAATTGGCAGTGCATTAACAGATGTTCTCTAGATCTGGACAAGTGTATACTGGAGGAAAATTAAGGGTTGACTCGACTGAAGATGATCTGAACTCTATTGGCTGTGTGCTCCACAGCATTGGAAAGGATGTACCCAAGGTCCTGGACATTGCAACTAGCTTTTGATTAGGACTTTTAAACATCTGAAGGCTTCATAGGGAGGAGCGTTATCAAACACAGATCCACCTGAGGTGGCGTCTGGACAGGTACATGGACAGAGAGGGAGCTTCTTATTGATCGAGGGAGACACAGGGAGGTGGAGAAGTTTCTGGAGGGAATTCCTGCAAATAAAGTGCTGAAAATCATGGATCTGGGGCCTCATAGACAGCTCCATATTCATAAACACCTTCACATTCTCCTCCAAATCCCTCCCCATCTCTGCACCTCCTCCACCCCTGACAATCCTCCAAGATCTCTACCCTCCTCTGATTTTGCCCTCTTGATTGCCCCAATTCCCATTGCTCCACCACTGCTGGCTGCCTTCAGCTGCCTGGATCCCAAGTTCAGGGATCCCCTCCCAAACCATCCCCTCCCAACCCTCTCTCTCTCAACACCTTTTATCACCTCCTTAAGACCTAGACCTTTTGCGAAGTACCTGGTGACATTTTACAGCTGCCAACTGAATGCAGGTCATTGTTGTTATATGATCCATACAACACGATTTTCAATAGAGAAATGGACAGTCATACTGCAGTGAATGAACCAATGCCTCACATATATAGAAAACAGCTGAACTAACTGGGATAAGAAAGGAGAGAAGGATTAGGCCCTTCGAACCTGCTCCACCCATTCAATAATATCACAGTTGATCCCAGACATTGTCTCTGATCCAGCCTCTTTCTTTGATGCCCTCACTGTGCCAAATTCAATGAGTCTCAGGCTTGGTTATCCTTGATGGGAGGAGGAGAATTCCTTAAACTTACAATCAGCCCCAGACAGAAGAAATTTCCACGCAGCTCAGCTCCTAACTGGCCAACATCCGTTTCAGAGACCGAGCCCTCTGATTCCACACCCTCCAGCTGGGGAAGTGGCCCCTCAGTCTCCGCAGCCAATCAGGATCTTGCCTGCCTGTGACATCATCTCCGTGGCGCAGAACAAATGAGGTACAGGCCTAAAATTTCCTGGACTCTGCTCTTCTGCACAGTGTGGCACAGCGGTTAGCTTTGCTGCCTCACAGCTCCAGAGACCCGGGTTCGATCCTGACCTCCGGCGCTGTCTGTGTGGGGTTTGCACGTTCTCCCTGTGACTGTGTGGGTTTCCCCCGGGTGCTCCAGTTTCCTCCCACATCCCAACAACATGCGGTTCGGTGGGTTAATTGGCCGCTGTAAATTGCCCCCAGTGTGTGGGTGGGGGGTAGAATCTGGGGGGAGTTGCTGGGAATGTGGGGAGAATGAAATGGGATCAGTGTAGGATTAATGTAAGTGGGTGGGTGATGGTTGGCATGGACTCGATGGGCTGAAGGGCCTGGTTCCGTGCTGGGTGACTCTATCGCTTGAGACATGCATGCAAATAACCTGGTTTGGACACAAAAAAAATTTAACAAAAAAATGTCATTGTTCACAAAGTGATCAACAGGAAATGTATTTCCTACAATTGGATATTCGTCATTTCAAGCCATTAAAACCTTTCAAAGACCCGACATCAGATTCAGATATGAATTTGCTTCTCACCAACAGAGTCATTGTCAGAGTCTGAGAGTTTTCTGGTTGTTAATGGTAGAGTGAAGGGGATGTCCGTGAGAAGGGATTGAGCCAATACTTACTGGAGATCACAAGAAGAGTGTTGATGTCACTGAGATGTACAGAATTTCTAGGGGCTGATAGGATCGATGCAGAGAAACTCTGTGTCCCTCACGGGAGAGTCCAAAACTAGTGAAGGGTTGGCCATTTTGGATTACTATGAAGGGACATTTCTTTAATCTGAATGCAGACCATCGCTGGGTAACGAACGGGTTCTGTTTTTACAGATGTCTATACGTTGATTTTGTCCATACGTTGGAAAATACGCAAAAATCACTTGATATGGTAACAATACCTTCACAGTATTGTAATTGGTGCTAGAAGTGTGGCGACACTTGAGGGCTGCCTCCAGAACATTCCACGCAAAAAGATGCATTTCACTGTGAGTTTCAACGTATATGTGACTAATAAAGAAATCCTATCTTATCTTATAAATGGAATCAAAAGCACTTAGGAAAGAACAATTAGAAGAAGCAAGGCATTTGATAAGGTACCCCATGCGAGGCTTATGGAGAAGGTAAGGAGACATGGGATCCAAGGGGACATTGCAGTGTGGATCCAGAACTGGCTGGCCCACAGAAGGCAAAGAGTGGTTGTTGAAGGGTCGTATTCTGAGTGGAGGTCGGTGACCAGTGGTGTACCTCAGGGGTCTGTACTGGGACCCTTACTATTTGTGATTTTTATAAACGACCTGGATGAGGAAGTGGAGGGGTGGGTTAGTAAGTTTGCGGATGACACGAAGGTTGGGGATGTTGTGGATAGTTTGGGGGGCTGTCAGAAGTTACAGAGGGACATAGATAGGATGCAGAGTTGGGCTGAGAAGTGGCAGATGCAGTTCAACCCAGATAAGTGTGAAGTGGTTCATTTTGGTAGGTCAAATATGTTGGTGGAATATAGTCTTAATGGTAGGACTCTTGGCAGTGTGGAGGATCAGAGGGATCTTGGGGTCCGAGTCCATAGGACGCTCAAAGCGGCTGCACAGGTTGACTCTGTGGTTAAGAAGGCATGTGGTGTATTGTCCTTCATCAATCGGGGAATTGAATTTAGGAGCCGTGAGGTATTGTTGCAGCTATATAGGTCCCTGGTCAGACCCCACTTGGAGTATTGTGCTCAGTTCTGGTCACCTCACTACAGGAAGGATGTGGAAGCCATAGAGAGGGTGCAGAGGAGATTTACAAGGATGCTGCCTGGAATGTCGGAGCATGCCTTATGAAAGCAGGTTGAGGGAACTCGGCCTTTTCTCCTTGGAGAGACAGAGGATGAGGGGGGACCTGATAGAGGTGTATAAGATGATGAGAGGTATT
Organism: Pristis pectinata; assembly: GCF_009764475.1. NCBI lineage: Eukaryota > Metazoa > Chordata > Chondrichthyes > Rhinopristiformes > Pristidae > Pristis > Pristis pectinata. The sequence goes on along the minus strand of NC_067407.1, from coordinate 2,380,608 downwards.
GATCGGGTCAGAGGCTTTTCCCCAGGGCTGAATTGGTGGCCACAAGAGGACATAGGTTTAAGGTGCTGGGGAGTAGATATAGAGGAGATGTCAGGGGTAAGTTTTTTACTCAGTGAGTGGTGAGTGTGTGGAATGGGCTGCCAGAAACGGTGGTGGAGGTGGATACGATAGGGTCTTTCAAGAGACTGTTAGATAGGTACATGGAGCTGAGTAAAATAGAGGGCTATGGGTAAGCCTAGTAATTTCTGGGGTTAGGACATGTTTGGCACAGCTTTGTGGGCTGAAGGGCCTGAATTATGCTGTAGTTTTTCTATGTTTCTAATTACCAGGTGGAGAGAGAGAGAGGATACTAGTTTTAAGCAATCTGCTGAAGGAACTCAGTGGGTCAAGCAGCATCTGTGAGGGGAGAGGTATTGTCAACGTTTCGGGTCCTGGTGCAGGGTTTCAACCCAATGTCGACAATTCCTTTCCTCCTCACAAATGCTGCTTGACCTGCTGAGTTCCTCCAGCAGATCGTTTGTTGCTTCAGATTCCAGCATCAGTCTCTTGCGACTCCAGGAAACTGGTTCTGCTCTTCGTAGGAACAAACATTTGTATGTACATCGGACTTTTGAATCCAGTGATATTATGGGAGCTGGTTTGTACGTAGGGGTTCCATAAATCTAGTGTTTGTATCCGAGGGATGGGCTGTAGTTATAAACTTTTGCTGTTCTGTACCTCAGAGCCTGAGGATACTCAGTCCTCGAGTATATTCAGGACCGGGGTGGATAGGATGTAGAACTGTAAGGAAATTCAGGGATCAGCTGGGAAAGTGGACCATAAGATAAGATATAGGAGCAGAATTCAGCCATTCAGCTCATTGAGTCTACTCCATCATTCAATCATGGATAATTCTTTTCAACCCCATTCTCCTGCCTTCTCCCTGTAACTGTTAGCCCCCTCCCCGATCGAGAACCTATCAATCTCTGCCTTAAATACACCCAATGACTTGGCCTCCACAGCCGTCTGTGGCAACGAATTCCACAGATTCACCACCGTCTGGCTGAAGAAATTCCTCCTCATCTCAGTTCTACAGGGCCATCCCTTTATTCTGAGGCTGTGCCCTCAGATCCTGGACTCTCCCACTGATGGAAACATCCTCTCCACGTCCACTCTATCCAGGCCTTTCAATATTTGGTAGGTTTCAATGAGATTCCACCCCCCCTCTTCCTTCTGAACTCCATTGAGTACAGGCCCAGAGACATCAAACGTTCCTCATATGTTAAGCCTTTCATTCCCGGGATCATTCTTGTGAACCTCCTCTGGACCGTCTCCAGGGCCAGCACATCCTTCCTTAGATACGGGGCCCAAAACTGCCCACAATACTCCAAATGTGGTCTGACCAATGCCTTATAAAGCCTCAGCAGTACAGCCTTGCTTTTGTATTCTAGCCCTCTCGAAATGAATGCTAACAATGCATTTGTCTTCTTTACTACTCAACCTGAAGATGAATTGGAAGAAGCCCCAGGATATCACTGAATGAAGGGGCCAAACAGTCTCCCTATCTACTTCTTGTATTTCACTTTCTGACAACACTGTGACTTTGGCCAGGCTGTTTCTCCCTCAGGTGGCTGATATTCTGTTCCTACCTTGGCTCCAGGTTCTCCTTGGTGACCAGCTTCTCCTTCAGGTCCTGGAATTCCCTGTGTAATGAACAGACCAATCTCTTTACAGTGCAAAACATTCTTTTGTAGTAGAATCAGAGAACTCAGCTCCTGACTCCCCAAAGCCCGTCCACCATCTCCAAGGCTCAGTTCAGGAGTGTGAGGGAACACTCTCCACCTGCCTGGGTGAGGGCAGCTTCAACAACACTCAAGAAGCTCAACAACGTACAGGACACAGCAGCTAATTTGATAGACACCCCACCCACTCACTCCACCACCCACACACAGTGGCAGCAGGTTGTACCATCTAAAGGAGGCACTGCAGCAACTCACCGAGACCCCTCAACAGCACCTTCCAAACCCACCACCTCTCCCAGCTAGAAGGACGAGGGCAGCAGAAGCACAGGGGTCACCACCCCGGAGTTCCCTCCCAGCCACACCCCACCCTGACTGGGAACTATATCATCGTTCCTTCACCGTCGTTGGGTCAAATCCTGGAACTCCCTCCCTGACGCCACTGGGGGTGTACCCACACCTCAGGGACTGCAGTGGTTCAAGAAGGCAGCTCCCCACCACCTTCTCAAGGGCAACTAGGGAGGGGCAATGAAATGCTGGCTCAGCCTGCAGAACCACATCCCTTGAATGGATAAGATAAAGAACGATACACCGGAAGCAGCCCATTCACCCCATACCGACTGTGCAGGAGTGTCTCCAATTAATCCCACTCTCCAACTCTGCCCCACAACTTGACACATTTGACCCTTTTTTTGAGGATTTCTCCCATTCCCATTCAGAGAATCACAGAGCTATAACAGCAGAGAAACAGGCCCTTCACCTCAACTCATCCATGCCGACCAACTTACCCACCTGAGTTAGTCCCATTTGCCTGCATTTGGCCCATAATCCCTCGATCTTTTGGCCAACTTTTCCTATCCATGTACCTGTCAAAGTTCTTTTGAATGTTGCAACTGTACCTGCCTCACCCACTTCCTCTGGCAGCTCGTTCGACACACCCAGTACCCTCCGTGTGAAAAAGTTGCCCCTCAGGTTCCCTTTAAATTTTTCACCTCTCACTTTAAACCTGTGCCCTCTAGTTTTTAGGTCCCCTTCCCTGGGAAAAAGACTGTGTGGATTCACCCTATCTATACCCCTCATGATTTTATACATCTCTAAGGTCATCTCTCAGTCTCTTACATTCCAAGAAATAGAGTCCAAGCCTGCCAAACCTCTCCCGATGACTCAGTCCTTCAAGTCCTGGCAGCATCCTCGTAAATCTTCTCTGCGGTCTTTCCAGCTTTTAATGCTGACCTTCCTATAACAGGGTGACCAAATGTCTCAACAATACTCCCAGTGCAAACTGGAACACAACGTCCCAACTCCTATCCTTGGTCCTGTGGTCGTGCCATCCAATCTGTCCCATCATTGTTTGCAGGACCCTACAATTTGCAGCGGGGGGTTTCAGGCATGTGTGCCGGAGAGCTCAAAGGCCCTCCTGCCAAGATTGCACCAGTGACATTTGATTCTTTGTCTACCGGACAGAGATTTGGTCCTTACACGGATTTTACAGGCAATCTGATGGCACGGTTCTGAATTTTGCCTCCCGTCACTTCTAGAGGTACAGCTGGAAGGAAATAGCAAAATATGGAAAGACTTACCTCAGGACCAATTTCTCCAACGGGTCCCACTTCACCATCCTGTCCTCGAGGTCCCTGCACAGAAAAATCATTGTTGAGCAACATCTAGTCCTCCACTGACTGGTAACCGTGCACCGAGAGAATGATTCAAGTTGTTCCACAATACATTTATCCCTTGTAACAAGGAGGAGAGCTCTCACGAGCAGCTAATAATGAACATTACAGGCTGTTATCATGTCTGCCTCACGGGTGAAAGGTCTCCAGTTCGATCCCCTGGACAAGAACATAACTTGGGGCCACATGTGTGGCAACAGTGCTATGTATATAACTGTCTTAACACCATTGAATGTATTGGCCAAATGATACTAAGAATCTAAAGAGTTTTGCACAGTGTTTATTCTTTTGTATATATATTTTATTATGAATAAAGTTTATGTTTGAAATAAAGTAAACATTATGAAGACACATGGAAAGCCAGAGTTGCTTGTCAACATTCTGAGTGAGTTCTCATCAGAGTGTTAAATTCCTGCCAAGAGTCTGACTTCGAATTGACAAGAGATTCGATCAATTTCGTTGAAAAATGCTCGGTCTTTGCTCACCACAGGTCTGTGGATTCGCAAGGTCAGTCCAGACCCCATCTCAGGGAAACATATCCATAGAAATGTAGACATTGAGGAACCAGTCACCGTGTGTGTAGACAGGTGATTGGTTTCCAGAGCACTGGTACACTCTCTCCTGTGCACTCTTCCAACAGAGCACACTCTACGTTCACACAGCTGTACAGTGTGATCTCAAACCCTGTTCAATGGCAGTAGTTTGTTCGTCTATATCATTTCCTTTTGTGTAGTTAAAAGTTTTAATGTGTTAATTAATACACGTTAATCTTTCAGTGCATTATTTATTTAGTGCAGTACTGGGTACAAGGAAAGGGCCATGTTGCCATCCATGTGCAGGAAGTCCCTCATCCCACCCGTATAACGAGGACTTGGAGTGCACAAGAATCTCCCTTTTTGCTCTGTGCTCAGTTCTGGTCCTGAAGATTAGGTGGAGCGGATTTACAGCGAGTGTCCCAGCGGTGAGGGAATTCATTCCTGTGGAGGGATTGGGAAAAAAATCCTTACAGCAGAAAAGGATAGGAGGAGATTTGATGAAGAGGCATTCTAAATCATCAGTTGTTTTGCCGGGGGTTTGTAGGGGATAACTGTCTTTGGCGCAGAAGAGTTGGTGACTGGAGGACACAGTTTGAAGGGTTTTGGCTTTGAAGAAACATTTTTATCGTTCTCTCATAGGATGTGGGCACCGCTGGCTACCCCAGCATTTGTTACCTACCCCTCACTGCCCCGTGAGACAGTGGGGGTGAGCTGCCTTCTTGTACCACTGCAGTCCTTCGGGTGAAGGAGCTCCCACTGTGCTGTTGGGGAGGGAGTTCCAGGATTTAGACCCAGTGACGGTGAAGGAACAGCGATGTATTTCTAAGTCAGGGTGGGACTTGGAGGGGAACCTGCGGGTGGTGGTGTTCCCCTGCACCCACTGCCCTTGTCCTTGGTGGGAGAGGAGGTGGGTTTGGGAGGTGCTGTCGGAGTAGCCTGGGTGAGTAACTGCAGTGCGTTGTTTAGACGGTGCTCACTGCAGACACCGTGCGCCGGCGGTGGAGGGAGGGAGTGTGTGGGGGTGGACGGGGGGAGTGTTCAGGGGGGTGGACAGCGTGCCAATCGAGCAGCTGCTTTGTTCTGGATGGTGTTGAATTTCTTGAATATTGTTGAAGCCGCACTCATCTGGACAAGTGGAGGGTGTTTCAACACACTCCTGACTTGGATTTTCTTTATTTACATGGAATATTAATCAAGATTTAGACTGCATTGGGGTACAACTCTCACAGAGGAAGGTGAATCTCTGGGACTCTCTACCCCAGAGGGTGTGGAGACTGGATCACTGAGGGGTTTAAAGAGGAGGGAGGTAAATGTTTGAAAGATCAGGGAATGGAGGACGATGGGGATCTGGCACAGGAGAGGAGAGGAGGCCTGGGGCAGATCAGCCGTGATAACATTGAATAGTGGAACAGGATTGAGGGGCCGAGTGGCATGAGCACCTGTGGAGCAGATTCAATGAGCCACCACAGAGGGAGCTGGACGTACGTAGATATACAAAGACTCAGTGAGACAATATGCCTTGACAGAGCTAGCACAAGCAGGAAGGGCTGAATGGCCCCTTTTTACATTCCATCACTCCACAGATTCACCGTTAAGAAATAGGAGACTGAAGGTATACTCAACTGGTTGTCCAGGAGGTCCCATATCTCCGGAGCTTCCTGAAGGCCCAGTCAATCCCTGAAACAATGAAGAGTGTGGCTGAAAACACAGTGGAGTCAAGAATTCTTGTTCCAGTGTCCATCTGGTGAAACGCACGTGGGAAATAGAGCCACAGAGTCACAGAAACAGGCCCTTCGCCCCAACTCGTCCATGCTGACCAACATGCCCCATCCAAGCTGGTCCCATTTGCCCATGTTTGGCCCAGAACCTTCTAAACCTTTCCTATCCATAGACTTGTCCAAGTGTCTTTTAAATGTTGTTAATGTACCTGCCTCTACCACTTCCCCTGGCAGCTCATTCCATATACTCACCACCCTCTGGGTGAAAAGGTATCCCCTAAATCCCTCCCCTCTCACCTTAAACCTGTGCCCTCTAGTTCTTGATTCCCCAGCCCTGGGAAACAGATGGAGTGCATTCACGCTATCAATACCCCTCATGATTTTATACACCTCTATATGATCACACCACAGTCTCCTATGCACCAAAAAATGAAGTCCTAGCCCGTCCAACCTCTCCATATAACTCAGGCCCTTGAGTCCTGACAACGTCCTCACAAATCTTTCTAGCTTAATGATGTCTTTTCAACACAAGGTAACACATGCTTCACGTAAGTATAAAGTCCATTACATTTCCGAAGGAGCACTGCACTGTGGGAGGGTCGGTACTGAGGGAGGGTCACACTGAGGGAGCGGCGATACTGAGGGGATCGCATGTGTCGTGGACGAGGCCGATGCTATTTTGATCTGAAGTGTTGTGTGTGGCGGTAGCGGGCATAATGTTGTATGTGTGTTTCACGGGTATTAGTTTGCATTATTCTCTGTAGTTCTGTAGTTGCTTCGTTGTTTCTTTCTGTATTAGATGTAATGTATTGATAATGGTTGTCTTTTGTAGTGCTTTTAGCTAATAAACGTTTTGTAAAAAAAAAGGGGCGGTACTGAGGGAGGGTCCCACTGTGGGAGGGGTGGTACTGAGGGAGGGTCACACTGTGGGAGGGGTGGTATTGAGGGAGCACCACACCGTCGGGGGGGGGAGGGGTGTTGTGAAGGACTCTGAAGAAATGTGCGTGGTTCCATTCTCTTGATGCACACTGAACGACAGGTGGGTTTATGACAGACATCTTGTACTTACTGGAAGTCCTGGTGCTCCCTGTTCTCCAGGATTCCCGGCCTTTCCCTGCAATTCAGAAAATGACACAACTTAAAGAATTCGCAGAATAAAAGCCGAAAGGATTGAGGAGACCGTCCTCACTCTGAGCACAGATAATCGCAAATCTTATCAAAGGCGCACACTTACAATGAGTCCAGTGTCACCCAGTGGTCCAGCTTCACCTCTCTCCCCCTGCAAGGCAAACAACTCTTTGTAGGACACCACAGTCAGAATGAGCTTCTGGGCTGGAGAACTGGAGACAGTCCAAAGAAGATCCACGCAACTAATTCCCAGAATGAGAGGGTTGTTCTATCACTAGTGGTTAAAAAAGTTGGATCTGTATTCTATGTGGCTCGGAAGAATAAAGGGAGATCTTAATGAAACATCTCAGACCCTGAGCAGACAGGACAGGGGAGATGTGGAGATGTTTCCACCAGTGGGAGTGTCTCGAACGAGGGGACACAGTTACAGGATTGGGGGCAGACATTTAAAGCTGAGGTGTGTAAGGACTTCTCACAGAGGGAGGGGAATCTGTGGGATTCTCTGCCCCAGAGGGTGTGGAGACTGGATCACTGGGGGGTTTAAAGAGGAGGGAGGTAAATGTCTGAAGGATCAGGAAACTGAGGGCGATGGGGAACTGGCACAGAAGAGGAGATGAGGCCTGGGGCAGATCAGCCGTGGTCACATTGAATGGTGGGACAGGATTGAGGGGCCGAGTGGCCTCCTCCTGCTCCTGTTGTCTTGTGTTCTTATGCCTTTGTTAAATGTTAACAATGTATAAAAAAACTGTTCATTGCACAACTCACCCCTACTTCACCCATAACGAGGTGATTCGCTGGTTTACATCATTGCTACGTGCAAGGTAACAGGTGAATGACCAAGATGCTGTGCTTCTGTGTATTCACATTGACACGGGATGTTGATTGTGTGGAGAGTAATCTTGGACCATAGGATGATATTGATGACTTTGTTAGATGCAATTTAATCCTGAGAAATGTGAGGAAGGACTTACACATTGAACGGTAGAGCCCTTGGGAGTTGAAAGAACCCAGGGACATTGGTGTGGAAGTCCATGGATCCCTGAGGGGGGGATAGGGTGGTGAAGGTATTTGGGATGCTGGCCTTCATTAGCTGGGGTTCACCTTCATTAGCCTTCATTAGCATATGAGCAGGGAGCTCATGGTAAAACTTTATAAAATGTTGGTTAGACCACAGCTGAAGAACTCTGTGCATTTCTGGTCACCAGACTATGTTGGAGAGGGTACAGAGGAGATTCCCCAGGACGTTGCCTGGGATGGAGGGTTTCAGTTACAAGGAGAGACTGGAGAGGCTGGGCTTGTCTTGCTTGGAGCGGAGGGAGCGGAGGGGGAAGCTGACAGAGGTATACAAAGTTATGAGGGACTTGGATAGGGTGGGTAGTGAGAAACATTTCCCCCACAGCAGAGGTGTTCAAAACCAGAGGGGATAGGTATAGTGGAAGAGGTCTAGAGGGGATCTGAGGAAGAATTTTATCCCTTAGTTGGAATTTTAACGCACTGCCTGAGGGGGTGGGGGAGGCAGAGACTCTCACAACATTGAACAAGCACCTGGACCAGCACTAGAATCACCAAGGCAGAGGAGGTACGGAGCAGGTGCTGGGGAATGGGTTTGGTGTGGATGTGTACTGGGGGGTCAGTACAGATATACATGAAACCATCACTGTCCAGATATGCTTCATTCCCCTCTTCTCTCTCTCAGAATTTCCCAGACAAGATGGTGCATCTTTAATGCAGAGACAGTCTCATGGGCTCCATCTTATTTGCCCTTGGAGCACTCAATCCAATATTGCTTTCGTGGCCTTCAATTGGCCAGCAATGGATTCCAGGAACTCCCCTGTGTCATGTCACAAAGTAAATAATTACCTTTTTACCTGGAGGTCCTTGTTCTCCGGGTAATCCATCCAAGCCTCTCGGTCCCTGAAAGAGTCACAGGAAACAATGTGATTTGCCGCACGTCGCACCTTAAGCTTCTGAAGCTTGTCTGCTCCGCACAAACTTTCATCTCCAAATCAGGCAGAGTGGGATTTGAACTTGCAGTGCTCAGAATCATTAACCCTGGCACCTCACCATCACATCCTTCCTATGAAAGGGAGGAGTGAGAGGGTCATGAGAGGAACTTTAATGTCGTACAGATGCTAATGTATCGAAGGGAGAACAATCCCATCTGAATTCTCCAGATCTGGTAACAGGCAGTGTGGAGGGGTGTTACAACAGTGACCATCGTTTACTGATAAACACCACTTACCCTTCTCCCTTTCACACCTTGTAGCCCTGGTGGTCCCCTTCGTCCTGGGAGTCCCTGGAAGGCAGACGAAAGAGCTGACATCAGGATGAGGTAAGTGTACCAGCACTGGGGTTACTACCATTGGGGAGGAGGTACAGGAGCCCGAAGACTCACACTCAATGGTTCAGGAACAGCTTCTTCCCCTCCGCCATCAGATTTCTGAACGGTCCATGAACCCATGAACACTGCCTCGTTATTCCGTTTTTTTTTGCACTATTTATTTATTTTTGTAATTTATAGTAATTTATGTCTTTGCACTGTACGGCTGCCGCAGAACAACACATTTCACATCATCTAAGTCAGTGATAATAAATCTGATTCTGATCTCCCTCCCCTAACTCTGACCCAGTGTGAAGTGCTTCACCTCTGGCTCAAAAAGTTGTAGGTTCAAGTCCCACCGCTGGACTTTGAGTAGAGGTACTGAGGGAGTGCTGCTCTGTCAGCAGTGCTGGATTTTGGATGAGATGCAGAGGAAATTTGTCTGGGATGGAGCGTTTCACTTATGAGGAGAGACTGGGTCTGTTCTCCCTGGAGTGGAGGAGGCTGAGGAGGGACCTGATAGAGGTGTACAAAATTATGAGGGGTAGAGATAGGGCAGATAGTAAGAAACCCTTCCCCATGGCAGAGGTTAGATTAAGGGGTAACAGGTCTCAGGGGGATCTGAGGAAGAATCTTTTCAGAGAGTGTTGGCATCTGGAACACACAGCCTAAGACTCTCACAACATAACAGTGAAGAAGGTTATCAAAAATTACAGGGGAATCTTGATCAGTTGAGTAAGTGGGCAGAGGAATGGCAAATGGAGTTTAATTCGGATAAGTGAAAGGTGTTGCATTTTGGGAAGTCAAATCCAGGTTGGACTTTCACAGTGAACAACGCTCTGGGGAGTGTTGTAGAACAGGGGGATCTTGGAGTACAAGAACACTAAAGGACAGCTTCTACCCCACTGTGATAAGACTATTGAATGGTTCCCTTTTACAATGAGATGAACTATGACCTCATGATCTACCTTGTTGTGACCTTGCACCTTATTGCACTGCACTTTCTCCGTAGCTGTGACACTTTACTCTGTACTGTTATTGTTTTTACCTGTACTACATCAATGCACTCTGTACTAACTCAATGTAACTGCACTGTGTAATGAATTGACCTGTACGATCGGTTTGGAAGACAAGTTTTTCACTGTACCTCGGTACAAGTGACAATAATAAACCAATACCGATACATGGTTCCCTGGAAGTGGAGTCACAGGTAGACAGGGTGGTGAAGGAGGCTTTTGGCACGCTGGCCTTCAGCAGTCAGGGCACTGAGTATAAAAGTTGGGAGGTCATGGTGCGGTTGTACAGGACGCTGGGGAGTCCACACTTGGAGTATTGTGCTCAGTTTTGGTCGCCCTGCTATAGGAAAGACGTTATTAAACTGGAAAGAGTGCAGAAAGGATTTACAAGGATGTTGCAGGACTTGAAGGACTGAGATACAGGAAGAGGTTGGACAGCCTAGGACTATTTTCATTGGAGTGTCAGAGACTGAGAAGTGATCTTAAAGAGGTGAATTAAATCATGAAGGACATAGATAGGGTGAATGCCCCTCATTCCCAGGGTTGTGGAATCAAGAACCAGAGGAGATAGGTTTAAGGTGAGAGGGGAGAGGTTTAATAGGAACTTGAGGGGCAACCTTTTTTTTTACACAAAGTCTGGTACCTATGTGGAACAAGCTTCCAGAGGAAGTGGTTGAGGCAGGTACAATAACAACTTCTAAAAGACACTTGGACAGGTACATGGATAGGAAAGGTTTAGAAGGATATGGGCCAAACGTGAGCAAATGGGACTAGCTTAGATGGGAGTCTTGGTCGACATGGACCAGTTGGGCCGAAGGGCCTGTTTCTGTGCTGTATGACTCTCTGACTCTAACTGGTCTGTGGGGCAAGTGCTGGTAAATAGGATAAATGTAAATGGGTGCTCAATGGTCAGCATGGACATGGTGGGCTGAAGGGCCTGTTTCTGGGCTGTGTGACTCTGTGAGGTGCTAACAAATAGTCATGTGACAGCTAATGTAGCAGAGAAAGATCCCACAAGCAACAATGTGCTAAGAAGGCGATCTGTATTTAATCACGTTGGTTGGAAGGTAATTATTTGCTGCAACAAACCTGCTCTTCTTTAAAGAAATGCCAAAGGGGCCTCACCGCTCCAGAGACCCAGGTTCGATCCTGACCTCCGGTGCTGTCTGTGTGGAGACATTCTCCCTGTGACCGCGTGGGTTTCCCCCGGGTGCTCCGGTTTCCTCCCACATCCCAAAGACGTGCGGGTCGGTGGGTTAATTGGCCATGACGTGTGTGGTAGAATCTGGACGGACTTAATGGGAATGCGAGGGAGAGTAGTTTGCAGGGAATTAAATGGGGGAATGGGATTGTTCCAAGAGCTGGCCCGAAAGGCCTATGTCTTAAGGAAATTCCTCTGGAGCGTCAGAGACTTTGGGATGACCTGTTAGAAGTTTATTTAAAATTATGAGAGACGTAGATAGGGTAGATTTTTTTCCTAACGTAGAAATGTCAGATACTAGAGGATGTGTATGTAAAGTGAGAGGGGAAATACTTAAATGAGATGTACAGGGCAAGAGCTGGAACGTGCTGCCAGGGGTGGTGCTGGAGGCAGGTAAGATAGTGGCGTCTAAGAGGCTTTTAGATAGGTACAGGTATGTGCAGGGAACAGAGGGATGTGGATCATGTGTAGGCAGTATCCTGCTCAGCACAGACATTGTGGGCCGAAGGGCCTGTTCCTGTGCTGTACTGTTCTACGTTCTATAAGATTTCTTTTATGTCTGCCTGAGAGAACATACAAGGCAGCTGTTTAAACCCTGACACAGATCTGTCTGCATCTCGGGGGCTGCTGTGAAACAGGATCAGGGCCTGAGTTCAAATCCAACCACGGGGGAGTGAGTTAATCGAATTGACCTGCAAGTAAAACATTCGTTTTGGGAAAGGTGACCGTGAAACCACTGGACTGTTGTAAAATCCTTAACCCGGTGTGGAAGGGGTGTTACTGCAAGCACACAGCGGGATGCCCAGCTCTACTTGACCCCTGAAATCACCCCTCAGGAGACACGGGTCAGGGTCAGTTACACTGGTCACGGTTAATGATACATGGAAATGGGTGTCTGTGGTGTATAAATAGCTGCCACGTTCTCGAGAGTGTAACCGTGTGTCTGAAGCCGTGTGACGTGATGGAAATGTGGAGCTGCACGTCATTGGACACAAACATTTTTTTGATGTGTTTGGGGTCGTGGATCAGTGACTGCTCAATACTCTGAACTGGAAACTCCGACCGGGCCAAAGAAGTCAGCATCCCTGGGAATGAAATGAACAAAGGCACCGAAGTTCAACAGGAACCCAGCCTGCGCCCACGCCAGGCAGGGACAGAGACCCTGACCGGTGCAGGGCAGGAGAAGCCAGGCAACTGGCACACAGGGGGAGATGAGGCCTGGGGCAGATCAGCCATGGTCACATTGAATGGTGGGGCAGAATTGAGGGGCCGAGTGGCCTCCTCCTGCTCCTGTAAAGTTGAGGGAGTGCGGGGCATCGGGTCAGGAGTTGAGTTGCCTTTCTTCCCCCACCCCCTGACGGTTTACTCACCGGCTGTCCTTCGGGGCCCATTGGTCCAGCTGTCCCAGGAGGTCCCATGTAACCCTGTGAAACAAACACAAGGAGAGTGGTTAACAAGCTGGTGCTCCCCCCGGCATCCTCCACTTGAGCTAAGGTGCTGGTGCTTGGGCACTTCTGGGGGGGTGAAGTGGTACAGACGGGGCTCTGATCACACTGCAACAAACTGAACCCCTCTGGTTCACTGATGTCCTTCTGGACAGGATATCTAGTCTGGTTGATATGTGACTCCAGTCCCATCAATGGGAAACTGACTTTTAACCAGCCCTCAGTCAGAGGCAATTAGTGATGGTAATTAATGCCTGTGATGCTGCTGCAAGAAAGTTTTTCATTGTGTACCTGTCCCTCACTGTGCTTGTGCACAGGGTAATAAACTTGACTCGACTTGACCCTTCCCAATTAATCCCACTCCAAGTAACCCTGCAAGAATTATTACTTCAAGTATTTATCCAATTCTCTTTCGGAAGTTACAGCTGAGTTTGTTACCAGGCAACAAACAATCTGTTGGGGGAACTCAGTGGGTCGAGCAGGAATTGTTGGCATTTCGGGTTGAATCCCTGCATCAGGACCCTACAATTCCTTTCCTCCCACAGACACTGCTTGACCCGCTGAGTTCCTCCAGCAGATTGTGTGTTGCTCCAGATTCCAGTGTCTGCAGTCTCAGGTGTCTCCTGTTACCAGGCAGTGTAGATCCAGATCCAGAGAAAGAACGGTTACATCGGAAACAAAAGCTGTCGGAAGTCTTCAATGGATTTCAGTGACCTGGGTTTCGCGATCGTGGTGGAACAATGGTGTTTGACGCTCAGCTGGGGGACGGGTGCCCACGACGAGCTTTCCAATCACCAGACACCCACTGCTGTCTGACATCTGCAGCTGTTATTTTTCTTATTGCAAAATATAATGCATTTTTATTATTTTTAGTTTTAAATGAGTTTTCTTTTAATACTTAGCCTGTTTCATTTTTCAGTATTTGCGGTTGTAAAATATTTATAAAGTTGATTTCAAGATTGCGGTTTTGCCTTTGAAAGATTGGATAGGCCGAGGTTGTTTCCTTGGAAACTGGTAATTGGTTTCAGCCAATCACATTGAAGGAATGCCACCGGCAGAACTGCGGAACAACAGAAAAATTACAGCACAGGCGGAGGCCACTTACCCCATCCCTTCTGTGCTGGTCCACAACCCAATCCCCCCCTCCAGCACGAGGTCACATCCACGTATTGGGTGAAGGTGCCTCTCCCTCCCCTCCAGCAGTGAGTTCCAGACCCCCAACACTCTCTGCGTGAGAGAATTTTTTCCTCACCCCTCATCTAATCCTGCCAATTACTTTAAATCTCTGTCCCCCCTGGCTTTCTCGCCCTCTCCGGGGGAGATGGGTTCATCCTCTTTACCCTACCTGGACCCCTTATAACCTTATACACCCTATTCGGCCTTTGTACAAGAGATCTGTTCAATAGTCTTAGGACAGCTTCTACCCTGCTGTTATAAGACAATTGAATAGCCCCCTAGTACAATAAGATGGACTCTTGACCTCACAATCTACTTGTTATGGCCTTGCACCTTATCGTCTGCCTGCACTGCATTTTCTCTGGAGCTGTAACACTTTATTCTAATATTTTACAAAGTGCAAATACTGAAAAATGAAACTAAGTATTAAAACCAAACTTGTTTAAAACTAAAAATAATAAAATGCATTATATTTTGCAATAAGATAAAAATAACAGCTGCAGAAGTGTTCAGGAGTTACGGGAATACATGGGCAGAGAGAAAGGACTGCCTACCCCACAGGAAACGGGGAGTCAGGGTGAGTGAGCCTTGCTCAGGTTGGAGGTTTGTAACTACTGGAGTGCTTCAGGGATCCCTGACTGGGCTAAGTAATTACTCTCAACGTCCCCGACGTGGTGAAGGGACTTCAGCCAAATTAACTCAGGAGGCCGCACTGAATCATCCAGATGGACAGCAGAGGAATAGGCACTTGACGATTCTCTGTGCTGATCATTTACACTGATCGCATTTTATTCTCTCCACATTCCCACCAACTCCCGCCCACATTCTACCCCTCACCCACACACTGGGGGCAATTTACAGCGGCCAATTAATCCCCCCCAACCCGCCTGTCTTTGGGGTGTGGGAGGAAACCGAAGCACCCAGTTGGAAGGCAGGGTCCTGATGCATGGTCTTGACCCAAAACATCGACCATCCCTCTCCCTCCACAGATGCTGCCTGACCCGCTGATTTCCTCCAGCTGTTTGGTTTTTGCTTCAGATTCCAGCATCCGCAGTCTCTCAGATCTCCATTGTGGTTCTCTGATTGACTAGATCTTCCCAAATTAGACATCTACTCAAAAGAGTTTCAGTTCATGTTTTTTTTCAAGTAATATGGCACCAGAACGTGGTGACTTGTTGCAAGCTGCTCTCTACAGATCTACTTATTACCCTTACTATAATCGTTCTACACTTTTAAATTTAAACTCTATGTCACTATTACTAATAATGTTCTTTTAAATCGTCTTACAGGACTGACAATCTTCCGACCTCCAGGAACGACTACGAAGCGGACCTGCCTCCTGGACCCTTCTACGATGAGATGAACTATGACCTCACGTTCTACCTTGTTGTGACCTTGCACCTTATTGCACTGCACTTTCTCTGTAGCTGTGACACTTTACTCTGTACTGTTATTGTTTCTACCTGTACTACATCAATGCACTCTGTACTAACTCAATGTAACTGCACTGTGTAATGAATTGACCTGTACGATCGGTATGCAAGACAAGTTTTTCACTGTACCTCGGTACAAGTGACAATAATAAACCAATACCAAATAGTTTATGCACAAAATATAATTATAGGGATTCAGGGTGTTCTTAGCTAAAGAGCCCTTTGCCTTGATGAACGTTTTTTTGCTGCAAAGTGTTTGTGGTGTAGGAGCTGTTTTTGGCTCTGTTTACAAGCTGCTGCGTCTAATTGCTGAAATGTATGCAGGGTTTCGGTAACCCACTCTGTACAAGCCACACTTTCAAAAGATGACAGATGTGCGTTGAAGTCATTCACAGAGCCATCGTCTGCTCCATATTTCCTCCAAATTTGTCTTCAACACAAAGTATTTACAGAATTCATGTCAATAATTTGTTGCACGGAATGTGTTTGAATGAAGTTAGAGGATGGAACGGGAGTTGGTTTCAGTAAGTGGGGATATTTAAGAGTCTGGCATCTGATCTCAATTTTTGAGGTAGCATTTAACTAAACTTAGATTTTCTACAAGTGGAAAACAAGTTGATGGAGCCAATTGCCTGGAAATCACTGTCAATAAGGGCTGACTTAAGTTTTTGAAATTCTGGTTTTAGCAAATGCACAGCTCAAGGACTGTGGCAGCTCCCCACCACCTTCCCAAGGGCAACAGGGGATGGGCAATGAAATGCTGGCAGCCTGTGAAGCCACATCCCTCGAATGAATAAAAAAAAGCACAGGAAAATCAAAAAACTGCAAATGCTGGAAATCTGAAAGAACTGTTTGGATGAAGGGTCCCAGACCTAAAACATTAACTCTGTTTCTTGCTCCACAGATGCTGCCTGAGTGTTTGTAGCATTTTCTGTTTTTATGTCAAATACAGGAGGAGTTTGTTCATGTATCTCATACATAGAACAGAGAACAGTACAGCACAGGAACAGGCCCTTCAGCCCACCATGTCTGTGCCGGCTATGATCCCATCTGTCTGCCCATGGTCCACATCTCTCCATTCCCTGCCTGTTCATGTGCCTGTCTAAATGCCTCTTAAATGTTGCTGTCGTACCTGCTTCCATGCCCTCCCTTGGCAACACGCTCCAGGCACCCACCGCTCTGTGTAAACAAAACTTGCCCCGCACATCTTGAACTTTCTCCATCACACCTTAAACCTATGCCCTCTAGTATTTGACATTTTCACCCTGGGAAAAAGACTGTCTACCCTGTCTATGCCTCTCATTATTTTATAAACCTCTCCAAAACCTCCACATCCTTCCTGTAATGGGGAGACCAGAACTGCACACAATGCTCCAACTGTGGCCTGACCAAAGTTTCATTCAGCTGCAACGTGACTTCCTGACTTTTATACTCAACACCCTGATCGGTGAAGACAAGTATGCCGTACGCCTTCTTCCCACGTTCAGTGTAGCCATGTTCAGTGAACTATGGACCTGTACCCCAAGATCCTCAGTACATCGATGCTCCTAAGGGTCCTGCCATTTACTGTGCACTTACCTCTTACATTTGACCTTCCAAAGTGCAACACCTCACACTTGTCTGGATTGAACTCCATCCGCCATTTTGCCACCTACATTTCCAACTGATCTATATCCTGTTGAATCATTATTGACAACAGCTCTGCCTTCAATACAT
Organism: Pristis pectinata; assembly: GCF_009764475.1. Taxonomy (NCBI): domain Eukaryota; kingdom Metazoa; phylum Chordata; class Chondrichthyes; order Rhinopristiformes; family Pristidae; genus Pristis; species Pristis pectinata. The sequence goes on along the minus strand of NC_067407.1, from coordinate 2,363,528 downwards.
TAATTCCAAGCAAACTCATCACCAAACTCTGAGACCTGGAACTCAACACCTCCCTCTGTAACTGGATCCTTGACCTCCTGACCAATAGACTGCAATCAGTGAGGATAGGAAGCAATACCTCCGGCACGATTATTCTCAACACTGGTGCCCCACAAGGCTGTGTCCTCAGACCTCTATTCTACTCCCTATACACTCATGACTGCGTGGCCAGATTCTGCTCTAATTCCATCTACAAGTTTGCAGATGATACCACCGTAGTGGGCCGTATCACAAGTAACGATGAGTCGGAGTACAGGAAGGAGATAGAGAGCTTAGTGACATGGTGTCATGACAACAACCTTTCCCTCAAAGTCAACAAAAGAGCTGGTCATTGACTTCAGGAAGGAATTGAATTTCAAGTTCCTAGGAGTGAACATCACCAAAGCCTGTCCTGCTCCAACCACGTAGACGCCATGACCAAGAAAGCTCACTAGTGCCTCTACTTCCTCAGGAGGCTAAAGAAATTTGGCATGTCCCCTTTGACACTCACCAACTTTTATTGATGCACCATAGAAAGCATCCTATCTGGATGTATCACGGCTTGGTACGGCAACTGCTCTGCCCAGGACCACAGGAAACTGCAGAGAGTTGTGGACACAGCCCAGCGCATCACGGAAACCAGCCTCCCCTCCTTGGACTCTCTCTACACTTCTCACTGCCTTAGTAAAGCAGCCAACATAATCAAAGACCCACCCACTCCGGATATTCTCCATTCTCCCCTCTCTCATCAGGCAGAAGATACAAAAGCCTGAAAGCACGTACGACCAGGCTCAAGGACAGCTTCTATCCCACTGTTATGAGACTATTGAACGATTCTCTAGTACGATAAGATGGACTCTTGACCTCACAATCTACTTTGTTATGACCTTGCACCTTATTGTCTACCTACAATGCACTGTGTAATGAATTGACCTGTGCGATCAGTATGCAAGACGAGTTTTTCACTGTACCTCTGTACAAGTGACAATAATAAACCAATTCCAATTCCTTTGACAACCTTCCTCACTATCCACAATTCCAATTTCTGTGTCATTTGCAAACTTACTACTCAGACCACCTACATTTTCATCAATGATCATGTCTATAGATCACAAACAATGGTAGTCCCAACACTGATCCCTGCGGGACGCCACTGGTCACAGACCTCCAGTCAAAAAACACCTTTCCAACACTACTCTCTGGCTTCCACGACCAAGCTAATTTTGAATCTAATCTACCAAGTCACCATGGATCCCATCTTCTGAACCAGCCTACCATGAGGGGCATTGTGGAATGCTTTACTGAAGTTTATGTGGATAACATCCACTGCCTTACTCTCATCAATCTTCATCTCCTCCTCAAAAAACCCATTCATATGACTTGACCGACCCCGCACTGCCCCGCTGACTATCCCTAATAAGTTCATGCTTTTGCAAATGCGAGTAGATCCTGTCCCTAAGAATCTTCTCCAGTGATCCCCCTACCACTGATGTAAGGCTCACCACCCTATCATTTCCTGGTTTGTCCCTGTTGCCCGTCTTAAACAAAGGAACAACATTGGTTGTTCTGTCATCTTCTGGGACCTCACCTGTGGCTGAAGAGGACACAAAGATCTCTGTCAAGGCCCCAATCTCCTCTCTTGCTTCCTTCAGTAAGTAGTGTAGAAGCCGGTTTTACAGAGTACTGCTTCTACAGAGCAGGAAACTCTGATTTTGGGAGAAGGGGAATTGGCACTGTGAGAGGAAAGGGTGTTGTCCTGGTACTTGTCCTAGTTGAGTGAGTTGAGGCATGGAAAGGCACCTCAGAGCCCCAGAGTGCACACCCTGCACCATGCAGGGACCCCAGGACACAGGGATGTTGTCAGCTAGAGGAGTTCGAGCAACAGCTGACGTCACTGCGGTCTGTCCATGAGGTTGAGAGTCTCATGGATCACACGTTTCACAAGGCAGTCACCCTTCTGCTGAACAAGTCCAGGCAGAGAGGGAACGTGGACCATCTGACAGAGTAAGCAGGTAGTTCAGGGGATCCCTGAGGGTATCTTGCTCTCTAACCGGCTGAGTGGTGATGGGGGAGAGCTTTACCTTGGGGAGTGCAGCCCAAGGCAAGACCATGGCTCCATGGGTTACCAAGGCACAGGACCAGAGGAGGAAGACCAAAAGAGCGATGGGGATGTGTTTATGATGCCGCAGGTAGATGCAGTTGGAGATGAGGTTCCAAGAGGACAGATTGCCTCCCTAGTGTTACTGACTGGCTACCAGAGGGAGAGGGAGATCGGACAGAGGTTGTGGTCCATGCTGGTACCAACGACGCAGGCAACAAAAGGGGTGGGATCCTGTGGACAGATTCTAAGGAGCTAGGAGAGAGCGTGTCCTCAAAGGTGGGCATGAAGACACAAGAGACCGCAGGTGCCGGGATCTGGAACAACACACAAAATGTTGGAAGAACTCAGTGGATTGAAAAGCATCTGTGTGTGTGTGTGGGGGGGGGGGGGGGGGGGGTGGTGGAGGGGAAGGAAGTTTTGGGTCGAAACCCTGCATTAGGACCTAAAACATAGAGAATTCTTCTCCCCCTACAGATGCTGCTCGACCTGCTGAGTTCCTCCAGCAGATTGTGTGTTGCTCCAGGGTAGTCATCCCTGGATTACTCGGTGCATTAGTGGGACATGAAGGAGAGGACAGATGAATGTGTGCCTGGGGAAGGTGCAGGAGGGAGGGCGGCAGGTTCCTGGGGTATTGAGACTAGTTCTGTTGGAGGCAGCTTACAAGTGCAGGTAAGGTTTTGGAAGCTAAAATTAGGCAGGTCCCTAAAAAAGCTCAAGCAAGGGATTAGGAAGGTCAAAAGGGGCCATGAGATGTCACTTGGCAAGTGGGATTAAAGAGAATCACAAGGCATTTTACACTTACATTAAAAACAAGAGGATAACGAGAGAGAGGGTAGGACCATTCAAGGATAAAGGAGAGAATTTGTGCCTGGAGTCTGAGGATGTGGGCGAGGTATGAAACAAGTCCTTTGCGCCAGTATTCACCAAGGAGAAGGATGTGGAGGATAGTGAGAGCAGTGTGGGGTGTACTAATGTACCAGGGCATTTTGAAATCAAAAGGACGTGGCACTGGGTCTCTTGAGGAGCATCAAGGTGGATGTCCCCAGGGCCTGATGGGATATACCCCAGGTTGGTGAAAGAGGCAAGAGAGGAGATTGTTGGGGCCTTGAAGATCGTTGTATCCCCATTAGCAACAGGCGAGGTCCTGTGGACTGGAGAGTAGAAAATGTTATTCCTTTGTTCAAGATGGGAAATAGGGATAATTCAGGAAATGGAAGGCTGCTGAGTCTCACATCAGTGGTAGGGAAGCCATTGGAGAGGATTCTTAGGGATAGGATTCAGGCGCATTTGGAACAAATATGACAATCAGCAGGGCTTTGTGCAGGGTGGGTCATGTCCTACTAACGATTGAGTTTTCTGAGGAGGTGACAAAGATGATTGATGAGGGTGGGGCCACTGGATGTTGCTTACACGGACTTTAGTAAAGCATTTGACAAGGCAGATGGAGTTCAACCTGGAAAAGTGTGAAGTGATTCACTTTGGAAGGTCGAATTCAAAGGCAGAATACAGGGTTAATGGCAGGACTCTCAGCAGTGCGGAGGAACAGAAGAGTCATGGGGTCCACGTCCATAGATCCCTCAAAGTCACTGCGCAGGTCGATAGGGTTGTTAAGAAGGCATATGGAGTGTTGGCCTTCATTAGTCAGGACATTGAGTTCAAGAGACGCGAAGTAATGTTGCAGCTCTATAGAACTCTGGTTAGACCACACTTGGAGTATTGTGTTCAGTTCTGGTCGTCTCATTGTAGGAAGGATGTGGAAGCTTTAGAGAGGTTGCAGAGGAGATTTACCAAGATGCTGCCTGGATTGGAGAGCACGTCTTATGAGGATAGGTTGAGTGAGCTAGGGCTTTTCTCTTTGGAGTGACGCAGGATGAGAGGTGACTTGATAAAGTTGTACAAGATGATAAGAGGCATAGGTCGATTGGACAGTCAGAGACTTTTTCCCAGGGCGACAATGGCTAACATGAGGGGACATAATTTTAAGGTGATTGGAGGAAGGTATAAGGGGATGTCAGGGGTAAGTTTTTTTTACACAGAGAGCGGTGGGTGCGTGGAACGCACTGCCGGCAGAGGTGGTGGAGGCAGATACATTAGGGACATTTAAGAGACTCTTAGATAGGCACATGGATGATAGAAAAATGGAGGGGTATGTGGGAGGGAAGGGTTAGATATATCTTAGAGTAGGCTAAAATGTCAGCACAACATCATGGGGTGAAGGGCCTGTACTGTGTTGTAACGTTCTACGTTCTATGTCCCTCATGGTAGGCTGACCCAGAAGATTAAGGTGCATTGGATCCATGGTGACTTGGTAGTTTGGATTCAGAATTGGCTTGCCTAAAGGTGGTGGTGGAAGGGTGTTATTCTGGCTGGAGATCTGGGACCAGTGGTGGGCGATTCGAAAAGGAGAGAGATAAATGTTCGAAAGATCCAGGGATGGAGGGCGATGGGGAACTGGCACAGAAGGGGAGATGAGACCTGGGGCAGATCACCCATAGTCACAGTGAATGCTGGAACAGGACTGAGGGGCCGAGTGGCCTCCTCCTGCTCCTACTTTCTTGTGTTTTATGTTCTAAAAGCTGGGAAGTAACACTGAACTTTTACAAAGGCCACAGGTAGAGGATGCATCCAGTTGTGGTCACCACACTCTGGGGAGAATGAGAAGGGCTTGAGAGGATGCAGGGGGATTTACTGAACGGTCCTAGGGATGGGGATGGTGTTGGAGAAACAGGAGCCGTCCTCCTTGGAGCAACGGAGATTGAGGGGAGATCCGACAGAGGAGGAAAAGAGGTGTGCAGGTTTAGACGTGGACAATGAAAACCCATTCCCATTAACTGATGACACAGGGACCAGAGACACAGATTTATGGCATTGGGTGAGAGATCCAGGAGGATGCGAGTGAACTTTATCCACAGTGACTGGGTGCTCTGGTTTCCTCCCACATCCCAGCGACGTGTGGGTTGGTGAGTTAAATGGCTGCTGTAAATTGTCCCCCATGTGTGGGTGAGCGAGGGGGGAACCTGCTGCATGTTAATGGGCATGTGAGAGAGAACAGGCTACAGGGAAATAAGTGGGGGAATGGGATTGATGGGATTGTTCTGAGAGCCAGCAGATACCCGATGGGCCGAATGGCTTCCTTCTACACCATGAGATGTGAGTGGAATGACCTGGAACTCACTGCTGAGAGGAATGGAAGGAGAGACAATGATTCCTGAAGGAAATTGGATCGGCATTGAAAGGAAGTAATTCTGGCAACAAGCAAGCTGCTGGAGGAACTCAGCGGGTCAGGCAGCATCTATGGAGGCAAAGGAACTGTCGATGTTTGGGATCGAGACCCTGCATCAGGAAATAACCCTGCTGGGCTCCAGAGAGAGGGATGGGGAATGGGATTGGAGGGATTGCTCTTCATACAGCCAGCAGGGAGTCATTGGGCCAAACAGCCCCCCTCTGAACCATGGTGACTCCATAACTCAAGGACGAGAACCTGGACATCAGTTTGCCAAACCTGTGGATTTTGGAGCAGGATGTGTCTGACTTCCAGCTTACCATGGATCCCTTCTCCCCAGGTGGGCCCAGAGGTCCAGGATCTCCGCGATCACCCTGCCGTAGAAGAAGAGACACGTTAAACATCGGCCAACCTGAGTACCGAGAGATTCAAATATCTCTCCAAATCTCTCCGTCAATCTCTCCAATAGCAATTAAACATTTACAATTTGCATCAAAGTTACCTGCTTGAATTCCTACATCACAGTTTTAAATACATTTCATTTTTAGGACTAGCACTGTAGCACAGCTGGTAGAGCAGCTGCCTCACAGCTCCAGAGACCCGGGTTCAATCCCGACCTCCAGCGCTGTCTGTGTGGAGTTTGCACGCTCTCCCTGTGACCACGTGGGTTTCCCACGGGTGTTCTGGTTTCCTCCCACATCCCAACGACGTGCGGGTCGGTGGGTTAATTGGCCGCTGTAAATTGTCCCCAGTGTGTGGGTGAGGGGTAGAATCTGGGGGGAGTTGATGGAAATGTGGGGTGGATGGGTTACAGGGAAAGTGAATGGGAGAATGGGATTGGTCTGTGTGCTGGCACTGACTCAACAGGTCGAATGGCCTCATTTCAAGTCATAAGGAAATAGTGAAAGTATCTCTGGGATGTCCTGAGATCATCACGTGCATCGTGCCAAAGAACTGCAGGTCGATCTTTAAGTTGTTGATATTAATTTGCCCAAGTCTGTGTTTTATGTTAAACACACACCCTGTGCACTTTCTTGTCGCTGGGCCCCAGTTCGTTGAGAGATTGCCTTCTCATTAGACAGGCCATGCATCAAACACCAGTGTGATGCACATGGACTGCTAAGAATCTGAAAAATTTACAGCCCAAGGCAAGCTTCCATTTCAGTGCAACTGTGAACAAACAGCAGTTATCGAGATAGAGCTGTGTGGGACCTTAAACTTTGATTGACAGGTCAGAGTCAGAGAGTTGTACAGCACAGAAAGAGGCCCTTCAGCCCAACACGTCCTTGTCGACCTTTTTTCCCCTCAACACTGATCCCATTTGTCTACAGGGTGAAAAGCACAGAGTCTTTTTCCCAGGGAGGGGGTGCTAAAAACAATAGGTTTAAGATCAGAGGCGAGAGACTTAAAGGGGACATCAGGGGCAGCTTCTTCACGCAAAGGGTGGTGCGTATTTGGAATGAGCTGCCAGAAATAGTGGTTGAGGTGGGCACATCAGCAATGTTTAAAAGCTATCTAGATAAGTCCATGGATAGGAAAGGTTTAGAGGGTTATGGGCCAAATGCAGGCAGATGGGACCAGCTCACTGGGCAACACAGTCGGCATGGACGAGTTGGGCCGAAGGGCCTGTTTCCGTGCTGTATGACTCTATGACTGGTAGGTCCGTATCCTTCTATGCTTTGCCTATTTAAGTGTCTGTCTCAATGCCTCTTAAACACAGATTCCACCACCTCCTCTGGCAGCGAGTTCCAGATACCAACCACTCTCCATGTAAAACACTTACCCCTCAGATCCCCTTTAAAACTCCTTAAACCTTAAACCTCTGCCCTCTTGTCTTTGACACCCCTACCATAGGACAGAGATTCTGACTATCTACCCTGTCTATGCCTCTGATAACTTTATACACCTCTATTAAGTCACCCCTCAGCCTCCTTCGCTCCGGGGAAAACAATCCCAGCCTATCCAATCTCTCCCCATATCTAAAGTCCTGCAGTCCTGCTGAATCCCCTGTTCACCCTTTCTAGCACAACCTCATCCTTCCCATAGTGTGGCAACCAAAACTGCACACAATAGTCCAAGTGTTTTGTAAAGTTACAAGATAATGTCCCAGCTTTTATATTCTGTGCCCCAACCCTTGAAGGCAAGTATTCCATACACCTTCTTCACCAGCTCTGTTGCCACTCTCAGGGAATTATGGACTTCAATCCTAAGGTCTCTCTGTTCATGAACATTCCTGAGCACCCAACCATTTACTGGATACGTCCCACCTCCATATGAGTTCAGAAAATACATCTTCTCTCACATTTTGCGATGAAGTTCCATCTACCAACCCCGCCCCATTCCTATCAAGAGCAACCAGACTTATCCAGTAGTTCCTGAATTCTCAAATGTTTGAAGAATTTTTGCTGATGAATGTTTGGGCTAAGGGTCTTCACTTTATGGAACGATTTTGTGCTGTAACAAAGAGCGGCTGCTCTGTGCCCATGGGAGTACCCTGCACCAAGATACCCCAGGCATTCTGCCCAGACTTTTCACTGAGTGAGATTTCACTGAACTAAATGTCTCAAAAAGCAACACTTTTGTAAATCGAGGAATGGCTGTATCCCATCTGGTACATCTCAGTAACTAGCCGTAGATCTCATCACCGGCGTCTCAGTAACTAGCTGCAAGTCTCATTACCTGTTGTTCATTAACTAGCAATAAGTTTGCTCAGCTGTTGCTCTGTAATGGGCAGTAAGTCTGTATCTCAGTAACTAGCAGTGTTTCATCACCTGTTGCTCAGTAATTGCTGTATCCCTGACCTGTTATGTTTCAGTAACCACACACAAATCTCACCAACCATATCTCAGACCGCCAGCTGTAAATCTCACCGACCACAGAAGAATCTCTGGAGGCCTGTCAGGTCATTGTTGGGAGGATGTTTCCACTATTAATTTTCCCTGTCACCTGTGTTCCCACATTCCCATCAGCTCCCCCCAGATTCTACCCCTCACCCACACACTCAGGACAATATACAGTGGCCAGTTAACCCACCGACCCGCACGTCGTTGGGATGTGGGAGGAAACCGGAGCACCCAGGGAAACTGATGGGGTCAGTGGGAGAGTGCACCAGAGACCCGGGTTCAATCCTGATCTCTGGCACTGTCTGTGTGGAGTTTGCACGTTCTCCCTGTGACCACGTGGGTTTCCCCTGGGTGCTCCAGTTTCCTCCCTCATCTCAAAGACATGCAGGTTGGTGGGTTAATTGGCCGCTGTAAATTGTCCCCAGTGTGTGGGTGAGGGATAGAATCTGGGGGGAGTTGATGGGAGGGTGGTGAGAATGAAATGGGATCAGTGTAGGTTTGGTGTAAATGGGTGGGTGATGGTCGGCACGGACAGGGTGGGCCGAAGGGTCTGTATCCATGTTGTATGTCTCTTTGCCTCCATCTGAATGGCACCGGAGGTCAGGATCAAACCTGCACCCCAAAGGCTGTGAGGCGGTGGATCTACCAGCTACATCACTCGTCTCTGTCAGCGGCACTGAGCTCGATGGTGGGGAGGTTCAGTTCCACTCCAGAGACATGAAGACAATGATGGTGATAATCTGGGCTGCAATGTTGTTGAGTGCAGAACGTTCTCTCAGTCATCCCATAGAGTCATGGAGTAAAACGACTCACAGCCTCAAGAAGGCAACATCCATCATCAAAGATCCCCACCATCCGGGCTATGCCATCTTCTCACAGCTCCCATCGGGCAGGAATCACAGAAGCCTGAAGTCCCCACACCACCAGGTTCAGGAACACCTACTTCCCTTCAACCATTCGGTTCTTGAACCAACCGGCGCAACCCTAATCACTGCATTTTAGCAACACTGGGACCATTTTGATCATCTTGCACTAAAATGGACCTTATTTTGTTCTAATTGTGTTCTTTCTTGTAAAAATTGTGTATAATTTAGGTTTAATTTATGTTTTTCTTGTGAATGCTGCTTATCTGATGCTCTGTGCCTGTGATGCTGCTGTAAGTAAGTTTTTCATTGCACCTGCGCACACATGGACTTGTGCAGATGACAATAAACTCGACTTTGACTTTGAAACAGGCCCTTCAGGCCAACTTGTCCATGCCAACCAAGATGCCCATCTAAGCCAATTCCATTTGCCTGCTTTGGCCTAAATCCATCTAAACCTTTCCAGCTCCATCATATTTACTCTGATGACAGTGCCTTCCCCACCAGGGCTTCTGAGACGTCTCCCTGTTTCCTCAGCTGCGTTCTCCCAGCCACAACTGCTGACCGTGCTCTCAGCCATGTCCATCACACTTCCTGCCCTTCTTCTCCTAACCAGAACAAAGATAAGGTTCCCCGAGTCCTCATCCGTCACCCCACCGGCAGTCACATTCAATGGATCATCCTCTGTAACTTCTGAGACCTCCAGTGAGATTCTACCACCAGACACATCTTCCCCTCATTCAGAACCCTCCTTCCTTCCTGGACCATTGAGTGTAAGGGTCAGGAAGTCACACTGCAGCTTTAAGAAGACTTTGGCTAGGCTGCACTTGGAGTATTGTGTGCAGTTCTGGTCGCCTCATTACAAGAAGGATGCGGAGGCTGTGGAGAGGGTGTAGAAGAGGTTCACCAGGATGCTGCCTGGATTGGAGGGCATTGGCTGCAAGGAGAGGTTGGACAAACTTTGATTGTTTTCTCTGGAGCAGCGGAGGCTGAGGGGAGACTTGAAAGAAGTTTATACACTTATGAGAGGCACAGATAGAGTGGACGGTCAGAATATTTTTCCCAGGGTAGAAAAGTCAAATACCAGAGGGCATGCATTTAAGGTGAGAGAGGGTTGGTTTAAAGGAGTGCGGGGCAAGTTTTTTTTCACAGAGACTGGTGGGTGCGTGGAACGGACTGCCGGGGGAGTGGGTGGAAGCAGACAACAGTGGTGTTTAAGAGACTGACAGAAACATGAAAACACAGAGGACGGAGGGATATGGATCACACAGGCAGAAGGGATTGACGTGGTGTTCGGGACAGACATGGTGGGCCGAAGGGCCTGTTTCTGTGCTATACCGTGTCTGTGTTCTGAGTTCAATGTTTTATGGTCCTCTGTGACTTACTGATGCACTCTCCCATGGCCATCTACACCCATTCCCCTTCCCACGCAGCCCCAACCCAGTAACCAGCTAAAGCTCTCACCTGCCACCACTCAGTAACTAACTGTAAATCTCTTTCCTGCCCCATTGTAATAGATTGAAAATCTCACCTCCTGGATCTCCAGATAAGTCTCACTATCAGATGCTGTTACGCAGAAAAAAATTATGATTATGCGTACATGTGATGTTGATTGACGGGTAAATGTTGGATGTGACCCAACAAACAACTCGGCTGATCTCACCCCGAATCATGCCAGGGATCTTCAGTTGAACATAACTCCTGAAACAATTCATCTCTAACAATGCAGCACAAGCTCTGTTCACACGGAGTTGTCAGACAGGGTTCTTTGCCCTGCAAGGAATCTTGATGTGGAAATCTTCAGCATTATGGTCTTGTAGTGTGGTGTTGAGGGAGCACTGCACTGCGGGAGGGCAGTACTGAGGGAGGGGAGGTACTGAGGGAGTGTCACACTGTGGGAGGGCGGTACTGAGGGAGTGTCACTGAGGGAGGGGAGGTACTGAGGGAGGGTCATACTGAGGGAGGGGCAGTACTGAGGGAGTGTCACACTGTGGGAGGGGAGGTACTGAGGGAGGGTCACACTGAGGGAGGGGCGGTACTGAGGGAGGGTCACACTGAGGGAGGGGCGGTACTGAGGGAGGGTCACACTGAGGGAGGGGCAGTACTGAGGGAGGGTCACACTGAGGGAGGGGTGGTACTGAGGGAGGGTCACACTGTCAGAGTTCCCTTCCTTCACGTGGAACATTCTACTAAGATGGGTGTAAATATTTAATTGTACAACTTTGAGGAAGAACGCAGAGTTTCTCCCTGGTGTTCTGGTCCCAACATGCTCCCCACCCAGGTATGCCCAGCTGAGTGTGGAGGCTCCCTGTGGAAGTTCGTGTTTTGGCTGCAGAATGCCATTTGGAGGGTGAGGTGGAGGGGAACATCCACAAGATGTCCTCCTCAGTTCACGCCCCCCCCAACTCCCCAGGCTTGGTGGTGGAGGTGATTTCAGGAACCACCAGGCACATCGAGCACCACCTCACTCTGACGCAGAAATAACCCCAGAACTCAAGATGAGGAAGTTTAATAGTCTTAACCGATAATATGAAACGTTACCTTTTCACCGAGAATCCCAGGGGGACCCCTTGGTCCAGGCAAACCTGCAGGACCCTGTGAACAGACAGACACATCAGATGTTGCTCGGTAGGTAGGTTAGAGTCACAATATTTATGGGGACAAACTGACAGAAGGAGTTTGTTCAGCCGCTTGTTCCTTCTCACTGAGGTTGTGCTGGGCTCCGTGTTAACAGCAGCCACTCACCTCGGCTCCCTTTGATCTGTTTGGATCTGCTTTGTGCTGTGGAGATAGAGATGTCCACGGGCATCGGTTGTGGCTCAGTGGGCAGTACTGCCCCCACCTGGGCAACCCTGGCAGCACCCCAGCAGGGATGGTCCTCTCACCTTCTCTGCAACTACAAAATCCTGTGTCTGCTCCCTGTCCCAGTGCCGATGATGGGTCACTGACCTGAAATGTTAAACTGTTTCTCTTTCCCATAGATCTCACTGCATAGGAGGAGGCTGTTCGGCTCATCCTCTACACTGCCTCACAGAGCAATCCCGCACCCCGACGATTTTCCTGTGTCCTATTCTCGACGGTTCCCCGCTTCTCCTACTTACAAGAGGGGCAATTTACAGTGGCTGATTAACCCACTGACCCGCACGTCTTTGGGATGTGGGAGGAAACCGGAGCACCCGGGGGAAACCCACACGGTCACAGGGAGAACGTGCAAACTCCACACAGACAGCGCCAGAGGTCAGGATCGAACCCACAAAAAAGTCTGAAGCTGGGAGGCTGGATGATCCTCCAACCGTAGAATGGTTGCAAGACAGGAGGAGGCCATTTGGCCCATTGTATCCATGTGAGTTCTCAGTCAACTGTCTAGTTCCAGTCCCCAACATTTCTCATAACCTTAAACCTAAACCTTCCAATTATTTTCTCCACCACACCTTTATTCCAGAAGCAAAATACTACTGGAATCTTCCATTGGGTCAGGTAGCACCTAGGGTAAGAGTACCAGGTGAGGTGAAGCAGTGACCTTTCATCAGAACCGAGTAGCTTCATGGGCCCCTCAGCGAGATGTGTGGCAGGAGGATCAGGGCAGAGTTGCTGGTTATGTGTGGGAGAGGATGGGAAATAAGTGGGGCAATGGGTTTCAAGAAGAGTCAGACACAAGAGACTGCAGGTGCTGGGATCTGGAGGAAAAACGAGCTGCTGGAGGAACTCAGCGGGTCGGGCAGCATCTGTGGGGGGAGATGCACAGTCGACGTTTCAGGTCAAGACCCTTCATCTGGACTGAAAGATAGTGGGGAGGTGGCCGGTATAAAGAGGCGAGGGGGAGGGGAGGGGCAAGAGCCGGCGGGTGGTGGGTGGATCCAGGTGAGGAGGGGTGACGGGCAGGTGAAGGAGGGGAGGGTGGAGATGGTGACAGAGGCTGGGAGGTGGGAGGTGGGAGGTGGAGGTGACAGATGGTGGGATCTGATAGGACAGGAAGGTGGAGCCTGGAATCAGGGAGGGAGGTGGGGAGGGCAGGTGGGAAATGTGGGGAGAGGGTGTGTGGGTGATGAGCAGATGGAGTGGGGGGAGGAGGGGGAAGAAACAGGGTGCTGGGGGGCTGGTTAGGTCAGGAGGAGAGGGAAGGGACACAGGGGAAGCTGGAGAATTCAGTGTTCATGCTGTAGACTGCCCAGCCTGGAGAGGAGGGGCTCTCCCTCCAGTTTAGCCTCACCCTGGGAGTGGAGGAGGCCATAAGACATAAGAGCAGGATTAGGACCATTCGGCCCATCGAGTCTGCTCCACATTTGATCGTGGCTGATTTATTTTTCCCTCTCAACCCCATTCTCCTGCCTTCTCCCCCGTAACCTTTGACACCCTCACTAATCAAGAACCTATCAACCTCTGCTTTAAATACACTCAATGACTTGGCCTCCACAGCCGTCTATGGCAATGAATTCCACAGATTCACCACCCTCTGGGTAAAGAAGTTCCTCCTCATCTCTGTTCTAAAGGGACGTCCTTCTATTCTGAGGCTGTGCCCTCTGGTCCTAGACTCTCCCACTACTGGAAACATCCTTGCCACATCCACTCTGTCCAGGCCTTTCAATATTCGGTAGGTTTCAATGAGATCCCCCCTCATCCTTCTAAATTCCAGTGAGTAAAGGCCCACAGACATCAAACGCACCCCTTTCATTCCCGGGATCATTCTTGTGAACCTCCCCTGGACCCTCTCCAATACCAACACATCCTTCCTTCGATACAGGGCCCAAAACTGCTCACAATACTCCAAATGTGGTCTGATCAATGCCTTATAAAGCCTCAGCATTACATCCTTGCTTTTATATTCTAGTCCTCTGGAAATGAATGCTAACATTGCATTTGCCTTCCTCACTACCGACTCAACCTGCAAGTTAACCTTTAGGGAATCCTGCACTAGGATCCCAAGTCCCTTTGCATCTCCGATTTCTGAATTCGGTCCCCGTTTTGAAAACAGTCTACGCCTTTATTCCTTCTACCGAAGTGCATGACCGTACACTTCCCTACGCTGTGTTCCATCTGCCACTTCTTTGCCCATTCTCCCAACCTGTCCAAGCCCTTCTGCAGACTCCCTGCTTCCTCAACGCTACCTGCCCCTCCACCTACCTTTGTATCATCTGCAAACTTGGCCACAAAGCCCTCAATTCCGTCATCCAGATCATTAACACGTAATGTGAAAAGTAGCGGACCCAACACTGACCCCTGCGGAACACCACTGGTCACCGGCAGCCAACCAGAAAAGGCCCCCTTTATTCCCACTTTTTGCCTTCTGCCAGTCAGCCAAGTTTCTATCCGTGCCACCCATGGAGGAACAGAGGGATCTTGGGGTCCACGTCCATAGATCCCTCAAGGTTGCCTCACAGGTTGATAGGGTTGTTAAGAAGGTGTATGGAGTGTTGGTCTTCATTACTCGGGGTATTGAGTTCAAGAGCCGCGAGGTAACGTTGCAGCTCTATACAACTCTGGTTAGACCACACTTGGAGTATTGTGTTCAGTTCTGGTTGCCTCATTATAGGAAGGATGTGGAAGCTTTAGAGAGGGTGCAGAGGAGAGTTACCAGGATGCTGCCTGGATTGGAGAGCATGTCTTATGAGGATAGGTTGAGTGAGCTAGGGCTTTTCTCTTTGGAGAGTAGGAGGATGAGAGGTGACTTGATAGAGGTGTACAAGATGATAAGAGGCATAGATCGAGTGGACAGTCAGAGACTTTTTCCCAGGGCAACAATGGCTAACACGAGGGGACATAAGTTGAAAGTGATTGGAGGAAGGTATAAGGGGGATGTCAGGGGTAAGTTTTTTACACAGGGAGTGGTGGGTGTGTGGAACGCACTGCCGGCAGAGGTTGTGGGGGCAGATACATTAGGGACATTTAAGAGACTCTTAGATAGACACATGAATGATAGAGAAATGGGGGGCTATGTGGGAGGGAAGGGTTAGATAGATGTTAGAGCAGGATAAAATGTCAGCAGAACATTGTGGGCCAAAGGGCTTGTACTGTGCTGTAATGTTCTCCGTTGTAGTAGCTTTCCTGTAATACCACGGGCTCCTATCTTCTTTAGCAGCTTCATGTGCGGCACCTTGTCAAAAGCTTTCTGTAAGTCCAAGAAAATAACATCCACTGACTCTCCTTTGTCTATCCTGCCTGTTACTCCCTCAAAGAATTCCAACAGATTTGTCAGGCAAGATTTCGCCTTAAGGAAACCATGTTGACTTCGGCCTACTTTATAAGGTGCTTCCAAGTACCCAGAAACCTCACCCTTCAGCCGAGGTCAGACAGGTCAGTATGGGATTGGGGAGGGGTGTGAAATGGCTGGCAACTGGGAGCTCCAGACAGCCAGGGCAGATGGAGCGAAGGTGCGATGGGATCAATGGGAATGGACTCATTGGGCCGAATGGCCTGCTTCAGCACTGTAAGGAAATGGATGCACAAGATAATGTGTGAATGTTGGAGAGAGACAGGTTTTAATTTGCAAAGATGGAGGGAGGGGAGGGCGAGATCTCTGACAGGGGTGGGGGTCGGAGAGGTGAAACAGACACAGGGTGAGGGTGAAACGGTCTCTGCACGGGTAGTGGGGGATTACTGACCCAAGGTGCATAGACAGAGTTGGAAACGGATCAGCTACTATGATCAGAATGTCAGAGCATGCTGGAGAGACCGTCCTCCCCATTACACAGTTTCACCGGGGTCTCCTCCCACCCAGTCAAGAGGTTTATACCACTCATAGGAATAATAAAACCACGCTCTTGTTCATAAGCTTTCGCTCATAATTTGCATTTACAAAAGGTTTTAATAAAACTCCTTGAGCACGTTGACCCCCCCCCCCGCCCCCCCCGAATGACATCAAACAATAGACCCATCTGTTCTCGGTGTAATTAGGAGAACATGTCCGCACAGATTGGTGCTCTCTACACCTGCATCTCATAAGCAAACCTGACCCTCAGCCTATGGCTTCTGAATGCATCTCCCACCCCCTCGAAAGTATCTCCGTGTTTTCTTAACTCTGTTACTCCACAACTGAGCAAATCGGACGGCTACAAAATTAATCCCTTCCTTTCCACTCAATCCTGCAAATTCAAGTGTTTATGGAATTCCCTTTGCAAAGTTCCTACGGAATCTGCTTCACATCTGCCCCCTAATCTTTC
Organism: Pristis pectinata; assembly: GCF_009764475.1. Taxonomy (NCBI): domain Eukaryota; kingdom Metazoa; phylum Chordata; class Chondrichthyes; order Rhinopristiformes; family Pristidae; genus Pristis; species Pristis pectinata. Next base: position 2,347,323 of record NC_067407.1, on the reverse strand, counting down.
GGCAATTATCTTAAACCTGTTCCCTGTTCCATCTCACCTCCTCTTGCCCAACCTCACCTTCCAAAGGCTCGATTTAAAATCTGCCTCCTTGGTTACATCCTCCATCTCTGCAACCTTCTCCAACTTCCCAACCTTCCTGTCCTACAGACTCATGTAGCACAGAAACAGGCCCTTTGGCCCACTGAGCCTGTGCTGACCATCCATTTACACTAATGCTGCACTTACCCTATTGCGCGTGTACACACACACACACACACACACACACACACAGTGGTCTTCAGTAATATCACCACAAACTGAGAAAATTCAGTTTTCCGAGAAAATAACATCCACTGACTCTCCTTTGTCTATCCTGCCTGTTTCTGCTTTGTGTTTCTGCTGTTACAGAAAAGACCACGGTATAACGAGTACAGTGTTTTAAAGAGCAGTGAAGATAATTCTTAGTTGTGACCCATCCTGTGAATTGTGAATTGTGAATTCTCTGTGAGAGAACGTGTGAGAGAGAACGTGTGAGAGAGAACGTGTGAGAGAGAACGTGTGAGAGAGAGAGGGACAGTGTGTGTGTGAGTGTGTGTGAGTAAGCCCACGCATTGGTTTAGCCTCTGGTCCATCGAGTGAGACAAGCCTACAGTAAATGGTGCAACAAGCAAAATACTGGAGGAACTCAACAGGTTGGGCAGCATCTGTGGAGGGAAATAAACAGTCAACATTTCGGGTCAAGATCCCTCATCTGGATGCAGCCTGGTGCTATCTGACCCACTGAGTTCCTCCAGAATCTTGTTTGTTGCTCCAGATGCTAACATCTGCCGTCTCTGGTTCTCGACAGTAAGTGGTGCCCACAGAGTTGATAAGCACAGTGCTGCTCTCACCCAGTACCATCTTTCTCTGTGCAGTCTCTGCCTGGTAGGCACGGCCCCTGGCAGGGTCTGTGTCTCCATACTGACAGGTCTGGGTTCCCATGAGAACCTTGACAAGGTGATGTACATCGAAACTACCCAACAATAAGGAACACAAGTCCCCTTCCCGAAAGCACATTAAATTCTGCCTTGTGTCATGACCAGTCGGGTCCTGTGCTGATCCACTTATCTACAAGGGGAGTCAGTGCACAGTGCACCTCCAAAGTGAAAGGATATGCCAGGGGCTTATGACCAGAGATGGGACATCTTGAACAGGATAAGCATTGTTAATCTGGCTGGAAGTTCAGGAGAAATCGCTTCACTGAGGGAAGGAAAAACTTGGGGAGAGAGGAACTGAAGAGATGGTGATGCAGAGGGGTGGGAGGGAGTGGTGTGCAGGAAAACATTAGCAGGGAGCAGAGGGACCTTGTCAGTGTTGTGAACACTACACAACAGGAGTCACAATCAGAACCAGGGCATCCACTGCGGTTTGGTGATCTCGCCGTTCCTACACTCCCTCAATGGCCCTTTGGTTCTTTGAAGCCAAGACTATAACTGCTTTCTCTCCTGTGTGTGGGGCTTTGTGTTTCCACAGCTCATCTTAATCTGAACAGGATTGGTTTAAGGACCAACCTGATTCAGTGTGACAACTGCGGTACATGTTTCCCAGTCACTGAGGAAATAGATGCCTCAGTACAATGTTCAGAGCTTAAATTTAAATCAAAATCTAAACGTACTCTCCCCACCAAAACTTCACAAGCACAAACATTCAGTTTGGAAAAGATGCAAACTTACCGGCTCTCCAATCTTTCCAATGTTTCCCAGATCTCCTTGCTCCCCCTGTGAGACGGAACAATGAGACAATATATTTTCATCACCCCTGTGAGAAGAGACTGGAGGGGGCTGAGAGAGGACCTGATCTGACAGAGGAGTACAAATTGAGAGGGTGGATAGTGAGAAATGCTTCCTCAGAGGAGAGGTGTCTAAGACCGGAGGCCGTAGGTTTAAGGTGAGGAGTAGGAGGTTTAGAGGGGATCAAAGAATATTACCCCCAGAGAGGGGTTGGAATCAGGAATGCACTTCCTGAGGGGTGGTGGAGGCAGAGACTCTCACAACACCTGGATGAGCACTTGAATGGCCTAGTTGAAGGTAATGGGCCAAGTGCTGGGAAATGGGATTACTGTAGATGGGTTCTTAATGGTTAGCATGGAAATTGTGGGCCGAAGGACCTATTTCTGTGCTGTGTGATGCTATTACTCTTATGGGAAATTGTTCTGGTGACTTTGAAAAATAATTCTTTCCAGTTACAGAAAGAACAACACTGGCCATATTACTGACACCAACACAGGTGGGCATGTTGTATAAAGGTAGGGGGCAGGACAGGGGAGATGTGGAGATGTTTCCACCAGTGGGAGAGTCTGGAACGAGGGGACACAGTTACAGGATTAGGGGGTGGACATTTAAAGTTGAGGTGTGTAGGGACTTCTTCTCACAGAGGGAGGGGAATCTATGGGATTCTCTGCCCCAGAGGGTGTGGAGACTGGATCACTGGGGGATTTAAAGAGGAGGGAGATAAATGTTTGGAAGATCAGGGAACTGAGGGCGATGGGGAACTGGCACAGAAGGGGAGATGAGGCCTGGGGCAGATCAGCCATGGTGACAGTGAATGGTAGGACAGGACTGAGGGACCGAGTGGCCTCCTCCTGCTCCTGTTGTCTTGTGTTCTTACTCCTTGTTATTGATGGTTACCTTCATGCCTTCTAATCCGTCATCCCCGGGATATCCTTTCCGACCTGGTCTGCCCTAAAACAGAGGTTCGGTGGTTAGTACAGTAAGTGTGACAATTTCAACCACCGCGCACAAGGATAAAAGATTCAGTGGACAGGAATACTGGGCCTGAAGGTTAGTACTGAGTCTACTGGGGATTGAATTTAAACCCAGCCTGGCCAGTCTGAGCCCAGTTTAAGCCCAGTGCCTTTCTCCATGTGGAGACACAGGAGACTGCCGATGCTGGAATCTGGAGCAACACACAACCTGCTGTTGAGCAGCAGTTTCTCTCGATGCTCCGAGCCCACCCGCTATCAATCTGACCCGTACCACAGATCTGTCTGAAACACCCCGACCTTCATTTAATTACTGCAACTCAAAATAAGTGCAGACGACGGATATCTGAACTAAAGAGACACAAATCTCAGCGGGTCAGGCAGCATCTGTGATGAGAGGAGCAGTTAGTGTTTCAGGTTCTGTTTCCTTCCTCCACAGATGCTGTCCGACTGGCTGAGTTTTTCCAGCGTTTTCTGTTTTCATCTCATTGTGGGCGTGCTATGTTGGTGCTGGAAGCGTGGCGACACTTGCGGGCTGCCCCCAGAGCACTCTACGCAAAAGATGCATTTCACTGTGTGTTTCGATGTACGTGTGACTAATAAAGAAACCTTATCTTATCTTACTAAGCAAATCCTCCTGACCCAGATACACTACTCAGTAGGGCTAACCTGACTACACAGTCTGACCTCCACACACACACGTGGCCAGCTCCCATCGTGCCTGGGTCAGTTTAGCCTCTACAGGGACTATTCTGAGCTTCGAAACTTTCCCATCACCAGCAGGGCAAGTGGTCTCACGGCATTTGGAGGCTTTATCTTTCCTGCTGCTATTTTAAAGCTGGGTGCAATTCAACATCGAAGGCAAGCAGTGTTACATCATTAGGCATCTGCACAGGTTCAGGACGAGGGGTGTAACTGTCAGGTATAAAACTCACCAGTGACCCGTGGCTTCCTGGTGGTCCCACTGGTCCTTCAGCTCCCTGTCGTACAAGGACAAATGGGTCAAGGATTGTTGAGTCAGTAATCACAGACACCTAGAAATGAGGTGCACAGTGGCACAGCGGGTAGAGCCGCTGCCTCACAGCTCCAGAGACCCGGGTTCGATTCTGACCTCTGGCGCTGTCTGTGTGGAGTTTGCACGTTCTCCCTTTGACCGTGTGGGTCTCCCCCGGGTGCTCCGGTTTCCTCCCACATCCCAACGACGTGCGGGTTGGTGGGTTAATTAGCCGATGTAAATTGCCCCCGTGTGTGGGATAGAATCTGGGGGCAGGGTAGGGGTGGAGGATGGGAATGTGGGGAGAATAAAATGGGATTAGTGTAAGTGGATGGTTGATGGTTGGCATGGACTCAACGGGCCGAAAGGCCTGTTTCTGTGCTTTATCTGTCCACGACGCCATATTGCTGGAAAGAGTGCAGAGGAGATTTACGAGGATGTTGCTGGGACTCGAGAGACTGAGTTATGGAGAGAGGTTGAGTCAGTTGGGACTTTATTCATTGGAGTGTAGGAGAATGAGGGGTGATCTTATAGAGGTGTATAAAATCATGAGAGGCATCGATAGGGTGAATGTGCACAGTCTTTTTCCCAGGGTTGGGGAATCAAGAACCAGAGGGCATATGTTTAAGGTGAGAGGGGAGAAATTTAATAGGAACCTGAGGAGCAACTTTTACACCCAGAGGGTGGTGAGTACATGGAATGAGCTGCCAGATGAAGTGGTCGAGGCGGGTACATTAACATCATTTAAAAGACACTTGACAGGTACATGGATAGGAAAGGGCTAGAAGGTTATGAGCATCTTGGTCAGCATGGACCAGTTGGGCCGAAGGGCCTGTTTCCATGCTGTATCTGACTCCATGAATGGGAAGTTCAGAGATGTGAGCATGAACTTGGGGAATGGAACAGATCTGTGATACTGATCACCATTCTGGGAGGTGAACTTGTGCCTGACCGCCCTTGACAGCTCCCTCTCACCTACCTCCTGGCCCTTAGACCCACGGGGACCTGGAGGTCCTCTGTCACCAGGATCACCCTAAACAGCCAAACAAAAGGAATATAAATAAAGGCTCGAAAAGACATGGAAAGTGAATGAAGACTTACACTACCTACGCAGGATGTCTATGCTAAATCCATCAGAGTAATCCCTATTCCCTTCCCCTTCATCCTGCCTTGGTATGTACCTGTACCCTCCACCACAACCCCTCCTTGTGGGAATCAGTTCCACGTTCTCACCCCTCTTTACCCAAAGAGGTTTCTCAGGGGCTCTATCCTGAGCCCAACACATTGATGCAATCACAAAGAAGGCACGCCAGCGACTCTACTTCGTTAGGAGTTTGAGGAGAATCGGTATGTAACCAAAGACTTTTACAAATTTCTACAGATGTACGGTGGAGAGCATTCTGACTGGTTGCATCACCACCTGGTATGGAGGCTCCAATACACATGATGGCAAGAGGGTTGTAGACTCAGCCAGTTCCATCACAGGCACAACCCTCCCCACCATCGAGGACATCTTCAAGAAGAGTACTTAATGAATACTTTACGTCAGTATTCACCATGGAAAAAGATCTGGGGGATTGTAGTGGGGACTTGCAGTGGCCTGAAAAGCTTGAGCATGTAGGTATTAGAAAAGAGGCGGTGCTGAAACTTTTGGAAAGCATCAAGTTAGATAAGTCGCCGGGACCGGATGAGATGTACCCCAGGTTGCTGTGGGAGGCGAGGGAGGAGATTGCGGAACCTCTGATGATGATCTTTGTGTCATCCATGGAGACGGGGGAGGTTCCAGAAGATTGGAGGGTTGCGGATGTTGTTCCCTTATTCACGAAGAGGGGGGATAACCCAGGGAATTATAGACCGGTGAGTCTTACCTCAGTGGTTGGTAAGCTGATGGAGAAGATCCTGAGAGGCAGGATTTATGAACATTTGGAGAGGTATAATATGATTAGGAATAGTCAGCATGGCTTTGTCAAGGGCAGGTCCTGTCTTACGAGCCTGATTGAATTTTTTGAGGATGTGACTAAGCACATCGATGAAGGGAGAGCAGTAGATGTAGTGTATATGGATTTCAGCAAGGCGTTTGATAACGTACCCAATGCAAGGCCTATGGAGAAGGTGAGGAGCCATGGGATCCAAGGGGATATTGCAGTGTGGATCCAGAACTGGCTGGCCCACAGAAGGCAAAGAGTGGTTGTTGAAGGGTCGTATTCTGAGTGGAGGTCGGTGACCAGTGGTGTACCTCAGGGGTCTGTACTGGGACCCTTACTATTTGTGATTTTTATAAATGACCTGGATGAGGAAGTGGAGGGGTGGGTTAGTAAGTTTGCGGATGACACGAAGGTTGGGGGTGTTGTGGATAGTTTGGAGGGCTGTCAGAGGTCACAGAGGGACATAGATAGGATGCAGAGTTGGGCTGAGAAGTGGCAGATGCAGTTCAACCCAGATAAGTGTGAAGTGGTTCATTTTGGTAGGTCAAATATGTTGGCGGAATATAGTCTTAATGGTAGGACTCTTGGCAGTGTGAAGGATCAGAGGGATCTTGGGGTCCGAGTCCATAGGACGCTCAAAGCGGCTGCGCAGGTTGACTCTGTGGTTAAGAAGGCATATGGTGTATTGTCCTTCATCAATCGGGGAATTGAATTTAGGAGCCGTGAGGTATTGTTGCAGCTATATAGGACCCTGGTCAGACTCCACTTGGAGTATTGTGCTCAGTTCTGGTCGCCTCACTACAGGAAGGATGTGGAAGCCATAGAGAGGGTGCAGAGGAGCTTTACAAGGATGCTGCCTGGAATGCAGAGCATGCCTTATGAAAGCAGGTTGAGGGAACTCGGCCTTTTCTCCTTGGAGAGACGGAGGATGAGGGGGGACCTGATAGAGGTGTATAAGATGATGAGAGGTATTGATCGGGTAGATAGTCAGAGGCTTTTCCCCAGGGCTGAAATGGTGGCCACAAGAGGACATAGGTTTAAGGTGCTGGGGAGTAGATATAGAGGAGATGTCAGGGGTAAGTTTTTTACTCAGAGAGTGGTGAGTGCATGGAATGGGCTGCCAGAAACGGTGGTGGAGGCGGATACGATAGGGTCTTTCAAGAGACTGTTAGATGGAGCTGAGTAAAATAGAGGGCTATGGGTAAGCCTAGTAATTTCTAGGGTAGGGACATGTTCGGCAGAGCTTTGTGGGCTGAAGGGCCTGAATTGTGCTGTAATTATTCTATGTTCTATGTTCTAAGTGGTACCTCAAGAAGGCAGCGTCCATCACTAAGGATCCCCACCACCTGGGACATGCCCTCTTCTCGTTACTACCATCAGGGAGGAGGTACAGGAGCCTGAAGACCCACACTCAGTGTTTCAGGAACAGCTTCTTCCCCTCCGCCATCAGGTTTCTGAACGGTCCATGGGCCCATGAACACTACCTCGTTATTCTGTTTCTTTTTGCAATATTTATTTATTTTTGTAATTTATAGATTTTTATGCCTTTCAACAATAAATTTCACGTCATATAAGTCAGTGATAATAAATCTGATTCTGATACTGCCCATCTTTTATTGACAGCTTTTCATTGTGCCCTTTCCTACTCTACCGGCAGGTGACGTTGTGTGCAAGAGCAGAAATATTCTCTCTGCACTCACTCGATTAAAACCCTTGATAGTTTTACAGACCTCCATTAGGTCACTCTCCAGTGTCCTCTTCTTGGGGGAGAGACCCAGTCTGTACACCCTTTCCTGATACATATACCCTCTCATTTCTGGTAAAGCTCCCTCTCTAGTGACTCCATACCCATTCCAACAACATGGTGACCAGAACTGTACTCAGCACGCTGAATGTGGTCTAAACAAGATCTGATAAATTGTCACTTGTACTGAGATACAGCGAAAAACTTTGACTTAGGTGAAGAAAGACTTAACTAACATTGCCACACTGCAAGAAGGACGTGGCAGCAATGGAGAGAGGGCAGAACAGATTCACCAGGATGTTGCCTGGAATGGAGGGCTGGAGTTACAAGGAGAGGGTTGGATAGGCTAGGTTTGGGTAAAATCTGGAGTTATGGACAGTGAGGAAGGTCGTCAAAGGATACAGCAGGATATAGACCAGTTGGAAATATAGATGGAGAAATGGTGTTTAATTCAGACAAGTGTGAGGTGTTGTAATTTGGGACATCAAATGTAAGAGCATTAATGGCAGGATCCTTATGAGCACTGATGTACAGAGGGACCATGGGGTCCAAATCCAAAGCTCCCTGAAAGGGGCAACACGAGTAGACAGGGTGGTACAGAAGGCGTACGGCATACTTGCCTTTATCAGTTAGGGCATTGAGAATAAAAATCAGGAAGTCATGTTGTAGCTGTATAAAATGTTGGTTAGGCCAGATTCGGAGCATTGTGTTCAGTTCTGGTCGCCTCATTACAGGAAGGATGTGGAGGCTGTGGAGAGGGTGCAGAAGAGGTTCACCAGGATGTTGCCTGGATTAGAGGGTATGAGCTATAAGGAGAGGTTGGACAAACTTAGGTTCTTTCTCTGGAGTGTCAGAGGCTGAGGGGTGACCTGATCGAGGTTTATAAAATTATGAGGGGCAGAGATAGGGTAGAAGGTCATAGTCTTCTCCCCAGGGCAGGAGAGTATAGAACTAGAGGGCATAGGAGAAGGGAGAAATTTAAAGGAGATCTGAGGGGTAGGTTTTTCACCCAGTGGGGATATGGAACCAGCTGCCAGAGGCAGGTACAGTTACAATGTTTAAAAGGCATTTGGACAGGTTCTTGGATAGGGAAGATGTAGAGGCATACAGGCCTAATGTGGGCAAATGGGCTTAACATAGATGGGCATCAAGACATAGACGAGGTAGGATGAAAGGGCCCGTTTCTATGCTGTATGACTCCACAATTCCATGATTAATCAAAAAAAAAACCTCCTCCACAAACTGAATTCTAATAGAAATGCATCATTCTCCTACCTCAGAGAAGCTCTGTGAGCTGCAAGCAATGTTAAATACACTTTACTTTGTAAATCACTGTCACAGTGGCTTGGATTTTGTGATGGTTAGTGGAGCTGATGGGCTGACTTAGGGACCTCACCAATACCCTGAAGGCCACCGAGTCATAGGTTCCACCTCACCTTGGGACAGCAAACCATCCAGGGCCATCAATTGCCATTTGAGGTGGGGCCGAAGGGTTTGGGAGCAGCAGATGTGGCTGTCAGGTTCCCTTGTAGTGTTGTTGCCCTAGCTGTGTTGCCCCTCTGAGGTTGCATGCTGCTGTGTGATTTCTGATAGCAACACTGGGTGGTCACCTCTACAGCAAGGTCACCCAGTTCAATGTAATAATAGAGTTTAATTCAGATTTATAGTAATTTTATGTCTTTGCACTGTACTGCAGGCACGGTAGTGTAGCGATTAGCATAAAGCTAGTACAGCGTCAGCGACCCAGGTTCAATTCTGTCCGCTGTCTGTAAGGAGTTTGTACGTTCTCCCCATGTCCGCGTGGGTTTCCTCCGGGTGCTCCGGTTTCCTCCCACATTCCAAAGACGTATGGGTTAGAGAGTTGTGGACGTGCTATGTTGGCCCCGGAAGCATGGCGACACTTGCGGGCTGCCCCCAGAACACTCTACGCAAAAGATGCATTTCACTGTGTGTTTCGATGTACATGTGACTAATAAAGAAATCTTATAGTCAGAAACCTTTTCCCATGGTAGGGACATTAAAAACAAGGAAGTGTATGTTTGTGAGAGGACGGAGTTTTAAAGGGGATCTGAAGGGTAAGGTTTTTTTCTACACAGAGCGTAGGTGATATCTGGAACTCACTGCCAGAGGAAGTGGTGGAACCTAATACAATCACTGTTTAGGAGGCATTGAGACAGACACTTAACTCGGCAAGGCATAGAAAATGAGAGTTGTGGACACAGCCCAGCACATCACAGACACCAGCCTCCCCTCCATGGACTCTGTCTACACTTCTCGCTGCCTTGGTAAAGCAGCCAAAATAATCAAAGACCCCACCCACCCTGGACATTCTCTCTTCTCCCTCCTCCCATTGGGCAGAAGATACAAAAGCCTAAAAGCACGTACCACCAGGCTCAGGGACAGCTTCTATCCCACTGTTATAAGACTACTGAACGGTCCCCTAGTACAATAAGATGGACTCTTGACCTCACAATCTACCTCATTATGACCTTGCACCTTATTGTCTGCCTGCACTGCACTTTCTCTGTAGCTGTGACACTTTATTCTGCATTCTGTTAATGCTTTACCCTGTACTACCTCAATGCACTGCGTAATGAATTGATCTGTATGAACAGTGTTCAAGACAAGTTCTTCGCTGTACCTCGGTACATGCGACAATAATAAACCAATACCAATACCTAATGTGAGCAAATGGGATTCGTGTGGATGGACAGGACGGTCAGCATGGACCTGGTGGGATGTACAACTCTGTGACTCTATAACAAACTTACTGCTCTTCCTTAAGGGTTATTTCAGCTTCTATCTTGTTCTAGTCTTTATAATAAACACCAAATAGTTTATAACATTTGCAAAATAAATTCTGCTTTCTTCTTCCTGGTTCGCTGTCTGGTAAAATTGTTTAATGTGGTTGGTTGCTCAACCAACTCAATGACATCAATGTTACAGAACTATTCAAAACAAAGATATTTTATCCTCCTACCTTTGAACCTTCAACTCCATTAGGGCCGGGCTGCCCAATATCTCCGGGGAATCCCTGAAAAACAGGAAAAGTGTTGATATGTCATCTGAGTCAAATTGATAAGTTGGTTTATTATTGTCATATGTACCGAGGTACAAGGAAAAACTTTATTCTGCATGCCATCTGTACAGATCATTTCATTACACGGTGCATTGAGGTAGTACAAAGGAAAACAATAACAGAATGCAGAATATAGTGTTACAGTTACAGAGAAAGTGCAGTGCAGGCAGACAATAAGGTGCAAGGTCACAACGAGGTAGATTGTGAGGTCAAGAGTCCACCTTATTGTACAGGGGACCGTTCAATAGTCTTGTGGCGGTTAACATAACGCTTTACAACATCAGCGACCCAGGTTCAATTCCGGCTGCTGTCTGTAAGTAGTTTGTACGTTCTCCCCGTGTCTGTGTGGGTTTCCTCCAGGTGCTCCAGTTTTCCTCCCGCATTCCAAAGACGTACAGGTTAGGAAGTTGTGGACATGCTATGTTGGCCCCGGAAGCATGGTGACACTTGCGGGCTGCCCCCAGAACACTCTCTGCAAAGATGCATTTCACTGTGTGTTTCGATGTAAATGGACTAATAAAGATATCTTATAACAGTGGGATAGAAGCTGTCCTTGAGCCTGGTGGTATGTGCTTTCAGGCTTGTGTATCTTCTGCCTGAAGGGAGGGGGGAGAAGAGAGAATGTCCAAGGTGGGTGGGGTCTTTGATTATGCTGGCTGCTTTACCGAGGCAGCGGGAAGTGTAGACAGAGTCCGCGGAGGGGAGACAACAACTTCAACATTCTTCAACTTGTATTCAAACCTCTCCATGGTCTGCCAGGGTCGCTAACACCACACACACCCCACCACCCCTCCGAGATCGCCTCTTCAGCTGCCTGGGCCCCAAGCTCTGGAATTCTTTCTCTATCACTCCTTTCCATCTCTCTGTCACCTCTCTAGAGCTGCCTAAACATCTCTGCATCATGTGGTAACACTCCTATGAATTATCCCAAGATGTGTTTACTACATTAAAGGTGCTATAGAAAGGGAAGTGTTATTCTGATCTTATTAACTGATTATGAGACAAAAATAGCTCATTCACTCCATGCCAGCTCCCAGAGAACAATCCCATCAGTCACATTCACCCTCCCCCCCCCATTTCCCTGTAGCCTTGCAACTCAATTTCATTTCAGCAACTTCCCTTTAATTCTTTTGCCCCCCCTCCCCCCACCCACACACTGGGGGCAATTTACAGCAGCCAATTAACCCACCGACCTGCACGTCATTGGGATGTGGGAGGAAACCGGAGCACCCGGGGGAAACCCACACGGTCACAGGGAGAACGTGCAAACTCCACACAGACAGTGCCAGGGGTCGGGATTGAACCGGGTCACTGGAGCCGTGAGGCAGCGGCAATAACTGCTCCACCATCTCCCCCACCGGGTCACCCTGAGAGCCCATTCTTGGGGCTCATTCCACCTCACTCAGAAAGATAGGATGAAGATGTTCGAACTTGGTTGCCAACACAAACCACATGCCCAATCATCGGCCAGTGGCTGTATCCCTTCAGCTGCGGTCAATGGAGTTAAATATCAGCCTCATGAAGTCTGACCCGAGCTGCCACCCCGGCACCTGGTCACTGTACTCAGTGAGAGGCCAGGTTGTTCAACAAAGGCAGGTAGAATGAAACCAGGCAGCAAAGAGTTAAATAGCATTGTCGAAATAGGCTGGAGTTCTTCTCTGGTTATGGGGCGATTCCATCAATATAAGTAGAATCCGAGAGTCCTACAGCAGAGAGGCAGGCCCTTCGGCCCACCATTTCCATACTGACCATCCAGTACCCACCTACACATCTACATTTCCCAGCACTTGGTCCATACCTTGGTATTGGTATTGGTTTATTATTGTCACTTGTACCGAGGTACAGTGAAGAACTTGTCTTGCACACCGATTGTACAGGTCAATTCATTACACAGTGCAGTTAGTGTTACATTGAGTTACCTGCTCTGTTTTGGTGATTCAAGTGTTCATCCCGATACTTCTTCAATGTTGAGAGAGTCTCTGCCTCTACCACCCCCTCAGACAGTGCGTTCCCGATACCAGCCACTTTCAAATCTTCCTCAAAATTCCTCCTAAGATCCCGTCTAAACTCCTTACTCCTCACCCTGAACCCTATGGTCTGGTTTTGGACACATCTGTATGGGGAGCTCTCCAATCTCTCCGAAAACACTCTATCCCACACTACGTCCCAGTGACCTCCTCTACACCCTCCTGTTCCAATAGACATGGAGTCATAGAGCCACACAGTCATAGAGCATGGAAACAGGCCCTTCAACCCAACCTGTCCATGCCAACCAAGATGCCCATATAAGTTAGTCCTATCTGCCCATGTGTGGTCCATATCCCTCTAAACATGTCCTGTCCATGTACCTGTGCAAATTAGCTTAAAACACTGTAAGTGTACCCGCCTCTACCGCTTCCTCTGGCAGCTCGTTCCACACACACACCACCCTCTGTGTGAAAAACTTGCCCCTCAGGTCCCCTTTAGACCTTTCCCCCTCACCTTAAACCTCTGCCCTCTAGCTTTAGACTCCCTCACCCTGGGAAAAAGACTGACTATCCGCCTTATCTCTGTCCCTCATGATTTTACAAACCTCTATAAGGTCACCCCTCAGCCTCCTTTGCTCCAAGGTAAACAGTCCCAGCCCGTCCAGTCTCTCCTTATAACTCAAGCCCTCCAGTTCTGGTAACATCCTTGTAAATCTTTTCTGCACCCTGTCCAACTTTATCACAGCCTTCCTACAGTACAGTAACCAGAACTGCACACAATATTCCAGGACCAGTCCCACTAACATCCTGTAAAGCTGGAACATGAGGTCCCAACAAAGTGCAGTTCCTTGAACTTATGTTGAGTTTCATTGGAATAGTGCAGGAGGCCAAGGGTGGAGAGTGGGAGTGGGATGGAAAATTAAAGTGGCAGGAGATAGGGACCATGTGGTTTATTTGTGTACGGACTGCGGTAACTGTAGCCCAAGAACATCAGTGCACAGGATACACCCACGCTACAAGTGAATCAACTCAAAGGTGACGTCTGTCTGGCCAACATCTGATTTGATGCTCTCCTTGGGTGGACATACAGATGGTCATTAGGAGTCCCAGTCTAAAGCTAAATCCAACATCTGTCCGACTGAAATGTATGAAGGAGTTTCGGGAAATGCTGTGCCAACCCTTCAAAGATCTGGAACCATTTGAAAGAGAGACCTGGAGGTATTTATGTTCCAAATGTTCAGTTTTTTTAAAGGGGGAGCTCATACGCAATGGCAGACGTGCATAGAATACATAGAACAAATGATCTTGTGAATCTATTCACAAATGTTTTTCCAAGTGTAAAACCTTATGGAAAAGGCCCTTAATTAGCCCCATATGAACCTTTAGAACACAGAACAGTACAGCACAGTACAGGCTTTTCGGCCCACGATGTTGTGCTGACCTATATAAACCTTATCCCCATTCAATCTACCCCTCTCTACTTCACCTCCCATAACCCTCAATTTCTCTTTCATCCATGTGCTTATCTAATAGTCTCTTAAATGACCCTGTCGCATCGGCCCCACCACCCCCGGCAGTGCATTCCAGGTACCCACCACTCTCTGTGTGAAAAACCTACCTCCGACATCTCCCCTGAACTTTCCTCCACTCACCTCAAATGGGACACCTCTAGTATTGGCCATTCCCACCCTAGGGAAAAGGTGCCGGCTGTCCACTTCATCTATGCCTCTCGTAATCTTATACACCTCTATCAAGTCTCCTCTCATCCTCTGTCACTCCAAAGAGAAAAGCCTTAACTTGCTCAGCCTCTCCTCATAAGATGTGTTCTCCAACCCAGGCAGCATTCTTGTAAATCTCCTCTGCACCCTCTCCAAAGCTTCCACATCCTACCTATAGTGAGGCGACCAGAACTAAACACAACATTCCAAGTGTGGTCTAATCAGAATCTTATAGAGCTGCAACATTACCTCTTGGCCCTTGAACTCAATCTCCCGACTAATGAAGGCCAGCACACCATATGCCTTCTAAACAACCCTATCAACTTGCATGGCCACTTTGAGGGATCTATGGCTGTGGACCCCAAGATTTCTCTGTTCCTTCACACTGCTAAGAATCTTGCCGTTAACTTTGTACTCCGCCTTCAAGTTCAATCTTCCAAAGTGTATCACTTCACATTTCTCCAGATTGAACTCTATTTCTCCCTTCTCTGCCCAGCTCTGCATCTTGTCTGTATCCCATTGCAACCTACAACAACCTTCCACACTATCCGCAACACCTCCAACCTTTGTGTCATCTGCAAACTTACTAACCCACCCTTCCACTTCCTCGTCCAAGTCATTTATAAAAATCAGAAAGAGCAGGGGTCCCAGAGCAGATCCCTGCGGAACACCACTGGTCACCGACCTCCAGTTCAAATACTCCCCTTCTGTGGGCAAGCCAATTCTGAATCCACACAGCCAATTTTCCATGGATCCCATACCACATGACTTTCTGGATGAGCCTACCATGGGGAACCTTGTCAAACGCCTTGCTAAAACCCATATATACTACATCCACCGCTCTCCCTACATCAACTTGTCTTGTCACTTCCTTGAAAAACTCTATTAGGCTTGTGAGACATGACCTGCCCTTCAAAAAGCCATGCTGACTATCCCTAATAAGAATAAATGCTCATAAATTCTGTCCCTGAGAATCCTCTCCAATAATTTGCCCACCACTGACGTAAGACTCATTGGTCTATAATTCCCGAGATCATCCCTTTTACTTTTCTTGAACAATGGAATGACGTTTGCCATCCTCCAATCCTCCGGTACCTTTCCTGTGGCCAGAGAGAACTCAAAGATCATCGTTAATGCTCCAGCAATCTCTTCTCTCACTTCCCATAGTAACCTGGGGTAGATCCTGTCCGACTCCAGGGACTTATCTATCCTAAACCTTTTTAGTAGCTCCAATACTGCTTCTTTCTTAACCTTGACATGTTCCAACACATTTGCCTGTTCTATGCTAACCTCCCCTTCATCTAAGTCCCTCTCCCCGGTGAACATTGATGCAAAGTATTCATTCACGACCTCCCCTTCCTCCTTCACATCCAGACACATTCTCCCCCTTTTTCCCTGAGCGGTCCTACCCTCACCCTAGTCATCCTCTTGTTCCTCACATATGTGTAGAACACCTTTGGGTTTTCCTTAAATCTACTTGCCAAGGCCTTCAAATGTTCCCTTCTAGCTCTCCTAAGTCCCTTCTTAAGCTCCTTCCTGGCTACCTCATAACTCTCAAGAGCCCGATCTGATTTTTGCTTCCTAAACCTTCCACCTCTCTTGTCCACCATGGTTCCTTCACCCTACCACCCTTTCCCCATCTCAGTGGGACAAACCTATCTAGAACCCCATGTTATTGGGCCCTAAACAACCTCCACATTTCTGCAGTGCATTTACCAGAGAACAACTGCTCCCAATTTACGCTTCCAAGTTCCTGCCTAATACCATCGTAATTTGCCCTCCCCCAATTAAATACTTTCCCATAATGTCTGCTCCTATCCTTGTCCACGGCTATGCTAAAGGTCAGGGAGTTGTGGTCATTAACCCTGAAATACTCACCCACCGAGAGGTCTGTCACCTGACCAGGTTCATTGCCAAGTACTAGATCCAGTACGGCCTCTCCTCTAGTTGGCCTGTCCACATACTGTGTCAGGAATCCTTCCCGGACACACCTGACAAATTCTGCCCCATCTCAACCTTTTGCATTAAGGAGGTGCCAGTCAATATTGGGGAAGTTGAAGTCACCCATGACAACAACCCCGTCATTTTTCCACCTTTCCAAAATCTGCCTCCAGATCTGCTCCTCAGTGTCCTGGTGGCTATCTGGGGGCCTATAGAATACTCCCAATAGAATGATTGCTCCCTTCCTGTTTCTGACTTCCACCCACACTGACTCATTAGATGATCCCTCTGTGATGTCCTCCCTTCCTACAGCTGTGATACTACCCCTGATTAACAATGCCACCCTCCCCCCACCCCTCTACCTCCATCCCTATCCCTTTTGAACCATCTGAACCCCAGAACCTCAAGCAGCCACTCCTGCCCTTGTGACAGCCAAGTCTCTGTAATGGCCACAACATCGTAATTCCAGGTACTGATCCGTGCTCGAAGTTCATCACCCTTATTCTTAACACTTCTCGCATTGAGGTAAACACATTTCAACCCATCTGACTGACTGCATTTATGCCCCATCCCCGCCTACCCTTCCTCACCTTCCCTGTACACATCGCATCTGCTTCTACACCAACTGATCCATCTTCTAACCTAACAGTCTGGTTCCCAGCCCCCTGCCAACCTACTTTAAACCCTCCCCAACAGCTCCAGCAAACCTCCCTGCAAGGATATTGGTCCCTGTCCAGTTCAAGTGTAACCCATCCCTTCTCTACAGGTCATACCTTCCCCAGAAGAGATCCCAGTGATCCACAAATCTGAACTCCTGCACCAACTCTTCAGCCAATCATTAGTCTGCTGTATCTTCCTATTCTTTCCCTCCCTGGCACATGGAACAGGCGGCAGTCCGGAGATTACTACCCTTGAGGTCCTGCTTTTTAAGCTTCCTTCCTAACTCCCAATACTCGCTCTTCAGGACCTCAACCCTCATCTTACCCATGTTACCTTATATTATATTATAAACCCTTATATTACCTTATCCATTATCTTACACTTCTGGCTGCTCCCCCTCCCCCTTCAGAATGATGTGCTGTCGATCCGAGACGTCCCCGACCCTGGCTCCTGGAAGGCAACACACCATCTGGGAGTCCTGTTCTTGTCCACAGAATCTCCTGTCTGTTCCCCTAACCAACAAATCCCCTGTCGCTATCACACTCCTCTCCTTCCAAACCACCCCCCCCCCCCACCCCACTTCCCTTCTGAGCCACAGAGCCAGTCTTCGTGTCAGAGACCAGGCTGCTGTGGCTCACCACTGGTGATTCATCCCCACCAACAGCATCCAAAACAATATACCTGTTACCAAGGGAAACAGTCACTGGGATATCCTGTACCGACTCCCCGTTCCTTCTCCCTCCCCTAACAGTCACCCGACTACCTACATCCCACACCCCGGATGTAACTACCTCCTGGTAACTCCTGTCTGTCATCTCCTCCGCTTCCCGACTGATCCGGAGTGTGTGCAGCTGCAGCTCCAGCTCCCTAACGCGGTCTGTAAGGAGCTGCAGCTGGACGCACTTCCTGTAGGTGTAGTCCTCGGGGACACTGGAGGCCTCCCTGACTTCCCACATCCTACAGGAGGAGCACACCACTGCCCCGAGAGCCATTCCCACTGTTCTGTACAAAGAAAGTTACAAATAACAGAGACAGAAAGAGAACCTGCCAGAAGCCTCTGCTCACCTGCTCCACCTCTTTAGCCGAAGCCTCTTGAGCCAAAGCCTCAGCTCCCCACTCACACACTGCCCACTCACACACTGCCCACTCACACACTGCCCACTCACACAATGGCTGCTCCACTTGACCCGAACTTCTTTTTATTGGCAGCTGCTGCCTGATTATCCAATTAGTTAATCAACAGGCCCATCAACTCACCACAGCAACAAGAACAGCAACTGGTCTATCGTTTCAAACTGCTTCCCGCTAACAGAACCGTGCCTAGCAGAACTGTGGTTGGAGGGCACAGAATCCTTTTAGCCAATTTTTGACAGTCTCCAACTCACATCCATTTTATATATCTCTTTACGACACAGGAAGAGGCTGTTCAACCCATCAAGTCAATGCTGCCTGACAGAGCAATCCTATCCCCCCATTGATTTCCCCTGTAACCTCCTCCCCACACTCCCCTCAACTCCCCCCAGATCGTACCCCTCACTCACACCCTTGGGATGTTACACTGGCCGATTAATCTGACCCTGCTCTTTCCTGCAGCTGAGCAGAACCCTCTCTTTTCCAAGTACCTCTCCTGTTCGCTCTTGGAAGTTTGCATGGAACATCCTTCCACTGTCTCTGCAGGAGACTAACAGCTATCCCTGGGATGGTCCTAACAGTTGGACCATCCCAGCAATAGGATTATAGAACCTCACCACATGGAAATAGGCCATTTGGCCCATCACATCCATACCAACCAGTGGGCACCCTTCTCCCAACACTTGGTCCATAGCCCTCCATGCCTAAACATCTGGACACTTCGTAAATGCTGTCAGTGACTGCTTCCACCTCTCTCCGGCACTACATTCCAGGTACTCACCGCTCTCTGGGCAATAAAGGTCCCCCTCAGATCCCCTCTAAATCTCTCATCTCTTACCCTAAACATTTGCCCTTTAGTTTTATCTGCCTCTGATCATCTCTACCCCTCATAATTTTAGATACCTCATGTCCCCCCCTCTACCTTCATGACATCGTCCTGTAGTGTGGTGACCAGAACTGCACACAGAGCTCCAAGTGCAGCCTAACAGCCAAGAGGCTGCAGAGGGTTGTAGACTCAGCCAACTCCATCAGGGGCACAACCCTCCCCACCACCGAGGACATCTTCAAGAGGCGGTGCCTCAAGAAGGCAGCATCCGTCACTAAGGACGCTCACCACCCAGGACATGCCCTCTTCTCGTTACTACCATCGGGGAGGAGGTACAGAAGCCTGAAGACCCAGACTCAACGACTCAAGAACAGCTTCTTCCCTTCCACCATCAGATTTCTGATCAGTCCATGAACCCATGAACTCTGCCTTGGTATTCCTTTGACACAAGAGATTCTGTAGATGCTGGAATCTGGAGCGACACACACAAAATGCTGGAGGAACTCAGTAGGTCAGGCAGCATCTGTGGAGGGTCAACCATGAAGGGTCTTGACCCAAAACATTTACTGTTTGTTTCCCTCCACAGATGCTGCCTGACCTGCTGAGTTCCTCCAGCTCTCCGTGTGTGCTGCTCATCATTCCTTTCTGCTCTAATTATTTATTATTGTAATGTACAGATTTTTATGTCTTTGCAATGTACTGCTGCCACAAATCTGACCTCATACGTCAGTGATAATAAATCTGATTCTGATCATTCTGTTCTAATAAATTAACGATCTGTCCAACATGTTGTCCAAACATCCATACTCAATGAAGGCGAGCGTGCCGTACGCCTTCGTCACCACTCTGTTGCTGCTTTCAAGGATCTATGTACATAGCTCAAGGTCTCACTGTTCAGTAGAGCTCCCCAGGGCACTACCATTCACTGTGTATGTCCTGGCCCAGCTTAACTTCCAAAAATCTTTCCTTCCACATCCAAATCATTCACATATATTACAAACAACAAGGGTCCCAGCCCCGATCCTTGTGGGACACCACTTGTAACAGGCATCCAGTCACAAAAACACCTTCTCCCACCACCTCTGTCTCCTTTTGCTCAGCCAATTTTAGATCCAGTTTGCCATCTTGCCCTGGATCCCATGGGCCATAACCTTTTAAACAGTCTCTTGTGTGGGACCTTGTCAAAGGTTTTACTAAAGTCCATGTAAATCACACCTACTGCCCTGACCTCACTGATACCTCTTCAATGTTACCTCTTCAAAGAATTCAATCAAATTGGTCAATTAGGATCTGCCCTTGACAAAGTCATATTGACCGTGCCTGATCGGTCCCTGCCTTCCCAAGTGATCATTAATTCTCTCCCTCAGAATTTTTTTCCAGTATCTTCCCAACCACTGATGTTAGGCTCACACATCTATAGTTACCAGGCTTTTCCCTGCTGTCTTTCTTGAAATGGGAGGCTACATGTACTGTCCTCCAGTCATTTGGTACCTCATCTGTGTCCAGCGAAGATTTAAAAATCTCAGCCAGAGCCCCAGCAATCTTTTCCCTTGCCTCCTGCAGCAGCCTGGGATAAATCCCATCTAGTCCAGGGGAATTATCCATCTCCAAGCCCGCCAAGGCACTAAGTAACTCCTCTTTACTTATGGACACTTGCTCTAGACTTTCACCTTCCCCTTCACTGAATTCTCCAACTGCAAAATCCATTTGCTTTGTAGTATAAAAAGCATTCATTTAGTTCACCTACACTTGGCTCCACACAGATTGTCCGTGTCTCCAGTAGGCCCAACTGGTGACAATTTCAAATATATTATGTATAAAACTTTATACCTGGGAATCTTTCGTGGGGTTCCTCTGCCCTGTAGGTTGATAGGTAGTAACCTTCAGGGAGAAGTGAATATTGGAAGTGGTTCAGAAATTTCTCAACTGATGAATCATTAACTCTGTTTCTCTTTCCACAGGTAATGCCTGACCTACTGTGTGTTTCCAGCATTTTATTTCAGATTTCTGACACCTGCAGTTTTTAAAATTTTTGTTTGGTCACTATTGGCCTGGTTCTCCCTCTTTATTCCACCCAAGAGTGGTTCTAAGCAGCCTTCTATTTACCAAAGTATTGGGGGATTTGGGGCAGAGGTGGGTCAATGGAGTTGACTTGCTAAATGCTAGAACAAACTGAATAGGCCGAATAGCCTCATGTTCTTCATAAAGAATAGAGTGTTAATGTTTATAGAGTCATGGAGACACACAGCCTTCGGCCCACCAAATCCACGCCACCCATCAAGTACCCATCTATACCAATCTCATTTTCGGTGTTTGGTCTGCAGACTTCTCTGCCTTGATGCTTAAGTACTCATCTAGATACTTCCTGAATGTTGTGAGTCTCTGCCTCAACCTGTGCGTTCTAGATTCCAACCACACTCTGGGGGGATAAAAGTTCCTCAGATCCCCTCTAAGCTTCTTGCTCCTGACCTTAAAGTTATGTCCTATAGTTTTAGACATAGATCCACAGTCATAGAGCAATACAGCACAGATACAGGCCCTTCGGCCCAACCAGTCCAAGCCGACCACGGTGCCCACCCAGCCAGTCCCAATTTCATGCGTTTGGCCCATATCCCTCCAAGTCCCGCCCCTCCATGTACCTATCCAAGTGCTTCTTAAATGATACGGTTGTACCTGCCTCACCCACTTCCTCTGGCAGCTCGTTCCATACACTCACCGCCCTCTGTGTGAAAAACCTGCCCCTCAGGTCCCTTTTAAATCTTTCCCCTCTCACCCTAAACCTATGCCTCCTAGTTTTGGACTCCCCTACCCTGGGGAAAAGACTGTTCCTGTCCACCTTATCTGTGCCTCCTGTAACTGTAAACAAGTCCACCATGGTAAAAGTTTCTCACAATTCTCCCTATCTCTGCACCCACGTAACTTTGTACACTTCTCTCAGGTTCCCCTCAGCTCCAGGGAAAACAAACCCTGCCCCAGTCTCGCATTCCGTTTCTAGGTATGTCTTATGTTTAAAGCCAGGAGCAACTTTAGATTTAAATAGCTACTCCAGTTTAAAGTTCGGCAATGTGGCCACAGGCAGAGCACGGTGTGCCGTTCCCATCACCGTACTAGTGCAGGGCAGTATAAAACCAGAGGGCACAGGTTTAAGGGGAAAGATTTGAAGGGGACCTGAGGGGCAAGTTTATCTCACAGATGGTGGTGGGTGTGGACTGAGCTGCCAGAGGAAGTAGTTGAGGTGGGTACATAGAACACTACAGCACAGTACAGGCCCTTCAGCCCACAATGTTGTGCCAACATTTTATCCTGCTCTAAAATCTATCTAACCCTTCCCTCCCACATAGCCCCCTATTTTTCTATCATTCATGTGTCTATCTAAGAGTCTCTTAAATGTCCCTAATGTATCTGCCCCCACGACCTCTGCCGACAGTGCGTTCCACGCACCCACCACTCTCTGTGTAAAAAACTTACCTCTGACATCCCCCTTATACCTTCCTCCAATCACTTAAAATTATATCCCCTCCTGTTAGTCATTGTCGCCCTGGGAAAAAGTCTCTGACTGTCCACTCGATCTATGCCTCTTATCATCTTGTACACCTCTATCAAGTCACCTCTCCTCCTCCTTCTCTCCAAAGAAAAAAGCACTAGCTCACTCAACCTATCCTCATAAGACATGCTCTCCAATCCAGGCAACATCCTGGTAAGTCTCGTCTGCACCCTCTCTAAAGCTTCCACATCCTTCCTATAATGAGGCGACCAGAACTGAACACAATACTCCAAGTGTGGTCTGACCAGAGTTCTATAGAGCTGCAACATCACCTTACGGCTCTTGAACTCAATACCCCAACTAATGAAGGCCAACACTCCATACGCCTTCTTAACAACCCTATCGACCTGCGTCACAACCTTGAGGGATCTATGGGTGTGGACCCCAAGATCCCTCTGTTCCTCTGTTCCTCCACACTGCTGCTAAGAGTTAATTACATTTAAAAGGCACTTGGACAGGTGCATGGATAGGGAAGATTTAGAGGGATATGGGCCAAATGCAGGCAAGTGGGACTAGCTTAGGAAGACACAAGAGAATGCAGATGCTGGAATCTGGAGCCACACACAAGCTGCTGGAGGAACTCAGCGGGTCAGGCAGCGTCTGCCTGACAATAGACAGTTGACATTTCAGATCATGACCCTGGACTGAACGACAGAGGGGAGATAGCAGTATGAAGAGGTGAGGGGAAGAGGTGAAGTAAGAGCCGGCAGGTGATGGGTGGTGATCCAGGTGAGGAGGGGTGATTGGCAGATGGAGGAGGGGAGGGTGGGAAAAGGGACAGAAACTGCATCTCCTATCAGATTCCATCTCACCTTCAGCTCTTTGTCACTTCCACCTATCACGTCCCATCTTCTGACACGAGTCTCACTCTCCCAAGGAACATCCGTGGTCCATAGTAACCCATATTGTATCACTCTATGTCAATGTTATAATTCTTTCATTGAATATTTACCCTAACACTCGCCATAATAAAACAAGTGGAACATATAATATTTATTTTATTATTGGTACTATCTTGAAGACTGCTTTAGAAACACATGGGAGAGCTTGACCAAAGTTGGATTTCCACAAGTCAGGTCATCCATGGATCGGCTGGACCTGGAGCCATCTGCAAACTTACTAATCATGCCGCCGGCATTCCCTTCCAAATCACTGATGTATGGGACAAGTAGCAGAACTTGCCTTGATACTTCTTCAATGCTGTGAGGGTCTCTGCCTCCACTGCCACCTCAGGCAGTGCATTCCAGATTCCAACTTCCCCTAGGGGAAGAACTCCCCATGGGATCCCCCCTGAATCTTTTTCTCCTCACATTGTTCCAATGCCCTCTTGTCTTAGACACCCCCCACCATGTAAACAAAGATTTTTTTACAATCTATCTTACCTCTCCCTCCTCCTAATTTTGTACACATCTATCAGGTCCCCCCTCAGCCCCCTCTGCTCCAGGGAGAACAGACCCAGCCTCTCCAATGCCACCTCAGCATGGAAATGCTCCAATCCAGGCAACACCCTGGTGAACATCCTGTGCATCTTCTCCAGTGCAATCACACTTCCCCCGTGGTGCGGTGACCAGAAGTGCACACAGCACTCCAAGTAAATCCGGAGGGGAATCTCAGGTTTCCAGGAAGCAGAAGTGGGAGCTGAATTTTGTGGGAACTAAGGTACTGGATGTGAAAGGTGGATCATTGTACACTTAAAGCAATCAGACACAGACTCAAACTGTACTTTCACAGCAACACTCGGGTAAGATCAAGAGACTAGCCGCCAAATCTGATGACAGGTGATAAATGTGGACCATCAGTTCCATGAAACAACATTACTCTCTGCTTCCTGCTCCTGGGCTGATATTCCATCCAGGTTGTGACGGCCTTTTCATTCCCAGGCCTTCAATCCTGATGAGAAGCCCAAGGAAGGGCAGCTCATCAAATGTGTATTGTTGCTGTTTGACAGAGTGGTCCACAGGCCCAGCCTGCCCAGTATCCTGGGCACATGGCACACCGAGGGCAACTAAACCCTCCCATCCCTCTTCAGGGACACCTGCATGATAAACAACCAGCAATTCAGCTCCCTCAGTGTTCTGTAGTGTCAGCTGTGACCGAGCGGGAAACACAGTCCCTGAGTCAGAAGGTTGTGGGCTTGTCCTGTACAAACGTCCAGCATTGTGAAGGATCGGTACTGAGGGAGGGGTGGTAACCCCCTCCGGCCCCCACCCCCTGGCTTTCCCCGTCTCTGTAACCCCCTCTAACCCCTCCCCATCTCTGTGACCCCCCCCCCCCCCCCGGCCCCAACACCCCTCCCTGTCTCTGTAACCCCCTCCGGCCCCAACACCCCTCCCTGTCTCTGTAACCCCCTCCGGCCCCTACACCCCTCTCTGTCTCTGTAACCACCCCCCCCAGCTGGAAGTGCAGGGTTCTGGGGCCGAGCTCACTGCCTCCCCACCAGCCGACAGGACTCCACCATTCAGCCTTTTTGGATCATTCATTCAACTCAGGAGCCTGGGTTCAGGGCTGAATCCCTGATTGTGTGGAAAGCAGCAATTGGGTTATCCGATGTGATTCCCTAAACATCCTCTGCCATACCAAAGTATCGGAACCCACTCTATCACTCTGCGATCTAGGATAATCATATTCCCGGCTTCTGGATCCTCTAATCAACCCGTGTAATGCTGAGGTAAGGCGCCACATTTAACCACAGCACTCCTTATCAAACTGCACAGATGGTCCCCATTGGCTCCTGTGACTTTCGGAGTCGGTGTGTGAGCGGTAGACAGCACTCTGCTTCATGTCTGTAATTAGTAATCGGCTCGGACTTCCGACAGCAAAATTGGTTACATCTGCTCGACAGGGCTTATTGCCCCGATAATTACAAACTGCACGGCATTCCCTCCGCACCCTCCATTAGAAAATGTTCACTGGACTCCATATCTCAATTGTGATCTGCAATCTAATTAATTGATTTGAGAATGTTGTTTTTCCCAGAGTGGTGTTTAACAAACTTGGGAATTGGGCTGTTGGGGAAAGTTTTAAAGCTTAGATCATACACAGAACATACAATAGTACAGCACAGGAACAGACCCTTCGGCCCACAGTGTCTGTGCTGAACATGAAGCCAAATTAAAATCTCTTCTGACCCTCCATTCCTGCATATTCATGTGTCCATCTAAAAGCCTCTTAAAAGCCATTATTGTATCTGCTTCCACCACCCCTGTCAGCCCGTTCCAGGCACCCACCACTCTCTGTGTAAAACAACTTGCCCCACACATCTCCTATAAACTTTCCCCTCTCACCTTAAATGCACGTCTTCTAGTGTTATACATTTCTACCCTGGGAAAAAGACTCTGTCTACCCTATGTGTGCCCCTCATAACTTTATAAACTTCTTTCAGATTGTGCCTCAGCCACTGACACTCCAGACAAAAGAACCCAAATTTGTCTAACCTCTCCCTATAGATCATACTCTCTAATCCAGGCAGCATCCTGGTGAACCTCTCCCAAAGCCCCCACATCCTTCCTGTAATGGGGCAACCAGAATTGACC
Organism: Pristis pectinata; assembly: GCF_009764475.1. Lineage (NCBI taxonomy): Eukaryota > Metazoa > Chordata > Chondrichthyes > Rhinopristiformes > Pristidae > Pristis > Pristis pectinata. The sequence continues at coordinate 2,321,542 of NC_067407.1, read as the reverse complement.
ACAATACCCGTGTCTGCGTGGGTTTCCTCCGGGTGCTCCGATTTCCTCCCACATTCCAGAGATGTACGGGTTAGGAAGTTGTGGGCATGCTATGTTGTTGCCGGAAGTGTAGCGACACTTGCGGGCTGCCCCCAGAACACACCACGCAAAAGATGTATTTCACTGTGTGTTTCGATGTACATGTGACTAATAAAGAGATCTGATCTTGTCTTATCTTACTGCAAGTGCGGCCGAACCAAAATTTTATACAGCTGCAACATGATTTTGATTACATGAATTTGGCTTCCACGTTTAATCTGGGGGACATACAGGCCCCTCAGCCAGCCCACATCAACCATCGGGCGTCTATTTGCACAATCTCAGTTCTCCCCCCATTAACACCCCCCAGATTCTACCACCCGCGCACTTGGGAAAATTTACAGCAGCTGATTAACCTTCTGATCCACATGTTGCTGGGATATGGGAGGAAACTGGAGCACCGGGGGGAAACCCACACGGTCACAGGGAGAACGTGCAAACTCCACACAGTCAGCGTCAGAGGTCGGGATCGAACCCTGGTCACTGGAGCTGTGAGGCAGAGGATCTACACCACTGTGCATGCAGCGGTTGCTAACAGCCACAGGGTGGCAGATGGTGAACACTTGACAACAGGTTTGGAAATGAGTGCATGAACTGACTGTGTGAGACAAGGGAGTGATGCATGAGCTGTTCATCTCCTCCATTCAGGAGAATCTGTGTTTATCCTTCCTGAGGCATAAACTCGCAAGACCTCAGAGGTGAAAACTATCAGGAAAGTTTAAACCAGCTGGGACTCCCTCTAGGATGTCAAGGTGAGAGGTTCTGGCAGGTGCCTTTCAGGGTTTGACATGGAGTTCTCTTTATTTACAGGGAGCCTGGAGTATGACAGACGCTAAGAATTCCTTTAGGGAGTTCAGGATACAGCTGAGCGTGTGTGAATTTTGGACTAGTTCTGACAGGGAGTGGTTCAGCACAGAAGAGGCAGGTTTAAGGGAACCATAGTGCAAGAAAACAGGCCCTTCCTCCCATCGAGTCCGTGCCGACCTTCAACCACCCATCTGCACCAACCATACACTAATCCCATTTTGTTCTCTCCACATTCCCATCAACTCCCTAGACTCTACAGAGGTAAGTGTGACGGGCACATGGGAGAGACTGTAGGAAGGGTAGGTGGGGACAGACTGCTCCCTCCAGGGACCAATGGCCTCCTGCTGTGCTGTAGTAAAAGATCAGCACCATTTTGTGAAAAGAACTTCTCCCCACTGCCTGGGAAACGTTTGTCCATTAAGAACAGATCACAGAAAAACTCCGATAATCTGGAATGCTGGGTTCTTCGGTGGTACCAGACCAGCAAATTTTCTGGACTATTGGATAGTATTTCTATAAAAATTCAGCACAATTTTTATCACAGATTCAACCCAAACTCACACATTTTTCCATTCAGTTTTTCACCCCACCCTGTCTCTGAACCCCCTCCGGCCCCTACACCACTCCCTGTCACTGAACTATCTCCGGCACCTACACCCCTCCCTGTCACTGAACCCCCCTGGTCCCTACACCCCTCCCTCTCTCTATAACCCCTTCCAGCCCCTACACCCCTCCGTGTCTCTGTGACCCCCTCCAGCCCCTACACCCCTCCGTGTCTCTGTGACCCCCTCCAGCCCCTACACCCCTCCGTGTCTCTGTGACCCCCTCCAGCCCCTACATCCCTCCCTATCTCTGTAACCCCCCTCCAGCCCCTACATCCCTTCCTGACACTGAACCCCCTCTGGCCCCTACATCCCTCCCCGTCTCTGTAACCCCCTCTGGTCCCTACACCCCTCCCTGTCTCTGTAACCCCCTCCAGCCCCTACACCCCTCCCTGTCTCTGTGACCCCCTCCAGCCCCTACACCCCTCCCTGTCTCTGTGACCCCCTCCAGTCCCTACACTCCTCCGTCTCTGTAACCCCCTCTGGCCCCTACACCCCCCCTACCTCTGTAACCTCCTCCAGTCCCTCCCCCCTCTATAACCCACCCTTCACCCCTCTCCATGTCTGTAGACCCTGCACCCCTCCAATCCTCCAACACCGCCATGCTTCACCAATTTCCGCCTCTTGCCCTTCGCAGATTCCCATGGCTCCACCACTGTTGACCCTGCCCTCAGCTGCCTGGGCCCCAAGCTCTGTGGTTCCCTCCCTGGCTCTCTACAACATGTGACCCCTTCTAATCTCTTTAACACCTCCATGTCTGACAGCACATTTGTTCCCCTGCCCTGCTATCTCTTTACGTGACTTGGTGTCTCATTAGGTCTGAATACAGTCCTGGGAAGAGATCGGGATATTTTATTACACGCGCTGTACATTGCAAAGGGGATTATTGCATTACCAAGACTGGTCAATCTAACAATGCTCGCTTTGTAATAGCAACCTGAACAAAACACTCTGTTACCTCAGGTCCTGGGAGTCCTTGCAAACCTTGTGGTCCGGCATCACCCATTTTACCCTAGGACAAACAGCAAACATTGCATCAGAGAGTCAGTGAAAAGTCAAAAAACTTGCAGGTGCTGGAAATATGAAACAAAAATAGAATGAAAACTCTGTTTGGATAATGGAAACATTATTTGTCACGTGTACCGAGACACAGTGAAGAGCTTATGTTTCGCATGCCGTCCAGACAGATCATTCCATACCTAAGTACATCGAGGTAGTACAAAGGAAAACAGAATGCAGGATAAAGTGTTACAGTTACAGAGAAAGTGCAGTGCAGGCAGACAATAAGGTGCAAGGTCATAACGAAGTAGATTGTGAGGTCAAGAGTCCATTTTATCATACTAGGGGACCGTTCAATAGTGGGATAGAAGCTGTCCTTGAGCCTGGTGGTACGTACTTTCAAGCTTTTGTATCTTCTGCCTGATGGGAGGGGGGAGAAGAGAGTATGTCCGGGGTGGGTGGGGTCTTTGATTATGTTGGCTGCTTTACCGAGGCAGCGAGAGGTATAGACAGAGTCCATGGAGGGGAGGCTGGTTTCCATGATGTGCTGAGCTGTGTCCACAACTGTCTTCAGTTTCTTGTGGTCCCGGGCAGAGCAGTTGCCGTACCAAGCCGTGATGTATCAGGATAGGATGCTTTCTATGGTGCATCAGCAAAAGTTTGGGCAGTGTCACACAGTGCTTCCTGATGCTCAGAGACAGACAGCTAGGGTACAGAAAAATACTTCCAATGCAGCCTCATTTCAAAAGGATTTTAATTTACGATGAGCAAACCTTTGACAAAATAATTATCTATGCTCTGATCCTTGGAATGCTTTGATTTAGGAATTATTATGGACAATTGATATTATGGATAATTTTCTGGGACTAAACTGCAACATGCCTTTAAGTAGGAAAAGGCCTCAACTTGCTATGTGTAGAACAAACAGTGTAGCTGGTAGCACCTCCCAGCACTAGAGATCCAGGTTCAATCCTGACCTCCAGCGCTGTCTGTGTGGAGTTTGCACTTTCTCCCTGTGACCGCGTGGGTTTCCTCCGGGTGCTCCGGTTTCCTCCCACATCCCAAAGATGTGCAGGTCGGTGGGTTAATTGCAGAGAGCAGTTTGCAACGATTATTACAGAATACTAGAATACTATAGAATAATATCCCACTGTTATAAGACTATTGAACGGTTCCCTAGTACGATAAGATGCACTCTTGACCTCACAATCTACCTCATTATGCCCTTGCACCTTATTGTCTGCCTGCACTGCACTTTCTCTGTAACTGTAACACTCTATTCTGCATTCTGTTATTGTTTTCCCTTGTACTACCTCAATGCACTGTTGTAATGAAATGATCTATATAGGTGGCATGCAAAACAATTTTTTCACTGTACCTCGGTATATGTGACAATAAACCAAACCAAATCAAAATTGGCCACTGTAAATTGCCCCCAGTGTGTGGGTGAGGCGTAGAATCTGGGGGGAGTTGATGGGAATGTGGGGGGAAATTAAATGGGATCAGTGTAGGGCGCTGTCAATGGCTGGTTGATGGTCGGCACAGACTTGGAGGGCTGAAGGGCCTGAGTTGCGAGACAGTACGACTTTAAAAGTAATTCTCCCACAGCGTGACGTGTAGCCTGAAAGGGCGGTGGAGAAGGTTCAACAGGAACATGCAAAGAGAACTAGAGAACCACTTGGAAAGGAAAGAAACGTACATGGTTGACAGGGAGAAAAGCTGCCTGGGACCAATAGAAAGGCCAACACACACAGAGTGGGCTGAATGGCCTTTCCATGCCGTATCATTCTATCATTCCATAACTCCTTAAAAACAGGGAATACAAACATAGTCCAAAGACAGTCGATCTTCTGTAAATCCTAAGCGTAGTGTTTCCTGATCACAATTTCTCACAGACTCTGGTTGAAACTCAGACTAAACCCCACAGATTAATCTGTAAAAGAGATTCACAATTTTCCTGTGAACTTGAAAGAAACCAGATTAAAGCAGTAGCACGCCTTGGGCATTTATATCCACCATCTTATCAGAGGTTTAGAGGGATATGGGTCAAACACGGGCAAATAGAACCAGCTTAGATGGGCATCCTGGTCAGCATGGATGAGTTGGGCCGAAGGGCCTGTTTCCATGCTGTAGTACTCTGTGACTCCCGACCAGCAGCTTTGAATTCAGATGGGGCAGACTCATCCAGGTGAACCAAACCTACCGGTGGCCCTGGTTTCCCTCTTGCTCCAGGTGGTCCAGTCAAGCCAATAGCACCCTTCAAAAAGAAACGGCAAAATATGTGCCTTCAATGGTAATTACACAGTCCCAGCAATAATCCTCACGTCGGTACATAGAACACACAACATAGAACATTAGAGCACAGTACAGGCCCACAATGTTGTGCCAACACTTTATCCTGCTCTAAGATCTATCTAACCTTTCCCTCCCACATAGCCCCCTATTTTTCTATCATTCATGTGTCTATCTAAGTCCCTTAAATGTCCCAAATGCATCTGCCCCCACAACCTCTGCCGGCAGTGCGTTCCACATACCCACCACTCTCTGTGTAAAAAAACTTACCCCTGACATCCCCCTGATACCTTCCTCCAATCACTTAAAATTATGTCCCCTCATGTTAGCCTTTTTCATCCTGGAAAAACGTCTCTGACTGTCCACTCGATCTATGCCTCTTATCATCTTGTACACCTCTATCAAGTCACCTCTCATCCTCCTTCTCTCCAAAGAGAAAAGCCCGAGCTCACTCAACCTATCCTTATAAGACATGCTCTCCAATCCAGGCAGCATCCTTGTAAATCTCCTCCGCGCCCTCTCTAAAGCTTCCACATCCTTCCTATAACGAGGCAACCAGAACTGAACACAATACTCCAAGTGTGGTCTAACCAGAGTTCTATAGAGCTGCAACATTATCTCATGGTTCTTGAACTCAATCCCCTGACTAATGAAGGCCAACACACCATAAACCTTCTTAACAACCCTATCAACCTGTGTAGCATCCTTGAGGGATCTATGGACGTGGTCCCCAAGATCGCTCTGTTCCTCCACACTGCTAAGAGTCCTGCCATTAACCTTGTATTCTGCCTTCAAATTTGATCTCCCGAAGTGTATCACTTCACACTTATCTGGGTTGAGCTCCATCTGCCACTTCTCAGCCCAGCTCTGTATTCTATCAATATCCTGTTGTAATTTACAGCAACCTTCTACACTATCCACAACACCACCAACCTTTGTATCATCAGCAAACTTACTAACCCACCCTTCCACATCCTCATCCAAGTCAGTTATAAAAATCACAAAGAGCAGGGGTCCCAGGACAGATCCCTACAGAACACCACTGGTCACAGACCTCCAGGCAGAATACACTCCATCTACCACCACCCTGTCTTCTATGAGGGAGCCAATTCTGAATCCTTCCATGAGGAACGTTATCAAACATCTTACTAAAATCCATGTACACCACACCCACTGCTCAACTTTCATCAATCTGCTTTGTCACATCCTCAAAGAATTCAATCAGGCTTGTGAGGCACGACCTGCCCCTCACAAAGCCATGCTGACTGTCCCTAATCAGCCTATGCTTCTCCAAATGCCCATAAATCCTGTCTCTAAGAATCTTCTCCAGTAATTTGCCCACCACTGAAGTAAGACTCACTGCTCTGTAATTCCCAGGGTTATCCCTGCTCCCTTTCTTGAACAAAGGAACAACATTTGCCACCCTCCAATCATCTGGCACTACTCCTGTGGCCAGTGAGGACACAAAGATTGTCACCAAAGGCGCAGCAATCTCTTCCCTCACTTCCCGTAATAACCTTGGATATATCCCGTCTGGCCCAGTGACTTATCTATCCCAATACTTTTCCTGCCAAGCAATTATGTGGAAAGTGAAGTATCAGTTTGGGAATATCACGGAGAACCTGACAGCAATTACTCAGAGGTGTTGAAAGATTTTCTCATCTGAATTATGACCCTCCCTCAGTACCGCCCCATTTTTTAACAAACTTTTATTCACTAAAAGCACTACAAAAGGACATCCAGTGTCAAAACTACTACAACTGATACAGAAAGAAGAAGAAACTAGGCAGACAGATTCTAACTACAGCAATAATGCTAACCACCGCAAAATGCACCTGCAATACTTCAGATGAGAATCTCGTTCACACCGTCCATGGCACACGCGATCCACTCAGTACAGCCCCTCCTGCAATGTGACACTCCCTCAGTACCGCCCCTCCCACTGTGCGACGCACCCTCAGCACCAACCCTCCCACAGTACTGCCCCTCCTACAGTAACAATACCACATTAAAGAGCAGTTTAGATAAATGTTCGCAAGGCAATGAGAAATGAACGAAAATGCATCTTTGTACATACCCGATCTCCGGGGAATCCTTGTTCTCCAGGAGCTCCCAGCAAACCGTGATCACCCTGGGTAACACATTGTCACACACAGAGTCACAATGAGGGCCCACATTGAGTACTCACACTTCAACTGCAGAAACACCGCACACATTCCCTGAGTACACAGCTCTGTCAAATGCATGAACGTTGATGAGGTTTTTGTTTGTTCATTTCAGGTAAATGGGAAAACACCAAGCTCGCTACAGACACGAATCGCTCATTTTTGTTAGCACAGATGTCAGCCTCCCTCACATTTGTCTGGGTGCTGCAGTGAGGAACCACGTTACAGCAGGTCAAAGACTGAGTGTGGCATGAATCAGCCAGGTGAGCAAAACCAGGAGAGGATCTCGGCACCCATAGATCTCGTTTTCAAAAACAAATTTAACTGTTTGACAGAAAATGACCTCTATCTGACGGGAGGAATTGGAATTGGAATTGCTTTGCCTCTGATGTCCAGTGGGTGTTATTCTGAAGAAATGACAGGTCACACCAGATCAAAGTGTAACAAGTCCAGTTATTATCAGGTGCACAGAGACAGGAGGGGTTGTGCAAGCATTTGTTGAGATCTAGACTGTTCAGTCACCTAACCTTATTTGCTCACTTCTGCCCCATAAACATACAGCGCAGAAACAGGTCCTTCAGCCCACCATCTACACCGACCACCCATCAGTTACACTGATCCCATTTTATTCTCCCCACATTCCCATCAACTCCCCCCAGATTCTACCCCCCACCCACACACTGGGGGCAATTTACAGCAGCCAATTAACCCACCGACCCACACGTCTCTGGGATGTGGGAGGAAACTGGAGCACTCGGGGGAAACCCACGCGGTCACAGGGAGAACGTGCAGACTCCACACAGACAGCACCGGAGGTCAGGATCGAACTGGGATCTCTGGAGCCGTGAGGCAGCGGCTCTGCCCGCTGTGCCATTCTTTTAGCTCTCTGATTATTTAATATGGAGGCCAATCTCCTTGGACACCTGCTGTCTCCAACTTTTCACCACATACAGTTTCACATTATAGTGCAACCTGGAACATTAACTGTTTCCTTCTCCCCAGATGCTGCCTGACCGGCTGAGAATTATCAGTGCTTCCTGCTTTATTATAAAGGTATCCAGGTCTGGCTTAAAAGTGTTCAAAGACTCGACTTCAACTGCCCTTTGAGAAAGAGAGTTCCAAAGAATACAGAACACTACAGCACAGTCCGGGCCCTTCAGCCCACAATGTTGTGCCGACCTATATAAACCTTATCCCCATTCAATCTACCCCTCTCTTCTTCACCACACATGACCCTCAATTTTTCTTTTGTCCATGTGCCTATGTAATAGTCTCTTAAATATCCCTGTTGTATCAGCCTCTACCACCACCCCCAGCACAGTGCGTTCCAGGTACCCACCACTCTCTGTGTAAAAAACCTACCTCTGACATCTCCCCTGAACTTTCCTCCATGCACCTTAAATGAGAGACCTCAAGTATTGGCCATTACCACCCTAGGGAAAAGGTGCTGGCTATCCACTCTGTCTATGCCTCTCATTATCTTGTACGCCTCGATCAAGTCTCCTCTCATCCTCCATTGCTCCAGAGAGAAAAGACCTAACTCACTCAACCTATCCTCATAAGACATGTTGTCCAATCCAGGAAACATCCTGGTAAATCTCCTCTGCACCCTCTCTAAAGTTTCTACATCCATAATGAGGCGACCAGAACCAAACAAAATATTCCAAGTGTGGTCTAACCAGAGTTCTATAGAGCTGAAACATTACCTTGCGGCTCTTGAACTCAATCCCCCGGCTAATGAAGGCCAACACACCACACGCCTCCTTAACCACCCCAACCAATTGTGAGGCAACTTTGAGGGATCTATGTACTTGGACCCCAAGATCCCTCTGTTCCTCCACACTGCTAAGAATCCTGCCATTAACCTTGTACTTCGCCTTCAAGTTTGATCTTCCAAAGTGAATCACTTCACACTTCTCTGGATTGAACTCCATCTGCCACTTCTCCGCCCAGCTCTGCATCCTATCTGTATCCCATTGCAACCTACGACAACATTCTGCACTATCCACAACACCTCCAACCTTCGTGTCAACTGCAAAATGACTTCTTCATCCAAGTCATTCATACAAATCACAAAGAGCAGGGGTCCCAGAACAGATCTCTGTAGAACACCACTGGTCACTGACCTCCAGGCAGAATACTCCTTTTCTACATCTACCCTCTGCCTTCTGTGGGTAAGCCAATTCTGAATCCACACAGCCAATTTACCATGGATCCCATACCACGTGACTTTCTGGAGGAGCCTACCATGGGGAACCTTGTCAAATGCCTTGCTAAAATCCATATATATCACATCCACCGCTCTACCTTCATCAACTTGTCTTGTCACTTCCTCGAAAAACTCTATTAGGCTCATGAGGCATGACTTCCCCTCACAAAGCCACGCTGACTATCCCTAGTAAAACTATGCTTCTCTAAATGCTCATAAATCCTGTCCCTAAGAATCCTCCCAATAGTTTGCCCACCACTGACGTAAGACTCACTGGTCTATAATTCCTGGGATTTTCCCTTTTACCTTTACACTGGAACAATGTTTACCATCCTCCAATGCTCCGCTACCACTCCTGTGGCCAGGGAGGATGCAAAGATCTCTTCCCGCAATCTCTTCCCTCGCTTCCCATAGTAACCTGGGGTATATCCTGTCTGACCCCGGGTCCTAGTCTATCCTAATGCTTTTCAGTAGCTCCAACACTGCTTCTTGTTTACCTTCGACATGCTCCAATACATTAGCCTGTTCTACACTAACCTCCCCTTGGTCTAAATCCCTCTCCCTGGTGAGCACTGAAGAAAAGTATTCGTTCAGGACCTCCCATACCTCCTTCGCCTCCAGACACATTTCCCCCCCCCACTTTTCCCTGAGCAGTTCTACCCTCACTCCGGTCATCCTCTTGTTCCTCACATACATGTAGAATAGAACACAGAACGGATAGCACTACTAGAAGTACACGCCCTTAGGCCCACAATGTTGTGCCAACATTTTATCCTGCTCTAAGATCTATCTAACCCTTCCCTCCCACATAGCCCTCCATTTCTCTATCATTCATGTGGCTATCTAAGAGTCTCTTAAATGTCCCTAATGTATTTGCCCCCACAACCTCTGCCGGCAGTGCGTTCCACACACCCACCACTCTCTGTGTAAAAAACTTACCCCTGACATCCCCCTTGTACCCCCCTCCAATCACCTTAAAATTATGTCCCCTCGTGTTAGCCATTGCTGTGATAGGGTGAGACCAAGTGGGCCAATGGGAGCAGTTCACATGGCAGCTTGAAGCACATTGTACATGTTTGCCTGTGTCATGTGTTGTTAACAATAAGTAACTTGTCCAGCTGGCCAGACAAACAAAGAAAATAAACTGAGCCAAAACGATGCTAGTTCTGATACAGTGGAAAGAAAGTTGTGCAATTCGATATTGGTGTGGAAGGCTGCAATGTATCCAGTGGAAGGTGAGGTGGTGTTCCCTGAACTGGCATTATACCAGTGCAGCAGGCCACAGAATGATACGGTGGGACTGAGCTTTCAATGTCTTGGGGCAACGTTTGGAAGGTCGATCATGGTGGGCAGTTGCATTCTTCAGAGACACAGGAAAGCACAGAAGCTGGAATCTTGGAGCAACAAGCAATCTGTGGGTAGGAAAGGAAGTGTCGATTGTTTCGGGTCGAAACCCTGCATCAGGACCGAGAGTGGAGAGGGAAGATGGGTGGTATGAAGAGGAGAGAGGCCAGTAGGTGACTGGTGGACTGAGGAGGGGTGAAGGACGTCAGGCAGATGAAGCCAGGTGGGGATGGAGCCCCTACTGGCTCCTTCTGCCTGTCATCCTTCAGGGCCTGCTGAGTACGTCCAGCAGATTGTTGGTTACATTCTTTCTCCTTGATCAATAACCGAAAAACTGATTGTGCAGTACCCCTAATCTTCCAGAGTCTGGCACTAAATGGTGGCTGAAGAGCTGTGGTTTTGCTTCCTCCAATGTTGTTAATCCGCACAGAACAAACACTTTGTAAATTTGGAAGTAATCTGTTAAAGTGTTTCTTCAGAGCATGGGGTTGGAATCAAAGCGTATCGAAGCTTTGTTACTCCCTGACTGCCTCCAGAGCAATATGGTTTCAATTGATGTCGGAATTAACTGGAGATGTTACTGTAAGGTGGAAGGCACATTCACAAGAGGAGTGGAACTCATGAATCAACGAAGAGGCTCATCGTTTGTCATGTTATAACCACTGAACTCATTTAGTAAAAACTCGTTCCACATGAGGCTTCTTCCGTCTCCTGTCATTTTTATACACTGCAGAAGATGTTGGCACTCTCTCTGCGATGGGGGTGAGAGCGAGACGCTCAGTGCCTGCTGCTGCACAAGTGCAAGTTGGACAAAATCCTCGGCTGAGTGCGGAAAGACCCAAAAATCCAGAAGGCACCATCCCAGTTACACGGCACATCCGTAAAGTACCCAAGGGTGGCTTCCAGTAATCCAATTTGGCCACTGGTAGATCAAATGGCAAAGTTCCTGTACTGACAGCACAGCTACACACTCATCACTGAACATTAGGGGTTATCCATTCCAGACTAAGAACCCTTTCAATAGTGCTCTAAATCTTAATTACTCCCAAACATCCTGTCTGCACTCAAAATTAATTTTTTACAGGTGTGGAATCTCATTCCTTCTTTAAATCTGCTAAAGTTTTAAAACAGTAAATTAATGTTTTTGACTTTTTTCCTCAGTCCTTTTTCTTGCTCTCTATCTAACCTTTCTTTCCCTCTCTCTGTTCACTATCGAACCCGATTCAACATTGAATTCAATATTCCATCATGCACTTCCTAGTCTGAGAACACACATATCTGAAACGTGCTGTTCCAGCCACACTCCACAGCAGTGTACCTGAGAAAGGCTTCTGGTAATTTGATTTGATCACCGAAACACATTGAGTGGTAAAGTTCCTGTTCTGACATCAAAGAAACAGTCTGAACTCATCACTGAACATGAGGGCTTGTCCACTCCAGTCTACCCTTCCCAAGTCTCTTCCCTTCAACCTCTGATTAGAACATGGAGCATAGAACAGTACAGCACAGGAACAGGCCCTTCGGCCCACCACGTTGTGGCGAACTAATTAAGCTAATGACACTGAATCCCTTCTGTCTGCACAATGTCCATATCCGTCTCACTGAGCTCTTGCCTTTAGAATGGGGTCAACTCAAGTTATGAGAACCCTGATACACTACAGCCACTTAGGTCAGCACAGTGGCACAGTGGGTAGAGTCGCTGCCTCACAATTTCAGATACCCAGGTTCGATCCCGACCTTCAGCACTGTCTGTGTGGAGTTTGCACGTTCTCCCTATGACCTCGTGGGTGTCCCCTGGGTGCTCCGGTTTCCTCCCACATCTCAAAGACCTGCGGGTCGGTGGTTAATTAGCCAGTGTAAAGTTGTCCTGTAGTGTAGCTTCATGGCAAAATAAGGCAATGGAGAGTTGATGGGCAAGTGTGTGAGAGAGAGTAAGTTGTAGAGATACAGGGAAATAAGGAATAAATGCTGGGGTTGCTCGCCTGGGAGATAGAATGGACCCGATGGGACAAATGGTCTCCTTCTGTGATCGTTATAAGATTATCACTGTTCAGGACAATGCAGATCCTTAGAAGAGATCAACTGTTTCCTTACAGATTAAAATATCCAAAGATAGAAATATTTAGATCACCTTATCACCTTTCAGTCCAGGTTGGCCAACGGTTCCCACCAGACCCTGCAATGAGAATTGGAACAGAGAGTGAAAGGTATTGCAATGTCTGAAGGACATTGGCCGCAAGTCAGAAAAATAATTCATCAAAGATCATAATCATGGCTTAGAAACTGTACCTGAGGTCCTGGAATTCCTGGGAGGCCAGTTAACCCTTGAGGACCCACATCACCCTGCATGGGAAGAGAAATGCAGTATGGTTACTGAGAACATAGGACATAGAACAGTACAGCACAGGAACAGGCCCTTTGGCCCACCATGTTGTGCTGAACTAATTAAACTAGTAATTAAATGCTTACTAAAGTAGTCCCTTCTGCCTACACAATGTCCATACCCCTCCATTCTCTGCACATTCATGTGCCTATCTAAGAGACTCTTGAACGCCTCTATCGTACCTGCCTCCACCACCACCCCTGGCAGCACATTCCAGGCACCCACCACTCCCTGTGTAAAAATCCTACCTGTACATCTCCTTTCAATTTATCCCCTCTCACCTAAATGCATGCCCTCCAGTACTGGACGTTTCAACCCTGGGAAAAAGATACTGGATGTCTACCCTATCTAATAAGATAAGATAAGATAAGATCTTTATTAGTCACATGTACATTGAAACACACAGTGAAATACATCTTTTGCGTAGTGATTTTTGGGGGGCAGCCCGCAAGTGTCGCCATGCTTCCGGCGCCAACATAGCATGCCCATAACTTCCTAACCTGTACGTCTTTGGAATGTGGGAGGAAACCGGAGCACCCAGAGGAAACCCACGCAGACAAGGGGAGAACGTACAAACTCCTTACAGACAGTGGCCGGATTTGAATCCGGGTCGCTGGCACTGTAAAGCATTATGCTAAGCATTATGCTAACCACTATGCTACCGTGCCTGCCCCTCATATAAATTATCAGGTCTCCCCTCAGCCTCCGCTGCTCCAGAGAAAACAGCCCAAGTTTGTCCAACCTCTCCTTATAGCTCATACCCTCTAATCCAGACAGCGTCCTGGTGAACCTCTTCTGCACCCTCTCCAAAGTGTCCACATCCTTCCTGTAATGAATGCAATACTCCAGACGTGGCCTAACCTGAGTTTTGTAAAGCTGCAATATAACTTCCTGAGAACTTGTTCAGGTCTCCCTATACTGAAAGCATGGCTTGTCTGTTCTGATTGAACCAACCTTGCTTGGTGAGTTTTGGAGAGAATGATGCACTTGTAGAGCATGAAGACCTGCCCCCCGGACTGACTCTTGGTTCATGGTGCTGAGGGAGAAGAACTGAACAAGTAAGATTTCTTCAGTTCTTACATTGATTATCAGCACGGCTCAGTGGCTCAGTGGGTAGAGCCGCTGCCTCACAGCTCCAGAGACCCGGGTTCGATCCCGACCTCTGTCGCTGTCTGTGTGGAGTTTGCACGTTCTCCCTGTGACCGTGTGGGTTTCCCCCGGGTGCTCCAGTTTCCTCCCACATCCCAAATTCATGTGGGTTGGTGGGTTAATTGGCCGCTGTAAATTGCCCCCAGTGTGTGGGTGGGGGGTAGAATCTGGGGGGAGTTGATGGGAATGTGGGGAGAATGAAATGGGATCAGTGTAGGGTTGGTGTAAATGGGTGGGTGATGGTCGGCACGGACAGGGTGGGCCGAAGGGCCTGTTCCTGTGCTGTGTGACTCAGTTTCCATCCTGCAGTGACCCAGCCCTTCATCCTGCCTGAATTCTCAGAAACCGATGCTGGCAGGTTTTCCCTGAAAACTGCTCTTACAGTCCTGAAAAAGCAATGTTGCTCTTTCCCAAGAGGTGTCAACTCTGCCAATTCTGCAGAGATGCGAATCCTCGGTTATTTTGCTTAAAAGAATGGCTATCGGTGCAAGAAACAGGAACGGGCAGCTCCAAGTATCATCCCATCTATATCGACAGCCAGTGCCCATCAGGGAATTCATCAAAGGAATGAAGTGCGTCTCCTGATGGATCACCAGGGTGACAACACAATGAGACAAACAGCCTCCTTCTGTGCGAGATCATTCAACAATTCAAAACCACTTCTCAAGCATCTGTGTTTGAAGTCCTTGCCTTAACAGCGGTACTTTGCAAGCTATATGGTTGCTGGCAAGATTCCCGGCAGTAACACACAGTGCTGAGCTTGTCTCCAGAACAGCTGCGAGAATGTTAGATCTGGAGAGGACCCATGATTGACTGGGGGCCAAAGATTTACAAGCCAATTTTGACAAATCCATTTTAAAATGTTCATAAACTTTAGAGCCATAATTGGAAACTGCAGTTGCGTAAAGTGATACACGGGCAGGAAGTTTTTATTCAATGGTCGCTGAGGCTCAAAGCTGCATGAATAGGGTGACGATAACTACAGCGTGCTCAAATGTGACTCTGTGACTCTAGTGTTCATCATGCTCGTTCCTTGGCTGGGAGGATTGTCCCACCAAGAGAGGCTAAACAGGCTGGGTCTGTATTCCGAATGAGGGGTGACCTTATTCAGTCCCAAGGAGCAACACAACGTGCTGGAGGAACTCAGTGGGTCAGGCAGCATCCGTGGAGGGAAATGGACAGTCGATGTTTTGGGTCGAGACCCTTCATCTGTCCCCAAGATCCTGAGGGGGCTTCACTGAGTAGATGCTGAGATGCTTCCGCCAGTGCGAGAGTCTCGAACAAGTGGACAAAGCTTCAAGATGAGGGAACAGTCATTTAAAACTGAGGTGTTCTTCTCACAGAGGGAGGGGAATCTGTGGGATTCTCTGCCCCAGAGGGTGTGGAGACTGGATCACTGGGGGGTTTAAAGAGGAGGGAGGTAAATGTTTGAAAGATCAGGGGACTGAGGGCGATGGGGAACTGGCACAGAAGAGGAGATGAGGCCTGGGGCAGATCAGCCGTGGTCACAGTGAATGGTGGGAGAGGACTGAGGGGCTGAGAGGCCTCCTCCTCCTCCTGCTCCTATTTTCTTGTGACATCAAAAGTCATACCATGACAACATCCACAAAAAGAATCACCACCACCACAGAAAGCATCCTATCCGGATGCATCATGGCTTGGTACAGAAACTGCTCTTCCTGGGACCATAAGAAACTGCAGAGTTGTGGATGCAGCCCAGCGCATCACGGACACCAGCCTCCCCTCCGTGGATTCTGTCTACACTTCCCGCTGCCTCGGTAAAACAGCCAAAATAATCAAAGACCCCTCCCACCCCAGACATTCTCTCTTCTCCCCTCTCCCATCAGGCAGAAGATACAAAAGCCTGAAAGCACGTACCACCAGGCTCAAGGACAGCTTCTATCCTGCTGTTATAAGACTATTGAACAGTCCCCTAGTGCGGTAAGATGGACTCTTGACCTCAAAATCTACCTCGTTATGACCTTGCACTTTATTGCCTGTCTGCACTGCACTTTCTCCATAGCTGTAACACTTTATTCTGCATTCTGTTATTGTTTTCCTTGTACTACCTCAGTGCACTGTTGTAATGAAATGATCTGTATGGATGACATGCAGAATAAAGTTTTCCACTGTACTTCAGTACATGTGACAATAATAAACCAATTTAAATTCAAACACATAAGGCCATTCAGCCCATCCAGTCTATGCTGTCTCTCAGAACATTCCCATCAATCCCACTCCCCCCCCCCATGCTCCTTCACATGCCCAGCGAATCCCCCTTGAATCTCCCACCACCCATCAACACAAGGGACAACTTACAATAGCCCATCTACCTAACAGCCAGCATGTAAAAGATTTTCGTATTTAGTCACAGAGTCATACAGCACAGAAACAGGCCCTTTGGCCCACCGAGTCCATGCAGACCATCACCCACTCATTGACACCAACCCTACACTGATCCCATTTTATTCTCCCCACATTCCCATCAACTGCCCCCAGATTCTACCCCTCACCTACACACTGGGGGCAACTTACAGCAGCCAATTAACCCACGGACCCGCACGTCTTTGGGACGTGGGAGGAAACCGGAGCGCCCGGGGGAAACCTACATGGTCACAGGGAGAATGTGCAAACTCCACACAGACAGCACCGGAGGTCGGGATCAAACGCGGACCTCTGGAGCCACGAGGCAGCAGATCCAGCACTTTCCATCCGACTCGGGGTGGGCGGAGAGAAACTATTTCTCCAGGCATAGACATCCTGAACCTTGGGGCAGAATCTCAGAAGGAGAACAAAGTTGTTCAGGTGGGATACCCCTTTGCATGAAAGGTGGTGGACATCTGGAAGTTCTTCCTCTCCCACTCAAGGAGTAACTGAGTTTGAGAGTCCATCGGACTCAAAACTCCCATTGCTAACGTTCACTTGGTAAATTGGTTTATTATTGTCACATGTACTGAGGTACAGTGAAAAAACTTGTCTTGTATACTGTCCATACAGATCAATTCATTACACAGTGCATTGAGGGAATACAAGGGAAAACAATACAAAATGCAGAATAAAGTGTCACAGCTACAGAGAAAGTGCAGTGCAGGCAGACAATAAGGTGCAAGGCCATAAAGAGGTAGATTGTGAGGTCAAGAGTCCATCTTATCGCACTGGGTGGGGATACGTGGACGGTAGGCACCTCAGCCATGGTCTAACTGGTTCAAGCGGCTGACAGGATTCCTCAAGTTGCTGGATGAAGTAATGTTACTGATATCATTGAATGACCCTGATAACCTGCCAAATCCTTTGATCAAATGGGCCAACTAATCCACGGCAATCAAAGGACACTGACCTGATCCTAAACCATTAGACTCAGACAGAAAGAACACCAGCTAAAAATTCATCTTGCCCAGAGCTACTGAACAGGTGGCACCAGATCGATGGTACAGTCTGCCTGACGTCCAGTTGCACACAACATTGTGGCTACAGAGCAGGTCAGAGGCTGGGGATCCCGCAGTGAACACCCCAAGGCCTTTCCCCCATCTACGAGGCACAAGTCAAGAGTCAGATGGAACATTCCCCACTTGCCAGCTCCAACCAGTCTTAAGGAGCTCGATAAAACAGCTCACTGGATTGACACCACATCCACCAGGCTAATCGTTTGTTCCGTCCACCACCGGCGCACGGTGGCTGCAGTGTGCACTGTCTACACAACGCACTGCAGTTACCCGCCCAAGCTACTCCAACAGCACCTCCCAAACCCACCACCTCTCCCACCAAGGACGGGGCAGCGGGTGGTGGGGAGCACCACCACCTGCAGATTCCCCTCCACATCACACATCATCAGACTGGGAAATACATCGCTGTTCCTTCAGAGTCGCTGGGTCTAAACCCTGGAACTCCCTCCCCAACAGCACAATGGGAGCTCCTTCACCAGAAGGACTGCAGAGATTCAAGAAGGCAGCTCACCCCCACCTTCTCCAGGGGGCAATTAGGGATGGGAAATAAATGCAGGCATTGCCATATCCCAAAAATTAATTTTAGAACAAGTTTGACTTAAAGTTGTGCATCTGAGTTATACGTACCCGAAGACCAGGGAATCCTGGTTGTCCAACTCCTCCAACTTTTCCCTAGAAACAGCGAGAGGAATTCGATATTAGATCTTGCATTTCTTAGTTCATGGCACATTGCATTGTTCTCACTGGAGGACCATGGTCACAAACCCCAAACCTCTGATGTACCTTTGACTAAAACCTATCAATATAGTGTTAGAATAGAAACTGCTCTGTAAGGAGTGGTTAGAGTCACAGAGTCACACAGCACGGAAACAGGCCCTTCGGCCCACTGAGTCTGTGCCTACCACCAACCACCCACTTACACCAATCCTACACTGATCCCATTTTATTCTCCCCACATTCACATCAACTCCCATCAGATTCTACCCCGCGCCCACACACTTGGGGCAATTAACCTGAGGACCCAAAGGAGACTCATGTAGTCACAGGGAGAACATACAAACTCCACACAGGTAGCACCCGAGGCCAGGATCGAACCTGGATCGTTGTGAGACAGCGGATCTACTAGCATTGGTACCACACCGCTCCTTTTTTTGCAGAAACACACACTATCTCCACTGACATACATTTGGAAAGTGGTCACTGTTTTTGACTGGGAAGGTTGGCGGGATATCCAGCTATTACAAATGTTTCTTGTTTCTTTAACAATGTGAGCAATATAAATAAGAGTTAATTCCCCTGACTGAGTGGTTGAAGCAACGTTTGGAAGGATACTCTCTTAAACTTGGTTTCAAGTACAGGATTAGTCCAGATTTGCAAATTACATTGCATTCAGCTTGAATAAACTGATATCTACAAGTCCTGCCATGAAATGTCATGACAATGGGGAGGACTCAAGAAAAAAGTCGGCATAACTACAAGTCAATGAGTTCAGGCGAAACCTCGTTAAAGGGAGCAGTGAGAATGAAAACTCACTCCCACAGGAAAGGTCTTAGACAAGAGCATGGGGAGCAGTGGGGAGGGATTAAGGGGAACATGTGGGTGGGAGCAGAAGGATTTGGTGATGGGGGAGATGAGGCTGTGGTGGAACAGACACACCAACAGGGAGCAATGGTTTGCCATGTGAGCTGGCATAGACTCCATGGGCCAAATGGAAATATGAAACATTAAGTATAGAACAATGTCAACAACTAGAAAATTCAGAGGTGACACTATTTTTTCCTTCCTTAAGATGTAAAGATAACACTGCAAACTATCTATCATATTGAACAAGTCCAGGCAAACTACATTGAAAAAAATGTAAACAGAATCACTTTTAGCATTAAAGTAAAACACTAATAGTACCAGCCCTCTTCGGGATAAGATAGAGTCAGAGAGCACTACAGCACAGAAACAGGCCCTTCAGTCCAACTAGTCCATGCTGACCTCATCTTCTGCCTAGTCTCATCTACCTGCACCTGGACCATATCCCTCCAAACCCCTCCCATCCATGGACCTATCCAAGCCGCTCTATAAGTTTTTTCTAACTAGACGAGTGGGGACTGGACTGCGCAGGCGCGGCATGGGCAGCTTAAAAAGGAGAGAAAAAAAACTTCGGAGGACTCGGGCTTCGGTTCGGAGGACTTCGGAGCAGCTAAGTGTTTTCTCTCTTTATCACTTTTATTAGGGTTTTTAAGTGTAAGGGTTAGTTTTTGTTAGGGTTTTTATAGTGTAAGGGTTAGACTTTTATAAGTTTTTTCTAACTAGTCGAGTGGGGGCTGGACTGCGCAGGCGCGGCGCGGGCAGCTTAAAAAAGGAAACAGCCTATAGAGCGGGCAGCGTCGGAGCGGGCAGCGGAGTGAGAGGGAGCAGAGTGGTTAGGCTTTGGCTCAAGGGGCTTCAGCGTGAAGGGGCAAGGAGGGTAAGTAGCTGGTAAGTAGGTAAAGGAAAGGTTTACCTGTTGTCTACTATAGATTTGTAGGTGGGACTAACTAGGGAAAAAAGAAAGGTAGTCAGATGGAGGACATGGTGGTGTGCTGCAACTGTTTGATGCAAGAACTCGTGGACCTTGCTGCGGTCCAAGATGGCCACATCTGCAGTAGGTGCTTGAGGCTGGATGAACTTCGGCTCAGAGATGATAAGCTGGAGTCACAGCTACAAACACTGCACAGCGTAAGGGAGGGAGAGAGCTATGTAGACACGGTGCATCAGGTGACAGTCACCCCCCTTAGAGCAGGTACATCTGAGGTTCAGGAGGCAGATAGAATGGTGACTGTCAGGGGAGGGAAGAGGAAGAAGAAGTCAGGCAGGCAGACAGAGCAGGGAACCCCGGAGGCTGTTCCCCTCAGTAACAGGTTTTCTGCCTTGGAAGCTGTTGAGGGGGATGACCTGCAGGGGCCTAGCTGCAGTTACCAGGTCTCTGGCACTGGGACTGGTACTGCTGCTCAGAAGGGAAGGGTGGGAAAGAGACATGCGGTAGTGATAGGGGACTCGATAGTCAGGGAGACAGATAGGAGGTTCTGTGGCAGTGAGCATGAATCCCAGATGGTATGTTGCCTCCCAGGTGCCAGGGTCCGGGATGTCACTGATCGGGTCCACAGGATTCTTGAGTGGGAGGGAAAGCAGCCAGAAGTTGTGGTCCATGTTAGCACCAACGACATAGGTAGGAAGGGGGATGAGGTCCTGAAGAGCGAGTTCAGGGAGCTAGGCAGAAGATTGAGGAACAGGACCTCAAGGGTAGCAATCTCCGGATTGCTGCCAGTGCCACGTGATAGTGAAGGCAGGAATAGGAGGAGGTGGCACATAAATGCGTGGCTGAGAAGCTGGTGCAGGAGGGAGGGTTTTAGATTTCTGGATCACTGGGATCTCTTCTCGGGAAGGTGGGACCTGTACAGAGAGGACGGGTTACACCCGAACCAGAAGGGGGCCAATATCCTTGCGGTGAGATTTGCTAGGGTGGTTCGGGAGGGTTGAAACTAGTTTGTGAGGGGGAAGGGAACCGGAGGAGTAGGTCAGAGGAAGAAGGGGATGGGGAAAAGTTAGATCAAACAGGTAGAGAGGCTTTGGGGAAGGAGAAGCAGAATACAGGCTATAAAAGTAGTAAGGTAGATGGACTAAAGTGTGTTTACTTAAATGCAAGAAGTGTCAGGAATAAGGGTGATGAACTGAGGGCTTGGATAAGTATGGGGGACTATGACATCGTGGCTATTACTGAGACGTGGCTGACGTCAGGGCAGGACTGGATATTGAATATTCCTGGTTTTCGGTGTTTTAAGAGGGATAGGGAAGGGGGGAGAAGAGGAGGAGGGGTGGCGATACTGGTCAGGGACACTGTTGTGGCTGTGGAAAAGATGGATGTTGTAGAAGGATCATCTCTAGAGTCCGTATGGGTGGAATTAAGGAACAGGAAGGGAGCAGTTACTCTACTAGGAGTATTCTATAGGCCCCCCGGTAGCAGTAGAGATATAGAGGAGCAGATTGGCAGGCAGTGTTTGGAGAGAAGCAAAAATAACAGGGTTGTTATAATGGGAGACTTCAACTTCCCAAATATAGACTGGAACCTGCTTAGTGCCAAAGGTTTAGATGGGACGGAATTTGTTAAATGTGTCCAGGAAGGATTCCTGAGGCAGTATGTTGACAGGCCGACTAGAGGGAATGCCATGTTAGATCTAGTTTTAGGAAATGAACCGGGACAGGTGAAGGATCTATTGGTGGGTGAGCATTTGGGGGACAGTGACCATTGCTCCATAACCTTTAAAATTGTCATGGACAGGGACAGGTGCAGAGAGGACAAGAGGTTTTTCAATTGGGGAAGGGCGAACTACGAGGCTATAAGGAGAGAACTTGGGAGTGTAAAGTGGGATGTCCTTTTTGAAGGGAAATGTACCATGGAGATGTGGTCGATGTTCAGGGATCTCTTGCAGGATGTTAGGGATAAATATGTCCCGGTGAGGCAGAGAAGGAATGGCAGGGTGAAGGAACCGTGGGTGACGAGAGAGGTGGAACGACTAGTTAGGGAGAAGAAGGTAGCATACGTGACGTATAAGCAGCAAGGTTCAGACAGGGCCCGTGAGGAATATAGGGTAGCGAGGAAGGAACTTAAGAAAGGGCTGAGGAGAGCTAGAAGGGGACATGAAAAGGCTTTGGCTAGTAGGGTTAAGGAAAATCCCAAGGCCTTTTTCATGTACGTGAAGGGTAGGAGGATGGCTAGGGTAAAGGTAGTTCCGATTAAGGACAAAGGTGGGAGAATTTGCCTGGAGGCGGCGGAAGTGGGAGAAGTTTTCAATGAATACTTCTCTTCGGTATTCACCGAGGAGAGGGGTCTTGATGACGCGGAAGGGAGTGCTGGTAAGGGTAATGTTCTCGAGGTTGTAGATATCAAGAGAGAGGATGTGTTGAAGTTGTTAAATAATATTAAGTCAGATAAATCTCCGGGGCCTGATGGGATTTTCCCCAGGCTGCTTCGAGAGGCGAGGGAGGAGATCGCTGAACCGCTGGTAAGGATCTTTGAGTCCTCGTTTTCCACGGGGATGGTGCTGGAGGATTGGAGGGTTGCGAATGTTATCCCCTTGTTCAAAAAAGGTAATGGGGATAGGCCAGGGAATTACAGACTGGTGAGTCTCACGTCTGTGGTGGGTAAGCTGTTAGAAAGGATTCTAAGGGATAGGATTTATGAACACCTAGAGAATCATGGACTGATTAGGGACAGCCAGCATGGCTTTGTGAAGGGAAGATCTTGCCTCACAAGCCTGATAGAGTTCTTTGAGGAGGTGATGAGGAAGATTGATGAGGGTAGTGCGGTGGATGTGGTTTACATGGATTTTAGTAAGGCGTTTGATAAGGTTCCTCATGGTAGGCTTCTTCAGAAGGTCAGAGGCCAAGGGATCCAAGGAAGCTTGGCTGTGTGGATTAGGAATTGGCTTGCATGTAGAAAGCAGAGGGTTGTGGTGGAAGGAGTGCCCTCGGATTGGAAGGCAGTGACTAGTGGTGTCCCGCAGGGATCGGTTCTGGGACCTCTACTTTTTGTGATATTTATAGATGACTTAGATGAGGGGATGGAAGGGTGGGTTAGTAAGTTTGCGGACGACACTAAGGTCGGTGGTGTTGTGGATAGTGTGGAGGGCTGTCGGAGCTTACAGAGGGATATTGATAGGATGCAGAGCTGGGCTGACAAGTGGCAGATGGAGTTCGATCCGGAGAAGTGTGAGGTGGTACACTTTGGAAGGACAAACTCCAGGGCAGAGTACAGGGTAAACGGCAAGGTACTTGGCAGTGTGGAGGAGCAGAGGGATCTGGGGGTTCATATTCACAGTTCATTGAAAGTTGCCTCACAGGTGGAAAGAGCAGTTAAGAAGGCCAATGGGATGTTGGCTTTCATAAATCGCGGGATTGAATTTAAGAGCCGCGAGGTGATGATGCAGCTTTACAAAACTCTGGTTAGACCACACTTAGAGTACTGTGTTCAGTTCTGGTCGCCTCATTATAGGAAGGATGTGGAGGCGTTGGAGAGGGTGCAGAGGAGATTTACTAGGATACTGCCTGGATTGGAGAGTATTGAATATGAGGAGAGGCTTAAGGTGCTAGGGCTTTATTCACTGGAAAGGAGGAGGATGAGAGGAGACATGATAGAGGTATATAAAATAGTGAGAGGAATAGATAGAGTAGACAGTCAGCGCCTCCTTCCCAGGGCACCAATGCTCAAGATGAGAGAGCATGGCTTTAAGGTTATGGGTGGGAGGTTCAGGGGAGATGTCAGGGGGAGGTTTTTCACCCAGAGAGTGGTTGGTGCATGGAATGCACTGCCTGGGGTGGTGGTGGAGGCAGATACATTGGACAGGTTCAAGAGCTTGTTGGATAGGCACATGGAGGAACGTGAGATAGAGGGATATGCAGGAGGAAAGGGTTAGGTAGTGTGAGGGTGGGCCGAAGGGCCTGTTTTGTGCTGTATGGTTCTATGGTAAACGTTACAATTGAACCCAAATCTACCACTTCCGCTGGCAGCTCTTTCCACACTTGCACCACCCTCTGAGTGAGGAAATTCCCCCTCAGGTTCCCCTTAAATATTTCACCTTTCACCCTAAACCTATGACCTCTAGTTCTAGTCTCACCCAACATTGGGGGAAAAAGCCTGCATGCATTCACCCTGTTTATACCCCTCATAATTTTGTATACCTCTATAAGATCTCCCCTCATTCTCCTGCGCTCCAGGGAATAAAGTCCTAACCTATTCAACCTTTCCCTATAACTCAGGTCCTCAAGTCCCTGCAACGTCCGTGTAAATTTTCTCTGCACTCTTTCAAGCTTATTGATCTCTTTCCTGTAGGTTGGTGACCAGAACTGCACACAATACTCCAAATTCGGCCTCACCAACATCTTGTACAACTTCAACATGACATCCCAACTCCTGTACTCAATGCCCTGATTTACGAAGGCCAAAGTGCCAAAAGCTCTCTTTATGACCCTATCAACCTGTGACGCCACTTTCAAGGAATTATGGATCTGTATTCCCAGGTCCCTCTGTTCTACCGCACACCTCAGAGCCCTACCATTCACTGTGTGAGTCTTACCCTGGTTTGTCCTCCCAAAGTGCATCACCTCACACGTGTCTGCATTAAATTCCATCGGCCATTTTTCAGCCCCTTTTCCCAGCTGGTTAAGATCATGCTGCAGGCTTTGATAGCCTTCCTCGCTGTCCACTACACCCCCAATCTCGGTGTCATCTGCAAATTTGCTGACCCAGTTTACAAAATTATCATCTGAATCATTAATATAGATGATAAACAGCAACGGACCCAGCATTGATCCCTGGGGCACACCACTAGACACAGGCCTCCAGTCAGAGAGACAACCATCTACTACCACTCTCTGGCTCTCCTGCTAAGCCAATGTTGAATCCAGTTGACTTCTTCATCCTGAATGCCAAGCGAGTTAACCTTCTGGACCAGCCTCCCATGTGGGACTTTGTCAAAGGCCTTGCTAAAGTCCGTGTAGACAACATCCACCATCTTCCCCTGATCAATCTTCCTGGTAACCTCCTCGAAAAACTCCATTAGATTGGTTAGACATGACCTGCCATGCACAAAGCCACGTTGACTATCCTTAATCAGGCCCTGTCTATCCAAATACTTGTATATCCTGTCCCAATAATTTACCCACAACTGATGTCAGCATCACTGGCCTATAATTTCCAGCTTATTCTTAAGAGCCTTCTTAACAACAGAACAACATTAGCTATCCTCCAGTCCTCCGGCACCTCACCTGCGGCTAAGGATATTTTAAATACCTTTGCCAGGGCCCCTGCAATTTCTGCACTAGCCTCCCACAAGGTCCAAGGGGACACATTGTCAGGCCCTGGGGATTTATCCTCATCTTCATCCGCCTCAAGACAGCCAGCAGCTCCTCCCCTGTAATCCAGATACGGTCCATGACCTCACTACTCTTTTGACTCAGTTCTGTAGTCCAGAGTAAATACAGATGCAAAAAATTCATTTAAGATCTCTGCCATCTCTTTCTGCTCCATACATAGATGACCACGCTGATCTTCAAGAGGACCAATTTTGTCCCCTGCTACCCTTTTGCTCTTAATATAGCTATAGGAACCCTTGGGATTCTCCTTCATCCTGTCTGTCAGAGCAACCTCATGTCCTCTTTTTGTCCTCCTGATTTCTCTCTTAAGTGTTCTCTTGCATTTCTTATACTCCTCAAGCACCTCATTTGATCCTAACTGCAGATACCTGATTTGTGCCACCTTTTTCTTTACCAGGGCCTCAATATCCCTCAATAACCAAGGTTCCCTGAACTTGTTAGCCTTGCCTTTTATTCTAACAGGAAGATACAGATTCTGCACTCTAAATATTTCACTTTTGAAAGCCTCCCACTTACCAAGGATCTCTTTGACGAAAAACAGCCTATCTTGGCCTTACTCCAATTTAGAATCTCAGCCCGAGGACCAATCCTATCCTTCTCCATAGTTATCTTGAAACGAATGGAACTATGATCACTGGATCCAAGGTGTTCCACTACACTCACTTCTGTCACCTGACCTGTCTCGTTCCCTAAGAGGAGATCCAGTATCGCGCTCTCTCTACTTGGGACCTCTACATATTAATTGAGGAAACTTTCCTGTTTAAAGGTTTAGACAGGAAGAGTTAAAGGTTAAAGGCTGAAAGGTTAAGAAATGTAGTGTTTGTGAGAATTTTTTAATTCAAAATCCAATGCAGAGAAGGCAATGGACCAAGTGCAGGTAAATGGGGGTCGTGTAGATGGGTCCTTGATTGTCAGCATGGACATGGTGGGCCGAAGGGCCTGTTTCTGTGCTGTGTGGCTCTATGATTGTTTGACAACAACAACATGGCTCTCCGCGAGGATAATCAACACAGAAAATGCAGGTCAGCCAGCATTTGTGGGAGGAGAAACGGTCAATGTTTTGGGTCTGTGACAAAGTCTGTGATTAAACCTGAAACATTAACTGTTCCTCTCTCCACAGATGCTGCCTGACCTGCTGAGTGTTTCCAGCATTTTCTCAGTTAACTTCAGATTTCCAGCATCTGCAGTGTTTTGAATTCCATGATAAATTCGTTCATTAAACATCACCAGAAGGCAACAAAGGAAACTAATTTCTGCTCTGAAATTCTGGATTTAAATTTACAAGCAGCATTAATTGAAGGACATTCACTAACTTCACACGGGGCGAGAGCCATGTGAATGAGCCGAGGCTTGCTCTGGGGCTGGGAGGGTTAGGTGGGTGGAACAGAGAGCAGAGGCTTGCACAAGTCATGACGACAAGTGTAAAATCAGGCTTGTCTGAGACCTTCCCATCTTTAACACCAGTTGCTTGCTTTTTCTCCAGTTTGCTGGGCCTCAGGGAATGTTCACTGGAAGCACCACCCAAAGGTGAGGTTCTTATCCTCAAGCAGCTCATTTCAAAGGTTCTCCTGAAAGGCAGTGAGCTCTGATGGACAGCACAGAGAGGAAAATGGGCAATGGATAAAACTTACAGGACTGCCATCGGAACCAGGAGGACCTCTTGGCCCAGATGAACCGGGATATCCCTGGAAAAGTGAATAAGGACATAATTAGTGAAATATTCACTAGGGTCACTTCTAGATGGAAAAATTTGAAAAGCAAAACCATTGTATTAAACCTGTATCAAGCAATATCACACTGGGAGCACCGTGCACAGTTCCAGTCTCCATATCACACTGGGGGCACTGGTAGAACAAAGACCTTGGGGTACAGGCATATAGTTCTCTGAAAATGGGAACACAGGTAAACAGTGTGTGGAAGAAGGTTTATGGCACAATTGCCTTGAATACAAGAGTTGGGACATCAGGTTATAGTCATACAAAACACTGGTTAGGCTGCACTTGGACCACTGTGTGCAGTTCTGGTCTCCACACTGTTGGAAGGATGTGATTAAGCTAGGGAGGGTGTAGTGTAGAATGTTACCTGGGTTGGAGAGCTTGAGTTATCAGGAGGGATTGGATATGCTGGGACTGTTTTTCCTGGAGTGAAGGATGCTGAGGGGTGAACTGATAAAAGTATGTAAAATTATGAGAAGCATCAATAGTGGAGATAGCCAGAGTCTGTTTCCCATGGTAGGGGTGTCTAACACTAGAAGTCACAGGTTTAAGGAAGAGGTTTAAAGGGGACCTGAGGGGTGAATCTTTCACAGTAGTTGGTGTCTGGAAGGAGCTGCCAGAGGAGGTGGTGGAGGCAGGAACAGGAACAACATTTAAGAGGCATCTGGACAAGTGCTTGAATGAGCAGGGCACAGAGAGAGATGGAACTAATGTAGGCAGGTGGGATTGGTATAGATAGGCATGGTGTCGGCATAGACACGGTGGGCTGAAGGGCCTGTTTCTATGCTGTACTATGACTCTCTGAGTATTGCCCCTCCCACAGTGTGACCCTCCCTCAGTACTGCCCCTCCCACAGTGCGCCAGTCCCTCAATACGGCCCCTCCCACAGAGTGACCCTCCCTCAACACCACCCGTCTCACAGTGCAATATTCCAGCATTCCCTGAGAGATGCACTGGGAATGTCGCTTGTTTTTATTTAGTGTTGGAGGTGGGGCTTGAACCCATGACTCTCTGATTTGGGATGAAGTGAACTACCCACTGAACCGTAGATGCCAGGCATCCTACTGCTCTGATCAAACAGTGAAAAACTAGAAGTGACGTATGTTCACACACTGCTCCAAAATCAAACTGAAGTCCCCCGGTGGGAATAATGCTCAGTGTTTGGTCCGCAACACTGCAGCTGAAGAAGTTCATTCCTGGACTGGCGGAGCTACAGATAAAAGTCGATAAGGAGGCATATGATACCTCTTTGTGGCTGCCCAGGCAGGTGGAACCGACTGACTGGAACCTGTGGGGAAGGAGATGGGGTGACGGAGGTGGATTCAGACCGTGAGGGCTGAGAACGATGGGTGAATGGCCCCTCGGGCACACTCTACCTGTTCCTGAAGCCACTTCCCACAAAACTACGTCTCCCTGCTGTTCCTCCTGCAGGGGGTCATAGACTCAGTCACACAGCATGGAAGCAGGCCCTTCGGCCCATCGAGTCCATGCTGACCATCATCCACCCACTTACCCCAATCCTACACTGATCCCATTTCATTCCCCCAACATTCCCATCAACTCCCCCCAGATTCTACCCCCCACCCACACACTGGGGGCATTTTACCCACCGACCCACACGTCTTTGGGATGTGGGAGGAAGCGGGAGCACCCGGGAGAAACCCAACGCAGTCACAGGGAGAACGTGCAAACTCCACACAGACAGCGCCGGAGGTAGGGATTGAACCTGGGTCTGTGAGACAGCGGCTCTGCCCGCTGCACCACTGGTCATTTACCATGGATTGAAACTTGATCTTCCATGTGACTGTCTCTCAGCTTTGTTCACTGGAGTCTGCTTTTGTTTGGTCTCTCTGCTCCAATATCACTTCATCCATGAAGTCAGTAAATCCTCACCTGACTTCCTCAGCCACCTTTTGTCACGGAAAAGCTTTGGCCTAAACTCCAGATCTCCCTGATATCAGAAATAACGCTGCTCACTCCCCTCCCTTCAGCTGTTCCCCACCCAGCTTCCCCTCCTCCCTTTAACAGCAGCTAAAGAACTGGTGAGGGTTTGGTGAGCAGAAGTGAGAGCTTTCAAACATTTATCCACCTCCACTTCTGATGAGCTAGTCTCCACAACCCAGTCCTGCTGCAGGGTCCGGGGCAGAAGGTGGGTGATGGAGGATGTTGGGTCTTACAGTGCAGAAACAGGCCCTTCGGCCCACCACCTCCATGCCCATCTACACCACTCCCATTTGCCCACGTTAGCCTGACATCCCTCTGTGCCTTGCCTATTGAAGTGCCTGTCTAGACATGTCTTCAGCACAGTGATTCCACCCCCTTCTCTGGCAGTGAGTTCCAGATATCACACACTCTCCGTGCAATGAAACCTACCCCTCAGATCCCCTTTAAAACTCCTTCCTCTCACCATAAACCTACAGCCTCTTGTCTTTGATACCCCCTACCATGGGAAAAAATTCTGACTACCTACCCTGGAGGAACGTGAGATAGAGGGATATGCGGGAGGAAGGGGTTAGGTAGTGTGAGGGTGGTCTGATGGACGGCACGACACGGTGGGCCGAAGGGCCTGTTTTGTGCTGTATGGTTCTATGCCTCTTATAACCTTGCACACCTCTATCAGGTCACCCCTCAGCCTCCCTCGCTCCAGGGACAACAAGCCTGGCCTGTCCACTGTCCCCCCATAACTAAAGCCCTCCAACCCAGGCACCATCCCGGTGAATCCCCTCTGCACCCTCTCCAACACAACCTCATCCTTCCTGAGGAAGGATGATCAGAGAACACGGACTGAAGGACCAGAGGGGTCACAACACAGAACATGGTGGTTAGCTGCCAGCATGGACTTGGTGGGCTGAAGGTCCTGTTTATGTGCTGTACTTCACTGTGATTCATGATGATAGGAGCAGGAGGAGGCCACTCAGCCCCTCCAGCCTGTCCCACCATTCAGCTGATCTGCCTCAGGTCTCATCTCCCCTTCTGTGCCAGTTCCCCATCGCCCTCAGTTCCCTGATCTTTCAAACATTTATCTACCTCCACCTCAAATACTTTGAATGAGCTAGACCCCACAACCCAGCCCTGATGCAGGATCTCAACCCAGAACATTGACCATGCCTCTGCCTCCACAGATGCTGCTCAGCCCACTGAGTTCCTTCAGCAGTTTGCCATTGGCTCTGTAGTCCATACTCCCCAGGGGCAGAGAATTGCAGAGATTCACCTCTCTCTGCAAAAGGAAACTTCTGCATATCTTGGTTTTAAATGACCGTCCCTTTATCTTGGAACTATGTCCCTTTGTTTAAGAGCAAATAAGGGTTTCCTTCCCGTTGTCCTGGTATTTATCCCACAGTCACTAAAATCTGATCCACACTGCTGTTTGTGGGAGCTTGCTGTGCACAAATTGGCTGCTGTTTTCCCTTGGTTACAACTGTGACTATACTTTGAAAGGACTTCAATAGTTATAAAGTACATTGCAATGATTTAAAACTGGGTAAGGTGCTACAGAAATGTAAATCTTTTGTTTATCGAATAAACACATTGCAAATTTGTTCAGCTTGTATGAAGGCTTCCAAACAAAATGGTAATTATAAATGATTTAACAACGTGTTTTGCGATTAATAAAGGGCATTACACTGAATTCTATGGCTGGTGTGCCAAGCATGAAGCTTGTTTAATCAATCCCAGTTCCTGGACAAACTGCATTATCACATGTAATACAGGCTGCCCCAGTCTCACTGACAATTGTGGCTGTCAAATTTACAAAGGAATGTTAAATTGTGCCTTAATTCTCCTTGTCCTTGTCAGCATGCAGACAGTAGAATGCAAACTGAGGCACACAGACATTTACTGCATTAATGCTGCAAATTTGGGAATGTTCAGGAATAATTATAGAAACATGGGGACAGGAGTAGCCAGTCTGCCTGAAAGCTATCTGTAATTTTGTGAGTTCCCAGGTGCTCCTTATCATAACTCCATCTCCCTAACCCTTAATATTCATGGAAAAATCATCTGTTCACCCCCATTGTTGCAACTTCAATTGGACCTCATCCCCAACCAGAACGGATATACTGAGGCTTCTAGATCCACACTGCGGACATCGTTTCCTGCTATTTTACTGAAGGACCACATCTTAAGATGGGTTTTTATCCACTGGTGAGACATTACAAATCATAGTGGGTTACTGTTATAACCTGATATAGAAGCATATAAAATTAAGAGAGGCAAGGATAATCGAGTCTTTTCCCCAGGGTGGAAATGTCAAATACTAGAGGACAGAGGTTTAAGGTGAGAGGGGGAAGTATGAAGGAGATTTACAAGACAAGTTTTTTTTACACAGAGAGTGGTGGGTGCCTGGAACGGGCTGCCGGGGAAGTGGTGGAGGCAGATAGGATAGCAACGTTTAAGAGGCATTTAGACAGATGCATGAACGGGCAGGGAATGGAGGGGTGTGGACCGTGTGCAGGCAGATGGGATTAGTTAGATTGGCATCATGGTCAGCACAGACATAGTGGGCCGAAGGGCCTGTTCCTGTGCGTTCCGTTCTGTTTGATATTCCAACCAGTTACTGGGGCCAGAACGTGACTAGAGGCTAACAGAGCGTTTGTGACATGGAATGGCCCAGACTGCCGGAGGGACAGACATTTGCTCTCACCAACATTCCCATTTTAATCCCCACGGCGCCAGTGGTCACGATGCCTGCCTCTGAATCCGAGGGTCAGAGGTTCAGGCCCTACTCAGGGCACTGAGGGAGTGCTGCACAGCTGCAGGCTTGCTCTCAGCTGGAAGTGAGGTCACGTCCACACAGTTGGGAGGTGGGGAAGGAGCCAAGGTGGCAGAGGACTGACTGCACTGGCGGAGTTAGGTTTTGGGAAAAGGCCCAGGGATAACCGGACAGAACGATGTCAAACAGTGAGAGGCAGCGAGAAAGTAGAGAGTGAGAAACGATTCCCCAGGGGAGATGTGTCTAAAACTTGAGGGCAAAGGTTCACCAATGCCTCAGTCTTAATGGCCTTACTGCTCTTTACAGATCTCTCCGTGACCTCACCCCTCCCTGTCTCTGTAACCCCCTCCCTCCCCTACACCTCTCCCTGTCTCTGTAACCCCCTCCTTCCCCTATACCCCTCCCCGTCTCTGTAACCGCCTCCCTCCCCTACACCCCTCCCCGTCTCTGTAACTCCCACCGACCCTTACATCCCTCCTTGTCTCTGTAACCCCCTCTGGCCCCTACACCCCTCCCCATCTCTGTAACCCCCTCAGGCCCCTACACCCCTCCCTATCTCAGTAACTCCATCCTGCATAATGGAGCAGTAGAAAGCCAGAGACCCGGGTTCAATCCCGACCTCTGGTGCTGTCTGTGTGGAGTTTGCACGTTCTCCCTGTGACCGCGTGGGTTTCCCCCGGGTGCTCCGATTTCCTCCCACATCCCAAAGATTGGTTGGTAGGTTAAGCATCCACTGTAAATTGCACCTTATGTTATTAAGTGGCAAACTAATCAAAGGGCAGTTGATGGACGTGTGGGAAAAAGAATAAATTGCAGCGTTCAGGGAAATAAGGAGAGGTGATATGGGAGAAATGGGAATGCTTCCCTTGGAGATAGTATGGACCTGATGGGCCGAAGAGTCTCATTTCACATTGTAATAAGTGAAACCTGGCTGGCAGCAATAATTTGTCTGACAGACACACACCCTTCATCACTGGCTGGGTACGAACTGACCTATCCGGAAACTCAAATACTGCAGATGCTGCAAGTCTGAAACAAAGACGCCAGAAACATTCAGCAGGTCAGGCAGCATCTGTGGAAGGAGAAATGGTTAATGTTTCACAGTCTGAAGCCCTTCATCAAAACTGGGAAACTGAAAAGCCAAGTTAGCTGTAGGTAGCCAGGATGGATAGGGCAAAGGAAATGTCTGTGATAAGGTGAGACCAGGGTTGCTGTGTGGATAAGTTGTAGAGGCCACAGAAGTGTGGCTCTGTGGGACATGCCCAGCAGGTCAGACCCTGCTAATGGAGAAAGCTAGACAGAGCCAATGTCACAGATGCAAGATACAGGGCAGAAATGGCCAGTTCCAATCCAGACATGGGTGGAAGACTTATAGCTAACGACACTGACCTTTGATTCCTGCCATTGTAACTGTGGGTAGTTTGTGTTGGTGAAGAAGGTTTCTCAGCATTCTTTTGCCAGCCACTTTAAAGGCAACAAAACCCATGGAGAGGACTAATTGACTCAAGCTGACAGCTGTCCGTTCACAGCTGTTATGACTAATAGAACATAGAACACAGGCCCTTTGGCCCACAATGTTGTGCCAACATTTTATCCTGCTCTAAGATCTATCTAACCCTTCCCTCCCACATAGCCCCCTATTTTTCTATCATTCATGTGTCTATCTAAGAGTCTCTTAAATGTCCCTAATGTATCTGCCCCCACAACCTCTGCCGGCAGTGCGTTCCACACACCCACCACTCTCTGTGTAAAAAACTAACCCCTGACATCCCCCTTATACCTTCCTCCAATCACCTTAAAATTATGTCCCCTCGTGTTAGCCATTGTTGCCCTGGGAAAAAGTCTCTGACTGTCCACTCGATCTATGCCTCTTATCATCTTGTACACCTCTATCAAGTCACCTCTCATCCCCCTTCTCTCCAAAGAGAAAAGCCCCAGCTCACTCAAACTATCCTCATAAGACATGTTCTCCAATCCAGGCAGCATCCTGGTAAATCTCCTCTGCACCCTCTCTAAAGCTTCCACATCCTTCCTATAATGAGGCGACTAGAACTGAACACAATACTCCAAGTGTGGTCTGACCAGTGTTCTACAGAGCTGCAACGTCACCTTGGTAATTTTTCTTTCAAGGAAACGGGATGTTGTTGACAATGTCAGCATTTATTGTCCATCCCCATGTGCCCTGAACCCAGGAGGCCGTTATGAGTCAGCCTGCTGAGTGGTTCTGTGAGCGCTGACACTGTTAGCTCACAATCGGTCACAGTACTGATGCCTGCAGGCAAGAGTATAGGGGCCGGAGGGGCTTACAGAGATGGGAGAGGTGTAGGGGTTGGAGGGGGTTACAGAGATAGGGAGAGGTGTAGGGGCCGGAGGGGGTTATGGAGACAGGGTGGGGTGGACAGACTGGAGGGGGTTACTGAGGGAGAGGTGTAGGGGCTGGAGGGGGTTACAGAGGGAAGTGTGTCAGGGCTGGAGGGGGTTACAGAGGGAGGGGTGTAGGTCCGGAGGGGGTTACAGAGACAGGGAGGGTTGTAGGGACCGGAGGCGGTTACAGAGGGAGGGCTGTCGGGGTTTGAGGGGGTTACAGAGAACCAGAATTGCCCACAACACTCCAAATGTGGCCTTACCAAAGTTTTATTCAGCTGCAACATGGGGGAGTTTGACAAGCAGATGGTGGGGAAAAGGTTGCAAGACCACAGGGAAAGTATTGGTGGGTGGGTTGCTCTGGGAGAACACAATGGGCCAAATGGCCTCCCTCTGTGCTGTAACCATTGCATGGCTCAACCCCACCCCCTCAGTGATGGATGCACAATAAATGCTGGCTCTTGAGCAACGCCCACGCCTCCCGAATGAGTCATGGAAGGAATATTTTCAGTGAGAGGCGAGTCTTTGAAGTATTGGAGTGGGTGCAAATATTTGCTCTGTTTGTATGGAATGATTGTCTCTGTCATTACAACGAGAGGGGATCTCCCTGCTTCATGCAAGGAACTCCCTGGAAAACTGTGCAACATTTTCAGGCAGAAACTGTCCAGTGTTGGGAACAACTCCAGTTTTCATTGAACTGGAAAGACTGCTGAGGAGATTTACGAGGATGCTGCCAGGACTTGAGGGACTGAGTTATGGAGAGAGGTTGGGCAGGCTGGGACTTTATTCCTTGGAATCTAGGGGATTGAGGGGTGACCTTATAAATTTTTTTTACCCAAGGAAAGGGAACCAAAAACTACAAGGCATGGGTTTAAGGTGAGAAAGGAAAAACTTAAAAGGGACCTGAGGGGCAACTTCTTGACACAGAGGGTGTCATATATATGGAACAAGCTGCCAGAGGAAGTGGTTGAGGCAGGTACAATAACAACATTTAAAAGACGTTTGGATAAGTACAGGGGTGGTGGGGGTTTTAGAGGGATATGGGCCAAATGTGAGCAGGTGGAACTAACTTAGACGGGCATCTTGGTCAGCATGGATGAGTTGGGCTGAAGGGCCAGTTTCCATGTTGTACTACTCTGACTTTATGAGATTCACCAGGATGGGAGAATAGTCTGAACAAGAGAGGTGAAACACATTGGGTTGGTATTCCTTGGAGCTTAGAAAAATGAGGGGAGATCTCACTCAAACATCTCAGGCCCTGAGGGGACAGGACAGGGGAGATGTTTCCACCAGTGGGAGAGTCTGGAATGAGGGGACACAGTTACAGGATTAGGGGGCAGACATTTAAAGCTGAGGTGTGTAGGGACTTCTTCTCACAGAGGGAGGTGAATCTGTGGAATTCTCTGCCCCAGAGGGTGAGAAAGATCCCAGAATGGAGGGTGATGGGGAACTGACACAGAAGAGGAGATGAGGCCTGGGGCAGATCAGCCGTGGTCACAGTGAATGGTGGAACAGGACTGGGGGGCCAAGTGGCCTCCTTCTGTTCCTGCTTTCTGGTGTTTCTGGTGTCTGGAAACTCCCAGTGAGAATTTTCACTGCAACCGTCAATGTCTTTCACACAAACCATATTGTTCTGCGCTCCGAGGCAAGGTTTCTAAGTTTAGAAGATACCAACTGAATTTACCTCTCTCCCCTTGGGTCCTTTTGTTCCTCTGGGTCCAGCAATACCCTAAGGAGACAAAGCATTCAGATTAGCCAGCTATGGACAATATGAATCACATTTCCCACATTAGGATTCCACCCAGATTCTGCACCACATTCACTTTGTGTGCCGTGTCTGAGGATACGTAAAGCACTGTTCCACAAGCACCGACCAGCGCAGGACCAATGGGTAGTTTTAACCTTGGGACTGAGATGCTTCTGTGGACCAAGAGGGCCAAGATTTAAGGGAAATGGTGCCAGGGTTAGAGGGGGTTGAGGAAAATACAGTTTACCCAGACTGATGGTGCAGGCGCCTTTCCTCAATGCGAGTCACAGTGTTAGAAGTAGAAACTCCCTTAGCAGGTTGTAAAAAGGGGAGGATGTCAAGAACTGTAAGCTGCAAGTCTTTGGACCAGGAGATGAGAGATGGGAGTCACCTCAATAGTTTTCGACTGACCTGGGCAAGTTGGGCCAGTTGCTTTTGATTTTTTTGCTTAAATTTCTCTGATGGTGTTGAGGAGGGGTAAATGGACCAGGGTCACAGGTACGTGGCTGGATGACACATGTGGGCAGCGGGTTCAGAGACCTGGGTTCGATCCCAACCTCCGGCGCTGTCTGTGTGGAGTTTGCACGTTCTCCCTGTGACTGTGTGGGTTTCCCCCGGGTGTTCTGGTTTCCTCCCACATCCCAAAGACATGTGGGTCGGTGGGTTAATTAGCCGTTGTAAATTGTCCCCAGTGTGTGGGTGAGGGGTAGAATCTGGGGGGAGTTGATGGGAATGTGGGGAGAATGAAATGGGATCAGTGTAGGGTTGTGTAAATGGGTGGATGATGGTCGGCAGGGACTTGGTGGGCTGAAGGGCTTGTTTCCGTTATGTGGCTCAATGACTGTGGCTCTAAGCTTTGGTTTCACAGAATGGTGAGAGACTTGCTATGGAGCATGTTCCCCCTGATAAAACAGCCACTCAAAACAGTGTGTAGAAGGTGCAGAAGGTTGTCGAGGGTTACAATGGGACATTGATTGGATACAGAGCAGGGCGGAGAAGTGGCAGATGGAGTTCAACCTGGAAAAGTCTGAAGTGATTCACTTTGGAAGATCGAATTTGAAGGCAGAACACAGGGTTAATGGCAGGACTCTTAGCAGTGTGGAGGAACAGAGGGATCTTGGGGTCCACGTCCATCAATCCTTCAAAGTTTCTGCGCAGGTCGATAGGGTTGTTCAGAAGGCGTATGGTGTGTTGGCCTTCATTAGTCGGGGTATTGAGTTCAAGAGCTGTGAGGTAATGTTGCAGCTCTATACAACTCTGGTTAGACCATGCTTAGAATATTGAGTTCAATTCTGGTTGCCTCACTATAGGAAGGATGTGGAAGCTTTAGAGATGATGCAGAGGAGATTTACGAGGATGCTGCCTGGATTGGAGAGAATGTCTTATGAGGATAGTTTGAGTGAGCTGGGGCTTTTCTCTTTGGAGAGAGGGAGGATGAGAGGTGACTTGATAGAGGTGTACAAGATGATAAGAGGCATAGATCGAGTGGACAGTCAGAGACTTTTTCCCAGGGCAACAATGGCTAACATGAGGGGACATAATTTTAAGGTGATTGGAGGAAAGTACAGGGGGGATATCAGAGGTAAATCTTTTACAGGAGAGTGGTGGGTGAGTGGACCTGCTGCCGGGGGTGCTGGTAGAGGCAGATACATTAGGGACATTTAAGAGACTCTTAGATAGGAACATGGATGGTGGGAGGGAGGGAATGGTTAGATTGATCATAGACTAGGCTAAAAGGTCGGCACAACATCGTGGGCCGAAGGGCCTGTACTGTGCTGTAATGTTCCATGTTCTATGTTAAAACAGACCGAGAGATTTCTGGACATTAAAGGAATCAAGGGATACAGGGACAGTGCAGGACAGTGATGCTGAGGTAGGAGATCAGCCCTGATCTTGAGGTATGGTGGGATAGGCTCAAGTGTCCTTCTCCTGCTCCTATCCCATCTGATCGAATGTTGAATTTGTTTTGGCTTCAGTGTTGATTTACAAACACTCCCTATTTGTACCCAGTGACCAGACCGGGACACAGGGATCGACCCCTGCAGCAGATCGTTCTCGGAACACACTTTACCTTTTTACCTTCCGGCCCAGGAGGTCCGACAACCCCTGGTGGTCCGATGAACCCCTGTAGAGAAAGAGACAGCAATTATGAACAGCCGACGTTAGTGGTTACCCTCACTGCTCAGGGCAGTAACGTGAGGCGGAAGAGGGTACTTAAGGAAAGGGTGTTTATACTTACACAGTCCGAGAGTCACACAGCACAGAGACAGGCCCTTCGGCCCACCGGCGCTATGCCAACCATTATGCCTTTCTATACTAGCCCCACTTGCCTGAGTTAATTCAATCTCCCTCCATGCTTTGCTCTATCCCACTGTTGAACAGTTCCCTAGTACGATAAAATGGACTTTTGACCTCACAATCTACCTCGTTATGGCCTTGCACCTTATCGTCTGCCTGCACTGCACTTTCTCTGTAAATGTAACACTTTATTCTGCATTCTGTTATTGTTTTACCCTGTACTACCTTGATGTACTCTGTAATAAATTGATCTGAATGAACAGTATGCAAAAGAAGTTTTCTCCGTACCTCGGTACATGTGACAAGTAAACCAATTACAATTCCATTCAAGTACTTTTCCCGATGCCCCTTAAATGTTATTCCTGTTCCGGCCTCCACCACCTTCTCTGGCAGCTCCTTACAGACACCAACTGATAAACTTACCCCTCAAATCCCCTTTAAACCAGCTCCCTCTCACCTTAAACCTATGCCCTCTAGTTTTAGACCCCCCTACCCTGGGAAACAGACTCTGGCTACTTACCCTACCTGTGCCCCTCATAATTGTATATACCTCTATCCTGTGGGGCAGCACAATGGCACAGCAGGTAGAGTCACTGCTTCACAGCTCCAGAGACCAGGGTTCAATCCTGACCCTCGGCGCTGTCTCTGTGGAGTTTGCATGTTCTCTCTGTGACCGCGTGGGTTTCCCCCGGGTGCTCCGGTTTCCTCCCACATCCCAGAGACGTGCGGGTCAGTGGGTTAATTGACTGCT
This sequence comes from Pristis pectinata, assembly GCF_009764475.1. Taxonomy (NCBI): domain Eukaryota; kingdom Metazoa; phylum Chordata; class Chondrichthyes; order Rhinopristiformes; family Pristidae; genus Pristis; species Pristis pectinata. The sequence goes on along the minus strand of NC_067407.1, from coordinate 2,282,583 downwards.
GTAAATTGCCCCCAGTGTGTGGGTGGAGTCTGAATCAGAGCCTGGAATCTGGGGGTAGTTGGTGGTAATGTGGGGATAATGGGCAAAATTAGTGGGGGAATGAGATTTCTGTGTGAGCCAATTTGGATTTGATGAGCCGAATGACCTCTTACACTGTCAGAAAAGATGGAAAATTGGTGTAAGACAGAAAGAGATTTGTGAGTTTGTACAAAGTGCCCTGGTACAAACCTGTGCACTTCCAGTACAGCAGAACTGATGTTCCCGCTCAGTTTATGTACTGAAGTTCTGAAAATAGTATAACTTATAAAGTGTGTAATAGAGGAGGAGGAGGTAGGAACAGTAACAACATTTAAGAGGCATCCGGACAGGTACCGGAATGAGCAGGGCACAGAGAGAGGTGGAATTAATGCTGAAAAGTAGGATAAGTGTAGATAAGCGTAGTGGTCAGCATAGGCACGATGGGCCAAAGGGCCTGTTTCTGCACTGTGTGACTCTACAACTCGATACATGTGAACTATTCTGCAATAATACGTATGTACAAAATGCATTTAATTTCCAGAATGGATAACTACGTTTGGAGTCCAGGGCACAACGCTTACAGACGTTGGGGTAACTCAGCTGCTCCCCGGATGGATTGCTGTGTGTGTGTGTGTGTGTGTGTGTGTGTGTGTGTGTGTGTGTGTGTGTGTGTGTGTGTGTGTGTGTGTGTGTGTGTGTGTGTGAGTGCGCGTGTGTCAGGGATGCAAATTCACACTGGAGATCTTACTTACTTTGACAGCATTAATGAGAAAACGAGTACTGGTCTGCATGTCCAGCTGGCTACTGAGGTCCTGCCCGAGGGGCTAACCCTTCAAAACAACTTACACCTAGACTGATTGAATGTACACTGAATGACAAGCCATGTCATCTCTTTCAGGAGAATGCAAGAACAGGGGATCTCGGGGCTGTCTGTGCACAGAACCACTGAACTATCCAGGGAGCATTAACCCAGCCTTCTACAAAGCGAGAAGCACTCTCTGCATTTGTAACAACTACCAGCACGCTTTGCTGTTTGGCATGTCTCTTTTGACCCTCACCAATTTTTATTGATGCACCATAGAAAGCATCCTATCCAGATGCATCACAGCTTGGTACGGCAACTGCTCTGCAGAAAACTGCAGAGAGTTGTGGACACAGCTCAGCGCATCACGGAAACCAGCCTCCCCTCCATGGACTCTGTTTACACTTCTCGCTGCCTCAGTAAAGCAGCCAACATAATCAAGGACCCCACGCACCCTGGACATTCTCTCTTCTCCCCCCTCCCATCGGGAAAAAGATACAAAAGCCTAAAAGCACATACCCGCAGGCTCAAGGACAGCTTCTACCCCACTGTTATAAGACTATTGCACAGTTCCCCAGTACGATAAGATGGACTCTTGACCTTTTTTCACTGTACCTCAGTACGTGACAATAATAAACTAATACCAATAAAATCTACCTCGTTACGGCCCTTGCACCTTTTTGTCTGCCTGCACTTTCGCTGTAACTGTAACACTATTCTGCATTCTGTAATTTCTTTTCCTTTGTACTACCTCAATGCACTGTGTAACGAGTTGATCTGTACGATCGGTTTGTAAAACAAGTTTTTCACTGTACCTCGGCGCATGTGACAATAATAAACCAATTTACCAATTAAGTTGCGGTGTGGCAGCCGCTGGTATACTGTGAGAGGCAGTACCAAAGAAAGCTCACTGGAGAAGTCACAGATTGAGTGTACAGCACAGAAACAGGACCTTCAGCCCACCACATCTATGCCGACCTTTTTGCCCGTCTACACTGATCCCATTTTCCATCTGGGCACCTTGCAGCCTGCAGGACTCAATACTGAATTCTGCATCTTTAGGGAACTCATTCCTTCTTCCTGTCTGTATAGAGCAGGTCTGTTCTTCCAAATTACCCACCTCAGTTTTTCTCTCTCCATTAGTACAGTCCGACCTACTGGGAATGTCCTACAGCAACGCTATTACAGCACATAACGCAGGCAGAGAGAAAGATAAATAGACAGGAGTGTACCCCAAAGGCACCAGTTCCAACCTCAGCACGTCCCAAGCACTTCACAGAAGTGGAGGGGAGTCCACACTTGGGATGTAAAGTGTGGTCAGTGATGTGAGCACTTGTGTACAGGGGCATGCTGATTAGTTCACTAGACTGGTGTCCCATAGGCTGGTCTGTTGAACTAAAGATACAGATTCAAAGCTATGGAGGCCAGGAAATTTAAATTCAATTTGTTCAATAAATATGGACTGAAACATTTGTGCCAGTAATGACATTATTAATGTGCCTGAATGTGAGGGGCAACTTTTTCACCCAGGGGGTGGTCCGTATATGGAACAAGCTGCCAGAGGAAGTGGTTGAGGCAGGTACATTAACAACATTTAAAGCGAACTTGGACAGGCACATGGATAGGAAAGGTTTATAGGGACATGGGCCAAATTGTCACACGAAGAGCGAGGTCGCAGAGAACCCAAATGCAGAACACCAGTCCAAGACTGGAGTCGGGATGCTTCCTTGGAAGCAAACGCAGGCGGCAAATAGAAGGAATCTTGCCTTGGGGCTCTGAGACAGAGTCCCAACATGGAAACAGGGTTTTTTTAGGAGAAACAGCAAAACCGGGACTGCGCTAGAGTTAACAGCTCAGTATAGCCAAAGATAGACCAATAATCTGGCAACCAGTGTTTGTGAAACCAGGGTTCTTATACTAGTCTCCTGATGGCAGTCAGGTGTGTGTCATTAGGCAAATAGCAGTGCATGGAAACCATGTGCTGCACAACAAGGCCCCATCAATGGGGATAAGGGGCAGAATCGAGAACCTGCACTCGGAAGCATGACACAAATGGGGTTGGCTTAGATGGGCATCTTGGTCGGCATGGATGAGTTGGGCCAAAGGGCCTGTTTCCGTGCTGTATGACTCTGAAAGGGCAGCTGGGAGTCCTTATGTCCATCTGGGGAGGACGCTGGTTTACCCACCCTCTGGAGGGCATGTCTCCAGACCACCAAATTGATTAGCTTTGCTCCTCAGTGGTTTTCACTTGACTGTGTCATTGAACAGCTTTGAGGCATCACTCACCCGTACACCTTTCGGACCAGGTTTTCCCTGTGGACCAGCCAAGCCCTGCAAACAATGAAGGATTAGATATTAGCTGGTGTGGTTAAAGAAACTTCTTTAAAGTTACGTTGTATTACCTCTGATTTGCTTTGCTCACTTTAAGCAGTGGCACAGCTGGTTAAGGGCAGCACAGCTGGAAAAGGGCCGGCACAGTGGCGCAGCGGGCAGAGCTGCTGTCTCACAGCTCCAGAGACCTGGGTTTGATCCCAACCTCCGGCACTGTCTGTGTGGAGTTTGCCCGTTCTCCCTGTGACCATGTGGGTTTCCCCCGGGTGCTCTGGTTTCCTCCCACATCCCAGAGACATGCAGGTCGGTGGGTTAATTGGCCGCTGTAAATTGCCCCCAGTGTGTGGGTGAGGGGTAGAATCTGGGGGGAGTTGATGGGAATGTGGGGAGAATGAAATGGGATCAAGTGTAGGGTTGGTGTCAATGGGTTGGTGATGGTCGGCACGGACTCAATGGGCCGAAGGGCCTGTTTCCGTGCTGTGTGACTCTGACTTTAATACTTAGGTTTCTTTTACAATGTTGGTGCACTTTAGTTGTTTCTCATCACTCCAGGGAGAGTTTTTACTGTATTAATTAGACTTTATAAGAGGATGTACAAACGATGAAATCATCAAGACTGTGTCTCCATCCTGGATGTGCCAAAATACACAATGGCATTCATGCCAACTTAATTTCCCGTATTGCTTTTCAAAGTTGATCCTGTGCCTAGTTCTGGGGTTATGTGAAGGCCCGAAGGAGATACACGGGAGATTCACCAGTTCCAGGGAGGAGGTATTCCCTGCTGCAGGCTTGGGGAAGCAGGAGCTAACAAAGGTTGCAGGGATATCTGACAGAGGTCTGGAAAACAGTACCTGATTTAAAAAGGAAGGAAAGAAGGAAGTTGTGTACACAGATATCAGTTCATGAATGGGGACGCAGATTCCATCTCATGGACAAAGGTCCAAGGGACTGATAGATAAATCCTCTTTAGGTGAAGAGGTTTTATCTTTCGGTGAAGGGCAATGATTATCTGGAGCTCAACGTCTGTCAGAATGGTGAAACACCAGAGCCTTTGGTAGGGAGTTGAACTCAAGAGTCCCCTGATCTACCCCTCACCCACACACTGGGGACAATTTACAGCAGCCAATTAACCCACCGACCTGCACGTCTCTGGGATGTGGGAGGAAGCTGGAGCACCCGGGGGAAACCTGCATGGTCACAGGGAGAACGTGCAAACTCCACACAGACAGTGCCGGGGGTCGGGATCAAACCCGGGTCTCTGGAGCTGTGAGGCAGCAGCTCTGCCCGCTGAGCCACACTTGAGGGGAGCAATTTGCAGGGCTGGTGGGGAAAGAGTGGAGGAGTGGGGCTGATTGGATCATTCTACTGGGGAACAGGCTGCAATCAACAGGCTGAATGCCTGACTTCTGCACTGTAACAGTCCTGATTTTTTTATAATAAAATAATTGCCATGGATGTTGTCAGTTTAGAGGTGCTTACAACACAAGATTAGATTTTGAGTACTATCTGACACTGGGGTTTGACTCTGTTGTTAAATTGATGCCACACTCAGTGAAGTGTGATTGGAACAGTTGGAAAGAGGAGCAGGAGAACGTCAGTGTGAAATGGACTGAGACGTTGACCCAGTTTCTCTCAGGAGGTCAGACAACATCTGTAGAGAGAGAAACAAGTTAACATTTCCTCTCCGAGATCCTTGGTCAGAACATCTGGTGACACGTCTTGCACCTGGAACATTAACATATCCACCCTTTTCTAGGACCTGATTAATTCAGGGCAAACTGGTGAAGAGAAGAGGTTAAACATTAACCCCACTGGAAAATCCAATGTATAGTTACTGCACCTGCCTTCCAGGATAGCCCAGTACTCCGGGATTCCCATCCAAGCCAGCTGGACCCTGTAGAGTGAAGACGCAGTCATTGAAACGGGCACAACTATTCACGTAATGAGCAAGAGTTTCTGATTTGGGCAAAGGCAGAAAATTGCACTCAAAATGCACTCATCGTTAGATTACTCCAAGTTTCCACTAACATATTATTGTGATCTCGAGCATGAAGTCCATGTAGAGAAGGAAAAGGAAGAGGAGTGTCAGAGATGGTCCAAGTAAAATTGAGGAAAGGGTAGAATTTGGACCTAAACAGCTATTCCAGGTGAGGCAGAGGTTCATCAGCACCTCCTCCAAGCTTGTCGTCTGCACTCGGTGTTTGCATCGTGGCCCCCCTGATGTGGGCCAAATGCTGGTAGATGAGCTAGTATAGATAGGTACTTAATGGGCAGCATGGACATAGATGAAGGGCCTCTCTTCTTGCTGTATATCTCCATGGTTCTACCAGTATGTCCACCAGTTCCTGTATGTGACCTCACAATCTACCTTGTTGTGACCTTGCATCTTATTGCACTGCACTTTCTCTGTAGCTGGGACACTTTGTACTGTTATTGTTTTTACCTGTACTACATCAATGCACTCCGTACTACCTCAATGAAACTGCACTGTGTAATGAATTGACCTGTACGTGTGCCTTGGTACAAGTGACTATAATAAACCAATACCAGTACCAATCCATGGCTTCTGAGAAATTGTAGAAACAGGATGTTCTGTTTTTATGCTGACATTGCGAGGTTACTTTGATTTTTCCTGCCTTTAATAACACATTATTAATAATAAATTAACTGTAATAGTAGCCGAACATCTCCCACAGAAGGCAGATGAGGTGACTGTTTGGTGGAGTACCTGAGCTTCTGGTTCTGTTCCAGCTCCCCTCCCCTCCCCACTCCCACATCAACCTGTCTGTCCCTGGCCCTCCCCTCCCCACTCCCACACCCACCTGTCCGTCCCTGGCCTTCTCCACTGCCACGCTGGGGTCAAGCAACAGCACCTCACACTGCACTTGGGTAGCCTACAGCCCAACGTTAGGAACAACGGATTTTCCAATTTTAGGTAATCCACACCACAACCCCCCGCCTCGCACCGCACCCCCCCCCCCCCACCCGTGTTCCTTTCCCATCCCACCTGTCCCTTGGGTCTCTCTCCCCTTTTCCATTCCCACTCGCACCCCTCCCCTTTACCCATACTCATCACCTCCCCCACCTGGCTCCATCTGCATAATGCTTTTCTTTCTCTAGTTCCACCTATCACTTTCCATCTTCTGTCTCAAAATTTCCCCTTCCCCCTCCCCCCTTCCCCCCCCCCCCCCCCCGCCATCTGCTCATCATCTCCCACCTCACCTGGTTCCACCTATCCCCTACCACCTCTATCGAACCTCTCCCTCTCACTTCTCCGTACCGGTTATCTCCGCTCTACACTGTCGGCCCTGCTGCAGACATGAGGCAGCTCATAACTGACTGCAACAAGCTCATAAGTACTGATAAAGACGCTTCTGAGTTCATTAGTGGCCTATCATGTTTCATCACAACATTTCATTCCGATTTCACCTCCCAGATAACAGGCGGAGGAACCAAATCCAATATAAAGATTTGATATTAGGGGAAGTTTGTAAGGTCTGGAATTATGTTGATAAAAGTAGTTACTTAATAAAAAAGATACAAATGAACCAGCCAGAAGCAGAGATTTCAGATGTGTTGCTGGGTGAGCAGAGGTACTATGTTAGCTCCACAATGCCATCCTTGGCCCAGACTAAGTATTATCCCAGTTTGTAATTCAAGGAGAAAGTTGTCAAATTATGCATTTGACTATGCTTTCAATCTGGCAATAAAACAACAAAGCACATTGAATTTAGATGGTGTATAAAATTCCCCAAAGTGCTTTAAGGAATTGAATGTGATCCCGAGCCAAGCAAGTTGACATTACAACATCACAGAGATGGATTATAAGGACCTTCTTAGCTGTGGAGGGAGAGAGAGAGAGAGAGAGGGAGAGAGAGAGAGGGAGAGAGAGAGAGAGAGAGAGAGAGACAGAGAGAGAGAGAGAGAGAGAGAGAGAGAGAGAGTGTTCCAGGGCTCGGGTCTCAGGCAGCTGAAAGCACAGCCGCTGATGGAGCAGTAAAATCTGGAGATGCTGGAATGGTGGGTCAGTGGTGGTTACAGAGACAGGTGGGGGAGAGACCCTGGCTGGGAATGAAGTGGGAATGAAGACGAGGCAGTGCCCAACCAGAAGCCAAAGACAGGAGAATGGGACATGGCAGGAGTTAGGGTAGTGGCGATATAACTATACACCCTGGGAAGCAGCAACCATCCCCACAGCAGAATCACATCACAATGCCCACGGTATCCCACAGTGCAGGACAATACGTACTTGTTTCCCTGGAGGACCAAGCAGACCTTGGTATCCTTTGGAACCCTGAAAGAAAAATACCCAGGGTTCAGTTTGTTGACCAGAAAGTTGTAAGCTTGACTCACTCAGAGGTTACCCAGCAGAATTAGACACAGATCGGCTTTGAAGATACACAGATAGTTTACTTGGCTATCAGTTGATAGGTGTTCACCAGAGAAAACCCAAATATCTCCCATCATAAAGCAAAGTTTTGTTTAAACCTAAAAGGCCACTTTTGTTTATATCAGAATTGCTTACAGAACTAAACAAACTCACTCGTTTTACTCTGTACAGGGCTGCGAACCAAGTGGCAAATACTCAGAGACCCATGGAAAGTTGTGGCCATAACGGAGAGCAAACCTGGACCACTGCAACAACTCTCCAATTGGTTCCACTCCAAATCCCTGCAAATCCCTCCTTTTCTAAGTATTTGTCCAATTCCTTTTGAAAGTTCTGTCCAATTATTTACTTAGTTATTCTTTGTTTGGGGTCTAAGCATTTATTTCCCATCCCTAACTGCCCCTTGAGAAGGTGGGGGTGAGCTGCCTTCTTGAACCTCTACAGCCTTTCTGGTGAAGGTGCCCCCACTGTGTTGTTGGGGAGGGAGTTCCAGGATTTAGACCCAGTGACGGTGATGGAACAGTGATATGTTTCCAAGTTAGGATGGTGCGTGGCTTGGAAGGGAACCTGCAGGTGGTGGTGTTCCCCTGCACCTACTGCCCTTGTCTTTTTGGGAGGTGCTGTCGGAGTAGCCTGGGGCAAGTAACCGCAGTGCATTGTGTTGGCGGTTCGCACTGCAGTCACTGTGCGCCGGCGCACAATGAGGGGGTGTGTAGGGGGGTGGATGGGGCATCAATCATTTGGGCTGCTTCTTGAGTGTTGAAGAGCTGCACTCATCCAGGCAATGGGAAAGCATTCCTTCACACTCCTGATTTGTGCCCTGCAGATGGTGGACAGACCTTAGTGGTGTCAGGAAGTAAGTCACTTGCTGAAGGATCCCAGCCTCTGACCTGCTCTTGTAGCCACAGTACCTGTGTGAATGGTTCACCTGGGATTCTGGTCAATGGTGACCACCAGAATCTTGACGGTTTGGCACTCAGTGACGGCAGTGCCACTGAATGTCAGGGGCAGGTACCTTGATTCCTTCAAGTTGGAGAGAATCATTGACTGGCACACTTGTGGTGTGAATTGGAGACTGAGGGGTGACCTGACAGAGGAATATAATGAGGGGCATGGACAGGGTGAAAGCACACAGTCTTTTTCCCAGGGAGGGGGTGCTAAAAACAAGAGGGCAGAGGTTTAAGATCAGAGGCGAGAGATTTAAAAGGGACATCAGGGGCAGCTTCTTCACGCAAAGGGTGGAGCGTATTTGGAATGTTCTGCCAGAAATAGTGGCTGAGGCGGGCACATTAGCAATGTTTAAAAGCCATCTGGATGACTCCATGGATAGGGAAAGATGGAACTAGCTCGCTGGGCAACACAGTCAGCATGGACGAGTTGGGCCAAAGGGCCTGTTTCGTGCTGTATGACTCTATGAATGCTACTTGCCACTAATCAGACCGTGATTGAGTGCTGTCTGGGTTGTTTCATTTACTGAGGTGTTCAACACTTGTGAAATCGGCAGCAAACGTCCCCACTTCTGACCTCATGAAGGTCGTTGATGACACAGCTGATGCTTGTTGGGACTAGGGTACCACCCAGAGCAACTTAAACGTTGTGAGACTGTCTGCCTTCACCACCCCCTCAGACAGTGTGTCCCAGTTTCCAACCTCCCCTGGGGAAAGAACTCCCCCTTACGTCCCTTCTACACTTGCTACGTTTCACTTTAAACCTCTACTTGTTTGTCTCAGACACCCTCACCCTGGGAAAAAGGGTTGTTACTATTTGTCTCACCTCTCTTTATCATTCTGTGCTCATCTGTCAGGTCACCGCTCAGCATCCTGTAGCCCAGGGAAAACAAACCCAGCCTATCCTTATAACTGAAGCACTCCAATCCAGGCAACATCCCAGTGAATCTCCAATGCATTCACTCCAATACAATCACTTCCTTCATACAGTGTGGTGACCAGAACTGCACACAGTCCTCCAGGTCTGGCTTAACCAATTTGTTATTAAGTTTTTAACATGACGTCCCAATTTATATATTCGATGCCGTGCCTTCTTCACCATCGTGTCGATCTGTGCTGCCACTTTCAGGGATTTATGAACTTGTAACCAAAGATCCTTCTGTTGATCCACACTCCCCAGGGCCCCACCATTTACTGTGCACGTCCTACCCTTGTTTGCCTTCCCAAACCGCATCACCTCGCATCTGTCAGGATTAAATTCCAGCTGCCATAGCTCTATCAGCTGAGCTTTATCTGATGGGGTAGACCGATCGGCCAGATACCAAAATACAATCAAGTGTTGGCTGGGCAAAATGCCAGGAAGGTTACAGTGGAAAATGGATTGATGAGCTATCTCGCTGAAATATAAAAGGGAATTGGACACGTCTCTTAACACACAAACCTCATAACCCACCTCGCAAAGAGTCGCCACACTCTGACGCCATCTTGGATACAGTCATACAGCACGGAAATAGGCCCTTCGGCCCCACTGGTCCATGACGACCAAGATTTCCATCTCAGCTAGTCCCATTTGCCTGTGTTTGGCCCATATCCCTCTAAACCTTTCCCATCGATGTACCTGTCCAGGTACCTTTTAAATGCTGTTAATGTACCTGCCTCAACCACTTCCTCTGGCAGCTCATTCCAAATACGGATCACTGTATGGGTGAAAAAGTTGCCCCTCAGGTTCCTATTAAATCTCTCCCCTCTCACCTTAAACCTATGCTCTCTAGTTCTTGATTCCCCAACCCTGAGAAAAAAACTTTCTGCATTCACCCTATCGATGCACCTCATGATTTTAACACCTCTATAAGGTCACCCCTCAGTCTCCAACACCCTAATGAAAATAGTCCCAACCTGCTCAATCTCTTGATGTTGGAGCCTCCCCTCCATTGACTCTGTCTATACTTCCCGCTGCCTCAGGATAGCAGTCAACATAATCAAGGACCCTTCCCATGCCAGTAATTCTCTCTTCTCCCCCCTCCAATCGGGCGATACAAAAGCCTGAGAACACGTACCACCAGGCTAAAGGACAGCTTCTATCCCACTGTTATCAGACTCTTGAACGGACTTCTTATATGATAAAGATGAACTCTTGAACTCCTGATCTACGTCATCATGGCCCTTGCACCTTATTGTCTGCCTGCACTGCACATTTTCTGTAACTTGTAACATGATATATTCTGCAGTCTGTTTCCCTTTTGTACTACCTCGATGTACTACTGTATGGAACGATCTGTCTGGATGGCATGCAAAACAAAAGGTTTTCACTGTATCTCAGAGCATGTGACAATAATAAGCCAATACCATTTACCCAGAGCACACACACTGATAGACTTTTCTTTCATTGAATCAGCTACAGATGGGAAACACTCAAAGAAAATTCTTCAAAAGCAGCAAAGAGCTTTTTACCTTTGTACCTTTGGGGCCAGATGGCCCAATTGAACCAGGTGGACCTGGGTCACCCTACGTGAGAGAACAAAAGCACATTAGCAAGATAACTGAGACAATAGCAACAACAGGAATATTCCAGAAACGTCCACGTATACACTTACTGGGCTGGGGAGAAAGTGCAATGGAGTGGGACTAATTGGAGACCCCCACCATAGGTTGGGATAGGTACAATGGGCTGAACAGCCTCCTTCACTACTTCATCATCAATGGACCAACTTTGAGCATCTCCCTTCATTAATCCCATGGGTTTAGAATGAGAGGTGATGGCATTGAAATGTATGGACTTCTTTGAGGAGTTGACTGGGAGAATCTGGTTCCTCAGGCCTGGGGAACAGCCTCCAGATAAAAGGCCTGTCACTGGGCACCAAGGTGAGTGGGGAATTTCTTCCAGAACATAGAACAGTACAGCACAGGAACAGGACCTTCGGCCCACAATGTTGTGTCAAACCAATTAAGCTGGGAATTAAATTCCTAACTAAGCTTCTGCCTACACAATGTCTGTATCCCTCCACTCCCTGCACACCCATGTTCCTATCTAAGAGCCTCTTGAATGTCTCTATCGTATCTGCCTCCACCCCCACCCCTGGCAGCACATTCCAGACACCCACCACTCTCTGTGTAAGAAAACTTACCCCACATATCTCCTTTGAACTTTCCCCCTCTCATCTTAAATGCATGGCCTCTGGTATTAGACGTTTCAACCCTGGAGAAAAGATACCGGATGTCTACTCTGTCTATGCCTCTCATAATCTTATAAACTTCCATCAGGTTTCCTCATCTCAGAGGTTTGCAAACCTTTGGAGTTTATCCCTGAGCGAGGTGGTTTCTCGTCATTGAGTGTATCTAAGACCAAGACCGAAATCTGTTTGGGAATCCGTGTAGACCAGGCGGGAAAGGGGAGTCAACGTAATGGATCAGCTGTGATCTCATTGAGCAGATTGAAGGCTCAAGGGGTCATGGAGCCGATTCCTGCTCCTGCCTCCTCTGCATTTACATGCTGTGGGCCTTCCAAACAACCAGCCTGGGAAAGGTGGGGCGGTCGGTCTCTTTTGGTGCTGTCTCATCAGACGGGCCATGGGGAACCTCGGAAACCGCAGAACAGGGACGACCGCAGGGAGTGAGGTCACGTAAAGAGCAGGGGTCGCCCATTCAGCCCCTGGAGCCTGCCCTGACATTCCGGAAAAGAGAGGAGAGGTTGCAGGGGATGGGGGAGGAGGGATGGGATGAGTAGGACAAGGAGAATATCTGTGATGGGGTGGGCCCAGGGTTGCCGTGGGGATACCCTGTTTATGGCTGGGAGCTGAATGAGGAGAGGGAAGGAGCGAAGGGAGATGTAGGACCGAGAAACGCAGCCACCCAGACCTGAAACCAGAAGGTGAGTGTTGGGTTGCCCAACACACCAGGCAGCATCTGTGGAGAGAGGTAGTGACATGGACAGATAATCTTACAGCACGATGGGTGGGAAGGTTATGCGGATAGATTGGAGGGACTGGAGGTGTTCTCCTTGGAACAAAGGAGCTCGTTGTGGGATCTGACAGCGCTGTTGAAGATTGAAGGGTGTGGAGAGAAGCTGTTCCCATTGGTGGAGGGGTTAAGAACTAGGGGGCATTAATTGGAGGGGGTCAGCGCTAGAATAATGAGTGACTTGAGGATTGTTATTATAATGCTCGGGGCTGGAAGAGGACACAGGTTAAATAATTATGTTAATAAAGGGAGCTGGATCAATGTCTGAACGGAGAGATTTTACAGGGCTGCAGTGAGAGGGGAGTGAAATGAGCCAGTACACAATCAAGGGGCCAAATGGTCTCCTTCCTTGCTGAAATCATTCTGTGATTCTATGTCGCACTTTGTCAAATGAATTCCAAATACATTACACCTGCAACTTTCCCATTATCCATGCTGCTCATTAAAATCCTCAAACAATTCTGACAAATGTGTCAAACACTACTTCCTTTGCATAAAACTAATTGACTCTGTTTGATTGTCGACTGATTTTGTTGTGAGAGTCTCTGCATCCTCAGATCCCCTCTAAGCTCTTACTCCTTACCCGATGCCTCCTACTCCTTACCCTGAACCTAGTCCTCTGGTTTTAGACACCTCTGCCACTGAGAATAGCTTCTCACTATCTACCCTATATAGAACAGTACAGCACAGGCCCTTCAGCCCGGCATGTCTGTGCCAACCATGATGCCAGATTAAACTAATCTGCCTGCACATGGTCCACATCTCTCCATTCCTCGCCCTTTCATGTGCCTGTCTAAATGCCTCTTAAACGTTACTATTGTATCTGCGCTCATCACCACCCCTGGCAGCTCGTTCCAGGCACCCACCACTTTCTGTGTAAAATGCTAGCCCTGCACATCTCCCTTAAACTCTCCCGCTCTCACCTTAAAGCTGTGCCCTTTAGTATTTGACATTTCCACCCTGGGAAAAAGACTCTATGGTCCTCAGTTTTGTGCACCTCTATCAGATCCCACGCTCAGCCTTCCTCACCCAGGGAGAACAGACCCAGCCTCTCCAGTCTCTCCTCCTGACTGAAACACTCCATCCCAGGCAATGTCCTGGTGAGTATCCTCTGCACCCTCTCCATTCCTTCCCTCAGTGTGGTGACCAGTGTTGGACACGGTACTCCCGCTGAGCCCTACCCAATGTTAGATAAATTTAGATACTACGTGGGGGTTTTTTTGGTTAATGTTCCAGAGATGATGAAGCAGGCTGTTGTCAACAGGACTGTGAACTCTCTGGATTAACCTTCTACGGTCCGTAGAGAGGAGAGAGTTTACAGTCGCTTCCTTCACAGAGACGCAAACATCAGGGGAACTGCCTTTGATTTGCAGACACTCAGCCTTAACAGAAATGTTCCTTTCCTTTCCTCAACTATTCCTCTCCAATGCAAGAGCTAAAAAACTGCTCTGTTTCCCTGGAGCACCACCCCGGCAACAGATAACTCGTAAATGACGGGTCTAATTCATAGGAAATTAGATGCTAGGGGATTTTTATAACAGTATTTTATTAGCGGTATAAATTTAATGTTAAGCTATAAAACGCTGGATGAAATCACATGCCCAATTGTACCACAGTTACTCATGAGCGCAGTCGAGAGCAGACACTTCATTATCTGGATGGAATATAGAGTTCCATTTCATGTGTTTATCTTTCACTCCAGCCTGTACAGTCTGTCTGATCAGCTTATCCTAAACATTCATTTTATTCATTCTGGGAACATGACCAGCACTTATTTCCCATCCCTAACTTCTCCTGAGAAGGTGGGACTGAGCCGCCTTCTTGAACCACTACAGTCCTTCTGGTGAAGGTGCTGTTGTGGAGGGAGTTCCAGGGTTTAGACCCAGTGATGGTGAAGGAACATAGAACATAGAACACTACAGCACAGTACAGGCCCTTCAGCCCACAATGTTGTGCCAACATTTTATCCTGCTCTAAGAGCTATCTAACCCTTCCCTCCCACAGAGCTCCCTATTTTTTTTTTATCATTCATGTGTCCGGTGATATATTTCCCAGTCAGGATGGTGTGGGACTTGGAGGGGAACCTGCAGGTGGTGGTGCTCCCCTGCACCCACTGCCCTTGTCCTTGGTGGGAGAGGAGGTGGGTTTGGGAGGTGATGTTGGAGAAGCCTGGGCAAGTAACTGCGGTGCGTTGTGTAGACGGTGCACACTGCGGTGCGTGGTGTAGACGGTGCACACTGCGGTGCGTGGTGTAGACGGTGCACACTGCGGTGCGTGGTGTAGACGGTGCACACTGTGATGCGTGGTGTAGACGGTGCACACTTGCAGCCACTGTGCGCTGGTGGTGGAGGGAGGGGTGTTTGGGGGGTGGACGGGATGCCGATCGAGCAGCTGCTTTGCCCGGGATAGTGTTGAATTTCTTGAGCTGCCATCATCCATCACACTCCATACTCGTGTCTTGTTGATGGTGGGCAGGCCTCATGGAGTTAGAGATGGGCCACTCATTCAATATTGTTAGCATGTAAATAATATTAATACAAGTCAAGGTGTAAAGCTGATGAACTCCCTCTGCAGGGCAAGCATTCAAGGCTGTGGTCAGTACATTTGTTAAACGTGGTACTATGGGTTAAGGGATTAAGGCAGTTCAATGGAGCTAAGACATAGAGAGATACAACACGGAAACAGGCCTTTCGGCCCACTGAGTCCGTGCCGACCATCACCCACCCATTTACACCAACCCTACACTGATCCCATTTCATTCTCCCCACATTCCCATCAACTCCCCCCAGATTCTACCCCTCACCCACACACTGGAGGCAATTTATAGTGGTCAATTAACCCACTGACCCATATATCGTTGGGACGTGGGAGGAAACCGGAGCACCCGGGGGAAACCCACAAGGTCACAGGGAGAACGTGTGAACTCCACACAGACAGCTTCAGAGGTCAGAATGTGATCCATCAGAGCAGAGGAATGGGGTCCACCTGTTGCTAGTTCTCCTTACCTGCTTGCAATGATCCACTTTAAAGGCAATTCATCTGATTTTCCCTAGAATGACTGACAAGAAGTTGGAATACTGCTTCCCCACAAACTCCCCCAAACTGCGACGGTTCCCTGCACCCACCAGCACATGCAGCAAGAACACAGAAAGCTGATGGAAGACAAAGACCACACCTGTGTGACACAGAAGCCAGGCGGAGATGGAGGTGGAGTGTGGACAAGAAAACCAGTCAAACCAACACCAACTACGTGCATTCCACATGGCCAAGGATGCAACCTTCGCACATCAGGTCCCTCACACGGACACCACAAACAGTGAGCCTGCTCTCCTTCTCAATGCAAACTGAAGACACATCGACCAGTGAACCAGTGCACCATGCAGACAACAAAGAGTGATGGAGGGGAAATGGTGGCAGACACAAGACTTCCAACGACACGGCACACAGACGGGACCCCGGACTCATTTACCTGCTCTCCACGAGGTGCTTTAATGGGGAACAAGCCGGGTTCTCCTTTCGGACCCTGATGTAGGAATTATGGATGCACCAATATAATCACCGGAGTAAGGGTGACTGCAACACTCAACTCGCCATAGCTTACAAGAGTTCTAAACAATGCATTTAATCAAAGATAAATACGGCACTTGCATTAAACGCTCATTAACCACAGAGAGACAAGTATAAATATCGACGGTTGAAGTTTTGTAGAATTTCAGGGGTGTTACGTGGAAAATATTTTTTCAGTCAAACAACACAGAAACAGGCCCTTCGGCCCACATTGTCAATGTTAACCATTAAGTAGCCTCTCGCATTCTGTTTTCCCTTTGTACTAACTCGATGTACTTATGCATGCAATAATCTGTCTGGATGGCACTCAAACAAAATATCTTTAACTGTATCTCAGTACATGTGACAATAATAAACTGATTACCAATGAATCCCACTTATCAGCAGTTGATCTGTACCCTTCTCTGCCTTAGTGACTCAAGTACTAATAAAGATACTTGTTAAATGTTGTGAGAGTCTCTGCCTCCAGCACCCCCTCAGGGAGAGGGCTCCAGATTCCAACCTCCCTCTGGGGGATAAAGTGCTTCCTCAGATCCCCTCTGAACCTCTTACCCCTTACTCTAAACCTGTGCTTCCTAGCTTAAGACGTCTCTGCTCTGGGGAAGTTTCCAACAATCTGCCCTCTCTATGCCCCTCATTTTGTTAAAATATTTGGCACATTAGCTGGCAATTTTTTTTTATTCTTTTATTGTCCTTACATCTACAAAGCAAAGTCAACATGGCCATTCATAATGAAGTTAATTGAATTTAAGTTTGCAAACTGGCAACTAACAGCAATGTTGTAGTCATTCACTGTGGGAGCTCTGGATGTGCATTGTGTAACCACCAGCTGTCTTGAAATGCTAACTCAGAAAAATGAGTCACTTCTGAATCAGAGTGGCTCTCTCACATTTGAAAGTTAATTTCCATCATCCCCTTCGGCTACTGACAATGGCTGCACGCCTGAACCAGAACGTCGTGAGTTCAAACCCCAGCCCAGTCTCTGGGTACAGAATGGTGACATCAAGTCATGACTGAGGCTGCAGTTTGGGAGGGGAGTCACTCTCTGACCGTGGACTGCTTTGATACATCCTCATATTGGGAGAGGAGTACTTGGGGAGCTTTGTTCCATTTGGAACAACTAATTCTAAAGAAGGCAATTCTGCACATCGCCCCTCCCACAGTAACACTCCCTCAGTACTACCCCTCCCACAGTGTGACCCTCCCTCAGAACCGCCCTTCTGATCAGCACTTGATTCCTCATCACCGCCTATCTCCCATCTCCCCACACCGTCTGTCTCCCCCCTTGATTCCCCATCAGTCCCCAACGCCCCACCCTGTCCACCCGTGGTCCAGGAACCCAGGCCACACCCTTCCCACCAAAACAATTTCTCTGTCAACATGGCTGTAATATTATGGTGCGGGTGAGGGTCCCACTGTGGGCCAGGATCTCCGAGGTTGGGGACTCTTGTCTTTCAGTCCACTGTTGCCACCACGTCAGCACTTCTGCCGTCTGCCTGCTGTTGGCCTCGTCAGCTCCCAGTGACACTCGACTCGGGTACCACACTCTGAAAACGTGCCACACCTTTTGGGGTCTTGCCAAAGTCCAAGACCCTCAGCCCCACCACAATATTACAGCCGTGTCTCCATGACAACATGTGGGTGATGGTTCCCTTGACTGAGGGAACCAGGGGGGGTCACAGTCTCTAAATGAGGGTCTGGTTATTCAGTGAAGAGTCATAGAGTTATGGAGAGATACAGCACGGAAACAGCCCCTTCGGCCTACCGAGTCCGTGCCGACCATCACCCACTCAATTACACCAACCCTACACTGATCCCATTTTATTCTCCCCACATTCCCATCAACTCCCCCAGATTCTACCCCCCACCCACACACTGGGGGCAATTAACCCACCGACCCACATGTCTGTGGGATGTGGGAGGAAACCGGAGCACCCGGGGGAAACCCACGCGGTCACAGGGAGAATGTGCAAACTCCACACAGACAGCGCCAGAGGTTGGGATCGAACCCAGGTCTCTGGAGCACTAACGCCTGAGCCACTAACTGCTGGCACCGAGGCTTAATCAAGTCTCCGCTAGGGCAGATTCCCTTCCCCAAAGGACATAAGTAAACCAAGTTGTTTTCTGCAGCAAACTACTGAGACTACTTATCTTTTAAATCCCAGATTTTACTTCATTAACTGAATGCCAACGGCCACAGTGGGATTCAAGATGACTTTCACAATCAATGGTCCAGAACTCTAGCTGCTAGTCCAGAAACCTAATCACTACACTATCGCACCCGTATTCAGTAGCTTCTCATCTGGTAGAGGACCCCAGCAGTGCAGCCCACCCTCAGTACTCGAGTGTTGGGCTGGACTTACAATGGGACTCAAACCCAAACCATTCTGACTTGTGGTGACCCACTGAGATATCAGTCCTTCCACCAGGAGCCAGCCTCCTGTCCCAGTCCGATATCTGCTGCTTCCTCTGCCAAGTCTCCCATTTCCCTTCATCCACGGTTGGCCAGTCCTGTTGAGGAAGCGGTGGGAGTTCACTGCTCATGGCCCGCGTACGATCTACATCTGGCGGCAGCCCATCACTGCAGATAATGATTTAACGGTTTGGGACTGTGGGAGACTTCAAAGGTTAGCTACATCTGGAAAACGGCAGGTTGGAGACACAGATTGATGGCTCTGGAGTTGCACGTACCTTTGGGCCTGGTAGACCAGGCAATCCTGGATTCCCATGTGGTCCAGGAAACCCCTGCAGACACAAGAAGATGAGATTTTGCTGAATCTTACTAACATTTTGCAAAATGATTATATTAACTCAGTTTTAAAATTTACATTTGGAATTGATAGAGCTCTCCATAATTTATTGTTCTCATAGCCCTTTGGAAATTGGAATCATCTTTTCCAACTCCACCGGAGAATTGATAATATCCATCAGAATTTTCAGGGGCTTGTAGAGAAACAAAGTCTGTGACTCAGAAGTAGGTGTGTGGCAGGAACCTACAGCTCACTGTAGAGGGGGGACACTCACACAGAAGGGAACACTGACTTACTCCAAGAGCAGGAGTTTTGACTCGTCCCCTCCATCGAGCTGAGAGCCACGTCTAAACGCACATCCCAAGGACGTGCTGGGAAGTTAATTAGATGCTGTGGATTACCCCTCAGTGCGCGGGAGTGGCGGAAGAAACAAGGAGAAGCTGATGGACGTGTGAGAGGGAGAATCAGTCTGTGGAGTTTGCACGTTCTCCCTATGACCAGTCCTGATGCAGGGTCTCGACCTGAAACATCCACTATCTCTCTGCTTCCACAGCTGCTGCCTGACCCACTGAGTTCCCCCAGAAGTTCACTCTTTGCTCTCTGTGACCAAACACTCTACTCAGACCAGAGAGATGCTGCCTCACAGCTCCAGAGACCGGGGTTCGATCCTGACCTCTGGCGCTGTCTGTGTGGAGTTTGCACGTTCTCCCTGGGGCCATGTGCGTTTCCCCTGGGTGCTCCGGTTTCCTCCCAATGATGTTGTGCCAAAGTAATCAAACTAGTAATTAAATGCCTAACTAAACTAACCTCTTCTGTATCCATGTGCCTATCTAAGAGCCTCTTAAATCCTTCTATCGTATCTGCCTCCACCCCCACCCCTCGCAGCACATTCCAGGCACCCACCACTCTCTATGTAAAAAAAACATGCCCTGCACATCCCCTTTGAACTTACCTCCTCTCACCTTAAATACATGCCCTCTGATATTAGACATTTCGACGTTGGGAAAAGATACAGCTGTCTACTCTATCTATGCCCCTCATAATCTTACGAACTTCTCCCCTCAGCCTCCGCCGCTCCAGAACTGTCCAAGTTTGTCCAACCTTTCCTTATAGCACCTGCCCTCTAATCCAGGCAGCATCCTGGTGAACCTCTTCTGCACCCTCTCCACAGCCTTCCTGTAATGGGACGGCTGGAATTGCACACAGTATTTCAGACGTGCAGGTCAGTGGGTTAATTGACTGCTGTAAGTTGTCCCCAGTGTGTAGGTGACTGGTAGAATCTAGGGAGGTTTGTTGGGAATGAGGGGAGAATGAAATGAGATTAGTGCAGGTTTGGTGTAAATGGGTTGGCACGTTCTCGGTGGGCTGAAGGGCTTGTTTCCATGCTGTCTGACTCAACGATACTTTGATTTTTATGGAAATTTGGGAGAATTTCCCTGTGATTTGCAGAAGCTGAAGGTCTGCCCTTGACGTGACCTGCTGCTGGGTGATGTGCGATGAGGTTTCAGGTCACAGATGCGCTCCCTGCCATCTGGACGTGCTCATGAATGTCACGGGTAATTCACTGATGAAAGCTGACATTCTACAACATCAGAAGCCAGTGGGCCGTCCGTGAACACTTCACAAACTAACTCCCGTTGGCCACAAGGGAAAAAATATCTAAATGCTTTTTGAAAGGTGTCCCAGTCCTTTGTTGGGACAGCCTCAGTGAACTCCCAACACTTGGGTACATTGGACAGTCAACCCTACCACGACCTTTCAATATGTTAAACGTACTGACAAGTACCTTTGCTCTTTTGCTCCTGAAACAATCAGAATCATTGTCCCACTGACATTTAAGGCTAGCTTAGCATTCTCAGAAAAAGACTCCGTTTTGAACCACAGCAGCTTAACTCTTTGAGTGCTGGCTGTCTTTTGCAGGTGGAAAAATGAGTCAACAGAAATTGACCTGTGCATGTTAAAGGGAAGGGTTTTTATCTCTCAGATTCTTGGCTGCATTCAGTTCTCCTCCCAGTCTCAGCCCCTGTAGATTATGGCTCTTCAAGTCCAGGTATGTTTTAAACATGTTGAGGATGAGTGAGAGAGAGTGAAAGTGAGTGAGAGAGAGAGAGAGACAGAGAGAGAGAGAGAGAGACAGACAGAGAGAGAGAGAGAGAGAGAGAGAGAGAGTGTGTGTGTGTGTGTGTGTGTGTGTGTGTGTGTGTGTGTGTGTGTGTGTGTGTGTGTGTGTGGATGGTGTAGTGGGTAGATCCACTGCCTCACAACCCCAGAGACCTGGGTTCAATACGGACCTCCGGCGCTATGTGCAGTTTGCACGTTCTCCCTGTGACCCTGTGGGTTTCCCCCCCCACATCCCAATGACGTGCAGGTCAGTGGGTTAATTGGCCATTGTAAATTGCCCCCAGTGTGTGGGTGAGGGGTAGAATGTGGGGGGAGTTGATGGGAATGTGGGGAGAATGAAATGGGATCAGTGTAGGGTGGTTGATGGATGACATTTAGGGGCTTGAAGGCGGACAGCATGCTTATAGTCAGGGCACTGAGTACAGAAGTCGGGAAGTCATGTTGCAGCTGTATAAAACTTGGAGAACTGTGTGCAGTTCTGGTCACTCCATTACAGGAAGGGTGTGGAGGCTGTGGAGACGGTGCAGAAGAGGTTCACCAGTGTGTTGTCTGGATTAGAGAGTATTAACCAGAGAGACTGGACACACTTGGGTTGTTTTCTCTGGAGTGGCAGAGGCTGAGGGGAGACCTGATGGAATTTATAAAATGATGAGAGGCAGAGATAGGGTAGACAGCCAGAGTCTTTTTCCCAGGGTGGAAATGTCAAATACTAGCGTTCATAGGTTTAAGGTGAGGGGGGAAAGTTCAAAGGAGATGTGTGGGGCAAGTTTTTACACAGAGAGTGGTGGGTACCTGGAACAGGCTGCCAGGGGTGGGGGTGGAGGCAGATACGATGTTTAAGAGACCTTTATTCAGACACCTGAATAGGCAGGGAAATGGTGCAATACGGACCATATGCAGGCAGATGGGATCAGTTAGATTGTCATCATGGTTGGCACAGACATGGTGGGCCAAAGGGCCTGTTCCTGTGCTGCACTGTTCTAGACTTTACAAAGGGCCTGCTCAGCACAGGAACGTAACCAAACCAAATCTGACACTGAATGACATGGACACCAGGCTTGGTCAATGGGGAAGGACTTGAGGAAAGTCTTCAGAGAGCATTTGGACACCTCGACTATTGTGACCAAACTTCTGGAGTGGGAACAGAACTGTCGAATCCCTGACTCAAGTCACTGACTCTGCCACAAGTGATGCCAAACTCAAGCCGTTCAAGTTTTCTCTATAAGACCATAAAGTTAATAGAAAAGCAAAAATAAAGGCTGGCCAAGTTGGATGCAGGAAGGATATTCCTGATGGCCAAGTGTCCAGGATCTGAGGAGAAGGGGGGAGATATTTAAGGCTGAGAGTGGGAGAAGTTTCCTCTCCCAGAGAATGGTGAACCTACGGGACTCTCTCCCACTGAAGGCAGATCGTAAATATATTGAGGAAGGAGCTGGATGCTGTTCTTTGGGCTGGAGGGGTGGAGGGATACAGGGAGAAAGGTGGAACTGGGAACTGAATGTGGATAGTCAGCCATGGTCACATTGAATGGTGGGGCAGATTCAAAGGGCCGAATGGCCGAATGGCCTACTGTTCCTTTTTTCTATGTTTCTAAAGATAACAACCACTTACATTTATATAGTAACCTTCACATGGCATTTCTCAGGAGGATTAGCCAACAAAATGGATACAGGATCACATAAAGAGTTAATGGAAGAGTTACCAACAGTTTAGCTAAAGTGTAAAGTTTAAGGAGGGGAGAGAAGGGGAGAGTTGGAGGGAGGGAATTCCAGAGCTTGGGGTCCCGGCAACTGAAGGCCCGGCTGCCAGGGGTGGAACTATGGGAGTCAGGGTTGGTGAAAAGGGCAGAATTGGTTGTGAGAAAATCCCACAGGCTTGAGGAGGTGGTCAGGAGAGAGGGAGGTGCAAGGCCAGGGAGGATTTGTAACGAAACCGAATCTGACACTGAACGATATGGGCACCAGGCTTGGTCAATGGGGAAGGATTTGAGGAATGTGCAGTGAGGTGTTACGTACCTGGGCCCCAGCAGTGGTCAGTGAGCACAGGAGCAGAAGGGCAGGGGCAGCAGATGCTTGGATTTGGAAGTGGAGAAAACAAAGAGTGAATGCTTTAGAGGCAGGGAGGATGCGACAAGATGGGAATGGGATGAGGGTGAGGGGTGTCCTAGTCATGGAGTGAAAAATGATCAAAGTTGAGCTTATTGTCAGATGCACAAGTGCATGTGTGCACAGGTGCAATGAAAAACCTACTTAGAGCATCGGATAAGCAGCATTCACAAGAAAAACATAAATTATACACAAATTATGCACAATCTTTACAAGAAAGAACACAATTAGAACAAAAAAACACTGTCCATTTTATTGCAAAGTGTTCACAGTATTGCTAAACTGTAGTGATTAGGGTTGTGCCAGGTGGTTCAAGAACCGAATGGTTGAAGGGAAGTAGCTGTTCCTGAACCTGGTGGTGTGGGACTTCAGGCTTCTGTACCTCCTGCCCAATGGGAGCTGTGAGAAGATGGCACGGCCTGGATGGTGGGGATCTTTGATGATGGATGTTGCCTTCTTGAGGCAGTGCCTGCTGTAGCCACTCCCGATGGTGAGGAGGGATGTGCTCGTGATGTATTGGGCAGAGTCCCAAAATAAGCAAATCTTAAGGTTTGACAGACAACAAGGATACACAAAGAGCAAAGCCCAGAGGGTGACTCAGAGGGAGGTGAATCTGTGGGATTCTCTGCCCCAGAGGGTGTAGAGACTGGATCACTGGGGGGGATTTAAAGAGGAGGGAGATAAATGTTTGAAATATCAGGGAACTGAGGGTGATGGGGAACTGTCACAGAAGAGGAGATGAGTTCTGGGGCAGATCAGCCATAGAACACAGAACAGTACAGCACAGGAACAGGCCTTATGGCCCACAATGTCTGCACTGAACACGATGCCAAATTAAACCAAATCCCTTCTGCCTGCACATGATCCATATCCCTCCATTCCCTGCATATTCATGTGTCTATCTAACACCCTCTCAAACACCACTTTCATATCTGCCTCCCCCACCAACCCTGGCAGCCCGTTCCGGGCACCCACCGCTCTCTGTGTAAAAAAAGTGCCCCACACATCTCCTTTGAACTTTCCCTCTCTCACCTTAAATGCACGTCCTCTAGCATTTGACATTTCTACCCTGGGAAATAGACTCTGGCTGTCTACTCTATCTGTGCCTCTCATAATTTTATAAACCTCCATCAGGTCTCCCCTCAGCCTCCGCCGCTCCAGAGAAAAAACCCAAGTTTGTCCAACCTCTCCTTACGGCAACCTGGTAAACATCTTCTGCACCCTTTCCAAAGCTTCCACATCCTTCCCATAATGGGGCAATGATCATATTGAGTGGCGGGGCAGGCTAGAGGGGCTGAGTGGCCTACTCCTGTTCCTATTTTCTTGTGTGTGGGGCAGCTTCTTCCCCACTGCTGTCAGACTCCTGAGCCAACTACCTCTCTCACACCCCCTTCCTGGTGCTGCTGCCATGGTCTCGGACTCTTAACTTCACCTCTTCTGTTATTGCCATTTTAGCGTCTCTTTTTGCACTATCTCAGACTGCACTACAGTATCTGCACCACTCTGTGGTTTGGTGCTCGTCATTGTATTTATTATCATCATGTGTACATGTAGACCTAGGAGGTACAGAAGCCTGAAGTCCCACACCACCAGGTTCGGGAACAGCTACTCCCCTTCAAGCACGCGGTTCTTGAACCAACCGCCACAATTACTAACTACCTCAGTTTAGCAACACGATGACCTCTTGGCACTACAATGGACTTTGGTTTCAGAATCAGTATCAGATTTATTACCACTATCTTATATGATGTGAAATGTGTTGTTTTGCAGCAGCAGTACAGTGCAAAGGCATAAAATTACTATAAATTACAAAAAATAAATAAATATTGGAAAAAAGGGGGATAATGAGGTCGTGTTCATGGGTTCATGGACCGTTCAGAAATCTGATGGCGGAGGGGAAGAAGCTGTTCCTAAATCGTTGAGTGTGAGTCTTCAGGCTCCTGTACCTCCTCCCTGATGGTAGTAATGAGAAGAGGGCATGTCCCGGGTGGTGAGGGTCCTTAGTGATGGATGCCGCCTTCTTGAGGCACCGCCTCTTGAAGATGTCCTCGATGATGGGGAGAGTTGTGCCCGTGATGGAGCTGGCTGAGTCTACAACCCTCTGCAGCCTCTTGCAATCCTGTGCATTGGAGCCTCCGTACCAGGCTGTGATGCAACCTGGTATGTTTTAGTTGTTCTAATTGAGTTCATTCTTGTAAAAATTGTACATAATTTATGTTTAATTTATGTTTTTCTTGTGAATCCTGCTTATCTGATGCTCTGTGCCTGTGATGCTGCTGCAGGTAAGTTTTTCATTGCACCCGTGCACACATGGACTTGTGCAGATGATGATAAACACAACTTTTTTGTTCACCCTGTGAGCTTCACCCGAGCAAGGAATTTCATTGCACCCTGGCGTCTATGACAATAAACTCATCTGAATCTCCTTGGCACTCACCTGTGGTCCTCGCCTCCCTGGGGGTCCCGGAGCGCCAGGTAGTCCTGGAGGTCCCTTCCCAAACAAAACAACATTCAATTAGAACTCTCCTCAGTACAATGGTACAACATCACAGCCAACATTCGGATTAAGTCGAATTTCACAGGCCAGAAACAGGAGGCTTCTGCCAGGTGTTCCCCACAAGCCCCCCACCCCTCTCTACCACCCCCATCACCAGCTCCTTCTTCACACTGGCCAACTCTTTCAGTGCAGGTGAAGGGTTCCGACCCGAAACATCAACTGTCCATTTGCTTGACCCTCTGAGTTCCTCAGCATTTGTTTTGTACCACCCTCTTCTCATAGATTCATGGAGTAATACAGCACAGAAACAGGCCCTTCGGCCCAACAAGCACTTGAATCACCAAGGCAGAGAAGGTACGGACCAAGTGCTGGGACATGGGATTAGTGTGGATGGGTATTTGATGGTCAGCATGACGTGGTGGGCTGAAGGGCCTGTCTCTGCACTGTGGGACTCTATATCTCCCGGGTACTGACCTCTTGGGGAAATTGGTTCTCAGTCACCCTCCCAAGGCCTCTCATAGTTTTACAGAACTCGATTAAATCTTCGTGAATCAAAAAGAAAGGCTGATGCTGGAAGTCTGAAACAAACACCAAGTGCTAGAACTTGGCATCTTGCTCTTTCCCCGTTGTGACAAAGGGCCTCAGGTCTAAAACGTTAACCGTTTCTTTCTCCACAGACGCTGCCCGACCTGCTGAGTGTTTGCAGCATTTCTGCTTTCAGATAACACTTCCCTCATTTATGGGTGAACTAAAGACCTGATATTTGTACAGCACCTTACTTATCCTTAAACACCTTACAGCCAATGCATTACTCCTTAAAGTGCCGACACTGTTGAAAACACAGCAGCCAATTTGTGCACAGCAAGATTCCACCAGCAGCAGGAAGGCTGTTACTCTGGCTGGGGGTCTGTGACCAGTGGTGTTCTGCAAGGATGGGTGCTGGGACCTCTGTTGTTTGTGATGTATACCAAGGACTTGAATGAAAATGTAGACGGGTAGATTAGCAAGTTTGAGGATGACAACAAGATTGGTGGAGCTGTGAACAGTGTAAAGGACCATGAAGGAATACAGTGGGGTCCAGGTCCATAGTTCACTGAAAGTGGCTACACGTGGATAAGGTGGTAAAGAAGGTGTACGGCACGCTCGCCTTCATTGGGAGGGGTGTTGAGTACAAGATTAAGGAAGTCATGCTGCAGTTATATAAAACCTTAGTCAGACCGCACTTGGAGTATTGTGTCCATTACAGGAAGGGTGTGGAGGCTTTGGAGAGGGTGCAGAAGGGGTTCACCAGGATACTGCCTGGATTAGAGGGTATTGTCACAAACCAGCAACAAAAGAAACACACTGAGCATGATTCAGTGTTAAAAACTATTTTATTAATCACTACTTATGATAATACGTAAAATAAAAGTAAAAAAAATGTTAGTATGTTAGAATTCAAAAATGTTAAACCTCGAACGTTAACCCCAAAACTAAACTCGTCGTGTGTGTGTGTGACAAAGTCCAAAACTCCCAGTTCCTGAATGGTTCTTAAAGTTCAGTTCCGCAAGCCATAAGGTGAAACATGAGCAAGGGCTTCTTCAACAACCACCGTTGTCTGAAGATAAGATGTAGATGTAGAAAAACATAGAGAGAGTAAATACGAAATCCAAATGTTCCACGATGGAACCCAAACGACACTCCAGTGTTTACTCGGTAGTGACTTCCTCACCCCGAAAAGCATCCGAACCGTGGTCGTCCACACACAAATACCTGTTTCCTTCTACAGGTCAGCAACAAAGTGAACTCCACCGGATTACTTCCAACTTCCATACATGGATTTCAGTGGCAAACACAGTTATTGTTTCTCATCCATCGATAGAGAAAACAAGCAGGCTGGTGTCTCTCTCCCTTCTCTCTCTCTCCTTCTTCTTCTTCTTCTGACTTCTTCAACAACGTCATTACGTCCTTTATCTTCTATTGACGTAAGCACACCCCACACACACATACACACACACTCTCTATCTTAAAGGGACTTTCACTGAGTCCGTAACAGTATCAGCCATAAGGAAAAGTTGGACAAACTTGAGTTGTTCTCCCTAGAGTGTCGGAAGCTGAGGGGAGACCTGATCGAGGCTTTTTAAATTATGAGATAGGGTAGACAGTCGGAATCTGTTCGCCGGGGTAGAAATGTCAAACACCAGAGGACGTGCTTTTAAGGTTAGAGGGGGGAAGTTTAAAGGCGACGTGAGGGACAAATTTTTTTTACACAGAGAGTGGTGGGTGCCTGGAATGGGATACCAGGGGTAGCAGTGGAAGCAGGCAGTTTGGTGGAGTTTAAGAGGCTTTTAGATAGACACAGGAATATGAAGGGAATGGAGGGAGATGGATGATACACAGGAGGAGGACACTTAGAATAAATTGGCATCAAGATCAGCACAACACTGTGGGCCGAATGGCCTGTCCAGTGCTGTACTGTTCGATGTTCTACCACTGGGGTCATCTGTGTGTGTGGTTCGGTTAGCTGTTTGCCCCAGACACCAGACAGCACCCCGACTGATTACTCCTAGCGGTGGGATGGGTTCAGATAGATCTGAACGAGGATGAGTGGGAGATACAGGAAACCGCAGGTGTTGGGGTCTGGAACAACACACAATCAGCTGGAGGAACTCAGTGGGTCGAGCAGCATCTGTGGGGGGAGAGGAACTGTCGACGTTTCAGGTCAAGACCCTGCGTCAGCACTGAGACTGAATGGGATACTGGGTAATGTCTGAAAGGGACAGTCCCTCTGACAGTGCTGTCAGGCTTCCGCACTGCAGTGTCGGCTGACATTTGGTTCCTTAACTTCTCCAGTCGGGTTTGCATCCCGAGTCTTCTGCATCAGGAGTGAGGCTATTCCCACTGAGCTCCCATTAGTACCCCATGTATGGGTGTCAAAGACCTTGGTGACTTGTGGCTACTAAATCCTTAATGATCCCCGTACAAACCTCTGGTCACTGACTGTGCTTCTGACCTCCTGTGTCCCTCCTTACAGTGGGATTTTTACAGAGACAGCTTGACAACAAAACTCAGGACATTTCCATTGAAGTCATGATCAGCACCACAAGTATTGCCCATTCATAGAGTTGGAAAGTCATACAGCACAGATAGGGGGAGAACGTGCAAACTCCACACCGACAGCACCGAAGGTCGGGATCGATCCCAGGTCTCTGGAGCTGTGAGGCAGCAGCTCAACCAACTGCCACTCCCTGGATCCTCTAAACCCTTTTAGCAACAGCCTTGGATTAATAGACATCATCGACCCGCCCTTAGACAAGGGAAGAATCTTTTGTGATACTGTTCAGTCAATCTATTGAGAATCTCGATGAAATCCCTTCTTAGACATTCCTGTTGGTTGGTACGTAAACCTGAAACCTCTGCTCTTCTCCATCCACAGCCACAGGCCACTGAACAATAGCTGCATCTACGGTTACACAGGGAAGGAAGGTACAGTACACAAAACCTTGGGAACATTGCCTCTGTGCGTAGCTCAGTTCACCACACCTTACCAGGACTAGGATGTCATTAAACGAGAGGGGGTGCAAAAGAGATTTATGAGGCTGTTATTTGGACTGGAGAGCTTGGGTGATAAGGAGAGGCTGGGACTGTTTTCCCTGGAGTGAAGGAGGCTGAGGGGTGACCTGATAGAGGTTTATAAAATCATGAGGGGCTGAGATAAGGTGGATGGTCACCGTCTTTTTCCCAGGGTAGCGGAGTCTGAAACTAGAGGGCACCTTTGAGAGGGGAAATTTAAAGTGGACCTGAGGGGCAACTATTTCCACACAGAGGGTGGTGGGTGTGTGGAACGAGCTGTCAGAGGAAGCGGTAGAGGTGGGTACAATTAAGACGTTTAAAATTCATTTGGAAAGGGATGTGGATCGGAAAGGTTTAGAGGGATATGGGCCGAACACTGGCAAATGGGACTAGCTCAGTTAGGCAACTTGTTCAGCATGGACGAGTTGGGCCGAAGGGCCTGTTTCTGTGCTGTCTGACTCTACGACTCTGACTATTTGGGGCACAGATTTACCAGAATGATACTGGATTCCCAGGGTTAGATTACAAGGAGAGATTGCGCAAATTCATACAACTTAGAAGGCAAGAGAGCATCTTCGTTGAGGTTTGCAGAACTTTGAACAGAGTTGACTCGGTGACAACAGGGTGCAAGGATGAAAGAGTGTGGAAGGTGAAAACAAGGGACTGTAAACTAAACCGCAGCCCAGCCACTTCCTTATGTCAAGTCATTCCTTCCACTGCCCAAGGCTCTGGACCTCTCCCTGTAAATATCTCCCCCCCCTCTTTAAGGTGAGAGGGGGTAGGTTCAGGACAGACAAGGGGTACGTTTTATACTCAGAGAGTAGTGGATACCTGGAATGCGTTGCCTGATGGGGTGGTGGAGGCAAATTCAGTGGGGGCTTTTAAGAGGGGCTTGGATGGGCACATGAATAGGAAAATAGAGGGATATGGGCATTCTGAAGGTAGGAGGGAATAGCTATGTCGGCACAACATTGTGGGCTGAAGAGCCTGTTCTGTGTTGTACTATTCTATACTTAATCCTACTTTACTGCTTTAAGACATTCCTTTAAACCTACCCCAAACTTTCACCTGTTCTAATACCTCTTTATGTGGCACAGATCGCCTGATTACCCATCCTTGGGAGCTCCTCAGGACATTTTAGGAAGTTAAAGGCACACGGCTGTCCAGAAACACACCCCATGGCTGGCGATGGCATTCAGGTTACAAGTGAACTCGGCAGTGTGACTGCGCTTTGACTGGGGAGGTTGCGAGTTCAGGACCCACACAGAACATGGGCCCACTCGGCAGTCTGACCTGCCAGCCAAGTACTGTCAGTGGTGCCCCTTCTGGATGGGACCCTACAGTGAGGCCCCGTCACCAAGAGAACCCTCCCTCCCAACACAGGGAGCCTGGACTGTAGGGACAGAAGGAACCAAACGTGGGCTGACACTGCCGGGCAGCACCAAGGCATGGCTGCACCGTCAGAGGGAGAGTCCCTGGGACGAGGTGTTATTCATGATCCTCAGGTCATCCCACAAGCACCAGCATTACAGAGCAATACATTTGTCAAGTTACTGACCAGTGATCCAGGACACATCAAATGTAAACTGTAATAAATAGAGAAGTTAAATTCAAGCAACTCATATAAACCTTAACTATTAGTCATGGTGACCATGGGGTGCCTTGGCTTTTATTAAAGACCCACCGTGGTCACTAAGTTCCGAGGAAAATGTTTACTTGTCTGAACTATATGCCCACAAGGCACAGCGTGGTGGATGCTTCTTAACCCTCTGAAATGGCTGCTCAAAAGGTCCGGCACAGTGGCACAGCAGTTAGAGCGGCTGCCTCACAACTCCAAAGACCCAGGTTCAATCCCAACCTCTGGCACTGTCCGTGTGGAGTTTGCACATTCTGCCTGTGACCACGTGGGTTTCCCCCGGGTGCTCCAGTTTCCTCCCACATCCCAAAGACGTGCGGGGTCGGTGGGTTAATTAGCCGCTGTAAATTGTCCCCAGTGTGTGGGTGAGGGGTAGAATCTGGGGGAGTTAGTGGGAATATGGGGAGAATATAATTCAATCAGTGTTGAATTGGTGTCAATGGTGGCACAGACTCAATGGGCCGAAGGGCCCGTTTTCCCTGCTCTGTGACTCTGTGACAAATACCAGCGTCACACCCAACAAGTGATCGTGTGAAGGGAATGAATTGGGGGAAACGACCTGTTGAGGCTCCCTCTGCAGCGTTACTGACTGCACAGACGCCATGAACTAAATGGCTCCTCTGTGCCACAACCAATTCTATGATCCTTTCGGTGACACAACCACAGCCAAGACACATTTAACTTGGCTGCTGCCACAGGCTGAGTTTCAGTAACCTCAGAGGCAAAACAGTATACTATAAATCAATAACATATGTTAAGGCAGTTAAACCTTGGAGAGTTATTCGCCAAAGAAATGAACTAAGCTCTTTGTAGATGTGCAGAACCAATAAAATATAATATACTGGAACTTATATTGCCATTTCTATTAAGATTAGCCCAACATTCAGAGTATCTTTGAACATCTGAACATTTGTCACAGTTGGGATATTTCAGGTTTAAGCATCGATTTCCATCCTGTGACGGAATCTAAAAGCAACAGCGTCAGCCTTTTAAAGATACGAGCAGAGACACCAACACACATGTTTGGGATGTGGGAGGGAACCGGAGCATCCGGGGGAAACCCACGCGGTCACAGGGAGAACGTGCAAACTCCACACAGACAGCACCGGAGGTCGGGATCGAACCCGGGTCTCTGGAGCTGTGAGGCAGCAGCTGTACCAATTGTGCCTCTGTGCTGCCCACATCCATTCATGGTGCTCCACCTGTGGCCTAACTAAAGTTTTGCACAGTCCTTGCCTGGCCCCCTTGCTCCCTCAGCCAATAAAAGCCAAGTGTCCTGTCTGCCTCTTCACTCACAGATTGGCCATCACTGCTTTGAATCCAACAGAGTACTTACAGGTAGTCCTGGCTCCCCCTTGGGCCCTGGCAAGCCTTGGTAATTCAAATAGTCCAGGAAGTCTTCATAATCATAGTCATAGTTGTCAATCTCAATGTCATCCATGCTTTCGACAGAGTCTAAAGGCAGAGCAGAGGGAACATCCTGATCCCATAAACTGCCCTGATCTTGTGATGAGGGCTCCTCTGTTGCCCTGTACAAGGTTGCATTGATCATCTGTATTTGCTGTGAAGTTTGTGCCGCCTCCTCAGAAGGACTGGCATCTTCCTGGCTCTCTGCCACCTCACCAGCCTCCAGGATTGAGAGTAAAAGCTCTTGAATGTCAGAGGTGGTCTTGTCACCTACGGCTTGATCTTCAGCACTGGGTGATAATTGGGATTTCCTGGTGGTGGGCTCAATGGTGGAGTTGGTGGTGGTCAGGACAGTGGCAGGGTCAACCTGGGTGCCCAGAGGTTGGTGTAATCTCGAGGTCCCATTGAAGTGCTGAGCTGGTGATGTCGCAGTGGGAGGTGATGTAGATGAAGTCTTCGACATTGACAAACTGGAGTCCGTTCTATTTAACGACATATTCCTGGGTGGAACCTCTTGGGGACTCCCCGCTGTTGATGTCAGACATGGAGATGTTTGTGTCTCTTCCCTCGGTGTAGAACTTGTGGTCCAGGAGCTCAAGGTGGCCGCTTCAGCCAGCGCGGTGGTGGGCAAGGGTGTGGGCGATCGGTAGGTATCAGCGTGCCGGCACTGCTTCTTCACGTAGTTGCAATAGTTCATGGAGGCTTGTGCGTTTGGGTAAACGTCCAGCTGGCAAATGGTGCCTTCGAAAGGGACCGACTTCAAGCTCATCCTTCCCAAAGTTAGCTTGCTGTTGGGAGAAAATTCTGGGAGCTTGATGGGTAATTCCTTGCGGATGAATTTTGCACCACAGTCAGAATAAAAGGAGGCAGTTTTCCCATTGATGTGAATCGCGAACGTGTGCCACTGTCCATTGTGAGCATTATATTCAAAATATACAGAGGGTTTCTCAGCAACATACACAACTAATTTTCTGGGTAAAATCTGTACTCCAAACTGGAGTCTGTTTTTATTTTTAATGCTAAAAAGAAAGGCATTATTGACTCTGTGGGAGCGGAGACCCACAATGATGGTGAAATCATCTCCAATGTCCCGGGGCATGGCGTTTGATGTCGGAGCCTCAATGTGTGCGTCGCCTGACAGGATAATGCCCGTCTCTGCAGCCGTGACCCCTGGAGGTAACGAGACTGATGCCCATGGTTGTTGAGGAGCTGTCAGCAACGCCCTGGTATCTGTGAGACCAAGATTCTGGAGAATGTCTACACCTAGAGTTGAGACAAAAAAGTCACGCGTCAATTCGTTTTGTGGGTCTGCAACACAAAAACAGGCCATCACGTGACAAATCTGAGTCACTTCACACTGAGGAACTTCTCACAGAGGGAGGGGAATCTGTAGGATTCTCTGCCCCAGAGGGTGTGGAGACTGGATCACGGGGGCAGGGGGGCAGGTGAGCAGGGTCACAGTGAATGATGGAGACACCTGAGACTGCAGACGCTGGAAACTGAAGCAACAAACAATCTGCTGGAGGAACAGCGGGTCGAGCAGCATCTGTGGGAGGGAAAGGAATCGTCGACGAATGGTGGGATAGGCTTGAGGGGCTGAGTGGCCTACTCCTGCTCCTACTTCCTCATGTCTGGCCCAACTCTACCAATATTTACAGCCCACAGAAGATCCCTCCTCCCTCTATGAGGCTTGTGTTGACAGCTGAACCATCCCTTTCTGCACCCAAATTGATTCTCTGATATATCATCTCACAATCCCGCGATATCCTGTTATCCCTCCCCCACTGCAGACTCTGGAATCTGGAGCAACACACACAAAATGCTGGAGGAACTCAGCAGGTCGGGCGGCATCCATGGAGGGAAATAAACTGTCGACGTTTCAGGCCGAGACCCTTCATCAGGACTGGAAGGGAAGAGGGCAGAAGCCAGAATAAGGTGAGGGGAGGGGGAGGAGCACACGCAGGCAGGTGACGGGTGAGTCCAGGTGAGGGGGGAAGGTGGGTGGGGGGGGGGGGGGGAGCAGAGGCTGGCGGGTGACGGGTGAGTCCAGGTGAGGGGGGAAGGTGGGTGGGTGGGGGAGGGGGAGGAGCACACGCAGGCAGGTGACGGGTGAGTCCGGGTGAGGGGGGAAGGTGGGTGGGGGGGGGGGGGAGGAGCAGAGGCTGGCAGGTGACGGGTGAGTCCAGGTGAGGGGGGAAGGTGGGTGGGGGGGGGGGGAGGAGCAGAGGCTGGCAGGTGACGGGTGAGTCCAGGTGAGGGGGGAAGGTGGGTGGGTGGGGGGAGGGGGAGGAGCACACGCAGGCAGGTGACGGGTGAGTCCGGGTGAGGGGGGAAGGTGGGTGGGTGGGGGGAGGGGGAGGAGCACACGCAGGCAGGTGACGGGTGAGTCCGGGTGAGGGGGGAAGGTGGGTGGGTGGGGGGAGGGGGAGGAGCACACGCAGGCAGGTGACGGGTGAGTCCGGGTGAGGGGGGAAGGTGGGTGGGTGGGGGGAGGGGGAGGGGGAGACTGGCGGGTGACAGGTGAGTCCGGGTGAGGGGGGAAGGTGGGTGGGTGGGGGGGGGGGAGGAGCAGAGGCCGGCGGGTGACGGGTGAGTCCGGGTGAGGGGGGAAGGTGGGTGGGTGGGGGGAGGGGGAGGAGCAGAGGCTGGCGGGTGACGGGTGAGTCCGGGTGAGGGGGGAAGGTGGGTGGGTGGGGGGAGGGGGAGGAGCAGAGGCTGGCGGGTGACGGGTGAGTCCGGGTGAGGGGGGAAGGTGGGTGGGTGGGGGGAGGGGAGATGGGAGACGCTGAGAGGTGATGGGCAGAAGAGGCAAAGGGCTGAAGAAGGAGGAATCCGGTGGGAAGGGGCAGTGGACCCTGGAATAAAGGAAGGAGGTGGGGAAGGGATGGGCAGGACATGAGGGTGGGGGATGGGGAAAGACGAGGGGGAGGGGCCACCGGAACGAGGGAAGACAGAGGGGAAATAAAGTGGCCCACTGCCCTCTCCTACCGACTCCCTTCATCTGCATCACCTCCCAGCCTCTCACATCACTCCCACCCCACCCCCCCCACCTACCTTCCCCCCTTCTCACCTGGACTCACCTATCCCCTGCCAGCCTCTGCTTCACCCCCTCCCCCGACATTCCAGCTTCTCCCCTCTTCCCTTCCAGTCCCGATGAAGGGTCTCGGCCCGAAACGTCGACTGTTTACATCCCTCCACAGATGCTGCCTGACCCGCTGAGCTCCTCCAGCACTTTGTGTGTGTTGTCCCACTATAAATTCTCCGGTTTCCCCAATAGACAACACCGATCTGCCTGTATGTCGTTCTGTTCCTAGAGAAACAAAAAGCATTATATAACCTAAATTATAAAAATTAAATGTTGTGGATAGTGTACAGGATTATCGAAGGTTGCAGTGGGACATTGATAGGATGCAGAGCTGGGCTGAGGAGTGGCAGATGGGGTTCAATCCGGACAAGTGTGAGGTGGTACACTTTGGAAGGACAAACTCCAAGGCAGAGTACAAAGTTAATGGCAGGATTCCAGGGAGTGTAGAGGAGCAGAGGGATCTGGGGGTCCATATCCACAGATCCCTGAAATTTGCCTCACAGGTGGGATAGGGTAGTTAAGAAAGCTTATGGGATGTTAGCTTTCATAAATTGAGGGATCGAGTTTAAGAGCCACGAGGTAATGATGCAGCTCTACAAAACTCTGGTTAGACCACACTTGGAGCACTGTGTCCAGTTCTGGTCGCCTCATTATAGGAAGGATGTGGAAGCGTTGGAGAGGGTGCAGAGGGGATTAACCAGGATGCTGCCTGGTTTAGAGAGTATGCATTATGAGGAGAGACTAAGGGAGCTCGGGCTTTCTTCTTTGGAGAGAAGGAGGATCAGGGGAGACATGATAGAGGTGTGCAAAATACTAAGAGGAATAGATAGAGTAGACAGCCAGCGCCTCTTTCCCAGGGCTCCAATGTGCTATACAAGAGGGCATGGCTTTAAAGTAATGGGTGGGAAGTTCAAGGGAGATATCAGAGGGAGGTTTTTCACCCAGAGAGTGGTTGGGGCATGGAATGTGCTGCCTGGGGTGGTGGTGGAGGCAGATACATTGGTTAAGTTCAAGAGATTACTAGATAAGCATATGGAGGAATTTAAAATAGGGGGATATGTGGAAGGAAGGGGTTAGATAGTCTTAGGTGTGGTTTAAAGGTCAGCACAACATGGTGGGCCGAAGGGCCTGTATTGTGCTGTATTGTTCCAGGTAAGTGAACTCACATCCAACCACAATAACTGGGAATAGCCAGCCTCAGTAATTCGAACAACCACCTGGTTCACTCAGGCTTTTAGAGTCACACAGCATGGAAACAGACCCTTCGGCCCAACTCATCCGTGCTGACCAAATACCCACCTGAGAAAGCCCCATTTGCCTGCATTTGGCCCATATCCTTCTAAACCTTTCCTATCCATGTACCTACCTAACTGCCTTTTAAATGTTGTTAATGTACCTGCCTCACCCACTTCCTCTGGCAGCTCGTTCTATGTATGGATCACCACCTGGGTGAAAAAGTTGTCCCTCAGGTTCCTATTAAATTTCTCCCCTCTCACCTTAAACCTGTGCCTTCTAGTTTTAGACTCCCCAACCCTGGGAAAAAGACTGTGCTCATTCACCTATCAATGCCCCTCATGATTTTATGCACCTCTATAAGATCACCCCTCAGTCTCCTATGCGCCAATGAATAAATCCTAGCCTGTCCATCCTCTCTCTACAACTCAGCCCCTCGAGTCCTGGCAACATTCTCATAAATCTCCTCTGCACACTTTCCAGTTTAATAACGTCCTTCCTATAGCAGGGTGACCAAACTGAACACAATCCTCCAAGTGTGGCCTCACCAACATCTTGTGGAACTGCAACATAACATCCCAACTTCTGTACTCAATGTCCTTGTGCATGTGACAATAAACTTGACGTGAAGGCCAGTGTGCCAAACACCCTCTTAAGTACCCTGTCTACCTATGACGCCACTTTCAGAGAACTCTTTAGGAGACAGAAGTCAGCTGTCCCGTGTGATTCTAGACCCTGACCAATGTGGCTGATTCAACCCCCTGTCACACAGGAACAGGCCAATTCTACACCTCGGGCCTGCTCCAGCATTCCCAGATCACAACTTCTCTGGGATTCACTCATCCGCCCACTCGGACTGGCTAAATTACCCCAAATACCCAGCCAAAACCATTGATTAACTGCGCAAGCAAAGAGTTCCACTCTTCTCATAAGGAAGTGTCTCCTCACCGCCCCCCTCACCCCCTGAATAGTCCAGTTCATTCATTACATTTGTTTAGCATCTGGCCTCTCTTAAACTATGCAAGTACGGGTGATTCTACACGTGGAACTGCACAGCTTGTGTGTACAAAGTGTAAGTGGGATTAATTGGAGAGCTCCTCCAAAGAGCTGGCACAGCTGGGCTGGGCTGTAGGTCCCCTCACCCAGCCTTGTGCTGGGACAATGTGCATCTGAGGGGTACGAGACTGTGGAAGTTCCACCTTCCCCAGGCCCTGGGATTGGAGGGAGGTTGGAGTGGTTCTCAGCTCCACAGTCTCCGCACCAGGACTCTGCACATTCATGTGCCTGTCCAAGAACCTCTTAAAAGCCACCCCTCTCCAGGCACCCACCGCGCTCTGTGTAAAAAATTTGCCCCACACATCTCCTTTGAACTTATCCCTTTTCACCTCAAATGCATGCCCTCTGGTATTAGACATTTCAACTCTGGGAAAAAGATACTGGCTGTCTACTCTATCTATGCCTCTCATAATCTTATAAACCTCTCTCACGTCTCCCCTCAGCCTCCACTGCTGTAGAAACACAACCCAGGTTTGTCCAACC
Organism: Pristis pectinata; assembly: GCF_009764475.1. Lineage (NCBI taxonomy): Eukaryota > Metazoa > Chordata > Chondrichthyes > Rhinopristiformes > Pristidae > Pristis > Pristis pectinata. The sequence goes on along the minus strand of NC_067407.1, from coordinate 2,244,649 downwards.
TCTCCTTATAGCCCATGCATCCTGGCAAACCTCTTCTGCACCGTCTCTAAGCCTCCACATGCTTCCTGTAATGGGGCAACCAGAACTGAATGCAATACTCCAGATACGGCCTAACCAGAGTTTGAAAAAGCTGCAACATAACTTCCTGACTCTTGAACTCAATACCTCGACTAATAAAGGCAGCATGCCATACCCTTCTTTACTGCCCTATCAACCTGTACAGCCACTTTCAGGGAGCTATGGGCTTGGACCCCAATATCCCTCTGTACATCAACAGTGTACTGTCCCTTTAGATTTGATCTCCCAAAGTGGAACACCTCATACTTGGCCGAATTAAACTCCATTTGCCATTTCTCTGCCCACATCTGCAACTCATCTATATCCCACTGTATCCTTTGGTAATCTTCTACACTGTCCACAACACCACCAATCTTTGTATTGTCTGCGAAGTTACTAACCCACCCATCCAACACCATCTATAAATTTGCCAATAACACCACTGTTGTTGGCAGAATCTCAGATGGCGATGAGGAGGCGTACAATAGTGAGATAGATCGGCTGGTTGAGTGGTGTCGCAACAACAACCTCGCACTCAACGTCACCAAGACCAAGGAATTGATTGTGGACTTCAGGAAGGGGAAGTCGGGAGAACACACACCAGTCCTCATTGAGGGGTCAGCAGTGGAAAGGGTGAGCAGCTTCAAGTTCCTGGGCGTCAACATCTCAGAGGTTCTATTTTGGGCCCAACGCATTGATGCAATTACAAGGAAGGCAGTGTGCCAGTGGCTCTACATTAGGAGTTTGAGGAGATTTGGTGTGTCACCAAAGACTCTTGTAAATTTCTACAGATGTACGCTGGAGAGCGTTCTGACTGGTTGCATCACCGCCTGGTATGGAGACTCCAATGTGCAGGATTGCAAGAGGGTTGTAGACTCAGCCAGCTCCATCACGGGAACAACCCTCCCCACCACCGAGGACATCCTCAAGAAGCGGTGACTCAAGAAGGTGGCATCCATCATGAAGGACCCTCACCACCTGGGACATGCCCTCTTCTCGTTACTACCATCAGGGAGGAGGTACAGGAGCCTGAAGACCCACACTCAACGATTCAGGAACAACTTCTTCCCCTCCACCATCAGATTTCTGAACGGTCCATGAACCCAACCTCGTTATTCCTCTTTTGCACTATTGATTTACTTTGTAACATGGTAATTTTTATGTCGTTATGTCTTGCACTGTACTGTTGCTGCAGAACAACACACTTCACAACATAATGTCAGTGATAATAAACCTGATTCTGATTCTGATTCCAAGGTTTCATCCAACCAGCAACACGGACCGGTGCTGTCTGCAGCCAGTGTCTGATTTACCTGTGCAACACCACAACACGTATCAAGGTCCCTCACTAACAAGCATAGATAAATCCTTTAACATTCTTGGAATAACAAGGCATTATTCCCGACTGAAATACGAGCCCTGTCCAAACTGAGCCCCTTCCCTAAAAGTTAAACTTTGAATCATCATACATTCCATCATTACACAGATTTTACGTTCGACACCATTCGCTGAAGGATTGGCAGTCACACCAACCTATACATTTTGATTATCTCAGGCAAATCAATAATAATTTGTAAAATAATCAAATACATGATACAAGAAAGAAGGCGACTCACCCATCGAACCTGTGCCAGCTCTGTTGTAGATACAGTCATACAGAGATACAGCACGGAAACAGGCCCTTCGGCCCATCGAGTCCGTGCCAACCATCACCCACCCATTTACACCAACCCTACACTGATCCCATTTTATTCTCCCCACATTCCCATCAACTCCCCCCAGGTTCTACCCCTCACCCACACTCTGGGGACAATTTACAGCAGCCAATTAACCCACCACCCCGCACATTTTTGAGAGGAAACCAGAGCACCCAGGGGAAACCCACGCAGTCACAGGGAGAACATGCAAACTCCACACAGACAGTGCAGGAGGTCAGGATCGAACCTGGGTCTCTGGAGCTGTGAGGAAGCGGCACTAACCAATGCACCAGCATAAGTGGCTTCACTTTGTGCTAACACACAAAATGCTGGAGGAACTCAGTGGGTCAGGCAGCATCTGGATGCTGGCCAAGTCACTGAGTTCCTCAGAATCAGAATCAGGTTTATTATCACTGACATTATGTTGTGAAGTTTGTTGTTTTGTGGCAGCAGTGCAGTGCAAGACATAAAGGCATAAAAATTACTAAAAGTTACAAAAATAAATAAATAGTGCAAAAGAAGAATAACGAGGGAGTGTTCATGGGTTCACGGACCGTTCAGAAATCTGTTGGCGGAGGGGAAGAAGCTGTTCCTGAAACACTGAGTGTGGGTCTTCAGGCTCCTGTACCTCCTCCCTAATGGTAGTAACGAGAAGAGGGCGTGTCCCGGGTGGTGAGGGTCCTTAGTGATGGATGCTGCCTCCTTGAGGAACCGCCTCTTGGAGGTGTCCTCGATGGTGGGGAGGGTTGTGCCCATGATGGAGCTGGCTGAGTCTACAACCCTCTGCAGCCTCTTTTGATTCTGCACATGGGAGCCTCCGTACCAGGCAGCAATGCGACCAGTTAGAACGCTCTCCACTGTACATCTGTAGAAATTTGTAAGAGTCTTTGGTGAAATACCAAATCTCCTCAAACTCTTAATGAAGTAGAGCTGCTGGCATGCCTTCTTCATGATTGCATCAGTGTGTTGGGTCCAGGACAGATCCTCCGAGATGTTGACGCTTAGGAGCTTGAAGCTGCTCACCCTTTCCACCACTGACCCCTCAGTGGGGACTGGTGTGTGTTCTCCCAACTTCCCCTTTCTGAAATCCACAATTAATTCCTTGGTCTTGCTGACATTGAGTGTGAGGTTGTTGTTGTGACACCACTCAACCAGCTGATCTCTCTCACTCCTGTCCACCTCCTCGTCACCATCTGAGATTCTGCCAACAGTGGCGTCATCGGCAAATTTATAGATGGTGTTTGAGCTGTGCCTAGCCACACAGTCATGAGTGTAGAGAGAGTAGAGCAGTGGGCTAAGCACGCATCCTTGAGGTGCACCTGTGTTGATTGTCAGTGAGGAGGTGTTACTACCGATCCACAGTGACTGTGGTTTTTCGATAAGGAAGTCGAGGATCCAGTTGCAGAGGGAGGTACAGAGGCCCAGGTTTTGAAGCTTGATGATTAGTACTGAGAGGATGTTGGTGTTGAACGCTGAGCTGTAATCGATAAACAGCAGCTTGACGTATGTTTTGCTGTTGCTTGGTTGCTGAGTGGAGAGCCAGTGAGATTGCGTCCACTGTAGACCTGTTGTGGCGGTAGGCAAATTGCAGCGGGTCTAGGTCCTTGCTCAGGCAGGAGTTAATTCTAGCCATAACCAACCTCTCAAAGCACTTCATCACAGTAGATGAGTGCTACTGGGCAATGGTCGTTGAGGCAGCTCACCCTTCTTGTGTGTTGCTCCAGATTTCCAGTATCTGTACTCTTTCTCGTGTCTTGTTTTGTGCTAAACAGCTCAGGAAGGTATGACTGGGAGCAGTGGCCTGATTCATCAAGGCATCAATGAGCATGGTACGATGTTTACTGTAAGATCAGCCATTCGCTTTGAGCATCTGCTAATCAACAAGTCTCTGAAAAGTTTGCTCTGTTCTCAACTCCACGGTTTAACATTATTTTCAGTTGCTGCTTGATTGGGAGGGATTGGGGATATTAACTGCATGGCCAAGATCTCCAAGGTCACCAAGCTCTCTTTGCCCGGGGGTATTCTGCGGAATGCTGATGGCAACAGCCTCCTTTTATATAGCACCCTTAACATCACAAAATGTTCCAAGGCACTGCGCCAGAATATTAGCCAAGAAAATCAGGTATCAGACCACACTAACACTGACACAAGGAAATTCGGCCCCTGCAGCCTGCTCCACCGCACAACACGATTGTGGCTGACCATCCACATTCAGTCCCCTGATTCAGCTTCCTTCCCATGTCCTTCCACCCTTCTCACCCTCAGAAGGACTTCCAGCTCCTCCTTGAATATATTTAATGGTTTGGCCTCAGATGCTTCCTGTGGGAGTTCCACAGGTTCATCACTGTCTCAGGGGTAAAAACTTCTCACAAGAACTCAAGGAAACAAGGAGCAGGAGGAAGCCACTCGGCCCCTCAGTCCTGTCCCACCATTGAATGTAACCACGGCTGATCTGCCTCAGGTCTCATCTCCTCTTCTGTGCCAGTTCCCCATTGCCCTCAATTCCTCAATCTTTCAAATATTTATCTATCTCCACCTTAACTATATCCAATGATCCGGCCTCTGCCACCCTCGGGGGCAGAGAATCCCAGAGATTCACCCCCTCTTGAGAGAAGAACTTTCCCCACACCCCAGTTTTAAATGACCAGCCCTTTATTTTGTAGCTCTGTCACCTTGTTTGTGTTGGTGGAAACACCTCAACGTCCACCCTGTCAACTCCCAGGCAGCAATGTGACCAGTCAGGATGCTCTCCCTTGTAAATCCGCAGAAATTTGCGTCTTTGGTGACATACCAAATCTCCTCAAACTCCTAATGAATTAGAGCCACTGGCGTGCCTTCTTCGTGATTGCATCAATGTCAGGATCTTATATGTTTGAATAAGATCACCTTTCATTCTTCTAAACTCCAAAGGATACAAACCCAACTTGTTCGGCCACTCCTGACAGGACAATCCTCTCATCCCAGGAATTAGCCTGGTGAATCTGTGTGGACTGTCCCCAATGTTATTGGAATTGGAATTGGTTTATTACTGTCACTTGTACCAAGATACCGTGAAAAACTTGTCTTGCATACAGTTCGTTCAGATCAATTCATTACACAGTGCATTGAGGTAGAACAAGGGAAAACAATAACAGAATGCAGAGTAAAGTGTCACAGCTACAGACACTTTACTGTATCTTTTTTTAGATAACGGGGCCAAAACTGTGCGCAGTATTCCAGGTGTGGTCTCACCAATACCGTGCACAGCTGTAATAAAACCTCCCAGTTCCTGAACTCCAACTGCTTCACAAGAAAGGCCAATCTGCCATTTGCATTCTTAGTTACTCATTGGACCTGCCTGCTAACTTTCTGCTTTTCATAGCTCAGCCCTTCTCCTTAGACTGTGACCCTCGACATCCCTCCGGAATGGGAATGGCCTTCTACATCTTCCAGAGGAGCATGAGGAAAGGAAGAGGAGATGGAAAGGGTGCTGGGAGAGTCCAGAGTTTAAGGCCAGGCAGCTGACGGCACGGTCATTGAGGTACAGCACAGAAGCAGGCCCTTCGGCCCACTGAGTCCGTTCCACCCATTTACCCCAACCCTACACTGATCCCATTTCATTCTCCCCACATTCCCATCAACTACCCCTAGATTCTACCCCTCACCCACGCACTGGGGATAATTTACAGCGGTCAATTAACCCACTGACCCGCACGTCTCTGGGATGTGGGAGGAAACTGGAGCACCCGGGGGAAACCCACGCGGTCACAGGGAGAACATGCAAACTCCGCACAGACGGCGCGGGAGGTCAGGATCGAACCCGGGTCTCTGGAGCCGTGTGGCAGCGGGGAGAGATTTAACAGGAATCTGAGGGGCAACTTCTTCACCCAGAGTGTGGTCCATACATGGAACGAGCTGCCAGAGGAAGTGGTTGAGGCAGGTACAGTAACAACATTTAAAAGACAGTTGGACAGGAACATGGATAGGAAAGGTTCAGAGGGATATGGGCCAAACGCAGGCAAGTGGGACTGGCTTAGATGGAAATCTTGGTCGGCACGGACCGGTTGGGCTGAAGGGCCTGTTTCTGTGCTGTGTGACACTGTGACTCTACCCCTCTACCCACTACATCTCTATGCCACCCAGACAGCAATGGGGGAGCGATTAAATTCAAGACTCTGGAAATGGAAGGGAACTGGGATGTCTCGAGGCTGTTTCGGAGACAGGGACAGTGAGCGATTTGAAAAGCAGGTGAGAATGTTAAAATCGGGTTAGTGCCAGACCAGGTGTCAGTGTAGGTCAGTGAGCACAGGGGGTATGTTTGATCAAAGTACGGAGGAGAAGTCCTTTACCTTGCGTTAAATTGCGATGCAGTGATTGATGGCCTTAGCTCCTGTGTGACTCACTGAAAAATGATGGGGAGATTACGGCAGCTGCCTTGAATGATTCATTACCCAGACAGTGACATGATAGTGCTAGACACTGGTGTTTAGGTCTAATATCTCCACAGATTCCCCACAGAACTGGTTTGCCCACCTTTCAGATTCTTTTAACAGGCACATTGTGCGTGTTGCTGTGAGCAGTTTGTGTTCACCGAGCGGCTGCCTCTATAAAGACACCAACACCACTTCAAAAGCAACTAATTGGTTGTTGAAATGTACAAAAGATCCATCAAACAAACACCATCTCTGTCCCTTCTTCAGTCTTGTACTGGCACATTTAATCCAGAAAAGAAATAAATATTTACACGGATAGGGGTCAAGCAAAGAAGTGTCTTACAGCCTGGTAATAGTAATCTTGGAGTGTGGTCAAGGTTGCAATGAGAGAAGCATGGCAGGCAGTTCGTGTACAGCAAGTTCCCACAAACGCGCATGCAAAGTTCTGTTCTAGTGAAGTTGATTGAGACTTAAATCAAGGGTAACACAAGGGTAACCCAGTGGCACAGCGGGTAGAGCCACTGCCCCACAGAGCCAGAGAACCAGGTTCGATCCCGACCTCCGGCGCTGTCTGTGTGGAGTTTGCACGTTCTCCCTGTGACCGCGTGGGTTTCCCCCGGGTGCTCAGGTTTCCTCCCGCATCCTAGAGACGTGCGGGTCGGTGGGTTAATTGGCCGCTGTAAATTGCCCCCAGTATGTGGGTGAGGGGGAGAATCTAGTACCGGTGGATGGCAGGAGTATCTACAGGCGCGAGCCCAGGGAGTTGATAGGAAAAGAAATTACAATTGGTGTAGAATCACAGAGTCACACAGCACGGAAACAGGCCCTTCGGCCCAACTCGTCCCTGCCGACTGTGCTGCCCAGCGAGCTGGTCCCATCTGCCCGCGTTTGGCCCATAGCCCTCTAAACCTCTCCTGTCCATGGACTTATCCAGATAGTTTTTAAATGTTGCTGATGTGCCTGCCTCAACCACTTTTTCTGGCAGCTCTAGAACTGCATTCAGTTCTGGTCGCCCCATTACAGGAAGGATGTGGAGGCTTTGGAGAGGGTGCAGAAGAGTTTTACCAGGATGCTGCCTGGATTAAAGGGCATGTGCTATAAGAAGAGGTCGGACAAACTTGGACAGTTCTGGAGAGGCGGAGGCTGAGGGGAGACCTGATAGAGGTTTATAAGATTATGAGAGGCACAGATAGAGCAGACAGCCGGTATCTTTTCACCAGGGTCAAAATGTCTAACACTAGAGGGCATGCATTTAAGGTGAGAGGGGGCAAGTTCAAAGGAGACGTGCAGGGCAAGTTTTTTACACAGAGAGTGGTGGGTGCCTGGAATGTGCTGCCTGGTGTGGTGGTGGAGGCAGATATGATAGAGGCATTTAAGAAACTCAGACAGGTACATGGATGTGCAGGGAATGAAGAGATATGGACCTTGTGTAGGCAGAAGGGATTCATTTAGTTAGGCATCACCAAATTACTAGTTTAATTAGTTTGGCACAACATGGTGGGCCGAAGGGTCTGTTCCTGGGCTGTATAACTCTATGAAAACCAAATATTACCTTGGTAATTGCATCCAAGAACATGAAGCCTGTTGAACAGAACATCTGCACTCTGAGGTAAGGTCTCATGAGTTACATAGAACATAGAACATTACAGCACAGTACAGGCCCTTCGGCCCACAATGTTGTGCCGACATTTTATCCTGCTCTAAGATCTATCTAACCCTTCCCTCCCACACAGCCCCACATCTTGTTGTTCCCTTATTCAAGAAGGGGAGTAGGGATAACCCAGGGAATTATAGACCGGTGAGTCTTACCTCAGTGGTTGGTAAGCTGATGGAGAAGATCCTGAGAGGCAGGATTTATGAACATTTGGAGAGGTATAATATGATTAGGAATAGTCAGCATGGCTTTGTTAAGGGCAGGCCCTGCCTTACGAGCCTGATTGAATTTTTTGAGGATGTGACTAAGCACATCGATGAAGGGAGAGCAGTAGATGTAGTGTATATGCATTTCAGCAAGGTGTTTGATAAGGTACCCCATGCGAGGCCTATGGAGAAGGTGAGGAGACATGGCATCCAAGGGGACATTGCAGTGTGGATCCAGAACTGGCTGGCCCACAGAAGGCGAAGAGCAGTCGTTGAAGAGTCATATTCTGCGTGAGGTCAGTGACCAGTGGTGTACCTCAGGGATCTGTACAGGGACCCTTACTCTTTGTGATTTTTATAAATGACCTGGATGAGGAAGTGGAGGGGTGGGTTAGTAAGTTTGCAGATGACACGAAGGTTGGGGTTGTTGTGGATAGTTTTGGAGGGCTGTCGGAGGTTACAGAGGGACATAGATAGGATGCAGAGTTGGGCTGAGAAGTGGCAGATGCAGTTCAACCCAGATAAGTGTGAAGTGGTTCATTTTGGTAGGTCAAGTATGTTGGCGGAATATAGTATTAATGGTAGGACTCTTGGCAGTGTGGAGGATCAGAGGGATCTTGGGGTCCGAGTCCATAGGACGCTCAAAACGGCTGCGCAGGTTGACTCTGTGGTTAAGAAGGCATATGGTGTATTGTCCTTCATCAATCGGGGAATTGAACTTAGGAGCCGAGAGGTATTGTTGCAGCTATATTGGTCCCTGGTCGGATCCCACTTGGAGTATTGTGCTCAGTTCTGGTCGCCTCACTACAGGAAAGAAGTGGAAGCCATAGAGAGGGTGCAGAGGAGATTTACAAGGATGCTGCCTGGAATGCGGAGCATGCCTTATGAAAGCAGGCTGAGGGAACTTGGCCTTTTCTCCTTGGAGAGACGGAGGATGAGGGGGGGACCTGATAGAGGTGTATAAGATGATGAGAGGTATTGATTGGGTAGATAGTCAGAGGCTTTTCCCCAGGGCTGAAATGGTGGCCACAAGAGGACACAGGTTTAAGGTGCTGGGGAGTAGGTACAGAGGAGATGTCAGGGGTAAGTTTTTTTACTCAGAGAGTGGTGAGTGTGTGGAATGGGCTGCCGGAAACGGTGGTGGAGGCGGATACAATAGGGTCTTTCAAGAGACTGTTAGATAGGTACATGGAGCTGAATAAAATAGAGGGCTATGGGTAAGCCTAGTAATTTCTAGGGTAGGGACATGTTCGGCACAGCTTTGTGGGCCAAAGGGCCTGAATTGTGCTGTAGGTTTTCTATGTTTCTATTTTCCTATCATTCATGTGTTATTGTACGGAGACCTACGTTGTCAGTTACGGAGGGAAAACCCGATCTCTGCAAGTTATGTGAAATCTAAAATAAACGGGCCAGAATTTTGGAGGTGGAGTGAGCATACCTGTGTCTTCTGTTACTTAGGCGGGCCCTTAACAAGACTGGGTTTTGAAATCCTTTTTATGTCAAATCGCTGAAAGTGGGATGTAATAATGGGGTAGTAACAGTGCAGGCAATAGCACATCAAACACTGGAGGAACTCAGCGGGTTAGGCAGCATCAACAGAGGGAGATGGACAATCCACACTTCGATGAGAAAGGAGGGGCCGTTGACTGAAGAAATGGGCTGTGTAAGGGTCTGGAACAACAGTTGAGGCAGTAACCCTCACTATGTTTAAGTCTGCTGGGATGGGTACTTGTGGAGCTGAGTCCTGCAGGGCTGTGGGCTGGGAAGCGGGGATGTGGGAGTAATGAATAGATCCCAGTCAGCATGGATGTCCCGTGAAACAGTAAAAGGTGTGAAAATGAGGGCAAATTCAAACCAGCGGATCCGATGTGAAAACGGGGATGGGATGTGGAAGAGTGATTGGGAAGAAATGTTGCCACATGGGGGGGAGAAGGGGAGGGAGAGGGGGAGGGAGAGGGGAGGGAGGGGGAGGGAGGGGGAGGGGGAGGGAGAGGGGAGGGAGGGGGAGGGAGGGGGAGGGGGAGGGAGAGGGAGAGGGAGAGGAGGAGAGAGGGGGAGGGAGAGGGGGAGGGAAAGGGGGAGGGAGAGGGGAGAGAGGGGGAGGGAGAGGGGAGGGAGGGGGAGGGAGGGGGAGGGGGAGGGAGGGGGGAGGGAGGGGGAGGGGGAGGGAGAGGGAGAGGGGAGGGAGGGGGGAGGGAGGGGGAGGGGGAGGGAGAGGGGGAGGGAGGGGGGAGGGAGGGGGAGGGGGAGGGGGAGGGAGAGGGGGAGGGAGGGGGGAGGGAGGGGGAGGGGGAGGGAGAGGGAGAGGGAGAGGAGGAGAGAGGGGGAGGGGGAGGGAGAGGGGGAGAGAGGGAGAAAGGGCCTGGAGAGAGTGGTGGGGGGAGAAAGGGGAAAGGGGTAAAGGGGGGAGAGGTGGAGGAGAGGGGAGAGAGGGGGAAAGAGGGGGGAGAGGGGGAGGGGGAGAGAGTTAAAGTGTGAGAGAGAGGGAGAAAGCAAGAGGGAGAAAGAGAAATAGTGAGAGATGGACTGAGAGATGGGGGAGGAGAGAAAGAGAACGAGAAAAAGGAAAAGAGAGAGAGAGAAAAGATTTAAAAAAAGCAGGCATTGAAAGCTTTAAGAACATACAAAACAGAATCAGGAGTGGACCTTCCGTCCCCTTGTTCCCTCATGACGAATCTCTGGTGCTGCCTGTGTGGATGTCGGGATCGAACCTGCATTACTGGAGCAGGGAGGCAGCAGCTCTGCCAGCAGCACCTCTGTGCCGTCCGGTCTGACCTAGGATGTGGAGCAGCGGGGTGTTCATGGGCTTGTGGAAGGTGGTGGGTGGGAAACCTTGCTCTGTGGGCAGTGTGTGGGTCAGAGAAAGATCCCTGGGGTCGTGGTGGCAGCAGGAAGGGAAGTCAGGGGCTGGAGTAGAACCAGTCACCTCTGCTTTTTATAAAAGTGTTCTGGCAACACAAACTCTTTCCTGGAAAGAGTGCAGAGGAGATTTACGAGGATGTTGCCAGGACTCGAGGGCCTGAGTTATAGGGAGAGGTTGGCCAGGCTGGGTCTTTATTCCTTGTAACGTAGGAGAATGAGGGGCGACCTTATAGAAGTGTTTAAAATTATGAGAGGCATAGATAAGGTGGACGGTAACAGTCTTTTCCCCAGGGTAGGGGAGTCCAGAACTAGGGGGCATAGGTTTAGGGTGAGAGGGGAAAGATTTGAAAGCGACCTGAGGGGCAACTTTTTCACACAGAGGGCGGTGAGTGTATGGAACGAGCTGCCAGAGGAAGTGGGTGAGGCAGGTACAACAGTGTCATTTAAGAAGCACTTGGATAGGTATGTGGAGGGGCGGATCTTGGAGCGATATGGGCGGAATGCAGGACATTGGGACTAGCTGGGTGGGCACCGCGGTCGGCATGGACTGTTTGGGCCAAAGGGCCTGTATTGCCCTATGACTCTAACAGCAAATGCCCAACCTCAGGTCAAACACTGAACCACAGGTGTGGTGGGCACAGATATGGAAGGCAACCACACTTCAGTAAAGAACTTCACCGGCTTACAAAGCAACCAGGACATCCTAAAATTCTGTGAATCCTTTCTTCTCTTTTCTCTCTTGTACTCAAGCGAAAGCAAGCTATTCAACTCTACATCTGATTACCATTACTGCTTCGCAATGAATCATTCTGAAACCCCATTGTATTAATCCAATCCACTCCATATTCAAGTGGTTACACTTGGGATGGAGGTTGGTTCTGTTGTACATCCAAACATGTTTGAAAGGAATCTACAAAGGGAGTCTGGAAGCTAATTAGGGTGACGTCATTGTTCCTCTAACCACACTGACGTTTCACCGCAATCCAACGACTTTCCTGGTCTCCGAAAAACACAAACAAGCAACTGGATGGGACTGAAACTGTTTGGATTTACTTTAACCTGGTTTACACGTTTCTGTACTCCACACACAAAGAACTGATTTTGCAGTCAATAATGTGGCAAAAATCATCAGTCAACATAATATTGGCTGTCTTCTCTGGAGCGGCAGAGGCTGAGGGGGATACCTGATCAGAGTTCATGACATTATGAGAGGCATAGATAGAGTAGACAGACAGTATCTTTTTCCCTGGATCTACATATCTAATACCAGAGGGCATGCATTTAAGGTGAGAGGGGGAAAGTTCAAAGGAGATGTGTGGGGCAAGTTTTTTTTTTACACAGAGAGTGGTGGGTGCCTGGAATGTACTGCCTGGGGTGGTGGTGGAGGCAGATACGATAGAGGTGTTTAAGAGGCTCTTAGATAGGCACATGGATGTGCAGGAAATGGAGGGATATGGACATTGTGCAGGCAGAAGGGATTAGGTGTCATTAGTTTAATTAGTTCCGCACAACATAGTGGTCCGAAGGGCCTGTTCCTGTGCTGTACTCTTCTATGTTCCATGTTCAAAATATTAAGAGGAATATATTAAGAGTATACAAAATATTGAGAGGAATAGATAGAGTGGACAGCCAGCACCTCTTTCCCAGGGCAACAATGCTCAATACAAGAGGGCATGGCTTTAGGGTAATGGGTGGGAAGTTCAAGGGAGATGTCAGAGGGAGGTTTTTCACCTAGAGAGTGGTTGGTGCATGGAACGTGCTGCCCGGGGTGGTGGTGGAGGCTGATACGTTGGTCAAGTTCAAGAGATTGTTAGATAAGCATATGGAGGAATTTAAGATAGAGGGATATGTGGGAGGAAGGGGTTAGATAGTCTTAGGTGTGGTTTGAAGGTCGGCACAACATGGTGGGCCGAAGGGCTTGTATTGTGCTGTATTGTTCTATGTTTCTATGGTTCTATGGTTGTAGTATCAATGTCTGGAAAAGTGTGGTGAATGATTCCTCAAACTTTCTACCTTCTACAAGGTACAAACTTGGGATATCAGTCATAGAGTCCTACAGCACAGAAACAGGCCCTTCAGCCCATCATGTCCATGCTGACTGCCAACTGCCCATCTGCACAAATCCCATTTACCAGCACTCGGCTCATCGCCTTCCGTGCTTTGTCAATTCGAGTTCTTGTCTGGATCCCACTTAAATGTTGTGAGGGTCTCTGCCTCCACCAGTCCGTCCGACAATGCGCTCCAGGTTCCAACCTCCTCCTGGGTTAAAAAATCCCTCCTCAGATCCCCTCTAAACCAAACCAACCCCCCCCCCCCCGCCCCTTATCCTAAAGCAATGCTCTCCAGTTTTAATCTCGGGGGAAATGTTTCCATCTCTCTCCCCATAATTTTGCATCGCCCTTGGCCTCCTCTGCTCCAGGGTAACCAACTCCAGCCTCTTCTCACTCCAGCCCAGGCATCGTCCTGGTGAACCTCCTCTGCACCCTCTCCACTGCGATCATCCCAAAGTACCAGGTTACTCCCCACTTGCCTGGAAGAGTACATCTCCAACAATCCACAAGCAGCTCAACATCACTTAGGCAGCCTCAGTTTAAAAGCTCAAGCAGCTGCTCGATGGGCACCCTGTCCACCCCCCAAACACCCCTCCCTCCACCACCAGCACACAGTGGCTGCAGTATGCACCGTCTACACCACGCACCGCAGTGTGCGCCGTCTACACGACACACCGCAGTGTGAGCCATCTACATGACGCACCGCAGTGTGCACCGTCTGCACGACGCACCGCAGTGTGCGCTGCCTACACAACGCACTGCAGTGTGAACCGTCTACACCACGCACCGCAGTGTGAACCGTCTACACAACGCACCGCAGTGTGCGCCGTCTACACAACGCACCACAGTGTGCGCCGTCTGCACCACGCACCGCAGTGTGCGCCGTCTGCACCACGCACCGCAGTGTGTGCCGTCTGCACCACGCACTGCAGTGTGTGCCGTCAACACACGCACCGCAGTGTGCACCGTCTGCACAACGCACCGCAGTGAGCACTGCCTACACCACACACTGCAGTTACTCACCCAGGCTACTCCGACAGCACCTCCCAAACCCACCACCTCTCCCACCAAGGAAGACGAGAGCAGGGAGGGGCAGGGGAACACCACCACCTGCAGGTTACCTTCCAAATCACCCGCCATTTAACCGATCACAGCTGAGTCTAGATTCTTGAACCCCCTGCAGTGCCGGAGCGTGGTGACCGCACGCTGCTCTCTGCAGGTCTCCTTGTTACTTCTGTTATCATTCTTTTACTCCGTTCAATCTAAATTCTATGACTCTGAGAATTGCCTCAATGCACTTTTGTGATGAAATGATCTGTGTGAATGGTATGTAAAACAAAGTTTTTCACTGTACCTCAGAACATGTGGCAATAATAAACCAATTACCAATTAGTTGTCCATTATTTCTGGGAGATTTCTGTATCTTCTTTCATGGAGGAAATACTTGTTCAATTTCTCGAACATTCTTCAAGCCATGGCTAATCTTTTCCTCTGTAGATACCGACAGAAGCTTTTACAGTCAGTTTCTGAGTACCTGACCTTCCCTTCTGCAGAAATATCTTGGCCCTTCTTTCCATAATTCTGATATTTTTCTTGGCTCCGACTGCTCTGATTGGTAACATAACATTAATTTTCTTTGATCTGAAATAATCTTTAATGTTCAGTGCACCATGCTGGACCACTTTCCCTGCTGTTTGTATCTTATTTATTGAAGGCTACAGCATAATTCCTTAAATATGAACCATTGTTTCTTCATAGAGTTATACAGCACGGAAACAGTCCCTTCAGCCCAACTGGTCCATTCCGACCAAGATGTCCCATTTGCCAGCATTTGGCCCATAACCTTCTAGACCTTTCCAATCCACGTACCTGTCCAACTGTCTTTTAAAAAACTGTCTTTTAAAACTGTCTTTTAAAAGTTGAGTACCTGCCTCAACAACTTCCTCTGGCAGCTGATGCCACATAGATACCACCCTTTGTGTAAAAAGGTTGCCCCTCAAGATCCTATTAAATCTCTCCCCTATCACCTTAAACCTATTCCCTCTAGTTCTTGATTCCCCAACCCTGGGAAAAAGACTGAGTGCAGTCACCCTGTCTATGCCCCTCATGATTTTATACACCTCTATAAGATCACCTCTCAGTCTCCTACACTCTAAGAAAACAGTCCTATTCTGTCCAACCTCTCCCTATAACTCAGTCCCTCAAGTCCTGGCAACATCCCTGTAAACCTGTTCTGTACTCTTTCCAGTTTAATAACTTCTTTCCTATAGTAGGGTGGCCAAAACTGAGCATAACATTCCAAGTGCGGCCTCACCAGCGTCCTGTACAACCACACCATGACCTCCCAATTTTTATACTCAGTGCCCTGACTGCTGAAGGCCAGCGTGCCAAAAGCTTTCTTCACCACCCTGTCTACCTGTGACTCCAATTTCAGTGAACCATGTACCTGTACTCCAAGGTCCCTCTGTTCTACGACACTCCCCAGGGCCTTGCCTTTCACTGTGAAAGTCCAACCTGGATTTGACTTTCCAAACTGTAACACCTCGCACTTATCTGAATTAAACTCCATTTTCCGTTCCTTGGCCCACTTACCCAGCTGATCAAGATCCCCTGTAATTTTAGATAATCTTCTTCATTGTCCACTATACCACCTATTTTAGTGTCATCAGCAAACTGATGAGCCTTGCCTGTACATTTACCTCAATGATCAGTAAAATCGTGTTTTTTTTGCAGTCTGAGATGGAAAATAATTTGAAGAGTGTGAAACATGCAATATAGACAAACTAACTGTAAAAAAAGGGGCAGAACTGAGGGAGGGTCACACTGTGGGAGGGGCAATACTGAGGGAGGGTCACACTGTGGGAGGGGCAGTACTCAGGGAGGGTCACACTGTGGGAGGGGCTGTACTGAGGGAGGGTCACACTGTGGGAGGGGCAGTACTCAGGGAGTGTCACACCGTGGGAGGGGCGATACTGTACCATTGTATGGACGTACCAAGCGAGCGCAGCACTGTCAGAAGTGCCCCTGTTAGATGAGACATGAGCTGAGGACTGGGTCAGTGTTGTCGGTGGATTCTCTCTGTATCCCAGGACTGACATCTATCTGTCAGCCAAATGCAGAATAACGGATTACAGATCATCCCCTGGTTACAGCAGGGGTCTGCTCGTAACCCAGATGTCCACACCTCAGAAGTACAGTTGCAAAGCGAGTTCCCACCCGGGAGGAGATGCCTGTAGCCCCTCAGCAGACAGAAAATCCATCCAGTCGGTCTCCCAAACGCTGAGTCGTTTGCACGGGCTGTACACAAGTCCAGCGTCCGTAACCCAGGGAGGACCTGTATCTCGTCATTGTTTGTGGGAGGGATCTTGCTGTGCACACCTCACCTGCCCTTGTTTGCTACATTACAGCAGTGCTGTTGGCTGTATGTCCCCAAGGCCCACAGCAGAATCGTCATGCCCCTGCCCTGGTTCTGCTGAGGAATCCAGGTCCACACTGCCCTCGCCACGCGAGAAAGGACAGCCACTCGAGATGGCTGGACGCACGCCTGGTGCCGACTGACTGAGGCAACTTGGAAAACAGACAAAAGCATCGATGCTGGAATGTGAAACACAGACACAGGTCCCGGAAGACCTCAGCCAGTCAACAGCTGAGGAAGGGTCCCTGACCCCAAACCATAACCGGTTTCTCTTTCCACAGATGCTGCCTGACCAAGTCCATCCAGCACTTCTGTTTGTGTTTCAGAGACATGGTTGCTGCCTGATGTCACACACAACCTGTTGCCAAGGAAATGAGGAACACCTCAGAGTTGTAGAGAGATGCAGTAGGAAACAGGCCATTCGGCCCACAGTTTCTGTGCCAACCATGATGCCAATTTAAACTAGTCCCATCTCCCTGCACGTGATCCACATCCCTCTGTCCCCTGCCTGCCCATGTGACTCTGCAACTGCCTCTTAAATGTTGCTCTTGTATCTGCTTCCGACATTTCCTGTTCCTACCACACCACTTCCCATTTACACCAACCCTACACTGACCCCATTTTATTCTCCCTACATTCCCATCTCCCCACACTCCCTGCTAGATCCTACCCCTCACCCACACCCAGTTAACCCACCGACCCACACGTCTTTGGGATGTGGGAGGAAACCGGAGCACCTGGGGGAAACCGACGCGGTCACAGAATGTGCAAACTCCACACAGACAGCACCGGAGATCAGGATCGAACCAGGGTCTCTGGAGCTGTGAGGCAGTGGCACTACCCGCTGCACCACTGTTCTGCCTAGTCTTCGAGGTGCCTAGAAGTCCCAAAGCATTTGACTGACACACTGAAGAGTAGCCAATTTGTGCAGAGCAAAATCCCACACAGTGACCTAATAGATACCAAAAAGTTGGTTCCAGTGATTAACCAGGAGCACCATATTGGCCCCAGGACACTAAGAACTATTTTCCAGGTAGGTCCAGTGGGATCTTCCTCCTTCCAGATGGGCACCAGGTTAATGTCTCATCAACAAGCTACCACTGCTATTCAAAACTAAACAGAACCATACACTCCCTCCCCTTGTGAGAAACATTCCCATCTACAGACCAGCTTGCCAGCTGAGAGTCATTACAGAAGATCGCGTGGGTTCATTTTGCTTTCCTTGTGAAGGTACAATCCTAGTTGCTATCAATCATCTGGCTGTTCTTCCTCAATGAAATCAAACATTTTCTCCAAACTGTTACTGATGGCAAACAAACCCATGTCCCATTATAATGTCTTCAACTAATACAACCTCATTACCATGTCAAGCACAATACAAGTGGATGGGGTCCAATGTCCTGAGTGCTTGGGGAGAGTTTGAGCTAAACTGGCAGGGGGTTGGACCCAGCCCAAGGATGCAAAACTGAGGGAGGAAAGTGCATAAAGGAATGAACATGGATCCATATCAGAGAGGACCACACTCAAGAAAACTGGGGTTAGAAGGGGTGGCACAGGGTGCAGTGGGCAGAGCCTCTGCCTCATGGCTTCAGAGACCCGGGTTCGATCCCAACCTCTGGCGCTGTCTGTGTGGAGTTTGCACGTTCTCCCTGTGACCGTGTGGGTTTCCCCCGGGTGCTCCGGTTTCCTCCCACATCCCAGAGACGTGCGGGTCGGTGGGTTAATTGGCCGCTGTAAATTGCCCCCAGTGTGTGGATGAGGGGTAGAATCTGGGGGAAACTGATGGGAATGTGGGGAGAATGAAATGGGATTAGTGTAGGATTTTCCCCCTCTCTCCTTAAAGCTATGCCCTCTAGTATTTGACATTTCTACCCTTGTAAAAAAGCCTCTACCTACCCTGTTTTTGCTCCTCCCCTACGTTATCTCATAATTTTATATATTTCTATCAGGCCTCCCCTCAGCCTCTGATGCTCCAGAGAAAACAACCTTTCTGCTTATGCCTCAGCTCATAAAGGGAAGCATCCCATGTTAATGCCTTGTTCACCCTTAATTGACCTGTACTTCCACCTTTGGTGCTCGGTGGTCACTCCATGTCCCACCACACCACTCAACATCCTCCCATTGATTGCCTGCTCCCCTGCCGTGTGCACTCCCCAATATTGGCGAAGACCAAAGTCTCTTATACTTCATGAAATGTTCTCTCAACATGCGCTGCCACCCTCAGAGACCAATCCACGTGAACCCTCAGGCTCCTCTGTTACTTCCTTCTTCCGTCTCTCAAAATGCATCACCTCACACTGACCCGTATTAAAGTCCATCTGCACTCTTCTGGATTAAACTCCATTTGCCACTTCTCTGCCCGGCTAAACGGGCCATCTAAATCTACCTGTCGTCTGAATCTCTCTTCCTCAACGATGACCAATCTCTGCATCGTCCGTTTACACCTCTGAATTTATTTTAACTGAAAGAACATGAAAGAAATCAAACGTAAAACACATGAAGCAAATCTCCAAACCCCGCAAGAGATGGTTATTAATGTCTGAACAGCTCCACCTCTCCCTCTCTGACAGTAACACAGTCACAGGGTAGGTCCACTGCCGGTCATTTCCAAGAAATTCATGCTGCTTTCCTCTGGAGACTCTGTAACTGGCATTCATTGTATGAAAATCCAAACTAATGTAGCTGAACTGTCTGGAAACCCACAGTATCTTGCCACATCAATCCTGACCAACATTATCAACACCAACAAATTGTGTCTCCAGCTCTTATCATCCATCAGCAGAGTCCATGGTTTCAATCCAAATTCTACTGGTATTGATGGACTAAGTAAGACGGACACCAGCCTCCCCTCCTTGGACTCTGTCTTTACCTCTCGTTGTCTTGGTGTAGCAGCCAGCATAATCAAAGACCCCACCCACCCGGGTCATTCTCTCTTCTCTCCTCTTCCATCAGGTAGAAGATACAGGAGCCTGAGGGCACGTACCGCCAGACTTAAGGACAGCTTCTACCCCACTGTGATAAGACTATTGAACGGTTCCCTTATACAATGAGATGGACTATGACCTCACGATCTACCTTGTTGTGACCTTGCACCTTATTGCACTGCACTTTCTCTGTAGCTGTGACACTTTACTCTGTACTGTTATTGTTTTTACCTGTGCTACATCAATGCACTCTGTACTAACTCAATGTAACTGCACTGTGTAATGAATTGACCTGTACGATCAGTATGCAAGACAAGTTTTTCACTGTACCTTGGTACAAGTGACAATAATAAACCAATACCAATACCAGCTGCTTCCAGCAGTGTGAGGATCACAGCCCAGAGAACAGAGAGTGAAGGCAATTGGCCAAAGGAAGGAGAGGGGGGAGGAGGAGAAAGCTTCCCTGCAGTGAGTTGCTGGGATCTGGGACGTGCTTCCTGAAAAGGCAGTGGAAGTATATTCAGCTGGAATTCGCAGAAGGGAACGGGATTACTTGAAAGGAAATGTTGCAGGGATGTGAGGAAGGAGCAGGAATAAATTGCACAGCATCATCAGAAAAGGGTGTAATGGTTTAGCCTGTGACAAGAGTAACCCAGGAGTCCACCCTAATGATTGAGAAGGATTTTTTAATTCAACTTTGGGATCTGGACATTGCCAGCAAAGCCAGCACTTATTGTTCATCCCGAGCTGCCCCTTGAAAAGGTGAGGGTGAGACACGTCCTTGAATCTCTGCACTCCTTCTGGTGAAGGCGCTCCCGCTGTGCTGGTGGGGAGGGAGGTCCAAGCTGAAGGAATAGCAATATATTTTCCAAGCTGGGATGGTGGAGGGGAACCTGCAGGTGGTGGTGTTCCCCTGCACCTGCTGCCCTTGTCCTTGGGGGTGGAGGTCACAGGTTTGGGAGGTGCTGTTGGAGTAGCCTGGGAGTAACTGCAGTGTGTTGTGTAGATGGTGGACACTGCAGCCACTGTGTGCCAGTGGTGGAGGGAGGGAGTGTGTAGGGGGTGGATGGGGTGCCGATCAAGTGGCTGCTTTGGCCTGGATGGTGTTGACTTTCTTGAGAGCTGTTGGAGCTGGACTCACCCAGGCAGGTGGAGACGTTTCCAGCACACTCCTGACTTATGCCTTGTAGATGGGGGGAAGGCCCTGGCGTGTCAGGAGGTGAGACAGTCACTAAAGGATCCCCAGCTCCTGACTTCCTCTTGTAGCCACAAGATTTATGTGGCTGGTCAACGGTGGCCCCCAGAATTTTGATGGTGTGGGACTCAGCGATGGCAATACCACTGCACATCAGGTAGGGTAGCTGGACTCTCTCTTCAAATACCAGAGGCAGAGCTTTAAAGTGAGGGTAATAGAATCATACAGCATGGAAACAGACCCTTCGGCCCCACTCGTCCATGCTGACCAAGATGCCCCACCCAAGCCAGTCCCATTTGCCAGAGTTTGGGCCATAACCTTCTAAACCTTTGGTATCCATGTATCTGTCCAACTGTTTTTTCCAAGTTGCCCCCTGGTATTGGTATTGGTTTATTATTGTCACTTGTACCGAGGTACAGTGAAAAACTTGTCTTACAAACCAATTGTACAGGTCAATTCATTACACAGTGCAGTTACATCAAGTTAGTACAGAGTGCATTGATGTAGTACAGGTAAAAAAAATAACAACAGTACAGAGTAAAGTGTCACAGCTACAGAGAAAGTGCAGTGCAATAAGGTGCAAGGTCACAACAAGGTAGATGGTGAGGTCAGAGTCCATCTCATTGTATAAGGGAACTGTTCAATAGTCTTATCACAGTGGGGTAGAAGCTGTCCTTAAGTCTGGTGGTACGTGCCCTCAGGCACGTGTACCTTCTACTCGATGGAAGAGGAGAGAAGAGAGAATGTCCCGGGTGGGTGGGGTCTTTGATTATGCTGGCTGCTTCTCCAAGACAACGAGAGGTAAAGACAGAGTCCAAGGAGGGGAGGCTGGTGTCCGTGATACGCTGGGCTGTGTCCACAACTCTCTGCAGTTTCTTGCAGTCCTGGGCAGAGCAGTTGCCGTACCAAGCCGTGATGCATCCAGATAGGATGCTTTCTGTGGTGCATCGGTAAAAGTTGGTGAGAGTCCATGGGGAACAGTTTCCGACCATCCACCCTGTCGATGCTTCGCCTCATTCTGTACCTCCACTGCGTCCCTCCTCCGTTCCAGGGCAACGCATACACGGCTTTAATTGTTACATTTTTTCCTTTGGTCTTTTTCATCCTGACCACTTTCTAATAATTAGACATCCCAGCCAAGAGTGTCGTTTTGACGACTGCATTATAGTAATTGGAAGCAGAAGTGGGGAAGACAGATGTCTGGAGAGGAAGCCAAGAGCGCAGGCAGGTCTGCATCCCACACCAGTAACACCTGCACCGCTGGCAGACGCTCTGGAAACGGCTCCAGTCCAGATGTTTCATTACTCCACCGCCCGATCAGAAGGCTGGCAGGAGAGGGCAACTGTAAAACCTCCAGAATTAGTTAATTCTGTTCTCACCCTCATATTTAAGAAGCTGTTGAAAGTTCAAGCTTTTTCTCCTTTCTTGCTGACAAAATCCAAATCTTCAACGCCCAGGTAAACCCGAGTCAGTGTGACATAGAAACATGGAACAGCACAGGCTCTTCGACACCCCCTGTCCGCGCCGAACATGATGTCAAGCAAGGCTAATCCCATGTGCCAGCACATGCTCCGTATCCCTCCATTCCCTGCACATTCACGTGGCTGTCCAAATGCCCCTTGAATCCACTATTGTATCTGCCTCCACCCCCACCCCTGGCAGTGCGTTCCAGGCACCCACCGCTCTCCGTGTAAAATAAAAACTTGCCTCGCACATCTCCTTTAAACTTTCCCCCTCTCACCTTAAAGCTGTGCTCCCTAATATTCAACATTTCTGCACTGGGTCTGAGCCTCTCATAACTTTATATTCCTCAGCCTCCTGGCGAACCTCTTCTGCACCCTCTCCAAAGCCTCCACATCCTTCCTGTAATGGGGTGACCACAACTGCACACAATGCTCCAAGTGACACCTCTCGTTGTTATTAGAGTTTAGATTGCAAAGGGAAGTCAGCTGTAGTGAGCGGAGCCACAAAGACTCACAAAGCTTCGAACTTCCTCAGTGCTGATGAAGGGTGCCTCATCTGAAACATCAACTCTCTCTCTCCACAGATGCTGCCTGACCTGCTGAGTGTTTCCAGTATTTTCCATTTCCTGTTATTATATCACGTTGGCTCATTTTTTCTTATCCTACTTATATAAATTAAGTCTGCCCGGCAGGTCCCATCACGTTACCATTAATAACTCATCACACAGACCAAGCGGATTTCTGTGCTGATAACTATTAAGCTGTTTCAACTGATCCTATCACAGACATTCCCCTTGTTCCTCCCATCACTCCACCCCCTCTGCACCTTCTGACGGGGTCCTAGACCTGAAACGTTAACGGAGGGCGGGACCGGAGGCGGATCCAGAGGGCGGGACCGGAGCTGGATCCGGAGTGCGGGACTGGAGTGTTTGTATATTTCCATAAAACCATAAGATATAGGAGCGGAATTGGACCATTCAGCCCATCGAGTCTGCTCCACCATTCGATCATGGCTGATATTTTCTCAACCCCATTCTCCCACTTTCTCCCCATAACCCTTAACCCCCCTTACCAATCACGAACCTATCAATCTCTGCCTTACATACCCCCAATGACGGCCTCCACAGCCATCTGTGGCAATGAATTCCCCAGATTCACCACCCTCTAGCTAAAGAAATTCCTCCTCGTCTCAGTTCAAAGGGACATCCTTCTATTTTGAGGCTGTGCCCTCGAATCCTGGACTCTCCCACTGATGGAAACATCCTCTCCACATCCACTCTATCCAGGCCTTTCAATATCCAGGAGGTTTCAATGAGATCCCCCCTCATCCTTCTGAACTCCATCGAGTACAGGCTCAGATACATCAAACGCTGCTCATACGTTAAAGCTCTTCACTCCTGGGATCATTCTTGTGAACCTCTGGACCCTCTCCAGGATCCATGCATCCTTCCTGAGATACGGGGCCCAAAACTGCTCACAATATTTCCAAATGTGGTCTGACCAATGCCTTATAAAGCCTCAGCACTACATCCTTGCTTTTATTTTCTAGTCCTCTCAAATTTCCTACTACTTTTAAACTCACTGGTTCACTGAGAAATTTATTATTCTCCTGTGTAACAGGTAAAAATAAGGAAACAAAACTATGTTTGGGTGTTAACCAGAGTACCCCCTAACAGTCCACCACTGTGCCAGATTATCAGAGTTGTAAGGGATTGCTCCATTGGGAGCTGGCATGGAGCCAATGGGCCAAATGGCCTCTTATGAGTCATTAAAAGCTAAGGCAAGGGAAGAGTGGATAGGTCAAGGTGTTTATTGGAAGGAGGGGAGACTGTGGGAAGATTCAATGCTAAGGTTTAACATTATGAGGAGCTGGGAGAGAGTGAGCTGGAAGATGATTTAGGTTCTTGGGAGTACTGAGGAACAGAGTGACCTTGGTGTGCAAATCCAAAGATGTCGAAGGTGACAGTTTAGGTCTATCACGTAGTTAAGAAGGTGCATGAGATTCTGGCCTTCCATTAGTCAGGGCATCAAATACAGGAGCAGGGAGGTTATGCTCCACCTTTATAAAAACATTAAAGACACAAGAGACTGCAAGATGCTGTAATATGGAGCAACACGTGATCTCCTGGAGAAACTCAGCGGGTCAGGCAGCATCTGTGGAGGGAAATGGTCTGGATGAAGGGTCTCAACCAGAAACGTCGACTGTTCATCTTTATCATACAAGGTGTCCATTCAATAGTCTTATAACAGCGGGATAGAAGGTGTCCTTAAGTTTAGTGGCTCATGTTTTCAGGCTTTTGTATCTTCTGCCTGATGGGAAGGGGGATAAGAGAGAATGTCCAGGGTAGGAGGGGTCTTTAGTTATGTTGGCTGCTTTCCCGCAGGCACTGCCTCACAGCTCCAGAGACCCGGGTTCGATCCCGAACTCCGGCGCTGTCTGTGTGGAGTTTGCATGTTTTCCCTGTGCACCCGTTTCCTCCCAAGTGCTCCGGTTTCCTCCCACATCCCAACAACGTGCGGGTCAGTGGGTGAATTGGCCGCTGTAGATTGCTCCCAGTGTGTGGGTGAGGGGTAGAATCTGGGGGCAGTTGACGGGAATGAAATGGGATCAGTGTAAATGGGTTGGCCAGCATGGACACATACAGTCATAGAGCGATACAGCATGGAAACAGGCCCTTCAGCCCAACTCGTCCGTGCCAATCAAGTTGCCTCAGTGAGCTAGTCCAATGATTCGGTGGGCAGAAGGGCCTGTTCTGGGTTGTATGACGCTGTGAGATGTCAAAAAAAATATTTTGAAGGAGTTAGTCACTTCTCGCTGCTTCAGTAAAGCAGGCAACATAATCAAAGACCCCACCCACCCTGGACATTCTCTCTTCTCTCCCCTCCCATCGGGCAGAAGATACAAAAGCCTGAAAGCACGTACCACCAGGCTCAAGGACAGCTTCTATCCCACCGTTATAAGACTATAGAATGGTTCCCTAGTGTGATAAGATGGACCCTTGACCTCACAATCTACCTCATTGTGGCCTTGCACCTTATTGTCTGCCTGCACTGCACTTTCTCTGTAACTGTAACACTTTATTCTGCATTCTGTTATAGTTTTACCCTGTACTACCTCACTGCACTGTTGAAATGAATTGATCTGTACAATCGGTACACAAGACAAGATCCTCACTGTACCTCGGTACGTGTGACAATAATAAACCAAACTACCAAAACTGAAAGCGAAGGGTTGGGTGTGGACATTAGACCTGCCAATTCAAGCAACTTCAGTTCTGCCTTGTTACTTTATCCATGAACATTTCAACAAGAGGGGAGGCTGATTCCTGATACAACCAAACATAAGCTGAGCCTGGTGTATTTCCAAATCTTGGCTGATTCCCCACATCCCAGCTGGAAGTGAAACAATTTGTCGGAATCTGATCTGCTGTTAGTTGAAGTTAATAGATAAGCATTTCAACATTTCAGTTGAAACTTGGACCAAGACAATCAGCTGAGAAGCAGGCTGCACAAATCAAATGATCCTTTGTTCTCCAGCAACAGCAGGTCACACAGGATCTCCATTCTGGGCCTGAAGAGAAAAAAATCCTGCAGACAAATCGAAATCTGAAATAAAATCTGAAAGTGCAAGGGGTTACATTTCGGGAAGAATAAGTGCGAGGTTCACATTTTGTGCTGTATGACCCCCGTGACTCTATAGATAAATTGTTGGCCCTTGAGGGGTGTTTAAGCAACAGGCAGGTGAGGGTAAGATAACGTTGAGAGAGATGTGGCAGTTGTCCTGCCCAGGATGCGGGCATCTGAGAGACCTCATCGTTGACTGAAAGGGCATTAAGGCTCAGATACAGAGTTGAGTGGTGGGCGGGTTTGGTTAGGGCCAACTGGGAACAGATCGGGGACACAGCAATGTCAGCAGCAAGAGGCACGGTGGTGGTGCTGAAAGTCCCACTGTCACTCCAATTTCCACATTCAGCAACAGGGATACTGAGGGCAGTGTTGGTCCCTAACCTGTCTCCTGCAATCAATGTTCACTCATATGGGTGTTGCAAATATCAGATTACCTCCACTAAAGTCAACTTGAACAGCCTGGGGTACTTCTCCCCAGAGAGAAGGCCGAGGGCTGGATATTGAAGGTATTTTATAGAGCAATGGGGAGATAATTCCAGAACTAGATAGAAGGTAGTCACCAAGGAAACTAATCAGGAATTCTGGAGAAAAACCTCTTCAGAAAATAAGAAAGTAGGAGCAGGAGTAGACCACTCAGCCCCTCTAGACTATACCATATTCAATATGGCTGATCTGCCCCAGGCCTCACCTCCCCTTTGTGTCACTTCCCCATTGCCCTCAGTTCCCTGATCTTTCAAACATTTACCTCCCTCCTCTTTAAACCCCCCAGTGATCCAGTCTCCACACCCTCTGGGGCAGAGAATCCCACAGATTCCCCTCCCTGTGTGGGTTTGAACAATGCAGAGAACAATGAGGATGTGGAGCTCACACTCCAGTACCGAGGGAGTGCTGTTCTGTCAGAGATACTTTGGGTATGACATTAAACTGTGCTCCCACGGGAGGGATTCACAGCATTTCACACAGTTATGCAGCACAAGAACATGCCCTTCAGCAAACCCACCTACACCAAATGAGGTGCCTTGATATGCTCGCCCCATTTTCCCGCGTTTGTCCCATATCCCTCTAAACCATTCCTATCCATTCATCTATCCAAATACCTTTTAAACATTGTAACTGTACCCCCTACCACGTCCTCTGGCAGCTCGTTCCATATACCCAGCACCCGGTGCGTGAAAAACTTGCCCCTCAGGTCCTCTTTAAATCTCTCCCCTCTCACTTTAAACCTCTGCCCTCCAGGTTTAGACTCCCCCCACCCTGGGAAAAAGACTATGACTATTCACCCTATCTGTGCCCCTCATGATTTTATAAACCTCTATAAGGTCACCCCTCAGCCTCCAGGGTAAACAGTCCCAGCATATCCAGCCTCTCCCTAAGACTCAAGCCCTCCGGTCCCGGTAACATCCTGGTGAAATTTTTCTGAACCTTCTCGAACTTAATCACATCTTTCCTAGAGTACAGTGAACAGAAATACACACAATACTAACCGCCACCACAGGTCTACAGCGGACACAATCTTTACTGCCTCTCCACTCAGCTTTGGAGTAACTAGACAACAGCAAAACATACGTCGGGCTGCTGTTTACTGATTACAGCTCAGTGTTCAACACCATCATCCCCTCAGTACTAATCAACAAGCTTCAAAGCCTGGGCCTCTGCAACTGGATCCTCGACTTCCTTATTGGGAGACCACAGTCAGTGCGGATCAGTAGTAACATCTCCTCCTCGCTGACAATCAACACAGATGCACCTCAAGGATGCGTGCTTGGCCCACTGCTCTACTCTCTCTACACTCATGACTGTGTGGCTAAGCACAGCTTAAAAACCATCTATAAATTCACTGATGACACCACTGTTGTTGGTAGAATCTCAGATGGCGATGAGGAGGCGTACAGGAGTGAGATAGATTGGCTGGTTGAGTGGTGTCACAACAACAACCTCACACTCAACGTCAGCAAGACCAAGGAATTGATTGTGGACTTCAGGAAGGGGAAGTCGGGAGAACACACACCAGTCCTCATTGAGGGGTCAGCGGAGGAAAGGGTGAGCAGCTTCAAGTTCCTGGGCACCAACATCTCAGAGGATCTGTCCTGGGCCCAACACGTTGATGCAATCATGAAGAAGGCACGCCAGAGGCTCTACATCGTTAAGTGTTTGAGGAGATTTGGTCTGTCACCAAAGACTCTTACAAATTTCTACAGATGTACGGTGCGGAGCATTCTGACTGGTTGCATCACTGCCTGGTATGGAGGCTCCAATGCGCAGGATAGCAAGAGGCTGCAGAGGGTTGTAGACTCAGCCAGCTCCACCACGGACACAACACTCCTTGCCATCGAGGATATCTTCAAGAGGCGGTGCCTCAAGAAGGTGGCATCCATCACTAAGGACCCTCACCAGCCGGGACATGCTCTCTTCTTGTCAGGGAAGAGGTACAGGAGCCTGAAGGCCCACACTCAACATTTTAGGAACAGCTTCTTCCCCTCCACCATCAGATTTCTGAACGGTCCATGGACCCATGAACACTACCTCGTTATTCCTTTTTTCAAACTATTTATTTTTGTAATTTAAAGTAATTTTATGCCTTTGTACTGTACGGCTGCCAAAAAACAACAAATTTCACGTCACTTAAGTCAGTGGTAATAAACCTGACGTTGATTTGAACAACTGTAACATGACATCCCAACTCCTGTCCTCAATGAAGGCAAACATACCATACGCCGTCTTCACCACCCTGTCTACCTGTGTCGCCACTTTCAGGGAACTATGTACCTGTACCTCTCGGTCTTTCTGTTCACTCATCAGGGCCCTGTCCTTCACTGTGTATGTCCTGGGCTGGTTCAACCTCCCAAAATGACAACCTGACACTTGTCCAAGCTGAGCTCCATCAACCATTCCCTGGCCCTCTCTCCCAGTTGATCCAGATCCTGTTGTACCCTTAGACAACCTTCTTCACTGTCCAGATCTTGACAGAGAGCAGAGAGGACAGTCCCTGGTTTCCTGTCCATTATTTATTAATCAGCATTTCTAAATATCAGTGCATGTGGTCATTATTCCATTGCAGCTTGTGGAATCTTGGCTGCAATGCTCCCTATGTCACGAAAACAAGCAAAACTTGGAAAATACTTCAATTGCCCTCATAAAGTGCTTTAGGATGTCCAAAAAGTTGCTGTTGCCATATGTTGACCTCAGTCAAACCCCCCATACTATGTAACAGTCTTGCAGAAAGGACAGAGAAGTTGAGTCAGTGTACAGGAAGGAGATAGAGAGCCTAGTGACATGGTGTCATGACAACAACCTCTCCTTCAATGTCAGCAGACAAAAGAGCTGCTCATTGACTTCAGGAAGCAGGGCAGTGAACACGCTCCTGTTCACATCAACAGTGCTGACGTCAAGAGGGTTGAGAGGTTCAAGCTCCTAGGAGTGAACATATAGAACAACAGCCTGTCCTGGTCCAACCACGTAGACGCCATGGCCAAGAAAGCTCATCAGCACCTCTGCTTCCTCTGGAGGGTAAAGAAATTCAGCATGTCTCAGTCAATCCTCTCCAATTTTTCCAGGAGCACCATAGAAAACACCTTATCCAGATGCATCATGGCTTGGTACGGCAACTGCTCTGCCCAGGACCACAAGAAACTGCAGAGAGTTGTGGACACAGCTCAGCACATCACAGAAACCAGCCTCCCCTCCGTGGACTCTGTCTACACTTCCCGCTGCCTCGGTAAAGTAGCCGACATAATCAAAAACCACACCCACCCTGGACAATCTCTCTTCTCCCCTCTCCCATAGGGCAGAAGATACAAAAGCCTGAAAGTACGTACCACCAGGCTCAAGGACAGCTCTATCCGGCTGTTATAAGACTATTGAATGGTCCCCTAGAACGATAAAGACTCTTGACCTCACAATCTACCTCGTTATGGCCTTGCACCCTATTGTCTGCCTGCACTGCACTTTCTCTGTAACTGGAACACTTTATTCTGCATTCTGTTATTGTTTTCCCTTGTACTACCTCAATGTACTGATGTGATGAAATGATCTGTATGGATGGCATGCAAAACAATGTTTTTCGCTGTACCTCAGTGCTTCTGACAACAATAAACCAGTTTACCAATGTTTTACCAATTTAGTTGGAAAAGTACCATAGATGAAGGGTTTCAGTTATAAGTCTGAAAAGAGTGTACTCCCAACTGTTCACAAGACATTGCAGCCAACACCATCAGTATAATCACAAATAGTACTGGTTCAACACGAACAGAAGCTGAAGGAAGTACCCAGCGGGTCAGGTGGCATCTGTGGAAGGAGAAGTGGTCAGTGTCTCTTTCCACAGAAACTGCCTGACCTGATGAACATTTTCTGTTTTTATTTCAGATTTCCAACATCTGCATTGTTTTATTCTTCCAGTGTAATGTTCAAAACCCGTCCTGTGATGGTGAGAGTTTAACTGAACCAAAAGCGGAGAATTTCTGAATAGCCAAAACAATGGAATCATAAATAGTTCAAAGGCTTTGAAACAACATGAAAAATGACAGAAGATGTTCAGTATCACCACATTGTTCACTGACTGTCCATTCACGATACAGAGATGCCACAGATGAGTGGAAGATCTTACCTTGTGAGCGGACTGGTATAATTCCAAGAGCCATGCATACTGTGACCAGGAAGAGGAGGGGTTTCCTAGAGAGAAACACGCTTGTTTAGTTGATGATAGCAGTTACAGTGTCAGAGTCATACAGCACAGAAACACGGACTTCGGCCCATCATGTCTCTGCTGACCATCACACTTAATATTAATGCTATTTCCCAGCACTTGGTCTGTGGTCTCCTCTGCCTTGGTGATTCATGCACTTGTCCAGATGCTTTGTAAATGTTGAGAGAACACCTACCTCCACCGTCTGTGTGGAAGAAGAACCCCCCCCTCTCCCAGATCCCCTCGAAACCTCCTCCCTCTCACCTCATGCCTGTGCCCTGTTGTTTTAGACGTCCCCACCATGGAAAAAAGATTCTTTACTATCTTCCCTATCTATTCCCCTCAAAATCTTCTATCCGTCTATCAGGTCACCCTCAGCCCCCTTCGCACCAGAGAAAACAAGCCCAGCCTGTCCGATGTCTCACCATAACTAAAGTCCTCCGATCCAAGAATCCTGGTGAATCTCCTCTGCACCCTCTCCAGCGCAATCATGTCCTTCCTGCTGTGTGGTGACCAGAACTGCACACAGTTCTCCGAGTGGTCTAACCAACGATTTATAAGAGTCATAGAGCACAGAAACAGGCCCTTCAGCCCATCTAGTCCAGGCTGGCCTGATCTTCTGCCTAGTCCCATCTACCTGCACCCGGACCATATCCCTCCAACCCCTCCCATCCATGGACCTACCCAAACCTCTCTTAAATGTCACAATTGAACCCACATCCACCACTTCCGCTGGCAGCTCGTTCCACACTCGCACCACCCTCTGAGTGAAGAAGTTCCCCCTCAGATTCCCCTTAAATATTTCACCTTTCACCCTAAACCTATGTCCTCTAGTTCTGGTCTCACCCAACCTGAGGGGAAAAGCCTGCATGCATTCACTCTATCTATACCCCTCATAATTTTGTATACCTCTATAAGATCTCCCCTCATTCTCCTGCGCTCCAGGGAATAAAGTCCTAACCTATTCAACCTTTCCCTGTAACTCAGGTCCTCAAGTCCTGGCAACATCCGTGTAAATTTTCTCTGCACTCTTTCAAGCTTATTGATCTCTTTCCTGTAGGTAGGTGACCAGAACTGCACACAATACTCTAAATTTGGCCTCTCCTTCTTGTACAACTTGAACATAACATCCCAACTCCTGTACTCAGTGCCCTGATTTATGAAGGCCAAAGTGCCAAATGCTCTCTTTATGACCCTATCTACCTGTGACATCACTTTCAAGGAATTATGGATCTGTATTCCCAGGTCCCTCTGTTCTACCGCACACCTCAGAGCCCTACCATTCACTGTGTGAGTCTTACCCTGGTTTGTCCTCCCAAAGTGCATCACCTCACACGTGTCTGCATTAAATTCCATCGGCCATTTTTCAGCCCCTTTTCCCAGCTGGTCCAGATCACGCTGCAGGCTTTGATAGCCTTCCTCACAGTCCACTACACCCCCAGTCTCGGTGTCATCTGCAAACTTGCCACATTATCATCTAAATCATTAATATAAATGATAAACAACAACGGACTCAACACCGATCCCTGCGACACACCACTAGTCACAGGCCTCCAGTCAGTGAGACAACCATCTACTACCACTCTCTGGCTTCTCCCGCTAAGCCAGTGTTGAATCCAATCGACTGCTTCATCCTGAATGCCAAGTGACTTAACCTTCTGGACCAGCCTCCCATGCAGGACTTTGTCAAAGGCCTTGCTAAAGTCCACATAGACAACGTCCACCACCTTTCCCTCATCAACCTCCCTGGTAACCTCGAAAAACTCTATAAGATTGGTTAAACATGACCTGCCATGCACAAAGCCATGTTGACTATCCCTAATCAGGCCCTGTCTATCCAAATACTTATATATCCTGTCCCTTAGAAAACCTCCCAATAATTTGCCCACGACTGACGTCAGGCTCACTGGCCTATAAATTCCCAGCTTATTTTTGGAGCTGTTCTTGAATGGAACAACATTAGCTATCCTCCAGTCCTCTGGCACCACACCCGTGGCTAAGGACATTTTAAATATCTCTGCCAGGCCCCTGCAATTTCTGCACTAGCCTCCCACAGGCCCTGGGATTTATCCACCTTCATTCGTCTCAAGACAGCCAGCACCTCCTCTTCCATAATCTGGATACGTTCCATGACCTCACTACTCTTGCCTCAGTCTATCTCTGTCTCCAGAGTAAACACAGATGCAAAAAATTCATTTAAGATCTCCCCCACCTCTTTCGGCTTCATGCATAGATGACCACGCTGATCTTCAAGAGGACCAATTTTGTCCCTTGCTACCCTTTTGCTCTTAATATACCCTTGGGATTCTCTTTCACCCTGTCTGTCAGAGCAACCTCCTGTCCTGGTTTTGCCCTCCTGTTTTCTCTCTTAAGTGTTCTCTTGTATTTCTTATGATCCTCAAGCGCCTCACTTGATCCTAACTGCATATACTGTACCTAATATACGTCACCTTTTTCTTTCCCAGGGCTTCAATATCCCTCGATAACCAAGGTTCCCTAAACCTGTTTTCTCCTTTTCAATTCTCACAGAGTTGAGTGCACACAGTCTTTTTCCCAGGGAAAGGGAATTAAAAACTAGAGAGGGCACAGGTTTAAGATGAGAGGGGATAGATTTAAAAGGGACCTGAGGGGCAACTTCTTGACACAGAGGGTGGTGGGTATGTGGAACGAGCTGCCAGAGGAAGTGCTTGAGGCAGGCACAATAACAGCATTTAATATTGATTTGGACCGGTACATGGATAGGAAAGGTTTAGAGGGATATGGGCCAAACATGGGCAAACGGGACTAGCTTAGATGGGCATCTTGGTCAGCATGTGTAAGTTGGGCTGAAGGGCCTGTTCTGTGCTGTATGACTCTACAACTTTGTTAAAGAAGCCCATTGAATCTGCTTCCAGTTCTGATAACTACAGCTGTCCGTGTGAAGGAGTTTCAAGGCTGTGATCACTCGATAGAGAGTGGCAAGACATTGCATGCAGTTCCCAGCTGGTTTGCCTGTGTTGATGATCACTGCTCCCAGCTCCGTCTGTGTGGCCCCCAGGAAGGCCCCCAAATCAGATGTTTTTGCAATCGTTCCAATTGCTCCATAATCCATCAAAACTGGACACACAAGTCACATTGATTACAGGACGGACTGAACACACGCCAGAACAGCTGTTTTATTAGCAGAGAAACACTAAACCACTAAGGTCACACATACTTACCTCAGCCTGAACTACACTCAGGGTTCCTCCTAAATTTGCTCTGATTGGGACTCCACCTTCTTCATATCCTGGCCATGGGGAGTGGAAGCGCTGAAACTATCAGTAAATTCTAGAGAAATGTTGCAGCTTATAAAACTTTGGTCAGGCCTCACTTGGAGAATTGTGTGCAGTTCTGGTCACCCCGTTACAGGAAGGATGTGGAGGCTTTGGAGAGGGTGCAGAAGAGGTTCAACAGGATGCTGCCTGGATTAGAGGGTATGAGCTAGAAGGAGAGGTTGGACACACTTGGGTTGTTTTCGCTGGGGTGTCAGAGGCTGAGGGGAGACCTGAAAGAAGTTTACAAAATTATGAGGGGCGTAGATAGGGTAGACTATCAGGGTCTTTTTCCCAGGGTGGAAATGTCAAATACTAGAGGGCATAGGTTTAAGGTGAGAGTGGTGGGTGCCTGGAACGGCTGCCAGGGGAGGGGGTGGAGACAGATACAACAGCAACATTTAGGAAGCATTCAGACAGGCACATGAACAGGCAGGGAAAGGAGGGATACAGACCATGTGCAACCATATATTGGCATCATGGTCGGCACAGACAGGGTTGGCCGAAGGGCCTGTTTCTGTGCTGTACTGTTCAACGTTCTGTCTGTTCGCCTTCTTAACTACTTGTTGGACCTGCCATCTAAACAACAGCAGGCTGCTGTTTACTGATTACAGCTCGGCGTTCAACACCATCATCCCCTCAGTACTAATCAACAAGCTTCAAAACCTGGGCCTCTGTACCTCCCTCTGCAACCGGATCCTTGACTTCCTTATCGGGAGACCACAGTCAGTGCGGATCGGTAGTAACACCTCCTCCTCACTGACAATCAACACAGGTGAGCCTCAAGGATGCGTGCTTAGCCCACTGCTCTACTCTCTCTACACTCATGACTGTGTGGCTGGGCACAGCTCAAACACCATCTATAAATTCACCGATGACACCATTATTGTTGGCAGAATCTCAGACGGTGATGAGGAGGCGTACAGGAGTGAGAGAGATTGGCTGGTTGAGTGGTGTCGCAACAACAACCTCACACTCAACGTCAGCAAGACCTTGGAAATGATTGTGGACTTCAGGAAGGGGAAGTCGGGAGAACACACACCAGTCCTCATTGAGGGGTCAGCAGTGGAAAGGGTGAGCAGCTTCAAGTTCCTGGGCGTCAACATCTCAGAGGATCTATCCTGGGCCCAACACACTGATGCAATCATGAAGAAGGCACGCCAGCAGCTCTACTTCATTACGAGTTTGAGGAGATTTGGTATTTCACCAAAGACTCTTACAAATTTCTCCAGATGTACGGTGGAGAGTGTTCTGACTGGTTGCATCACTGCCTGGTATGGCGGCTCCAATGTGCAGAGGGTTGTAGACTCAACCAGCTCCATCACGGGCACAACACTCCCCACCATCGAGGACATCTTCAGGATGGGGTGTCTCAAGAAGGCGGCATCCATCATTGAGGACGCTCACCATCGGGGACACGCCCTCTTCACATTACTACCATCAGGGAGGAGGTACAGGAGCCTGAAGACGCACACTCAACGATTCAGGGACAGTTTCTTCCTCTCCGCCATGAACGGTCTATGAACCCATGGACACTGCCTCATTATTCTGCCTTTGCACTATTTATTTATCTATTTATTGGTAACTTAAAAGTGACTATAAAAGACATAAAAGTTACTATATGTCTTGCACTGTACTGCTGCCACAAAACAACAAAGTTCACGACATATGTCAGTGATAATAAACCTGATTCTGATTCTAACATTTTGTGATTCATGCACTAGAACACCTGGATCCTTCTGAATGTTGCTCATTTGCAGTCTCTCTCCATTTGAATAATAATCTGCCTTTTGATTCCTCTTACCGACGTGCATGACCTCACACTTTCCCACATTAAACTCCATTTGCCAGATTTTCTTCAAATCAATCTACCTACCACAGAAAGCATCCAATCTGGATGCATCATGGCTTGGTATGGCAACTGCTCTGCCTGTGACCGCAAGAAATTGCAGAGAGCTGTGGACACAGCTCAGCGCATCACGGAAACCAGCCTCCCGTCCACTAACTCTGTCTATATTTCCCGCTGCCTTGGGAAAGCAGCCAATGTACTCAAGGACCCCTCCCAGCCCAGACATTCTCTCTTCTCCACCCTCCCATCGGGCAGAAGATACAAAAGCTTGAGAACATGTACCATCGCACTGTTATAAGACTATTGAACGGACCTCTCATACACTAAAAGACGAACTCTTGATCTCCCAATCTACCTCGTCGTGGCCTTTGCACCTTATTTGTCTGCCTGCACTACACTTTCTCTGTAACTGTAACACTATATTCTACATTCTGTTTTCCTTTTTACTACCTTGATGTACTTATGTACGGAATTATCTGTCTGGATGGCACGGTGTAGTGGTTAGCGTAACGCTATTACAGCACCAGCGACCCGGGTTCAATTCCGGCTGCTGTCTGTAAGAAGCTTGTACGTTCTCCCCGTGTCTGCGTGGGTTTCCTCCGGGTGCTCCGGTTTCCTCCCACCTTCCAAAGATGTATGGGTTAGGAAGTTGTGGACATGCTATGTTGGCACCGGAAGCGTGGCGACACTTGCGGGCTGCCCCCAGAGCACTCTACGCAAAAGATGCATTTCACTGTGTGTTTCGATGTACACGTGACTAATAAAGAAATCTTTAATCTTAAATCTTATCTTTTCACTGTATCTCGGTACACGTGACAATAATAAATCAATATCTATGCCCCTTTGCAGAATCACAATGTCCTCATGAGAACGTGCCCCACCACCTATTTTCATATCTTCAACAAGCCTGGAAACCTTACTTCTCATTCCCTCCTCCAGGTCATTAATCATTGATTAATCCCCACGTTCCCATCAACTCCCCCCACATTCTACCCCTCACCCACACACTGGGGGCAATTTACAGCGGCCAATTAACCCACCACATGTTTGGAACGTGGGAGGAAACCGGAGCACCCGGGGGAAACCCTGGGAGAACGTGCAAACTCCACACGGACAGCGCTGGAGGTCGGGATCGAACCCGGGACGTTAAAGCTGAGTAGCAGTGGCTTTACCAGCTGGGCCACTGTGCCACACCCCTCTCTGTACTTCATATCAACATTATAGAGTCGTATAAAGTTGTATAGCATGGAGAAAGGCCCTTCAGCCCATCTCTGTCCATGCTGACCAAGATGTGTACTCAAACTCATTCCATTTCCCAGCACTTGGCCCATGTCCCTCTAAACCCTTGTCATCCACATACCTGTCCACATATTTCTTCAATGTACCTGATGTACCTGCCTCACCCACTTCCTCTGGCAGCTGGGTCCATATATCTACCGCCCGCTGGGTAAAAAAGTTGCCCCTCAGGTTCTTATTAAAGCTTTCATCTCAAACCTTAAACCTATGTCCTCTAGTTTCCAGTTCCCCAACCCTGGAAAGAAAACCCTATCAGTGCCCCTCATGACTTTATACACCTCTGTGAGATCATCCCTCGGTCTCCACGGAGTAAAGGCCCGGCCTATTGAACCTCTCCCTATAACTCAGTCCCTTAAGTCCTGTTCTTTTTTAATTTATTCCAAGTTCTGCTGTAATTTAATGCCACAGGTAAAGTTCCCTTATCCGCCGTGCGTCATTAGTCTCGCTCTCGGACTGTGTGACTGTGCAGGAGCTGGACTCCGGCAGCCCTGAGGAATACGAGGCCTCATTCTTGATGACTACACCAGCCATGTCCTGGGGGCGAGACTACATTCACAGCACCGGCTTTAAGGATCGCTGGACGCAACCTCTCGCAGTGAAATCCCACTCACTCAGGACTTCGCTGCTAATTGCACCTGACACCCCATCCCACACCTGTGAGGAGCAGTAATCCCATCGCTTCCTGCCCCCTGCAGCCTCAGTTTAATTACAGTGGAGGTAATTAGTGCCTCAGAGCTGTGGATGTTGCTCAGGGAGGACACTGATGAAGTCACGGGACACTCCAGACGCTGGAATCTGGAGCAACACACAATCTGCTGGAGGAACTCAGCGGATCGAGCAGCGTCTGCGTAGGGGAACGGAATTGTCAATGTTTCAGGTCGAGACCCTGCATCAGGACATTGATGTCGGTTCACTTATCCTGCCAGTGGATGTGGAGGATTTAAAGGTGACACAATGGTGCTGCCTCACAGCTCCAGAGACCCAGGTTCGATCCCGACCTCTGGCGCTGTCTGTGTGGAGTTTGCACGTTCTCCCTGTGACCACGTGGGTTTCCCCTGGGTGCTCCGGTTTCCTCCCACATCCCAGAGACGTGCAGGTCGGTGGGTTAATTGGCCACTGTAAATTGCCCCCAGTGTGTGGGTGAGGGGTAGACTCTGGGGAGAATAAATGGGTGCTTGATGGTCAGCACAGATTCAGTGGGCTGAAGGGCCTGGTTCCGTGCTGTTTTCTGTGACTCTGCGGGGTCGGTCGGCACTGGTGATACCTCTGCAGTGCCAAGGTTGACGCTGCTGTTAGTGCGAGTCCGGCAGTGGACAGGAGGCTGGGTCACCACTGCCTGCTGGACCAGGAGTGTTTCTGCCAGGGATCCGGTCCCAACCTTCAAACACTGCCTTTCCTCAGTCAGCTGAAGGCTGGCACATCGAAGGAGATGGTCCACCACATGCCTGACACCAGGCTGCTGAAACAGGTGCTCTGCTCCGAGCTCTGACCATGGACAAGAGCACTAGCTGCACAGCAGTAAATGTTCAAGGATTTTCTCAAAACCTCCCTTAAAACATGCAACATCCTCACTGACTCCTCGGAGTCTCTGGCCCAGGACTGCCCACAGTGGAGAAAGAGCATTGGGGATCAATTAAGAATTGTACTACCTCAATGCACTGTGTAATGAATTGATCTGTACGAATGGTATGCAAGACAAGTTTTTCACTGTACCTGGGTGCATGTGACAAGATAAGATTTCTTTATTAGTCACATGTACATTGAAACACACAGTGAAACACATCTTTTGCGCAGTGTTGCCACACTTCCGGCGCCAACATAGCACGCCCACAACTTCCTAACCTGTACGTCTTTGGAATGTGGGAGGAAACCGGAGCACCCGGAGGAAACCACACAGACACGGGGAGAACATACAAACTCCTTACAGACAGCAGCCGGAATTGAACCTGGGTCGCTGGCGCTGTAATAGTGTTACGCTAACCGCTACTGTGCCTACCCAGTAATAGATCAATTCCAATTCCAATCCCGTGTCTGTTAATCGGAAGCACACAGATGCGGCAGAAGGTGTGGGCCACTTCACACATCACCCACCTGTCCCCAGCAGTGGAAGAATCTCCACGTCTCACGTCAGCCTCAGGAGTCACCACAGAACCAGGGTGGGAACAAGTCATCCCCCATCCGGAGGGACTCGCTGACAAGACACCGTGCAGATATCATTGTTCACTCATTACCATTGTACGACATCGGCAACTTTATTGGCGGCAGAACGGAAGGGAGCAGCCAGCTCAGCCAGGACCTAGAACATAAACCTAGAAAAGTACAGCACAGGAACAGGCCCTTCGGCCCACCGTGTTGGGCTGAACTAATAAACTAATAATTAAATGCCTGACTAAACTAATCCCTTCTGCCTGCACATGTCCGTATCCCTCCATTCTCTGCACATCCATGTGCCTGTAAAGAGCCTCTTGAACAACTCTATCACATCTAACCCCACCCCTGGCAGCACGTTCCAGGCACCCACCACTCTCTGTGTAAAAAAACTTGCCCCACACATCTCCTTTGAATTTACACCTTCTCACTTCAAATGCATGCCCTCATTTTATTAGACACTTTGGCCCTGGGTAAAAGATACCAGCTGTCTGCTCTATCTGTGCCTCTCATAATCTTATAAACTTCCATCTGATCTCCCCTCAGCCTCCGCTGCTCCAGAGAAAACAACAGAAGTTTGTCCAACCTCTCCTTTCTTTCATAATACGGGGTGAACTCATAGGCAGAAGCTTACAAGCAAGTTCCACTACACAGCAGAACGAGACTTCAGAGAGCTCTCTCACAGGATCCCAGATCCCGGTCCTGAGATTCACCCCTGTGGCCTTGCCAACAAACAATGTCACTGCGAAAGAGATTATCTGGGTCATCATTGCATTGGTGGGATCTTGCTGTGCACTACTGACTGTGGCGATTCCGGCAACACAACAGTGACTACATTTCCAAGGTACTTTACACCCTTACACTGCTTTGGGACATTCCATCAGGAAAGACACCACAAGAACACTCCTGTCTCTTCTCATCCACAACCTTGTTTCCAGCGTTGAGCCAGTAACACAGGGCTGAGCCCGAAGGAATCGCTGGGACACCTCTCTGCTTCAGTAATTCTCACTTGCCGTTGACTGGGCTCCGTGCTCAGTACGAATGTGTCCCGAGTCAGCACGATGTGGGAATCACTTTTGGAACAGTCTCCAGTCAGATCTGATTTCCCCCTCCAGTGCTTTTGAAGTCAAAAAGTTAAACAAAACAATTCAATTGAAATTCCTTTAGACTCTTTGACCCAGAAAGGTTTTCCATAGAAGCACAAATTGCAGTTTCCAATCTGGACTGCATTGCTTTTCTGTGAACTCCCAGAATGGACATCATTATCGTCTAAATCTCCACATTTACGGCAGATCTTTGAGATCAGCTCCAGATAACCAGTTCTCCATGGATTACCTCATTCATTAAAGCTTTGCTTGTTGTCAGTGCTGGTTTAAGTTAATTGGTACAAGGACTTGGGAGGGAATAGATTATTCTGTTCAACAGTGTTGGGGTCTGGGACTCAGTGACCGGGAAGCTGGTGTGGGCAGCAACCCTCACCACACTTGTACCTGGATGGATACTTAAAGGACTGTAGCCTGTAGCAATGCGCAGACCAAGAGGTGGGAGATGGTCTGTTCTTTTGGACAGAACAGACATGATGGACCTCCTATTGCTCTACTATAAATTTCCAGGGTTGTATGGTAAAGGCCATAGATTGTGGTTTGGATTTTTAATCTGGTTTGTCACTTGTGAAGTATATAAGTTCACACTTCAAAACGTGCAGTGTAACCTGTTCCAGACAGGGTTAATAAATGTACAGCGGGAACTTGGGGTCCATGTCCACACCTCCTGAAGATGGCAACACAAGTAGATAGGTTGGTAAAGAAGGCCTATGGCATGCTTGTCTTCCTCACAAGGGGCATAGAGTATAAGGGGCAGGAAGTAATGTTATGGAGTCACAGAGTCATACAGCAGCTGTATAAAACTTTGCTTAGGCCGCATTTGGAGTACAGTGTACAGTTTGGGTCGCCCCATTACAGGAAGGGTGTGGAGGTTTTGGTGAAGGTGCAGAAGAGGTTCACCAGGATGCTGTCTGGATTAGAGAGTATTAGCTCTAAGGAGAGGTTGGAGAGACTTGGGTTGTTTTCTCTGGGGTGTCAGAGGTTGAGGGGAGACCTGATAGAAGTTTATAAAATTATGAGAGGCATAGAGTAGACAGCCAGAGTCTCTTTCCCAGGGTAGAAATGTCAAATACTAGAGGGCACAGCTTTAAGGTGAGAGGGGGAAAGTTTATAGGAGATTTGCCGGGCAGGTTTTTATTACACAGAGAGTGGTGGATGCCTAGAACGGGCTGCCAGGGGTGGTGGTGGAGGCTGATACAACAGAGGTGTTTAAGAGGCTCTTAGATAGACACATGAATATGCAGGGAATGGAGGGAGATGGATCATGTGCAGGCAGAAGGGATTCATTTAATTTGGCATCATGCTTGGCACAGACATTGTGGGCTGAAGGGCCTGTTCCTGTGCTGTACTGTTATGTGTTCTATAAGTAAAAGTTGGTCAGGCTGTAGTTAGATTGAAGAAAATCTGAGAAGCTCAGTTTTGAATTTGCAGTTAGCTCTCAGTCTCCAAGGCTCCTGTGGAAGAGGGTTACAGACTTCTGCTGCCTGGTGTATAAGGAGGTAACTCTTCTCATACATCGTAGGGTGTAATTCAGCCCATCAGATGTATGTTCATTTTCAGAGAATCCCATCCATCCCATTCTCCTACTATATCCCTGTAACCTGTTCTCTTCCCACATTCCCAGCAACTCCCCCCAGATTCTACCCCTCACCCACACACTGGGGACAATTTACAGCGGCCAATTAACCCACGGACCCGCACGTCGTTGAGATATGGGAGGAAACTGGAGCACCCGGGGGAAACCCACGCAATACAGGGAGAACATGCAAACTCCACGCAGACAGCGCTGGAGGTCGGGACTGAACCCGGGTTTCTGGAGCTGTGAGGCAGTAACTCTACAGTGGCACCCTTTACCCACTTGTGAACCATTTTAGAATTTGTCCTGCAGCCATGAAAGGGTTACAGGGGGAAAAAGAAACTAAATCACGTACACCCACGTGTTGTGTTCCTCTTAAATAGGTGGCTGGACCCATTAGCTCAGTTACAACTGTCAGTGAACCAGACCCTGTGTGCAATCTCATTATGAGGCATTCCTTCAAAGAGACCTTTCAAAAGCTGCACTAATTAAACGTTGCGCCCTGTAGATTTTTCCGGAACTCCAGAGTCCGGTCACACCATTTGTTTTCCCTCTGATCTGTAAATGTCGACGTTTGCAAAGAATCTCCCTGCCATTTACCAATCATCTGGCTCCCGAGCCTGTGCTGGTTTGCGAGCAGGAAGTAGAGTAATTAGCTATTGTGGCTCCTGGTTACAGAGGGACGAGCAGATGGGGCCACTGACATTTGGCCTTGACTTTACATCCTGCACCGCAATAATATCAAACCTCACCACCTCGCTTTCAAGGTTCTTCCCCCAGCTCCGCAACCCTCCCAGATCTCCACACTCCCTGGATTGGAGGACTTTAGTTTAGGGACCTAGGAGTGTAAGTGGATAGTTCGCTGAAGGCAGAGACACAGGGAGACAGGGCGGTGAAGAAGGCGTTCGGCACGCTGGCCTTCATCGGTCAGGGCACTGAGTACAGGAGTCGGGACGTTATGCTGCAGTTGTACAAGACGTCGGTGAGGCCGTACTTGGAGTATTGTGTCCAGTTTTGGTCGCCCTGTTATAGGGAAGATGTTATTAAACTAGAAAGAGTACAGAAAAGATTTACCAGGATGTTGCCTGGACTTGGGGGCCTGAGTTACAAGGAGACGTTGCATGGACCAGGACTTTATTCCCTGGAACGTAGGAGATTGAGGGGTGACCTGATAGAGGTGTATAAGATCATGAGGGGCGTAGACAGGGTGAAAGCACACAGTCTTTTCCCCAGGGAGGGGGTGCTAAAAACAGGAGGGCAGAGGTTTAAGATCAGAGACGAGAGATTTAAAAGGGACATAAGGGGCAGCTTCTGCTCACAGAGGGTGGTGCGTATTTGGAATGAGATGCCAAAAACAGTGGTTGAGGCGGGCACATCAGCAACGTTTAAAAGCCATCAAGCTAAGTCCATGGATAGGAGAGGTTTAGACAGCTATGGGCCAAACGCGGGCAGATGGGACCAGCTCACTGGGCAACACAGTCGGAATGGACGAGTTGGGCCGAAGGGCCTGTTTCCGTGCTGTATGACTCTATGATACAGGTTTTCAGTGTAATAGGCATAAGACCATGAGACAAAGGGCAGAAGTCGGCCATTCGGCCCATCGAGTCTGCTCCGCCATTCTATCATGAGCTGATCCATTCTGCCATTTAGCCCCACTCCCCCACCTTCTCACCAGAACCCTTGATGCCCTGGCTACTCAGATACCTATCAATCTCTGCCTTAAATACACCCAATGACTTTTCCTCCACAGCCGCCCGTGGCAACAAATTCCACAGATTCACCGCTCTCTGGCTAAAGAAATTTCTCCGCATCTCGGCTCTGAACGGGCGCCCTTCAATCCTGAAGTTGTGCCCTCTTGTACTAGACTCCCTGACCATGGGAAACAGCTTTGCCACATCGACTCTGTCCAGGCCTTTTAACATTTGGAATGTTTCTATGAGGTCCCCCCTCATTCTTCTGAACTCCAAGGAGTACA
This sequence comes from Pristis pectinata, assembly GCF_009764475.1. Lineage (NCBI taxonomy): Eukaryota > Metazoa > Chordata > Chondrichthyes > Rhinopristiformes > Pristidae > Pristis > Pristis pectinata. The sequence goes on along the minus strand of NC_067407.1, from coordinate 2,201,165 downwards.
GCCCAAGAGCCGTCAAATGTTTCTCATATGTTAACCCTCTCATTCCTGGAATCATTCCAGTGAATCTTCTCTGAACCCTCTCCAACATCAGCACATCCCAAAACTGCTCACAGTACTCCAAGTGAGGCCTTACCAATGCCTTATGGAGCCTCAACATCACATCCCTGCTCTTCTATTCTATTCCTCTAGAAATGAATGCCAACATTGCATTCGCCTTAGTACAATACAGCACAATACAGGCCCTTCTTCACCACCGACTCGACCTGAAGGTTAACTTTTAGGGTATCCTGCACGAGGACTCTCAAGTCCCTTTGCATCTCTGAATTTTGAATTTTCTCCCCATTTAAATAATCGTCTGCCCGTTTATTGCTTCTACCAAAGTGCACGACCAGACACTTCCCAACATTGTATTTCATTTGCCACTTCTTTGCCCATTCTCCTAGTCTATCCAAGTCTCTCTGCAGACTCTCCATTTCCTCAACACTACCCGCCCCTCCAACTATCTTTGTATCATTGGCAAACTTAGCCACAAAGCCATTTATTCCATAATCCAAATTCGTTGATATACAATGTAAAAAGAAGGGGCCCCAACACAGACCCCTGCGGAACACCACTGGTAACCGGCAGCCAACCAGAATGGGATCCCTTTATTCCCACTCTCTGTTTCCTGCCAATCAGCCAATGCTCTATCCATGCTCGTAACCCTCCTGTAATTCCATGGGCTCTTATCTTGTTTAGGACCTATTCAGGTCAGTGCAGTTTCACCTAATCAGTCAACAGTTTAGAATCTGGTTCATTCCCGTCCACTAAGCATGACAGCCATCGACCTCACCCTGCATGGTGTCCTCCACTATAAAGTAACATTGCCAGCACTAAGCATAGCGTCCCTCTACCACAGGGTGACATTGCCAGCACTAAACATGGCGTCTCTCTACCACAGGGTGACATTGCCAGCACTAAGCATGGCGTCCCTCTACCACAGGGTGACATTGCCAGTACTGACCAGAATGACACTCCACCACAGAGTTACTTTGCTGATGCTGTCTATGTTAATATCATAGTCACATCACCTGGTGTGCCCTTTGCTGCAAACTTTATGAACATTATAACAAACATTACTACAGTCTCATAAAAGGATACGTTACAGTTAATAAGCTCATGTATACGCTCCACACTGGAACAGACAATGCTCTAAACACTCAGCCAGTCAAGCAGCACCAAGGAAAGCGAATGGGAGTTAAGGTTTCAGGTGGAACACTGTTCGTCAAGTCCTCGCTGCCTGGTTGTGTTCAGCTGCCTCAGCTAGGGTTTCTACTTTCTAAGCCGACAGAGGCTCGTTCCTCCCACGCCCTGTGGAACTGACCCACTCCAGAGCCCTGCTTGACCCACAGATCCTCCACATCACTGCTCCTCAGTCCCAGCCCTGTCCACCAGGTCGCTGTTCCCACTATTTCAGGATCAAATTGTGTTGCAGTGCTGGGGTTATATTGCATTAAACGCAGTGAACTTTAATTCGATTGTGAATTAAAGTTCAAAAATGCTGAAACAACAACAGAAAATACTGGAAACACTCAGCAGGTCAGACAGCATCTGCGGAGAGAGAAACTGAATTAACTTTTCGGGGAATTTTTCGGAAACTCTGTTTCTCACTCAAAAGGTGTGGCCTCACCTGCTGATTGTTTCCAACATTTTCCATTTTTATTTTTCATTCGATCATGAACGCGTTAGGTCACACTTTGTAAAAGAGATACAGGCACATAACAAAGCCGTGAAATGATTCAGTCACACAGCACAGCACAGGCCTTTCAGTTCACTGTGCAGACCATCCATCACACACCCATTTACACCAATCCTACACTGAGCCCATTTCATTCTCCCCACATTCCCAGCAACTCCCCCCAGATTCTACCCCTCACCCACACACTGGGGGCAATTTACAGCAGCCGATTAACCTGCACGTCTTTGGGATGTGGGAGGAAACCGGAGCACCTGGGGGAAACACACACGGTCACAGGGAGAACGTGCAAACTCCACACAGACAGCACTTCTACAGATGTGCTGTTGAAATTATCCCAACTGATTGCATCATGGTCTGGTACAGTAATTCACATTCACAGGAATGTAAGAAGCTGCAGAGAGTAGTGGACTCTGCTCAGTACATCACGGGCACATCCCTCCCCACCATCAGGAGTATCTACAGGAGGCGCTGCCTCAAGAAGGCAACATCCATCATCAAAGATCCCCACCATCCGGGCCGTGCCATCTTCTCACAGCTCCCATCGGGCAGGAGGTACAGAAGCCTGAAGTCCCACACCACCAGGTTCAGGAACAGCTACTTCCCTTCAACCATTCGGTTCTTGAACCAACCTGCAAAACCCTAATCACTACAGTTTAGCAACACTGTGACCACTTTGATCATTTGCACTAAAATGGACTTTTTTTTTTCTTTTTGTTCTAATTGTGTTTTTTCTTGTAAAGATTGTGTATAATTTATGTTTAATTTATGGTTTTCTTGTGAATGCTGCTTATCTGATGCTCTGTGCCTGTGATGCTGATGCAAGTAAGTTTTTCAGTGCACCTGTGCATAAATGTGCAGATGACAATAAACTCAACTTTAACTTGACTGGAAGTCAGGATCGAACCAGAGTCTCTGGAGCTGGGAGGCAGCGTCACTAAGTGCTGCAACATTGTGCCACCCCAGGGTGGGATCAGAACAGAAGGACGAAATAGTGGACAGGCCAGAGGTCTTTGCTGCCGACCTTGTCTGCCTGCACTGCACTTTCTGTAGCTGTGACACTTTATTCTGCATTGTTTTACCCTGAACTACCTCAGTGCACTGTGTAATGAATTGATCTGTACGATCAGTATGCAAGGCAAGTTTTTCCACTGTACCTTGGGACAAGTGACAATAATAAACCAATACCAGTAGAGAGAAGGCTGAGGGGTGAGGAGCTCTCCACAGACACTGTCTGACCTGCTGAGTGTTTCCAGCATTTTGTGTTTTATTTAAGACCAAGGAGTTGTTAAAATCATGAAGGGGTTTATTAAGCTTGGCACAGATAAGGTCATTGACTCGGGGCATCAATGTCAGATAGTGTCTGAAAGTAATAACACAGTAGACAGGGTGGTGAAGGCAGCATACGGCAGGTTTGCCTTCGTCAGTCAGGCCACTGAGTATAAAAGTTGGGAGGTCATGTTGCAGCTGTATAAAACGTTAGTTAGGCTGCACTTGGAGTATTGTGTGCACTTCTGGTTGCCTCATTACAGGAAGGGTGTGGAGGCTTTGGAGAGGGTGCAGAAGAGGTTTACCAGGATGCTGCCTGGAATAGAGAGTATTAGCTATAAGGAGAGTTTGGAAAAATTTGAACTGTTTTCTCTGGTGCAGCAAAGGCTGAGGGGAGACCCGATAGAAGTTTAAAAAATTATCAGAGGCATAGATAGGGTAGACAGTCAGAATCTTTTCACCAGGGTAGAAATGTCAAATACCACAGGGCATAACTTTAAGGTTTGGGGGGGGGGGGGGGCCGCGGGTGATGTGCAAAACAGTTGCCTTGCCCAGAGAGTGGTGGGTGCTTGGAACAAGTGATGGCAGTGGATAAAATAGCAGAATTTAAGAGGCATTTAGACAGACACATGAATATGCAGGAATGGAGGGATAGAGATCGTGTGTAGGCAGATATGTTTACTTTAATTTTCCATCATTGTCAGCAGAGTCACGGTGGGCCGAATGACCTGTTGCTGTACTGTCCTGTGTAATCTCTGATCAGTAATTGAGGACAATCCTCATCTCCCAGAGAGCAGAAGGAATGTGGGACTTACAGGGGAACAGTTGTGGTGAGCCACAGTGGGCTTGAGTGCCGAGGGAGAGGAATAGGTGGATGTTGTATGAGGGGTTGAGGAGGGGTGTGGGGAAGGTCAGGTGTGGAGCAGGGAGCAGTGGGGACTGTTTCTGTCCTGTGAATAATTTGCAAAACCTTGTCAATGTTTCTCCAGAGTTCTCTCCAAAATAGACGTTCCCCATGGCAAAGGACTTCATGCTCCAACAGGTCACCATTACAAAATGCCTCATCTGTCAGGATCACCCTTCACACTCCTGACAGGGTTAAAGCAATAAAGCCCTTGCACTGACTCACACACCAGAGCAATCACCCTCTCCCCAATCACTCTGCATGTTAAACCCTGGCATTTCCATAGCAACCTGACTTCAGGACTGCACTGAAAACCACATTTGTGCACAGCACACTCCCATGAGCAGCATCTGCCCAGAACTTCATCCCTAGTTAGTAGAACACATACCTGAGGTCACAGTTGTGCCTTGTGATTAATGGAAGTAGGAGCTAAATCATCAGCATGGACTTGGTGGGCCAAAGTGCCCATTTCTGTGCAGTCTGGCACTCACAAGGTCAGAGAGTTACAGCAAGGAAACAGGCCCTTCAGCCCATCAAGTCCATGCCAACCATCACCCACCCATTTACACCAACCCTATACTGATCCCTATACCCTATACATTTTATTCTCCCCACATTCCCATCAACTTCCCCTCCAGATTCTACCCCTCACCCACACACTGGGGGGGGGGGGCAATTTACAGCAGCCAATTAACCCACCAACCCACACATCTTTGGGATGTGGGCAGGTTAATTGGCCGCTGTAAATTGCCCCCAGTGTGTGGGTGGGGGGTAGAATCTGGGGGGAGTTGATGGGAATGTGGGGAGAATAAATTGGGATCAGTGTAGGGTTGGTGTCAATGGGTGGGTGATGGTCGGCACAGACTTGGTGGGCCGAAGGGCCTGTTTCTTGAAACAGGAGGCCACAGCCCATTTGTGACATACCAGCTCCCAGCAATGCAATCCATGCACCACGCCACCTTTTATTTCTCTACAAGTTACTCGTTCACACACCCATCAACTCTGATTCAAACTGACATTACCCTCTACTACATTGTAACTTACAGTGACCAGTGAACCCCCACATCTTTGGGATGTGGGAGGAAACCTGAGCACCCAGGGGAAACCCATGCAGTCACAGGGAGAACATGCAAACTCCACACAGACAGTGCCTGAAGTCAGGATTGAACCCAGGTCTCTGGCACTGTGAGAGATATTGTTTAGAACAGCTTCAGTTTACCAAATACACCTGGTTGGCTAAATAGAAGCAAACCTTTGACAGAAGTTGGAAGATTTCATTCCACAAGGACCAGATTCCGGACTGAACTGGGGTGTTTGTGGATTAAGTTAATCCTTAGGTTGCATATGGGAGAAAAATCTTCCCTGCTCTCTAAATGCAGACAAATGAACTGCTTGATAAACTTTGGGGAGCTACTGCTCACCTCTGCACTGAGATGAGTGTTTGGACAGTGACACTCTGGGACACATTTACAGTGAGCTGTCTGTTGCAGGCCTGGTTTAAGCAATCAGGTGTGATTACTAGAAGTGAAAAGCAATGCAAATATTTGCCTCCAACCAATCACCTCAAATACATTCTCAGCACAACCTTTGCAAATCGAGTGTAATTTCATTAGCACCAGGACATTCTCTCTTCTCTCCTCTTCCATCAGGTAGAGGATACAGGAGCCTGAGGGCACGTACCACCAGGCTCAAGGACAGCTTCTATCCCACTGTGATAAGATAATTGAACAGTTCTCTTATACAATGAGATGGACTCTGACCTCACAATCTACCTTGTTGTGACCCTGCACTTTATTGCACTGCACTTTCTCTGTAGCTGTGACACTTTACTCTGTACTGTTACTGCTTTTACCTGTACTACATCAATACACTTTGTACTAACTCAAAGTAACTGCACTGTGTAATGAATTGACCTGTACAATCAGTTTGTAAGACAAGCTCTTCACTGTACCGCAGTACAAGTGACAATAATAAACCAACACCAATTTAGAGAGAGTGAATGTCACAATTTCACACAAAGAGCAAGATCACAGAGAACCCAAATGCAGAACACCAGAACAAGACTGGAGTCAGGATGCTTCCTCAGTACCAAACACAGAACAACAAACAAAAGGAATCATGCTTCAGGGCTCTGAGACAGTGAGACAGAGTCCCAACACAGAAACAGGGCTTTCTAGGGAAAACCACAAAACCAAGACTGCTCTAGAGTTAACAGCTCTAAGCAGCCTAGAGACAAAGTATACCCAGAGATAGACCAATAATCTGGCAACCAGTGTTTGTGGAACCAGGGTTCTTATACTAGTCTCCTGATGGAACTCAAGTGTGTGTCATCAGGCAAATAGCAGTGCATGGAAACCATGTGCTGCACAAGGCCCCATCATGGGGATAAGGGGCAGAATCAAGAACCAGCCCTTGGAACCATGACAGTGAAAGCAGTTGGTGGCTGGTTCAAATGTGAAATGCATCACAGATTTAAAAAAAAGTGCTTCAGCAACACATCCTAATAGGGCAGCACTTCACAGCTGCTCTCGTTCAAATTCAAAACCTGAACCCTTTCCTCCTCCCGTCCAGAATTCTGACACACGAGCTCATGAATGCACTGGTCTCCAGTGGTGAGGGATGGTTACTGGGTACAGGCCAAGAGCAAGAATCCTGCCTCCTGGCCTGTTCACAATACAGCACGGAAACAGGCCCTTCGGCCCAACTCATCCATTCCGACCAAGGTGTCTTCTGAGTTAGTCCCGTTTCCCTGCGTTTGGCCCACATCCATTACACAGTGGGTATGTGCTATCAGGAGAGGCTGGACAAACTTGGGCTCTTTTCCCTGGAGCAGTGGAGGCTGAGGGGTGATCTGTTGGAAGTGTATAAAATTATGAGGGGCATAGTTAGGGTGGACAAGCAATATCTTCTTCCCATTACTGAGCAATCCAATACCAGAGCGCATGCATTTAAGGTGAGAGGGGGTAGGTTCAGAACAGACATGAGGGGTACGTTTTTTACTGAGAGAGTGGTGGATGCCTGGAATGCATTGCCTGATAGGGTGGTGGAGGCAAATTCATTGGGGGCTTTTAAGAGGGGCTTGGATGGGCACATGAATGAGAGGAAAATAGAGGGATATGGGCATTCTGTAGGTAGGAGGGATTAGCTATGTCGGCACAACATTGTGGGCTGAAGGGCCTGTTCTGTGCTGTACTGTTCTATGTTCTAAATGGGCCGAGTGGCCTCCTTCTATTTCAAGAAACAGGCCCTTCAGCCCACTGAGTCCATGCCAACTAACAACCACCCATTTACACCAATCCTACACTGATCCCATTTTATTCTTCCCACATCCCCATCAACCACCCCCCCCCCACCCCCAGATTCTACCACCTCCTCTGGCAGCTCATTCCACAGCCCCACCACACTCTGTGTGAAAAACATGCCCCTCAGGTCCCCTTTAAATCTTTCCCCCTCACCTTAAACCTGTGCCTGACCAGCCTCTCCTCATCACTAGAGCCCTCCAGTCCCAGCAACATCCTGGTGAATCTTTCCTGCCCCTCTCTGGCTTCAGCACAGCCTTCCTATAGTTTGCCCTCCAGAATTTACACAATATTCCCGGTGCAGTCTCAGTAATGTCATGTACAGCTGTAACATGATGTCTCAACTCTTGTATTCAATGTCCCCTCTGTCTGATGAAGGCAAGCGTATTATATGCCTTCACCACTCTGTCTACCTGTGTCACCACCTTCAGAGAATTCTGTACCTGTACCTCTAGGTCTCTCTGCTCTACAACACTCTCCAGGGCCCTGCCATTCACCGTGCAAGTCCTGCTCTGGTTTAACTTCCCAAAATGCATCACCTCACACTTGTCTGAGTTAAATTCCATCTGCCGCTCCTGGGCCCACATTCCCAGTTGATCCAGATCCTCTTGTAACCTCTGACGACCTTCCTCACTGTCCACCACACCACCGATCTTGGTATCGTCTGCAAGCTTACTAATCATGCTACCTACAATTCTCACCCAAATCGTTAATATAGATGACAAACAACAGGGGACCCAGCACCAATCCCTGTGGCGCACTGCCGGTCACAGGCCTCTAATCTGAAAAACAGCCCCCACTACCACACCCTGACCCCTCCCACCAGGCCAATTTTGTATCCAGTTGGCTTGCTCACCCTCGATCTCATGTGATCCCACCTTCCAGACCAGTCTACAATGTGGGACCTTGTCAAAGGCCTTGCTAAAGTCCATGTAGACCACATCCACAACCTTGCCCTCATCAGCCCTTTTGGTCACCACTTCCCAAAACTCAAATAAGTCAGTCAAAGGAGAAACAACACGCACACAAACACACATGTCCACATGCACACACATCACACACAAACACACGTCCACATGCACACACATCACACACAAACACACGTCCACATGCACACACATCACACACAAACACACGTCCACATGCACACACATCACACACAAACACACGTCCACATGCACACACATCACACACAAACACACGTCCACATGCACACACATCACACACAAACACACGTCCACATGCACACACATCACACACATACACACGTCCACATGCACACACATCACACACATACACACATATCCACATGCACACGTACACACATGTTCACATGAACACACATGCACACACATGTCCACAGACATGCACATACACACACTAACACACATGTCCATGTGCACACACATCACACACATATGTCCACATGCACATGCACACACATGTCCACATGAACACGCATGCACACATATGTCCACAGACATGCACATACACACACAAACACACATGTCCACGTGCACACACATCACACACATGTCCACATACACGCACATGCACACGCATGAAACAAAACCTGAAAACAAACCAACATACACAGCTCTACAAGCTCACACCAACACTGAGCCACAGAGACAGCACACCGCAGACGGAGGTTACTCAGCCCAGTGATTCCTGCTGGGTTTGGGCACAACTGTCAGTTCCATTCCCCCCCCCCCCCCACACTCTCCCTCCCTGGGGCTATTTAGGGTTATTTCCCTTCAAGATTCACAGGAATGTTGCCAGGACTGGAGGGCTTGCTGTTTCCATGCTGTATAACTCTACGAATCTAAGAAAATCAACATTGTGTTTTAAAAAAGAAAGCATGGTTTCCCAATTTATTGGAGTATTTTGAAAAAGCATCATGTGGTTAAACGAGAACTGGTGGATGTAGTATACTCAGATTTCCAGAAGGCTTCTGATAAGATGCCACATCAAAGATCGTTATGGAAGTGCTCACGGTGTGGGAGGTTACGTTGGCTTGGATAGGAGAGAGGCTGGTGAACAGAAAACAGAGGGGGGCGCACATGGTTGGTAACATGTAAAGAGTGGTGAACCACAAGGATCGACGCTGGGTGTCAACATTTTGCATTGAACATAGGACAGTCCAGCACTGGACAGGCCATTCAGCCCACGATGTTGTGCCTATCTTGATGCCAATTTATACTAAATGTCCCCCTCCTGTGTATCATCCATCTCCCTCCATTCCCTTCATATTCATGTGTCTACCTAAAAGCCTCTTAAACTCTGCCAAACTGCCCGCTTCCACTACTCCCCCTGGTAACCATTCCAGGCACCCACCACTCTGCATAAAAAACTTGCCCCTCACATTGTCTTTAAAAATGTATACAGATATCTTGGGTGAGGGAACCAAATGTATGGTCACTACATTTGCTGATAACACAAAGATAGGTAGGAAAGTAAGTTGTGGAAAGAGCATAAGGAAGTGGACCGGTTAAGTGAGAGGGCAAAGATCAGGAGCACGATGGGGAAGGGAGAAGATGTTGAACAGCATATTATCTCAATGATGAGACATTGTCCAACTCTGAGGTACAGAGGGATCTGGCTGTCCTAGTGCAGCATTCACTAAAGTCCAGTATACAGGTACAGCAAATAATTAACAAAGCTATCAAGGTTATTGCTCAGGAAATTGAACTAGGAAGGCTGCACTTTAGTTGCCCTCATCTGGAGTACTGTGTACAGTATTGGTCTCCTTATTTGGGGATGGGTTCAAATGTGTTAGAAACATTTCAGAGGTTTGCTTAACTTGGAATGGGCAGGTTTTCTCAGTTGCAGCTGTATAAAACTTTGGTCAGGCCACACTTGGAGTATTGTGTGCAGTTCTGGTCACCCCATTACAGGAAGGGTGTGGAGGCTTTGGAGAGGGTGCAGAAGAGGTTCACCGGGATGCTGCCTGGATTGGAGAGTATGCATTACAAGGAGAGACTAAGGGAGCTAGGGCTTTACCCTTTGGAGAGAAGGAGGATGAGAGGAGACATGATAGAGATGTACAAAATATTAAGAGGAATAGATAGAGTGGGCAGCCAGTGCCTCTTTCCCAAGGCACCAATGCTCAATACAAGAGGGCATGGCTTTAAAGTAATGGGTGGGAGGTTCAAGGGAGATATCAGAGGGAGGTTTTTTACCCAGAGAGTGGTTGGTGCATGGAATGCGCTGCCTCGGGTGGTGGTGGAGGCGGATACGTTGGTCAAGTTCAAGAGATTGTTAGATAAGCATATGGAGGAATTTAAGATAGAGGGATATGTGGGAGGAAGGGGTTAGATAGTCTTAGGTGTGGTTTAAAGGTCGGCACAACATGGTGGGCTGAAGGCCCTGTATTGTGCTGTATTGTTCTATGGTTCTATGGTTCTATACTTGGGCTGTTTTCTCTGGAGCGTCAGAGGCTTGATGGGAGACCTGATAGAAGTTTATAAACTTATGAGCGGCACAGACAGGGTAGACAGTCAGATTCTTTCTCCCAGGGTAGAAATGTCAAATACTAGAGGACATGCATTTAAGTTGAGAGGGGGAAAGTTTAAAGGAGATGTGGGGGCAAGTGTTTTTGTTTACACAGAGAGTGGTGGTTGTCTGGAACGGGCTGCCAGGGGAGGTGGTGGAAGAGGCTGTTAAATAGACACATGGATATGCAGGGAACGGAGGGACATTGATCATGTACATACAGAAGGGATTTAGTTTAATTCGGCACAGACATTGTGGGCCGAAGGGCCTGTTCCTGTGCTGTACTGTTCCATGAAAGGTTGGATAGGCCAGACTTGTATCTGCTGGAGTTGAGAAAAGTGAAAGCTGACATTGAACCATTGAACCTCCAGAGGGTCTTGACAGGGTTACAGGGAGAGGGTGTTTGCTCTTGTAGGAGTATCTGGAGCCAAGGGCTGGTATTGAGAAACGAAGGTCACCCGCTGCAGACAGACAGGTTGACAGTTTCTCTCTGAGGGCGCTGAGATTTTGGAACTCTCCAAGGGCAGTGGAAACATCTGAATGTGCTTCGACAGATTCTGGATCCGGGGGTGAAAGTTTAGAGTGGGTGGGAATGGAGAGTGAAGTGAGATCAGCCATGTCCTTACTGAACGAGAACGAGGGTCGAGGGGCCGAGCGGTTGGGTGAGTTTCAAGGCAACTGCGCTTCCCGGAACGCTGCGTCTCCAAGTTATGTGTGAGGCCAAAGAATTCACGCCGGGCTTTCTTTCCGTGCGGTGTTAGAGTCAGGACCTCTCCCCCCAGTTACACACACGTTCAGCAGTTGTAGAGAGAGGGGGTACAACCGGCCTGTCCAACCAGAGGGACGGGTTCCCCGGGGTTAAATCTGTTCTTTCCGTGGACTTCCATTCACGTTCACTGTGTCAGCGAGAAGCAGCGCTGAACAGATGTACAAACAAAAGCCACGCTGTTATTTATAAACAGCGCGGGCAGGAACCACTTTTGAGGTCCAGCGGCTGATTGCAATCAACCGCCCCCCACCAAACACACACACACACCCCGCTGAACTCAGCAGGTACCCCTGGTGTGAGCTGCCAGTGAGATCTCCCTCCCTCCCCATCGCCACAGCAGAGACACAACAACCGGCCAGTGACCGTCTCACTCCCAGTCCCACTGGAATCCTGCCGATCGCTTCTCTCGGAGACAACTCCGGCCGGATGTCTCAGTCCGACCCACTCCTTAACCCTCAAGGAGCCAGTGGGTCAACGCCAGCATCGTGGGGCCAAACCCAAGAGCATTTGTATCCTGATACTCAGTGGACTGGGGATTCCATCCAATGTCCGCTCTTCAGAATGGATTTTACACAGGAATAGAATGTGTACGTTTAAAGAGAAGTATTTGGGATTTAAAGTGTTAAAGATCGCTCAGAGATGTCACTGCCCATTTGGAATAGGAAGTGTACCTTTCACAGGGTTCCTATTTACACAATAAACATCCACTTCTTCAGAATAAACCTCCCTGTCTCAGACACACACAGATGCACATCTCTGTAACCCCCTCCGGCTCCTACACCCCTCCCTGTCTCTGTAACCCCCTCCGGCCCCTACACCCCTCCCTGTCTCTATAACCCCCTCCGGCCCCTACACCCCTCCCTCTGTGACCCCCTCCGGCCCCTACACCCCTCCCTGTCTCTGTAACCCCCTCCGGCCCCTACACCCCTCCCTCTGTGACCCCCTCCGGCCCCTACACCCCTCCCTGTCTGTATAACCCCCTCCGGCCCCTACACCCCTCCCTGTCTCTATAACCCCCTCCGGCCCCTACACCCCTCCCTCTGTGACCCCCTCCGGCCCCTACACCCCTCCCTGTCTCTGTAACCCCCTCCAGCCCCTACACCCTGTCTCTATAACCCCCTCCGGCCCCTACACCCCTCCCTGTCTCTATAACCCCCTCCGGCTCCTACACCCCTCCCTGTCTCTGTAACCCCCTCTGGTCCCTACACCCCTCCCTCTGTGACCCCCTCCGGCCCCTACACCCCTCCCCGTCTCTGTGACCCCCTCCGGCCCCGACACCCCTCCCTCTCCACTGTCTTCCCGCCTTCAGCTGCCTGTGCCCCCTCCGCCCCGGAATCCCGGCTGACCCGGTCTCCCCCAGTGACAGCGCCGGGTCACTAACTACTCCAGCCCCAATTACTCCCACTTGTACCGGAGCTTTGGCGACTCAAGGACCAACTTAACCTGTTGTCTGCTGGTCCGGCTTCCCGTGTGTTGGTCCGGGCTGATGCCCCTGGTGGGGATCAACAAATGTAACTCGCTCCCAACCCCAGTACAGTCAGAGCTTCTTCCAGAGGTGGGGGTGGTTCCTCCCTGTCTCCCATACAGCTCACCCATTACAGGTGGACTGCGGAGGACACCCAGAACTGGGCCAGATATTGTACCAGTATAGAACCAGTCAACCAGCACGGCCCACCGAGTCCCTGCCGACCATCACCCACCCATTGACACCAACCCTACGCTGATCCCATTTTATTCTCCTCACATTCCCACCAACTCCCCCCAGATTCTACCCCTCACCCACACACTGGGGGCAATTTACAGCGGCCAATTAACCCACCGACCCGCACGTCTCTGGGATGTGGGAGGAAACGGGAGCACCCGGGGGAAACCCCCGCGGTCACAGGGCGAACGTGCAAACTCCACACAGACAGTGCCGAAGGTCGGGATCAAACCCCGGTCTCTGGAGCTGTGAGGCAGCGACTTTACTGCAGGAGCAGCCAGTGTTTGGGGTATTCGGTTGTTGGAGAGAGGCGGGAGGAGCCGGCAGTAAGGTGAGCGTGGGACATAAAACGTTAGCTCTGCTCCTTTCTCCACAGACGCTGCCCGACCCGCTGAGTGTTTCCAGGTTTTACTCTCAGATTTCCAGCAGCTTCTGGTTCCAAGTTGGAGAGTGAGACCCATTCTCTGATCACCAGTGTTTACAGCACGGTTGGCTGGCCACTCGGCCCTTTGTCCGTCTCCTGTCCGTGAGCCCATGGGCAAAATATTCTCCCCACCACCCCCTGCTGCTGTATTCATTGACCAGCTCCAGTACACCCACACACACGCACACTCACACACACACCCACACGCTCACACACCCACACACACACACACACTCACACACCCTCACACTGACACCCTCACACTCACACAGACACACACTCAGGCACAAACACACACTCATACACCCAGTAGCACCCATACACACACACTCAGAGACACACACACACACACACACACACACACACAGACAAGTTACAGTCAGATCAAGAACTGCATTGGAGCCCGGCCCGGCCAAACCCTGCACCGGTCTCACTCGGGACACAACCTTTCCCGGACAAACATGTGTCGGCTGGAACTCTGTCCGGGGAGCGAGTTCTCTGTCGCCGGGACGGTGTCCCAGTCGCCCCAACTCCACTCAGACAGAAATTGAGGGGAACCCCGGCAGCTCAGTCTGGGTCACACAGTCAAGGAGCAACCGGCCGCCGCAAGGCTTAAATTTGCTTTAAAACAAAACCCCACAGGCAACCTGGAGAGTTTAATTCGTTAACAGCCGGAGAAGCCGCTGTCGGCACTTCATCACACTGACCGCACTCACCTTCTCGCGGGGGGAGAGATTGGTCTAGCCGTTGGCCTCTGGGTTCCTAAATGCATTTGTATGCATCTGTCCAGGCAGCGAAACCCGAGGCAAAATCAGAAATCGCCAGCGATGCTGATTCATCGAAGTCCGGGCGAGCGGGGGAGTGAGGCAGGGCAGCTCCGCGGACCGCCGTGTCTGTGTCTGTGTGTGTCCGCACTCACGTGTAGGAGGTCATCTCTCCCACACCCCCTGCCCTCCTCTACCCGCGTCTCCCTCACTCACCCTCTCACCTTCTGCCGCCCACTGCCTCTCTCACACACTCACCCTCTCACAGCGCCTGCCCCCTGGACACACACGGGCTCTCCCTCTCCCTCTCACACACACACACACCCTCTCTCTGACACTCACACACACACACACCGGGCTCTCCCTCTCTCTCACACACACACACACACACACACACACACCCTCTCTCTGACACTCACACACACACACACACACACACACACACACACACCGGGCTCTCCCTCTCCCTCTCTCTCTCACACACACAGTCCCTCTCTCTGACACACACACACACCGGGCTCTCTCTCTCCCTCTCTCTCACACACACACACCCTCTCTCTGACACTCACACACACACCACACCGGGCTCTCTCTCTCCCTCTCTCTCACACACACACACCCTCTCTCTGACACTCACACACACACCACACCGGGCTCTCTCTCTCCCTCTCTCTCTCACACACACACCCTCTCTCACACACACACCACACCGGGCTCTCCCTCTCTCTCAACACCTTAGGTCTTCACACTCTCACGCACCATACACACCCTCTCTCACACACACAGCACCGTCTCTCCCTGTGACACACTCTCCCTGACACTCTCTCAGTATCCTGTACACCTTGAGTCTCTCTCCACCCTCACTCACTCATTCACACAGTCTCCCTCCCTCTGCCCCTCTCTCACTGTCTCTCTGACATCCCGCTCCCAGGGTCCCGCTCTCCCGAACACACTGGTTTCTCACTCAGTCCCTTCCCTCTCTCATACAGTCTCGCTCCCCCCTCACTCCCCTCTGTCCCTCGCACTTCACTCCATCTCGTCTCTCTCCCTCTGTTTCCTGTTCTCCCTCACAACCTCTCAACCCTTCTACCCTTTCACCCTCCCCGTCTCTCACACTCTCCTCCCACAGTCTTCACTCGCTCTGCTCTCTCACACACTCTCTCACACACTCTCTCTCTCTCTGGCCTTCCCTCTCCGCCTCTCTCTCCCCCCTCTCTCTCACACGCCCCTTCCCTCTCCCTCTCTCGCCCCCTCACACACTCTCTTTCATACTCTCTCGCCCTCCCTCTCCCCTCTCTCTCTCACACTCACCCTCTCTCTCCCCCTCTCTCTCCCTCTCTCTCCCTCCCTCCTCTCTCTCCCTCCTCTCTCTCCCTCTCCCTCCCTCTCTCTCCCCCTCTCTCCCCTCTCTCTCTCCCTCCCTCTCCCCCTTTCTCTCTCTCTCCCTCCCTCTCTCTCTCCCCCTCTTCCTCCCTCTCCCTCTCCCCCTCCTCTCTCTCTCTCCCCCTCTCCCTCCTCTCTCTCCCTCTCCCTCTCCCCCTCTCCCTCCTCTCTCTCCCTCTCCCTCTCTCTCTCTCTCCCCCTCTCCCTCCCTCTCTCACACTCTCGCCCCTCTCAGTCACTGCACTGAAGCGAACCGTTGCCTCTGCGGGCCAGCGGAGCAGCTCCCGGCAGCAGTGCAGACGTGGATGTCAGTATAATTCCAGCCATCCGTCGGTGTGCCCGAGAACTAGCCCCAACCCCCACCCACCCCTCCCTCGCCCGGGAACCACTGGCTGAGGTCGGCAGCGAGAGGGGCTGCAGCGTGAATGTGTTAACGTGTGGGCCGGTGTTGAATTTCACCAGTGCCCTGTGACATCACAGCCCTTATCTGCGCCGGATCCGTCTGCTGGGCCGACTCACACAATGGCTGTCCCGGACCGGCATCCTGGCAGCGGGGTCCCGAGAGGAGGCGGAGACCGTCCCGGGAGCAGGGAGACGGGCGGCGGGGGGAAGGGCAGCGGAGGAGAAACCAACACACACCGTGCTGGGAGCACTCAGCAGGTCGAGCAGCGGCTGTGGAGGGAGACACAGTCAAGGTTTCAGGTCCGGGGCAGGATCTTCCCTGCAGCGAGTTGGGAGCAGGCATTTGGGAAAGGACAGGGAAGTGGGGTTGGCTGGAGATCTCCAGAGAACCAGCGCAAGAACAATGGGCCGAATTCTGCATCAGTAAGTGACGGAGAGTTGAGTGACCGCTCAGTAATGCAGAGCCCCGAGCCGTCCATGGTTAAACTGGGAAGAGCGCAGGGAAGATTTACCAGGATGTTGCCAGGACTCCAGGGCCTGAGTTATAGGGAGAGGTTGGCCAGGTGAGGGCTTTATTCCTTGGAACCTGGGAGAATGAGGGGTGACCTTGTAGAAGTTTATAGAATCATGAGGGGCATAGACAAGATGGACTCACAGTCTTTTCTCCAGGGTGGGGGAGTCCAAAACTAGGGGCCATAGGTTTAGGGTGAGAGGGGAGAGATTTAACAGGGACCTGAGGGGCAGGTTTTTCACACAGAGGGTGGTGAGTGTATGGAACAAGCTGCCAGAGGAAGTGGGTGAGGCAGGTACAACAGTATCATTTAAGAAGCACTTGGATAGGTACACGGAGGGGCAGGGCTTGGAGGGATTTGGGCCAAACGCAGGAAATTGGGACTAGCTGGGTGGGCACCATGGTCGGCATGGACCAGTTGGGCCGAAGGGCCTGTATCCGTGCTGTACCTGCTCTATATGGCTGTTGGATGAGGTGACCAACCGTCACCTGATCAATCCAGCCAGGGATTGGGAAGAAACAGGAACAGTGGGAATGTTGGGCTCCCTCCCAGAGGTGGGGGGGGGGGGGGGGGTGAAGATCAGGGCTGGTTTTGGGGAGAGTTGGTTAAACACATATGGAGGCCTTTTGGCCCAACTTGTCCATGCTGACCAAGACGTCTACCTGAGCCAGTCCCATTTTCCTGCATTTGGCCCATGTCCCTCTAAACCTTTCCCATCCATGTACCATTGGGCCGAATGGCCTGTTCCTGTGTTGTGAATGCCACGGGATGCTCACTTATAACTGTGTGACGTTTCAGTTCTCTGCCCACCAGCTGCGCAGATACCGGCCTTTGACGATGGATGATATCAACTGAAAAAAATGCAGAATTACCTTCAAGGATGTAGCCGGCCCTTGTGTTATTGAGATCATCAGAGAATACGGCCATTCGACCCCTCAGGGGTGTTCCATCATTTGATCTGAAGCTTGGCTCTTTCCACAGCCTTAACCCTAACCTGGCGAAGGACACTGAGCTCAGAGTTAACATTGTGGGTAGCAACTTTCCGCAGCTGTCAGTGGGAGCGGCCCGGCTGTCAGAACAAGAGCTTCCAAATCTTACCTGAATGGCCTGGTTTTGATTTTCAGTCGCTACCCATCTGCACCTTGCAAAATCCTGAAAGCTTCGAGCAAATCAACCATGTAAGAACTGCCCATTTAGGATCTCAGCACAACCCCAAGCACTTTACAGCCAATTATAGGCTCATTCATGATTCAACATGGCAATTCACCGAAACAGATTATGATGACGTCATCTATCGTAATAAAGTGGACTGAAGAATAGCCATTGGAGGGGCCCTGGGGTGAACCCAATGTTCCAAATAGTGAGCAGCATATTCTCCACGAGGGCATAGGGATTTAACATCACACCCAGGAAACTGCAGTCCAACATGCTCCACAGACAAAGACCACGGAGGACCTTATAGAGGGGCAGAGATAAAGGTGGGTGGTCACAGTCTTTTCCCCAGGGTAGGGGAGTCTAAAACTAGAGGGGGTAGGTTTAAGGTGAGGGGGAACGATTTAACTGTGCTTTGAGGGGCAAGTTTTTCACCCAGAGGGTGGAGGGTATACGGAACGAGCTGCCAGAGGAAGTGGTGGGGGTGGATACAATTATGGTTTAAAAGACACTTGGACAGGTACAGAGATAGGAAAGTTTAGAGGGACATGGGCCAAACGTGGGGAAATGGGACTCACTCCGGTAAGCAACTTGGTTAGCATGGACGTGTTGGGCTGAAGGGCCTGTTTCAGGGCTGTCTGACTCTAATGCAGCGCCCCTGTGTAACCCCCTGTAGCTGTGCAGATCCCGTCAGTAGTGAAGCATGTTCCTCTGACAGTGCGGCACTCCCTGAGTACCGCCCCTTCCACAGTGTGACCCTCCCCCAGTACCCCCTTCCCTCGGTGCAACACTCTGTACTGCTCCAGAACATCACCCCGGAGTTCCGTCCTCACTCCACAGAGCAACTTTACACTTGCCCAGTCTGCGGGCTGCACGCCTGGTGATCCCCTCAGACTGTAACTTTTTCAAAGGCTGTTTGTTTCCTTGATGTCACCTGCTGGGAACTCATTTTTCCTGAATGAGTGAAATAATTCTGGAAATCCTCAGTGGGTCAGGCAGCATCTGTGGACAGGGAAACAGAGATAACGTTTCAGCAGTCATTTCTCCACGGATGCCACCTGATGTGTATTTGTGACGTTCTCTGTTTTGCTGCACCTTCCTGGCCTCTGTAAGCACTGGTTCTGGGCTCAGTTACATTTCTCCCTCCTCTAAAAGACATTATCTCTCACCCCATTTACACCCCCACTCCCCTAACCCAATCCACCCTTCACAACAGCTGACACTGCAATCCATTACCAGCAATCACTGCCGTGAAGGTCGCAGCTAATGTGTGCATTGTGGGGGGAACAGGTTACAGGGAAAATTCGTTTGGAGTGGGATTGCTCCACATGTCGGCATTTGCGAGGCCGCACCTGGAGCACTGTTTGGTCACCCTGTTGAAGGAAAGATGTCATTATGCTGGAAAGACTGCAGAGAAGATTTATGAGAACGTTGTCAGGACTTGAGGGACTGAGTTTATAGGGAAAGATTGCGCAGGTTGGGACTTTGGAATGTAGGAGATTGAAGGGTGATCTTATCAGAGGAGTGTAATATTGTGAGGGGCATCAATAGGGTGAATGCACTCAGTCTTCTTTCCAGGGTTGGGGAATCAAGAACCAGAGGGCACAGGTTTAAGGTGACGGGGGAGAGATTTAAAAGGGACCCGAGGGGCAACTTTTTCATCCAGAGGGTGGTGAGTATATGGAACGAGCTGCCAGAGGAAGTGGGTGAGGCAGGTACATTAACAACATTTAAAAGGTACTTGGACAGATACATGGATCGGACAGGGTTGGAAGGATTTGGGCCAAACCCGGGCAAATGGGTAAACAAGCTCAGGTAGACAACTTGGTCGGCATGGACCAGTTGGGCTGAGGGTCTGTTCCTGTGCTGTCACCCTAAACCTTGATGGGCTGAAGGGCCTCTTTCTATGTTGTAAGGAATATGGAACACACAGGATAAAAGAGTCACAGTCATACAGCACATAAACAGGCCCTTCGGCCCACTGAGTCCATGCCAACCATCAGCTGCCCATTTACACCAGTCCTACACTGATCCCATTTTATTCTCCCCACATTCCCAACAACTCCCCCCAGCCCCCACCTCCCCCACCCCTGGTTCTACCACTCGCCCTACACATTTGAGGATACACACATCGACACAAGAGACTGCAGATGCTGGAATCTGGAGCAACACACAAAACGCTGGAGGAACTCAGCGGGTCGAGCAGCGTCTGTGCAGAGAAATGGACAGTCGATGTTTCAGGTCCAGTCCCTGGTCCAGATGAAGGGTCAACTGTCCATTTCCCTCCACAGCTGCTGCCTGACCCACTGAGCTCCTCCAGCACGTTGTCTGTTGCAGAGGTACACGTGTGTCTGGTTGGGACAGATCTCAGCGACTCTTAACTCTAAATCTGTCATTTCTGGGTGCACGTCACACAGAAACCAAGACTGCCACCCCGACAGCTGATGGAGAGAGTGCTGCCTGGTACCATTGCCGTCTGGTGGTGGGCTCAGCCAAGGCAATGCCTTCTATCTCAGGCAGATACAGAAGGTCCCACGGTGCAGCTCTGGGGAAGGGGCAGAAGTTCGTCCCAGTAGTACTTTTCTTCAATATCTCTAACTCCAATGTTCATTTACATCAGTAATGTCATCTTTTCTGATGTAACCTGTGATTGATAATCCGCCCTTTGAAAGATGATATTTTCACTTTCAAAAAGAAACTGTGGCATTTCAAAATACTTCTTTGTCTGAATGCTAATCATGGATTTTAAACACTTGCCTTTTAAACATTTTGACTTTCATAACTGGTTTTAATTATGACCCTGTTAAACAGCATGTAACAGACAGAGTTAAATGAGGGTCAGATCAAAGCTCTCCACTCCTTCCACATCCAGTCAGAAATGGAGGTGGGCAATTACACAGCTCACGGGGGTGTGAGGGGGCGGGGGTCGGTGGGGGCAGGGGGGACGCGGGCGAGGAGTGGACACTTCAACAACATCCCCAGTCTCTACGGGGCTGGGACCCAGCTTGTGAGTGGTAAAGACAAGGCTGAAACACTGGTGACCACAGTGGGTGATCCATCTCCGCTCCCTCCCGAGATCCCACCGTCACAGACCCAGTCTTCAGCCAAGGCCACTCACTCCAGGTGACGTTAAAGATCAGCTGAGAGCACTGGGTACAGTGAAGTTTCGGGAGCAGGCAACATCCCAGCTGTGGTGCTGAAGAACAACACCTCCAGTCCAGTTACAACACTGACGTCTACATGGCAATGTGGAACTTTGCCCAGTGATGTCCTGTTCACAGAAAGCAGGACAAATCCAGGCTGATTAATTACCATCTAATCAGCCTTAATTGGTAATTGGTTTATTAGTGTCACATGTAGCAAACTTTGTTCTGCGTGCCATCCACACAGATCATTTCATCACATCAGTACATCAGGTAGAACCAGGGACAGCACAGCACAGAAACAGACCCTTTGGCCCATGATATCTGTGTCCAGCACGTCTGCCTGCACGTGGTCCATTTCCCTCTGTTCCCTGTGTATTCATGCGCCTGTCTAAAAGCCTCTTGAATGCATGATTGTATCTGCCTCCACCACCACCCCTGGCAGCCCGTTCCAGGCACCCACCACTCTCTGTGTAAAAAAACTTGCCCCACACATCCCCTTTAAATTTTCCCCCTCTCACCTGAAAGCTATGCCCTCTAGTATTCGACATTACTACCCTGGGGAAAAGATTCTGTCCGCCCTATCTGAGCCTCTCATAAAGCCTCTCATGATGCTCATGGCTTCTCTCGATGATCAGAAGGTGTCATCACAACTGCTATCCAGAGGGACTTATTCACCGACTCGTTCGTGTGCAGTATGAAGATCGAACCTGGCTCTCTGGGCTGTGAGGCAGTAGTTCTACCAGCTACATGTGTGTAGGTAACACTGCACCTCCTGACTTACAACCCTTCACTGGATTTAAGTGCTTTGACGTGTTCTGAAGAGTTGTAGAGTCATACAGCACAGAAACAGGCCCTTCTGCCCAACAGGTCCATGCTGACCAAGATTCCCACCTAAACTAGTCCCATTTGGCCCATATCCCTCTAAACCTTTCCTGTCCGTGTACCTGTCCAAGTACTTTATTAATGTTGTTAATGTACCTGCCTCACCCACTTCCTCTGGCAACTCATTCCATATACGGACCACCCTCTGGGTGAAAAAGTTGCCCCTTGGGTTCCTTTTAAATCTCTCCCCTCTCACCTTAAACATGTGCCCTCTAGATCTTGATTCCCCGACACTGGGGAAAAGACTGTGTGCATTCACGCCACCTATGCCCCTCATGATTTCAGGCACAATGATTCTGAAAGGTGCTACAGAAATGCAAGTAGAATCAGACAAATATTATAACACAGCAGCAGGTAGTCAATAAAAGAGTGAGCAGCCTGTCCCCACCTCTGAGCTTCAGGTCTGTAGTCCGGCAGATCACGTCTCTTCATGTCCTTGTCCATGTACAGGTGACCTTCCTGTAATGGGGGGTGTGGGTTTGTAGAAAACAACCCATACCACATCATCTGCACACGCGTCAAGAAAAAAATTAATTTTTTGTTGATTTATTGACTTTTTCACATAACTTCCATGAGAACGAATTTTATTCCGTATCTCAAATTTTGGGGTGGTGATCTGTGAATTCTGTGAGGGCAAATTTCTGTTACCCGAACTGCTGTAATGTAGGGGACATCTGAAAAGTTCACATGTGATAGGGTCTCAGCCTCTGAGTCCCAGTCCCCACCAACCCCTGAGTCCTCCCCTCCTCTCCAACCATTGTATTTTACATCTCTGATCCTTGGTTTTTGATGCCTCTGTGAATCAGAGTCAGGTTTATTATCACTGACATATGTCGTGAATTTTGCTGTTTCGTGGCGGCAGTACAGTGCAAGACATAAAGATAGAAAGACGTAAATAGTGCAAAAAAAAAGGAATAACAAGGCAGTGTTCATGGGTTCATGGACCGTTCAGAAATCTGATGGTGGAGGGGAAGAAGCTGTTCTGTTGGTATTGGTAATTGGTTGATTATTGCCACATGCACTGAGATACAGTGAAAAGCTTTTGTCTGTGTGCCATTCCATACATAAGTACATCAAGGTAGTAAAAAGAAAGAATGCAAAATATAGTGTTGTAGTTACAGAGAAAGTGCAGAGCAGGCAGACAATAAGGTGCAAGGGCCACAACAAGGTAGATTGGGAGGTCAAGAGTCCATCTTTTAGTGTATGAGAGGTCTGTTCAATATTCTTATAACAGTGGGATAGAAGCTGTCCTTGAGCCTGGTGGTTCATGTTCCCAAGCTTTTGTATCTTCTGCCCGATGGGAGGGGGGGAGAAGAGAGAATGTCAGGAGTGGGAGGGGTCCTTGATTATGCTGGCTGCTTTCCCAAGGCAGTGGGAAGTGTAGACGGAGTCCACAGAGGGGAGGCTGGTTTCCGTGATGTGCTGAGCTGTGTCCACAACTCTCTGCAGTTTCTTGCGGTCCTGGGCAGAGCAATTGCCATACCAAACTGTGATAAGATAAGATAAGATAAGATAAGATAAGATAAGATTTTTTTATTAGTCACATGTACATTGAAACACACAGTGAAATACATCTTTTGCGTAGATGTTCTGGGGGCAGCTCACAAGTGTCGCCACGCTTCCGGCACCAACATAGCACGCCCACAACTTCCTAACCCATACGTCTTTGGAATGTGGGAGGAAACTGCAGCACCCGGAGGAAACCCACACAGACATGGGGAGAACGTACAAACTCCTTACAGTCAGTGGCTGGATTTGGACCTGGGTCGCTGGTGCTGTAATAGCGTTACGCTAACCGCTACACTACCATGCCTGCATCCGGAGAGGATGCTTTCTGTGGTGCCCAGGCCCTTCGTCATTTCACAGCTCAGTTAAACTTCCCCTCAACCTCCCGTTCCAACAAAAACAACCCTTCCCACAGTTTTCTGCTTCTGCTAACATCCGGATCTCTCTCCTCTGCAATGTGGTGACCAGATTTACACACAGTACTCAAGCTGTGGTTCATCTGTGTACAATGTTAACATAATATCCCACCCCTTGAATCCTGTGCCTCAGCCAATAAAGGAAAGCATCCTGTATACCCTTTCAACCACCTTAATGACCTGGCCTGCTGCCTTTAGGACCCTGTGGTCAGTGGGGAGTGTACTTGCAGCAGAGGTGTTGGGCTGTGGGCTCACTCCGGGGACTTGGATGCAACAATGAATGTGATGGTACCTGGTGCATAACTGATGCCCTCCCACCACTCAATATCCTCCCACTTATTATCCATTCCCTTGTCTCGTTTTGCCTCCCCACACTTCTCTCAATTAAATTCCATTTGCCATTTCTCTGCCCAACTGACCGAACCTCTATCCTTTTCAAGCGCCGAGCACACGGCCAATGACTGCAGTGAAAATGTAAGCTTCGACTGAGAATGGCATCAGTGCAAGGCTCGGGATAAATGATTAAGGGAGTGAAAATCAAAAACAAAACCTGCAAAATCTGAGATAAAGACAGAAAATGCCGGAAACACTCATCGGTCGGGCGGCATCTGTGGAGAGAGAAACAGAGTTAATGTTTCAGGTCCAAGACCCTTCTTCAGAACTGAGAAAGAGAGAAACAAAATAGTCTCAGTAGCAGAGAAGGTTGGGAGGGTGATGGGTAGAACAAAGGGAACGTTTGCGATAGGATGAAATAATGTGGTTGTCGGGGGCTGTTGATCTCATTTGTTCTGTATGTTGTTATCATTGTGCCACCTGCAAACTTTTTTTTATCATAATAAACTTCAGATGCTGCAAATCCTGGTATTGGTATTGGTTTGTTATTGGCACATGTACCAAGATACAGTGAAAAGCTTTTTTGTGCGTGCCATCCAGACAGATCATTCCATACATAAGCACATCAAGGTAGTATAAGGAAAACAGAATACAGAATAAAGTGTTACAGCTACAGAGAAAGTGCAGTGCAGGCAGACAATAAGGTGCAAGGTCATAACGAGGTAGATTGTGAGGTCAAGAGTCCATTTTATTCTACTAGGGAACCATTCAATAGTCTTATAGCAGCGGCATAGAAGCTGTCCTTGAGCCTGGTGGTACGTGCTTTCAGGCTTTTATATCTTCTGCCCGATGGGAGGGGGGAGAAGAGAGAGTGCTCGGTGTGGGTGGAGATCTTGACTATGTCAGCTGCTTTACTGAGGCAGCGGGAAGTGTAGACGGAGTCCACGGAGGGGAGGCTGGTTTCCGTGATGTGCTGAGCTGTGTCCACAACTTTCTGCAGTTTGTTCAGTCACAGGCAGAGCAGTTGCCGTACCAAGCAGTGATACATCAGATAGGATGCTTTCAATGGTGCATTGATAAAAGTGGTGAGGGTCAATGGGAACATGCCAAATTTCTTTAGCCTCCTGAGGAAGTAGAGGTGCTGGTGAGCTTTCTTCGCCCTGGCATCTACGTGGTTGGATCAGGACAGGAACTTGAACTTGAACTTCTAGGAATTTGAAGCTCTCAACCGTCTTGACCTCAGCAGCTGATACAAACAGGAGCGTAATAAATAAACATAATGAATGGATCTGCTGAAGCCATTTCACAAAGGGTCAGCACACTCCAGGACTGTCTTGGATCAAGATCTAAAATATAAACAGAAAGTGCTGGAAATGCTCAGCAGGTCATGCCGTGGGAAGAGACAGAGTCAGTGCTTCAGGTTGAAGACCCTTCTCTATCATGCCCACTAAATCAGGTGTAACCTGGGACAGAGTGCCATGCTCCGGGTAACAGGTTTCCAGTTGCAGACATCTGTCAATCCTTGCCCTCTGCTTCCTGCCACTGTGCTGATACTGGGTGCAATCTGCCACTCTCCCTGCGTCCTATGCGGGATCTTGTCAAAAGCCTTGCTGTAACTCATGCAGACTGCATCAAATGCATTGCTGCTGCAGGACAAAGGGGGCTGTGTCAGGTTCACACCCACCTATGAGCAGTTGGGCTGCATCAAGCGTAATCCAGAGATGAGCCATTCAGCCCATATTCTCCAGCTGGTGTTGAGCATTCTGAGCCTCCCCTGAGATAAGATAAGATTTCTTTATTAGTCACATGTACATTGAAACACACAGTGAAATGCATCTTTTTGCGTAGAGTGTTCTGGGGACAGCCCGCAAGTGTCGCCACGCTTCCGGTGCCAACATAGCATGCCCACAACTTCCTAACCCGTACGTCTTTGGAATGTGGGAGAAGGAGAAGATATAGGGTAGACAGCCGGTATCTCTTTGTCCTAGGGTCGAAATACGTAAGACTAGAGGACGTGCATTTAAGGTGAGAGGGGGAAGTTCAAAGGAGATGTGCAGTGCAAGTTTTTTACACAGCGAGTGGTGGGTGCCTGGAATGTGCTGCCAGGGGTGGTGGTGGAGGCAGGTACGATAGAGGGGTTTAAGAGGCTCTTAGATAGGCACAAGAATGTGCAGAGAGTGGAGGGAGATGGACGTTGTGTAAGCAGAAGGGACTAGTTTAGTCAGACAGTTAATTACTACCACTTCTCCCCCCTCCCATCAGGCAGCAAATACAAAAGCCCGAAAGCACGTACCACCAGGCTCAAGGACAGCTTCTATACTGCTGTTATAAGACTATTGAATGATCCCCTAGTACAATAAGATGGACTCTTGACCTCACAATCTACCTCATTATGACCTTGCATCTTATTGTCTACCTGCACTGCAATTTCTCTGTAGCTGTGACACTTCATTCTGCCTTCTGTTATTGTTTTACCTTGTACTACCTCAATACGCCAGGGTTCAAACCCGGCCTCCGCTGTCTGTGTGGAGCTTGCATGTTCTCCCTGTGACCGTGTGGGTTTCCCTGGGTGTCCCAGTTTCCTCCCACATCCTAATGACGTGCAGGTCAGTGGGTTAATTGGCCGCTGTAAATTGTCCCCAGTGTGTGGGTGGGGGGTAGAATCTGGGGGGGTTGATGGGAATGTGGGGGGAATAAAATGGGATCAGTGTAGGGTTGGGTGGGTGATGGTCGGCATGGACTCGATGGGACAAAGGGCCTGCACTCTATGACTCTATCGATGACACCCCTCTGATAAGAAAGGAATTGTAGCCCAGTAAATAGTTAAATCTGTTCCCCGGGGAGGAAGGGGAGTTGAGGGAAGAAAGCAGGAAACACCCACTTAATTAAACAGTGCTTCTGTAATGTCTACTTGCTTTTTCCGATGTTTAGGTAAACATAGTTCTCCTTCATGTCTGGGCAGAAAACCCCACCGCTCAGACCAGTTAATCATTTGGACTGCGAGGAGGAGAGGAGCAAGGCTGAAAGGAAAACAATGAAAGCGGAGATTTAACAAGGGGTTGGCGGACCCGTGGTCACTGCAGGGCAATAATTGCCAGTCGGGTTTATTTATAGGTGATGCAAACTATGATTATAGCAGTAATGCGTGAAAAATGAAGATGGACCCGTGACAAGGCATCCTCAAAGGCAGGGGTGACATCAAGAGTCTGGCGATGAACTGTAAACGCAAACACCTTTGATGAATCAAAAAACTTTGTCCTGGCAGATACATGTGAAAAACAGGACCATGATGTGAAATGGCTCCCATCACTGGCCTTGGGTTTAAATACACAAATAATCTGTGGCTCTGGGAAAGGAAGGGTTTGCAGTGGACAGTGAGTTGGCATTCATCAAGTGACAGCAAGGACTGCAAAGGCCCAGAGGTAGGATGTAGGTGCGATCCACAGCCAGACGTGCACACATTGATGCAGTCTGCTGCATTCTCAGGGTGAGGTGGGTTGGACGACGGTGACCATCACCATGGTCCACGAGAGGTGTAATCAAACTCCAAGGTGAAACCTGCAGTGTCCTGAGGGAGGGTCGCACTGTGGGATGGGCGGCACTGAGGGAGGGGCACACTGTGGGAGGGACAGTACTGAGGGAGGGGCACACTGTGGGAGGGGCAGTACTGAGGGAGGGGCACACTGTGGGAGGGGCAGTACTGAGGGAGGGTCGCACTGTGGGAGGGGCGGCACTGAGGGAGGGGCACACTGTGGGAGGGACAGTACTGAGGGAGGGGCACACTGTGGGAGGGGCAGTACTGAGGGAGGGTCGCACTGTGGGAGGGGCGGCACTGAGGGAGGGGCACACTGTGGGAGGGGCAGTACTGAGGGAGGGGCACACTGTGGGAGAAGATAAATCAGCACTGGCTGAGTCCACAGGGCGGGAGACCAGAGCGCACCATTGGGTAATCTGCAGGGGCAAGTTGCAGAGGGGCAGAGGGGTGGGGAATGTTAGATGTTGAATTCACCACAAATCCATCTGTAAACAAGAGTCACATAGAAACAGGCCCTTCAGCTCACCGTATCTGTACCGACCATCACCCACCCATTGACACCAACCCCATTTCATTCTCCCCACATTCCCATCAACTCCCCCCAGATTCTACCCCCCACCCACACACTGGGGGCAATTTACAGCGGCCAATTAACCCACCGACCCTGCACGTCTCTGGGATGTGGGTGGCAAGTGGATTCACAGGGAGAACGTGCAAACTCCACACAGACAGCACCCGAGGTCAGAATTGAACCCGGGTCTCTGGAGATGTGAGGCAGTGGCTCTACCCGCTGTGCCACTGTGCTGCTCAGGGACACCGAGCCTATTTTGAAACAAGGAAAGTTATCGACTTAAACCATTAACCCCGTTTCTCTCTCCACTGACGCTGACTGACCTGCTGCGTATTTCCAACATTGGATGCACTGGCGGGTTAACTGGCTGCTGTAAAGTGCCCCTTAGTGAAGGTAAGTGATAAAAGGATCTGAAGTCAACTGTCCGTTTCCCTCCACAGATGTTGCCTGACCTGTTGAGTTCCTCCAGCAGCTCATGTGTTGTTTCAGATTCCAGCAGCTGCAGCCTGTTGTGTCTACATGTATGATTTCTGTTTTATTTCAGATTTCCAACATCTGCAGTTTTTTATTGCTTTAGGATGTGAAGGATTTTGGAGTCAGTGGAAAGCTTTGCGTGTCCGATAGCATGAGCAGAACTGGGTCCTCAAGTCACAGCACAACATGACCAAAGGAGGAGGTTATGAGCACGGGTAGTCGGAGTGTCCGTAGATGTAAAGGAATAATAGGAATATAAAGGCAAAAGAATGAGACAGGACACCTGGCTGAGCAGTGCCACAACAACAACCTCTTGCTCAACGTCAGCAAGACTAAAGAGCTGATTGTTGACTTCAGGAAGGGGAAGGAGGGCGAACATGCGCCAGTCCACATTGTGGAATTGGCGGTGGAGAGGGTCAGCAGCTTTCAATTCCTGGGTATTAACACATCGGGTGACCTGTCCTGGGCCCAGCACGTAGATGCAGTCACAAGGAAGGTGCGCCAGTGTCTTTATTTTCTTAGGAGGTGAAGGAGGTTCGGCTTGTCACCGAACACTCTAACAAACTTCTACAGATGTACTGTTGAAAGTATCCTGACTGGTTGCATCATGGTCTGGGACAGAAATTCGAATGTTGCAGGAACGTAAGAAGCTGCAGGGAGTAGTGGACTCTGCCCAATACATCACGGGCACATCCCTCCCCACCATCAGGAGTATCTACAGGAGGCGCTGCCTCAAGAAGGCAACATCCATCATCAAAGATCCCCACCATTCGGGCCGTGCCATCTTCTCACAGCTCCCATCGGGCAGGAGGTACAGAAGCCTGAAGTCCCACACCACCAGGTTCAGGAACAGCTACTTCCCTTCAACCATTCGGTTCTTGAACCAACCGGCACAACCCTAATCACTGCAGTTCAACAACACCATGACCACTTTGATCACTTTGCACTAAAATGGAGTTTGTTTGTTTTTTCTAATTGTGTTCTTTCTTGTAAAAATTGTATATAATTTATGTTTTAATTTATGTTTTTCTTGTGAATGCTGCTTATCTGATGCTCTGTGCCTGTGATGCTGCTGCAAGTAAGTTTTTCATTGCACCTGTGCACACATGGACTTGTGCAGATGACAATAAACTCGACTTTGAAACTTTGAAAAGACTTCACAAGCGAGCGTTGGCCCAATAGGAAGTTGGTTCGGGGAATAACTGATGGAAAACAAGGAGGTGGCAGGTGAATTAAACAGGAGTTTTCCGTTGGTTTTAATGTTGAAGGTACAAGTAACATCCCAGAAAGAGCTGCAAGTTGAGAATGAGAAAGGAGGAAGGAAGTCAGGAAAAGTACAATGAGCAGGGAAGCAAACCGCTGGAGCTGTGGACAGTGAGTCTCTGTGTCCTGACAGACGTCATCCTAGGGTCTTTAAGGAAGTGGCTGTTGATAAGTTCATTTCAATTTTCCAATATCCGTAGACTGGGGGAAGATTCCGCTCAGTTGGAGAATGACAAATGTAATTCCTTTATTCAAAAGAAGGAAGGAGACAGAAAGCAGGAGGGTAAATCCCAGGTAACGGAGACTCCGGAGACTGCAGCCGCTGGAATCTGGAACAAGACCCAATCTGCTGGAGGAACTCAACGGGTCATGCAGCATCTGTGGGGGGGAAAGGAGGAGGGGGGAAGGTCCTGATGCAGGGTTTTGACCCAAAGCGTTGACAATTCCTTTTTTGAATATTCAAGTGCTCATTTAGATACTCCATAAGTTTTGTAAGAGTCTCTGCCTCAACCACCCCCTCAGGAAGTGTGTTCCAGATTCCAACCCTCCTCTGGGGAAAATGTTCTTCCTCAGATCCCCTCTGAACCTCTTACCCCTTACCTCTTATTCCCCTAACAAGTGCTATGCCCTTTAGTTTCAGATACATCTGTGAATGGGCAATGTTTCTTTTTACCTGTCTTACCTCTACCCCTCATAACTTTGTTCTATTTGATCAGTTTCCCCTCAGCCTCTGACGCTCCAAGGGAAACAAACTCACCCTGTCCTGTCTCTCCTCATAACTGAAACACTCAGGTGACATAGAACAGTGCAGTGCAGGAAGAAGCCCTTTGGTGCATGATGTTTTGACAAACTAATTAAATTAGTAACCAAATGTCCAACTAAACCAATCCCCTCTGCCTACACTATGAACATATCCCTCCATTCCCTGCACATCCATGTGCCTGTCTAAGTGCCTCTCAAATGCCTCTATCATATCTGCCTCCACCACCACCCCTGGCAGCACATTCCAGGCACCCACCACTCTCTGTGTGAATAAACTTGCCCTGCACATCTCCTTTGAACTTTCTCCCTCTCACCTTAAATGCA
Organism: Pristis pectinata; assembly: GCF_009764475.1. NCBI lineage: Eukaryota > Metazoa > Chordata > Chondrichthyes > Rhinopristiformes > Pristidae > Pristis > Pristis pectinata. The sequence goes on along the minus strand of NC_067407.1, from coordinate 2,170,143 downwards.
TGCCCTCTGATATTAAACATTTCAACCCTGGGGAACAGATACTGGCTGTCTACTCTATCGATGCCTCTCATAATCTTATTAAACCTCTATCAGATCTCCCCTCAGCCTTCACCTCTCCAGAGAGAACAACCCAAGTTTGCCCAACCTATCCTCATAGCACATGCCCTCTAATCCAGGCAGCATCCTGGTGAACCTCTTCTACACCCTCTCCAAAGCCTCCACATCCTTCCTGTAATGGGGCGACCAGAACTGAAAGCAATACTCCAGATGCGGCCTAAACAAAGTTTTATAAAACTGCAGCATAACTTCCTGACTCTTTAACTCAATGCCTTGACTAATGAAGGCGAGCATGCCATATACCTTCCTGACTACCCTATCAAGCTGTGTAGCCACTTTCAGGGAGCTATGAACTTGGACCCCAAGATCCCTCTGCTCATCAACACTGTTAAGGGTCCTGCCATTAACAGTATACTGTCTTTTTACATTTTATCTCCCAAAGTGCAACACCTCACACTTGGCCGGATTAAACTCCATCTGCCATTTCTCTGCCCACATCTGCAACTGATCTATGTCCTGCTGTATCCTTTGGCAGCCTCAGGACAAAGAACATAGACCAGTACAGCACAGTACAGGCCCTTCAACCTTTGATGTTGTGCCGACTTATATAAACCTCATCCCCATTCTATCTATCCCCCTCCCTACTTCACCTCCAATGACCCTCTATTTTTCTTTTGTCCATTGCCTACCTAAAAGTCTTTTAAATGACCCTGTCGTATCCACCCCTACCACACCCTTGCCCCCCCCCCCATAGTGCATTCCAGGCACCCACCACTCTCTGTGCAGAAAAAAACCTACCTCTGACATCCCCCCTGAACTTTCCTCCATGCACCTTAAACGAGTGACCTTTGGTATTGGCCATTACCACCCTGGGGAAAAGATGCTGCCTCCCATAATCTTATAGACCCCTATCAAGTCTCTTCTCATCCTTTGTCTCTCCAAGGAGAAAAGCCCTAACTTGCTCAACCTCTCCTCATAAGACATGTTCTCTAATCCAGGCGGCATCCTTGTAAATCTCTTCTGCACCCTCTCCAAAGCTTCCACTTCCTTCCTAGGTGTAGTCTGACCAGAGTTCTACAGAGCTGCAACATCACCTTGCGGCTCTTGAACTCAATCCCCCGACTAATAAAGGCCAACACACCATACGCCTTCTTAACCACCCTATCAACTTGTGCGGCAACTTTGAGTGATCTATGGACTTGGACCCCAGGATCTCTCTGTTCCTGCACACTGCTCAGGATCCTGTCACTAACCTTGTACTCCGCCTTCATGTTCGTTCTTCCAAAGTGTATCACTTCACACTTCTCTGGATTGAACTCCATCTGCCACTTCTCCGCCCAGCTCTGCATCCTGCCTAAATCCCATTGTAGCCTACGACAAGCTTCTACACTATCCGTGACACTTCCAGCCTTTGTGTCATCTGCAAACTTACCAACCCACCCTTCTACATCCTCATCCAAGTCATTTATAAAAATCACAAAGAGCAGGGGTCCCAGAGCAGGTCCCTGCAGAACACCACTGGTCACTGACCTCCAGGTCGAATACTCCCCTTCTACAACCACCCTCTGCCTTCTGTGGGCAAGGCAGTTCTGAATCCACACAGCCAAGTTTCCATGGATCCCATATGTCATGACTTTCTGGATGAGCCTACCATGGGGAACCTTGTCAAACGCCTTGCTAAAATTCATATATACCACATCCACTGCTCTACCTTCATCAATTTGTCTTGTCACTTCCTCGAAAAACTCTATTAGGCTCGTGAGGCACGACCTGCCCTTCAAAAAGCCATGCTGACTATCCCTAATAAGACTAAATACTCATAAATCCTGTCCCTGAGAATCCTCTCCAATAGTTTGCGCACCACTGACGTAAAACTCACTGGTCTATAATTCCCAGGATTATCCCTTTTACCTTTCTTGAACAATGGAACAACGTTTGCCATCCTCCAATCCTCTGCTACCACTCCTGTGGCCAGGGAGGACTCAAAGATCATCGTTAATGCTTCAGCAATCTCTTCCCTCGCTTCCCATAGTAACCTGGGATATATCCTATCCGACCCCGGGGACTTATCTATCCCAATGTTTTTTAGTAGCTCCGACACTGCTTCTTTCTTAACCTCAACATGGTCCAACATATTAGCCTGTTCTACGCTAACTTCTAAGTCATCTGAGTCCCTTTCCTCGGTGAACACTGAAGGAAAGTATTAATTCAGGACCTCCCCTACCTCCTTGACCTCCAGACGCAGTTTCCCCCTTTATCCCTGAGCGGTCCTACCCTCACCCTAGTCATCCTCTTGTTCCTCACGTACGTGTAGAACGCCTTAGGGTTTTCCTTATTTCTACTTCCCAAGACCTTCTCATGTCCCCTTCTAGCTCTCCTAAGTCCCTTCTTGAGCTCCTTTTTGGTATTGGTATTGGTATTGGTTTATTATTGTCACTTGTACAGAGGTACAGCGAAAAGCTTGTCTTATAAACCAATCGTACAGGTCAATTCATTACACAGTGCAGTTACATTGAGTCAGTACAGAGTGCATTGATGTAGTACAGGTAAAAACAATAACAGTACAGAGTGTCACAGCTACAGAGAAAGTGCAGTGCAATAAGGTGCGAGGTCACAACAAGGTAGATCGTGAGTTCATTGTCCATCTTATCGTATAAATGAACCGTTCAATAGTCTTATCACAGTGGGGAAGATGCTGTACAGTGGGGTAGAAGCCTTCCTGGCTACCTCATAGCTCTCAAGAGCCCGATCTGATTTTTGCTTCCTAAACCTTAAATATGCTTCCTTCTTCCTCATGACTAAACCTTCCACCTCTCTTGTCCACCATGGTTCCTTCACCCTACCATCCTTACCCTGTCTCAGTGGGACAAACCTATCTAGAACCCCATGTAAGTGATCCCTAAACAACCTCCACATTTCTGTGGTGCATTTACCAGAGAAAATCTGTTCCCAATTTACACTCCCAAGTTCCTGCATAATACCATCATGATTTGCCCTCCCCCAATTAAATACTTTCCCACAATGTCTGCTCCTATCCTTGTGCATGGCTATGCTAAAGGTCAGAGAGTTGTGGTCACTATCCCTGAAATGCTCACACACCGAGAGGTCTGTCACCTGACCAGGTTCCTTGCCTAGTACTGCATCCAGTATGGCCTCTCCTCTAGTCGGCCTGTCCACATACTGTGTCAGGAATCCTTCCTGGACACACCTGACAAATTCTGCCCCATCTGAACCTTTTGCACTAAAGAGGTGCCAATCAACGTTAGGGAAGCTGAAGTCTGCCATGACAACAACCCTGTTATTTTTGCACCTTTCCAGAATTTGACTACTCATCTGCTCCTTGGTAGCTTTTTGGGGCCCTATAGAATACTCCTAATAAAGTGATTGCACCCTTCCTGTTTCTGACTTCTATCCATACAGACATTAATAGACGATCCCTCTGTGATTTCCTCCCTTCCTACAGATGTGATACTACCCCTGATTAACAATGCCACCCTCCCCCCACCCCTCTACCTCCATCCCTATCCCTTTTGAACCATCTGAACCCCAGAACCTCAAGCAGCCACTCCTGCCCTTGTGACAGCCAAGTCTCTGTAATGGCCACAACATCGTAATTCCCTGTACTGATCCGTGCTCGAAGTTCATCACCCTTATTCTTAACACTTCTCGCATTAAGGTAAATACATTTCAACCCATCTGACCGACTGCATTTATGCCCCGTCCCCGCCTACCCTTCCTCACCTTCTCTGTACATCTACTTCTACTCCAACTGATCCATCTTCTAACCTAACACTCTGGTTCCCATCCCCCGCCAGCCTAGTTTAAACCTTCCCCAACAGTTCTAGCAAACCTGTCCTTAAGGACATTTGTCCCTTTTGAGTTCAGGTGTAACCCGTCCCTTTTGTACAGGTCATACCTTCCCCAGAAGAGATCCCAATGATCCACAAATCTGAACCTCTATCCCCTGCACCAACTCTTCAGCCACTCATTAGTCTGCCGTATCTTCCTATTCTTTCCCTCCCTGGCGTGTGGCACAGGCAGCAATTCAGAGATTGCCACCCTTGAGGTACTGCTTTTTAGTTTCCTTCCCAACTCCCAATACTCGCTCTTCAGGACCTCATCCACTATCTTACCTGTCGTCGGTACCAATGTGCACCACGACTTCTGGCTGCTTCCCCTCCCCCTTCAGAATGCTGTGCACTCGATCCAAGACATCCCTTACCCTGGCACCTGGGAGGCAACATACCATCCGGGAGTCTCGTTCTTGTCCACGGAATCTCCTGTCTGTCCCCCTAACCAACGAATCCCCTGTCACTATAGCACTCCTCTCCCCCTCCTCTTCCTTTCTGAGCCACAGAGCCAGACTCCACCCCAGAGACCCAGCTGCTGTGGCTCACCACCAGTGATTCATTCCCCCCCAACAGCATCCAAAACGATATACCTGTTACCAAGGGAAACGGTCACTAGGGTATCCTGTACTGACTCCCCATTCCTTCTCCCTCCCCTAACAGTCACCCGACTACCTACATCCCCCACCCCGGATGTAACTGCCTCCTGGTAACTCCTGTCTATCATCTCCTCCGCTTCCCGACTGATCCCGAGTTCATCCAGCTGCAGCTCCAGCTCCTGTGCAGCACAACATCGTGGGCCGAAGGGCCTGTACTGTACTGTAATGTTCTATGTTCTATGTTCATACTTCTGCCCTGACTAAACTTTTCTACACTAGCCACCTCATCACCAATCTTTGTATCGTCTGCAAACTTACTAACCCACCCACCTACGTTTTCATCCAGAGCATTTATGTACATCACAGACAGTCGAGGTCCCAGTGCAGATCCCTGCGGAACACCTCTTGGTGAATCTACTCTGCACCCTCCCTCCCCAGTGCAATCACATCCTTCTTCTCGTGTGGCGTGCAGAACTGTACACAGTGCTCCAGCTGTTTCTTTTAACCAATGTTTAAAATAGTTGTCCCGTAACCTCCCTGCTCTTACATTCCACGGCCCAGCTAATGAAGACCAGCGTCCCATATGCCTTCTTCACCATCTTATCTACCAGTGCTGCCGTCTTCAGGGATCCTCGGATTTGCACACCAAGCTCCCTCTGCTCCTCAGGGCCCCATCCTTCTTTGACAACATCTGCCCTTACTCATCCTCCCTCTTATCAGGATTAAACTCCATCTGCCGTCGCCCTGCCTATCTTACCAAGTGATCAATATCTTGCTGCAGCCTAACACTACCTGCCTCATGACCACTAACACCCCACCGATTTTTGTGTTGTCTGCAAACTTACTACCGTAATCCTACCAACGACAGTGAAATCCAAATCATTAACATAGTGACAAACAGTAAGGGTCCCACCACCGATCCCTGTGGTACACCACACACCACAGGCAATGAATCTTTCCTCAATCCCATCACATCACTATTATTTCAAGACAAAAGACTCAAGTGAGCACCATCATTCAACCATCTGTACAAGGTGTTGGTGAGACTGCACTTGGAATATTGTGAGCAGTTCTGGTCACTGGGGTACAGGAAGGATGTCATTAAGCTGGAAAGGATGCAGAAAGATTCACGGGGATGTTACTGAGGTCTGACTTATAAGGACAGACTGGACAGGCCGGGACGTTTTCCCTGGAGCGAAGGAGGCTGAGGGGTGACCTTATAGAGGTTTATAAAATCATGAGGGGCGTGGATAAGGTGGATGATCACAGTCTTTTTTCCAGGGAAACTAGGGGGACATAGTTTTAGGGTGAGGGAAAAATTTAAAGGGGAACTGAGGGGCAAGTTTTTCACACAGAGGGTGGAGGGTGTGTGGAACAAGCTGCCAGAGGAAGCAGTAGAGGGGGGGTACAGTTACAACGTTTAAAAGACATTTGGACAGGTATATTGGATAGGAAAGATTTAGAGGGATATGGTCCAAATGCGGGAAAATGGGAATAGCTCAGGTAGGCAGTTTGGTCAACATGAATGAGTTGGGCCAAAGGGCCTGTTTCCATGCTGTATGACTCTTTATCCATATCATTAATGTACATGACAAACAGTAAGGGTCCCACCACCAATCCCTGTGCTACTGGCAATTGTGGTGTGATAAATCTTTCCTCGCCTGTTCCAAGACGTAGGTGCTTAGCTCTGGGAAGGGACCATGAGTCCCCTCGATCCAGCAGCATCAGTCAATATGATCATAGTGGACCCTCCAGCTCAATACCTTCCCACTCAATCCCACTGAACCCTGACAGCCTACCTGGCCTTGAACGTACTCAGAGACCAAGCACCTGCACTCCGCACACCACAGCAACCAGCTGAGTTGTGGAAATCGAACACCGCAGACACTGGAAATCTGAAATAAAACACAAAATGCTGTAAACACTCAACAGGTCAGGCAGCATCTGGGGAAAGAGGAATAGTTAATGCTTCAGGAAATTTAAAGGACTCTTAGATAGGCACATGGATATAAGAAAAATGGAGGGTTCTGGGCAGGTGGGAGGGAAGAGTTAGATTAATCAAGGAGTAGGTGTTTATACAGGTCGGCACAACATCGTGGGCCGAAGGGCCCGTACTGTGCCCAATGTTCTATGTTCTATGTTGAAGACCCTTCATCAGAACTGACAAATGGTCTTCGACTCAAAGGGTAACTCTGCTTCTCCTTCCACAGATGCTGCCTGGCCTGCTGAGTGTTTCCACAATTGTTTTACGCTATTGATTAAGAACAAATATTGACCAATTGTGGAATGGACAACAGTCAAAACATTTCTCCCCTCAGCCCTAAGTTGCCAAACCTGTTCTATAATCACTCACCAGGGGAAACAACCTCTCAACTTCTTTTAGTTTTTAAATTTCAAAAATATACATTATTCATCACATAAACACAGTAACTACAATCGGTACACATCTTCATCGATGATCATTGACCATCAGTCCATTACATTCTCTTACAACATGTCAACACCTCCTTAAATAACACACCTGGGAAGTGTTTGAGAGGCTGTTACACAGGGCCCAGTCCCTCAGTGTCCAGTGGGAGGGCCCTAGACTGTGGGCCCTCCCCACAGAGCCTTTGTGGTGGCTGCACCGAGCTTCAGTGCAGCCCTCGGCACGGGGTCCTGCTCCCTGGAATGTGCCATTAACAGGCTCACTAAGAGGCTCTCAACATCCGGCCTGTCAGCGCGCCACAGAATCTCGGCAGTAACAGGGTTACTTGAAGCACCAAGGCACAGAAGGGATACTGACCAAGTGCTGGTAAACGGGATTGGTATAGACGGGTACTTGAAGGTCGGCATGGACTTGTTGGGCCGAAGGGCCTGTTTCTGTGCTGTGTGACGCCATGCCTCTTTAACCCCTTCATCCCAGCCAGCAATCCAGTGCAGATTGTACTTGATTAACATTACACCGAGCATGTCTCAGCCAGATTCCAGTCACTTGGTGAGGTATCAGTGCCCTCGGTGTGATTTGCACACGACGCAGACAGAGTGCTGAGGTTTTTGACAGACAGCAGAACTGCAGCTTCAGGTAAACACTAAAACACCTGATGCAAACAAATTGTGTGCTTCTTATCCACAGCTGGCATATCAAGGCTGGTGTGCAGGAGAGGGCACACTTGGTATCTTACTGGGATCCTGCTGTGCGTGTGCAAATGTGATTTGTGATCCGTGAGGTCACAGGCAGAGACACCTGACAGGTTTTCACTGAAGAACACCTCTCACACACCACAGTTGCTCAGCACAATTCACCTTGAAAGGTTGTGTTGTGTCAGAACAACAAACCTGGCCCTTAATGTCAGCAAAAGAGGGTTGAGGGTGGTGAACACAACCCTGTCCTCATCAATGGAGCTGCTGTAGAAATGGGTGACAGCTGCAGGTTCCTTGGCATCCATGTCACCAGCAACCTTGCCTGGTTCCTGCAATTGGAATTGGTCGGGTATGGAGGTCGGGATCGAACCTGGGTCTCTGGAGCTGTGAGGCAGCGGCTCTGCCTGCTGTATCACTGACCCAGGTTCAATTCCGGCCGCTGTCTGTAAGGAGTTTGTATGTTCTCCCCGTGTCTGCGTGGGTTTCCTCCGGGTGCTCCGGTTTCCTCCCACATTCCAAACACGTACGGGTTAGGAAGTTGTGGGCATGCGATGTTGGCGCCGGAAGCGTGGCGACACTTGCGGGCTGCCCCCAGAACACTCTACGCAAAAGATGTATTTCACTGTGTGTTTCAATGTACGTGTGACTAATAAAGAGATTTTATCTTATCTTAGAATCAGAAACAGATTCAGAATCAGGTTTATTATCCCTGACTTATATGTTGTGAAATTTGTTGTTTTGCAGCAGCAGAGCAGTGCAGACATAAAAATTACTATAGATTACAAAATAAATAAATTGTGTGAAAAAAGGAATAACGAGGTAGTGTTCATAGGTTCATGAACCGTTCAGACATCTGATAGCGGAGGGGAAGAAGCTGCTCCTAATTAATTGAGTGTGGGTCTTCAGGCTCCTGTACCTCCTCCCCAATGGTAGTAACGAGAAAAGGACATGTCCTGGATGGTGAGCGTCCTCAGTGATGGATGCTGCCTTCTTGAGACATTGCCTCTTGAAGATGTCCTCGTAGGTGAGGAGGGTTGTGCCTGTGATGGAGCTGGCTGAGTCTACAACCCTCTGAAGCCTCTTGCAATCCTGTGCATTGGAGCCTCCGTACCAGGCTGTGATGCAATCAGTCAGAATGCTCTCCACTGTACATCTGTAGAAATTTGCAAGAGTGTTTGGTAACATACCGAATCTCCTCAAGCTCCTAATGAAGTAGAGCCACTGGCGTGCCTTCTTCATGATTGCATCAATGTGTTGGGCCCAAGATAGGTTCTCTGAGATGTTGGCGCTCAGGAACTTGAAGCTGCTCACCCTTTCCACTGCTGACCCCTCAATGAGGATTGGTGTCCTCATTTGAATGCAAACGTGAATTTTAAAATCAAGGCACTGATGATGATGGGGGAATGGCGGCGTGTTTGGATACAGGTTCAGACACATATTGTGGATTTGTTACACTTCATATAAAAGAGAATCTGGCATTAGTAGAAATGTAGCATTGGGAACACAACAGGGAGTTCCAGCTGTTACATTAAAATACTTCTTTAAGTTAAGAACAAAGCTGCAAATGATCTCAAAACATGTAATTAGCAAATTCTGGTCTTTTTTAATTCATGGTGGTAACAAACTCTTCAGCAAAGGAGAGCAAAATAAAACGTCTTTAACAAAGCCACCAGTGAACCTGGAATTTTAGATCTGTTTATCTATTCTTGTATAATCAGATTTCCGCAGTCAATCTTCAAAATAACCCCAAAGGTTGCTCAGGTTTCCTGAAACTGAAGGTTAATTAAACAGAGAAACAACCTCTGATGGTGTGCTGTGTAAACAGGCTCGTTCGGCTCTGCATACACACCGGCAAAGCATTTTCATTGATGTTGGCAGTTCAATCTTTCCCAATCGGTGTAATATCACCAAGGAGTGAATGTTCTAACCTGTGTTCCACAAGGTAATCGAGTCTGAACATGTTTCCTCTCTCCACAGTTGCTGCCTGACCTGCTGAGCTTTTCCAGCACTTTTTATTTTTATTTCCAATTTCCAGGATGTTGTGGGAAGCAAGGGAAGAATTATTGGGTTCAGACAGAGATTTTTGAATCATCCTTAGCCACAGCTGATGTAGAGGACTGGAGGGTGGCTAATGTTGTGCCTTTGTTTAAGAAGGGCTGCAAGGACAAGCCAGGGAACTATGGGCCGGTGAGCAAAACATCAGTGGTGGGTAAGTTATTGGAGGGGATTCTGAGGGACAGGATCTACCAGCATTTGGAAAGGCAGGGACTGAATAGGGACAGTCAGCATGGCTTTGTGTGTGGGAAATCATGTCTCACGAATTTGATCAAGTTTTTTGAAGAGGTGACCAAGAGGATGGGCAAGGGCAGAGTGGTAGACATTGTCTACATGGACTTTAGCAAGGCCTTTGACAAGGTCCAGATGGTAGACATGTCTGGAAGGTTAAAACACATGGGATCCAGGGGGACCTGACCAATTGGATACAAAGTTAGCTTGGTGGAGGGTGGTAGTGAAGGGATCTTTTTCAGATCGGAGGCCAATGACCAGTGGTGTGCCGCAGGGATCAGCACTGTGTCACCTGTTGTTTGTCATCTATATTAACTATTTGAATGAGAATTGCGGGTGGTATGGTTATTACGTTTGCAGATGACACCAAAATTGGTGGTACAGTGGACAGTAAAAAATGTTGTCTGAGGTTACAACAGGATCTAGATCAATGGGAAAGTCGGCCAAGGAGTGATAGATGGAATTTAACTCAGACAAGTGCGAGGTGTTGCAGTTCAGGAAGTTGAACCAGGGCAGGATTTACACAGTGAATGGCAGGGCCCGGGAGAGTGTTGTAGAACAGAAACACCAAGGGGTACAAAGTACATAGTTCCCTGAAAGTGGTAACACAGGTAGACAATGTTGTGAAGACATTTGATGCACTTGCCTTCATCAGTTGGGCAGTGAGTACAAGAGTTGGGACGTCATGTTACAGCGCAATATTATGTTGGTGAGACCGCGCCTGGAGTATTGTGCACAGTTCTGGTCGCCATACTGCAGAAAGATGTGATTAAGCTGGAGAAGGTGCAGAAAAGATTCACAAGGCTATTGCCGGGACTGGAGGGATTGAGTTATGAGCAGAGAGTGGATAAGCTGAGACTGTTGTCCCTGGAGTGACGGAGGTTGAAGGGTGACCTTATAGAGGTTTTTAAAATCATGACGGACATGGATTTTAGTAAGGCACTTGATAAGGTTCCTCATGGAAGGCTCATTCAGAAAGTCAGGAGGAACGGGATCCAGGGAAACTTGGCAGTGTGAATTCAGAATTGGCTCCCCCATAGAAGACAGAGCGTGGTGGTAGATGGAGCGTATTCTGCCTGGAGGTCGGTGACCAGTGGTGTTTCGCAGGGATCTGTTCTGGGACCCCTGTTCTTTGTGATTTTTATAAATGACTTAGATAAGGATGTGAAAGGGTGGGTTAGTAAGTTTTCTGATGAAACAAAGGTTGGTGGTGTTGTGGATAGTGTAGAAGGTTGCTGTAGATTACATCAGGATATTGATAGAATGCAGAGCTGGGCTGAGAAGTGGCAGATGGAGTTCAAGTGTAAAGTGATACACTTCGGGAGATTGAATTTGAAGGCAGAATACAAGGTTAATAGCAGGACTCTTAGCAGTGTGGAGGAACAGAGGGATCGTGGGGTCCACGTCCATAGATCCCTCAAGGTTGCCGCGCAGGTCGATAGGGTTGTTAAGAAGGCGTATGGTGTGTTGGCCTTCATTAGTCGGGGGACTGAGTTCAAAAGCCGCCAGGTAATGTTGCAGCTCTACAGAACTCTGATTAGACCACACTTGGAGGATTGTGTTCAGTTCTGGTTGCCTCATTATAAGAAGGATGTGGAAGCTTCAGAGAGGGTGCAGAGGGGATTTACCAGGATGCTGCCTGGATTCGAGAGCATGTCTTATGAGGATAGGTTGAGCAAGCTAGGGCTTTTCTCTTTGAAGAGGAGGATGAGAGGTGATGATAGAGGTGTACAAGAGGCATAGATCGAGTGGACAGTCAGAGACTTTTTCCCAGGGTGACAATGGCTAACACAAGGGGACATAATTTTAAGGCAATTGGATGAAGGTATAAGGGGGATGTCAGACGTAAATTTTTTACACAGAGAGTGGTGGGTGTGTGGAACGCACTGCCAGCAGAGGTTGTGGGGGTGGATACATTAGGGACATTTAAGAGACTCTTAGCTAGACACATGAAGGATAGAGAAATGGAGAGCTATGTGGGAGGGAAGAGGTAGATAGATCTTAGAGCAGGATAAAATGTCGGCACAACATCGTGGACCAAAGGGTCTGTACTGTGCTGTAATGTTCTATGTTGTATGTTCTATAGATAGGATGGATCAGTGAGATATTGGGCTTCCTCTTTTCCGATCTTCAATCCTGAAGAAGGGTCCTGATCCGAAACGTTGACCGCCTGCTTTTCTCCACGGATGCTGCCTGGCCTGCTGAGTTCCTCCGGCATCATCAAGTTTTTCATCTAGATAGGGTGGATGGTCACAGATTTTTCCGAGAGTAGAAAACTAGGGGGCATAAATTTAAGGTAAGGGGGGAAAGATTTTAAAAGGCAACTTTTTCAAACGGAGGATGGTGGGTGTGTGGAACGAGCTGCCAGAGGAAGTGGCAGAGGTGGGTACAATTAAAATGTTTAAAATATATTTGACAGGTACATGGATTGGAAAGGTTCAGAGGGATATGGGCCAAATACAGGCAAATGGGTCAAGCTCAGGAAGGCAACTTGGTCAGGATGGACAAGTTGGGCTGAAGGGCCTGTTTCCATGCTGTATTACTCTGACTGTGATAAAACACTAGCTGGCTTACAGTGATTAACATTACCAATACCTTGACATATAGAAGGACCATACATACAGGGATGCATCTGTTACTACCACCAATCACACTTAAGCAATGACAACCATGCTTGCAACGATAACCACTGCATGAACACACCAAAATGTCATTCAAAAGACAAAGTTCTAATCGTTCCACAGGATTGTACTTTGAGTACAGTGGGATCTTGGGGTGCAAGTCCATAGCTCCCTGAAAGTGGCAACACAAGTAAATAGGGTGGTAAAGAAGGCATTCAACACACTTGCCTTCATCGGTCGGGGTGCTGAGTATGAAAGTGGGAATTCATGTTGCAGCTGTGTAAAACTTTGGTCAGGCCACATTGTGTGTAGTCTGGTCGCCCCACTACGGGAAGGATGTGGGGGTTATGGAGAGGGTGCAGAAGAGGTTCACCAGGATGCTGCCTGGATTAGAGGGCATGTGCTGTAAGGAGAGGTTGGACACACTTGGATTGTTTTCTCTGGTGACCTGATAGAAGTTAATAAAATATGAGAAGCATAAATAGGTGATGAAGCAAGAAGGTGCTGGAGGAAGTCAGCAGGCCAGGCAGCATCTGTCCATCCAGCATCTTCTTGTTTTTTCATCCAGGTTCCAGCATCTGCAGTCCTTTGTTTCTCGAGAGGCACAGATAGGGTAGACATTCAGGGTCTTTTTTCTGGGCTGGAAGTGTCAAATACCAGAGGGCATAGGTTTAAGATGAGAGGGGGAAAGTTTAAAGGAAGTTCATGAGCCAAGCATTTTAGTGGTGGGTGCCTGGAACGGGCTGACGGGGAGGGGGTGGAGGCAGATACAATAGTGGCGCTTAACAGGCATTTAGACAGAGACATGAGCAAGCAGGGGATGCAGGGATATGTGTCATGTGCAGGCAGATGTGCAGCTTAATTTGGTAACATGGACGGCACAGACTATGGACTGAAGGGTCTTTTCCTGCTCCGTGCTATTCTACATTCTATTAGTGTCAGCTTCAGCGTGCCAAAGCAATGCAGCGGGCAGAGCCGCTGCCTCACAGCTCCAGAGACCCGGGTTTGATTCTCACCTCCGGTGCCGTCTGCGTGGAGTTTGCATGTTCTCCCTGTGACTGCATGGGTTTCCCCCGGGTGCTCCGGTTTCCTCCCACATCCCAAAGACACACGGGTCAGTGGGTTAGTTGGCCGCTGTAAGTTGCCCCCAGTGTGTGGGTGAGGGGTAGAATCAGGAGGGAGTTGGTGGAAATGTGGGGAGAATAAATTGGGATCAGTGTAGGGTTGGTGTCAGTGGGTGGTTGATGGTCGGCAGGGACTCGGTGGGCCAAAGGGCCTGTTATGCACTGTATGATTCTACAATCAAAGACAATCCACCCGTTGCCTGTGACAATACATGACCTAACTCTCACTCTTTCCGAAGTTCAGCATTCCCTCAATACTGCACTGGAAGTGACAGCCCAGTGTTTCAGGAACACCGTAACCTTCGAACATCAGGGTGAGTGTGCAGCCAGTGCTGACACACAGGCCGCTGGGGAGGATCCAGTGACATTATTTGAAGATTATGGACCCTGCCTTTAATCTAGTCCAGGCACCAAGTCCCGATCTTACAAGCAACCCCTTTTAAATCCTTTTTATTTAAAAGGAAGATCAAACTTAATAACAAATCCAGAAGTTAGTTTGGTACTTACTTTTTCCACAGTTTTGTGAGCTGGGCTGAAAACTAAATAATTGCTCAATTGACAGAATTTCCCCAAAGCTAAAACCATTCCCCATTCCCTCCAAAGTCAGCCAACAGATGCCAAAGTTCAACCAACACTGGAAATGCAGCATAAATGTTGTGCATAATCATTTTCTCATTGAGTCATCGACCACTTTTGTTTAGATTGTGCATAAGCAATTACAGTGAGCTGTGTGGATATTGTAAATTCTGTTGCATCAGTTTGGCGATCGAGAAAGTAATTCCCCAAACATAAATCTGAGACAGGCAAAACTACGTTACATAGAACAGAACTCAACTTTAATTATTTTTAATGAGCATGTCTACATTTCCATATGGTGGTTGTTTTTGTCTAAAGCAACAATCGATAAATTTACCGCCAAACTCCAGGATGTCTGGCAAAACACAGATGGAGTGAGTTGCAGTACTCCATGTCTGCTGAAGCAACCTCTGGAGGTGAGTCGCATGCACTCACGGAGAGGTAGGGAAACAGGCCCTTCGGCCCATCGAGTCTGTGCTAACCATCAACCACTCACTTACATTGATCCTATTTAATTCTCCCACTTTTCCATCAACTCAGCACCCCCGCGCCCCCCCCCGCCCCAGATTCTACCCCTAACCTACAGACTGGGGTCAATTTACAGTCCCTTATTAACCTACCAACCTGCATGTCTTTCAGTTGTGGAGGAAATGGACGTTCTATCTTCTCCCCCCTCCCATCAGGCAGAAGATACAAAAGCCTGAAAGCACGTCCCACCAGGCTCAAGGACAGCTTCTGTCCCACTATTGTCAGACTCTTCAATGGACCTCTTGTACGCTAAAGATGAACTCTGGATCTCCCAGTCTTCCTCATTATGGCCTTGCACCTTATTCTCTGCCTGCACTGCACTTTCTCTGTAACTGTGACACGATATTCTGCATTCTGTTTTCTTTTTACTACTTCAATGTACTTATGTGCGGAATGATCTGTCTGGATGGCACGCAAACAAAAGCTTCCCATTGTATCTCGGTACATGTGACAATAATAAACCAATTCCAATTCCAAACTAAAGCACCCGGGGGAAACCCACGTGGCCACAGGGAGAACGTGCAAACTCCACACAGCGCTGGAGGTCGGGATCGAACCCGGGTCTCTGGAGCTGAGAGGCAGCTCCAGAGAATTCCTCTATTGGTTACAGACTGATCTGTGTGTGCATCCATAAACATAGGAACACATGAAAATAGGAGCAGGAGGAGGCCACTCGGACCCTCACACCTGCCCCATTCACTGTGACCATGGCTGATCTGCCCCATCTCCTCTTCTGTGCCAGTTCCCATCGCCCTCAGTTCCCTGATCTTTCAAACATTTACCTCCCTCCTCTTTAAACCCCCCAGTGATCCAGTCTCCACACCCTCTGGGGCAGAGAATCCCACAGATTCCCCTCTCTCTGTGAGAAGAAGTCCCTACACACCTCAGCTTTAAATGTCCACCCCCTAATCCTGTAACTGTGTCCCCTCATTTGAGATTCTCCCACTGGTGGAAACATCTCCACATATCCCCTGTCCTGTCCCCTCAGGGCCTGAGATGTTCAATGAGATCACACCTCATTCTTCGAAACTACGAGGAATACAGATCTAATCTCTTTAGCAGACAAGTGTGAGGTGATGCACTTTGGGAGGACAAACCAGGGTAAGACTTACACAGTGAATGGTAGGGCTCTGAGGTGTGCAGTAGAATAGAGGGACCTGAGAATACAGATCCATAATACCTTGAAAGTGTCATCACAGGCAGATAGGGTCATAAAGAGATCTTTTGGCATATTGGCCTTCATAAATCAGGTCATTGAGTACAGCAGTTGGGATGGTATGTTGAAGTTGTATAAGACATTAGTGAGGTATTGGTATTGGTATTGGTTTATTATTGTCACTTGTACCGAAGTACAGTGAAAAACTTGTCTTGCATACCAATCGTACAGGTCAATTCATTACACAGTGCAGTTACATTGGGTTAGTACAGAGTGCATTGATGTAGTACAGGTAAAAACAATGACAGTACAGAGTAAAGTTTCACAGCTACAGAGGAAGGCAAGTGCAATAAAGTGCAAGGTCACAACAAGGTAGATCGTGAGGTCAGAGTCCATCTCATTGTATAAGGGAACCGTTCAATAGTCTTATCACAGTGGGGTAGAAGCTGTCCTTAAGTCTGGTGGTACGTGCCCTCAGGCTCCTGTATCTTCTACCCGATGGAAGAGGAGAGAAGATAGGTCACCTATGCCCAAGCAATTCAAGTGTTCATCAAGACACTTCTTAAATGCTGTCAGTGACTCTGCTTCCCCCACTCTCTCAGGCAGTGTGTTCCAGGTACTCACCACTCTCTGGGTGAAGAAGGTCCCCCTCAGATCCCCTCTAAATCCTAAATCCATGTCCTCTAGTTTTATTCATCTCTGATATGCAGTCTACCCTCTGCTCCTCATAACGTTATATACCCTAATGTTCCCTCTGAAGCCCCTCCGCTCCAGGGAGAACAGACCCAGCCTCTCCTCTCTCTCTTCACAGCTGCAACACTCCATCCCAGGAAACGTCCTGGTGAATCTCCTCGGCAACTTCTCAAGTGCGATCGCATCCTTCCTATCGTGTGGTGACCAGAACTGCACGTAGCACTCCAGCTGAGGTCTGACCAATGGTTTATGAAGCTGGAACTTAACCTCCTACTCTTGAACTTGGTCCCTCAACTAATGAAGGCCAGAATCACATCTGCCGTCGTAACCATCCACCTACAAGGATCTTTGGACTTGCACACCAAGGTCCCTCTGTTCCTCCATACTCCCAAGAGCCTTACCATTCATGGTGCATGTCCCAGCCTTATTAGTTCTCCTTTTTTGCTCTTCCTTTTTCCTGAAGAGCATTGGTCAACCAGATGGGTTCTGACAACAGTCTGGTGGGTTCATGGTTACCGTTACTGATGTGGGTAAGGAACAAGCTGATGGAGGAACTCACCGGGTCAGGCAGCTTCTGCGGAGGCAAAGGGATGCTGCATCAGGAGTCTCGACCCGAAACATTAACTGTTCTTTGCCTCCGCAGATGCTGCCTGATGTGCTGAGTTCCTCCAGCAACTTGTTTTTTGCTCCAGATTCCAGCTTCTACCGTCTCCTGTCTCCACTGAGTATTCTGTCCCTGATCTATCTTCTTATTGAAGTTGAAATTCCTAAGCTGCTGTGATGGGATTTGAACTCGTCTCTGGTTCAATAGTTCAATCCTCTAGATCTGAGTCCAGTAACTCAACCGCTGCACCAACACACCCACCTTTGTTGAACTTTTCCTTCTGTTTGATTTTCAGGATCTGAGTGTCACTGGCAAGGCCAGCATTTATTGCCCATCCCTAATTACCCCTGGAGAAGGTGGTGCTAAGATGATTTCTTGAACCATTGTGGTCCTTCTTGTGAAGATGCTCCCACAGTGCTGTTCCAGGGGTCATAGATCCAGTGACGATGAAGGAAGTCAGGATGGTGAAGACTTGCAGGGGAATCTGCAGGTCGTGGTGTCACAACCTCTGGAGATCATGGGTTTAGGTAGTGCTGTCGGAATAGCCTGGGGAAGTAACTGCAGTGCGTTGTGTAAGATGGTGCACACTGCAGTCACTGTGTGCCAGTGGTAGAGGGGAGGGAGTGTTTTGGGTGGTGGACGGGGTGTCAGTCAGTGGCTGCTGAGTCCTGGATGGTATCGAGCTTCTTGAGAGTTGCACTCATCCAGGCAAGTGGTGAGTGTTCCCTCTCACTCCTGACTTGTGCCTTGTAGATGGTGGAAAGTTCTTGGGGTGTCAGGAGGTGAGTCACTCGCCTCAGGATGTCTGGACCAGTTGAGTTTCTGGTCAGTGATGACCTCCAGGATATTGATGGCGTGGGACTCAACAACGGCCATGCCATTGAATGGCAAAGGTAGATGGTTACACCATCCGTTATTGGAGATGGTCATTGGCCAGGACTCTGGTGCTATGAATGTCACTTGCCACTGATCAGCCCACGCCTGAATGTTGTTCAGGTCTTGTTGCGGGCAGGTACGGGCTGCTTCATTTGCTGAGGAGTTGTGAGTGGAATTGAACATTGTGGAAGCATCAGCAAACATCCCCACTTCTGACCCTTTGTGGAAGGAAGCAGCTGAAGATGGTTGGTCCCAGGACACTGCCCTGAGGAACTCCTGCAGTGATGTCCTGGGGCTGGGATGGTTGACCTCTGACAACCCCAATCATCCTTGTGTGAGGTCTGACTCCCACCACTGGAGTATCTTCCCTTTGGTACCCATTGAGTTCAGTTTTACCGGGGCTCTTTGATGCTGCACTTGGTCAAGTGATGCTTCAATGTCAGGACAGTCACTCTCACCTCACCTCTGGAGGTTAGCTTGTTGGTTCATGTTGGACCAAGGCTAATGATAGTGGAGCCCAGTGGTCCTGGTGAATCCCAAACTGGGCGTCAGGGAGGAGGTTACTGGTGAGTAAGATCCACTTACTTTGATGGCACTATCAATGAGTCTTCCATCACTTTGACAGCAGACTGGGTGGGTAGTTATTGCTGGAATGAATAAATCACCTGGATGGGCAGTGTTGTAACCATACTGGAACAACGTGATAAAGGCAGGGCCAGTTCTGGAGCACTAGTCTTCAGTCCCACAGCCAGGACGGTTTCCTCATCCCATAGACTTTGCCATTCCCGGATGTCCGTTGGGGTGGATTGAATTATCCGAATACTGTAATGGTAGGATCCCAGGAGGAAGTCGCGACGGATCATCCACTTGCCACTTCTGGCTGAAGATGTTCGCCGATGTTTCAGCTCTGTCTTTAGCACTGATATGCTGGGCCCTGTTGTCACTGAGGGTGGGGGTGTTCTTGGAGTCTCCTCCTCCCAGTAACTGTCCCGCACCATTCACAACTAGATGTGGCAAGACTGCAAGCTTCAGTCTGCTCCGTTGCCGGTGAGATCACTGTCTGTTGCAGACATTTTTGTTGTTTAGCACACGTGTAGCCCTGCAGTTTCACCAGGTTGACACCTCATTTATACTGCTGGAGCCAATATGTCCAAAATAAGAACGTAAGACATAGGAAGAGGAATTCCCCTCCATGTCTGCTCCACTCTTCACACCTGATCTCCTACTTCCGCAACACTTTCCTGCACCAACTCCATATCCTTTGATATCTAAAAACCTCTTGATCTCTGTCTTCAATAAATTCAGTGACCAAGTCTCAACAGCCCTCTTGGGTAAAGAACTCCAAAGATTCACCAGTAAATGAACATCAAAAAAACTGCACATGCTGGGAATCTGAAATAGATCCATCAGTTCTGACGAACAGTCTCAGACCTGGGACGTTAACAGTTTCTCTCTCCACAGACACTGCCTGACCTGCTGAGTGTTCCCAGCATTTTCTGTGTTTATTCCAAGATTCACTACATTCTGGGTGAAGTAATTTCTTTTCATCTCTGCTCTGAATGAATGATCCCCAACATTGGGAATTGTTCCAGACACCCCAGCCTGGGAAAACATAATTCCGACAAACATCCTGTCAAAGCCAGTAAGGTTTCGGCAAGTTTCAATGGAAGCATCTGTATCAACGGTGCTGAGGTGGAAATGGTTGAGAGCTTCATGTTCCTGGGTGTAAATATCACCAATTTGTCCTGCATCAACCATGGTAGTGTAGTGGTTAGCGTAAAGCTCTTCCAGCGCCAGTGACCTGGGTTCAATTCCGGCTGCTGTCTGTAAGGAGTTTTTACGTTCTCCTCGTGTCTGCGTGGGTTTCCTCCGGGTGCTCCGGTTTCCTCCCACATTCCAAAGGTACGGGTTAGGAAGTTGTGGGCATGCTACGTTGGCACCGGAAGCATGGCAACACTTGTGGGCTGCCCCCAGAACACTCTACGCAAAAGGTGCATTTCACTGTGTGTTTTGATAATAAAGAAATCTTATCTTATGTTGATGCAATGGCCAGAAAAGTACACCAATGCCTCCCCATCCTCAGGAGGCTAAAGAAATTCGGCATGTCCCCAACAGCCCTCACCAATTTTTACAGATGCACTACAGAAAGCATCCTATCCAGATACATCACAGTACGGCAACTGCTCTGCCTGTGACCGCAAGAAATTACAGAGAGTTGTGGACACAGCCCAGTCCATCACACAAACCAGCCTCCCCTCCACTGACTTCGTCTACACTTCCCGCTGCCTTGGGAAAGCAGCCAACAGAATCAAGGACGCCTCATACCCGTCGGGCAGAAGGTATGTAAGCTTGAGAGCACGTACCACCAGGCTTGACAGCTTCTGTCCCGCTGTCCTCAGGCTCTTGAACAGACCTCTCGTACGCCAATCTACCGCATTGTGGCCTTTGCACCTTATTGTCCACCTGCACTGCACTTTCTCTGGAACTGTAACACGATATTCTGCATTCTGTTTTCTTTTTACTACTTCAATGTATGATGGAATGATCTATACTGATGTATGGAGTGGTCTGTCTGGATGGCACCCAAACTAAAGTTTTTCACTGTATCTCGGTACATGTGACAATAATAAACCAAAAGGATAAGGTGTCTCATTCTTCTCAGTTGAAGAGAGAATAGACCCAGTCCGCTTAACCTCTCCTTATACATCAAACCCACCACGCCAGGAGACAATCAGGTGAACCCTTGCTACACTCCCTCTGTTGCGGTATATCCTCCCTTGGACAGGGAGATCAGACACTGCACAATATTCCAGATGTGGTCTCACCAAGGATTTATGTCATTTAAGCAAGACGCCTCTAATCTTCTTCTTTCAATAAAGACCAACATAGCCTTTGCCTTCCTGACTGCTTGCTCTGCCTGCACACTAATGTCCAGTGATCCCAGGACAAGGACTCCAGGGTCCCTCTAAACACTGATGCCTTTCAATCTCACCATTTAAAAAATATTCTATCTTTCTATTTTCCCTCCCAAATTAATTACTCCATATCCTTCTACGTTACGATCCACCTCCCAGCTCCTTAACATTTGTCCTGCTTTACAAAGTCGGATTGTATTTAGCTGTAAGGAGAGGTTGGACAAACTTGTTTCCTCTGGAGCATCGGAGGCTGAGGGGAGATGTGTTCGAAGCATAAAGTTCTGAGAGGCAGAGACGGGGTAGGTGGAATTCCAGGATGGAACTGTCATACACTAGAGGACGTGGGTTTAAGGTGCAAAGGGGAAAATTTAAAGGAGATGTGCAGGGCAGGTTTTTTACACAGAGAGCGATAGGTGCCTGGAACACCAAGAATTTACCAGTGTTTTTGGTGAATGTTTTGAACTGTCTCAGCTGGTTTTGGAGGCTTAAAGCTTCCCAGGTTTTTGATGACCAAGTTTGTTTTTACTTCAGTGATGAAGTACGAAAAAGAAATGTGAAAAATACCCTGGCTCCCTGTGTAATGAGCCCTGGTTTTATTGTTTTCCCAGAGATCAGAAGCTGGGAAAGTCATCAAGTGCATGGATTTTATTAACTCTTTGATGCAGAAGTGGGCCAGAGAGGAAGTGACTTGAAATAATCATTGTCGTCCTCCTTTCAGAGGAGAAAGAAAATCATTGTTACTTCTTCAGCAGCATGTGATATTGATATTCATTTCGCCAGATTCAATAGCTCGGCCTTAGTAGGTTAATAAAAGTTTGTGTGGCTGAGTGGGGACACCCTCCCCTGTGTGGAATGCCATTGGATCAGAGTCATCAGGTGCGGCCTTTAACATGAGGACCCCCACCTGCTCCACACGCCCACCATCTGCTCTCTCAGTGATTCCATCGCACTGTTTGTAAAAGCAACAATGGGAACCATGGCTGGTGTCCTGGCAAATAATGATCCCGTCAACTTAAACGGATTACATGGTCTTTAGCACATTGCTGCACGTGGGTTCTTGCTGTGTGGAAAATTCACTGCCTTGTTTCATTCACAACAGCAATGACTGCACTTTGAAAGGTCCTCCATTGGCTGTGGGGAGCTTTGGGGTGTGCTCAGGTTTTAAAGGAAATGTACACTTTTCTTTCTTAAGGGAATAATGTCCACAATCTGATATACTGGAACACAAATCGGTAAATTGGTTTATTATTGTCACATGTACCGAGTTACAGTGAAAAACTTTGTTTTGCCTACCATCCATACAGATCATTTCATTACAACAGTGCACTGAGGTAGTACAAGGAAAAGCAATAACAGAATGCAGAATAAAGTGTTACAGTGACAGAGAAAGTGCAGTGCAGGCAGACAATAGGTGCAAGGTCATAACGGGATAGATTGTGAGGTCAAGAGTCCATCTTATTGTATTAGGGAACTGTTCAGTAGTCTTATAACCGTGGGATAGAAGCTGTCCTTGAGCCTGGTGCTTACAGGCTTATAACATACCTGTGCTGCTTCCAACACTTGTACAGAAAACTGAATGACTATCTTTGAGGGATTAATTCACACAATCATCCAATCCAAAGGTGCATAAGACTTCTAAAAGACTGCTGCTGGTGTCCCAATGCTAGTTGCGATTTCCACCTCTTTTCTACATCCTGTCTCCTGCGGATCACTCATGACACTTACTGACTGGTGTCCAGCACAGACCAGCTCCAGCACTGTCAGCTGCCAATCAACACTAAGGTCCAAGCCACCTCCATCTCCTCCCTTCGCTGGAGGTTTCGAGTTTGCTCTCTGATCATGTCAGCAGACCTTCCACAGACATTTGTGTTGGCAGTTCTCTACCTCATGAGCTGTTCTTGTTGCATGATTCTGACATTCAGAACCCCACAACAACACCCAGTGGAGGTTGTGATTATAGATCTTCAGCTTCCTCCTTGTTTCCATTTACTTTGGGCCCAGATGTTCTTCAACAAGATAAAGGACCTCAAAATTCCTGGGAGCAAGAGAAGGCAGTGGGCCAGGAAATGTGGGATCTTTGTATCTAATATTGTACATACAGAGAGTACTCAGACTGGGATTTTGCAGTATTGCAGGCTCTGCCAAATTTCCACACAAGGTTATTGAATTTTCTGAAGGCGTTTTGACAAAAGTGGCACATTTATGGTGCACAAGAGCTTAAAAACAGGAAAAAAACATGTCCTGGTCTTCTTACAGGTAGCAGTTTTCATCTTTGCAAGTGCTTCAGGAAGGGGGAACAGTTATTCCTTTCAAATGCAGACTCCTTGTGGATTAGCTCAAATATATCTCATTGCTAGTTTCTCTCCATGTCTTGCAGACAGCAAAGGACGTCTGCCTGTTCCTAGTTATTTTGTGGGGATTAATTCTCAGACTGTCTCGCTCAAATTTCACGTTCTGTCTGAAACCATCAGAGGGAAACGGTCAGAGAAAAGAGCATCCAAGAAAGTACGACCGCAGAAGAATATCATGTGGTATAAAGCTCAGTAAAAGGGTAGTGACTGTTTATTAGTCATAGAGAGACACAGCATGGAAACAGGCCCTTTGGCCCACCTGGTCCCTGCTGACCATCACCCATCCATTTACACCAACCCTACACTGATCCCATTTTATTCTCCCCACATTCTCATCAACTCCCCCCAGATTCTACCCCTCACCCACACACTGGGGGCAACTTACAGCAGCCACTTCACCTACAAATCTACACGTCTCTGGGACGTGGGAGGAAACCCATGCGGTCACAGGGAGAACATGCAAACTCCACACAGACAGCGCCAGAGGTCAGGATCGAACCCAGGTCAGTGGGCTTTACTGGCTACGCTGTGCTGCCCCTCTCACCTCTCGTGTGGAGTTAAAAGATCCACATTCACTGATCTGTAGGGCAGCAGAGGCGTTCACTCTGATGTCATGGCCAAAATTTAATCCCCTTACATCACCGAACCAGTTGCCTGGTCATTCTTACCTCCTGTTTGTGGGATGCTGCTGTGCACAATTTGTCACTGTACCCCCTACAGTACGGCAGTGACATGGGGACACAGGAGACATTGGAATCTGAAGCAACACACAATCTGCTGGAGGAGCTCAGCGGGTCGAGCAGCATCTGTTGGGGGGGGCGGGTGGGCAAGGTGGGGGAGGAACTGTCTAAGTTTCAGGTCAGAGTCCTGCATCAGTACAGCAGTGAGTCTGTTTTTGAACGTGCCTCAGTGCCACCTGTTGATGAGGACCAGGCAGATTTTAAAACCTGTCATGAGCTATAAGGAGAAGTTGGACAAACTTGGGTTGTTTTCTCTTGAGCTTTTCGGAGGTTGAGGGGAGACCTGATGGAGGTTTATAAAATTATGCGAGGCGTAGACAGGGTAAACAATCAGAGTCTATTTCCCAGGGTGGAAATGTCGGAGGGCATAGCGTTAAAGTGAGAGGGGGAAAGTTTAAAGGAGATGTGCGGGGTGACTCTTTCACCCAGAGAGTGGCGGGTGCCTGGAACGGGCTGCCAGGGGAGGTGTTGGAAGCAGAGCAGTTTCGACAGGCACATGAACAGGCAGGGAATGGAGGGACAGAGACCGTGTGCAGCCAGGTCAGTTCAGTTTAATTTGGCATCATGGCTGGTACGGATATCACTGGCCGAGGGCCTGTTCCTGTGCTGTACTGTCCCATGTCCCACGTAAGTCTTGTGTGTCTCTGTTACTGCCCATCGCCCTTTCAGACTTTCCTTGGTGCTTGCTCAGTGGTTCTTTGTTGCTTTCTAAAGTTTTCCCAATCTTCCAGTTTCCCACTACTCGTGGTGACTTTGCATTCATGAGCTTTTAGCTTGATGCCTTCTTTTATTTCCTTAGTTATCTGCAGCCGGCTCTCCCCACCCTCACTGTCCTTGCTTTTAACTGGAATATACTTTTGTTGAGCACTGTGGAAACTCCCTTTGAAAGTCTTCCACTGTTCCTCAACTGACCCACCACACAGCCGGCGTTCCCAGTCTACGCTGGCCAACTCCTCCCTCATCCCGTTGTAGTCTCCCTTGCTTAGGAGGAATACACTGCTTTTAGATCGGACTATTACACCTTCCGTTTGTATGAGAAACTCAACCATACTGTGATCACTCTTTCCAAGAGGATCCCTAACTACAAGATGGTTAATTTTACCTGTCTCAGTGCACTGGAACAGATCTAAGATGGCATTTTCTCTTGTAGGTTCACTAACATGCTGGTCAAGAAAGCTATCACAGATGCATTCTGTGAAGTCCTCCTGAAGACTGCCTCGATCAATTTGATTCGCCCAATCTATGTGGAAGTTAAAGTCCCCCATGACAACTGCCGTTCCATTCTTCCATGCATCAGATATTTCTTGGTTTATTGCCTGTGCCACTGAAATGTTATTGTTCGGTGGTCTAGAGACAACTCCCACCAGTGATTTTTTCCCTTTACTCTTCCTAATCTCTACCCAGATGGACTCAACATTCTGCTCCTTTGATCTTATATCATCTCTCACTATCAGCCTGATCTCATTCTTAACTCAAAGCGCTACCCCACCTCCCTTACCTTCCTGCCTATCCTTCTGTATTACCTGATGCCCTTGGATATTTAATTCTTACTCATCTCCACCCGGCAACCACGTTTCTGTAATGGCCACTAAATCACACCCCTTTGTACTGATTTGTGCCACAAGTTCACAAATTTGCCCGTAGTTTCGAATACTACGGGCATTCAGATAAAGTGCCTTTACACTCATTGTCCTTTTAGAATCCAGTAACCTTTGTGTCCTTTGCGTTTGACTTTTCTGTTCTCCACTCTTACTTATCTCTTTTCTAACTTTTGCTCTGGTCTCTGCTTTGCTTCTCTCTGTCTTTCTGCATGGATTCCCATCCCCCTGCCATATTGGTTGGGGAAAGTTTTCCCAGCTACAGAAATTAGATAATATATTTATTTATTAGTCACATGTACATCGAAACACACAGTGAAATGCGTCTTTTTGCATTACTGTGAATGTACCAGGGGGAGCCCGCAAGTGTCGTCACTCTTCTGGTGCCAGCATAGCATGCCCACAGCTCCTAACCCATATGTCTTTGGAATGTGGGAGGAAACCGGAGCACCCAGAGGAAACCCATGCAGACACGGGGAGAACGTACAAACTCCTTACAGACAGTGGCCAGAATTGAAACCAGGTCAGTGACACAGCTGGTAGACCCACTGCCTCACAGCTCCAGAGACCCGGGTTCAATCCCGACCTCCAGCACTGTCTGTGTGGAGTTTGCACGTTCTCCCTGTGACCGCCTGGGTTTCCCCCGGGTGCTCCGGTTTCCTCTCACATCCCAGAGACGTGCGGGTCAGTTGGTTAATTAGCTGCTGTAAGTTGTCTTGAGTGTGTGGGTGAGGGGTAGAATCTGGGGGGAGTTGGTGGGAATGTGGGGAGAATGAAATTGGATCAGTGTAGGATTGGTGGAAATGGGTAGTTGATGGTCGGCATGAACTGGGTGGGCCGAAGGGCCTGTTTCCATGCTGTGTGACTTTATCATCAGTGTAAATGGGTGGGTGAGGGCCAACACAGACTGATGGGTGGAAGGGCCTCTGCAACTCTCTGCAACTCCAGACCATCCAAACCTCCTAACTGCAGGTACCCTGGTCCATACCTGCACCATCAGCTCACCGACCATTTCCCACTGCCCCACAGGTTAGATGCTGCTCAGCTTCTGAGGACCTCACTGACATACTGCTATTGGTCACTGCCTGGCACTTGTGGTCGCGGAAGTTGGAGGCCAGTCATATATAAAGTTACGAGAGGCATAGATAGGGTGGAGAATCAGTCTTTTTCCCAGGGTGGAAATGTCAAATACTAGAGGGCATAGGTTTAAGGTGAGAGGGGAAAGTTTAAAGGAGATTTATAAAGGAAGTTTTTTTTTTACACAGTCAGTGGTGGGTGCCTGGAACGGACTACCAGGGAAAGTGGTGGAAGCAGATGCGATAGCAACATGTAAGAATCACTTAGACAGGGACAGGCAGGGAACAGAGGGGTACCGACAGAGGGAATTAGTTTTGTTTGGTTGGAACAGACACTGTGGGCTGAAGGGCCTATTCCTGTGTTCTGTGTTCTATCTCAGCTCCAGGAGAGCAGTGCAGGAATTCCTCAGGGCAGTGTCTGTGGCCAGCAGTCCATGTAATATCAGTGCCACACAACATTCAGCCACTGACCATCTCCTACACGAAAGTCTCTGACAATTCTGGCTTGACATTCAATGGCCACAATCACCTCCAACATCCTGGGAGTCACAACTGATCAGAAGCACAACACAGAAATACTGTGGCTACAAGACCAGGTCAGAAGCTGGGTGTCCTGTGACATGTGGCTCCCTTCTAACTCCCCAAGGCCTTTCCACTATCCACAAGGCAAAGATAGGAGTGTGATGCAGATGGAGTTTAATCTGGCCAAATGTGAGGTGTTGTAAATGGCAGGACCCTCAACAGAGCTGATGTACAGAGGGATCTGGGGGTCCAAGTCCATAGCTTCTTGAAAGTGGCTGCATAGGTTGGTAGGGTAGTAAAGAAGGCTTATGGCATGCTTGTCTTTACTAGTTGAGGCATTGACTTCAAGAGTCAGGAAGTTACGCTGCAGCTTTAAAAAACTCTGGTTAGGCCGCATCTGGAGTATTGCATTCAGTTCTGGTCGCCCCGTTACAGGAAGGATGTGGGGGCTTGGGAGAGGGTGCAGAAGAGGTTTACCAAGATGCTGCCTGGATTAGAGGGCATGAGCTATAAGGAGAAGTTGGACAAACTTGGGTTGTTTTCTCTGGAGCGGTGGCAGCTGAGGGGAGATCTGACAAAAGTTTATAAGATTATGAGGGGCACAGATAGAGTAGACAGCCTGTATCTTTTTCCCAGGGTTGAAATGTTTAACACTAGAGGACATGCATTTAAGGTGAGGGGGGAAAGTTCAAAGGAGATGTGTGGGGCAAGTTTTTTACACAGAGAGTGGTGGGTGCCTGGAATGTGCTGCCTGGGGTGGGGGTGGAGGCAGATACAATAGAGGCACTTGAAGGGCTCTTAGACAGGCACATGGATGTGCAGGGAGTGGAGAGATATGGACATTGTGTAGACTGAAGGGATTTGTTTTGTTAGACATTTCAGTACTAGTTTACTTAGCTCGGTACAACATCGTGGGCTGAAGGGATAGCACCTCCCAAACCCACCACCTCTCCCACCCAGAAGGACAAGGGAAGGAGGTACTGAGGAACACAGGTTCCCCTCCAAGTCAGACACCATCCTGTCTTGGAAAATTATCATCGTTCCTTTATCGTCACTAAATCCTGGAACTCCCTCCCCAACAGCACCTTCACCAGAATTAAAATATGACAAAGGGGTGTAGGAGTTAACTCTGCGAACTTCAGGAAGATAAATGCTCGCTCTCCCTGCTGGCGATATTCTGACATTTTATGTGAGGCTCAGAGGCTCAGAAATGATGAATGGCTCAGTTCTATCTGGCAGTTTTGACATCAGAGCCACATGAAATATTACATCGTAGTCAATCAACTGACAACCTGCTGCATTTTATCCGTCAGAGTTGGATCAAACCAAGAAGGAAGTCTGTGTTAGTCACGGTGCAAACTGTCGAATAAATCTTCAGGCCAGAACCTGCTGATGGAATTAACACTGTAAACGATACATGGCAATAGCAGCAAGTGTCATAGAGTCATAGAGTAATACAGCACGGATACAGGCCCTTTGGCCCAACCAGTCCATGCCAACCATGGTGCCCACCCAGCTAGTCCCAATTTCCTGCGTTTGGCCCAAATCCCTCCAAGTCCTGCCCCTCCATGCACCTATCCAAGTGCTTCTTAAATGACACTGTTGTACCTGCCTCACCCACTTCCTCTGGCAGCTCGTTCCATACACTCACCACCCTCTGTGTGAAAAAATTGTCCCTCAGGTCCCTTTTAAATCTTTCCCCTCTCACCTTAAATCTATGCCCTTAGTTTTAGACTCCCCTACCCTGGGGAAAAGACTGTTACCGTCCACCTTCCACAGAAACTCTGAGTGAGGAAACTATGTCACGTGAATTGGGAATCGCCACCTAAACAATTGTCAAAGAGGTTTCTTGTCCTTCACCTGCGTTGAATTCTCACAGTGGTGCAGCTCGAGACCCGAGTTTGAACCCGACCTCCGGTGCTGTCTGTGTGGAGTTTGCACCTTCTCCCTGCGACCACAGGTTTCCCCCGGGTGCTCCGGTTTCCTCCCACATCCCAGAGACGTGCGGGTCGGTGGGTTAATTGGCCGCTGTAAATTGCCCCCAGTGTGTGGGTGAGGGGTAGAATCTGGGGGGAGTTGGTGGGAATGTGGGGAGAATAAAATGGGATCAGCGTAGGGTTGGTGTCAATGGGTGGTTGATGGTCAGCATGGACTCGGTGGGCCGAATGGTCTACATCTGCCAGTATGACTCCATGATTCTTCAAGGTTAGTGTCTAGTAACTTACAACATTGTCAGTTTTTCACACCAGAATAGTTGTTAATAATAACCAATCACATTCACAGACTCATTTTCCCCATATTAGAGGTAGATAAAACGAGAGGACAAAGGGGCAGAGATTTAGAGGGGATCTGAGGTGGACGTTTTTCACCAAGAGAGTGGTGAGTACCTGGAACACACTGCCGGAGAGAGTGGGGGAAGCCGGGTCACTGACGGTATTGGAGTTCAACCCAGAGAAGTGTGAAGTGATACACTTTGGAAGATCAAATTTGAAGGCAGAATACAAGGTTAATGGCAGGACTCTTAGCAGTGTGAAGGAACAGAGGGATCTTGGGGTCCATGTCCATAGATCCCTCAAGGTTGCCGCGCAGGTCGATAGGGTTGTTAAGAAGGCATATGGAGTGTTGGCCTTCATTAGTCGGGGTATTGAGTTCAAGAGCTGCCAGGTAACGTTGCAGCTCAATACAACTCTGGTTAGACCACACTTGGAGGATTGTGTTCAGTTCTGGTTACCTCATTATAGGAAGGATGTGGAAGCTTTAGAGAGGGTGCAGAGGAGATTTCCCAGGATGCTGCCTGGACTGGAGAGCATGTCTTATGAGGATAGGTTGAGCAAGCTAGGGCTTTTCTCTTTGAAGAGGAGGATGAGAGGTGATGATAGAGGTGTACAAGATGATAAGAGGCATAGATCGAGTGGACAGTCAGAGACCTTTTCCCAGGGCAATAATGGCTAACACGAGGGGACATAATTTTAAAGTGATTGGATGAAGGTATAAGGGGGATGTCAGGGGTAAGTTTTTTTACACAGGGAGTGGTGGGTGCGTGGAACGCACTGCCGGCAGAGGTTGTGGGGGCAGATACATTAGGGACATTTAAGAGACTCTTAGATAGACACATGAATGATAGAGAAATGTGGGGCTATGTGGGAGGGAAGGGTTAGTTAGATCTTAGAGCAGGATAAAATGTTGGCACAACGTTGTGGGCCAAAGGGCCTGTACTGTGCTGTAATGTTCTAATCGCCCAGGGATAGAAGGCTGTTCACCAAGTGCTGGGAGATGGGATTAATACGGAATGGTGCCCAATTGCTGGTGTTGACGGTGGGCTGAATGGCCTGTTACCGTGCTGTACGATTCCAAGAATTCTGTGACTTCAAAAGAGAACAATTAAACTCATTCCTTCATTTTTCTCACCGATGGAAGTAATTTTTTTCACTTTATCTTTGTCTAGTTTGTCTGACCCACCTCAAGAAGTAATTGTATTTCTATAGTGCCTTACATATCCCTTCCTGGCCTTCCACAGCACTTCAGTCAGTGTGGTAATGTGGGAAAATGTGGCAGCTGACGTGATCGGAAGGCAGCAAATGCAAGCCCACTGTTTACGGAAAGAGGAAATACATAGCAGTCTGTGTCACTGTAGGAAAGGCGTGCCCTGCACTGGAGAGGGTGCAGAGGGGGTTCCCCGGGACATTGCCTGGGATGGAGTGTCTCAGTTATGAGGAGAGACTGGAGAGGCTGGGTCTGTTCTCCCTGGAGTGGATGGGGCTGAGGGGGGGACCTGATAGAGCGGTCCAAAATTATGTGGGGCATCAAAAGAACGGACAGTAAGAAACCAGACGGCATATTTAAGGTGATGAGTAAGAGGTTTAGAAGGGATATGTGGAAGGATTTTTTCACCCAGAGGGGAGTTGGAATCTGGAACACACTGCTTGAGGGGGTGGTGGAGGCAGAGTCTGTGGCAACATTTTGGAAGGATCTAGTCACCAAGGCAGAGAAGGTAAATTGGTTTATTATTGTCACTTGCACCGAGGTACAGTGAAAAGCTTGTCTTGCATACCGATCGTACAGGTCAATTCATTACACAGTGCATTGAGGTAGTGGTCATAAACCAAGTACTGGTAAATGGGATTGGTATAGATGCACACCTGATGGTCAGCATTGACATAAGACCAGAATTAGGCCATTCGGTCCATTAAGTCTGCTCCGCCATTCAATCATAGCTGATTTTTACAACCCCATTCTCCCCGTAACCCTTAACCCCCCTTACCAATCATAAACCTACCAATTTCTGCCTTAAGTACACCCGATGACTTGGCCTCCACAGCCCTCTGTGGCAATGAATCCCACAGATTCACCACCCTCTGGCTGAAGAAATTCCTCCTCATCTCAGTTTTAATGGGACGTCCCTTTATTCTGAGGCTGTGCCCTCGGATCCTAGACTCTCCTACTGATGGAAACATCCTCCCCAGGTCCACTCTATCCAGGCACGGTGGGACGAAGGGACTGTTTCTGTGCTGTGTGATTCTCTGACCCTATGAGTCTGAATTGATTTAGGTTTGACTCTAGGTAATGTCAGAATAGACTCACTTGTTTCCTAAGAGTTAAAAAGCTGGGATGGACTTGTGACATGGAGCAAGAAATGTCTCTAAGTGAAACAAAACCCAGTGATTCCTGGGAAATTTGGAGTGAGGCAATGTGACTCTATGATACCATGACATTTGACCTGACGTCAGCAGTAGAAAAAAGTGCTCAAATCAGTTATTTATTACAAGGCAGCAGAAGAGGTTCACCAGGATGCTGCCTGGATTAGAGGGTATGAGCTATAAGGAGAAGTTGGACAAACTTGGGTTGTTCTCCTGAGAGTGTTGGAGGCTGAGGGGAGACCTGATAGAGGTTTTTAAAATGATGACAGGCATAGATAGAGTAGACAGTCAGAATCTGTTCCCCAGGGTAGAAATGTCAAACAGAGGACGTGCTTTTAAGGTTAGAGGGGGGAGGTTTAAAGGTAACGTGAGGGGCAAATTTGTAATGCAGAAAGTGGTAGGTGCCTGGAATGGGTTACCGGGGGTAGTATGGCAGCAGGTGGAGCTTAAGAGGCTTTTAGATAGACACATGAATGTGAAGGGACTGGATGATACACAGGAGGAGGACATTTAGTATAAAGTGGGATCAATATCGGCGCAACATTGTGGGCCGAATGGCCTGTCCAGTTCTGTGCTGCTCTGTGTTCTACGTTATAAGGCACTTGGAAATTAAACTTAGCAATGGGCAGAATTAGTATTGAATAGTAAGTATAAAAAGGAAATCATGTTTCACAGGTATGTTTGAGGCTGTACCCATGAGAATAGATAAGGAGGAGCTGGTGTATACAGTATGTGGGTTTCAGCTGACCTTTGATAAGGTGCCATATAAGAGGTTGTTGTCCAAAATTACAGCATACAGCGTTGGAGGTTAGGATACTGGTATGGATGAAAGAGTATTGTAGATAGATAATGGAAGTCAAAGATTAGGAATAAAGGGGATAGGATGCTGTTTCTTGCCAAGAGCCACAGCCTTTTATAATCTCCATCAATGACGGCAAGGATGAGGGTGCACTGGAGAGAGAGCAGAGGAGACTCACCAGGATTCTGCTTGGATTGGAGGGCTTTAGTTATGGGGAGAGAGTGGAGAGGCTGGGCTTGTTTTCCCTGGACCGAAGGAGGCTGAGGGGTAACCTGAGAAAGGTATATACAGTTATGAGAGGCACAGAGAGGGTAGATGGTCACAATCTGTTTCCCATGGTAGGGGGATCAAAAACAAGAGGATAGAGAGGCAAAGTGAGAGGAAGGAAGTTTAAAGGGGATCTTGGGTAACACGGAGTGGGTGAAATCTGGAACTCGCTGCTAGGGAGGTAGTGGAATCAGATACAGTCACTACATTTCAGAGACATTTAGACAGACACTTAACAGACAAGGAACAGAAGAACACGGTCCTAATGTGGGCAAATGAGATTAGTGTAGGTGGATACAAAAAGTCAGCATGGATGTGATGGGCCGAAGGGCCTGTTTCTGTCCCGTACAACTCTGGGACTCAATGATTTGGGTGAAGATACCAAGTATAACAGAACCAAGTTTGCAGATGATACAAATCTGGGTGACCGGTGGGCTGTGAGGAGGGTGCAGAGAGGTTCAGAGGGACAGAAAGTGATTTGGTGGAACACAGCAGATGGAACATGGTGTAGAAAAGTGAGAGGTCGTACACCTTGGTGGAAAATATTAAGATGGTGAAGAGTTTTTGAAAGGATGAGTGATTGAAAGGTGTTAGTGTTCAAAGAGTAAACAAATAAAACTGGAGGTGCCAAAACAAAAGCAGAAGTTCTGGAAGAACTCAAGCAGTCAGGCAGCATCTGTGAAAAGAAAAATTATGTTTCATGTCAGGGGCTGCTGAGGAAGGGACCCTGACGTGAAATGTTGACGGGTTTCTCTTTCCACAGATGCTGCCCAACAGGCTGAGTTCTTCCAGGATTTCTGTTTTTGTTGGTGTTCAAAGATGCAGTTGCCCAACAACCAATGGCGGTTAACATGCGGGTACAGCAAGCAATTAGGAAGGCAAAGGATATATTGGATTTTGTTGCAAGAAGAATTGAGTACTAGAGGGAAGATGTCATACCACAATTAGTAGAGGTGCTGGTGAAAGCTCACCAGTGCCTCCACTTCCTCAGGAGGTTAAAGAAATTCGGCATGTCCCCGTTGACACTCACCAATTTTTATCGATGCACCACAGAAAGCATCCTATCCGATGCATCACAGCTTGGGACGGCAACTGCTCTGCCTGGGACCGCAAGAAACAGCAGAAAGTTGTGGACACAGCTCAGCACATCACGGAAACCAGCCTCCCTTCCATGGACTGTGTCTACACCTCGCTGCCTCAGTGAGGCAGCCAGCATAATCAAAGACTGCACCTACCCCCGACATTCTCTCTTCTCCCCCCTCCCATCGGGCAGGAGATACAAAAGCCTGAAAGCACGTACCACCAGGCTCAAGGACAGCTTCTATCCCACTCTTATAAGACTATTGAATGGTCCCCTAGTACGATAAGGTGGACTCTTGACCTCACAATCTACCTCGTTATGACCTTGCACATTATTGTCTGTTTGCACTGCACTTTCTCTGTAGCTGTGACACTTTATTCTGCATTCTGTTTTACCCTGTACTACCTCAATGCACTGTTGTAATTAATTGATTTGTATGGACGGTATGCAAGACAAGTTTTTCACTGTACCTCGGTACATGTGACAATAATAAACCAATTCCAATTATGTAGAGCCCTCCCGAGACCGCACCTGGGATATTGTATGCAGGTCTGGTCTCCCTACCTGAAGGAGGATATCCTTGTGGGAGTGCAGGGAAGGTTCACCGGATTGATTTGTGGGATTGGGGGTTTACCCTGAGGAGAGATTACACAGACTGGGTCTGCACTTGCTGGAGTTCAGAAGAATGAGAGGTGATCTCATTGAATGATACCACAAATTTCCACGGCCTGACAGGGTGGTGACAGGATGATGCTTCCCTTGGCTGAGAGAGGACACAATCTCGAAATGGTGGAGTTGGGCCAGCTTTGGAGCCCTGGTTATACTCACTCAGCTCCACTAAGCAGGCCATAGTGTTCACATCCCCGACAGCAAACTTTCGAAACAGACACACGATTGCAAAGTCTGTCACAGGATAAGATTACCAGGTAGACGGAGAAAAGATTCACGATGTGTTAAAGCCACCTTGAAAAATTCCAGCATCCCATCTGATACCTGGGAACGTCTGGTCCTCAACCGCACAAAGTGGAGGAGGTGCATTCAGGAGGGCATTGAGAACTTCGAGGCCATGCACCGGGAGTACACAGTAAGGGACAGGAGGGAACCAAACCCCAAACTACCCACACGCCTGTCTCGCCAGCTACCTCCTGCTCCACCAGTGACAGGGTCTGATGTTCCCACATCGGCCTCTCACACAACTCAGGACCCACAGAAGTGGAGAGGAAGCAAGCCAACCTGAATCAATGGCCAAGAAGGAGAGTGAAGGTATTCGGCACAGAGGTTGACAGCTACTTGGATATTAAGGGAGTCAAGAGATATGGAGTTAGTGTGGAAAATTTGCACTGAAGTAAAAGATTAGCCACAATCACATTGAGTCACAGAGTCACACAGTACAAAAACAGGCCCTTCAGCCCAACTGGTCCATGCCGACCAAGATGGTGTAGTGGTTAGCGTAACGCTATTACGGCGCCAGTGACCTGGGTTCAATTCCGGCCACTGTCAGTAAGAAGTTAGTACGTTCTCCCCGTGTCTGCGTGGGTTTCCTCCGGGTGCTCCAGTTTCCTCCCACATTCCAAAGACATAGGAGTTAGGAAGTTGTGGGCATACTATGTTGGCGCCGGAAGCGTGGCGACACTTGCGGGCTGCCCCCAGAACACTCTACACAAAAGATGCATTTCACCATGTGTTTCGATGTACATGCGACTAATGAAGAAATCTAAATCTAAATCTAGATATCCATCTAAGGGCCCATATCCCTCTGAACCTTTCCTATCCATGGACCTGTCCAAATACCTTTTAAATGTTGTTAATGTAGCTGCTTCAACCTCTCCCACTGGCAGCCCGTTCCATATACTGACCACCCCCGGGTGAAAAATTTGCCCCTCAAGTTCCTATTAAATCTCTCCCCTCTCATCTTAAACCTGTGCCCTCAAGTTCTTCATTCTCCAACTGTGGGGAAAAGACCGTGCGTATTCACCCTTTCGATGCCCCTCATGATCTTATACACCTCTATAAGATCACCCTCATTCTCTGACAGTCCAATGAATAGAGTCCCAACCTGCTCAACCTCTCTCCATAATCAAGTCCTGGCAACATCCTCGTAAATCTCCCTCTGCACTCTTTCCAGCTTAATGGCATCTTTTCTGTAGCAGGGCGACCAAAACCAAACACAATATTCCTCAGCATTTTGTCCGTACCTTCTCCGCCTTGGCAATTCAAGTGCTCGAGGAGACACTTCTTAGATGTTGTGAGAGTCTCTGCCTCCACCACCACCTCAGGCAGTGCGTTCCTCCCTCTGGTGAAAATATGCTTCCGTAGACCCACTGGTCGGTGTGCCAGTATCAAGGGGCCTCCCCCCACTTCTATAAACAACAGCGAAGTGTCGTCATTATTTTGAAAGCAAAAGCAACAAAGACAAGTGAAAGTTGCGACACACCTTCCAGTTGCACAGACCCTCTCCCCTCACTCGGAAAGCACTAATAACAGTGATTCTAACCCAGCAGATACTCTTAACAACAGGCAGAACCTACGCTGCTCATGCAGAACATGTCCTGACAGAAAACGAATGATTAAACCCTGTTCCCCTCAAATCAATGGAGCTGCAACTTAAAGATTGCAGGTGCTCGCTTGGTCGTTCTGGGATCGGTGAAGTTGGTGGATGTGGGGGAGATTCTGAGCAGCAATGCTTTTTGGCACACCTGACCAAGTTTTTAACTGCTGTAGAATATTCTGGAACATCTTCTTCAGCTTGTTTCCTGACCTTTTGCCCCCATTTGTCCCCAGGGATGTACTTGTTACTACATCAGTAATTCTCCTGCCCATCTTTTCAAACTTAACTGATTACTTCCAAACCTAAGTGACTTTCTCAGAAGTTGTGTGTTACTCTGTCACCAGTGGACGCAGTGGACAGCAGTGTCCAGGGAGGGAAGGAATTATGAAGTAAAAACAAAAATGCTGGAAACACTCAGCAGATCAGGCAGTGTCTTTGGAGAGAGAAGCATTTAACATTTCAGGCCCAGGACCCTTCATGACTGAGTAACATTAGCTGCAGACATTCTCCTAACTGTGTGCAATAAACAGGCTGAAAGTGTCGAAAGAATCATCACAACTTACAGTACAGATGGTGGGCATCCAGCCTTTTATATCCATCCTGGCCAAATGAAGCTACGTTGGTTCCTCCCATCCATAGCTCTCCATCTGTCGTCCTGTGAGGTCTCACGCGCCATGAGCTCATCCTCCTACAGCGTCCATGGGATGAAGGTTTCCGTCTCTAGGATCCCTCCAACTCCCTTAAATTGGTATTTGGTTTTTTATTGTCACATGTACTGAGGTACAGTGAGAAACTTTGTTTTGCATGCCATCCATACAGAGCATTTCATCACATCAGTGCATTGAGGTAGTACAAGGGAAAACAATAACACAGAACATAGAACAGTACAGCACAGTACAGGCCCTTCGGCCCACAATGTTGTGCCAATCTGTATAAACACCTGCTCCTTGATCAATCTAACCCTTCCCTCTTACACAACCCATAACCCTCCATTTTACTTATATCTACGTGCCTAAGAGTCTTTTAAATGTCCGTATTGTATCAGCCTCTACCACCACCCCCAGCAGTGCATTCCAGGCACCCACCACTCTCTGTAAAAACCTACCTCTGACATCTCCCCTAAACTTTCCTCCTCTGACCTTAAACTGATGTCCTCTGGTATTGGCCATTTCTGCCCTGGGGAAATGGTGCTGGCTGTCCACTCTGTCGATGCCCCTCATAATCTTATACATCTCTATCAAGTCACCTCTCATCCTGCATTGCTCCAAAGAGAAAAGCCCTAGCTCGCTCAACCATTCCTCATAAGACATGTTCTCCAATCCAGGCAGCATCCTGCTAAATCTCCTCTGCAACCTCTCCAAAGCTTCCACATCCTTCCTATAATGAGGTGACCAGAACTGAACACAATACTCCAGGTGTGGTCTAACCAGAGTTCTATAGAGCTGCAACATTACCTCGCGGCTCTTGAACTCAGTCCTCCGACTAATGAAGGCCAACACACCATACACCTTCTTAACAACCCTATCAACGCGCGGCAACCTTGAGGGATCTATGGACATGGACCCCAAGATCCCTCTGTTCCTCCACACTGCTAAGAATCCTGCCATTAATCTTGTACTCTGCCTTCAAGTTCGTTCTTCCAAAGTGTAACACTTCACACTTCTCCAGATTGAACTCCATCTGTCACTTCTCCGCCCAACTCTGCATCCTGTCTATATCCCGAAGTACCCTATGACAACCTTCTACACTATCCACAACACCTTCAACCTTCGTGTGATCTGCAAACTTACTAACCCATCCCTCCACTTCCTCATCCAAGTCATTTATAAAAATCACAAAGAGCAGGGGTGTCAGAACAAATCCCTGCAGAACACCACTGGTCACCGACCTCCAGGCAGAATACGCTCCATCTACCACCACCCTCTGCCTTCTGTGAGCAAGCCAATTCCTAATCCACACAACCAAGTCTCCACGGATCCCATGCCTCATGACTTTCTGGATGAGCTGACCATGGGGAACAGAATGCAGAATAAAGTGTTACAGTTACAGGGAAAGTGCAGTGCAGGCAGACAATAAGGTGCAAGGTCAAAATGAGGTAGATTCTAAGGTTAAGAGTCCATGTTATCGTACAAGAGGTCCATTCCATGGTATTTGAACCCTTTTCCCCAAGATCCCCTCTAATCCATCAATTAAATATATTTCCTCTGGTTATTAACCTCTTCATTAAGGGAAATATAATTAAGATTTAATTGAAGCCAAAAAAATTTATCAGAGGCCTGAATGATTTCACAGATCGATTAAATCTTCTCTTGTTCTAGTAACTCAAATTCTCCAGGTGACGTCTGGGTAAATCCCTCCTGATGCCACAGCCTTCTTGTAGTGTGGTGACCAGAACAGGACACAGACCTCCCACCCAGCTCACATTTTACATAGTCATAGAGTAACAGGCCCTTCAGCCCACCGTGTCTATGCTGGCCATCATGCCCATCTATGCTAATCCCACGCCTGAATTAATTCCATCTCCCTCAATGCCTGGCTCATTCAAGTGGAGACACCAGAGACTGCAGATGCCAGAATCTGGAACAAAACACAAACAGCTGGAGTAACTCAGTGGGTCAGGCAGTATCTGTGGGGGGAAATGGATAGTTGACACCATGGGTCAAGACCTTTCAACTGGACTGCAGTCTGGCAGCTCATCCAGATACCAACTATTCTTTGTGTGAAACATTTACCCCTCAGATCCCTGTTAAACCTCCTCCCTCTCACCTTGAACCTGTGCCTTCTAGTTTTAGACACTCCTCCCATGGGAAACAGACACTTTCTATCTAGCCTATCCCTGCCTCTCATTATGCTGTATACATTAATCATGTTCCTCTATGACCTCCCTGCTCTGACATTGTACACCTCAGCCAAGTATCTTGATTACCTTCTTCAGAGAGTCATGGAATCGTACAGCAAAGAAACAGGCCCTTCAGCCCAACTCATCCATGCAAACCAAGATGCCCATCTCTGCTAATCCCATTTTTATTCATTTAGACCAGAAGACCAGAAGATATAGGAGCAGAATTAGGCCATTTGGCCCATTGAGTCTGCTCCATTATTCAATCATGGCTGATTTTTCTTCAACCCCATTCTCCCACCTTCTCTCTGTAACCGCTGATCCCCTTTCCAATCACAAACCTACCAATCTCTGCCTTAAATACACCCAATGACATGGCAATGAATTCCAAAGGTTCACCGCCCTCTGGCTGAAGAAATTCTTCCGCATCTCAGTTCTAAAGGGACGTCCCATTTCCCTCTAAACCTCTTCCATCAATGTACGTCCAAATGCTGTATGGGATGTAGGAGGAAACCGGAGCACCCGTGGGAAACCCACTCGGTTACAGGAAGAATGTGCAAACCCCACACAGACAGCGCCGGAGGTTGGGATTGAACATTGGTCACTGGAGCTGTAAGGCCTTTATGTTTAGAGAAAGGAATAAGAACTCTGGAAGGGGATACAAGGAAGAATCTTTTCCCATAGAGGGAGCTTGGAATCTGGAACACACTCCCTGAGGGGATGGTGGAGGCAGAGACTCTCACAACATCTAAGAAGTATCTGGCCGGGATTTACATGGATGGGTACTTGATGGTTCGCATGGGCCTGTTGCTGTGTTGTGTGATTCTGACCGAGAAAAACAAAGTTAACATTTCGGGTAAATAATCTTCTTCCTGAACTGAGAAAGGGAACAAACAATCACACTTTCTGATGCAGAGAGAGGGAGAGGGTGATGTGTCAGAACTGGAATTGGTTTACTATTGTCACATGTACCGAGGTACAGTGAAAAACTGGTCTTCCATACCTTCCATACAGATCAATTCATTACACAGTGCATTGAGGTAGTACAAGTGGAAACAATAACAGAATGCAGAATAAAGTGTCACAGCTACAGAGAAAGTGCAGTGCAGGCAGACAATAAGGTGCAAGGTCATAATGAGGTAGATTGTGAGGTAGATTGTACCATCTTATCGTACTAGGGGACCGTTCAATAGTCTTATAACTGTGGGATAGAAAGTGTCCTTGAGCCTGGGGGTACGTGTTTTCAGGCTTTTGTACCTTCAGCCTGATGGGAGAGGGGAGAAGAGAGAATGTCCGGGGTGGGTGGGGTCTTTGATTATACTGGCTGCTTCACCGAGGCAGCGAGAAGTGTAGACAGAGTCCGTGGAGGGGAGGCTGGTTTCCATGATGTGCTGGGCTGTGTCCACAATTCTCTGCAGCTCACAACCCTCTTGACCTCAGCACCATTGATGTAGACAGGAGCATGTACACCGCCCCCCTTCCTGAAGTCAATGACCAGCTCCTTTGTTTTGCTGACACTGAGGGAAAGGTTGTTGACATGACACCATGTCACTGAGCTCTCTACCTCCTTCCTGTACTCTGACTCATCGCTGTTTGAGACACGGCCCCCTACGGTGATGTCATCTGCAAACTTGTAGATGGAGTTAGAGCAGAATCTGGCCACACAGTCATGAGTGTATAGGGAGTGGAGTAGAGGGCTGAGGGCGCAGCCTTGTGGGGCACCAGTGTTGAGAATAATCGTGCAGGAGGTGTTGCTGCCTATCCTCACTGATTGCGGTCTGTTAGTCAGGAAGTCAGGAAGAATGTGTTATCGGGAGGCAAGGTTGGACTTTAGTCATTGATGGGACCTCTGCTTAAAACTGAGATATAGAGACACAGGAAATGTGCAGAAAGGTTTCTGTGAATAGGAGTCAAATGATAGGGAAATGAAGGTAGGGGCTGGAAAGGGATTAAGGAAGAAAAAAAAGAGGCTGGAAGAGAAATTTGTGGAAAAAACAAATTATTTAAAAATTCTTCAGGAATAACTTGCAGGGCAGATACAGCATGGTTGCAATTGTCTTCCCGAAGCACAGAGATGTATTGGTTTTGAACTAACCATGAGAGCATTACCAACAGAGTATTTATGCTATAATTGCCCAGACTTCTGTGGTGGTTTAGTGGACAAACCAGCAAGTTCTTTTCAATAACAAATGATGACAGAGCAGTGTAAACATTGCTGGAGATTGGGAACTCATGGCCTGTGTACTTACCCCCGAACTCAGGAACAGTGGAGGGAGGTTTGGGGAGATAGTCATGGAGAGCCTGCCAGCCTCTGCAGGGAAGGGAAGATATGGCAGTGGGGTCAACAGTGATGATGTGAAGTTAATGAAGGAGCCTCCATGGAGGAAGATGGACATCTCGGCGGGGGAGTTGGGGGGGGGGGTGGTGGGTAGAGAGCTTCAACCAATGTCGGCAGGCCTACAACTGCTGGTTAAGACCAGAAGTAATAGAGGCTGTAGTAGGCCATTTGGCCCTTCATGTACTTGCTCTGCCATTCATCAAGGTCATGACCTTTTACCTCAGTGGCACTTCCCTTCCCCAACCCCATATCCGCTGATTCCCTTCGTATCTAAAACTCATTCAACTCTGCCTTGGACATACTCAGCACCTGAGCTTCCACAGCCTCTTGGCCAGGGAATTCCGAAGTTTCACCACCATCTTGGTGAAGAAAATTCCGTCCTGGATGGCCAACCACTTATTTTGAGCCTGTGGCCTCTGATTCTAGACACTCCATTCAGGAGAACCTCCACTCTCTCGATGTACTCTGTCAAGTCCCTCTGTACATTTCATTGTTTTGTACCTCTCATTCCTCTAAGTTCCAGAAAAAAGATAGGCCCAGCCACTTAATGTTTCCTCAGGTGACAAACCCACCATCCCAGGGATCAACCTGCTGAACCTCTGCTTCTCTCTCTCTATCACAAGTATCATGTCTATAAGTAACACTCTACAAGTAACACCCTCTATAACAAGTATCACAAGTATCTGGTCTCCAGACCAGACCTGTGCAAATTATTCCAGATGTGGTGTCACCAGGACTCTACAAATCAGAGCAAGATGTCTCTCCTCTTGTCCTTAAATCCTCCTGCACTGAAAGCCAACATATCGTTAGCCTTCCTGACTGCTTGCCGCACCTGTGCATTAACTTCCAGTGATCGGTATACCAGGACCCCCGAACACCAACACCTATCAATGTCTCGCTATTTAAAAAATACTCTGTATTTTTTATTTTGCCTGCTAATCAAGAACCTCATGTCAACTTAAAATTTTTCACAAGTGATATTCAAGATTTGGTTCATGCCATTTAACACGTGAATCGCTGTCTTTGTGCAGATGTGTGGCCAGATTCTGCTCTAACTCCATCTACAAGTTTACAGATGATACCACCGTTGTAGGCCGTATCTCAAACAGCGATGAGTCAGAGTACAGGAAGGAGATAGAGAGCTTAGAGAAGTTAATTTCTGGATCACATAATCTGGTCATCACTTTACCCCTCAATCAGCTTCGAAAATTACCTGTTCCCCGTCAGGGCTGATTGTGGGATCCTGCTGTGCACAGATTGGCTGCCTCATTGTGTCACTGGTTGTAAAGCACTTTCAGATGTCCTGGGGCTGTGGACAGATGCAAGACTTATTTTAATGCTACTTTTACAAAGTGGCTGGCGCTATTATTTTGTACTAAAGGCATACATGAAATGTTCAAAGTCAGGGCACATTGCTACATTCACAAACACAATGCAGATTATTGCCATTTACCTCCTGAGCTATCTCACGTTGCTGTTACACCTCTCAAGTAACTTCAAATTAAAACCATGGGAAATGTCCGTACACATCCAGAAAAGCAGGAGCTTCAAAGCACATTATCTTGGTGAAGAAATTTACCCAGCGCTGATCTGTAACATCCCCTGACTATTAATGTCACTGCGCCTGCCCTGTTGCTCTGTTCAAAGACTCATCACAAACACAGCAGCCTCTCATGCAAAATCCAGATGTGTGCAACTGGTATATTATGCAAAAATCAAAAAATAAAACTGCAGATGTGGAAATCTGGAACAAAACAGAACATACTGGAAACATTCAGCAGGTCAGGCAACATCTGTGGGAGGAGAAACAGAGCTGGTGTTTCCGGTTGAAAACCCTTCTTCAGAACCGGGAAGGAGACAAGAGAAGCTTGTTAAGCTGCAGGGAGGGTGGGAGAGGGGGATGTCTGTGATGGGGTAAAACCAGAGTGACCCTGGGGATCTGTAAACAAGGTTATCTGGTCACTGAGTGAATGGGAGCAGTCAGAGAGAGAGAGAACATGGACAGAGGAATGTGGGAGCAGTGGAATGCAGAGTAGGAGGACATGCCCAGTAGGTGAGGCTGGGAATGTCCTCCACTCCCAGAGGGAAAAAGGAAAAAGAGGAGCATACTATATACCTTATCACGTTTAGCCACCGGCAGTTTGGTATGTAAAAGTACAATGGAATGTGCACAGAAATGTGGTTCCAGGAGCTAATTTCCAAATGACAGTGTCTGGTCATCACTTATCCCCCAATCAGCTTCACTCAAGAAAATTACCTGATTGCAATCAGTTGTGGGATTCTACTGTGCAGAGATTGGCTGACTTGTTCAGCTCACAATAGTTTCACTGGTTGTAAAGGGGCCGTGGAACTCACCAGATAGATGGAAGACTTATTTTTATGTTACTTTTACAAAGTGTGTAGAAAATTATCCCGTGCGAAATTGATTGAGGGGAGAAACAGTGACCAGAATGATAACGCCTTACCTTGCAGATTCGCGTCCTCCAGTTCAAATCCTTCTGCAGCCCCAGCCCCAGCATTTCTGGAACACCCCCAGTCCCTGAAACCTTCTGAGGTCATTGTGCCCCTCAAATACTGGCCCCTGAACACCACCCACCACTGGTGGCTGTGCCTCCAGCTGCCTGGGTCCAAGTTCTGGAACTTCTTCTGTGTCTCCTTCTCTTTAACATGCTTCTTAAAGATTAATCCCTTTGCCCTGACCTTACATCTCCTCCTGAGGCTCTGACTTGAATGCTGATGACCAATACTCCTTTCCTTAATTCGCCCATGGGGATGGGGTGTTATCAGAGGACGAAGTTACTTTGCACATCCTCAGGTGCCCGTGAGCTGAGTGAC
The DNA here is from genome assembly GCF_009764475.1 of Pristis pectinata. Taxonomy (NCBI): domain Eukaryota; kingdom Metazoa; phylum Chordata; class Chondrichthyes; order Rhinopristiformes; family Pristidae; genus Pristis; species Pristis pectinata. The sequence goes on along the minus strand of NC_067407.1, from coordinate 2,125,506 downwards.
CCACTGGGCCATCTCTGAGGGCGGCTAAGATTCCTCCACGTTGCGGACACACATATTGTCTCGAAATCAGAGCCATTTCCATACATGTTTTATGGCCAAACAGCACAGAGAAATCATTTAACACATGGTTAATTGGCAAGCAATCCCCATGATCACGTGGGTTTCCCCTGGGTGCCCCGGTTTCCTCCCACATTCCAAACACATGCGGTGGGTTCAATGGCCACTGTAAATTGCCTCCAGTGTGTGGGTGAGGGGTAGAATCTGGAGGGGGGGGGGGTTGATGGGAATGTGGGAAGAATAAAATAGGATCAGTGTAGGGTTGGTGTAACTGGGTGTGTGATGGTCAGCACATGTATGATGCACTGTAGTGTGGGCATGATGGGCAGGCACAGTAGTGTAGCGGTTAGCACGACGCTATTACAGCACCAGCAATCAGGGTTCGATTCCCGTCGCAGTCTGTAAGGAGTTTGTACGTTCTCCCCATGTCTGCGTGGGTTTCCTCCGGGTGCTCCGGTTTCCTCCCACATTCCAAAGACGTACGGGTAGGTTAACATGCATTCAAATGGGCAGCGCAGACTCGTTGGGCCGGAAGAGCCTGTTACCGTGCTGTATAAATAAAGTTTAAAGTATACGATGGGCCAAAGGGCCTGTTCCTGTAGTCCATGATTAGATGTCAGGATTGAACTTGGGTCTCTGGAGCTACCAGGAGGCAGCTCGACCAGCTGCACCATCGTGCCTCCCACATCAGGCTAACCAGCCCTGTTCTGTGCCTTAAACATTCACTGATGCCCTGAAGTGCTTCATCGGCTTACAGACCAGCTTCAAACCCTCCCCAAGGTGCGTCACAGTTTTTGGGGGCACAGTGGTTACATTATTGGATGTGACCAGAGGCCTGGACTAATCATCCTTCTCCACCTTAGGAGTCAGCAGGATTAAGTTCTGCTAGTTAAATAAATCTGGAAGTAAACAGTAACCCTGAAACCACAGGGATTAGAGTCATAGAGTCATAGAGTACTACAGCACAGAAACAGGCCCTTCAGCCCATCTAGTCCATGCCGGCCTGGTGTTCTGCCTAGTCCCATCTACCTGCACCCGGACCATATCCCTCCAAACCCCTCCCATCCACGTACCTGTCCAAACCTCTCTTAAATGTTACAACTGAACCCGCATCCACCACTTCCGCTGGCAGCTCGTTCCACACTCGCACCACCCTCTGAGTGAAGAAGTTCCCCCTCAGGTTCCCCTTAAGTATTACACCTTTCACCTTAAACCTATGACCTCTAGTTCTAGTCTCACCCAACCTGAGGGGAAAAGCCTGCATGCATTCACCCTATCTATACCCCTCATAATTTTGTATACCTCTATAAGATCTCCCCTCATTCTCCTGTGCTCCAGGGAATAAAGTCCTAACCTATTCAACCTATCCCTGTAGCTCAGGATTGTTGGGGAGAACCCCCTGGTTCACAGGGAGGAGAATCTCTGCTCTGATCGGTTTCAGTCGCCTTGAAATCTGAGCTCACTAGAACATTTACTGCTCTAGAACATGTGGTACATACAAGAGTAAGCACCCACTCCCTCATCCGAGAACACAGGAACACAAGAAAACAGGAGCAGGAGGAGGCCACTAGGCCCCTCAAGCCTGTCCCACCACTCAATGTGACCATGGCCGTTCTGCTCCAGGCCTCATCTCCTCTTCTGTGCCAGTTCCCCATCGCCCTCAGTTCCCTGATCTTTCAAACATTTACCTCCCTTCTCTTTAAACCCCCCCCCAGTGATCCAGTCTCCACACCCTCTGGGGCAGAGAATCCCACAGATTCCCCTCCCTCTGTGAGAAAAAGTCCCTACACACCTCAGTTGTAGAACTGGACAACCACAATGAAGTGCTTCAAGAGGTTGATTATGGTGTGAATCAACTCCTGCTTCAGACATGACTTGGATCCACTTCAATTTGCCGACTGCCACAACAGGTCAATAGCAGATACAAATTCTCCGGCTCTTCACTCTGCTCTGGACCATCTGGACAACAGGAACTCATACGTCAGGCTGCTGTTCATTGACTACAGCTCAGCGTTCAACACAATCATCCCATCCAAACATAATTATAGTTCAAGACCTGGGCCTCTGAACCTCCCTCTTCAACTGGATACTCAACTTCCTCATCAATAGACCTCAACCAGTGAGGGTTGGTAACAACATCTCCTCCTCGCTGACCATCCACACAGGGGCACCTGCAGGCTGTGTGCTTCGCCCCTGCTCTACTCTCTGTACACACGTGGCTGTGTGGCTAAGCACAGCTCCAATGCCATTTGCAAATTCGCCGACAACATCATTGTTGTTGGACGAATCACAGGTGTGATGATTCAGTGTGCAGGAGTGAGGTAGGACACCTGACTGAGCAGTGCCATAACAACATCGGCTCAACGTCAGCAAGACTAAAGAGCTGCTTGTTGACTTCAGGAAGGGGAAGGAGGGCGAACATGCACCAGTCCACATTGTGGGATCGGCGGTGGAGAGGGTCAGCAGCTTTCAATTCCTGGGAGTTAACACATCGGATGACTTGCCCTGGGCCCAGCACGTAGATGCAGTCACAAGGAAGGCACGCCAGTCTTTAATTTCTTAGGAGGTTGAGGAGGTTCAGCTTCTCACCGAACACGCTAACAAACTTCTACAGATGTACTGTTGAAAGTATCCTGACTGGTTGCATCATGGTCTGGGACGGCAATTTAAATGCACAGGAACATAAGAAGCTGCAGAGAGTAGTGGATTCTGCCCAATACATCACAGGCACATCCCTCCCCAACACTGGGAGTATCTACAGGAGGTGCTGCCTCAAGAAGGCAACATCCATCATCAAAGATCCCCACCATCCAGACCATGCTATCTTCTCACAGCTCCCATCGGGCAGGAGGTACAGAAGCCTGAAGTCCCACACCACCAGGTTCAGGAACAGCTACTTCCCTTCAACCATTTGTTTCTTGAACCAACCGGTACAACCTTAATCACTGCCTCAGTATAGCAACACTGTGACCACTTGGCACTACAATGGACTTTTGTTTTGTTCTAATTGTATTCTTTCTTGTATAATTTTCTATAATTTCTGCTTTATTTACGTTTTTCTTGTGAATGCTGTGACTCTGATGCTCTGTTCCTGTGATGCTGCTGCAAGTAAGTTTTTCATTGTACCTGTGCACACATGGACTTGTGCAGATGACCATAAACTTGACTTGACTTGAGCTACACCATTTAATGCAGGAATTCATGTAATGTAATGGGATCTGTCTGCAGGGCACCCAAATGCAACACTAAGTGCACTGTTGCCTCACACCTCCAGGGACCCTGGTTCATTTCTGACCTCTGGTGCTGTGTTCGATTGCCATGACCCAAACTTGCATGATGCGATCCTATTTTTATTTGTGAGTTAATAACTTAAGTTTCCCCCAAAGCTTCATTGACTGCATGCGCTTGAGGAAAGCTGAGCTGTCATTGGTGGAGTGACTAGTGACGTCATTAACTGGGTGACTAATGATGTCATTAGCTAGGTGGCTGATAACGTAGTTGGCCTCGTGACCAATGGTCAAATTGGCTGCATAACCTACCATGTCAGTAACTGTTTAGAAGGCAGTTTTATTTGTTGGATTGGATCACTGTCAATGCTGGGTGAGCTATGACATCACTAGCTGGTTCACTGATGATGCAATTAGCTGCATGACTGATATGTCAATGGCTGGGTGATTGAGAACGTCATTGGCTGGATGACTGATGATGTCATTGGCTGGGTGATTGATAATGGCATTGGCTGGGGGACTGATGATGTAATTGGCTGGGGGACTGGTGATGTCATTGGCTAGGGGAATGACCATGTCATTGGCTGGGGGACATGATTTGATTGGCTGGGGGATTGGTGATGTCATTGGCTGGGGGACTGGTGATGTGATTGGCTGGGGGACTGATGGTGTGATTGGCTGGGGGACTGGTGATGTCATTGGCTGGGGGACTGATGGTGTGATTGGCTGGGGGACTGGTGATGTCATTGGCTGGGGGACTGATGGTGTGATTGGCTGGGGGACTGACCCTGGGCTTTGCGATGGTGAATCACACACAGAAGTACCTGTGTCAATTAGCAACCATCAGGAAATTGTAAACCCCACACAGAGGTGGGGATTGAATCTGAAACACTGGAGCTGTGAGGCAGCGGCTCTACCAGCTGTGCCACATGGCACTCTCGCTGTCATTTGAGATTTTATCAGCCATGGCTGCAGATCCCCCTCTCTGCTGCCCAAACAGCGTTACAACATCGGCAATCCTCCAGCTCTCTGACACCACTCCCATATCCCATGCAGGATTGTGAGATGGCAGCCAGGGCCCACACGATCTCCACCCTACCCAGCATCCATCCCACCCAAGGCTGAGGAACATTTCTACACCATGTGGCCAAACATGGATCTATTTTTATCGCTGTTCAACTCCCCTCCAACCTCTTCCTTTCCAGGAACTGAGACTTTGGTTGAACACACTCAGGATGTGGGCATCGCTGGCAAGGCCTTCAATACCCACCGTCCATGAGAAGGTGGTGGTGAGCCATTTCTTTCCACCACATCCAGCAACTTGACACAATGAGGTGGCTTCCCAAACATCCTGAGGGCAACTTCAGGCTCCTAAAAAACCCACCCCTTACTCTGAGACTGTGCCCCTGGTTCTAGACTCTACAGCCAGGGGAAACATCCTCATACCCAGCCTGTCGAGCCCTGAAGAACCTTGTGAGCTTCAGTGAGATTGCCTCTCATTCTCGTTACATTTGATTCTACCGTGGGATCTGGGCTTTGCCAACAAGGCCACTGTTTAACTTTGTCCCCATAACTGGCACTGGGTTGAGGGGATTGCTGGGCCACTCCATAAGGCAGTCATAAGAACATAAGGTAAGAAATAGGAGCAGGAGGAGGCCATTCGACCCCTCAAACGTGCCCCACCATTCACTCAGATCATGGCTGATCCACCTCAGTGCCACCTCCCTGCTCCATCCCCCATTCCTCGATTCCATTAATATCCAGAAATCTATCGATCTGTTTGGAATGAACTCAATGACGGAGCCTCCACAGTTCTCTGGGGTAGAGAACACAGGTTCACAACACTGAGACATAGAGTCATGGAGTTACACAGAACAGAAACAGAACCTTCAGCTGAACTTATCCATGCCGACCAAGATGTCTATCCCAGGTAGTCCCATTTCCCTGCATTTGGTCCATATCCCTCTAAACCTTCCCTATCCATGTACCTGTCCAACTGTCTTTTAAACAATTTAAATGTACCTGCCTCCATCTCTGGCATCTCGTTCCACATGTGAAAACTTGCCCCTCAGGTCCCCTTTAAATCTTTCATCTAGTCTCCTCAGCCAGAGGAATAATCCTCCCCTGCACCCAGTTGAGCCCTGTCAGAATTACTTTTTTACTGTTATTCATTCAAGGGGTGTGGGCTTCACAGGCTGAGCCAGCATTTCATTGCCCCTCCCTAGTTGCCCTTGAGAAGGTGGTGGGGAGCTGCCTTCTTGAACCACTGCAGTCCTTGAGGTGTGGGTGCACCCACCGTGGTGTCAGGGAGGGATATGCGGGAGGAAAGGGTTAGATAGTGTGAGGGTGGTTTGATGGACGGCACAACATGGTGGGCCGAAGGGCCTGTTTTGTGCTGTATGGTTCTATGGTTCTGACCCAGCGACGGTGAAGGAACGTCGACACATTTCCCAGTCAGGATGGGGTGTGGCTGGGAGGGAACTCCGGGGTGGTGACCCCTGTGCTTCTGCTGCCCTCGTCCTTCCAGCTGGGAGAGGTGGTGGGTTTGGAAGGTGCTGTCTAAGGGGTCTCGGTGAGTTGCTGTAGTGCCTCCTGTAGATGGTCCACACTGCTGCCACTGTGTGTGGGTGGTGGAGTGAGTGGGTGGGGTGTCTATCAAATTAGCTGCTGTGTCCTGGATGATGTTGAGCTTCTTGAATGTTGTTGAAGCTGCCCTCACCCAGGCACGTGGAGAGTGTTCCCTCCCACTCCTGAACTGAGCCGTGCCGATGGGGGACGGGCTGTGGGGAGTGAGGAGGATAGTTATTCACCCCAGGATCCCCAGCTTCTGAATTTTGTACGTTTCATGAGATCACCTCTCATGCTTCTAAACTCTGGAAGGTACAGGTCCATCTACGCAATCTCTCCTCGTACGGCAAACCACCATCCCCGGAACCAGACTGGTGACTCTACACTGCATTCCCTCTGTGGCAAGTCCATCCTTTCTCAGGTAAGGAGACCAGACCTGAGCACAACACTCCAGGTGCAGCCTCACCAAGGCACCATACAATTGCAGTAAAACCTCCTTACTCCTGTATCCAAATCCTCTCACAATAAGGGCTAACACACCATCTACCCTCCTAACCCCCTGCTTCACCGATACATTGGCCTTCAGTGACCTGTGTATAAGGACATTCAGATCCCTTTGAACATTAGCACTACCCGATCTCTCTCCATTTTACAAATATTCTGCTTTTCTGCCAAGTTCACCAGAGTGGATGGCCTCACTTTTACCCACATTACGTTCCATCAGCCATGTTCTCTCCCCTCGCCCAGCTCGTCCATTTCCCCTGAAGCCTCGTCACCTCCTCCTCCTTTCTCACAATCCCGCCTGGTTCAGTATCATCACCAAACTTGGAAGTATGGCATTTGGTCCCCTCTGTCAAATCATTGACATAGATTGTGAGTGGCTGGGTCCCAAGCACCAATCCTGCCCTACCCCGCAGGTCACTGCCTGCCCACCCTCAGAACGGTCCTTTTACTCCCACTCTCCGCTTTCCGTCCGATGACCAACTCTCAATCCATGTATTACGCCCACTTCCATGTACTCCAACCGGGTTGACCAACCTCCTTATCCAAATACATCACATCCACTGATTCCCAGCCCATAGATGCAATCACAAGGAAAATGCGCCAGCGCCTTTACTTTCTTAGGAGGTGAGGGAGGTTCAGATTATCACTGAACACTCAAACCTCTACAGATGTACTGTTGAAAGTACCCTGACTGGTTGCATCATGGTCTGGGACGGCAATTCAAATGCGCAGGAACATAAGAAGCTGCAGAGAGGAGTGGACTCTGCCCAATACATCACGGGCACATCCCTCCCCACCATTGGGAGTATCTACAGGAGGTGCTGCCTCAAGAAGGCAACATCCATCATCAAAGATCCCCACCATCCGGGCCATGCCATCTTCTCACAGCTCCCATCGGGCAGGAGGTACAGAAGCCTGAAGTCCCACACCACCAGGTTCAGGAACAGCTACTTCCCTTCAACCATTCGGTTCTTGAACCAACCGGCACAATCCTAATTACTCCAGGTTAGCAACACTGTGACCACTCTGATCACTTTGCACTAAAATGGACTTTTTTTTGTTCTACGTGTGTTTTTCTTGTAAAAATTGTGTATAATTTATGTTTAATTTATGTTTTTCTTGTGAATGCTGCTTATCTGATGCTTTGTGCCTGTGATGCTGCTGCAAATAAGTTTTTCATTGCACCTGTGCACACATGGACTTGTGCAGATGACAATAAACTCGACTTGACTTCCCCCTTATAGTCACATCCTCAAGGAACTCTGGCAGATTAGTCAAACATGATTTCCCTTCATAAACCCACACTGTTTCTGCTCAATCCTATTACTCTTTACAACTTGTTCTGTTATTCCATCCCTTGTTATAGATGCCAGCATTTTCCCTACGGCTGTCATACGCTAACCCATCGGTAGTTCCCTGTCTTATCTCTTTGTCCTTTCTTAAAAAGTGGGTTCACCGACAAGAGTCAACACATTCCTATGGGTTGGCATCACAATTTGTACAAAAAGTGTTCATCTTCAAAACAAAAGTAAAAATGACAACCTGCTTTATTTTTACATTCCTGATATAAGAAACAAAATCAATACATTTCAGGATTTATATCCCTTAAGTCCAAGGTAGTTGAACTGTGTGTGGTTTCCTCTACATATCTGGGAGTATGTAAAAAGATTAAGCAATGCCAGTAACATTCGTTTCATTTCTTCACAGGACGTGCACCGCGTTCTAACGCCAGCATTTATTGTACATCCCTGACCGCCCCGAGTTAAGAGTCGACCGCTTTGGGTTGTGGAGGGAGAGGGCGTGGAGTCATAGCCAGGCCAGTCCAGGTAAGGAAGGCAGATTTGGTGGTGTTGCTGATAATGAGGAGGATGGACTTTGGCTATGGAACGATATTGGTCTGTTGGTAAGGTGGCAGATGGAGTTAGTGTGAGGAGATGCACTATGAGAAGAGAAATAAGGGTCAGAAATACATAATGAATGGCAGGGCCCAGGAGAGTATTGAGTCTAAGGGTCCGTGAAGATGGCAGCACAGGTGGATAAGGTGGTGAAGAAGGCACACTGGAAACACTGATATTAGACAGGGAATAGAATATAAGGGCAGGGAGGTTATGGTACGACTTTTTTATAAAACACTGGTTGGTCCACAGGTGGAGCACTGTGCACAGTTCTGGTCACCACACTGTAGGAAGGAAGTGAGAGCATTAAAGAGGGTGCAGAGGAGATTCCCCAGGGTGGTGCCTGGGATAGGGTGCTCTAGTTATGAGGAGAGATTCCCCGGGGTGGTGCCTGGGATAGGGTGCTCTAGTTATGAGGAGAGATTCCCCAGGGTGGTGCCTGGGATGGGGTGCTCTAGTTATGAGGAGAGACTGGAGAGGCTGGGTCTGTTCTCCCTGGGGTTGTACAGCACAGAAACAGGCCCTTCAGGCCACCATGTCTATGTCAACCATCGTGCCTATCTACACTAATGCCACCTGCCTGCATTAATCCCATCTCCCTCCGTGTGCTGCTCATTCACGTACCTGTCCAGATGCCTCTTAAATGATGTCACTGTTCCTGCCTCCTCCACCTCCTCTGGCAGCTCGTTCCAGACACCAACTACTCTGTGTGTGAAAAGTTTACCCCTCAGATCCACTTTAACTCTTCTGCTCACCTTGCCCATGCCCTCTGGGTTTAAACACCCCTACCTTGGGAAACAGACACTGGCTAACTAGCCCCTCTGTGCCTCTCATAATCCGGTAAACCTGATCTCTACAGTTCATTCCTTCATTCCGATGTAGTTCAATTGAAAGACTGGTGAGAAGCATTTTGTCAAAGGGTCTTCAACCTGAAATACTAACTCTGTTTCTCACTCCACAGATGCTGCCTGACGTGCTGAGTGTTTCCAACATATTCTGTTACCTGAAAAATTAACTCTTTCTCTCCATGGCGCTGGAGCTTGGCGACACGTTGCAAGCTGCTCTCTACAGCTACTACATCAATGCACTCTGTACTGACTCAGTGTAACTGCACCATGTAATGAATTGACCTGCACGATCGGTTTGCAAGACAAGTTTTTCACTGTACCTTGGTACATGTGTCAATAATAAACCAATACCAATACATTTTATTGCACTAATCACAGTCATAGAGTCATACAGCACGGAAACAGGCCCTTCGGCCCAACTCATTCATGCCAACCAAGGTGCCCACCAAGCCAATCCCATTTGCCCATGTTTGGCCCATATCCCTCTCCAATCCATGTATTAATCCAAATATCTTTTAAATGTTGTTAATGTACCTGCCTCAACCACTTCCTCTGGCAGCTCATTTCATACACTCACCACCCTCTGTGTGAAGAAGATGCCCCTCAGATCCCTTTTAAATCTTTCCCCTCTCACCTTAAACTTTTGCCCTCAAGTTTTGCTGGGAAAAAGGCAATGTGCGTTTATCATATCTATGCCCCTCATGATTTTATACACCTCCATAAGATCACCCCTCAGTCGTCTACATTCCAAGGAATAAAGGCCCAGCCTGGCCAACCTCTCCCTGTAACTCAGGCCCTCAAGTCCTGGCAGCATCCTCGTAAATCTTCTCTGCACTCTTTCCAGTTTAACCACGGCTTTCCTATAACAGGGTGACCAAAACTGTACCCAGTGCTCCAAGTGCGGCCTCACCAACATCTTGCACACATGCACAACTGTGTAACATGTAAAAATAATGAAATAACAGTGTGCTTGGGGATTAAATGGAATATCATCCAAGAGTCCGGAAAATCTACCAGTCTGACAGCAGCAAAGTCCTGGGAGTACAGGATTATCAGAGTTTTACTGTACAATGTGAATACCTTAAACAAAACCAGAAACACTCAGCACGTCACGCAGAGTCTGTGGAGAGAGAAACAGTTAACGTTTCAGGTCTGGGCCTCTCCATCAGAACTGGGAAAGACAAACATAAATAAATTCCCTCAGGAGCGAGCGATCCAACTGACGGCAGGCATCATTAGATGACCTCGGGTTGCAAACCAATTAATCCTGGATTGGAAACCAGTGACTCCACAAACAGCATTTCCATTCTTGTAGCTTTCTTAATGGAACAATAAATACTCCCCAAAGAAAGCAGTGGTTGAGGGATGGAGGTAAATAACCTGATGCTGCAGTGAGGAGAATCGTCTCGGCAGTTTAAGTACTTCAGCAGGCTGCGAGATGGCTTGGAGCTTGCTCCCAGATGTGCACCTTTTCAGCTACCAGTTCCCATTCCTGGAATTCTCACATCCCGTAGAGGTACAATGATCTTTTTTTCCATCATTGAGCTGTTGTTCTTTTCACTGTTACTATGCCATGGAGAGCAGAGGAGGAAAGTCTGTATCAGCGAACCATCATTGTCTGCACAGAACACAGGAAAACAGGAGCAGGGGAGGCCACTCGGCCCCTCAGTCCTGTCCCACCGTTCAATGTCATCAGGCTGATCTTCCCCAGGTCTCATCTCCTCTTCAGTTCCCCATCACCCCCATTTCCCTGATCTTTCAAACGTTTACCTCGCTCGTCTTTAAATCCCCCCAGTGATCCGGTCTCCACATCCTCTGGGGCAGAGAATCCCACAGATTCACCTCCCTCTGTGAGAAGTGGGAGAGTCTGGAACAAGGGGACACAGTTACAGGATTAGGGGGTGGACATTTAAAGCTGAGGTGTGTAGGGACTTAATGTCCGCCCCCTAATCCTGTAACTGTGTTCCCTCGTTCCAGACTCTCCCACTGGTGGAAACATCTCCACATCTCCCCTGTCCTATCCCCTCAGGGCCTGAGATGTTTCATAGCCTCATAGAATCATAGAAACAGGCCCTTCAGCCCACCGCATCCATGCCAACCCCTTTCCACACATCTACACTAATCCCATTTGCCCACATTAGCTTCTATGCTTTGCCTATTTAAGTGTCTGTTTAAATGTTGCTTAAACATAGTGATTGTATCTGATTCCACCGCCTCCTCCGGCAGTGAGTTCCAGATATCAAACACTCTCCCCTCACATCCCAGTGAAACTCCTTCCTCTCACCTTAAACCTCTGCCCTCTCATCAGATCAGGATATCTCCCCTCCACAGCCTCCAACATACTGCCTTATAGTGAACATCCACAAGGTAAAGGTCCTGTACAACACCACCCTCCAACAATGGGCTGAATGGTCCTTGTTGTTATAGACATGTCAGGATTATGCTGGACTCTGGAAATAGTGGCCCACTTCCGATCTCCCAGGATTCACCTCTCAATGAAGACAGACGTCGATGAGAAAGCTCACCATCGCCCTCCACGATGATTGGTCGTCTCAATGATGGTGCAGATAACAAGTCCAAACCTCAACTCAAGCTCAATAACAACAACAAGTCTGGGAACAGGCAAGTCCAGACTCAGCAAAAAATCTATCAGACTTTTCAATCATCTCAAAATAGCATTCAAAGTGACCAAGCCTCAAAACAACACAATGTCAAAATTATCCCTTTGTTGACCGCATGTGCCCTGAATAAGTTTCTTTCAAACATAAATTATTGCGGGACTTTGAACCCTTCCAGCAGTCACAACGTGGCACTGGGAACACATTCCATTTGTGGTATCAGACGAACATGTTCCAATTTTAACATCTGAGAATCAATAATTTAATAAGAAAGTTACACGGCAAGGAGATGATTCTCTTTAATTAGCTGCTTGGGTTTGAGAGAGTATTTATAAACCGCCTTGAGCATAAAGGAAATGAGTAGATGTTTGAGTAAAACTGCCCGACTTTCCAGCTGTAAACTCGGGACTGGACTGATGAGTAAACATTAGCCACACTTACAATTGTCTCTCCGAGCAACTTCAGTCTAACAAATTCTTACCTCAAGCAACAGCAATAGTAAAAAAAAATTCATTATTTTTCTCTATTTCTATACGAAATTTCAGAACATCAATGCTATGACAGCTCCCATTCACCCAGTCATACACAGGAACAATTTACAGTACTGACAAAGGCCATTCAGCCCAACTGCTCTGCTGGTTTTTCTGCTGTTTATGAGCTCCTCCCAACCGCCTCCATCTCCCATCACCACACCCTTCCAGTCCTTTCTCCCTTGCATGTTGTTGCAGCTTCCCTATAAACAATACTCGCATTGGAGGCACTCGGCTAATTTCAGGGGTGAGACATCACCCACTTTTACCGATGCACCATAGAAAGCATCCTACCTGGATGTATCACGGCTTGGTATGGCAACTGCTCTGCCCAGGACCGCAAGAAGCTGCAGAGAGTTGTGGACACAGCTCAGCACATCACGGACACCAGCCTCCCCTCCTTGGACTTTGTCTATACCTCTCGTTGTCTTGGTGAAGCAGCCGGCATTATCAAAGACCCCACCCACCCGGGTCATTCTCTCTTCTCTCCTCTTCCATCGGGTAGAAGATACAGGAGCCTGAGGGCACGTACCACCAGGCTCAAAGACAGCTTCTACCCCACTGTGATAAGACTATTGAACAGTTCCCTTATACAATGAGATGGACTCTGACCTCATGATCTACCTTGTTGTGACCTTGCACCTTATTGCATTGCACTTTCTCTGTAGATACTGTTATTGTTTTTACCTGTACTACTTCAATGCACTCTGTACTAACTCAATGTAACTGCACTGTGTAATGAATTGACTTGTACGATCGGTATGCAAGACAAGTTTTTCACTGTACCTCGGTATAAGTGACAATAATAAACCAATACCAATACCAATACGAATGGTGAAAGAATTTGGAGCTGTATCCTTTGGACTTTAGAGGGAGTGATCTTACTGAGATATATAAGACCCTGAGGGACAGGACAGGGGAGATGTGGAGATGTTTCCACCAGTGGGAGAGTCTGGAACGAGGGGACACAGTTACAGGATTAAGGGACGATCACAGAGTCATGGAGTCATACAGCACGGAAACAGGTCCTTCAGCCCAACTCGTCCATGCCAACTGTGTTGCCCAGTGAGCTAGTCCCATCTGCCTGCATTTGGCCCACAGCCCTCTAAACCTCTCCTATCCATGGACTTATCTAGATGGCTTTTAAACGTTGCTGACGTGCCTGCCTCAACCACTGTTTCTGGCAGCTCATTCCAAATACACTCCACCCTTTGTGTGAAGAAGCTGCCCCTGATGTCCCTTTTAAATCTCTCGCCTCTGATCTTAAACCTCTGTCCTCTTGCTTTTAGCACCCCCTCCCTGGGAAAAAGACTGTGCTTTCACCCTGTCTATGCCCCTCATCATCTTAACCATAGAACCATAGAACAATACAGCACAATACAGGCCCTTCAGCCCACCATGTTGTGCCGACCTTTAAACCACACCTAAGACTATCTAACCCCTTCCTCCCACATATCCCTCTATCTTAAATTCCTCCATATGCTTATCTAACAATCTCTTGAACTTGACCAACGTATCAGCCTCCACCACCACCCCAGGCAGCCCATTCCATGCACCAACCACTCTCTCGGTGAAAAACCTCCCTCTGACATCTCCCTTGAACTTCCCACCCATTACCTTAAAGCCATGTCCTCTTGTTTTGAGCATTGGTGTCCTGGGACAGAGGTGCTGGCTGTCCACTCTATCTATTCCTCTCAATATCTTGTACACCTCTATCATGTCTCCTCTCATCCTCCTTCTCTTCAATGAGTAAAGCCCTAGCTCCCTTAGTCTCTCCTCATAATGCATACTCTCCAATCCAGGCAGCATCCTGGTAAATCTCCTCTGCATCCTTTCCAACGCCTCCACATCCTTCCTATAATGAGGCGACCAGAACTGGACACAGTACTCTAAGTGTGGCCTAACCAGAGTTTTGTAAAGCTGCATCATTACTTCTCGGCTCTTAAACTCGATCGCATTAACATCCCATAAGCTTTCTTAACTACCCTATCCACCATGTGGCAACTTTCAGTGATCTGTGGATATGAACCCCCAGATCCCTCTGCTCCTCCACACTGCCCAGAATCCTGCCATTTACCTTGTACTCCGCCTTGGAGTTTGTCCTTCCAAAGTGTACCACCTCACACTTCTCCAGATTGAACTCCATCTGCCACTTCTCAGCCCAGCTCTACATCCTATCAATATCCCTCTGCAAGCTTCTACAGCCCTCCACACTATCCACAACACCACCGATCTTTGTGTCATCTGCAAACTTGCTAACCCACCCTTCCACCCCCTCATCTAAGTCATTAATAAATATCACAAAAAAGTAGAGGTCCCAGATCCGATCATTTTTTGGACACCACTAGTCACAGCCCTCCAATCCGAATGCACTTCCTCCACCACAACCCTCTGCTTTCTACAGGCAAGCCAATTCTGAATCCACACGGCCAAGCCTCCTGGATCCCTTGGCCTCTGACCTTCTGAAGAAGCCTACCATACGGAACCTTATCAAATGCCTTACTAAAATCCATATAGACCACATCGACCGCACTACCCTCAGCAATCGTCCTGCTCACCTCCTCAAAGAACCCTATCAGGCTTGTGAGGCAAGATCTTCCCTTCACAAAGCCATGCTGGCTGTCCCTAATCAGTCCATGATTCTCTAAATGCTCATAGATCCTATCTCTTAGAATCCTTTCCAACAGCTTACCCACCACAGGCGTAAGGCTCACTGGTCTGTAATTCCCTGGACTATCCCTACTACCTTTTTTGAACAAGGGGACAATATTCGCCACCCTCCAATCCTCCGGTACCATCCCCGTGGACAACGAAGACTCAAAGGTCCGAACCAACAGTTCAGCAATCTCCTCCCTCGCCTCACTAAGCAGCCTGGGCAATATTCCATCAGGCCCCGGCAACTTATCTGTCCTAATATTTTCTAACAGCTCCAACACATCCTCTCTCTTGATATCTACATACTCTAGAACATTACCCTTACCAACACTGTCCTCAACGTCATCAAGACCCCTCTCCTTGGTGAATACTGAAGAGAAGTATTCATTGAGAACCTCACCCACTTCCACAGTTTCCAGTCCCCCAAATGCTCACCCACCAATATATCTGTCACCTGTCCCGGTTCATTACCTAAAACTAGATCTAATATGGCATTCCCTCTAGTCGGCCTGTCAACATACTGTGTCAGGAATCCATCCTGGACACACTTAACAAACTCTGCCCCGTCTAAACCTTTGGCACTAAGTAGGTGCCAATCAGTATTTGGAAGTCTCCCATGATAATAACCCTGTTATTTTCGCATCTTTCCAAAAACTGCCTCCCAATCTGCTCCTCAGTATCTCTACTGCTACCAGGGGGGCCTATAGAATACTCCCAGTAGAGTAACTGCTCCTTTCTTGTTCCTAACTTCCACCCATAATGAGTCTAGAGAGGATCCTTCTACATTGTCCACCCTTTCTGCTGCTGTAACAGTGTCCCTGACCAGTATCGCCACCCCTCCTCCTCCTGTCCCCCCCTCCCTATCCCTTTTAAACCACTGAAAACCAGGAATATTCAATATCCATTCCTGCCCTGGTGTCAGCCAT
Organism: Pristis pectinata; assembly: GCF_009764475.1. Classification (NCBI taxonomy): domain Eukaryota; kingdom Metazoa; phylum Chordata; class Chondrichthyes; order Rhinopristiformes; family Pristidae; genus Pristis; species Pristis pectinata. The sequence goes on along the minus strand of NC_067407.1, from coordinate 2,109,678 downwards.
GTCTCTGTAATAGCCACAATATCGTAGTAATTTAAGTAAATGGACTTTAGCCCATCCACCTTACTACTTTTATAGCCTGTACTCTGCTTCTCCTTCCTCAAAGCCTCTCTACCTGTTGGATCTGACCTTTCCCCATCCCCTTCTCCCTCTGACCTACTCCTCCAGTTCCCTTCCCCCTCTATCACCTTATACACCTCTATCAGGTCACCCCTCAGTCTCCTACATTCCTGGGAATAAAGTCCTGGTCTACGCAACCTCTCCTTGTAACTCACACCCCCAAGTCTGGGCAACATCCTGGTAAATCTTTTCTGCACTCGTTCTAGTTTAATAACATCTTTCCCATAACGGGGTGACCAAAACTGTAGACAATATTCCAAGTGCAGCCTCACCAACATCTTACATAACTGCAACATAACTTCCCAACTCCTGTACTCAATGCACTGACTGATGAAGGTCAGTGTGCCAAACACCTTCTTTTCTACCTATCTACCTGTGTTGCCACTTTCAGAGAACCATGCACGCACTCCAAGTTCCCTCTGTTCCATAACACTCCCCAGGGCCCTACCATTCACTGTATAAGTCCTACCCTGATTTGATCTCCCAAAATGCAACACCTCACATTTATCTGGATTGAAAGCCATCTGCCAATCCTCAGCCCACACACCCAGCTGATCAAGATCCCCCTGTAGTTTTTCATAAACTTCTACACTATCTACAACACCACCTATTTTAGTATCATCCACAAACATTTAAAGCTGAGGTGTGTAGGGACTTCTTCTCACAGAGGGAGGGGAATCTGTGGGATTCTCTGCCCCAGAGGGTGTGGAGACTGGATCAGTGGGGGGTTTAAAGAGGAGGGAGGTAAATGTTTGAAAGATCAGGGAACTGAGGGCGATGGGGAACTGGCACAGAAGAGGAGATGAGGCCTGGAGCAGATCAGCCGTGGTCACAGTGAATGGTGGGCAGGCTTGAGGGGCCAAATGGCCTCCTCCTGCTCCTATTTTTCTATGTTCTTATGATCGGACATGAGTGGGCCATAGAGAATCTGGTGCAATCTCCTCTGGTCTAGAAAGAAGCCAACTCCAGAGACTTGAGGCAGGCTGGCAGTCCAGTCCAGTGCCAGGAGAGTGTTCCACTCGGGGTGAGATGTCGAATCCAGCAACATTTGCCCACTGAGTGAATGTAAAGGACCTCATGGCATTGTTTCTGAGAACAGTGGGTGGCAAGATTCCTCCTCACATCCCCTCTAACTTACTACCCCTTTCTGTAAACCCAGAGGGCAGCACAGTGGCACAGCGGGTAGAGCCGCTGTCTCACAACCCCAGAGACACGGGTTCGATTCCGACCCCGATGCTGTCTAAGTGGAGTTTGCACATCCTCCCTTTCCGGGTGCTCCAGTTTCCTCCCACATCCCAGAGAGGTGCATATTTGTAGGTTAACAGGCTGCTGTAAATTGTGACAAGTGCTTTGGTGAGTCGTGGAAACCGAGGGTCATTGATGGGAATGTGGGGAAAATGGATTATTGGGAAATTTGTGATAAAGAAAGTTACCTGCAGAGGCAGACCGTATAGCAGAAATAGTAAACAAGCAGGTACCTTTAAGAACGATGTCAATCAGGTGGCATGACTTTGGGCAGGGTTTCGACACGAAATGTTGACAATTCCTTTCCCCCCCACAGACGCTGCTCGACCCGCTGAGTTCCTTCAGCAGATTGTGTGTCGCTCCAGATTCCAGCGTCTGCCCTCTCCGGTATCTCTGGTGTGACTCTGGTGCATTGTTGCAACAGACACTGCCGCCAGTTGGGTGTTGTGTGCCACCGATAAAGGAAGTCGGGTTAGAAGTTCTGCTCCGGTTAACTGCCTTGCTGAAGATCAACTCAGAGGAAAAAGAGACTCGACAGATGACTTTGTCGAGGTTTAACCAAGGAAGAGGATGCTGGCAAAATACATAGAACAGTACAGCACTGGACAGGCCATTCGGCCCACCATGTTGTGCCAGTTTATTCTGAACGTCCTCCTCCTGTGTATCATCCACATCCCTCCATTCCCTTCGTATTCCTGTGTCTGTCTAAAACTCTCTTAAACTCCACCAAACTGCTTGTCTCCACTGCTACCCCTGGTGACCCATTCCAGGCACCCACCACTCTCTGTGTAAAAAACTTGCCCCTCATGTCGCCTTTAAACTTTCACACTCTAATCTTAAAAGTATAGAGTCAGAGACATAGAGCACTACGGTACAGGAAACAGGCCCTTCAGCCCATCTAGTCCATGCCGACCTGGTTTTCTGCCTAGTCCCATTGACCTGCACCCGGACCATATCCCTCCAAACCCCTCCCATCCATGGACCTATCCAAACCTCTCTTAAATGTTACAATTGAACCCGCATCCACCACTTCTGCTGGCAGCTCGTTCCACACTCGCACCACCCTCTGAGTGAAGAAGTTCCCCCTCAGATTCCCCTTAAATATTTCACCTTTCACCCTAAACCTATGACCTCTAGTTCTAGTCTCACCCAACCTGAGGGGAAAAAGCCTGCATGCATTCACCCTATCTATACCCCTCATAATTTTGTATACCTCTATAAGATCTCCCCTCATTCTCCTGCACTCCAGGGAATAAAGTCCTAACCTATTCAACCTTTCCCTGTAACTCAGGTCCTCAAGTCCCAGCAACATCCGTGTAAATTTTCTCTGCACTCTTTCAAGCTTATTGATCTCTTTCCTGTAGGTAGGTGACCAGAACTGCACACAATACTCTAAATTTGACCTCACCGACTTGGCTTCCTCCAGTCCTCTGGCACCACACCCATGGCTAAGGACATTTTAAATATCTCTGCCAGGGCCCCTGCAATTTCTTCACTAGCCTTCCACAAGGTCCGAGGGGACACCTCGTCAGGCCCTGGGATTTATCCACCCTAATTCACCTCATGACAGCAAACACCTCCTCTTCTGTAATCCGGATACGGTCCATGACCTCACTACTCTTTTGCCTCAGTTATAGACTCTGTATCTGCCTCTCAAGTAAATATGGATGCAAAAAATTCATTTCAGATCTCCCCCATCTCTTTCAGCTCTATCCATAGATGACCACGTTGATCTTCAAGAGGATCAATTGTGTCCCTTGCTACCTTATTGCTAAAAATATAGCTCTAGGAACCCTTGGGATTCTCTTTCACCGTCTGCCAGAGCAACCTCATGTCCTCTTTTTGCCCTCCTGATTTCTCTCTCAAGTGTTCTTTTGCATTTCTTATACTCCTCAAGTGCCTCATTTGATCCTAACTGCCTGTACCTGATATGCACCTCCTTCTTTTTCTTTACCAGGGCCTCAATATCCCTCGATAACCAAGGTTCCCAAAACCTGTTAGCCTTGCCTTTTATTCTAAAGGTAAGATACAGATTCTGTACTCTCAATATTTTACTTTTGAAAGCCTCCCACTTACCAAGGATCTCTTTGCCGGAAACAGCCGATCCCAATCCACGCCTGCCAGATCCCTTCTGATGCCATCAAAGTTAGCCTTCCTCCTGTTTAGAATCTTAACCCAAGGACCAGTCCTATCCTTCTCCATAATTATCTTGAAACTAACGGAATTATGATCATTGGATCCAAAGTGTTCCCTTACACTCACTTCTGTCACCTGACCTGTCTCATTCACTAATAGATCCAGTATCCCACTCTCTCTAGTTGGGACCTTTACATATTGATTGAGGAAACTTTCCTAAAGAGCCTTTCCCAGGGTTGGGGAATCAAGAATTAGGGGGCACAGGTTTAAGGTGAGAGGGGAGAGATTCAATAGGAACCTGAGGGGCAACTTTTTCACCCAGTGGGTGGTCCTTATATGGAACGAGCTGCCAGAGGAAGTGGTTGAGGCAGGTAGATTAACAATATTTGAAAGGCATTTGGACAGCTACATTGAATGAAAAGGTTCAGAGGGATATGGGCCAAATGCGGGCAAATGGGACTAGCTTAGATGGGAATCTTGGTCGGCATGGACCAGTTGGACTGAAGGGCCTGTTTCCGTGCTGTATGATTCTATGACACTATGAGTCATCTCTGTTTTAACCTATATCCTTGACTGACCCATCATTCTAAACTCCCCAACCTGGGGAAAAGTCCTTCAGGCATCAAAACCTGTTGAGCACAACCAGAATTTTATCTATTGCAGTAAGACCTCTCATTCTTCTAAACCCAAGTGAATACAGACACAGTCAACTCAATTTCTCCTCATACAACAGTTCTGCCATCGCAGGAATCAGTCTGGTAAACTTTTGTTGCATATTCCTTCCATGGCAAGTACATAAGTTTTAGGAAAGGAGACCAAAACTGCCCACAGTACTGCAGATGTGAAGTACTGTGCGCTGCACCAAGGCCCTGTGTGATTGTTGCAAGACATCCTTGCTCCTGTACTCAAACCCTCTTGCTATGAAGGCCAACCTACCATTTATCTCAGAGAGAGAGAGAGAGATACTTCATGGATACAAGCCGTTTGGCCCATCGAGACCATGCCGACCATCACCCATCCATTGACACCAACCCTACACTGATCCCATTTCATTCTCCCCACGTTCCCATCAACTCCCCCCAGATTCTACCCCTCACCCACACACTGGGGACGATTTACAGCCGCCAATTAACCCACCGACCCGCACGTCTTTGGGATGTGGGAGGAAACCGGAGCACCCGGGGGAAACCCATGCAGTCACAGGGAGAACGTGCAAACTCCACACAGACAGTGCCGGAGGTCGGGATCGAACTTACTAGGTGCATCAACATTTCCCAATCTATCACCATTAAAATAATATTTCATTTGTTCTGCAAAGTGGATAATTTCACATTTATCCACGTTATACTCAGTGATGATAGCCACAACACTAACTCTTGTTGCAAAGTATTTACTGAATCTAAAGTCCACAGCTGCCAGGGTGTGAGTTGAGCTCAGGTGTTTGGATTGTTAGCCCAGTAACTTCACCACCTGACCACCAGTACACCTTCTAAAGGTTCAGATGGATCTTTGAAGAGGATCATTTAGCAGCGCTGTGGGATGGAGCAGGGGAGTTGGGTCTAACTGGAGAGTATTTTACACGACCAGGCCAGACTCAATGAACCGAGTGCTTGTGCTGGGAGATTCTCTGAAATCTTCTTTGATATGAATGACGTCCGCAGGACTACGTCTGTAAATAAAATTACAGGTCTACTCAGGATCAGTTCACAGATGTCTGTCGATCTGACTCCACCTGAATTAGCTCCCAATCAGTGCAACAGGTATGGCCTGAGAAACGGTGAACACATTTTCTGAATGCCCCCCAATGCATTGTAACACTTGACCTCTGTTGAGCATAACATCAGAACATCAGACAGCAGTAGGCCATTCGGCCCTTCGTGCCTGCCCTGCCACTCAAAAAGGTCTTCTACCTCAGCACTACTCTGCATTAACTGCATACCCTTCAATCCCTTGATATCCAAAGCTCTTATCAGACACGTTCAATATCCTGAGTGACCGAGGCTCCACAGCCCTCTTTGCTAGAGAATCCTAAAGATTCACTGCACCCTGGGTGAAGAAATTTCTTCTCCTCTCTGTCCTGAATGGCCAACCCTAACTTTGAGACTGTGACCTCAGTTCCACACAGCCTCGCCATTTAGCACCACGTCCAGTTCTGATGTGCCGAAACGTCAACAATTTCTTTCCCCCACAGATGCTGCTCGACTCACTGAGTTCCTCCAGCAGCTTGTGTGTTGCTCCAGTTCACTCTTTGATACAGTTTAAGGTGGTTCACAGGACCCATATGTCCAAGGACAAGTTAGCCCATTTTTATCACCATATAAATCCTATATGTGACAGATGTTATTCGGAGGTAGCTTCCCTGACACACATATTTTGGTCATGTCCCCTTTTGGAAAAATATTGGAAGGACATTTTTAACATTATTTCAACTGTATTGAATATTGATTTACAACCTCATGCAATCCCCGCAATTTTTGGATTACCAATGATGGAATCTGGCCACCTATCTGCTGCTGCTTGTTGTATGATTGCCTTTGTTACATTAATGGCCAAGCGACCCATTTTGTTTAAATGGAAGGATCCAATACCCCCCACCACTTTTCAATGGCTTTCTCAAACTATATCATGTTTAAACTTAGAAACAATTAGGAGTGGTACTGTTGATCCTTCGCTTAAATTTGAGGAAGTTTGGAGTCCATTTATTCAATATTTTCATATGATATAGATCCCTTTTCAATAATCTTTGAATTTAGAGGAGCGGAGTTGACGACATAATAATGCTCTTTGTTCATCGAGAAATGTCAGTCCAGTTTTTTTTTCTTCTGAAATTTTTTTTAGTTTGTTTTGTTTTATTACTTACAATTATTTTCAATTTGATTTTTTTTAATATAATAAATCTTTTCCTTTCTCCGTTTGACTATTTTTTTGTAATATATTCGTTTACCAAGAAACCGTGGGGCTTAGAATATATTTTTTATTCTTTCTGACTATATATGTCATGATTGTCTTCCCCATCTCTTTGTATTACATGTATAATTACCGATGTCATATGTATTAATCTGTATTAATCTGAAAATTAATAAAAAGATTGAAAAAGAAAGAAAAAATGTTCACGTTGACAGTTCTGCAGCTGCTGCCCGACCTGCCGAGTATTTCTCCAGAATTCCATCTGCTTCAAGCTCTGAAACCACAGGGTTAGGATAAAACTTAAAGTGAACGGTGGATCGATAGAGCACAGGAGGAGACCATTCAAATGCAAGGGAGTTCTCTGAATAGTGGCTCTCCACACAGCTCTGGAAATGATTCCGTTCTCCCTTTGGAAGAGATTATTAAACCGTTCTATCTGTTGACAATTGGGAAAATGTAACTGGATCTTGAAAGCTAATTTTCTGCTTTGTGGTTGAGAATGGTCCAGATTTTGAATGTAACAAAAAAAAACACGCTAACATCTGTCACCGAGACAAAATGATGTGTAGAGCTAACTTATCTGGCTTCAATCAGCCTGTACTTAAGCCTATTGGTTTGTCGGCCAGTGGTCCACAGTACTTGCCTCAAAGTCAGGTTCTGAGATTTGAGCCTTGAGTCCATTACAGAGTAGAGCATGAGGGCATGCTGTAGTGTTGGAGGTCCCACCTTTGGGGGTGGTGGGGATATGGAACCAGCTGCCAGAGGAGGCAGTAGAGGCACGTACAGTTACAGCATTTAAAAGACATTTGGATAGGTTCATGGATCGGAAAGGTTTAGAAGGATATGGGCCAAATGCAGGCAAGTGAGATTAGTGTCCACAGGCATCTTGGTCGGCATGGATGAGTTGGGCCAAAGGGCCTGTTTCCATGCTGCATAATTCTACGAATCTATCAGATGAGATATTAAGCTGGCTTGCTATCTGCTTAAAACTCTCCACAGTCACCGAACTCACAATGAGTGGCAATGTATCTTGTGAGGAGGATGCAGGGAAGCCCCAGGGGGATATAGAGAGATGGAATGTGGAATAAGGTGAAGTCATTCACTTGGTAGAACAAATAGAAAGGCTGGGTATTTTTAAATGGTGGGAGGTTGAAGATTCAGAGGGACCTGGGTGTCCTTATTTGTTACAACACAGGAGGCCACTTGGCCCATCATGTCCATTCTGGCTTCCAGGGAAGCAATCCCAACAGTCCCATTCCCCCTCTCCTTATTTCTCTGCAGCCCTGAAACTTATTTTGTTCTCACACGCCTCTCAACTCCTCTTTGATTCTTCATTTACCATTTCCCTACATTAAGGGCAGCACAGTGGTGCAGCTGGTGATGTTACTGCCTCACAGCTCCAGAGATTCATGTTCAATCCTGACCTCCCTGTGACTGTGTGGGTTTCCCTTGGGTGTTCCAGTTTCCTGTGGCTGTGCAGGTGAGGGGTAGAATGTGGGGGGCATTAATGGGAATGTGGGGAGAATAAAATGGGATCAGTGTAAATGGATGGTCGATGGTCGGCATGGAATTGGTGGGCCGAAGGGCCTTTTTCTGTGCCACATGACTCCATGAGTCTTAGGATTAGAGGTTGATCAAATGGAATGGATGCAGAGGAATTTCTTCATGCAAAGGGCGATGAACCAGAGGAAGGATTTGGCTGTGCTGAAGGGAGTGCAGAGGACATTCACCAGGATGTTGCCTGGATTGGAAACTTCAGTTAGGGGAGAGATTGGATAAGATAAGATTTCTTTATTAGTCACGTGTACATCAAAACACACAGTGAAATACATCTTTTTTGCGTAGAGTGTTCTGGGGGCAGCCCGTAAGTGTAGCCACGCTTCCGGCGCCAACATAGCACACCCAGAACTTCCTAACCCGTACATCTTTGGAATGTGGGAGAAAAACCAGAGCACCCGGAGGAAACCCACGCAGACACGGGGAGAACGTACAAACTCCTTACAGGCAGTGGCCGGAATTGAACCCAGGTCGCTGGCGCTGTAATAGCGTTACGCTAACTGCTGCACTACTGTGCCTGCCGCGAAGGAGGAAGAAAGGACAGGCTGCAGCAAAGGAGGCTGAGGGTTGACCTGATAAAAGTAGACAAAATTATAGATAGGGTAGGTAGTCTGAAACGTTTTCCCGAGGCAGGGGTATCAAAAACAAGAGGGCATAGGTTTAAGGTGAGGGGTAAGTGTTTTGAAGGGAATCCAAAGGGAACGTGTTTTACACAGAGAGTGGTTGATATCTCACAACTCCCATCGGGCAGGAGGTACAGAAGCCTGATGTCCCACACCCCCAGGTTCAGGAAAAGCTACTTGTCTTCAACTATTCGGTTCTTGAACCAACCAGCGCAACGTTAATCACTACAGTTTAGCAACACTGGGACCACTTTGCACTAAAATGTACTTGTTTTTGTTCTAATTGTGTTCTTTCTTGTAAAAATTGTGTATAATTTATGTTTAATTTATGTTTTTCTTGTGAATGCTGCTTATCTGATGCTCTGTGCCTGTGATGCTGCTGCAAGTAAGTTTTTCATCGCACCCGTGCACACACGGACTTGTGCAGATGATGATAAACTCGACTTTGATTTTGATATCTGGAACTCGCTGCCAGAGGAGGTGGTGCAATCAGATACAGTCACTGCGTTTAAGAGACATTTACACAGGCACGTAAATAGACAAGGCAGAGAAGGATACGGACCTAATGAATGATAGAGAAATGGACGAGTATGCGGAGGGAAGGGTTAGATAGATATTAGAGCAGGATAAAATGTCGGCACAACATCATGGGCTGAAGGGCCTGTACTGTGCTGTAATGTTCCATGTTTAATGCGGGCAAATGGGATTAGTATAGATCGGCATAAAAGGTCTGTTTCTGTGCTGTACAACTCTGTGACGCTATGAACCTGTGGAATTCTCTCTCCCAGAGACTGTGGACTCTTAGAATGACATGACTGAAATATTGGAGGCAGTAAAAGTTGGTGAGGGGCACTGGAGCAGCTATGGCTTGGCCCACAGCCTTCTCCGCCTTAGTGATTCAAATGCTTGTCTAGATATCTCCTAAATACCGTGACAATCTCTGCCTCCACCACCCTCTCACCCAGTGGGGGTGGAATTTTACAATCTTTCTGGATGGATAGACTTAATTGGGCTGAATGGCCTCATATATTCCATACTTCAGATGAAGGCAACCTCCTTTTTGTTGTAACTTTCTCAGCAATTTTTGTTTCGGCCTGAAATGTTTTGTTTCTCTCAAGGGTGTGTCCTATTTGGGTCACACCAGTATCTGTCAACTTTATAGTTCTAACTTTAGAGAATTCTATCAAAGAGGAAATTTCTTAATTACCACTTTCCCTTGGAGTAGGCAGTAAACAGCGGGGTGACACAAAACCATCAATTTTGACTATTATTTGCAGTTTTGTGGTGAGTCCTTTCAACCTAAGTTTAAAATAAAGACTTTGCCATCCATGTGAAGGGGAAAAAACTTAAACTGTTGGCACAGTAACATTTAGATTCCGAATGCTCAGGATTCCTGATAGTCCAACATCTGGTTCACTTGTTAGTCCAGAGTGTGAGCTGGGGGTCCAGAGTGTAGGAGGGGCCAGGGTTGGGGATGGGGTTGGTTGGGGTTAGGGTTGGGGAGAGGTTGGGTTTGGGTTTGGGTTTGGGGTTGGAGGTGGGCTTGGAGTTGGAGGTGGGCTTGGGGTTGGGTTTGGGAGTGGGGTTGGTTTGGGGTTGGGATGGGCTTGGGATTGGTGGTGGGGTTGAGGGTGGGTTTGGAGGTGGGGTGGGGTTGGGGAAGGGGTTGGGTTTGGAGTTGGGTTAGTGTTGGAGTGGGGTTGGGGAGGGGGTGACGTTGGGTTGGGGGTGCGTGTGGCGTTGGGGAGGGGTTAGGGAGGGGGTGGGGTTGGGATTGCTGGGGCAGGGGGAGGGGTTGGGTTTGGGGTTGGGAACCTCAGGGGTTAGGAACATGAGTAGGTTTGGGGCCAGAACTGGCAATGAAGGCGTCCTGGGGTAATACGAGCATAGTTTGGAAAACCTGCTGGTCTGACACCAACAGTAGCAACAAACAATCTGCTGGAGACACTCAGCGGATCGAGCAGCATTGTCGAGGTTTCAGGTTGAAACCCTGCATCAGGACTGAGAGTGGAGAGGGGAGATGGCCAGTGAAGAGTGCAGAGGTGGAGTGGTGAGACAGGGGCCTGAGGTGACTGATGGACAGATCAAGGCAGGTAGGGGAAGGCGAGGGGAGGAGTTGGGAGACAGAGGCAGGGGGATGATGGATGGAGGCAGAGAAATAAAGAGGCAGATGGGGCCAGGTTGGGGAGGTTGGGGGATGAAGGTGGAGACAGTCTTTTGTCTCTCCAAGTCATTATTGAAGTTTTACTTTAGCTGGAATTGGAATTGGTTTATTATTGTCACATGTACCAAGGTACAGTGAAAAACCTGACTTCATTCGGATCATTTCATTGCACAGTGCATTGAGGTAGTACCAGGTAAAACAAGGTAAAACAACAGATATGCAAACAGATTAGGGAAATACATAAAAATCACAGGGTTGTGGTCATGGGAGACTTCAACTTCCAAAATATAAATCGAGACCTTTTTAGTGCATGGGGGTTAGATGGCGAAGAATTTGTTTGGTGTAACCAGGGGGGGGTTCTTAAATCAATATGTTGACAGTCCAACAAGGGGAGAGGCTATTCTGGACCTGGTGCTGGGTAATGAGCCTGGCCAGGTGACTCACCTATCAGTGGGTGAGCAACTGGGGAACAGTGACCACAGCTCATTAACTTTCAGGATAACTATAGACAGGGATGGGTATGGGGCTAGCGGGAGGGTTTTAAATTGGAGCAGGGCTCATTATGAAGGCATAAGGCAGGAACTAGGTAGAGTAAACTGGGAACTCCTTTTTGCTGGCAAGTCCACGTCGAGCATGTGGAAAGTGTTTAAGAATCAAATACATAGGGTACAGGATAGGTATGTCCCGATTAGAAGAAAGGACATGAATGGCAAAATAAGGGAACCTTGGATGTCCAGAGAAGTGATGAACTTAGTCAAGAAAAGGGATAGTATGTAGAGCTTCGGAAGTTAAGATCACACGTAAGGACTTTAAGGAAGCTAGAAATGAACTCAAGAAAGGAATTAGGAAAGCCAGGAGGAGTCATGAAAAGTCCTTAGCAAGTAGGATTAAGGAGAATCCAAAGGCATTCTATACCTACGTCAGGAATAAGAGGATAACAAGGGAAAGGGTAGAACCACTTGAGGATAAAGTAGGGAATCTGGGTTTGGATGCAGAGGATGTGGGTGAGGTTCTGAATGAGTATTTCTCTTCAGTATTTACCCAGGAAAGGGACATGCAGGACACAGAAATTGGAACTGAGGGCGTAAACATGTTAGGGCATTTAGAGGTCAAGGAGGAGGTAGTGTTAGGTCTCCTAAACAGTATTAAGGTGGATGTGTCCCCAGGGCCCAATGGGATATACCCCAGGTTACTGAGGGAGGTGAGAGAGGAAATTGCTGGGGCCTTGACTAGTATCCTTGTGTCCTCTTTGACCACGGGTGAGGTCCCGGAGGACTGGCGAGTGGCTAATGTTGTTCCTCTATTTAAGAAAGGAACAAGGGAAAATCCAGGGAATTATAGACCGGTGAGTCTCACGTCAGCTGTAGGGAAATTGCTGGAGAAAATTCTTAGAGATAGGATATATGAGCATCGGGAATCCAATGGCTTGACTAGAGAAAGCCAGCATGGCTTTGTGTGGGGCAAGTCATGTCTTACTAACTTGGCTGAGATTTTTGACAAGGTGATGGAGAGATTAATGAAGGTAGAGCTGTGGATATCATCTACATGGACTTCAGCAAGGCATTTGACAAGGTACCACATCATCAGTTAATCAAGAAAGTTGGGATGCATGGGGTCAGTGGAGAATTGGCTGTGTGGATCCAGAACTGGCTTGCCCATAGAAGAAAGAGGTTGGTGGTTGAAGAGACTTATTCGGGTTGGAGGCCTGTGAGTAGTGGTGTTCTGCAGGGATCTGTACTGGGACCTCTGCTGTTTGTGATGTACATAGATGACCTGGATGAATATGTTGGTGGGTTAGTAAGTTTGCAGACGATACCAAGATTGGTGGAGTTGTGAATAGTGTAGAAGACTGGCGATGGGTACAGCGTGATATAGATCAGCTGCAGATATGGGCAGAGAAATGGCAGATGGAGTTTAAACCGGATAAATGTGAGGGGTTGCACCTTGGTGGGACTAATGTCAAGAGGCAGTACACTCTTAAGTGCAAGAGCCTAACAGTGTTGAAGAGCAGGGAGACCTTGGGGTGCAAGAGCATGGCTCATTGAAAGTGGCTACACAGGTAGACAGGATGGTTAAGAAGGCTTATGGAATGCTTGCTTTATTAATCGGGGTACTGAGTACAGGAGTCAAGAAGTCATGATGCATCTCTATAGAGCTCTGGTTAGGCTGCATTTAGAGTATTGCATGCAAGTCTGGTCACCTCACTATAGGAAGGATGTCGAGGCTTTAGAGAGGGTGCAGAGGAGGTTTACCAGGATGCTGCCTGGATTAGAGGGCATGTGCTATCGGGAGAGTCTGGACAAACTTGGGTTCTTTTCTCTGGAGCGGCGGAGGCTGAGGGGTGATATGTTGGAAGTGTATAAAATTATGAGGGGCAGAGATAGGGTGGACAAGCAATATCTTTTTCCCATTATTGAGCGATCCAATACCAGAGGGCATGCATTTAAGGTGAGAGGGGGTAGGTTCAGAACAGACATGAGGGGTCCGTTTTTTACTGAGAGAGTGGTGGATGCTTGGAATGCGTTGCCTGATAATGTAGTGGAGACAAATTCATTGGGGGCTTTGAAGAGGGGCTTGAATGGGCACATGAATGAGAGGCAAATGGAGAGATATGGGCATTCTGTAGGTAGGAGGGATTAGCTATGTCGGCACAACATTGTGGGTCGAAGGGCCTGTTCCATGCTGTACTGTTCTATGTTCAGTACAGAATTGAGAATAAGGTGTTACAGTTACAGAGAAAGTGCAGTGCAGGTAGACAATATGGTGCAAGGTCATAACGAGTTAGATTGTGAGGTCAAGAGTCCATCTTATTGTACTAGGGAACCATTCAATAGTGTTATAACAGCGGGATAGAAGCTGTCCTTGAGCCTGGTGGTATGTGCTTTCAGGCTTTTGTATCTTCTGCCCGATAGGAGCGGCTGAGAAGAGATAATGCCCGGGGTGGGAGGGGTTTTGATTATGTTGGCTGCTTTACCGAGGCAGCGAGAAGTGTAGACAGAGTCCATGGAGGGTAGGCTGGTTTCCGTGATGCGCTGAGCTGTGTCCACAACTCTCTGCAGGTTTAAAGCTTGGAGTGTTTCACCAAACTATTATTTGGCCAAAAGCGAAAACTCCTAAATTGCAAGGAAGGTGGGTGAAACGTCTGGTATAATTGTGTCAGACAGTAATTAAGATAATCCCTTGTGTTTTTTTGTGGTGTTTTGCTAATGTGATCATTTGGTTAATTCCAAGGGAAGGAATTAGAATGCAGATCCCATTTTGGACGACTCTTTCCTTATAAACCCTGCACTGAAAACTACTCTAGGTAGAACCATACTGTCCAATAACTAATTCTGGTTGGTCCTCAACCCATTTAAAGTTTCTTTTCTGCACATTTTGCATTTCCGTCGTATTTCTCTGCTGTCTTTGCTGCACAACTTTGTCTCCCCAGGCTCATCTTTGTGTTGGAAGCCTCAGCCTACACTGCCAGCATTTCACCCCTCCCCACCTATCTCTGCAACCTCCCTCAGCATGTAATGTCCTCACGATCTCTGTGGTCCTTCTGTCCTGGGCATCTGACCATCCACGATCCCCATCACTGCACTACTGGTGTCCATGTCTTCAGCTGCCTGGGCCCCAAGTCTGGGATCCACTCCTTAAACCTTTCCACATCTCCACCTCTCCTTCCTCCTTTAGACCAATCCTTCACACCTCCTCCCTTGATTAAGCTTGATTAAGCTTGCAGCCTGAAATATTCCTGAAAGCATGTACCTGCAGGTTCAAAGACAGCTTCTATCCCATTGCTATCAGACTCCTGAACGGACCTCTCATGTGCTAAAGATGAGTTATTGATCTCTCAGTTTACCTCACTGAAGCCCTTGCACCTTACCTGTCCACCTGCACTGCTCGTTGTCCGTAGCTGTAACGCTATATTTTGCCTGTATCACTATGTAACTCTACATCATCGAGCACCTTCACTCCGTCCGCCGTACCAGCCAGGATCTTCCGCTGGCCAGCCATTTTAATTCCACTTCCCATTCTCACCTGACATGTCTGTTCACAGCCTCCTCTACTGCCACGTTGAGGCTAGACGCAGATTAGAGGAACACACCTCATATTCCGCCTTGGCAGACTCCAACCTGACGGCATCAACACCGACATCTCTAACTTCAGGTAACCACTCCCCTCTGCCCCTTTTTCCCTGATCCCACCGGCCTCCATCACCAACCTCTTTCCCCTCCCCACCCTCTACACCTGCCCACCACCCACACACCCCTCCCTCTGCTTCCCCTCCCCACCTCCCTCCCTTTGTTCCACGGTCCACTGTCCCCTCCTATCAGATCCCATCTTCAGCCCTTTGTCACCTCCACCTCTCACCTCCCAGATTCTGACATCACTCCCACTCTCCCCCTCCCTCACCTGCCGAACCCCCCCCTCACCTGGATCCACCCAACACCTGCCAGATCTTGCCCCTCCCCTTCCCCCCACCCCTTCCCCCACCCTTCTATACTGGCTCTTTCCAGTCCAGATGAAGGGTCTCAACCCGAAATGTCGACTGTCCGTTTCCCCCCACAGATGCTGCCCGACCCGCTGAGATCCTCCAGCACTTCGTGTGTTGCTGCAGATTTCCAGCATCTGCAGTCTCTTGTGTCCTCGTTTGCATTCTGTTTTTTGCTTGGTACTACCTCCATGTAGTTCTGTACAGAATGGTCTGTCTGGACGGCACGCAAACAAAGCTTTTCACTGTATCTCAGAACAGGTGACAATAATAAATCAATACCAGTCACCTGCCCTGATACCTCAGTTGACCTGAACCAGTATACAGTAACACAGCACGGAAACAGGTCCTTCGGCCCATCGTCCATGCCAACCATCAATCACCCATTTACACCAATCCTACCCAAACCCATTCCCATTTCATCTTCTGCACATTCCTATCAACTCTCCACAGATTTTACATTCATCTACACACTAGGGAGAACTTTTTACAATGTCTAGTAAGGCAATTAACCATCAGCAGGTTCTCCTGCCACAGACACTGCCTGATCTGCTGAGTATTTCCAGCATTTCCTGATTTTATTTCAGATTTTCAGCATCGGGAGGTTTTGGCTTTTCTGAGATCTCCTTGTATGGCTCAATATCAGTTTTGTATTTGATGCCCCTCCTAGGATATTTGCCAAGTAAAAGCTGATGTATAAGCACAGGTTAGTCAAATTATGGATTTTCGGTGTTTTAAGAGGGATAGGGAAGGGGGGAGAAGAGGTGGAGAGATGGCGATACTGGTCAGGGACACTGTTACAGCTGTGGAAAAGATGGATGTTGTAGAAGGATCATCTCTAGGGTCCGTATGGGTGGAGTTAAGGAACAAGAAAGGAGCAGTTACTCTACTAGGAGTATTCTATAGGCCCCCCGGTAGCAGTAGAGATATAGAGGAGCAGATTGGCAGGCAATGTTTGGAGAGAAGCAAAAATAACAGGGTTGTTATAATGGGAGACTTCAATTTCCCAAATATAGACTGGAACCTGCTTAGTGCCAAAGGTTTAGATGGGACAGAATTTGTTAAATGTGTCCAGGAGGGATTCCTGAGGCAGTATGTCGACAGGCCGACTAGAGGGAATGCCATGTTAGATCTAGTTTTAGGAAATGAACCGGGACAGGTGAAGGATCTATTGGTGGGTGAGCATTTGGGGGACAGTGACCACTGCTCCATAACCTTTAAAATTGTCATGGACAGGGACAGGTGCAGAGAGGACAAGAGGTTTTTCAATTGGGGAAGGGCGAACTACGAGGCTATAAGGAGAGAACTTGGGAGTGTAAAGTGGGATGTCCTTTTTGAAGGAAAATGTACCATGGGGATGTGGTCGATGTTCAGGGATCTTATGCAGGATGTTAGGGATAAATATGTCCCGGTGAGGCAGAGAAGGAATGGCGGGGTGAAGGAACCGTGGGTGACGAGAGAGGTGGAACGACTTGTTAGGGAGAAGAAGGTAGCATACGTGAGGTATAAGCAGCAAGGTTCAGACAGGGCCCGTGAGGAATATACGGTAGCGAGGAAGGAACTTAAGAAAGGGCTGAGGAGAGCTAGAAGGGGACATGAAAAGGCTTTGCCTAGTAAGGTTAAGGAAAATCCCAAGGCCTTTTTCAAGTACGTGAAGGGTAGGAGGACGGCTAGGGTGAAGGTAGGTCCGATTAAGGACAAAGGTGGGAGAATTTGCCTGGAGGCGGCGGAAGTGGGAGAAGTTCTGAATGAGTACTTCTCTTCGGTATTCACCAGGGAGAGCGGTCTTGATGATGCGGAAGGGAGTGCTGGTAGGGGTAATGTTCTCGAGGTTGTTGATATCAAGAGAGAGGATGTGTTGAAGTTGTTAAATAATATTAAGACAGATAAATCTCCGGGGCCTGACAGGATTTTCCCCAGGCTGCTTCAAGAGGCTAGGGAGGAGATTGCTGAACCGCTGGTAAGGATCTTTGAGTCCTCGTTGTCTACGGGGGTGGTGTCGGAGGATTGGAGGGTTGCGAATGTTGCCCCCTTGTTCAAAAAAGGTAATAGGGATAGGCCAGGGAATTATAGACCGGTGAGTCTCACGTCTGTGGTGGGTAAGCTGTTAGAAAGGATTCTAAGGGATAGGATTTATGAACACCTTGAGAATCATGGACTGATTAGGGACAGCCAGCATGGCTTTGTGAAGGGAAGATCTTGCCTCACAAGCCTGATAGAGTTCTTTGAGGAGGTGATGAGGAAGATTGATGAGGGTAGTGCGGTGGATGTGGTTTACATGGATTTTAGTAAGGCGTTTGATAAGGTTCCTCATGGTAGGCTTCTTCAGAAGGTCAGAGGCCAAGGGATCCAAGGAAGCTTGGCTGTGTGGATTAGGAATTGGCTTGCATGTAGAAAGCAGAGGGTTGTGGTGGAAGGAGTGCCCTCGGATTGGAAGGCAGTGACTAGTGGTGTCCCGCAGGGATCGGTTCTGGGACCTCTACTTTTTGTGATATTTATAGATGACTTAGATGAGGGGGTGGAGGGCTGGGTTAGTAAGTTTGCGGACGACACTAAGATCGGCGGTGTTGTGGATAGTGTGGAGGGCTGTCGGAGCTTACAGAGGGATATTGATAGGATGCAGAGCTGGGCTGACAAGTGGCAGATGGAGTTCGATCCGGAGAAGTGTGAGGTGGTACACTTTGGAAGGACAAACTCCAGGGCAGAGTACTGGGTAAATGGCAAGGTACTTGGCAGTGTGGAGGAGCAGAGGGAGCTGGGGGTTCATATTCACAGTTCATTGAAAGTTGCCTCACAGGTGGAAAGAGCAGTTAAGAAGGCCAATGGGATGTTAGCTTTCATAAATCGCGGGATTGAGTTTAAGAGCCGCGAGGTTATGATGCAGCTTTACAAAACTCTAGTTAGGCCACACTTAGAGTACTGTGTTCAGTTCTGGTCGCCTCATTATAGGAAGGATGTGGAGGCATTGGAGAGGGTGCAGAGGAGATTTACCAGGATGCTGCCTGGATTGGAGAGTATTGAATATGAGGAGAGGCTTAAGGTGCTAGGGCTTTATTCACTGGAAAGGAGGAGGATGAGAGGAGACATGATAGAGGTATATAAAATATTGAGAGGAATAGTAGACAGTCAGCGCCTCCTTCCCAGGGCACCAATGCTCAAGACGAGAGGTCATGGCTTTAAGGTTATGGGTGGGAGGTTCAGGGGAGATGTCAGTGGGAGGTTTTTCACCCAAAGAGTGGTTGGTGCATGGAATGCACTGCCTGGGGTGGTGGTGGAGGCAGATACATTGAACAGGTTCAAGAGCTTGTTGGATAGGCATATGGAGGAACGTGAGATAGAGGGATATATGGGAGGAAGGGGTTAGGTAGTGTGAGGGTGGTCTGATGGACGGCACGACACGGGCCTGTTTTGTGCTGTATGGTTCTATGGTTCTATGGTTCTATGGTAAACACTCACAGCATGGTCCCAGCGAACCAGGGCACACCTACTTCACTTCAAAACACGTGGAAAATACTTTAGCTTCATTGTATTTAAACTCAATGAAAGAAGGGCAGCAGAGCGGGAAATGCTACGTTAATAATCGTACTGACTATGACAGATAATTATCTGGAATTTTGCACCACAGATTTAACAGATAAATTTCCGGTGTGACAAGATTTCAGCAAGCAAAGATGAATGGTGGTATTCATTCACTGGAGAGGATAGGCACTGAGGTAGGGAGGGGTGTAGGGCCGGAGGGGGTCACAGAGATAGGGAGAGTATAGGGGCCGGAGGGGTTTACAGAGACGGGGAGGGATGTAGGGGCCAGAGGGGGTTACAGAGACGGGGAGGGGTGTAGGGGCCGGAGAGGGTTACAGACTGCAATCAGTGAGGATGGGCAGCAATACCTCCAGCACGATTATTCTCAACACTGGTGCCCCACAAGGCTGCGTCCTCAGCCCTCTACTCTACTCCCTATACACTCATGACTGCGTGACCAGATTCTGCTCTAACTCCATCTACAAGTTTGCAGATGATACCACCGTTGTAGGTCGTATCTCAAACAGCAATGAGTCGGAGTACAGGAAGGAGATAGAGAGCTTAGTGAAATGGTGTCATGACAACAACCTTTCCCTCAATGTCAACAAAACAAAAGAGCTGGAAACTTCAGGAAAGGGGGCGGTGTACATGCACCTGTCTACATCAATGGTGCTGAGGTCGAGAGGGTTGAGAGCTTCAAGTTCCTGGGAGTGAACATCACCAACAGCCTGTCCTGGTCAAATCATGTAGATGCCACGGCCAAGAAAGCCCATCAGCGCCTCTACTTCCTCAGGAGGCTAAAGAAATTTGGTTTGTCCCCTTTGACACTCACCAACTTTTACCGATGCACCATAGAAAGCATCCTATCTGGATGTATCACAGCTTGGTACGGCAACTGCTCTGCCCAGGACCGCAAGAAGCTGTAGAGAGTTGTGGACACAGCCCAGCACATCACGGACACCAGCCTCCCCTCCTTGGACTCTGTCTTTACCTCTCGTTGTCTTGGTGTAGTAGCCAGCATAATCAAAGACCCCACCCACCCGGGACATTCTCTCTTCTCTCCTCTTCCATCGGGTAGAAGATACAGGTGCCTGAGGGCACGTACCACCAGGCTCAAGGACAGCTTCTACCCCACTGTGATAAGACTATTGAACAGTTCCCTTATACAACAAGATGGACTCTGACCTCACAATCTACCTTGTTGTAACCTTGCACCTTATTGCACTGCACTCTCTCTGTAGCTGTGACACTTTACTCTGTACTGTTATTGTTTCTACCTGTACTACATCAATGCACTCTGTACTAACTCAATGTAACTGCACTGTGTAATGAATTGACCTGTACGATCGGTTTGCAAAAAGTGACAACAATAAACCAATACCAATACCAATACAGAGACAGGGAGGGGTGTAGGGGCCAGAGGGGTCACAGAGACAGGGAGGGGTGTCAGGGCCGGAGGGGGTTACAGAGACAGGGAAGGGTGTAGGGGCAGGAGGGGATTACATTATATAACCACCATCACTGACTCAGCAAAGTGTAGAGGACTGTTTACTAAAGAGGTCAATCCGGGTGTTCCCAAACTGGAAACCATGGATGAACGGGAGACCTACTCCCTACTGAAATCCAGGACTGCGGTATTCAAATCAGGTGACCCTGACCTCTGCAAGAAATTGAGATACAACCTCTGTAAAGCTATCAGAGATGCCAAGAGACAATACCAGTCCAAAATTCAAGTCCCAGACCAGCTGCTAGTTGTGGCAGGGTTTCCAGGCTATAACGGGCTACAAAACAAAGTTGGGCAGCACCGCCAACAACAGTGCATCCCTTCCTCATGATCTTAACGCATTCTATGCAGGTTTTGAACCATAGAACCATAGAACCATACAGCACAAAACAGGCCCTTCGGCCCACCATGTTGTGCCGTCCATCAAATCACCCTCACACTACCTAACCCTTCCTCCCACATATCCCCCCATCCCACACTCCTCCATATGCCTATCCAACAAGCTCTTGAACCTGTCCAATGTATCTGCCTCCACCACCACCCCAGGCAGTGCATTCCATGCACCAACCACTCTCTGGGTGAAAAACCTCCCCCTGACATCTCCCCTGAACCTCCCACCCGTAACCTTAAAGCCATGCCCTCTCGTCTTGAGCATTGGTGCCCTGGGAAGGAGGCGCTGACTGTCTACTCTATCTATTCCTCTCAATATTTTATGTACCTCTATCATGTCTCCTCTCATCCTCCTCCTTTCCAGTGAATAAAGCCCTAGCACCTTAAGCCTCTCCTCATATTCAATACTCTCTAATCCAGGCAGCATCCTGGTAAATCTCCTCTGCACCCTCTCCAACGCCTCCACATCCTTCCTATAATGAGGCGACCAGAACTGAACACAGTACTCTAAGTGTGGCCTAACTAGAGTTTTGTAAAGCTGCATCATCACCTCGCGGCTCTTAAACTCAATCCCGCGATTTATGAAAGCCAACATCCCATTGGCCTTCTTAACTGCTCTTTCCACCTGTGAGGCAACTTTCAATGAACTGTGAATATGAACCCCCAGATCCCTCTGCTCCTCCACACTGCCAAGTACCTTGCCATTTACCCAGTACTCTGCCCTGGAGTTTGTCCTTCCAAAGTGTACCACCTCACACTTCTCCGGATTGAACTCCATCTGCCACTTGTCTGCCCAGCTCTGCATCCTCTGCACCCCGACAGCCTCCAATGCACCTGAACCCACAATCACTGTTGCGGATGTAAGATCAGTTTTCCAGAGAGTGAACCCGTGGAATCTGGCCCTGATGATGTCCCTGGCCGTGTCCTTAGATCCTGCACAGATCAGCTGGCAGGGGGTATTCACAAACATTTTTAACCTCTCTTTATTTCAGTCTGAGGCTCCCACCTGATTTAAGAAGACCACTATCATCCCGGTACCTAAGAAAAACAAGGTAATGTGTCTTAATGACTACCGACCAGTGGCTCTGACATCCACCATCATGAAGTGCTTCAAGAGGTTGGTCATGGCATGCATCAACTCCAGCCTCCCACTGTAATTTGCCTACTGCCGAAACAGGTCCACAGTGGACACCATCTCCCTGGCCCTACACTCATCTCTGGAGCATCTGGACAGTACAGACACCTATGTTAGACTATAATTTATTGACTACAGTTCCGCCTTCAATACTATAATTCCAAGCAAACTCATCACCAAACTCCGGGACCTGGGACTCAACACCCCCCTCTGTAACTGGATCCTTGACTTTCTGACCAACAGACCGCAATCAGTGAGGATAGGCAGCAACACCTCTGCCGACGATTGTCCTCAGCACTGGTGCCCCACAAGGCTGTGTCCTCAGCCCCCTGCTCTACTCCCTATACACTCACGACTGCGTGGCCAGATTCTGTTCTAACTCCACCTACAAGTTAGCAGATGACACCACCGTAGTGGGCCGTATCTCAAATAACGGTGAGTTAGAGTACCGGAAGGAGTTAGAGAGCTTAGTGACATGGTGTCATGACAACAACCTTTCCCTCAATGTCAACAAAGCAAAAGAGCTGGTCATTGACTTCAGGAAGCAGGGCAATGCACACACTCCTGTTCACGTCAACAGCACTGAGGTCGAGAGGGTTGAGTGCTTTAAGTTCCGAGGAGTGAATATCAACAACAGCCTGTCTTGGTCCAACAATGTAGATGCCACGGCCAAGAAAGCTCACCAGCGCCTCTACTTCCTCAGGAGGCTCAAGAAATTTGGCACTTCTCCTGAGGATTCGCCTAAGAATTCTGCCCAATCTAAGCCTCTTGCACTGAGGAAGTGCCAGTCAATACCTGGGGAAGTTGAAGTCACCCAGTATGACAGTCCTGTTGCTTTCATGTTTTTGCATAATCTGTCTATGTGTCTGCTCCTCTCGCTCTGCCGGCTATTGAGCCCATCACATAATCCCATCAGAGTGACGACACCTTTCTCATATTTGAGCTCTGCCCATTTTGCCCCAGTGATAAGCCTTCCAGTATGTCCCCTCTGAGTGCAGCAGTGATATTCTCCCTTATCAGTAGTGCAGCCCCTCCACCTCTTTTACCCCCCTCTCTATCACTGCTAAAACATCGAAAGCCTGAAACGTTGAGTTGCCATTCCTGTTCTTCTCACAACCGCGTCTCCATAATGGCGACAACATCATAATTCCGTGCACTGATCCAGGCTCTCAAGTTCATCTGCCTTACCTGTAATACTCCTTGCATTGAAATAAACACACCTCAGCCTGTCAGTCCCACCGTGTTCCTTATCCTGTCCCTGCCTGTCCTCCCTTTCTGACAATGGTCACAACATCTACCTCAATCCCTCCACTTGCTGATCTGGTCCTCTGGTTCCCACCCCCTGCCACTCTCGTTTAAACCTTCCCGATATATTTTCATGCTACTATCAAATAAGGGAAAAAGATTAAATACTTGCATTTATGCAGAGACTTTCATGATCTCAGGTCCCAGGGGAATGTGGGTGAATGGGGCATTGTTGTTGCAGGAACTATGGCAGCCAATTAGTGTACCACATGCTCCCGTAAACAGCAATGTGGTCAGGACATGATGATCTGTTTTGATGGTGTGGATTGAGGAATAAACACTGGCCCCAGGGCACTGGGAAGATCTCTGCTCTTCAGAGCACTCGAAATAGGACAGGAAGAGGCCATTCAGCCCCTCAT
The DNA here is from genome assembly GCF_009764475.1 of Pristis pectinata. Lineage (NCBI taxonomy): Eukaryota > Metazoa > Chordata > Chondrichthyes > Rhinopristiformes > Pristidae > Pristis > Pristis pectinata. The sequence goes on along the minus strand of NC_067407.1, from coordinate 2,086,240 downwards.
GTCTACTCCACCATTCTATAACAGAATTGGTTTAGTATTGTCACATGCATCAAAGTACTTTGAAAAAGTTAGTTTTGCGTTCCATCCAGACAAATCATTCCAAACATAAGTACATCGAGGTAGTACAAAGGGAAAAGCAATAACAGAAGGGAAGTGGTCACCACCGACCCTGACAGCCTCCACTGCAACTGAACCCACAGTCACCATTGAGGATGTAAGATCAGTCTTCCAGACAGTGAAACCAAGGAAAACATTTGACCCGGATGGTGTCCCTGGCCATGTGCTCAGGTCTTGTGTTGATCAGCTGGCGGGAGTATTTGCAGACATACTTAACCTCTCCCTGCTTCAATCTGAGGTTCCCACCTGTTTTAAGACGACCACTATCATTCCGGTACCTAAGAAAGACAAGGTGACAGGCCTTAATGGTTACCGACCAGTGGCTCTGACATCCACCATCATGAAGTGCAGAGACTACAGAGAGTTGTGGGCACAGCCCAGCACATCACAGAAACCAGCCTCCCCTCCATGGACTCTCTATACCTCTCGCTGTCTTGGTGAAGCAGCCAACATAATCAAAGACCCCACCCACCCCGGACATTCTCTCTTCTCCCCTCCCCCATCAGGCAAGAGCCTGAGGGCACGTACCACCAGGCTCAAGCACAGCTTCTATCCCACTGTGATAAGACTATTGAACGGTTGCCTTATATGATGAGGTGGACTCTTGACCTCACAATCTACCTCATTGTGACCTTGCACCTTATTGTCTACCTGCACTGCACTTCCCTGTAGCTGTGACACTTTACTCTGTATTCTGTTATTGTTTTCCCTTGTACTACCTCAATTCACTGTGTAATGAATTGACCTGTACGATCGGTATGCAAGACAAGTTTTTTCACTGTACCTCAGTACAAATGACAATAATAAACCAATTCCTTTTCCAATACTAGAATGCAGAATAACGTGTTACAGTTACAGAGAAAATGCAGTGCAGGCAGACAATAAGGAGCAAGGGCCACAATGAGGCAGATTGAGAGGTCAAGAGAATATCTTTATTGTACAAGAGGTCTGTTCAAGAGTCTTATAACAGTAGGATAGAAGCTGCCCTTGGGCCTGGTAGTATGAGTTTCAAGACCGATGGGAGGTGGGAGAAGAGAGAATGTCCGGGGTGAGTGGGTCCTTTGATTATGCTGGCTGCTTTACCGAGGCAGCGAGAAGAGTAGACAGAGTCCATGGAGGGGAGGCTGGTTTCCGTGATGTGCTGGGCTGTGTCCACAGCTCTCTGCAGTTTCTTGTGGTCACGGGCAGAGCAGTTGCCATACCAAGCCATGATGCATCCAGATAGGATGCTTTCTGTGGTGCATCTGTATCTTTTACCTCAGAACCACTTTCCTGCACTAACCTCATATCCCTTGGCTCTCCCAGTGAAGTGTATTGATCTCTACCTTGAATACACTCAGTGACATGGCCTCTTTAGCTCTTGTAAAGAAGGTTCACAATCATCTTGAAGGGGAATCTGCAGGGGCTGGTGTTCCCATGTGCCTGGTTCCATTTCCCTTGGTGGTGGACTCACAGATTTGAGAGGTGCTGTCTGAGGAGCCGCAGTGTATCCTGATGTGGGAGGAGTGTGCAGCAACAGGTGTGCCCCCCATGAACTGACTGGAAGAAGTGTCTTCTCTCTGTCCTGAATGGCTGACCTGTTATTGTGATACCCTGATTCTAGACTCCCCAGCCAGGAGAAACACCCTCTCTCTATCACACCTTTCAAGTCCTATTACAATTTTCTATGTTTCAGTGAGATCTCCTTTCATTTCTCTAAAGGTCTGGTCTGGTCACAAGGAAGGCGCACCAGGTTTTTACTTTCTGAGGAGATGAAGGAGGTTCGGCTTGTCACCGAACACTCTAACAAACTTCTACAGATGTGCTGTTGAAAGTATCCTGACTGGTTGCATCACGGTCTGGGACGGCAATTCAAATGCACAGGAATGTAAGAAGCTGCAGAGAGGAGTGGACTCAGCCCAATACATCACGGGCACATCCCTCCCCACCATCGGGAGTATCTACAGGAGGCGCTGCCTCAAGAAGGCAACATCTATCATCAAAGATCCCCACCATCCGGGCCGTGCCATCTTCTCGCAGCTCCCATCGGGCAGGAGGTACAGAAGCCTGAAGTCCCACACCACCAGGTTCAGGAACAGCTACTTCCCTTCAACCATTCGGTTCTTGAACCAATTGGCACAACCCTAATCACTACAGTTTAGCAACACTGTGACCACTTTGCACTAAAATGGACTTTTTTTTGTTCTAATTATGTTCTTTTTTGTAAGAATTGTGTATAAATTATGTTTATGATTTTCTTGTGAACGCTGCTTATCTGATGCTCTGTGCCTGTGATGCAACTGCAAGTTTTTCATTGCACCCGTGCACACATGGACTTGTGCACATGACAGTACATTTGACCTTGACTTTGTGACATCTCTCCTCAAAGGACAAACCCTCCGTCCCAGGAACCAGTCTGATGAACCTTCATTGCATCCTTTGATCACAATTATAGGTTGGGAGACCGGAACTGTTCATAATGTGGTGTCACCAGGGCCCAGTATAACTTCAGTAAGATGGCTACACTCTTGTACTCAAGTTGTCTGACAATAAGACCAACGTACTATTTGCCTTCCTAACTGTTCATTGTACCTGCACATTAACGTTCAGTGGTTTGTGTACAAGAACAGCACAGTGAGCTACAAGGTGGGGGTGCCATTAGTACTGTTCCAGTGACTCCAGTTCGATCCTGACCTTGCTGCCTGCACAGGAGGCTGAGGGCCAAGTCGTAACTGGGTACTTGATGGTTGGCAAGGAGTCAGTGGGCCGAAGGGCCTCTTTCTGTACTGTGTGACTCTATGACGGTTCCAAATCCATTTTAATTCCCCTCCCCATCCCCACACCGACCCGCCTGTCCTCGGCCTCCTCCACTGCCAGGGTGAGGCCAAGTGCAAACCAGAGGAACAGCACCTCATATCCCACCCAGGCAGTCTACAGCCCAATGGCATGAACACCGAATTCTCCAACTTCAGGGAACCTGCTCCCTCTCTGTCACTTTCCGTCTCCTCATGATCTACCCAGTTCCTCCGAGACACACCCACACCCCGCCACCGCTCCCCCATCACCCTGGTTCTTTCCCCTCCTCCACCCAGTCCATCTGCCCAGCACCCACACACCCCTCTCACTGGGTCCCTGTTGTGAGAAATCCACACGGCTGTCACGTGACAGTAACGACACTGACCCGAGGACAGCATTGCTCTTCTGATCGGAAGTGATACTACTGTCAATCAAGGTGCGGCTCCACCCACGCCTTTTGCCTCTGAACTTTACCGACCCCTCTGAACTTGTCTGGCCAGTCCCCTTTGTCTCTGAACCTGCCTGACCAGTGGCTGTGGCAGGAACCTTTGATTCCCACACCATTGGCTCATTTAAATCACAACAGTGAGGCTCCACCCAGCCTCCTAGCACCATAAGAAGGGCTGCAATCTCCTAGCCCTTCCTCTTTTGATGACCCCAGGAGTGGTGAGACAACGCTGCAGAGATCACTGGTAAGAGTGCATCACCACATGGTCTGGGAGCGTTCCACTCAGACTCTGGGTAGTATTAGAGCCAATGCTAGTGTGGGTCAGGCACTGAAGGGTTATATCCTGAAGTTGTACATTGTTACTGTGTGCTTGTGTGTATTAGTGTGTGTGTGTGAGTGTATCCTAAACTAGTTGCGATCCCCTCTCGTGTTCACGGTATCCTGCGTGTGAGTGAGTGTGTGTCTGTTCCCATCCATTCTGTCCTGCGTTTGCCTTTGTGATTAAACTAGTTTTGGTCTACAAAGCTCGTGTCCAGAGTCCTTGATCCTTAAGACAGTAAGAACGATTTCACATAACAGTCCCCTCCCCCACTGTTCCCACCTGCCCTCCCCACCTCCCTCAACTGCTTCCATGCGTCACCTTCCTCTCCCATCAGATTCCGCCATCGGCAGCACTTTGTTGCCTCCACGTCTCACCTCCCAGCCTCTGTTCCCACCCTTCCCTCCTCCATCTTCCCATCATCCCTCCTCACCTGGATCCACCTCTATCTCCCCACTATCTTTCAGTCCAGATGAAGGGCCTCGACCCGAAATATCAACTGTCCATTTCCTTCCACAGATGCTGCCTGACCCGCTGAGTTCCTCCAGCAGTTTGTTTGTTGCTCCAAATCTTTATATGACGTGCACGCAGAAGTACTGATATATGGGGACAGTTATAGAACGTGGAACAGTACAGCACAGTCCGGGCCCTGTGGCCCACGATGTTGTGCCAAACTATATAAATACCTCCTCCATGATCAATCCAACCCTTCCCTCCTGCACAGCCCTCAACCCTCCATGTTTCTTACATCCACGTGCCTACCTAAGAGTCTTTTAGATGTCCTTGTTGTATCAGCCTCTACCCCCACCCCCGGCAGTGCGGTCCAGGCACCCACCACTCTCTGTGTAAAGAACCTACCTCTGACATCTCCCCTGAACATTTCTCCTTTGACCTTAAACAGATGTCCTCTGGTATTGGCCATTGTTGTCCTGGGGAAAAGATGCTGGCTGTCCACTCTGTCGATGCCTCTCATAATTTTATACATCTCTATCAAGTCACCTCTCATCCTGTGTCGCTCCAAGGAGAAAAGCCCTAGCTCTCTCAACCTTTCCTCATAAGACATGTTCTCTAACCCAGGCAGCATCCTGGTAAATCTCTTCTGCACGCTTTCTAAAACTTACACATCCTTCCAATAATGAGGTGACCAGAACTGAACACAATACTCCAAGTGTGGTCCAACCAGAGTTCTATAGAGCTGCAACATTACCTCGCGCTCTTGAACTCAGTCCTCCGACTAATGAAGGCCAACACACCATACTCCTTCTTAACAACCCTATCACCAACTTTGAGGGATCTATGGATGTGGACACCAAAATCGCTCTGTTCCTCCACACTGCTCAGAATCCTACCATTAACTTTGTACTGTGCCTTCAAGTTCGATCTTCCAAAGTGTATCACTGCACACTTTTCTGGATTGAACTCCACCTGCCCAACTCTGCATCCTGTCTATATCCTGTTGTAACCTACGGCAGCCTTCTACACTATCCACAACCCCTCCAACCTTCATGTCATCTGCAAACTTACTAACCCATCCCTCCATTCCTCATCCAAGTCATTTATAAAAATCACAAAGTGCAGGGGTCCCAGAACAGATCCCTGCGGAACACCACTGGTCACCGACCTCCAGGCAGAATACGTTCCATCTACCACCACCCTCTGCCTTCTGTGGACAAGCCAATTCCAAATCCACACAGCCAAGTCTCTGTGGATCCCATGCCTCATGACTTTCTGGATGAGCCTACCGGGGAACCTTGTCAAATGCTTTACTAAAGTCCATATACACCACATCCACCGCTCTACTGTCATCTATTTGTTTTGTCACGTCCTCGAAAAAATCAATTAGGCTCATGAGGCATGACCTGCCCCTCACAAAACCATGCTGACTATCCCTAATAAGACTATGCTTCTCCAAATGCTTGTAAATCCTGTCCCTAAGAATCTTCTCCAATAGATTGCTCACCACTGATGTAAGACTCACTGGTCTATAATTCCCAGGATTATCTCTATCACCTTTCTTGAACAAGGGAATAATATTAGCCATCCTCCAATCCTCTGGTACCACTCCTGTGGCCAAGCTGGATGCAAATATCATTGTCAATGCCCCAACAATCTGTTCCCTCAACTCCCATAGTAACCTGAGGTATATCCCACCCAGTCCCGGGGATTTATCTATCCTAATGTTTTTCAGAAGCTCCAACACTACCTCTTTTTCTTAACTTCAACATGCTCCAGCACATTAGCCTGTTCTACACTGACCTCACATTCGTCAAAGTCCCTCTCCCTGGTGAACACTGAAGCAAAGTATTCATTAAGGACCTCCCCTACCTCCTCCGCCTCCAGGCACATTTTCTCCCCTTTATCCCTGAGCGGTCCTACCCTCACTCTAGTCATCCTCCTGTTCCTCACGTACGTGTAGAACACCTTGGGGTTTTCCTTAATTCTACTCGCCAAGGCCTTCTCATGTCCCTTCTGGCTTCCTAAGTCCCTTCTTAAGCTCCTTCCTGGCTACCTTATAATTCTCAAGAGCCCTGCCTGATTTTTGCTTCCTAAACCTCAAAAATGCTTCCTTCTTCCTCTTGACTAAATATTTCACCTCTCTTGTCAACCACAGTTCCTTCACCCTACCATCCTTTCCTTGTCTCAGTGGGACAAACCTCTCCAGAATCCCATGCAAGTGTTCTCTAAACAGCTTCCACATTTCTTCCGTGCATTTCCCTGAGAACATCTGTTCCCAATTTATGCTCCTAAATTCCTGCCTAATACCATTGTATTTAGCCCTCCCCTATTAAACACTTTCTCATATCGCCTGCTCCTATCCTTGTCCATGGCTATGCTAAAGGTCAGGGAGTTGTGGTCACTATCTCCAAAATGCTTGCCACTGAGAGGTCTGTCACCTGACCAGGTTCATTGCCTAGTACTAGATCCAGTACGGCCTCTCCTCTAGTCGGCCTGTCCACATACTGTGTCAGGAATCCTTCCTGGACACACCTGACAAATTCTGCCCCATCTCAACCTTTTGCACTAAGGAGGTGCCAATAAACATTAGGGAAGTTGAAGTCTCCCATGACAACAACCCTGTTATTTTTGCACCTTTCCAAAATCTGCCTACTTATCTGCTCCTCAGTGTTGCTATTGGGGGCCTATAGAATACTCCCAATAGGGTGATCACTCCCTTCCTGTTTCTAATTTCAACCCACACTGACACAATAGACGATCCCTCCATGACATCCTCCCTTTCTGCAGCTGTGATACTATCCCTGATCAGCAATGCCACCCCCCCCACCTCTTTTACCTCTTTCCTGTCCCCTTTGAAAATTCTAAACCCTGAAATATCCAGCAGCCATTCCTGCCCTTGTGACAGCCAAGTCTCTGTAATGGCCACAACATCGTAATTCATGTACAGGTAGAGGAAATTTAGTTTAATTTGGTGTCGTGTTCAGTGTAGACATCGTGGGCTGAAGGGCCTGTTCCTGTGCTGTACTGGTCTATGTTCTGTGTTAAATACAGTTCAATACAGAACAATGATGATTAAAAGCCTGTTGAAGGATCAAAATGGAAAAGGATGAATGGACTGGACTCGAGAGAAAGATGGATAAAAGGATCCCACCTGCTTTAAGGAAACCACAATTATCCTGGTACCTAAGAATAATAAGGTAATGTGCCTTAATGACCACAGCCCAGTGGCTCTGACGTTCACCATCTGATGCTGGAGGAACTCAGCAGGCCAGACAGCATCCGTGGAGAAAAGCAGGCGGTCAAAGTTTCAGGTCAGGAGCCTTCTTCAGGACTGAAGATAGGAAAAGGGGAAGCCCGATATATAGGAGGGAAAAGCAGAGCAGTGACAGGTGGACAGAAGAGGGGAGGCGGGGTGGGCACAGGGTGGCGATAGGTAGATGCAGGTAAGAGATAGTGATGGGCAGGTGCGGGGCAGGAGGGGAGAGCAGGTCCACCGGGGGATGGGTCAAAGGGGAGGTAGAAAAAAGGGAGAGAGGCTAGGAAAGGGAAGGAGAGAAGAGGCCTGGTGGGTGTGAGGGGGAGTGTGGGGGTTACTTAAAGCAAGAGAATTTAATGTTCATGCTGTAGGCTGCAAGGTTCCAAGGTAGAAAATGAGGTGCTGGAATTCTCCCGGCAGTGGGGGAGACCGAGGACTGACATATCAGTGACAGTGTGGGAGGGGGAGTTGAAGTGACCGGCAACGGGGAGATGCAGGTCGCGGTTACAGACGGAGTGCAGGTGTTCTGCGAAATGGCCACCAGGTCTGCATTTGGTCTCACCAATGTAGAGGAGGCCGCACTTGGAGCACCGAATGCAGTAGGTGATATTAAGGGAGGTGCAGGTGAATCGCCTCCGCTGCCACAGAGAAAGGCCCTAGCTCGCTCAACTTTAACAAGCTAGAAAGAAGGGAAGAAGCAGAAAGGAAAAGCAGTTGGATAACGACATCTCTTGAAACCATGGAGGTATTTTGTTCAAATCTTTAAATGACAATTTAGTGATGTTACATGGTTAAAGACTTCTTTCCTGTGCATTTTAATTACATCTTCCCAAGTATGAAGCGGTGTTTTTTAATTACTACGAATAGCTAATTCTGCATAAAATCACCAGTATCCAAAATACTAATTTTTTTTAAATGACTGGCGCTTCAAAAGATGCCACACGGTAAGTCCCATTCTCTAGTTATCTGTAAGGGAACCTTCTAAAGGTTAAACGCAGCCTCCGTTAAGTTTAGACATGAACAGTTTAGTTTGAAATGTGAAGCATGCACCTTGGCAGGAGAATTAAACAAATGCAAGGCAGAGAACGCAAAACAAAATCATTGCAAATCTGGCCATTCAGCCTATCATATCTGTGCCATCTCTTTGAAAGAGTCTCCAATTAGTCCCACTGCCCTGCACTGTCCCCAGAGCCCTGCCTATTATCCTACATACCTCCCTGATTCCCTGACACCATGCATATGCATGGTCCTCCCCACCACACGGATAATGGACATAGGCTTTGGTTGATAGGTTAAAGAGAAAAGTTGGAGAGACTGAGCAAAGCTAAGAAATTAGGTCAGGTGTGTAGGAAATGCCCAGCTGATCAGGCAGCATCTGTGGAGAGAGCAGAACTAGATGGTTTAATCAACAGCTTATCCCTATCAGAGATATTTACTTTGGTTTTCCCATCCCTTTCCCATCATCTCCACCACTTCAACGTTTTTCTCACTTTCCCAGTTCTGAAGAAGGCTCTTTAATTCCAGAGAGAGTGCAGTGCAGGCAGACAATAAGGTGCAAGGTCACAGCGAGGTAGATTGTGAGGTCAAGAGTCCATCTTATTGTACTAGGGGACCATTCAATAGTCTTATAAGAGCGGGATAGAAGCCGTCCTTGAGCCTGGTGGTACGTGCTTTCAGGCTTTTGTATCTTCTGCCCGACAGGAGAGGGGAGAAGAAAGAATGTCCGGGGTGGGAGGGGTCTTTGATTATGTTGGCTGCTTTACTGAGGCAGTGAGAAGCGTAGACAGAGTCCATGGAGGGGAGGCTGGTTTCCATGATGTGCTGGGTTGTGTCCACAACTCTCTGCAGTTTCTTGCGGTCACGGGCAGAGCAGTTGCCGTACCAAGCCGTAGTGCATCTGGATAGGATTCTTTCTATGGTGCATCGATAAAAAGGCAACCATGTTGCTCCCTTCCCATTCAACAGCACAGCATGTAATTGGAACCACACAATCTCGATCCACCGAGTTGTTCCAGCAGATTATTTATTGCTCCAGCATGTAACTTACTCCCTTCCTGTTCAACAGCACAGCCGTGTGCGTGTGGAGATATACTGTGGCTCACTGTGCTATACCCTCTCATTGGGAAATGGAGAGGTATCCAAATGAGATCCCATGCTCACCATTAGAGAAAGCACTGTGGAAAATCCATTTCAGTGTGACAAACTCACCTAAAACTAGTCAGCAATGAGCTCCACCAAATCCAAAGGGACTTCATCAAATCCAAAGGGAAGTCATCACCTTCATCCACCAAGCAATGAAGGTCAGCACTGACCATGCATGAGACTCAGCAAAGACATATCTTAAAGGGGTAGAGATTTATTTACAATAAACCACACTAACTATTGACATATTGTGACTTTAAAACTTGTTGCCAAACTGAATGTCTATGAAACTGTTGCATTATTTGAGAAGCAGGAACACTGCATGACGCTGGTGTCTGATAGAATCACAATAGGAACACATAAAAATACCAGGAAAACAGCATGTTCCGTGCTTAATGCTACATTGCAATGATAAAAGAAAGCAATCAGCGTACAGACATTGTATCATGAATGGAAATAGTCATTTGGCATCTGCTGAAGCACAAATGAAGATAAGCAGACTTGCCACAATAACCACAGACATAATGGAAAGAAGCTTTGTTTACAAGAAAATAGCCAAGGAACTTTGCAGGAAGGAGTAAAGAAGGAGAGTGGGGAAGGTCAAGTTCAGCTAACTCAGCAGGATAACGGGAAAGAAGGTGGAGTCAACACATGAGCTGGCAGTAAAGGATGAGACCACACAACGTACAAACGCACCATGTCTGGGGCTGTGGATGGATCCAGCAGCTTAGGTTAAAGAGAAAAGAAATGGTGACGTGTTAGGCACCCATGAGATGATTATACTTGTGTGGTTAGTTCCATCCTGGGTGATACACTGGATCCAGTGGATTTTAGTGGGTTGTGACAAGGTTCCCGCCATGAAGAAGAGTGGAGGTGATTGGGTTATTCCCCTGGCAATCAAGCTGGTAACTACACTGTTGGAGGAGACTGAGTTATGCACTTACAATCATTGAGAGATACAGCATGGAAACAGGCCATTCGGCCCACCAAGTCCGTGCCGACCATCACCCACCCATTGACACCAACCAGAGATAGGAACTGGAGGAGTAGGTCAGAGGAAGAAGGGGATGGGGAAAGATCAGATCTGACAGGTAGAGAGGCTTTGAGGAAGGAGAAGCAGAGTACAGGCTATAAAAGTAGTAAGGTGGATGGGCTAAAATCCATTTACTTAAATGCAAGAAGCATCAGGAATAAGGGAGATGAACTGAGAGCTTGGATAAATACATGGGACTACGATATTGTGGCTATTACAGAGACATGGCTGACACCAGGGCGGGAATGGATATTGAATATTCCTGGTTTTCAGTGTTTTAAAAGGGATGTGGGGGGGAAGAAGAGGAGGAGGGGTGGCGATACTGGTCAGGGACACTATTACAGCGGCAGAAAGGGTAGATAATTTAGAAGGATCCTCTCTAGAGTCAATATGGGTGGAAGTTAGGAACAAGAAAGGAGCAGTTACTCTACTGGGAGTATTCTATAGGCCCCCTGGTAGCAGTAGGGATACTGAGGAGTGGATTGGGAGGCAGATTTTGGAAAGGTGCAAAAATAACAGGGTTATTATCATGGGAGACTTCAACTTCCCGAATATTGATTGACACCTACTTAGTGCCAAAGGTTTAGACAGGGCAGAGTTTGTTAAGTGTGTCCAGGATGGATTCCTGACACAATATGTTGACAGGCCGACTAGAGGGGATGCCATATTAGATCTAGTTTTAGGTAATGAACCGGGTCAAGTGACAGATCTATCGGGGGGTGAGCATTTGGGGGACAGTGACCACTGCTCCATAACCTTTAGAATTGTCATGGACAGGGATAGGAGCAAAGAGGACGGGAAGATATTTAATTGGGGAAAGGCGAATTATGAGGCTATAAGGCGAGAACTTGAGAGTGTAAATTGGGATGACAATTTTGAGGGGAAATGTACTATGGAGATGTGGCCGATGTTCAGGGATCTCTTGCAGGATGTTAGGGATAAATATGTCCTGGTGAGGCAGAGAAGGAAGGGCAGGGTGAAGGAACCATGGGTGACGAGAGAGGTGGAACAACTAGTTAGGAAGAAGAAGGCAGCGTACGTAAGGTGTAAGCAGCAAGGATCAGACAGGGCTCTTGAGGAATATAAAGGAAGGAACTTAAGAAGGGGCTGAGGAGAGCGAGAAGGGGACATGAAAAGGCTTTGGCGAGTAGGGTTAAGGAGAATCCCAAAGCTTTTTACTCGTACGTGAAGAGCAGAAGGACGGCGAGAGTAAAGGTAGGTCCAATTAAAGACAAAGGTGGGAGGATGCGCCTGGAAGCTGTGGAAGTGGGTGAGGTTCTCAATGAATACTTCTCTTCAGTATTCACCAAGGAGAGGGGTCTTGATGTCGCTGAGGACAGTGTTGGTAAGGGTAATGTTCTAGAGTATGTAGATATTAAGAGAGAGGATATGTTGGCACTCTTAGAAAATATTAGGACAGATAAGTCCCCGGGGCCTGACAGAATATTCCCCAGGCTGCTTCGTGAGGCGAGGGAGGAGATTGCTGAACCGTTGGTTAGGATCTTTGAGTCCTCGTTGTCCACGGGGATGGTACCGGAGGATTGGAGGGTGGCGAATGTTGTCCCCTTGTTCAAAAAAGGTAGTAGGGATAGTCCAGGGAATTACAGACCGGTGAGCCTTATGCCTGTGGTGGGTAAGCTGTTGGAAAGGATTCTAAGAGATAGGATCTATGAGCATTTAGAGAATCATGGACTGATTAGGGACAGCCAGCATGGATTTGTGAAGGGAAGATCTTGCCTCACTAGCCTGATAGGGTTCTTTGAGGAGGTGACCAGGAAGATTGATGAGGGTAGTGCAATTGATGTGGTCTACATGGATTTTAGTAAGGCGTTTGACAAGGTTCCGCATGGTAGGCTTCTTCAGAAGGTCAGAGGCCAAGGGATCCAGGGAGGCCTGGCCGTGTGGATTCAGAATTGGCTTGCCTGTAGAAAGCAGAGGGTTGTGATGAAGGGAGTGCATTCGGATTGGAGGGCTGTGACTAGTGGTGTTCCACAGGGATTGGTTCTGGGACCTCTACTTTTTGTGATATTTATTAATGACTTGGATGACGGGGTGGAAGGCTGGGTTAGCAAGTTTGCAGATGACACAAAGATCGGTGGTGTTGCGGATAGTGTGGAGGGCTGTCGAAGCTTATGGAGGGATGTTGATAGGATGCAGAGCTGGGCTGACAAGTGGCAGATGGAGTTCAATCCGGAGAAGTGTGAGGCGGTACACTTTGGAAGGACAAAAATTCTGGGCAGTGCAGAGGAGCAGAGGGATCTGGGGGTTCATATCCACAGATCACTGGAAGTTGCCACACAGGTGGATAGGGTAGTTAAGAAAGTTTATGGGATGTTAGCTTTCATAAGTCATGGGATTGAGTTTAAGAGCCGAGAAGTAATGATGCAGCTTTACAAAACTCTGGTTAGACCACACTTAGAGTACTGTGTCCAGTTCTGGTCACCTCATTATAGGAAGGATGTGGAGGCGTTGGAAAGGATGCAGAGGAGATTTACCAGGATGCTGGCTGGATTAGAGAGTATGGATTATGAGGAGAGACTAAAGGAGATAGAGATTTACTCATTGGAGAGAAGGAGGATGAGGGGAGACATGATAGAGGTATACAAAATATTAAGAGAAGTAGATAGAGTGGACAGCCAGCGCCTCTTTCCCAGGGCATCAATACTCAGTACAAGAGGGCATGGCTTTAAGGTAATGGGTGGGAAGTTCAAGGGAGATGTCAGAGGGAGGTTTTTCACCCAGAGAGTGGTTGGGGCATGGAATGCGTTGCCTGGGGTGGTGGTGGAGGCTGATACGTTGGTCAAGTTCAAGAGATTGTTAGATAAGCATATGGAGGAATTTGAGATAGAGGGATATGTGGGAGGAAGGGGTTAGATAGTCTTAGGAGTGGTTTGAAGGTCGGCACAACATGGTGGGCCGAAGGGTCTGTATTGTGCTGTATTGTTCTATGGTTCTATGGTTCTAACCCTACACTGATCCCATTTCATTCTCCCCAAGTTCCCATCAACTCCCCCCAGATTCTACCCCTCACACACACACTGGGGGCAATTTACAGCAGCCAATTAACCCACCAACCCGCACGTCTTTGGGATCTTGGAGGAAACCAGAGCACCCAGAGGAAACCCAGGGTGGTCACAGGGAAAACGTGCAAACTCTACACAGCCAGCGCCGGAGGTCGGGATTGAATCCAGGTCTCTGAAACTGTCCTCCATTCATTCCATTTTTTCTGGGATAATTGCCCCTGCTTTTATTGGAAGGATTTATTGCAGTTTCCATTCCTTCCACTTTTGAAATGATCTGCCATCCATTTCCTGTGCTCCCAGTAAACCCACCGGGGCCCCGTTTCCCACTCCCTTTAAACTCACTGGATCCACTGGAAAATCTATTATATTACTGCATGATATCCATGAAACAGTGAATTAAAAGTGTTTGGGCATTAATAGAAGTATCAACCAATAATTTAGAAAATCTGCCAGTCTGGTTCCTCCAAAGTCCTGAGAGTGTGAGATTATCAGAATTTTACTGTAATGTTAAATTGCCTCTCTTTGCAGTGCAGTAAATCGTCTGCCACTGAGACTGTACCACTGCCCACCTGCAGCTCTTTGGCTAATGCTGTGTTGTTGATAAATGCCCTGTTTTGATTGTTCAGTGTGGTGTGTGGCAAGGCTCTGGGGAGATACCAGCCAGGTATCCAACATCACCTCAAAATTGGAAACCAGGCCAAGGGACTCAAAGAAAGAAAATCTTCTGCTTCCAATTTGGAGCATGGGACCTCAAAAAGAAAGAAAAGCTTCCAATTCAACAGTAGCTCAGTACGACCTAATTCAGTATTCAGTGCCCTCTAGTATCAGAACATCTAGAGACAATGAACTAGCTACAACAGAAGGTCGGCAAAGTGACAGTCAATGTGTGCTCAACTGACTCCCACTAACAGCAGGGAGTGGTTTGTCACCACCCACCCTGACAGTCTCCAATGCAACTGAACCCGTGGTCACCATCGAGGATGTAAGATCAGTCTTCCAGAGAGTGAACCCGAGGAAAGCATCTGGCCAGGATGGTGTCCCTGGCTGTGTGCTCAGATATTGTGCTGATCAGCTGGCGGGGGTATTCATAAGCATATTTAATCTCTCCCTGCTTCAATCTGAGGTCCCCACCTGTTTTAAGAAGATCACTATCATCTTGGTACCCAAGAAAAACAAGGTAACATGCCTTAATGACTACCGACCAGTGGCTCTGACATCCACCATCATGAAGTGCTGTGAGAGGCTGGTCATGGCACACATCAGCTCCAGCCTCCCAGACAACCTCGACCCACTGCAACTTGCCTACTGCCGAAACAGATCTACAGTGGACACCATCTCCCTGGCCCTACACTCATTTCTGGAGCATCTGGACAGTAAAGACACCTACGTTAGACTATTGTTTATTGACAACAGCTCCACCTTCAATACTATAATTCCAAACAAAATCATCACCAGACTCCGAGACCTAGGACTCAACACCTCCCTCTGTAACTGGATCTTTGACTTTCTCACCAACAGACCACAATCAGTGAGGATAGGCAGCAATACCTCCGGCACAATTATTCTCAACACTGGTGCCCCACAAGGCTGCATCCTCAGCCCTCTACTGTACTCCCTATACACTCATGACTGTGTAGCCAGATTCTGCTCTAACTCCATCTACAAGTTTGCAGATGATACCACTGTTGTAGGCTGTATCTCAAATAACGTTGAGTCAGGGTACAGGAAGGAGATAGAGAGCTTAGTGACATGGTGTCATGACAACAACCTTTCCCTCAATTTCAACAAAACAAAAGAGCTGGTCATTGACTTCAGGAAAGGGGGCAGTGTACATGCACCTGTCTACATCAATGCTGAGGTCGAGAGGGTTTAGAGCTTCAAGTTCCTGGGAGTGAACATCACCAAAGCCTGTCCTGGTCCAACCACATAGACGTCAAGACCAAGAAAGCTCACCAGCGCCTCTACCTCCTCAGGAGGCTAAAGAAATTTGGCATGTCCCCTTTGACACTCACCAACTTTTATCGATACACCATAGAAAGCATTCTATCTGGATGCATCACAGCTTGGTACGGCAACTGCTCTGTCCAGGACTGCAAGAAACTTCAGAGAGTTGTGGACACAGCCCAGCACATCATGGAAACCAGCCTCCCCTCCATGGACTCTGTCTATACCCCTCACTGTCTTGGTGAAGCAGCCGGCATAATCAAAGACCCCACCCACCCAGGTCATTCTCACTTCTCCCGTCTCCCATCAGGCAGAAGACACAGGAGTCTGAGGGCACGTACCTCCATGCTCAAGGACAGATTCTATCCCACGGTGATAAGACTATTGAATGGTTCCCTTATACGGTGAGATGGACTCTTGACCTTACAATCTACCTCATTATGACCTTGCACCTTATTGTCTACCTGCACTGCACTTCTCTGTAGCTGTGACACTTTACTCTGCATTCTGTTATTGTTTTGCCTTGTACTACCTCAATGCACTGTGTAATGAATTGACCTGTACGACCGGCATGTAAGAAAAGTTTTTCACTGTACCTCGGTACAAGTGACAATAATAAACCAATATCAATACCAGTGTGTTAATGACCAGACAGAATCTATGTCATGAAATGAACACAGAAAACGCTGGAAGTGCTCAGCAGGTCAGGCAACATCTGTGGAGAGAGGAGCAGGATGGTTGTGATGGATTCAGGGTTCTGATGAAAGGGCACCTGATGAAAAGTCACTGCAATCACCAGTCTGAAATGTTACTTCATTTTCCCTTTGCACAGATCTTGCCTGGCCTGCTGGGTAGCTCCAGCCTTTGCTTTTTCTTTAGATACATTCAGTTATTGACAGATAATGATCATGCAGGACCCCACAGAGAAATTTGAGTCTCATGCTAGAGACAATGCAGGGCTCCCTCAGTACTGCCCCTTTTTTTTGTACAAAACGTTTATTCGTTAAAAAACACTACAAAAACAACCAACAGCAAACACACTACATCTAGTACAGAAGACACAACCCGGCCGAAACCAATACCCGCACAACACTACGCCCACAACCACAAAACGCACGACACTTCACACCAGAATCGCATCCGTCTCGTCCACCACACACGCGATCCCCTGAGGGGCCCACCGAGCACGGAACTCGGGCAGGGCGCCCGAGGAGACCACGTGCTCCCTTTCCAACGACACCCGCGCGCACACGTAAGCGCAGAAGATGGGCAGGCAGGCGGACCTGCCGGTACCCTTGGCCGCCTGCCGCCGCGTCCCGTGGATGGCCAGCTTGTTTCAATACTGCCCCCCCCAGAGTGGGACCCTCCCTCAGTAGTGCCCCTCCCACAGTGTGACCCTCCCTCAGTACTGCCCCTCCCACAGTGTGACCCTCCATCAGTACTGTACTGTAGTGTCAGGGTTGTATCTCACAGGTGTGTGTGTGGGGTGGGGAGGAGAGAGAGAGAGAGTGAGAGAGGGAGAGAGAGAGAGAGAAAGCGAGATAGAGAGAGAGACATACCATGCCTGGTATAAAAAATCATGGGTGTGGCAGGCTCATGCGAGCACATAGTTGTGATGTGTCAACTTTAAACTGACATTTCAGCAAACTGTGACAGTAAATATAATCACAGGAATGTTGGAAGTGAGATTCCCATAAAGAAAGGGGAGGGAGGAAGAAAGGGTCTTTAAACAGCCTTGGAATTCCAATGCCAGACTAAATATACATCCACTGATATTTATTGCAATAACTAACCATTACTAAGCAAGACAAAAACCATTACTAAACTCTGTGGTTTGTTTGTAATCCTAAAATACAGCGATGCTAGAAATCTAAAATAAAAAGAGGATAATGGAACACAGACCACGTGCGGACAGGTGGGGTTAGTTTAGATTGGCATCATGGTCAGCACAGACATCGTGGACTGAAGGATCTGTTCCTGTACTGTACTGTTCCATGTTCTATATGTATCCCAAGAGATTTAAATATACAAATTTAAACTCATGTGGGGTCTGGACAGACTAGACGGAAACTGTTCCCAATGGAAGAGGGGTCAGGAGCCCAAGGTCAGAGAGTGAACAGGATTGGCAAAAGAACCAAAAGTGACGTGAGGAGGGACATTCTGCTGGGCTGGTGGGTTAATTGGTCACTCTAAGTTGCCCCCAGTATAAATCGGTAAACTGGTTTATTATTGTCACATGTACCGAGGTACAGTGAAAAACTTCCACAGGTTGATAGAGTGGTAAAGAAGGTGCTCGGCACGCTGCCTTTATTAGTCGAGGCACTGAGTTTAAGAGTTGGGAAGTTATGTTGCAGCTTTACAAAACTCCAGTTAGGCCGTATCTGGAGTATTGCATTCAATTCTGGTCACCCCATTATAGGAAAAATGTGGGGGCTTTGGAGAGGGTGCAGAAGAGGTTCACCAGGATGCTGCCTGGATTAGAGGGCATGAGCTATAAGGAGAGGTTGGACAAACTTGGGTTGTTTTCTCTGGAGCAACGGAGGCTGAAGGGAGACCTGATAGAGGTTTATGAGATTATGAGAGGTACAGATAGAGTAGACAGCCGGTATCTTTTTCCCAGGGTTGAAATGTCTAACACTAAAGGGCATGCATTTAAGGTGAGAGGGGGTAAGTTCAAAGGAGATGTGTGGGGCAGGTTTTTTTTACACAGAGAGTGGTGGGTGCCTAGAATGTGCTGCCTGGGGTGGGGGTGGAGACAGATACGATAGAGGCGTTTAATGTGCAGAGAGTGGAGGGAGATGGACATTGTGCAGGCAGAAGGGATTAGTTCAGTTAGGCATTTAATTACTCGTTTGATTATTTTGATATAACATCATGGGCCGAAGGGCCTCTTCCTGTGCTGTACTGTTCTGTGTTCCAACTTTGTTTTGCCTGCCATCCGGAAAGATCATTTCATTACACAGTGCATTGAGGTAGTACAAGGGAAAACAATAACAGAATGCAGAATAAAGTGTCACAGCTACAGAGAAAGTGCAGTGCAGGCAGACAATAAGGTGCAAGGTCATAACGAAGTAGATTGTGAGGTCAAGAGTCCATCTTATCGTACTAGGGGACTGTTCAATCGTCTTATAACAGCGGGATAGAAGCTGTCCTTGAGCCTGGTGGTACGTGCTTTCAGGCTTTTGTATCTTCTGCCCAATAGGAGGGGTATTGTGAGAAATCCACATGGATGTCACGTGTAACGACAATGACCCCCGCTGACCGGAGGACAGCATTGCTCCTCTGATCGGAAGTGCTACTACTGTCAATCAAGGTCCGGCTCCACCCACCCCTCAGGTGTGGGAGTACCTTTTGCCTCTGAGCTTGACCGGCCAGTACCTTTTGTCTCTGAACCTGCCTGACCATTGGCTGTGGCAGGAACCTTTGTCTTTGACTCCCATATCTGATGCATTTAAATCACAATAGTGAGGCTCCACCCAGCCTCCTAGCACCATAAAAAGGGCTGCATCCCCTAGCCCTTCCTCTTTTGACGATGCAGGAGTAGTGAGACAACGCTGTAGAGATTATTGGTAAGAGTGCATCACCACATGGTCAGGGAGTGTTTCACTCAGACTCAGGGAACATTAAGGGCCTGTGCTAGTGTGGGACAGGCATTCAAGTGTTATATCCTGAAGTTGTACACTGTTACTGTGTGCTTGTTTGTGTGTGTATGTGTGTGTGTGTGTGTGTGTGTGTGTGTGTGTGTGTGTGTGTGTGTGTGTGTGTGTGTGTGTGTGTGTGTGTGTGTGTATTTTACCCTAGTTGCGATCCCCTCTCATGTTCGTGGTATCCTGTGTGTGAGTGAGTGCATGTCTGTTCCCATCCATTCTGTCCCTCATTTGCCTTTGTGATTAAACTAGTTTTGGTCTACAAAGCTCGTGTCCAGAGTCCTTGATCCTTAAGGCCGAAAAGAACCATTTCACACAACAAGGGGGTAGAAGAGAGAATGTCCTGGGTGGGTGGGGTCTTTGATTATGTCGGCTGGTTTACTGAGGCAGCAGGAAGTGTAGACAGAGTCCATGGAGGGGAGGCTGGTTTCCGTGATGTGCTGAGCTGTGTCCAAAGCATTTCTTGCAGTCCTGGGCAGAGCAGTTGCCACACCAAGCTGTGATGCATCCGGATAGGATGCTTTCTGTGGTGCATTGATAAAAATTGGTGAGGGTCAAAGGGGACATGCTAAATTTCTTTAGCCTCCTGAGGAAGTAGAGGCGCTGGTGAGCTTTCTTAGTCTGTCTACGTTTCTACATGGTTGGACCAGGACAGGCTAATGGTGGTGTTCACTCCTTGAAACTTGAACTTAGTGAGAGGTAGAATCTGGGGGCAGTTGATGGGAATGTGGGGAGAATAAAATGGGATCAGTGCAGGATTAGTGTAAATGGGTGATTGACGGGCCGAAGGGCCTGTTTCCTTGCTGTACGACTACTTTTGGTGGGATCTGGACTGCATCAGCGGTGGAGCAGTGGAGTGAGGTTCCACCGAAGCCTCCAAAAGGGAGCTGGATGAGTCCCTGATGGGACGGAATTTCTCGGGATACAAAGAGAGGGACTGGCTGGGGGCTATACGGACTCAACAGGCTGAATGGCCTCCTTCCATGCTCTCCCCATTCGAATGATTCTGTAAGCTGAGAGATGGAAATGCATCTAGGCATTTGATCAACTGGACACAAAGAAGGTGATCCTTGGTGACGTGGAACATGCCCCTGTACATGCCCTGTGCAGTTGTCCGCTTTAATCACGGAGATCTCTGTGCTCCTCGGATTCTGGTCTCCTCTGCAGCCCCACATTTTATTGTTCCATCAGTGGTAGCCATGGTGTCACCTGATGGACAGCAGAGACGAAGGAGGCTGCTCACACCACCTTGCCATGGGCAGAGCATTTCATCCTGACCCATGCAAGGTGAAGCACTTTGGGAGGACTAGTAAGGATGGGACATTCACAGTGGATTCTCGGGCCCAGGGAGTATTGAGGAACAGAGGGACCTGGTGTACATATCCAAAGATCCCTGAAAGTGGCAGGACAGGTAGTTAATGTGGTTACACAGACAGGACAGAGGTTTAGAGACACATTCAACAATTCAGAGGCAGCTTCTTCCCATCCACCATCAGATTTCTGAACTGTCCATGAGCCCATGAACAGAATCAGATTTATTATCACTGTCTTACATGACATGGAATTTGTTGTTTTACGACACTACCTCGTTATTCCTTTTCTTGCACTATTTATTCATTTTTGTAATTTTGTAATTTCATGTCTGCACTGTACTGCTGCCGCAGAACAACAAACCACCTCATATGTCAGTGATAATAAACCAAATTCTGATTCTAGAGGGGATCTGAGGAAGAACTTTTTCACCCAGAGGGGGTTTGGAATCTGGAACACCCTCCCTGAGGGTGATGGAGGCAGAGACTCTCTCAACATTTAAGGATTATCTTAAGATAAGATGAGCACTTGAATCACCAAGGCTAAGGACCAAGTGCTGGTAAGTGGGATTAGATGGGTACTTGATGGTTGGCATGGACATGATGGGCCGAAGGGCCTTTTTCTATGTTGTAGGACTCTTTGACTCCAATGAGGGACAGACAAAAATGCTGAACTTGACAGTGAGCCCCAAGGCCACAGATGAGTGAAAATCACCATCCAGACCCAAAGCTTTGGAATTCCCTTCCTAAACTTTTCTGCTGTCGGAGAATTATGGACACAGCCCAGACTATCACACAAGCCAGCCTCACCTCCATGGACTCCATTTACACTTCCCGCTGCCTCGGGAAAGCAGCCAATATAATCAAGGACCCCTCCCACCCTGGATATTCTCTCTTCTCCCCCCTTCCATTAAGCAGAAGATATGAAAGCTTAACACCAGGCTCAGGGACAGCTTCTATCCCAATAAAACTACTGAATGGAACTTCTGTACATTAAAGTTAAACCCTTGATCTCCCAGTCTACCTCATCAGTAGTGTAACGCTTTACAGTGCCAGTGACCCGGTTTCAAATTTGGGCACTGTCTGTAAGGAGTTTGTACGTTCTCCCCATGTCTGCGTGGGTTTCCTCCGGGTGCTCCGGTTTCCTCCCACATTCCAAAGACGTACGGGTTAGGAAGTTGTGGGCATGTTATGTTGGCGCCGGAAGTTTGGCGACACTTGCGGGCTGTCCCCAGAACCCTTTACACAATAAATGCATTTCACTGTGTGTTTCGATGTACATGCGACTAATAAAGAAACCTTATCATGGCCCTTGAACTTTACTTGTCCGCCTGCACTGCACTTTCTCTGTAACTGTAACACTATATTCTGCATTCTGCTTTTTTCCCATTTATACTACCTCGATGTACTTATATATGGAATGATCTGTCTGGGTAGCATGCAAGCAAAGGTTTTTCACCGTACATGTGACAATAATAAACTAATTACCAACTTTCCTTTTAACTGCTCCTGAGAAACTACTCCAGTGACTAAACTCTCCCAACATCTTCTCATGTGTCCTATTTTTATTTGATGTCACTTCCATGAAGCATTATGGGATGTTTTACTATGCCAGACAGAACCCTGAATTGGATATTAAATAAGGCAAAAAGACTCTGAGCTCTTTTCCCTAATTAGGATGAAGGAACTGCTTATGAGCTGCCTCTCTGGTTTTTTTTAAGACTGTGAAACATGCATGCTAAATTTAACATAATTTTTTTGAAACCATCAGCTGTCTTTTTCATTTTATTTGAAGCAACACTTTAAAAATAAAGGAGAAATGTTGGCCCAATGGTTAAATACCATCCAACTGGTTGTTGCTATCTTTGAAGCTGGATTTTGTAACACCCTGGCTTCTAAAGTTAAGGAAACCAGTAATTATCACCCAATGATTCCAATAGACCCCCTTTTCAATTAGAGGATGTTCTGAAAAAGGCTTTCATGTGGGATCTTCGAATGGTATCGTAAATTGTGCTTGCAGACTATGTTAATGACCACGGACCCTGACACAGCTATGACAAAGTGTTACAGCCTTTAAAGTTTTACTTTAAACAGCCGAAGGTACATAGATAGATGCAGCTCAGAAACAGGCCCTTCAGACCACCGACTGTCAAGCATCCCTTTAGGCTAATAAAAGTAGATGTTAGAAAAGTTCAGCAGGTCAGGCAGCAGCTATGGAAAGAGAAACAGTTAACATTTCAGGTCTGAGACCCTCCACTGGAATTGAGAAAGAGAGAAACAAGTTTGTCTCGGTGAATCCTACACCAACCCTACACTGATCCCATTTTATTCTCCCCACATTCCCATCAAGTCCCCCCAGATTCTACCCCTCACCCACACACTGGGGGAAATTCACAGCAGCCAATTAACCCACCGACCCACAAGTCTTTGGGATGTGGGAGGAAACCGGAGCACCCGGGGGAAACCCACGTGGTCACAGGGAGAACGTGCAAACTCCACACAGATTAAAGTGGCTTTATTGGAGCTCTGAGGCAGCAGATTTCTACACTTCTTGCTGCCTCGGTAAAGCAGCCAGCATAATCAAAGACCCCACCCACCCCGGACATTCTCTCTTCTACCCTCTCCCATCAGGCTGAAGGTACAAAAGCCTGAAAGCACGTACCACCAGGTTCAAGGACAGCGTCTATCCCGCTGTTATAAGACTATTGAACACTCCCCTAGTACAATAAAATGGACTCTTGACCTCACAATCTACCTCGTTATGACCTTGCACTTTATCGTCTGCCTGCACTGCACTTTCTCTGTAATTGGGACACTTTAATCTGCATTCTGTATTGTTTTCCCTTGTACTACCTCAATGCACTGTGTAATGAAATGATCTATATGGATGCAAAACGAAGTTTTTCACCGTATGTCAGTACATGTGACAATAATAAACCAATTTACCAAATGTATCAATTGTGACACACTGCAAAGCTCTTTACCATCCCCAGGGACATAGACCCTCCCTGAGACAAGTGATTCCGTTATCGCCTTGTCACAATAGGGAGCTGGTTCTTGGGGCACCATCAGCCCCCACAGAGGGAGGGACTGCTGCCAATGCCCCAAGTTCTGAAAGGGTTAAATTAAAAGGACAGGCGAGATTTGTATTCCCTTGAGTTGAGAAGATGAAGGGTTGGACTAATAGAGGGTGTTTAAGATGATTAAAGGGGTTGATATGGAGGGTCCATTATAGGACCCTCCCTAAAATTAGAGGCAGGTCATACGGGAGTGAAGTCAGGAGGAGCTGGGGGCAGTTGGAATCTGGAGTTCGCTCCTCCAAAACGACTCTGTACAGGATGAGGCTCAATGAAAAGTTCAAAGCTGAAACTGATTGATTGATGTTGGGTTTTAAGTGATGGTGAACTGGGGAGGGTAGATGCTATCACCTTACGAAAGGGGGAACAGACTCAAGGGGCTGAACGGATTGGTCGTACTCCTAACTCCTTCTTCTGTCCTTTGAGGGACAGTTGAAGGATGTTTGAGGTGCACACGGACAGGTTTAAGGCCTAATGCTGAAGGAGCATCCCCATAGAAAGCATCCTATCCGGATACATCACGGCTTGGTACGGCAACTGCTCTGCCTGGGACCGCAAGAAACTGCAGAGAGTTGTGGACACAGCCCAGCACATCATGGAAACCAGCCTCCCTTCTATGGACTGTCTACACTTCTCACTGCCTCAGTAAAGCAGCCAACATAATCAAAGACCCCACCCACCCTGGACATTCTCTCTTTCCCTCCCCCCAATCGGAGAGAAGATACAAAAGCCTGAAAGCAAGTACCACCAGGCTCAAGGACACAATCTGCCTTGTTATGACCTTGCACCTTATTGCCTGCCTGCACTGCACTTTCTCTGTAACTGTAACACGTTATTCTGCATTCTGTTATAGTTTTCCCTTGTACTGCCTCAATGCACTGATGTGATGAAATGATCTGTATGAACGGTATGCAAGACAAGTTTTTCACTGTAACTCAGTACATGTGACAATAATAAACCAATTTACTAATTTACAATTTACTCTGGGGTGTAGTCCATCTGGTCCAGGTGATTTGTCCACCTTCAGGCCTTTCAGCTTCCCCAGCACCTTCTCCTCAGTAATGGCCACTGCAGTCACCTCTGCCACCTCACTCTCTTGAACCTCTGGCATGTTACTGGTGTCTTCCACTGTGAAAACTTACACAAAGTATTTAGTTAGCTCCTCCACCATTTCCCTGTTCCCCATTTACTTCTCCAACATCATTTTCAAACGTCAATGTCCACTCTTGCCTCTCTCTTACCCTTCATGTATCTAAAAAAATTAAGGGAGGGGAAGATGAAATATGAGGATAAACCAGCCAATAATATAAAAGGAGATTCCAAAAAAACTTTATCCTCATATTTAATCTTCCCTTCTCTTATTTTTTATTTTTCTAAAAAGAATGAGGCCATTCAGCCTTTTTAGTTATCCTCTGTTGGCTTTTAAAGGTTTCCCAGTCCTTTGGCTTCCCTCTAATTTTTGCCATATTGTATGCCTTCTCTTTTGCTTTTATGCTGACCCGGATTTGTCAGCCAGGGTTGCCTCGTCCTCTCTTTAGTGTGCTGCTTCTTCCTTGGGATGAATTTCTGCTGTGTCTCCTGAATTACTCCCAGAAACTCCTGCCATTGCTGCTCCACTGTCTTCCCTACTAGGGCCCCCTTCCAGTCAGCTCTGGCCAGCTCTTCCCTTACCTTGACTCAACTGTGATACCGATACAGCAGATTTCAGCTTCTCTCTCTCAAAAAGCAGGGTGAATTCCATCATATTACAGTCACTGCATCCTAAGGGTTCCTTCACCTTAAGCTCCCTGACCAGGTCTGCCTCATTACACAACACCAAATCCAGAATTGCCTGTTTCCGGGTGGGCTCTACCCAGAGCTGCTCTAAAAAGCCATCTCGTAGACATTCCACAAATTCCTTTTCTAGTGGTCCACTACCAAACAACCACAGAGGGCTGTGGAGGCCAATTCATTGGGCGTATTTAAGGCAGAGATTGATAGGTTCTTGATTGGTAAGGGGGTTGAGGGTTACGGGGGGAAGGCAGGACAACAGGGTTGTAAAAATCAGCCATGATTGGATAGTGGAGCAGACTTGATGGGCTGAATGGCCTAATTCTACTTGTATACCTTATGGTCATGGTCTTATGGACCAGACCCCCCAGCCATGAAGTGCTGCTGGAGAATCTCAGTGAGGACCAGCTGCTGCTCTGGGGTCTGGCCACACACTTGCCATCCAAGTCTGCCTTGTGTCTCAGCACCATTGGGGGTGTCAACCTCCCTCTGTGCACTGGCCAATCAGGCACACAGAGGAAAATCACAAACTCCACACAACTTTCCTGATTTCCTTTCCCATTAAAACTGAACATAAATTAGCTCAGATAAAAGCCGCAGAAGGAGAAAGGACGCCTCACCGTCTGAGCAGGATCTTGTGTGATGTTTCTATTGTTAATCTTGGAATCTCAGCCGTGGCTCAATGGCAGAGAGAGAAGGCCGTGAGGTCAATCCTCACACTTAGACATGAGGACAGAATTCTCAGCTGAGTAACCCACAGCCTCTGTGAGGAAAGACATCATTAAACTGGAAAGAGTTCAGAAAAGATCTACAGGAACGTTGCCAGGACTCAAGGGCCCGAGTTTTTGGGACAGGTTGGCCAGGACTTTATTCATTGCAGCACAGGAGACTGATATAAAGTCATGCCCCTCATGATCTTATAGAGATGTATAAAATTATGAGGGGCTTAGTTAAGGTGAATGAACACAGTCTTTTTCCCAGGTTTGGGGAATCAAGAACTAGGGCATAGGTTTAAGGTGAGAGGGGAGAGATTTAATACAAACCTGAAGGGCAACTTTTTCACAAAGAGGGTGGTACGTATATGGAACAAGTTGTTAGAGGTGGTGGTTGAGGTGGGTACAATAACATATAGAGGAGAGTTGGACAGGTACATGGATAGGAAAGGTTTAGAGGGCTATGGGTCAAATGCATCTGGCTTAGATGGGCATCATGGACGAGTTGGGCCGAAGGGCCTGTTTCCATACTGTATGACTCTCTGACTCTGAGGAATGGTTTGACAGGTGGTCATTTCCTTGGTTATCTCAGTAAACATTTGTAGGTGATCCAACTCACTGAAATTAGTGAAGACCACTCACATCTTCACAGACCTTGGTTGCTTCTGCTTCCTCCACCTAAAAGCCATCAGAGATACCTACCCCGCCTTTTTAACTCCACAACCACAATGTTAACGGATCACTTTTCAAAGGACTGTTTGTCCGTAATCAGTGGAACATTGAGCATTCCAAAAATTCATAACGTTACCACATCTGTGCAGACTAACGTTTCAAACCTTCTTTCTTTGAGCACTTTCAAAACACTCAAACAATGCTCGTAAAGATTTTGTGCAGTTAACTTTTAATAAAATTCTGCTGGTTGGTATTGCAGATTGAGACGATTATATTTTGGTTATGCCTCTCGGATCCAGGTCCACACATGCTACTCCGGTTCGAAGACTGTGGCTGGTTACAAGATGTTTGTCTGTAATCTGATCCTCACCTTCAAACCCACTGCTTCATAATTGCTATCATCCCAGTACAGATGGAACACACGCTCAACCTTTGTCAGTGATACCATCCCTGCCTGCTTCTTAACATAAGTATTGGTGGGGCACGTGCAAGGCGGAGGTAGTCAGAGAGGTAGCTCTTCCTTAGAGAAGAATGGTACAGGTCACATGATTTTATGTAGGTTAATATCAACGGTTAGCTACTCTCGCTTGCTGAGATGCACACTTGATTCAGAAGTTTTCATGTGTAAGGTACACACCAGAGACCTGCAGACAAAGTCTAGACCGAAGCTTACAGTACTGAGGGAGGGTCACACTGTGGGAGGGGCAGTACTGAGGGAGGGTCACACTGTGGGAGGGGCAGTACTGAGGGAGGGTCACACTGTGGGAGAGGCAGTACTGAGGGAGGGTCACACTGTGGGAGGGGTAGTACTGCGGGAGGGGTGGTACTGAGGGAGGGTCACTGTGGGAAGGGCGGTACTGAGGGAGGGTCACACTGTGGAAGGGGCAGTACTGAGGGAGGGTCACACTGTGGGAGGGGCAGTACTGCGGGAGGGGTGGTACTGAGGGAGGGTCACTGTGGGAAGGGCGGTACTGAGGGAGGGTCACACTGTGGGAGGGGTGGTACTGAGGGAGGGGCACGCTGTGGGAGGGGTAGTACTGAGGGAGTGCTGCGCTGTCATAGGAGCAGTAGTTAGGGAGTGCTGCAGTGTTGCAGGGCAGTACGGAACATTATACCCAACCTCCATCCACACCCTGAAGTAGATGTTAAAGATCCCACAGCAACATTTTGAAAAACTTGCAATGTACAAACTCACTGCTGCAGTTCTGACAATAACCAGTGATAACAATTCGTTGTTATAGATTCATACGGTACAGAGCACTCCACCTCCATGCTGAACATCAAGTTATTTTCCAGCACTTGTCCATCTGTATCATCTGTAAATCTCATCTGGGCACCATGGGCAGGCACGGTAGTGTAGCGGTTAGCGTAACGCTTTACAGCGCCAGTGATGAGGT
The DNA here is from genome assembly GCF_009764475.1 of Pristis pectinata. Classification (NCBI taxonomy): domain Eukaryota; kingdom Metazoa; phylum Chordata; class Chondrichthyes; order Rhinopristiformes; family Pristidae; genus Pristis; species Pristis pectinata. The sequence goes on along the minus strand of NC_067407.1, from coordinate 2,058,141 downwards.
TCGATTCTGGCCTCTGTCTATAAGGAGTTTGTACGTTCTCCCTGCGTCTGCGTGGGTTTCCTCCGGGTGCTCAGGTTTCCTCCCACATTCCAAAGACGTACGGGTTAGGAAGTTGCGGGCATGCTATGTTGGCGCCGGAAGCGTGGCGACACTTGCGGGCTGTTCCCAGAACACTCTACGCAAAAGATTCATTTCACTGTGTGTTTTGATGTACGTGCGACTAGTAAAGATCTGATCTTATAAAGACAGCGGCAGCAACATCAAAAAACCCCAACGTTAGAAGGGGAGTTGGAGGATGTGATGCGTCAGCGAGCCCTCAGCTCAGACTGCCATCTAGTGCACGAAGTACCGACGCCCTCCAAACATTCGGCAGGCAATGAAATCAATGTGGCTTTTTGTGCTAATGGATCATGACAATCAGTTGTTTAGCATAACCCTTTTCCCGATTTCCATAAATGTGTTAGTAATAGTGCGCCTCAACAGAGGGGAACCGCCAGGCTGCCTTCCAACTTATTGGCTGATGTGGAAATTGAAAAAATGTGGAAAAGTGTTCAAACACTTTATAAATGAACATTTGGTTTAAAAACCGAGATTTTGATACAGCATCTACAAAACAAGTGGCATTTGCAGTAACAAAAAGAAATATTGCCAAAGGATTCACTGATTCCACGAGCAAAGTCCACAATCGATGATGATCGTTAAGTTGTAAATTGCTAAAGCACAGGAGGAGGTCATTCGGCCCATTGAGCCTGTGCTGGTTCTGTGAGTCTCCAATCAGTCTCCCTCCCCGCGCTCTCCCCACATCCCCTGCACACTTCCCCTTTCCCAGTGTTTCTCCAATTCCCTTTGCGAAGCTCCTGTTGCAAAGGGAAGTGTACATCCCAGCAAATCAACCCATTATCTTTCTGCCCAAACCTTCTCCCAAGCAATCCTCTGTGGGGAGCTCACTGCGGGAACATTCTCCTCCGCACCCCCTCCACCTCCCGGTCCTCTTGTTAATCATCCTTAATCTGATTTGTAGTTTAAGTTTAATTCTTTACCAACCTTTCAAAAAATAAATCAAATTTTATTAAAACAGTTTCTCTCTATGTTCAATAATTAAATACGAATACATCAAATTACTGAATTGGGGAAGCAAGAACCTCAGGTCACTGAAATCCCACCCAGAACCCTCAGAGCATCACACAGCAAGGAAACAGACCCTGTGACCCACCATGTCCACGCTGACTATCAAGTATCTGTCTACACTTCTCACTGCTTCAGTAAAGCAGCCAGCATAATCAAAGGCCCCACACACCCCGGACATTCTCTCTTCTCCCCCCTCCCATCGGACAGAAGATACAAAAGCCTGAAAGCACGTACCACCAGGCTCAAGGACAGCTTCTATCCTTATAAGGCTATTGAACGGTCCCTAGTATGATAAGATGGACTCTAGACCTCACAATCTACCTCGTTATGACCTTGCAATTTATTGCCTGCCTGCACTGCACTTTCTCTGTAACTCTAACACTTTATTCTGCATTCTGTTATTGTTTTCCCTTGTACTATTGTGTGATGAAATGGATGGCATGCAAAACAAAAGTTTTTCACTGTACCTCAGTACATGTGACAATAGTAAACCAATTTACCAATATACCATTCGCCAACACTTGGTCCGTACCCCTCCCTGTCTTGGTGATTCAAGAGCTCGTCCAGATACTTCTTAAAAGTTGTGAGAGTCTCTGCCTCCCCCACCCCCTCAGGGAGAGACTCTCTCAACTTCTTCCTGGGGGTGAAATTTTTTTCTCAGATCCCCTCTAAACCTTTTATTCCTCACCTTAAATTTATGCCCTCTGGTTTTGGACATTTTGCTCTGGGGAAAACTTTCTATCCGTCGACCCTATCTATGCCCCTCATAATATTTGTCATCTCCAGACACAGGAGATGACAGATCCTCAGATCGTGACACACAAGCCCAGAGTCTGCCTCTTTAAACGCCTTTTTTAAAACCAGTCAACCCCCAGTCATGGAAGAACAAGGTCACCCATGGCCATGAGTAGTGACCAGATCTGGTCCAGAGTCACTGAGGTGAGACCCTGCCCTGTTAACCTCTTCTCCCAAGCACTCCCCTCCTTCCTGCCCTCACACCATTTTCTGTATTCCCCCTGCCCTCTCTCATCTCCATAGCCACATATCAGCCCCTACCACCCCCCCTCCCCCCGGCAGTGCGTTCCAGGCACCCACCACTCTCTGTGTGAAAAACCTACCTCTGACATCTCCCCTGAACTTTCCTCCACGCACCTTAAACGAGTGACCTCTAGTATTGGCCATTCCCACCCTAGGGAAAAGATGCTGGCTGTCCGCTCTGTCTATGCCTTTCATAATCTTTTATACCTCTATCAAGTCTCATCTCATTCTCCGTCTCTCTAAGGAGAAAAGCCCTAACTTGCTCAACCTCTCTCCAATCCAGGCAGCATTGTAAATCTCCTCTGCACCCTCTCCAAAGCTTCCATGTCCTTCCTATAGTGTGGTGACCAGAACTGAACACAATACTCTAAATGTGGTCTAACCAGGGTCTTATAGGGCTGCAACATTACCTCTCTGCTCTTGAATCAATCCCCCAGCTAATGAAGGCCAGCGCACCATACACCTTCTTAACCACCCTATCAACTTGTGCAGCAAGTTTGAGAGACCTATGTACTGGAACGCCAAGATCTCTCTGTTCCTCCACACTGCTGAGAATCCTGTCATTAACCATATACTCTGCCTTCAAGTTAGATCTTCCGAAGTGTATCACTTCACGCTTCTCCAGATTGAACCATCTGCCACTTCTCTGCCCAGCTCTGCATCCTGTCTGTATCCCATTGCAAACTACGACAACCTTCTGCACTGTCTACTACACCACCAACCTTTATGTCATCTGCAAACTTACCAACCCACCCTTCCACTTCAAGTCAATTATAAAAATCACAAAGAGCAGATCCCTGCGGAAAACCACTGGTCGCTGACCTCCAGATCGAATACTCCCCTTCAACAATCACCCTCTGCCTTCTGTGGGCAAGCCAATTCCGAATCCACTCAGCCAATTTTCCATGGATCCTATACTTCATGACTTTCTGGATAAGCCCAACATGGGAAACCTTATCAACCTTGCTAGCCTCTATGTACACCACATCCACCACCCTACCTTCATCGATCTGTCTCATCACTTTCTCGAAAAACTCTATTAAGGTAAGATAGGGTAGGGGAAGGTATCTTTATTAGTCACATGTACATCGAAACACACAGTGAAATGCATCTTCTGTGTAGAGTGTTCTGGGGGCAGCCCACAAGTGTTGCCACACTTCCAGCGCCAACATAGCATGCCCACAACTTCCTAACCCGTACATCTTTGGAATGTGGGTGGAAGCTGGAGCACCCAGACGAAACCCATGCAGACACAGGGAGAACATACAAACTCCTTACAGACAGCGGCCGGAATTGAACCCGGCTCACTGGCGCTGTAATAGCGTTACACTAACCGCTACACTACTGTGCCTGCACTACTTGCCTTTCACAGAGCCACGTTGACTATTCTTTATAAGACTATGCATCTCCAAATGCTCATGAATCTTTTCCCTAAGAATCCTCTCCAATAGTTTGCCCACCACTGACATGAGACTCACTGGTCTATAATTCCCAGGATTGTCCCTTTTACTTTTCTTGAACAATGGAACAACGTTTGCCATCCTCCAATCCTCCGCTACCACTCCTGTGGTCAGGGAGGACTCAAAGATCATTGTTAACACTCCAGCAATCTCTTCCCTCACTTCCCATAGTAACCTAGGGTAGATCCTGTACAATCCCAGGGATTTACCTGTCCTAATACTTTTTAGTAGCTCCAACACTGCTTCTTTCTTAACATCGACATGCTCCAACATATTTGCCTGTTCTATGCTAACCTCCCCTTCATCTAAGTCCCTCTCCCTGGTGAACATTGATGCAAAGTATTCATTCACGACCTCCCCTTCCTCCTTCACCTCCAGACACATTCTCCCCCTTATCCCTGAGTGACCTACCCTCACCCCAGTCATCCTCTTGTTCCTCACATACGTGTGGAACTCTTTATGGTTTTCCTTAACCCTACTTGCCAAGGCCTTCTCATGTCCCCTTCTAGCTCTCCTAAGTCCCTTCTTAAGCTCCTTCCTGGCTACCTCATAGCTCTCAAGAGGCCGATCTGATTTTTGCTTCCTAAACCTTAAATATGCTTCCTTCTTCCTCATGACTAAACCTTCCACCTCTCTTGTCCACCATGGTTCCTTCACCCTACCATCCTTACCCTGTCTCAGTGGGACAAACCTATCTAGAACCCCATGTAAGTGATCCCTAAACAACCTCCACGTTGCTGCAGTACATTTACCAGAGAACATCTGTTCCCAATTTACACTCCCAAGTTCCTGCCTAATACCATCATAATTTGCCCTCCCCTAATTAAATACTTTCCCATAATGTCTGCTCCTATCCCTATCCATGGCTATGCTAAATGTCAGGGAGCTGTGGTCACTATCTCCAAAATGCTCGCCATGGAGAGGTCTGTCACCTGACCAGGTTCATTGCCGAGTACCAGATCCAACATGGCCTCTCCTCTAGTCGGCCTGGACACATACTGTGTCAGGAATCCTTCCTGGACACACCTGACAAATTCTGCCCCAGCTAAACCTCTTGCACTAAGGAGGTGCCAATCAATATTTGGAAAATTGAAGTCACCCATGACAACAACCATGGTATTTTTGCACCTTTCTAAAATCTGCCTACTTATCGGCTCCTCAGTGTCCCGGTAGCTATTTTGGGACCAAAAGAATACTCTCAATAGAGTGATTGCTCCCTTCCTGTTTCTGACTTCCACCCATACTGACCCAATAGATGATCCCTCTATGATGTCCTCCCTTCCTACAGCTGTGATACTATCCCTAATTAGTAAGGCCACACACCCCCCCCCCCACCCTTTCTACCTCCCTCCCCATCGCTTTTGAAACATCTAAACCCCGGAACCTCAAGCAGCCACTCCTGCACTTGTGACAGCCAAGTCTCTGGAATGGCCACAACATCATAATTCCATGTACTGATCTGTGCTCTAAGTTCACCACCCTTATTCTTAACACTTCTTGCATTAAAGTAAACACATTAAAGAGAACAAACCACAATAACAATTTCTTAAAGAACAGATGTCCCAATTTTGTGACTTCTCTTTGTATCTTCCACCTTCCTGTTGAATGCACCATCTGTTTAACACATCAAAAATGCCAGGACAATGTTTAGTTTTCTGTTTAAGAACATTAAATCCCAACCTGCAGATGAATTTCACACCGCACCCTTCCCCCTTGGGCTTGCTGCCTCCACTTTGAGCAACACCTCCCTCGTCCTTCTTTTCAGATATCTCCACGGACAGTGATATTTCCCTCTCCCCTCGGTGGAACCTCGACAGATAGAGGTAAACTCTCATCCTGAACCTCACGTGGAGGATGGAACAGGCAGGCAAGAACTCGACCATCCCTCGCTGGGACACCAACAAATGCACTTGAGATCTTCCACTGTCACTCATGGGGAAACTACAGACAGAGGGGAGACCTCCCTCTCTTCTCCACCGTGACCCCAGCATGGAGAGGTGAGACCCTCTCCTCCTCACTCGGACCCCTTGAGACTGAGGTGACACCTTCATCCCCTCACTGGGCCATCAACAAACTAACATGAAATCTCCTCTTGTCCTTCATGGGGACACAACAGACAGAAGGGAGTTCTCACATTTCTGTGTATTTCAAGCTACCTCACTGGCCGGACCACTGTGGGGTGTCCTGCAGTTGAGAAACATGTAAAGCCATAGAGCCGAAATCATCCATAGGGATTCTGGACTGCCAGACCTCTGGCACAGCAATTCAAATGCGCAGGAACGTAAGAAGTTGCCGAGAGTAGTGGACTCTGCCCGATATATCATGGACACATGGAATGTTGGCAAATGTTGACAAGAAGGCAAATAGAATGTTGGCCTTCATTGCCAGAGGGGTTGAATTTAAGAGCAGGCAGGTTATGCTGCAACTGTACAGGTACTGGTGAGGCTGCACATGGAGTACTGCATGCAGTTCTGCTCTCCTTACTTGAGGAAAGATATACTGGCTTTGGAGGTGGTGCAGAGGAGTTTCACCAGGTTGATTCCAGAGATGAGGGGATCAGCCTATGATGAGAGATTGAGTCGCCTGGGACTATACTCGCTGGGATTCAGAAGAATGAGAGGGGATCTTATAGAAACACATGAAATGATGAAAGGGATAGATAAGACAGAGGCAGGAAGGTTGTTTCCACTGGTAGGTGAGACTAGAACTAGGCGACCTAGCCTCAAGATTCGGGGAAGTAGATTTAGGACGGAGATGAGGAAGAACTGCTTTTCCCAGAGAGTAGTGAATCTGTGGAATTCTCTGCCCAGGGAAGCAGTAGAGGCTACCTCATTAAATATATTTAAGACACAGTTTGATAGATTTTTGGCATAGTAGGGGAATTCAGGGTCATGGGCAAAAGGCAGGTTGGTGGATCTGAGTCCACGGCCAGATCAGCCATAATCTTATTGAATGGCAGAGCAGGCTCGACGGGCCGGATGGCCTCTTCCTGCTCCTATTTCTTACGTTCTTATCCCTGCTGACCATCGGGAGTATCTACAGGAGGCGCTGCCTCTGGAAGGCAACATCCATCATCAAAGATGCCCACCATCCGGGCCGTGCCATCTTCTTGCAGCTCCCATCGGGCAGGAGGTACAGAAGCCTGAAGTCCCCACACCACCAGGTTCAGGAACAGCTACTTCCCTTCAACCATTCAGTTCTTGAACCAACCGACACAACCCTAATCACCACAGTTTAGCAACACTGTGACCACTTTGCACTAAAAGGGACTTTGTTTTTTTTCTGTTCTAGTTGTGTTCTTTCTTGTAAAAGTTGTGTATAATTTATGTTTGATTTATGTTTTTCTTGTGAATGCTGCTTATCTGATGCTCTGTGCCTGTGATGCTGCTGCAAGTAAGTTTTTCAGTGCACCTGTGCACACACGGATTTGTGCACGTGACAATGAACTCAACTTTGACTTTGGAACCATGCAGTAAGATCACGACAGCTCTCATCTTCAACCAGCTCCATTTCCCTGCCTGATTCCTGTCACGTCTTTCTCTGCGTCAGCTTCAAAGGAATGTCTTCACCAAAGCTGGGAATTTGTGAGCCTGGAAGTAACTTTCCCAACTTGCTGCCAGTTCCAGAGTTTGTAGTTTTAGCCACTCTGCTAATCTCCCTCGATGTTTGCTCCACCTGTTTCTTTATTTGGTTTCTCCCCCACACCCCCCACCCACCGTTGGGGTCTTTGCTCTTTCATTTGGAATCTCTTACAACCTGCGGAGCAGAGAACAGGCACTTATCTCAAGCTCTGTACCACAGGATCAGGCAGAATTCCTCACAGTGTAAATATGCCCATGGAAAGAAGTGGAGTATATATATATATAGTGCACTTTCTATTTTGTGTAGAAAGAATATAAAGCCATTGGCAAAGGCATAAAAAACTATTCACAAGGGTGATATCACAAGAACACAAGACAATAGGAATGGGAGGAGGCCACTCGGCCCCTCCAGCCTGTCCCACCATTCTCTGTGACCATGGCTGATCTGCCCCAGGCCTCATCTCCTCTCCTGTACCAGTTCCCCATCGCCCTCAGTTCCCTGATCTTTCAAACATTTACCTCCTTCCTCTTTAAACTCCCCCAGTGATCCAGTCTCCACACCCTCTGCGGCAGAGAATCCCACAGATTCACCTCCCTCTGTGAGAAGAAGTCCCTACACACCTCAGTTTTAAATGTCTGACCCCTAATCAGTAAGATCTCCCCTCAGCCTTCTAAACCCTTGAGAAAGGCTCTAAGGATAAGCCAGGAAATTATAGGGCGGTGAGCCTGATGTCAGTCATGGGTAAATTATTGGAAGGTATTCTGAGGGACAGGATATACAAGTATTTGGATAGACAGGACCTGATTAGGGATAATCAACATGGCTTTGTGCATGGCAGGTCATGTCTAACCAATCTTACAGAGTTTTGAGTTCACTGAGAAGGTTGATGAGGGAAAGGTGGTGAACGTTGTCTACATGGACTTTAGCAAGACCTTTGGCAAAGTCAAAGGACGCTGCTCCAAAAGGTTAAGTCACTTGGCATTCAGGATGAAGTAGCCAATGGATTCAACATTGGCTTAGCGGGAGAAGCCAGGGAGTGGCAGCAGATGGTTGTCTCTCTGACTGGAGACCTGTGACTAGTGGTGTGCCGCAGGGATCAGTGCTGGGTCCGTTGTTGTTTATCATCTATATTAATGATATAAATGATAATGTGGTCAACTGGATCAGCAAATTTGTGGATGACACTGGGATTGGGGTGTAGTGGACAGCGAGGAAGGCTATCAAAGCTTGCAGCGTGATTTGACCAGCTGGGAAAATGGGCTGAAAAATGGCCGATGGAATTTAATGCAGACACGTGTGAGGTGATGCACTTTGGGAGGACAAACCAGGGTAAGACTCACACAGTGAATGGTGGGGCTCTGAGGTGTGCGGTAGAACAGAGGGACCTGGGAATTCAGGTCCATGAAAGTGGCATCACAGATAGACAAGGTTGTAAAGAGAGCATTTGGCACTTGGCCTTCATAAATCAGGGCATTGAGTACAGGAGTTGGGATGTTATGTTGAAGTTGTACAAGACATTGGCGAGGACAAATTTAGAGTATTGTGTGCAGTTCTGGTCACCAACCTACAGGAAAGAGATCAGTAAGCTTGAAAGAGTGCAGAGAAAATTTACACGGATGTTGCTGGGACTCGAGGACCTGAGTTACAGGGAAAGGTTGAATAGGTTAGGACTTTATTCTCTGGAGCGCAGGACAATGAGGGGAGATTTTATAGAGGTATACAAAATTATGAGGGGTATAGATAGGGTGAATGCATGCAGGCTTTTTCCCCTCAGGTTGGGTGAGACCAGAACTAGAGGTCATAGGTTTAGGGTGAAAGGTGAAATATTTAAGGGGAATCTGAGGGGGAATTTCCTCACTCAGAGGGTGGTGCGAGTGTGGAACGAGCTGCCAGCGGAAGTGGTGGATGCGGGTTCAGTTGTAACATTTAAGAGAGGTTTGGATAGGTACATGGATGGGAGGGTTTGGAGGGATTGGGTCTGGGTGCAGGTAGACGGGACCAGGCAGAAGATCAGGTTGGCATGGACTAGATGGACCGAAGGGCCTGTTTCTGTGCTGTAGTGTTCTATGACTCTAATATAGATACAATTTCATATGCCACTCTTGACAGAACAACCTTCTCATCCCGGGAATGAGTCTGATGAATCTCGTTTGGACTGCCTCCGATGACAGCATATCCTTCCTTGAATAAGGGAATCAAGACTTCCCTATTTCTAAACTCTAACCCTCTTGCAATAAAGGACAACATGCCATTTGCCTTTCTAACCACCTGCTGCACCTGCCTGCTAATTTTTTTGTGGGTCATGCACTAGAACACCTGGACCCTTCTGTACTTCACTCATTTGCAGTCTTTCTCCATGTAGATAATAATCTACCTTTAGAGTCCTCTTACCGAAGTGCATGACCTCACACTTTCTCACACTGAACTCTGTTTGCCAAATTTTTGCCCAGTCACTCACCCTGAGCTCACTGATATCAGGACTGAGGGGATGTTCTGATCAGGAAAGATTGAACCTTTTCTACAGGAGTGACAACACTCAGTGAGTGATGTGAAAAAATGAGAAAGGTTTTGATAGCCCACACTCAAAGAAATTTTCACTTTTTTCACCAGACTGGGAGTTAAACCACATTGATGAGGTCTGCTTCACATGTAATAAAGTCCTACAGCACTGAGACAGGCCCTTTGGCCCACATGTTCATACTGACCCTCCAGTACCCACCCACACCAACCCCATTCCCCAGCACTCAGCCCATTCCCTTCTCTGCCTTGGTGATTCAAGTACTCGGCCAGGTGCTAGTTTAATGTTGTGAGAGTCTCTGCCTCCACCTCCCCCTCCCCTCAGGCAGAGCACTCCAGATTCCAACCCCCCTCTGGGTGACAAAATTCCTCCTCCAATCCCCTCCAAACCTCCTTCCCCTTACCCAAAACCTATGCCCTCTGGTTTTAAACACCTCGGCCATGGAGAAATCTTTCCTCTTTTCTACCTTGTCATAATTTTGTATCCCTCTGATCCCCCTCAGCCTCCTCCACTCCAGGGAGAACAGACCCAGCCTCCCCAGTCTCTTCTCATAACTGAAAGGTCCCGTCCCAGGCAACGCCCTGGTGAGCCTCCTCTGCACCGCATCCTTCCTATAATGTGGTGCCCAGACCTGTACACAGAGCTCCAGCTGTAACCTAACTGATCATTTATAAAGTTGTACCATAACTTCCTGCTCTTATGCTCTGGGCTCTGGGTAATGAAGGCAAGACCGAGCAGGAATAATGGGTTTCATAGAACATAGAAAAGTACAGCACAGAACAGGCCCTTCGGCCCACAATGTTGTGCCGACATAGCTAATCACTCCTGCCTACAGAATACCCATATCCCTCCATTTTCCTCTCATTCATGTGCCCATCCAAGCCCTTCTTGAAAGCCTTCAATGAATTTGCCTCCACCACCCTATCGGGCAACGCATTCCAGACATCCACCACTCTGTCAGTAAAAAACGTACCCCTCACATCTGTTCTGAACCTACCCCCTCTCACCTTAAATGCATGTCCTCTGGTATTTGATCGCTCTGGTATTTCCTCTCTCTAAATGATGTAAGTAAATGAGGTGGGTGCTTGACAACAATCTGCTGGTTATGTGGTCACCATTACTGGCACTACCTTTTCATTCCAGGTTGATTTAATTAGATTCCCCAGCTGTTTGTGGTGGCACTTCAATTAATATATCAAAGATTATTGGTCTAGACTTACTAAACCGGCAATATAACCTCTGTGCTCCTATTCCACATCAGCACAGTAAGTCTGAAAGGAGTTAGGAGTCCTTCATTAGGAGTATGAGGAGATTTGGTACGTCACCGAAGACTCTTGCAAATTTCTATAGATGTACGGTGGAGACCGTTCTGACTGGTTGCGTCACCGCCTGGTACGGAGGCTCGCAGAGGGTTGTAGACTCAGCCAGCTCCATCACGGGCACAACCCTCCCCACCATCAAGGGCATCTTCAAGAGGCGGTGCCTCAAGAAGGCAGCATCCATCGCTAAGGACCCTCACCAGCCGGGACATGCCCTCTTCTTGTCAGGGAAGAGGTACAGGAGCCTGAAGACCCAAACTCAATGATTCAGGAACAGCTTCTTCCCCTCTGCCGTCAGATTTCTGAATGGTCCATGAACCCAGGAACACTGCCTCGTTATTCCTTTTTTTGCTCTAGTTATTTATTTTTGTAATTTATAGATTTTGTCTTTGCACTGTACGGCTGCCGCAAAACAACACATTTCACATTATATAAGACAGTGATAATAAATCTGATTCTGAGAAGTAGAAGGGAGAATGAGGTGGAAATATTGGTAGAGCAACCACTCCCACCACCCTGAGCATTGGGCTGAATGGCCTATTCCAGCTGTTAACAGAGTAAAGCTACCCATAACTCTCAGACAACTGTCTTTAAGTTTTTGTCACGTGTATAAAGCTTCTTTGGAAAATTTGACATCAGTAAGTAGTACGATAATACTCCGATAATCCAGCACCCGACTGTTTGGAAATCCTGACGTTTGGCATTTGGCTCACTCATTAATCAGGAATGTGAACCGGGGGTCCAGAATGCAAGTGGGGTGAGTGGCTGGAACCAGGGTTCAGAGTGCAGAGAGGGGATGGGGTCTGGACAATGGTCTGGTTGGGGTCTGTTCTGTGGGCTGGGTGGGGTCAGGGTCTGAACTGTGGTCTGGGTGGGGTTGGGGTTTGGGTCTAGGGTCCGTACCTTGTGTCTGGTGGTGCCGGAACCAGGACTGGGGTCGGGAACGTCAGGAGTCAGTCTGGAACATATAACCCAAGTCGAAACTCACTGGGTTCTATTTCCTGCTCCCTTCCAACTCTTCAGCTTTGCTAAGAAACCTATTTTACTGCTGTGTAACATTTTTAAAAAAGTGAATTAAATGCATGTTGGGGTATGAATAGAAATTCTGGGACTGGAGAGTTATAAGGAGAGACTGGATATTCTGGGACTGTTTTCCCTGGAGCAAAGGAGGCTGAGGGGTGACCTTACAGAGGTTTATAAAACCACGAGGGGCTTAGATAAGGTTGATCACAGTTTTCCCAGGGTAGGGGAGTCTAAAACTAGAGGGCACAGGTCTAAGGTGAGAGGGGAAAGATTTAAAGGGGAACTGAGAGGTAATTTCGTTACCCAGAGGTTGGAGGGTATGTGGGATGAGCTGCCAGAGGAAGTGGTAGAGGTGGGTACAGTTACAGTGTTTAAAAGATATTTGGACAGGTACATGGCCAGGGAAGGTTTAGAGGGATATGGGCCAAATGCAGGCAAATGGGACTAGCTCAGTGAGGCAACTTGGTCGGTATGGACCAGTTGGGCTGAAGGGCCTGTTTCACTGCTGTAAAGCTCTATGACTCTAAATAATATCCATTAGTCCATAAAATCTGCCAATCCAGCACCTCCAAAGTCCTGAGGATGCCAAATTATCCAAGGGTTACTGTACAATTAATTCAAAAGTTATTTAGAAATGTATCAAAGGACTTTCCTCCAATTGATTCACACAATTCAAAAAACGATGTAATTTCTCATCACAAAACTTAGAGATTTTAATAAAAACACCAGAATGCCCATTGAGATTCATCGCAATTCTCAGAAAGTAGTGTCAGACATAGACATGAAAGAATGCTATTGAAATTGGTTCCAAAAGCAGCTGCAAAGGCAAAACGATGTGTAGACTTCATACAGTAAACTGGCGTTAAAGAGGGAAATGGAACATTTCCTATTTCTTCAATAAGGTTAATCAAATACCCTCAGCAGGGGTATGTAAAGAAGAGGGCAGAGGTTTCAGGTAAGGGGCAAGGGGATTGGAAGGGATCGGAAGAACAACGATCTTACCCAGAGGATGGTTGCAATCTGGAACACACTCACTGAAAAGAGGTAGTGCATGTACAGATTCTCTTGACTTGGAAGCATCTGAACAAGTACTTGAATCGCCAAGGCACAGAGGCCTGCAGACCAAGTGCTGGTAAATGGGATTAGGATAGATGATTGCTCTATGGTCATCAAGGACATGATGGGCTGAAGGGTCTGTGCTGTGTGACTGTGACTCTAAAAGATGTTATCACCTTTGCCACCAATTTCCACCCTGCTCTGAGTTTCACAAGGCCCGTCTTTGACCCTGCACTTCCCTATTTCCACTGCTCTATCTCCACCTCAGGGCAGAGTTGGCAACTAATATTCTTACAGACTTCTTCAGTTCTCTCGATTAACCTCCTCCCACCCTGCTTAGAGTCACAGAGTCACAGACCGATACAGCACAGATGCAGGCCCTTTGGCCCAACTTGTCCCTACTGACCACAGTGCCCGCCCAGCTACTCCAGACTTCCAGCATTCGGACCGCATCCCCTCACCTCCATGTACCTATCCAAGTGCTTCTTAAATGACACTGTTGTACCTGCCTCACCCACTACCTCTGGCAGCTCGTTCCATATACTCACCACTCTCTGTGTGGAAAAGTTGCCCCTCAGGTCCCTTTTCCCCTCTCACCCTAAACCTATACCCCCTAGTTTTGGACTCCCCTACCCTGGGGAAAAGACTGTTACCGTCCACCTTATCTATGCCTCTCATAATTTTAAACACTTCTATACAGTTGTCCCTCATTCTCCTACGTTCCAAGGAATAAAGGCCTAGCCTGGCCAACCTCTCCCTATAACTCAGGGCCTCTCGTCCTACTAGTAGGAGTGGCCTACTCCTGCTCCTCACCCAGCCCTCACTCCCTGTGACCACCAGACCCAGGAACCTGATACCGCCACCATGCTCCATGCACTGGGAAGATTCATGAGTGAAATGAATTAAACTCCCTCCAGACACTTCAGCCTGAAGTTCTGAGCTGATGTTCTGAGGGGTAGTACTGAGGGAACGAGCACATTCAGAAGGGCTCTCTCCCAGCTGAGCCTTTAATCCAAGGCTCAAGAAAGAGGTATACTCCCATGGCAGTGTTCTGAAGAAATGCGTGGTTGATGGTTGTCACGGATCTGATGGGCTGAAGGGCCTGTTTTCGTGCTGGATAACTCTGGGTAAATGAGTGCTTGATGACCAGCACGGACCTGATGGACTGAGCGGCCTTTTCCGACTGAATGTCTCTGTGACTTTGAGAGAGAGTCTTCTCCCCAGGGTCCTGAATCCAATATTTAGTCCTCAATCAACATCACCAAAAACAGATTTTCTGTTCATTAAAACATCGCAATTTTTCTGAGTACACTTCAAATATATTTCATTAGCTATAAGGCACTTTGTGCCGTCCAGATGTAGTAAAGACAGCTTTCTTATGGAGAATAAAATGCTTTATAAAATGTGTTGTTTGAACCAGTAGTAGAATCAGATGTCTTCACATCTGGTCCCCCTTTGCAATGCCTTGTCACATCCTGATGATGTTCAAAGGGGTTCTACACCAGAGGATTACTTTTGATGTCAAGTCACCATTGTTGGAAATGTCTAGCTGACGAGTGTAAGCCAAGGTTTATAAGTGACTCACAAGTCAGATACATGATAAGCATGCATCTGAAGAGGTTCACTGTGCAAGCGCAGGCTATCTTCAATGTTTACTTTCAAACATGTGGCAGTAATGTGATGATCTATAAAACCATACATCATGCCAAAAATCACAGAGCAGATGCAGTGAGTTTTGTAGTGAATGTTAAGTTAAAACCACAAACCTGCATTAAATCCACAACAAAGAACACCGATGTAAGATACCAGCTAAGAAACTGGATCACGTCACGTTAGTTTTTTAAGCACTCAGATAAGATGAGATTTCTTTATTAGTCACATGTACATCGAAACACACAGTGAAATGCACCTTTGCATAGAGTGTTCTGGGGGCAGCCCACAAGTGTCCCCACACTTCTGGCACCAACATAGCATGCCCACAACTTCCTAACCCATACATCTTTGGAATGTGGGAGGAAACCGGAGCACCCGGAGGAAACCCACACAGACACGGGGAGAACGTACAAACTCCTTACAGACAGCGGATGGAATTGAACCCGGGTCGCTGGCGCTGTAATAGCGTTACACTAACCACTACACTACCGTGCCTGCCCACTACCCAGAATTGATAAAGAAATTTGGCATGTCCCCGTCAACCCTGACCAGGCTTTATCAATGCACCACAGAAAGCATCCTATCCGGATGCATCACAGCTTGGTGCGGCAACTGCTCTGCCCAGGACCACAAGAAACTACAGAGAGTTGTGGACACAGCTCAGCACATCACAGAAACCAGCCTCCCCTCCATGGACTCTGTCTACACTTCTCGCTGCCTTGGTAAAGCAGCCAACATAATCAAAGACACCTCCCACCCCGGACATTCTCTCTTCTCCCCCTCCCATCAGGGAGAAGATACAAAAGCCTGAAAGCACGTACCACCAGGCTCAAGGACAGCTTCTATCCCACTGTTATAAGACTATTGAACGGTCCCCTCATACGATAAGATGGACCCTTGACCTCACAATCTACCTCATTGTGGCCTTGCACCTTATTGTCTGCCTGCACTGCACTTTCCCTGTAACTGTAACACTTTATTCTGCATTCTGTTGTTGTTTTACCTTGTACTACCTCGATGCACTGTGTAATGAATTGATCTGTATGAACGGTATGCAAGACAAGTTTTCCACTGTACCTCGGTACATGTGACAATAATAAACCAATTTACCAATTTACACTGGCAGTTATTTCTGGATGAAATGACCCCACTTGTGGAGCGGGGCTTCCACTTACAATCCACATCAGTGTGCCTCAGTTTTGCAGCATGCAGCACCATGCAGCAGTCTCTGCAGAGCGAGGAGCACACGGTGCTAAGTCCTTGCTTTTCTCACTACTTAAAAACACACATTGCAGCGAGACCTAGGGGTGCAGGTACATGGCTCCTTGAAGGTGGCGCCACAGATAGACAGGGTGGTGAAGAAAGTGTTTGGCATGATGGCCTTCATCGATCAGCATACTGAGTACAGGAGTTAGCATGTTATGTTACAGCTGTACAAGATGGTAAGGCCACATTTGGAGTACTGTGTGCAGTTCTGGTCGCCCTGCCACAGGAAGGACATCATTAAACTGGAAATGGTACAAAAAAGATTTATGAGAATATTACTGGGACAAGAGGGTTTGAGTTATAAGGAGAAACTGGATAAGCTGGGGCTGTTATCCCTGGAGCGAAAGAGGCTGAGGGTGACATTATAGAAGTTTATAAAATCATAAGGGGCTCAGATAAGATGAATGACCAGGAGTCCAAAACTAGAGGGCGTAGGATTAAGGTGAGAGGGGAGAGATTTAATGGGGACCTGAGGGTCAACTTTTCGTACAGAGGGTGGTGAGTATATGGAATGAACTGCCAGGGGAAGTGTTAGAGATGGGTATAACTATGATATTTAAAAGACATTTAGAGTGGTACATGGATAGTAAGTTTTAGAGAGATATGGGCCAAACAGAGGCAAACAGGACTAGCTCAGTTAGGCAACTTGTTTGGCATGGACAAGTTGGGCTGAAGGGCCAGTTTCCATCCTGTATGGTTCTATAACTCTGTGACTCTATCCTGGAGTCAGAGGGTCATACAGCACCTTCGGCCCACCATGTCCATACTGCCCCTCCAGTACCCATCTACACCAATCCCATTTCCCAGCACTTGGTCTGTACACTCCTCTGCCTTGGTGATTCAAGTGTTCATCCAGATACTTCTTAAATGTTGTGAGCATCGACTATCAAGCACCCATTTACACTGATCCTGAGGTGCTGAGGTAAAAGATTTGCCAAGACCTTGACGAGTTGGTGGAGCAGGCTGGAAATGCTGAACGGTCTACTCCTGCTCATATAACAGAGCAAAACCTCACTGAGCCACGCGTGGTGACCCAAACCTCCACCCTCAGTGGAAGAGGCACAGTTTAAGGACCATCATCACGGAGGAGAAGTAGAGAGGCTCAGGGGTTCAGGGGAGAATTCCAGAGCTCAGGACCAAGGCAACCAGAAGCATGACCACCAGTGGTGGAGCAGATTGTTCTCCAAAGGTCATGTTCCTAACAGGAGAATCAGGAGAGAAACCAAGAGGTCTCCATCACCTTGAAATGTTTAAAAAAATCATCTCTCCAAAACAGGATCAGTACACACGTTGTTCTTCACTAAACTTTTTGATTAAAAACTCTGGCAGATCCCTCGCCTTCAATATGCTGCATTTAAGCTGTCATCAAAACACTTATTGCCCATGCCTAATTGCAGTTGTTGAAGATGGGGAGAACCGCCTTCTTGAACTACTGCAGTCCTCTGGTTAAAGTTCTCCCACAGTGCTGTTGGGGAGGGAGCGCCAGGATTTTGACCCAGTGACAATGAAGGACCAGTGATAGATTTCCAAGTCAGGACGGTGCATGACTGTCTAATATGTCCATTGCGAAAAAATGCAGACTCAAGAGACCGCAGACGCTGGAATCTGGAGCAACAAACAATCTGCTGGAGGAACTCAGCAGGTCAACCAGCATCAGTGGGGGGATAGGAATTGTCGATGCTTCGGGTCGAAACACGGCATCAGGATGAATTTTGAAATCCTAATGCAGGGTTTCAAATTGAAAATATTGTGAGCGGTTTTGGGCCCCATATCTAAGGAAGGATGTGCTGGCATTGGAGAGGGTCCAGAGGAGGTTTGCTAGAATGATCCTGGGAATGAAGAGGTTAACATATGAGGAGTGTTTGGTGTCTCTGGGCCTGTACTCACTGGAGTTCAGAAGGATGAGGGGGGGGGATCTTATTGAAACCTACCGAATATTGAAAGGCCTGGACAGAGTGGACGTGGAGAGGATGCTTCCAGTAGTGGGGGAGTCTGGGACCAGAGGGCACAGCCTCAGAATAGAAGGACGTCCCTTTAGAACAGAGATGAGGAGGAAGTTCTTTAGCCAGAGAGTGGTGAATCTGTGGAATTCATTGCCACAGAGGGCTGTGGAGCCCAAGTCATTGGGTGTATTTAAAGCAGAGGTTGACAGGTTCTTGATTAGTAAGGGCGTCAAAGGTTACGGAGAGAAGGCAGGAGAATGGGGTTGAGAGGGAAAAATAAATCTGCCACAATTGAATGGCAGAGCAGACTCGATGGGCCGAGTGGCCTAAAATTCTGCTCCTGTGTCTTAAGGTGTTATGACTCAGAGGGGAACCTGCAGGTGGTGTTGTTTCCCTGCACCCGATGCCATCGTCCTCCTTGGTGGTAGAGGACGTGGGCTTGGGAGGTGCTGGCAGAGTAACTGCAGTGCTTCATGTAGACGATGCACACTGCAGCCACTCTGTGCCACAGGTGGAGGGAGGGAATGATTAAGATAAGATCTCTTTATTAGTCACATGTACATTGAAACACACAGTGAAATGCATCTTTTGCGTAGAGTGTTCTGGGGGCATCCCGCAAGTGTCACCACACTTCTGATGCCAACATAGCATGCCCACTGGAGTGGGCTGCTTTGTCCCAGACAGTATTAAACTTCTTGAGAGATATTGGAATTTTGCTCATCCAACAAGTACTTGTAGATGGTGGAAAGGCCTTGGAGGTGAGGCATTCACTGTAGGATACCCAGCCTCTGACCTGCTCCTGTAGCCATGGTGTTTATGTGGCTGGTCCAGTTATCCTTCTGGTCAATGATGTCCTCCAAACACTAATGGTGGGAACTCGTCGATGGTAATGCCATGAATGCTCAGGTTCAGTGGTTGGACTCAGTCTTGTTGGAGATGGTCATTGTCTGCCATTTATGTTGCAATATTACGTATCAGCACATTTCTGAATGTTGTCTGGAACGTCCAGCATGCAGAGATGGGCTGCTTCCTTTGCTGGGAAGTTGCAAGTGGAACTGAGCATTGAGCAGTCATCAGCACATTTGACCTTGTGGTGGAAGGTCGTTAATGAAGATGACTGAGCCTAGGACACCAACATGCCTCAAATCCGAATTACAGGAAATGGCAGGTACCTTGGGAGCATTGATGTACCAAGGCACCATGAGGTGCGAATCATAGCTCGCTGCAAGTGGCGACACAGGTAGATAGGACAGTGAAAAAGGTATTTGGTATGCTTGCCTTCGGAGACTGAGGCATTGAGTATAAGAGTTGGAACATCATGTTGCAGTTGTACAAAACATTGATAAGACTGCAGTTAGAGTATTGTGTACGGTTCTGGTCACCACACTACAGGAAGGATGTGGTAGCAATAGAGAGAGTGCAGAAGAGACTCTCCAGGATGTTGCCTGGAATGGAGGGCTGTGGTTATAAGGAGAGACTGGATAAGGTGGGTTTATTCTCACTGGAATGTAAAAGGTTGAGGGATGACCTGAAAGAGGGTCATAGATAGAGTAGCTTCTTCCCCTCCGCCATCAGATTTCTGAACAGTCTGTGAACCCATCAACACCACCTCATTATTTCTCTTTTGCACTATTTATTTTTGTAACCTATAGTAATTTTTATGTCTTTATGTCTTGCACTGTACTGCTGCCACAAAACAACAAGTTTCACGACATATGTCAGTGATAATAAACCTGATTCTGATTCTGAGATAGTCAGAGTGTTTTCCAGGGGCAAGGGTCAAGAACTAGAGGACATAGTTTTATGGTGAGAGCGGAGAAACTTAAAGTTGATCTGAGGGCTAAGTTTTTCACACAGAGGTGGTGGGTTTGTGGAATGAGCTGCCATGATTGAACAGTATTGAACGGTTCCTAGTACGATAAGATGATGATCAGAATTCCAGGTGTGGTCTCACCAACGTCTTGTACAGCTGTAATATGATGTCCCAACTCTTGTACTATATGTCCTGACTGATGAAAGCAAGCATGCTACTTGCCTCCTACCTGTGTTGGCACTTTCAGGGAACTCTGCACTGGTCCCTCTAGTTCTCTCTGTTCTACAGCGCTCCTCAGGGCCCTGCCATTTACCGTCTAAGTCCTGCCCTGGCTTAACTTCCCAAAACGCATCACTTTGTATCTGTCCAAATTCCACCTGCCAATCTTTTGTCCCCTTTCCCAGTTGATCCGGATCCTGCTGTAACCTTCGACAACCGTCTTCCCTGTCCACCACACCACTAATTTTGGTGTTGTCTGCATGCTTACTAACCACACCACCTACATTCTCATCCAAATCGCTAATACAGATGACGAACAACAGAGGACCCAGCACTGACCCCAGTGGCACACCACTGGTCACAGGTCTCCAACCTGAAAATCAACCCTCTACTGCCTCCCTCTGACCCCTCCCACCAAGCCAATTTTATATCCAATCGGCTTCCTCACCTGCAACCCATGTGATCTAACCTTCTGGACCAGCCCACTGTTCAGGACCTGGTCAAAAGCCTTGCTAAAGTCCATGTAGACAACATCTACCACCCTGCCCTCATCAATCCTCTTGGTCATCTCTCCAAAACACTCAATCAAATTCGTGAGGCACGAAAGCCATGCTGACTCTCCCTAATCAGTTCCTGCCTTTCCAAATGCTGGTAGATCCTGTCTCTCAGAATTCGCTCCAGTAACATTCCCACCACTGATGTTAGGCTCACCAGCCTGTAGTTCCCTGGCTTGTCCTTGCAGCCCTTCTTAAATAAAGGTACCTTAACCACCCTCCAGTCTTCCAGTACTCAACCATGGCTAAGGAAGAAACAAAGATTTCTGCCAGGGCACCAGCAAATTTCTTCTCTGGCATCCCACAACATCCCTGGGGATTAATCCACCATTATGCACCTTAAGACCACCAACACCTGCTCTTTCGTAATATTGATCTGTTTCAGGACATCACTGTTCTCTCCCCGAATTCCGAAGTTTCCATGACCTTCTCCATGGTAAATACAGAAGAAAAGTATTAATTAAAGTCCTTGCTCATCTCCTGTGGCTCCACACATAGATGACCACACTGATCCTTAAGAGGACCTATTCTCTCTCGAGTTGCCCTTTTGTTCTTAAAATATTAGTGAGTCCCTTAGGATTCTCTTTTACCTTATCTGCCAAGGATATCTCACAACCCCTTTTGTCTCCTGATCCCCTTCTTAAGTGCATTCCTACAGCTCTTATACTTGTTTGATCCCAACGATCTATACCCAACATATACCTCCTTTCTCCTGACCAGAGCCTCAATATCCCTCGTCAGCCAGGGTTCCCTTATCTTGCTGGCCTTGCTGTTCACTCTAATGGGAACATGTTAGCCCCAATCTCTCCCTATCTCACTTTCAAAAGCCTCCCACTTGCCAGATGTCCCTTTACCTGCTAACAGCCTCTCCCAATCAACCTCTGCAAGTTCCTGTCTAAAGGCATCAAAAGTAGCCTTGACCCAATTTAGGATTTTAACTTGTGGACCAGTCCTACCCTTTTCCATAACTATCATTATAACTACCACTGAGGGCATGGTAGAGCCAGAGACTCTCACAATATTTGAATATTTAGACCAGCACTTGAATCACCAAGGCATAGAAAGAGCTTGTAAACGGAGTTGGTATAGATGGGTACTTGATGGTCGGCATGGACATAGTGGGCCGAAGGGCCTGTATCTGTGTTGTGTGAATCTATGACTCCACAAACCAGAGCCAAGACAATGAAAGGCAATCTCACTGAAATGTACAGGGCTGGAACATGTGGTCAATGGCAAACCATCTGACCATTGAGCTCAGAGGAAGTTGCCCATAAGATAGAGCAACCTCTGTGGTGTGGACATCCCCCTACTGATGTCAAAGGGATTCCCTGATGTTCAGTATCAGCGATGACATCAAGCTGGCTGAACAGCCAATCACAAGGAAGAATTCCAGCAGGAAGTAAATATCACGATTTTTAATTAATATTTTAAACTTTTGATAGGGTGCAAAACCAAGATTGCAACAGATGTAGTTTAAGGTTGACTTTGAAACATTATAAACTTGTTAAAAGTTTTTTTTTAAATCCAGTAAGTTGTGAAGTACATTAAAACTCCGTTAATCCGGCACATTTGGGACTTTGATGGTCCCGGAGTGGCAGATTTTCCTGACAATTGGATGTTATTTTATTAATAGTCAAACACACTGAAGTTGCTGTTACGCAGTAACATTTCAGTGAACCCAGTGCTTAAAGGGAGCTCGGGAAACAGAAACAGGCACGTTTCAAGACACTGCAGGAACCAGGGCCCCAGCAAACGGAAAGCACGAATGTTACTTGGTGAACCAAATGCCAAATCATCAAGATTTCCAAAGGTCGGACAGTGAAGTATCAGCTTTACTGTTTTTTTTACTGGAATTACAATCAACATGTAGTTTTGTTTTGAGGGAAGGAGTTTGCCCAGCAGTAATCACAGTTTAGTAGCCCAGTGAAAGTGATATACTCCTCATGCAACTAAGTCTTTCAATCTGGTGTCTGAAGACTGCACTGGAGAAGGTTATAAACCTATTTCCTCCATGAAGGAGTAGATATAGAGTCATAGAGTTATACAGCACGAAAACAGGCCCTTTGGCCCAACTGGTCCATGCCAACCAAGATGCCCATTCAAGCTAGTCCCATTTTGGTATTGGCATTGGTATTGGTGTTGATTTATTATTGTCACTTGTACCGAGGTACAGTGAAAAACTTGTCTTGCATACCGATTGTACAGGTCAATTCATTGCCCACATTTGGCCCAAACTTTTTAAACCTTTCCTATCCATGTACCTGTCCACCCGTCTTTTAAAAGTCGTTATCATACCTGCCCCAACCACTTCCTCTGGCAGCTCATTCCACGTAGATACCACCCTTTGAGTAAAAGAAATTTGCCCCTCAGGTCCCTTTTAAATTTCTCCCCTCTCACCTCAAAGCTATGCCCTCTAGTTCTTGATTCCCCAACCCTGGGAAAAAGACTTGAGTGATTTCACCCTATCTATGCCCCTCATGAATTTATACACTGACAGGAACACTAATGGTAAATTTCTACAGAAGCTCCATACGTACTTACCCCAGAAGTTGCCATTAGTTTTGCAGTACAATGACAGTGACAATTTTGCCATCATTACAACAGAATCCAGGCCATTAAATTCTGAGAGGGCATAGTAGGTATCACATGAAGAGTTTGCTCCCCCTGTCTGTAGAGCCCAGAAGTCAGGGAATATCTCTAGAGAAAGAGTTGTCTTTTTGGAACTGAGAGGAGGAAAAATCTCTTCACTCAAAGGTTAGTGAATCTTTGGAATTCTCTGCCTCTGGGGACTATGGAGGCTCAGTTAGTCAAGTCTGAGTGAGGAAGACCTTTTGACTTTGAGAAAGACATGGGTCAGGTGGGAAAGTGGAGAGGGTGGAGAACTCAGTGGTGCTCAGCAGTCAGTGTGCTCCACCATTACATTTTATGTTGCAACTGAGACACCAATAGAGGGAGACAGAGAAGGTGCAACTGAATAAAATGAACGAAAGTCAGTGATAGGCAGCAACAGTGAGAGATGGATAAGGGTGACAGTGAGTATAAGGAGGACAGAGAAACTGGGAAGCAGGGGAAGAGATTACTGGGGCTCTGGCTGAGATCTTTCCTGGCCATAAGTGAACTCTCCTCAACATCGATGACATCTTCAAGAGGCGGTGCCTCAAGAAGGCAGCATCCATCACTAAGGACCCTCACCATCTGGGACACACCCTCTTCTTGTTACTACCATCGGGGAGGAGGTACAGGAGCCTGAAGACCCACACTCAACGATTCAGGAGCAGCTTCTTCCCCTCCACCATCAGATTTCTGAACGGTCCATGAACCCATGAACACTGCCTTGTTATTCCCTTTAATTTTGCATTATTTATTTATTTTTGTAATTTAGAGTAATTCGGTATTTGCACTGTACTTCTGCTGCAAAACAACAAATTTCACGTCATATAAGTCAGTGATGATAAACTGATTCTGATTCTTAAGTGAGGTACCAGATGACTACAGAATGGCAAACGTGATTCCCCCTTTTCAGAAGGGCGGCAGCGAAAAGCTAATTACAAACCTGTGAGCCTAACATCAGTGGTAGGGAAGATGCTGCAAGATATTCTGAGGGACAGGATTAATGATCACTTGGAAAGGCAGGGACTGATCAGAGACAGCCAGCATGGTTTTGTCAAGGGCAGATCCTGTCTGACCAATTTCATTGAACTTATTGAGGAGGTAATAAACGTATCAATGAGGTCAGCACAGTAGACCTTACATGGATTTCAGTAAGGCCTTCAACAAGGTCCCACATGGGAGACTGGTCCAAAAGATTAGGGCCCATGAGATCCAGGGCAGGTTAGTAAATGGGATCCAAGATTGGTTTGACAATAGGAGACAGAGGATAATGGTAGAGGGTTGATTTTGTAATTGATAAGATTTCTTTATTAGTCTCACGTACATCAAAACACACGGTGAAATGCATCTTTTTGCGTAGAGTAATCTGGGGGCAGCCCGCAAGTGTCACCACACTTCCAGCACCAACATAGCACACACACAACTTCCTAACCCGTACGTCTTTGGAACGTGGGAGGAAACCGGAGCACCCAGAGAAAACCCATGCAGGCACAGGGAGAACGTACAAACTCCTTACAGACAGCGGTGAGAATTGAACCCGGGTCACTGGCACTGTAATAGCGTTACGCTAACTGCTACACTACATGTGTGACTAGTGGTGTTGCACAGGGATCAGTGCTGGGACTCTTGCTGTTTGAGATATACGTGAATGATTTGGACGTGGATGTGGGAGACATGATCAGTAATCAGTAAGTTTACAGATGACACTAGGGTTTGTGGAATTATTGAGAGTGTGCAGGGTAGTCTTAGGCTACAGGGTAATGTCCTTGGTGGAAGGTG
This sequence comes from Pristis pectinata, assembly GCF_009764475.1. Classification (NCBI taxonomy): domain Eukaryota; kingdom Metazoa; phylum Chordata; class Chondrichthyes; order Rhinopristiformes; family Pristidae; genus Pristis; species Pristis pectinata. The sequence goes on along the minus strand of NC_067407.1, from coordinate 2,033,180 downwards.
TTGGGAGTTTGGGAGGCGCTGTCAGAGGAACCTGGGAGAGTAACTGCAATGAATTTTTAAGATGGTGTACAATGCAGATACAATGCAACAGTGATGGAGGGAGTGAACATTTACAATAACGGATTGTACACCAAAACATCGATTGGCATCTCCAGACAGTGAGGGGTTTAGTTGGGGAGGAGTTTGTTAAGTGTGTTCAGGAAGGATTCTTGACACAATATGTAGATAGGCCTACAAGAGGAGAGGCTGTGCTTGATTTGGTATTGGGAAATGAACCTGGTCAGGTGTCCGATCTCTCAGTGGGTGAACATTTTGGTGATAGTGATCATAATTCTATCTCCTTTACATTAGCACTGGAGAGAGATAGGAACAGACAGACTAGAAAGGCGTTTACTTGGAGTAGAGGGAATTATAAGGATCTCAGGCAGGAAGATTAAATTGGGAACAGATGTTCTCAGGGAAAAGTACGGAAGGAATGTGGCAGATATTCAGGGGATATTTGTGTGAAGCTCTGCACAGGCATGTTCCAATGAGACAGGGGAGTCATGAGAGGATACAGGAACCGTGGTGTACAAAGGCTACAATAAATCTAGTCAAAAGGAAAAGAAAAGCTTACAAAAGGTACAGAGAGCTAAGTAATGTTAGAGATCTGGAAGAGTATAAGGCTAACAGGAAGGAGCTTAAGAAGGAAATTAGGGAAGCCAAAAGGGAACATGAGAAGGCCTTGGTGGGCAGGATTAAGGAAAACCCCAAGACATTCTACAAGTATGTGTAGAGCAAGAGGGTAAGATGTGAAAGAATAGGGCCCATCAAGTGCAGCAGTGGGAAGGTGTGTATGGATCCGGAAGAAATAGTGGAGGTTCTTAATGTATACTTTATGTCAGTATTCACTAAGGAAAAAGATCTGGGGAATTGTAGTGGGGACTTGCAGCAAGCTGAAAAGCTTGAGCCCGTAAATATTAGGAAAGAGGAGGTGCTGAAATTTTTGAAAAGCCAGGACCGGATGGGATGTACCCCAGGCTGCTGTGGGAGGCAAGGGCAGAGATTGCGGAGCCTCTGACGATGATCTTTGCATCATCGATGGAGACGGGAGAGGTCACAGAAGATTGGAGGGTTGTGGATGTTGTTCCTTATTCAAGAAGGGGAGTAGGGATAACCCAGGGAATTATAAACCAGTAAGTCTTACCTCAGTGGTTGGTAAGCTGATGGAGAAGATCCTGAGGGGCAGGATTTATGAACATTTGGAGAGGTATAATATGATTAGGAATAGTCAGCATGGCTTTGTCAAGGGCAGGTCCTGCCTTACGAGTCTGATTGAATTTTTTAAGGATGTGACTAAACACATCGATGAAGGGAGAGCAGTAGATGTAGTGTATATGGATTTCAGCAAGGCATTTGATAAGGTACCCCATGCAAGGCTTTTTGAGAAAGTAAGGAGGCATGGGATCCAAGGGGGCATTGCAGTGTGGATCCAGAACTGGCTGGCCCACAGAAGGCAAAGAGTGGTTGTTGAAGGGTCATATCCTGCGTGGAGGTCGGTGACCAGTGGTGTACCTCAGGGATCTGTACTGGGACCCTTACTCTTTGTGATTTTTATAAATGACCTGGATGAGGAAGTGGAGGGGTGGGTTAGTAAATTTGCAGATGACACAAAGGTTGGAGGTGTTGTGGATAGTTTGGAGGGCTGTCAGAGGTTTCGGACTCCTCAACAAACCACAATTGTAAAAATATGCTTGGACTTCATTATTTTGACTAATGAAACTGATTCACTAGTTTACTGCTGATAATCCACTCTCTGAAGATTCAGAAATCCCCATGGTTCGGCATCTAGCTCACCAGGTAACATTTGCCATGCTCCCTTCCAATTAACCATGGCCACCACCCTCCAGCATAGAGAACTCCAGAGACTCACTACCCTCTGATAGAAACATTTACACAGTTTTAAATGACTGGCCCCTTATTTACTCTAATTATGTAGAGCTCAGAAAGGCTTCGCACCTTCCTCCAACTGTGCAGTGCCCCACTGAAATGACACCTGGAACACTGTGTACAGGTACAAACCTTTGGTTAGGCTACAGTTGGAATATTGTGTACAGTTCTGATCACCACACTAAAGAAAGGATGTGGAGGCTTTGGAGAGGGTGCAGAAGAGGTTCTCCGGGATGTTGTCTGGATTAGCGAGTATTATATGTAAGGAAAGGTTGGACAAACTTGCACTGTTTTCTCTGGAGAGTCAGAGGCTGAGAGGTAATCTATACAAGAATATATGAGAGGCATAGATAGGGTAGAAAGTCAGTCATTTTTGCAGGGCATAGCTTTAAGGTGAGAGGGAGAAAGTTTAAAAGGAGATTTAGGAGGCAATTTTTTTTGCACAGAGGGCAGCGAGTGTCTGGAACGTGCTGCCAGGGAAGGTGCTGGAAGCAGATACAACAGCAATGCTTAAAAGGGATTCAGACAGACACATAAACAGGCAGGAAATGGAACTACATAGACCATATGTGGGCAGATGAGCAGTTTAAATAGGCATCATGGTTGGCACAGACATTGCTGGCCGAAGGGCCTGTTCCTGCCTTGTACTGATCTACCTACCTATGGAAGGGTATATGTTGCAATGCAGGGAGAATAACACCAGACTAATTCCTGAGATGGTGGGTTTGTTAAAGAGAAGAGATTGAACACACTGAGTTTAGAAGAATGAGAGGCATTGACTTCAGGAAAGGGGGCGGTGTACATGCACCTGTCTACATCAATGGTGCTGAGGTCGAGAGGGTTGAGAGCTTCAAGTTCCTGGGAGTGAACATCACCAACAGCCTGTCCTGGTCAAATCATGTAGATGCCAAGGCCAAGAAAGCTCACCAGCGCCTCTACTTCCTCAGGAAGCTAAAGAAATTTGGTTTGTCCCCTTTGACTCTCACCAACTTTTACCCATGCACCATAGAAAGCATCCTATCTGGATGTATCACGGCTTGGTACAGCAACTGCTCAGCCCAGGACTGCAAGAAACTGCAGAGAGTTGTGGACACAGCCCAGCGTATCACGGACACCAGCCTCCCCTCCTTGGACTCTGTCTTTACCTCTCGTTGTCTTGGTGAAGCAGCCAGCATAATCAAAGACCCCACCCACCCGGGTCATTCTCTCTTCTCTCCTCTTCCATCGGGTAGAAGATACAGGAGCCTGAGGGCACGTACCACCAGACTTAAGGACAGCTTCTACCCCACTGTGATAAGACTATTGAACAGTTCCCTTATACAATGAGATGGACTCTGACCTCACAATCTACCTTGTTGTGACCTTGCACTTTACTGTACTGTTATTGTTTTTACCTGTACTACCTCAATGCACTCTGTACTAACTCAACGTAACTGCACTGTGTAATGAATTGACCTGTACAATTGGTTTGTAAGACAAATTTTTCACTGTACCTCAGTACAGGTGACAATAATAAGCCAATACCAATACCAATCTCATTGACTTACTAATTCTGACAGGGAGTAACAGGATAGAAGCAGAGCAGATGTCTCCTCTGTCTAGAATGTCTGGAACCAATGCCTATAAGAAGGAAATTGGTACTGGTTTATTATTGTCACATGTACTGAGGTACAGTGAGAAACTTGTCTTGTGTACCAATCGTACAGGTCATTTCATTACACAGACCATTGGGGTAGTACAAGGGAAAATGATAGCTGAATACAGAATAAAGTGTAACAGCTACAGAGAAAGTGCAGTGCAGACAGACAATAAGGTTCAAGGTCATAACGAGGTAGATTGTGAGGTCAAGAGTCCATTTTATCGTACTAGGGGACCATTCAATAGTTTTATAACAGTGGGATAGAAGCTGTCCTTGAGCCTGGGGGTACGTGCTTTCAGGCTTTTGTATCTTCTGCCTGATGGGAGGGGAAGAAGAGAGAATTTCTGGGGTGGGTGGGGCCTTTGATTATGCTGGCAGCTTTACCAAGGCAGGGTCCAAGGAGGGGAGGCTGGTTTCCATGATGCGCTGAGCTGTGTCCACAACTCTCTGCAGTTTCTTGCAGTCCCAGACAGAGCAATTGCCATACCAAGCTGGATGCATCTGGATAGGATGCTTTCTATGGTGCATCAATAAAAATTGGTGGGGGTCAACGGGGACATGCTGAATTTCTTTAGCCTCTTGAGGAAGGAGTTGGTCATTCTTCCTTTCTTTGCCTAGTGGGTGGTGAATCTTTGAAATTCTTTACCCAGGAGAGCAGTGGAGTCTTCAGAACTCAGTGTATGCATGACAGAGAGCAACTACACAGACTAGCTCAGATTAACAGGTCGGTGGGTGTGGACGAGTTGGGCCGAAGGGCCTGTTTCTGTGCTGTTAGGACTTAGTTGGCTTTTGGATATTAAGGGATATGAGATTCGTGCAGGAAAGTGGCCCTGGGTAAAAGATCAGCCATGAACCTGTGAAATGATGGGGCAGGTATGCTCTTGCTTCTATTTGTTGCCTTGCTGAGGTGTTTTGTATCAGAATAGCAACCCTTGAATGGAACATCAGGAAATGGAACATTCCCCTTTCTTTGCAAAATATCGATACAGCCAAATGTTCGGGAAATATTGATTTCCCGCCAGCAATAATCTGATATTCATTAAATTTATTTCGAAAGAGTTAATATTTTGATGGTGAGAAGCCTTTGATCTCACTGCGTATGTCCAAGCCTCTTCCCCCAACTCTGAGAGGTCCGTTTGGCTTCTGCGTTTGTGAGAGGCATGGGCGGGATCGGGATGGTGCTGATTACACATGGGTGGGATGGGGGAGAGGATACTGCAGGCGCACAGGAGGAACGGCGAAGAGAACAGAAGATGCGATCGCCTGTTGGAGATGATTGAAAATCAACGCGTGCGCTCTCTGCTCATCATTGAGAGGGAGATGGACAGAGTACGGAGGGCTCTGCTGGTCACCAGAGTCATCGCTGGGTACAGTGTGAATCCTGAACCTTCCACACCTCCCAAAGGCAGCCTCCCTCCGCAAGAACAGGGGCAGGGCGCGGGCCCTGGGTATTTTGGGCTGAATGACGAGGATAAATTGATCAAGGGTGGTCTCGGGTCCACGAGAGGTGAGGTGGCGGTGAAACCGTGTGCCTCTGGTAAGGTGACAAGTGCGAGGGTCAACGGAAGGGCAGGCTGGTCCAACTCTGCCGCCGAACCCAGACTGCATGAGATCTCTGGAGCGGCAGGGCGTCCCGGTGTTAGTGAATGGAAGGCGAGCGGGGAGTTTTGTAACACCGAAGAAGTTTGGGTGAATGGTTGTGAAGAAGACCGGGAGGAGGGAAGGTTAGACGGGGAGGCAAAACGATCAGAAGGCCGAAGGGGGAGCAGAGCAAGTTCACTAGTGGCTGCCCAGGACGGTGCTGCTTCGTTTCCAGACCCTCGGAATCTTCCGGCAGCGAGTTGCCAAGGCTGTGACTGCACGACAAACGCCAGAGGTGGAAGAACATTACGGGTCAGAGCACGTCCTGGTTATAAGTTGGTCACTGGTGGACCTGCCATCGTTTCTGAAGATAAAGCCAAACTAAGCTCTAATTCCCAATTTAAGAACTTCGTGGACTTCACTCGCAGATACCCGGACACCTCTCCGGCAGTGAGGATAGTGAATGGGCGCTGTGCGCAGGTCAATAACAACGGTATAACTAGAGGAGCCAAGTCATCTCTCTCTGTTAACAATGTGCCTCCCACAATAACCAGACAGCCAGACATTCAGCGGCCGAGAGCAGAGCCCGCATTGATCAGGAGCCTGTCAGCTCCTTCACATTCATCTCAGGTCTTGTCCACTGTTCCTTGCTTTTGCTCAGCGGGGAAGGAAGAACTGGCCAGGTGCCCTGAGGACGTGGACAAGAGTCCAGTTATGCAGAGGAGGAGCTCACAGTGGAGGCGCCAGCTCACAGTCGATGTGCCGGTGGCCACGTACGGCCCCAGGGAGAACGGCCAAGTTCGAGTGGTGATGTCCAAGCGGGAGAAGGCCCGCGCCCTTTGCCGCATGGCGTTAAGCTACAACCGGCCACCTCACTGCATCCGCCCCTGCGGTGAGGCCCAGAGACTGCTGCAGATCCGGATTAACGCCTTTAAGGCCGAGCTGGAGCAATGGAACCAAACCGGCTCTGGGATCTGAGAGGCCGCTGGCAGGATCGATCGCAGGACGCATTCGAGTCTGTGCCCGACGCTGAAACCCACCTTCACCGTGCGTGGCGAGTTCCTGAGGCGAATGAAGGGAAGGGCGATGGCGGCTCTGCCTTCCCACAATGCCAAGCGCTGGAGAAAACGCTCTATTCACCGACTGCTGAAAACGCCCTCCCTGGCACCAGTTGAGAAGGGTGGTGGTGGGCGGGGTCACGTTGACGTGATGACGTAAGGAGACGGACCCACCCACCAGTGAAGCCACTGACAAAGTTTCCAGTGAGGGGGATTGTTTCAGAAACAAAGTGCAGGAATTGCAATCCAAGAGCAAAGTATCAAAACTTGCGGGCTCTGCAGGTCTGCAGAGAGAGAAAGAGTTATGTTTCAGGCCAATAACATTAATTTTGATATTACAAGAAAGCTAATATTATGCTTATGCTGAAAATCTGAAACAAAAACAGAAAATGCTGAAAACACTCAGCAGGTCAGGCAGGATCTGTGGAGAGAGAAACGGTTACCTTTTCCGTTTTCAGACCCTTGTATGAACAGGGGAAGAGAGAGGACGAGCTGGGTAGAACAAAAGGAATGTCTCTGATAGGGTGAGACCAAATGAGTTAATAGGGAGGTTAAAATCAGATTAAGCTTCTTTGGGTGATGTGTTGCTAACAGTGCTAGTTGTGGGGCATGCTCAGCAAAAGGAAAACTGAGCCAAAATGGTGATAGACATAAAGAAAAGATGGAGCAACACACAAAACGTCAGAGAAACTCAGTGGGTTAGGCATCATCGGTGGCGGGAAATGGACGGTTGATGTTTCCAGCTGAGACCCTTCATTGGGACTGAATATAGAAAGGAGATAGCCAGTCTTAAAAAGGTGGGCAAAAGGGGTTGAGCAAGAGCTGGCAGCTGATAGGTGGATCCAGGTGAGGGGGGTGGTGATAAGCAGATGGGGAAGGGAAGAGTGGGAATAGCGCAGAAGCTGGGAGGTGATAAGCATCAGTGACAAAGGGCTGAACATGATGGAATCTGATAGGAGAGGAAGGTGGAGGCGGAGAGGGCAGAGGGGAGTAGTGGGGGAAGGGAACCAGTGGGAGGAGTGTATGGGTGATGGACAGATAGAGATGGTGGAGGTGGGGAGAGAGACATGGTAATGGGGGGCCAGGATGGGGATGATGGGTCTCTAGGAAGAAAAAGAGAGTTATCTCAAGTTGGAGAATTTGAGACTTCTCAGCTCCTAACTTGTTTTCTCTCTTTCCCAGTTCTGATGAAGGGTTTTCAGATTTTGCTTCCACAGATGCCACCTGATCTGCTGAACGTTTCCAGCATTTTCTGTTTTTATTGTACTTAGGTTGCTGTGTTACGGACTCAGTGAAAGTCCCTTTAAGATAGAGAGTGTGTGTGTGTGTGTGTGGGGCGTGCTTATGTCAATAGAAGATAAAGGACGTAATGACATTGTTGAAGAAGTTAGAAGAAGAAGAAGAAGAAGAGAGAGAGAAGGGAGAGAGACACCAGCCTGCTAGTTTTCTCTATCGATGGATGAGAAACTATAACTGTGTTTGCCACTGAAATCCATGTATGGAAGTTGGAAGTAATCCGGTGGAGTTCACTTTGTTGCTGACCTGTAGAAGGAAACAGGTATTTGTGTGTGTGGACGACCACGATTTGGATGCTTTTCGGGGTGAGGAAGTCACTACCGAGTAAACACTGAAGTGTCGCTGGGGTTCCATCATGGAACATTTGGATTTCGTATTTACTCTCTCTATGTTTCTCTACGTCTACGTCTTATCTTCAGACAACGGTGGTTGTTGAAGAAGCCCTTGCTCATGTTTCACCTTATGGCTTGCGGAACTGAACTTTAAGAACCATTCCGGAACTTGGAGTTTGGGACTTCGTCACACACACGAAGAGTTTAGTTTTGGGGTTAATGTTCAAGGTTTAACGTTTTTGAATTCTAACATTTTTACTTTTATTTTACTTATTATCATAAGTAGTGATTAATAAAATAGTTTTTAACTCTGAATCATGCTCAGTGTGTTTCTTTTGTTGCTGGTTCGTGACAGCTGTGAGTTTAACAAACTCCATACTCAAGGGTGCGAGGGAAGGTTTATTCGATGTAATTATGAGATTTTCTTTGGTGCCCTTACCTGTGCGTGTGCTGTGATCTAGGGTTATGGAGTCATAGGGCTATACAGCACAGAAAACATGCCCTTCAGCCCAAGGTACCCATCTCAGCTAGTCCCATTTGCCTGCATTTGGCCCATGTCCCTCTAAACCTTTCCTGTCCATGAACCTGTCCAAATGACTCTTAAACGTTGTTATTATACCTGCCTCTACAGCTTCCTCTTGCAACTTGTTCCACATATCCACTACCCTCTGTGTGGAAAAATCTGACCTCAGGTCCCCTTTCAATCTTTCCCTTCTCACCTTAAACATATTCCTTTTGAGTTTTAGACTCCCTTACCCAGGGGAAACGATTCTGGATATTCACTTTATCTATGCCCCTCATGATTTTATAATCCTCTGTCAGGTCACCTGTCAGCCTCTTATGCTCCAGAGGAGAAAAAGTCCCAGCCTATCCGGCACCTCCTTATAACTCCCGACATAAGATGACCATGTTTAGGTTGCATGGATTTAACAATCTATTTCAACTCTCATTAAGGACTACCATTCTTCAAGGGGGTTATTTCTAACCCTAACCAAGATGTACTGAGTAATCCATATCTACTCAATACATGTCCAAAATCTTCTATATTCTTGGCTGATAAAGTAACATGGTTAGTCAAGAAAGAACGGAGAAATATCGGCTGGTTAGCTTAACATAGGGTCACAAAATATGGAACTAGGCCCTTTAAGACTATGCTGAACATTTACACAAATCATGTTTTATTCTCTCTGCATTCCCATTAACTCCCCTCAGATTCATAGAATCATAGAATTGTACAACGTGGAAACAGGCCATTCAGCCCAACTTGACCAGGAGGCACCTTCTATATAAACTCCACCTCTCAGCTAGACACTTCATAAATGCTATCAGCAGCCCTGACTGAATCACTCTCTCAGGCAGTTCATTCCAGGTGCTCGCCACTCTCTGGGTGAAGAAGATCCCTCTCATATCCCCTCTGAATCTCTTCCCCTTTACCATAAACCTATGTCCTCTAGTTTGATCTATGTCTATTATGGGGAAAACTTTCGTGGTCTACCCTGTCCATACTTCTCAGAATTTTATATCTACCACTCACCTACAAACAGGTGATTTACAGCAGCCCCTTAACCTACCAAACTACATGCCTTTGAGATGTGGGAAGAAACTGGGGCATCCAGTGGAAACTCACACACAGTCACAGGAAGAAATTCAAGAGATTATTAGATACGCATATGGAGGAATTTAAAATAGGGGGATATGTGGGAGGAAGGGGTTAGTTAGACAGGCGAGGTTTAAAGGTCAGCACAACATTGTGGGCCGAAGGCCTGTATTGTGCTGTACTGTTCTATGGTAAGAACGTGCAAGCTCCACGCAGGCAGCACTGGAGGTCAGGACTGAATCCAGGTCACTGCTGCTGTGAGGCAGCAGCTCGACCAGCTGCACCACTGTGCTGCCCTCAAGTGTCAGTAGTCAAACTGCCCACACTTGTCTTTGCGCTGCTTGGTGGCTGCACTCCATGACACCACTGAACCACACAAGAGATTGGGCCTTGCATAGGAGAATGAGGGATGATCATGTAGAGGTGTATAAAATCATGAGGGGCATAGATAGGGTGAATGCACATAATTTTTTCCCAGTGTTGGGGAATCAATAACTAGAGGGCATAGATTTAAGGTGAGGGGGGAGAGATTTAATAGGAACCTAAGGGGCAACTTGTTCACTTAGGGGGTGGTCAGTATATGGAATGAGCTGCCAGAGGAAGTGGTTAAGACAGGTACATTGACAACATTTAAAAGGTACTTGGACAGGTACATAGATAAGAAACATTTAGAGAGATATGGGTCAAACGTGGGTAAATGGGACTAGTTTAGATGAGAATCTTGGTCAGCATGGACCAGTTGGACTCAACAAACACAAGACAAAGTTCCTCCACCAACCTGTACAACACCACCCTCCAACAATGGGCCAAGTATAAGATGAGATGAAGATTTATGGGGAGACCTTGGAGAATGTGGCTCACTTCCCCTATCTCAGGGGCCACCTCTCAGTGAGGGCAGACATCGATGATGAAGTTCACCATCACCTTCAATACGCTAGAACAACCTTCAGCCAACTAAGGAAAAACATGTTTGAAGATCAAGTCCTCAACTATATCATGTTTAAACTTGGAAAAAAATTAGGAGTGGTACTGTTGATCCTTTGCTTAAATTGAGGAAGTTTGGAGTCCATTTATTGAATATTTTCACATGATATAGATCCCCTTATAATAACCTTTCAATTTAGAGGAACGGAGTTGATGACATAATATTGCTCTGTTTCTATTGAGAAATTTTAGTCCAGTTTTTTTTCTGCTTTTTTTTGAATTTTTTTTGCTTTAGCTTAGTTTGGTTTGATATATTTATAATTTTTCTTATTGTTTTGGGGATTTTTTTTTCTTTCTTTTATATTTTATAATAAAGCTTTATCTTTTATATTATATTCATTCACTAACAGATCGCTGGATCTACAGACTTTTTTATACTTTATTGTTCTTTATGATTATCCATGTCATGATTGTTCTCCTGATCTCTTTGTATTACATGTACAAACTTTGATATATTAATCTGTATTAATCTGAAAACTAATAAAAAGATTGAAAAAGAAAGAAGATCAAGTCCTCAAACGAGGCACAAAACTCATCATCTACCAGGTAGCAGTAATCCATGAACTCCTATATGTTCTGAGATTTAGGCTATCTCTAGCAGGCATCTCTAGACACAACAAAGATACAACCAGTGCTGTCTCTTCAAAATCCTCCAAATCCACTGGAAGCTTGGGCAAAGCAATATATTGCTCTCTTCCAGACTAGTGTTCCCAGCATCGAAGTCCTCATTACATTCAGTTACTTTGATTGGACAGGCAACATTATTTACACACCCAACACCAGACTCCCGAGAGACAGCTTCGTCATGGGAAAAGATTACCAGATGAAGAGAGAAAAAGGTTCCAAAAATGTCCCCAACACTTCCTTGAAAACAGACAACATTCCTATTGATTCAAGAAGCATTCAGAACCTAAACTGGGAGCACACAGAAGCCCAGTGTAAACAATCGAAGGAGAGTTTTATCTCACAAGCTACTCATGAGCCCATAATATAAGGCCCCTTTTGCCCTATCTATGAAAGATCCCATGGTTCCCACATTGAATTGATTAGTCATGTCAGAACTCATAAAATTGCTGTGTAAGCGAGTCATACTTGATCCCAAGGTCCTACCAAAGAAGTGTTCTTGGAAAAATGATGAAATCCATGATTAATGAAATGATAACACAGCACTAAAGAAAACATAACAAGAATGGTTTTCTGAATAAACAGTGCTTCATGAAACTATTAGAGTTCTCTGACAACGTAACTAGCTTTTGTAAGTTACATAAAGAAAATCAATGGATCTGGTATTTTAATTTTTTTAAAAATTGATAAGGTGACATAAAGGTCACTGTACAGGGAAAAGGGTTGAGGATAATATATTGCTACAGACAGAAGATTGGATTAACCTACAGATAAAAGGTATATGGCTATAACCCTTTTATCCATGTATTTTTTGTCTGTATGTTAACCCAATCCTAGTTGAAGAGCTGTGGGAGGCCTTAGGAATGAACTCTGGGGACACAATTACTTATAATCTATGTCAATGAGTCAATGAAGGGATTAAGTGTAATGTGTGCATGAGAAAGTAAATTGTGAGAGAGGAAAAAAAGGATATCGACAGGTTAAGTGAATGAGTATAATGATGACAGATGGAATCTAATGAGGGGAAATGTGAGATTGTCTACTTTAGTAGGAAGCATGGAGTGGGAAAATATTAATTAAATGGTGTGAGACAATTAAATATAAGGAGATGTTTGACAAACTAGGGTTGTTTTCTCTGGAGCAATGGAGGCTGAGGGGAGACCTGATAGAAGTTTATAAAATTATGAGAGGCAGAGACAGAGTAGACAGCTGGTATCTTTTTTTCCAGGGTAGAAATGTCTAATACCAGAGGGCATGCATTTAAGGTGAGGGGTGTATGTTCAAAGGAGATGTGCGGGACAATTTTTTTTACAGAGAGAGTGGTGGAAAGCACTGCCAGGGGTGGTGATGGAGGCAGATATGATTATGGCATTTAAGAGGCTCTTAGATAGGCACATGAATATGCAGAGAATGGAGAGATATGGGCATGTGCAATGAGAATGGATTAGTTTAATTTGGCGACATTAGCTTAATTAGTTCGGCACATCGTGGGCCGAAGGGCTTGTTCCTGTGTTGTTCAGAGAGATCTGAGTGTCTTCAAACCTGTAACATAGTAAATTAGCATTCAGGTATAACATGTGAAGGCAGCAAATTAACTGTCCTCCTTTATTACAAAAGGGATAAATGCAAAAGTCTTGCTACAACTGTATGAAGCACTGATGTGACCACAGCTGGAGTATAGCATGCTACTTTGGAATACTTACTTAAGGAAGGATATAGTTGTTTCTGAGTTGGTCCAACTAAACTTTACTAGATTGATTCCTGGGATGAGTGGGCTTCTAAGGAAAGACTGAGTAGAATGGACCTTCACACCATGCAGTTTAGGATTGAGAGCTGATTTTGGTAAATTGGTTTAAATTGGTAAATTGGTTTGTTATTGTCACATGTACTGAGGTACAGTGAAAAACTTGTTTTGCCTGCCATCCATACAGATCATTTCATCACATCAGTACATTGAGATAGTACAAGGGAAAACAATAACAGAATGCAGAGTGAAGTGTCACATTAACAGAGTGTTACGGACTCAGTGAAAGTCCCTTTAAGATAGAGAGTGTGTGTGTATGTGTGTGTGGGGCGTGCTTACATCAATAGAAGATGAAGGACGTAATGACATTGTTGAAGAAGTAAGAAGAAGGAGAGAGAGAGAGAGAGAGAGAGAGAGAAGGGAGAGAGACATCAGCCTGCTAGTTTTCTCTATCGATGGATGAGAAACAATAACTGTGTCTGCCACTGAAATCCATGTATGGAAATTGGAAGTAATCCGGTGGAGTTCACTTTGTTGCTGACCTGTAGAAGGAAACAGGTATTTGTGTGTGGACGACCACGGTTCGGATGCTTTTCGGGGTGAGGAAGTCACTACTGAGTAAACACTGAAGTGTCGTTTGGGTTCCATCGTGGAACATTTGGATTTCGTATGTACTCTCTCTCTATGTTTTTCTACATCTACATCTTATCTTCAGACAACGGTGGTTGTTGAAGAAGCCCTTGCTCATGTTTCACCTTATGGCTTGCGGAACTGAACTTTAAGAACCATTCCGGAACTGGGAGTTTTGGACTTTGTCACACACACACACGACGAGTTTAGTTTTGGGGTTAACGTTCAAGGTTTAACATTTTTGAATTCTAACATACTAACATTTTTACTTTTATTTTACGTATTATCATAAGTAGTGATTAATAAAATAGTTTTTAACACTGAATCATGCACAGTGTGTTTCTTTTGTTGCTGGTTTGTGACAAAATTGGGGGCTCGTCTGGGATAGTTCCCAAGGTTAACGAGATTCGTCCGGGATCCAATCCAAAGATTAACAAGTGTCGTCTGGGATCGTTCCCCAGATTGACAAGATTTGTTCGGGATTCAATCCAAAGATTTTTGAGGGAGGTCTGATAAATTCTTTTTAATTGGCTTGTGTGTGTGGAAACCAGCAGCAATGGATATTAAGGCATTTTTGGAGTCACCAACCCAAAAGGGATTGGAGGTGGCGAAAAAGGATGATCTGATAAAGATTGCTACAAGGTTAAACCTTACAGAAGTAAAGCAGTCTATGAGAAAGGCAGATATTCAGAGACTGATAGCTGGCCATTATGTGGAAAAGAAGGTGTTTGAGAAGGAAGTGTTAAGACAGTTTCCTGGCAGTGAAATAGCAATTTCTGAGGCACAGGTGCAGCTGGCAAAGATAGAGGCTGAACGAGAGCAAAATAAATTAGAAGCTGAACGAGAGCAAAAGAAATTAGAGGCCGAACAAAAGAGATTAGAGGCTGAACGAGAACAGACCCAGTTAAAGATAGAGGCCGAACGAGAACAAACCCAGTTAAAGATAGAGGCCGAACGAGAGAAATTAGAGGCCGAACAAAAGATAACTCAGATGAAGATAGAGGCTGATCTAGCAATGAAGCAGATGGAATTGAAGAGGATGGAGCTGGATAGTGAGGAAAAGGAGAAACAGAGGCAGCATGAGTTACAAATAAAACATAGGAGTTTGGAATCTGATTCTGATGATGGTTTTTCAGCCAGCAGGGAGGTTCGATTAGTCCCTCCGTTTGAAGAAGATCAGGTTGATCAGTATTTCCAACATTTTGAAAAGGTTGCTGTGAGTTCAAACTGGCCAAGGAAAGGATGGGCTCTTATGGTACAGAGTGTGATTAAAGGTAAAGCTCAAAAAGCTTATTCTGCTTTGTCTGCTGAGGATGCAGCTGATTATACCAAGGTAAAACGAGCTATATTGAAGGCCTATGAATTAGTCCCTGAGGCTTATAGACAAAAATTCAGAGACTTGAGGAAATCTGCAGATCAGACTTATATGGAATTTGCCAATGGAAAGAGAATATGTTTTGAACGATGGTGCCTGGCTAAAAATGTAGATGGGGATTATGATAAATTGACAGAATTGATACTAGTGGAAGACTTTAAAAGATGTGTTCCAGCTGAATTAACAACATATTTAAATGAAAAGGCAGTGGAAACTTTACAAGAAACTGCTAGGTTGGCAGATGATTATGCTTTAACCCATAAATCCAAATGGGGACAACCTAAAACCTTTCAAAAGAGTTACAAAGACAATCCAGGTAAACCGGAGATTAAATTGGGAGGTAATCAAAAAGGAAAAGATGAAAAGAAGCCAGGGCTGGAGAAATCTGTTGAGCGTACTTGTTATTACTGTAGGAAACCTGACCATGTGATATCTAATTGTGCCCTTTTGAAGAAAAAGAAGGAAGCTGGGCCCAATGCTTGCTTTCAGGCAATTAAAAATCAAAAAGGTTTAGGAGATGCTGTTAAAGATCAGTCCTTGCAAGAGGTAAAAACAGAAAAGTTGGAGAAGGTGAGAAAGGAATTCTGTTCGTATGTATCAGAGGGTTTTGTTTCACTGAATGATGAGTCACCCCAGGTGCCAGTGAAAATTCTTAGAGATACTGGGGCTAGTCAATCTCCCTTGCTGGACAGTGTTTTAAATTTTGGTGAAGAAAGTGACACTGGTGAGGTAAATCTAGTGTGAGGCGTTACAGATGACACCATGTCTGTCCCTTTACACAGGGTGATTTTAAAGTCAAAGTTCGTAGAAGGACCAGTCGAGATAGGGATAAGACCTAGTTTGCCAGTGGAAGGAGTTTCTTTGTTATTGGGAAATGACCTTGCAGATGGAGAAAGTGATCCTGTGGTACGGTTAACAACCAAACCAAGGATTGATGAGTCTGAGAATGATCCAGATGTTTACCCATCATGTGCGGTGACTCGGGCTAGAGCTAGAGAATTAGCCAAGACAGACAATCCGGTGCAGTCTGATGTAGTTCCTTGTGACAGTCCTAAACAGGAAGAAAATTATGATGCCTTATCTGAGACTTTTCTGTCTTCACTGGAGGATCAACATCCTTATAGTGACCCTGAATTTAAAGATTTGTCTTTGTCGAGGCAGGATTTTATGGTGGAACAGACAAAGGACCCTGAGTTGACAGAATTGAAAGGAAAAGCTCTCTCATGTGAGGAGATTGAAAAAGTGCCAATTGGATACTATGTCAAAAATGGAGTGTTAATGAGGAAATGGAGACCTCCTCATGTTCCTGTTACTGAGGAATGGGAAGTTATTCATCAGGTTGTTGTTCCAAAAGTTTATAGGGATGAAATTTTAAACCTGGCCCACAGTATGCCTTTGGGTGGTCATTTTGGGGTGAATAAAACTGTAGGGAAGATCTTGAAACAATTCTATTGGCCTGGTTTGAGAAAAGATGTGGTGATGTTTTGTCGAACCTGCCACACATGTCAGATGGTAGGTAAACCAAATCAAAAACCCCCTGTGGCTCCTTTGAAGCCAATTCCTGCTTTTGGGGAGCCCTTTTCGAAGGTGATTGTGGACTGTGTTGGCCCCTTACCAAAGTCTAAGACTGGAAATCAGTATTTGTTAACCATCATGTGTGCCACTTCTAGATTTCCAGAGGCAATACCCCTTAGAAATATTAAGGCCAAGACGGTGTCAAAGGCTCTTTTAAATTTTTTTTACCTTGTTTGGTTTGCCAAAAGAAATCCAATCTGATCAAGGTAGTAATTTTATGTCAAATTTTTTTCAACAAATAGTCTATGAGCTGGGAGCAAAACAGATTGTATCATCTGCATATCACCCAGAATCTCAAGGAGCTCTGGAGAGATTTCATTCTACTCTCAAAAATATGCTGAAGACATTGCTTTGAAAACACCAAGGATTGGGACGAAGGTATCCATTTACTTTTGTTTGCCGTTAGAGAATCAATCCAGGAGTCAATAGGATTTAGTCCGTTTGAGCTTGTGTTTGGACATAGGGTGAGAGGACCTTTGGAGTTGTTAAGAGAGCAATGGGTTAATGAGGAAGTGCACTTGAGTCTGTTGGACTATGTCCAAAAATTTAAAACTCGGTTGGAGAGAGTCTGCCAGCTCGCGAGAGAGAATTTGAAAACCAGCCAGATAAGAATGAAGACGTATTTTGATAGACGTGCTCGGCCTAGGACATTTGCAGTGGGGCAAAAGGTGTTGGTATTTTTCCCTAGCCAAAATAATCCCTTGCAATCTCGTTTTTCTGGACCCTATGTTATTGAATCTCGAGTGACTGATCTAACATATATAATCAAAACACCAGATAGACGCAAGAAAACACAACTCTGTCATGTAAACATGCTAAAACCTTATTATGAGAGGGATTCAGTTGTAGCCTTGGTGGATGGTGTAAAGGTTGTTTCTAGAATGCCTGATGTTGATGTTGAGGAAGGCCAATTTAGACCCAATATTGTTCCATCGAAACTAAAAAAACAAAATATCCTGGAGAACCTTGAAACGAAGTTGGACCATTTACAAGTTTCACAAAAACAACAGATGAGAGAATTAATTTTAAAATTTAAAAATCTGTTCCCAGATGTTCCAAACAGAACATCGATAATTACCCATGATGTTGATGTTGGGGATGCAAAACCAATCAAACAACACCCATATCGAATGAATGTGGAAAAAAGTAAACTTGTTGATCAGGAAATAAAGTACATGTTGGAAAATGATATTATTAGACATTCTACTTCAAATTGGAGTTCGCCCTGTGTTATTGTACCTAAACCTGATGGAACTGTTAGATTTTGCACAGATTACAGGAAAGTGAATGCTGTAACAAAGTCAGATGCTTACCCTATTCCTAGGGTGGATGATTGCATAGACAGAGTGGGAAAGGCAAAATTTCTTACAAAGATTGACCTATTAAAAGGGTACTGGTGTGTTCCATTAACAGATAGAGGAAGGGAGATTTCAGCCTTTGTAACCCCTTCTGGATTGTATGAATACAATGTTTTGCCATTTGGAATGAAAAATGCTCCAGCAACATTTCAAAGAATGATTAATTCAGTGATTCATGGGTTAAAACATACAGATGCCTACATTGATGACTTAGTGACTGGGAATGATACTTGGGAAGATCACATCTCTGCGTTAGAAAGGTTGTTTGAAAGACTTTCCAAGGCTAACCTTACAGTTAACTTGGCTAAAAGTGAATTTGGCCATGCCCCTGTGACGTATCTTGGTTATGTTGTAGGTCAAGGCAAGCAAGCTCCTGTTCAGGCAAAAGTTCAAGCAATATCTGAGTTCCCTATTCCCACAGGTACGAGGACTGTTAGAAGATTTTTGGGAATGGTTGGATATTACCGAAAATTTTGTAAAAATTTTGCTGATATTGCTCTTCCCCTAACTAATCTTCTGAAGAACGGAGTAAAGTTTGTTTGGACAGATTCTTGTCAAGAAGCATTTGAGAAGCTGAAAGCCATTTTATGCTACCATCCTGTGCTCAAAACACCTGACTTTGAAAAGCCATTTTCATTAGCAGTAGATGCCAGTGATGAAGCTGCAGGAGCTGTGTTGTTGCAGAAGGGTGACCTTGATGATATTGACCATCCTGTAGCTTACTTTTCAAAGAAATTTAATGAGCATCAAAAGAATTATTCCACCATAGAGAAAGAATTACTGTCGCTTGTTTTAGCCTTGCAACATTTCAGTGTATATGTTTGCACTGCTCAGAAACCATTGACTGTATATACAGATCATAACCCATTGGTGTTTCTGAGCCGAGTCAAAAACAAGAACAGAAGGCTGTTAAACTGGAGTTTAATTTTGCAAGAGTTTGATCTCATGATAACTCACATTAAAGGCAAAGATAATGTGATTGCTGATTGTCTTTCCCGATGTTAAATGGGAAACATGTATCTGTACTAATCTGATAGTCTGTAGTTGTGTAGCATGATAATTATTAACATTACTAACTGTATGCGCGGTTAAATTTTTCTTGGGAAAAATTTTTTTTTAGGTGGGAGGTGTTACGGACTCAGTGAAAGTCCCTTTAAGATAGAGAGTGTGTGTGTATGTGTGTGTGGGGCGTGCTTACGTCAATAGAAGATGAAGGACGTAATGACATTGTTGAAGAAGTAAGAAGAAGGAGAGAGAGAGAGAGAGAGAGAAGGGAGAGAGACATCAGCCTGCTAGTTTTCTCTATCGATGGATGAGAAACAATAACTGTGTCTGCCACTGAAATCCATGTATGGAAATTGGAAGTAATCCGGTGGAGTTCACTTTGTTGCTGACCTGGAGAAGGAAACAGGTATTTGTGTGTGGACGACCACGGTTCGGATGCTTTTCGGGGTGAGGAAGTCACTACTGAGTAAACACTGAAGTGTCGTTTGGGTTCCATCGTAGAACATTTGGATTTCGTATGTACTCTCTCTATGTTTTTCTACATCTACATCTTATCTTCAGACAACGGTGGTTGTTGAAGAAGCCCTTGCTCATGTTTCACCTTATGGCTTGCGGAACTGAACTTTAAGAACCATTCCGGAACTGGGAGTTTTGGACTTTGTCACACACACACACGACGAGTTTAGTTTTGGGGTTAACGTTCAAGGTTTAACATTTTTGAATTCTAACATACTAACATTTTTACTTTTATTTTACGTATTATCATAAGTAGTGATTAATAAAATAGTTTTTAACACTGAATCATGCACAGTGTGTTTCTTTTGTTGCTGGTTTGTGACACAGAGAAAGTGCAGTGCAGGCAGACAATAAGGTGCAAGGTCATAACGAGGTAGATTGTGAGGTCAAGAGTCCATTTTATCGGATAAGGAGACTGTTCAATAGTTTTATAGCAGCAGGATAAAAGTTGTCCTTGAGCCTGGTGGTATGTTCTTTCAGGCCTTTGTATCTTCTGCCCAATGGGAGGGGGAGAAGAGAGAATGTCTGGGGTGGTTGGGGTCTTTGATTATGTTGTCTGCTTTACCAAGGCAGTGAGAAGTGTAGACAGGGTCTACATATATAATATATATACATAAGATACAAAATACCTAAGATTTTGATGGAGGTTGATGAGGTACAGTAGCTGCTGTGAGGATGTTTGCCCTGATGGGGGAGCCAGGATCAGTGTATATGATCTCAGATTAAGGGGTCAGCTATTTAAGAAAAAGATGATGAGGAATTTCTTCTCTAAGGACTGTATTTCTTTGCAATTCTCCTCAGAGCTCTGGATATTGAATGATTGTACATTCAAGATTGAAGGAGATTTCTGGACCATAGGAATCAAAGGTTACAGGCAACATTCAGGAAAGTGGAGTTGAAACCAATGATCAGGTTAACCATGATCTAATTAAATGACGGAGCAGATACGATGGGTCATTTGGCCTAACTCCTCCTCCCTTTCTTCTGTTCTATGTAAATTCTACCATTCGTTTAAAGCATTGTAAAGATGACTTCAATGCCCTGTTTCTACTTTGATTAAGTTCTTTAGAAACATTATTTTTAACCCTGACATCTTGAAAAAACATTTTAAGAAGACAGTCTTGTTACCTGAAGCAAAGAAAGGAAATTTTCAACATTGCCCACACATATGGATGACTACTCAAACTGACCAAGAAAAACTGCCTGTCCCAATGTGGCCAAATCAGTGGATAAAGGATTAAAATCATTACTGCATCTCTGATGAATGAAAGTAACAAGATAAAAGCTAATTTAGTGAGGGTAGACTTGAAAAAGGTGAAATAGAATTATACAAAAATATGTATGCAAGCCATCAACTCACCAGCTCTGTGCCAATTCTTATTATACACTGCAGTATCATAGTCATACAGCACAGAAACAAGCCCCTTGGCTCAATTCGTCCATGCTGACCAGTTTGCCTGCTTTTGACCCATATCCCACTAAACCTTTCCTATCCATGCACCTGTCCTTTCAAACACTGTAATTGTACCCGCGTGTACTATTTCCTCTGGCAGCTTGTTCCACATACCCACCACGATCTATGTGAAAAAGTTGCCCCTCAGTTCCCCTTTAAATCTTGCCCCCCCCACCTTAAATCTATGCCCTCTAGTTTGAGACTCCCCCACTCTGAGAAAAAGACTGTGACCATCCACCCTATCTGTTCCCCTCATGATTTCATAAACCTCTGTAAGGTCACCTCTCAGCTTCCTATGCTCCAGGGAAAACAGTCCCAACCCTACCCAGTCTCTCATCACTCAAGCCCTCCAGTTCCGGTAAGTCCCATCCTCCATTCTATTCACCCAACTTTTCAGTGTATTCTTTTATTCCTTTTTCTGTATGTTTATCTGGCTTCCTCTTACAAGCATCAATGTTGGATGACAGAGTTCCACATTTTCTCCATTCTCTGGGAAAAGAAGTTTTTCCTAGAGGACATATTATCGCCCTTGCAGTCGAGACTCACTCCACAAATAGAAACATTTTTTTTCTCTGTCTCCCTCATTCACGTGTTTTATGTATCGAAGACATTTTCTTCTGTGACACGGTGGACTATGTCAAAATCCAGTTTTTGTAACAAAAGGGGATGTCACAATTGGCTTGAGACCTTTAGGAAATGCAGTGAGGAGGATCTTGCCACCTGCTGTAAGTGGATATTTGGGGCTAAAACCCTACTTTCTGTGGGTGTCCTGGAGGGGCATGTCTAACGACACTGAGAGGTGCTGTAAAGAACTGGATGTGCAACAGTCTCTGTTTGGGGAGCTTCTGGAGAAAGTGGCAGTCAGGAGGTTACTAGGTCCAGTGTATCACCAGTGGGAGCCACTTGTTTACAATTCACTGTCACAAATCCTCCGGCATATCAACACCCTGGGATTTGATTCCCTCCTCTCCGATTACATTGCATTTGTCCACAGGACCAGTAACAAAAGGTGCCCCGGGTTCTACCGGGAGTTCACGGAGATCTGCATCAACACCATCCTCTACTGGCTGTTTGCCCGTAAGGTCAGCCCACCACTGGTGCAGAAACTGCTGGAGAGAACCATCATCTACCTGGGAGATAGCAACAACTACTTGACACTAATCTGGAGGTAATTTACTGGACTATTTTGAGACAACTGAGAGCTGTGTAAGGTCTAGGTTTGTCATCCCATCCAAAAAACTGGGACCAACAACAATGCAATGCTCCGTTGGTATGGCAGATCAGCAGGAGTGCAGGAGTGATGGTTTTAGATTTCTGGATCATTGGGATCTCTTCTCGGGAAGGTGGGACCTGTACAGAGAGGACGGGTTACACCCAAACCAGAAGGGGAACAATATCCTTGCCGCTAGGTTTGCTAGGGTGGTTCGGGAGGGTCTAAACTAGTTTGTGAGGGGGAAGGGAACCGGAGGAGTAGGTCAGAGGAAGAAGGGGATGGGGATAAGTTAGATCAAACAGGTGGAGAGGCTTTGGGAAAGGAGAAGCAGAATACAGGCTATAAAAGTAGTAAGGTAGATGGACTGAAGTGTGTTTACTTAAATGCAAGAAGTGTCAGGAATAAGGGTGATGAACTGAGGGCTTGGATAAGTATGGGGGACTATGATATTGTGGCTATTACTGAGACGTGGCTGACGTCAGGGCAGGACTGGATATTGAATATTCCTGGTTTTCGGTGTTTTAAGAGAGATAGGGAAGGGGGGAGAAGAGGAGGAGGGGTGGTGATACTGGTCAGGGACACTGTTACAGCTGTGGAAAGGATAGATGTTGTAGAAGGATCATCTCTAGGGTCCGTATGGGTGGAAGTAAGGAACAAGAAAGGAGCAGTTACTCTACTAGGAGTATTCTATAGGCCCCCCGGTAGCAGTAGAGATATAGAGGAGCAGATTGGCAGGCAGTGTTTGGAGAGAAGCAAAAATAACAGGGTTGTTATAATGGGAGACTTCAACTTCCCAAATATAGACTGGAACCTGCTTAGTGCCAAAGGTTTAGATGGGACGGAATTTGTTAAATGTGTCCAGGAGGGATTCCTGACACAGTATGTCGACAGGACAACTAGAGGGAATGCCATGTTAGATCTAGTTTTAGGAAATGAACCGGGACAGGTGAAGGATCTATTGGTGGGTGAGCATTTGGGGGACAGTGACCATTGCTCCATAACCTTTAAAATTGTCATGGACAGGGACAGGAGCAGAGAGGACAAGAAGATATTTAATTGGTGAAGGGTGAACTACGAGGCTATAAGGAGAGAACTTGGGAATGTAAAGTGGGATGTCCTGTTTGAAGGGAAATGTACCATGGAGATGTGGTCGATGTTCAGGGATCTCTTGCAGGATGTTAGGGATAAATATGTCCCGGTGAGGCAGAGAAGGAATGGCAGGGTGAAGGAACTGTGGGTGATGAGAGAGGTGGAATGACTAGTTAGGGAGAAGAAGGTAGCATACATAAGGTATAAGCAGCAAGGTTCAGACAGAGCCCGTGAGGAATATAGAGTAGCGAGGAAGGAACTTAAGAAAGGGCTGAGCAGAGCTAGAAGGGGACATGAAAAGGCATTGGCTAGTAGGGTTAAGGAAAATCCCAAGGCCTTTATCACATACGTGAAGGGTAGGAGGATGGCTAGGGTAAAGGTAGCTCCGATTAAAGACAAAGGTGGGAGAATGTGCCTGGAGGCGGCAGAAGTAGAAGTTCTCAACGAATACTTCTCTGCGGTATTCACCAAGGAGACAGGTCTTGATGACGCGGAAGGGAGTGTTGGTAAGGGTAATGTTCTTGAGGTTGTAGATATCAAGAGAGAGGATGTGTTGAAGTTGTTAAATAATGTCAAGACAGATAAATCTCCGGGGCCTGACGGGATTTTCCCCAGGCTGCTTCGAGAGGCGAGGGAGGAGATTGTTGAACCACTGGTAAGGATCTTTGAGTCCTCGTTGTCCACGGGGATGGTGCCAGAGGATTGGAGGGTAGCAAATGTTGTCCCCTTGTTCAAAAAAGGTAGTAGGGATAGTCCAGGGAATTACAGACCGGTGAGCCTTACGTCTGTGGTGGGTAAGCTGTTAAAAAGGATTCTAAGGGATAGGATCTATGAACACCTGGAGAATCATGGACTGATTAGGGAGAGCCAGCATGGCTTTGTGAAGGGAAGATCTTGCCTCACAAGCTTGATAGAGTTCTTTGAGGAGGTGACGAGGAAGATTGATGAGGGTAGTGTGGTGGATGTGGTCTATATGGATTTTAGTAAGGCATTTGATAAGGTTCTTCATGGTAGGCTTCTTCAGAAGGTCAGAGGCCAAGGGATCCAGGGAAGCTTGGCTGTGTGGATTAGGAATTGGCTTGCCTGTAGAAAGCAGAGGGTTGTGGTGGAGGGAGTGCCCTCAGATTGGAGGACAGTGACTAGTGGTGTCCCGCAGGGATCAGTTCTGGGACCTCTACTTTTTGTGATATTTATAGATGACTTAGATGAGGGTAATGTTCTTGAGATTGCAGATATCAAGAGAGAGGATGTGTTGAAGTTGTTAAATAATGTCAAGACAGATAAATCTCCGGGGCCTGACGGGATTTTCCCCAGGCTGCTGGGTTAGTAAGTTTGCAGACGACACTAAGATCGGTGGTGTTGTGGATAGTGTGGAGGGCTCTCGGAGCTTACAGAGGGATATTGATAGGATGCAGAGCTGGGCTGACAAGTGGCAGATGGAGTTCAATCTGGAGAAGTGTGAGGTGGTACACTTTGGAAGGACAAACTCCAGGGCAGAGTACAGGGTAAACGGCAAGGTACTTGGCAGTGTAGAGGAGCAGAGGGATCTGGGGGTTCACATGCACAGTTCACTGAAAGTTGCCTCACAGGTGGATAGAGCAGTTAAGAAGGCCTATGGGATGTTAGCTTTCATAAATCGTGGGATTGAGTTTAAGAGCTGCGAAGTGATGATGCAGCTTTACAAAACTCTAGTTAGACCACACTTAGAGTACTGTGTTCAGTTCTGGTCGCCACATTATAGGAAGGATGTGGAGGCGTTGGAGAGGGTCCAGAGGAGATTTACCAGGATACTGCCTGGATTAGAGCGTATGGAATATGAGGAAAGGCTGAAGGTGCTAGGGCTTTATTCACTGGAAAGGAGGAGGATGAGCGGAGACATGATAGAGGTATATGAAATATTGAGTGAAATAGATAGAGTAGACAGCCAGCGCCTCCTTCCCAGGGCACCAATGCTCAAGACAAGAGGGCATGGCTTCAGAGGAGATGTCAGTGGGAGGTTTTTCACCCAAAGAGTGGTTGGTGCATGGAATGCACTGCCTGGGGTGGTGGTGGAGGCAGATACATTGGACAGGTTCAAGAGTTTGTTGGATAGGCATATGGAGGAATGTGGGATAGAGGGATATGCAGGAGGAAAGGGTTAGATAGTGTGAGAGTGGTTTGATGGACGGCACAACATGGTGGACTGAAGGGCCTGTTTTGTGCTGTATGGTTCTATGGTTCTACCTGACAGTGTAACGTTCCCACAGCACTGCCTGACAGTGTAACACACCCACAGCACTGCCCCTCTGACAGTGTAACGCTCCCACAGCGCTGTCCTTACAACCACTTATGGTTGTAAGGACAGCGCTGTGGGAGCGTTACACTGTTTGCTCAACCTCCTCTGCCATGCTTGCCCAGTCATGTTCCTTTGCAGTGCAGTGTTTCTTTGACATAGCCCCTTACAAGTGTAGCACTCCCTCGAAACCAGCAAAGTAGGTGTCAGTTCACATTGTTATGTTGAGCACTCTGCTGTGGGTGTTCAACCTTCTGACAGAGGCAATTAATCACTGGCCACAGCCACCATTTCCTTCAGGGATCCATTTTCTGGCCATGTTTTTCATTTTGATTCTACATTTTGTTTTACTGTTTCATTAATTCCTTCCCTCCCATGATGCAACTTGTTTGAACGTGTTCAAAATCCTCAAGTTGTTTGCTTGTTTTCTAACTTGCTTAAGGTAAGTTGCTGTTGGAAAATTGGTAATCTGGGATATGTACAAAAAAATGACTTATTTGTTTTCTCCTATGCTTCTGGCTGTGTCTTTGAGTGTCCGATCAAAACACATTAAGACTCTGGCATGGGAAACTGGGTCTGCAGTTTATTCTGAAGCTAAGAAGGTAGCTTTTTGTTTTGACTTCCAGCCAGTTTCTGGCTGGAACTCTTCAACTCAGTTCTGTGGACGAGTTCCTACTGGCCTGCATGTTGAATTCCTGGCAATGGCCAACTAAGTGGGAGTTCAGGCAGGAGGTAGTGTGATCTCAGAGCAGCACCTTTTCTCCCCAGCACTGTTTAAACTAAGTAAATCAAAAGCAAGGCAGCACAGGAAATGACCAGTCTTCCCACTGTGACTGTCCTAACCCTCAAAAAGAGCTTTTAATTAGGCTCACTCACCTGCTCTTCCTCTTGGCTGTTACTTATTTCCTTCCGAGTAATTTTTAAACTCCCCTCTGAAAGTTCCAAATAATTCTCCCTCTGTCACTCCTTCTGGCAGCATGCACCACATCGCAACAGTTAGCAGAAAATAAAATCATCAGTTTCAGTTAATCAACTTGCTCCATTTACAGGCTTTTCTCTATGCATACTGAGATTCTCTTTAAAGCCGTTTATTATTTCACTGTACTGAGAAGGGCAGTACTGTAAGAGGTGGACACTGTCAGCAGAAGGCGATAATGAGCTAGTGCTGTATTGATGGAGGGCCAGTACTGAGGGAGCACCACACTGTCAGAGGGCCATACTCAAGGGACTGCCACACTGTGGGAGGGGTAGTACTGAGGGAGTGTCACACTATGGGAGGGGTAATACTGAGGGAGTGCTGCATTGTCGGAGGAGCAAGTAACAAGAGGGCATGGACTTTACATGTGCCAAAAATAGTGGGTACGAGAGGGAGGATAGGCAGGTGATAGAGAAGGGACGTGCTCAGACCGGTTTGAGATGTGTCTATTTTAATGCAAGGAGTATTGTGAACAAGGTGGATGAGCTTAGAGCTTGGATCAATACTTGGAGCTACGATGTGGTGGCCATTACAGAGACTTGGATGGCTCAGAGACAGGAATGGTTACTTCAAGTGCTGGGTTTCAGATGTTTCAGAAAGGACAGGGAGGGAGGCAAAAGAGGT
Source organism: Pristis pectinata (assembly GCF_009764475.1). Taxonomy (NCBI): domain Eukaryota; kingdom Metazoa; phylum Chordata; class Chondrichthyes; order Rhinopristiformes; family Pristidae; genus Pristis; species Pristis pectinata. The sequence goes on along the minus strand of NC_067407.1, from coordinate 2,006,310 downwards.
GGGGGAGTGGCACTGTTGATCAGAGATAGTGTCACAGCTGCAGAAAAGGTGGACATCATGGAGGAACTGTCTACGGAGTCTCTGTTGGTGGAGGTTAGGAACAGGAAGGGGTCAATAACTTTACTGGCCTACTATTATAGGCCGCCCAATAGTAACAGAGATATTGAGGAGCAGATAGGGAAGCAGATCCTAGAAAGGTGTGAGAATAACAGAGGTGTTGTGATGGGAGATTTTAATTTTCCAAACATCGACTGGCATCTCCAGACAGTGAGGGGTTTAGATGGGGAGGAGTTTATTAAGTGGGTTCGGGAAGGATTCTTGACATAATATGTAGATAGGCCTACAAGAGGAGAGGCTGTGCTTGATTTGGTATTGGGAAATGAACCTGGTCAGGTGTCAGACCTCTCAGTGGGTGAGCATTTTGGAGATAGTGATCGTAATTCTATCTCCTTTATGTTAGCACTGGAGAGAGATAGGAACAGACAGACTAGAAAGGCGTTTACTTGGAGTAAAGGGAATTATGAGGCTCTCAGGCAGGAAATTGGAAGATTAAATTGGGAACGGATGTTCTCAGGGAAAAGTACAGAAGAAATGTGGCAAATATTCAGGGGCTATTTGTGTGGAGTTCTGCATAGGCATGTTCCAATAAGACAGGGGAGTCACGAGAGGATACAGGAACCGTGGTGTACAAAAGCTACAATAAATCTAGTCAAAAGGAAAAGAAAAGCTTACAAAAGGTTCAGAGAGCTAGGTAATGTTAGAGATCTGGAAGAGTATAAGGCTAACAGGAAGGAGCTTAAGAAGGAAATTAGGAGAGCCAGAAGGGGACATGAGAAGGCCTTGGCGGGCAGGATTAAGGAAAACCCCAAGGCCTTCTACAAGTATGTGAAGAGCAAGAGGATAAGATGCGAAAGAATAGGGCCTATCAAGTGCAGCAGTGGGAAAGTGTTTATGGATCTGGAAGAAATAGCGGAGGTACTTAATGAATACTTTGCATCAGTATTCACTAAGGAAAAAGATCTGGGGATTGTAGTGAGGACTTGCAGCAAGCTGAAAAGCTTGAGCATGTAGATATTAGGAAAGAGGAGCTGCTGGAACTTTTGGAAAGCATCAAGTTGGATAAGTCATCAGGACTGGATGGGATGTACCCCAGGCTGCTGTGGGAGGCGAGGGCAGAGATTGCGGAGACTCTGACGATGATCTTTGCATCATCGATGGAGACGGGAGAGGTCACAGAAGATTGAAGGGTTGCGGATGTTGTTCCCTTATTCAAGAAGGGGAGTAGGGATAACCCAGGGAATTATAGACCAGTGAGTCTTACCTCAGTGGTTGGTAAACTGATGGAGAAGATCCTGAGAGGCAGAATTTATGAACATTTGGAGAGACATAATATGATTAGGAATAGTCAGCATAGCTTTGTCAAGGGCAGGTCCTGCCTTACGAGCCTGATTGAATTTTTTGAGGACTGTTATTAATCTAAATGGTAATTGCCTATAAATTGGGGTTTGCATATTTAATGGAAAGAGTTCACTCGTATTAAGATTTAATCTATAACCAGAAAAAACACTAAACTGAGCAAGCAGAGATAATACTGCAGGGATGGATTCCTCCGGGTTAGAAATATAAAGTAACAAGTTATCTGCATATAGAGATACCTTATGAATCCCCTGTCCACGAGTTATACCAAATATATTAAAAGAATCCCGAAGGGCAATTGCCAAGAGTTCCAAAGCAATATCAAATAATAGGGGACTTAAAGGGCAACCCTGTTTAGTACCTCGAAAAAGCCTGGAAAATTTAGATTAGTAACAGACCATTTTACGTATTTGGGTGTTAAAATTACCAAGAAGCATAAGGACCTGTTTAAAGTTAACTTGTTACCTTTAATTGACCAGGTTGAACAATTATTTACGAAATGGTCCCCATTATCCCTATCATTGATAGGCCAAATTAATGCAGTTAAGATGAATATTTTACCAAAATTTCTATATTTCAGGCAATTCCAACTTTCATCCCAAAATCTTTTTCTGACACTATTGATTCTAAAATTCTTTCAAATATATGGCAGAATAAAAATCTAAGATTAAGTAAGAAATATTTATAAAAATTAAAAAAGGATGGTGGCATGGCTTTGCCTAACCTTAGATTATATTACTGGGCAATTAATATCAGATATTTAATTTTTTGGGCACAAGATTTAGTTGTAATTCAATGTCCCAAATGGGTATACCTTGAGTATGAATCAGTGCAAGGATTTTCATTAGTTTCTATTTTAGGAGCCTCACTCCCTTTTGCACTTACTAAATTAAGTAAACATATGACTAACCCAATAGTTAAACATACAATATGAATATGGTTTCAATTCCGTAAGTTCTTTGGATTGAAAAAATTTAACTTATCAAGCCCCATTCAATCTAATTTTTTCTTTCAACCATCCAGAATCGACTTAGCTTTTACTTTATGGAAAATGAAGGGAATAACATATTTCCGTGATTTATTCATTGATAACTGTTTTTTGTCTTTTGAACAGTTATCTAATAAATACAATTTGCCTAAATCACACTTTTTTCAATACTTACAGATTAGAAATTTTTTAAAAGTTACTATGCCTTCTTTTCTGACTCCATAAAAAATTGAAATTACAGAAAAAAATTTAGGCTTCAATCCCTATCGGAAGGGCTTGATAGCAATAATTTATGATCTAATTATGAAAATGCATCCATAGACACTTGATAAAATTAAGAATGAATGGGAAAGAGAACTCCAGATACCTTTACCCACAGAGACATGGAAGAAAATTCTTCAATTAGTTAATACATCTTCAATGTGTGCCAGAAACTCTTTGATACAGTTTAAGGTGGTTCACAGGACCCATATGTCGAAGGACAAGTTAGCCCGTTTTTATCACCATATAAATCCTATATGTAATAGATGTAATTCGGAGGTGGCTTCCCTGACACATATGTTTTGGTCCTGTCCCCTTTTGGAAAAATATTGGAAGGACATTTTTAACATTATATCAACTGTATTGAATATTGATTTACAACCTCACCCAATCACTGCAATTTTTGGATTACCAATGATGGAATCTGGCCACCTATCTGCTGCTGCTTGTCGTATGACTGCCTTTGTTACATTAATGGCCAAGCGATCCATTTTGTTTAAATGGAAGGATCCAATACCTCCCACTACTTTTCAATGGTTTTCTCAAACTATATCATGTTTAAACTTAGAAAAAATTAGGAGTGGTACTGTTGATTCTTTGCTTAAATTTGAGGAAATTTGGAGTCCATTTATTCAATATTTTCATATGATATAGATTCCTTTTCAATAATCTTTGAATTTAGAGGAGCGGAGTTGACGACATAATAATGCTCTTTGTTCATCGAGAAATGTCAGTCCAGTTTTTTTTCTTTTGAAATTTTTGTTTTAGTTTGTTTCGTTTTATTACTTACAATTTTTTTTCCGATTTGGGTTTTTTTTAAATATAATAAATCTTTTTCTTTCTCCTTTGGACTTTCTTTTTGTAATATATTCATTTACCAAGAAACCGCGGAGCCTAGATTTTTTTTATTCTTTATGATTATATATGTCATGATTGTCTTCCCGATCTCTTTGTATTACGTGTATAATTACCGATGTTATATGTATTAATCTGTATTAATCTGAAAATTAATAAAAAGATTGAAAAAGAAAGAATTTTTTAAGGATGTGACTAAACACATCGATGAAGGGAGAGCAGTAGATGTAGTGTACATGGATTTCAGCAAGGCGTTTGATAAGGTACCCCATGCAAGGCTTATTGAGAAAGTAAGGAGGCATGGGATCCAAGGGGACATTGCAGTGTGGATCCAGAACTGGCTGGCTCACAGAAGGCAAAGAGTGGTTGTTGAAGGGTCATATTCTGCGTGGAGGTCGGTGACCAGTGGTGTACCTCAGGGATCTGTACTGGGACCCTTACTCTTTGTGATTTTTATAAATGACCTGGATGAGGAAGTGGAGGGGTGGGTTAGTAAGTTTGCAGATGACACAAAGGTTGGATGTGTTGTGGATAGTATAGAGGGCCGTCAGAGGTTACAGAGGGACATAGATAGGATGCAAACTTGGGCTGAGAAGTGGTGGACGCAGTTCAACCCAGATAAGTGTGAAGTGGTTCATTTTGGTAGGTCAAATATGATGGCAGAATATAGTACTAATGGTAGGACTCTTGGCAGTGTGGAGGATCAGAGGGATCTTGGGGTCCAAGTCCATAGGACGCTCAAAGAGGCTGCACAGGTTGACTCTGTGATTAAGAAGGCATATGGTGTGTTGTCCTTCATCAATTGTGGAATTGAATTTTGGAGCTGGGAGGTATTGTTGCAGCTATATAGGACCCTGGTCAGACCCCACTTGGAATACTGTGCTCAGTTCTGGTCACCTCACTACAAGAAGGATGTGGAAGCCATAGAAAGGGTGCAGAGGAGATTTACAAGGATGCTGCCTGGAATGCGGAGCATGCCTTATGAAAGCAGGTTGAGGGAACTCAGCCTTTTCTCCCTGGAGAGACGAAGGATGAGGGGGGACCTGATAAAGGTATATAAGATGATGAGAAGTATTGATCAGGTAGATAGAGGCTTTTCCCCAGGGCTGAAATGGTGGTCACAAGAGGACATAGGTTTAAGGTGCTAGGGAGTAGGTATAGAAGAGATGTCAGGGGTAAATTTTTTACTCAGAGTGGTGAGTGCGTGGAATGGGCTGCCGGAAACGGTGGTGGAGGCGGATACGATAGGATCTTTTAAGAGACTGTTGGATAGGTACATGGAGATGAGAAAAATAGAGGGCTATGGGTAAGCCTAGTAATTTCTAGGGTAAGGACATGTTCGGCACAGCTTTGTGGGCCGAAGGGCCTGAATTGTGCTGTAGGTTTTTTTATGTTTCTATGAAAAAGAACCAGATGTGATGTGAAAAAGTTTTCAAATGGCTGGGAGTTGGAATACAATGCCTAGGTAGTGGGTACAGAGTTGTCATTATCCTTTTTAAAGAGAATTAGATAAAACTTTCTGTGGAAATAAATTAAGGGATATGATGTGTTGGGGAGTGGGCTGAACAGACTTGACCAGCTGTACGTCAGCCAACTTGTGCTACATCAGTGCACAATTTAGAAGGCTCTATAAAAATGTGAGCTGTCATCACATACTGGAAGTTGATGGTCAATGGCCATGACTAAGGAAACAAAAAAATCTGTTTGATTCAAAATAATCCGCCCTTGGCATAATTCAAAATGAGTATTGTGACTTTAAAAGAAAATATCAACCACCATCATCACCATATTTAATGGTCTAAAGCAATGCTAACTTGTGCATTTCTGTTCTCTTAGGGCTTGCACATTAAAATAGGGTGCACCATTTAAAAATGACGAAATGAACATTATACCTTAGAGGGTATTTTTGATGTCTCATTACTAAATAGGTTTCTGAATTCCCTGTTTGCATTTCAGAACCTTCAAGCCAGTGTACACTTCAAACCCACTGACAGGTGTGACCCCCTTACACTATGTAGCTCAAAGCAGGCAGTCGGGCATTCTGAAGATCTTACTCCAGTATGGGATACTAGAGAGGGAGCACAGGCCCATGTCCACAGTCCTCATCATCCTCTTCTACCCAGAACCTATTGCAAGGGGGAATGGCCATGAGTACACAGAAAAAATAGAGGAGGCAAAACTATGTCTCAGTTTATGCGTTAGAGTGATGTGTCGCATACACATCGCAAAGATTAAGGTAGGTTCTCCTATCAGCTGTGCAAGATAATCAAAGATGTGTTTATTATTTGAAATTTTTTAGCAGTGCAATAATCTTGTGCTTCAAAACTCCACTTTATTTTTATTCAGTCTGGGTGTTACTGACAATGCCCTTCTCTACTTGCAGTCAAGAAACTGATGATGCTGAGCCACCCCTTGAACTGCTGCAGTTTGTCTGGCAACAACCATTAATATTGGTGCAGTTGTAAATTCTCAGCCTCATTTTCATAATCCCACCCTATCCAATCACTTTAATCTGTTATAGCGCCCGGTGGTTCCTGAGATCATTTTGCTGTTTCATTCCTGACCTCCTTAGGTTTAATTGTTCCACCACCGGTCTTTCACTACCTCTTCTGGATTGAATCTCTTCTGGACTGCCTTCAGTGCTATAAGGAGAGGTTGGACAAACTAAGGTTGTTTTCTCTGGAGCAGCAGAGGCTGAGGGGAGACCTGATAGAAGTTTATAAAATTATGAGAGGCAGAGATAAGAGTAAACAGCCAGTATGTCAGGTCGAAATGTCTAATGCCAGAGGGCATGCATTTAAGGTGAGGAGGGTAAGTTCAAAGGAGATGTGCAAGGCAAGTTTTTTTATACAGAGTTGGGGGTGCTTGGAATGTGCTGCCAGGGGTAGTGTTGGAAGCAGATATGATAGAGATGTTTAAGAGGCTCTAGATAGGTACATAAATATGCAGAGAATGGAGGGATATGGACCATGTGCAGGCAGAAGGGATTAGTTTAATTAGGCATCATTAGTTTAATTAGTTTGGCACAACACAACAGGCTTGGTGGGCCTGCTCCTGTGCTGTACTGTTCTCTGTACCGGGGTCCTCAGCTCTGGAACTTCCTCCCTAAAACTCACCTTTCCCAACATCTCTTTATGCAGCACAGTGTCAAATTTTGTTTGGCAGATGTTCCTGTGAACACAGTTTAGGAGATTTTATGATGTTACAGGTAAGTTACAGCAAGTACAGGTTACTTACTATAAGCCTGACTGTCTGCTCTTTGCACCCAGGGAATGTTTAATTCCCAGACGTAAGTGAGAGGAAATTGTATTGCCCAGAGATTCAGGGATTGTATTGATTCAGGGCAATTGTATTGCCCAGAAAAGTGGCAGGAGAGGAAGTGTGGAGCTTAAGTGCTCAACTCTTTCAGGAAGTAAATAATGTGATGTACTTGTTTTGAACTAAAAAATTAAGTGATTCTAAACAGATGTCCCATCTTCAGGACCTCCTTCTCGGGAAGAATTCATTGGTTCTTATTCATCGAGGGATATATCAGTCACTGTTTCCTCTCAACTATGCTCCTGATCAAAATCCCCAATAGAGTTTAGACCAGGTCAGACAAAAGCCACAATGCCAGCGAAATATGATCAAATTTGGGAGTTTAATCTCACTCCTATGGAAAGATGTAGAAATCATAGTACCTTACAGCAAGAAAAGAAGCCATTCAAACAGCTGTCCTGGAAGTGTCTGGGCCTTTCTGTAAGAGCTGATCCCTCAAACTCCACACTTTCTGTCCTGCCAATTTTGAAAGAAGCTCCAGAAATCTCCAGGTAATATAATTCTTGATGGTTGTGGTTTCACCTGGAAATAATCAACTGTGATCGAACCAGGTAAAACAACTTCAACACATGACTTATGCATGAAAAACATGTGCAAATGGATCCAATCCAGGGAGAGTCACCAGGACGTTGCCTGGGATAGAGCATTTCTGTTATGAGGAGAGACTGGAGAGGCCAGATCTGTTTTCCCTGGAGCAAAGGAGGTTAAGGGGTTAAGAGATTTAGAGGGGAACTGAGGAGAAACTTTTTCATCCAGAGATTGGTGAGTATCTGGAATACACTGCCAAAGAGAGTGAGTCAATACAGCAATATAAACAGGCCCTTTGGCCAAACTTGTGCATGCCAACCATGATACTAGTCCCAAGCAAGTCCCATTTGCCCGCATTTGGCCCACATCCCTCTGAACCCCTCCTGTCCATGTACTTAAATATCTTTTAGATGTTGTTATTGTACCTGCCTCAACCACTTTCTCTGACAGAGTGGTGGAAGCAGTCACTGACAGCATTTAAGTGTCCAGATGAGCATTTGAATAGCCTAAGCATAGGAGGCTATGGACCGAGTGCTGGAAGATGGAATTCATACAAATGGATGCCAATTGGTCAGTGTGGTGGGCTAAATGGCCTGTTTCCATGCTCTATTACTCTAGTTTCTATGCCATAAGGTTAAGGGGAAGAGAGAAGTTTGAAAAAGGATGTCAGCAGAAACTCTAGAAGATGGGTGGGAACCAGAGATCAAAAGTTTTACATTTTCAGATAAAGAAGTATGAGAAGCAACTTTTCAAAAAAGAGGGCTTCTTACATCTGAAATGAACCTACCGGAAAGAATGCTGGAATTAGATTGCTCAGCAACTATTAAAAGTAATTCAAGGTGTACTTGTGAAAAATTTATTTGCAGGGTGATGATGGAAAGACTGAGGCATGGACAGTGGAATCGGCAATAAGACAGCAATAAGGTGGCTTGTGCTGTGCTAGTAAGGTATTGCACACAAGTTTTCATTGGCCACGATTATGGAAGCTGCAGCAACAAGCAAGATGTTGGAGGTACTCAGTGGGTCAGGCAGCGTCTGTGGAGGGAAATGGACAGTCGATGCTTCGGGTTGAGACCCTTCATCTAGACTGAAATATACCAGGGAGATAGCCAGTATAAAGAGGTGAGGGGAACGGGTGGAGCAAGAGCTAGCATGCGATAGGTGGATCCGGGTGAGGAGAGGTGATAGACAGATGGAGGAGAAGCGTGGAAATAGCGAAAGAGGCTGCAGGTGATAGGTGAAGCGACAGAGGCTGCAGGTGACAGGTGAGGCGACAGAGGCTGCAGGTGAGAGGTGAGGCGACAGAGGCTGCAGGTGACAGGTGAAGCGACATAGGGCTGCAGATGATGGAATCTGATAGGAGAGGAAGGTGGAGCATGGAATTAATTAAGGAAGGCTGGGTAGGCAGATGGGAACAGAGGGGGGAGGCTGCAGTAGTGGCAATCCATTCACTGTCACTTATCACTTTGCGCCAAATCTGAACTGCACGCTGCAATGACTCGTCCTTTGATCAGCCTACACCTCACAGTGGCACAGGTCCACTCATGCATGGGAATCTGTAGGGGCAGACCAACATGCCCAGACCCATTCCCCAGTTCCCTCACTTCCATGGAAGTGTTTTCTGTCACTTTACTGCTGCTGCCATGGCGGGGGGTGACTTTAAGCTCAGAAAGCTTCCCAGCACAGCAATGACGTGATAGGCACGGTAGTGTAGCGGTTAGTGTAACACTATTACAGCGCCAGCGACCCAGGTTCAATTCCGGCTGCTGTCTGTAAGTAGTTTGTATGTTCTCCCCGTGTCTGTGTGGGTTTCCTCTGGGTGATCCGGTTTCCTCCCACATTCCAAAGACGTATGGGTTAGGAGCTGTGGGCATGCCATGTTGGTGCCGGAAGCGTGGCGACATTTGCAGGCTGTCCCCAGAACACTCTACACAAAAGATGCATTTCACTGTGTGTTTTGATGTACATGTCACTAATAAAGAGATCTTATCTTATAGTTGCGAGCTCCCAAGGAGAGCTGCATGGGTCCTATTTTAGCACTGGGAGCTCCATATGCTACACACCACTCTCGTTAAATGTGTTTTCTGCCTAATTTCACTAATTTTGTGTGGGGTTCAAACTGGACACTGGCACCAAAAGCAGCACATGTTTAGCACACCAAAAATGGGTCAAATCCAATTTCTAGACATCTATATAGTCAGTGAATCATATAACATGGAAACACGCCCTTCAGAACACCAGTCTGTGCCATCTACGTCAGCCTTTTTTAAATTATTTCCATATTCCCATCAACTCCTCCCAGATTCTACCACTCACTGCACTGTAGAGGTAACTTAGAGGGAACGCACACAGTCACAGGGAGAATGTACAAACTCCTTATAGGTAGCACCAGAGATCAGGATTGAATGCGGGTTGATAGAGCTGTGACTCTGTGCCACCATATGCTTTGAAATTAACCACAAGTTCTCCTGTATCTCCATGTAACTCAAGACCTTCATCTTGTTTAGAACACAAGGATGACAATTTTAAAATTCTGCATTGCTTGAGTGCCCAACCAGGAAGAAAGCATAATGGTGAAGAATGTACACAAATTATGGGTGTGGGTAAAAAGTGGACATCAGTATGATGCACTTTAGAACAAAAATAAAACGAGTGGCTGGAGGAACTCAGTGGGTCAGGCAGCTTCTGTGGGGAGAAATGGACAGTCGGTGTTTCGGGTCGAAACCCTTCATCTGCACTGGGTTTGCTCCAGATTCCAGCATCCACAATCTCTTGTATCTCCAGTATAATGCACTTTCCTTGTTACTTCTGTTTTCAGGCACAAGTCAGTATTGGACGGCAACCTCTCATTTCTAACTGGTTGGATTACATACCTGTGGGAAGATATCAAGAGCCGTGTGAGCTCATCCACCTCTGCAGAATGTCTATTAGAAGCAACCTGCTGACCAACAGCCAGCTGCCCAGTGGGATATCCTTACTGCCGCTCCCCAAATCACTTCAGAATTACTTGAACTTGGAAAGATAATGTGTAAAGATCTCCCCATCCACCTCTTCCTTAGCTGCAGGCCTGTTTAACAGATTGGGAACGGGGACAACAGAGAGAGAGAAAGAAGATCCTGACCCTTCAGGATAGAAAAACAGAACCGATTCATTATTACAGCGTGTGTTTTACATCGTGTTCTATCACTTCACAACATGCAATAAACTCAGACTTTGCAGCCATTTCCGCAACTCTGTTGGTATTTATTACTAACTCCTTAAAAGCAACATTTAAATATTTCACAGGAGCTGCATTCAAATTCAAATATCATTTACAAACTTTAATTTCTTTTAAATAAATCCAACTTTTGTTAAGACACAAGCACAATATTTGCTGGGCAGGCAGTATTGTGGCACATACCCTACAATTAAGGACTTAACCTTCACCCTTCTACACAAAAATAACTGGAAACCTGATGTACTGGAAGTCTGAGCCAACAATGGCAGAAAGAGGGCAACAGGGCACGGCAGATCTCAGTGAATGAAGGAACGACAGTCTCACTCCTCAAACAATGAGATCTGAGGGAGAGTTAGAAGGAAATAAAGTGACAGAGTTAACTTGAGATCTGAAAGAGAAAAGGGACAGAAAAGAAAGTGGATTGAGAGAGAAAAAATGGCAGAAAAGAAAATAACGAAGGCTTTTCAAAAATGTTTACAGGAGTGAGAGTCCACAGTTTAAACTGTTTCCCTTCCATGCTGAAGATATTAAGAGGCATTGCAGAAATATAAATATTCCCTTTAAAAAAGGGTTCTTATGCTGTTAAGCTCCAGCCCTCAATTTTTATAGAATTTTTAGTTGGGACTTAATGTACAAATGCAACAGTTTATGAAACTGACAGGGAAGCTGAGGGCAAGATATTGTTTGTATGAAGGCTACCAAAGATCAGCAACAATGATCCAACTAGTGGGCATTACCAATTCACAGGACATCTCTTCCTCACTGCAAGTTGCTAGAAGATTAACATAAGGCCTTTATTTTGTGGGAAAAATTGTGTCAATATTTTTCTTCAAAATAACAAGTGGTTTCAACATCAGATTACTAACAGCGCTGTAAAATGGTTTTCAGTGGGAAATATCTGTTCATGAAGATTGTCTGGCTGTGAGACACTCTGCCTCATACCTTTTCTTGAGGCCTGTTAGATACATCCGCAAGCGATCTGGGTCAAGGCAGGAGTTTCTTGCTGCCTGTATAAGTCTAGTAGCCAGATGATGCATAGCTCTCTGCTGTACAGACTCAGCTGTGTTTCTCTGTTTTTGCTGCAAAAGCAAGTTAATAAAACTTTGACTATGGAATCAAGATGGCCTTCAAAGATTTAATGTCTTTTGAAAGACATATCAGTGTTATGTGCTCAGTTGGTAGTTCTGAGAGTCAGAAGATCATACCAATGACAATCCAGGTTCACATTCCTGAGGGAATGCTAAACTCATTCCATTAAGGCTTTAAACAAGACCTTGCCTGCCCCCCTCAGGTGACTACAAAATAATCCCACGTCTTTAATCTGAGGAACAGCAGGATTGTATCCATATTTCTCTAAAAAGAGGCCATTTGGCCCATCGAGTCAGAGCAATCTCTTCAGTGCCATTTCTCCTCTGTTTCTCTGTTACCTATTCTCTCTCAAATGCCCAACACCTCCCTATTTTCTGAGATTACCACTGCCCTACACTAGGGACAATTTACTGTGGCCAATTAACCTACTAACCAGCATGTCTTTGGGATATGGGAGGAAACCCATGCGGAAAAACGTATAGACTCAATACAGCCAGCACCAGAGGTCAGGATTGAACATGGGTCACTGGAGATGAGAGGCAGGAGCTCTATCTACTGCACTGCCATGCTGCCATATGGTGTCCATGGTGTTCTCCCTAAAGCCTATCCCTCAATCAATAATATTGTAAGAGATTACCTGTTCTGCTATTGGGGTCAATGAGAGGAAATATGCATGCTCAAGATTGTTATTCTCTCTAGAGTGACCTCTCTGGAGTGACCTGCAACCTCTATGTTTTCTTTCTTTTTCCAAAGGAAGTTTATTCAGTGATTACAGCATCACATCATTACAATACTACAGTATTCCACAATTCACTCCAGTTACAGTCAATAACACAATCATCTCTTGGAATGACTCCTTGGAATAGCAGCCAGGAGAAAAGGTGCTGGGATGTTAACACTTTTTTTGAGTACATTCATTCATTGGTTGTATAAACTTTGGATTTGGGAAAATTTGCTGTCCACCTGCTAGTCCAGAACCATTTGTTCAAATAACGAAGAGACTGTCCATTTAATGCTCAGGGTGGGAAGGCAAGACAATGACATTGAAACGTCAGGCAGAAGCTTTGGGGGCAGGCACTGTGAGGATGGTCCTGCCCTGCAAACAGCAGCAAGTGTGGAGGATGGTGGGCAATGAAAAAATTGTCTTAGGCTTTCAAGAACGCAAACAACTGAAGCTGGTGACCCTAACGATCTTCTTTGGCAAAACTGATCGTATTTCTGGGATTTGGGCTGTGTTTCATTTTGCTGTCGGAAACACCACCAAGTGACAAACACTGTTCTGTGAACTTAGTTTTTATGTACTCACCCATATTTGTTTGGTGATGTGTGATGCAATATCCTTAGCATCGACAACAATTGATGGGGGAAGAGATGAAACTTCAGCAGCTTTTAAACCTTTCAAATAAAAGATATCAAAAAGACATTAAGTCACTGAGATATCATAGAGCAGCTGATTGTGATATTCTGAGCTGTGTCACACAAGGCTCATGGGACAATGAACTATTAGAACTAAAATACAGCAATCTATATGAAAAACACGATGATGCTGGAGGAACTCAGCAGGCCTGGCAGCATCCGTGGAGAAAAGCAGGCGGTCAACGTTTCGGGTCAGGACCCTTCTGCAGGACTGTCAATCTATAGCTGACTACACAGGAAATAAAACAAGTGTAATCACTAAAGTGGCTGCAACTTTAGTTATATCAATGACTGTTATCTTTAAGACTATATCACCTCTGTGATGCTGTAATAGTGGCACGGTAGCATAGTGGTTAGCATGATGCTATTACAGCGCCAGTGATTGGGGTTCAATTCCCGTGCTGTCTGTAAGGAGTTTGTACATTCTCCCCGTGTCTGCATGGGTTTCCTCCGGGTGCTCCGGTTTCCTCCCACATTCCAAAGATGTACGGGTAGGTTAACATGGGTTTAAAATGGGCGGCGCGGACTCGTTGGGCCAGAAGGGCCTGTTACTGTGCTGTAAATAAAATTTTTAAAAAAATTAGTCCTGATTAATCTCCCATTTCCAAGTGAGCGCTTTAAAAAATGAATCACTCTTGGGAGAACGATATTGTTGACAAGGTAATAGTTATTGATCATCTATAGAACATAGAACAAAGCAGCACAGGAACAGGCCCTTTGCCCCATGATGTTGTGCTCAACTAATTAAACTAGTAATTAAAAGCCTGCTAAACTAATCCCTTCTGCCTACACAATGTCCATATCCCTCCATTCTCAGCATATTCATGTGCCTATCTAAGAGCCTCTTAAAAGACTATCGTATTTGCCGCCATTACCTCCCCAGGCAGTGCATTCCAGGCACCCACCACTCCCTGTGTAAAAAACTTGCCCTGCACATCTCCTTTGAATTTATCCCCTCTCACCTTTAATGCATGCCTCTAGCATTAGACATTTCGACTCCAGGAAAAAGATACTAGCTGTCTACTCTATCTATGCCTCTCATAATCTTGATTTTTTTGATTTTTTATTTACAGCATGGTAACAGGCCCTTCCGGCCCAACGAGTCCACGCCGCCCATTTTTTTTAAACCCAAATTAACCTACCCATACATCTTTGGAATGTGGGAGGAAACCAGAGCACCCGGATGAAACCCATGCAGACACTTATAAACTTCTATCAGGTCTCCCCTCAGCCTCTGCCACTCTAGTTTGTCCAGCCTCATAGCACATGCCCTCTAATCCAGGCAGCAACCTAGTAAACCTCTTCTCCACCCTCTCCAAATCCTCCACATCCTTCCTATAATGGCAACCAGAACTGAATGCAATACTCCAGATGCAGCCTAACCAGGGTTTTATAAAGCTGCAACATAACTTCCTGACTCTTGAACTCAACACCTCGATCTAAGGAGGAGGAGAAACTTGAGGAGTTTTCCAGTCAGCCTCTTGAGTCTGGTCTGCAATGAGATGGTAGTGAAAGATAAGATTTCTTTATTAGTCACATATACATCGAAACATACAGTGAAATACGTCTTTTTGCGTAGAGTGTTCTGGGGGCAGTCTGCAAGTGTCGCCATGCTTCCAGTGCCAACATAGTATGCCCACAAGTTCCTAACCTGTATGTCTTTGGAATGTGGGAGGAAACCGGAGCACCCGGAGGAAACCCACGCAGACACAGAGAACCTTACAGTGGCCGGAATTGAACCCAGTCGCTGGCGCTGTAACGTGTTACGCTAACCACTACACTACCGTGCCTGCCCTTTTTAAATATCAGCATTCCATTTGGTGAAGCTGCTCTCACAGTGTTATTGGGTAGTGTTGGGAGGGGTGGAGGAAGGAGTTTCAATGCTTAGTGCCAGCAACAATAAAGAAATAGCAACATATTTCATAGTCAGGATGGTCTGTGATTTGGTGGGGAACATTCAGGTGGTGGTAAACCCAGATGCCTGCCACCCTTGCCCTTCTAGACAGCAAAAGTTGTTGGTTTGGAAGCTGCTGTTGAAGAAATCCTGGTTAATTGCTGGGGTGATGGAGGTGGAACATGTGTATATGATCATAGATTAACAGTTTTACAGTAAGTTTAGGCATCAAGTCCTCGTCATTACCTTCATTTTTAAAAAATATATTCATTCTTGAGGGGCTAAATTCCCTAATTTCTGTTCCAATGGATTTTCAATGTGAACTCTGCTTTGGTGAGACTACACATCGCAGGTTAGCACAATCGTAACGTTTTTTTGCCTAATCAGCTTCTAAACAGAGATAACTGGTATTATTCAGGACCAGGAACCCCAGCACCACACATAAATTCACTACCCCTCCTCTCAATACAAGTTGCTGAGGCCAATTTAGAATTGGTCGTGTCAGATCAGCTATCTTAGTTCCAATGAGCTACTGGATACATAAGTCTCCAATGTTATGGTCAATGTCCACCAGAAAACAGCATGAATTTAAGATCTGTTGTAATTTAGCTTGATTGAGATGACAACCCAAGTGCAATCCAGGTAGTAGGACCAGAAGATTTTCAACACTGTCATATTTGGGCCATTTTCCCACAACAGTTCCTATTCACAAAGAATGAAAGTCTACTCTCAATCAAAAATCCAGGAACTCCTGACAGCATTGTGGGAGCACCTTCGATAGAAAAGACTACAACACTACCACTATCTCAAGGGATGGTCACTAAATCCTGCGTTTGCAGGTGACACCCAGATCCTGAAAAATGAATAAATTTTAGAAAAACTTAACCACTCTCTGCATAAAAATAATTTCTCCTCACATTCCATCCACTGAACAAAGCACCCGCCAAAGGGAACAGCTGTTCTCTTCACCCCATCTTAACTCATAATCTTCTACATTTACATAATTTATTCAGATTTTCCAACATAGTGTTTGCATTACTGCCAGATTTTTGACGGAGAAGGGTACTAAATGGGTGAGATGGGACTGAGGTTTAAATCAACTATCATCATATTGTAGACTCAAGGGGCTAAACTGTCTCCTAGCAGAGTTGGCGTGAAGGGATGAATAGTTTTCTCCTGTCCCTAATATTTGCTGTCCAGCAACAAAACTTACCATAGTTCTTTTCCTCAGTGGAACCTTTAGAGAGAACGTATGTGTAAGTGATTTTATTGTAATTTCCGGTGTTGCTTCGGTTATGCTGAACCTCAAAATGGTTGTTTTCCACATTGGGATACAAAGCATCCAGCTGACAGTTCTCCAGGAAGTGAGTGGCAAACAGTGTGAATGCCTGAGTGGAAACAAAGCAAATAATGACCAAACATAAGACAAAACTCCACTTACAGAGATGACTCGTGAAGAGATGGAGATAGGGACACAAGAGACCGCAGATGCTGGAATCTGGAGCAATAAACAATCCCTCCTTACCTTTGACCCACCCCCCGGTGGACCTGCTCTCCCCTCCTCCCCCGCACCTGCCCATCACTATCTCTTACCTGCATCTACCTATCACCACCCTGTGCCCACCCCGCCTCCCCTCTTTTGTCCACCTATCACTGCTCTGCTTTTCCCTCCTATATATTGGGCTTCCCCCTTTCCTATCTTCAGTCCTGAAGAAAGGTCCTGACCCAAAACGTTGACCGCCTGCTTTTCTCCATGGATGCTGCCTGGCCTGCTGAGTTCCTCCAGCATCATAGTGTTTTTCATCTAGATTCCAGCATCTGCAGTCCTTTATTTCTCATGGTCAGGGTAGAATTTGAAAATTTCTCAGGTATTGTTTTGATTTATTTTAGATTATTTTGCATAAATCTCCATGTATTTGCATAAAACATTTAAATGACCAGTCTTCACCTTGAAACTGAGCAGGAATTCACAGATTGCATGGCATATACCAATTCCTTCCTCTGTACTGGTTCCTCTACCCAATTCATCAATGATTATCAAAGATTTATCAGTAACATTGTGCATTATGTATGTTATCTGTAAGAAGAGAAAAAAGATACACAAGGAACCTTTAAATGATCACCAAGTACAAAAATAAACAATTCTTACTTACAGCCTGACAGAATCCTAAATTGTTGAAAATAAATATGTGGATCCGAATTTGAGAGATCAGTCAATTACAGGGGTAAGAATGGAGGCAGACAATAACTCTTGCTCCACAACAATTCACATATTCAGCCCAGGTAGTTACGCTTCAATCAAACCTCGTTCCGCCTCTCTTCATCTCTCCTTATCATCAGAACCTTCTGTTCCTTTATCCCACATGTGTTTATCTCGATTTCCCTTTACCTGGATTGGTTCACATTGAGAGGGAATCTCCACAAAGTATCATTTTCTCAAATTTCACACCTGTGACATTCTGCTCCAAATAAATCAAACAGATTGAGTGGGCTTCAGTTTGGTGGAAGTAATGAGGTTATTTCAAAGCTCTGCTAAAACTCTGCTTGGTTACAGTAAAACTATAATAGTTCTGAAGTCCAGACACTATTATATTTGTGAAAACGTGACAGTTGGTTATAAACAGCGAGGTCTCACATAGTGACAGTGACCAACTAATCTGTTTTTATCGATACTGGCTGAGGGATTAAGTATTAGAGTCATAGAGACATAAAGCATGAAAACAGGTCCTTCAGCCCAGTGAATCTGTGTCATCAACTACACAATTCCTACTTTAATCCCATTTTACTCTCCCCACATTCCCGTCAACTCACCACCCCTTCGCCAGATTCTAACACTCACCCACACAATAGGGGCAATTTAAAGTGGCCAATTTTAATCCTCTAACCCACATGTCTGTGTGATGTGGGAGGCAACCAGAGCACAGAGAGTACTGCTCCACAGATGGGGCACAAGGTGCCCAGTGGAATGGGCGGGTGGGAAGTTGTAGGGGACGTGCTCCTTTTGTCATTTACACAAACTGTGTGTGCTCCTGATGAACGGACCTGAGAATTCTCAATACCATACCGAACGCTCCTTCTCTACTTTGAACATTCATGGGTCAAAGATTCCCAGGAGTCGGTGGGGATGTTGCATTTTCTTCAAGGTTTCTTTCGCACATTGTTGAATCCTTTCCTCTATCCACCTGGTAACTCTGCCCATGGCCGAGCTCAAAACAGAGCATCCTTTTGGGGATTTGGTGTCAGGTAGGTCAACAAGATGGCTTGACCAACAGAGCAAACTGTGGGTAATTCGGGCCTCAGTGCTGGGATTGTTAGCTTGGGAGAGGACGCTGACATTGGTTTGCTTATTCTTCCAATGAATCTGGAGGGTTTTGAGAAGAGAACATTAAAACTACCTTTCAAATGCCAAGGCACCTGCTACAGATAGTCCAGAGAGTAGGGATCACTGCTGCCCAATGACCATGAGCTTTGTGCTAGGTCTGAGGTCCCGATTTTCATCACACTTTTCCTCAAAGGCTGTGCCAGTGCATTGAAGGCAATCGTATATGCCTTTTCTGCAAGTTAACTCATGAGATACAGAGAGTGGTTTATGTTTTGCAACGTCCCACCATGCAACTCTATTGTACAACAAGGCCAGGTTGGTAGAGAACATTTGTCTTGGTTGAGTGTAAGGCATACCTTCTCCTGCTTCAGTGAATGAGTCAATGATGGCTTGGAACTCATCACTGTGTACATACTGCTGTACAGTTACTGAGGTTGGAGTGTCCTTGGTTCTGGAGTGTAGCTACTGTAGGTTCTAATTCCTAGATCCACTCCTGTGGAAAGTTTGCTGGAGGTGAGATGCAACACCTCAGAGAGGAAGGTGTTGGGACAACAACTCAGCCTTATGTGACACTGGTCTTCACTGATATTAGTTCTGTTGTAGGCATGCTGGTTAAAATCATGCTTGCTTGCCATTAAGGAGCAAATGTAAAATGGTGACAAATTTCAACCAAGTTTGAGGATGGTGTACCACAAAACCTCCCAGAATGGAGTCAAAAGCTTTAGTATGGTTGAAGGAGAACAAAGATAGTGGTTGGCACTGCTCCCTGCATCTTTTTGGAGTTGTTATGCAGTTTAGCTCACATCCACTGAGGTCCCCTGGCATATCCTCCTCTTCCTGGATGTGGACAATGAGATCATGAATTTGTGACAGAAGCTCTTCACACTAAATTTTAGAGCTTCAGTGGGGATACTGTTCTTGTCTCATGCAAACTGAGGGGGAAAAGACTAGCTAAAAGATCTACACTGCAGATCAGACCTGAATTAGTTGTGATCTCAGCCTGGCCAGCAGTGGTACAGAGGTCTCCAATTTAAGTCGGATGAAATTCAGAATGAGTGAGGGATCAGCTGTTCAGCTACTGGGAATAGGCAATTGAGGAGAGGCCTGGCGATGATTTTCCCTGTTGCAGATGGTGAGACCTCTGCAGTTACCAGTCAGACTTGGATCCCTTCCTGAAGATGGTCACAACTACAACACCTCTGAGGTCCCCTGGCATATCCACCTCTTCCTGGATGTGTTTAATGAGATCATGAATTTATGACAGAAGCTCTTCACACTAAATTTTAGGGCTTCAATGGGGATACTGTTTGCTCCCAAGGCCTAATTATTTTTAGTTGGCATATGGGCGTTTCGATTTCTTGTCAGTCGGAAATGCTGAGAAGGCTGATCGATTATTCTCAACACTGGTGCCCCACAAGGCTGCATCCTCAGCCCTCTACTGTACTCCCTATACACCCACGACTGTGTGGCCAGATTCTGCTCTAACTCCATCTACAAGTTTGCAGATGATACCACTGTTGTAGGTCGTATCTCAAACAGCAATGAGTCGGAGTACAGGAAGGAGATAGAGAGCTTAGTGGAATGGTGTCATGACAACAACCTTTCCCTCAATGTCAACAAAACTAAAGAGCTAGTCATTGACTTCAGGAAAGGGGGCAGTGTACATGCACCTGTCTACATCAATGGTGCTGAGGTCGAGAGAGTTGAGAGCTTCAAGTTCCTGGGTGTGAACATCACCAACAGCCTGTCCTGGTCAAATCACATGGATGCCACAGCCAAGAAAGCCCACCAGCGCCTCTACTTTCTCAGGAGGCTAAAGAAATTTGGTTTGTCCCCTTTGACTCTCACCAACTTATACCGATCCACCATAGAAAGCATCCTATCTGGATGTATCACCACTTGGTATGGCAACTGCTCTGCCCAGGACTGCAAGAAACTACAGAGAGTTGTGGACACAGCCCAGCGCATCATGGACACCATCCTCCCCTCCTTGGACTCTGTCTTTACCTCTTGCTGTCTTGGTGTAGCAGCCAGCATAATCAAAGACCCCACCCACCCGGGTCTTTCTCTCTTCTCTCCTCTTCCATCGGGTAAAAGATACAGGTGCCTGAGGGCACGTACCACCAGACTTAAGGATAGCTTCTACCCCACTGTGATAAGACTATTGAACGGTTCCCTTATACAATGAGATGGACTCTGACCTCACAATCTACCTTGTTGCGACCTTGCACCTTATTGCACTGCACTCTCTCTGTAGCTGTGACACTTTGCACTGTTACTGTTTTTACCTGTACTGCATCAATGCACTTTGTACACTCAATGTAACTGCACTGTGTAATGAATTGACCTGTACGATTGGTTTATAAGACAAGCTTTTCACTGTACCTCCATACAAGTGACAATAATAAACCAATACCAATACCAATCTGAATAGGTGCTATGGGATGGAGTCAAGGATGCTCATCCCAGCAGTGACAGCCCTGAATGCTGCTCTGCATTCTTAACTCATGGCTTCCAACTCTTTAACCTAAACATCATTGCCCTGAATGGGATACAACAGGCAGGAGATGACCAATTTAAAGAACAAAATGGTGGGCTACACCTTCTTCCATTCTTCTGTTCTCAACCTAGAAAAAAATCTTGAACCACATCCCAAAGGGAGACAAACTGATGCTCCAGGGTGGAAAGAGGGGCAAGCCCCTGGTAAGGCACAATTGGCAAGAAAGGAGTAGGAAAGACTAACTCTTATTGGATTCTTTTCCTAACAAAATACTTGGACTATGGTGTTGTCATGATGAATCTCCTTCTTCATCAAAGAGGTAAGCACAAGACTTCATGGCAAGACCTTTATCCAAGCTCCAGCACCTACGAGACTGTATCATTGTCCAAGCAAGGGAATGCAAAGATGTTCATATCACCAGCACCATAACAAGTACTGGTGACTGGTTAACTGACCACTGTCTGATCCCAGACTATTATCTCAATCAACTTGGACCCAAAATATCAGCATCAACAGGAGCATTGCCACAAGAAGACCAAAATCAAAGCTCTCAAAGTTCCAAGATAGCTCTCATAAGTAACGCTGTGACTCCCAGCTTACAGGAACCTCAGTGCATCCACAGTGTATGGGCTGCCTTAAAGTCGACTATAGCTGGCATCTGTGAAGAACCAGGACTGGTTTGATGCGAATAACCAGGAGATCGAGGAGCTAATTAACCTCAAACACGAGGCATTTGTGGATTGGAAGTTCCACCATTCCTCAAGGAAAAAGGAACACCTTCACAGCACCTGAAGGCAGAGGTCCAGCAGAAAACCTGTGACCCATGCCCTAAAAAGCAGTTGGTGGATGGAGAGAGTGCAGGAAGCTCAGCAACTCACTTATGTCTATGGCATGGACAGGTTCTTCATTGCTGTCAAGGCCATCTATGGCCCAAACTCACTAGGGACAAGTAGCAGTCAACTCCCACAGAAAGAAACAAATTTCCTTACTGATGTCTCTCCAACAGCGCAGCACAACCACAGTGCTACACCTTCACCGCTGTATCTGTCCTTCCACAACACATTATGACTGTCAGCCTTGATTATAAAGTAAAATGCAGACACGGTCCCAACATTTCTAAAGCATTCTAACAACTTCTACAATAAATATTAATCATCATAATCAAAATATTTTCATATTCTATTATTTAATAAAAACTCTACCTCTTTCATCTCCTTCATAAAAGTTGATGAGTTGGTTTCAATGTCATCATCTACACCTATCCTGGTAAAGATCTGGTCAGCTATTCGGAATGAGGCGTATTCAGCAGGAACAAAGGAACCTAGGGGAGAATTTATCAACATATCTAATAATTCTGCAGTGGTTTTCAACCTTTTTCATGCTGCGGCTCCCCAGAACATGTCCTTGTTAGATGGCGGACCCCCAAAGCCCACAAAATCAAACAATCAATAATTCATGCATACAACACTTAAATTACTGCACACAGGGCCTATTGAAATAGTGACTATTTCAATCACTGATAATTACCAGCGGTGTCTTTCAGTGTTCAGTTCAATGTGAAGGTTGTGGCTGTTTTGCACAGCAGAGTTTGTCCAACCTGGTGGTATGTGCAACAAACATACGCGTATGTCGTCCTCAATATTCAGTCTTGATCTGTATTTGGTTTTCATGGCAGTGACTGCAGAAAATGCTATTTCGCACAAGTAAGTGGTTGCAAATGGTTACAGAACATTGACGGCTTTGCTGGACAGCAGCAGATACTCCTGGGAACATGCTATCCAGAACGACAACAGTGACATTCGGTTCAACTGCAAGTGCAAAGTCCTGTCAGATGACAGTTCAGCCAGTTCTTCTTGTTCACATCCAGTTAAATCAGTAAGCATGCATTCAAACGGATTTTGAATCCAATCAAACATGCTCGTGTCAACATCACTGAAATACTCATGGAAATAATGCGACAGCTGTTGAATATGGTTCAAAACGGTGCTTGCAATGACCTCTGTCTTAGTTTTGTTCACTGTCAGAAAGTCAGCCAGCAACGGAAACATAGACGCCTTGCTCAAATCTGTAGTATGAAAGGCCAGGGGTCAGATGACAGTGACAACACTACTGACCCCCATGGTCGGATGATAGCATTGCCTATCAGATCGGAAGCTGCACCACTGTCAGTCAAGGGTCCAGCTCCACCCCACTCATTAAAGAGCACACCTGAGGATTGGCTCATAACCCACCTTTGTTCTTGACACTGAATCATTGGCTTGTTTCACCTGAGCAGCTCCACCCCGCTACAGCCCTATAAAAGATGGTACACGTGGGCTCGCTTCCTCTTTTCCGATTACTGCTGGGTCCGAGATCAGGGGGTACAGACAACGTATTTGTTCGTTCCCTGATTGTTTGTACTAGTTCATTGTTTGTGTGTGTGTGTGTGTGTGTGTGTGTGTGTGTGTGTGTGTGTGTGTGAGCGTGTGTGCACTTCACCCCTGTTGCGACTCCCCCCACATTTCGCAATCACCCTAGTGCGAGTGTGCATTTGTTCCTTCACATTCTGTTCCCGCATCAGTCTTTGTGAATAAAATCCTCCTTTTAAAGTACAAAGACTGTGTGTCCAGATACCTTTATCTTTAAGATACCAAAAGAACCTTTCTCATAACAACTGGCGCTTCGAGCAGGGTCTTAGGGGTATTGGCTGGACACAGACGTGGGTAGGGTGTTCTGGAACAAGGGGAAGAAAGAAAGTGTAGGCACTGAGGGGAGGATCTCTGGATGGACAGACGAGAGAGAGGGATTTGGGAGCTTGGCCAGTCTGCTGGCAGACCACGGAAAGCCAGTGGACTGGGCTGAACAGTTAGATCCACGTGGTAAGAAACTGGGGCACCACGTGGTGGCCCTCCTCCAGAAGTCGGGGTTCCCTAGAGACAAAGGGAGTCAAAGGGGTGCCTTCTGGCTCCTGGCATCCCTTTTGAGGTGCCAGGTTGAGATTACTGACCAGTGGCGGGATACCTGCCTACAGAGGGAAAAGGAGATAGAAATGCTTCGGCAGCAATGTTGCATGCTGCAGGAGGCCGTTCAGACTGCCCAGACTCGGGCCAACGACCTCAAGGCCAGAGGTACAGAGGTTGCCTGCTGGCTGATTCAAGTACAGCAGGCACAAGCCACCCGCAGGTCTGGCTGGCAACCGGACCCGTTTAAAATCCGTGCCTTGGTCCAGCATGGTGACAAGCTGGACGCATGGTTGGGGGATGGGAACATTTGGATGGATGAGGATGAGGAGGGGGTACCCGAAGAGCCCAAGCCCCATTATACCCACCCCCCGCCCTATGCGCCCGAGCCCCTGCAGGCTCAACCCATCACCACGTGGTCCCAGGTCCACCCTAGAAGGGAAGGGAGTCAGGATGGGACCCCCCGCAGGTAAAGGTGCTCGCGGCCCCTCCAAGACCACGGAGACCCGGGACTTCTGCGTTAAAGAGCTCACCCAGCTGGCAGATCGGTACCGCCAGCGGTCAGGCGAACCGCTGACTGCGTGGCTGCTCCGCCTGTGGGACGAGGGGTCCCCCAACGTTTACCTCTCTCACCAGGAGGCGAGTGCCCTGGGGAGCTTGTCAGACCAACAGAACATTAATAATGGTCTGCGGGTGCCACCGGGAGGGATTGGGGATGCCGCTACCCTGTGGGATTGGGTAGTGGCCGCCGTGAGAATCCGATACCCTACCCTCCTCAAGTGGGATTTATACGCACGACCACAGTGGGGCACGGTCAGTGAGGGCACCAGGGTCATCCGGGAGTAGGCACTAGTGACCGGCATATACGCAGGGACGGGTGACCTCGGGCTGTTTGAAAATACCATCGTGACCAGTGCGCTAGCGGGGTACCTGGTCACCACCGCGCACCCCGACCTGAGGCCAGTGGTCCTGCCCCTCATGGGACCAGCCAGCGGGAGGACAGTACGGGAAGCCATTACCCTCCTGGAGGGGTTAGAATACATGTAGCGGGGGGTGGCCACACAGGTCCGCAGGGCGGAGACGAAGGCTGGGGACACCACCCCTTGCCTGTCACGCAAGCAGCTGTACCTGGACCTGTTGCGCGCAGGGGTGGACCGCGCTGCCATAGATGGGATCCCAACCCCCGCTCTCTATGCACGATGGAAAGAGCTCTGTGGGGGAAAGCCTGGCTGGGGGACGCCTCATGACCACCCCGGGGCCAAACCCGACACGGGGGGCGCCCCCAACCACCGGACCACGTGGGCTGCCCCCGCAGACACCGATATTGCCTCCGCACCTCCCCCACCTGAAGCAGCTTTCCCTGCCCTCCGGGCTCAGCTCCGAGACCTGCTGCGACAGGAAATGTCTCACTTCCACCAGCAGGAATCCTCACCCACAGGGTGGCAGCCCCCGACCCCGCTCCCATAGGATGAAGGCCAGGGTCCCCAGCGCGTCTGTTCCGTCACCCTTCCACGCCCGGGGGACCTGAGGCCACACATACCCGTAGTGGTACACTGGGGAAAGGGGAATGTGCAGAGGTGGATGGCACTCGTCGACATGGGTGCCCAGCACACTATCATTCCGTGGAATCCCGCTGTGTGGAAGGGGGCTCAAATGCAGATAGAGGGATTGGGCGGTTCCCTTCTGCCCGCAAAGGAAGTCAGGGTCCATATGACCATCGGGAACCAGCCTCCCCAAACTGTGACTGTTTTAATCGTAGACTCCACGGAATGTATACTGGGGATCAACCTTTTAAAGGGACAGTCCCTGCACACCAACCAGGGCAAGTTCACTTCTGGAATTGCCTGTGCTACAGTGGTAGTCGGGGCGGCCAAGTGGGAGCCGGTCGTTGTTCCCCCTCCCTCCAAGGTCATTTGCAGTAGACAATATAGGGTGCCGGGGGGACACCGAGACATCACAGAGGCCGTCCAAGCCCTGCTGCGGGAGGGGCTCATTAGACCCGCAGCATCCCCTTTTAATAGCCCCGTCTGGCCCGTCCGCAAAATGAACGGGACGTGGCACATGACGGTAGACTACCGACACCTAAACAAGGCTGCCCCACCACCCCCCCCCCCCCCCCCCCCCGCCTCACGTCCGCGGTACCCGACATTGTCGCTTTAGTGGAAGGTATTGCAGGGCGCCCAGACAAACCATGGAAAGCCGTTGTGGATTTGGCCAACGCATTCTTCTCCATCCCCCCCCACGACACCTCCCAGGACCAATTTGCATTCACCTGGGATGGGAGACAATATACATTCAAACATCTGCCACAAGAGTACATCCATAGCCCAACAATCTGTCATGGCTTAATAGCCCGAGATCTGCAAGCCATTCACCTTCCCCCAGGGGTGTCAGTCACTCATTACATAGATGATGTATTGTTACAGGGGCCCTCGGAGGCTATTGTCTCAGAGGCTCTTGATATGTTAATACCCTCCCTCAGAGAACGAGGCTGGGCCATTAGTATGGAAAAGGTACAAGGTCCAGCCCAAAATATATTGTTCCTGGGCATACAGCGGCTCGCAGGGAGAAGAGAAATTCCTGACACTGCGAACAACAAAATTTAAAATTTTGCTGTCCCCACCAACAAGACGGACACCCAGAGTTTCGTGGGCCTCCTTGGCTACTGGCAGCAACACATCCCTCACCTGACCATTCTCCTGAGACCGCTTTATAAGATCTCCCGCAAGAAAGCCATTTTCTCAAGAGGGCCTGAACAGCAGGCGGCCTTTGAAGCAGCCAAACAGGCGGTGGAGCAAGCCCTGCCCCTTTCCCTGAGACAGGAAGGGGTCCCCTTTCCCTGAGACAGGAAGGGGTCCCCTTTGAGTTACAGGTCTCCGCTAGCGAGTCAGTGGCCGAGTGGAACCTCTGGCGGAAGGTCCAGGGGAGCAGAGTCCCGCTCGGCTTATGGACCAAATCACTGCCTGAGACCGCCACCCGCTACAGCCCCTTCGAGCGCCAGCTGCTGGTCTGCTACCTGGCGCTCCTCGCAACCGAGAACCAAACCGGTACTGACCCTGTGGTCCTACGCCCCCCCACCTGCCCATAATGCGTTGGGTCAAATCCCCCAACTCCACACACAAAGAGGGCAGAGCCCAGAGGTCCTCAATAGTGAAGTGGAAGTGGTACATTGCAGACCGGGCAGAACCCGGTCCAGAAGGGGTCAGCCGCATCCACGAACAGGTTATGTCCTTCCCCCAATCCCAGGACCCACCCCCAGACATACCCAAGATCAAGCCCTCTCCCGTATCCTGGGGCCAACCCTTTGACCCCCTCGACCCCAAACAGAAACTGCACACCTGGTTCACAGATGGCTCCAGCCGCTGGAAAAACGGGAAACAACATTGGAAAGCGGCGGCACTTCATCCCGCCACGGGGAAAACATTAGCAAAAGAGGGAGCAGGAGGGTCCAGTCAATTGGCTGAGCCAGCGGCGGTAGCACTCACTTTACGGGACACCACCGGGCCAGTCCACATTTATACCGACTCCTGGGCAGTAGCCAATGGTATGGCAGTGTGGATGGCACGGTGGCACGAGACGGGGTGGGAAATTCACGGGCGCCCCCTCTGGGGACAGGAACACTGGTGCTACATCTGGGACCAAGCCGCCCAGAGACAGATATCAGTCCACCACATGGATGCCCATACCCACAAGAGTACTCAGGAGGCCACATATAATGCCGCTGTGGACCAGGCTGCCCAGATATGCTGCACTACTGTCTCTCCCCAGAGGAACCTGACCTCAGCGCCCTAGCCGCATGGGCGCACCGCAAGAGCGGTCACCTAGGGGCTGATGGTCCACGGCGCTGGGCAGAACAGTTTGGGGTTGCACTTACGGTGGATCAGTGCAAAACCACTGTTGCAAATTGCTCCACCTGCCAGCAGGTAAAACCACGAGGTTGGCTGGCGCAGCCACCAGGTCATATTTGCCGCGGCACAGGAGCGGGTCGCGTGTGGCAAATAGACTATATCGGGCCGCTCCCACGCCACAATAAAAAACAGTACGCCCTGACGATGGTGGACACATACTCGGCTGTCCTGGTGGCGGTGCCCTGTGAGAGGGCCGACCAGAACAGCACCATCAAAGGATTGCAGTACCTCTCCTCCATCTGCGGAGTCCCATGAGAGGTGCAATCCGATCAGGGCTCACACTTCGCGGGGGCTAAGGTACAAAACTAGGCAGTGGAGGTGGGGATCTCGTGGCTGTTTCATATCCCCTACCATCCCCAGGTATCGGGCCTGATAGAAAGAATGAATGGCCTGCTGAAAGAAACCATATGCACACTGACACCCTCCCACACACTGCAGGGGTGGTCAGGCGTGCTGCAGCAGGCCGTCAATCAACTCAACACACGGCCCACTGGCCAATGGGGGGTCCCCATTATCCCGCCATCTGGCCCACTCACAACCACCTGACTTGCAAGACCCCGAACCTCCCGAGACTGAGGACTCCGGGAGGGTCTGGGTCCAACAGCCACAAGGTCCCCCTCAGAAGGGGGAAGTTATTGCGTGCAGTCCCAGGGACACTCCTTGGGTTGCAATCCCGGGTCAAACTAACCTCTCCTGCCTTCATACACAAAACCTGACCCGCCGAGAATGAGTTTGTCCCTCCCCCCCCACCCTACAGGACGATGGCGCTACTCCTCCTCCTCACTGCGAT
This sequence comes from Pristis pectinata, assembly GCF_009764475.1. Classification (NCBI taxonomy): domain Eukaryota; kingdom Metazoa; phylum Chordata; class Chondrichthyes; order Rhinopristiformes; family Pristidae; genus Pristis; species Pristis pectinata. Next base: position 1,977,869 of record NC_067407.1, on the reverse strand, counting down.
GATCGGCATCTGGGAACCTACAAACACCTTCCTCTGTGTCGCGTACGAATTCGCCAACACTTCCAATCAATCAGACTGCTGGATCTGCCTCTGAACCCCAGCACACGCCAGTGAAGCTCTCCCACTTACAGCGATTCCTTTTGATGATCTCCAGATGAACTGTCTACACGGACTTGTTGCGCCTGTTGGGTTCGGTCTATCGGTTTGGGGGGGGGGGGTTGCCGGGCGCTAGTCCCCCACCACTCCCCTCTCCAATACAGAATATTTCTTCCAGTGATTCCCGATAGGGTGGGTGCTTCAGGAGCTGGTATTTGCCTTCTTACAGTCCCTACCCTCAGATTCACCCCGCAGCCATCCAGTCGGCCGAGAGGATGTTGGTGCAGACTCCAAAACGTCCACACTTCCACCTTTCCAGTCGGCTACAGTGACTGCAAGACCAACTGGTACCCAGGGGCCACAGTGAGCACCGTCAGCAGTGCCACTAAGCTGGGAGCTCCCTGGACCTTGAATGGCGCCCACTGGGTCTGCGGGCACCGTGCCTACCCGTGGCTCCCCATGAGCTGATATGGTTGCTGCTTCCCAGCGCTTGTGGTGCCCTACAACCTCAGGGAGCACCCAGCATACAGCGGCCACTGGCGCAGAAGAGCCATCACAGCGGCGGAAATGTTCTGGATGATTGCCTTTACCATGTATGGCACAGCTCGACTGTCCCGAGAAGTCATAAGGATAACCAGCGTGCTCCAGACAGTGGCTGACGAAACCAACATGTCACTGCAACATACCAGGTATGCCCTGACCCAGACGACAGCAGAGCTGGCTGCCGTCAGGCTGATGGCCCTTCAGAACAGGATGGCCCTGGACTACTTACTCACTGCAGAAGGTGGAACCTGTGCAGTGGTTGGGAAGGAGTGCTGCAGCTTTATCCAAGATGCATCCAGCAACATCACGGACCTGGCTGCTCACATTGGGGACTCGGTAACTAAAGTTCAAAAGGCAAGGGACCAGTTCCTCCAGCATGACACCTCATGGGGAAACTGGTGGCCATTTGGGTCTCTGGGGAGATGGTGGGCAACTATTGTCCACTGGGCCACCACCCTCGTTTTAGTTGTAATAGCGGTCTGCATTTTGTGCTGTGCATGCCAACTTATTAGAACCACTTCTGCCTTCCATTAAGTACCCCACACTGACACGTATTTCTGTTAGCTTAGTTGTAGCTATCCCCATGATTGGCAGGTGGTATAGCTTCCGAGGGGTGGAATGTAGTATGAAAGGTCAGGGGTCAGATGACAGTGACAGCACTACTGACCCCCATGGTCGGATGATAGCATTTTCTATCAGGTCAGAAGCTACACCACTGTCAATCAAGGGTCTGGCTCCGCCCCACCCATTAAAGAGCACACCTGAGGATTGGCTCGTAACCCACCTTTGTTCTTGACCCTGAATCATTGGCTTGTTTCACCTGAGCGGCTCCACCCCGCTACAGCCCTATAAAAGATGGTACACGTGGGCTCTCTTCCTCTTTTCCGATTGCTGCTGGGTCCAAGACCACAGGTGAGAGGTTGCACTTCCACAGGGGTCTAGGAGCATCCTGAGTAGATTCCCAGTAGTGTACAGCTATTGTTTGTCCCAATTCAGGGGGTCCAGACAACGTATTTGTTCATTCCCTGATCATTTGTACTAGTTCGTTGTGTGTGTGTATATATGTGTGTGTGTGTGTGTATGTGTGTGTGTGTGTGTGTGTGTGTGCACGCATGCGTGCACAAGTGTGTGTGCACGCGTGTATGCACGAGCATGTGTGCACTTCACCCCTGTTGCGACTCCCCCACGTTTCGCGATCACCCTAGTGCAAGTGTGCGAGGGTGCATTTGTTCCTTCACATTCTGTTCCCACATCGGTCTTTGTGAATAAAATCCTCCTTTTAAAGTACAAAAATTGTGTGTCCAGATACCTTTATCTTTAAGATACCAAAAGAACCTTTCTCATAACAGCATCTTCCCTTCCAGATATGGAGTTTTTTTCTGGAAGGCATTGATTTTGTCATGCATTTTCAGAACATTTGAGCCAGGTCCTTGCAATGGTAGATTTAAGCTGTTCAAAATGTTGAAAATATCTGCAAGATAAGTTAATCTGGCAACCCACGTCTCATCTGTCAAGAACTGTGCCAATGACCCGTTATGCTCATTTAGAAAAATGAGCAGTTCATCTCGCAATTCATATACACGCTGCACAACGCGGCCACGTGACAGCCATCTGACTTCTGTACGTAGCAACAAATGCTTATGCTCGGCTTCCATTTCATGGCATACGTTTTCAAACAAACGATGACTGAGCAGCCTGGCATTGATAAAGTTAACGATTTTAATGCACATGGAAAACACATCCGCAAGATTTTTATCCATATCCTTTGCAGCCAAAGCCTCACGGTGAATCATGCAGTGGGTTGCTGCTACATGTGGAGCTACTTCTTTCACTCGTGCAACTAGACCCGACTTCCATCCCGTCATTGATGCAGCACCATCCGTGCATACTCCAATACACTGTGTCCATGCCAATGCCGATTGTACAAAAAAAGTGTCAAGCACACGGTAAAGTTCTTCACCAGTTGTACGTCCTGGGAGCGCCTTGCAAAACAAAACATTTTCCAAAGCCTCTCCTTCCCAGCAATATCGAACATGAACGAACAACTGTGCAGCACTGGCAACATCAGTACTTTCATCGAGCTGAATCGCAAATCTGACTTGCTGAAGACGTGCTATCAGCTGGTTCTGTATATCTTCCACCATATCGCCAATTCTTCTGCTTACTGTGTTATCAGACAGTGGAATGGCTTTCAGTTTTTGACTGGATTCTTTTCCCAGTACAACTTCGCACATATCTACTGCTGCAGGCAGTATAAGCTCTTCTCCAATTGTGTGAGGCTTTCTGGAACGTGCTATTCGTAATGCGGCCAAATATGATGCGCGAAGAGCCTTCTCATTTACAGTGCTGCAGGCTGTCACTTTGCCTTTCTGCTTGAGGTACAGCTCCTTTTGCCGCTCAAAATATTCCTTCAGCTTACTGGCAATATCTGGATGCACTGTTGTTAAATGGCACTTCAATTTCGCTGGTTTCATTGCATCGTTGAACAGTGTTTGCAAACACACAACACAGAGAGGTTGGTCCGCATTTGTCCGCACTGCGATGAAGCCATATGAAATGTATTCTGGATCATACCTGCGTTGTTTTCTCTTTCGGTCACCCTTATCCCCTTCGTCATCAGTATCTTCCAGTTTCTGGTCAGCTTTTCTCTTCAGAAATTTCTCCATACTCAGCAATACACGCTGGACAGTTTAATTACTATTACTGATAAACAAAATTATGAAAACTAATCTAAAATTTACACGCTTGCACACTTTTCGTTTAACTGTGACGTCACTGTGGCGTAAATGCACGGTAAGTAAGCAATATTATTAAGGCACACCAACAACATCACTCAGTCTTGCTAACACTACAGTGCACAACAGAATAGTAGTGAGTAGTGAACACTACTGACTGCTCTGACTACACAAATCGAATATTAAGCGGCAGCTTACCAGAAGGGAACACCATCTAAGATTGTCACCTATAACAGATAAAACGATATGGCCGATTTTCTGAACAGTGGAAAACTGGAGCAAGCAAGCCACGTCTTTGTAACAGGTCGCTTTTCCATTTTTTTCTTGGCTTGCTCTCAGACCCCCTGGCAACCCACCGCAGACCCCGACCACAGGTTGAAAACCTCTGCCTTAGAACATATGTAAGTCTTAGAACAAAGAACAGAGTGCAGCACGGGAACAGGCCCATCGGCCCATGATGTCTGTCCTAACATGATGCCAAAAGGTGCACTATTCCTTTTAGGTTTAAGGAAGCTTATTACAATGCCTTTCAGTTTTATTTCAACTGCATGCCAATGACGTCCAGATCCCCAAAAAATGAATTAAAAATGTCTCCAACTTCCCTTTAGATGCATCAATGCCATCTGCCTCAACTACTCTCTATGGGAGCGAGTTCCATATTCTCACTGCCCTTTGATGAAGAGTCATAAACTTATGCAGTAGGGAAACAGGGCCTTCGGCCCAACTCGTTCATGCTGACCAAGATGTTCATCCGAGCTAGTCCCATTTGCCTGTATTTGGCCCATATCCCTCTCAACCTTTCCCATCCATGTACCTGTCCAAATGTATTTTAAACATTGTGATTGCACCAGCCTCACTTCCTCTGGCTGGCGGGTATATAGTTGTTCCACACACCCACCAGCCTCTGTGTGAAAAAGTTGCCCCTCAGGTCCTTTTTAAATCTTTTCCCTCTCACCTTAAATCTATAGCTTTAGATTCCCCTACCCTGGGAAAAAGACTGTGACCACCTACCTTATCTATGCCCCTCATGGTTTTATAAACCTCTATAAGATCACCCCTCAGCTTCCTACACTCCAAGAAAAAATGACGCAGCCTATCCAGCCTCTTCTTATAACTCAATCCCTCCAGTCCCATGACATCCTTGTGAATCTTTTCTGTACCCTTTCCAGCTTAATGACATCCTTCCTATAGCTGGGCAACCAAAACTGCGCACAATTCTCCAAGTATGGTCTCACCAATGACTTGTACGGCTGTAATGTGAGGTCCCGATTCCTGTATTCAATGCCCTAACCAATGAAGGCAAGCATGCCAAATGCCTTCTTCAGCACCTTGTCTATCTGTGTCGAACTTTCAGGGAACTATGCTCCACTATTCCTCGGTCCCTCTGTTCTATAACACTCGCCAGGGCCCTACCATTTACTGTGCCACACATTTAACCTCCTCCTCATTCTGTTCCTATACCCACTGACGCTTAGCACAGGCAGTAATCCAGAAATTACTACCTTTGAGGTCCTGCTTCTCACCTTCCTTCCTAATTCTCTATAGTCATCTATATTAATTGTTGTTTGTCATCTATATTAATGATTTGGATGACAATTTTGTGAACATGGTTAGTAGGTTTCTGGATGACACCAAATTTGGTGGTGTAGAGGTCAGTGAAGAACATTATCTGATGTTACTACAGGATCTAGGTGGGCAGACAAGAGATTCTGTGGACGCAGGAAAGAAACTCGGAAGGTAGTTTGCCTCCCAGGTGCCAGGGTCCGGGATGTTTCAGATCGTGTCCAAGATATCCTGAAGGGGGAGGGAATCTCTTGTCTGCCCACCTAGCTATAGAGTCCCCTATCACTAGTGCCCTCCTCGCTCCTTCCCTACCCTTCTGAGCCACAGGGATGGACTCTGTGCCAGAGACACTGCCACTGTTGCTTTCCCCGGGTAGGCTATCTCCCCCAACATACTCAAGCAGGAGTACTTTTTGTCAAGGAGCCAAATCGAGGGCCAGCACTCAGAACCATGACATATTCAGCCGTGAGGTGAGAGTTTTTTTGTCAAAACTCATCCTGATTTCACCTTCAGTCTTCAGCAGGAGGCAATAAAATTCCATACACTGACATGGAGTGTTTCAGGTCCAAATCTCCCTGGAAGAGAAAAGCTGGCTATCTTGTTGATACCTTTAAAATAATGAGAGGTTTGATAGAGTAAAGATGCTTCCACTAGAGCAGGGCTGGAGGATATGAATATAGTATAGCTACTGATAAGTAAACTAGGGAATTCAGGAGAACCATCTATGACAAGGTCCTGCATGGTAGGCTGGTCTGGAAGGTTAGATTTCATGGAATTCAGAGCGAGCTAGTCAGTTGGATACAAAATTGGCTTGGTGGTAGAGGGTTGTATTCATATTAGAGGCCTGAGACCAGTGGTGTGCTGCAGGGATCAGGTAGGGAAAGGAATGAGATCCTGATAAAAGACTATAGAGAATTAGGAAGGAAGTTGAGAAGCAGGACCTCAAAGGTAGGCTAAGCATCAGTGGGTATAGGAACAGAATGAGGAGGAGGTTAAATGTGTGGTTGAGGGATTGGAGTAAGGAGCAGGAATTCAGTTTTCTAGATCATTGGGGCCTCTTTTGGGGCAGGTATGACCTGCTCAAAGAGGACAGGTTGCACTTGAATCCCAGGGGGACCAATATCCTGGCAGGGAGGTTTGCTAAGGCTACTGGGGAGTTTTTAAACTAGAATTGTTGAGGGATGGGATCTGAACTGGAGAGACTGGGGAAGAGGTGTTTGGCTCTCAAATAGAGAAAGCTAGTAGTAGGTACGATAGGCGGGTGATAGAGAAGGGACGTGCTCAGACAGGTTTGAGATGTGTCTATTTTAACGCAAGGAGTATTGTGAACAAGGCGGATGAGCTTAGAGCTTGGATCAAGGCTTGGATCAAGACTTGGAGCTATGATGTGCTGGCCATTACAGAGACTTGGATGGCTCAGGGACTGCAATGGTTGCTTCAAGTCCCGGGTTTTAGATGTTTCAGACAGGACAGGGAGGGAGGCAAAAGAGGTGGGGGAGTGGCACTGTTGATCAGAGACAGTGTCACGGCTGCGGAAAAGGTGGACGTCGTGGAGGCACTGCCTACGGAGTCTCTGTGGGTGGAGGTTAGGAACAGGAAGGGGTCAATAACTTTACTGGGTGTTTTTTATAGGCTGCCCAATAGTAACAGGGATATTGAGGAGCAGATAGGGAAGCAGATACTAGAAAGGTGTGAGAATAACAGAGTTGTTGTGATGGGGGATTTTAATTTCCCAAACATCGATTGGCATCTCCAGACAGTGAGAGGTTTAGATGGGGTGGAGTTTGTTAAGTGCGTTCAGGAAGGATTCTTGACACAGTATGTAGATAGACCTACAAGAGGAGAGGCTGTGCTTGATTTGGTATTGGGAAATGAACCTGGTCAGGTGTCCGATCTCTCAGTGGGTGAACATTTTGGTGATAGTGATCGTAATTCTATCTCCTTTACGTTAGCACTGGAGAGAGATAGGAACAGACAGACTAGAAAGGCGTTTACTTGGAGTAAAGGGAATTATGAGGCTCTCAGGCAGGAAATTGGAAGATTAAATTGGGAACAGATGTTCTCAGGGAAAAGTACGGAAGGAATGTGGCAAATATTCAGGGGATATTCTGCACAGGCATGTTCCAATGAGACAGGGGAGTCATGAGAGGATACAGGAACCGTGGTGTACAAAGGCTATAATAAATCTAGTCAAAAGGAAAAGAAAAGCTTACAAAAGGTACAGAGAGCTAAGTAATGTTAGAGATCTGGAAGAGTATAAGGCTAACAGCAAGGAGCTTAAGAAGAAGATTAGGAGAGCCAAAAGAGGACATGAGAAGGCCTTGGCAGGCAGGATTAAGGAAAACCCCAAGGAATTCTACAAGTATGTGAAGAGCAAGAGGAGAAGGTGCGAAAGATTAGGGCCCATCAAGTGCAGCAGTGGGAAGGTGTGTATGGATCCGGAAGAAATAGCGGAGGTACTTAATGAATACTTTACGTCAGTATTCACTACGGAGAAAGATCTGGGGGATTGTAGTGGGGATTTGCAGCAGCCTGAAAAGCTTGAGCATGTAGATATTAGGAAAGAGGAGCTGCTGGAACTTTTGGAAAGCATCAAGTTGGATAAGTCATCAGGACTGGATGGGATGTACCCCAGGCTGCTGTGGGAGGCAAGGGAAGAGATTGCAGAGCCTCTGATGATGATCCTTGCATCATCGATGGAGAGGAGAGAGGTTCTGGAAGATTGGAGGTTTGCGAATGTTGTTCCCTTATTCAAGAAGGGGAGTAGGGATAGCCCAGGGAATTATAGACCAGTGAGTCTTACCTCAGTGGTTGGTAAGCTGATGGATAAGATCCTGGGAGGCAGGATTTATGAACATTTGGAGAGGTATAATATGATTAGGAATAGTCAGCATGGCTTTGTCAAGGGCAGGTCCTGCCTTACGAGCCTGATTGAATTTTTTGAGTATGTGACTAAACACATCGATGAAGGGAGAGCAGTAGCAGTAGATGTAGAAGCAGTATATATATTTCAGCAAGGCGTTTGATAAGGTACCCCATGCAAGGCTTTTTGAGAAAGTAAGCAGGCATGCAATCCAAGGGGACATTGCAGTGTGGATCCAGAACTAGCTGGTCCACAGAAGGCAAGGAGAGGTTGTTGAGGGGTCATAGTCTGCGTGGAGGTTGGTGACCAGTGGTGTATCTTAGGGATCTGTACTGGGACCCTTGCTCTTTGAGATTTTTATAAACGACCTGGATGAGGAAGTGGAGGGGTGGGTTAGTAAGTTTGCAGACGACACAAAGGTTGGGGATGTTGTGGATAGTTTGGAGGGCTGTCAGAGGTTACAGAGGGACATAGATAGGATGTAAAGTTGGGCTGAGAAGTGGCAGATGCAGTTCAACCCAGATAAGTGTGAAGTGGTACATTTTGGTAGGTCAAATATGATGGCAGAATATAGTCTTAATGGTAGGAATCTTGGCAGTGTGGAGGATCAGAGGGATCTTGGGGTCAGAGTCCATAGAATGCTCAAAGCAGCTGCACAGGTTGACTCTGTGGTTAAGAAGGCATATGGTGTATTGTCCTTCATCAATTGGAGAATTGAATTTAGGAGCCAAGAGGTATTATTGCAGCTATATAGGTCCCTGGTCAGACCCCACTTGGAGTATTGTGCTCAGTTCTGGTCACCTCACTACAGGAAGGATGTGGAAGCCATAGAAAGAGTGCAGAGGAGATCTACAAGAATGCTGCCTGGAATGCGGAGCATGCTTTATGAAAACAGGTCGAGGGAACTCAGCCTTTTCTCCTTGGAGCGAAGGAGGATGAGGGGGGACCTGATAGAGGTGTATAAGATGATGAGAGGTATTGATCGTGTGGATAGTCAGAGGCTTTTTTTCCAGGGCTGAAATGGTTGCCATAAGAGGACACAGGTTTAAGGTGCTGGGGAGTAGATATAGAGGAGATGTCAGGGGTAAGTTTTTTACTCAGAGAGTGGTGAGTGCGTGGAATGGGCTGCCAGCAATGGTGGTGGAGGCGGATACAATAGGGTCTTTTAAGAGACTGTTGGATAGGTACATGGAGCTGAGAAAAATAGAGGGCTATGGGTAAGCCTAGTAATTTCTAGGGTGGAGACATGTTCGGCACAGCTTTGTGGGCTGAAGGGCCTGAATTGTGCTGTAGTTTTTTTCTATGTTTCTATGTTTCCATTGCTGGTGCCTCGTTGTGCAGCACATGGAGTCCATGCACTACTAATCACATAACACACACCTGAGCCCCATCAGGGGACTAGCATAAGAACCATGGCTTCACTAGCACTAGTTTCCAGAGTATTGGTCAACCTTCGGGTATACTTTGTCTCCTGGCTGCTTACAGCTGTCAACTCTAGAGCAGTCCTGGTTTCACTGTTCCTCTTAGGAAATCCAGTTTCCGTGTCGGGACTCTGCCTCAGAGCCCTGAGGCAAGACTCCTTCCAGTTGCTGCCTGTGTTTGGTTCTGAGGAAGCATCCTGACTCCAGTCTCATACCAGTGTGCTGCATTTGGATTCTCCATGAGTTTGCTCTTTGCTTGACATTGTGACAGAATATTCTGGCCACCATGAACCCAGTGGATGTGAATTCCCTGCCAGAAGCCCTCCCCAGCCAGGGTTTACTTCTGGGCCAGCATGACTAGCAGCTCTGGGAGGTTATGGCAGACTTCTGTACCCTAACAGTGACTGTTGGGTAGCTCAGTGAACAGGTCAGCCAAGTCTCTGCTCTTCTTACTACTTCTACTCTGGGAATTCCATCTGACCAGCCCTGACAATCCGTAAGAGCATCACCATACAGTTTGATGACCTGACCACCCAAGGAACTGCACGTACCTGACCCAGAACCCTACACTAGGGGTCTGGGAAAAATGCCAGTCCTTCATACTACAATGCTTGTTAGCATTTGAGCAGTGGCCCTCCACGTACACTACAGGAAAATCCAAGATCGCATTTATTGTGGGGTTTTTGTGAGGAAATGCGCTAAAATGAGCCACTGGCATCTGGGACAATCAGCCAGAGACCTGCTCTTCATTTCACACCTTCATCGAGGAAATGAGAAAGGTCTTTGACCATCCCATCAGGGGTAAAGAGGCAGCCAAATGACTACTCACACTCCATCAGGGCTCCTGCAGTGTCGTGGAATACTCCGTGGCGTTCCGGATGTTAGCGGCTGACTGGGGGGAATGACAAGGCTCTCTGGAGGTTTCTCGGCAACAGGATAAAGGATGAGTTGGTAGCATGAGATGAGACAACCAGCCTGGATGCGTTGATCTCCCTAGCCATCAGGCTGGACAACTGACTCTGGGAATGGCAGAGAGAGAGGACTGTTTGTCCAACACCTCCAATCACCCCACAGGTCACATTCTCAGCCTCTCCTGGCCTGAGCCTTTCTGCTCCTTTCACTCCTAGAGGCACTCCTGACCTGGCTGATTGCACCACCTCGGTAGAGCAACCAATACAACTGGGACGGAACCGCCTTTCTCCCTCCAAATGACGTTGGAGGTTAAGAGCTGGGATTTGCCTCTATTGCGGCCAGCCTGGCTATTTTCTTGCCACTCCTCCCCTTTGGCCAAGAGGAGAGGGCTCACCAGTAGGGAGGGAGTCCTGGTGAGCCAGGCAACTTTCCCTATTGTCCCCCAGAACCAGATGCTGATCTCAGCTACCATAAGGCACCTCCAACAGTCCCTGTCCCTTTCCGCCTCATTGGACTCCAGCACTGAGGGAAACCTGTTGGATAAAGACACAGCCTCCTGGGCTGGGATTCCTCGGGAGCCACTGAGTACCCCTCTAGAAGTTCGGGCACTAGATGGCAGACTGTTGACCAGAGTCATGCACTGTACATCTCCGCTGTTGTTGCTGATCTCTGGAAACCATGGGGAACAGGTCCAATTTCACCCAAACCTCAGGCAGATGCTGATGGTCCTTGAGTACTCCTGATTGAGTCACCACAATCTCCACCTCGATTGGGCCATGGGCAAGATAGTCAGTTGGAGTCTGTTCTGCCACTCCACTTATCTCTGGTACAGGCTACTGCTAGTTTGTTGGCTGCCAAAAGCCCAGACTTGTCCAGGGTCCCAGCAGAGTATCATGACCTGGGATAAGTATTCAGCAAACAAAGGGCTCTTTTCCTGCCCCCACACCGGCCATATGATTGCACGATCTACATTCTCCCCACAGCCCTGCTACTTACCAGTCGGCTACATAATTTGTCCCGACCAGAGAGGGAAGCAATGGAGGAGTATATCAATGAATCTCTCTCGGTAGGCATTATTCGTCCCTCATCCTCTCCGGTAGGTGCAGAGTCCTTCTTTGTGGGGAAGAAGGACAGCTCACTGCATCGACTACCGGGGCCTAAATAACATAACTGTCAAAAACAAGTACCCACTGCCTCTCATCAATTCTGCTTTTGAACTACTACACAGGGCCACCATATTCTCTAAACTTGATCTACGAAGCACCTAACACCTAGTTAGGATAAGGGAGGGAGACCAGTGGAAAACCATATTTACTAACCCTCTCGGCCACTTCGAATACCTAGTAATGCCATTCAGCCTCACCAATGCTCCAGCTGTTTTCCAAGCTCTGATCAATGATGTCCTATGAGACTTCATAAATCGCTTTGTGTTTGTCTATCTGGATGACATTCTTGATCTTCTCCAGCAGTCTCCAGGAACACACCCAGCATGTCTGTCAGGTTCTCCAGAGGCTTTGGGATGACAAGCTCTTCGTCAAGGCTGAGAAATGTGAATTCCATGTCCCCTCTGTCAGCTGCTTGGGATGCATCATTGAGAGTGGATGAGTAAGGGCGGATCCCAAGAAGATCCAGGTGATGGCGGAGTGGCCTCGACCCACAACACACAAGCAACTCCAACTGTTTCTATTACCATTTCATTAGGGATTATAGTCGGGTGGCAGCACCCCTTACTCAACTCACTTCACCTAAGACCCCTTTTCTGTGGAACCCCAAAGGTGACTTGGTGTTCTTGGACCTGAAGAAACTCTTCACGTCCTCCCCATCCTGGTCCAACCAGATCCCTCCAGCTAATTTGTTGCAGAGGTCGACACCTCTGACTCCGGGGTGGGAGAGGTCCTCTCAACACTCAGGTTTGGATCAGAAACTGCACCCCTGTGCTTTTTTTCTTGCTGGTTGTCCCCTGCCGAACGTAATTATGACGTGGGGAACTGGGAGTTACTGGCAGTCAAGCTTGCGTTAGAGGAGTGAAGGCACTGGCTAGAGGGAGCGGAACATCCGTTTATTGTTTGGACAGACCACAAGAATCTGGAATATATACAAACCACTAAATGCCTGAATTCCTGTCAAGACCAGTGGGCATTATTCTTTAGCAGGTTCCGATTTACATTAACATATCGTCCTGGGTCCAAGAACGGGAAGCCCGATGCTCTCTCCTGGCAACACAATACTGAGGAGGACCATCCTAACCCTAAGACCATTCTTACCTGGTCCTGTGTGGTGGCGGCCCTCACCTGGGAGATCAAGGCCATAGTCAAGGAAGCCCAACAGGCCCAACCTGACCCAGGTAACGGACCACCCAACCATCTTTTTGTACCAGAGTCCGTGTGGTCTCAGGTTCTGCAGTGGGGACATTCCTGTTTCACCTGCCATCTGGGGATTGATAGGACACTTTTCCTCCTGAAGAAACATTTCTGGTGGCCCTCCATGGACGCTGATACTTGTTCCTTTGTTTCTGCCTGTTCTGTCTGTGCCCATGGAAAAGCCTCCCACCAACCACCTGCTGGACTGCTTTGTCCCTTACCTGTACCTAGCTGACAATGGACCCATATAACCCTGGATTTTGTCACGGGACTGCCCCCTTCTCATGGGAACACTGCTGTCCTCACCATAGTGGACTGCTTTTCCAAAGCAGTACATTTTGTGGCCCTTCCCAAACTCCCTACAGCTCAGGAGACAGCTGACCTGGTCATTCCAACACATCTTCCACCTCCATGGAATCCCTGCAGACATCGTCTCTGACCGGGGGCTCCAGTTTGTCTCTGCAGTATGGAGGTCCTTTTGTCAGGCCCTCGGAATGTCCGTAAGCCTATCATCCGGTTTCCATCCACAGATGAACAGCCAGACGGAACGGGCGAATCAAGATTTGGAAACAGCACTACGCTGCATAACGGCAAGCGACCTGTCGACACAGAGCACCCACCTCGCTTGGGTTGAGTATGCCCACAACTCTGGTCTGCACTGCCACCGGAAGATCCCCCTTCGAGTGCTCACTTGGTTACCAAATTCCTCTGTTCTCCATCCATGAAGGGGACATCGCTGTGCCCTCAGTTCGGGGACATCTCTGCCGTTGCTGCAAGGTCTGGGAGGACACATGTGGCCCTGCTCCGTACTGCTGACCGCAACCAGAGAATTGCTGATAGTCGGCGGGTTCCCACACCAGTATACCAGCCTGGGCAGCAGGTTTGGCTCTCGGCTAAGGACATCCCCCTCAAAGACGAGCCCAAGAAACCTGCTCCTCGCTTCTTGGGACCTTTTGAAATTGAGCGGATTGTCGATCCCATGATGGTCCAGCTCAAATTGCTTACAACTCTGAGGATACATCCCACTTTCCATGTGTCTCGGGTGAAGCCGGTGGCTAGCAGTCCATTGTGCCCTCCAACCAAGCCCCCTCTGCCCCCTTCCACTTCCCCCCCCCCCCCCCAGATCATTGACAACCACCCAGCATACACTGTCCGGCATTTACTAGATGTACACTGCCGGGGTAGGGGCCTGCCATACTTGGTCGACTGGGAGGGATACAGTCCAGAGGAATGTTCCTGGGTTCCTCACTCCTTCATTTTGGACCCCTCCCTCATTCAGGAATTCTGTCAAACCATCCGAACAAGCCCAGTGGGCTGCCTGGAAGCTCCCGTTGAGGGGGGGTGGGGTGGGGGGTGTACTGTCATGGTTCAGAGTGCTGGCCCTCTTTTCGGCTCCCTTGATGGTGCCTTGTTGTGCAACACATGGATTCCATGCACTACTAATCACATAACAACACACACCTGAGCCCCATCAGGGTACTAGCATAAGAACCATGGCTTCACTAGCACTAGTTGCCAGAGTATTGGTCAACCTTTGAGTATACTTCGTCTGCTGGCTGCTTAGAGCTGTCAACTCTAGAGCAGTCCCAATTTCGCTGTTCCTCTTAGGATATCCAGTTTCTGCGTCGGGACTCCACCTCAGAGCCTCAAGGCAAGATTACTTCTGGTCGCTGCCTGTGTTCGGTTCTGAGGAAGCATCCTGACTCCAGTCTCGTACCAGTGCACCGCATTTGGGTTCTCTGCGAGCTTGCTCTTTGCTTGACATTGTGACAGAATAGTGTTTTAACACTTGTTAACTATGCTCAGATATGACAAATAACTTGCATATAAGGCAATGGATTGAAGGGAGGAAATTAAGGAAATTATAATTAAAGATTTCTTTCCTAGATTAAAAGATTACAGGATTAAAATTTTTAATGAATAGTTCTGCATTTGAGTGACAACCCCCTCCAGTCAAATTCTGATGTGCTCAATTGTACCAGTCAATGCAAAAACAATTTGCTAAATAACTTGTCAGGGAAGGTACTCAAGTTTCTCCACCCTGCTGTGCATCTGATTAAATACTCCTGCAGTCACACCCCTGAGATTAAGTACTTTAGAACTCTACCAACAGGGATGGGATGGTGTGATTTAGAGTGAGGCAGGTTAGAAATTAATTATTCCAGTATAATTAATTTGTAGAAGAGATGCACAAAATAGATCATCACAGGCACATCTCTCCCCACTATTGGTAGTATCTACAGGAGGTGCTGTCTCAAGAAGGCAACATTCATCATTAAAGATCCCCACCATCTGGGTCATGCTACCTTCTCGCAGCTCCCATCAGGCTGCCATCAGTACAGAAGCCTGAAGCTCCACACCACCAAGTTCAGGAAAAACTACTTCCCTTCAACCATTCTGTTCTTGAACAAACTGGCACAACTCTAATCACTGAATTTAACAACACTGTGACCTCTTTGACCACTTTGCACTAAAATGGGCTTCTTCTTTCTTGCTCTAATTGTGTTCCTCCTTGTAAAAATTGTTTAATTTGTGGGTTTTTTTGTGAATACTGCTTATCTGATACTATGTGCTTGTAATGCTGCTGCAAGTAAGTTTTTCATTTCACCTGTGCACATGTACTTGTGCATATGACAAAAACTTGACTTTCCTTTTGGAAAAGGTGGCACGGTAGCCCCAATATTAAATAATAGGACAAAGGCAGTCGAGACAAAGGATCTTAGCTCAAAAAATCAAGATGTATAATCAGCTTGAGTGAAGCTAAGAAACACAAGGGGCAGAAAACATTGGTAGGAGTTGTGTACAGTAATTCCTTGATTTACAAACAATGCCATTGACTCTTTGGGGTACAAATGTTGATTTATGAAGCTATTTTTTGCTATATTGATCAGCATGTACACTCTGCACATAGAAAAACACTACTGAAATGCCCACAATGCACTTAACCCAGCATTTCCAATTTACAAAACTGCACTTAACAAATGTTTTCCAAGAATGCATCCCTTTCATAAATTGAGGAACTACCGTATAGACTCCAAAACAGCAGTGGTAATGCAGTACTTTGTATACACAAGAAATAAGAGGTGCATGTAACAAGGGTACAACAATGACCATGGAGTCATTGAGTCGTACAGTCTGGTGTGGGGGACAAGTTCATAGATTGTGCTAGAAATGGTTTTCTAGATAGTGCGCTGAAGAACCAATAAGGAAATGAGCAATATTAGAAGTAATACTGTTTTACACGATAAGGGTTAATTGATTATTTCATTAAGGAGTCTGAGGAAAAGTTATGACAAAGTGTCAGAATTTTATATAAAAATTTAGTAATTTGATTCAAGCTGATATCTGAATAAAGCAAATAGTAAAGATCTGAGGTGTGAGATGGCTATGAAAAAACACATTACATTAGGAAACTACATTAGGAGGTAAGGCAGTAAATTCTGAAGCAAAGAATACTTAATTTACATAGTTCTTCACCCACAGCATAGTAACATTATAGAGTCATAAAGTTGTACAGCACAGAAACTGACCTTTCAGCCCACCACATCCATGCTGACTATTGTGTCCATCTACACAAATCCCATTGGCGTTCATTAGGCCCGTTTCCTTCTATGTCTTGTCTATTCAAGTGCCAATCTAAATGCCTCTTAAATGTAGTGATTATATCTGATTCTACTACCTACTCTTCCAGATATCAATCAGTCAATGTGTAAAAAAAAATTCCCCTTAGATCCCCTTTAAAACTACTTCCTCTCACCTTAAACCTTTGCCCTCTTGTTTTTGATATCCACACCAGAGGAAAAAAATCTGACTATCTACTCTATCCATGCCTCTCATAGTTTTATACACCTCTATCAGGTGACCCCTTTGCCTCCTTCGCTCCAGGGAAAACAAACCCAGCCTATCCAATCTCTCCCAATAACTAAAGTCCTCCAGTCCAGGCAACATCCTGGTGAATCTCCTCTGCACCCTCTCCAGCATAATCACATCCTTCCTATAGTGTGGTGACCAGAACTGCACACAGTACTCCAGGTACAGCCTAACAAGCATTTTGCAAAGTTGCAACGTGACATTCCATCTCTTATGTTCTTTCCCTCTGATTTACAAAAGCAAGTATGCCATATGCCTTCTTCACCACCCTCTTCCCCCATGTTGCCACTTACAGGGAACTATGGACTTCAACCCCAAGGTGTCTCTGTTCATCAACATTCCTTCGTGCCCTACCATTTACTGTGTATGTCATACCCCTGACTTCCCAAAATGCATCACCTCACACTTATCAAGATTAAATTCCATCTGCCAATGCTCCAACTTTCTATCTGATCTATATCTGGCTATAGCCTCAGGCAACCTTCCTCACTATCCACAATACCACCAATGCTTCTGCTTCCCCTGCTCCTACCTCTTTGTTCTTATGTTAAGATCTTTGTTTTCTAATTCAGAGCACAGTGAACACGTTAGTGGAACTCCTTGCAACTGGTACAGATGGAACAACAACCATCCTTATCGTACTGAAACCTCCCAAATGGAATGTATCATATAAAATCTGACATTGAGCCATGTAATACCACCCCTTATATTACTAGTGGATACAAAATTTTTAAAAATATATACCTTGAAGATGGATAGATAAGGAAGACATAAAATTATATTCCATTATGATGTATCATAAGAAGTAAATTACAGAAATAGAATCAAAATTCTATTTTGACAGGAGAAGACTCTCTGCCTGGTTTAGAGAGTATGCATTATGAGGAGAGACTAAGGGAGCTAGGGCTTTACTCTTTGGAGAGAAGGAGGATGAGAGGAGATATGATAAGAGGTGTACAAAATATTAAGAGGAATAGATAGAGTGGATAGCCAGCGCCTCTTTCCCAGGGCACCAATGCTCAATACAAGAGGGCATGGCTTTAAAGTAATGGGTGGGAAGTTCAAGGGAGATATCAGATAAAGGTTTTTTTACCCAGAGAGTGGTTGGTGCATGGAGTGCGCTGCCTGGGGCAGTGGTGGAGGCAGGTACATTGGTCAAATTCAAGAGATTGCTAGACAAACACATGGAGGAATTTAAAATAGAGGGATATGTGGGAGGAAGGGGTTAGATAGCCTTAGGCAAGGTTTAAAGGCTGGCACAACATGGTGGGCCAAAGGGCCTGTATTGTGCTGTACTATTCTATGTTCTAAGACACTTGGCTCTTTAGGTCTGTGCCAGTCACAATAAACCCAGTTTTCTAGCACTTGGTCTGTGGCCCTGCAGGAGGTGGCTCTTCAAGTACACATCCAAGTACTTTTTAAATATGGTGAAGATTTCTGCTACAAACACCCTTTCAAACAGTGAATTCCAATGCTCTAGTATCCTCTGGATAAAAAAAAACTTTGCTCATTTTCTTACAAATCCTCCGCCAATTACAGTTACAGCTCAGTTATCCAGCACTTCACTACCTGGCATGTTCCAGCAATCACCACCGCACCCACCCCACCATCACCCTAACCACCACCACTCCCATCTCAACCATCACCCTAACCACTACTGCTCCCACCCCACCATAACCCTAACCACCACCACTCCCATCTCAACCATCACCCCAAACAGCACCACTCCCAGCCCAACCATCACCATAACTGCCTCCACTCCCACCTCACGCCACATTCCCAGACCACTCGTGCTGCTCCTGCCTGAGATTCAAGCATCCTCTGTGCATCCTACCAATTTAACTCCAGCTATTTCCTACTCACCAATCTGGGCTATAATCTGACAAAGAGCAATCTGTTTCAGGTAGGTTGACTTCCCACTCATGTTGGGTCCTGTGACAATGACGAAGTTGTTTTCATCAGAAATGTAGGTGTTGTTTGCGACAGGTTTCTCCATTGATATCTTTTCAAGAATTGGATGGTGACCTTGCTTTATAGCCAAAGTGTCGGTAAACTCTGGACGAACTGGGACAAAATAAACTGCAATCAGTGAAAATCAGGCCAGATTCTGTCATTTACATGTATTCAAAGCCAATAAAATTAAAAATTACAGGGTTGTGATCATGGGAGACTTCAACTTCCCAACTATAAATTGGGACCTTTTTAGTGCAAGGGGTTAGACGGGGCAGAATTTGTCAGCTCTATCCAGGAGGAGTTCGTAATCAATATGTTGACAGTCCAACAAGGGGAGAGGCTATTCTGGACCTGGTGCTGGGTAATGAGCCTGGCCAGGTGACTCACCTATCAGTGGGTGAGCAATTGGGGAACAGTGACCACAGCTCATTAACTTTCAGGATAACTATAGACAGGGATGGGTATGGGGCTAGCGGGAGGGTTTTAAATTGGAGCAGGGCTCATTATGAAGGCATAAGGCAGGAACTAGGTAGAGTAAACTGGGAACTCCTTTTTGCTGGCAAGTCCACGTCGAGCATGTGGAAAGTGTTTAAGAATCAAATACATAGGGTACAGGATAGGTATGTCCCGATTAGAAGGAAGGACATGAATGGCAAAATAAGGGAACCTTGGATGTCCAGAGAAGTGATGAACTTAGTCAAGAAGGAAAGGAAGAATTATGTAGAGCTTTGGAAGTTAGGATCAGACAGAGCACACGAGGACTATAAAGAAGCTAGAAATGAACTCAAGAAAGGAATTAGGAAAGCCAGGAGGGGCCATGAAAAGTCCTTAGCAAGTAGGATTAAGGAGAATCCAAAGGCATTCTATACCTACGTCAGGAATAAGAGGATAACGAGAGAAAGGGTAGAACCACTTGAGGATAAAGAAGGGAATCTATGTTTGGAATCAGAGGATGTGGGTGAGGTTCTGGATGAGTATATCTCTTCGATATTTACCCAGGTAGGGGACATGCAGAACACAGAAATTGGAACTGGAGCATGTCAAGGTTAGGAAAGAAGCAGTGTTGGAACTACTAAAAAGCATTAGGATAGATACTGTAAGTACCCAGATTACTATGGGAAACGAGGGAAGAGATTGCTGGAGCGTTAACGAAGATCTTTGAGTCCTCCCTGGCCACAGGAGTGGTACCAGAAGATTGGAGGATATGATAAGATACCTTTGTTAGCCACATGTAAATCGAAACACACAGTGAAATACATCTTTTGCATAGTGTTCTGGGGGCAGCCCGCAAGTTTCGCCACACTTCCAGCGCCAACATAGCATGCCCACAACTTCCTAACCCGTACGTCTTTGGAATGTGGGAGGAAACCGGAGCACCTGGAGGAAACCCACACAGACACGGAGAGAATGTACAAACTCCTTACAGACAGTGGCCGGAATTGAACCTGGATTGCTGGCGCTGTAATAGCGTTATGCTAAACACTACACTACCGTGCCTGCCCGCAGGATGGCAAACATTGTTCCATTGTTCAAGAAAGGTAAAAGGATAGTCCTGGAAATTATAGACCAGTGAGTCTTACATCAGTGGTGGGCAAATTATTGGAGACAATTCTTAGGGACAGGATTCATGGGCATTTAGAGAAGCATAGTCTTATTAGGGATAGCCAACATGGCTTTGTGAAGGGCAGGTCGTGCCTCACAAGCCTAATAAAGTTTATTGAGGCAGTGACAAGACAAATTGAAGAAGTTAGTTCAGTGGATGTGATATATATGGATTTTAGCAAGGCATTTGACAAGGTTCCTCATGGTAGGCTCCTCCAGAAAGTCACGAGATATGGGATCCATGGAAAATTGGCTGTGTGGATTCAAAATTGGCTTGCCCACAGAAGACAGAGGGTGATTGGAGAAGGTAAGTATTTGACCTGGAGGTTGGTGACTAGTGATGTTCTGCAGGGATCTGTTCTGGGACCCCTGTTCTTTATGATTTTTATAACTGACTTGATGAAGAAGTGGAAGGGTGGGTTTGTAAACTTGCAGATGACACGAAGGTTGGTGGTGTAGTAGACAGTGCAGAAGGTTGTCGTTGGTTGCAACAGGATTTCGACAGGATGCAGAGTTAGGCAGAGAAGTGGCAGATGGAGTTCAATCCAGAGAAGTGTGAAGTGATACACATTGGAAGATCGAATTTGAAGGCAGAATACAAGGTTGATGGCAGGACTCTTAGCAGTGTGGAGGAACAGAGGGATCTTGGGGTCCATGTCCATAGATCCCTCAAGGTTGCTGCACAAATTGAAAGGGTTGTTAAGGCGGCGTATTGTGTGTTGGCCTTCATTAGTCAGGGTATTGAGTTCAAGAGCTCACAAAGTAATATTGCAGCTCGATAAGACTGGTTAGAATAGACTTAGAGTATTGTGTTCAGTTCTGGTCACCACATTATAAGAGGGGTGTGGAAGCTTTGGAGAGGGTGCAGAGGAGATTTACAAGTATGCTGCCTGGATTGGAGAACATGTCTTATGAGGAGAGGTTGAGTGAGTTTGGACCTTTCTCTTTGGAGCGATGGAGGATGAGAGGTGACTTGATAGAGGTATATAAGATAATGAGAGGCATAGAAAGAGTGGACAGCCACCTTCTTTTCCCCAGGGCAGTAATGGGCAACACTAGAGGTCACGCATTTAAGCCTCATGGAGGAAAGCTCAGGGGAGATGCTAGAGGTAGGTTTTTGTTTAACACAGAGAGTGGTGGGTACCTGAATGCACTGCTGAGGATGGTGGTAGGGACCAATGCGATAGAACAAGAGTCTCTTAAGTGACCCTACGTTCTATGGTTCTTGACAGAACTACTGTTCTACTGTGAAAATGTAGGTAGGTGAACTTTTGATGAGTTGTAATTTTATAAGATGGGTTTCATTCCAAGTCCTTGTCAAATGCAGTTTATGTATCCCCAAAGACATTAGAATGGCCTCATAGGGTAAGGATACTATCCAGAGAATTGGAATTGGAATTAGGATTGGGATTGGAATTGGTTTATTATTGTCACTTGTACCAAGATACAGTGAAAAACTTGTCTTGCATACCATTCATATAGATCAATTCATTACACAGTGCATTCAGGTAGTACAAGGTTAAACAATATAGAATACAGAGTAAAGTGTCACAGCTACAGAGAAAGTGCTATGCAGGTATACAATAAGGTGCAAGGTCATAACCAGCTAGATTGTAAAGTCAAGAGTCCACCTTATCATACTAGGGAACTGTTCAATAGTCTTATAATAGCTGTCCTTTAGTCTGGTGGTATGTGCTTTCAGGCTTTTGTATCTTCTGCCTGATGGGAGAGGGGAGAAGAGAGAATGCCCAGGGTCGGAGGGGTCTTTGATTATGCTGGCTGCTTTACCATGGCAACGAGAAGTATAGATAGAGTCCATGGATGGGAGGCTGGTTTCCATAATGTGCTGAGCTGTGTCCACAACTCTCTGCAGTTTCTTGCAGTCCAGGTAGAGCAGTTGCCGTACCAAGCCGTGATGCATCTGGATAGGATGCTTTCTATGGTGCATCAATACAAGTTGGTGAGTATCAAAGAGGACGTGCCAAATTTCTTTAGCCTCCTGAGGAAGTAGAGGAGCTGGTGAGCTTTCTTGGCTATGGCATCTATGTGGTTGGACCAGGACAGGCTATTGGTGATGTTCACTCCTTAGAACTTGAAGCTCTCAACCCTCTCGACCTCGGCACCATTGATGTAGATAGGAGCATGCACACTGCCCCCCATTCCTGAATTCAATGACCAGCTCTTTTTGTTTTGGTGACATTGAGGAAAAGGTTATTGTCATGACACCATGGCACTAAGCTGTCTATTTTCTTCCTGTACTCCGACTCATCATCATTTGAGATACGGCCCACTACAGTGGTATCATCTGCAAACTTGACAAATCAATTCATTAATTAAGAGCTTTTTTGAGGTAGTAACTAGCAGAAGAGATAAAGGAGAATCACTGAATATAACGTAATTGGACTTTGTCTTCATTAGGATGCCACTCAAGAGGTTATTAAACAAACTTGAAAGTTTTTTCTTTGCTATGGTTAGTTATGATTTTCATAGACACCTCGGGGATTAACTCCAAAGTTTCCCAAAGCATAATAGTCCTGTAGAAATTGTAGCTGACACTAACTTTGGGGTAATATACTGATATGGATTGAGAATTAGTTAACAGAGATAAAACAGAATAAGAATAAACAGACCATTCTTGGTTTGGGGTCTGTGATTAGTGAGGTGCCTCAGGAAGCGTTGCTGCGATTCTAGCTATTCACAATCTGTATCAATGAGGGAATCTAATATAATATCTCTAAGTCTGCTGATAATACAAAATCAGATGCCAGTGTGGAGCAACAAACTATCTGGTGGAGGAACGCAGCATGTCCAGCAGCATCTGTGGGAAGGAATTGTCGGCATTTTGGGTCAAAACCCTGCATCAGACACCTGAAGACTCAACAATTTCCTCACTCAGATGCTGCTCAACCCACTGAGTTCCTCCAGCAGATTGCTTGTTGCTCCAGTTTCCAACAACTGCAGACTCTTGTGACTCCTCTGGATGCCAATGTGTGCTGTGAGGAGAATGCAGAGGCTTCACGGGGATACAGGCAAGCTAAATGAATGGGCAGAGACATGGCAGATGGAACATGGAAAGATGCAAGGTAATCTAACTTGGTATGAAAATACAAGAACAAATGTTGAGAAACTAAAAGATTTTGTTGCAGGGAAGGACCTGGCCATTTTTGTGCACAGTTCACTGAAAGCATGTACAACCACCAATCAGGAAGGCAAATGGTTGAAGTGATTAAAGCATCTTGGCTTTTACAACTTGTTTTCAAGAAACAAGCCACAGTTTTTGGTTTTGACCATGTTTGTGGAAATGACAAGTGACACCATCTTTCAGTTGCTTACCAACTGCATCTTGGTCTTTGGCACAGTAAGTTTTATCTGGTGTGCATTTGTAGAAGATGGCAGTTTTGTCTGCATTAAAGATATCAATTGGATTAAATTCTTAGCAGATCATTCAGATTTGAAGCATCTGTGGATAAGCCTTCTCCACAAAGCTGTTTGCATCTGAAATTATGCCACAGCCTAAACTGCGAAAACCAGCCATTTCTGGGTCTAAAATTGTCAATGTCTATTTTCTTTGTAAAGTTTTCAGCTTTCTCTACAAAACCTTTTTTTGTTAACCCAGGCTCTGATTGGCTTCTCCTGCATCATCATACCAAACGAAGAATGTCTTCACTAATCAAGGATATTTCATGCCGGTTGCATCTTTTTGGTGTTAATATTTCATTCTTTGCTCTGATATTCTTTAATTCAGCGTATTCTATCTGACATCAAATTCAGCTTTTATTTCTTTGCATGTTCTTCCTTCATTCAGTGGCTTCAATGTCATGTACTTGGTTTTCCAGTTCTTGAATTTTGAATTTTCTTTTATCACCTTGGTTAGTCATGATTTTCATCTATAATTTCAGGGTGAACTCCAAAGCTCACTAATGCAAATTAGTCTCAGACAAATTGAAGCTGATGCAAATGTATTCCATTAAATGTTGTCTGTACACTATTTCACTTATTGAGAATGTCTTTTTATGCCTAAAGCAAAGGAACATGCTTCCCAACCTGACACAGGAGGAAACAATAAATGTCTAAGATATCAGTACATGAGGGTTATTCCAAGATACTGGATGGGAACAAAGACTATTTGTCAACTTATCAGGTTATCCCCTTCTTTTGATGTTTAAATGGTGAGGTGCAAATTGCAAAGTAAAATAAAGAAATGGGTCAGGACTATATTGTGTGATCAAAGGCAGGTCAACACGTGGGGTTAAAATAAGTGGATAGCAGAGTATTTACGGTCCCTGTACTAGTTTCACCCACAAGTATCTTCTCTGCAACTTCCATTTGAAACTTTTCATAATTTTGAACTCCTCATACTTATTGATTTTTCATCCTTCTTTTTCCCAGCCTATTCAGCTTTAATATTAATAAAACAGAAACAGCTGCAGAGTTTAGTTAATTGCCAGATATTCAATTACAATTGAATCTGTATAATTGCTTAAAATACCGTGTCCAATTTGCTTTCCACATACCTTTGAAAACTGACATTTACTACAAGCAACAATAAAGAAAGCCCTTACCATAATCAGAAAGTGTACAGACATGTGCAAAGGATAGTAACATGTCCAACATAGAGACTGCGTCGGACAGCTTATACAAACAATGGATGTGTTTGTAGATCTCAGTCAGGAGTTTGCAAACCACCCTAAAGAAAGTTAAAAGTTTTGCCTTAATGCAGCGACTCAAAATTGTTTTACTTATAGTCTGTGAACATTGAATAGAATTAAACAGACTGATTGAGTCCTGAACTTAAGCCAACTTAAACTGTACAAGTTCTTAACTGATAATTTGCTGAGTAATTGAGCAGCACAATGGCACAGCTAGTAGTGCTGCCAGCTCACAGCTCCAGCGACTCAGCCTCAATCTGACCTGTCTGTGTGGAGTTTGCATGTTCTCCCTGGGATCACAAGGGTTTCCTCTGGGTACTCTTTTCCTTTCCACATCTCAAAGAAATGTTGATTGGTGGGTTAATTGCCTCTAGTGTGTAGGTGAGGGGTAGAACCTGGGGGGAGTTGATGGGAATGTGGGGACAACAGAGTGTGTTTGATGGTTGGTGCTGATGTGATGGGCTGAAGGGCCTATCTCCATGCTGTATGACTCTGATCATTGCTTTTCTCTGGTTTCCAATGATAAGAAATAATTGCATTTTAAATAGTCACACATTGCAGCCAATGAAACACCATTTTGAAAAGCAGAGTGCTCTACACTGGAGAAAAACTGGGATCCTACTTGCACAATGCCATATCCCACAAACAGTAGCTATTTTACAGATATCGCTTTAAAGCTAAGTATGGGCCAGAACACCCTGGCTCTTCTTTGGAATAGTGATGTGAGATATTTTATAGCTAAATAAGGGGATGAACATTGTTTCAGTTTAAGATCCCATCCAAAAGATGTCAAAGCTACCAGTGAAGCTATGTTTTAGCAATCCACTGAGAATGTCAGCCTCAGATGGATGAGAGATCCTGCCCGAGACAAGAGTGCCACCCACTGATCCATGACTGCCACCCATTGACAAAATTTCATTCATAGTTTAATTAGTCTTGACCTAATGACCCTCGATAAGAGAATATGCCAGGAAATTTTTTGAAAGAATAAAAGCTGTTTTATGAATATTCCTAATCTCCTTACAGATAAGTCATGTGATAAATCTCCCTCAGAGACTCTTGGCATCGTTCATTCATTTTAATTAGGTCGGCAGTGGTGAAGTTATAAGTGTTCTTCAGCATGGTGACCTGGAAAGAAACACATGTGTGAGACACAGGGGCAAGTCAGATCAGGGTGGGCATGGGAAAGACCAAGCCACTTATAAACACTAAGCAACCTGGTGCAGATAAATAGCTAGATTCTTCCTGGTGTGGTGTGCTTCAGCACAACTTTTGGTTGGATGATCTTCATCCATCTCTTTGTCTGCTGATTTAGTATAAAATGACTAATTTAGCTATGGCAAATATGAATAGCCAATAGTTATGGAAAAATAAATAACTATTTAGAACCTTTCATAGCTTCAGGAAATTCCAAAGCAATTCAATAATTTTTTGGGAGTGCATTCTCTGTTGTGCTGGAGGGTTGTCAACACTAAACGATTACAAAGGAATATTTATACTTGACATCCTTTAGCCCACATAATTTTCCTGACCTGGGCTATTAACATACAGAATATAGGGAAGGGCCTTAGCTGAATGCTTCAAGGATACTTGGTCCTGAGCTCATCTAAGAGCCACCATTTAACAGGATTCTGCAGTTAGCAGCGAGCAGCCTTGGCTCACCATTATAGGGAGGAACACTGAGAAAAAGTTCACTATAGTTCGGAAGTCAGTGGTGAGTCAAGGCTGCTCGCTGCTAACTACAGAATCCTGTTAAATGGTGTCTCTCGAATGAGCTCAGGGCCAAGGGAATTCCAAGAAATGCAAGCAAGCCTCCTTTCTGGCAAGACAAAACTAACCCTAGCCATAGCCTGCCCCTGGTTTTGAAAAACAATTATGTCAGGAGACTTAAGACTGCAGATGCTGGAATCTGGAGCAACACCCAATCTGCTGGAGGAACTCAGTGGGTGGAAAGGAATTGTTGACATTGCCGATCGAAACCCTGCATCAGGACAGAGTGTGGAGAGGGAAGATAGCCAGTATAAAGAACAGAGGGGAACTAGTGAGACTGTGGTGATAGATGATTGGTGGACTGAGGCTCGGTGGAGTTGGGAGACAGAAGTAGGTGGATGAAAAGTGGAGGCAGAGTAAAAAAAAAGGCAGATGGAGTCAGGTGGGGGAGGGAGAAAGTTAAGGTGAAGACAGCTACTGGAGGGCAATAAGCGGGAACACAAAGGCTACAGTGCTGACAGCAGATGAGTTAGGAAGGTAATAATGGAGACCATGAGGGGCGAGGTAGGCAAATGGAACCAGATGGGGGGTGGGGAGGTGGAAATCCAGTGAGTAAACTGTGTGGGTAGTAAGTAAATGGAATCAGGAGGGGGAGGGAAAGGTGACAAAAATGGGAGGATCCCAGGTGGATCAGGAGGAGGGTTGGGGGTGGGGGGGCGGGGGGAGGGGAGGGGAAGAGGAAAAACACAGGAGAGAAGGGTTACCTGAAATTGGAAAGTTCAATGTTCATACCATTAGGTTGTTGACTACTCAGGTATGAGGTGTTGTTCCTCTAGTTTGCATTGGACCTCACCCTGGCAGTGGAAAAGGCCAAGGATGGACAGGTCAGTGGGAACGGAATGGGGAATTGAAATGACATGAAACCGGGAGCTTGGGATGGCCATTGCGGACAGAGTTCAGGTGCTCTGCAAATCAGTCACCTAGTCTGTGCTTGGTCTTGCCAACGTGGAGGAGGCCACATAGGGGGCACTGAATTCAGTACATGAGGTTGGAGGAGGTGCATGTGAATCCTTGCCTCATCTGGAAGGACAGTTTCGGCCCCTGGAGGAACAAGGTTTAAGAAAAAATGTTTCAGGGGGAGGTGCCAAGGGTCAGAGAGAGGAGGATGGGGAGGGATGAGCAGAGCAGGGAGTCATGGAGGGAATAGTCCCTGTGGAAAGTGAAAAAGGATGGGAAGGAGACGATGTGGCATCTTGCTGCAGCTGGCAGAAATGATGAAGGATGATGTGATGGATGCGGAGGCTAGTAGGGTGAGAGGCAAGGACAAGGGGAACTCTTATCTCTGTCCTGTTTGGAGGGAGGTGAGGTGAAAGCAGAGGTCCAAGAAATGGAGGAAATGAGAGAGAGGGCTCCATCAAGCACACTAGAAGGGAAGCCACTTCTCCCGAAAAAGGAGGACATTTCGGATGTCCCTAAAACCTCATCTTGAGAGCAGATGTAGTGGGGGAAGCGGGGGTTGGGGGGGGGGGGGTGCGGGGGTGTTGCAGGGAGGAAGTGGGTTGCCCTTGGGAGAAACAAAGTGGTAGTTGGGAGTGTCAGGGAATAGGAAGAGGAGTCAGGGCAGCAGTAGGCTTGAGGATTAAGCTTGCAGTTTGGTAGAGTGAAGGTCAGCTGCTAGAGATCATAGATGGTGCAGAAAATCAGGGATGGGGGAAGGTGATATATTAATAAACAGCATGGATTGGGGTTCAAATGTGGATTGGGACCAGGGTTTGGTTGGGATTACTAGGAGGTGAGGTGCACAGGGTCTGAGAGCTGGGTGAGTATAATACTCAAATGGGGACCTACCTGAGGAGGGAATAGAACTACAAACTCTTGAGAATGTACCACTGAGCCATGGTCACAAAGATATAAAGCTTATTAGAGAGATGAATACAAGCACATGACATTTTCTCCTATGCAGTAAATTTTCCTTAATAATGTGACTGTTTGCACCCTCCATGCCCAAGGCATCATATGTAGCTAACCTACACCCTAGAATTATTAGTGATTGTGCCCTTTTTCCCCAATACTGGGTTCTCCAGCAGTTCAGTGAAGATGCTAGAGGAATTTTTTTTTATTAACCTAGAAAACTATTTTATGGATCTTGCTTAAAAGAAGTTTCTCTGTAACTTCCTCCAATCCTCAAACCACCAGAGATTCCTGCACTTCTCCATTTCTGACTTCTTGTGCACCTTGAATTTCATCATCATTAGACAACCAAGTTCAAGTTCAAATTCAAGTTTATCATCATGGGCATGCATCCACAGGTATAAATGCCATGAAAATGAGCTTTTTGCAGCAGCAGCACAGTACATGACAAACATAAATTACAAAAACTTATATTAACACGAATTATACATAATTTGCAGAACAAAATAAACATAATGACATTAGTGCAAGTTGAGGGAAATGTAGAATTAGGGTTTTTCAGGTCAGTTCAAGAACCTGATGGCAGTGGGGAAGAAGCTATTGTTGAACTTTAGGCTTCTGTACCTTCTGTCTAATGGCAGCAATGAGAGAGTGTATGGCCCAGATGGTGGGTCCTTAATAATAGGTGTCGCCTTCCTGAGGTATCGCCTCTTGTAGATGTCCTCAGTGGTGAGGAGAGCTGTACCCGTGATGGAACTGGCTGTCCACCACTCTCTGCAACCTTTTGTGTTCCTGTGCATTGGAGCTTCCATACCAGGCCTCCATACCAGGATGGTTTCCACTGTACATCTGTAGAAGTTTGTCAGAGTCTTCGATGACCTGCTGAATCTCCTTAAACTTCTAAGAAAGTAGAGATGCTGGCTATCCAAACTAAATATTCTAAATATTCTGATGGTTGCATCATGGCCTGATATGGCAATTCCAATGCACAAGAACACAAGAAGCTGCAGAGAGTAGTGGACACAGCCCGGTCCATGAGGGGCGCAGCCCTCCCCACCATTGAAAGCACCTACAGAAGGCACTGCCTCAAGGAGGAGGCATCTATCATCAAGGATCCTCACAATCTGGATCATGTCCTCTTCTTGCTGCTACCATCAGGCAGGAGGTACAGAAGCCTGAAGTCCGACACCACCAGGCTCAGGGACAGCTACTTTCCTACAACCTTCAGGTTCTTGAACAGACCTACACAACCCTAATCCTACCTCAGCAATGGAACACTACAGACCACCTCTTGTAATACCATTACTTGTCTCTGAGTGTGTCATTCTTTTGCACTATCTTGATTTTACAGTCTTTTTTTCCCTCTTTCTCTTCACTGTCTTGTATAATTTATGTTTAATTTATATTCTGTGTGTTGTCTGTACCTACGTGCCTGTGATGCTGCTACAAGTGTTTCATTGTACCTGAACTTCACCATACTAATGCACATGACAACAAACTCGACTTGACTTGAAACAAAATTAAAAGAGAATTGCAGAATTTAATAGCACAGGTTTAAAAGGCAGCAGCAAATATAACAGAAGAGTTAGTAAGTAACAAACCTTCATGAACTCAGAAGGGAGCTGTCCATTTGGGAATGAAGCTCCCTCACAACTCAGCTGAATAAAGAATCCTCGAGTAGTACTGAAGCTGGTTTTCAGAGGCAGGTTGTATTTCTCTCCCAACTGCACTATCATTCCTACTCAGGTTAAGAAGAAAAAGTGAGCACACATTAAATATTCAGAAAGCACCCTCAATCTGATCCTACACCATAATTTACACACTCTTCACAGAGTTATAAAACGTACAGCACAAAAACAGGCCCTTTGGCCCTCCAAATGTATGCCTACATTTCTGCCCACCTACACTATTCCCATTTTTGAGGTGGGATGGATCCTTCTATGGCTTGCCTATTCAAGTGCTTGTCTAAATGACTCTTAAACATAAATTTTATCTGATTTCACCACCTCCTCCAGCAATGAGTTCCAGATATCAACCATTCTCTGTGTAAAAAACTTACCCCTGAGGTCCCCTCTAAACCTCGTAACCCTCACCTTAAAACTTTGCCCTCTTGTTTTTGATACCCCTACCACAGGAGAAAGATTTTGACTATCTACTCTGTCTATGCCTCTTATAATTTTATACACCTCTACCAGATCACCCCTCAGTCTCCTTCGCTCCAGGCAAAACAAGCCCAGCCTATCCAATCTCTCCCCATAACTAAAGTCCTGCAGTCCAGGCAACATCCAGATGAATCTCTTCTTCACCATCTCCAGCACAATCACATCCTTCCTATAGTGCACACAGTGCGGCCTATCCAGTGTTTTGAAAAGTTGCAACTTAACACCCCAACTCTTAAATTCTATGCCATATATTTTCTTCACTGCCCTGTCCACCTGAAACAACGGATTGGTCCAATAGGTGCCAATTATACAAGATGCAATTAGCTTAAAATCAAAATCAAAAGTATTTCCTGTCTAACGGGGATGGCAAAATCTTCAGAGATAGTAATTATAATTTCACTGATACTGTGTGTCAAACTGTTATTGCAGCAAGAAAACTAGATGCTGGAAATCTGAAACAAAAACAGAAAATGATGGAAGCACTCAGCAGGTGAAGCTTTGTCAATGATGAGGGAAGCAGAGTCAATATTTCATGTCAAAGACTTTTCATCAAAATTGGAAAAGCCAGCATGTTAAAACACAGAGAGAGGGAGAATGGAAAGAACAGAGGAAGCAGACCAAAGTTGTTGAGGTAACAATTACTTTAAAAACAAGCATTTGGAGAAAAAAGATACTTACCTCAAATTGTTAAATTACATATTAAGTATTGAGGGCATCAACGTACCCAGATGGAAGATGCAGTGCTGTTCTTTGAGCTTACACTGGACAGGAGAAATGTGGGCAGCTGAAGACAAGAGATCAGATTAGGAGTGGGGTAGAGCATGAAAGCTCAGGAGAATAGAGGGAGATGCAAAAATGGCACAGAAGAGGAGTTGAAACCAGCACAGATCAGCCTTTATCAGCCATGCTCCTATTGTGTTCTCAGATTCACAGAATCAGAGAGATGTAGCATGGAAACTGGCCCTTCAGACAACTGAGTCCTTATGACAATCAAGCAAAAGGTTTTACACTAATCCTAACCAAACCCATTTTAATTCTCCCCAAATTCCTATCAACTCCACCCATTTCCTCACTCCGAAATTCTATCATTCCACTTGCTCACTAGGAGTGATTTATAGCAGCTAATTAAACTACCAACTCACACATTAAGTAGGTGGGGGAAACCCAAAGCATCTGGAGGAAACCCAAGCAGTCACAGGAATAACATGCAAACTCTACACAGACAGCACTGGAGGTCAGGAATGAACCAGGATCGCTGGAGCTGTGAGGCAATAGTTCTGCCACCTAGTTACCTTTGTGGACTGAATGGAGGTGTTCAGCAAAGTGGTCACCAATCTGCATTGTGAGCACTGAATGAAAATAGCTAAAGCAGGGGCATGAGGCAAAGAGTGTTCCACATATCCAACAATGAGTCAGGCCTAGCTTAGGCCCACATGACTTTCTATTGGTACACCTTTAACTTAGAGACAGTGAGTGGAGTACAGAACGAACAGAGTCAAGGTAGCATGGTCTTCCCCCTTAGAACTTATTTCTTCCTAATTTGATTGTACTCTTTCTCCCTTTGACCAATCCCTTCCCACTCACACCCTTGTTTGCTGTGATGCTAAGACCATTCTGGGGTGAGATATAGAAGGATTGGAATGGTGAAGGTGAGCCAGTTGGAACAAAGATCCTTCACCTCTTCCTTGAATAGAGGCCTAACTTATCCCCTTCTCCAGCATTCTCCTGACTGAACTTGTTTTCACATTTAACTGAGCTTCCAGTTGCCCATCACTTTGATTCTCTGTCTCATTCCCACTCCAATGTTTTTGTATTCAACTGCTCCAATGATGTCCAATACAAGCTAGAGGAATGGTACTTCATGGAATCAAATATCACAGAAACTGTCCTCTTGGACCACCATGTTCATGCCAGCTATCTAGTACCCATCTATACATACCACTTTTCCAGCACTTGGTCTATACTCTTCTATGCCTTGCTGATTCAACTGCTAGTCTAGGTACCGCTTATATGTTGTCAGTCTCTATTTCCACTACCCGACCAGCCTCTGGGTGAAAACATTCTTCCTCAGATCCCCTCTAAACCTCTTACCCCTTACCTTAAATCCATGCCCACTAGTTTTAGACACCAATGCTATCTACCTTATCTATGCCCCTTGGCGAAGAGCATGGAGAGCATCCTGACTGGTTGCATCACAGCCTAGTATGGAGCCTCCAATGCACAGGATCGCGAGAGGCTGCAGAGGGTTGTAGACTAAGTCAGCTCCATCACAGGCACAATGCTACCCACCATTGAGGACCTCTTCAAGAAGTGGCATCTCAAGAAAGCGGCATCAATCATTAAGAACCCTCACCATCCAGGACATGCCCTCTTCTTGTTACTACCATCGAGGAGGTGGTACAGGAGCCTGAAGACCCAAACTCAATGATTCAGGAACAGCTTCTTCCCCTCCAACAGAGTTCTGAACGGTTCATGAACATTACTTCGTTATTCCTTTTTTTGCACTATTTATTTATTTTTGTAATTTATAGCTTTTATGTCTTTGCACTGTACTCCTGCTGCAAAACAACAAATTTCATGCTATATGTCAGTGATAATAAATCTGATTCTGATTCATAATTTTGTATACGTCAGTCAGGTTCCCTATCAGGACCTGGGGATTTATTTGCCTTTAAGCCCACTAAGATATCTAATACATCCTCCTTTTTAATGGCAGCTTGTTCTAGGATTCCAACCCATCCCCCCCCCACCCCCCACGGAGTTCTCCAACTACAATGTCCTTCTCCACAGTGAATACAAAAGAGAAATATTCGTTCATGGCCTCGCCCACATCCTTTAGCTCCATGAAGATTACCTGCTCCCTAATGAACCTACACTTTCCCTAGTTATCCTCTTGCACCAGAAGCGTGGCGACACTTGCGGGCTGTCCCCAGAACACTTTGCACAAAGGTGCATTTCACTGTGTGTTTCGATGTACATGTGACTAATAAAAGATACGTTATCTTACCCTTTATATACATAAAATGCTTGGGATTTTCCTTAATTTTGTTCGCCAGTGATATTTCATGGGCCCTCTTTGTACTCCTAATTTCTTTTTTAAGTAACTCCTTAACTTTCTATATTCCTATCAGACCTTCCCCATTTTTAGTTCTCTGTACCGCCAAATGCTTCCTTGTTACTCTGTATCCAGCTCCTAACATCCCTTGACATCCAGAGTTCTTTAGACTTGTTTGGATGAATGTAAAGGACAAGTTGACCCTGAATTTTATTTCACCCTTGAATGACTCCCACTTGTTAGGATGTAGACTTACCTGCTCCCAATCTACTTTTGACAGGTCCTATCTTACAATATTGAAAGCCTTTCCCAGTTCAGAACCGTAATTTCGAAATCATCCTTATCCTTTCCCATAACTATCTTGAAACTTATGGTCACAATCTCCAAAATGGTCTCCCTCTAAGACTCCAATCACTTGTCTGGCCACATTCCCTCAGATTAGGTCCAGTAATGCTCTTCTTTAGTTGGGCTATTTGTGTACTGACTCAAAAAGCTCTCCTGGATGCACCTTAAAAAATTCACCTCTTTTAAGCTTCTCATACTGAGTACTCAATGCACAGAACTCACGACTGAATTCTACAATTTCAGGTAACAATCCTTTTTCTCTCACTCCTCAGATACGGCTTTACATCCCTGTTTCAATTTATTTCTTTCATTGTTTTGTCTCCAACTGCCGGATTTTAGAAATAGAACAATACAGCACAGGAACAGGCCCTTCACCCACAATGTTGTGCCATAGAACCATACAGCACAAAACAGGCCCTTCGGCCCACCATGTTGTGCCGTCCATCAAACCACCCTCACACTACCTAACCCCTTCCTCCCGCATATCCCCCCATCCCACACTCCTCCATATGCCTATCCAACAAGCTCTTGAACCTGTCCAAAGTATCAGCCTCCACCACCACCCCAGGCAGTGCATTCCATGCACCAACCACTCTCTGGGTGAAAAACCTCCCCCTGACATCTCCCCTGAACCTCCCACCCGTAACCTTAAAGCCATGCCCTCTCGTCTTGAGCATTGGTGCCCTGAGAAGGAGGCGCTGACTGTCTACTCTATCTATTCCTCTCAATATTTTATATACCTCTATCATGTCTCCTCTCATCCTCCTCCTTTCCAGTGAATAAAGCCCTAGCACCTTAAGCCTCTCCTCATATTCAATACTCTCTAATCCAGGCAGCATCCTAGTAAATCTCCTCTGCACCCTCTCCAATGCCTCCACATCCTTCCCATAATGAGGCGACCAGAACTGAACACAGTACTCTAAGTGTGGCCTAACTAGAGTTTTGTAAAGCTACATCATCACTTCGTGACTCTTAAACTCAATCCCGCGATTTATGAAAGCCAACATCCCATTGGCCTTCTTAACTGCTCTTTCCACCTGTGAGGAAACTTTCAATGAACTGTGAATATGAACCCCCAGATCCCTCTGCTCCTCCACACTGCCAAGTACCTTGCCGTTTACCCTGTACTCTGCCCTGGAGTTTGTCCTTCCAAAGTGTACCACCTCACACTTCTCCGGATCGAACTCCATCTGCCACTTGTCAGCCCAGCTCTGCATCCTATCAATATCCCTCTGTAAGCCCCGACAGCCCTCCACACTATCCACAACACTGCCGATCTTAGTGTCGTCCGCAAACTTACTAACCCAGCCCTCCACCCCCTCATCTAAGTCATCTATAAATATCACAAAAAGTAGAGGTCCCAGAACCGATCCCTGCGGGACACCACTATTCACTGCCTTCCAATCCGAGGGCACTCCTTCCACCACAACCCTCTGCTTTCTACATGCAAGCCAATTCCTAATCCACACAGCCAAGCTTCCTTGCCGAACTAATTAAATTAGTAATCAAATGCCCAACTAAACTAATTCCTTCTGCCTACACAAGGTCCATATTCCTCCATTCTCTGCACATTCATGGGCTTATCTAAGAGTCTCTTGAACACCTCTATCGTATTTGCCTCCATCACCATCCCTGGCAGAGCATTCCAGGTACCCACCACTCCATGTGTAAAAAAACTTGCCCAGCACATCTCCTTTGAATTTATCCCCTCTCACCTTAAGCGCGTGCCCTCTGGTATTAGACATTTCAACCCTGGGAAAAAGATACTGGCTGTCTACTCTATCTATGCCTCTCAATCTTATAAACCTCTATCAGATCTCCGCTCAGCCTCTGCCGCTCCAGAGAGAACAACCCAAGTTTGTCCAACCTCTCCTTATAGCACATGCTCCCAAGGCTGGGATAAACTCCATCTGCCATTCCTCCGCCCACATCTACAACTTATCTATATCCCGCTGTATCCTTTGCCATTCTTCTACGCTATCCACAACACCACCATCTCGTCTGAAAACTCACTAGTCGCAGACCTCCAGCCAGAATAAGTCCCATCGACCACTACCCTCTGTCTTAGAACATAGAACATCACAGCACAGTACAGGCCCTTCGGCCCACGATGTTGTGCCGACATTTTATCCTGCTCTAAGATCTATCTAATCCTTCCCTCGCATATAGCTCTCAATTTTTCTGTCATTCATGTGCCTATCTAAGTCTCTTAAATGTCCCTAATGTATCTGCCTCCACCACCTCTGCCGGTAGTGTGTTCCACCCACCCACCACCCTCTGTGTAAAAAACTTACCTTTGACATCCCCGACATACCTTCCTCCAATCACCTTAAAATTATGCCCCCTCATGTTAGCTATTTTTGTCCTGGGATAAAGTCTATCCACTCGATCTATGCCTCTTATCATCTTGTACACCTCTATCAAGTCACCTCTCGTCCTCCTTTGCTCCAAAAAGAAAAACCCTAGCTCACTCAACCTATCCTCATAAGACATGCTCTCCAATCAAGGCAGCACCCCGGTAACTCTCCTCTGCACCCTCTCTAAAGCTTCCACATCCTTCCTATAATGAGGCAACCAGAACTGAACACAATAGACCAAGTGTGGTCTAACTAGAGTTTTATAGAGCTGCAACATTATCTAGCAGCTCTTGAACTCAATACCCCGATTAATGGCCAACCCACCATACGCATTCTTAACTACCCTATCAACCTGCGCAGCAACCTTGAGGGATCCATGGGCGTGGACCCCAAGATCCCTCTGTTCCTCCACACTGCTAAGAATCCTGCCATTAACCTTGTAACCTGCCCTCAAATTCAACCTTCCAAAGTGTATCACTTCACACTTATCCAGGTTGAACTCCATCTGCCACTTCTCAGCCCAGCTCTGCATCATACCAATGTCCTGTTGTAGCCTGCAGCAACCTTCTACACTATCCACAACACCACCAACCTTTGTATCATCAGCAAACTTACTAACCCACCCTTCCACATCCTCATCCAAGTCATTTATAAAAATCACAAAGAGCAGGGGATCCAGAACAGATCCTTGCAGAACACCACTGGTCACTGACCTCCAGGCAGAATACGCTCCATCTACCACCACCCTCTGTCTTCTATGGGCGAGCCAATTCTGAATCCACACAGCCAAGTTTCCCTGGATCCCATACCTCCTGACTTTCTGAATGAGCCTTCCATGAGGAACCTTATCAAATGCCTTACTAAAATCCACGTACACCACACCCACTGCTCTAGCTTCATCAATGTGCTTTGTCACATCCTCAAAGAATTCAACCAGGCTCATGAGGCATGATCTGCCCCTCACAAAGCCATGCTGACTGTCCCCAATCAGCCTATGCTTCTCCAAATGCCCATAAATCCTGATTCTAACAATCTTCTCCAGTAAGATTTCTAGTAAGTCTTCTTATGGGCAAGATTCAAATCTGAATCCAAATGGCCAAATCACTGTGAATCCCATGCATCTTAATCTTCTGGATGAGCCTCTCATGAGGGACCTTGTTAAACAGAAGTATTCTCTCTGCCTTCCCCCTCTCTATAACATAACACACTTGCTTTCTCGTGTTTTTAGATAATGAAAGTTCCTTAACCCAAAACATTAACTCTGTTTCTCCCTCTACTGTTGCTTGAACTGCCAAGTGCTTCTGCTTTTACATCGAATTGCCAATTCTTTTTACTCAATGGAGAAAACAACAAATCCACCACCATATGGAGTAATTCAAAGGGAAAAAAACTTGCATTTCTGTTGTGCCTTTCACTACAGAAAACAAATAAAGCTGCAGATGCAGGAATATGAATCTAAAACAGAAACAATGGAAGAACTCACCAGCTAAGCGGCAGCTCAGTGGTGGCACCATAAGGCTAGACGACAAAGACAGCTGCCGTAATTTTCATTTCTCTCATCAACAAGGCAGTTTAGGGAGCCTTGTAAAGGCCAGGAATTTAGTCAAACACTAATGATCACTCCAGAAGAGTTGTAGTTACCATTTGAAAAATACTATCAAGTTGTGATAAGCCAAGTTTTAAGAGACAGAAATCAAGAACAAAAGGCAAAGACAAAAGAGAAAGCCTTTGATATGGAAGAAGGCAAGAGAAATTAAAAATCAGAAGTGATAATGGTACAAAACAAAAGGAAGTAACAGAACAAGTTAAAAAGATGTGAATATAGAGGAGGTGAAATCCTTCAACTATCAATTCTCTATCATTCAAATCTCACCTGCCTCTCACAGAGGGTCAGCACAGTGACACAGCTGGTAGAGCTGCTGCCTCACAGCTCCAGTAACCCAAGTCCATTTGTCACCACTGGTACTGTGTGTCTGCAGTTTGCACGATCCCCCTGTGACCGCGTGGGTTTTCTCCAGATGCTCTGATTTCCTCCCACATCCCAAAGACATGTGGATCGGTGGGTTAATTGGCCGCTGTAAATTGCCCCTAGTGTGTGGGTGAGGGGTAAAATCTGGGGGAGTTGATGGGAATGTGGGGAGAATAAAATGGGATCAGTATAAATGGGTGGTTGATGGTCGGCATGGACTCAGTGGGCCAAAGATCCTGCTTCCATGGTAATCCAGGTTTATGATATTTCCTCCTAGAAACCCAGGTTAACGATTTAATAGTAAGAGAGTGCTGAAATGTTAACCTGGGTTTCCATGAGGAGAATGGTAGATCTGGGAATTGGGAGAACGTAAAACATCGAATGATCACTAAAAAGACTAAAAGGAAGAAGAAAATAGACGAAGTTTCGGCACAGACTAGAAGGGCCAAATGGCCTGTTTTCTGTGCTGTAGTGTTCAATGTTCTATGGTTCCATGCTGCTTGCCTCCTTATGACTCTGTAACCCACTCAATCACAGACTTCCATTTTGTTCTTTCCCACTTTCCCTCCCTTAAAACCAATTTTCCCCATTCTGAAACATTCTCTTTCTTTCTCCATGGATGCTACCTGACTTGCTGAGTATTTACAATGTTTCCTGCTTTATTTCAGATTACTAGCATCTGCAGTGGTTTATGTTTGTAAATGAGAAACAAATGGAGGATAATGCAAATTGAGTTAGGTGAAGAAAGATGGGAGGTGTCTGAGTATACCATAAATGGCAGAATAGATTTCCTGGGCTTAATAGTCTGTTTCTTGCATGTCTATTTTATAGAATGTATTCATAAGCATTGAATGCTCATGTGTGTGGATTAAAGAAAAAAAATGACTTGCACTTATCTAACAGTTTTCACAACCTCTGGACACCTAAGTGTCTGTGCAGTCTCTGCCATCACTGCTGCAATGTCAAACAACATGTTATCATGGTTTAGAGGTTAGATCCAAAAGTACAATTTAATCAGTGGTGCACAACATTTTTTGAAGGATTGTCTGAATGACATTCCAAATCGCTTCAAAGGGCCATATACATGAAACATACTTTAACCACTGATATTTTTACTTACACATTTGTAGAGCTAGAATTGTACTTATATTTTATGTAAGTATACCACTTATATTTTAGAATTACACATTTGTAGAGCTACCAAATTAAAAAAAAGCCAATCATAGTTTCCTTTGCGAAAACCAGGGGAGTTCTCCTTCTAGCTTAAAGTGTTTGACAGTCAGCTTTAGCATCTATCAGTTAAGGAGACACAATCACAACGTTGGCCTGTGTAATGAGAGTATCTCAAAAAGTACGAGTTTTACAAATTAATTGAAACTAATTATTCAAACATTGCAAACTTACCCCCTTCCTCAATCAACCACACACCATTAATGATGATGTTTTTTGACCACTCCATTTGCTGGCCACATAAAAGATACTACCATCTTTAAATATTTCCCAAGTCACACTGCAGAAAAATCCAAACTTTCATAGCTTCTGTTTGGCTGATACATTGCAGATATTAGGCCCATTCCCCCTCCCCTGGTCCCAACTTCCCCTCCCCCCACCCAACCTCTGTGTCTTGATCCTGTCAACATGGCATAGAAGTTGGTCCCAATAAAAGATTATAGTTCTCAAATTTAATCCAGCAAGTTTACA
Source organism: Pristis pectinata (assembly GCF_009764475.1). Classification (NCBI taxonomy): domain Eukaryota; kingdom Metazoa; phylum Chordata; class Chondrichthyes; order Rhinopristiformes; family Pristidae; genus Pristis; species Pristis pectinata. Next base: position 1,938,092 of record NC_067407.1, on the reverse strand, counting down.
ATTGAGAGAAGAGTTAGAAATCATCAAATACACACAGAGCTGCAACTGGTCTCGCTAATTAAAACCAAACACCCTACCACATCAAACACAGTCCAAGTGATGCACTGGGATATTAAGAAACTATATCCTTTAAAAGGAACAAATTGGGGATTTTCTCCCAAACTCCTCCCTGGACACACTATGAAAATAGTGCTTCAATAGACACCAGCAGGGGCCAAACGGGAGAACCCCACCCACCTGACACTCCTACTCCCCACGTCACAAGGTTCCTAAAACATCATAACCATGAGCCAGAACAGCACACAGAGCCCTCTCATGCTATCCAGATAGCTTACATAATTGCCCAGATTTGGGATTGCAGAAGAGAGAATACTATCAATCTTAATTTCTCTTTCTTTAGTTCTTCTCACACTTGTAATTCTTCAACACCTGTTTATCTGCTGCAACGCCAACCAATTTCATTGTTGCATTAGCAGCGAATGGGCTAGGAGTCTTCCCCCTACCTCCCCTTGTGCCACTCTAGATATAGCTTGATAAGAAGTATTCTGACTAGCCCTGCAGCATTTCATTCTTACCTGGTGCAACATGGACCTCTGTTTGACAGCAAACAGGGCTTACGGTTGGTGGCAATTTTAGGTGATCATTCAGGACAAGTTACAGATAAGTCTCATGAACTTTGAAAATTCAATGGTCTAGAATAGTCTTAGTGCTTCCAACAAGCACTCAGTGTTTTAGTTGGAAGCTGGTAGTTGGCCAATTTAGTTAATTATAATTAAAGCAAAAAACTGCTGATGCTGAAATAGAAAATGGAAAGGAAAAACAGAAAACGTTGGAAGCATTCAACAGATCTGGCAGCATCAGTGGGGAGAGACTCAAAGTCAGTGGGTTGGGTTCAGGACCCTTCATCAGAATGGAATAGTGACAAAACAAATGGGTTTTACACTACGGAGTGGAGAGAACAGAATGGCCATGAAATGCAGCAGCACAAAAGTTATCACTGAAACAATTACTTTAAAAACCTGAGGTAAAAGAGAAAATAAAATGAAACAAACTGAAACAGAAAGGTACAGCCACGTCTGTGGAGAGAAAAGGATGACCTGAAATTGTTAAATATAACATATCTTTTAGTCACATGTACATCGAAACATACGTACAGTGAAATGCATCTTTTGCATAGAATGTTCTGGGGGCAGCCCACAGTGTCATCACACTTCCACCGCCAACATAACATGCCCACAATTTCCTAACCTGTATGTCTTTGGAATGTGGGAGGAAACCAGAGCACCCGGAGGAAATCCATGCAGACATGGGGAGAATGTACAAACTCCTTAAAGACAGCGGCCAGAATTGAACCGGTGTCGCTGGCGCTGCAATAGCGTTACGCTAACCACTACACTACCATACCTCCCCAATTTAGTACTGAGATGGGAAATGAGGTGCTGATCCTTGAAATAACGTTGGGCATAGTTCAGAGAAGTCATAGTGGGAGGGGGGCAGAAAATTAAAATGACTGGCAACTAGAAGTTCGGGATCACTTTGTAAACTGAATGGAGATGATCTGCAAAGCGATACCCAATCTGCATTTAATGTTTCCATTGTAGAGGAGGCAACATTGTGAGCACCAAAGGCAGCAGAGGACTATTTGGATTCCTGGATGGTGGGAATTGAAGAGATAAAAGGACAGGTGTTGCACTGTAGGAAGTGGAGTAGTTGATGATAATGTAGGAATGGATCCAGGAGTCAAGAAGGGAAAGGTCCTTTCAGAATTCTGAAAGAGGAAGGGAGAGAAAGAGATGTCTAGTGGCAGAAGTTATCAAAGATGATCCATTGTTCATGGAGGCTGGTGGAGTGGAATGTGAACACTATCCGTGTTCTGACTGTGAGAAAAGATTTCAGCAGAAGCACAGGAAATAGAAAGCACACAGATAAGAGCCCATCATTATATGAGGTACAAGGGTTTAGACAGCATGTTTAGAAGTTTTGTCCCATCAAAGGGTACTTTTTGTACTCAAATTTTGGTTAGTGTGTATTAATGACATTTTAAACTTTTGAAGGATTTTCAGCAAGTTTATAAAATATTGTGGATGCTGGAAACCATAAATATAAAAACAAAAAGAACTGGAAACATTCATCAATTCAGACAGCATCTGTGGGGAGAGAATCAGAACTAGAGGGCTAGGCCATCATGCTTTCAGAGCTAATGAAAGGTCATCATTCTGAAATGTTTACCGTTTCTTTTTCTGCTTCAGTAAATTCAGTAATAATTTAGTGAATTAACATCAAGTTACTTTTGAGTTGAGGACTGGAAATATTCACTAAAAATGGTTAATTTTTAACTTTTGTTGAATTATAAAATAACATCATTAACACTTTTAAGTACATTGACAAATACCTTTCTAATGGAGCAAAAAGCATTATTTCAATGTCAATTTTGTTGTTTTATGCAGAATTTAACTTTTATGGTTTGCAAATGACTTTTAGTGGAAATTTGAACAGTAATCTATCCAGCGCTATCTGTTAAACAAAAATGTCACCCCTTTTTAATGGCATTCTTTAGCATCAACTGTTTCCTCTTCATTGAGCAGCCAACAAACTAACAATATGGAAATGGTACCTGCTACATCATCTACAATCTCTGCATAAGTGCGCCGAGCAATGTCAAGGAACTCGTTGACGTTTGGCCTGACGGCATAGCATTTCTGTGTCCTCATGTTCAAGCAGCCTTTAATGTATCTCGTATCATCATTGATAACAGTCTTGATTTCCTCCAGAATAAGGCTGAATCTACAATTTTCACAATGCAAAAATGACAAGCTCAATGAATTAGTCAAATTGTGCAGTTAAAAAACAGTCTGTTAAAAATTAGTTCACCCGTCAATAAACTTGGGAGCAAACATGCCACGATATTAACCACTTGATGGTCTGCATCTGGAGAAGTGTGCCTATGCCTGGAAAGGATGCAAAACCCTCAGCTCACAGTGCAGAGATAATTCTGTGAAGTGAGACTTCAATTTCATGCATCGACTGGAGGTGCAAGTTTGTTCTCCTCAGAGCAAAGAACGTTAAGGCAGATTTAATGCAGTTGTTCAACATTATTGTTATTACTTAAGGATATTGTTTGAAATTGATAGCAAGAGATACAAATAACACAAACGAAAAACAAAATTCTACAGATGCTGGAAGTCGGAACTAAAAAAAGACGATGACTGATCCACATAGTAACCCCAGCATCTTCTTATGACACAGGTAAGGTAACTGACAAAAGAACCAAATCAAAAATGATTTTTTTACATCAATAACTGATTGAGTGGTCATTACCACACTACCTTGTGTGGGAGTCCACTGTGTACAAACTGACTGCCACCTTTCCCACATTATCATAGTGAGTAAATTTAAAACCTTTACTATTGGATAAAAAGTGCTTTGTGATGTTCTGAGGCTGTAAAAGATGCTATATAAATACAAGACCCTTCTTTCCAATATGTTGTAAACTAGAATGCACATGGAAAGAGATGCAAAAGCAACTTTCAAAAAGGAACTGAAATATTTAATTAAACACTTTTAGGGATGTGGGAAGGACCAAGGTAGCGGAGCAATTGAATAGTTCTTACAAAATTGCGCTATGGGTGAAACGACCTCTTTTGTGCTGTAAATTCAATTAGGGTAATTCTGACCCGCTGAGCAGAGAAAGGGAAATGGTAGGTATGAGGGGAGAAGTGGATTTAAAAAAAGGGAACCCAAACAAGATCTTCAACTCTGTCATTAACAGGAGGGACTTAAGGGAATGGGGTGACCCATCTGCTCACAAGAACTTGCAGGTCTGTAAAATGTTTTGGGTAGTCAAGTCAAGCTAAGCTTATTGTCATATGGACAAGTACATGTATTCACAGGTGCAATGAAAACCCTAATTGCAGCAGCATCACAGGCACATAGCATTAGAGGTGCAACATTCAGAAAACAAATTATACATTAATTATACAAGGAAGAACACAATTAGAATAAAAAAATAAACAAAGCTCATTGTAGTGCAATGAAAGTCATCAGAGTGTTACTGTACTGAGGTAGTGATTAGGGTTGTGGCAATTGGTTCAAGAACCAAATGGTTGAGGGGTGTAGCTGTTCTTGAACTTGGTGGTGTGGGACTTCAGGCTTCTGTACCTCCTGCCTGACAGTAGCTGCGAGAAGATGGCATGACCTGGATGCTGGGGGTCTTTGATGATAAATACTGCTTCTTTGAGGCAACACCTCATTTAGATACTACCAATGGTGGGGAAGGATGTGCCCGTGACATATTAGCCTGTGTAATTTTATGTTTTATTCTTCAATTCCAGAGTTCCAAACAAACTCATCTCCAAACTCCAAGACCTAGGATTCAGCATGTCCATCTGCAACTGGATCTTTGACTTCTTGACCAACAGACCGCAATCAATAAGGATTGGCAACAACACCTCCGCCATGATTATCTTCAACACTGGTGACCCACTAAACTGTGTCCTCAGCCTCTTACTTTACTCCCTATACATTCACGACCATGTGGCCAGACTTTGCTCTAACTCCATCTACAAGTTTGCTGATGACCCCTCCATAGTGGGCTGGATCTCAAACAACAATGAGTCGGAGTACAGGAAAGAGATAGAGAGCCTAGTGGCATGGTGTCAAAACAACCTCTTCCTCAATGTCAGCAAATCAAAAGAGCTGGTCATTGACTTCAGGAAGCACCCTGTCTGTATCTATGGTGCTGAGGTGGAGATGTTTCAAAACTTCAAGTTCCTAGGTGTAATATCACCAACAATTTGTCCTGGTCCAACCACGTAAATGCTGTGACCAAGAAGGCATACCAGCAGGCTAAGGAAATTTGGCATATCCCCAATGACCCTTACCAAATTTTACAGTTGCACCCTAGAAGACATCCTATCGGATGCATCACAGCTTGGTATGGCAACTGCACTGCCCAAAACTGCAAGAAATCGTAGAGATTTGTGTACACAGCCCAGTCTATCACTAAAACCAGTTTCCCTTCCATTGACTCTGTCTACACTTCCCACTGCCTCAGGAAAGCAGCCAACATAATCAAAGACCACACCCATCCTGGTCACCCTCCTCTCGCCTTCCATCAGGCAGAAGATACAAAAGCTTAAAAACTACTACCACCATGATCAAAGACAGCTTCTATCCCGCTGTTATAAGACTTTTGAATGGAACTCCTGTACGATAAAGATGAATTCTTGATCTCACAATCTACCTCATCATGGCCCTTGCACCTTATTTGCCTACCTGCACTGCACTCTCTCTGTAACTGTAACACTATATTCTGCATTCTGTTATTGTTTTTCCTTTTATAATATCTCGATGTACTTATATATGACATGATCTGTCTGGATGCATGCAAAGCGAAACTTTTCACTGTATCTTGGTACATGTGACAATAATAAACCTATTAACAATTAAGCTACGATCTAGGCTTTCCAGTCGTCAGCAGCTGAAAGAAGATGGAACCATAAGTGATGGAATGATCACCGGTCAGTCTAGTTCATTCAGATGCACTGATGAGACTCAATACACATGCGCAGCTTTTACAGAAAAATGTGGAACTGAAGTAGGATATTAGACAAAGTTCGTCAGCACTGACTATACCGATGCTTACCTGCTGTCTCCAAGTGAACTGCAATAAGCCTTTAGTAGTGGTGTCTTGCAGCTTTTCAGTATTTCCTGAAGAACAAGAAAGCATTCTCAGAAAATTCTCATGATGCATTCTTTAAAAATGTTAATTTCTTCCCCTTGTTCCTGCCACGGATTTGCCCACTTCCTGGGCTATTCTGTAATGACATGAGTGCTTGATGGGCATGACATTTTCCTCTTCTCTCTCTGGAGTGTAGGGACATCTGCTCACCACCCTCAATGAGCCCTGCCTCCTTTCACCTATTGCTGGCTCTCTCTCCCCATAGTTTAAAATGATAGTGGGATTTAGCAGGTTAGGTGATATTGGTACATGGCACCTATGATGTTGCAAAAAATGGCTCAAGTTGCTTCAAAGGAGAAACAGCAAATAAAATTTGACTTACAATAACATTTTTAAAGGTAGGTGAGCCAAAGCCATGTCAAAAGAATGACAAGAGTTTTAGGTAGGCAATTCCAAAGCATAGATCCCAAGGTGCTGAAGGCACATGTGCCACCTGTCATAGTTGTAGAGACATACAGCGCAGAAACAGGGCCTTTGGACCATCATGTCCATATTGTCCTTTTTGGCCATCTACTCTAATCACATATGCCCACATCAGGACTGTATCCTTCTATGCCTTGCCTATCTAATATTCTGTCTAAATGCCTCTTCAACATAGCAATTGTATCTGATTCCACCACCTCCTCTGGCAGCACATTCCACATATCAACCACTCTGTGTTAAATACTTAGCCCTCAGGTCCTTTTAAAATGCCTTCCTCTCACCATAAACTTATGCCCTCTTGTTTTTGATACCCCTATGATGGGAAGAAGATTTTGACTGTCTATGCTCATAATTTTATATTCCTCTAAGGTCACTCCTCAGCCTCCTTCACTCCGGGGAAAACAAGCCAAGCCTAACCATAACTAAAGTCCTCCAATCCAGGTAATATCTTGGTGAGTCTCCTCTGCACTCTCTCCAGTGCAACCATATCTCTCCTTTTGTGTGGTGACCAGAACTACACACAGAACTCCGTGTGGCCTAACCAGTGTTTTGTAAATATTCAACATAATATCCCAACTTTTATATTCAATGCCCCAACCTATGAAGGCAGCATGCCATACGCCTTCTTCACCACCCTATCTACCAGTGTTGCCACATCCAGGAAACTATAGACTTGGACCCCTAGGTCTCTCTTCAACAACTTTCCTTAGAGGCCTACCATTTATTGTATGTCCTACCCCTATCTGACTTCTCAAAATGCATCATTTGTGAGGAGTGTAGAGATCTTAGAGAGTTTTCGCAGTGTAAGTACAGAGATAAAGAGCGGCGAGGCCATGAAGGCTTTTGAAAAGAAAGGTTAGAAATATGGAAAACATATTTCCTATCATGAGGACTGAAGAACATTGAGGAAATCTTAAAATCAGACCAAAGCTATTTAGGACTGAAATAAGGAAGCACCTTTTCACACAAAGAGATGATAGAAATTTGGAATACCCTGTCAATGATAGGTCAAACTATTTTTGCAGAGTAAGTGGTCATGAAATGTGGAATTTAAATGCTAGCTTTTTTTTGCTTTCGAAAGCAGTTCAGAATGAATGTTAGAAAGTATTTTGTTCTGACAGTAATTAATGGATTCTCAGGAAAGGCGTTAAGTATCAGGAGACATGAGACATTTAAGAAAAGGTGAGTGGCATGATAGGAAGATGATAGAATGGCATTTTGAAAAGACTTAAGTGAAAGGAAGTGGGGTAGATTGTAAAACCACACTTAAGAAAACAACCAGCTGCAAGCATGACTAATAAATTTATGGGTGACAAAGGATGATGCAATTCTAAATTTAAAACCAGTTTGATGACTTTGCTGAATGGGCAGATAAAGCTCTATAAAGCAAAGTAATAGGCAAAATCGTAATCAATCCAAAGCAGATTTTACAAATTAAAGGACTCTTATATGCAAATAGAAATTGCACTTGAACCTGAACAATATGATGAACAAATAACCAATGAGAGTAAAAGAATGGAAATGGGAACAAAGGTAGAACTTGTGGCAGAACTTGTGACTCGATAGAGGTGTACAAGACGATGAGGCATAGATCGAGTGGACAGTCAGAGACCTTTTCCCAAGGGCGACAATGGCTAACGAGGGGGCATAATTTTAAGGAGATTGGAGGAAGGTATAAGGGGGATGTCAGGGATAAGTTTTTTTACACAGAGAGTGGTGGATGCGTGGAACGCACTGCCGGCAGAGGTTGTGAGGGTAAATACATTAGGGACATTTAAGAGACTCTTAGATAGACACATGAATGATAGAGAAATGGAGAGCTATGTGAGAGGGAAGGGTTAGATAGATTTTAGAGCGGGATAAAATGTCGACACAACATTGTGGGCCAAAGGGCCTGTACTGTGCTGTAATGTTCTGTGTTCTAAAACCATAGTTTGGAGCTAAACCTCTGAGTGTGCACAAATTCAAGTGTTTCCTGCATGTTGCAGCTCAATGACTCAGGTTTGGGTGACCTTGGTCCTGGAGAGTAGCCGTTGTATGTTAAACAGCTTCTCATTAGTTCTGAAGATTACCTCCATCCCGCATGAAGTTTGTTGGAGATGAGATGTAGTACTCCAGCAAAAAAGATTGGGAAATGTGTTGGTCAATAACACAGCCTTGTTTGAAACCCATCCTCATTGAAAATCATTCTGATTGTGGATCAGAACCATTAGCGATTCCCACAGCATGTAGCCTTGCACCTTGAACTGTGCCTGTCTGCAGCTTTTGGTTGTGCACTGTATCTTACACTGGAAGACCAACAGGTTCCAGGCAGACCAAAATGCACTGTTCAGCCAGTTCACTGTTCCTCCAGTTTGTTTCAGTTTGTAACTCTGTGAAAACCCTGTAAAGCACAGAGTCCCGTGTTACAGAGCTGTTCAGATGAACCTCTGGAGAAAAAGGCTTTTGGCATGCTGGCCTTCATTAGTCAGGGCACTGACAACAGAAATTGGGATGGTATGTTGCAGTCGAACAAGACATTATTGAGACCGCATTTGGAGTATTGTGTTCAGTTTTAGTCACCCTGCTACAGGAAAGAGTGCAGGAAGGATTCATGAAGATATTGCCAGGACTCGAGGGACTGAGTTACGGAAAGAGGTTGAGCAGGCTAGGACTTTATTCAATGCAGCGTAGGAGAATGAGAGGTGACCTTATAGAGATGTATAAAATCATGAGGAGCATAGACAGGGTGAATGCACACAGTCTTTTTCCCAGGGTTGGGGAATCAAGAACTAGAAGGCACAGATTTAATAGGAACCTGAGGGGCAACTTATTCCACCCAGAGGGTGGTCCGTATATGGAATGAGCTGCCAGAGGAAGTGGTTGAGGCAGATACATTAACAACATTTAAAAGGTACTTGGACAGGTACATGGATAGGAAAGGTTTAGAGGGATATGTGCCAAACATAAGACTAGCTTAGATGGGCCCCTTGGTTGGCATGGTCTCGTTGGGCCGAAGGGCTTGTTCTGTGCTGTACGACTATGACTCAGAGTCATGCAGCACAGAATTATTAATCCATCTCTATAAAGAGATGACCCTATACAAAAATGATTTCACATCAGTAGTCTTCCAAGGATGCACATAGTTGCTATTTTATTAACTGCAACAATTTCACATTCATGCTTGTCATATGTCATACCTGAAGTGGTTCCACCAATTCCAATGTATGTTTCAGGTAAATTAAGTTTGTGATCTTGGATTCAGCTGCCTGTATCTGTTAAATAAACATGAAGCTCTGTAATGGCTGTCACTTAGGCACATTAGTATTTTATTACAATAAACAATAAGAAAACTAATCACATACGTTTAGGAGAATTGCTATTCTTAGAAGTGATCAGCAATATAAAGGATATTTCTTTTGTACTTCGTAGTCAGTGCATCAAGGCTCCACATTAGTTAATATTGAAACTTTTAAGGTCTTAAAGCAGGATAGTTTTCACTGATACTATGCATATTAGAAGAGAAATCTCTCAACTAGTAATGAAATAAAAAAAACATAGGGAACCTACAGTGTCTTGTTTTGGAATTTGCACCAGGATGGACAGCAGCTGATCAGTATCCAAGAATCGTGAAATTACTGCAGGAAAAAAAAGGATACAGCTATAATACAGTATATTCAACAATGCAGTAATAGAGAAACAAAGGACTGAAGAAGCTGGAATCTAGATGAAAAACACGATGATGCTGGAGGAACTCAGCAGGCCAGGCAGCATCCATGGAGAAAAGCAGGCGGTCAACATTTTGGACAGGACCCTCCTTCAGGACCTGAATAAGGGTCCTGACCCAAAACACTACCCAAAACAAAATGGCACGGTAGCAGTTAGCGCAATGCTATTACAGCGCCAGTGATCAGGGTTCGATTCATGTCGCTGTCTGTAAGGAGTTTGTACATTCTCCCGTGTCTGCATGGGTTTCCTCCGGGTGCTCCGGTTTCCTCCCACGTTGCAAAGACGTATGGATAGGTTAATTTAGGTTTAAAATGGGCGGCGCGGACTCATTGGGCTTGAAGGGCCTGTTACCACCCTGTAAATAAATTTTTTTTAAAAATTTAAAAAATTTAAAAATTTAAATTTAAAATTTATAATTATTATCTCTGTAACCTCCTTCTCCTAATTCACCACCATCCTGTATAGAAATAACCCTACAACTGGCAGTCAGGTCTTCAGCTGTCTTAAACCAGAACCTTTGCCTCCAAGAAAATCTACCCTTTTGGTTGTCTGCCCTGTGTACTAGGTATGAAGTTCTGTTTGATAACACTCTTATGACTCTGGTGTGGTTTTCATGCCCAAGCTAAACTTCTGAAATAAACACTGTTATTTTAGCTGTCACAGGAAGAAGTAAGCAGATGGACAGAGTAAAATTCATGTACGCTCTCAAAACCTCCCTGAAAAATGCAACATCCCCACTGTTCCTGGAAATCCCTAACCCATGAAAGTGGATCATGATCATCCTAGATGGCACCAAGAATATATGTGTACACCTGCTGTATTTTTAAAGAGTGAAGAAGTAGCACACTCACCTCAAAAACTGCCTGCCCGCCCACCCCATCAGGTATTTGCCCCATCTGTGATGGAGTCTGTGGTTCCCACACTGGCTTCATCAGCCACTTCGGAGCCCACGGAACTGGAGTGGAAGCAAGTTGTTCTGGATCCTGAGGGACTGCCTAATGGAGGAAAGGGGCAAGGAAGACCCCAGGTTTTTGTTTTTGCTATGATAGCATTGTATATTTGCACTTTGCTGCCATCTTCCAGCCCTTGCAGATTAGGTACAGCAGTTAATTGCAATGTAAAGCACACAATCTGCATTTGGTTTCCCCAAAGTAGAGGAGACCACATTGTGACACCATACAGGACTCTAGATCTTAGAAGAAATGCAAGTGAATCACCGCTTCACTTGGAAGAACTCTTTGCCCCCATCAATGCACTTTCTCTCCAGCTTCCAATAGTGGAAGTTACTTTTATTGCCCTCATTTCTAGTGTCTGCAATCCTGTGACCTCACTGAATGCAACAGCTTATTCCAAGTCTCAAACAATTATACAATACACTGGCTGACCTGACTGAAGGCTGAAGAAGAGATCCTCATCTTCCAGTAACTCTTGGACACAGTCCAACCTTGTGTTAATAGTCTCCACATCAACAAGAGGCTCCAATATATTTGAGCGAAGCCTGCGACTACCTCCAGCTGTCTTTGTGTAATTCAGGACTCCGTAAAGCGTATGATTATTTCTGAAACAAGCAAATGATAATGCAATGAAGCATTAGAAACAGGAAGCCAGTCAGCTTTTCAAGCAAATGTATCTTCTTTCAGATTCTTCTTTTTGCCTGCAGGCAAATTGTGAAAATTAATTTTTAATTCATGGAGCCTCCAGGACAATCCTGCAGTGGAGAGGAGGGAAGAAATTTAGTTATTTTTAATCAGATGATGCTTTGTCAGTGATAGATGGTGATACAGATGAACAGTTAATAAAAATAAATGGGGAAAGCAGGAAAAAATGCTGCACAGTGCAGTAGATACTCGAGATTATTTGATATCAGAAATAGTAATGCCAAGAAACAAAAGCAAGCAATGATGAGAGGGAGAAAAAGGTAGAGGTGCTGATGGTGGTGGAAGAGTATTGGAGAAGGTAAGTTGGCTCCAGTGACCCTTAAGTACAAAGAAACAGAAAGCTACTCAGCCCTTTGACTCTGCTAATCAATCAAGTGATGACTGATTTGCCACAGGAACAGGGCTTTTGACCCACCATGTCTGCGCTGATCGTGATGCCAACCTAAACTCGTCCGTCTACCTACACATGGTCTATATCCCTCTATTCCCTGCCTGTTCATGTGTCTGTCTAAATGCCTCTTAAATGTTGCAATTGTATCTGTTTCTACCACCTCTCTTGGCTAGTGCTGTCCAGGCACCTACCATTTTCTACCTTTAAATTTCCCTTTCTCACCTTAAACCAATGCCCTCTAGTATTTGTCATTTTCACCCTGGGAAAAGACTCTGATGACCTACCCTATCTATGCCTCTCATAATTTTATCAACTGTTATCAGTTCAACCCTCAGCCTCCTATGCTCCAGAGAAAACAATTCATGGTTTTCCAACCTCTCCCTGTAGCTAATACACTCCAATCCAGCCAACATCCTGCTAAACCTCTTCTGCACCCTCTCCCCTCCTTCCTATAATGTGATGACCAGAAATGCACACAAATGTGGCCTAACTAAAGATTGATACAGCCAGACATTACTTGCCAACCTCAGTGCCCCAAATGACGAAGGGAAGCATGCCGTATGCCTTCTTTACCACCTCATCTACTTGTGTTGCCACTTTAAGGAAGCTATGGACTTGCACCTAAAGATCTTTCTGTACATCAATGCTCATAAAGGTTTACTGTATACTTTCATCTTACATTTAACCTTCCAAAGCGCAACATCTCACACTTGTCTGGATTAAACTCTATCTGCCACTTCTCTATCCACATTTCCAACTGGGCTATATCCTGCTGTATCTTTGACAACCTTCCTCACATTCCTTGTCCTGTAATCTTGCCTAACATAGAATTCAGTTCTGAAATTTTCATTTGATCCTGCTCCCACCAAGCTCAACAGCATTTTGGGGAAAAGTAAAAGATTTTCATTTCCTCTGAATTGAGAGGTGTTTCCTGAAATCACTCTGAATAGCATGGCTCTAACATGGCTCTTGTGTTCTTGTCCTGGAAATAGTTTCTTTTCCATTTATTATATCAAGTACTTAAACAGCACTACTGAATCACTGTTTAAACTTCTAAATGTGAGAGAACGCAAGCCTAGGCTAATCAACATGTTCACTTAATTTAAACTGTTTAGCACTGGTGCATGGTAAAACTGCCCTGCTCTAAATAATCATAGATCCTATCTCTTAGAATCCTTTCCAGCAGATTACCCACCACAGATGTAAGGCTCACTGGTCTATCCCTGGACTATCCCTACTACCATTTTTGAATAAGGGGACAACATTTGCCACCCTCCAATCCTTCAGTACCATCCCCATGGACAACGAGGACTCAAAGATCCTAGCCAACAGTTCAGCAATCTCCTCTCTCACCTCCCGAATCAGCCTGGGGAATATTCTGTCAGGCCCCAGGGACTTATCTGTCCTAATATTTTCTAACAGCTCCAACACATCCTCTCTCTTGATATCTACATATTCTAGAACATTACCCTTACCAACACTGTCATCAGCGTCAAGACCCCTCTCCTTGGTGAATACTGAAGAGAAGTATTCATTGAGAACCTCACCCACTTCCACAGCTTCCAGGCACATCTTCCCACCTTTGTCTTTAATTGGACCTACCTTTACTCTAGCCGTCCTTCTGCTCTTCATGTACGAGTAAGAAGCCTTGGGATTCTCCTTAACCCTACTCGCCAAAGCCTTTTCATGTCCCCTTCTCACTCTCCTCAGCCCCTTAAGTTCCTTCCTTGCTACTCTATATTCCTCACGAGCCCTATCTGATCCTTGCTGCTTACACCTTATGTATGCTGCCTTCTTCTTCCTAACTAGTTGTTCCACCTCTCTTGTCACCCATGGTTCCTTCACCCTGCCATTCCTTCCCTGCCTCACCAGGACAAATTTATCCCTAATATCCTGAACAAAGACCACATCTCCACAGTACATTTCCCTTCAAAAATGTCATCCCAATTTACATTCTCAAGTTCTCGCCTTATAGCCTCATAATTCACCTTTCCCCAATTAAATATCTTCCCGTCCTCTTTGCTTCTATCCCTGTCCATGACAATTCTAAAGGTTATGGAGCAGTGGTCACTGTCCCCCAAATGCTCACCCACCGATAGTTCTGTCACTTGACCCGGTTCATTACCTAAAACTAGATCTAATATGGCATCCCCTCTAGTCGGCCTGTCAACATATTGTGTCAGGAATCCATCCTGGACACACTTAACAAACTCTGCCCTGTCTAAACCTTTGGCACTAAGTAAGTGCCAATCAATATTTGGGAAGTTGAAGTCTCCCACGATAACAACCCTGTTATTTTTGCATCTTTCCAAAATCTGCCTCCCAATCCACTCCTCAGTATCCCTACTGCTACCAGGGGGCCTATAGAATACTCCCAGTAGAGTAACTGCTCCTTTCTTGTTCCTAACTTCCACCCATATTGACTCTAGAGAGGATCCTTCTACATTATCCACCTTTTCTGCCGAAGTAATAGTGTCCCTGACCAGTATCGCCACCCATCCTCCTCTTCTACCCCCCTCCCTATCCCTTTTAAAACACTGAAAATCAGGAATATTCAATGTCCATTCCTGCCCTGGTGTCAGCCATGTCTCTGTAACAGCCACAATATCGTAGTCCCATGTACTTATCCAAGCTTTCAGTTCATCTCCCTTATTCCTGATGCTTCTTGCATTTAAGTAAATGGATTTTAGCCCATCCACCTTACTACTTTTATAGCCTGTACTCTGCTTCTCCTTCCTCAAAGCCTCTCTAGCTGTCGGATCTGACTTTTCCCCATCCCCTTCTTCCTCTGACCTACTCCTCCGGTTCCCATCCCCCTCGCAAACTAGTTTAAACCCTCCCGAACCACCCTAGCAAACCTGGCCGCAAGGATATTGGCCCCTCCTCAGGTTCGGGTGTAACCGGTCCTCTCTGTACAGGTCCCACCTTCCCCAGAAGAGATCCCAATGATCCAAAAATCTAAAACCTTCCCTCCTGCACCAACTTCTCAGCCACGCATTTATTTGCCATCTCCTCCTATTCCTACCTTCACTATCGTGTGAAATTAGTTCTAAGTTGCAGAGAAAGTGGAGGGGGGGTGGTTGCATAGGACAAAAGGAGCATCTCTGATAGGGCGAGGCCAGCTTTGCCTTGGGGAAGTCGAAGAAATTATCTGGTCAATGGGTGAATGGGGCAGTTAGGGAAGGAGAGAATGAACACAAATTAGGAAATAAGAAGTTAACGAGTAAACAAAGAAATGTAAAAGTTGAAAAAGGCAGAGCTGTGGATATGCACAACAGGTCAGGCAGTGCCAACGGAGAGAGAAAAACTGAACCAATTTCGTATATGAATGACAGCAGAATTGACCGGTTCTCATGCAAGGAAAGCAAGCTGATTCTGAGGCTCTGTGCAGGATAGGTCACAGCAGAGAAGTAGCAGGAAATAGGGAGCTCCGAGCTGCCCCTTCAACCAAATGCAGGTGCTCTGCAAGATGGTCACCCGATCTGTATTTGGTTTCTCTAATAGAGGAAACCACAGTATGAACACTAAATGGAGATGGGAAGAAATGCAAATGAAGCCCTGCTTCACTTGAAAGGACAATTTGGGTTCCTGGCGTTGCATCTCTTATGTTCCACAACTCTGGTGCCCCACAAGGCTGCGTCCTCAGCCTTCTACTCCACTCCCTACACACTCATGACTGTGTGGCCAGATTCTGCTCTAACTCCATCTACAAGTTCGCAGATGATACCATCGTCATAGGCCATATCTCAAACAGCGATGAGTCGAAGTACAGGAAGGAGATAGGGGACTTAGTGGAATGGTGTCATGACAACAACCTTTCCCTCAATGTCAACAAAACGAGAACTGGTCACTGACTTCCAGAAAGGGGGCTGTGTACATGCACCTGTCTACATCAATGGTGCTGAGGTTGAGAGGGTCAGGAGCTTCAAGTTCCTGGGAGTGAACATCACCAACTGCCTGTCCTGGTCAACTCACGCAGATGCTACGGCCAAGAAAGCCCACCAGCGCCTCTACTTCCTCAGGAGGCTAAAGAAATGTGGTTTGTCCCCTTTGACTCTCACCAACTTTTACCAATGCACCATAGAAAGCATCCTATCTGGATGTATCACGGCTTGGTACGGCAACTGCTCTGCCCAGGACCGCAAGAAACTGCAGAGAGTTGTGGACACAGCCCAGTGCATCACAGACACCAGCCTCCCCTCCTTGGACTCTGTCTTTACCTCTCGTTGTCTTGGTGAAGCAGCCAGCATAATCAAAGACCCCACCCACCCGGGACATTCTCTCTTCTCTCGTCTACCATCGGGTAGAAGATACAGGAACCTGAGGGCACGTACCACCAGACTTAAGGACAGCTTCTACCACACTGTGATAAGACTATTGAACAGTTCTCTTATACAATGAGATGGACTATGACCTCATGATCTACCTTGTTGTGACCTTGCACCTTATTACACTGCACTTTCTCTGTAGCTGTGACACTTTACTCTGTACTGTTATTGTTTTTACCTGTACTACATCAATGCACTCTGTACTAACTCAATGTATCTGCACCGTGTAATGAATTAACCCGTACGATCGGTTTGTAAGACAAGTTTTTCACTGTACCTCGGTACAAGTGACAATAATAAACCAATACCATGGGAAAATGCTGTAAGAAGGGAAAGCGCTTCAAGAAGGGGAAGGGGCATGATTGGTGGGGGTGGAAGAAAAGAGGGGTCAGAAAGGGAATGGTCCCTTCAAAATGCTCAAGGGCAAAGGGGAAGATGCATCTGGGTAGTGGGGTTTCGCTGAAGCTGGTGGAAATTACGAAGAACAGTCGGGAGGCTGGTGAGGTGGATCATGAAGACCAGGGAATTTCTATGCTTGCTCTGTCCAGAAGGAGAGGAGGTGAGAGCAGAGGTGCAGGAAATCAATGAGATGTGGTTAAAGGTTCTGTGGTTAATAGAAGGAGGTGGGTGGGAAGAAGTTGAGACATTTGTGGGGAGTATGGAGGCTTGTAATGGAAGGTTGTTAGTAGCCTATCCCCTGAGATGGTCATCCATAAAGAAATAGACCATGCAAAGGTGAGAGCAGGGTGGAAGTGGGCTGCAAAAATGATTAAATTTTCTGTATGAGTGCCAGAACTAGCATCGTACCAACAGCACTGTATTTCAAAGCTTTTATGATATTTTGTCAGTGTTCTCACTCTCTAGCTGGTCATTTCATAGCTTTTTCTTTCTAACTGCCCCCATTAACTGGCCAATTTATCTGGCAACCCTGGCCTAGAAATTCTGCTTTTGTCCTGTCCATCCCTCCCTCACCTTTTCTGCAACTCAAAACTGTTCTCTCTTTTTACTAACTCTGAAGAAACAGTGTATGCAGTTTTTAAATGTAATTTATGTAGTGAATTATTGTGATAACAGCAATATTTGAAAGTGAAATGGAAGCATATTTATTAGAAATGTCAAAACAGAATGAATCCTTGGTCTCCCAATCTATCTCGTAGTGGCCTAAAATTGTTTACCTGCACTGCACTTTCTCTGCAACTGCAACACGATATTCTGCATACTGTTTTCTTTTACTACCTCGATGTACTTATGTAAGGCATGACCTGCCTGGATGGCACACAAACAAAAGTTTTTCAGTATCAAAATGAGCCAATACCAGTGCCAAATTAGGTACAGAGAAACACCAGAAATATATGACTAACTGGACAGTTCTTTTAAAACGCCAGTGTTGGTTCAAATGGCCTCTTCATACGCTGCATCATCCTCCAGTTCTAGGAATTTAGACTGAACAAAAATATAACTGAATTTATTTTTTCCATCTAATTTCTACCTGGTAAAGGTGGTCAATTATTTCACTGCCACCTTTGCGATTGATCCTTCATATAGGTACCTGGGATCCCTGTTGTTAATGATCAGTTCGAGGTGCTGAGCAGAGGCCGAATCGATCATTGCTGTTTGTTCACTCCCTTTGAAGATGACCTTGAGGGATTTTGGAGCATAAACCGTATTCTGTATGAATTCAACATACTTCAGCAAGGCTGCAGCTGCTGCCAGACTGTAGTACCTGCAAAAGTAACAGTACGAAAAATCGTCAACTGACTCACACCTTTCGCACTCCTCCAATTCCAGCCTCTTGCACATTCCAATTCTACAAGTCAGCCTGACTTCAGCTGCCTAGGCCACATTTGGAATCTCTCCCCCAAACATCTCTACCTGTCTCTCTTAGAAGCTCTGATCAAGATTTTGCTCAATGCTCTGAAAAATTCCCTTATTAATGATGTCAAATTATCTTTAATAACCCTCTTGAGAAGACCATTGGGACATTTTACTGCACTAGTAATGATACATAAATGCATGTTTTTGTTGCAATAGGGTAGAGTGCTATATTTCAGAAGACTTTGTGGTACGGCTTCAAAGAAGCACCCAATTGCTAAAGCTGTTGTCCTTTAGAGCTGAAGTCCCCCCGGATCACGTGTGATCTAACTTTCCAGACTAGCCTGCCATGAGGGTCCTTGTCAAAGACCTCGCTAAAGTCCACATAGACAACATCCACTGTCCCATCCCCATCTACCCTCTTGGTTACCTCTTTGAAGAACTCCAAGAGATTTGTCAGACACAACTTCCCAAGCACAAAGCCATGCAGACTGTCCCAAATCAGACCCTGTCTCTCCAAATGTTGGTAGATCCTGTCCCTCAGAATCCCCTCCAGCAATTTACCCACCACCAATGTCAGACTCACTGGCCAGTGACAAATTTACCTTTAAGGTAGTGTAAAATTTCCCAAGATAGTCACAGAAGTGTTATCGGACAAACTGACACCTAATCACAAAAGGATTATGTGAAAAAGTGTGTGTGGAACCAGAGGAAATAGAAGAGACTTTTAAATGGATATTTCTCTTCAGTTTTTACTGAGGCGAAAATGATGGAAGCTAAAGCAATGGGGGAAATGAGTGGTGATATCTTGGACCACACACAAATTAGTGAGGAGGGATTGGAGGCCTTAAAGTGCATTAAGGTGGATAAATTGCCAGGACCTGATGTGGTGCATTCTCGGACTTTATGGGAAGCTAGAGAAGAAATTGTGGAGGCCCTTGCAGAGAATTTTGCTTCATCTCTGGCCACAGGTGAGGTTCCAGAGGACTGGACAGTGGCTAATTTGGTACCATTGTTTCAAAAGGGTAGCAAAAACAAGCCAGGAAACCACAGGCCAGTGAGTCTGACATTGGTGGTGGGTAAATTGCAAGAGAGGATTCTGAGAGATAGGATCTACCAACATTTGGAGAGACAGGGTCTGATTCGGGACAGTCTGCATGGCTTTGTGCGTGGGAAGTTGTGTCTGACAGATCTCTTGGAGTTCTTCAAGGAGATAACCAAGAGGGTAGACGGGGATAGGACAGTGGATGTTGTCTATGTGGACTTTAGCGAGGCCTTTGACAAGGATCTTCATGGCAGACTAGTCTGGAAGGTTAGATCACACATGATCCGGGGGGAGATAGCGGATTGGCTTCATAATTGGCTCAGTGGTAGGAAGCAGAGGGTGATGGTCAAGGGTTGTTTCTCGGACTGGAGACTTGTGCCTAGTGGTGTGCCACAGCGGTCGGTGCTGGAACCTTGGTTGTTTGAAATTCATGTAAACAATTTGGATGTGAATGTACAAGGCATGGTACAACAGGGCAAAATAATAACCAGGAGAAGAGTAGGGCCCATTAGGGACAACAGGGGCAATCTGTGCGTGGAGGCAGAAGGTATAGATGATGTCCTAATTCAATGGTTTTTGTCAGATTTCACAAAGGAAACAGACATTTAGTTGGAAGATTCAGCAAAGGGAAAGTTGAAATTCTAGTGCAAATCTCCATAAATAAAGGTGGATCTGCTCTCCCTTCCTGCCCCGCACCTGCCTATCACTATCTCTTACCAGCATTGACCTATCACCACCTCTTACCAGCATCGACCTATCACCACCTTGTGCCCACCCCACCTCCCCTCTTCTGTCCTCCTATCACTGCTCTGCTTTTCCCTCCTATATATTGGGCTTCCCCCTTTCCTATCTTCAGTCCTGAAGAAGGGTCCTGACCTGAAAAGTTGACCACCTGCTTTTCTCCACAGATGCTGCCTGGCCTGCTGAGTTCCTCCAGCATCATAGTGTTTTTCATGAGGAGAGACCAGAGAGGCTATGTCTATTTTCCTTGGAGAGGAGGATGTGAAGAGGGGACATGATTGAGGTATATAAAATTATGAGGAATATAGACAGGGTAGACTCAGAGGGTAATGGATAAGAAATTTAGAGGGGATATAAAGGGGACCTTTTTCACCTAGAGAGTGGTTAGCACCTGGAATACACTGAAAGAGGGAATGGTGGAAGCAGAGTCACTTTCAGCATTTAATAAATGCCTAGATGAGCACTTGAATTGCCTAGGCATAAAAGGCTACGGGTTAAGTGCTGGAAGGTTGGATTGGTACGGATGGGAGCCCATTGGTCAGTGTGGACGTGATAGGCCAAATGTTTCCATGCTGTATGACTCTATGACTAAACAGGTTGTCAAACCAGGGCAATTAACATTCTGACCTCCATATGATTATTCCTCACAAAGCAGCAGGTGAGAAGACAGATACACCAGCAGACATCAGCTGATGACAAAAGCACCGCCACTGTTGTGAACGTACTCAGGCAAGCTCGTATCTATTATCCAGCCACCCCTACAGACAAATATGATCTTTGTGCATGAGCTGTGACACCCATAGAGCGAAAAGCCTGGTGTACTCAATGTTAAGAAGACAGAATAGACTGCAGCTGCTGGAATCCGGAACAAAAAACAATGCTGGAAGAACTGTGGGTCAAGCAGCATCTGTGGAGGCAAAAGGTTCTAAGTAGATATTTTGGTTCGAGACAATGCATCAGGACTGAGAAAGATAAGGAAAGATTGCCAGTATATTGCAGTATAGGGCAGGGGTGAGGGGTCGGGTTGGGGGAGGCGGGAGTTGTTGTGGGGATAGAGGCTGACAGATGATGGGTAGAACCAGGTAGGGAGGGGATGATGGACTGATGGCACCCAGGGACCTAAACAACCCTTCCAAGTGAGGCAGAGGTTCATCTGCACCTCTGCCAACCTGGTCTACTGCATCCAGTGCTCACGATGTGACTTCCTCTACATTGGTGAAACTATGCATAAACTAGACAACTGTTTTGTGGAGCCCCTACACTCTGCCACAACAGCCATCTCAAGTTGCCAGCTGCATGTTATTTTAACTTTTCTTGCTACTCCCAAACTGACTTGTTTGTTCTCTACCAACTCCACTGCTACTGAGAGGTCAAATGCAAATTGGAAGAATAACACTTCATATTCCCCTTGTGTAGCTTCCAACCCAGTGGTATGAACATTGAATTTTCCAATTTCAGGTAACCCACACCCCCAGTGCTCTCCTCCTACCCGTCTTTCTTCACCCTTTGTTCATCTTTCCGTGTCTTCTCACCCCTCCACCTCCCCCACTCACCTGGTTCCCTCTGCCCATTATCCCCTCACCATCTGCTTCCACCTATGACCTACCAGCCTCCCTCACCCCGTACTGCTATATAATGGCAACCTTTCCTCTTCCCTCTCAGCCCTGATACAGGATCTCAACACAAAACATCGACTTACATCTTTTACCTCCACAGATGCTGTCTGACCCGCTGGGTTCTCTCAGCATTCTGTTTTTTGTACTCAATGTTAACTTTGGTGAGGTTCCGAGTGTTCCAGTGCCATGGAGCCACATAGCAGGAGAAAGACTAACAAGAAAATAGTTTAAAAGATCTCACCCCAGTATTCATGGTTAACTCTCCCTCCCCAGCCCCACACCCCCAATTAATATCACCACAATTTATTTGCTGACCATTATTCCATTGCTTATTGTACAGCCTGCTGTGTGCAGTTTGGCTTCCTACATTGTCAAATGCTGTAAAAGTTAGGAACATCCTGAGGTGGCAAAAGTTGCTTTTGTTTGCTTTAAAAAGTATCCAACAATAATGATATTGCAATTCAAAAATTAACATCAAGGTTCAATTGACTTAAATACTGAACTTAATTCCATACTTCATCTGAACTTCCATTAGCACGGTGCTGAACTCGGGCGTGCAAAGCTGTTCAATGTACTCCAGACCCTTCGTTTCATTAAAGTACTTCCTCTGAACAGTACTCAGAGCTACATTCTGTAGGAAAGATCAAGAAGACATTCTGCTACAACCGGAGAAAATTCATGAATTTCCTTCCTTGCGTAATCCCATGTGCATCCCTGCAAAGTTTCCATCAAACTTAGCAATAACAGATGTGTTTACTGTTCCATACAAACATGATATAATCTTGTGCATATTCAGCATTAAGATCTGTGTGTTAATTCCAATGCAACCAAATAAACGTAATCATAAATTACCAGATGTTTAACTTTCCTCCCTGAGCCATCTTCCAGCAATACATCCAAGCTATTTGAGTCCATAACTTCTGTCCAGTCTGCAACCTTTTGAGATCTTCATATCTCCAATTCTCACACCCATTCGCTCACCTTAACTGCTCCACCACTGGCAACTGTGCCTTCAACAGCCTGGGTCTTAAACTCTGGAATTCCCCTCAATCTTACCACCTTTCCCTCCTGCTTAAACCAAAAAGACCTTACATCTTGTGGGAGGCAAGGGAGGAGATTGCGGAGCCTCTGACGATGATCTTTGCATCATCAATGGAGACGGGAGAGGTTCTGGAAGGTTGGAGGGTGGCGGATGTTGTTCCCTTATTCAAGAAGGGGAGTAGGGATAACCCAGGGAATTATAAACCAGTAAGTCTTACCTCAGTGGTTGGTAAGCTGATGGAGAAGATCCTGAAGGGCAGGATATATGAACATTTGGAGAGGTATAATATGATTAGGAATAGTCAGCATGGCTTTGTCAAGGGCAGGTCCTGTCTTACGAGCCTGATAGAATTTTTTGAGGATGTGACTAAGCACATCGATGAAGGGAGAGCAGTAGATGTAGTGTATATGGATTTCAGCAAGGCATTTGATAAGGTACCCCATGCGAGGCTTATGGAGGTGGTGAGGAGCCATGGGATCCAAGGGGACATTGCAGTGTGGATCCAGAACTGGTTGGCCCACAGAAGGTAAAGAGTGGTTGTTGAAGGGTCATATTCTGAGTGGAGGACGGTGACCAGTGGTGTACCTCAGGGATCTTTACTGGGACCCCTACTCTTTGTGATTTTTATAAACGACCTGGATGAGGAAGTGGAGGGGTGGGTTAGTAACTTTGCGGATGACACAAAGGTTGGGGGTGTTGTGGATAGTTTGGAGGGCTATCAGAGGTTACATAGAATAGGATACAGAGTTGGGCTGAGAAGTGGCAGATGCAGTTCAACCCAGATAAGTGTGAAGTGGTAGGTCAAATATGTTGGCAGAATATAGTATTAATGGTAGGACTCTTGGCAGTGTGGAGGATCAGAGGGATCTTGGGGTCCGAGTCCATAGGACGCTCAAAGCAGCTGCGCAGGTTGACTCTGTGGTTAAGAAGGCATATGGTATATTGTCCTTCATCAATCGGGGAATTGAATTTAGGAGCCGAGAGATATTGTTGCAGCTATGTAGGTCCCTGGTCAGACCCCACTTGGAGTACTGTGCTCAGGTCTGGTCGCCTCACTACAGGAAAGATGTGGAAGCCATAGAGAGGGTGCAGAGGAGATTTACAAAGATGCTGCCTGGAATGCGGAGCATGCTTTATGAAAGAAGGTTGAGGGAACTCAGCCTTTTCTCCTTGGAGAGACGGAGGATGAGGGGGGGACCTGATAGAGGTGTATAAGATGATGAGAGGTATTGATCGGGTAGATAGTCAGAGGCTTTTCCCCAGGGCTGAAATGGTGGCCACAAGAGGACATAGGTTTCAGGTGCTGGGGAGTAGATATAGAGGAGATGTCAGGGGTAAGTTTTTTACTCAGAGAGTAGTGAGTGCATGGAATGGGCTGTCGGAAACGGTGGTGGAGGCGGATACGATAGGGTCTTTCAAGAGACTGTTAGATAGGTACATGGAGCTGAGTAAAATAGAGGGCTATGGGTAAGCCTAGTAATTTCTAGGGTAGGGACATGTTCGGCACAGCTTTGTAGGCCAAAGGGCCTGAATTGTGCTGTAGTTTTTCCATGTTCTATCTCCTTTTTGAGGTACCGAAGAAAAGCAAGGTAGCATGCCTCAATGACTACCGACTAGTGGCTCTGACATCCACCATCAAGAAGTGCTTTGAGAGGCTGGTCATGGCACGCATTAACTCCAGCCTCCCAGACAATCTTGACCCACTGCAATTTGCCTATCGCTGAAACAGGTCTACAGCGGACGCTACCTCCCTTGCACTACACTCAGCTCTGGAGCATCTGGACAATAAAGACAACTACATTAGACTATTGTTTATTGACTACAGGTCTGCCTTCAATACTATAATCCCATGCAAACTCATCACCAAACTCCAAGACCTAGGACTCAACACCTCCCTCTGTAACTGGATCCTTGACTTTCTGACCAACAGACCACAATCAGTGAGGATAGGCAGCAATACCTCCAGCACGATTATTCTCAACACTGGTGCCCGACAAGGCTGCATCCTCAGCCCTCTACTCTACTCCCTATACACTCATGACTACATGGCCAGATTCTGCTCTAATTCCATCTACAAGCTTGCAAATGATACCACTGTAGTAGGCCATATCTCAAACAACTATGAGTCGGAGTACAGGAAGGAGATAGTGTGCTTAGTGGCATGGTGTCATGACATCAACCTTTCCCTCAATGTCAGCAAAAGAGCTGGTTATTGACTTCAGGAAAGAGGGCGGTGTACATGCACCTGTCTACATCAATGGTGCTGAGATTGAGAGGGTTGAGAGCTTCAAGTTCCTGGGACTGAACATCACCAATAGCCTGTCCTGGTCAAATCACGTAGGTGCCACGGCCAAGAAAGCTCACCAGCGCCTCTACTCCCTCAGGCGGCTAAAGAAATTTGGTTTGTCCCCTTTGACACTCATCAACTTTTATCGATGCACCATAGAAAGCATCCTATCTGGATGCATCACGGCTTGGTACGGCAACTGCTCTGCCCAGGACCACAAGAAGCTGCAGAGAGTTATGGATACAGCCCAGCGCATCACAGACACCAGCCTCCCCTCCTTGGACTCTGTCTTTACCTCTCGCTGCCTTGGTGAAGTAGTCAGCAAAGACCCCACCCACCTGTGTCATTCTCTCTCTCCTCTTCCATCAGGTAGAAGATACAGGAGCCTGAGGGCACGTACCACCAGACTTAAGGACAGCTTCTATCCCACTATGATAAGACTATTGAACAGTTCCCTTATACAATGAGATGGACTCTGGTCTCACGCTCTACCTTGTTGTGACCTTGCACCTTATTGCACTGCACTTTCTCTGTAGCTGTGACACTTTACTCTGTACTGTTACTGTTTTTACCTGTACTATATCAATGCACTCTGTACTAACTCAATGTAGCTGCACTGTGTAATGAATTGACCTGTACGATCGGTTTGTAAGACAAGTTTTTCACTGTACCTCGGTATAAGTGACAATAATAAACCAATACCAATGAGGAACACTAAAAAATTCTGGTTACAATTCTGTTCAAGTGCCAATGGCACAGTTACTATTTTAAAGGGGTATTATTAATCTATATTTTTGTTACTTTTTGCTGTAATATAGAAGCGAACAACATTAATGTTCCATGATATTAAGAGTCCATAGGTCTTATGGACTCTCTTAAAGGAAGAGAAAGATGTGGAAAGATTGAGGAAATTCCAGAGCTTAACAACAAGGTAGCTGAAAGGATGGTCACCAATGGTAGGCAAAGTTAGAGCCATATTTAAGAACTGAAGGAGCATGAAGATCTCAAAGAACTGTAATAACACAATTATTACACTGACAACCACATTTTCCAAAAGCCAAAACAGACCAAAACTATTGTTGACGAAGTTCTGCATCAAGCTTACTTTAAAGTTTTCTGTGACAAGAGTAAACAGTTTGGTCCCACTTCCTTTATCACAAGTAGTATTTGGCATTATAATTTCAAGAGGAGATAAAATCTGCAGTTTGGTAATGACCTGTAATGCAAACAGAATGCAATGTGTCCTAGTGCAATGAAATAATAACCTTGATAATTAAATTTTCAGCAGTTTTTAACGCAAGTACAGCTGAAGAATCACTATTTCATATGTGCTTTCTCCATAGTCAGAAAAAAATAAAGCTTAATGAATAAGTACACTACATCAATAAGTGTGAATGAATCATAGAATGGTTACAGCAGTGAAAGAGACCACTATATGGATTCTTGTATAGGAAAGGAGTAGAGGGATACAGGGCTAATGGAGGCAATGGGATTAGTGTAGGTAGGCATCACAGTCAGTATGGCCCAGTTGGGCCGAAAGGCCTGTTTCTGTGCTCTACATTTTTATAATTCTATGATTCACTCTCCTCTCACACCCACACCAGAGTTCGCTACCAGAATAAACCTCTAGTTCCACTGATTCTTTCTCCATTGTTTTGCAAATTATTCTCCAATATATATTTGTCCATTTCCCTTCTGAAGGCCACTATGGAACTTGCCTCCATATCTGTAGGCAGTGCATTCCACATACCAACCAAATGCTTCGTAAGAAAGATTTTCCTAATATTCATCTTAATTTTCTCTCCCTTTATCGTATACCTGTTACCTCTAGTCCTCAACTTCTCCACCAAAGAGAACACCCCTGACTATCTATTCTGTTTGGACCCTCATCATTTTACATACAACCATCAAATTGCCTGTTTTTGAGTCATTTTGAGGATAGTGAAAGACAGGACCACTATTGGCAACATTATCAAAACTGGAGCAAAAGCTCGCAGGTGACAGGTGGATTCATGTGAGGGGCGGAGATGATGGGCAGGTGAGGGAGGGGGAGAGTGGGAATGATGAAAGAAGCTGGGAGGTGATAGGCGCAAGTGATAAAGGACTGAAGAAGATGGAATCCGATTGGAGAGGACAGTGGACCATGGAATAAAGGGAAGGAGGTGAGGAGGGAAGCAGTGGGAGGAATGTGTGGGTGATGGGCAAATCATGAGGGCAGGGGAAGGGAAAGAGATGGAGTGATGGGGGCCAGTGGACTAACAGTAATGGGGGAGGGGGGGGTGGTGGCGGTGTGAGAGAGAGGAGTGATTACTGGAAGTTAGAGAAATCAATGTTTGTGCCATCAGGTTGGAGACCACCAAGGCTGAATATGAGGTGCTGTTCCGCTAATCTGCATCTAGCCTCACCTTGGCAGTAGAGGAGGCCGTGGGCAGGCATGTCAGGGTGGGAATGGGAAGTGGAATTAAAATGGCTGGCCACCAGAAGATCCTGGCTGGTATGGCGGACAGAGCGAAGGTGCTCAATGAAGCAATCCCCCAACCTACGTCAGGTCTCACCAATATAGAGGAGGTTGCACCAGGAGCACCAGATGCAATAAGTGACACCAGTAGATCCACAAGTGAAGGACTGCCTCACCTGGAAGGGCTGTGTAGGGCCCTAAACGGCGGTGAGAGAGGAGGTGTAGGAGCAGGTGTCACACTTAGTGTGGTTGCAGGGATAAGTGCCTGGAGGCAGATCCGTGGGGAGGGACGAGAAGACAAGGGAGTCATGGAGAGTGCAATCCCTGCGGCAACTGGAGAGGGGAGTAGAGGGGAAGATGTGCCTGGTGGTGGGATCCTGTTGGAGATGGCGGAAGTTGCGGAGAATGATATATTGGATGCATTGGCTCATGGGATAAGTATTTTATTTCTCAAAAAGAGAACATGAATAACATGATAACAAAAACCATAATGTGATAATTGTGAAGTACACACAGTGTTTCCTCTTGGGGAAAAACAATCTAAAATTATCACTAAGAAATCAAACAGGGAACTGAAAATCTTTAGAGGCCATTGGGAATGTGGAACTTAATACCACAAAGAGTAGTTGAGGCAAATAATTAGATTCAGTTAAGGGGGAGATGATTGTTGAGGGAGAAATGAGAAAAAAAAGGGAATTGAAGGTGATGTCGCCTGCAGAAGTAGTGAAACCAAGTTCTATTGAGACCAAGAAGGAACTGGGTAAATATATAGCGAGAACAAATTTACAAGGGTATGGAGAAGGGGCCCAGGAGTGGAACTAGAGAATTGTTCTAGTGGAGAGCCTGCATGGCTACAATGGACCAAACAGCCTCCTTCTGTGCAGTAACCATTGTATAATTCCACAAATGTTTATAGCTGGGTGAGGAAGGACAGGAGAGGCCTCAACAACATCTCATATTCTGCTTAGGTACCTTACAACACTCTGGAATGAACACTGAATTTTTCAATTTCAGGTAACCCACACCCCCGGTGCTCTCCTCCCACACACACTCACCTGACCACCTAGTTTTCTTCTTCTTAGTTTTCTTCTCATCCCCTCCCCCACCTGGTTCCATCTGCCTATCATCCCCCCATCAAGTTACACTTATCACCTATCAGCCTTTATCCGCCCCCCCCCACTCCCCCATTACATTATATACTGGCAACCTCTCCTCTTCCCTCTATCCCGGTATAGGGTTTCGACCCGAAACGTCAACTGGTACCTTTTACTTCCACAGATGCTGCTTGAACCACTGAGTTCTTCCAGCATTCTAATTTTTGTTCCTGCTTTTGTACTGTTTACTATATGCAATCCCATTACTGTATTACAGCCCCCTCACACATACCATCCAGGACCACAAATCCAGATGGGCACTTGGGTAAGATACATCCAGCGTCTATCAAAGAATCAGTCAGGAGTAGGAACCCTATCATTGACGACCCATCTCCACTTGTAACATAATTTCAGAATTAAAGCAAACAAGCATTATGTCACAGTATATCCTTTTAACCGGAAATTGGAGCTCACCCTCTTTCGGTGCACAAAACATAAGCTGTGCACAACAGTAAACATCCACTCCAACTACTCAAAATAAAAATCACAAAACTGGGCAAAGATAAGGTAGGGCTGTGGCATTTTCACACAGATTCATGCAATAAAACTGGATCCGAATGCAGAGCATTGGTGTGTGGGACTGGCAGGAAGCGAGTCCATGTTTAGAGAACTCACTGTATGCACTGCAGCTGCCTCATACCTCCACCAACTCAGGTTCAATTCTTAACTCCTGTCTGTGTGGTTTGCACTTTCTCCTAGTGACTACATGAGTTTCCCCATGGTGTTTTAGTTTCCTCCTACATACCAAGATGTGCTGCTTGTTAGGGTAATTGACTACTGTGAATTGCCGCTAGTGTAGGTAACTGGTGACAGTATTAGGGGAGTGTTAATGGTCACGATTGGGCAAATAGGTTATGAGGAAATAATTAGCAAAATTGGGTTGCCAATTGCCAAATGGCTTCCTTTTAAGAAAATATGTAAACTCCCCCACCCCAGCCACTGCACTACAGTTGCAGAAAAAGTGGGGAAAATGCAGGAAGCAGGGACATCCCAATCTCAGTGTTTGGGCAGTCCCTACATTATGAACTGGTTTAGTTAACTGATGAACTGGCCTGATCAATCTCCATGCCATGAGTTGTCCTAAACCATTGGATCAAGGGGCAATAACTGCAGTATGCAGTTTACAACTGAATTTAAAATTAAGGCTGAAAGGGGAAGCCACTGATTAATTCTCCAGAGTGCTGACTGTCTCATACCCAGAAGGTACACAGTGTGTTCCTCAATTTGTGAATAAACAACGAAGGTCATAAGCTTCAAAAGCTCGTATTTCTGCCAGCAGTGGAAGAGATACATGCTGCACAACTGACACTGGGCAAACAGCAGCCACATTAAGGTGAATCAGACACAGAAGTGCACAGGACTAACTTAATTTTGGGCACTAACTGGGAAATGCTCACTTGAATGACCTAACATGCAGAACACTACTTTTACACATGATGTAGAAACATAAAACGTCTACAAACCCATCCAAGTTTTTATACGCTGTAAAATAAAAATCCTTAAAACTTTAAGTAATTTCACAATGTCAGGTCCTGATTGCAAAAGTCTATTCTTTGTCTACTCAGTCAGTCGTTACTTTTCTACAGGGTTATTTATGGTGACCCACAGCCCAAAGGTTTTCCATTTTCAACTGGACAAGTTTTGGAGCTGAGTCAAAGCATCTGTTCAGGGGAAACAATTGTGAAAACTACGGGACTGCAATAAGAATAATCTGCTTCATAGGGACTCTTTACCAGCCCAGTAAATTTGCTCTTTTCTAGTATTCATCCAATTCTCTTTTGAAATTCAGATAAAGTCTGTTTACACTGCCTTTTAAAGCAATATGTTCCAGATCATAACAAATAATTCTCATTCCTCCTTTAGTTCCAAATCTTACATTTGAGTACTATGGTCTCTGATTCTCCTTCCAGAGGAAGCTGTTTCTTGATAGTGACTTTATCAAAATCCTACATACATAAGACTATTGAACATGTTTTCTCAAGACGTGCAAGATTCTGCCAAGGAAACATTTGAACCCACCCCACCATTGTCATGTTTATTGCCCATCCATTGTTGCCCCAAGTAGATGGTGGGTTCACTTCGGGAACCGAGTAGCAGCTGTGAGCACAACTGAGCGATGTTAATGGTTGAATCATGGGAAATCTGAATAAAATTAAACAAAAAATGAAATCTTCATTTGTTACCTTAGCATATGTACTGTTGTCTGCAAACTGGGATAGTACAAGTTCTGGACTCTTGAGGTCAATGCTGGCCATTCCTATTTCACCACGGGCAAGCCCACGTCCCTCCACTAAGGCCACAATTACTGAAGCAACATGAACCGAGACTGCAGAAGATGAAGTAACTGTACCAAAAACATTAAGATTCCAGCACTGGAATATTATCTACTGTATTCTCCACAACCTTACACTTTTGTAACCTAAAATTATTGCAACTCTGTTTTTTGTTGGTCTAGTTTATTATTTGAATACAAACTAAACAGAAAGGTATTCAATTCATATGTGGACTATTGATTAAACTTTTTCAAATGTGTACACACAAAGAAAAAAATCCTTCTCTTCAGCTTTTCACCAGATGATTAAAGCAAGATTTGAATGGAGTATGGTTTTGGGAGGGGTAGAAAGTAATCCACAATGATTCAAAATTATGTCTGGATAAACCATACTGTTCTTTCCTTTTACTCATTGCCCATATGTTCATTTTGCACCACACAATCTTAGATTATTCCAAAGCATTTAACAGCATAATGCTTTTGAAGTATAGTCAGTTTTATTTGCAATATAAAGCAATGAAATTAACTTGTGTACAGCAAAATCCTACAAACACCACATTGATAAGTTCGGAGGTGGTATCTTCCCCAAGTTAAAAAGGTTACAAGGTTGAGACCTACCCCAGTAGGTTTGAGCACAAAAATTTATATTCCTGCTGCTGTATATTACTGAGGGAGTGCTGTACTGACTGATGTGCCACCTTTTTGATGAGATTGATATTGGTTTATTATTGTCACTTGTATTGAGGTACAGTGAAAAGCTTGTCTTACAAACCAATCATACAGGTCAATTCATTACAGTGCAGGTACATTGGGTTAGTACAGAGTGCATTGATGTAGTACAGGTAAAAACAGTAACAGTACAGAGTAAAGTGTCACAGCTACAGAGAAAGTGCAGTGCAATAAGGTGCAAGGTCACAACAAGGTAGATCGTGAGGTCATAGTTCATCTCATTGTATAAGGGAACCGTTCAATCGTCTTATCACAGTGGAATAGAAGCTGTCCTTAAGTCTGGTGGTACGTGCCTTCAGGCTCCTGTATCTTCTACCCGATGGAAGAGGAGAGAGAATGACCCAGGTGGGTGGGGTGTTTGATTATGCTGGCTGCTTCACCAAGACAGCGAGAGGTAAAGACAGAGTCCAAGGAAGGGAGGCTGGTGTCCGTAGTGCAGAGCTGTGTCCAC
The DNA here is from genome assembly GCF_009764475.1 of Pristis pectinata. NCBI lineage: Eukaryota > Metazoa > Chordata > Chondrichthyes > Rhinopristiformes > Pristidae > Pristis > Pristis pectinata. Next base: position 1,906,237 of record NC_067407.1, on the reverse strand, counting down.
AATTCTCTGCAGTTTCTTGCAGTCCTGGGCTGAGCAGTTGCTTTACCAAGCCGTGATACATCCAGATAGGATGCTTTCTATGGTGCATTGGTAAAAGTTGGTGAGAGTCAAAGGGGACATGCCAAATTTCTTTAGCCTCCTGAGGAAGTAGAGGCGCTGGTGAGCTTTCTTGGCTGTGGCTTCTACATGATTTGACCAGAACAGGCTGTTGGTGATGTTCACTCCCAGGAACTTGAAGCTCTCAACCCTCTCGACCTCAGCACCATTGATGTAGACAGGTGCATGTACACTGCCCCCTTTCCTGAAGTCAATGACCAGCTCTTTTGTTTTGTTGACATTGAAGGAAAGGTTGTTGTCATGACACCATTCCACTAAGCTCTCTATCTCCTTCCTGTACTCCGACTCATCGCTGTTTGAGATACGGCCTACAACGATGGTATCATCTACAAACTTGTAGATGGAGTTGGAGCCGAATCTGGCCACACAGCCATGAGATGATAAATGATGGCCTTCCCTGCTCTCTCAGTAACGTAAAAGGACCCATAGCAATATTACAAAAAGTGGAGAGTTTTCCCATGTGACTTGGCTAATATTTATTCTTCAACAAATGCCAGAAGATTAATTCATTGTGTGGAAGCAGAGGGATGGCCAACATTTCAGGTCGAGGTACATTGACTCTGCAAGGTGAAACTCACAAGCACATGCACAGAAAATCACCTCTTTTCAAAGGTGCTGCTCCAGAAAAAAAATGGTGAAGACATACAGGATGCTAGCCTTCATTTACTGGGCATAGAATATAAGAGCAGGTAAGTTATGGCACAACTTTATAAGACACTTGGGGAGCCACTTCTGGAAAATTGTGTGCAATTTAGGTCTCCCAACTACAGGAAGGACATGATTACAATGAATGCAGAGGAGGTTCCCCAGGATGGAATGTCTCATTTATGAAGAAAAACTGAATAGACTGGGTTTTTTCCCCTTGGAGCAGAGAAGGCTGAAGGGTACCTGATGGACCCACAAAATTATGAGGGGCCATATATATAGTAGACAATAGTAAACTTTTTCAATTGGCAAGGTGTCTATAACCAAAAGGCATACATTCAAGTTAAAGAGATTGAAAGGGAATACAAGGAATCTTTTTTTCATCCAAAAGGGTGGTAGAAGCAGAAACTGTCACAACATTTAAGAAGTATCTGGATGACCACTTGAATGAGCAAGACACAGAAAGCCATAAACCAGGAGCCGGTATATGAGATTAACATGGAGTTATTTGATAGTCCACACTGATATGATGGGCCGAACAGCCTGTTTGTGTGCTATGTGACTGGTTACAATATTAATGTGGATCAAATGGCAGCACTCTCACCTCTATTTCAGTCAGTCATAAGCTTGAATCCCACCAAGCTTTTTTAAGTCCAATATTAGGCATTAATGGGGCAGTGCCAATTGTTACAGAAACCAGATATGTTAAAATGACCCACCTTCCGTCTCAGATCACCAATCCGATCTTGAAGAAAATACAGGAATTCTCACCGGCCAACTTTTATCCATCAATCAGAATTATTAAAATTGGTCTTTTTAACATTGCTGTTTATTCTATCCTGCTGTGCACAAATTGACTGCTGTGCTTCTTACATTTAAGTGGTAAATACAGCACAGAAATACTTAATTGGCTATGAAATGCTTTGGAGCAGCTTTATAGGGATGCAAAAAGCTCTATAAAAATGAAAGACTTTCCTTTTTTCCCCCCCCAACAAACCTTCCCACCACTAGAAACCATTTCACCATTTTTCAGGGTGTTTTGAGAAAGTGCTTCCTTTCTGTGAAGGATTAAAAACTAAGGGTCAAAGTATAAGATTGTCATTATAAATCCATTTGAGAATATGAACAGGCATAGTTGAGGCAGAGCAGAGGTACATTCAGGAGAGCTATTTAGCTCCACTGAATATATCTCTGCTCTGCCTCAACTATTGCTGTCCGTATTCTCATTATGAGCAGGAGGGAGAAAGGGATGGATGAGATGGGCCGAAGCATCATTGCCTTGCTGTACAACTCTATGGGATAGTAAATCCAAAATAATACATCAACCTGAAATGGTAACTGTTTCTCTTTCCACCGACACTGCCTGACCTGCTGAATTTTTCCAGCAAATTCCAAATTTATTTCCAGTTTCTGCAGCATTTTTTTGGTTTTCTAATACAACTATTCTTCTGAAATAAAGAGAGAATTTTGGAATTACACAACAGGTCACACAATATCTGTGGAGAAAGAGGATTGACGTTTCTCTCTCCACAAATGTTGTATGACCTGCTGTGTAATTCCAAAAATCTGTCAAAACTCTGACTTAGTCAAAACTCTGTCAACCACTTGTTTAAATGTTTTCACCCAACGTGCACTTCTCTTCTGACAGCAATAAATTGTAATGTGTGTTAATCTAACATATTTCACATCCCTTTCAGGAAGCCCCAAAGTGCTTTACAGCTAATTAATATATTTAGAAACAGGCTATAACATTATGGACCACTCAGTACTGAATACGCTTCAATTTTTGTGCAATTAAAGATTAAAACGAAGATTGTTATCTGTGAACCTGAGTGACCAGTTTGGGGAGTACGGAGCTTGCAAGCTGGTCTTGTATTGCGACTGCTGCTGGTGGTGGACACTGGAGTCTTCCGAATTTTGGTTTCATTAAAGCCCTTCAGTGAAGAGCTGCTCTGTGCTGAGGTAGCTGTAAACTGGCTTCTATTGCCCACATTTGAACTCTTATCACCAAAGTACGATTCTGTCAACATTAAAATCCAGAAGAAGATCATGAATAAACTACCAACAACTTGTGTCTTACTAGTTAATTGTCCCACGTGCATCACAATAACATTTTCAGACATAATCTGACACACAATCAGATAAAGAGACATTATTTCTGGTGACCAAAAGCTTGGAATAAGAAATAGGTATTGAGGATAAGTTTTAATAGAGGTAAGAGAAGGTGGCAGAGAGGCTTGGGCATGGAATAAGATATCTTTATTAGTCACATGTACATCGAAACACACAGTGAAATGCATCTTTTCCGTAGTGTTCTGGGGGCAGCCCGCAAATGTCACCACGCTTCTGGCACCAACACAGCACGCCCACAACTTCCTAACCTGTACGCCTTTGGAATGTGGGAGGAAGCCGGAGCACCCAGAGGAAACTCAAGCAGACACAGGGAGAACGTACAAACTCCTTACAGACAGTGGCCAGATTTGAACTCGGGTTGCTGGCGCTGTAAAGCGTTACAGTAACCGCTACACTACCGTGCCTGCCCAGTCTCAGGAACTGAAGGCAGGCCTCCAATGGTGAAGCAATTAAAATCAGGGATGGGTAAGGGTCAGAAATTAAGGAGCACAACAGTTGAAGATGTTTGGAAATCAGGAATGGATGAAGGATTTGATGGCTTCAAGTATTGCCAAACTCTCTAAGGTCAGGGTGGTCAATTCCTCACCCTCTTGCTCCATCAAGTGAGTGAAGGCAATACAGAATAGATGGAATCTGATGAAAATAGGGTGAATATCATAGCAGGTGGTAGTTGGATGTAGCTGGGAGAATAAGGTCACCAAATGCACATCCCATAGAGGGGACGTTTTGCAGGTTCCCATCCATAAGAGATAGGTGGGTTATCAAGCTATAAAAAGGACACAAAGAGCATGCAAAGAGTTATAAGTGATTGGGCAAAAAGTTGGCATCTGGAGTATAATGTGGGGAAAAGTGAGATTACATACTTCGGAAGGAAGAATGAAAAAGAAAACTTCTACTTAAATGGAACAAAAACCAAGTTGCTGGAGGAACTCAGAAGGTCAGGCAGCATCTGTGGAGGCAGCATCTGTGATGTTTTGGGTCAAGACCCTGCATCAGGGCTAAGAGTGCAAAGGGGAGGTATCGAGTACAAAGAGGTGAGAATGAGGTACAAAGAGGCTGGCAGGTGATGGGTGGAACCAGGTGAGGAAGGAGATGGGCAGATGGAGCCAAGTGGGTAAAGGGTGGATTTGTGAGGTAGCAGTTGCTGGGTGATAGGTAGAGACAGATAAGGTGAGAGAGAAAAAAAGGAGCAGATGGAGCCAGGTGGGGAGAGGGGACAGAGACAGAGACAGAGGTTGGAAGGTGATACATGGAGACACAAGAGGCTGCATATGCTGGAATCTGATAAGGAAGGAAGGTGATGTGGGCAGATGGAACCAGTTGGGGAACGGGATAGTAAACCCAGTAGGTAAAGTGTGTGGGCAATAGGCAGGTAGAACCAGGTGGCACAGAGGAACAAAACTGAGTGACAGTGGTCTGGGGGTGGTTTTGGGAAAAAGTGGGTGGGGCACAGTGAGAGCAGGGCAGCACAGGGGAGGGGTGCATGTTACCTGAAATTAGAAAGCTCAACGTTCACACCATTGGGTTCCAGGAGGAATATGAGATGCTGTTCCTCCAGTTTGCATTTGGCCTCACCCTGGCTGTGGAGAAGGCTGAGGACAGACAGGTAGGTGTAGCAATGGGAAGGGGAATTGAAATGGCATGCAACTGGGAGCTCAAAATAGCCATTGTTAACAGAATGCAGGTGTTCCACAAGTCAATTACCTATTTTGTGCTTGCCTTGTCTATCTCGCCGATGTAGAGGAGGCCACATCAAGTGCACAGAATGCAGTAGACGAGGTTGATGGAGGTACATGTGAATCTTTGCCTGACCTGCAAATGATGTTTGGGTCCCTGGATACTGGTGGGAGAGGTGTACGGACAAGTGGGCCAGGGGATGGGAAGGAGTGGTTGGGGAGGGATAAGTGAACTAGGAAGAGAGTGCGAGAGAGTCTTCACCAACCACCCCAACCTCCCCCTCTCTGATGCTGAGCGTTCTATCCTCAGCAGAAGCCTCACCTTTGTACCTCAGTGAGTTCAGGGGCTGTTGTGATATTAAGCTTGTCTTCCATCTTCTCCACCTCCGTGCCCATTTCTTTGGCAAGAAGTCCTCGCCCCCACCCCTCTCCTACTGATGATCCCTGCTCACATTTTCAACATTCCCCTTCCTCCTGGATACCTACTTCTGGCTTTTCCTCTCTTGACCTTTTCATTTCTAATTGCCAACACAATATAACCACCTTGACTTCTCCACTTCTCTCACCGATTCCAACCTCACCCCCTCCAAATGCCCAGCTCTCCATTCACTTCACACCAGTCCCAATCATGCCATCAAACCCACAAAGGTGGTGCGACTGTGGCCTGGCAGACTGATCTTTACCTCGCAGAGACTAGGTGGCAGCTCTCGGATACCTCATCCTTACCCCTGGCCCATGACCACCATGACCACCACCACCACCACCCCCAACCCCCCCCCCCCCCCCCCCCCCCGCCCAATGAACACCAGGCCACCATCTCCCAGACCATCACTGATCTCAACACATCAGATCTCCCCTCCACAGTCTCCAATGTGATAATGCACAGCCCTGCAGTGCCCACTTATATCTCTTACCCAAGATCCACAAACAGGGCTGTACCAGTAGGCCCATTGTTCCTGCCTGCTCTTGCCCCACTGAACTTATCTCCTTATACCTCAACTCCACCCTGTCTCCCCATGTCCAGTCTCTTCCCACCTACATCCAGAACACCTCACATGCCCTCCACCATTTTGACAACATCCATTTCCCTAGCTCCCACTGCCTCATCTTCACTATGGGCGTCCATTCTTTATACACCGTTCCTCATCAGTAAGCTATTAGGGCCCTCCACTTCTTTCTGGAACAGGGATCCAACAAGCTTGCCTCACTTAAACTCTCATCCACCTGGCAGAACTTGTTCTTACCCTGGCCAACTTCTCTTTTGATTCCTCCTACTTTCTACAAATCAAAGGTGTAGCCACGGACACTCACATGGGCCCTAGCTACGTGTGCCTTTTCATTGGCTACATTGAGTAGTTGTTCCAAACCTATTGCACCACCATGGCCCAACACTTCTTCTGCCACAATGAGGACTGTATTGGTGCTACCTCCTGTACTCATATGGAAGTTGTCAATTTTATCACCTTCGCTAGGAACTTCCACCCTGCCCTCAAATTCACTTAGACAATTTCTGACATCTTTCTCCCTTGTCTAGATCCCTGTCTCCATCTCAGCAACCTATCTACTGACATTTACTATAACGCCACTGACTCCCACTTCTACTTTGACTACACCTCCTCCCCCCACCCCACCAAACCCCCCACCCCAATCCCACACACCCACCCCCGTCTATTCGGAGGATGACATCCCTTTCTCTCAGTTTCTCCGTCTCCACTGTATCTTCTCTGAAGATGAGGCTTTCCACTCCAGGACAACTAAAATGTACTTTTTTTTTCAGGAAATGTGGCTTCCCCTTTATTGTGGTTCATAGAGCACTCATCTGCATCTCCTCCATTTCCTTATATTCCTCTCACAAGCCCTCCCCCCCCCCCCAGACAGAACAGAGATCCCTTAGTGCTCACCTTTCATCCAGCACATCATCCTTCGTCATGTCCACCAGCTGCTACACAAACCCACCACCATCACATCTTCCCCTGCTTTCCCCTGCATGACTCCTTGGTACGCTCATCCCTACCCACCCACCTCTCCTGCAACTGTAGGATGTACAACACTTGTTCTTACACCTCCTCCCTCACCACCATTCAGGGACCCAAACAGGCATTGCAGTTCAGGCAAAGATTCACATGCACCTCCTCCAACCTCATCTACTGCATTCTGTGCTCTCGATGTGGCTTCCTCGACGTCGGCCAGACCAAGTGTAGACAAGGCACTCATTTGGTGGAACCCTGCGCTGTGTCTGGATTGGCCATCCTGAGGTCCAGGTTGCAAGCCATTTCAACTCCCCTCCCCGTTCTCACTCTGACCTGTCTGTCCTCAGCCTTCCCCACTGCCAAATGCAAACTGAAAGAATAGCACCAATTTCAAGTAACCCACACCCCTGTGCTCCTTTTTCTCTCCTTTTGAGCCACCCAGATTCTCTAGCCTTCTGCCCCACCCTGACCCCAAACCAGCCCCGACCCAGTCCCCAACCGCACCCCAAACCAGCCCCCACCCAGTCCTCAACCGCACCCCAAACCAACCCCGACCCATTCCTCAACCGCACCCCAAACCTGCCCCCACCCAGTCCTCAACCGCACCCCAAACCAACCCTGACCCATTCCTCAACCGCACCCCAAACCTACCCCCACCCATTCCCCAACCGCACCCAAAACCAACCCCGACCCATTCCCCAACCGCACCCCAAATCAACCCCGACCCAGTTCCCAACCGCACCCCAAACCAACCCCGACCCAGTCCCCAACCGCACCCCAAACCAACCCCGACCCAGTCCCCAACCGCACCCCAAACCTACCCCCACCCATTCCCCAACCGCACCCAAAACCAACCCCGACCCATTCCCCAACCGCACCCCAAATCAACCCCGACCCAGTTCCCAACCGCACCCCAAACCAACTCCGACCCAGTCCCCAACCGCACCCCAAACCAACCCCGACCCAGTCCCCAACCGCACCCCAAACCTAGATGCTAGAGTCCATTATTAAGGATGAAATAGCAGCATATTTGGATAGCAATGATAGAATTGGGTCGAGTCAACATGGATTTACCAAGGGAAAATCATGCTTGACTAATCTACTGGAGTTTTTTTTTGAGGATGTAACCAGGAAAATAGACTAGGGAGATTCAGTGGTTGTTGTATACCTCGACTTTCAGAAGGCATTTGATAAAGTGCCGCAAAAGAGATTGGTGGGTAAAATTAGGGCTCATGGAATTGGGGGGCGGGTATTAACATGGATAGAAAACTGGTTGGTGGATAGGAAACAAAGGGTAGGGGTGAATGGATGTTTCTCAGAATGGCAGGGCGTGACTAGTGGGGTACCACAGGGCTCGGTGCTGGGACGGCAGCTGTTTACCATCTATGTTGATGATTTAGATGAAAGCATTGTGAATAACATTAACAAGTTTGCTGATGATACAAAGTTGGGTGGCAGTGCGACATGTGTAGAGGAAGTTAGGAGAATTCAAGGTGATTTGGATAGGTTGGGTAAGTGGGCAGATACTTGGCAGATGAAGTTTAATGTGGATAAGTGTGAGGTTCTCCACTTTGGGACCAGGAACAGGAAGACAGATTATTATCTGAATGGTGTGGAGTTAGGTAAGGGGGAAATACAAAGGGATCTAGGAGTCCTTGTTCATCAGTCACTGAAAGTGAATGAGCAAGTGCAGCAGGCAGTGATGAAGGCTAATGGAATGTTGGCCTGTATTACAAGGGGAATTGAGTACAAAAGCAAAGAGATTCTTTTGCATTTGTACAGGGCCCTGGTGAGACCACTCCTGGAGTATTGTGTACAGTTTTGGTCTCCAGGGTTAAGGAAGGGTATCCTGGCTATAGAGGGCGGGCAGCGTAGGTTTATGAGGTTAATTCCAGGGATGTCGGGACTGTCTTATGCTGAGAGGTTGGAGAGACTGGGATTGTACACGCTGGAATTGAGAAGATTGAGAGGGGATCTGATTGAAACATACAGGATTATTAAGGGATTGGACAAGATAGAGACAGGAAATATGTTCCAGATGTTGGGGAAGTCCAGGACCAGGGGGCACGATTTAAGAATAAGGGCTGGGCCATTTAGGACAGAGGTGAGGAAAAACTTCTTCTCCCAGAGGGTTGTGAATTTGTGGAATGCACTGCCTCAGAGGGCAGTGGAGGCCAATTCTCTGGGCACTTTCAAGAAGGAGCTAGATAGGTTTCTTATAGATAGGGGAATCAAAGGATATGGGGACAAGGCAGGAACAGGATATTGATTGTTGAGGATCAGCCATGATCTCAAAATGGCGGTGCAGACTCGAAGGGCCGAATGGTCTACTTCTGCTCCTATTGTCTATTGTCAAACCAACCCCGACCCATTCCCTAACCCTGCCCCCACCCCCCCACCCTGCCCCTGCCCCTGCCCCCCCACCCTGCCCCTGCCCCCCCACCCTGCCCCTGCCCCCACCCCCACCCAAACTACACCCCACCCCCACCCAAACTACACCCCAAACCAACCCCACCTCAAACCACTCGCCACCCAGCTCCCACCCAGCCCCGCCGCCCACCTCTGCCCGCCGCCCCGCCGCCGCCGCCGCTGCCGCTGCCGCTCGGGGTGAAGCCGCTCGCCGTTCGCGGACCGCCGGCCGCCCCCGAACCCGAGTCGGGCCGCCCGCTCGACGAGCTGCGGCTCTCGCTTCCCGCCGCGAAGCGGGGCGTCTCCAGCAGCCCGAAGGCGTATCTGGGCGGCGGCGGCGGAGCGGGCCGAGCGCTGAGCCCGGGGGCACCGCTCCCTCCTCCCGCCGCCTCAGCCGCCATCTGCCCTCAGGTAAAAAAAAGGCGGGAAACGGCGCGAAAATGGCGGCCGGGTGCCTCTGCGCAGGCGCTGGAGCCCACGTGGGTATGCGGGAGCATGCGCTCTGGGTGGTCGCGCCCTCCCCGCTGACAGGCTTCCCCTCAACGCTCCCCCCCCCCCCCCCCGTCCCCCGGGTAACCGCTCCCCCCCCCCCGTCCCCCGGGTAACCGCTCCCCCCCCCCGTCCCCCGGGTAACCGCTCCCCCCCCCCCCCCCCCCGTCCCCCGGGTAACCGCTCCCCCCCCGTCCCCCGGGTAACCGCTCCCCCCGCCCCCCCCCGTCCCCCGGGTAACCGCTCCCCCCGCCCCCCCCCGTCCCCCGGGTAACCGCTCCCCCCCCCGTCCCCCGGGTAACCGCTCCCCCCGCCCCCCCCCCGTCCCCCGGGTAACCGCTCCCCCCCCGTCCCCCGGGTAACCGCTCCCCCCCCGTCCCCCGGGTAACCGCTCCCCCCACCCCCCCCCCGTCCCCCGGGTAACCGCTCCCCCCGCCCCCCCCCCCCCGTCCCCCGGGTAACCGCTCCCCCCGCCCCCCCCCCGTCCCCCGGGTAACCGCTCCCCCCGCCCCCCCCCGTCCCCCGGGGTCTCCGCTCCCCCCCCCCCGTCCCCCGGGGTCTCCACTTCCCCCCCTGCCCCGGGGTCTCCTATCCCCCCCCCCATCTGCAGGGCCCCGGGGTCTCCTATCCCCCCACCCCCGGGGTCTCCGCTCCCCCCCGGTCTGCAGGGCCCCGGGGTCTCCTATCCCCCCACCCCCGGGTCTCCGCTCCCCCCGGTCTGCAGGGCCCCGGGGTCTCCTATCCCCCCACCCCCGGGTCTCCGCTCCCCCCCGGTCTGCAGGGCCCCGGGGTCTCCTATCCCCCCACCCCCAGGGTCTCCGCTTCCCCCCCCTCCCCAGGGTCTCAGCTCCCCCGCCCCCCGGGCTGCGGGGCCCCACTGAACACTGTCTCAGCTGCAGCAGCGTCGACAAATTGGGAGCAGCAGCAGGCTGCTCGGCCCCTCCAGCCTGCTAACCCATTCAACAAGGCTGACCTGATTGTTCCCTCGGATCCACCAGAAGCCCATCACGCTGACCTTCCACCCCCAGCTACCGAAGAACCTACCTACCTCTGACCCAAAGACTCTGCTTACACCCACCTTGGATGCTCTGTCCACGACCGCAAGAAACCGCAGAGGGTTGTGGACACAGCTCAGCCTCCCCTCCATGGACTCTACATTTCTCGCTGCCTCAGTAAAGCAGCCAGCATAATCAAATACCCCCCACCCCTGACATTCTCTCTTCTCCCCCCTCCCATTGGGCAGAAGATACAAAAGCCTGAAAGTACGTACCACCAGGCTCGACAGCTTCTGTCCCGCTGTTATAAGACTATTGAACAGTCCCCTGTACGATAAGGTGGACCCTTGACCTCACAATCTACCTCATTATGGTCTTGCACCTTATTGTCTGCCTGCACTGCACTTTCTCTGTAACTGTAACACTTTATTCTGCATTCTGTTATTGTTTTCTCTTGTACTACCTCAATGCACTGATGAGATGAAATGATCTGCATGGATGGCATGCAGAATAAAGTACACCTGATAATAATAAACTAAAGAAAAAGTCCCTGAATATCCAGGGAGGAGGCGGCCTTAAAGCACATTAAGGTGGATAAATCCCTAGGGCCTGACTGTGTCGATCCTCAGACCTTGTGGGAAGCTAGGGAAGAAATTGAGGAGGCCCTTGCAGAGAGAGTTGCTTCATCTTTAGCCACAAGTGAAGTTCTGGAAGGTGGCCAATATTGTCCCGTTATTTAAGAAGGGCAGCAAAGACAAGCCAGGGAACTACAGGCCAGTGAGTCTGACATCAGTGGTGGGTAAGTTACTGGAGGGGATTCTGAGGGACAGGATCTATCAATGTCTAATTAGGGATAGTTAGCACAGCTTTGAGTGTGCAAAATCATGTCTAACAAACCTGTTAGAGGTTTTTGAAGACGTAACCAAGAGGATAGATGTTAGAGATAGGGCAGTGGATGTTGTCTATACTTGTCAAGTTGGGATGTTACGTTGGAGCTGTGTTAACTATCCCTATTTAGACCTTGTCAAGCAAGGCCCTTGACAAGGTCCCGCTTGGCAGGCTGGCCTAGAAGGTTAGATGGCAGGGCATTGAGTATAGGGGTTGGGACGTTATGTTGGATCTATACAAGACGTTGGTGAGGCTGCACTTGGAGTATTTTGTACAATTTTGGTCACCCTGTTTTTAGGAAAATAGAAAGTCAAGTTTATTGTCATAAGCACAAGTACATGTATTGCACAGGTGCAATGAAAAACTTACTTGCAGCAGCATCACAGGCACAGAGCATCAGACAAGCACCACTCACAAGAAAAACATACATTAAACGTAAATTATATACAAAAAGTGGAAGTCCATTTTAGTGCAAATGATCAAAGTGGACATGTTGCTAAACTGTAGTGATTAGTGTTGTGCCGGTTGGTTTAAGAACCGAATGGTTGAAGGGAAGTAGCTGTTCCTGAACCTGGTGGTGTGGAACTTCAGGGTTCTGTACCTCCTGCCTGGTGGGAGCTGCGAGAAGATGGCACAGCCCGGATGGTGGGGATCTTTGATGATGGATGTTGCCTTCTTGAGGCAGCGCCTCCTGTAGATACTCCCGATGGTGGGGAGGGATGTACCCATGACGTATTGGGCAGAGTCCACTACTTTCTGCAGCTTAATACATCATTAAATTGGAAAGAGTGCAAAGAAGGCTTATGAGAATGTTGCCAGGACTTGAGGGCCTGAGTTATAGGGAGAGGTTGGGCAGGTTGGGACATATTCCTTGGTACACAGGAGATTGAGGGGTGACCTTATACAGGTGTATAAAATCATGAGCGGGATAGATAGGGTGAATGCACACAGTCTTTTTCCCAGTGAAACGGAACCAAAAACTAGACAGCAGACGTTTAAGGTTAGAGGTGAAAGATTTAAAAGGGACCTGACAGAGGGTGATGCATACATGGAATGAACTGCCAGAGAAAGTACAATAACAACATTTAAAAGACATTTTGATAAGTTTATGCATAGGAAAGTTTTAAAGGGCCAAACACAGGCAAATGGGATGAGCTTGGTGGGTAACATGGTTGGCATGGATGAGTTGGGCCAAATGGCCTGGTTTCCCTGATATATTACTCTATCACTGTATGATTCAACCCTGTTGTAAATGGCTAACCCTTTCTTTTTAAGCAGTGACCCTCTAGTTCTAGGTCATCCCATGAGGAAACATTGTCTCCAGGTCCAGCCTGTAGAGAGCCCTCAGGACATTGGGTGTCTGACCCTTCATTGACCTGATCATCTTCACTACTACAGAACCTTTATATCTCACAAAATTGACAAGAACTCACAGCAGCCGTTCAAGAGAAAAGAACGTATAAATTGGAGTAGGATTCAACCATTTGGCCCCTCATGCCTGTTCTATCATTCAATAAGCTTTTCTTTTACCTCAGTGCCACTTTTCTGCACTAACTCAATATCCCTTAACTCTTTAATATCTAAAAAAATCATCTCAAATATACTCAGTATCTCAACAGTTCTCATGAGTAGAACATTGCCAAAGATTCACAGCTACTTAGGTGAAGAAAATTCTTCTCAATCCTGTCCTGAATGGCTGGCCTTTTAGTTTGAAACATCCAGCCGCAGTGTTGTTTTCCACATCCAGCCTGTCAGGCCACTTAAGGACGTTTCAATGCGATCACTTCTTATTCCGCCAAACTCGAGAAAATAGGCCCAGTAAGCTAATTCTTTCAAGTTCAAGTTACTTTATGTCATTCACCAATATGCTACAAAAACACATGGAGGAACAAAATGTTATTTCCCCCAGACTCACACAACAGAGGACATACATAGAACAGAAGACATACAATAAACACAAATAAAAAACAAAAAAAATCAAAAAAAATAGTGCAAGTACAAATAGTGCAAAAAAACGGTATATACAAAATACAAATTTAGTGCAGCGTTAATGCAAAACCGTGTTGGACAAAGAGAAATACAAGCTCAGTGTGTTGTACTCATTGTATAAACATGTTCAGCAGCAGCCAAAGTTCTTATACGCCATTGTGCAAACCAGAGCTTTTGACACGGCATTTGTCTACCAGGGTATTAAGGAGCCTGACAGCCTGGGGGAGAAAACTGTTGTGCAATCGAGTAGTTCTGGCCCAGATGCTCCGGTGCCGCTTGCCAGATGCCAGTGGGACTAATAGGTCGTGGGAGGGATGATAAGGGTTGTCTATGATTCTATAAACCTTACGTGTGTGTCGTGTATTGTAAATATCTGAGATGGAGGGAAGAGATGCTCTAATGATCTTTATCGCTGTACTCGCAATTCTCTGCAAAGACTTACGGCCAGAGATGTTACAGTTACCGAACCAGGCAGAGATGCAGCTGGTCAGGACACTCTCAATGGTACCCCTGTGGAATGTAGTGAGGGTGGGGGAGGGCGTTTGCTCTTTTCAGCCGCCATAAAAAGTGGAAACGCTGCTGTGCCTTCTTGGCGAGGGAAGAGATGTTAGTTGACCAGGACAGGTCATCTGCTATATATATATATTCCCAAGAACTTATAACAGTTGACTCTCTGTACAATGATGCCATTGATGCACAGAGGTAAGTGGTCAGCCTGAGCCTTTCTAAAATCCACAATCACCTCTCTTGTCCACATTCAAGGAGAGATTGTTGACTGAGCACCAATCCACCAGCCTCGCCACCTCCTCTCTGTAAGCTGTTTCATCGTTCCTGCTGATGAGGTTCACCACTGTTGTACCATCAGCAAACTTGATGATATGGTTGGAGCTTGCGTTGGCAGAACAGTCATGGGTCGGCAGTGTGAGCAGCAGTGGACTGAGCACACAGCCCTGAGGGGCTCCAGTGCTCAGCCTGGTGATTTTTGAGATGGTATTTCCAATACGAACTGACTGTGGCCATTCAGAGAGGAAGTCCAGAATCCAATTGCAGGTGGAGGTGCTAAGGCCCAGTAGGTGTAGCTTCCTTATAAGGTTCTGTGGGATGATAATGTTAAAGGCAGAGCTGAAGTCTATAAGGAGCATCCTAACGTGCCCTTTTGATCTAGGTGAGACAAAGCCAAGTGGAGGGCAAAGGACACTGCATCTTCAGTTGACCGATTGGGGCGGTATGCAAACTGAAGGGGGTCCAGTGAAGGAGGGAGAATGGGTTTGATGTGTTGCCAGACTAACCTCTCAAAGCACTTCATGACGACTGAAGTCAGTGCCACGGGGCGGTAGTCATTTAAATAGGTTAGAGGCATCTTTTTAGGCACTGGTATAATGGTGGTAGATTTGAAACATATGGGGACAACTGCTTGGCTCAAAGAAACATTAAAGATGTTGGTGAATACATCTGCCAGCTGGTCTGCGAGGTCCCGCTGATTTCCGAGGGTCAACCCTGGATAATATCTTCCTCACACTAGCTGAGGACAGACAAAGCACCTGGTTGTTGAGCGGTGGAGGTGTCTTGCTTGCAGGTTCATTGTTAAATACATCAAACCCAGCCTAAAAGTCGTTCAGTGCATCTGGGAGGGGGGGGGCATCATTGTCACAAGTGCGAGGTGAGGGCTTGTAATCCATGATGGCCTGAATGCCTTACCACAGACGTCTTGCGTCCTTGGTATCAGAGAAGTAGCCCTGGATCTTCTAGGCATAACTCCTCTTTGCCTCCCTGATGCCATGGGACAGGTTGGCCCTCGCTGTCCTGAGGGCTGCCAGATCACCTGACCTGAAGGCAGCGTCTCGAGTTTTCAACAGTTGATGTATCTCTGCTGTCAGCCATGGCTTCTGGTTGGCACATGCGGTGATGGTTTTGATGACAGTGATATCATCAGTGCACTTGTTGATGTAGTCAGTCACCGCAGCTGCATACTCCTCCAGATTGATGGTATGGTCATAGGTGGCTGCTTCTCTAAACATTCTCCAGTCCATGTTTTCAAAGCAGTCCTGTAAGGCTGACATTGCATTCACAGGCCATAGTCTTTGGAACAAACTCACAGTCCCAGAAATCTAGTTGGTGAACCTTTGTTGCATTTCCTCCTTTACAATGTTCTGCCTAAGGTAGAGAGAACATTCCAGATACAACAGGTTCATCATAGTTTCTTAAATGTTTTGGTGCAATCACCTCTGATTCTTTGAAATTACAGAGTGTATTTTGGCTCAATCTGCTTAATCTTTCCTTATAGGACAGCCCCCTTGACACCTGGGTTGGCCAGAGAGAGATTTTAACTCTTCCCCATTCCAGATTTCTGTCAATCAGTCCCTCTTAGATTAATATGCACAGTAAATGATTATTTAAAAAAATGCAAATGCTGGAAATCTAAAACAAAAACAGAGAATGTCAGAAACACTCAAGAGGATGGGTAGCATCTGTGAAAAGAGAAACGGAGTTAACATTTCAGGATGAAGACTCTTTCTTTGTCAGAAATGGGAGACAGAGGAAGATAGTTTGAAGATGCAGGGGAGAGGGCTGGATAGGACAATCTGTGATGGGTTGAGGCCAAGGTTGCAGTTGGGGATGGGTTGCCACAGTAGTTTAGCAGTTAGCATGACGCTATTACAGCGCCAGTGAACTGGGTTCAATTCCGGCCGCTGTCTGTAAGGAGTTTGTTATGTTCTCCCCGTGTCTGCGTGGGTTTCCTCTGGGTGCTCCGGTTTCCTCCCACATTCCAAACACGTACGGGTTAGGAAGTTGTGGGCATGCTATGTTGGCGCCGGAAGTGTGGCGACACTTGCGGGCTGCCCCCAGAACACTCTACGCAAAAGATGTACTTCACTGTGTTTCGATGTACATGTGACTAATAAAGATATCTTAAAAGATATCTAATGGGGCTTTTAGAGGTTAGTGGAGAAATGTGATCAGTTGCAAACTGCAGGTCAAGTTGTCCGACTGGTGGGTTTCCCCCGGGTGCTCCGGTTTCCTCCCACATCCCAAGGACGTGCAGGTCAGTGGGTTAATTGGCTGCTGTAAATTGCCCCCCGTGTGTGGGTGTAGAGTAGAACTTGGAGGGAGTTGATGGCAATGACGGGGAGGAGAACACGTTACAGAGAAAATTGGTGGGGAATGGGCTTACTCTATGAGCCAGCATGGACTTAATGGACCAAATGGCTTCCTATAAAATGATTGAGAGATACAGCATGGAAAAAGACCCTTTGGCCCTCTACACCAACCATTAAGCACTCACCTACACTAATCCCATTTTATTGTCCACACATTCTGTTCAATTCCCCCTGAATTCATTACAAAGGAACATGGGAATTGCCTGGGTAGATGTTAAGAGAGTGCCTTCCCCTGGCCTGAAGTATCATAACTACAGGGCACAGTCTGCAGGTAAGAAGCTATCCATTTCAGACGGAGGAAGGAGAAATTTCTTTACCTGATTGTTTATGAACCTTGAGCCTTTGTCCCAGAGTGTGATGGAGCTCAGATGTTTATAGCAGTAAAGCTTTGGACACAAGGTATATGGAGACTGTGTAAGTTAGAACGAGGTTGGGGTAGAAGATCAGTCACGATCTTTCAAATGTTGGAACAGTTTTGATGGGCCAGATGGACTTCATATGCCAGTTTTGACAGCAGAATTGTTTCTAAAGCTCTGGAAAGAATTGATCAGAACTGGCAATTGGAAAGTGCACAAGTTGAGCATGATCTTGTATGGGAAGAGACATCCTAATACTTAGTTGGAAACCCACTGCTGATACTGTTACGGACTCAGTGAAAGTCCCTTTAAGATAGAGAGTGTGTGTATGTGTGTGTGGGGTGTGCTTACGTCAATAGAAGATAAAGGACGTAATGACGTTGTTGAAGAAGAAGAAGAAGAAGAAGAAGAAGAGAGAGAGAGAAGGGAGAGAGACACCAGCCTGCTTGTTTTCTCTATCGATGGATGAGAAACAATAACTGTGTTTGCCACTGAAATCCATGTATGGAAGTTGGAAGTAATCCGGTGGAGTTCACTTTGTTGCTGACCTGTAGAAGGAAACAGGTATTTGTGTGTGGACGACCACGATTCGGATGCTTTTCGGGGTGAGGAAGTCACTACCGAGTAAACACTGAAGTGTCGTTTGGGTTCCATCCTGGAACATTTGGATTTCGTATGTACTCTCTCTATGTTTTTCTACATCTACATCTTATCTTCAGACAACGGTGGTTGTTGAAGAAGCCCTTGCTCATGTTTCACCTTATGGCTTGCGGAACTGAACTTTAAGAACCATTCAGGAACTGGGAGTTTTGGACTTTGTCACACACACACACGACGAGTTTAGTTTTGGGGTTAACGTTCGAGGTTTAACATTTTTGAATTCTAACATACTAACATTTTAACTTTTATTTTACGTATTATCATAAGTAGTGATTAATAAAATAGTTTTCAACACTGAATCATGCTCAGTGTGTTTCTTTTGTTGCTGGTTTGTGACAAAATTGGGGGCTGGTCCGGGATAGTTCCCAAGGTTAACGAGTGTCGTCTGGGATTGTACCCCAGATTGACGAGATTTGTTCGGGATTCAATCCAAAGATTTTTGAGGGAGGTCTGATAAATTCTTTTTAATTGGCTTGTGTGTGTGGAAACCAGCAGCAATGGATATTAAGGCATTTTTGGAGTCACCAACCCAAAAGGGATTGGAGGTGGCGAAAAAGGATGATTTGATAAAGATTGCTACCAGGCTAAACCTTACAGAAGTAAAGCAGTCTATGAGAAAGGCAGATATTCAGAGATTGATAGCTGGCCATTATGTGGAAAAGAAGGTGTTTGAGAAGGAAGTGTTAAAACAGTTTCCTGGCAGTGAAATAGCAATTTCTGAGGCACAGGTGCAGCTGGCAAAGATAGAGGCTGAACGAGAACAAACCCAGTTAAAGATAGAAGCTGAACGAGAGGAAAAGAGATTAGAGGCCGAACGAGAACAAAATAAATTAGAAGCTCAACGAGAACAAAAGAAATTAGAGGCCGAACAAGAGGAAAAGAGATTAGAGGCTGAACGAGAGCAAAATAAATTAGAGGCCGAACAAAAGATAACTCAGATGAAGTTAGAGGCTGAACGGGAACGAGAGATAACTCGGATGAAGTTAGAGGCTGAACGGGAACGGGAACTAATTCGGTTAAAGTTTGAGGCAGAGGAGAAGGAAAAACAGAGGCAGCATGAGTTACAAATGAAGCGTAGGAGTTCGGAATCTGATTCTGATGATGGTTTTTCAGCCAGCAGGGAGGTTCGATTAGTCCCTCCATTTGAAGAAGATCAGGTTGATCAGTATTTCCAACATTTTGAAAAGGTTGCTGTGAGTTCAAACTGGCCAAGGAAAGGATGGGCTCTTATGGTACAGAGTGTGATTAAAGGTAAAGCTCAAAAAGCTTATTCTGCTTTGTCTGTTGAGGATGCAGCTGATTATACCAAGGTAAAACAAGCTATTTTGAAGGCCTATGAATTGGTCCCTGAGGCTTATAGACAAAAATTCAGAGACTTGAGGAAATCTGCAGATCAGACTTATATGGAATTTGCCAATGGAAAGAGAATATGTTTTGAACGATGGTGCCTGGCTAAAAATGTAGATGGGGATTATGATAAATTGACAGAATTGATACTAGTGGAAGACTTTAAAAGATGTGTTCCAGCTGAATTAACAACATATTTAAATGAAAAGGCAGTGGAAACTTTACAAGAAACTGCTAGGTTGGCAGATGATTATGCTTTAACCCATAAATCAAAATGGGGACAACCTAAAACCTTTCAAAAGAGTTACAAAGACAATCCAGGTAAACTGGAGATTAAATTGGGAGGTAATCAAAAAGGAAAAGATGAAAAGAAGCCAGGGCTGGAGAAACCTGTTGAGCGTACTTGTTATTACTGTAGGAAACCTGGCCACGTGATATCTAATTGTGCCCTTTTGAAGAAAAAGAAGGAAGCTGGGCCCAATGTTTGCTTTCAGGCAATTAAAAATCAAAAAGGTTTAGGAGATGCTGTTAAAGACCAGTCCTTGAAAGAGGGAAAAGCGGAAAAGTTGGAGAAGGTGAGAAAAGAATTCCGTTCGTATGTATCAGAGGGTTTTGTTTCACTGAATGATGAGTCACCCCAGGTGCCAGTGAAAATTCTTAGAGATACTGGGGCTAGTCAATCTCTCTTGCTGGACAGTGTTTTAAATTTTGGTGAAGAAAGTGACACTGGTGAGGTAAATCTAATACGAGGCGTTACAGGTGAGACCATGTCTGTCCCTTTTCACAGGGTGATTTTAAAGTCAAAGTTCGTAGAAGGACCAGTCGAGATAGGGATAAGACCTAGTTTGCCAGTGGAAGGAGTTTCTTTGTTATTGGGAAATGACCTTGCAGATGGAGAAAGTGTTCCTGTGGTACGGTTAACGACCAAACCAAGGATTGATGAGTCTGAGAATGATCCAGATGTTTACCCATCATGTGCGGTGACTCGAGCTAGAGCTAGAGAATTAGCCAAGACAGACAGTCCGGTGCAGTCTGATGTAGTTCCTTGTGACAGTCCTAAACAGGAAGAAAATTTTGATGCCTTATCTGAGACTTTTCTGTCTTCACTGGAGGATCAACATCCTTATAGTGAGCCTGAATTTAAAGATTTGTCTTTGTCGAGGAAGGATTTTATGGTGGAACAGACAAAGGACCCTGAGTTGACAGAATTGAAAGGAAAAGCTCTCTCATGTGAGGAGATTGAAAAAGTGCCAATTGGATACTATGTCAAAAATGGAGTGTTAATGAGGAAATGGAGACCTCCTCATGTTCCTGTTACTGAGGAATGGGAAGTTATTCATCAGGTTGTTGTTCCAAAAGTTTATAGGGATGAGATTTTAAACCTGGCCCATAGTATGCCTTTGGGTGGTCATTTTGGTGTGAATAAAACTGTAGGGAAGATCTTGAAACAATTCTATTGGCCTGGTTTGAGAAAAGATGTGGTGATGTTTTGTCGAACCTGCCACACATGTCAGATGGTAGGTAAACCAAATCAAAAACCCCCTGTGGCTCCTTTGAAACCAATTCCTGCTTTTGGTGAACCCTTTTCGAAGGTGATTGTGGACTGTGTTGGCCCCTTACCAAAGTCTAAGACTGGAAATCAGTATTTGTTAACCATCATGTGTGCCACTTCTAGATTTCCAGAGGCAATACCCCTTAGAAATATTAAGGCCAAGACGGTGTCAAAGGCTCTTGTAAAATTTTTTACCTTGTTTGGTTTGCCAAAAGAAATCCAATCTGATCAAGGTAGTAATTTTATGTCAAAAATTTTTCAACAAATAGTCTATGAGCTGGGAGCAAAGCAGATTGTATCATCTGCATATCACCCAGAATCTCAAGGAGCTCTGGAGAGATTTCATTCTACTCTCAAAAATATGCTGAAGACTTATTGCTTTGAAAACACCAAGGATTGGGACGAAGGTATCCATTTACTTTTGTTTGCCGTTAGAGAATCGATCCAGGAGTCAATCGGATTTAGTCCGTTTGAGCTTGTGTTTGGACATAGGGTGAGAGGACCTTTGGAGTTGTTAAGAGAGCAATGGGTTAATGAGGAAGTTCACTTGAGTCTGTTGGACTATGTCCAAAAATTTAAAACTCGGTTGGAGAGAGTCTGCCAGCTAGCGAGAGAGAATCTGAAAACAAGCCAGATAAGAATGAAGACATATTTTGATAGACGTGCTCGGCCTAGGACATTCGCAGTGGGGCAAAAGGTGTTGGTATTTTTCCCTAGCCAAAATAATCCCTTGCAAGCTCGCTTTTCTGGACCCTATGTTATTGAATCTCGAGTGACTGATCTAACATATATAATCAAAACACCAGATAGACGCAAGAAAACACAACTCTGTCATGTAAACATGCTAAAACCTTATTATGAGAGGGATTCAGTTGTGGCCTTGGTGGATGGTGAAAAGGTTGTTTCTAGAATGCCTGATGTTGATGTTGAGGAAGGCCAATTTAGACCAAATGTTGTTCCATCGAAACTAAAAAACCAAAATATCCTGGAGAACCTTGAAACGAAGTTGGACCATTTACAAGTTTCACAAAAACAACAGATGAGAGAATTAATTTTAAAATTTAAAAATCTGTTCCCAGATGTTCCAAACAGAACATCGATAATTACCCATGATGTTGATGTTGGGGATGCAAAACCAATCAAACAACACCCATATCGAATGAATGTGGAAAAAAGTAAACTTGTTGATCAGGAAATAAAATACATGTTGGAAAATGATATTATTAGACATTCTACTTCAAATTGGAGTTCGCCCTGTGTTATTGTACCTAAACCTGATGGAACTGTTAGATTTTGCACAGATTACAGGAAAGTGAATGCTGTAACAAAGTCAGATGCTTACCCTATTCCTAGAGTGGATGATTGCATAGACAGAGTGGGAAAGGCAAAATTTCTTACAAAGATTGACCTATTAAAAGGGTACTGGTGTGTTCCATTAACAGAAAGAGGAAGGGAAATTTCAGCCTTTGTAACCCCTTCTGGATCGTATGAATACAATGTTTTGCCATTTGGAATGAAAAATGCTCCGGCAACATTTCAAAGAATGATTAATTCAGTGATTCATGGGTTAAAACATACAGATGCCTACATTGACGACTTAGTGACTGGGAATGATACTTGGGAAGATCACATCTCTGCGTTAGAAAGGTTGTTTGAAAGACTTTCCAAGGTTAACCTTACAGTTAACTTGGCTAAAAGTGAATTTGGCCATGCCACTGTGACGTATCTTGGTTATGTTGTAGGTCAAGGCAAGCAAGCTCCTGTTCAGGCAAAAGTTCAAGCAATATCTGAGTTCCCTATTCCCACAGGTACGAGGACTGTTAGAAGATTTTTGGGAATGGTTGGATATTATCGAAAATTTTGTAAAAGTTTTGCTGATATTGCTCTTCCCCTAACTAATCTTCTGAAGAAGGGAGTAAAGTTTGTTTGGACAGATTCTTGTCAAGAAGCATTTAAGAAGCTGAAAGCCATTTTATGCTACCATCCTGTGCTCAGAACACCTGACTTTGAAAAGCCATTTTCATTAGCAGTAGATGCCAGTGATGAAGCTGCAGGAGCTGTGTTGTTGCAGAAGGATGACCTTGATGATATTGACCATCCTGTAGCTTACTTTTCAAAGAAATTTAATGAGCATCAAAAGAATTATTCCACCATAGAGAAAGAATTACTGTCGCTTGTTTTAGCCTTGCAACATTTCAATGTATATGTTTGCACCGCTCAGAAACCATTGACTGTGTATACAGATCATAACCCATTGGTGTTTCTGAGCCGAGTCAAAAACAAGAACAGAAGGCTGTTAAACTGGAGTTTAATTTTGCAAGAGTTTGATCTCATGATAACTCACATTAAAGGCAAAGATAATGTGATTGCTGATTGTCTTTCCCGATGTTAAATGGGAAACATGTATCTGTACTAATCTGATAGTCTGTAGTTGTGTAGAATGATAATTATTAACATTACTAACTGTATGCGTGGTTAAAATTTTCTTGGGAAAATTTTTTTTTTAGGTGGGAGGTGTTACGGACTCAGTGAAAGTCCCTTTAAGATAGAGAGTGTGTGTGTATGTGTGTGTGGGGCGTGCTTACGTCAATAGAAGATAAAGGACGTAATGACGTTGTTGAAGAAGAAGAAGAAGAGAGAGAGAGAAGGGAGAGAGACACCAGCCTGCTTGTTTTCTCTATCGATGGATGAGAAACAATAACTGTGTTTGCCACTGAAATCCATGTATGGAAGTTGGAAGTAATCCGGTGGAGTTCACTTTGTTGCTGACCTGTAGAAGGAAACAGGTATTTGTGTGTGGACGACCACGGTTCGGATGCTTTTCGGGGTGAGGAAGTCACTACCGAGTAAACACTGAAGTGTCGTTTGGGTTCCATCCTGGAACATTTGGATTTCATATGTACTCTCTCTATGTTTTTCTACATCTACATCTTATCTTCAGACAACGGTGGTTGTTGAAGAAGCCCTTGCTCATGTTTCACCTTATGGCTTGCGGAACTGAACTTTAAGAACCATTCCGGAACTGGGAGTTTTGGACTTTGTCACACACACACACGACGAGTTTAGTTTTGGGGTTAACGTTCGAGGTTTAACATTTTTGAATTCTAACATACTAACATTTTAACTTTTATTTTACGTATTATCATAAGTAGTGATTAATAAAATAGTTTTTAACACTGAATCATGCTCAGTGTGTTTCTTTTGTTGCTGGTTTGTGACAAAACCTGGATAAGTTTCAACTGATGCACTCTAAAGGAATTTAATAAAGGTTGGTTTTGAAAAAGACTTTTCAAAAGAATTTAACTCATGCTATTCCAGTGGCAATACTATAGGAGTGCAGAGGAGATACTCCAGGATAAGATCAGATTTCTTTATCAGTCACATGTACATTGAAACACACAGTGAAATGCATCTTTTGCGTAGAGTGTTCTGGGGGCAGCCCATAAGTGTCGCCAAGCTGGAAACACTCATCGGGTCAGGCAATGTGTGTGGAGAACGGGAAAGAATTCTAACAAAGGGTCTCTGACCTGAAACGTTGACTGAGATTTACAGGGAGATTTGTTGAGGGTTATAAAATTACAGAGGACTTTAAGAAACTGTTTCTCCTGGCAGAGAGAAAATAGAACACAGCTGATTGGCAAAAGAAGTAAAGATGAGGAAATACTCCTTTCCCAATAAATAATCATTGGCTGAAGTCAGATTAATGTTTAGAACAGTGAAAAGTGAAAACACATACCATTACAAATTTTAAAATATTTCTTATTCATTCATAAAAAGGTGCACTGCTGAAATCAGAGCGTTTATTGGCATCCCTTGTCCTCTTGGTGATAGTGGTGGTGAGTTACCTTAAGTGGCCGTAGTCCCTGTGCCCAATTATAAGTTGTTATTGTATCTGCCTCAACCACTTCCTCTGGCAGCTCGTTCCATATACGCACCACCCTCCGTGTTAAAAAGTTGCCCATCAAGTTGTCCCATTTACACTAATTGTACACTGATCCCATTTTAATCTTTTGTTAGCCACGGGTGAGATGCTGGAAGCCTAGAGGGTAGTCAATGTTGTGCCTTTATTTAAGAAGGGCTGCCAAAAAAATCTTGGAACTATAGACCAGTAAGCATAATATCTGTGGTAGGTAAGTTACCAGAGAGGATTCTGAGGGACAAGATATACATGCATCTGGAAAGACAGAGGTTGATTAGAGGTAGTCAGCACGGCTTTGTGAATGGGACATCATGTCTTATGAACTTGATTGAGTTCTTTGATGAAGTGACCAGGAAGGCTGATGACAACAGGGCACTACATGTGGTTAACATGGACTTCAGTAAGGCCTTTGATAAGGTTCCACCTGGTAGGCTGCTCTGGAAGGGTAGATCACATGGAATCCATGGAGAGCTGGCCAATTAGGTGCACGATTAGCTTGATGGCAGGAAGCAGCAGGTGATGGTGGAAGGTTGTTTCGGACTGGAGGCCCGTGACTAGCGGTGTTCCACAGGGGTCGGTGCTAGGCCCATTGTTGTTTTGGCCACCCTACTACAGGAAAGATGTTATTAAACTGGAAATAGTGCAGACAAGGTTTACAAGGATGTTGCCAGGACTTGAGGGACTGAGTTATAGGGAGAGGTTGGACAGGCTGGGACTTCATTCCTTAGAGTGTAGGAGACTGAGAGGTGACCCTACAGAGATGTATAAAATCATGAGAGGCATAGATAGGGTGAATGCACTCAGTCTTTTTCCCAGGGTTGGGGAATCAAGGGCATAGGTTTAAAATGAGAGGGGAAAGATTTAACAGGAACTTGAATGGCAACTTTCTTACACAGAGGGTGGTGGGTATATGGAACGAGCTGCCAGAGGAAGTGGTTGAGGCAGGTACATTACAACATTTAAAAGGTACATGGACAGGTACATGGATGGGAAAGGCTGAGAGGAATATGGGCCAAATGCAGACAAATGGGAATAGCTTGGATGGGCATGGACCAGTTGGGCCAAAGAGCCTGTTTTCATGCTATGTGACTCTATAATAGAGCCACAGAGAGATAGAGTAGGAAAACAGGCCCTTCAGCCCATTGAGTACACGTCAACTATTTATTTACACTAATCCTACACTGATCCCATTTCATTCTCCCCACATTCCCATCAACTCCCCCCAGATTCTACCCCCACCCACATGCAATTTACAGCGACCAATTAACCCATCAACCCACATTTCTTTAGGATGTGGGAAGAAACCGGAGCACTGGTAAA
Source organism: Pristis pectinata (assembly GCF_009764475.1). Taxonomy (NCBI): domain Eukaryota; kingdom Metazoa; phylum Chordata; class Chondrichthyes; order Rhinopristiformes; family Pristidae; genus Pristis; species Pristis pectinata. The sequence goes on along the minus strand of NC_067407.1, from coordinate 1,880,614 downwards.
ATGGGCAGAGAAGTGGCAGATGAAGTTTAATCTGGGCAAGTGTGAGGTGTTGTACTTTGGGAGGTCAAATGAAAGGGGAAAGTATACAGTTAATGGTAGGTCCCTTAATAGCATTGAGGCACAGGATCTTGGGGTCCAGGTCCACTGTTCACTGACAGCGGGTAAGCTAGTGGATAAGGTGGTAAAGCAGGTGTTGGGCGTGATTGACTTCATTGGTAATAGTGTTGAGTACAAGAGTAAGGAAGTCATGCTGCAGCTGTATAAAACCTTAGTCAGACCATGCTTGGGAGCAATGTGTGCATTTCTGGTTGCCCCATTACAGGAAGGGTGTGGGGGCTGTGGAGAGGGTGCAGAAGGGGTTCACCAGGATGCTGCCTGGATTAGAGGGTATGAGCCATAATGAAAAGTTGGACAAACTTGAGTTGTTCTCCCTGGAGCGTCAGAGGCGAGACCTGACAAGAGGGTTTTAAAATTATTAGAGGCATAGATAGGGTCGACAGTCAGAATCTGTTCGCCAGGGTAGAAATGTCAAACACCAGAGGACATGCTTTTAAGGTTAGAGGGGGGAAGTTTAAAGGCAACATGAGGGGTAAGTTTTTTTACACAAAGAGTGGTGGGTGCCTGGAATGGGTTAGTAGTGGAAGCAGGCAGTTTGGTGGAAGTTAAGAGGCTTTTAGATAGACACATGAATATGAAGGGAATGGAGGGGTATGGATGATACACAGGAGGAGGACATTTAGTATAAATTGGCATCAAGATCAGCACAACATCGTGGGCCGAATGGCCTGTCCAGTGCCATATTGTTCTATATTCGCCCAAAGGGAACCCACCCGGTCACAGGGAGAACGTGTAAAATCCACACAGACAGCATCGGAGGTCGGAGATCTCCGGAGCTGTGAGAAAGCAGCTCTACCCGCTGTGCCAAGGGACTTTAGACCCTTAGAGTAAATCACATTACTGTGGTTCAAGACCGCCCACAACCAGGCGGGCTCAGGGCAGCAGCTGAAAAACAAAAAACTGCAGATGCTGGGAGCCTGAAATAAAAACAGAAATGCTGGTGACATTCAGGTCAGACAGCATCTGCCTGACCTGCTGAGTGCTTCCAGCATTTCCTGTTTTTATTTTAGTTACAGACAACAGATTTACTATCCTGAGGGGGATTCCTTAATTGGATAACTATTTCAATGGAAAATATTGCATCAGCTATGGTAGCTTGGGGACGGAGAGTTTAACTGGACAACTAACCATCTGCATAAAGATAGTCTAACTACCGACCTTGCTACTCAATATGGGCAGCAGTGTTGAAGCGGGTAGTGCTGCTGCCTCAGTGCCAGAGCTCCAGGTTCAAGCCCAACCTCCGATGGTGTCTGTGTGGAGTTTACACGTTCTCCCTGTGGCCATGTGGGTTTCCCCCAGTGCTCCAGTTTCCTCCCACATCTCATGTAGCACATTTACTCATCTAAACAGGACATGCCAAATCTACTTGAGTGAACCCAGAAATGAAGAGGTGTCACGATTACAGTGAAGGGATTCTGCCCAGTTATGATTGGTTCATTGGTGGGCTCAGGTAACTTTATTTCTAATTTATTGATTTTTCCAGATCAAGGCCAGCACTTACTGCCTCTCCCTTCTGTCCTTGAGAAGGTTGGGGTGAGCCTCCTCCTCAAGTTGTTTCAGTCCTTCTGGTGAAGGTACTCCTGCAGTGCTGTTGGGAAGGGAGTTTCAGGATTTATGTGGTGGAGAGAGTGAACATTGTGGACGCGGTGCCAATCAAGTGGACTGCATTGTCCCTGACACTGTTGACCCTGAGTGTTGGAGCTGCATTCATCCCGGCAAGTGGAAAATATTCCATCACAATCCTGATTTGTGTTTGTAGATGGGGGAAAGGCCTTGTAGTGTCAGGAGGGGAGTCACTCACTGCAGGATCCCCAGCCTCTGACTTGCTCTTGTGGCCATGGTATTTATCAGGATGGTCCGGACGAGTTTCTGGTCAACCAGAAAGTAGTTAGACTTTCTTTATGCAGATGGTTACAGTTGTCCAGTTAAACTCTCCGTCCCCTAAGATGGTGACTTCAGTTTGAGACTCCTCAATCAGGTCACACAACCTTCCCATCTCTGCCCTCTCAATCCTTGTTAAGTTTCAATGAAATTTTCTCTTGTTTTTCTAAACTCTCAAGAATACAGGTCTAATCTACTCAATCTCTCCTCGTACTGCAATGCCACCATCCCTCAAACTAGTTGTGAATCTTTGCTGCACTCCCTCCATGTGAAGTACATCCTATTTCAGATAAAGATCCAAAACTGTGCACATTACTCCAGGTGTGATCTCACCAACACCCTGTACAGTTGTGGCAAGAAACCTGAACTCAAACCCTACTGCACACCCAGCTCCCTTTGAACATCAGCATTTCCCAGTCTCTCAATATTTTAAATATTCTCTGCTTCCTGCACCAAAGTGGATGACCTTCTAATTGCATTATGTTTTCTCCTACTTTCTCGCCCATTCACTCAGTTCGTCCATATCCCCCTGAAGCCTCTTTACCTCCTCCTCTCTTCACAATCCCACTGAGTTTTGTATCATCAGCAAACGTGGAAACATAACATTTTGCCCCCTCAGTCAAATCATTGATGTAGCTTGTGAGTATCTGGGACCCAACACCGATACCTGCCGTACACCACAGGTCACAGCCTGACAACCTGAGAACGACCCATTTATTCCAACTCTTGGCTTTCTATCCAATAATTAATTCTCAGTCCATGTCAGTACATTATCCCCTCTTTCATGTGATCCAGCCTTGTGTGGGACTTTGTGTAAATTCAGCACATCTACTAATTTCCCCCAAAATCCACTAATACCACGATCTGTGATCACAGTGGAGGACGTAAGATCAGCCTTCCGGAGAGTGAACATGAGGAAAGCACCTGGCCCAGATGGTGTCCCGGGCTGTGTGCTCAGATCTTGTGCTGATCAGCTGGCAGAAGTATTTGCGGAGATATTTAACCTCTCCCTGCTTCAATCTCAGGTTCCCACCTGTTTTAAGACCACTATCATCCCGGTACCAAAGAAAAGCAAGGTAACATGCCTTAATGATGACCGACCAGTGGCTCTGACATCCACCATCATGAAGTGCTTTGAGAGGTTGGTCATGGCACGCATCAGCTCCAGCCTCCCAGACAACCTCGACCCACTGCAATTCGCCTATCGGTGAAACAGGTCTACAGCAGATGCCATCTCCCTGGCCCTACACTCAGCTCTGGAGCATCTGGACAGTAAAGACACCTACGTTAGACTATTGTTTATTGACCACAGCTCCACCTTCAATACAATAATCCCAAGCAAGCTTGTCACCAAACTCCGAGACCTAGGACTCAACACCTCCCTCTGTAACTGGATCCCTGACTTTCTAACAAACAGACCGCAATCAGTGAGGATAGGCAGCAATTCCTCCGGCACGATTATTCTCAACACTGGTGCCCCACAAGGCTGCGTCCTCAGCCCTCTACTCTACTCCCTATACACTCATGACTGTGTGGCCAGATTCTGCTCTAACTCCATCTACAAGTTTGCAGATGATACCACCGTTGTAGGCCGTATCTCAAACAGCAATGAGTCGGAGTACAGGAAGGAGATAGAGAGCTTAGTGACATGGTGTCATGACAACAACCTTTCCCTCAATTTCAACAAAACTAAAGAGCTGGTCATTGACTTCAGGAAAGGGGGCAGTGTACATGCACCTGTCTACATCAATGGTGCTGAGGTCAAGAGGGTTGAGAGCTTCAAGTTCCTGGGTGTGAACATCACCAACAGCCTGTCCTGGTCAAATCACATAGATGCCAAGGCCAATAAAGCTCACCAGTGCCTCTACTTCCTCAGGAGGCTAAAGAAATTTGGTTTGTCCCATTTTACACTCACCAACTTATACAAATGCACCATTAGAAAGCGTCCTATCTGGATGTATCACGGCTTGGTATGACAACTGCTCTGCCCAGGACCGCAAGAAACTGCAGAGAGTTGTGGACACAGCTCAGGGCATCACGGACACCAGCCTCCCCTCCTTGGACTCTTGTCTTTACCTCTCATTGTCTTGGTGAAGCAGCCAGCATAATCAAAGACCCCACCACCTGGGTCATTTTCTCTTCTCTCCTCTTCCATCGGGTAGAAGATACAGGAGCCTGGAGGCACGTACCACCAGACTTAAGGACAGCTTCTACCCCACTGTGATAAGACTATTGAACAGTTCCCTTATACAATGAGATGGACTCTGACCTCACAATCTACCTTGTTGTGACCTTGCACCTTATTGCACTGCACTTTCTCTGTAGCTGTGACACTTTACTCTGTACTGTTATTGTTTTTACCTGTACTACATCAATGCACTCTGTACTAACTCAATGTAACTGCACTGTGTAATGAATTGACCTGTATGATCAGTTTTTAAGACAGCTTTTCACTGGACCTTGGTACAAGTGACAATAATAAACCAATACCAGTCTTGATGAAAGTTGGAGGAGAGGCCAGGCGGCCCACTCCTGCTCCTAATTCTTACGTTTTTATGATTCTTTCTGATGCCCATTAACTGCAGTTTTGCCAAGGCTCTTTGATGAAAGGGCAGTCACTCTCACCTTATCACTGGGATTGGGCCCTTTGGTTCAATGTTTGGACCAAGGCTGAGATCTGTAACAAAGTGGTCCTGGTGAAACCCAAACTGGGCATCAGTGAGGAGGGTTGAGCAGAACAGGTGACAGCACCGTTGTCAACACCTTCCATCAGTCTATTGGTGATGGAGGGGAGACAGATTGGGTGGTAGTTAACCAGATTAGGTTTGTTCTGCTTTTTGTGAACATAGATACCCAGGCAATTTTTTGGGTGGATAACTGTGTTTTAACTGCACTGGAATGGGTTAGCTAAAGGCGCAGCAGTTTTGGAGCACAGGTAATGATAGCAGGGATGTTTGGTCCTGTGGCCTTTGCTGGGTCCAGTGCTCTTAGTTGTTTCTTGCTATCATGTGGAGTGAAGGAGCCCTAGTAAATCTGAACTCATTGAAGGGAAAACACTCCAGTGTTGGTCTGACCTTGCACAATGGAAGATAATTGAGGTTCTTGGAGGTCAATCATCCCAGCCTCAGGACATCACTGCAGAAGGTCCCCAGGACAGTGTTCCAGGCCAAACCATCTTCAGCTGCTTCATCAACGACCTTCCGTCCATCGTGCGGACGTTTGCTGATGATTGCACAATGTTCAATTCTATTCACAGTTCCTCAACAAATGAAGCAGCCCATGCCTTCGTGCAGCACGACCTGGACTCATTCAGGCCAATATGTTACATGTGTGCCACAAAAGTGCCAGGAAACTGAGGGCTTAGCCATTGACCCTTGACATTCAATGACATTGCCATCTGAGTCCTCCCACCATTAATGTCCTGGGGGTCACCACTGACCAGAACCTCAGCTGGACAGCCACATGAAGACCATGGCTACAGGAGCAAGTCAGAGGCTGGGGATCCTACAGTGGGTGACTCACCTCCTAACTTCCCAAGGCCTTTCCCCCACCTACAAGACTCAAATCAGGAGTGTGATGGAACACTCTCCACTTGCCTGGATGAGTGCAGCTTCAAAACACTCAAGAAGTTGACAGCATCCAGGATAAAGCAGTCTGCATGATTGACATCCACCACCCTAAACCCTCCCTCCCTCACTGGCGTACAGTGGTTGCAGTGTGTACCATCCGCAGTATGCACTGCAGTCACTCACCCAGGCTACTCCGACAGCACCTCCCAAACCCACCCCCTCTCCCACCAAGGACAAGGTGCAGGTGAACACCACCGCCTACAGGTTCCCCTCCCAGTCCCACACCACCCTGACTTGGAAAGGTGTTGCTGTTCTTTCACTGTCACTGGGTCTAAACCCCAGAACTCCCTCCCCAACAGCACCGTGGGGGCCCCTTCACCAGAAGGACTGCTGATGAAGGAGGTGGCTCAGTCCCACCTTCTCAGGGGTAGCTGGGGATGGGCAATAAATGCTGACGTGCCAGCAATGCTCACGTCCTGAAAAGGAATTGAACCGAATTGGATGAAGACTGGTTCTGTGACGGTGGGGGTGTAAGAGGGAGCAGAGATGGATCACCCACTGAGCACTTCCAGCTGAATGTGGCAATGTTCTTCGTTCTTGTCTCAAGCCACTCACACACTGATCCCTGTCATCACTAACAGTGAGAATGATCTGGGCTCTTCCTTCTCTCTTTAGCTCTTTAATTGTCTGCTGCCATTGACAACTAGATGTGGCAGGACCAGAAAGCTTTGATCGGGTCTGTTGGATGTGAGCTGTCTTAGCGCTGTTGATCACATGTTGTTTTTGCTACATAGCACCCATGCAGTCCTGAGTTGCAGCTTCACAGACTGTCACAACATGTTTAGTTGCACCCACTGTTGCATCCGGCGTGCCCTTCTGCATTCATTGAACCAGGGCCCATCCAGGGCCTGATAATCGAGGAACCACAGACTCTGGAAATCTGAAATAAAAACAGACAGTGCTGGAAACACCCAGCAGATCAGGCAGCGTCAGTGGAGAGAGAAACAGTTAATGTTTCAGGTCCAAGGCTTTTCATTGGAACTAGGAAAGAGAGAAAACAAATGGTTTAAAGTTACAGAGAGGGTGTGGGAGGGATAGATAGAACAAGAGGAACGTCTCTGAGAGGGTGAGGCCAGAGTCGTTAATAGATTGATGACAGCCATTAGAGACACTGAGAGGGAGAATAAACAGAGACGGGGAAAAGCCCTGTCAGAAGTCTTGCTGTGAATTGAAACCACACAGAGCATGTTGGAAAAATATCAACGAGATCTTCCCCGCCCCTCCCTGCATTCAGAAGGGACCCTTTCCTTCACAATTCCCTGGACCGTTCTTCTGACCCCCCCACCCCGAGCACTGCTCCCCTTCCCATGCAACCACAGATGATGGAACACTTGTTCTTTCACCCCTTCCCCCCATCCAGGGACCCAAACAGTCGCTCCAGGTGAAGCAGCGATTCGCTGTCACTTCTTCCAGTCTAGTGTATTGCATTCTGTGTTTACAGTGTGGTCTCCTCTGCACTGGAGAGAAAAACCTGTTCCTGTGCTGTACTGTTCTATATCATTGAACATAGAACAAAACAGCACAATACAGGCCCTTCGGCCCACCATGTTGTGCTGACCTTTAAACCTCGCCTAAGACTATCTAACCCCTTCCCCCCACATATCCCCCTATTTTAAATTCCTCCATATGCTTATCTAACAATCTCTTGAACTTGACCAATGTACCTGCCTCCACCACCACCCCAGGCAGCACATTCCATGCCCCAACCACTCTCTGGGTAAAATACCTCCCTCTGATATCTCCTTTGAACTTCTCACCCATTACTTTAAAGCCATGCCCTCTTGTATTGAGCATTGGTGCCCTGGGAAAGAGGCGCTGGCTGTCCACTCTATCTATTCCTCTTAATATTTTGTATACCTCTATCATGTCTCCCCTCATCCTCCTTCTCTCCAATGAGTAAAGCCCTAGCTCCTTTAGTCTCTCCTCATAATGCATACTCTCTAAACCAGGCAGCATCCTGGTAAATCTCCTCTGCACCCTCTCCAACGCCTCCACATCCTTCCTATAACGAGGTGACCAGAAATGGACACAGTACTCTTAAGTGTGGTCTAACCAGAGTTCTGTAGAGCTGCATCATTACCTCGCGGCTCTTCAACTCAGCCCCATGACTAATGAAAGCTAACACCCCATAAGCTTTCTTAACTACCCTCTCCACCTGTGAGGCAACTTTCAGTGATCTGTGGATATGGACCCCCAGATCCCTCTGCTCCTCCACACTCTCCAGAATCCTGCCATATTCAAGACAGGGTTGACAGTGGGAAGCTACCCTCAGTGGCAGAGGTGTCTAAAACCAGAGGACTAGGTTCAGGCTAAGGGGTAGGAGGCATCGGGTAAGGAGTACGAGTTTAGAGGGGATCTGAGGATGCAGAGACTCTCACAACATTTAAGTATCTCAACAAGCACTTGAATCACCAAGGCAGAGAAGCCAAGTGCTGCTAAATGGGATTAGTGCAGATCAGTACTGCATGGTCAGCATGGGTGGTGGCCCGAAGGGCCTGCTTCTGTGCTGTGTGACACTCTGACCAAATGCAGATTGGTGATCGCTTTGTGGAGAACGGGCTGTCAATCCACAGGGTGATCCTGGGCTTCCTGTTACCTGAATTCACCATCATACTCCCGTTCTGATGTTTATCTCGGTGGCCTCCTGAACTGTTATAACAAGAGCCAATGGAAACTCAAGGAACAACATCTCATCTTCCGTCTGGAAATGTTGCAGCTTGCAGTACTCGAGTTCTCTGACTTCAGGTACCTCCCCTTTCTATCTGAACGGGCCAGTTCTATAGATGATCCATCTATAATAGTAACACAGTTTTCCTCTCTCCATAGATGCTGCCTGGCCTGCTGGATATTCCGCACATTCTCCTTTTGGTTTCGGGCCTCAGCAGTAGCTCTGACATGCATTTCACGGTTCTGACATCTCCTTTTATCTATTTTCACTCTAACTTCCTCATTTGTGGCTTCCTAAAGAGTGTTTCACCACAGCCAGTCTGGTCCAACCCTGTCTGTGCTGTTCTCCATGTCCTCTCCATTTCTCCCTCACCCTCTCTGCAACTTGAATTTTGTTTCCGTTCTTTTCCAGTTCTGGCAAAGGGTCCTTGTTATTGTCTCCACAGATGCTGCCTGGCCTGCTGGTATTTCCAGCGTTACGGTGGCGTCTGTGTTCTACATCTCCCAGTTTCAGCACCTTTCTTTTCACCTTTCTGTCCTCATTTTTCTCCCTCGATTTACACACGGATCAGATGCGATTAGCAAGCATCCATCACCTCTCTAAGACAGCACGAGGAGGATCTGTATTACCTGGGCAACCTAGGTTTCCAGCCAATCACAGACGTTCCCTCACCCCGCACATCTCCAATTCATTTCTCACCTTCAATTTATCAACCATTAACTGTTTCCCTCTACAGACGCTGACGACTCACTGAGGATTTCGGGCACTTTCTGTTCATTTCAGATTTCCAGGAGAGACTAGATCGGCTGAGACAGTTTTCCCCGGAGAGGTGATCTTATAGAGGTTTATAAAATCATGAAGGGCACAGATAAGGTGAGTGATCACCGTCTTGTTCCCAGGGTAGGGGAGTTTAGGATGAGGAGGGAAAGATTTAATGGGGACCCAGGGGTCAAGTTTTTCCACACAGAGGGTGGAGGGTGTGTGGAACGAGCTGCCAGAGGAAGTGGGTGAGGCAGGTACAATGACAACATTTAAAAGACACTGGACAGGTACATGGATAGGAAAGGTTTAAAGGGATACGGGCCAAACTCAGGCCATTCTGTACTTACTGCTGTATTTATTACCACCAAGTACACTGTTTACTCTGAGCTCCACGTGAGCAAGGAATTTCATTGCACCCTGGTGTAAATGACAATAAGTGAATCAGAATCTCCCCTTTGAACATTGCAATTGAATCTGCCTCACTTTTACACCACCTCCCCCCACCCACACCGCAGTGCCCTCCAGACTTAACCACTCTGCGGAAATGTTTCCTGATTTCCTCGATGGGCCGAATGGCCTACTCCTGCTCCTTTGTCTTGTGATCTTGTGATTTCACTTTTACAAATCACTCTCAACCATGTCCCTCCACAAATGGGAAGTTTCTCTCCATCTATATCCTTCATGGTTTTAAAATCTTTCAGGTCCCTTGCAACCTCCTCAGTCATGATCTAATTGACCAATGGACCAGGCATGGGGCCAAATAGACCAATTCAGTTTGATTTGCATCTTCAAAATGTCTCTTCTAGTACATCTCCAATTATTTTAATTTACCAAACAACATTTGAGAAAATTAGAAAGCCCTATTCTTAAAGTTCTGATAGCTTGGTAGTGTAGCAGTTAGTGTAACGTTATTACAGCACCAGCAACCCAGGTTCAATTCCAGCCACTGTCTGTAAGGAGTTTGTATGTTCTCCCCATGTGTTGTGTGAAAAGGTTCTTTTGGAATCTTAAAGATGGAGGGTTCTGGACACAGGCTTTGGATTTTAAAAGTAGTTTAATCACAAAGGCAAACGTGGGGACAGAATGAATGGGAACGGATGCACACTCACACACAGGGGACTGCGAACGTGAGGGGGGAATTGCAATGAGGATGAGATACACACACACACACACACACACACACACACACAATAAACAAGATACAGCTTATCAAGGGATAAACACTTCAATGCCTGAATACCTTGACCCAGACAAGCATTGGCTCTAACACTCCCTGGAATCTGACTAAGACGCTCCCAAACCACATGGTGGTGCACACTCTTACCAGTGGTCTCTGTAGCGTCGTCTCACTATTCCTGGGGGAGTCAAAAGAGGAAGGGCCAGGAATGTGCAACACTAGTGCTGGGTGGAGCCTGGCCAGGTGATTTAGACAGGCCAATGGTCAGACAGGTTCAGGAACAAAGGTGCTCTCCAGGGCCAATCCCTATGCCCACACCTGATGGGTGGGGTGGAGCCAAACCTTGACTGACAGTGGTGTCACTTCTGATCCGAGGAGCAATGCTGTCTGCAGACCAGAGGGGTCAGTGTTGTTACTGTCACCTGACAGCCATGTGCTCTCCTACTACACCGTGTCTGCGTGGGTTTCCTCCGGGTGCTCCGGTTTCCTCCCACATTCCAAAGACGTACGGGTTAGGAAGTTGTGGACATGCTATGTTTGCGCTGGAAGCGTGGTAACACTTGCGGGCTGCCCCCAGAACACTCTACGCAAAAGATGCATTTCACTGTGTGTTTCAGGCTCCTGTATCTCTCTCTCCTCTCCCATCGGGTAGAAGATACAGGAGCCTGAGGGCACATACCACCATGCTCAAGGACAGCTTCTACCCCACTGTGGGAGGAAACTGGAGCACCCGGAGGAAACCCATGCAGACACGGGGAGAACGTACAAACTCCTTACAGACAGCGATCGGAATTGAACCCGAGTCGCTGGTGCTGTAATAGTGTTGTGCTAACCGCTACACCACCGTGCCTGCCCCTTTCCATTCCAGAACATCTGAAGTGTCCTCTGTTTTCAGGAATCATGGCTTCCCTTCTACTGTAGTTGACCTAAGCCACGGCCAAGGAAGCTCACCAGCGCCTCTACTTCCTCAGAAGGATAAAGAAATTTGGTTTGTCCCCTTTGACTCTCATCAACTTTTACAGATGCACCATAGGAAGCATCCTATCTGGATGTATCACGGCTTGGTACGGCAACTGGTCTGCCTGGGACCGCAAAAAAATGCAGAGAGTTGTGGACACAGCCCAGCGCATCATGGACACCAGTCTCCCCTCCTTCAACTCTGTCTTTACCTCTCATTGTCTTGGTGAAGCAGCCAGCATAATCAAAGACCCCACCCACCCGGGACATTCTCTCTTCTCTCCTCTTCCATCGGGTAGAAGATACAGGAGCCTGAGGGCACGTACCACCAGACTTAAGGACAGCTTCTACCCCACTGTGATAAGACTATGGAATGGTTCCCTTACACAATGAGATGGACTCTGACCTCACGATCTACCTTGTTGTGACCTTGCACCTTATTGCACTGCACTTTCTCTGTAGCTGTGACACTTTACTCTGTACTGTTATTGTTTTTACCTGTACTACATCAATGCACTCTGTACTAACTCAATGTAACTGCACTGTGTAATGAATTGACCTGTACGATCGGTTTGTAAGACAAGTTTTTCACTGTACCTCAGTACAAGTGACAATAATAAACCAATACCAATGTGACTAATAAAGATATCTTATGCCTGCTTTAAGGAACGTTGCAAATTAGCCTCCAATTCTGGCAGACTCCAGGACAAACCTGCAGGAGTGGGAATCCTGGATACAATATGTAGGGCAAGGACCACTGAGTTGAGTTGACAACTGCCCATCGAGAGACCCCATTATGAGGGTTTGGGGACAATTGTGGAACCCACTCTAACTACCTCCAACATTATGATGGCACAGTGAATCAAAAGCTAAACACTACAGACGCTGACAAATCCTAATCTGTTGGGAGAGGAAAACAATTAAAATGCCAAAGTGACGAATTTTCACTGGAACTGCAAAAGCAATTTTAAACAGATGTTGGAAAGTTCTGAGGAAATGCCAGCACGCACAGTGAGCGCTATATTTAGTAATAGTCACACAGCAGGGAACAGGCCCTTTGGCCCATGCAGTCCAATGCCGACCATCACCCACTCATTTACACCAACCCTACACTGATCCCATTTTATTCTCCCCACATTCCCATCAACTGTCCCCAGATTCTACCCCTCACCCACACACTGGGGGGGGGGCTCAATTTACAGCAGTCAATTAACCCACCGACCCACACATCTTAGGGATGTGGGAGAAAACCAGAACACCAGGGGAAATCCACGCGGTCACAGGGAGAGCATGCAAACTCCACACAGACAGCACCGGAGGTTGGGATTGAACCCAGGTCTCTGGAGCTGTGAGGCAGCGGCTTTGCCCGCCACACCACGCTGCTGTGCTCTGTGGTTTGCTCATATATTAAGGCACAATATAAATGTGGCGACTCACCTTACCGGTATTGAACCGGCTCCCAAGCGTCATCGGAGGCCCCGACCCAAGATGGCGTGGGGCCCTCCTTCTTTCTCCATCGTTGGGCTAGGAAAGCCCGCGCACAGGAAGGTCAGGTAACCCGTGCGTGACGTCAGCGCGGGAAGAGTTTGAGTATTAAAGGCGCACTGCGCCCCTGTCGGTCAGTCGACTTCTGACTCCAAGCAACAGACTCCGTGTCTTTATTCTTTAGTGTGTAGCTAGTCGCTACATTGGTGACCCCGACGGACCCAAACGTTTTTTGGACCCACGATGTCTGCGCAACAGGAGGTACAGACAGTAGCCCTTAAACTGCCCAGCTCTTGGACCCTCCGGCTCCATGTCTGGTTCGACCAGGCCGAGGCCCAGTTCCAGATTCGCCAGATCACCAGGGACGACACCAAGCGCCCTTGACCAAGACACCGCAGCCCAGGTCGAGGACTTCATCCAGGCGCCCCCAGAGGAGGAGAAGTATGATAAGTTCAAGACCCTCCTTCTTGAGACTTTCAGCCTTTCGTGATATAAACGGGCCTCCTGCCGCCTCCACCTCGATGGGTTGGGTGACAGACCCCCCTCTGCGCTCATGAACAAGATGTTGGCCCTAACAGATGGCCACAAACCCTGCCTGATGTTTGAACAGGCCTTTCTGGAGCAGTTACCTGATGACATCCACCTGCTCCTGGCGGATGCCAACTTTAGCGACCCCCGGAAGGTGGCCGCCCGTGCTGATGTCCTTTGGCGGGCGAAGGAGAGCGGGGCGTCTGTCGAGTGCATTGCCACGCCACGTACCCAGCGGCCTAGCAGACCAGACCCAGCAATCGACCACACCCCACCCGCCACCAGGTCTGAGACACCGACCGACCAATGGTGCTTCTACCACCAGTGGTGGGGCGCAGACACCTGCAGGTGCCGGCCACCATGGTTTCTGGGAAATGCCAGGGCCAGCCGCCGCTGATGGCTATGGCGGCTGGCCACCCGGATAGCCTCTTGCATGTGTGGGACAGGCGTTCTGGCCGTCGCTTCCTGGTGGTTACCGGGGCTGAGGTCAGCTTCATGCCTCCCAACAGCCACAAGACTCGCAACTGCACACCAGGACCTGCCCTCAGACCCACCAACGGCAGCGCCATCCGGACCTTTGGCACCCATTCGGTGCACCTCCAGTTCGACATCAGCAACTTTACCTGGACATTCACCCTGGCCGCCGTTGCGCAACCACTCCTCGGGGCAGACTTCCTTCGTGCCAACAGTCTGCTGGTTGACCTGCGCGGTAAGCGTTTGGTACATGCCAGGACCTTCCAAACGTTCTCATTGGGTGAGGCCAAGCTACCGGCCCCACACTTTGACTCCATCACCACGTCGACCAACAAGTTTGCCAGGGTCCTTGCAAGAGTTCTCGTCTGTACTAACGCCCCAGTTCTCCACCACCTTGCCCAAGCACAGCGTCCAGCATCATATCCCCACCCAGGGCCCACCCCTCCATGCCCGCGCCCGACGGCTAACCCCCCCCCCCCCCGGACAAGCTCCGCCTAGCGAAGGAGGAATTCAGGAAGATGGAGGAGTTGGGGATCATCCGCAGGTCAGACAGCCCATGGGCCTCTCCACTGAACATGGTCCCCAAGGCAGCCGGAGGCTGGCAACCCTGCGGTGATTACTGACGCCTGAACAACATAACTACCCCGGACCGGTACCCCATGCCGCATATTCAGGACTTTGCTGCCAACCTGCACGGTCGGTCCATTTTTTCCCAAGGTCAACCTCATCCGTAGCTATCACCAGATCCTGATGCATCTGGACGACATTCCAAAGACGGCGCTGATCACACCTTTTGGCCTCTTTGAATTCGTCCGGATGCCCTTTGGCCTCAAGAACACTGCTCAGTCCTTCCAACGACTGATGGACACGGTTGGGCGCGACCTTGACTTCATCTTCATGTACCTCGACGACACCTTGATCGCCAGCAGCAGCTGCCAGGAACATCTCACGCACCTCCGCCAACTCTGTTTCTTCGCCTGAGGGATTTCGGCCTGACCATCAACCCGGTCAAATGCCAGTTCGGGCTGGAGACAATCGATTTCCTGGGCCATTGGATCGACAAACACGGCGCCAAGCCCCTACCTGCGAAGGTCGATGCCATCCGCCATTTCGCCAGACTCACCTCCATCAAGCGCCTGCAGGAATTCCTCGGTATGGTAAACATTTATCACCAGTTCACACCATCTGTGGCCCGCATCATGCGCCCGTTGTTTGCTCTCCTGTCAGGACATTGTTTGGTCAGAGGAGGCTGACACCGCGTTTGTCGAAACCAAGCAGGCCTTGGCGGACGCGGTCATGTTGGTGCATCCTCGTACGGATGTCCCGACTGCCCTCATGGTCGATGCCTCCAGCACAGGATGCCTCATCGAAGGGCGTTGGCAACCGCTGGCGTTCTTCAGTGGACACCTTCGACCACCAGAGCTCAAATATAGCACCTTCGACCGCGAGCTGTTGGCATTGTACCTGGCCATCAGCCACTTCCGATACTTCTTGGAGGGCAGGCTGTTTACAGCTTTCACCAACCACAAGCCGTTGACCTTCGCCTTCAACAAGGTCTCAGATCCCTGGTCAGCAGGGCAGCAGCGGCACTTGTCGTACATCTCCGAGTTCACCACTGACGTCCGCCATCTGTCCAGGAAAAAGAATGTGGTCGCGGTGCACTGTCATGGCCCACCATCCAAGTTTTGTCCTGGGGGTGGATTTCGGCGCCTTGGCAGAGGCACAACAAACGGACATGGAGATGCCCAGCTATCGCACCGCAGTCTCGGGCCTGCAACTGTAAGACCTACTGGTAGGCCCCAGTGAATGCACCCTGCTCTGCGATATCTCCACAGGTAGACCTCACCCCATTGTCCCAGCTGCCTGGCACAGACGGATGTTTGATTCCATCCACGGCTTGGTACACCCATCCATCCAGACTACTGTCCAGATGGTGTCAGACAAGTTCATCTGGCATGGCCTGCGTAGACAGGTTTCCGAATGGGCCTGGTCCTGCACTCACTGCCAGACCTCGAAAGTACAGCAGCACGTCAAGGCCCCCTTGCAGGATTTTCAACCTACCCGCCAGAGGTTCGACCATATCCATGTCGACCTGGTCGGCCCCCTCCCAGTCTCCCGAGGAGTGCGGTACCTCCTCACGATTGTCGACCGCTTTACCCGCTGGCCTGAAGCCATTCCCCTCGCAGATACCTCCACCCAGTCCTGTGCACGGGCCCTTTTGTCAACTTGGCTGGCCCGTTTCGGTGTCCCAGCCCATATCACCTCAGACAGGGGAGCTCAATTCACCTCCGGCCTGTGGTCAGCCGTCGCCGACTTGTGGGGTTCCCGGATCCACCTCACCACTGCCTATCACCCGCAATCCAATGGGCTGGTGGAGAGGTTCCATTGACACCTGAAGTCAGCACTCATGGCCCGCCTTAAGGGGCCCAACTGGGTAGACGAACTCCCCTGGGTCCTGCTGGGGATACGCACCGCGCCAAAAGAGGACCTGCATGCCTTGTCCATGGAGATGGTCTACGGAACGCCCTTGGTCGTCCTAGGCGAGTTCCTACCAGCCCCTCGGGGGCCAGAGGAAGAACCTGCGGCGGTGCTTGACTGGCTGCGTGAGCGGCTTGGCAACCTGGCCCCGATACCCACCTCTCGACACGGACAGGCCCCGACCTGTATGCCGACATCCCTCCGAGACTGTAAATTTGTCTGTCAGGAGGGGTGCACACCGAACACCGCTGCAGCGGCCGGACAAAAGGCCATTCTGGGTCGTCAAGGACAATGGGTCTACGTTTGTGCTGGACATTGGGGGGCGCAAGGAGGTGTTTACGATTGACTGGCTGAAGCCAGCTCATTTAGACTTGGACCAACCTGTAGTGGTCCAGTGAGCACGACGCAGGGGCAGGCCACCCAAGTCATAGTTTATTTAATTCTGGCTTTTGCGATGGTATCACCGGTTCTGTGGGGGGGGGGGGGGGGGGGGGGGGTGGGGTGGAAGATGGCGAGGTGCCCTCTATCTTCTCCATCGTTGGGCTAGGAAAGCCCGTGTGCGGGAAGGTCAGGTGACCCGCGTGTGACGTCAGCGCGGGAAGAGCTTGAGTATTAAAGGCGCACTGCGCCCATCAGTCAGTCGACTTCTGACTCCAAGCTACAGACTCCGTGTCTTTATTCTTTAGTGTGTAGCTAGTGGCTACAATGTTGTAATTCTGGTATTTCTGTAAATAACAGACTAGTTGGTCATCAAGACGTTCAGAACAAAGAAAAAAGATCAAGAAAATTGATTGTTAGTGATGTACACTGGTCAATTTCCTCTTTGGGGACCACAGGGAGATAAATGGAAGTCAAAACATTTCAATACAAGGTAATGCTCAGATTTGTGTTTTATTCAACTATCCATAGCAAAGGAAGCTCTTTTAGAGCTAATTGCAAGTCTCAATGGTAATCAAATCATGGCACATTCACATAATAAATATAATTTAACCAATGAAGTTAAACAGGTTAAAAAGACAAAACTTAAAGCAATATTCTTTAGTTTGTGTTAATACAAAGTTCTAATTTTTCAGTTTAAAGTCACAATTATAAAAACATTCCACAATCTGGTACATTTTTCCGACCCCACCTTCCTGTATGTCGATGATGTGAATATATTTTTCCAGAGGTTATACAAGGGGCAGCGCCATTTGCATGATTCAGAACAGTAAAGGGAACGTAGAATTCAAAAAAAGAATCAGGAACTTTTATCACAGGATTTAGGATTAATTTGGTTTTAAGATACAATAAATCTTAATTTTTTCCTGTCCCAGTCCAACAAGAAACATTCCCCTGCGAGCAGCGAGGTGACTAACTTCCCCACAGCCAAGACCAGACCTGAAGTAACCATTGGTTGCTGCTGTTTCCTACTGCCTGACCTGTGTACACAGCCATTGATCTGCACATTACTGACACGAGAGCACCATCTTCCCACATGAAGCTTTCCATTCTCCTCAGTTTCACCTGGATTTCAACAGACGACTCCACATGTAGGATCTCCAATCAATTCCCAGCAGGTGAGTGCTGATGACCGCACTTTATTTCCATATTCCCTTATGACACAAGAGACCGCCATTTGGCCCATTGAGTCTGTGCAATACTACTCCCCCTAACCTGTTGTGTCAAATACTAGAGGACAAGCATTGAAGGTGGGGGGGGGGGGGGGGGGGGGATGTTTAAAGATGTGCAGGGCAAGTGTTTTTTTTTAGAAAACAAGAGTGCTGGGTGCCTGGAATGTGCTGCCGGGGTGGTGGGGGAAGTCAGATATGATAGTGGCTGTTAGACAGACACATGAATATTGAGGGAACGGAGGGAATATAGATCATGTACAGGCAGAATAGATTAGTTTAATTTGGCATTGTGTTTGGCACAGACATGGTGGGCTGAAGGGCCTGTGCCTGTGCTGTACTGCTCTGTGTTCTAACCTATTCTACCCACATCCCCATCCCTTCCACCACTCACCTCATTTACAGCGGCCAATTAACCGACCGACCTGCACATCTTTGGAATGTGGGAGGAAACTGGAGCACCCGGGGGAAACCCACGCTATTGTTCTAAATTCACTCAACTTACCCCCGTTACCTCACCAACACCCACAGTGCTGGGTGCTTTTCATCATAATCTGCCCTGATGTTAGTTTTTTGTTAAGAACCTCTTTAAAATATCCAAAAACCTGTGTTTCCTGTTGGAAAGCAGTCCTGCCTTAACCTCACTCACACCCAAGATTTGCTTGTGATAACTCAGAATATTACTGGCACCCTGGCTGTAACCCACCAACAGAAAATAAAACAAATCCTGTAAGTAACCTTTAATTTGCAGGGTGAAAACGATCTTCTCTCTTTGTGGCATTACAAAGGTCTGAATTTCTGAGCAGTAAAGCTATTAATCAGTGCCAAGAAATGAAATGTAAACATTTCCAATCTGCAGGCAATTTGAGAGTTGTAGAATAAAGCACAGACCACAAAGGGGAACAACGAAGAGAGATTAAAACTTTCCAGGATTATTTTTTTTTAAAATTTCCATAAGGAAAATATTTGCGCCTGAGTGGTTTGGAGAGGACCAAGAGATAACTGCTCACTGGCACCAAGATTCAGACCACGAATGGGACTGAAAAGAAAGCAAATGTGTTTTCTTCATTTGAAATAACATAGAAACATAGACACAGAAAACCTACAGCACAATTCAGGCCCTTCGGCCCACAAAGCTGTGCTGAACATGAGGTCAAAAAGTTCAGCACAAAACCAAAACTTCACAAACGTAAACAGCATCCCCCACGGTCTCACTGGCCCAGTGTTTTTAGTTTAACAATTCATCAAAAAGATGGCAATTTGACAGACCACCGCTCCCACAGTGCACCATTCCCTCACTACCGTCCCTTCACAGTGTGACCCTCCCTCATAGAAGCATTAGCCTTAACTACTTACTCACAACTTCGGATTGGGTATGATTCCAGGCTCTCGTAAAGAGCAAGAACAATCCACATCAAGGTTGTCAACTGATTAATTAAAGCTTATTTGCTCCACACCCAATCTCTAAAAATAAAAACAATGTGCTGCAAAAATTACTCTGATTTAGTGTCTACATTACAGTCTTTGGTGAAAACAGAGAATGCTGGAAACAGTCAGCAGATCAGGCAGCATCTGAGGAGAGAGAAAGAAGTAACGTTTCAGGTTTCTGCTGCCCACACTAACTTGGTTCTCTGTTCGGATGTAGGGTCACGGACCGGAAATGTTAACCATTTCCCTCTCCGATGCTATTTCCACATTTTATGTTCTTATTGCGACTGCCAGCATTTGTAGTTTTGTTGATTCCCATTCAAGCCTTTAGCTTCTGTTCACCTTTCAAATGCCAGTTAAATCACTCATGGCTGTAGCTCAACCGAATCAATGCACAGCCATAGCTATAGTGAATAATGTCAAACTTCATACAAGCATTAGGCAAAACAACTTACAACAGATAAAAGGATTCAGTCTGTGCAATGGAAGATGTAGCATCTGCAAATGGTTCATTGGGAAATACCACTGGTTGCAATGACACAGTGCTAATCATCCGTAGGAGTACCTCATTCTATTGATACACAAGAAACCGGAAATGAATGAACCAAATCCTAGTAGCAGTCATAGCTCGCAAGTTATTGCCAAATCCCAATGAGGGTAAACATTCAAGTACCCCTGGTCACAGTCACGCTAATCATGAGTGTCCATAATCGTATTTCAAACAGCACTAAGACCCGATCTCCAATTCCCTTTAGCTCAGAAGCTCCGGTTGGAGACCAATTCTCTGCAGGATATCCTCGGGCATGCAGAACACTGGGTTCACCGCCTTGACCTGCTGGTCTCCCATGAGGGAAAGGCCAGCCACACCAAACAAGGTATGGAAGGGATCAACCTAGATACAAAAAGACATTCAATTAATTGGGAAACCACTTGAACAACTTCTACCTTCTTTATGAAGTTATATAAAAAAAAATTATACTCTGACCTCAAACAGTAAGGATTTCCTCCCACATCCACAAGCACACAGTAAAATAAGAGTAGGCCACTCGGGCCCTCAAGTCTGGCCCACCATTTACCTGTACACTGGCCTCAACTCCTCTTCCACACTAGTTCCCCATAGCTTGCAACTCTTTGATCCTTCAAACAGTTATCCAGTTTCACCTTAAATATACTTAACGATCTGGCCTCCACCACCCTCCGAAATTCCTCAGACAGACACAGGAGCAGGCAGGGAATGGAGGGATACAGACTGTGTGCAGGCAGATAGCTTAGAGTGGCATTGTGGTCAGTGCAAACGTGGTGGGCTGAAGGGCCTGTCCCTATCCTGTACAGTTCTGTTCTATGAGCTGTGGTGGTGCAGGATGCAGAAGTATATTTAGAGATATAAATAGGATAAGCTTCTGCAATTTTGAACACACTTTCTAAAAGGGTGCATGAAAAAAAGTAATTTGTGCGCAAGGCCCCACAAGTAAAGATAAGATTTCTTTATTAGTCACATGTACATCAAAACACGCAGTGAAATGCATCTTTTGCATAGTGTTCTGGGGGCAGCCCGCAAGTGTCGCCACGCTTCCGGTGCCAACATAGCATGCCCACAACTTCCTAACTCATACGTCTTTGGAATGTGGGAGGAAACCAGAGCACCCAGAGGAAACCCACGCAGACACGGGGAGAACGTACAAACTCCTTATAGACAGCGGCCGGTATTGAACCCGGGTCGCTAGCGCTGTAATAACATTACGCTAACCGCTATACCACCGTGCCTGCCTTGTAGAGTTTTCACAAAAAGGACAGACACAAGGCAGCAATAGCCTCTTCTGCACCGATTCCTGCTTCACTTGATTCTTTACTGATCTCTCCAGCTCTAGGTACTGGCAGTGTGAATGCAGCATGCCTGCCTCTAAATGCAATGCATAGTTACATGTTTGGAACATGACAGCCTCCAAGGGCCATGCACAATGCCACCAATGTAATTAAAATTCCTTTTCTTCTCCCCAAAGACTACCCGTCCTCTACTGCAACCTCCTCCCTGGTTATTGGACACTCACCACATCTCCAGGCCGGTCTGCAAACCCACCGGTCTCCTCATCCTGACAGGCCAAGATAAAAGTGGACAACTTATCCTTGTCAATCCAGTGCAACCGTCCAATGATCTTCAGAGAAGCCAGAACCCACCAGGAGTAACAAACATCGGGCAACTGTAAGGAGGCATTGAGATCAGTGAATACAACACACAAACATAGAACACTACAGCACAGTACAGGCCTTTTGGCCCACAATGTTGTGCCGACATTTTATCCTGCTCTAACATCTATCTAACCCTTCCCTCCCACATAGCCACATGAATGATAGAGAAATGGAGGGCTAAGTCTCTTAAATGTTCCTAATGTATTCACCCCCACCACCTCAGCCAGCAGTACCACGCACCCACCACTCTCTGTGTAAAAAAAACTCACCTCTGACATCCCCCTTGTACCTTCCTCCAATCACCTTAAAATTTTGCCCCCTTCTGTTAGCCATTTTCGCCCTGGGAAAAAGTCTCTGACTGTCCACTCGATCTATGCCTCTTATCATCTTGTAGACCTCTATCAAGTCACCTCTCATCCTCCTCCTCTCTAAAGAGAAAAGGCCTAACTCACTCAACCTATCCTCATAAGACATGCTCTCCAATCCAGGCAGCATCCTGCTAAATCTCCTCTGCATCCTCTCTAAAGCTTCCACATCCTTCCTATAATGAGGCAACCAGAACTGAACACAATACTCCAAGTGAGGTCTAACCAGAGTTCTATAGTGCTGCAACATCACCTCGCGGCTCTTGAACTCAATACCCCAACTAATGAAGGCCAACACACCATATGCCTTCTAAACAACCCTATCGACCTGCGCGGCAACCTTGAGGGATCTAAGGATGTGGTCCCCAAGATCCCTCTGTTCCTCCACACTGCTAAGAGCCCTGCCATTAACCTTGTATTCTGCCTTCAAATTTGATATCCCGAAGTGTATCACTTCACACTTTTCCGGGTTGAACTCCATCTGCCATTTCTCAGCCCAGCTCTGCATTCTATCAATATCCTGTTGTAATCTACAGCAACCTTCTACACTATCCACAACACCACCAACCTTTGTATCATCAGCAAACTTTCCAACCCACCCTTCCACATCCTCATCCAAGTCATTTATAAAAATCACAAAGAACAGGGGTCCCAGAACAGATCCCCGCAGAACACCACTGGTCACTGACCTCCAGGCAGAATACGTTCCATCTACCACCACCCTCTGTCTTCTATGGGCGAGCCAATTCTGAATCCACACAGCCAAGTTTCCCTGGATCCCATGCCTCCTGACTTTCTGAATGAGCCTTCTATGAGGAACCTTATCAAAGGCCTTACTAAAATCCATGTACACCACACCCACTGCTTTACCTTCATCAATGTGCTTTGTCACATCCTCAAAGAATTCAATCAGGCTCGTGAGGCACGACCTGCCCCTCACAAAGCCATGCTGACTGTCCCTGACCAACCTATGCTTCTCCGAATGCCCATAAATCCTGTCTCTAAGAATCTTCTCCAGTAATTTGCCCACCACTGAAGTAAGACTCACAGGTCTGTAATTCCCAGGGTTATCCCTACTCCCTTTCTCTCCCTTTCTAAAACAAAGGAACAACATTTGCCACCCTCCAATCATCTGGCACTACTCCTAAGGCCAGTGAGGATGCAAAGATCATCACCAAAGGCACAGCAATCTCTTCCCTCGCTTTCCGTAATAACCTTGGATATATCCTGTCTGGCCCTGGTGACTTATCTATCCTAATGTTTTTCAGCAGTTCCAGCACATCCTATTTCCTCACGTCGACATGCCCTAGCATATCAGCCTGTTGTAAGCCATCCTCACAATCATCAAGGTCTCTCTCACTGGTGAATACTGAAGCAAAGTATTCATTAAGGACCTCCCCTACCTCTTCCGACTCCAGGCACGTTTCCTCTTTTATCCTTGATCAGTCCTACCCTCACTCTAGTCATCCTCCTGTTCTTCACACACGTATAGAACGCCTTAGGGTTTTCCCTAATCCTACTCGCCAAGGACTTCTCATGCCCCCTTCTAGCTCTCCTAAGTCCATTCTTAAGCTCCCTCCTGGCTACCTTGTAACTCTGCAGCCTTGCATTAGCTATCAAAAGTCTTCAGCCAATAACCAAAACTAGGATAAATGTTACATGACTCACATTTAATATTCGTTATCAAAAAAACTAGTCCCGTTATGCTGTATTTTAGAGCCAAAGTCATCCAGCACAGAAGCAAGCCCTTCAGTCCACCTTGCTGACCATCAGGAACACACAGAAGCCCTGCACAAGTGGTAGGAGAGGACCACCTCACAAACTACCCACCAAGCTGCCCACTCAGACACCTCCTGCCTCACCTGTGGAAGCGTCTGCATATTTGCCTCATGGGCCACCCTGGATCCCAAGGAACCAGGATGGAAGTCATCCTCGATCCCAAGGGACTGTACGAAGTGACAGTGTGGGGTTAATCCTCAACTGTCCTCCGAAGTAGCCGAGTTAAACCACTACAAAAACCACTCCATCTGCTCAGGAAGTTCTCATCATCCACAAGGCACAGGGCAAGGACTTCTCATGGTTAAAAATAGATACAACCAAGGCCCTCCCCTTTGTATGCAATATGGTCAATGGGACTAGTGGAATAATGTTTGAGCACAGACTAGAAGGGCTGAATGGCCTGTTTTCTGTGCTGTAGTGTTCTATGGTTATACAACCCCACCAAACAAACATAATGATGCCCTATATTCAAAAACATTGAAATGCAATAAAATATTTAAATACCTAACAGGAATGACACTACCCAAACTACTACTAATGAATTTACTGACACCAGCAGTGACCCATTTTGAAATCACAGGATACAGTGAACTACTCTATCAGCACTTAACACAGCAGGGAATCACATGACACAGGTGGTCTTGCAACCAATCTCCAAATGTATACTGATAGATCGGTTATCAAACGTGCTAATGTACAAAGATAGATCCTAGGGCTGACCTCAAGTACACAGAGCCATGAATAGCAAATCAGTAGATAATGAGGACTGAGTGCGTTGGATATGGGAAATAAATCCTTGCTAGCAATGTTGATAGTATCCCACTTCAGCCCAAAAAAAAAGAGATTCCAATTTTTGGAAACATCTTCCAGATAGATTTATTGTGTTAGCTAAGACCTGGGTTTCTGTGGGGTTGAGGTTCCACCGCAGAGCCTTGAGCTGAAAATCTAGGCTGGGGCACCCAGTGTAGTGGTGAGCGCTGTCTGACAAGCAGCCCTTTGAGCCAGAGGGTATCTGTCCTCTCGGAAGGACAAAATTTCTGGAAGAATGCAAGAGTGCAAGGCATTCCCAGCCAATGATTACCCCTCAAACAGATTCCGATTCATTACTTCATTGCTCTTTGCGGGAACTTTGAGAGTGTACATTCCAAAGAAATACTTCATCAGCTTGGAATGTTTACAATAAAGGAAGAGATGAACGGATTGTATCCAATAACTAAAAGATTCTGCTTTCGCAAGGAAAGAAAATTAACTTTTTCTTGGTCTACATCAACAGAACCATTGCTGACGGGTACCTTCTCAGGCCGTCCATTGAGGCCTCCGGATGGTAACTGCCGCTCACAAAGCCACCAGCCTAGTAAGTCAGCGTTGATGTGATGCAACTGGCCTGTTATAGCAAGAAACCCCGTGCAGCAGTAGATCTAGAAAGGACAACACAGGCTGTGACTGACCAATGTCTTGGAGGAAACCACTAAACAAGTAGAATACACCCATACAAATTCCACACCATCTATTCCATTACATTAATTACTTGGATCACATGGTAATTCAGTGGGAACTATATACATTCACTTAATTCAAGTATGCAATTTATCAAAATTCAGAAACAATGCTCAGCAGTTACAGATGGAAGCAGAAAATGCAATATAAATTACCTTGAATGTGGGCCAGAACTGAGTTTATTTACTGCAACGCAGGAGACTCCCCTTGGCTTACACTGGCTTCCCACAAAACAATAGCACGTCCCATTCCCCATGCCTCGCGTGCCCATCAACTCCCCTGGTTCTGACAAAGGGTCACAGACCCTGAAACATTAACTCGCTTTCCAAAGATGCAGCCTGACCCATTTCCAGCATTTTCTGTTTGAATTTCAAACTTCCCTTCAATTTCTTTTTCCATTATCCTACATTAACTGTTCATTTAGTGGCCAGTTGTCTCTGGGATGGGGGAGGAAAAGGGGAAACCCACACAAGAGAAACCCAAGGAGAAAGTACACACAAAGAGCACAAGGTCAGGACCGAAGCTTGGTCTCTGCAGCTGTTGCACCACCGTGTCACTTCTCTATGCACAACACTGTGATGTCTGTTGGCTCGGCAAGTCGAGAGCTTGTCTGTTGAAGGCAGACTCTAGAGTGTATAGCACGCTTGCCTTCATCGGTTGGGGAATCGAGTACAAAATTTGGCAAGTCATGTTGCAGCTGTATGAAACTTTGGTTAGGCTACATATGGAGTACTGTGTGCATTTGTGGTCGCCCCATTGCAGGAAGGAAGTGGAGGCTTTGGAGAGATGGCAAGAGAAGTTCACTAGGCTGTTGCTATAAGGAGAACTTGGACAAACTTAGATCATTTTCTCTGGAGCGGCGGAGGCTGAGGGGCAACCTGATAGAATTATGAGGGGCACAGATAGGGTAGAGAGGCAGAGTCTTTTTCTCAGGATGGATACTAGAGAGCACAGCTTCAAGGTGAGAGGGGAAAGTTGAAAGGTGATTTGTTAGGCAAGTTTTGTTTTACACAGAATAGTAGGTGCCTGGAGCTCACTGCCAGGGAAAGTGGTAGAAGCAGATATGATAGCAATATTTAAGAGCCACTTCGACAGGCACATGAACAGTGGAGGAATATAGACCATGGGGAGGCAGGTGGGATTAGTTAAGTCAAAGTCGAGTTTATTGTCACGTGCACAAATACAGTGAGGTACAGGTACAGTGAAAAACTTGCTTGCAGCAGCTCAGGCATGGTGGGCTGAAGGGCCTGTTCCTGTGCTGTATTGTTCTATGTTCTACTTGAGCACTAGCTAGGGTGAAGCCTCTGCTTCAGTGCTGAGGGACTACTGCACTAGAAGAGGACGAACTTTTTAAACCAAGTCACCACTTGCACTCTGAGGAAGCACAAAGTTCCTGTCGCAGTACTGACAGTAGGACTTCGCTCAAGTGCCTTTTCTAATCTTTGCATTACTTCAATATTACTAAAACACATCAATGCTTGTAGGAGCTTGCTGTGTGCAGATTGGCTGCTGAATTTCCAAATGTTGACTGGGATTTCCTAACTGTATTCACCAGGGAGAAGGATGGGGAGGATGGAGAGTTAGGGGAGGTGTACGCTGATAGTCTGGAATGACTGCATTGGAAGAAGTGTTAGACATATTGACACACATTAAGATAGACAAATCTCTAGGACCTGATGAAATTCATTCCCAGGGTGTTATGAGGAGATTGCTGGGGCCCTGAATGACAGGTTTGCATCATCATTCGCCATGGGTGAGGTACCAGAAGACTGGAGGGTAGCTAATGTTGTTCCTGTATACAAGAAGGGCAGTAGGAACAAGCGTGGAAACCACAGATCGGTAGGCCTTACATCAGTAGTAGGAAAATTATTGGAAAAATTCTTAAGGATGGGATTTATGAACAATTGGAAAGGCAGTGACTGATTGGGGGGTTGGGGGTGCTCAGTGTGGTTTTTGCATGGAAATCCTGCCTCATAAATCTGATGTTTCTTTTGAGGCAGTTACTTGAAGACAAGGTGGCAGACGTGGTATACATGGACTTTAGCAAGCCGCACCACTGGCGGGTCCAGAAAGTTAGGGCACATGGGGTCCAAGGTATTTTGGCAAAAGGGATCCAAACGTCTTGGTGATAGAAGGCAGGTAGTGGTGGAGGGATGTTTTTCTGACTGGAAGTCATCACCTGCGGTGTACTGCAGGGATTGGCACTGGGACCTTCATTGGTTGTCATTTATATAAATGACTTGGATGAGAATACCTTTGCAAACTTGCTCTGATATTCAAGTTTGCCGACAGTACAAAGTTTGGTGGAGCTGTAGATAGTGAGGAAAGTTGGGTGAAGTGGTGGCAGATGGAATTTAATCCAGACATGTGAGGCAATACATTTTGGGTCATTGAATACTGGAAGGACATGAACAGTAAACTGCAGGGACCTGAGAAGCAAGGTCCAGAGGGACTTTGAGATGCAAGTTCATAGTTCCCTGAAAATGGCCACACAGGTGGATAGGGTAGCGAAGGCAGCATTTAGCTTGTTTGCCTTCATAGCCAGGGGTAATGAACGTAGGAATTGGGATATCATGTTGCAACTGTACGAGACATCAGTTAGGCCACATTTGGAATAGTGGGTGCAGTTCTGGTCACCACACTGTAGAAAGGATGTGGTAATGCTGGAAAGAGTCCTCCAGCTCCCTTGTCGAATCTGCATCCACCTACCCTTCAGCTCTCCCCTAACGGTTCCCATTATCACCTTCCTCATCAGATTACATCACTGGTCACCCTTTGTGTTCCTGCTTATCCCCCTCCGGCAGCCGTCTCCACCTATTGCCCACCTGCCTCTGTCTCCAGTCTCCCAACTCCAGCTTCCTGTTCCTTGCTCCGTCACCCCTCCTTGGACCACTAATCATCTACCGGTCCCTGTCTCACCACTCCCCCTCTCCTCTTTATACTGAACATCTCCTCCTCCACTCTGTCCTGTTGCAGGGTTTCACCCCAAAACTTTGACTCCCTCCCCCCCCCACAGATGCCTCTCGACCAGCTGAGTCCCTCCACCAGATTGGTTTTTTTGGCAGCAGAGGGTGATGAGTCTCTGTAATGAGGGGGTAACAAAATACTGCAGAATAAAGTTTCAATGATTAAAAGCCTGTTCCTTTTGAAGACAAATGCCAACTTGCCTGTCCTGCGTGAGATTCAGAACCTGGCCTGCATCCAAATCCTCCATCGAAGTTCATGCAGGATAAAACAAACTCTGCTGCTGAATTTACATTAATGGCATCGAGTCTTCCCTGGAAAACAACCCAGCACTGGTATTATTGCCCAAACTCCACACACAGCAATAAGGGCTCAAAAAAAAAATTGAACATTAAATTGAATCAATTCTCTCCCCAACCCTGCTCAGTCTGAAGGGTCACTGCTCTGCTTCTCTCCCCAGATGCTGCCTAACCTGTTTGTATTTTATACTTGCATTACCCTAGTTTTACACTCACCAACTCCAGATGTTGCAGGAATCCAGCTCAGAATCTGCTGGCTGCTAAGCGGAGTACTGTATGACATAGCACCCATTGACGTCAAACAATCAGGATCCACACTGATACTCTCATTTAGATTAAACGTCCAGTTTCCTTGGAGCTTGTTTTTGCACTCTCTTCTTGGCAAAACGTTTCCTCTCATCCAAGTAGATTGTCTCCTTACGTCCCCCACTATACCTTATCTTATCAATCTTAATAGCCCCTCCACTCCAACAATGGCCCTTCAAAATGCTCATAAAACACCTCACATTTGGGTAATACTTTTATAATTAAGGTACAGGCCAGTCTGTGATGATATCAGTGTGGTCACATTATAAGTCAGGTACTTACCAGAAGTGCCAGTGTCGCTACAGCACAGAAGGAGAATCTGGTGTCTATTTCACCTAGAATGGACAAGAGTGTTTTCAGTGGCATGAAGAAACATGTTCAGTACCCAGCCTTAAGCACAGCAGCAGAAAAACAAAATTGTTTGTGATCAATGTTCAACTCTCGCTTTAGACAGCCAATCTGCTTTTGCAGGAGGTGAATTTGCACTGGAACCTTGAAAAGGCAAGTGCTAAAGGTGGTTCAAATCCCAAACACAGCAGAAGGACAATATTTTGTTTCAGCAATGGCGTGCCTGCACCAAGCAGCACTTTACTCACTGAAGGCGACTGCTAACACGAAGGTGAACGTGCTCATGAGATAGTAGAGAGTCAGCCAGGAACAGGGCTCAATGCCTACCCAGCACGGTGGAGGCTGTGGTGTGGCAGTTAAGGCACTGCACCAATGATCAAGAGCTCAAATCTCACTACGGCAGCTAGGGGACTTAAACTGCGTAATTAAATAATGTGGATTTAAAAGAAAAAGCTCCTCATAATAATAAAACCTCGTGTTTTAGTGTGTCCTTCAGGGTAGGAAATCTGCCATCCTTTCTGTGACTCCAGAATCAGCATTGGAGTTGACTCTTTCCTGCCCTCAGGGGGCAACAAGGGAAGGACAATAAGTCTTAAACTATCACCCTTTGCAATCCCAACAGCACCTCTCCCCCATCCTCTACATACAACCCTCACCTCTACTCAGTCTCTTGCTGCTTGTTAAATGATTCCATTTGCTGTGGAGTTTTGCTTCCACCAATCTTTCAGGGACTGAAGAGTTAATCTTCCCTACCAGTGTTAATCTTCCCCTACTCTCTTACATCCTGGAGTCACCTTGCCTGTTCCTTTGCATCCTCCCTGAGATCAGTCCACAACTCTGTTCTGCATTGTTCGCCTTATTTTCCTGGAGTACGTGGACATGGGAATCAAGCAGCAGAGCACTACAGAGACTGATCACAGTGCACGCCTTATACAAGCACCTCAGCTTTGTCAGTATACAAAGCAAATGCTGAAAATCTGAAAAAATAGAAAATGACAAATATTCAGCAGGTCAGGCAGCATCTGGGGAGACGGAAACAAGAAACAACCTGGAAAAGTGAGAAAAGGAGTGTTTTAAGTTGCAAAGAGGAGGGTGGTGAGAACAGATGGAGTGTCTGTGATAGGGTAGGGACCAAGGTTATCCAGTAAACTATAGGTGTCAGCAGTTAGAGGAAAGAGAAACAAAAGCATGTCTTGGAAATGTCAGATGGCAAGCAAAACAGCTGCTGGAAATCTTAAACAAAGGAGACTATAGGAAATACGCAGCATATCAGCCAGCATCAGTAGAGAGAGAACCTAAATCAGTGTTACAGGTCAATAACCTTACCTCAGAGCCAGACAGTTCTGACACAAACTGGAACTACAAATGATACAGGAACATACAAAATCTCAATTTATATTAGTGTCTATAGTTTCATTCTCACTTGCCTAAGCAGCAACAATTAAATATTTAATCATCGTTTACATAAACATTTGCAGCAACTACAGCTGGAGCCTGCTTTACCATTTACTGCTCAAGACTGATTGCCTGTTTTCATTCTCCACCAACACACATATCTATCTATAAAACTATATTGATCTCAGCCTTCAATATACCCAACGACTCAGCATCCACAGAACCCCAGGTTTGAATGTTCCAAAAGTTTACAACACTGCATAAAAGGAAATTTCTTCTCATCTCAGTCCTAGAAGACCAATTCCTTAAACCTGACACCATGTCCCCTTGATCTAGGCTCTCCACAAAACAGGCTTTCAGTATCATTTCCCTCCACAGACGCTGCCCGACCCACTGAGTTCCTGCAGCATGTGTTTCTACAAATTCCAGCATCTGCAGCCCCTTGTGTCTCCACTTTGTTACTCCACTGCAAGAAATGCCCGCTTTGAAGAGTTTTCCTCCTCTCTTCGACAGGAGTTCTGTGAGACCCACTCTCACTGCTCCCCATGATCTCTGCTGCTCTTTGATCACACTCTCACCCAGCCCATCACCCCTCCCCACCTGGATCAGTCCCATCACTTGCCAGCCCTTGCTCTACCCCTTCCCTCTTTATACTGGCTATCGGCCCTCCATCTTTCAGTCCAGATGCATGGCCTCGACCTGAAACATTTCCCTCCAAAGATGCTGCCTGACCCGCTGAGTTTCTCCAGCAGTTTGTTTTTTTTTTCTGCAATAAATCTTGCAAATGTACTTTGGTAGGGAAACCAACTGCAGCACAACTCCCATCCTTTGCAGTAAAGTGACCTTCATGTACTATCTTTACACTTGGCATATAAGACAGTACTGAAATGTGGCTTCCTGAACAGAAGTCAGAGAGTTTATCCTCAAGACTCTGGGGATTGTTTCTTTCAATATCAACATCTGTCTGCTGACCCTTAGGAAAGTGGTCAGACTGAGTATTTACTGGTAGAGTAAACAGCCTGGCTGGAATTCCCATGTACCCAGTAGCTCAAATTTTCAGAAACAGGATGCGAGACTTCAAGGCAGAACAAAATACTGATATGTCACCAGCAATGCCCACATTTATTGATTATGCCTAGCTTTTCATTGTATTTAGGTACATGTGACAATAAAATAATACCAACAGCTGTTCAGGATGTCCTTGAAACAGAGGTAAATTGACTTCAGAAGGCAGTTAAGGGTAAACAATGTTGGTGTGAGATTAGAGTTACTTATATACCCAGACAAGGTAGGATTGAAACCTTCCTCCAACCAACCAGAGGGATTTTTAGTTATTTTCTATTTGTGCTCACATTCACTGATAATCGATTTTTATTTACAGAAGTGGCTATGCTTCAAATTATTTCACTCAATGCAAAATCTCTGGGATTTCAGAGGTCGTAAAGCCACGACACCATTAAATTCTCTCACAGCTACTGAGTTTAGTACAGATATTGTTAGCACTAGTGCAGTAACAAAACCACTGTAGCATATCGAACAACACAGTTCTGACAAAACTGAACATTCAATGGCTCTAGATACAGTTTAAAAAAACCCACCGGTGAAACCCAAGTAAATGGTCAGAGGCAGATAGTTTCTGTCCACAGCTGCCTGACCTGTTGAGTATTTGCAGCATTTGCTGTTTTAAAAACTCCCAGACCTGCTGTCTTCCAACTTCACAAAACATCAATGTGTAGTCACCAGCTTTGTGATGAACTTTTGAAAGATTTATTTTTTTTTAGATGTAATCATCATTGATTTGGACAACATTTATTGTCCATCGCTAAATCTCTCGAAGTGGTTGGGCTCCTTTCAGAAGGTCTGGAGTCACATGCAGAGCAGGAAGAACAGCAGATTTCCAGCCCTAAAGGACAAGTGCATTAACTTATTTTTAGAACAATAACAACCCAGTATTTAATTACTTGAATTTAAATTCCCACAGTGGGATTCATAAGGAAGCCTCCAGATCAATAGTTCAAGCCTCTGGATATGTAAGCAGTTAATCAGCACTTCAAGCCACAAAATTCACAACCACCAACAATGATTCTTCCAATATTCAATGTTTCTTGAGACAACCACGAGGAACAATCCTCATGGAATTGAAGAAATCATTTCTCACTCTGAAAGGCAGTAAGTGTTCCTAAATCGCACAGCAAGTTACAGAATGGACTATGTGAACTGTAATTGTGACAGGTTAAACTGCAACATCATTAACTAGCAGCTGTATTGACATACCCAAAAACAAAGTTTGGAACATTATTAAACACGTGGAGAGATGTGTCAGGATTAACTTACCCCATTTATCACCGGCAAAAGAACCATCTTCTTGTTGCAGGCCTTGAACATATTCAACAACTTTATCAACATCAATAACATGTAGACTATCATAGAGAGAAAGGATCTAGGTAAAAAGCACATCATGTCACAGATTTACAGCATCACAAGAAAAATCACAGAATGCAGAGGCCTTACCACTAGAGTCCATACCAGCTCTATGGAGAGTAATCCAGTGGCACCTCTCCCCAAAGCCCTGCAAATCCTCTCTTTCAGATATTTATCCATCTCTCTTTTGAACTTTACAACAAAATTTGCCTCCACCTCTTTCCCCAGCAGTGCATTCCAGCCCAGCCCCAATTACTTGCTGTGAGGAGGTTTTTTTCCCTTGGGTCACCATCAGGTCTTTTAGTCAATCCTCTGGTTTTTGATGCTTCTGCCAGTGGGAACAAGTTCTCTCAATCTCCCGTTGAGACTCTTTGTGATTTTAAATACCACAATCAGACCCACCCCCTTGACCCCATTTCCAGGAAAACAACCCCAGCTTCTGAAGTCTATTAAAACAACCAAAGTCCATCACCCAGAAATTATTCTGGTAAATTTCTTCTGCACGGTCTCCAAGGCCTTCACCTCCTTCCTAGTGCCCAGAACTTTTATCCCACTGGAGCTGAGGAGGCCTTGGGGTGACCTTATAGAGGTTTATAAAATCATGAGGTGTTGACAATGTGGATGGGCACGGTCTTTTTCCTAGGATAGGGGAGTCTAAAACTAGAGGGCAGAGGTTTAAGGTGAGTGTGGACACATTTAAAGGGTACCCAAGGGGCAAGTTTTTCCCCACACAGAGGGTGGTGGGAATATGGAACAATCTGCCAGAGGAAGCTGTGGAGGCAGGTACAATTACAACGTTTAAAAGACATTTGGGCAGGTACATGGATAGAAAAAGTTTAGAGAAATATGGGCCAAATGCAGACAAATGGGAATAGCTTGGATAGATATCTTGGTTGGCATGGATGAGTTGGGCCGAAGGGCCCATTTCCATGCTGTATAACTCTGACTCCAACTTGACAAAATACCCCAGTTGTGACCAGACGAAATGTTCATCGTCCTTACTTCCTCTACTTATTCTCTCTTTAAAAAACTGTTCACTCAACCTAACCTGTCCTTTTAATGATTTATGCACATAACATAAAAGCATTGTACATTAGCCATCTCCTACCCTTCTGGACCTCACCCATGACTCATGAAGATGCAAAGGTCTCTGTCAGAGCCCCATCAATCTCTTCCCTCATTTCCCTTATCCCATCCAGCCCTGGGGATTTATCCACCCTAATCTGCTTCAGTATTTTGAACACTTCCTCCTTCATGCTCCAGAGAATCAGGGTACACATCCTTTAACTCGAGTCTCCAATCCTTTTCCCTGGCAAATACCAATGAGAAATATTTAGATGGGACCTTGCTCATACCCCCTGGCTCCACACACACATTACCCCAAGTGGTCCTATGCCCTCCTTAGCTACCCACTAGCTTCTAATATACCAAAATCCTACTCGCCAACATTATTTCATGGCCCCCTTTTACACTGGTGAAACCAAGTCCACACTAGCTGACCATTTTATAGAGCACCTCTGCTGTCCACAACAGCCATCTGGAGCTTCTGCCCATGTCATTTTAACTCTCCTTCTCACTCCCCCAACTCACCCGTCCTTGGCCTTCCCCAATGCTATGGAGAGGCCAATCCCGAATTGGAAGAACAACCCCTCATATTCCCCCTGTATAGCACACAACCCAATGGTATGAACATTGTATTTTCCAATTTCAGTTAACCCATTCTCCTCCCACACACACACTCACCCATCCATCAAGTTTTCTTCCTCCCTTTGTTCACCTCTCCCTTGCCCACACCTGGTCCATCTGCCCATTTGGTTCCACCTATTACCTACCAGCCTCTATCCCTTCCCCCTACATACTGCTACATATTGGCAATCCTTCATTTTCCCCTCTCAGTCCTGATGCAGGCTCTCAACCTGAAATGTTGATTTACACCTTCTGCCTCCACAGATACTGCGTGAACCAGCGTTTTGTTTTTGTCTCTCATCACTTTATCACTTCTCCCCTTGGCTTGCCCCAAAGAAACCTGTCCCAGCCTCTTGCATCTATCCTTGTAAATGTAGTTCCCCCATCTTAAGAAGTACTCCCATCAATCTTTTCTGGATTCTCTTTAATGCCCTTTCTCTAATATGGTGACCAGAATTGAACACAATACTCCAGCTGAGGCTAGACCAGTATTTTACAAAGGTTCACCATGACTTCCATCCTTTATGCCTCTTATTGATAAAGCCCAGATCATGTACACTGTACCTTATTAGCAGCTTCCTCAATCTGTCTTGCAACCTTCAATGATTTGTCCACACATATATCCCTGACTTGCTCCAACTCTATTATTACCCATCTGATCATTTCATAACTAGAGAGAAAGTTTCATGCCTGCCACTAACCTTTTGCAATACTCTCTCTGCCTCTCATTTCCTCTCTGAACATTTTATGAACAGCCTGGTTCTCATCAGTGTTGTTTTCCTGGCATCTGTCAAACGCCACCTCTTTCTGCTGTACTTGATCAGTTTGGTTCCCAGTGAGCTCTGGTTTTAACAGAACTACCTTTCTTCCTTGAAGGAATGCACCTAGACTGCGCCCAAATCATCTTTTAAGATAAGATTTCTTTATCAGTCACATGTACACTGAAACACACAGTGAAATGCATCTTTTACGTAGAGTGTTCTGGGGGAAGCCCACAGGCATCGCCACGCTTCCGGCGCCAACATAGCATGCCCACAACTTCCTAACTCGTACGTCTTTGGAATGTGGGAGGAAACCCACACAGACACGGGGAGAACATACAAACTCCTTACAGACAGAAGCCGGAATTGAACCCGGGTCGTTGGCGCTGTAAAGCGTTACACTAACCGCTACACTATCATGCCTGCATTGCTTGCTAATCTTTGACTCCAATTTATTCAGATCAGATCTGTCATCCCACTGAAATTGCCCGAACCTTAATGTAGTCCATACCCATTCTAATCCTTGTGATGGTCTGATCGTTGTTCCCTCAAAGTACCCCCATTGATTTTGTTCAATGTACATGTGACTGATAAAGAAATCATATCTTAAAATATGATTTGGGTGCAGTCCAGGTGCGTTCCTTCAAGGAAGAAAGGTAGTTCTGTTAAAACCACAGCTCACTGGGAACCAAACTGATCAAATGGCTCACCTCATTCCCAGAAACTTGTCCAGCAATGCCATCCATCTCAATGGCCAGGAACCTACCAGTCAATTGTTCTCCTGAACATACCAAGAATTTCTACCCTCTTTTCACTTTCTGTAATAGTATGGCTCAAGTCCCCTATACTCGCTATGCCGGCTTTTGCATAACTCTATTGATTATCTCCTCTGCATCCTTACACATTAACAGCATATAGAACTCTCCTTGTTGGTAATGGCACCTCTGTTGTTTCCTATTTACACAAGAATTAGCTTGCATCTCTTTTCACAAAGCAAAAGACCCCAGGCTTCATCACATTCAGATGAAAAGATAACAAGCTACGCAAGTAGGTACTCGAATAAATAACCAAAAGCTTGGATCAGAGGGACAGAGACAAATGCAGAAGCTGGAAGTGAGATTTTACAAAATGCCGGAAAAGCTCCGGTGGGGCAGCATCTGTGGAGGGAGAAAGGTAGCTAACATTTCAGGCTAACAACCCTATCAGAAGTTACGGAAGTTCTAATGACAGATCATCAAAGTGAAACGTTATGTTTCTGACTTCACAGATGATGCCTGAGCTGAGGAACATTTCCAACATTTACTGCGTTTACTTTACATTTGATCAAAGAACTTTCATTTAAATAAGTGCCTCGGAGGTGCAGAGGAAAGGGAAGTGAAAACAAGGATAATGGTTTTAAGATCAAGGTGCTGCTTAACTGGCAATCAATTCGACTCCACAAGCATAGGTGGAATGGGGCACGTTGAGAGTTAGGATACGGGCGGCGCAGTTTCAGATGGCCAAATCTTGGCGGAGTAGAACGAAAGACGCTGATCAGAAGTGTGCTGGAATAGGTAGCAAAGGCAACAAATCCCTTCCCTACCACAGACTTGACCACAGCCAGCCCTCCTCCCTCCACTCCTGCAGTTTTGCTACAAACACCTACACTGCCTACCTGGCTCCTCAGCTTCACACCTGCCATCGGTGGTGCATCTAACTTGGCTCCATTTACCTAGCTGGGTTTAAGGACCTTCACTACAAAGGAGTGGTTTATTGTTGTTTAGAAAGAAACAATTATTTTTATTTCATTTACATAAGTTACAAAATTTCAGTAAAATTATTTTTAATTATTTGTCTTTCTAAGACTAGAGGTGGTTCAAAAGGCCACCTGACAACATGAGCTGCACTCTGTGGCCCAGTGCTGCTTGCTGACCACTCCACCTCACAGGAGGGTCAGGATACTGGAAACTGTGCTCATTCCGTGAGGCAAATGTGAGGCGTGGCCGATCCAAGGTGAGCCTAGTGCATTATATTGGTTTGTGGGGAGAATAAACTGGGATTAGTGTAACTGGGTGTTTGATGGTCACCTTGGACTCGGTGGGCCGAAAGGCCTACTTCCATACTGTATGACTGTCTTTTTAGCACAGTGGAACATGCTTTTAAAATATGGGTCACCAATTGTGATATTAATGTGGATGCAGTGAGAGGGGGAAAGTTTAAAGGAGATGTGAGGGGCAAGATGTGAAGGGCTTTTCTCTTTGGAGAGGAGGAGGATGAGAGGTGACAGTCAGAGACTTTTTCCCCAGGGCAGAAATGGCTAACACGTGGGGACATAATTTTAAGGTGAATGGAGGAAGATATAAGGGGGATGTCAGGGGTAAGTTTTTTTTACACAGAGAGTGGTGGGTGCGTGGAACGCACTGCCGACAGAGGTTGTGGGGGCAAATACATTAGGGACATTTAAGAGACTCTTAGATAGAGATAGAAAAATAGGGGGCTATGTGGGAGGGAAGGGTTAGATAGATCTTAGAGCAGGATAAAATGTTGGCACAACACAGTGGGCCGAAGGGCCTGTACTGTTCTATGTAAGTTGTTTTTTTATATATTTTCACAGAGAATGGTAGATGCCTGGAAGGGGCTGCCACAGTGATGGAAGCAGATAGTGGAACTTAAGAGGCTTTTAGATAGACAGATGAATGTGCAGGGCATGGAGGGATATGGATCATGTTCAGGCAGAAGAGATTTAGTTTAATTTGCCATCGTGTTCAGCACAGACATTGTGGGCCAAAGGGCCTGTTCCTGTGCTGTACTGTTCCATGTTCAGTGATCATAATCACTACTTCCAAAAGCCACAAGTTAAGAATACAAGGTGGTCAATAAAGAATCCAAGAGGGAATGTGGGAGTAATTTCTTTACCCAGAGAGTGGTGAAAATGTAGACCTTGCTACTGCAGTGAACAGTTGGGTGAGCAGCACTATCCACAAGGGGCAGCCAAATGAGGCAAAATGGAATAGGGTGTAATAGAGGTCAGAGGGGACGGCTATGAAGTGTAAAGACCAGAAAGGTCTAAGCAAGTCTTAACAGAACCTTGTACTTTAGTTTAAAAAATTTTTGTTGCTGAAATTAAATCCTAATGCAACACAAAGATCAGGAGGAAAGTAGGACTTCTGTGATACTAAAAGAATGCTGATAAATCGAATGACGTGCTGAATGGATCACTAGAATGCACATCACTGCACCCAAAATAAGATGGTCTGATTTAATAGCTACTCTGTGAGGAAAAGGCTTACCTGCACAGCACTGAGGGTATATAGAAGGTGAGGATCGTGACCTATACTGGCTCCAACTCCACCACAATCGTGTTGACACGACTTAACGAACTGCAGGATTTCCTCTTTATTCATACGATGCAGTTGGCCCATCAGGTCCATAACCGTCAGACCCCAGTAGATTCCACTCATTCGTAAGTACTCAGACATACAGTATTCCTAGCAGCAATAGAGGAAATGTTCATGGTTGATGGCTTCCCAATACACAATTGTAATTCAACAAAATTGAGGACAATGGAAAAATACGCCTCCACACAGCACAATGGCACAGTAGTTAGTGCGACTGTCAGAGCTCCAGGGACCTGGATTTGATCCTGACCTCTGTTGCTGTGTGGAGTTTGCATGTTCTCCCTGTGACCGCGTGGGCTTCCCTGGGTGCTCTGGTTCTCCCCCCACATCCCAAAGATGTGCGGGTTGCTGGGTTAATTGGCCGCTGTAAATTACCTCTTATATTATAGGTGATGAGAATATGGCAAGAATTGATGAATGCATAAAACACCAGATTCCCGTGTGATAAATTCAGAACTTTGACCATCAGAGAATGGTTACAACATAAGAGGTGGCCATTTGGCCCATCCTGTCCTCCCTAGCAAGGCAACCGGATAGTCCCACTTCCCAGCCCCTCCCCATATCCCTGCACTAAGATTAAGATAAGACATCTTTATTAGTCACATGTACATCGAAACACAGTGAAATGCATCTTTGAGTAGAGTGTTCTGGGGTCAGCCCGCAAGTGTCGCCACGCTTCCAGCACCAACATAGCACGCCCATAACTTCCTAACCCGTACGTCTTTGGGATGTGGAAGGAAACCAATTAAACAAAATGCCTGATTATAGCAAACCTCTTTATACATTATGTAAATTTATGCAGCTGTATAAAACTTTGGTTAGGCCTCATGTGGAGCATTGTGTGCAGTTCTGGTCCCACGTTACAGGAAGGGTGTGGAGGCTTTGGAGAGGGTGCAGAAGAGGTTGTTGCTTGGATTAGATAGTATGAGCTATAAGGAGGAGTTGGACAAACCTGGGTTGTTTTCTCTGGAGTGACAGAGGCTGAGGGGAGACCTGATAAAATTATAAGAGGCATAGATAGGGTAGATCATCAGTCTTTCTTACAGGGTGGAAACATCAAATACTAGAGGGCATAGGTTTAAGGTGAGAGGGGGAAAGTTTAAAGGAGATTTATGGAGCAAATTTTTTTTCTGCACACAGTGGTAGGTGCCTGGAACATGTTCCCAGGGGAAGTGGTGGAAGCAGATACAATAGCAATGGGCATTTAGACAGGCACATGAACAGGCAGGTGGAATTGAGGGATACAGACCACATGTAGGCTGATGGGTTTAGTTTAAATAAGCATCATAGTCGGCACAGAAATGTTGGGCCGAAGGGCCTATTCCCGTGCTGTATCGTTCTATGTTCTTAAAAGGTGTGATTCACTGGAAAAGTCATTGTTATCCCCTTTCCAGGATGTCCCTCAAAGTGTTGTTGGTGAGCTGTCTTCTGGGAAGATCCCTTCTGTGGTAAAGGTATCTGCACAATGTCATTAGGGGGGGATTCAAATGAGTCACAATAAAAGAACAGCCAATATATCCACAACACAATAACATGCAGTGGAGCGCTGCTGTTTCCCAAACACATGTTCCTCTTGTCATTCTAGCCAAGAGACATCACAGGTTATGTGCAAGGCCATTTTATTGCTGTTCTGTTCAAATTCATGGATTGGAGTCCTCAAAGTTCTGGAAATACTGAGCTCTGGGGGCTGAGTCATAACCTTAAGCAGGAAGATTTAGTAGACCTTTGGGAAAATTTAAGTGCTTTGGAGGTCAGAGAAAATGAAGACAAGGCCAAGATCAGGTCACTTGTGATCTTACTGAATGGCAAAATGGGGGCTGCACAGTCAGCTCCTGCTCCCCTTTCCAACTTCATTATTCATTCACAGTTACTGTTGGGGAGAAGCAGACACAGTCAGCAGAATAGTAGTTATTAACACTACTGAGAACAAGTCTTCACAAAGTAAACCACAATCAGTATCAGTTTTCAAATGAAAAGGATAGCTGTGAAAACAAACTATTATTTATAGCGCAACAAACAATCTGCTGGGGGAACTCAATGGGTTGAGCAGCATCTGTGGGGGGGAAGAGGAACTGCCGATGTTTCGGGTTGAAACCCTGCATCAGGAGTATCTAAAGAGCACAGGCTACTGGCCCACAGCAGGAGGCTGCTCGGGAAAGATGGGTTGTGAACTGACATGACCATGAGACATTGGTCAAATATATAGGCAACAGGGCTATACTGAGGCAGATACATTAACAAAATTTAAAGACACTTGGACAGAAAGTTTAGAGGGATATGAGCCAAACACTGGCAAACAGGACTGGCTTAGATGGGAATCTTGGTCAGCATGGACCAGTTGGGCCGAAGTGCCTGTTTCCATGCTGTATGACTCTACTAAATGAAACCAGGCATCAGACATCTTCAGCTAAAATATTTTGTGCTATGTGTCACAGATCATGGAACATTTCAGAATGATTATTTTGACACTTGGTACATCAAATAGTCATAGGCATATTTGTTCTGTCCATCAATAATTGAAATGTGTGTGCCCAGAGTCAGCCCTCAAACACTAATTCTGAGCATCTGGGGTTTTGTCCTCAGGAGCTTTAAGAACTTTGTAAACTACTTAGTCTCAACAAAGATGTTTGATGGTCTTCTCAGTAAAGATGTGCACCCATTGTACACATGTAGTTCAATGGAACTATTTGTCTGCACCAAAATATTGAAGTAAACTATGCAAATGTAAGTCCCAAGAGATGCCCCCTGAGAGCTTCTCACATATCTCCTCTGCATGTCTACTAGTGCTGAATACCCATTATGTCTACAGCTCATCTCTGCGAGGCTCATTACAAGTCACAACAATCGTGATTCACTACTCAGCATGTTCAAACTGCAGCAATGAACAACCCAACATTTTCTGTGAATCAAATGAAGCTGCCATTTCATTTTGGGAGTGGTTTCCACCAACCAACAACATTCTGCTTTCTATAGCATGGCTTCAACAAAGTGTTCAAAAGCCAATTCCACCTAATATCAAATGTTGCTCTCCCGACTGTCAGTTCCATTTCAGAGACCTGACCCAGGTTCATGCTTCACAATCAGAGGCCAGGTGACACTTTTCGGTCAAGGCAAGGCCCTGTAAGCTCCCTCAGGTGACTGTACAAGAAGCCTCAATGTTACTTTGTAAAGTAGGGGTCTTTTCACATGGTTCTGAACCAATATTTATCTTAGAGTCACCAAAACAGAATATTGGTCATTCATATCATGGCTGTTTGTTGGTACTTGCTCCATACCGTTGTCTGCATCATAGACAAATACATAGAGCTTCAGAAGTTAGGATCAGATAGAGAACGCGAGGACTATAAAGCAGCTAGAAATGAACTCAAGAAAGGAAATAGGAAAGTCAGGAGGGGCCATGAAAAGTCCTTAGCAAGTAGGATTCAAAGGCATTCTATACCTATGTGAGGAATAAGAGGAAAAGGGTAGGACCACAAGGATACAGAAGGGAATCTATGTTTGGATGCAGAGGATGTGGGTGAGGTTCTGAATGAGTATTTCTCTTCAGTATTTACCCAGGAAAGGGACATGCAGGATGCAGAAATTGGAACTGAGGGCGTAAACATGTTAGGGCATTTAGAGGTCAAGGAGGAGGTAGTGTTA
Source organism: Pristis pectinata (assembly GCF_009764475.1). Taxonomy (NCBI): domain Eukaryota; kingdom Metazoa; phylum Chordata; class Chondrichthyes; order Rhinopristiformes; family Pristidae; genus Pristis; species Pristis pectinata. The sequence goes on along the minus strand of NC_067407.1, from coordinate 1,838,396 downwards.
GGTCTCCCAAACAGTATTAAGGTGTATGTGTCCCCAGGGCCCGATGGGATATACCCCAGGTTACTGAGGGAGGTGAGAGAGGAAATTGCTGGGGCCTTGACTAGTATCCTTGTGTCCTCTTTGACCACGGGTGAGGTCCCGGAGGACTGGCGAGTGGCTAATGTTGTTCCTCTATTTAAGAAAGGAACAAGGGAAAATCCAGGGAATTATAGACCGGTGAGCCTCACGTCAGTTGTAGGGAAATTGCTAGAGAAAATTCTTAGAGATAGGATATATGAGCATCGGGAATCCAATGGCTTGATTAGGGAAAGCCAGCATGGCTTTGTGCAGGGCAAGTCGTGTCTTACTAACCTGGTTGAGTTTTTTGACAGGGTGACGAGAGAGATTGATGAAGGCAGAGCTGTGGATGTCATCTATATGGACTTCAGTAAGGCATTTGACAAGATCCCACATAATAGGTTAATCAAGAAAATTCGGATGCATGGGGTCAGTATCTTGCAGAAGACAAGAGGGCAGTGGTTGAAGGTACTTATTCAGGCTGGAGGCCTGTGAGTAGTGGTGTTCTGCAGGGATCTGTAATGGGACCTCTGCTGTTTGTGATGTACATAAATGACCTGGATGAATATGTTGATGGGTGGGTTAGTAAGTTTGCAGACAATACCAAGATTGGTGGAGTTGTGAATAGTGTGGAAGACTGGTGGCGGATACAGTGCGATATAGATCAGCTGCAGATGTGGGCAGAGAAATGGCAGATGGAGTGCTCTACTCCCTATATACTCATGACTGCGTGGCCAGATTCTACTCTAACTCCATCTACAAGTTTGCAGATGATACCACCATAGTAGGCCGTATCTCAAACAACAGGGTACAGGAAGGAGGTAGAGAGCTTAGTGGAATGGTGTCATGACAACAACCTTTCCCTCAATGTCAACAAAACAAAAGAGCTGGTCATTGACTTCAGGAAAGGGTGCAGTGTACATGCACCTGTCTACATCAACGGTGCTGAGGTCTAGTTTCTGGCAGTGAACATCACCAATAGCCTGTCCTGGTCAAATCACATGGATGCCATGGCCAAGAAAGCTCACCAGCACCTCTACTTCCTCAGGAGGCTAAAGAAATTTGGCATGTCCCCTTTGACACTCACCAACTTAGATTGATCCACCATAGAAAGCATCCTATCTGGATGCATCACAGCTTGGTATGGCAACTGCTCTGTCCAGGACCTCAAGAAACTGCAGAGAGTTGCGGACACAGCCCAGCGCATCACAGGAACCAGCCTCCCCTCCTTGGACTTGTCTTTACCTCTCGCTGCCTTGGTGAAGCAGCCAGCATAATCAAAGACCCCACCCACCCAGGTCATTCTCTCCTCTTCCATCAGGTAGAAGATACAGGAGCCTGAGGGCACATACCACCAGGCTCAAGGACAACTTCTATCCGACTGTGATAAGATTATTGAATGGTTCCCTTATACGATGAGATGGACTAACCTCACAATCTACCTTGTTGTGACCTTGCACCTTATTGTCTACCTGCACTGCACTTTCTCTGTAGCTGTGACACTTTACTCTGTACTGTTATTGTTTTTACCTGTACTACCTCAATGCACTCTGTACTAACTCAATGTAACTGCACTGTGTAATGAATTGACCTGTACGATCAGTATGCAAGACAAGTTTTTCACTGTACCTCAGTACAAGTGACAATAATAAACCAAGTTTAGCCCAGATAAATGTAAGGTGTTGCACCTTGATAGGACTAATGTCAAAAGGTTGTACACTCTTAAGGGCAAGACCCTTCAGTGTTGAAGAACAGAGAGACTTTGGGATGCAAGTCCATTGCTCATTGAAAGTGGCTACACAGGTAGACAGGGTGGTTAAGGCGGCTTATGAAATGCTTGATTTCATTATTCAAGGTAATTCATTATTCCTGTACTCAGAGTCAAGAAGTTATGACGCATCTCTATAGAACTCTGGATGGGCCGCATTTAGAGTATTGCGTGCAATTCTGGTCACTTCACTATAGGAAGGATGTCGAGGCTTTAGAGAGGGTGCAGAGGAGGTTTACCAGGATGCTGCCTGGATTAGAGGGCATGTGCTATCAGGAGAGGCTGGACAAACTTGGGCTCTTTTCTCTGGAGCAGTGGAGGCTGAGGGTCGATATGTTGGAAGTGTATAAAATTATGAGGGTCAGAGATAGGGTGGACAAGCAATATCTTTTTCCCATTATTGAGCGATCCAATACCAGAGGGCATGCATTTAAGGTGAGAGGGGGTAGCTTCAGAACAGATGCGTGGGGTACTTTTTTTTAAAATGAGTGGTGGATGCTTGGAATGCGTTGCCTGATAGGGTGGTGGAGGCAAATTCATTGGGGGCTTTTAAGAGGGGCTTGGATGGGCACGTGAATGAGAGGAAAATGGAGGGATATGGGCAAACTGTAGATAGGAGGGAATAGCTACGTCGGCACAACATTGTGGGCTGAAGGGCCTGTTCTGTGCTGTACTGTTCTATGTTCTATAGCAGTGATTACACTTCAGTTCTTTAGCTGGGAAACACTTTGGGAGATTCCGAAATATTGAAAGACACTATTCAGTTATATGCTCCATTGTTTTATACTGTAATAGTTATGTCTATGCAAACCAGGGCGGAGGCATTCCTCGATGTGTAACCACCCACACACTTCAGCATTGTTGAATTGAAAGAACTGATCCATTTACACATATGGCACATCTCTCTGAAGCCAAGATCGTATGCATTGATTATCTGCTGTTTACTTTGCAGTTATAATCCTGAAATGTAATAATTTACTGTAAGCATGCACCATTTTAAAAATGTCTTTATCCAGTCCAATCAGAATGCATAATTCACATGAAGTTTACAACTTCTACCTCAAGGTTAAGGGTTCATCTAATTGAGTTGGAGGATTAAAGGGTGCAGAACAGGGTGCAGTAAAGTCCAGAACAGGATAAGATATCTTTATCAGTCACATGTACATCGAAACGCACAGTGAAATGCATCTTTTGTGTAGAGTGTTCTGGGGGCAGCCCGCAAGTGTCACTATGGAGTAGCGGGGTGGAGGGGAGGTGGCAGAACCTTAGAATTAGACTGTTCAGGGAGAGCAAGAATCACTTCTTCACATAAAGGTTAATGGAAATCTGGAGCCTTCTTTGGATCAACATCTGCTAAAGCTGGGGATTATTTGAATAATTAAAAATAAGGTTGACAGGTTTTGTTAGGCAGAATGAGGTATATAAAACTACGAGGGATGTGCTGCCTAAGAGAGTGGTGGAAGCAGAGTCACTGACAGCACTTGTCTGGACAAGCACTTGAATCACCTCAGCTTGGAAGACTATGGGCCAAGGGCAGAAAGATGGGATTAATACAGAAGGGTGCCCACTGGTCAGCATTGACGTGGTGGGCCAAATGGCCTGTTTCCCTGCTGTATGAATCTATCAGGGACTCAAGCTGGTAGAGTCAAGATACAGATGAGCCATGATCTAATTGAACGGTGGACAACGTTTGAGTGGCTCAACTGCTCATTGTTCTGAAAGATTCTATTTTTGTACCTACATAATCATCCTTCTTTGATCCATACGAGGCGATGTAATCAGAGTGTTTCTCTAGTAACAGAACCGTGGGAGCATCAGGTTTGAGAACCACATCTTTCACTGGCGTGCCCTGCAAGAGAAAAAGCTGATCAGAAGTCTAAAAACAAATCACAGGCAAAACTTGCACACAGCAAGCAACTCAGAGGGTAGTGATAGTATCCAGCCGAGGTTGTACCCTACGGACAAGGTAAGAGTGGAGACACGGATATTGGGTCTGGGATAGAGTGGTGGGGTGTGAGGGGTGGAATGGAATGCAATCAATGTTCAACAACCCTCTTCTGACTTGCTGCAGCATGCCAGCTGAAATTGAGGTCAAATAATATTCCCCATGGGAAAATAGAGATAACAGGCTAAGTGACTGTTATTATGCTGAACATTCAATGGCTTAACTTCCATTCCAAGGGCTTCTCATAATCCAGACTGGCACTGCAGGGAGCGCCTTTTCAGAAGAGATTTTAAACAAGAGACTTTAAACCAGAGGATTTTTGAAGAAGTATCAGTGATTCTTTTAAAACTATTGCACTGCACTTTCTCTGTAGCTGTGACTCTGTACCGTTACTGTTTTTACCTGTACTATATCAATGTACTAACTCAATGTAACTGCACTGTGTAATGAATTGACCTGGACGATCAGTATGCAAGACAAGTTTTTCACCGTACCTTGGTACAAGTGACATAATAAACCAATACATCAGAACAAAGATCAGGCTACAAAACATAATAGACAAAGGGATCAAAAAGTGTCGGGAAAACGTATCTCAAGAGAAAAAGTGGGAAAACGTGAAACAAGAGAAAGAGAAGCCCCACTGCTATATGCAGACTGGATGGCAATAACTGCACAAAGAAGAACTCCAGATAAATGAGAACTCTACACAAATAAGTTGTGGAATATGCAGCATAGTGACACAGCTGGGACAGCTGTGGCCTCACAGCTCCAGAGACCTGAGTTTGATCCTGACCTCCGGCGCTGTGTGGAGTTTACATGTTCTCCCTGTGACTGTGTGGGTTTCCCCCGGGTGCTCCAGTTTCTTCCCACATCCCAAAGACGTGCGAGTTTGCAGCTTGATTGACCACCACGAAATGCCTCTAGTGTATTTAAGTGAGTGGTAGAATCTGGGGGGAGTTGATGGGAATGTGGGGAGAATAAAATGGGATTACAGATATTTCTGCTATAATGTGCACTTCCAATAACACGAATTGGTTATAACCCGCTTGATGGATTAGGGAACAGTATTTCCATTATGCGGGCTGCATTGGTTATAGTGCGATCAGGACAACCTATTTAAATCTGTGCTTTGAAGGCAACTACAGCCTGTTCTGCTATAATGCCAGGCTTCTCATGAACATAACTATCATGTAGCAGAACTATCTGTGGTGCGGAATTAGTGTAAGTGGTTGATGGTCAGCATGTATGCGATGGGCTTGTGCTGTGTAACCCTAAAATAAAGACTGGCCTTTCTATCTCAGCCCACATCAGGAATTACCAGAGAGATTTACACAGTGAAGGGCTTTGTGGAGAGAGGGTTGGCATAGTAAGAATGTGGGAATCATGGCAGCCAAGTGGTGCATGGCAAGATTCCAGTACCACTGCAGAGCATGATGGGCCCGATCTTAAATAATCATTGGGTGATAACATTAACCGAGACCATCAGAAGTCACTTGCTCTGTTTCTGTGCTGATGCCTCCTTAGAGTAAACCAGGAGCACTAGTTACACCACACAACTCCACAATCCTGCTCTAGCCTTTAATATCAACTCCCATTTTCCTATCCCAATCCATGCTCCTTTATTTTATTTAGATTCATTTATTTTTGGTGATTTGAGCCAGCAATCATTCCCCATCCCAAATTGACCTTTAAGATGCTAGTTAGCTGCCTTCTTGAACTGCTGCAAAGTCAAAGTCAAGTTTGTCATATGCACACGTGCAATGGAAAACTTACTTGCAGCATCACAGGCACACAGCATCAGATAAGCAGCATTCACAAGAAAAACAAAAATTAAACATAAATTATACACAATTTTTTCAAGAAAAAAAACAAGTAGAATGAAAAAAGTCCATTTTAGTGCAAAGTGATCAAAGTGGTCATGGTGTTGCTAAACTGTAGTGATTAGGGTTTTGCTCGTTGGTTCAAGAACCGAATGGTTGAAGGGAAGTAGCTGTTCCTGAACCTGGTGGTGTGGGACTTCAGGTTTCTGTACCTCCTGCCTGATGGGAGCTGCGAGAAGATGGCACGGCCTGGATGGTGGGAATCTTTGATGATGGACGTTGCCTTCTTGAGGCAGCGCCTCCTGTAGATACTCCCGATGGTGGGGAGAGATGTGCCCGTGACATATTGGGCAGAGTTCACTATACTCTGCAGCTTCTTGCATTCCTGTGTATTCAAATTGCCGTACCAGACTGTGATGCAACCAGTCTGGATACTTTCAATCCTTCTGGTGAAGCTCCTCCCATAGTGCTATTAGGAGGGAGTTTGAGGATCTAGACCCAGTCATGATGAAAGAAAAAGGGATACTTTTCCAAGTGACAAGGTGGTTTTCCCATGCACCTCCTGCCCTTTTCCTCTGAGGTGGAGGCCACAGGTTTGGGAGTGCTGGCAGGCTGGCCTAATACCCCATGGCCTATAAGTGACCCCATAATTAAAAGTGGCAGTGATGCTTCACTCCCTGATGAGCTCAACGCCCTTTATGCATGCTTAAGAGAGAATAACACCACACTTGTGCAAATCCCCATAGCATCTGGCAACCCTGTGATCTCTGTCTCGGAGACTGATGTTAGAACATCCTTCAAGAGGGTGAACCCTCACAAGGCATCAGGCCCCGACAGTGTACATGGGAGAGTACTGAAAACCTGTGCCGACCAATTGGCTGGAGTGTTCAAGGACATCTTCAACCTCTCACTGCTGCAGTCAGAGGTTCCCACCTGCTTCAAAAGGGCAGCAATCTTACCAGTACCCAAGAAGAGCAGGGTAAGCTGCCTCAATGACTGTCGACTGGTAGCACTCACATCTACCATAATGAAGCGCTTCAAGAACTTGGTTATGGCTAGAATCAACTCCTGCCTGAGCAAGGACATGGACATGCTGCAATTTGCCTACCGCCACAACAGGTCTACAGCAGACACAATCTCATTGGTTCTCTACTCTGCTTTGGAGCACCTAGACAACAGCAAAACACGTCGGGCTGCTGTTTATCGATTACAGCTCGGTGTTCAACACCATCGTCCCCTCAGTATTAATCACCAAGCTTCTGAATCTGGGCTTCTGCACCTCCATCCTCATCGGGAGACCACAGTCAGTGCGGATCGGTAGCAACATCTCATCCTCGCTGACAATCAACACAGATGCACCTCAAGGATGCATGCTTAGCCCACTGCTCTACTCTCTCTACACTCATGACTGTGTGGCTAAGCACAGCTCAAACACCATTTTTAAATTTGCAGATGACACAAAGTTGTTGGTAAAACTTCAGATGGCAACTAGACAGCGTACAGGAGTGAGACAGATCGTATGGTTGAGTGGTGTCACAACAACAACCTCATACTCAACATCAGCAAGACCAAGGAATTGATTGTGGACTTCAGGAGGGGGAAGTCGAGAGAACACACACCAGTCCTCATTGAGGGGTCAGCAGTGGAAAGGGTGAGCAGCTTCAAGTTCCTGGGAGTCAACATCTGAGGATCCGTCCTGGGCCAACACATTGATGCAATCACGAAGAAGGCACACCAGCAGCTCTACTTCGTTAAGAGGTTGAGGAGATTTGGTACGTCACCAAAGACTCTTGAAAATTTCTATAGATGTGGACAGTGAAGGCAGCTATCAAAGCTTGCAGCGTAATCTTGCCTAGCTAGGAAAATGGGCTGAAGAAGGGCAAATGGAATTTAATGCAGACAAGTGTGAGGTGTTGCACTTTGGGAGGACAAACCAGGTTAAGAGTTGTATAGTGAATGGTAAGGCTCTGAGGTATGCGGTAGAACAGAGGGACCTGGGAATAGAGATCCATAGATAGGGTCATAAAGAGAGCATTCGGCACTTTGGCCTTCATAAATCAGGGCATTGAGTACAGAAGTTGGGATGTTATGTTGAAGTTGTACAAGATGCTGGTGAGGCCGAATTTGGAGCATTGTGTATGGTTCTGGTCACCTACCTACAGGAGAGATATAAGCTTGAAAGGGTACAGAGAAAATTTACAAGGATGTTGCTGGGACTTGAGGACCCGAGTTATAGGGGAAGGTTGAATAGGTTAGGACTTTATTCCCTGGAGCGCAGGAGAATGGGGAGATCTTATAGAGGGTATACAAAATTATGAGGGGTATAGATAGGGTGAAGATAATACAGACTTTTTCCCCTAAGGTTGGGTGAGACTAGAACTAGAGGACATAGGTTTAGGGTAAAAGGTGAAATATAAATTGGATAGATACATGGATGGGAGAGGTCTGGAGGATTATGGACTGGGTGCAGGTCAATGGGACTAGCGGAATAATGTTTTGGCACAGACTAGAAGGGCTGAATGGCCTGTTTTCTGTGCTGTAGTGTTCTATGGAGAAATCTTTAAGGGAAACTACTTCACTCAGAGGGTGGTGCGAGTGTGGAACGAGCTGCCAGCGGAAGTGGTGGATGCAGATACAGTTGTAACATTTAAGAGAGGTTTGGATAAATGGATGGGAGGGGTTTGGAGGGATATGGTATGGGTGCAGGTAGATGGGACTAGGCAGATGAAATCAGCATGGCTTAGATGGGCTGAAGGGCCTGTTTCTGTGCTGTAGTGCTCTACATGTACTGTGGAGAGCATTCTGACTGATTGCATCATCGCCTGGTATGGAGGTTTCAATGCACAGGATCGCAAGAGGCTGCAGAGGGTTGTAGACTCAGCCAGATCTATCACAGGCACAACACTCCCCACCATTGAGGACATCTTCAAGAGGCGGTGCCTCAAGGTGGCAGCATCTATCAGTAAGGACCCTCACTATCCAGGACATGCCTTCTTTTCGTTACTACCATCGGGGAGGAGGCACAGGAGCCTGAAGACCCACACTCAATGATTCAGAAACAGTTTCTTCTCCTCTGCCATCAGATTTCTGAATGGTCCATGAATACTACCTCATTGTTCCTTTTTTTTGCACTATTTTGTAATATATAGTTTTTTTTAAAATGCCTTTGGACTGTACTACTGCTGCAAAACAACAAATTTCATATCATGTAAGACAGGGATAATAAACCTGATTCTGATTCACACTTACCAGTGTAGTTTACTCTTAACTGTATCCCCTGATCAAACAATTAGAGAACAATAAACACTGATGTTGCCAGCATTAACCACATTCCTGTGAACAAATGACCTATTTACAACTCACTGTGTAAATACATTCCTCCCTAGTTTTAAATGACACCCCCTTATCTCGACTACACAACCTGCAAACACAGCCTCTTAGTCACCATCCTGCCAAAGCTTTCAAAGAACGTTATTTGCTTCAATAAAGATAATGTTTCAGACTTCCAAATTCAAGTGTGTGGGTCACTAAACAGAAGAGTGAAAGCCTTCTCCTGTGAAAGCTCTGGATTTCCGTGAGGTTGGACAGCTTTGTGAAATGTAACGGGAGAGATGGTCTGGAGGGGACTGAAACGACAGCTGTTTCACTTCTCCGCAGACAGCTGGCTTGGACAGCTCAGTCTCAGACACAGAACCACCACCATTTGCAGACACTTCAGAGAAACTCACAAGAGGGTCCACTGGACTAATCAGCAACTAGAGAGGGAAGGGGAGCCTGGTTTGGGGAGCAGGAGTAACAAATTGGTCCTCGTATTCGTAGACCATCCTGACTCGGTGATCTGCAACACTTAACCACCTGCCCGCCCTGGCAGCTCCCATCCCCATATCCTTTCCTCCTCTCCAGTTCTTGCCATTTAATCCTACCCTGTCCACATCCCCTTGTTCCTATTCCCCAGCCACCCTCCATCCATCTCTGGTTCAAAAAGCCTGCATTGCCTTCATTATTAGATGGATTTCCAACCTTTAACACAAGAAATGCTTTTAGTGAACAACTAAAAAGCTCATAAGGGAGAAAATTCATGTTGAGAGAAAACTCGTGTGTAATAGCAAATCAAACAATAATGGATATATAAATAGCAAGAAGGCAGCTAAGGTGGGTGTGAGACCTCTCAAGAAAATGATGATGATGAATTAATAACAGGAAACAAAGATATGGTACACGTTAAATCAATGAATTGCAGACCGCCATGGAGAATGCTGTAAATATCCCTAGGATAACAGTTGGGCTAATTTCACATAACTTCTAAAAATTACAATCACAAGGGGTAAAGTATTAGAGAAACTCACAGGGTTAAAGGTGGACAAATCACCAGGACCCGATGGTTTGCACCCAAAGATTTTAAAGAAAGTGGCTGCAGAGATGGTGGACTCATTGGCTGAACATTTTCAAAATTTGCTACATTGCAAACGATTTGAAAACAGACAACACTTGAGCAAGATCTTGTTCAAAAAGGGTGGAAGACAAAGCAGACAGTTAGTTTATTATTTGTTGTTGGCAAAATGCTAGAGTCAATAATTAAAGAAGAAATAACTAATCACTAGGAAAGCTGAATATAATTAAACCTGGTGAACACAGTTTTATGAAAGGTAAATCTCGTTTGACACATTTGTCCCAATCCTTTGAGGATGTGATAGAGAGCTGACAGAGAGGGGAACCTGTAGATGTAGTGTATTTAGATTTCCAAAAGTACGACTCGAGTCCCTTCTTACCTTGATTCAGTGCTAAAGGAACAGAGGAAGACTTTGCAAAGGTAGGGGAAAGACAAGGTACATGGAAGCAATGTGTGCCTTGTTCCGGAGCAACACACGCCTGCAACTGCGCTCTTGAGGCGAGGAAGAACTAAATGAGAATAAACCCGTAAATGGAAGCAATTCAGCCCTTCTGCCTTTGCTAGCTCTTTGAAACAGGCCCTCCCCTACTGCTCTGTACTTTTCTCAGAACTTTTCAATATTTCTCTTCAAGGAAAAGTTTCAAAAGAAGATTGGATTTGCTAAATCTGCTTACACAAACTTTCCAGGCACTGTTTTGGATCACAACAGCAGGCAGCAGATTTTTTTCTTGAAAAAGATGATCTTAACTCTCCTCTGATTTTGTATGGCAATTATCTTAAATCTCTGTGCCTTGGTTTAACAGTTTGCACCTCATGATTTTGAACAGTAGTTCATCAAACTATTAAGACAATAGTGTCCTCTCGAGAATTGTTGGCTGTCATCCATTTAAACAAAAACATCCTAGGGCATTGGCCTATTTAAATAGTTTAATAAAGAAACTTCTGATGTAAGATGAATGAACTCCACTGGAACACAGACACTCTCATGAACACAGTTGTACACACTAACACATACAGGCCCAAGTAACTTTACACATGGTCAAAGTCCCAATGATCCAGCAGTTTTATATCACAGAGGGCACAGTGGCACAGCTGCTACCCCATAGTGCCAGAGTCCTGGGTTCAGTCCTGACCTTGGGTGCTGTCTGTGTGGAGTTTGCATGTTTTTTCATTGGTTTCCCCCAGGTGCTCTTCTTTACTCCCACATCCTACGATTGGTAGATTAATTGGCTGCTGTAAATTTCTCCTAGTGTGTACATGAGTGGTAGAATCTTGGGGGGGGGGGGGGGGGGGGGGGGGGGGGGGGGGGAGGTGATGGGAATGTGGGGAGAATCGGGGGGAAAATGGGATCAATGTAGAATTAGTGTAACTGGGGGGTTGATGGTTGGCCCGGTCTCGGTGGCTGAAGGACCTGTTTCTGTGCTGTATCACTCCATGACTCTTTGATGTGGGCAGTCCTGAGTGTCCCTGATTTCGGGCAGATGAAAGTCTACAAGGCGAGGTAAACAATCAGGCACTTCTGAAAATTTGACAGGTGACATCTTCATTTAACCAGACCCCATTTTACATAATTTTGGCTGGTCTTTTGCAAAACCAGTTCTCCCTGAGTATGCTATGGAGATTATTTCACCTGCCTGCTTTCAATTGAATAACCAGAAAGATGGAGGATGAGAGGTGACCTGATAGAGGTGTATAAGATGATGAGAGGCATTGATCGTGTGGATAGTCAGAGGCTTTTTCCCAGGGCTGAAATGGTGGCCACAAGAAGACACAGGTTTAAGGTGCTGGGGAGTAGGTACAGAGGAGATGTCAGGGGTAAGTTTTTTTACTCAGAGATTGGTGAGTGCATGGAATGGGCTGCCGGCAGCGATGGTGGAGGCGGATACGATAGGGTCTTTTAAGAGACTTTTGGATAGGTACATGGAGCTGAGAAAAATAGAGGGCTATGGGTAAGCCTAGTAATTTCTAAGGTAGGAACATGTTCAGCACAACTTTGTGGGCCGAAGGGCCTGTATATGCTGTAGGTTTTCTATGTTTCTAATTTGTCAAGGTGCCACATAAGAGGCTGATGCATACATTAAGGTATTTAGCATGGACTGAAAACCGGCTGTCACATAGAAAATAGAGATTCGAAATAAATGGATCATTTTCAGGCTGGAGGGACGTAACTTGTGGAGTACCCCAGGGATTCCTGGTCGTCAATTATTTACTATTTACATTAATGACGTGGAAGGGGGAATGAAATGCAAGGTTTCCAAATTTGCCAATGATATGAGAATAGGTGGTGGGGCATGTTATGATGAGGACATTGTGATTCTGCAACGGGATATAGATAGAGTGAGTGATTGAGAGAAAACCTGACAAATGGAGGTCAATGTGGGGAAGTGCGAGCTCCTGAACTTCAGTAAGGGGAATCAAAAGGCCGATTATCTAAACAGAGAGAGACTACAAATGAGCGAGGTTCAGAGGGATCTAGGCATTATAGTACATGAATCATGAAGAGGGCTCGACAGGGTGGATGTCTTCAATACTGGGAGAGTCACAAATAAGGGGACATAGCTACAAACTGAGATGTGTGAAAATTTCTTCTCTGAGGGTAGTGAATCTCCGGAATTCTGTCTCTGAGGGTGGTGGAGGCCGGATCACTGGATATATTTAAGGTTGAAATAGCTAAATATTTGCAAGATCGAGGAATGGTGTTCCACGGGGATCCGCTCTGGGACCCCTGCTCTTCGTGATTTTTATAAATGACTTGGATGAGGATGTGGAAGGGTGGGTTAGTAAGTTTGCTGATGATACAAAGGTTGGTGGTGTTGTGGATAGTGTAGAAGGTTGCTGTAGGCTACAACAGGATATTGATAGAATGCAGAGCTGGGCTGAGAAGTGGCAGATGGAGTTCAATCCAGAAAAGTGTGCAGTGATACACTTTGGAAGATTGAATATGAAGGCCGACTACAAGGTTAATGGCAGGACAATTAGCAGTGTGGAGGGACAGAGGGATCTTGGGCTCCATGTTCACAGATCCCTCAAGGTTGCCGCACAGGTCGATAGGGTTGTTAAGGCGGCGTATGGTGCGTTGGCCTTCATTAGTTGGGTTATGAAGTTCAAGAGCCTCGAGGTGATGTTGCAGCTCTATAGAACTCTGGTCAGACTACACTTGGGAGTATTGTGTTCAGTTCTGGTTGCCTCATTATAGGAAGGATGTGGAAGCTTTAGAGAGGGTGCAGAGAAGACTTACCAGGATACTGCCTGGATTGGACAGCATGTCTAATGAGGTTAGGTTGAGTGAGCTGGGGCTTTTCTCTTTGGAGCAAAGGAGGATGAGAGGTGACCTGATAGAGGTGTACAAGATGATAAGAGGCATAGATCGAGTGGACAGTCAGAGACTTCTTCCCAGGCGAAAGTGGCTAACACGAGAGGGCATAATTTTAAGATGATTGGAGAAAGGTAAGTTTTTTTTACTAAACACAGAGGGCGGTGGGTGCATGGAACACACTGCCGACAGAGGTGGTGGAGGCAGATACATTAGGGACATTTAAGAGACTCTTAGATAGGCACATGAATGATAGAAAAATGAAGGGCTATGTAGGAAGAAAGGACTGGATAGATCTTAGAGCAGGATAAAATGTTGGCACAATATTATGGGCTGAAGGGCCTGTACTGTGCTGTAACGTTTTAAGGAGGGTTATGGGAAAATGGCACAGAAGAGTTGAGGCCAGCATAGCTCAGCCACGATCATATCTGGTGACTTACTATTTTGTGTTGTATTCAAAGACTCTGCTTCCACTGCCTTTTGAGGAAAAGTGTTTCAAAGGCAACTATCCTCAATAAAAATTACCTTACTCCTATCTTGAATGGGTGACCTTTCACTTTTAAACAGTGACCAGTGGTTCTCACATCCACTCCACAGCCAACTCTCAGGACCTTGTACGTTTCAATCAGGTTTACTCCTTCCCTTGATCTTTACTGATTGCAGCACAGGTTCCCTCGTGCCTTCACCAGCACCTTAGGATGTCTGTTTTAGCAAGATCACTTTACCTCACAAACAGCAACTCTTTAACCTATAACTTCAACTACAAGTAGATGCATGCAAAAGAATCCTCAAAATCAGACATGCCTTTGAAACTTGGAAGTAGTATCAATGGGTCCAAATCCCAGACCTTCCTACTCAACACTGTGGGAACATCTTCACCACATGGATTGCATCAATACAAGGCAGTTGTTAACCACCACCTTCTCAAAGGTACTTAGTACAATAAACACTGGGCTCGTCAGAATAAAAAGAAATTCTGTGACGTGAAGCACTTTTCCCAGGAATTCAACAAAAAAATACTCAGTACTTTTGTCTCAAATATCTTTTCACACCACCAGTAATTTGCAGCTATCCAATTACTTTAATGTAGCCACTTATGCAGGCAAACATGGCTGTCACCTTTCAGATAGCAAGCACTGATTAAAATAAACTAAGAAATCTCATGAACTAGGAGCAGTTACTGGCCATTTGGCCCCACTCTGCCACAAGACCATGGCTGCTCTGATTACGACCTCAGCTCTACATGTGGGAACCACTCTCTCCATCCCTGTTAAGGAACAATCTCTGCCGAAAAAGATCAAACCGATCAAAGTTCTGTAGTCCTGCCATGTCCAGTGATGGACGGTGGTGGACAATTAAACAAATAATTAGAGGTGGCTTCAGGAACATCCCCATCCTCAACAATGACAGAACCCTTAAGTACAAGGCTAAAGCTTTGACAAGCACGCTCACCTAGTGGATGATTCATCGCAGCTTCCTCCTGAGATCCCTATCAGAGAACCAGTTCTCAGCCAACTCAATTTACTCTATGAGACATCAAGAACTGGTCCAGGTATACATGGTGGGCCGAAGAGCCTCTTCCTGTGCATTCTAAGACAAGAGAGTCTATTCACCAACCCTAGAGTTTTACAGGCATTATCAATGTGTCCACCACCAACCAGCAATTCAACTGGACCAGCCACATAAATACTGAGTTGAGAATCCTACAATGAGCGTTTCAGTTTCTGACATCACAGAGCCTTTCCACAATCCAAAAGGTACAAGTCATTTTCCACTTGCCTGGATGAGTGCAGTTCCAATACAAGATGCTCCACACCATCCAGGACAAAGCACTCACTTGATTAGCACTCCATCCACCTCTCAAAGTATGCATTCACTTCACCACTGGCACACAGTGGCTCCAATGTACACCGTCTACAACATGCATTGCAGTTACTCACCCAGGCCACTCCAACATCACCTCCCAAATCTGTGCTCCAGCACAAAGGTCAACAAGGTATTCAGATACATGGGAACACCACCACTGCAGGTTCCCTCCAATTGGAAACATCCAACTGGTCCATCATCATCAGTGGGTCTAAATCCCTCCCCAACAGCACTGTGGGAGCACCTTCACCAGAAACACTGCAGCAGTTCAAGGCAGCTCACCCCCACCAAGGGCAGTTAAGGATGGACAATAAATGATACTTTTGTCAGCGATACTCATAACTGTAAAAATATAATATCTGTTTTAATGACATCACTGACGAAAATAAACATTGGGAAGGAAACCACAGTTAACTACCACCCTCTTCTTCGAAATAATGAATCAGGCTCAGCCACAAGGTTAAACACACTAACTTGAGAATTGGAACATCAGCCAAGTCTTGACTTGTATCTCATCCTTTCACCCAGATTCAAGACACAGCCCAACCACAGGAGCAAGACCCTCTGCACACCACATCCTCAACCAACATCCTGGTGAGGAACCAGATAGAGTCCACCCCAATCACCGTGACAACAGAGTAGCCAGAGTTGGAAGAAGGAGGGAACAGAAAGCAGAAAGTAACAAAAAGCAGCCTGACCCCCAATGCACCAAAGCTGATCCACCTCAAACTCAACCATTGACTCACACCAGCATTTCAGTCTCGTATTCTTTACCCCTCTGGCATCCCTTCCCCAATCTATTTCTCTTATCCTCCCCATTTCTTCCAAATACCCTTCTCTCTCCTACCTTTTCCAGCACTTTCTCCCCACTACCCCTATTCCTCCCCCTTCAACCACAACCACTCCCTCTGCCCTACGTGAAACTCTTCCCTTCCCCATCACCCTACGCTGACTGCCCTCAAATTCCACATCCTAAACACCTCGTACCTCACACTCTCCCCCCACATCCCTCATTTCCTCTGCTCTCTATTGCCCTCCACTCTCCAAAGCCCCTGATTCTCCCACTCATCCCACCCCCAATCACCCCGTCAATCTCCTCCCTCCCCTGCAAACCTCCCCCTACTACCTCCTCCCTGCCCCCCACCTGTCTCACTCCCTACTGCTTCCTCCCCCTCACCCCAACCTCATCCCTCCCCTGAAAACCTCCCCCTACCACCTCCTCTCTCCCCAATAACCTCCTTACTCCCCTCCTCCCTACCTCCTACATGCCACTCTCCCATCCATTCCTCCCTCACCTCTCTCAACCCCCTCCACCTGCTCCTCCCCCAACCTGCCCCTCCCATAGCCCCCTCCTTTTCTCCCCACACCCGAGTCCACCCTCCTCCCTCCCCCCACCACCTGCTCCTCCTCCCCCCAGCCCCCCTCCTCCCCACACCCCACCTCCCCACCACCCTTTCCCCTGTAATTCCCTCTCCCCACCCACAGCCCCCCTCCCAACCCCCTCCTCCCCACCACGCTTTCCCCTGTAACTCCCTCTCCCCACCCAATAGTCCCCCTCCTCCTCACCCCCTCCCCTTTCCCTCCCTCCTACCACCTGCTCCTCCCCACCTCCCTCCCTCTCCCCCTCCTTCTCCCCACACCCTAGCCCACCCTCCCTCCCCCACCACCTGCTCTTCCCCCAGCTGCCTCCCCCTAATTGCCCCTATCTCCCCCTCTCTGCCCCGACACCCTCCCTCCTCCCCACTCCCTCCCCCCACCCCCTACCCCCCTCCCTCCTCCCCCCTCACCCACCCACCCCCCTCCTCCCCCACCCCCTAGTCCCCTCGCCCCCACCCCATCCTTCCCTCACCCACCCCCTACCCCCTCCCTCACCCACCCTTACCTCGCTCCCTCACCCTCTCCCCCACCCTCTCCCCTCCCTCCCTCCCCCTCTCCCTCCCCCTCCTCCCTCCCTACCCACCCCTCTCCCTCCCCCCCTACCCCCCTCCATCCCCCCCACCTACCCCACCCCCTCCCTCCCTCACCCTCCTCCCCCCTCACCCTCTCCCCCTCCCTCCCCTCCCTCCCTCCCCTCCTCCCTCCCTACCCCTCTCCCTCCCCCTCCTCCCTCCCTACCCCTCCCTCCCTCCCTCCCTACCCCCCTCCTCCTTCCCTCCCTACCCCCCTCCTCCTTCCCTACCCCCCTCCCTCCCCTCCCCCCTCCCCCCCTCCCTCCCCCTCTCCCTCCCCCCTCTCCACCCCTCCCCCTCCCCACCCCTCCCCCTCCCCCCCCCCCCACCCCTCCCCCTCCCCCCTCCCTCCCCACCCCTCCCCACACCTCCATCCCTCCCTACCCCTCCCCACACCTCCCTCAGCCCTCCCCACCCCTCCCTCTCCCACCCCTCCCTCTCCCTCCCCACCCCTCTCCCTCACCTGCTCCTGCCCTCACCACTTCCTCCTCCTCCTCTGTTCCTCTCCCCCTCACAACGACCAGCCCCCCCGCCCCCCGCCGCCGGTTTCCAGAACATTCCGCTCCCGCGCTCCTCACCATCCCGCCGCCGCCGCCGCCCGGCTCTCGCTCGGCTGCCCCGCACTCAGGACCCCGGCGCGGCTGTCCGCCCACAGCCTGCCCCACACTCAGGACCCCGGCGCGGCTGCCCGCCCACAGCCTGCCCCGCACGCAGGACCCCGGCGCCGCAGCCTGCCCCGCACGCAGGACCCCGGCGCGGCTGTCCGCCCACAGCCTGCGCTACGCCGCCCCTGCCCCGCACGCAAGACCCCGGCGCGGCTGCCCGCCCACAGCCTGCCCCGCACGCAGGACCCCGGCGCGGCTGCCCGCCCACAGCCTGCCCCGCACGCAGGACCCCGGCGCGGCTGCCCGCCCACAGCCTGCCCCGCACCGAGGACCCCACACCGCTCGGCCGGTGCCCTCGGTGCCACACGATGGGGCATGCGCAACAATGCACCCCCTGGTGGAAGATGGCGGGCAGTGCGAGGTGGCCGCTACTGCGGCTGCGCCGGAGAACCTGGTGGAGGGGAGGTGGGGGGAGGAACTGTTGTCACTTGGACCGATGGTTCGGGTCCGTTCACTACACCGGGCACCGAGGCAGCACAGGCTGAAACGATGCAAAATGCAGAATCAGAGACACAAGAAACTTTGCAGCTGCTGGGATCTGGAGCAATACTACAGAACTCTGGATCAGCTGCATTTAGAGTATCGCCAGCAGTTCTGGTCACCTCACTGTAGGAAGGATCTTGGGGTCCGAGTCCATAGGACGCTCAAAGCGGCTGCGCAGGTTGACTCTGTGGTTAAGGCGGCATACGGTGTATTGTCCTTCATCAATCGGGGAATTGAACTTAGGAGCCGGGAGATATTGTTGCAGATATATAGGTCCCTGGTCAGACCCCACTTGGAGTATTGTGCTCAGTTCTGGTCACCTCACTACAGGAAGGATGTGGAAGCCATAGAGAGGGTGCAGAGGAGATTTACAAGGATGCTGCCTGGAATGCGGAGCATGCCTTATGAAAGCAGGCTGAGGGAACTTGGCCTTTTCTCCTTGGAGCGACGGAGGATGAGGGGGGACCTGATAGAGGTGTATAAGATGATGAGAGGTATTGATCAGGTAGATAGAGGCTTTTCCCCAGGACTGAAATGGTGGCCACAAGAGGACACAGGTTTAAGGTGCTGGGGAATAGGTATAGGGGAGATGTCAGGGATAAGTTTTTTACTCAGAGAGTAGTGAGTGCATGGAATGGGCTGCCGGAAACTGTGGTGGAGGCGGATACGATAGGGTCTTTTAAGAGACTGTTAGATAGGTACATGGAGCTGAGTAAAATAGAGGGCTATGGGTAAGCCTAGTAATTTCTAAGGTGGGGACATGTTCGGCACAGCTTTGTGGGCTGAAGGGCCTGAATTGTGCTGTAGGTTTTCTATGTTCTATGTTTCTATGAGTGGGGCAGGAAGAAAAAGGGGTGAGGTTACTGAACGTTAGAGAAGTCTCTGTAATGGCCACAACGTTGTAGTTCCACATACTTCCCACGCTCTAAGTTCATCAGCCTTGTTCCTGATACTTCTCGCATTTCAGCCCATCCAACTGACTGGAATTTTGCCCTTCCAACTGCCTATCCTTCCTCACAGTCTTTCTACACTCTGCATCTACATGTACACTAACTGCACCAACCTCTGACCTATCACTCTGGTTCCTATCCCCCTGCCAAACTAGTTTAAACCCTCCACAACAGTTCTAGTAAACCTACCCGCAAGAATATTGGTTCCCCTCCAGTTCAGGTGTAACCCGTCCCTTTTGTACAGGTCGTACCTTCCCCAGAAGAGATCCCAATGATCAACAAGCCTGAAACCCTGCCCCCTGCACCAATTCCTCAGCCACACATTCATCTGCCAAATCATCCTATTCTTGCCCTCACTGGCACGTGGCACAGGCAGCAGTCCAGAGATTACTGCCCTTCAGCTCCTGCTTTTCAGCTGCCTACCTAGCTCCCTATATTCCGTCTTCAGGACCTCATCTCTTTACCTACCTGTGTACCACGACCTCTGGCTGTTCACCCTCCCCCTTCAGAATGCTGTGGACCCGATCCGAGACATCCCTGACCCTGGCACCCAGGAGGCAACATACCATCCGGGAGTCTCTTTCACGTCCACAGAATCTCCTGTCTGCCCCCCTTACTATGGAATCCCCTATCACTACCGCCCTCCTCTTCTCCCCCCTTCCCTTCTGCACCACACGACCAGGCTCAGTGCCAGAGACCTGGTCACTGCAGCTTTCCCCTGGTAGGTCGTTTCCCCCAACAGTATCCAAAGCGATATACCTGTCATTGAGGGGAACGGCCACAGGGGTAACTCTGCACTACCTGCCTATTCTCCGTCCTTCTCCTGACAGTCACCCAGCTCCCTGCCTCCTGCAGCTTCGGAGTGACTGCTTCCCTGTAGCTCTTGTCTATGTACTCCTCGGTATCCCGTAGGAGCCAAAGGTCATCCAGCTGCAGCTCCAGTTCCCTAACACAGTCTGTAAGGAGCTGCAGCTGGATGCACCTCGTGCAGATGTAGTTATCAGGGAGACTGGATGTCTCCCAGAACTTCCATATCTCACAAGCTGAACACACCACTGACCCTGGAGCCATTCTCACTACTCTGGCCTGGCATTAAAGGAAACATCAAAACAAGAAAGAAGTAACTTACCAGAGACTTACCTTAGCCTCTGCCTCGAGCCAAAGCCTCAGTCTCCCCATTCTAACCCTGTCCACTCCAACAATGGCCACTCTGCTTATACCTGCCTTTCTTTTATTTGCTGCTGTTAATTAGCCAATCAGCGATCAGTGGGGTGGTGCGGTAGTGTAGTGGTTAGTGTAACGCTATTACAGTGCCAGCGACGAGGGTTCAATTCTGGCCGCTGTCTGTAAGGAGTTTGTGCATTCTCCCTGTGTCTGCGTGGGTTTCCTCCGGGTGCTCCGGTTTCCTCCCACATTCCAAAGACGTACGGGTTAGGAGGTTGCGGGTGTGCCATGTCGGCGCCAAAAGTGTGGCGACACTTGCGGGCTGCCCCCAGAACACACTCAGTAACACGAAAAGACTCATTTCACTTTGTGTTTCGGTGAACATGTGACTAATAAATATCTATCTATCTATTAACAATTTGCAAATGTGCCTCGTTTAGACTCTTGCAAGGTGAAACTCAGAAGCACATACACAGAGACTCACCATGATGCAACCAGTCAGAACACTTTCAACAGTACACCTGTAGAAGTTTGTTAGAGTGTTCGGTGACAAGCTGAAGCTCCTTCACTTCCTGAGGAAGTAAAGATGCTGGCGCTTTCCTTGTGATTGCATCTATGTGCTGGGACCATTCAGTGTGCTGCTCTGCTGCCAGTTACATAGTTTACTGGCTGTGAGTGTTTTGGGATGTTATGAAGGGTGCCGTAGAAATGCCAGTCATTGATAACACTGTTAACTATCTCTGATTCCTCCTCCTCTTACGTTTATTCAGCTTCCCTTAAATAATAATGACCATCACCAACAGTTGGACTCCTAATGATTTTGGAAATCAATCTGCACTTCCAGGATTCAGGGAATGTGTCCGAGGTGGTTAGTGTCTACGTTCCCTCCTGCTGTTCACCGAGGTGCTGAGGTTCTGTTTCCTTCCTGGCAGAGTTTTAAGCTCGCTTTTCATTGAGACACAGAGTATGGCAACAGGCCCTTCGGCCCACCGAGTCCCTGCCGACCATCACCCACCCATTTACACCAACCTAACACTGATCCCATTTCATTCTCCCCACATTCCCATCAACTCCCCCCAGATTCTACCCCCCACCCACACACTGGGGACAATTTACAGCAGCCAATTAACCATAGAACACTACAGCATAGAAAACAGGCCATTCAGCCCTCCTAGTCTGTGCCAAAACGTTATTCTGCTAGTCCCATTTACCTGCACCCAGTTCGTAACCCTCCAGACCTCTCCCATCCATGTATCTATCCAATTTATTCTTAAAACTTAAGAGTGAGCCCGCATTTACTACATCAGATGGCAGCCTGTTCCACACTCCCACCACTCTGAGTGAAGAAGTTCCCCCTAATGTTCCCCCTAAACCTTTCCCCTTTCACCCTAAAGCCATGTCCTCTCGTACTTATCTCTCCTAATCTAGGTGGAAAGAGCCTACTCGCATAACTCTGTCCATACCCCTCACAATTTTGTAAACCTCTATCAAATCTCCCCTCATTCTTCTGCGCTCCAAGGAATAAAGTCCTAACCTGTTCCATCTTTCCCTGTAACTCAACTCCTGAAGACCCGGCAACATTCTAGTAAATCTCCTCTGCACTCTTTCAATCTTACCGACATCCTTCCTATAGTTAGGTGACCAGAACTGCACACAATACTCCAAATTTGGCCTCAACAATGTATCATACAACAATAGACAATAGACAATAGGAGCAGAAGTAGACCATTCGGCCCTTCGAGTCTGCACCGCCATTTTGAGATCATGGCTGATCCTCAACAATCAATATCCTGTTCCTGCCTTGTCCCCATATCCCTTGATTCCCCTATCTATAAGAAACCTATCTAGCTCCTTCTTGAAAGTGCCCAGAGAATTGGCCTCCACTGCCCTCTGAGGCAGTGCATTCCACAAATTCACAACCCTCTGGGAGAAGAAGTTTTTCCTCACCTCTGTCCTAAATGGCCCAGCCCTTATTCTTAAATCATGCCCCCTGGTCCTGGACTTCCCCAACATCTGGAACATATTTCCTGTCTCTATCTTGTCCAATCCCTTAATAATCCTGTATGTTTCAATCAGATCCCCTCTCAATCTTCTCAATTCCAGCGTGTACAATCCCAGTCTCTCCAACCTCTCAGCATAAGACAGTCCCGACATCCCCGGAATTAACCTCGTAAACCTACGCTGCACGCCCTCTATAGCCAGGATATCCTTCCTTAACCCTGGAGACCAAAACTGTACACAATACTCCAGGAGTGGTCTCACCAGGGCCCTGTACAAATGCAAAAGAATCTCTTTGCTTTTGTACTCAATTCCCCTTGTAATACAGGCCAACATTCCATTAGCCTTCATCACTGCCTGCTGCACTTGCTCATGCACTTTCAGTGACTGATGAACAAGGACTCCTAGATCCCTTTGTATTTCCCCCTTACCCAACTCCACACCATTCAGATAATAATCTGTCTTCCTGTTCCTGCTCCCAAAGTGGAGAACCTCACACTTATCCACATTAAACTTCATCTGCCAAGTATCTGCCCACTTACCCAACCTATCCAAATCACCTTGAATTCTCCTAACTTCCTCTACACATGTCGCACTGCCACCCAACTTTGTATCATCAGCAAACTTGCTAATGTTATTCACAATGCTTTCATCTAAATCATCAACATAGATCGTAAACAGCTGCGGTCCCAGCACCGAGCCCTGTGGCACCCCACTAGTCACGGCCTGCCATTCTGAGAAACATCCATTCACCCCTACCCTTTGTTTCCTATCCATGTTAATACCCGCCCCCCAATTCCATGAGCCCTAATTTTACCCACCAATCTCCTGTGCGGCACTTTATCAAATGCCTTCTGAAAGTTGAGGTATACAATATCCACTGAATCTCCCTCGTCTATTTTCCTGGTTACATCCTCAAAAAACTCCAGTAGATTAGTCAAGCATGATTTGCCCTTGGTAAATCCATGTTGACTCGACCCAATCCTATCATTGCTATCCAAATATGCCGCTATTTCATCCTTAATAATGGACTCTAGCATCTTCCCCACCACAGATGTTAGGCTAACTGGACGATAGTTCCCTGTTTTCTCCCTCCCTCCTTTCTTAAAAAGTGAGATAACATTAGCCATTCTCCAATCCTCAGGAACTGACCCCGAATCTAAGGAACATCGGAAAATGATCACCAATGCATCCACAATTTCTAGAGCCACCTCCTTTAGTACCCTGGCATGCAGACCATCTCACCTCATGCAGACCATCTCACCTCATGCAGACCAACCTCACGATAACATCCCAACTCCTATACTCAATACTTTGATTTAAGAATACCAGGATGCCAAAAGCCTTCTTTACAACCCTGTCTACCTGTGACGCCACTTTCAGGGAATTATGTATCTGAACTCCCAGATCCCTTTGTTCCTCTGCACTCCTCAGTGCCCGACCATTTACTGTGTATGTCCTACCTTGATTTGTCCTTCCAAAATGCAACACCTCACACTTGTCTGCATTAAATTCCATCTGCCATTTTCTGGTCCATTCTCCCAGTTGGTCCAGATCCCTCTGCAAGCTTTGAAAGCCTTCCTCACTGTCCACTACGCCTCCAATCTTAGTGTCATCAGCAAACTTGCTGATCCAATTTACCACATTATCATCTAGATCATCGATATAGACAACAAACAACAATGGCCCCAGCACAGATCCCTGAGGCACACCACTAGTCACAGGCCTCCAGTCTGAGAAACACCCATCCACTACCGCTCTCTGTCTTCTCCCACACAGCCAATTTCAAATCCAGTTTACAACCTTTCTATGGATACCTAGTGTCTGAACCTTCTGAACTCACCTCCCAAGTGGGACCTTGTCAAAAGCCTTACTAAAGTCCATGTAGACAACATCCACAGCCTTTCCTTCATCTACTTTCTTGGTAACCCCCTCAATAAACTCTACAAGATTCGTTAAACACAATCTACCACGGACAAAGCCATGCTGACTATCCTTAATCAGCCCTTGGTTGTCCAAATGCTTGTACATCCGATCTCTCCCAACACTTTCCAATAATTTACCTACTACTGATGTCAGACTCACTGGCCTGTAATTACCTGGTTTACTTTTAGATCCTTTTTTAAACAACGGAACAACATGAGCTACCCTCCAGTCCTCCGGCACTGCACCCGTGGCTAAGGACATTTTAAATATATCTGCCAGGGCCCCTGCAATTTCTACACTAGTCTCTCTCAATGTCCGAGGAAATATCTCGTCAGGCCTGGGGGATTTATCTACCTTTATTCTCTGTAAAGCAGCAAGCACCTCCTCCTCTTTAATCTCTATATGGTCCATGACACTATTGCTTGTTTCCCTTCCTTCCATATCCACTATGCCAGTTTCCTGAGTAAATACTGATGCAAAAAAAACTGTTTAAGATCTCCCCCTTCTCCTGAGGCTCCTCACATAGACGACCACTCTGATCTTCTAGGGGACCAATTTTGTCCCTTACTATCCTTTTACTCTTCATATACTTGTAGAAACCCTTCGGGTTTACCTTCACATTATCTGCCAAAACAACCTCATGTCGTCTTTTTGCCTTCCTGATTTCCTTTTTTTAGTATTTTCTTACATTTTCTATACTCTTCAAGTACCTCATTTGTTCCTAGTTGCCTATACCTGCTATACACCTCTCTCTTTTTCTTAACCAGATCGCCAATATCCCTTGAAAACCAAGGTTCCCTATGCTTGTTAACTTTGCCTTTAATCCTGGCAGGAACATGCAAACTCTGCACTCTCAAAATTTCACCTTTGAAGGCCTTCCACTTACTGAGCACATCCTTGCCAGAAAACAACTTATCCCAATCCACTCTTCCTAGATCCTTTCTCATTTCCACAAAATTGGCCTTTCTCCAATTTAGAACCTCAACTCGAGGACCAGACCTGTCCTTATCTATAATTAACTTGAAACTAATGATATTATGGTCACTGGACCCAAAATGCTCACCTACACATACTTGTCACCTGACCTGCCTGGTTCCCTAATAGGAGAGCAAGTATTGCATTCTCTCTCATTGGTACCTCTATATATTGATTTAGAAAACTTTCTTGAACACATTTGACAAATTCCAAGCCATCCAGCCCTTTCGCAGTGTGGGAGTCCCAGTCAATATGTGGAAAGTTAAAATCCCCGACTATTACAACTTTCTGTTTCTTACATCGGTCTGCTATCTCACTACAGATTTGTTCCTCCAATTCTCTCTGACTATTGGGTGGTCTATAATACAACCCTATTAGTGTGGCCACACCTTTCCTGTTCCTCAGCTCCACCCATATGGCCTCTGCAGACGAATCCTCCGGGCTGTCCTGTCTACGCACAGCTGTGATATTTTCCCTGACCAGTAATGCCGCTCCTCCCCCTTTCATCCCTCCCCCTCTATCACGTCTGAAACAACAGAACCCCGGAACATTAAGCTGCCAGTCCTGCCCCTCCTGCATCCAAGTCTCACTAATAGCAATAATGTCGTAATCCCACGTGCCAATCCACGCCCTAAACTCATCTGCCTTACCTACAATACTCCTTGCATTGAAATAGATGCACCTGAGAACATTTCTATCACGTACAAGCCTTTGGTTTCTGTCGATACCTGCAGTCCTCGCATGACCTTTATCCTCCTCCACCTCACTATCTGCTCTAACACTCTGGTTCCCCTCCCCCTGCAAATCTAGTTTAAACCCCCCAGAGCAGCACTAGCAAACCTACCCGCAAGTATGTTAGTCCCCCTCCAGTTCAGGTGCAAACCGTCCCATTGGAACAGGACCCACCTTCCCTGGAACAAAGCCCAATTGTCCAGAAACATGAAGCCCTCCCTCCTGCACCAATTCCTTAGCCACGTATTTAGCTGCATGATCCTCCTATCTCTAGCCTCACTAGCTCGTGGCACGGGTAGCAATCCTGAGATTGCAACCTTGGAGGTCCTGTCCTTCAACTTTGCACCTAATTCTCTAAACTCTCTTTGCAGGACCTCCTCCTCCTTCCTATCCACGTCATTGGTCCCTACATGGACCACGACATCTGGCTGCTCACCCTCCCTCCTGAGAATATCGAGAACTCGATCCGAGATATCACGGACCCTGGTGCCAGGGAGGCAACAGGCCATCCGGGATTCTCGATCTCTCCCACAGAACCTCCTATCTGTCCCCCTAACTATCGAATCCCCATCACTACTGCTCTCTTCTTTTCCCTCTTTCCTTTCTGAGCCGAGGGTCCCATCTCGGTGCCAGAGACGCGACCACTGCAACTTGTCCCGGGTAGGTCGTCCCCACCAGCAGTATCCAGAACGGTATACTTATTGTTGATGGGAACGGCCACAGGGGTGCTCTGCTCCTTCTGTCTATACCCCTTCCCTTTCCTGACAGTCACCCAGTTACCTGCCTCATGACCTTTAGGGGTAACTATCTCCCTGAAACTCCTGCTATTTCTGCCTCTGCCTCATGAATGATCCGGAGTTCATCCAGCTCCAGCTCCAGTTCCCTAACTCAGTTTGTCAGGAGCTGCAGCTGGATGCACCTTTTACAGGTGCAGTCATCAGGCACAAGTGTGCTGTCCCTGACTTCCCACATACTGCATTCGGAGCACACACTGCCCTAACTGCTGCCATCACTACCTACTCCTAAGTTAATTAAATTAAACGAACTTACCCAGCCTTTCCTCTCTGGGTGCAAACTCTTCCTCAGCCTCTGCTTGCCAAAGCCTCAAAGCTCCACTCTTACCCTGAGCCACTCACACACTGGCCTCTCCTCTTCAGTTACCCCTCCTTATATTTGTCCCTGCCAATTACCTCAAGTACACACTCCCCCCAATCAACTACTCAATGCTCTGCTTAACCCTTCAGTTTCCCTCCACTTATTAAGCTTTTTAAATACACTCACCGGACCTGAAAGGGAACTGCTGCTCCAACGGCTCCCACCGACCCGCACGTCTTTGGGATGTGGGAGGAAACCGGAGCACCCGGGGGAAACCCACGCGGTCACAGGGAGAGCGTGCTAACTCCACACAGACAGCGCTGGAGGTCGGGATTGAACCCGAGTCTCTGGAGCTGTAAGGCAATGACCCTACCCACTGTGCTGCTTTTCATTCAGTTGAATGCCATGTGACTATACTACATACACTCTAGTATCCTATTATTCTGTGGCAGCAGGTCCCACATTCCGGGGAAAGACATTTCCCTTGAAATCCCAATTGATTTTGTTAGTGACTGCCTTGTACCGTATCTCCTTGTGTGCCCTGTCAAACCCCTGAAAATTAAAGATCTCTTTAAGATCACCCCTCATGTTGAAGGGTCTCAACCTGAAACGTCAACTGTTTATTTCCCTCCAGAGATGCTGCCTGACCTGCTGAGTTCCTTCAGCATTTTGTGTGTGTTGCTTCATATTCCAGATTGTTACTTTTTCCTGGTAAACACAACATCTCAGCTCTGGTATCCTCCATTTTGTTTTACATACAAGATAGAGATCAACTTACAAGAGTGAGAAGGTATGAACTTACACAGATACATATGCATGGTAGTGTAAGGCAGGCACAGTAGTGCAGCAGTTAGCACAACGTTATTACAGCGCCAGCGACCCGGGTTCAATTCCCGCCGCTGTCTGTAAGGAGTTTGTACGTTCTCCCCGTGTCTGCGTGGGTTTCCTCCGGGTGCTCCGGTTTCCTCCCACATTCCAAAGTCGTACAGGTTAGGAAGTTGTGGGCATGATATGTTGGCGCCGGATGTGTGGCCCCAGAACACTCTACACAAAAGATGTATTTCACTGTGTGTTTCGATATACATGTGACTAATAGAGATATCTTATCTTATAATTAGGAATGTGAGTAGGTATTCAACTCTCGGGCCTGCCCTGTCATTTCAGGCAATCGTGACTGATCTGATTGTAAACTCAGCCCTGCATCCCTGTTATTTCCCTGGTAACCTTTCATCTTCTTGCTTATCGGGAATCTTTCTATTAAACTCAAAATCTGCACATACTGGAAATTTGAAACAAAATCAGAAAATGCTGGAAACTCTCAGCAGGTCAGGCAGTGTCTGTGGAGGAAGAAACAGAGTCAAAGTTTCAGATTAAAGTGCCTTCATTAGAACTGGGGAAGAGTGAAAACAAATTAGCTTCAAGGTGCTGAGAGGGTAGGGAGGGAGGGATAGGGCGAAGGAAATGCCTCCAGTGACTTGGGGATAGGATTGCCATGGTAGAACCCGTTTATGGCGCCATGTTCTTGATAGATTAACGAGACAGGTAGATTAATAAACAGACGTGGCCTTTTAAAGCTGTAAAATGCAGGTGAAGCAGTGTCTGTGGAGAGAGAAACACTGAGTAAATATTACGGATGACTAAACTCAGATTAGAACCAGTCAGGTCTGATACGGAAAAAGTGATGCACTTGATGTAGAATTCGATATTGAGTCTGGAAGTCTCCAGGCAGAAGACGAGGTGCCGTTTATGTCGTAACAGTGCAGGAGGCCACAGACAGAGGTCAGAGTGGGAATGGGATGGAGAATTCAAGTCTCAGGCAACAGGGTCAGGGTCACTCCTGTGGACTGAACACAGGTACTCCGCAGAGTGATCACCCTATCTGTGTCTGGTTTCTCCACAGTGTGAACATGGAATGCAGAATACGAGGTTGGAAGAAGTGTAAGTGATTCACTGCTTCATCTGGAGGCAGCGTGAGGGACCCTGGGTGGCAGGGAGGGAGAGGTGAAAGGACTGGTGCGGCACCTCCAGTGGTTGCAATGGGATAAGTGCCAGGGGACAGCGAGTGGTTGGTGGGGACCGAAGAGCAGATCAGAGAGAATGGTTCCTTCAGAACAGGGCCCTGGGGAGTATAATTGAACAGGGAGACCTAGGGGTGCAGGTACATAGTTCTCTGAAAGTGGCGACACAGGTAAACAGGGTGGTGAAGAAGGAGTGTGGCACACTGGCCTTCATCAGACGGGGCATTGAGTACGAGAGTTGGGTTGCCATGCGTCTGGAAATATTGTGTGCAGTTGTGGTCGTTATTACTACAGGAGGGATGTGATTTAACTCGAGAGCTGCAGAAAAGATTCACAAGGAAGCTGCCAGGACTTGAGGGACTGAGTTACAGGGAGAGGTTGGACAGGCTGGGACTTTATTCCTTGGACCGTAGGAGACTGAGAGGTGAAATCATGAGGGGCAGAGATAGGGTGAATGCACTCAAGTCTTCTTCCCAGGGCTGGGGAATCAAGAACTAGAGGACACAGGTTTAAGATGAGAGGGGCAAGATTTAGTAGGAACTTGAGGGGCAACTTTTTTTTTACACACAAATGGTGGTATCTACGTGGAATGAGCTGCCAGAGGAAGTGGATCAGACAGGTACAACAACTACTTATAAAAGACAGTTGGACAGGTATATGGATAGGAAAGGTTCAGAGGGATATGGGCCGAATGCTGGCAAATGGAACTAGCTTAGATGGGAATCTTGGTCGGCATTGCATCGACCAGTTGGGCTGAAGGGCCCGTTTCCGTGCGTTGAGGCTGTGCAGTACATTGGTTGACGCTGCATTTTGCATCTATTTTAAGTTTCCCACATCTGTGGCCGAGTTCTTTGTACTTTTCGATTTCTACACAGGCCGTGGGTTGCTCTGGAACTTTGCAAGATTGTGAGAGATGGTATGGAAGTGGAGGTCCATCGGGCAGGAGGTACAGAAGCCTGAAGTCCCACACCACCAGGTTCAAGAACAGCTACTTCCCTTCAACCATTTGGTTCTTGAACCAACCGGCACAACCCTAATCACTACAGTTTAGCAACACTGGGACCACTGTGATCACTTTGCACTAAATCGGACCATGGTTTTTTAGTTCTAATTGTGTACTTTCTTATAAAAATCGTGTATAATTTGTTTTTCTTGTGTGAATGCCGCTTATCTGATGCTCTGTGCCTGTGATGCTGCTGCAAGTAAGTTTTTCATTGCACCTGTGCACACGTGCATATGACAATAAACTTGACTTTGACAGTGGGGTAGGCTTGAGGGGCCGAGTGGCCTACTTCAGCTCCTATTTTCTTGTATAATGGCCAGATAAAAACTATGAGGGATGACAACTAAAAAATAATTCCTGCTAGGATCACCTTTGCTTCTCTTTAAATGCTGAGGGTTCTTCTGTACCCACCCGAGAGTGTCAACACAGCTCCTGGTAAACACCGCACCGAGAGGTGGCTCCTCCTACAGCGACAGATTGAAACCACAGCCTAGACTTCATGCTGTCCCTGGTGACGGACCCAATTCCACAACCTCTCACCCAGAGGCAAAAAGAATTGCCTCAAGCCACAGCTGACAATTTTCCGAAGGGTAGGAGACCCCCATAAATGCTGGTGTGGATAAGATGGCCCAAATGGCCTTTCTTTGTGCTGCAAAGACCTGGTGAAGATCATGAAGGTGGCACCAGGGGGCAATGGGTAGCCCATGCCCAAGGAAGCAGGGAGGACAACAGAGGAGGAAGCCGTGAATGCCGAAAATTGTTCCAACAACACCTTGCTGGTGGTTTATTTTTAAAATAATCATTTGTTTGTTCCACATTTATAATTTCACCAAATTTCACAGTTCCAAAGTGCTCCTTATACCACCCAAACTGAGGCGCTTGCTAATAGATACAAAGCAAGGTTAAAACTAAGAAAATTTTGATCAGTGGGCAATGGGTTAAACTTTTCCTGTAAAGCAGGATGGAAGACTAAAGGTTGGGAAGTGTTGGAATTGCATAGCTGAGCATTTAACCAGGGGTACATCACATTGCTTGCCAGTGGGCTGTCAGTAACTCACTGCTGAAACTTCTCAATGTGCTCCCGTGCGATGATTAGTCTCTGGATTTGAGCCGTGCCTTCGTAGATCTGCAAAAGAAACCACACGCTGAACAATTTATAGTGAGCCCAATAACCCGCCATTCCAACCGTGCAGAAATCAAAATGGTTTATCATCTGGCCCACCGGATGACGTTTGCCACACTTCCCACTCCCTTCAAACTCACCAGGGCCCCATTTCCACTCTCCGTAAACTCACTGGCATCCCGTTCCCCATGCTCCCTTTAAATGTAACAGGTTCACTGGAAAATTATGGGGATATTAAAAGCAGTAAAATCCAGTTGTCTGGAAACAGGCAGTCTGACACCACCCATGTCCCAAGGATGCCAAATTATCGAAGTTTTACTGTATTTGTATAGAGTTACAGCAACAATCAACACAAACATTCATGGGTTAGTAATTTATAACATGGTGCAAAATTGTGTTAGGCCAGCAATCTGGGTTACTTAATGTATCGAAGTGCTTCAAGCAAGGTCTGACACCCAGCCATAGAGACCAATCCCTGGGCAAGGACAGCTTTGCAGAATACCTCACGAGGAGGTGGTTATGGAGGGAATTCCAGAGCTCAGGACTCAGGCAGGTGGGCACAGCAAGTAAAAGTGAGCCACAACCAAGAGGCTGGAACTGTAGGAACGCAGAGACCTCAGAGGGTTGTGAGGATCGAAAGAGGCTTCAGAGGGTTGCAGACTCAGCCAGCTCCATCACGGGCACAACCCTCCCCACCAACGAGGACATCTTCAAGAGGCGGTGCCTCAAGAAGGCGGCATCCATCACTGAGGACCCTCACCACCCAGGACATGCCCTCTTCTCGTTACTACCATCGGGGAGGAGGTACAGGAGCCTGAAGACCCATGCTCGATGATTCAGGAACAGCTTCTTCCCCTCCACCATCAGATTTCTGAACGGTCCATGAACACTACCTCGTTATTCCTTTTTTTTGCACTATTTGTTTTTGTAATTTATAGTAACCTTACATCTTTGCACTGTACTGCTGCCGCAAAACAACACATTTCATGTCAGTCAGTGATAATAAATCTGATTCTGCAGGACATTGCTGAGAGGGAACATAAGCTGAAGGAGAACCACAGTTCCTCCAGCTGCTCCGCCACTCAATGAGATCAATGAGCCCCAGTGACACTTCCCTGCACTAACTCCAAAATTCCCTCAATTTCCCTAAAAATTTATCTATCTCAGTCTTGAACCATTTTCAGCAACTGAGAATCTACAGTGGGCAGAGAATTCCAAAGATGGGTGAAGAAATTTCTTCCCATCTCAGTTATGAATGGCCAACCACTTACTCTAAGGCTGTGGTCCATCTTTCAGATATCTAATCTGGTGGAAACGTCATATCTGCCTCCACCCTGTCATGCCTTGCCAGAATTTTTCATGTTTCAATGAGATCCCTTCTCATTCTAGAGATGAGAATCAGAAAACCTGCAGATGCTGGAAATCTGAAAAACAGGAAATGCTGGAAATACTCAGCAGGTCAGGCA
The DNA here is from genome assembly GCF_009764475.1 of Pristis pectinata. Classification (NCBI taxonomy): domain Eukaryota; kingdom Metazoa; phylum Chordata; class Chondrichthyes; order Rhinopristiformes; family Pristidae; genus Pristis; species Pristis pectinata. Next base: position 1,805,690 of record NC_067407.1, on the reverse strand, counting down.
GAGCATGTGGAGAAAGAAACTGTTGATGTTTTAGGGCTCTGCTACCTGCATTAACTTGTTCCTCCCTTCCCGAGTTCTGACAAAGGGTTCCGGACCTGAAACACTAACTCTGTTTCTCTCCCCACAGATGCTGCCTGACCTGCTGAGTTTCCAGCAGTTTCTGTTTTATCTCATTCTTCTAAACTTGGCAGAGTTATTGGCATAGATCCAGAGCGGTGAGGCCAAGGAGTGATTTAAAAACAAGGAGAATCTTGTTTAAACGGGGAGCCGAAGAGGGTTGGTGATACAAGGAGAGGTGAGCAAACAGATCACAATGCTCAGCAACAAACAATCTGCTGGAGGAACTCAGCAGGGCTGAGCAGCATCTGTGGGGGAGAAGGAATTGTCAACATTTCAGGTCGAAACCCTGCATTCCATCCCCCCCAACAGACGCTGCTTGACCCGCTGAGTTCCTCCAGCAGATTGTGTGTTTCTCCAGATTCCATCATCTGGAACATATTTGGTATCACTCGTGGAAAGGGGACGCATAAGATATCTCTTTATGCAGATGACCTATTACTTTATATCTCTAACCCGGAGAAATCTATCCCTGCAGTATTATCACTATTTGCTCAGTTTAGTGTTTTCTCTGGTTAAAGATTAAATCTTAATAAGAGTGAACTTTTCCCATTAAACATGGAAGTCCCAATTTATAGGCAATTACCATTTAGATTAGTGACTGATTACTTTACGTACCTGGGTGTTAAAATTACCAAGAAACACAAGGACTTATTTAAGGTTAACTTTTAACCTTTAATTGATTACGTTAAACAATTATTTACTAAATGGTCCCCATTCTCTGTATCATTGATTGGCCGAATTAATGCTGCTACGATGAATATTTTACCAAAATTTTTCTATCTATTTCAGGCGATTCCAACTTTTACCTCAAAATCCTTTATCGACACTATTGATTCCAAAATACTTTCATATATATGGCAGAATAAAAACCCAAGGTTAAGTAAGAAATATTTACAAAAATTAAAGAAGGATGGTGGTATGGCTTTGCCTAACTTTAGATTTTACAATTGGGCAATTAATATTAGATACTTAATTTTCTGGGCACAAGATTTAGATGCAATTCAATGTCCTCGTTGGGTATACCTTGAGTGTGAATCAGTGCAAGGATTTTCATTAGTTTCTATTTTAGGAGCTTCATTCCCTTTTGCACTTACTAAATTGAGTAAACGAATGACTAATCCAATAGTTAAACATACAATACGGATATGGTTTCAATTTCATAAATTTTTTGGATTGAATAAATTTATTTTATCAAGCCCCATTCAATCCAATTTTTTTCTTTCAACCATCCAGAATTGACTCAGCTTTTTCTTTATGGAGAATGAAGGGAATAACGTTTCCGTGATTTATTCGTTGATAACTGTTTTTTATCTTTTGAACAGTTGTCTAATAAATACAATTTGCCTAGATCACATTTTTTTCGATATTTACAGATTAGAAATTTTTTAAAAGTTACTTTACCTTCTTTTCCGACACCATATAAAATTGAAATTATGGAAAAAATTTTAGGTTTTAATCCTTATCAGAAGGGCCTGATAGCAATAATTTATGATCAGATTATGAAAATATGCCCAGGGGAACTTGATAAGATTAAGAATGAATGGAAAAGAGAACTCCAGATACTTTTACCCACAGAGACATGGAAGAAAATTCTTCAATTAGTTAATACACCTTCTATGTGTGCCAGACACTCTTTGATACAGTTTAAGGTGGTTCACAGGCCCCATATGTACAAGGACAAGTTAGCCTGTTTTTGTCATCATATAAATCCTATATGTGACAGATGAAATTCAAAGTTGGCTTCCCTGACATATGTCTTGGTCCTGTCCCCTTTTGGAAAAATATTGGAAAGACATTTTTAACATTATTTCATCTGTATTGAATATTGATTTACAACCTCACCCAATCACTGCAATTTTTGGGTTACCAATGATGGAATCTCGCCATTTATCTGCTGCTGCTCGTCGTATGATTGCCTTTGTTAGATTAATGGCCAAGCGATCCATTTTGTTCAAATGCAAGGATCCAATGCCCCCCCACCACTTTTCAGTGGTTTTCTCAAACTATAGCATGTTTAAACTTAGAAAAAATTAGGAGTGGTACTGTTGATTCTTCACTTAAATTTGAGGAAGTTTGGAGTCCATTTATTCAATATTTCCATATGATATAAGCTGACCTTTTTCAGATCTCTCTGAATAACCCTTGAATACAGAGGAGTGGAGTTAACGACACAATAATGTTTTTTTTTAATTGAAGAAATATCATCCCAATTTTTTTTTTTGAAGTTTTTGGTTTCTTTTGGTTTATTATTAATTTTTTTTTGATTTGGGTTTTTTTTTCATATAATTAAATCTCTTTTCAATTTTCCTTCTGTATTATGTTCACTTAATAAGAGAGCGGGAGGTCTAGACTACTTTTTTTGACTCCTTGTGATTATATATATGAACTGTTATAGTTGCTCTCCTGATCTCTCTGCACCAGATGTAGAATTACTAATGTTTTATATATATATTATATATAGATATATAGATATATATAGACATAGAAATATATATATATAAATTTGTACTAATTTGAAAATTAATAAAAAGATTGAAAAGAAAGATTCCAGCATCTGCAGTCTCCTGTGTCACCAGGACACAACGTGTGCTTGGACACAGGTAGCAGGGTTTTGGAAGACCATGTGTTAAAGAAGTAAAACAACCCATAAACCAGCAGAAACAAAATACAATCTCCACAATGTACTTCAGGCTCCATCATTACACACTGTCTGGTTACGTGACTAATCACCACTCAGGAATGGCACTCAATCTCAATGTGTGCAGTGATTCAGCGGCAGATTCAGTGAGGCTACTGCGGCAGGCGCATCAGCAATCAGTCGTGCAGCGTTCCATCCCAGGGGACAACAGCAGGCAGGAGCGTCAAAGGCACTGACAGCAGTGAGAGATCCCCTCGGACCCACCACCATCGGCGTTTGAGAAGCCACGTAGAAAGGGCGAATAATGTGGCTTCACGCATCACCTCTCACCATCTCAAAACCTCTCTACTGCTGTCACGTTGGGAGGTGTGGTACCCAGTGCACACAGCAGGATCACACAAACAGGAGAGTCAAGATGACTTTGTCTTAACTTGGTCATGGCAAGGGGACATCACTGACAATGCCAGCATTTATTGTTCATTCCTAGTTACCACTGAACTGAGGCAGCACTCAAGTCTACCCCATTGGTGGGTCTGAAGGCCAGACCAGTGGTAGATTTCCTACCCTGAAGAGTGGTGGTGAATGAGATGGGTTTTTATCACAATCATGCTTATCGTTACCGAGACTAACTCATGTAAAATTCCAGATCTATTGAATCACCAGAATTTAAATTGTGGTGGGATTTGAACTTGTGTCACCAGTTCAGTGGTGCACAACCCCAGAATGCTACTTCTCCAACCGAACCATTGTACCCAACCTCCCCCCACCCCTCCCACCACTACACTCCCCACCAGTAACTGGCTGAGAAAACATAATAGTCTCAGACAAAAGGGAGAGGTTAGCCTGTAGTCTGTTAGCTAGCGTAGATGTTGTGCTTTCAAATTATATTCAACATGTAAATAAAAGCTTTTAAAGACGAGAAGGTTGTTATAACATTATGAACAAATGAATAAAGTACAAAAAACAGGTTATGGTGATCCATTGGGGTTAAACCCTAGCTGGGGTTTATTAGTTTATCAAAAGAGAACGATTTGCTTCTGTTCTGGCCCTGTGGGTTCTGAGGTGGGTGATAAGGCCAGTGTGGGACCTGCAGGCTCTTCTGTAGGTGGGGTGTTTAGCACGAGGCACCTTCTGTGTGCTCCCAGCAACCCGGACCTGAGGTACTCAGTGCTATGCAGAATATTCCCAAGGATTTCCAGGATTCAGTGAGGATGTTACATCTTTCTGAGAGGCTTTAAGAACTTGACATTTTCCTTTGTAAACTCTTCCTGTGACAGAGCTGGGAATGGAGCGCCTGTTTCAGGAAGGGGAGTGACGTGGCCTGCCCACTGGAGTCAGCCGACTGTAATTGGGGTGACAGTGCTGGGAGAGGGTGCTGCCCTTGGCTTGCTCCTCCTGCCAGTGGATTTGGGGGATTATCCAGAAGCACCATTGGTGGGGTCTTCAGGGGTCTGGTAGATGCACAGTTATACTGAGAGACCAGGAAACAGGCCCTTCGGCCCACTTGAGTCCGTGCTGACCAGCAAGCACTAATCCTTTTATTTTATTCTCTCCACATTCCCATCAACTCCCCCCAGATTCTACCCCTCACCCACACACTGGGGACAATTTACAGTGGCCAATTAACCCACCGACCTGCACGTCTTTGGGATGTGGGAGAAAAGCAGAGCACCAGGGCAAACCCCCACGGTCACAGGGAGAATGTGTAAACTCCACACAGACAGCGCCAGATATCAAACTCTGCTGTATAAATGAATGCAATCTTTTCATTCAACAACCCTAAACTGCACATGATTGGATCTTCAAAAGAGCTCCATCCACAGTTGTCATCAATTCAGTTGTCATCAATTCAGTTGTCATAGAAAAGAGCTTACATTTTACTGTATTAGGACATCCTAAAGAGATTCACAGCCAATGAAGGACTTCTGAACTGCTTGAGCAGCTAGAATTCACAAGCACCCACAAACCGTGTTACCAGATAATTGCTCAGGTGCTCTGCTGTTGGCTGGAGAGAGATCAGATGGCTCACAGATTTACTTACTGAAGTGACACTATTGTTAAGTGATGTTGGATAAGGGGTAAACACAGTCACAGGATAGTGAGGATCACTCCACTAATCTTTAGAATTGTGCGGTGCAATTCACATCTGCTGACAGGGCCGTGGTTAACATCCCATATGAAGGACGTCATCTCCAATGGAACAACACTTTATCAGTACTACCCCTCCCACAGTGTGACCCTCCCTCAGTACCGCCCCTCCCTCAGTACTTGGCTGCAGAGCTCCTCAGGACTCTGTGAGGGGCCCTGCAGAAACAGAAGTGTGAGCTCAGACACGGCTGCTGAGTGGTGTTGGAACCCGGCAGGTAGACTCTGTGGTGCGGGACCGTCCACTGACCTGGTAGATCTTGGCATCTCGCATCAGTTTCTCCACGGGATATTCACTGTTGAACCCGTTGCCGCCGAAGATCTGGACGGCGTCACTGGCGACCTGATTTGCCATGTCCCCTGCGAAGGCCTTGGCGATGGAGGCGTAATAGGTGTTCTTCCTCCCCTGGTCGACCTCCCAGGCTGCCCGCTGGTAAGCAAGGCGAGCCAGTTCCACCTTCATCATCATCTCTGCCAGGAGGAAGGAAACTGCTTGATGCTGGGAGGTGGGGGAGAGACAAAGGAGAGGGGGCAGTGAAGGTGTGAGAGAGATGGGGGAGAGGTAGGGTGAAGGGGGAGAGAGGGAAAAGCAAGCCATAGCTGAGTGTGGTGTTAGCCCAATCACACAGTACCTGTGTCATAGAGTGATACACCATGGAACCAGGCCCACTGAGTCCATGCCGACCATCACCCACCCAGTTACACCAACCCTACACTGATCCCATTTTATTCTCCCCATTTTCCCACCAACTCCCCCCAGATTCTACCCCTCACCCACACACTGGGGGCAACTTACAGCAGCCAATTAACCCCCTGACCCGCACGTCTCTGGGATGTGGGAGGAAACCGGAGCACCCAGGGGAAACCCACGCGGTCACAGGGAGAACGTGCAAGTTCTTTGGTTATCGAGAGTTTCTCCTCATTTTCACTTTTAAACCCCAGTATTAAATCTGTCCTTCACATTTCTGAGGATGAGAACGCTGACTTTCCCAGCTTGTCCAGCTGACTAATGTCCCTCCCACCTGCCCCATTACTGGTGGCTGAAACACACAACCACGTGGATCTTTGTAGCACTTTTAATGGAAGTAAAAACTTCACAGGGGCAATAACGAGACAAAATCAGGCATTGAGCTACAGGAAACGGACAGAAGAGGTTGGTTTTAGACAAGGAGAAAGATGCAGCGGGTATTGAGGAGGGAATTCCAGAGTTTGGGTCTCAGGCAGCTGAAGGCACGGCTGCCCGTGGGAGTGTAATTAAAATCAAGAGGCTTGAACTGGAGCACAGAGATCTCAGAGGGGTGTAGGGGCCAGAGGGGGTTACAGAGACAGGGAGAAGTGTAGGGGCCGGAGGGGGTTACAGACACAGGGAGGGGTGTAGGGGTCGAAGGGGGTTACAGAGACGGGGAGGGGTGTAGGGGCCAGATGGGGTCAGAGAGAACAGGTGAAACCACAGAGGATGAGAATCGGGATACGAGAGAATGAATGCAGTGCCCTGGACAATAGGACAGACTGGACAACAGCAGCAATGTGAATTTGAGGGGCAGAATGGCCTTGTTCCACACTGCAATGATAATATTTTCCAGTTTTCTGTCTGAGATGTTGCTGGATGGGGAGCCGGCAGAGGAAGGTGAACACAGAAGAAATGGGATGGGAAAGAGAAGGGAGGCAGAGAACAGGGTGGGAGATTAACACTGAAGCGATTGACACGGTGCCTGCCCTTACCTCTACCAGCAACCTTCCAAAAGTTCTCCTTTCCAGAGCATACTTGGTGGCTTCATCCACAGCTCTCTGGCCTAAACCCACAGCTCCAGCAGCAACCTGCAATTAGATAGGAGCACGCTCAAATGTATCTGCCACCCTGGCCACTCCCTGACTCCTGAAGCAGTCACAGCCCCTTCCCGCTGGTGCTGCCACGGTCTCGGATTCTTAATTCTACCTCTTCTGTTATTGTCACTTCATTTCTTTTTGCACTACCTCAGATTCCACTGCAATCTTTGCCCCATTCTGTTGTTTTGCGTCCGTCGCTGTATTTATTGTTACCGCGTACACTGAGCTTCACACAAGCAAGGAATTTCGTTGCACCCTGGCGTATAGGACAATAAACTGGTCTGAAAGTGAAGCACACAGAGTGGGCAGCTGTGCCAGATTGGTGGGGGGAGAAAGATGGTGGGAGGGAGGGGGCGAGTAGGGGAGGGAGTGATCCATTGAACAGGGCAGTCCTGATGGAATGCTGCATCATTGACAGAACAGAGCATGCACGATTACAGGAATTTCGCCCCACTAATCTATTCTGCTTCCAATCCAGGGATTTACCTGGTGTGGCAGGAAACTGGAACATCCAGGGGAAACCCACGGGGTCACAGGGAGAACATGCAAACTTGGGATCAAATCTGGGTCTCTGGAGCTGTGAGGCAGAGGATGTACCCCCTGCACCACACTGCCACCTCTTCTGTGTCATTATACAATTTAGAGTTTTTGAAATATTTAAGGCAGAGGGAAACAGGTTCTCCGTAAGCCAAGGGGTAAAAGGTGACTGGGGTAGGCAGGAGTGCAGAGTTGAAATTACAGTAAGGTCAGCCATGATCTTATTAATTAGTGAAGTAGGTTCAAGGGGCTCAACGTCCTACTCCCACTCCTAATTCAGAATTGTGTTAACTCACATATAATTCTCTTCTTCAAAATTAGTTGATATTCCCACTGAGTTGAAGCAGTGAGATCTCTGGTTATAGCTATAGTGTTGAACTAGAACTTAAGGTCACTCACCGGTGGTCTGGTTTTATCAAAAGCTCCCATGGCAATTTTAAACCCAGCTCCCTCTCCAATGAGGACGTTCTCCAAGGGCACTCGGACATCTTCAAATACAATACCCCTGGTATCTGAGCATCGCTGACCCATATTGAGCTCCTAGTGCAAGAACATGTACATCAGAAGCTATGAAGAACAGAACTCATGCCACTACACTTTACAGTCATACGTCGCTACAGACATTAACGCCACTGGTTGGTCTGATTTGGTTGGTACCACTCTTGTCTCCGAGTCAGAAGGTTGTACCTTCATGTCCTATCCCTAAGAAAGAAGGGAAAAATGTAGGCTACTACTTCAGTGTGCCACTGAGAGAACACTCTGGGCAATGGGAAAGGCCCCGGCAATGTTCTGAGGATGAACAGTATACATCCCGGTCAGCATGTGGTTGCACTGGAGAGAGTGCAGTGGAGATTCACCAGGATGTTGCCTGGATTGGAGGACAGCAGTCACGGGGAGAGATTGAAGAGGCCGGGCTTGTTTCCCCCGAATGAAGGGAGGAGGCTGAGGGGAGACAATAGAAGTATATAAGATTATGAGAGACATTGATAGGGTCAACAGTCAATCTTTTTCCCCATGGGAGGGGTATCAAAAACAAGAGGGCATAGGGTTAAGGTGAGAGGAAGGAGTTTTAAAGGGGATCTGAGGGCAAGTTTTTTTTTAAACACACAGAGCGGGTGATATCTGGAACTCGCTGCCAGAGGAGGTGGCGGAATCAGATACAGACACTGTGTTTAAGAGACAGATAGACATTTAAATAGGCAAGAAGGATTAGTGTAGATGGGCAAAAAGGTTGGCATAGACATGGTGGGCCGAAGGGCCTGTTTCTGTTTTGTATATGACCCAATGTTAACATCATTTGACAAAAAGATCTGGTTATTATAAGATTTGTAGATCGATTAGCGAATTAGCTGCGTTTCCCAACATTCTGATACAATCTACATTTTAAAAAATATTCCATTGGCTGTCATGTTTTGGGCATCCTGAGCTCAGTAAAGATGCTGTTGAAATGCATCTCAATGGTGCCAATATTAAACATTGCATTTTAAGCCAATGCCTGTCACAATGCCATATCACACTCCAGTCACAAGTTGGTCTGAGGTAAATTTCTGAAGCGTTTCCCACTGCTGCCTTCTTGATAAGAAGAAAGGTATTTTAAACGCACATTTTTTGATTTTGGTCCATTTCATGAAGTCACACCAGGGTAGGCCTTTCACAGTGAACAGTCTGGCCTTGGAGAATATTATAGAACAAAAGGACCGAGGAGTACAAGTACATGGTTCTCCGAAAGTGGTGTCACGGGTAGACAGGCTGGTAAAGGAGGTGTTTGGCACACTGGCCTTCATCAATCATGGCACTGAATATAGGAGTTGGGACATTATGCTGCAGTTGTACAAGACGTTGGTGAGGCCGCACCTGAAATATTGTGGACAGTTCTGGTCACCCTGTTATAGGAAAGACAATTAAGCTGGAAAGAGTGCAGAGATTTATGAGAATGTTGGAAGAACTCAGCAGGTCAAGCACCACCTGTGGAAGGAAAGGAATTCTATCCTCCCACAGATGCTGTTCGACCCGCTGAGTTCTTCCAGCATCTGCAGTCTCTTGTGTCTCCTTTATGAGAATGTTGCCAGAACTACACAAAAGATGTATTTCACTGTGTGTTTCGATGTACGTGACTAATAAAGAGATCTTAACTTGAGGCACTGAGTTATAGGGAGAGGTTGGGCAGGCTAGGACTTTAGTCCTTAGAGCATAGGAGACTGAGAGGTGATCTTATAGAGGTGTATAAAATCACGAGGGGTGTAGATAGGGTGACTGCACTCAGTCTTTGTCCCAGGGAAAGGGAATCGAAAACTAGAGGGCATAGGGTGAGAGGGGAAAGATTTAAAAGGGACCTCGGGGGCAACTTCTTCATACAGAGGGTGGTGCACATATGGAACGAGCTGCCAGAGAAGGTGGTTGAGGCAGGTACATTACAACATTTAAAATACACTTGGACAGGTACATGGATAGGAAAGCTTTAGATGGATATGTGCCAAACGTGGGCAAATGGGACTAGCTTGGATGGGAATCTTGGTCGGCATGGACAAGTTAGGCCAAAGGGCCTGTTTCCGTACTGTATGATTCTATGATCATTAGCCTATCAGAGAAAGATGCAAGTCCCACTATTCAGACAGTGGCAGTGCTGACTGGAAGATTTTCTGGACTATTGTCATACCTAAACACACATTTCACCTTTACGTGTTACACTGTGCAATAATAACCTTTCCTGTGAACCCAGTGAGTTTACAGGCAGCATGGGAAACTCCAGACACTGGCTCCAGTTACAAATTTACCAATGTTCCTGATCCTTGGTGTTTTAGACTCCAGCTGCACACCGGCTCAGAGTACGACCCTTGCCTTAGCCACATTCCCAACTGATGAGCAAGCCAATGCTGAACTGTCAGGATATCCCAACAATCGGATGCCTGATTACCAGCGTTCTTTACATTGACATTAGTCACAAGGCACAGACAGGAAAAGCTTTTGCCAGGATAATGGGATTCGGAGAGGAATGGGGTTTATACTTTGGGACACAAAGTGCTCTTACGATTACAATGTAGACCAGAGGTCACATCTCTAGAAGGGGTAAAACAACAGAGAGATCTGGGGACACAAGAGACTGCAGATGCTGGAATCTGGAGCAAAAACTGCTGGAGGAGCTCAGTGGGTCGAGCAGCATCTGTGGGAGGAAAGGGATGGTCGATATCTCAGGTTGAAACCCCGCATCAGGACCGCAAGTGTGAGGGACTGGCTATCCTTTCTCTACCCTCTGTGGTGGGGAATTCCACAGGTTCACCACCCTGAGTGAAAAAACCCTCATCTCCATGCTGAAGGTCATAGCCCCATCCTCCCCACGTTCGGTCTGTTGCGCCCCATCAGAATCTTTAAAGTTTCAATTAGATCCCCTCTCACTTTTGTAACCTACAGTGAATACAAAAGTAGTGAAATAGTTAATCCAATCTCTCGTCTTAGGAAGCAGTCTAGTGAATCTTTGAGCACTCTCTCTATAGCAAGTATGTCCTTAGGCAAGGCAATCAAAAGCACACACAGTACTCCAGGTGTGGTCTCACCATCGCATGTCCTGTGTAACACACCTGCGCTCAAATCCTCTTGCTTTGAAGGCCAGTGTACCACCCGGCTTCTTCCCTTCCTGCTTCAGTTCCATGGTTTACTTTCAGTGACAGATGTACAAGGATGCCCCAGTCTGTCTGTACACCAACACTTCCCAATCTAACACAGTTTAAATAATCCACCGTCCTTCTGTTTATCCTACTGAGGTAGATAAAAGATTTATGAAGATGTTGCCAGGACTGGAGGGCCTGAGTTACAGGGAGAGGTTGGCCAGGCTAGGTCTTTATTCCTTGGAGCATAGGAGAATGAGGGGTGATCTTAAAGAAGTTTATAAAATCATGAGGGGCATAGACAAGGTGGACGGTAAGTCTTTTTTCCCCAGGGTAGGGGGTTCCAAAACTAAGGGGGGGATAGATTTAGGGTGAGAGAGGAAAGATTTAAAAGGGACCTGAGGGGCAACTTTTTCACACAGAGGGTGGTGAGTGTGTGGAACGAGCTGCCAGAGGAAGTGGGTGAGGCAGGTACAACAGTATCATTTAAGAAGCACTTGGATAGGTACATGGAGGGGCGGGGCTTTGTGGGATATGGGCCGAACGCAGGAAATGGGATTCGCTGGGTGGGCACTGTTGTTGGCATGGACTGGTTGGGCCGAAGGGCCTGTATCCGTGCTGTATTGCTCACATTTATCCATTTTCCTGCATCTGCCAAGTTTTTGCTGACTTGCTCAATCCAAGTCACCTTGAAGCCTCCTTGCATCCTCCTCAGAGGTCACTTTAGAGTTGTCCACAAACTTCAATCTATTACATTCTGTTTCCTCATTCAAATCATTTACGTACATGATGAATACCTGAAGCCCAAGCACATATTGCACTAGTCACATTGATCCCGGGTTTTATAACTACAGGGATAGATTACAAGAGCAAGATTATTACCAACCAGCTTTATTAAACACTGGTCCGGCCACAAATGAAAGAACGTGTCCTGTTCTCAGAGCACATTTCAGGAAAGATATGAAAGCTTTGGAGAGGAAACAATTCCAGTGATGACGAACTTTGGTTCTACGAACAGACTGGGGAAGCTGGGGTTGTTCTCCATGGAATAGAGGAGGTTGTGAGGGGATCTGATGGAGGGATTTAAAATCATGAAGGGGTGTGGACAGAGGAGATAGAAACTGTTCTCATTCGCAGAGGAGTAGAGAACTAAGGGGCATAGAACGGAGGTGAACATGAAAGGGGGACACAGGCAGAGAGGTGCAGGGAGGGATTCCAGAGCTTGGGAGCCAAAGGCATGGTCATCATCGTTGAAGTGATTAAAACTGTGGGTGGTCACAAGCTCAGAATTGGAGAGAGCCAAGAGTTAACAAATAATTTGAGCTCTTCTCCGTACAGAATAATACCTTTCTTCCAACTTGGATTCCAGGGGAATCGGCATCCACGATAAATCCAGTGAAGGCCTTGCCCGCAGACGCTTTGGGATCAGGATTTGTGCGAGCCAGGAGGAAGTACCTTGGAAACAAATGTTGAACTTACTGTAGAAAAACAAGAGATGCTGGAATCTAGATGAAAAAACAAGATGCTGGAGGAACTCAGCAGGCCAGGCAGCATCCGTGGAGAAAAGCAGGCGGTCAACATTTTGGGTCAGGACCCTTCTTCAGGACTGAAGATAGGAACAGGGGAAGCCCAATATATAGGAGGGAAAAGCGGAGCAGTGACAGGTGGACAGAAGAAGGGAGGCGGGGTGGGCACAGGGTGGTGATAGGTAGATGCAGGTAAGAGATAGTGATAGGCAGGTGCGGGGGAGGAGGGGAGAGCAGATCCACCGGGGGATGGGTCAAGGGTATGGAGGCAGGCGGCATGGGGGGGGAAGAGGAGCAGAGGAAAAGGAGAGAGAGAAAAAAGTGAGGAGAAAAAAGAGAGGCTAGGAAAGGGAAGAAAAGAGGCAAAGTAGGGGTGGGGGGGGGTGGGGAAAGGGTGTGGGAGAATTCAATGTTCATCCATTAGGCGTCCCAAGACGGAAAATGAGGTGCTGTTCCTCCAGTTTGTGTTTGGACTTCTCTCAGCAGCGGAGGAGGCCGAGGACTGACATATCAGTGATGGGGTGGGGGGGACGGCCACGTCAGTCAGTTATGTCTCCGTTGCCTGTGACTTCAACTCCCCTCCCACCCCATCACTGATATGTCAGTCCTCGGCCTCCTCCGCTGCCAGGAGAAGTCCAAACACAAACTGGAGGAACAGCTCCTCACTTTCCGTCTTGGGACCTTACAGCCTAATGAATGAACATCGAATTCCCCCACTTCAAGTAAACCAACACTGCTCCCCCCATCTTGCCTCTTCTCTCCTTCCCTTTCCTAGCCTCTCTTTTTCTCACTCTCCTTTTCCTCTGCTCCTCTGCCCCCGTGCCGCCTGCCTCTCTAACTTTGACCCATCCCCCGGTGGGTCTGCTCTCCCCTCCTCCCCCACACCTGCCCATCACTGTCTCTTACCTGCATCTACCTATCACCACCCTGTCCCCATCCCGCCTCCCCTCTTCTGTCCACCTATCACTGCTCTGCTTTTCCCTCCTATATATTGGGCTTCCCCTTTTCCTATCTTCAGTCCCGAAGAAGGGTCCTGACCCGAAACATTGACTGCCTGCTTTTCTCCACAGATGCTGCCTGGCCTGCTGAGTTCCTCCAGCATCTTGTTGCTTTTTCATGTTGAACTTGCTGTCCTGAATCATCCATATCCAACTCATCATTTTGCTTCAGTTCTTAGAGATATTTTCCTCATTTTATGAATGCCCTTCACTACAGCACCCCAACTGACTCAAGAGTGACAGACTGCACCCCAGTCACTGAACCCCCTCCATCTCACTGGGACACCCTACTTCACAGTCACAGCTGTCTCATGGAAATATTCTTTCTGGATCCCCACTTTGGAAGTGTCTTGGAGAGAGGTGTGGTCTGGTCCAGTGGGGATTCAGGAGAAGTTGGGGTTATCCTTGGGTTTCCTCTGGGTGCTCCGGTTTCCTCCCACATTCCAAAGATGTATGGGTTAGGAAGTTGTGGGCATGCTATGTTGGCGACGGAAGCATGGCGACACTTGCGGGCTGCCCCCGGGACACTCTACGCAAAAAGATGTATTTCACTGTGTGTTTCGATGTACATGTGACTAATAAAGGTACCTTATCATATCTAGAGTAGAGATGACAAACTGGGAACAGTTCTTACGAAAGTCCTTGGAACTGAAATATTCTCTCTCCACAGATGCTGCCTGACTGGCTGAGTGTTTCCAACATCTTCTGTTTTATTTCAGATTTCTCACATCTGCGCTTATTTTGATTTTCAATTACAATAACTAATTTTTTCCCCCAATTAGTCACTGAATTTAAATCCCATACTACCTCAAACAGAGAGGAGTTACTAGAAACTTAAATGTGTGTCAAATATCAATCCTGGATAATAAAATGCATCGCAGATTCCTGAAATGCAGGCTCTGATCATTATTTCCCAGTCCTGTCCAACATGGACTTGGTGTTGCTGGACTGCCATTAATGATGGCTTTTAAAAAAACGAAGAGACAGAGATAAGACTGAATAGTTACGGTCAGTTAGCCTAGCATTAAATGTGCGGACTTGTTTAAGTATTATGGAGACAACAGCAAAACTGGCAGTGTGGTTGATGGTGAAGAAGAAAGTCCTAGGATACAGGAGGCTGGCACAGTGGTGCATCTGGTAGAGCTGCTACCTCACAGCTCCCGAGGCCTGGGTTCGATCCCAGCTTCCATGCACTGTCTGTGCAGAGTTTGCACGTTTCTCCCTGTGAAGGGTAGAATCTAGGGGGAGTTGATGGAATGTGGGAAACCACAAGGAAAATTATAGTGAGGGAATGGGATTGCTTCATGAGCTGGCACAGACTTGGTGGGCCAAATGGCCTCTTACGTGGTGAGGAACTGTGGGTAAAAAAAAACATATCAATGGGCTGGTTAGTTGGACACATGGAAATGTGGCAAATGGAATTAGTCTGGAGAAGTGTGATGTCATGCACTCGGGGAGAGCAAACAAGGCAAGGAACAGAGGATAACTGGAGGAAAACAGTGCAGAGGAACAGAGGGATTAGAGTCCGCAGAGCCCACAGGAAGCAGAACAGTGTACAAGGTGACAGATGTCCAGGAGATGCTTGTCTTTATCAACTAAGTCACAAGGTAGGAGCAGAGAGGCCATACTAGACAGGTATAAAGCATCAGTTGGGCCACAGCTGAAGGCATTGGGAGTGGTGTGGGGACAAGTGCACTGCGTGCTCCTTTCTTGTGCATTAGTCTGCTTGTAGTTTACAGTCAGCCAGGCATTTCCTGGTTTTATTCTTCAGTTTTGATGAACTAGAAGGACTTGTCTGGCCAATTCAGAGGTCAATTAAGATTTAACTGCATTGGTTTGGGACGGGAGTTGCAGGATGGCCAGGCCTGGCTGAGTGGCAGCTTTATGTGAGAACATCTGTAAAACAACTGGGTTTGAGTTAGGCAGAGACAGCGAGAGCGAGACGGCACGCTGGGGGAGTGTGCAAGCAACAGCTAGCAAGAGACAGATAGAATGCCTTAGTGACACATTCAATAGCATTTCAGGAGTGGCATGGGGGCTATCAAATTACTGTGGTTGTTTTGCAGTGAAGCAATTCTCTGGAACATCCTTCACTTTATTAGACAAATGCATCAGAGCTGAACTAAGCTGCTGAGCCCTTTGGGGCTGCTCTGCCATTCAACGTCACCGTCATCATGTTCCCAAGTTCACATTCCTGTCTGACATAGGATCCAAAATCCTACGGGGCAGGGAATTCTGAAGATTTGTAAATCAAAAATCACTGTGAAAGCCCAAGTCAATTGCAGTTTTCAAAAGAGAGGTGGATAAATACTTTAAAAGGTAAAAGTTATAAATACTGGGTAAAGGACAGGAAGAGCAGGAATGAATGGACGAGTTCTGCCAGAGCTGGCACAGGGATGGTGGGCCAATGGCTTCCTTGTACAGTGTACAGTTCTAGGAGTACAAATTTAATTAAATTGAATCATTCTGCATCAAACTGTTGCCTGGATTTTTTGCTTACAGTGTTAGCGATGGAAGTTGCCATGGTTCGGCTGCATCACCACAAGAAGGATGTGGAAGCCATAGAGAGGGTGCAGAGGAGATTTACAAGGATTGGGGAGCATGCATGAAAGCAGGTTGAGGGAAGTCGGCCTTTTCTCCTTGGAGCGACGGAGGATGAGGGGTGACGTGATAGAGGTGTATAAGATGATGAGAGGTATTGATCGGGTAGATAGAGGCTTTTTTTCCCCAGGGCTGAAATGGTTGCCACAAGAGGACACAGGTTTAAGGTGCTGGGGAGTAGGTACAGAGGAGATGTCAAGGGTTAGTTGTTTTTTTTACTCAGAGAGTGGTGAGTGCGTGGAATGGGCTGCTGGAAACGGTGGTGGAGGCGGATACGATAGGGTCTTTTAAGAGACTTTTGGATAGGTACATGGAGCTTAGAAAAATAGAGGGCTATGGGTAAGCCTAGTAATTTCTAAGGTAGGGACACGTTCGGCACAGCTTTGTGGGCTGAAGGGCCTGAATTGTGCTGTAGGTTTTCCATGTTTCTATCAGTTGGATGGAGACCTACCAGTTAGCCTTGCCTCCGTTGGTGATCCACATCTTCTGCCCATTGATAACATACTCGTTGCCTTTCTTCTCGGCTCTGGTCTTGATTCCAGCCACATCGGAGCCGGCACCTGGCTCCGTCACACAATAGGCCTGAGCAGACAGAAGAGCTCAGTTAGTGAGGGGTGTGCATGCTCGCTTCCTTGCAGCAAAGGATCTGACAAACAATTATCTGAACTCACACACATCAGCGGAGCTTCGGTCATCCGGCCCAGGTACTTCTTCTTCTGCTGCTCGTTCCCCGCCAGGATGACCGGCATTTGCTTAAAAGGAAAGAGGCTTCAGGTTACAGGAAGACAGTTTCTCCAGAGTCCCCCAATGATTTATCATAATCTAATAATGATGGTCCCTAACAATAATCCCCTGAAAGCACAGATAGTGATCACTGAACTTTATTACTTACTTACACAGAAGGCCATTCAGCCCATTAATTCCATGCTTGTTTCCAGGGGAGCAACCCCATTGGTCCATTCCCCTTTTTCCTTAATTCCCTGTACCTCTGCAACTTATTCTCCCTCACACAGGCCCATCAATTTACTTGCTAATAATAAACACTAAGGGACAACCTCCAGCAGCCCAACAACGTGCGGTTAGGAAGTTAACCAACAGAACGCACATCTTTGGATGTGGGGGGCAAACCAGAGCACTCGGGGGAAACCAAAGTGGTCACAGGGAGAACGTGCAAACTCCCCACAGACAGCATCGGAGGTCGGGATTAAACTCGGGTCTCTGGAGCTGTGAGGCAATGGCTCTAGCCATTGCACCACTGTGTTGCCCCATTTCACTGGTAGAGAGTTCAAGGCCAAGCTGTGCTGATGGGAAAGAGGTCCAGAGACAATACAGTTGTACTGAGCATCCTTGGCGTAGAGAGGGCTGAGGGGCAAACTGATTGAGACTGAAAAACAGATAGGGTGGATAGTGAAGCCCTTTCCCCATAGCAGAGTTCTCGATGACCAGAAGGCAGGGATATGAGGAAAAATGTTTTCATGCAGGGAATGGTGAGATTGGAATGCACTACCTGAGGGGGTAGTGGAAACAGAGACCCTCACAACATCCAATAAGGAACTGACTGTGGACTTTAGGAAGCTGAAGTCAGGTGAACATGCACCAGTACTCATTGAAGGGTTTGCAGTGCTAAGGGTGAACAGCTTCAAGCTCCTGGGTGTCAACATCTCAGAGGATTTATCCTGGGTCCAGCACACAGATGCGATCATGAAGAAGGCACATCAACATCTCTACTTTCTTAGAAGTTCAAGGAGATTTAGCATGCCACTGAAGACTCTGATAAACTTCCACAGACGTGCAGTGGAGAGCATTCTGACTGGTTGCATCACAGCCTGGTATGGAAACTCCAATGCATAGGAACTCAAGTTGCCGGTCACTTCACCTCCCCCTCCCACTCCATCACAGACACGTCAGTCCTCGGCCTCCTCCACTGCCAGAATTCCAAGCGCAAACTGGAGGAACAGCACCTCATTTTCCATCTTGGAACCTTGCAGCCTAATGGCATTGAATTCTCCCACTTTATGTAATCCCCTCAACCCCACCCCCCCCCCCGACCAAACATGCCTCATCTTTTCTTTTCTTCCCTTTCATAGCCCATCTTTTTCTTTTCTACCCTGTTTTTTCAGCCTTACCTTTGACCCACTCCCCAGTGGATCTGCTCTCCCCTCCTCCCCCGCACCTGCCTATCACTGTCTCTTACCTGCATCTACCTATCACCACCCTGTGCCCACCCCGCCTCCCCTCTTCTGTCCACCTATCACTGCTCTGCTTTTCCCTCCTATATATCGGGCTTCCCCTTTTCCTGTCTTCAGTCCTGAAGAAGGCTCCTGACCCGAAACGTTGACCGCCTGCTTTTCTCCACGGATGCTGCCTGGCCTGCTGAGTTCCTCCAGCATCATCGTGTTTTTCATCTAGATTCCAGCACCTGCAGTCCTTTGTTTCTCTAGGCTACAGAGAACAGTGGACACAGCCAGTTCCATCACAGGTACAGCTCTCCCCATCATCAAGGACACCTACAAGAGGCAATGTCTCAAGGAAGACAACATCCATCATCAGGGACCCCCACCATCCGGTCCTCTTCTCGATGCTGCCATCAGGCAGGAGGTACAGGAGCCTGAAGACCCACACCTCAAGGTTCAATAACAGCTTCTTCCCCACAGCCCTCAGGTTCTTGAACCGACCTGAAAAACCCTAATACTATCTCAGACTAGATTTATTTCTCTCTCACAACTTGCACTAGTGTTATTATGTTTATTTTGTTGTGAAGGTTATGTATAATTTAGGGTAATTTAAGTTTATGTTAACTTACGTTTGTAATGTACTGTGCTGCTGCTGCAAAAAGCTACTTTTCACAGCATTTACACACTGTATGCATGCCCATGACAATAAACTTGAAGTATCTAGATGAGCACATGAAATGCCATAGCATAGAAGACTACAGATCAACTGGCAAATGGAATTAGTGCAGATGGGTGCTTGATCAACATGGATATGGTGCACAAAGGGCCTGCTTCTGTGCTGTACAACTTTAAGACAACCAAATTTTGGTAAGAAAACGGGGAATGAAACAAGAGACCAGACCGCCGGTGGTTATCCTAGTGCTGAAAGAAGCAATAGTATGGACGTCCTCCTCAAAGGCAAGCCTCACACTTCTCACACCATGACCTCTACCTTCAAGAAGGACAAGGGCAGCTGGTGCATGGGACACCACGTCTGCAGGCTCCCCTCCGAGCAGCACACGTCATTCCAACTCAGAAATGTATCACTGGATCTTAACCATGGAACTCCATCCCCAAGAGCACCGAAGCAAGACCTTCACCAGAAGAACTGATGCGACTGGAATCAAGGCAACAAATGTATTAGCGGGCAGAAGATGTGGATCACCAATGGAGGCAAGAGAAACTGGTGGGTTTTCATTCCAATTGATATGGCCCATTTTCATCATCATAAGCAACCTTGTTCTCAAGGGCAATTAATGCTTGCTGTGACACCAGAAGCTAATGAATAAATTAGTGAAAACAGAATGTGCATTTGTCAAGGACAGGAATATGACCTGATCTGTGAGACACTGTTTGGGGGCCTATGTTGGTAGAAGGGAGAACTGAGAATAGAGTCACACAGCACAGAAACAGGCCCTTTGGCCCACCATGTCCATGCCAACCATCACGTACCCATCTACACAAATCCCATTTATCAGCACTTCATCAATACCTTTCTCTGCCTTGGTGATTCAAGTGTTGGTCCAGGGACTTGTTAAACGTCATGGGAGTCTCTGCCTCACCCATCCCCTCAGGCAGTGTGTTCCACGTTCCAACCTCCCTCTGGTGAAAAGAAATCCTCCTCAGATCCCCAGAACATTACTGTTGCTAGGACTCAAGGGCCTGAGTTTATAGGGAGAGGTTGGGCAGGCTGGGACTTTATTCCTTGGAGCGTAGAAGACCGAGGGGCAACCTTATAGAGGTGTAGAAAATCATGAGGGACATACAGGGTGAATGCACAGGGAAAGGGAACAAAAAACTAGGTTTAAGGTGAGAGGAGAAAGATTTAAAAAGGGACCTGAGGTGGTGAGTATATGGAATGAGCTGCCAGAGAAAGTGATTGAGGCAGGTACATTAACATTTAACAGACACTCGACAGGTACATGGATAGGAAAGGTTTAGAAGGATATAGGTCAAACACAGGCAAATGAGACCAGCTTAGATGGGCATCTTGGTCGGTATGGATAAGTTGGGCCGAAGTTGGGCCGAAGTGCTCTGCTGTGTCTTTCTATGACTCTATTTAACAAAAATAAGGGAACAGGTGATAACTGGCTAGTGGAATAGATGGGGGATCTATCCTGTCAAACACCAACCCCACAATCTACTTTGTCATGGCCTTGCACCTTATTGTAAGCACATACCACCAGGCTCAAGGACAGCTTCTATCCTGCTGTTCTAAGACTATTGAACAGTCCCCTAGTGTAGTGGTTAGCGTAACACTTTACAGCGCAAGCGACCCGGGTTCAATTCCGGCCGCTGTCTGTAAGGAGTTTGTACGTTCTCCCCGTGTCTGCATGGGTTTCCTATGGATGCTCCGGTTTCTTCCCACATTCTAAAGACGTACGGGTTAGGAAGTTGTGGCCATGCTATGTTGGCATTGGAAGTGTGGCGACACTTGCAGGCTGCCCCAAGAACACTTCGCAAAAGATGCATTTCACGGTGTGTTTCGATGTACATGTGAGTAATAAAGAAATCTTATAAGATGGACTATTGACCTCACAATCTACCTCCTTATGGCCTTGCACCTTATTGTCTGCCTGCCCTGCACTTTCCCTGTAACTGTAACACAATATTCTGCATTCTGTTATTGTTTTACCTTGTACTACCTCAGTGTACTGCGCAATGAAATGATCTGTGTGGATGGGATGCAAAACAAAGCTTTTCACCGTACCATGGTACATGTGACAATAATAAACCAATTTACTAATTTTATGCACATGAACCATATTTAACCGTAACTATATTTAACATCAACTGTAAATATCTGCATCAGAAATAGCCAAGGCATTCAGTGACTAGATATGGGCAAATTTAAGGCACAAGTCTGTCCCACCTCCAATCTGTTAGCTACAGTGACAACACTACTCACTGGAAGGAAGAAAGTCAAAGAACCTTCCAAACCTACCCCCAGTGAGTTGGCTTCTATTGCAGTTTGAATACCAGTGCAGCCATAAGCTAATTCTTCAGTTATGAGACAGGAATCGAAAATACCCAGTCCCAATCCACCTGGGAGACAAAACAAAAACAAGGGGAGGGGATGGAAACGCAGTCAATGAGAGCAGATTCAACAGGAGCTGCTGAAAATGTTATGGGCTAAAAGCAAGTGTTACAGTTCTGCAGGACATTGCAAAAGTACTTTACAGTCAATGAAGCTTTTTTTTAAAAAATTGTTAGCTGTAAAAACCTGATAATCCGCCACTCTCTGGACTTTGGTGGTGCTATTTGGACTTTGGTAGGGCTAGACTTGCAGATTTTCTGGATTATTGGATGTTAACTCTCATTAATATCCACAACATGCTTTTGATTCACTTTTTCCCAGATTTTACACTAGGATCAATTTTCAAGGATCCCAGTGAGTTTAAAGGGATGATGGGAAATGGCGCCCCGAGTTTAAAGTGATACTGCAATAAAAGGGAAAACGTTACAAACACTCGTCAGGTCAGGCAGCATATATGGCATCACTGAGCTGAAGCAATAACAGTCTCCATCCCCACGGATGCTGCCTGACCTGCTGAGTATTTTCTGTTTTATTGAAAAACTATCACAGTTTTGGGTGAAAGTCAAAAAAACTGCAGATGTTGGAAATCTAAAATAAAAATAGAAAATGCAGGAAACACTCAGCAGGTCAGGCAGCATCTGTGGGAAGAGAAAGGATCAGTGTTTCAGGTCAAAGATCCTTTGTCAGAACTGGGAAGGAGATAAAAAACCAGATAACTGTGTTTATAGCTTTACCCCATGGTCACCCCGGTTTTACCCCATCAGAGACACCCCCCTCCTCACCCTCCCTGCAGCTTAATGTTTTTTTAAATCTCCTTCAATTCTGATGAAGGGTCTCTGACATAAAATGTCAGTTGTTTCTCTTCCCACAGATGCCACCTGACCTGTTGAGTATTTCCAACATTTTCTAGTTTTACATTAATTTCGGCATTGAATGAATTCTTGGCCTCAGAGTTTTGGGAACAGTGCTCCAGATTTTCTATCCACTTTCCCGACAGGTTTCTGTTAATGTTTCTGCTCTACCCAAGCCTTCCCCCCACCCCTCCCCTTCTCCTCTTCCCCATATCCTTCTACTTCTCTCTCCTTGTCTATGTTCCCCAGTTCCACATCCTCACCACACTTTCTCTACAAGGTCCTCCAGAAACTCTTCCTGGATTCAAGATAAGATCTTGATGGGTCCCTTTTGGTGCTTTGGCTCAGAATCAGAAACACCTCCACATCTATTCTCACCAACACTCACATAATCTTAACGACCGCAATAAGGCCATCTTTGGCTATTCTTTTTCAATAGAAGCAGCTTTGCAAGTGTTACATTTCTGCAGGACATTGCAAAAATACTTTACAGTCAATGAAGTTTTTTTTATTTGTTATCTCTGTAAAAACCTGATAATCCGCCACTCTGGTGGGGCTAGACTCGCAGAGTCAGAGGTGTACAGAATGGAAACAGCCCTTCGGCCCACTGCATCTATACTAACCATCATGCCAATCTACACTAATTCCACCTGCCTACATTAATTCCATATCCCTCTCTGCCCTGCTCATTCAAGTACTTGTCCAGCTGCCTCTTAAATGTTGTGACTGTGCGTGCCTCCTCTGGCAGCTTGTTCCAAATAATAACTACTCTTTGTATGAAGAAGTTACCCCTCAGATCCCCTTAAACCTCCTCCCTCTCACCTTAAACCTCTGCCGTCTAGTTTTCACGCCTAACATGGGAAACAGACACTGGTCTATCTATGCCTTTCACAATTTTATATACCTCAATCGTGTTACCTTTCAGCCTCCTTCGCACAAAGCAAAAAAGACCTAGCCCATCCAACCTGTCCTGATAACTCAAGCTCTTCTGGTTTCACTTGTTAATCTGACCCTCATGTTATCATACATGGAGTTTGACTAACGGGTCTCCCCATTAGTCTCCCCATCAGTCTCCTCTCCTTTAGCTTCAGTGAGTCCTACTAAGAGCCTTACTTTTGACCTAGAACTCCCCATGTTATTAGCAAAACTAACATCCATCACCGAGTAGCCTTGAACTAAACGGTTCTCGGGCCATTTTGTTGGGTGGTCAGGAGTCAACCACCTTGGTGGTCCTGGAGTCACACGAGGGCCAGACGGGGGCGAGGACTCATTGCTTTACACATTACCCCAACAGCTCCTTGTACAGAAAACAATGGTTCTATCGACATTCCCGGCAGTTTCCCATTTTTAAAAGTTTCCCTCATCCTCTCCCTGCTTACCACAACTCTCAGGAATGTGTGTGTTCATCAGTCCCAGCTCCCACGCTCTCTTAATAAGTGGAACAGGATACTGAAGAGAAGGAAAGGCATTGTTAGCAGAGTGACACTGTCCCCCAACACAGATCTTCACTGGATCTCATTATTCTTTAACCTGAATAATTCACTTTGCAACATAGAATTATCCAGGTTTTTGAGGGTGTAGCTAAAGATCATTCAAGTTCCCAGGTATAAATATCACCAACAATTTGTTCTGGTCCAGCCACGTGGATGCTACAGCAAAGAAAGCGCACCAACACCTCTACATCCTCAGAAGGAAACTCAGCATGTCCCTGATGACCCTCACCAATTTTTACAGATGCACCATAGAAAGCATCCTATTCGGTTATATCACGGCTTGGTACGGCAACTGCTCTGCCCAAGATAAGAACTTGCAGAGAGTTGTGAACACAGCCCTGTCCATCATGAAAACCAGCCTCCCCTCCATGGACTCCGTCTACACTTCCTGCTGCCTCGGAAAAGCAGCCGACATAATCAAGGACCCCTCCCACCCTGGGAACTCCCTCTTCTCCCATCGGCCAAAATATACAAAAGCTTGAGAACACACATGACCAGGCTCAAGGACAGCTTCTATCCTGCTGTTATAAGACTCCGAATGGACCTCTCATATGCTAAAGATGAACTCTTGATCTCTCAATTGTCATGGCCCTTGGTAAACTGGTTTATGACTGTCAGTAGTACAGTGAAAAACTTGTCTTGAATACCATCCATCATTTCATTTCATTACAATAGATCATTTTATTACGACACTGCATTGAGGTAGTACAAAGTAAAACAATACAGAATGCAGAGTAAAGTGTCACAGCTACAGAGAAAGTGCAGTGCAGGCAGACAATAAGGTGCAAGGTCATAACGAGGTAAATTGTGAGGTCAAAAGTCCATCTTATCGTACTAGTGGACGATAGTCTTATAACAACAGGACAGAAGCTGTCCTTGAGCCTGGTGGTACGTGCTTTCAGGCTTTTGTATCTTTTGCCCGATGGGAGGGGGGGAGAAGAGGGAATGTCCGGGGTGGGTGGGGTCATTGATTATGCTGGTTGCTTTACTGAGGCAGCAAGAAGTGTAGACAGAGTCCAAGGAAGAGAGGCTGGTTTCCATGATGTGCTCAGCTATGTCCACAATTCTCTGCAGTTTCTTGCGGTCCCAGGAAGAGCAGTTGCCGTACCAAGCTGTGAAGCATCCGGATAGGATGCTTTCTATGGTGCATCTATAAAAATTGGTGAGGGTCAAAGGGGACATGCCAAATTTCTTTAGGCCCTTGCACCTTATTGTCCGCCTGCACTGCACTTTCTCTGTAACTGTAACACTACATTTTGCACTCTTGTTCTTCTTTCGTACTATGTCGATGTACTCATGTGTGGAATGATCTGTCTGGATGGCAGGTAAACAAAAGCTTTTCACTGTATCTCAATTCATGTGACAACAATAAACCAATTACCAATTCAGCCCATCACACACGCCATGTTCTCCACTGATGCGGCCTGTGCTTACCTTTCAATGCATCAGGTCAAATGTCCACCCCGGTCATTAGTCCAGGGTGGGATGGGGGGACGGTGCGGAGTTGTGTGGGAGTGGCCGTGCATGTACAGAGGTCAGGATCACAGAAAGT
Source organism: Pristis pectinata (assembly GCF_009764475.1). Taxonomy (NCBI): domain Eukaryota; kingdom Metazoa; phylum Chordata; class Chondrichthyes; order Rhinopristiformes; family Pristidae; genus Pristis; species Pristis pectinata. Next base: position 1,780,550 of record NC_067407.1, on the reverse strand, counting down.
GCCCAGTACAGATCACTGACCTCTCCAGTCCTGTCATACTCAGCGGCTGCTGGAAGCAACTCCTCCCGGGCAAATTTCCGCGCCATCTCCTGGAACTCTCGCTGTTCTGCTGTGAGCTCTGTAACATTCAGGGTAAAAGCAAGAGGTGAGGGGTCTTTTCACTGGTCTAACGTTAAACAGAAGCTGCTTCAGCATTTGCTGCAACATTTTCCAATTGCAGAGCACCTCCAACAGTAAAAACGTCACACTGTGCTGCACAGAAACACTTTCCAACAATTGATCCTGAACTACGGAAGGCGGCACAGTGGGTAGAGCTGCTGCCTCACAGCTCCAGAGACGTGGCCTCTGGCGCTGCCTGTGTGGAGTTTGCATGCTCCCTGTGACGGCGTGGGTTTCCTCCCACATCTCATTGACCATTGTAAATTGCCCCTAGAGTGTGGGTGAGGGGTAGAATTTGGAGGGAGTTGATGGGAATGTGGGGAGAATGAAATGGGATCAGCGTAGGGTAGGTGATGGTCGGCAGGGACTCGATGGGCCGAAGAGCTGTATCCTTCTATGACTCGGGTCAGTATAACACACCATACTGCAGCCAACACTTTGCCAGTGATTCTATGCACCCTTAGCTGGTCTTCAGTCTGACCTGTCAAATGTGGGTTAGGCTTACAAATGGACTGTTGTGGGAAGGATATGCAAGCTCAAGAGGGTGCAGAAAAGAATTTTCTAGAATGGTTCAAGGAAAGACAGATTGGTTACAAAGTTTCTGTACTTGCCAACTCGGGCAGAAGGGGCTAGCTTAGATTGTCACCCTGGTCAGTATGGATGAGTTGGGCCGAAGGGCCTGTTTCTGTGCTGTATTACTCTATGACTACGACCAAAACTTGGCATAAGTGGTTGGTTGTAAGAAGCAAAAATCAAACAGCTGCAGATGCTGGAAATCTGAAATAAATACAGAAAATGCTGGAAACACTCAGCAGCTGAGGCAGTATCTGTGAGAGAGAGAAACAGGGTTAATGTTTCGGGTCAAAGGTCTCAGACCTGAAATATTGGGTCCATTTCTCTTTCACAGATGCTGCCTGACCTGCTGAGTGTTTCCAGCAGTTTTGGATTTTGCGAGGTGTCCTTACAACAGGAGCAGAAGTCGGCCATCTGGCCTGTCGAGCCTGCTCCATCGTTCATTAAGATCATGGCTGATCTGGCCATGGACTCAGATCCACCTACCTGCCTTTTCCCCATAATTCCCTACCATGCAAAAATCTATCCAACTGTGTCTTAAATATATTTAATGAGGTAGCCTCTACTGTTTCCCTGGGCAGAGAATTCCACAGATTCACTGCTCTCTGGGAAAAGCAGTTCCTCCTGATCTCCGTCCTAAATCTACTCCCCTGAATCTTGAGGCTATGTTCCCTAGTTCTAGTCTCACCAACCAGTGGAAACAACCTTCCTGCCTCTATCTTATCTATCCCTTTCATCATTTTATACCTTTCTATAAGATCCCCTCTCATAAGGCAAGAAAGAAAAGCAGAGAGATTTAGAGAGGGAACGCGAAGGCCTGGCTACCATTGGTGGAGCAATGAAAACAACCTCTGGCCTCTGAAGTGGAGGAGCACTCTGATCTCGGGGGAATTTATCGGACCAGAGGATATCAGGAGTTGCTTAAACCTAACACTGAGGGTCTTGAAAACTGGGATGGGATATTAAAATAGTGGCTTGCCAAACCAGCAGAGGCGTAATGAGTGGTCAGGACTTGGTGCAAGTTAGGATACAGGGAGCAGAGTTTCGGATGAATGCATACTCGTGAGTGTAAAATGAAAGATGTCGGCCAGGAGTGCACTGGAATAGTCAGGTCTAACTGTAACCAGGGCACAGATGAGGACTTCAGCAGATCTTGGGAGAGTGGGGAGAAATGTTGCAGAGGTGGGAACTGAGGTCTCAGTGGTGGCAGTAGATATATGGTCCAAAGCTCAAGCTCAACTCCGACAAGTGCAGTTTGTTGAAAGCTGCCTGAGTTATAGGGAGAGGTTGTGGTAGGCACAGCTCAAACGCCATCTATAAATTTGCTGATGACACCACTGTCGTTGGTAGAATCTCAGATGGCGATGAGGAGGCATACAGTAGTGAGATAGAATCAGATGGTTGAGTGGTGTCGAACAACAATCTCTCTCCCCAACGTCAGCAAGACCAAGGAATTGATTGTGGACTTCAGGAAGGGGAAGTCAGGAGAACACCACACCAGTCCTCATTGAGGGGTCAGCGGTGGAAAGGGTGAGCAGCTTCAAGTTCCTGGGCGTCAACATCTCAAAGGACCTATCTTGGGCCCAACACATTGATGCAATCATGAGGAAGGCACGTCAGTGGCTCTACCTCATTAGGAGTTTGAGGACATTTGGTGTGTCACCAAAGACTCTTGCAAATTTCTACAGATGTACAGTGGAGAGTGTTCTAACTGGTTGCATCGCCGCCTGGTACGGAGGCTCCAATGCAGAAGCTGCAGAGGGTTGTAGACTCAGCCAGCTCCATCACGGGCACAAACCTCCCCACCATCGAGGACATCTTCAAGAGGCAGTGCCTCAAGAAGGTGGCATCCATCACTAAGGACCCTCACCATTCAGGACATGCCCTCTTCTCGTTACAACCATGAGGGAGGAGGTACAGGAGCCTGAAGATCCACACTCAACGATTCAGGAACAGCTTCTTCCCCTCCACCATCAGATTTCTGAACGAACCATGAACACTACCTTGTTCTTTCTCTTTTGCACTATTTATTTTTGTAACTTATAGTAATAGTTATGTCTTGCACTGTACTGCTGCTGCAAAACAACACATTTCACGATATATGTCAGTGATAATAAATCTGATTCTGAGGCTTGGTCTTTTTCCTTGGAACATAGGAAAATGAAGGGCAACCTTATAAAAGTGTTTAAAATTATGAAAGGCATAGATGGACGGTAACAGTCTTTTCCCCAGGGTAGGGGAGGCCAGAACTAGGGGTCATAGGTTTAGGGTGAGAGGGGAAAGATTTAAAAGGGACCTGAGGGTCGACTTTTTCACCCAGAGGGTGGTGAGTGTATGGAATGAGCTGCCAGAGGAAGTGGGTGAGGCAGGTACAACAGTATCATTTAAGAAGCACTTGGATAGGTACATGGAGGGATATGGGCCGAATGCAGGAAATTAGGACTAGCTGGGTGGGCACTGTGGTTGGCATGGACTGGTTGGGCCGAAGGGCCTGTATCCACACGGTATTGCTCGATGACTAATTGGCCAGCTCCCGGCGCTCTTTCGACTTTATTGTTTGCAGCAGAGCACGGCTGCTCAGTACCCACACACCCGGCTGACGTTAACTTACTTGGAAGACAACTTACCAAAGTTGAATCCATGTCGCGCCGGGTTTGTCCTGGATGCAGCAGCAGAAGCCTGGCTGCTGGTCGACTGGCATCGCAAATGAGCACAGAGACTGGTCCTCAGCGCACGCTTCAATACGAAACAGAAATCGGATTACACCACGGATCACCCCATTGGAAGAGCCAAGCAGAAATTGTATTGCATTCATCACGGAAACCACCCTCCCCTACATGGACTGTCTATACCTCTCGCTGCCTCGGTAAAGCAGCCAGCATAATCAAAGACCCCACCCACCCTGGACATTCTCTCTTCTCCCCCCTCCCATCGGGCAGAAGATACAAAAGCCTGAAAGCACGTACCACCAAGCTCAAGGACAGTTTCTACCCCACTGTTATAAAACTATTGAACGGTTCCCAAGTACAATAAGATGGACTCTTGACCTCAATCTACCTCATTATGGCCTTGCACCTTAGTGCAGTACAGGCAAACAATTTCTCTGTAGCTGTTACACTAAAACTCTGCATTCTGTATTGTCTTACCCTGTACTACCTCAATGCACTGTGTAATGAATTGATCTGTACAACCAGTATGCAAGACAAGTTTTCCACAGTACCACGGTACAAGTGACAATAATAAATCAATTCCAATGGTCCTCTTTTCTAGCTCAGGATGTCTCCAAGTTCTTTCCAGCCAACGTTGTAACATCACACATTGTAGTGTAGGCAAATCTGCTGTCAACTTTGACATAACTCTGAAATTCCCTCCCTGAACCTCTCTCTTCTCCTTCCTTCCTATTCTTTAGGACCAGCCACACCGACAGAGTGATTAAGTTATTAAACCTCAGTTTGCACTTCAATGCAAAACAGACATGTGAATCAAAGACGCAAACAGCACAGAAACAGGCCCTTCGGCCCATCCCGTCCATGCCGACCGTGGTCTATTTATGCTAATCCCACCTGCCTGCATTAGGCCTGGATCCCTCCACAACTTTCTTATCCAAGTACCTGTCCAAATGCATTTTAAATGTTGTAACTGAATTTGTCTCTGCCATTACCTCTGGCAGCTCCCTCCAGATATTCAACACACTCTGTATGAGAAACTTACACCTCAGATCTCCTTTAAATTTCTCCCACCACCTTAAACCTGTGCCCTGTAGACTCCCCTGCCCTGGGTAAAAGACTATCTACACCACTCAATTTTATAAACCTCTGTAAGGTCACCCGTCAGCCTCCAATGTTCCAGTGAGAACAAACCTGGCCTATCCAATCTCTCCTTATAAGGAAAGCCCTCCATTCCAGGCAACATCCTGGCGAATCTCTTCTGCACTCTCTCCGTTGCTACCACATCCTTCTTGTAGTGTGGTGACCAGAGCTGGACACAATACTCCAAATGTAGTCTATGCAATGTTTTGTACAACTGCAATATGACATCCCAACTCTTCCACTCAATACCTCGACCTATGAAAGTAATCATACCAAATGTCCCTTTCACCAGCCCTGCCCAGGACCGCAAGAAACTGCAGAGAGTTGTGGACACAGCCCAGTGCATCACGGACACCAGCCTCCCCTCCTTGGACTCTGTCTTTACCTCTCGTTGTCTTGGTGAAGCAGCCAGCGTAATCAAAGACCCCACCCACCCGGGACATTCTCTCTTCTCTACTCTTCCATCGGGTAGAAGATACAGGAGCCTGAGGGCACGTACCACCAGACTTAAGGACAGCTTCTACCCCACTGTGATAAGACTATTGAACAGTTCCCCTATACAATGAGATGGACTCTGACCTCATGATCTACCTTGTTGTGACCTTGCACCTTACTGCACTGCACTTTCTCTGTAGCTGTGACACTTTACTCTGTACTGTTATTGTTTTTACCTGTACAACATCAATGCACTCTGTACTGACTCAATGTAACTGCACTGTGTAATGAATTGACCTGTACGATCGATATGCAAGACAAGTTTTTCACTGTACCTCGGTACAAGTGACAATAATAAACCAATACCAGAATGGGACTTCCCAAAGTGCATTACCTCACACTTGTTTGGATTAACATCCATCTGCCCTCGCTCTGCCCAACTCTCCAGGAAATAAGAAACTGTTTCCATCAGGCAGATACTTGGGCTGATGCAGTAAATTAACTAAAACTGGTGTAAAAATAACCAAAGTCCAAACTGGACCACTAATATCCTTCAGGGAAATTTGGTGCTATGATAGTTTTTGAGATTATTCAGATCCCCAGCAATGAATCAATTGCCCTCTGAAATAACCTAGCAATGCACTTTGCTCAAAGTACAATTGGGGATGGGAGAAAAACACTGGGCTGTGACCAAATAAAAACACCCCTCTCCAAGCCTCTCCCCATCCACCTGAAAATGTGACCGGATAACAGTTTGTTTGATAAGCACTCCTTGGATGTGTCTTGGGACAACTTTTATGTTCAAGGTGCTGCACAATGCAAGCTTCTTTTGCAGATACGTGCACAGATTGAACCAGCACAGTCTCCAAACCAAGAATACTGTGAACAACGGAAAATTGGTGCCTAAAATGTGTGGCGTCATCTTTTGGAAGGATACAAGTTCCTGAAGGGACAGGACAGGGGAGATGTGGAAATGTTTCCACCAGTGGGAGAGTCTCGAACGAGGGGACACAGTTACAGGATTAGGGGGTGGACATTTAAAACTGAGATGTGTAGGGACTTCTTCTCACAGAGGGAGGGGAATCTGTGGGATTCTCTGCCCCAGAGGGTGTGGAGACTGGATCACTGGGGGGATTTAAAGAGGAGGGAGATAAATGTTTGAAAGATCAGGGAACCGATGGTGATGCGGTCTGGTGCAGATCAGCCAGGATCACATTGAATGGTGGGACAGTACTGAGGGGCTGAGTGGTCTCCCCCACTGCTGTTTTGTTGTATATTTAAAAGATAGGATTGTGGGAATAATTGGAGAGCTCTTTCAAAGAGCTGACACAGCCATGATGGACTGAATGCACCCACCACCTGTGACGTATCATTCCATCGTTATAATCACTGTTCCTTCAGATGAGACCAATGTTAAACGTGTTGACACCAATGTCAAAGCTCCAACAAGACAAGGACCTCAAAGCAAGGACAAGATAACTAGAGTGGGACTAACTTACAAGGCCCCTTGAGCCTGACCCACTGTTCATTAAGTTCATGGTTGAACTTCTGCCCAACTTTCTTTCTCAAACTCATTCAATCGATTCCTCAGCATCCACAATCTATTGACCTGCTCTGACAGCACAGCCACAGTTCTCGGGGTCAGGGTGTGCAGTAATCTGGAACCCTATATATTTGCAGCTTCCTCTGAGAATCTAACTCTCTTTCAGTAAAAGGAAACAAATATTGGCTTGGGCACAGAAGACAGAGTAGTGTTGGAGGGATGTTTTTTCCTGACTGGAGGTTTGAGAACAGTGGTGTTCTGCAAGGAGTAGTGCTGGGACCCTTATATATATAATTTGAACAAAAGTGTAGTAGATTATATGGAAAATTGGGCAGACAAATGACAGATGGAGTTTAATCTGGACAAGTGTGAGGTGATGCACTTTAGGAGGTCAAATGCAAGAGGAATATATAAAGCAAATGGCAGGATCCTCAGGAGAATTGATGTACAGAGTGCAAATCCATAGCTCCCTGAAAGTGGCAACACAAGAGCATAGGGTGGTAACGAAGGCATGCGGTGTGCTTGCCTTCATCAGTCAGAGTGTTGTTTATAAAAGTTGGCAAGGCTAGTTGCAGTCGCACAAAACCCTTGGAGAATTGTTTACAGTTCTGGTCACCTCATTACAGGAAGGATGCGGAGACTCTGAAGACAGTGCAGAAGGGATGCTGCCTGCATTGGACAGCATTAGCTAGGAGAGGTTGGACACACTTGATTTGTTTTCTCTGGAGCGTCGGAGACTGAGGGGAGACCTGATAGAAGTTTATAAAATGATGAGAGGCATAGAGAGGGTAGATTGTCAGTTTTTTTCCCCCAGGGTGGAAATGTCAAATACTAGAGGGCAGAGCTTTAATACGAGTGGGGGAAAGTTTAAAGGAGGATTGCGAGGTGTTTTTTTTTACACACGTAGGTGACTGGAACGTGCTGCCAGGGGAGGCGGTGGAAACGGATATGATAGCTGTTGCTAAGAGGCTTTTAGACAGGGACATGAAAGGGCCGGGAATGGAGGGATATGGATCACATACACGCAGAAGGGATTATTTTGGATTGGCATCATGGTTAGCACAGAGACACTGCAAGGCGAAGGGCCTGTTCCTGTACTGTACTGATCTATGTTCTATGTTCAATTAACCTACCAACCTTTGGGATGTGGGAAGAAACCAGAGCACCCAGAGGAAACCAACATGGCCACAGGAAGAACATGCAAACAGCACCCAAGGTCAGGGTTGAACCTGGGTCTCTGGCGCAGCGAGGTAGCAGCTCTACTAGTTATACCTCTGTGCTGCCCAAAAGGACAAGTAGTTCTGGGCTAACCCTTGTAACAGGATAGGGTATCCACTTCGATCATTAGGGGAAATGTCTTGACCAAAGAACCGCTGCTCACTTCACTGACTGTTGTGAGGCTACACTGTCAGTGTAGATGGATAACGGAGCTGTCTTGCATTTCTAAATGGGGCAATGACTATTTTAATTCCATTTTCCACGCACTTAACCTGTCTGATGGAATGTAGGTTATGAAATCTGTGTGGTGCAGCACATTATTACCTACTGGAATGTGGTGATTTCTTTGCTACCTTTGTGCATTGTAACCATTACCACATTGCCTCTACCAGCTGCTCAAATGTGTGCAGTTAATGGGCTACACCCAGGCTGGCTCGGTTTCGGATAGTCATAAAGCACAGATACAGGCCCTTCGGCCCAACCAGTCCATGCCGACCACAGTGCCCACCCAGCGAGTCCCAATTTCCTGCATTTGGTCCATATCCCTCTAAGCCCCACCCCTCCAATGGCACTATTGTACCCATCTCAACCACTTCCTCTGGCAGCTCATTCCATATACTGGCTTAATCTTTAATCCATAATCTTCCCCTCTCACCCCAAGTCTACGCCCCCTAGTTTTGGACTCCCCTACCCTGGGGAAACACCCCATGCTGACGGCTGCACGGTACAGACATACAAATCACAACACAGCCCTTTCATTCAAATTGAGCTGCATTAAACTTGGATGTCAGCTGAGATTCCCACAGTTGGTTTTGGTGCGTAGGACTCATTTACAAATCCCACATTCATGAACGTTTTGTGTATTTGTACAGGGTGGGACAACCCTCATTTTGTGCGAGCTGTCACTGTTTCATATCTGGCTTGCTTGCCCTTTTCTTGGCAGGGAGGATGGGGTAGTGAATGAAGGTGTATTGCAATTTTTGTGAATGGTTGTATTCATAATTTTTGTGCAGTCTGGCCTAAGTCTTGACTATTCAACAAAATGGGGTTAGTGTGTCACGTTATCATAGAGAGATACAGCATGGAAACAGGCCCTTTGGCTCACTGAGAGTTACACCAAGCATCCGTTTTTACACCAGTTCTACCCCACCCCATTTTATTCTCCCTATGTTCCTAACAATTTCTCCCCAGCCTCCTTCCCCACTGATTCTCACACTTACCTGGGGGCAATTTACAGCAGCCAATTAACCTACCAACCAGCAAGTCTTTGGGATTTGGGAGGAAACCAGACGACCCCGGGGAAACCCACCAGTCACAGGGAGAACGTGCACACTCCACACAGACAGCGCCGGAGGTCAGGATCGAACCCGGGTCTCTGGAGCTGTGAGGCAGCGGCTGTACTAGCTGTGTCACTGTGCTTTCAAAAACATCACATGTCTATCCCTGTGAGTATCTGATTTTAGAACCAAGTGGTGCAGGTGAATGACTCCATGTAATCCTTCCCTTGTCCCATCGAAGTGCAGTTAGTGCTGCTCCCACACAGCTTCAGTCCTGAGGTTCGATTGTGACCTCGAGTGCTGTCTCTGTGAAGTTTGCACGTTCTCCCTGTGACCGCCTGGACTTCCTCCAGATGCCCTTGTGTCCTCCCAGATCCCCAGGGCATGCTGATCGGTAGGTAAATAGGCTGCTATAACTCCCCTCTGATTCTCCTGTCACTCACCTACATTCGGGTACATCAGAGAGAGTAAGTTACAGGAAAACAAGTGGAGGAGTGAAACTGGTGGAAGCAGATACGAGCGCAACAGTTAAGAGGCATTTAGACAGGCACATGAACAGTCACAGGTAAGGCGGATGGTAACAGTCTTTTCCCCAGGGTAGGGGAGTCCAAAACTAGGGGGCATAGTTTAAGGTGAGAGGTGACAGATTTAAAAGAGACCCAAGGGGCAATTTTTTCATGCAGATGGTGGTGGGTACATGGAACGAGCTGCCACAGGAAGTGGTACAATAGTATCATTTAAGCACTTGGATAGGTACATGGAGGGATATGGGTCGAATGCAGGAAGTTGGGACTAGCTAGGTGGACAGCTTGGTTGGTGTGGACTCGTTGGGCCGAATCCATGCTGTATTGCTCTGCGACTCTTTGAACAGGCAGGGGAGGGAAGGATACAGACCATGTGCAGGTTGATGGGATTAGTTGGACTGGCACCATGGTATGATGCAGACATGGTGGGCCGAAGGACCTGTTCCTGTGCTGTTCTGTCCCATGTTCTATAGTACCTGCATGTTAACTTTCAAGCATTTGTGAGATTCTATAAATAACTCAACGATTTCTCTGATTGCATGCGAGGACCATGAGGGAAACACTGAGGTTGGAAAAGGAAAAAAATTTCAGATGCTCAAAATATGAAGTAAATTCAGATAACAGACTGCAGGTTAGGAAGTATTGCCAGGGAGAAAAAAAGCCTCAGTTAACATTACAGGTTGATGACCTTACATCAGAACCAGCTATACTGGAAAGGCTGGTTGTCTGGAATTGTTGCTTCAGTGTGTGTTCTGGGGACTGTAACGTGTCTCGTTGGAAAACCAGATACAGTCCTTAAGCTTATGTTGGAACAAAGCAGTGCTTTGCATCTCACAGTTGTTTTTGTAACCCCTCTCTTCCTTCTCGACTTGCACATTCTCTAGACAGATCATCTGCAAGTTAGTTCACAATGCAGTCTCCTCTACAGTGGAGAACCTGAACACAGATTGGGTGATCACTATGCATCCAGTCTGCAGGAGTGTCCCTGAGCTTCCTGTTGTCTGCCTCCTTAATTCCCCCAACCTGTTGCAGGATCGCGGCTATTCCTTTGCGTCCACAGATGCTGCCCGACCCACTGAGCTCCTCCAGCAGCTTGTTTTTTGCTCCCTAGTTCCCCATCCCATTCCCACTAACTGACTGTGGCCTCCTGCACTGTTGCAGTCTGAGCACTTTGGAACCTTCCAGAGTCAGTCGAATTTTGCTACTTTAGCTAACTCACGTTCTCTGAGGGTATCAGAGCCAGCCGTTTCTGCTGTAAATCATCCACCTGTGATATCGTCTCAGTTCTTCTTTCTCATGAGTAGACCCTGCCCTGCTGGGCATATCCCACTGCCTGCCCTGCTATTAACAACACATTACACTTTAACCTGCAGTTTACACAAGTACACCTACACTTTACGCTTTTCCTGACCTGCAGTCTGCATCATCACTCTCTAACCTCCCCAGTATCCCATTGACCAGATGACTCCCAGAACTTATCTCAATAGCAACCATGGCCTCGCCCTATCACAGGTATTTCCTTTGTCCTGTCTATCCCTCCTGAAAACCTGTTTTTTTTAAATCTCTCATTCCCAGTTCATTACCTCAGTTTCTCTCTCCACAGATGCTGCCTGACCTGCTGTGCATTTCCAACGTTTTCTGTTTTTATTCCAATTAACATGCTTTCACCACCTTCTCTCAGCCAGTATCAATAAAAATGTGTCAGGCAGTCTCTGCTGGGCTTGAACCTCTTTCCACCCTTCCTCTTCTCAGCAAAATTCCTTCTCTAACACTTCCCAGTTATGATGGAATGTCACTGACCTGAAACATTAACCTTTTCTCTTTCCACAGATGCTCACTGATCTGCTGCTTCCAGCATGTTTTATTATCAGGAGATTGGGAAACATGGGTATTCCAAGAGACCTGCAGCTGGAAGCAGGATTTTCTTACTCCTAACGCGTTGGGAGTGTGCTGCATTTAGCCAGATTGGACCAGCAGTTCAACCAGCTGCATCACTGTGGAAGGTTTACCTACAAGTTATCACTACTTCCTCTCTCCCCCTCCAGTTCTGCTTCATTAGCACCTGATCTGCACCAGCTCAGACTAACTACTGCATCAGTGTTGGGTCCCACAGCAATGCAGCTGGTTCAATCCCGACCTCCAGTGCTGCCTGTGTGGAGTTTGCACGCTCTCCCTGTTACCATGTGGGATTCCCCCGGGTGCTCCGGTTTCTTCCCACATCCCAAAGACGTGTCTGTTGATATGTTAATTAGCTGCTGTAAATTACCCCTGTAGTTACGGGCACGTGTGAGGGAGAACAAGTCGCGAGCCTGCAGGGAATTAAGGAGAGAGGGAAATGGTACTGATAGGAACTGGCATGGAACCAAAGGGCTGAATGGCCTCCTCCTGTGTCGATACAAGTATGAGTGAGTCAGATCCAGAAGCAGCTCAATGGCAGCCACTGTAGCTGTAGGAAAAGCTGTCAAGGAGATGAAGGAAAATACATGTTCAGAGCATCTGGCCACACCATCCCCATCCCCACTCCTCCCCACTGATGTCACGCCAAGCTGCCCGAGATACTCAGGCATGGACTCACTGATCCGTCAAGGTCACAGTGTGCTTGCATGCTGTGATTTTTGAGTATTCACTACAATAAGACCCAGCAGATTTTTCCCCGATGTAAGAAGCAGAGTCAACTCTGGAAGGCACACGCATTGATCAAGCAAGGCTGACTGTAATTATAATGGGCTTGAGGCTGACTTGGAGTGCAGTATGTTCTATACACTCACAATATTGTGCCAAACCAGTTACATTGGTAATAAAATGCCCAACTAAACTAATCCTTCTGCCCACACAATGTCCATATCCTACCATTTCCCTCACATCCATGTGCCTGAGAGCTTCTTGAATGCCCCTATCATATCTGCCTCCACCACCACCCCAGGCAGCACATTCCAGGCACCCACCACTCTCTGTATTAAAAAAAACTTGCCCCACACATCTTCTTTGAACTTACCCCCTCTCACCTTAAATGCATGCCCCCGGTATTAGACATTTCAACTCTGGGAAAAAGATACTGGCTGTCTACTCTATCTGTGCCTCTCATAACCTTATAAACCTCTATCAGATTTCCCCTCAGCCTCCGCTGCTCCAGAGAGAACAACACAAGTTTGTCCAATCTCTCCTCATAGCACATGCCCTCTAATCCAGGCAGCATCTTGCTGCATCCTCTCCAAAGCCTCCTTCCTTTAAATGGGGTGAACAGAACTGAATGCAATATTCCAGATGCATCCAAACTAAAGTTTTTTAAAGCTGCAGCATAACTTCCTGACTTTTGAACTCAATGCCTTGACTAATGAAGGCAAGCATGCCCTATACCGTCTTTACCGCCCTATCAACCTGTGTAGCCACTTTCAGGGAGCTATGAACTTAGACCCCAAGATCCCACTGCTCATCAACGCTGTTAAGGGTCTTGCCATTAACAGCATATTCTCTCTTTACATTTGATATTTGGCCGGGTTGAACTCCATCTGCCATTTCTCCGCCCATATCTGCAACTGATCTATGTCCTGCTGTATCCTTTGCCAGTCTTCTATGCTATCAACACCACCACCAACCTTCGTATCATCTGCAAATTTACTAACCCACCCATGTACGTTTTCATCCAGGTCATTTATATACATCACAAACAGCAGAGGTCCCAGTACGGATCCCTGAGGAACACCACTAGTTACAGATCTCCAACTAGAGTAAGTCCCATCAACCACTACCCTCTTTTACAGGCAAGCCAGTTCTGACTCCAAATGGCCAACTCACCGTGGATCCCATGCATCTTAATCTTCTGGGTGAGCCTCCCATGAGGGACCTTGTCAAACACCTTACTAAAATCCACGTAGACAACAGAGGAGATTTACCAGGACGCTGCCTGGATTGGAGAGCATGTCTTATGAGGATAGATTGAGTGAGCTAGGGCTTTTCTTTTTGGAGAGAAGGAAGATGAGAGGTGACCTGATAGAGGTGTACAAGATAATAAGAGGCATAGATTGAGTGGAAAATCAGAGACTTTTTCCCTGGACGATAATGGCTAACACGAGGGGACATAATTTTAAGGTGATTGGAGGAAGGTATAAGGGGGATGTCAGGGGTAAGTTTTCTTTTACACAGAGAGTGGTGGGTATGTGGAACACACTGCTAGCAGAGGTTCTAAGGGCAGATACATTAAGGACATTTAAGAGACTCTTAGATAGACACATGAATGATAGAGAAATGGGGAGCTGTGGGGGGGGGAAGGGTTTGATAGATCTTAGAGCAGGATAAAATGACAGCACAACATTGTGGGCTGAAGGGCCTGTACTGTGCTGTAGTGTTCTATGTACACTAATTCATTCTATTCTCCCCACTGCTCTACACCGTCTACACTCATGACTGTAGGGCTGAGCACAGCTCAAGTGTCATCTACAAATTCACCGATGACACCATTGTTGTTGGCAGAATCTCAGATGGCGATGAGCTGGTGTACAGGAGTGAGATAGATCGGCTGGTTGAGTGGTGTCGCAACAACAACCTCGCTCTCAACGTCAGCAAGACCAAGGAAATGATTGTGGACTTCAGGAAGGGGAAGTTGGGAGAACACACACCAGTCCTCATTGAGGGGTCAGCGGTGGAAAGGGTGAGCAGCTTCAAGTTCCTGGGTGTCAACATCTCAGAGGATCTGTCCCGGGCTCAACACATTGATGCAATCACAAAGAGGCACGCCAGCGGCTCTCCTTTATTAGGAGTTTGAGATCTGGTAGGTCACCAAAGACTCTCACAAATTTCTATGGATGTACAGTGGAGAGCTTTCTGACAGGTTGCATCACAGCCTGGTACGGACACTCCAACACACAGGATCGCAAGAGGCTGCAGTGGGTTGTAGACTCAGCCAGCTCCATCATGGACACACCACCTTCTACCATCAAAGACATCGTAAAGAGGTGGCATTCATCACTAAGGACCCTCACCATCCAGGACATGCCCTCTTCTCGTTACTACCATCAGGGAGGAGGTACAGGAGCCTGAAGGCCTGCATTCAACAATTCTGGAACAGCTTCTTCCCCTCCGCCATCAGATTTCTGAATGGTCCACGAAGCCATGAACACTGCCCTGTTATTCCTTTTCTTTTTGCACTCTTTACTTTTGCAACTTTTAGTAATTTGATGTCTCTGCACTGTACTGCTGCTGCAAACCAACACACTTCACGCCATCTAAGTCAATGATAATAAATCTAATTCCATGTTTCCATCAACTTCCCCTAGATTCTATCCCTCAACTGCAAACCTACGTGTGTTTGGGATGTGGGAGGACACCACGGGATCAAAGATCAGGATCAAAGATCAGGATCAAACCTGGGTATGTGAGGCGGCAACACTGCCTGCAGCAATGACAGGCTGCACCCACTGTTTGAGATCAGCTACCGCATTCCAACACGAACTTTGGCCTGAATGATTCAACCCTCTGCCACATATTCTGTTTACACACAAACTTGAAGAGTTTAAAGGTCTTATGTCTTTAAACTATTTGTTACACAGTATTTAGATGAAAGATAAAGTCAACTGAAAGATGAAAACTCACAGCGAATTGGATATTTAACAGTGCCAACTAGTGCAGGATGGTTGGAAATATTGCAGTTAATTAGTATATAACAAGCTCACACAAAGAACAAGGTAATAGAGTCAAAGGAAGTATAGTCATATTGGTCAAAGGATAATTATTGTCCAGACAATATATAGGAGAGCCCTCCAGCAATAAAGTCATAGAGTTAGACAGCAAGGAAACAGCCCCTTCGGCCTAACTGGTCCATGCCGACCAAGATTCCCACCTAAGCTAACCCCATTGCCCTCATTTGGCCCTTATCCCTCTAAACATAGAACATTACGCAAAAAGATGTACTTCACTGTGTGTTTTGACGTACATGTGAGTAATAAAGATATCTTATCTTAAAACATTACAGCATAGTACAGGCCCTTCGGCCCACAATGTTGTGCCAACATTTTATCCTACTCTAAGATCTATCTAACCCTTCCCTCCCACATAGCCCTCCATTTCTCTATCATTCATGTGTCTATCTAAGAGTCTCTTAAATGGCCCTAATGTATCTGCCCCCACAACCTCTGCCGGCAGTGCATTCCACGCACCCACCATTCTCTGTGTAAAAAACTTACCCCTGACATCCCCCTTATACCTTCCTCCAATCACCTTAAAATTATGTCCCCTTGTGTTAGCCATTTTCGCCCTGGGAAAAAGTCTCTGACTGTCCACTCGATCTATGCCCCTTATCATCTTGTACACCTCTATCAAGTCACCTCTCATCCTCCTCTCTAAAGAGAAAAGCCCCAGCTCACTCAACCTATCCTCATTAGACATGTTCTCCAATCCAGGCGGCATCCTAGTAAGTCTCCACTGCACCCTCTCTAAAGCTTCCACATCCTTCCTGTAATGAGGCCACTAGAACTGAACACAATACTCCAAGTGTGGTCTAACCAATCCCCTGACTAATGAAAGCAAACACACCATACGCTTTCTTAACAACCCTATCAACCTGCACGGCAATCTTGAGGGATCTATGGACGTGGACCTCAAGCCATTCCTGCCCTTGTGACAGCCAAGTCTCTATAATGGCCACAATGTCGTAGTTCCATGTATTTACCCACACTCTAAGTTCATCAGCCTTGTTCCTGATACTTCTCACATTAAAGTAGACACACTTCAGCCCATCCAACTGACGGCAATTTTGCCCTTTCAACTGCCTATCTTTTCTCACAGTCTTTCCACATGCTACATCTACTTGTACAATAAATGCACCAACCTCTAACCTATCACTCTGGTTCCCATCCCCCTGCCAAACCAGTTTAAACCCTCTCCAACAGCTCTAGCAAACCTGCCCACAAAAATATTGGTCCCCCTCCAGTTTGGGCGTAACCTGTCCTTTTTGTACAGGTCGTTCCTTCCCCAGAAGAGATCCCAATGATCCACAAATCTGAAGAGATAAGATTTCTTTATTAGTCACATGTACATTGAAACGCAGTGAAATGCATCTTTTGCGTAGAGTGTTCTGGGGGCAGCCCGCAAGTGTCACCACTCTTCCGGCACCAACACAGCATGCCCACAGCTCCTAACCTGCATGTCTTTGGAACGTGGGAGGAAACTGGAGCACCTGGAGGAAACCCACGCAGACACACAGGGGCGAACGTACAAACTCCTTACAGACAGAGGCCGGATTTGAACCTGGGTCGCTGGCGCTGTAAAGCGTTATGCTAACCGCTACACTACCATGCCTGCCCTGTCCCCTGCATCAATTTCTCAGCCACACATTCATCTGCCAAATCAACCTATACTTACCCTCACTGGCACGTGGCACAGGCAGCAATCCTGCTTTTCAGCTTCCTACCTAGCTCCCTATATTCCCTCTTCAGGACCTCATCTCTTTTCCTACCCATGTGATTGGTGCCAATATCTACCACGACTTCTGGCTGTTCGCCCTCCCCCTTTAGAATGCTCTGACCCTTGCACCCGGGAGGCAACATACCATCCAGGAGTCTCTTTCACATCCACAAAATCTCCTATCTACCCCCCCCCCCTTACAATGGAATCCCCTATCACTACCGCTCTCCTCTTCTCCCCCCTTCCCTTCTGCATCACACAACCAGGCTCAGTGCCAGAGACCTGGTCACTGCAGATTTTCCCCGGTAGGTTATCCCCCCCAAAGCGGCCACAGGGGTACTCTGCACTACCTGCCTATTCCCTTCCCCTCTGGTCAAGAAAGAAGCGGTGGGTGGTGAGGCTGTCATGATGGGGAATGGAGGTATATAGGGACTAGACCTCCATGGTGAAGGTGAGGTTGCGCATGTCGGAGAACTTCAAGCTACGGAAGAGTTAGAGAGCTTGTGATGTGTCACGGACGTAGGTGGGATGGGATTGGAGTGGGGGGACAGGACAGTGTCCAAGTACGAGGATACAAGCTCCACCTTGCCCCACGGAGCTCGTATCCTCGTACCTGAACACCACCCTGCACACCGCCCCGCCCCATAGCCCAATCCCTTCCTTGAAGGAGGATCCTGACCTGAAACGTTGACCGCCTGCTTTTCTCCATGGATGCTGCCTGGCCTGCTGAGTTCCTCGTGTTTTTCATCCCTTTAGATGATGTTAATATACCTGCCTCAACCACTTCCTCTGGCAGCTCGTTCCATAAACTGACCACCCTCTGGGTAAAGAAGTTGCCCTCAAGTTCCTATTAAATTTCTCCCCTCCCACCTTAAACCTGTGCCCCCTAGTTCTTGGGAAACAGACTGAGTGCATTCACCCTATCTATGCCCCTCCTGATTTTATACACCTCTGTAATATCACCCCTCAGTCTCCTACACTCCAACAGTCAAAAGATCACAAGAGATTGGGACTCATCTCACACCCCTCCCTCAGTGCGATGCTCCCTGAGCACCAACCCTCCCAGTGTGACCCTCCCTCAGTACCCCCCTCCCCACAGTGCGACGCTCCCTCACTACAGCCCCTCCCACAGTGCGGCGCTCCCTCACTACCGCCCACTGCAGTGCGGCGCTCCCTCACTACAGCCCCTCCCACAGTGCGGCGCTCCCTCACTACAGCCCCTCCCACAGTGCGGCGCTCCCTCACTACAGCCCCTCCCTGCAGTGTGGCGCTCCCTCACTACAGCCCCTCCCACAGTGCGGCGCTCCCTCACTACCACCCCCCTGCAGTGCGGCGCTCCCTCACTACCGCCCCTCCCGCAGTGCGGCGCTCCCTCACCGCCCCTCGCCCAGTGCGGCGCTCCCTCACCGCCCTTCGCCCAGTGCGGCGCTCCCTCACCGCCCTTCGCCCAGTGCGGCGCTCCCTCACCGCCCCTGCCACAGTGCGGCGCTCCCTCACCGCCCCCCCACAGTGCGGCGCTCCCTCACCGCCCCTGCCACAGTGCGGCGCTCCCTCCCCGCCCCCCCACAGTGCGGCGCTCCCTCACCGCCCCCCCACAGTGCGGCGCTCCCTCACCGCCCCCCCACAGTGCGGCGCTCCCTCAGTTGTGCCCTGGACCCCGCGGACACGGCCTCACAGAGCGGGAGCGCCGCCCCTGAGCAGTAACGGGGCCTCCGGCCTCCGTCCCGAGGCCTGGCTGCGCCTCACCTCCGCCCGCCGCCACATCGTAGCCTCAGGCCGTCTGCTGACAGCCCGAATGACGCCGTCTCGGCGGGGGGGGAGTCCCGCCCCTGAAGGGAAGCCTGGGGTAGAAGCCCCGCCCCTGAAGGGAACACGTTTGGGACAGGCCACGCCCCTGAAGGGAAGTCTTTGGTAGAAGCTACGCCCCTGAAGGGAAGCCTTGGGTAGAAGCCCCGCCCCTGAAGGGAAGCCTCGGGTAGAAGCCCCGCCCCTGAAGGGAAGCCTCGGGTAGAAGTCCCGCCCCTGAAGGGAAGCCTCGGGTAGAAGCCCCGCCCCTGAAGGGAAGCCTCGGGTAGAAGCTCCGCCCCTGAAGGGAAGCCTTGGGTAGAAGCCCCGCCCCTGAAGGGAAGCCTCGGGTAGAAGCTCCGCCCCTGAAGGGAAGCCTCGGGTAGAAGCCCCGCCCCTGAAGGGAAGCCTCGGGTAGAAGTCCCGCCCCTGAAGGGAAGCCTCGCGTAGAAGCTCCGCCCCTGAAGGGAAGCCTCGGGTAGAAGCTCCGCCCCTGAAGGGAAGCCTTGGGTAAAGCCCCGCCCCTGAAGGGAAGCCTCGGGTAGAAGCCCCGCCCCTCTGGATCGCATTCACAGGCAACGCGAAGGCGGAGACACCGGAGTTTCTGCAGACGCTGGAATCCGGAGCAACGCGCTCAACATGCTGGAGGAGCTCAGCGGGTCGGGCAGCATCTGTGGAGGGATGTAAACAGTCGACGTTTCGGGCCGAGACCCTTCATCGGGACTGGAAGGGAAGAGGGGAGAAGCTGGAATGTCGGGGGAGGAGGTGGAGCAGAGGCTGGCAGGGGATAGGTGAGTCCAGGTGAGAAGGGGGGAAGGTAGGTGAGGGGGGTGGGGGTGAGGATGGGCTGGGGGTGGGGGTGGGCTATAGGTGGGGTGGGGTTGGGATGTGGGACTGGGGTGGGCTATGGGTGGGGGTGGGGATGGGGTTGGGATATGGGTGGGGGTGGGCTATAGATGGGGGTGGGGTTGGGATGTAGGGATTGGGGTGGGCTATGGGTGGGGGTGGGGGTGGGCTATGGGTGGGGGTGGGGGTGGGCTATAGGTGGGGGTGGGGATGGGGTTGGGATGTGGGGATTGGGGTGGGCTATAGGTGGGGGTGGGGATGGGGTTGGGATATGGGTGGGGGTGGGCTATAGGTTGGGGTGGGGATGGGGTTGGGATGTGGGGATTGGGGTGGGCTATAGGTGGGGGTGGGGATGGGGTTGGGATATGGGTGGGGGTGGGCTATAGGTGGGGGTGGGGATGGGGTTGGGATATGGGTGGGGGTGGGCTATAGGTGGGGATGGGGTGGGGATGTGGAGATTGGGGTGGGCTATAGGTGGGGGTTGGGATGGGGTGGGATATGGGTGTGTGTGGGGATGGGCTGGGGATAGGGGTGTGGGTGGGGATGGGGGTCAGGGTGGGTGTGTGGATGGGGCTGGGGGTGGGGGTTGGGGTGGGGACGGGCTGGGAATGGAGCTGGGGGTGGGGGTGGGGTGGGGATGGGGAGATGTAAGAAGCTGAGAGGTGATAGGCAGAAGAAGCAAAGGGTTGAAGGAGAGGGCATGGACCATGGAATAAAGGGAAGGGGTGGGGAATAGGTGGCAGGTCACGTGGGGAGGGACAAGGGAGTCATGGAGCTTCAATGTAGTCAATGCCCTGAACCCCGTCTCTGTGCTGGGATTTGAATCACAGCCACTGACGGGGAAGGGGGTCTCCCCCTTCTGTGGCTGTAGACCGCCCCCTTTGGTTAGCTCTAACCTTCACCTTCAAAGCTTCTGACAGACTGCTGGAGGAACTCAGAGTTTCCAGCAGTGTTAGTCCAGAAGAAGGGTCTCAACCTGAAATGTCAACTATCCCTTTTCCTCCACAGATGCTGCTTGACCGGCTGAGTTCCTCTAGAATTTGCTCCAGATTTCAGCATCGGCATTCTCTTGTTATTGAACAGCCAGACCTAGGGGAACAAGTACATGACTCCCTCAAGGTGGTGACACAGGTAGACAGATGGTGAAGGACGTATATGGCACGTTTGCCTTCATCAGCTGTGGCATTGAGTACAGGAATGGGCATGTCATGCACTGTTGTACAAGATGTTGGTGCCACATTATAGGAAAGATGTGATTTAATGAGAGAGGGTTCAGAGGAGGTTCACATGGATGTTATCGGTACTGGGGGGCTTGAGCTGTGAGGAGAGTCTGGGACTGTTTTCCCTGGAGCAAAGGACGCTGAGGGGTGACATTACAGAGGGTTACAGAAATATGAGGGACACAGATAAGGTGGATGGTCATAAGATCATAAGACATTGGAGCAGAATTAGGCCATTTGGCCCATCGAGTCTGCTCTGCCATTCGATTATGGCTGATTTATTTTTCCCTATTAAATCTCTGATTTCCCCATTCTCCTGCCTTCTCCCCATAACCTTTCATGCCCTTGCTAATCAAGAACCTGTCAACCTCTGCTTTAAATACACCCAATGACTTGGCCTCCACAGCCGTCTATGGCAATGAATTCCACAGATTCACCACCCTCTGGCTGAAGAAATTCCTGCTCATCTCTGTTCTAAAGGGATGTCCTTCTATTCAGAGGCTGTGCCCTCTGGTCCTAGACTCTCCCACTACTGGAAACACCTTCTCCACATCCACTCTATCCAGGCCTTTCAATATTCGGTAGGTTTCAATGAGATCCCCCCCCTCATCCTTCAGTGAGTACAGGCCCAGAGCCAGTAAACGCTCCTCATATGTTAACCAACGCTCCTCATATGTTAACCCTTTCATTCCCGGGATCATTCTCATAAACCTCCTCTCCAATGCACATCTTTCTTTACATATGGGGCTTAAAACTGCTCACGATACTCCAAATGTGGTCTGACCAACGCCTTATAAAGCTTCAGCATTACATCCTTGCTTTTATATTCCAGTCCTCTCGAAATGAATGCTAACATTGCATTTGCCTTCCTTACTACCGACTCAACCTGCAAGTATTGGTATTGGTTTATTATTGTAACTTGTACCGAGGTACAGTGAAAAACTTGTCTTGCATACCGTTCGTGCAGGTCAATTCATTACACAGTTAACCTTTAGGGAATCCTGCACTAGGACTCCCAAGTCCCTTTGCACATCCGAATTCACTCCCTGTTTAGTAAGTAGTCTACGCCTTTATTCCTTCTACCAAAGTGCACGACCGTACACTTCCCTATGCTGTATTCCATCTGCCACTTCTTTGCCCATTCTCCCAACCTGTCCAAGTCCTTCTGCAGACTCCCTGCTTCCTCAACACTACCTGTCCCCGCACCTATCTTTGTATCATCTGCAAAATTGGCCACAAAGCCCTCAATTCCGTCATCCAGATCATTAACATGTAACGTGAAAAGTAGCGGACCCAACACTGATCCCTGGGGAACACCACTAGTCACTGGTCCCCTTTATTCCCACTCTTTGCCTCTGCCAGTCAGCCAATCTTCTATCCATGCTAGTCGTCGTGGCTATCCCTGGAGGACGAGGATGATGGTCTTCATTCCGTTGATCTATTTATGGGCTCTCAAGTGGCCTATGAGTCCAATCTTGGCTCTGAAAGTTCTTCCGCATTCAGGACAGGTAGTTCCAGACGGCAGATCGGGCTTTGGTTGTGGCTGCCTCTCTTTCCATTTTCTTCTCTTTTTCTCTAATTCTGCACATCTGTCAGCTTCGAAGGTTGCTGTTCCTTCTCGGATGATGGTTTGCCAGAGTTTCCTGTCCTTAGCACTGGTTTCCCAATTGTTGATGTCGATGTTACATTCCTTCATGTTGGCTTTTAAGACGTCTTTGAATCTCTTCTGTTGTCTGCCTCTTTTACGTTTGCCTACTTTAAGCTAGGAGTAGAAGATTTGTTTCGGCAGACGTTCGTCATCTTAAATGCGCTGGAACAGCTTTTGGCCGTCTCTGAACAAGAGTCTTTCATGATCATGACATCCGAACAGACTCTAAAATGTTAGTGCACAAAGCAGTGGTGATCCCAACACTCCTGTATGCATCAGAAACTTGGACAACATACTGAAGACATCTGAAGGCACTTGAAAAGTTCCATCAACGCTGTCTTCGAAATATCTTAAATATCAGCTGGGAAGATAGAAGAACCAATGTCAGTGTGCTAAGTGAAGCAAAAACAACAAGCATTGAAGCCTACGTTATCAAGAACCAACTAAGATGGAGCGGTCATGTTGTTCGGATAATTGCTAGTACCTTTCCTGTAATACCACGGGCTCCTATCTTGTTTAGCAGCCTCGTGTGGCATCTTGTCAAAGGCCTTCTGAAAATCCAAGTAAACAACATCCACTGACTCTCCTTTGTCTATCCTGCCTGTTACTTTTATTCATATTTAATATGATAAGATTTCTTTATTAGTCACACATACATCGAAACACACAGTGAAATGCATCTTTGCGTAGTGTTCTGGGGGCAGCCCGCAAGTGTCGCCACACTTCCGGTGCCAACATAGCATGTCCACAGCTCCTAACCCGTACGTCTTTGGAATGTGGGAGGAAACCGGAGCACCCGGAGGAAACCCACGCAGACAAGGGGAGAGCGTACAAACTCCTTACAGACAGCAACCGGAATTGAACCTGGGTCGCTGCTGCTGTAATAGCATTACGCTAACCACTACACTTCTGTACCTGCCCACACTACTGTACCTGCCCACACTTCCTCAAAGAATTCCAACAGATTTGCCAGGCAAGATCTCCCCTTAAGGAAACCATGCTGAGTTTGGCCTATTTTATCATGTGCTTCCAAGTACCCTGGAAACCTCATCCTTAATAATGGATTCTAACACCTGAAGTCAGCAAACTCCCAGGGTAGGGAGTCTAAAACCAGAGGGCATAGGTTTAAGGTGAGAGGGGAAAGATTTAAAAGGGCCCCGAGGAGCAAGTTTTTCACACAGAGGGCCGTGGGTATATGGAACAAGCTGCCAGAGGAAGTGGTAGAGGCAGGTACAATAACAACATGGATAGGAAAAGTTTAGAGGGATATGGGCCAAATGTGGGATTAGAGAGGCACCTTGGTTGGCACGGATGTTCGGATGAAGGGCCTGTTTCTGTGCTGTATAACTCTATGGAAAAAAAACGCCAGTTAAGCAAAATAAGTTTGGACACGAGACTGCCGATGCTGGAATCTGGAGCAAAAAAACTGAATGTTGGAGGAAATCAGCAGGTCAGGCAGCAGCTGAGGAGGCAAATAGACAAGTCCGACTTTTCGGGTCAAGACCCTTCATCAGGACAGTATGTAAGGTAACTGAGTGAATACAGCCTGCCCCCCCACCGCCAGGAAAATCCTGTGGGTGCACCCATCAAATGCTAAAATTAGGGCAATACAGCCCGGAAACAGGCTCTTCAGCCCATAGAGTCCGTGCCGACCATCACCCACCATTGACCCCAACCCTACACTGATCCCATTTCATTCTCCCCACATTCCCATCAACTCTCCCCAGATTCTACCCTCACCCACACACTGGGGGGCAATTTACAGTGGCCAATTAACCCACCGACCCGCACGTCTCTGGGATGTGGGAGAATTGGATTGAACCTGGATCGCTGGAGCTGTGAGACTGTAGGTCCATCAGCTGGAGCATTGTGGCACCATCTTCACTGAAATGGTAGTATCTCCAAAATGCAACACTTGCTTTGTAAAACAATCAATTAGCAGATTTTTACTCAAATCCCCAGAAAGGACCTTGAACCCTTGACTCCGGCCTCAGCAGAAGCTGGCAGTCCAGTGAACCACAAAACCAAACCGGTGTTTTTCAACTGTATCTGAGGACCATCCCCTTTGAGCAA
The DNA here is from genome assembly GCF_009764475.1 of Pristis pectinata. Lineage (NCBI taxonomy): Eukaryota > Metazoa > Chordata > Chondrichthyes > Rhinopristiformes > Pristidae > Pristis > Pristis pectinata. The sequence continues at coordinate 1,756,042 of NC_067407.1, read as the reverse complement.
ACTCAGGGTGGGCGGAGGGTGCAGCAAGGGGAGGGAGCTGGGACGACAAGTCACGGCTCTCAGCCTTGTAGACGTAGCCCATTCACTTGGTAAAGTTCCTGATTTAATGTTTCCAATGAGCTTGGAGGTCACGGTTCGTTGGTGAGGTCCTCGACTTAATGTTACATTCTCTTGTTTTCAGAGGTCACTGTTCCCCAGGCTCTGCAGATTTTTCCCTTTGGCATTGTGACACTGGATTGCAGATAGAAAGGCCACATTCTTCATCTCCCGAAGTGGATGCCAAGCTACAACATCTGCATTTCAATATGGTCAGAAGGCAAACCGAACAGTGATAGTAATCAGATTTCTTCAAGCCCCAAATCCTTTTGTGTATTGTTGCTAAATTGAACCATCTGCAGTGTTGTCAGTGATTGCTGCTGGAGACTGGAAGAGACGGGGTGAAGTTACTGTGTTGTTTTCACCTAACTTTAGATGAAGGAAGGTAAGGGGCAAGTTAGCACAAGATTAACGCCAGAAATGAGGGCTTAAAGTTGTCAGGAAACACTGAGCTATCTGGATCCTTTCCTCCCATCTTAAAAGCAATACAAGGATTTGAGTCCCAATAAACTAAGGGTATTCAACAAAGTTGGGGCTTTGGATGAGAAGTGAAGCCAAGGCCCCGTCTGCTGCCAGCAGTGAATCCCATGGCATTTGAAACAGAGCGGGGGAGGTGGGGTGGGTGCAGACTTCTCCCCCATTTATTCCTCGATCCATGTCACTAAGGTATATTATCTGGCTGTGATCTCATTGTCATTTGTGGGATCCTGTTGTGCATAAATTGGCTGGCTTGTTTCCAACATTGACCAGACTTCAAAAGTGTAGCAGTTAGCGTAACACTTTTACAGCAACCTGGGTTCAATTCAGCTGTTGTCTGTAAGGAGTTGTACGTTCTCCCCGTGTGTCTGTGCGGGTTCCTCCGGGTGCTCTGGTTTCCTCCCACATTCCAAAGACGTACGGGTTAGGAAGTTGTGGGCATGCTGTGTGGTGCCAGAAGTGTGGCGACACTTGCGGGCTGCCCCAGAACACTCTACGCAAAAGGTGCATTTCACTGTGTGTTTTGATGTACATGTGACTAATAAAGAAACCTTATCTTACTTTATTGAATGTAAAACGCTTTGGGACTATCTGATGTTGTTGAACAATCAAATCTGAATTTTGATAGGGTAGAGACAAGAGAAACAGTTCCCACTTGTGGACGTGGAGAAGATCAGTGGGAGCGTCGACGATCTGAGGGCACAGCCTCAGAATAAAGGGACATCCCTTTAGAACTGAGATGAGGAGGAATTTCTTCAGCCAGAGGGCGGTGAATCTGTGGAATTCATTGCCACAGGGGGCTGTGGAGGCCAAGTCATTGGGTGTATTTAAGGCAGAGATTGGTAAGGGGAGTTAAGGGTTACGGGGAGAAGGCAGGAGAATGGGGTTGAAAAAAAATCAGTCACGATTGAATGGTGGAGCAGACTCGATGGGCCAAATGGCCTAATTCTGCTCCTATATCTCATGGCCTTCTGGTTTGAGCCAAAGGGTGCTCGGGGATACAGAGCAGATTCCACGACACAATCTCCACACTGTCTGATCGACGGACCTCACTCAGAGATATCAGGTGAACACACCACGTGTTTGTGGGAGCTCGCTGGGAGCCAGACAACTGTGCTCATTCCCTCAGAGATCAGAGTGACCCTGGGTCATCGAAGCCCCTTCACAAACGCAGGGTCCTTTGTGGACAGCTCCCAGCACATCCCAGGGGGCTCTGCAGCCAGTGAAGGTGGGCACCAACGCTACGTGGCAACAGCAGCTGCCGAAATGTGCACAGTGCAATCCCACAATCAGCCACATGCTAGCAGCCAGATAAATGGTTTTGATGACACAGGATAATCAGACCCCCCTCTTTATCTTTGGAATGGACTAGGAAACATTATTCAGCTACCGGACAGCAGGTGGGGCCACAGTGTAATGTAAATTCCACAAGACTGAGAGCTTTCCCTCGGTAAGACACTGAAAGTGCCTGTGTAGATCACAGGCTCTGTGGTGCAGGAGGATCTGAACATCCTGGTGAATGCTTTTCAAAAGGCTGACGTGCAGGTAAACTGCTGCCTCACAGCTCCAGAGACTCAGGTTTGATCCTGACCTCCAGCGCTGTCTGTGTGGAGTTTGCACGTTCTCCCTGTGACCGCGTGGGTTTCCTCCCGTTTCTTCCCACATCCCAGAGACGTGCGGGGTCGGTGGGTTAATTGGCCACTGTAAATTGCCCCCAGTGTGTGGGTGAGGGGTAGAATCTGGGGAGAGTTGATGGGAATGTGGGGAGAATGAAATGGGATCAGTGTAGGGTTGGTGTAACTGGGTGGGTGATGGTCGACATGGACTCAATGGGCTGAAGGGCCTATTTCTGTGCTGTATTTGGATTTTTTTCTCTCTGTGGTTATGAGTCGGTGGAACTCTCTTCCTCAAAGGGTGGTGGAAGCAGAGTTTCCGAATATTTTTATAAACGAGTGGGTGAAAGGTTACCATGGGGAGTGCAGAGTTGAGGTCACAGTCAGATCAGCCATGATCTCATTGAATGACAGGGCAGGCTCGAGGGGCCGAGTGGCCTACGCTGTGTTCATGTGCTGAAATGACATTATTCTGGTCCCAGGAATGGTCGGGGGTAAAACCTGTCAGAGCACAGCCCAGGAGCTGCTGAGGCTGATGTTGGTGATCTACACACTGCTCTTTTGTGAGAGTGTAGTTAGTGAGGAACTTTCCTCATAACATTGGGACCTACAGCCAGTGGACAGAGGTATAAGGTGAGATGGAGGAGGTTAAGAAGGGACCTGAGGGGGAAGTTTTTTCCACGCAGAGAGTATTTGGAATCAGGACCCCACTGCCTGAGGGGGTGGTGGAGGCAGAGACTCCCACCATATTGAAGAAGCATCTGGATGAATCTTCAAGCTCCAACTTGCCTGGAGATGCCTTGGCTGATTCAGATCCCTTTTAAACCTCTCAGTGTGATTGACAGGACGGTCCCCCCATCTTCTGCACCGCGGCCGGTACCTGCTGTCCCTCTTTTATTGAAATCGAGTCATAGACTCATACAGCACGAAAACAGGCCCTTCGGCCCAACTGGTCCATGCCGACCATGGTGCCAACCATGGTGCCCACCAAGCTAGTCCCATTTGCCCGTGTTTGGCCCCTATCTCTCTGAACACCTCCTACCTGTGTATTTATCCAAGTGTCTTTTAAATGGTGTTAGTGCACCTGCCTCACCCACTTCCTCTGGCAGCTCGTTCCATATACTCACCACCCTCTGCGTGAAGAAGTTGTCCCTCAGTCCCCTTTAATTCTTTCTGCTCTCACTTTAAACCTGTGCCCTTGAGCTTTAGCTCCCTTCCCTGGGAAAAAGACTGTGCGTGTGTGAATGCACATTGTAGTGAAAATTGTGTGCTGATTGTATTAATTATGTATGTATGATGAATAAAGTATATTTTTGCTAAAAAATGGGCTTTCTAGTCTATAGGAAGGGAGAGGAGTGTAACCAATCTGAGGGGTACCTTCACCCTGCATCCTGATGGCCACCTCTGTGTGTGGCAGCATCAAGCTGTGTGTAGATTCTTGGTATACAAACACCAAGTGCACAGAAACAGGCCCTTCGGTCCATAAGTCTGTGCAGTCCATCACCACCCATCTACACTGATCCCGTTTCATTCTCCCCACATTCCCATCAACTCCCCCCAGATTCTACCCCTCACCCACACACTGGGGACAATTTACAGCGGCCAATTAACCCACCGACCCGCACGTCTCTGGGATGTGGGAGGAAACCGGAGCACCCGGGGGAAACCTGCATGGTCACAGGGAGAATGTGCAAACTCCACACAGACAGCGCCAGAGGTTGGGATCGAACCCAGGTCTCTGGAGCTGTGACGCAGCAGCTCTGCCCGCTGTGCTGCTCGAAGAGTGATGTCAGCTGGATTCCCCTGACAGGTAGCCAGCGCATTCTCTGCAGAAAGCAAGATCCTGAATTTAATGGGAACCTCCCAGTGTTCGTCTTTGGAACACGTGCATCGTAAATACTGGTGTAAAGTTGGAAGCACAACATGATCCCACCAATATGAATGAGATAAGTGACCGGTTAGTGTGCTGTACCAATGACGTTGATCAGAGGCTCGATGTTGCCAAGTCTGTCAGGGCTACAAGGACATAAAGGTGAGTTTAGGGTGAACAAATTTGTGGTGATTGAAGGCTCTGATGGGATAATGAGAAAGAAGATCCATACATTAATGAAGCACGAACACCACTCACATTTGCTCCTGGGAAGTGTTTGAGAGGGTGTTACACAGGGCCCAGTCCCTCAGTGTCCAATGGGAGAGCCCTAGATTGTGGTCCTTCCCCACAGAGCCTTTGTGGTGACTGTACCGAGCTTCAGTGTGTCCGTCAGCATGGGCTCCTGCTCCCTGGAATGTGCCAGTCGACAGCATTCACTCATGGACATCTCCTTACACCGGAAGACCGGCAGGTGTCAGGCAGACCAGAGAGTGTGTTTCACTGAGTTGATGATCTTCCAGTGGCACTTGATGTCTGTCTCTGTGTGTGTTCCCGGGAACAGCTGTGGATCAGAGAGTGCTCTGTAACGCAGCTGCTTGGAACAAACTTTTTTTTTCAAAAATAAATTTTATTTATAAAAATGTATACAGGAAATACAATACAATCAGTAAATGTCTTCAGTTACATTCAGAGTGACATCAAATCAATACATTCTATGTACAAAACACTAAAGCCACTCAAGTGTCCTCTTTGGACAGTGCACCCTCCAAGTGTTGAGAGGCTGTTACACTGGACCCAGTCCCTCAGTGTCCAGTGGTAGGACCCCAGACTCTGGTCCTTCCCCAGGGAGCCTTTATGTTGGCTGCACTGAGCTTCAGTGTGTCCCTCAGCACAGACTCCTGCCGCCTGCTTGGGACAAACCTCTAGAATAGGGAGGCAGAACATTAACATTAGATCCCAGGGGCTCAGGCCTGGTGTCAGAAAGCATCCTTCCACCACCCCCCCCCAACCCCCACCCCTCAGTCTCAAACTCCCTCCCCAAGATCAGGTCTCAGTTGAAATGCCACAGGTGAGATTGGTGGATTCTTGTTGGGTGAGTGGATTAAGGTGTGGGTTTATCAATGTTGTACAAAACGTTGGTTAGGCCACACTATTGTGAACAGTTCTGGAGGAAGGATGTGGCAGTGTTAGAGAGAGCGCAGAGGAGATTCACCAACATGTTCGGAATGGAGGGCTGTGGTTATAAGGAGAGGTTGGACAGGCTGGGTCCATTCCTGGTGGGACTCAAGGGGCTGAGGGGTGACCTTTTAGAGGTTTGTGTTTACAAGGGAGAAAAGGGATCTGAGGTGTGTTTTTCACACAGAGGGTGGTGGGTGTGTGGAACGAGCTGCCAGAAGAAGTGGTTGGGATGGGTACAATTACAACGTTTAAAAGGCATTTGGACAGGAACACGGACAGGGAAGGTTTAGAAGGATATGGGCCTAATGTGGGCAAATGGGACTAGTGTAGATAGGCATCATTGTCGGCATGGATGAGTTGGGCTGAATGGCCTGTTTCTGTGCTGTATAACTCTACGATTGTTCGTTGCAGATCACCCACGATGTAATCGAATGGTGTAGTGGGATGATGGCCTCCCACTGATGGACAGAGAGCAACTGAGACGCCCCTGGCATCAGCAAGGGTTGATCGCTTGTAACGTGAGAGCAGCTGAGCTTTGCAATGTAAGTAAAGCTATAAAATATCTGTTACATGGATTAATTTTCACTTGCCAAGGCCGCCGAGACTAAAGTCAAGGTCAGAACATTCCTCTCAGCCTGTGATCAACGGACATTATCTTCAATAGCCCTGAAAGATGTTTGCAATCACATTCCCTTAACACTCAACAGGACCCTGTTTGCTGCACTCCCTTTAAACTCATTGGGTTCAGTAGAAGATGTATGACAAGAGACAGCTCAACACATCATGGAAACCAGCCTCCCCTCCATGGACTCTGTCTACACTTCTGGCTGCCTCGGTAAAGCAGCCAACATAATCAAAGACCCCACCCACCCCGGACATTCTCTCTTCTCCCCCCTCCCATCAGGCAGAAAATACAAAAGCCTGAAAGCATGAACCACCAGGCTCAAGGACAGCTTCTATCCCACTGTTATAAGACTATTGAATGGTCCCCTAGTACAATAAAGGGGACACTTGACCTCACAATCTACCTTATTATGACCTTGCACATTATTGTCTGCCTGCACTGCACTTTCTCTGTAGCTGTGACATTTTATTCTGCATTCTGTTATTATTTTACCCTGTACTACCTCAATGCACTGTGTGATGAATTGATCTGTACGATCAGTTTGCAAGACAAGTTTTTCACTGTACCTCGGTACAAGTGACAATAATAAACCAATTTACCAATTTACAGTATACAACTATGTAACATTTTTAAAAAATTGAATTAAATATTGGGGTATTCAGATAAGATGATATCTTTATTAGTCACACGTACATCGAAACACACAGTGAAATGCATCTTTTGCGTAGAGTGTTCTGGGGGCAGCCCGCAAGTGTCGCCATGCTTCCAGTGCCAACATAGTATGCCCACAACTTCCTAACCCGTACGTCTTTGGAATGTGGGAGGAAACCGGAGCGCCCGGAGGAAACCCATGCAGACACGGGGAGAACGTACAAACTCCTTACAGACAGTGGCCGGAATTGTACCCAGGTCGCTGGCGCTGTAATAACTGTATTCATTGGAATAACATCCAATAGTCCAGAAAATCTACCAGTCCAAGTCAAGCCAAGTTTATTGTCATCTGCATGAGTCCATGTGTGCACAGGTGCAATGAAAAACTTACTTGCAGCAGCATCACAGGCACAGAGCATCAGAGACACAACATTCACCAAAAAAACATAAAGTAAACATAAATTATACAAAATTATAAAAAGAAAGAACACAACTGGAACCAAAAACAAAGTCCATTGTAGTGCAAAGTGCTGAAAGTGTTGCTATACTGAGGTAGTGACTAGGTTTGTGGAGGTTGGTTCAAGATTCAATGGCTGAAGGGAAGTAGCTGTTCTTGAACCTGGTGGTGTGCTGTTGGCAGCTAACAGCCCAACACCAGCAAAGTAGGTAAGGTAAGGAAAGATCTCTCTATTAGTCACATGTACGTCGAAACACACAGTGAAAAGTTTCTTTTGCGTAGAGTGTTCTGGGGGCAGCCCGCAAGTGTCTCCACGCTTCCGGCGCCTACGTAGCATGCCCACAACTTCCTAACCCGTACGTCTTTGGAATGTGGGAGGAAACCGGAGCACCCGGAGGAAACCCACGCAGACACGGGGAGAATGTACAAATTCCTTACAGACAGCGGCCAGAATTGAACCCGGGTCGCTGGCACTGTAATAGCATTACGCTAACCACTGCACTACCGTGCCTGCCCTGAGGGTACTGGATTAGCGGAATTTTATCATAATGGAATGCTGAACTAACTAATCTTCCATACAGGTCCAGCAAGGACCTCCCTGTTCCTGTATTCACTGCCTCAGCCAGCAAGTGTCCCATCTGCCTTTCTAACCAGTTTATCCACCTGCGTCTCTCTGGGCATGGACTCCCTCTGACTTTGTGTGTGAGGACTCGTGTCTCACAGGTTTGACTGAGGTTTCTGGTGACCAAAAGGACTGATGAGGGCAGGGTGGTAGATGTTGTCTACATGGACTTTAGCAAGGCCTTTGACAAGGTCCTGCGTGGGAGGCTGTTCCAGTAGGTTAGATCACGTGAGATCCACGGTGAGCTAGCCAATTGGATACAGGATTGGCTTGGCGGTAGGAGGCAGAGGGTGGTAGTGGAGGGTTGTTTTTCAGACTGAAGACCTGTGCCACAGGGGTCAGTGCTGGGCCCACTGTTGTTTGTCATATATATTAACAGTCTGGAGCAGAATGTAGGTGTAACAGAACTTCCCTATTTCTAAACTCAGTCCTATTGCTAGAAAGGCTAATATACCATTTGCCTTTCTAACCCTTCTCCTCTCCCCAAGATACAACTTCCATTAAATTATCACCTTTAATGAAGTTGGTGGAATGTCCCATTGACCTGAGTCTCTGTCCCCTTGTTGCTAACTTCTGCCCAGGTCCTTTCTATTTACCTGTTGTGCCAAACCAATTACATTGGTAATAAAATGCCCAACTGAACTAATCCCTTCTGCCCACACAATGTCCATATCCTACCATTTCCCTCACATTCATGTGCCTCTCTAAGAGCCTCTTAAACCCCTTGATCGTACCTGCCTCCACCACCACCCCCAGCAGCACATTCCAGGCACCCACCACTCTCTGTGTAAAAAAACTTGCCCCACACATCTCCTTTGAACTTACTCCCTCTCACCTTAAATGCATGCTCTCTGACATTTTAACCCCGGGAAAAAGATACCAGCTGTCTACTCTATCTGTACCTCTCATCTTATAAACCTCTATCAGGTCTCCCCTCAGCCTCCACCTCTCCAGAGAAAACAACCCAGGTTTATCCAACCTCTCCTTATAGCACATGCCCTCTAATCCAGGCAGCATCCTGGTGAACCTCTTCTGCACCCTCTCCAAAGCCCCCACATCCTTCCTATGATGGGGTGACCAGAACTGAATGCAACACTCCAGATGCGGCCCATAGTGTCCGAGGCTGAGGGGAGACCTGATAGAAGTTTATAAAATGATGAGGCGCAGAGAGAGTAGACAGTGTCTTTTTCCCAGGATGGAAATGTTGAATACCAAAGAGCATAGCTTTAAGGTGAGAGGGGGAAAGTTTAACTGACATGTATGAGGCAAGTCTTTTTACACAGAGAGTGGTGGGTGCCTGGAACGGGCTGCCCGGGGAGGGGGTGGAGGCAGATACATCTCCTGTTTAGGAGGCATTTAGGCGGACAGATGGATGGAGGGATACGGACCACGGGCAGGCATACGTGCAGTTTAAATTGGCGTCATGGTCAGTCGAGACATGGCGGGCCGAAGGGCCTGTTCCCATGCTGCACCGTTCTGTGATGAGAGCAAAGTCTTTATTGCAGAGAGTGAGCTTGGAATCCCGAACCCTCGGCCGGCAGGAGTGGGGGAGACCGGTCTCTGTGACCCTCGGGAGCCAACTGACCTCAGTTGGGCTGGAGGGTGGGACCTCTGGTAGAGAGGCAGTGCGGAGCCGATGGGCTGAACGGCCTCCTTCTGCGCTGCATCCATGAAAGGTCTCCGACTGTACTCCCTCCACAGGCGCTGCCCGACCCGCTGGGTGTTCCCGGCACTTGGAGCACGGCGTCCCCGGGCTGCGGGGAGGCCGGTGGGGGGAGCAGGGACCCCGGGCAGGGTGCAGCCTCCGGGTCGGGCAGCCTCTGCGGAGGCTGTGCTGTAACCCAGCGCACTGACGGCGCTCTGCAACCCCCCCGCCGCCGCTAAATGCGTTCAGCAGCGAAATGGTGGCTGCCGAGCTGAGGGCGATGGCGTTCGCCTGCGCCTCGGCGGCCAGCCAGCGAGCCCCATTGTGTGGCGTGCACTGATGTCGGGAGCCTTTCATCTGTCGCCCTCACACTCTGCCTGACGCTCCGGGCTCCGGGAAGATGCACTGACGCTGGAGGCAGAGGCAGGGAGAGAGCGAGGGGCCGCCGTGTCCCTGCCCAGGCCGGCAGGATGGGTCGGAGGGAGATCGCCGCCGCTGCGTTCGGTAGGGACACGTCCCGGGCCGTTGTTTGTGTCTCTGGGATCCGTTGTGCAGTCAGACCGGGGGGAGGGTGGGGGGGGGGGCATCCTCCGATTGTACCAGGCAGCCGCTGCAATACACACTCCCCCCCCCCCCCATTCCGCTGCTGCCCACTTTACGCTTGTTTTTTAAATCCCCCCCGTTTCATGTTGTGCCCCGGCTGGTTTTGTGTGTGTTGTGGTTTCAATGTGCAAGCGGTCGGAGGGCGTCGTGACTGGAGGGAAATAGCCCCCTTCCCCATCCCTCCCTCTCTTCCCCAACCCTCCCTCCCCCCCTCCCCCAACCCTTCCTCCCCCCCTCCCCCAACCCTTCCTCCCCCCCTCCCCCAACCCTTCCTCCCCCCTCCCCCAACCCTTCCTCCCCCCTCCCCCAACCCTTCCTCCCCCCCTCCCCAACCCTTCCTCCCCCAACCCTTCCTCCCTCACCTCCCTCCCTCCCTCCGCCTCATCCCTCCCTTCCTCCCTCCCTCCCCCAACCCTCCCTCCCTCCGCCTCATCCCTCCCTTCCTCCCTCCATCCCCCAACCCTTCCTCCCTCGCCCCATCCCTCCCTCCCGCAACCCTCCCTCCCTCCCCCAACCCTCCCTCCCTCCGCCCCATCCCTCCCTCCCTCCGCCTCATCCCTCCCTCCCCCAACCCTCCCTTCCCCATCCCTTCCTCCCTCCCCCAACCCTCCCTCCGCCCCATCCCTCCCTTCCTCCCTCCCCCCTCCCTCTCCCTCCCTTCCCCATCCCTTCCTCCCTCCCCCCAACCCTCCCTCCGCCCCATCCCTCCCTTCCTCCCTCCCCCCTCCCTCCCTTCCCCATCCCTCCCTCGCTCGCCCCCAGCTCCCCGCAGAACGAACTCAGGAGGTAAACAAGGGACCCGGTCCATGTGCAGAGCGGACTCTGCGCGGGGGGACGGGGAGTTGGGACTGTTGTCACGGCTGTGGAGAGATCCAGGCCACCCCCAACTTATCCCCCCGCTGGGAGTCCTCAGCCGGCCGGGCAGCTGCTGTGGGGAGAGGAACGGGCTGGACGAAGCCCCCCAGCAGCTCCGGAACATGGGCCCCGCTGTGCCTCGCTCCGCGGGCGCTGAGTGTCTCCGGCAGCCGCCGGTTCTGCCGCTGCTGATGGGTCACTCGGTGGGACGGTCTCCCTCCGAGGGCGGTTAGTTTAATGAAGGAGTGAGAGCAGGTCACAGCCACACGGCTGCAGTTCTCGTCCCCGGCCCGGCGGCGCAGTGACACAGCCCCAGAGCCCCGGGTTTGATCCCAGCCTCCGGCGCTGTCTGTGTGGAGTTTGCACGTTCTCCCTGTGACCGCGGGGGTTTCCCCCGGGTGCTCCGGTTTCCTCCCACATCCCAGAGACGTGCAGGTCGGCGGGTTAATTGGCCGCTGTAAATTGTCCCCAGTGTGTGGGTGAGGGGGAGAATCTGGGGGGAGTTGGTGGGAATGTGGGGGGGGGGGGCGGTTGGCAGATTTTGGAGAGGTGCAAAAATAACAGGGTTGTTGTCATGGATGACTTCAGCTTCCCTAATGTTTATTGGCACCTCCTTAGATGGGGCAGAATTTGTCAGGTGTGTCCAGGAAGGATTCCTGACACAGTATGTGGACAGGCCGACTAGAGGAGAGGCCGTACTGGATCTGGTACTAGGCAAGGAACCTGGTCAGGTGACAGACCTCTCGGCGGGCGAGCATTTTGGGGATAGTGATCACAACTCCCTGACCTTTAGCATAGCCGTGGACAGGGATAGGAGCAGACATTATGGGAAAGTGTTTAATTGGGGGAGGGCAAACTACGATGGTATTAGGCAGGAACTTGGGAGTGTAAATTGGGAACAGATTTTCTCTGGTAAATGCACTGCAGAAATGTGGAGGTTGTTTAGGGACCAATTACATGGGGTTCTAGATAGGTTTGTCCCACTGAGATGGGGAAAGGGTGGTAGGGTGAAGGAACCATGGTGGACAAGAGAGGTGGAAGGTTTAGGAAGCAAAAATCAGATCGGGCTCTTGAGAGTTATGAGGTAGCCAGGAAGGAGCTTAAGAAGGGACCTAGGAGAGCTAGAAGGGGACATGAGAAGGCCTTGGCAAGTAGGGTTAAGGAAAATTGGCTGTGTGGATTTGGAATTGGCTTGCCCACAGAAGGCAGAGGGTAGATGCAGAAGGGGAGTATTCAATGACCAGTGGTGTTCCACAGGGATCTGTTCTGGGACCCCTGCTCTTTGTGATTTTTATGAATGACTTGGATGAGGATGTGGAAAGGTGGGTTAATAAGTTTGCAGATCACATGAAGGTTGGTGGTGTCGTGGATAGTGTAGAAGGTTGTCGTAGGTTGCAGCGGGATTTAGACAGGATGCAGAGCTGGGTGGAGAAGTGGCAGATAGAGTTCAGTCCAGAGAAGTGTGAAGTGATACACTTTGAAAGAACGAACTTGAAGGCAGAGTACAAAGATGAGGGGTAATGTTGCACCTCTGTAAGGCTCTGGTCAGACCACACTTGGAGTATTGTGTTCAGTCTGGTCACCACATTATAGGAAGGATGTGGAAGCTTTAGAGAGGGTGCAGAGGAGATTTAGCAGGATGCTGCCTGGATTGGAGAGCATGTCTTATGAGGAGAGGTTGAGTGAGGGCTTTTCTCTTTGGAGTGATGCAGGATGCGCGGCAACTTGATAGAGGTGTATGAGATTATGAGAGGCATAGACAGAGTGGACAGCCAGCACCTTTTCCCCAGGGTGGCAATGGCCAATACTCGAGATCACCCGTTTAAGGTGCATGGAGAAAAGTTCAGGGGAGATGTCAGAGGTACGTTTTTTTACACAGAAAGTGGTGGGTGCCTGGAATGCACTGCCGGGGGAGCTGGTGGAGGCAGATACGACAGGGTCATTTAAGAGACTATTAAACAGGCACATGGAGGAAAGAAAAATCGAGGGTTCTGGGAGGTGAAGTAGAGAGGGGGAGAGATAGAATGTGGATAAGGTTTATCTAGGTCAGCACAACATGGTGGGCCGAAGGGCCTGTACTGTGCTGTACTGTTCTATGTTCTAATAAAATGGGATCAGTGTAGGATTGGATTGTTTTCTCTGGAGCGTTGGAGGCTGAGGGGAGATCTGATAGAGGTTCGTCAAATGATGAGAGGTGTAGACAGCGTAGACAGTCAGTCTCTTTCCCAGGGTGGAATTGTTGAAGACCAGAGGGCACAGCTTTAAGGTGAGAGGGGGAAAGTTTAAAAGAGATGTGCGGGGCAAGTGGTGGGTGCCTGGAATGGGCTGTCAGGGGTGGCGGTGGAGGCAGATATGATAGAGGGGTTTGAGAGGCTGCTAGGTAGACACATGAACAGGTGGGGAGTAGAGGGATGTGGATCATGTGCAGGCAGGTGGGATTTAGTTTAAATTGGCATCATGGTCAGCACAGACATGGTGGGCTGAAGGGCCTGTTCCTGTGCTGTACTGTTCTGTGTTCTATGTTCACTGATAAGTGTAAATGGGTGGTTGATGGTAGGCATGGACTCGGTGGGCCGAAGGGACTCGGTGTCCCTATCCTGAACCACACTATGACTCTTTAGCTCTTCGGAGAATTTTGAACCTGCTGTCCTCTTCTGTCAGAATCAGATTTATTATCACTGACTCGTATGACGTGAAATGTGTTGTTCTGTGGTAGCAGCACAGTGCAAAGACATAAAATCACTATAAATTACAAAAATAAATAAATAGTGCAAAAAAAAGGATAACGAGGTGGTGTTCATGGGTTCATGGACCGTTCAGAAATCTGATGACGGAGGGGAAGAAGCTGTTCCTGAAACACTGAGTGTGGGTCTTCAGGCTCCTGTACCTCCTCCCCGATGGCAGTAACGAGAAGAGGGCATGTCCTGAATGGTGAGGGTCCTCAGTGATGGATGCCACCTTCTTGAGGCACCGCCTCTTGAAGATGAATGAAACCTCACCTGAACTCCCCAAGCCTCTACGTTCTCCCACTCTGCAGTTCTTCAAATAAATGTTGCTGTTGTTAGTCATGGGAGAGGTCAGTTTTGAGGAAGGGCGTTGGATGATCCCAGTGAGGTAACCTCTGTGTGTTTTCTCTCCTGGTTAAATGCTGCCCAAGAACGGAGGGCAGTCCGGCCAGTGAGATAGTGGGCTGCACCGGGGCAGGTGTCATTCAGTGTGGACAAGAGCAATGTGAGGGACACTCGCCCGGAACAAGGGATTTAAGCACCTTCCAGATGGGGGGAGCGGAGATGCTGGGGTTTCTGAGAGATTTGGAGTTGTTCAGGGCGGTGGTCAGGAAGGTGAAGTGCTGAACACAACAGGTGGGATGTTGGAGTCTAACATGAGAAGTCAAGTCGAGGGTAGGAGCACCAGAGCACTTGACTGTAGCTGGAGGGAGGAAAGGGTCGACTGTAGCTGGAGGGGAAGAGTTGACTGTAGCTGGAGGGGAAGGGTTGACTGTAGCTGGAGGGAGGAAAGGGTCGACTGTAGCTGGAGGGAGGAAAGGGTCGACTGTAGCTGGAGGGGAAAGGTTGACTGTAGCTGGAGGGAGGAAAGGGTCGACTGTAGCTGGAGGGGAAGGGTTGACTGTAGCTGGAGGGAGGAAAGGGTCGACTGTAGCTGGAGGGGAAGGGTTGACTGTAGCTGGAGGGAGGGAAGGGTCGACTGTAGGTGGGAGAGGGGAAGGGTCGACTGTAGCTGGAGGGGAAGGGTCGACTGTAGCTGGAGGGAGGAAAGGGTCGACTGTAGCTGGATGAGTGAAAGGGTCGACTGTAGGTGGGAGAGGGGAAGGGTTGACTGTAGCTGGAGAGGAAGGGTCGACTAGCTGGAGGGAGGAAAGGGTTGACTATAGCTGGATGAGTGAAAGGGTCGACTGTAGGTGGGAGAGGGGAAGGGTCGACTGTAGCTGGAGGGAAAGGGTAGACTGTAGTTGGAGGAAAAAGATCAGCTGTAGCTGGAGGGAAAGGGTAGGCTGTAGTTGGAGGAAAAAGGTCGGCTGTAGCTGGAGAGACAGGTGGACTTGCCTCGGCTGTACTGAGGAAGGACTGGGCTGAGGACTGAGGTTTGGGGCAGTGTCACTCAAACAATTCTGGGACCTAAAGGGTTAAATTATTGGGTTTGTTTCGATCGAGATGAGAACTGGAAAGACTCAGCAGGTCGGACAGTATCTGTGGGGTGGGAAGCAGAGTTAACATTTCAGGTAAGAACTACAAAGATTGAAGATGAATATGATTTTGATGAGGCAGAGAGAGAGAGTTTCGCCAGGCAGGAGTGTACAACAAGGAGCGATGTTAGGAGGCACAGAAAGAGCATCAGAGATACGGAACCCCCTCGTGGGTGATCTGTTCAGGATGGGGTTCTGTTGGAACTGTGGATGGGTTTGTGTCTCCATAGTCAGTGGTTGATAGCATGGTCTCGATGGGCTGAAGGGCCTGTTTCTGACTCTATAACTGGTTTTAGTGATGTTGATTGAGGGATAAAAACACAACAACACAAGGCAGCAGGAGCAGGAGGAGGCCACTCGGCCCCTCAGTCCTGTCCCACCATTCACTGTGACCACGGCTGATCTGCCCCAGGCCTCATCTCTTCTGTGCCGGTTCCCCATCGCCCTCAGTTCCCTGATCTTACAAACATTTACCTCCCTCCTCTTTAGATCCCCCCCAGTGATCCAGTCTCCACACCCTCTGGGGCAGAGAATCCCACAGATTCCCCTCCCTCTGTGAGAAGAAGTCCCTACGCACCTCAGCTTTAAATGTCCACCCCTCATCCTGTAACTGTGTCCCCTCGTTCCAGACTCTCTCACTGGTGGAAACATCTCCTCAGGACCTGAGGTGTTTCAGTCAGATCACCCCTCTTCTAAACTCCAAAGAATACAGAGTATCAAGGGCAGTGGATCCAGTGTATGCAGCTGGAATTGACGGGACGTCAGCCCATGATCTAATGGAACAGCAGAACAGGTTCAATGGACTATTATAGATTCCCCCTGCTGTGATGATGAGGTAGTGACTACTCTGTGCCAACTGCACATCAGCTGGTAGTTCCCCACTGCACTAGGAGTGAGCTGATCGTGTTTACACAAAGGCAGTGAAGAGAAACCCTGATCCATGGGAGATTGTTTTGTGGTGGGTTTGAATCCAGAGAGAAAGGAGTTTTTAAAAGCATGAGGATATTTGGAAAAGGGTCAGAGTTGTAGAATTGTACAGCACAGAAACAGGCCCTTTGGCCCATCATGTCCATGCTAACCTCTTTGCCCATCTACAGCAATCCCATGTGCCCACATTAGGTCCCCATCCTTCTATGGTGTGTCTGTTTGAGTGGATGTCTAAATGTATTGGTTTATTATTGTTACATGTACTAAGGGTAAGAACAGGACCTGAGGTTGCTCTGGCAGACAAGGTGCAAGAAAATCCCGAGGGTTTCTATAGGTATATTCAGAGCAGGAGGGTAGCAGGGAACAAAATTGGTCCTCTTGAAGATCAGCGTGGTCATCTATACATGGAGCCGAAAGAGATGGGGGAGATCTTCAATGAAACTTTTGCATCTGTATTTACTCTGGAAACAGACACAGAATCTATAGAACTGATGCAAAAGAGTAGTGAGGTCATGGACCATATCCGGATTACGGAGGACAAGGTGTTGGCTGTCTTGAGGCTAATGAAGGTGGATAAATCCCCAGGGCATGACAAGGTGTCCCCTCGGTCCTTGTGGGAGGCGAGTGCAGAAATTGCAGGGAACCTGGCAGAGATATTTAAAATTTCCTTAGCCACGGGTGTGGTACCGGAGGACTGGAGGATAGCTAATGTTGTTCTGTTGCTCAAGAAAAATTCTAAGAATAAGCTGGAAATTATAGGCTGGTGAGCCTGATGTCAGTCATAGGTAAATTATTGGAAGTTATTCTGAGGGACAGGATATATAAGTATTTGGATAGACAGGGCCTGATTAGGGATAGTCAACATGGCTTTGTGTGTGGCAGGTCATGTTGAACCAATGTTATAGAGTTTTTCAGAGGTTACAGGAAGGTTGATCAGGGGAAGATGTTGGATGTTGTCTACATGGACGTTAGCAAGGCCTTTGACAAAGTCCCACATGGGAGGCTGGTCCAGAAGGTTAACTCGCTTGGCATTCAGGATGAAGTAGCCAATGGATTCAACATTGACTTAGCGGGAGAAGCCAGAGAGTGGTAGTAGATGGTTGTCTCACTGACTGGAGACCTGTGACTAGTGGTTTGCCTCAGGGATCGGTGCTGGGTCCGTTGTTGTTTATCATCTATATTAATGATTCAGATGATAATGTGGTAAACTGGATCAGCAAATTTGCAGATGACACCGAGATTGGGGGTGTAGTGGACAGCGAGGAAGGCTGTCAAAGTTTGCAGCGTGACCTTAACCAGCTGGGAAAAGGGGCTGAAAAATGGCCGATGGAATTTAATGCAGACACGTGTGAGGTGATGCACTTTGGGAGGACAAACCAGGGTAAGACTCACACAGTGAACGGTAGGGCTCTGAGGTGTGCGGTAGAATAGAGGGACCTGGGAATACAGATCCATAATTCCTTGAAAGTGGCGTCACAGGTTGATAGGGTCGTAAAGAGAGCTTTTGGCACTTTGGCCTTCATAAATCAGGGCATTGAGTACAGGAGTTGGGATATTATGTTGAAGTTGTACAAGATGTTGGTGAGGCCGAATTTGGAGTATTGTGTGCAGTTCTGGTCACCTACCTACAGGAAAGAGATCAATAAACTTGAAAGAGTGCAGAGAAAATTTACACGGATGTTGCTGGGACTTGAGAACCTGAGTTACAGGGAAAGATTGAATAGGTTAGGACTTTATTCCCTGGAGCGCAGGAGAATGAGGGGAGATCTTATAGAGGTGTACAAAATTATGAGGGGTATAGATAGGGTGAATGCATGCAGGCTTTTCCCCTCAGGTTGGGTGAGACTAAGATAAGATATCTTTATTAGTCGTATGTACATCGAAACGCACAGTGAAATGCATTTTTTGCGTAGAGTGTTCTGGGGGCAGCCCGCAAGTGTTGCCACTCTTCCAGTGCCAACAGAGCATGCCCACAACTTCCTAATTCATATGTCTTTGGAATGTGGGAGGAAACCGGAGCACCCAGAGGAAAATCACGCAGACACGGGGAGAACGTACAAACTCCTTACAGACAGCGGCCGGAATTGAACCTGGGTCACTGGCGCTGTAATAGTGTCGTGCTAACCACTGCACTGCCGTGCCTGCAACTAGGGGTCATAGGTTTAGGGTGAAAGGTGAAATATTTAAGGGGAATCTGAGGGGGGACTTCTTCACTCAGAGGGTGGTGCGAGTGTGGAACGAGCTGCCAGCGGAAGTGGTGGATGCGGGTTCAATTGTAGCATTTAAGAGAAGTTTGGATAGGTCCATGGATGGGAGGGGTTTGGAGGGATATGGTCTGGGTGCAGGTAGATGGGACTAGGCAGAAGATCAGGTCAGCATGGACTAGATGGGCTGAAGGGTCTGTTTCTGTGCTGTAGTGCTCTATGACTCCATGATACAGTGAAAAGTTTTTGTTTGTGTGCCTCCAGACAGATCTTGTCTAACATAATTAGATCAAAGTGTAAAAAGAACAAAATGCAGAATATAGAGTTACAGCTACAGAGAAAGTGCAGTGCAGGTAGGCAAATAATAGACAAACGGTCTCTTAAAACTAGTGATTGTTTCCGATTCCCTATCTATACCTCTTATAATTCTGTACACCTCTATCAGGTCACCCCTCAGCCTCCCTCTCTCCAGGGAAAACAAGCCCAGCCCATCCACTTTCCCCCCATAACTGAAGTCCTCCAATCCAGGCAACACCGTGGGGAATCTCCTCTGCACCCTCTGCAGTGCAACCACATCCTTCCTACAGTGCGGTGACCAGAACTGCACATAATATTCCAAGTGTGGTCTAACCAGCATAATGTCCCAACTTTCACGTTCTGTGTCCCAACTCATGACGGCAGCATGCCACACGCCTTCTTCACCACCCTGTCTACCAGTGTCACCACCTTCAGGGCACTATGGACACGGACCCCGGGGTCTCGCTGTTCATCAACATTCTTCAGCACCCTACCATTTACTACATGTGCTCCCTCCCTATCTGACTTCCCAAAATGCATCACTTCATACTTGTCGGGATTAAATTCCATCTGTCCAATGTTCCGTCTGACCTGTGTCCTGCTGTGACCTTGGACAACCTTCCTCGCTGTCCACAACACCACCAACCTCTGTGTCATCACACACTTACCAATCGTCCCTCCCATAGTCACACCCATGTCATTACTATATATCACGGACAACAAGGTTCCCAGCACCGATCCCTGCCGGACACCACTGGTCACAGACTTCCAGTCAAAAAAGCACCCTTCCACCACCACCCCCTGCCCCCTACCGCCAAGCCAATCTTGGGGAACAAAGTAAACCTGCAGAGTTGTGGTGAAGGAGTCCCTGAAAGCAGAGAGGTTTATTTTGAATTTATTTTTTGGATACGGGCTTTGCCGGCCATGCCAGCATTTATTTCCCATCCTTGACTGCCCCGTGAGAAGGTGGGGGTGAGCCGCCTTCCTGAACTGCTGCAGTCCTTCTGGTGAAGGAGCCCCCGCGGTGCTGGTGGCGAGGGAGCTCTGGGATTTAGACCCAGTGACGGTGAAGGAACGGTGAGGGACTCGGAGGGGAACCTGTGGGTGGTGGTGTTCCCCTGCACCTGCTGCTCACGTCCTTTCTGCTGGCGAGTTTACCAGGTGGAGAGCCTGGCGAGTGCCTCGTGCGTTTTGTAGACGGTGCACACCACAGCCACTGTGTGCCAGTGGTGGGAGGGCCCAGTGTTTGGGGGGGTGCCAATCACGCGGCTGCTTTGTCCTGGATGGTGTTGAGCGTTTGGAGAGTTGTTGAAGCTGCACTCGCCCGGGTAAGTGGAGGGTGTGCCATCACACTCCTGATGTGCTCTGGAGATGGGGGAAAGGCCTTGGGGTATTTATTGGTTTGTCCAGCCGAGTTTCCAGCCATTGATGTCCTCCAAGATACGAATGGTGTGGAACTCAATGACGGTGGTCCCGTTGAATATTGAGGGTAGGTGGTTAGACTCCCTCGTGTTGCAGCAGGTCATTGGTTGATGCCTCTGCTGCGTGAATGTTATGTGACACTGGTCAGTTGTGCCTGAATGTTGTTTGGGTGTTGCCGCGATTGCTGAGGAATTGCAAATGAAATTGAGCGTTGTGTAACGTTCAGCAGACATCCTCCCTTCTGACCTTCTGATGGAAGGAAGGTCACTAATGAGTCGCTGAAGATGGTTGGGCCCAGGACACTGCCCTGGGGACCTCCTGCAGTGATGTCCTGGGACTGGGATGATTGGCCTCCAAAACCCACACCCACCTTCCTCTGTGCAAGATCTGACTCCAGCCACTCGAGTGTCTTGCCCTTGATACCCACTGCGTTCAGGTTTACCTCATAGAACGTAGAACAGTAAAGCACAAAACAGGCCCTTCGGCCCACATTGTTGTGCCGACATAGCTAATCCCTCCTACCTACAGAATGCCCTATAGAACATAGAACAGTGCCTGGGCTCCTTGATGCCACACTCAGTCAAACGCTGTCTCGATGTTAAGGACAGTCGCTCTCTCCTCACCTCTGGAATCCAGCTCCTTTGGTCCACGTTTGGACCGGGGCTGTGCTGACGTCTGGAGCTTTCCAAGCTGGGCATTGGTGTGTGAGTGCCACTTGACATGACTGTCTGTGACACCTTCTGTCACTCTGCTGTTCCCGGCGGTGGTTAGCTGAACCGAATACATCCTGCTTTCTGTGAACAGGTAATTTTCCACATTGTTGGGTAGATGTCAGTGTTGTAACTGGACTGGAACAGCTTGGCAGGAGCTGTTGGTCTCCAGTACCACAGCTGGGATGTTGCCTGCTCCTGGAACTTCACTGTACCCAGTGCTCTCAGCTGTACAGATGTTATGTTGAGAGAGTGGCATCGGCTGAAGACTGGGTCTGTGATGGTGGGGATCTTGGGAGGGAGAGAGATGGATCACCCACTGTGGTCACCAGTGTTTCAGCCTAGACTTTCGCCCTTACTGCGACTGGGGCTGTTCCTGCAACAACCACCTCCCATTGACTCTTTAATGGTCCACCATCTTCTGCGTTGAGATGTGGCAGGACTGCAGAGCTTCGATCCAGTCTGTTGGATGTGAGATCATTTAGCTCGGTCCAGTGCATGAGGTTTTTGCTCTGGAGGAGATGAGTGGTCTGGGGTTGCATCCTCCCTGGGCTGGAACCTGAGTCTGCGGCTGCCCTCAGCATGCCCTGCACTCCCCACTGACCCAGGCTCGATCCCCTGGTCTGACACTAATGGCGGAGAGAGGGATGTGTCGGGTGTGAGGTTACAGAGTGTGTGGGGGGGGTACTTCTGATGCTGATGGTCCATAGCTTCCCATGGAGGCCCAGCTTTGAGCTGCTGGGTCTGTTCCACATCTGTAGAGGCACACAGCTTGATGGAGGATGCCCTTGGTGAGAAGGCAGGACTGTCTCCACAAGGACTATGTGGTGGTGTTTCTCCCAATCCCACCAGGGACAGATACATCTGTCACCGGTACACCAGCGAGGATGAGGTCCAGTGGATCTGTCCCAGGAGTTGGTCACTCACTACCTGTCTCAGACCTGGTCTGGGACCTCCGTCCTCCCAGACTTGGCCAGTGGTGGTGTTCCCGACCCTCCCCTGGTGATGGACATTGATGTCCCCACCCAGAGGACATTCTTGCTGCTCTCGGTGCCTCTCCCAGTGTTCAACATGGGAGGGGTCCGATGCATCAGCTGAGGGAGGTGGGAATCAGGAGGAGGGGTCCTCGCCCCATGTCTGACCTGATGCTAGGGGTTCTGGGGCCCATGGTGAGAACCCCCAGGGCTGCTCCCTCTCTCCACTGTACACCACGGGGAACCTCCTCTGGTGGCTCTGACCTGTAGTGGGACGGGATGGACCAGGGGTGTGGTGGAGGAGGCAAGCACGTTGTCTGTGAGGTCTGATTCCCTGAGTATGTCTGTGTCTGATGTTGCTCGTCTGGTCTGGGGCTCTCTCCCAGTTTGGTCGCAGATGTGCATGTGAGAGACTCTGTGAGGTCGACAGGGCTGGGCGTGCCTTTGCATGTCCGTGTTTGCCGCTGGGGTCAGTGACAGTGGTTATTCCTTCCCTGCTTCGATGTAGCAGTGATGCTACCTCTGTGAGCTCACTGGGCCTTACAAGGGGTGGGACACAGAGGCCAGACTGGCCATTTGTGGTCAGTAACACTGATGAAGAGGTTGTTGCTTTAAATTTCAGGTTATGAACTGAATTTAGATTCCACGGGCGACTTGAACTCAGCCCTGATAGTTAGTCCAGGTGTCCGGGCTGCCAGTAACCATGGAGTCAGCCCTGTACCCTGCATAACCCACTGGAGGTGCAGGTGGTGAGGGTGGGGGGGGGGGGGGGTGATTAGTGGGACCAGCCCATAGAGAGAGGAATGGGTTCGTTTGGATCCACATGGATTCCTGTTCGTAGTAACAATACATCCAACCAGGCAATGATTTGGCAGCTTGAGAAAGTGTTCGGGATAGGTCACACAGCACAGAACAGGCCCTTCGGCCCACCCAGTCCGTGCCGACCATCACCCACCCATTTACGCCAATCCTACACTAATCCCGTTTCATTCTCCCCACATTCCCATCAACTCCCCCCAGATTCTACCCCTCACTCACACACTGGGGGGCAGTTTACAGCAGCCAATTAACCCACCGACCCCCACGTCTCTGGGATGTGGGAGGAAACCGGAGCACCCGGGGGAAACACACACGGTCACAGGGAGAACATGCAAACTCCACACAGACAGCGCCGGAGGTTGGGATTGAACCTCGGTAAATTAAATTGGTTTATTATTGTCACGTACCAAGGTACAGTGAAAAACATGTCTTGCATACCGTTCGGACAGATCAATTCATTACAACAGTGCATTGAGGTAGTACAGGGTAAAAACAATAACAGAATGCAGAATAAAGTGTAACAGCTACAGGGAAAGTGCAGTGCAGGCAGACAATAAGGTGCAAGGTCACAATGAGGTAGATTGTGAGGTCAAGAGTCCACCTTACTGTACTAGGAAACTGTTCAGTAGTCTTATAACAGCGGGACAGAAGCTGTCCTTGAGCCTGGTGGTACGTGCTTTCAGGCTTTTGTATCTTCTGCCCGACGGGAGGGGGGAGAAGAGAGAATGTCTGGGGTGGGTGGGGTCTTTGATTATGCTGGCTGCTTTACCGAGGCAGCGAGAAGTGTAGACAGAGTCCATGGAGGGGAGGCTGGTTTCCGTGATGTGCTGAGCTGTGTCCACAACTCTCTGCAGTTTCTTGCAGTCATGGACAGAGCAGTTGCCGTACCAAGCCATGATACATCCAGACAGGATGCCTTCTATGGTGCATCGATAAAATTGGTGAGTGTCAAAGGAAGACATGTCAAATTTCTTTAGCCTCCCGAGGAAGTAGAAGCACTGGTGAGCTTCCTTGGCCGTGGCGTCTACGTGGTTGGATCAGGACAGGCTATTGGTGATGTTCACTCCTAGGAACTTGAAGCTCTCAACCCTCTCGACCTTGGCACCATTGATGTAGACAGGTGCATGTACACCGCCCCCTTTCCTGAAGTCAATGACCAGCTCTTTTGAGCTGTGAGGCAGTGGCTGTACCCACTGTGGTGCCCATATGTACATGCTCACTTGCTCACACATATTTACACTCACTCTCACATACTCACACTCTCTCTCACACACACTCTCTCTCACACACTCTCACACAGACACTCGCTCACTCACACTCTCACGTGCAGTCTCACACTCTCTCTCTCACACACACACACACACACACACACACACACACACACACACACACACACACACACACACACACACACACACACTCTCTCTCTCTCTCTCTCTGTCCCACCCTGATCCACATGGTCCCAGAGTCACCCCCAGCAGCCGCTCCCTTCCCCACCCAGTGACCCCACGGATCGACCCTCGGCCCCTCCTGTTCCCACCCCCTCAGTAACATCTCCCTAAAACCCAGCGTCTGTCTCCCCCTGGGCACTGGGTCTCGCACCCCTCCCTCCCGTCACCTTCCGCAGCCCCCCCACAACTGGCTCTGATCTGTGATACTGTGAGCCGGAGCCCGGGCTGGCGATGGGGGGGGGGGCTGCGTGGCAGGTGGAACCATCGCCTCCCCCCATCCTCTGTGTTGGGAGGGCTGAAGTCATCGTCTGTTCTCAGTCCCCAACTCCACCCTCCCTCTCCCTCCCTCTCCCTCCCTCTCCCTCCCTCTCCCTCCCTTTCACAAGATCACAAGAAAATAGTGGGAGGAGGCCACTCAGCCCCTCAGTCCTGTACCACCATTCACTGTGACCACGGCTGATCTGCCCCAGGCCTCATCTCCTCTCCTGTACCAGTTCCCCATCGCCCTCAGTTCCCTGATCTTTCAAACATTTACCTCCCTCCTCGTTAAACCCCCCCAGTGATCCAGTCTCCACACCCTCTGGGACAGAGAATCCCACAGATTCACCTCCCTCTGTGAGAAGAAGTCCCTACACACCTCAGCTTTAAATGTCCACCCCCTAATCCTGTAACTGTGTCCCGTCGTTCCAGACTCTCCCACTGGTGGAAACATCTCCACATCTCCCTCGGGGTCTTGTATGTTTCAATAAGGCGACACCTCATTCTTCTAAACTTTCCCCTCTCTCTCTCCCTACCTCGCTCTCTCTTTCCTCTGTATCTTTCTCTGTTTCTATCCACGTCTCTCTCTCCCTCTCTCCCTTTCTCTCTCAGCCCCCTCTCTTGCCCCTCCCTCCCTCAGGCCCCTCTTTTTCTCCTCCTTTCTCTCCCTCTCTATCCCCCCCCCTCTCACCCCCCCCCCCTCCCTTTCGCTTCCCCTTCCCTTTCGCTCCGGCCCTTTCTCTCACTCCCCCTCTCTCTCCCCCCTCACTCCCCCCTCTCTCTCTCACTCATTCTCTCTCGCTCCACTCTCTCTCCCTCTCTCTCTCGTCTCTTTCTCCCCCCTCTCGCACTGCCCCCTCTCTCTCTGTTCTCAATGCTCTCTCTCTCTCTTTCTTCCCCCCCCTGCACCCTCCCCCTCTCTCTCTCTCATCCTTTAAGGCACAGCGCTACTCTCTGCCTGGGCTTTGCTCCCTTTTCCCACTGTCTGTTGGGTTCCAAGATCCCCCAGGAAATTCCACTACCTTGCAGGGTGGAGTTCTACAACAAGAAGGAAGTTTGGGATAGTTGCTGAGGAGTGAAGGGGTGTTGGAGGATCGGACTGAAGCAGAGGACGGTCAGGCAGTGGGGCTGGGAAAACAATAGCATCAGGAGAAGAGCACGCAGAAATATGATGCATCAGGAGCAGGCGGCAGTGAGTGTCAACACATGGCCAGCTCTCCGTCCAGCAGTGGGTCTGAATGGTGTCACTGTACAGCCTCTACTGTAAATATCAGATGAGCATTGGCTCTGAATGTTAATGGCCACAGCAGCCTTCTCTGTCGAGTGTGCACACACAGTGGCTCTTTGTCAATTCATACGCAGATGTTTTGGAATCTGCCTGAGCTTTCTAGAACAGATCCAAGCGTCAATTAATCGGAGGCATTTGGATCCTTTTGATTTTTCTCTGCTGCGCTTGACTGGGTAAAGTTAATCTGTGAGTCTCCACTGTCTGCAGAAAGTTCTCTGAGCAAAGGCAGTGAAATGATTTAATTACAAAGCAGATGCCAGTGCGGTTTGGAGTGATAGGGGCTAATCGAAGAACCAGTCTTACATCATTAGCTAAAGGATTTTTATCAATATTAATGAGCTAATCTCAGGTCCCAGATGGCTATAATTTATCAAAAAGATGTTGTCACATCTTATTACACATTCTCTGTGTTGAGTCACGCCTCTGGCACCCATTCAGTTCTTTTGAAATCTCTCACTTCCCTAAAATCTACCCCTTTGATCAAACCTTTAGTCACCTGCCCTATTGTGCCAAATTGTGCCCCTGTCCGTATTAACGGTGCTGAGGTGGAGGTGGTTGAGAGCTTCAAGTTTCCAGATGTAAATATCACCAATAGCTTGTCCTGGTCCAGCCACATGGACACAATGGCCATGATGGCACACCAGAGCCTCTTCCTCAGGAGGTTAAGGAAATTCGGCATGTCTCCATTGACTCTCACCAATTTTTACAGGTGCACCATAGAAAGCATCCTATCTGGATGCATCACGGCTCGGTACGGCAACTGCTCTGTCCAGGACCGCAACAAACTGCAGGGAGTTGTGGACACAGCCCAGCACATCACCGACACCAGCCTCCCCTGCATTCACTCCGTCTGCACTTCCCGCTGCCTCGGGAAAGCAGCCGACAGAATCAAGGACCCCTCCCACCCTGGTCATCCTCTCTTCTCCCCCCTCCCATCAGGCAGAAGATACAAAAGCTTGAGGACATGTCCTACCAGGCTCAGGGACAGCTTCTATCCCGAATATCAGACTCTTGAACGGACCTCTCATATACTAAAGATGAACTTGTGATCTCCCAATCTACTCAATTATGGCCTTGCACCTTATTGTCTGCCTGCACTGCACTTTCTCTGTAACTGTAACACTTTATTCTGCATTCTGTTTTTCCTTTGTACTACCTTGATGTACTTATGTGTGGAATGATCTGTCTGGATGGCACACAAAACAAAAGCTCTTCACTGTGTCTGGGTACACATGGCAATTATAAACCAATACCAATACCGATCTTATCGGCCAGAATCCTACTCAAGATAATTTGTGGTTCCCTTGTATGGTTCCTGTGGTCTCACAGTTCCCAGTGATGTCAAGGCCTTAGCCGTGAGGCGGAGATATCAGTGAGTGCTGACTGGGCCTCGGGCAGTGGATCCCCTGCCCCCACACCGCCCCACCGCTCAATATCTTCTCAACATCTTCACTATCTCCCAAAGTGTCTGATGAGCAGAGATTTTAATAGTTGACATGGACTTAAATAATGAAGATTAGGATCGCACAGTGACACAGCAGGCAGAGCTGCTACCACACAGTTCCAGAGACCCGGGTTTGATCCCGACCTCCGGTGCTGTCTGTGTGGAGTTTGCACGTTCTCCCTGTGACTGCGTGGGTTTCCCCGGGTGCTCCGGTTTCCTCCCACATCCCAGAGACGTGCAGGTCGGTGGGTTAATTGGCCGCTGTAAGTTACTTGTTGTAAGTTGTAACTGTACCTCAGTACAAGTGACAATAATAAACCAATACCAATACCCCCAGTGTGTGGGTGGGGGGTAGAATCTGGGGGGAGTTGATAGGAATGTGGGGAGAATAAAATGGGATCAGTGTAGGGTTGGTGTCGATGGGTGGTTGATGGTCGGCACGGACTCAATGGGCTGAAGGGCCTGTTTTGATACTGCATGGCATAAATGTGACCGATAAAGCTGCCCTTTCCCATCCAGTGTGTGGTCGTCCACACTGGGGCCAAGGACGTCCCTGGTGAATACCACGTGTCTGATGTCAGGTGAGGGCAGAGCCCTGGCTCAGCAGGTGTGAACACTGCCCCAGGGGCCAGTGCCCGAGCTCATGTCAGTAAAGGACGGCCACCATTTGGTCAAAAGCTTGTGCATTTGTGGAATGCCTTGGGTCGTTTGACAATGCTGGATGGTGCTTTAGAAATGCAGTGTTGAGAAGATGCAACTTTGCAAACGTGTTTCTTTGATTTGATCATTCAGCAGCTGTGGAGTTGGTTGACAAAGCCAACGTTTATTGACCAGAATCTCCCTGAACCAGGCCATTCAGAGGGCACCACATACGGGTCAGATACATAGGATGGGCCGATGTCACCGATAGGTCTGACTGGGGAAGGGCGGGAGACCTCCTCCTCTGAGGCAGATTTGTGAACAGCCGAGTTTTTGATTGAATCACCTTGGTTTTATTTTGACAGCCTTTGCCTAGTCTCTGAAACTTTCCTGTTCCTATCTGTACCACTGACCTCACTGACCATCCTCTAACCTTCTGATGTGCCTGGCTCTGTTGTGATGAACACCTCACACGCGGTTCATCAACACGTAGTTGGGTGAAAGGTTTGCATTCTGCTAAAGTTGGAATACACTGTGCTTTCCAGTCTCTCGAGTCCCACTCCAGGGAGGTGAGGGCATTGACTTCGCTTCAGGAGATTCACTGGGATGTTGCCTGGGATGGAGTGTTTCAGACTCTGCTTCTGTCCTGACCCAAGGGGGAGCTACATTGTTGAAGTACCCTGCTTTGGGTGGGAATTTAAACCAAGGCCCCCTTTACTCTTCTGGGAAGGATACCTTTGTTTTCCTTGGAGCGGAGGAGGCTGAGGGGGGGGGCCTGATAGAGTGAACAAAGTTATGTGGGGCATCGATCGGGTGGAGAGTAGGAAACTTTTCCCCAGAGCGGAGGGGTCTAAGACTGTAGGGCATTGGTTCAAGATGAGAATTTGGAGGTTTTGAGGGGAGCTGAGGAGGATGTTTCTCCCCCGGGGGGGGGGGGGGTGGGTGGGGGAGCAGTGCTGGAATCTGGAACGCACTGCCTGAGATGGGGGAGGCAGAGACTCTCACAGCGTTTAACAAGTACCTGGATGAGCACATGGTCACCATGGCAGAGAAGAGTACGGGCCTGGGGAATGGGGTTGGTGCAGTTGGGTAGTGGATGGTCAGCATGGACATGGTGGGCCGAAGGGCCGGTCTCTGTGCTGTGTCCAGTCCTGACCCAAGGGGGAGCTGCATTGTTGAAGTACCCTGCTTTGGGTGGGAATTTAAACCAAGGCTCCCTTTACTCTCCTGGGAAGAGTACCCATAATGCTGCACACCTAACTTGGGAGGAAAAAGTGCAGGGGGGTTCTGCAAGGGGGTCACAGGGTCGTACAGCACAGAAACAGGCCCTTCGGCTCATCACATCCGGGCTGACCTTTTTGCCCATCTACGCTGATCCCATTTGCCTGCATTAGGTCCATATCGTTCTATTGCCTATTTCAGTGTCTGTCTCAATGCCTCAAATGCAGTGACTGTACCTGATCCCCCACCTCCTCTGGCAGTGCGTTCCAGATATTAATCTCTCTCTGTGTATAAAAAGACTTACCCCTCAGATTTCTCCTTCCTCTCACCTTGCCTCTGTGCCCTCTTGTTTTCAATACAAGAGAGTAGTGAGGTCATGGACCGTATCCAGATTATGGAGGAGGAGGTGCTGGCTGTCTTGAGACGGATGAAGGTGGATAAATCCCCAGGGCCTGACGAGGTGCCCCTGAGACCTTGTGGGAGGCTAGTGCAGAAATTGCACGGGCCTGACAGAGATATTTAAAACGTCCTTAGCCACGGGTGAGGTGCCGGAGGACTGGAGGATAGCTAATGTTGTTCCGTTGTTTAAGAAAGGCTCCAAGAATAAGATGGAAAATTATAGGCCGGTGATCCTGACGTCAGTCGTGGGTAAATTATTGGAAGGTATTCTGAGGGACAGGGTATACATATATGTATTTGGATGGACAGGGCCTGATTAGGGATGGTCAACATGGCCTTGAGTTTTTCGAGGAGTTTACCAGGAAGGTTGATGAAGGGACGATGGTGGATGTTGTCTACATGGACGTTAGCAAGGCCTTTGACAAAGTCTCACATGGGAGGCTGGTCCGGAAGGTTAAGTCACTTGGCATTCAGGATGAAGTAGCCAATTGGATTCAACACTGGCTTAGCGGGAGAAGCCAGAGAGTGGTAGTAGATGGTTGTCTCACTGGCTGGAGACCTGTGACTAGTGGTTTGCCGCAGGGATTGGTGCTGGGTCCGTTGTTGTTTATCATCTATATTAATGATTCAGATGATAATGTAGTAAACTGGGTCAGCAAACTTGTGGATGACACCGAGACTGGGGGTGTAGTGGACAGCGAGGAAGGCTGTCAAAGTTTGCAGCGTGACCTTAACCAGCTGGGAAAAGGGGCTGAAAAATGGCCGATGGAATTTAATGCAGACACGTGTGAGGTGATGCATTTTGGGAGGACAAACCAGGGTAAGACTCACACAGTGAACGGTAGGGCTCTGAGGTGTGCGGTAGAATAGAGGGACCTGGGAACACAGATCAATAATTCCTTGAAAGTGATGTCACAGGTTGATAGGGTCGTAAAGAGAGCATTTGGCACTTTGGCCTTCATAAATCAGGGCATCGAGTACAGGAGTTGGGATGTTATGTTGAAGCTGTACAAGATATCAGTGAGGCCGAATTTGGAGTATTGTGTGCAGTTCTGGTCACCTACCTACAGGAAAGAGATCAATAAACTTGAAAGAGTGCAGAGAAAATTTACACGGATGTTGCTGGGACTTGAGAACCTGAGTTAAAGGGAAAGGTTGAATAGGTTAGGACTTTATTCCCTGGAGCGCAGGAGAATGAGGGGAGATCTTATAGAGGTATACAAAATTATGAGGGGTATAGATAGGGTGAATGCATGCAGGCTTTTTCCCCTCAGGTTGGGTGAGACTAGAACCAGAGGACATAGGTTTAGGGTGAAAGGTGAAATATTTAAGGGGGATCTGAGGGGGAACTTCTTCACTCAGAGGGTGGTGCGAGTGTGGAACGAGCTGCCAGCGGAAGTGGTGGATGCGGGTTCAATTGTAACATTTAAGAGAGGTTTGGATAGGTCCATGGATGGGAGGGGTTTGGAGGGATATGGTCCCGGTGCAGGTAGATGGGACTAGGGAGAGGATTTGGTCGGCATGGACTAGGTGGGCCGAAGGGCCTGTTTTTGTGCTGTTTCTATGTCTCTAAACCTCTACAATGGGAAAAAGGTTCTGACTCTTTACCCTATCTAAGCCCCTTATAATATTTCTTATACACCTCTATCAGTTCACCCCTCTGCCTCCCTCTCTCCGGGGAAAACAAGCCCAGCCCATCCACTCCCTCCCCATAACTGAAGTCCTTCGATCCAGGCACGACCCTGGTGAATCTCCTCTGCACCCTCTCCAGCACAACCACGTCTTTCCTCCAGAACTGCACACGGTTCTCCAGGTGTGGTCCAGCCAGTGTGTAAAGTCCCGGGGACAATGTTTGTTCCTCATTCCACATCGCAGCAAAGGAAATTATTTGTGGTGGATCGAGTTGGTGTTTGTGGGATCTTGCTGTGCTGCTGCATTTCCTCCCTCCCAGCAATGATGAGCTTGGCATTGGCAGTGCTGGGCGTTGGCCTGGGGGTGGGGCAGTGGGTGGGCAGTGGGTGTGAGCTGTGGTGGCCGTTGGTGTTCTGTGCTGGTTTGAGAACCACCTACACGTGATTGGTTGGCTGTCTCCAAAAAATGGAAAGTGGTGGTGGGCAGAAAACTGATCTGTCCGTGCATTGATAAACATATCAAGGTCTGGAGGCTGAGGATAGGAAGGCGTTCCAAGTACATCTTGGCTGTTAGTGTCCAGTGTATGGCTGGTGTGAAGAATGACTTGTTATTGTCACTGGAAATAAGTTCGGGTGAAGGCAGCTGCAAAATTTTCTCTTGCAGCTCCTGTTTTGACCTGGTAAATACGGCAGGTTCATCAAGAAACATGCAGCAAAGTAACAGAATCACAGCATGGTTAGAGAGAGGCCGTTCTGCCTGTCGTCCCTACTGGCTCTCTGCAAGGGTAGTGCATCCCCCAAGCTCACTCACAAATTCTTTCTGATCCAGCTCCCTTTTGGCACTCTGTTGACCCCGCATTCCTGACCCTGACTGAAAATCAGCAACAGCCAAAGACGCTGCAGATCTGAAAACAAACAGGAAAATGCTGGAAACACTCCGCAGGTCAGGCAGCGTCTGTGGAGAAGAACAGTGAATGATTTGCATCAAAATCTCTCCGTCAGACCCTTCTAAACGTAACCGTACCCACCTCTGCCACTTCCTCTAGCAACTCGTTCCAGATACCCACCACCCTCTGGGTGAAAGAGTTGCCCCTCAGGTCTCCCCCCTCACCTTGTGCCCTCTAGTTTTTGACTCCCCTACCCTGTGGCCATTCACCCTGTCTATGCCCCTCATGATCTTATAGACCTCCATAGTTGCCCCTCAGCCTCCTATGTTCCAGTGAGAACAAACTCAGCCTCTCCAATCTCTCCTCCTCTCCTTGTAACTAAAGCCCTCTGTTGGTGAATCTCTTCCACTCTCTCCACCGCTCCCACATCCCTCCTGTAGTGCAGTGACCACAACCGTACACAGTGCTCCAAATGCAGCCTGACCGATATTCTGTACGTTTGGAAAGGCAGGGACTGATCACGGATAGTCAGCCTGGCTTTGTGCGGGAGAAATCCTGCCTCGTTAGTTTGACTGAGTTAGTTGAGGAGGTAACCCAGAAGATTGATGAAGGCAGAGCAGAGGGTGTTGTCTCCATTGACATTAGTGAGGCACTTGAAGGGTCTGTTTCCATGCTGTTCATCTCTCTGGTTCTCTTTACTTCCAGAATACCTGGTATTCTGGAGGGATATGGAGAAGGATGCAGGGAATCTCAGTGAAACCTACTGAATATTGAAAGGCCTGGACAGAGTGGACGTGGAGAGGATGCTTCCATCAGTGGGAGAGTCTCGGACCAGAGGGCAGAGCCTCAGAATAGAAGGACGTCCCTTTAGAACAGAGATGAGGAATTTCTTCAGCCAGGGGGTAGTGAATCTGTGGAATGCATTGCCACAGAGGGTTGTGGAGGCCACGTCATTGGGTGTATTTAAAGTGGAGGTTGACAGGTTCTTGATTAGTGAGGGTGTCAACGGTTACGGGGAGAAGGCAGGAGAATGGGGTTGGGAGGGAAAAATAAATCAGCCATGATCGATCGGTGGAGCAGACTCGATGGGCCGAATGGCCTAATTCTGCTCCTATGTCTTATGATCTTATGGATTTGTGTTGCCAGAGGGGACTGGGTTAGTAGGCTTTTAATTACTAGTTTAATTAGTTCGGCACAACATTGTGGGCCGAAGGGCCTGCTCCTGTGCTGTAATGTCCGATGTTCTGTGTCCTCTGTCTTTTCATAGTTTATCTGGGTAACTTGAGGTGTTTTCTGTGAAAGTGATTTACTCAGCAATTCATTAAATATATCCGAACAGTGGAAAGGACCGCGTTAATTTAAAGGACTTTGAAAGGGGGTTAAATCTCCAGTTGACAAAATGTGTTTAACATCAAGATCTCGGTGCTGTAAGAGGCCACGTCAAGGCATTAGCAGCTAAACTGAGGCTGCCAATAAATATTTTCATCTGATTAAGTTGTGTGGCCAGTGCTGCTCATCACGGGGAAGGATTTCCAACCTCTGGAAGCACGGAGCTGATTCCCGGAGTGCCATCTGCTCAGGGAGAGTTCCAGCTGAGCAGGAAACATTCCAGCCACTGGAAGGAGGGAGGATTTCTCTCAGTCCCAGGGTGAGACTGACGTGGTGGTACCTGGTGCCCAGCGGAGGACAGGCAGATGAACGAGACGGGTGTTCCAGCTGTTGCTGGCTGCATCAGCCAGAAGGTTTTGTACGCCGACCTGTTCTGGGCACGCCAGCACAGTGCTGAGGGAGTGCCGTGCTGCTGGAGGTACAGGAGCAGAATTAGGCCATTCGGTCCATCGAGATCGTTCCGTCATTCAATCGTGCTAATTTTTTTTCTCAACCCCATTCACCCTATAACCTTTAACCCCCTTACCAATCACAAACCTAGCAACCTCTGCCTTAAATACACCCAATGACGTGGCCTCCACAGCCGTCTGTGGCAACGAATTCCACAGATTCACTGCCCTCTGGCTGAAGAAATTCCTCCTCGTCTCAGTTCTAAAGGGACGTCCCTTCATTCTGAGGCTGTGCCCTCTGGTCCTAGACTCTCCCACTGATGGAAACATCCTCTCCACGTCCACTCTATCCAGGCCTTTCAATATCCGGGAGGTTTCAATGAGATCCCCCCTCATCCTTCTGAACTCCAGTGAGTACAGGCCCAGAGACATCAAATGCTCCTCATGCATTAACCCTTTCATCCCTGGGATCATTCTTGTGAATCTCCCCTGGACCCTCTCCAGGTCCAACGCATCCTTCCTCACATAAGGGACATGACTTGTGATGTTACCCTGTGAGCCCTGAAGAAGCAGAAGCAGGAATGGGCCATTTGGCCCCTCCAGTCTGCCCCACTGTCATCAAAATGGCGGCCGATCTACCTTGGTGCCTCTTCCCTGCACGATCCCCATATCCCTCGATTCCCTTAATGCCCAGAAATCTGTCAACCATCGGGGTCCGAAACACTGCCATGTTCCAGGGGAGAGAGCTGCAGGTTCACCAGCTCCTGGAAGAATAAATTTTTCCTTGTCGTGGTCAAAAACAGCCAGCCCGTTATTCTGAGACTAGGCCCCGGTCGTCAGGGAAAACTCCCTCCCCATATCCACCCTGCCAAACCCAGTAATAACCTTCTAAGTTTCAAGGGGATTACCCTTCGTTCTTCCAAAATCAAGCAAGCACACACCTGGTCTCTCCTCAGTCCCCCCTCCCACAGCACACCTGTCCCCCCCAGACCTGCTCTGCACTCTCTCACACCCTCACAGACACACACCCACACACACACCCTCATACACACCCACACACACACCCTCACACACACCCATACCTGTTCCCCCCAGACCTGCTCTGCTCTCTCTCCGGGACAAGTTCATCCATTTTTACCTCTCTGCTCCCTCAGCTCGATGTGAAAGGTCCCACGGCCACAACGGTGAAGAGGTATGGAGGAGGCCTGCCCTGTCTCCTAACCAGTAAGCTCCTCCACCCACAGTCCTCTGGGCCACAGCATCACTGCTGCATGTGGCATCTTGCTGTGCATGCATACCCACACAGACACAGACACACACACACACACACACACACACACACACACACACACACACACACACACACACACACACAGAATTGCTGTGTTCCCTCCATTGCTTCATTTTGCTGACTTGGACCTCTTTGTGGACTTGCTGAGGTCAAAGTGGTATTGGTAATTGGTTTATTATTGTCACATGTACCAAGCTACGGTGAAAAACTTTTGTGTGTCATCCAGGCAGATTGTGCCATACACAAGTACAATGAGGTAAGAAAGCAAAGCAGAATATCGTGTTAGTTACAGAGAAAGTGCAGTGCAGGCAGGCAGGCAGAGTACAAGGGCCACACTGAGGTACGTTGGGAGATCAAGAGTTCATCTTTAGCGTACAAGAGGTTCATTCAAAAGTCTGGTAACAGTGGGATAGAAGTTGTCCTTGAGCCTGGTGGTGCCTCCCTCAGTACTGCCCCTTTTTTTTTTACAAACGTTTATTAGCTAAAAGCACTACAAAACGCAACCAATATCAATACACTACATCTAATACAGAAACAAACAACTAAGCAACTACATAGCTACAGAGAATAATGCAAACTACTACCCACGAACACACATACAACACCACGCCCGCTACCGCAACACACAACACTTCAGACCAAAATCGCATTGGTACCATCCACGACATATGCGATCCCCTGAGGGGCCCACCGAACGTGGAACTCAACCAGGGTGCCCGTGGAGACCGTGTGCTCCCTCTCCAAAGACAACCGTTCGCGCACGTAAGCGCGGAAGACGGGCAGGCAGGCGGACCGGCCGGTACCCTCGGCCGCCCGCCGCCGTGTCCCATGGATGGCCAGCTTGGCCAGGCCCAGCAGAAAACCCACCAGGAGATCCTCCGCACGCCCCGCCCCGCGCCGCACCGGGTGACCGTAGATCAACAGCGTTGGGCTGAAGTGCAGCCAGAACTTAAGCAGCAGCCCCCTCAGATATGCAAAAAGGGGCTGCAACCTCGCGCACTCCACGAATGCATGGTACACCGTCCCCTCCCGGCCGCAGAAATGACAGGCAGCCCAGTAGCGCCCCTTTTTTTGTACAAAACATTTATTCACTAAAAGCACTACAAAAAAACATCCAACATCAAATGCAGTACATCAAATACAGAAAGAAACGAGGCAAAACTAATACCCGAGCAACACCACGCCCCCCCCCACCGCAACACTCAATACTTCATATCAAAATCGTATTGGTGTCGTCCACGACACACACGATCCCCTGAGGGGCCCACTGAGCACGGAACTTGGCCAGGGCGCCCGCGGAGACCGCGTGCTCCCATTCCAAAGACATCCGCATGCATGAAAGCACAGAAAACGGGCAGGCAGGCCAACCTGCCTCAGTACTGCCCCTTTTTTTTAATAATAAACGTTTATTCACTAAAAGCACTACAAAAGACAACCAGTGTCAATACACGACATCTAATACAGAAAAGAAGAAACTACGC
Organism: Pristis pectinata; assembly: GCF_009764475.1. Lineage (NCBI taxonomy): Eukaryota > Metazoa > Chordata > Chondrichthyes > Rhinopristiformes > Pristidae > Pristis > Pristis pectinata. The sequence goes on along the minus strand of NC_067407.1, from coordinate 1,720,024 downwards.
AATGACATACCACAGTAGAGAATGCAAACTAATACTAACGAAACACACACGCGACGCTACACCCGTCAATGCAACACGCGACACTTCAAATAAGAATCGCGTTCGTACCGTCCACCACACACGCGATCCCCTGAGGGGCCCACCGAGCACGGAACTCGGCTAGGGTGTCTGCGGAAACCGCGTGCTCCCTCTCTAAATGCACCCCCGCGTGCACGTAAGCGCGGAAGACGGGCAGGCAGGCCGACCTGCCGGTACCCTTGGCCGCCCGCCGCCGCGTCTCGTGGATGGCCAGCTTGGCCAGGCTCAGTACTGCCCCTCCCACAGTGTGACCCTCCCTCAGAACTGCCCCTACCCCCTCCCTCAGTGTGACCCTCCCTCAGCAGTGATTGGTGTCAAACTGCCCCTTGACCCCCCTCTGAGTGCTCTTGCTTAACCCCACACTACTTCCTGCCTCCCTCCGTTCGTCTTGAGTTTGGATCTTGTTCTCGGCTCCCCGGCTGGTCGGCTGTGTTAGAAGTGTGAATGATTTAATTATTTATAGATATGATTTAACGAAGTGAAATTGAAAACCTCTCAGTAACTATAGCAACTTCTGTGGTACAAGAAATGGAACGTGAATACTTCTCTCTGAATTTTATTTTTGGCAATTCTGCCTCTCCTCCCACACTGCTGTCAGTTGAAGGTACCCGATGTTAGAATCAGTCACTGTCCTCTGACAGACACTGGTCACTGGTCATTATGGGTCTGAGTGCAGGAGGCATTAGAATTGATTCCCAGTCGAGCGGCTCATATCCTGAGATCCGAGCATTAATCTGCTGAATGGGTGGGTCTCTTGGCCAATTCATCTCATCGTAGAACAGCAGGAGGTGAGCACGTGGTGTCATTAATGAGAAAGCCACGTTCTGGGAGTCCAACTTCACAGCAGCAAGTGCTACAACCACTGTGAAATGCTTGGCAACCCAGTAAAACAAAGGCTGCACAAGGGGTGATACAGACACATGACTGACAAATCAAAGTGCAAATGAAGGCTGGTTAAAACAGAAATGCAGGCACCGGGATTGAGTTGAAAAGCAGAGAAGTTGCACATGTCCATGAATTAGACATCACCAGTCTCCATATCCCACCGGGAGCACCGTGCACAGTTCCCGTCTCCATATCGCACTGGGAGCACCGTGCACAGTTCCCGTCTCCATATCACACCGGGAGCACCGTGCACAGTTCCAGTCTCCATATCACACTGGGAGCACCGTGCACAGTTCCAGTCTCCATATCACACCGGGAGCACCGTGCACAGTTCCAGTCTCCATATCACAGCAGGAGCACTGTGCACAGTTCCGGTCTCCATATCACACCGGGAGCACCGTGCACAGTTCCAGTCTCCATATCACAGCAGGAGCACTGTGCACAGTTCCGGTCTCCATATCACACTGGGAGCACCGTGCACAGTTCCCGTCTCCACTGGGACAGTGTGTGTGGCTTCGATCTGTCTGTTGACTGTCCATCAGTACTGTGACCAGTGCAGTGGGGGTTGGGCAGATCTGTTCTGTGTAGAGACAATATGATCACTTTTACTGTGACTATGCAAAACAAAAGCACTATTTCCACAAAGTTGGCAATTTCTTTGAAGTTTTGGTGTTTGGAGGAAGATTTCTTCCACACCCATCCAAGGGCATCTGTGTATGTCCCTGGCCTAACCCCACCCTCCAGCACTGGGTGTCCAGCTTGCTGAAACACTGACTGGTTTCTCTTTCCACAGATGCTGCCTGACTGGCTGAGATCTTCCTGCACTTCTGTTCTTGTTTCACATTCCAGCTTCTGCAGTTTTGTTTGGTTTCCTAGACATTAGAAACTCGTGAATGGTCTGTGAAGCCATTTAAGTTGTGAGAAACAGGAGCGTCTAAAGCCAGTGTGCACAGGTTTGGAGTAAGGGGAAGGAGGGTTGTGGCGATCTGAGGAGGAGTCTTTTCCCCCAGAGGGAGGTTTTAATCTGGAGTGCATTCCCTGAGGTGTGGGGGGGTGGAGTCAGAGACTCTCACAACATTTGACAATCTGGACAAACTCTTGAATCACCGAGGCAGAGAAAGGTCCGGACCAAGTGCTGGGGAATGGGGTTGGTGTGGGTGGGTACTGGAGGGTTGGCATGGACACAGTGGGCTGTAGGACTCTATGACTCCATGAACATGTCCTCGTGGATGATGTGGCATGAGATATTCCTTTATGATGGGGGTTTGATGCAGTGTTACTCTAGGTCTGCTGATGGTGCTGACATCATGGAGGCTTACAGGGTCAGAGGACACTGTATGTTTCCCCTGGGTGCTTCACTTTCCTCCCATAAAGAGTCATAGAGCAATACAGCACGGATACAGGCCCTACGGCCCAACCAGTCCATGCTGACCACGGTGCCCACCCAGCTAGTCCCAATTTCCTGTGTTCGACCCATATCCCACCAAGCCCCACCCCTCCATGTACCTATCCAAGTGCTTCTTAAATGATACTGTTGTACCTGCCTCACCCACTTCCTCTGGCAGCTCGTTCCATATACTCACCACCCTCTGTGTGAAAAAGTTGCCCCTCAGGTCCCTTTTAAATCTTTCCCCTCTCACCCTAAACCTATGCCCCCCAGTTTTGGACTCCTCTACCCTGGGGAAAAGACTGTTACCGTCCACCTTATCTATGCCTCTCATGATTTTATAAGCCTCTCATGATTTTATAAACCTCTCTAAGGTTACCCCTCATTCTCCTATGTTCCAAGGAATAAAGACTCAGCCTGGCCAATCTCTCCCTATAACTCAGGCCCTCGAGTCCTGGCAACATCCTCGTAAATCTCCTCTGCACTCTTTCCAGTTTAACCACATCTTTCCTATAACAGGGCGACCAGAACTGTCCACAGTGCTCCAAGTGCGGCCTCACCAACTGCACTTGTACAACTGCAACATAATGTCCCAACTCCTGTGCTCAGTGCCCTGACTGATGAAGGCCAGCGTGCTAAACACCTTTTTCACCACCCTGTCTACCTGTGATGCTGCTTTCAACAAGCTGTGCACTTGTACTCCTAGCCCCTCTGTTCCACTACACTCCCTAGTGCCCTACCATTCACAGTACAAGTCCTACGCTGGTTTGACTTTCCAAAATGCATCACCTCACACTTCTCTGTATTGAAATCCATTTGCCACTCCTCGGCCCACTTCCCTACAATAACTCCTTCACTACCAACAACATCTCCTAATTTCATGTCATCTGTAAACTTACTGATCAAGCCTGTGCATTCACATCCAAATCATCTATTATAAGTAACAAGTAACCAGGGTCCCGACACCGACCCCTGCGGCACACCACTAGTCACTGGCCTCCATTCCGAGAAACAACCTTCAACCACCACCCTCTGCTTCCCACCTCCGAGCCAATTTTGAACCCACCAAATGAACTCTCCCTGGATTCCATGGGACCCAACCTTCCAGACCAGCCTACCATGTGGGACCTTGTCGAAGGCCTTGCTAAGGTCCAAATAGACAACATCCACGGCCCTACCCTCATCTGCCCTTTTGGTTACGTCTTCAAAAAAACTCTAAAAGATTCATCGTGCATGACTTTCCATGCACAAAGTCACCTTGAGTCCTCCTAATCAGACTTTGTCTATCCAGACGCTAGTAGATCCTGTCCCTCAGAATTCCCTCCAGTGACCTCCCACTGCTGATGTCAAGTTCCCCGGCTAGTCCTTGCTGCCCTTCTTAAACAACGGAACAACATTACCACCTACCAATCTTCAAGAACTTCACCAGTGGCTAACGATGAAGCAAGGGCCTCTGCAATTTCTTCTCCGGCTTCTCACAAAGTCCAGGGATGCACCCCGTCATAAATCCTGGGGATTTATCCACCTTAATGCTGGTTACCAAAGTCTGGTTCATGTTGAGTCAGTTTTCACTGCTCCCAAAGTCCGACAGTGTGACCCAGTTCCTGCTGCCAGTCTCACACGGAGATAATTCCTGCAGCTCCACAAACATTGTAAAGGCCCCCTCCACTCCCTCAGCTCCCCACCAAAGTGCAAGTTGCTATAGAGTCTTAAACATGGAAAAGGGACATTCAGCCCAAACCCATGCCGGCCAAGATTCCCATCTGAACTAGTCCCATTTGTCTTTTGAATGTTGTAATGTAAATGCTGTTTAGATGAAGCCATTTAAAAAAAAGCTTACAATATCCATGATGTATGGACAGAAGCAATGGGCTCAGAACCGAGGACGCCTGTTCAACCTTTGTAACCAGGTGGTTGGGTCCCAATTGGAGACTGCAGCCAGTTCTGAGCTGCTTGGTGCAGAGGAGGTTCACTGGGATAGTCTAGGGACAGGAGACCAGCCCTGCAGGGAGGTGGATGGGGCTGAGGTTGTTCTCAGTGTAGAGGAGGTTACTGTGGGATTTACTGCAGGCATTCAAAGTCAGACAGGGTTTGATGGAGTAACTAAGGGGAGATCTTCCTGGAGACACCGGAGACTGCAGCTGCTGGAATCTGGATCAACAAACAATCTGCTGGAGGAACTCAGCGGGTCGAGCAGCATCTGTGGGGGGAGGAATTGTTGATGTTTGAGGACAAAACCCTGCATTAGGACCTGACGCAGAGTTTTGACCCAAACTGTTGACAATTCCTTTCCCCCCACTAATGTTCCTGGGTTCAGCAGAGGATGTGAAGCACTGTGGAAGGGGACACACAGCCCGTGAGGACAGTGCGAGGTGATTCACCAGGATCTGTGCAGATGGTAGTGCATAAATATTTAAACAGACTGGGCTGTGGGGGAGGGTGGGGAAGGACTAATTGGAGACTCCTTCACACAGGAAGAATGGGTTGGAAAACCTCCAAGCTTATACAGACTCTGCAATTGAACAAATATAACTGTTTGTCATTGATGGAATAAACCTTGGTAAACAAACTGGTGATGAATTAGAATCAGCATCAGGTTTATTATCACTGACTTAGATGACGTGAAATTGTGGCAGCCGTACGGTGCAAAGACATAAAATTACTATAAATCACAAAAATAAATAAATAGTTCAAAAAGAGGAATAATGAGGCAGTGTTCATGGGTCCACAGACCATTTGGAAATCTGACGGCGGAGGGGAAGAAGCTGTTCCTGAATCACTGAGTGTGGGTCTTCAGGCTCCTGTACCTCCCAATGGTAGTAACGAGAAGAGGGCACGTCCCGGGTGGTGAGGGTCCTCAGTGGTGGATGCCGCCTTTTTGGGGCACCGCCTCTTGAAGATGCCCTCGATGGTGGGGAGGGTTGTGTCCGTGATGGAGCTGGCTGAGTCTACAACCCTCTGCAGCGTCTTGCGATCCTGTGCATTGGAGCCTCCGTACCAGGCGGCGATGCAACCAGTCAGAATGCTCTCCACCGTACATCTGTAGAAATTTGCAAGAGTCTTTGGTGACAGACCAAATCTCCTCAAACTCCTAATGAAGTAGAGCCACTGGCGTGCCTTCTTCATGATGGAGCTCACACCTTTGTGTCCCCATTCCTGGTGCGGAGATCCCTGTGTCTGTGTGGGTTTCCCCCGGGTGCTCCAGTTCCCTCCCACATCCCAACGACGTGCAGGTCAGTGGGTTAATTGGCCACTGTAAATTGCCCCCAGTGTGTGGGTGAGGGGTAGAATCAGGAGGGAGTTGGTGGAAATGTGGGGGAAATGGCATTGTACTATGAGCTGGTATAGACTTGAAGGGCTGAATAGCCTTTTGAAGGAAATTATCCATGGAAGGGCCTGAAAGAGACAATGGCAGTGAGGGCACAGATGGCCAGACAGAGAGTGAGTGAGTCAGACGCAGAGAACAAAGTGTTCTCTCTGCAGCCCTGACTGTGGTTCATTTCTCAGCCGTTATCTCGGAATGGGATTATTCCGGCTGTGTGTGTGTCGTTGTCTGCATGCTCTTCCTGTAGCTGGGTGCAGTCGGAATCTCGGGCACTGTAGATACGTTGCTGTTCAGTTGCCAAATATACCTCAGGTCAGTGGGTGGAACCTTTCCTCTCCCTGTCAGCTGGGAAGGTTCTCCAACAATAGGAATCCGTCCAGATGCTGAAAATAGCTTCCACTTATCACCTCAACAGCCTCTGGGAGCATCTGCCTGGTACACAGTCCCTGTGGCAGGGTGAACAGAGAGAGGAATCGTGGTCCGTCTGTGTTTACAGTCGCACCTCGCCTCGTGGTCTGTGAGATAGGAGCATTTGTCTGGGTGTTTGATAAGATAAGATCTCTTTATTAGTCACATGTACATCGAAGCACACAGTGAAATGCATCTTTTCCATAGTGTTCTGGGGGCAGCCCGCAAGTGTCTCCACGCTTCCGGCGCCAACGTAGCACACCCACAACTTCCTAACCCGTACGTCTTTGGAATTTTGGAGATCTGATGGGATAGAGCAAGGAAGTGGGTTATCACCACCAAACTTCCAGTGCGGTGTGGCACAGTGGCACAGCGGGCAGAGCCAGCTCCAGAGACCCGGGTTCGATCCCGACCTCTGGTGCTGTCTGTGTGGAGTTTGCACGTTCTCCCTGTGACTGGTGGGTTTCCTCCCACATCCTAAAGACATGTAAATTGCCCCCAGTGTGTGGGTGAGGGGTAGAATCTGGAGGGAGTTGATGGGAATGTGGGGAGAATGAAATGGGATTAGTTCAGGATCAGTGTAAATGGATGGTTGATGGTCGGCACGGACTTGATGAGCTGAAGGGCCTGTTTCCCTGCCGTATCTTGCTATGATTCTTCAAGTATTGGAAAGATGGGCTCTCGCTCTCGCTGAGACCACGAATAACTGTGAGAACGGTTCCTCTCCAACACATTGTCGAAGCTGTTAGACCATCGTTAGACCCGTCTCCAAAGAGGAGGATTCCAAAAAAAAGTGTCAGGGTTTAGACCCCAAACTGCAGCATAAGTACCAACCTCAGCCAGCAGATGTTCTGCTCTTAAAAGGCAGCATTTTAACCTACTGTATTAACGGCCAAAAACTAGTCCCCACTCAGAATTCCAATCTGGGGTAAATGGATAGGAAACAAACACACTGGCAAAACATAGAAACATAGAAAAACTACAGCACAGTTCAGGCCCTTCAGCCCACAAAGCTGTGCCGAACATGTCCCTACCTTAGAAATTACTAGGCTTACCCATAGCCCTCTATTTTACTCAGCTCCATGTACCTATCTAACAGTCTCTTAAAAGACCCTATCGTATCCGCCTCCACCACCGTTTCTGGCAGCCTGTTCCATGCACTCACCACTCTCTGAGTAAAAAACTGACCCCTGACATCTCCTCTGTACCTGCTCCCCAGCACCTTAAATCTATGTCCTCTTGTGGCCACCATTTCAGCCCTGGGGAAAAATCGAACCGATCAATGCCTCTCATCATCTCATACACCTCTATCAGGTCCTGCCTCATCCTCCGTCGCTCCAAGGAGAAAAGGCCGAGTTCCCTCAACCTGCTTTCATAAGGCATGCTCCGCATTCCAGGCAGCATCTTTGTAAATCTCCTCTGCACCCTCTCTATGGCTTCCACATCCTTCCTGTAGTGAGGCGACCAGAACTGAGCACAGTACTCCAAGTGGGGTCTGACCAGGGTCCTATATAGCTGCAACAATATCTCTCGGCTCCTAAATTCAATTCCCCGATTGACGAAGGACAATACACCATATGCCTTCTTAACCACAGAGTCAACCTGTGCAGCCGCTTTGAGTGTCAACATCTTGCATCTATAAAGGAGATGGGTCTAATTAGAGAGCTCCGATGATATCCCAAGTCCCTTTTAATTCCCATTTTAAGTCATAACTGGCAGTAGAATACCTTCAATATTAACTAACTTATGATCTCAGTTAAAGTTTAACTCCTGTTCAATATTCAGTCACAGTTCTCACTTCATTACTTCTTCCTCATCGAGCAGCTTTGCAATTAAGGCACAATATCCATTATTCACCTGTTACTCTGCTGTTACCACGAGCAGGCAGAAGATTGCTGAGTTACTGGAGAATAATGGGAAGACCTTACCTCACCGTCATGATTTACCTGCCAGACACATTATATTTCCCATAGCTTTCCTCCTGACTTACAGCATTCCTTCTGTGTGCTGATTGCCCTGGTACATTCACTGCCTGAGATGCTTCGAGGGTGGGAATTAGAGTCATGGAGTCACACAGCACGGAAACAGGCCCTTCGGCCCAACTTGTCCATGCCGACTGTGTTGCCCAGTGAACTGGTCGCATCTGCCCACGTTTGGCCCACAGCCCTCTAAACCTCCCCTATCCATGCACTTATCTAGATGGCTTTTAAACGTTGCTGATGTGCCCGCCTCAACCACTATTTCTGGCAGCTCATTCCAAATATGCACCACCCTTTGTGTGAAGAAGCTGCCCCTGATGTCCCTTTTAAATCTCTCCCCTCCGATCTTAAACCTATACCCTTTTGTTTTAGCACCCCGTTCCTGGGGGAAAGACTGTGTGCTTTCACCCTGTCTACGCCCCTCATGATCTTATACACCTCTATCAGGTCACCCCTCAATCTCCTACGTTCCAGGGAATAAAGTCCTGGTCCATGCAACGTCTCAGGGCCCCAAGTCCGGGCAACATCTTGGTAAATCTTCTCTGCACTCATTCTAGTTTAATGACTTCTTTCCTATAACAGGGCGACCAAACCTGTACACAGTGCTCCAAGTACGGCCTCACCTACATCTTGTACAACTGCAGCATAACTTCCCAACTCCTGTAGTCAATGCCCTGACTGACGAAGGCCAGCCTGCCAAATGCCTCAGTCCTCAGTCTCCTCAGTTCCTCTACTCCAGTACAATGTAGTTCTGATCTTACTGCAAGGTTGACGGGAACCAAACGAGAAAAAGCTGCAAAAGCTGGAAACCTGAAACAAAAACAGAAAGTGCTGGAAACGCTCAGCAGGTCAGGCAGCGTCTGTGGAGAGAGAAGCAGTTACCGTTTCATGTTCAGAGAAGGTGTGTTGACGAAGAGTCCTCAGACCTGAAACGGCTGTTTCCCTCTCCACAGATGCCGCCTGTTCTTATTCCAGGGAGAAAGAACTTTATCCGTGTGGGGAGATGCAGGTCTGTTCTGCTTAGAGTAGGGAGGGTTAAGGGGAGGTTGGAGAGAGAGCTCAGAACACAAGTCCCTCTTTTGTAACTCAGCCCTTGGAGCCAGCTCTCTTCCTGAACAGGGTTGTGCTTTGTAGGACAGTTCAAGGGATTTTCCAATCCCGGATTTCAGTATTTTTAAAAGTAACAAACAAAACATGTTGAAATAAAAGACATTTTTAAGGAATGCTGTTGAATACTGTGCACGGTTCTTCCTCTTGGGAAGTGCCCTGGAAATTATCTTTCCTTTCTTGCATACTTGGAGGGTGTGTGGGCAACATATGTCCCACTGGGAAAGGGCCATGTTCTATCATGCTACAACAACTTGTCCCAAAGTAACACACAGCTTGGGAGAAGGTTTATAACACACTCAGCTGTTAAAACACAGACACATGGACTCATCGGGGAAACGGTGGTGTTTAAATACTCTTCCAAGGCACATAGATTGGCAATGCAGTCACTGCAGGTACTGGAGGTATCTCAGAGGGAATTGGCCCAGCTTTTGGGATGAATCCAATTAAACCCACTACCGGGAGAGAGCATCAGTCAGTGGGATGACACTGAAGCTGGAGCTGGAACGGAGAGAGTTCAGGTGAGAGTTATGGCTTTGTTCCCTCAGCGGAAGATTGATCCTGCCCTCCAGGGGAAGGCAGAAACAGAAAAGGAACTGATTTGGATTTCTGCAGAATGTTTCCAACAGCTTCATGGCTGTTGGATGATTTCTGAAGTAATGCTAATGTTGTGATGTAGGAGACACAGCTGCATATGTGTGCACAGCACGATCCCAGAAAGACCAGTGACCTCATCATCTGGTGACCTTGGCAGAAGAAGCAATTGGTGAAATAAGGTCATGGGATCTTTCAAATTCACCCGAGGTAGCGCTGTGGGGGTCAAGGTTAACATGGGGAACCAAAGTGGTGCAAACCCAACAGTGTGGCAATCCCTCACTACCACCCCTCCCTCAGTGTGACTCTCCCTCATTACCACCCCTCCTACAGTGTGCCCCTCCCTCAGTACTGTGCTGGCCACCACCATAGATTGACGTGCTGAACTAGTGTGTGACTGGGACCTGTGATCTGTGACCCTCTGCCTCCCGCGCTGTCAAAAGATCTGTATCCTACACCCACAACAGTGGGCCGACAAGAGAGTGCCTTGTACCCAGGGCAACTCTGATGTTCTTCAGCGAGTTAGTGACGCTTACAACTGAGCTCATTAGTGGCTGGACAAACACTTCCGGCTGCAACTTATTGGTATCATTACATTTTGGTTCCCAAGAGAAACTAAGGAATAAAATTTGCATTCCTTATGCTGATTAATACAGAGAATAATGTTCTTTCCCTTGGATAGTTGTATGTAATTTTATGCAGAACAAGATTAATTTGCATTTTTATAGCGCATTGCTTCCTCTCTTGGAAAGCACTAAAGGTTTATGGAAGCGGGTGATCATTAACAGTGTCACGCCCTGTCTGATGAACCCTTCACTCCAAAGGATAATCACTCTGGTAATAGGTCCTCCAGGTGGATGGAAGCATAGGTACAAGAGGTAGAGTGGGTGAGTGAGGGGGAGAGGGAGAGAGGCTTGCCCAGGGATCTACAGCTTCATGTCTTAGAGAATAGAAAGGGGCCCTTCGGCCCACCAAGTCTGTGCTGACCATCACCCACCTATTTACACCAACCCTACACTGATCCCATTTCATTCTCCCCACATTCCCATCAACTCCCCCCAGATTCTACCCCCGCCCCCCCCCCCCCCCCAGCCACACACCGGGGACAATTTACAGCGGCCAATTAACCCACTGACCCGCACGTCTTTGGGATGTGGGAGGAAACTGGAGCACCCGGGGGAAACCCACATGGTCACAGGGAGAACGTGCAAACTCCACGCAGACAGCGCCGGAGGTCAGGATCGAACCCGGGTCTCTGGAGCTGTGAAGCAGTGGCTCACTGCACCACCTCTCCACATTTCTCAGTATCTCGCAAATTCCCTTCCCACGTTCCATTGCATCTTTCAGGCAGTCAGTCCCAGATCCCAGCCACTTAGTATGTGGGAACAGTGATCATATCTCTACAAGTTTTCAGATAGTTCAGGACAAGGATAAGGCTGGTCATCAGGGAAAGTACTGAACTAGGGAAAGGCTAATGAGAACGTATTAGGCAGGGCTGGGGAGAGTAGATTGGGAGCGGCTGTTATTGGGTAAGTCCACCTCTGACGTGGGAGTTGTTCAAAGGCCGGCTGGTCAGAATTCAGAACCAACATGTTCCTGTGAGGGAAAAAGACGAGGATGGCAAGGTTCGGGAACCCTGGATGTTGAGAGATGTTGGAAATTTAGTGAAAATGAACAAGGAATCTGAAATCGGACAGGGCCCTTGAGGAATCTAAAGGAAGCAGGAGAGAGCTTACACAGGGAATCAGGAGGTTAAATGGGCCGTGGAATGTCCGTGGTCAGTGGGACTGAGGAGAATCCCAAGGCATTTTATACATACATTAAAAACAAGAGGGTCAGTGGGGAGAGGGAAGGACCACTCCAGGACACAGGAGGGGATTTCTGCCTGGAGCCAGAGGGTGTGGGCAGGGTTTGGAACCAGTGCTTCACATCGGAATTCACCACAGAGAAGGATGGGGAGGACGGTGAGATCAGCGAGGGGGATGTTGATATCTAAAGGAGGAGGTGTTGGGGCTCTTGAAGAACATTAAGGTGGATAAATCCCAGGGGCCTGAAGGGATCCATCCCAGGTTATGGAGGGAGGTAAGAGAGGAGACTGCTGGGGCCTTGACAGGGATCTTTGTGTCCTCTTCAGCCGCAGACGAGGTCCCAGAGGACTGGAGAATAATGTTCCTTTGTTTAAGAAAGGCAGTAGGGACAAAGCAGAAAGTGATGAGCTGGTGACCCTTCCATCAGTGGCAGGGAAATTGTTGGAAAGATTCTTAGAGACAGGATTTCCTAACATCTGGAACAGCATGGACTTATTTGGGATTGTCAGCATGGCTTTGTTCAGGGGAGGTCATGTCTGATAAAGTTGATTTAGTTTTTTGAGGAGGTGATGAAGATGAGTCAGGAGGGTAAGGCGGTGGATGTTGTATACATGGGCTTTCGACAAGGTTCATCGGATCCTGAGGGGCAGGGACTGGATGAAAACACACAGTCTTTTCCCAGGGAGGGGGAGCTAATGACAAGAGTGCATCAGTTTAAGGTCAGAGGCGAGAGATTTAAAAGGGACATCAGGGGCAGTTTCTTCACGCAAAGGGTGGTGCGTATTTGGAATGAGCTGCCAGAAACAGTGGTTGAGGTGGGCACATCAGCAACGTTTAAAAGTCATCTAGATAAGTCCATGGATAGGAGTGGTTTAGAGGGCTGTGGGCCAAACGCGGGCAGATGGGACTAGCTCACTGGGCAACACAGTTGGCATGGACGAGTTGGGCCGAAGGACCTGTTTCCATGCTGTATGACTCTAAGGTTCCTCATGGTCGGCTGATCCAGAAGATTAAGGCACATGGGAACCACAGAGACTTGGTAATTAAGACAAGATCTCTTTATTAGTCACATGTACATCAAAACACACAGTGAAATGCATCTTTTTGCGTTGAGTGTTCTGGGGGCAGCCTGCAAGTCAAAACTGGCTTTGCCACAGAAGGGTGGTGGTGGAGGGGTGTTCTGGCTGGAGGTCCGTGACCAGTGGTGTTCTGCAGGGATCGGTGTTGGGACCTCTGTTGTTTGGGATATATGTAAATGTAGCTGGGCTGATTAGTATATTTGCAGATGCCACAAAAATTGGCAGTGTTGTGGACGGTGAGGAAGGTTGTCAAAGGATCCAACAGGGTACAGACCAGTTGGAAATGTGGGCTGAGAAATGGCAGATGCAGTTTAATCCGGACAAGTGTGAGGTGTTGCACTTCAGGAGGTCAAATGCAAGAGGAAAATTTGTAGTAAATGGTAGGACCCTCAACAGCATCGATGTACAGTGGGATCTTGGGGTGCAAATCCATAGCTCCCTGAAAGTGGTAACACAAGTGGATAGGGCGGTAAAGAAGGCATACGGGGCATTGAGTATAAACGTCAGGAAGTCATGTGGCCGTATAAAACTTTAGTCAGGCTGCACTTAGAGAACTGTGTGCAGTTCTGGTCACCCCATTACAGGAAGGATGCAGAGCCATGGGGAGGATGCAGAAGAGGTTCACCAGGAAGCATGATCTATAAGGAGAGGTTGGAAAAACATGGGTTGTTTTCTCTGGAGGGGTAGAGGCTGAGGGGAGGCCTGGAGGGGTAGAGGCTGAGGGGAGGCCTGGAGTGGTAGAGGCTGAGGGGAGGCCTGGAGGGGTAGAGGCTGAGGGGAGGCCTGGAGGGGTAGAGGCTGAGGGGAGGCCTGGAGGGGTAGAGGCAGGGACAGGATAGACAGTCAGAGTCTATTCCCAGGGTGGAAATGTCAAATACTAGAGGGTACAGGTTTAAGGTGAGAGGGGAAGTTTAAAGCAGATTCATGAGGCAAGTTTTTTACACAGAGGGTGGTGGGTGCCTGGAACCGGCTGCTAGGGGGTGGAAGAAGATATGATAGTGGTGTTTGAGAGGCATGTAGACAGACATGTGAACAGGCAGGGGATGGAGGGATACAGACCATGTGCAGGCAGATAGGATCAGTCTGGATTGGCATCATGGTCGGCACAGACATGGTGGACCAGACGTGATGTTCCTGTGCTATGTTCTGTGTTCTAGCTCAGTGTGGGGAACGTCCTCCACCTCTCCCCCCAGGTCCTTCTGCCTGAGCTGTTCACTCTGTGTCCTCTGCAGCCCACCCTTCTGTCACTGGACACACCTCCTTAATTACTCAATAAAATGTGACTTGGGACCACTCCATTCACTCTCCTCTGCACCTTCTCTGCTGTGAACTTCTCTGCCATCTTCTCCAGTGGGGTCATGAGGTGCTACAGCAGGTAGCGATGCCCCGCAGCTTCAAGTTTAAGAACAATATTCGACGGGACGATTCTGTAAATGAAAATGCTTTTGGGTAATTGTGAGTTTGCAACTTGCTGCAATGATATTTTGTTAGAAAGTGCCAGTGTGCTGCACATCCTGTCCTCCACATGCTTCCTGAGTGTGGGCCCAGCTGGGGTCTACTCTGCTTTATGGAGGTTCCACTTCATCCTGCTTGACTGTTCCCCGAGACCAGCCCCAGCCCCAGACCCCATACACTGCCTCCAATTCTTTCCGAAATAAGGGAACCAAAGCGGTGCACAGTATTCCAGGTGTGACCTCACCAACACCCTGTACAGCTGCCACAATACTCCCCTATTTCTAACCTCTAACTGCCCTGCAATAAAAGGTTGAACATTCAGCCCGAGGAGGAGAAACATCTCCACTCGATGGGTTGAAGCCTCTTGTGCCCCACGTCCCTGCCGAGTCCTCATGACCTGTGTCCAACTACCATCAACCTGTCACTGCACGTGATCAGGGTCTGATCGCCCACCAGCTCTGCAGGAGAGAACTCAAAGACTTCAGAAGTACTTGTATTCAAATACAAAGACCCTGGGAAAAAATTCATTGTGAAGAAATATCTCCTCAGGCTGAGGGTTCAACCCTTCAGATGCAAGTGGAGGTTGCAGTTCAGAAATAGGGAAGTCTCCTTGCAGCTGGTGAGGCCGCACCTGGAGTACTGTGCACAGTTCTGATGCAGTTACGTGAGAGACTATGTACTGGTATTGGAGGCAGTCCAAGGCAGATCCCCCAGGCTAATTCCTTTGATGGGAGGGTTGTCCTATCACCAGCAGCTAAAGAAGTTGGACCTGTATTCTCTGGAATTTAGCAGAACGAGGGAGACCTCACTGAAACATCTCAGACCCTGAGGGACAGGACAGGGGAGATGTGGAGATTCCACCAGTGGGAGAGTATCGAACAAGGGGACACAGTTACAGGATTAGGGGGCGGACATTTAAAACCTGAGGTGCGTAGGGACTTCTTCTCACAGAGGGAGGGCAACCTGTAGGATTCTCTGCCCCAGAGGGTGTGGAGACTGGATCACTGGGGGGATTTAAAGAGGAGGGAGGTAAATGTTTGAAAGATCCGGGAACTGAGGGCGATGGGAACTGGCACAGAAGAGGAACATAGAAGAGTACAGCACAGAACAGACCCTTCGGCCCACAATGTTGTGCCGACATAGCTAATAGCTCCTACCTACAGAAGGCCCATATCCCTCCATTTTCCTCTCATTCATGTGCCCATCCAAGCCCCTCTTCAAAGCCCCCAATGAATTTCCCTCCACCACCCTATCAGACAATGCATTCCAGTCATCCACCACTCTCAATAAAAAACTTACCCCTCACGTCTCTTCTGAACCTACCCCCTCTCACCTTAAATGCATGTCCTCTGGTATTGGATCGCTCAGTAATGGGAAAAAGATATTGCTTGTCCGCCCTATCTATGCCCCTCATAATTTTATACACTTCCAACAGATCACCCCTCAGCCTCTGCTGCTCCAGAGAAAAGAACCCAAGTTTGTCCAGCCTCTCCTGATAGCACATGCCCTCTAATCCAGGCAGCATCCTGGTAAACCTCCTCTGCACCCTCTCTAAAGCCTCGACATCCTTCCTATAGTGAGGTGACCAGAATTGCATGCAATACTCTAAATGCAGCCTAACCAGAGTTCTATAGAGATGCAACATGACTTCTTGACTCCTGTACTTAATACCTCGATTAATAAAGCAAGCATTCCATAAGCCTTCTTCACCACACTGTCTACCTGTGTAGCCACTTTCAATGAGCAATGGACTTGCACCCCAAAGTCTCTCTGCTCTTCAACACTGAGGTGTTAATCCCAGGAAGCTGAAGCTGCTGACACTCTCCACCGCTGGTCCACCAGTGAGAACTGGCACGTAGTCCCCGACTTCCCCTTTCTGAAGTCAACGACTAGCTCCTTGGTTTTGTTGCTGTTGAGTGTGAGGTTGCTGTTGTGGCATCACTTAATCAGATGTTCTACCTCACTCCTGTACGCTGACTCATCACCACCTGTGGTCTGGCCAACAACAGTGGCCTGGTTAGCGCATTTATAGATTGTATCGCAGCTGTGCTTAGCCACACAGTTGTGGATGTAGACACGGTCGAGAAGGGGTGAAGCACGCAGCCCTGAGGTGCGCCTGTTGATGGTCAGCGAGGAGGAGATGCTGTTACTGATCCTCACTGATCGAGGTCTACTGATGAGGAAGTTGAGGATTCAGTTGTAGAGGGAGGTAGAGAGGCCCAGGGCTGGGAGCTTGCTGATGTTTGGAGGTGATGATAGTGCTGAACGCTGAGCTGCAGTTGATGAACAACAGCCTGACAGTAGGTTGTAAATGGCAGAGGCCCTGGCATTAATCTCTGGGCCACCCACTGGTAACAGCCTGGTGTCCAACAACGGATCCTCCTTCACAGCTTCCTCTGTTTCCGACAGTTCCCCCAGCTCCATGCGTCCCAACCTTGCGAGTGAAGCTTAGGTGTGGCACTGAAAAATCTTCCGAAAAATCAGATATGCTCCATCCATGACCCCCCCCGGTGCTCGAATGGAACTGTCAGACTTGACAATTCACAGGACCATGTTAACCAGGGGTGAGTGGAGCAGCTGTGAAGACGAGGGACTGGATGAACCATTGCTGGCCATTGTCCGTGTTCCATGGAGAGTTTGTCAGATGCTTTGGCATATTCTGGTGCTGGAGGAATGGAGTTTTTAGGGTCAGAGAGTTCACCCAGTCCGTGCCGACCATCACCCACCCATTGACACCAACCCTACACTGATCCCATTTCATTCTCCCCACATTCCCGTCAACTCCCCCCAGATTCTACCCCTCACCCACACACTGGGGGCAATTTACAGCGGCCAATTAACCCACCGACCTGCACGTCTCTGGGATGTGGGAGGAAACCGGAGCATCCGGGGGAAACCCCCGCGGTCACAGGGAGAACGTGCAAACTCCACACAGACAGCGCCGGAGGTCGGGATCAAACTTGGGTCTCTGGAGCTGTGAGGCAACTGCCCTGCCTGTTGTGTAACTGTGCTGGTTGTTGTGCTGTGGTTACACAAATCCTCTTCCTTCCTCATAACTGCTGGGATGTGACTGATCCAGTGTGAGCAGCTGAGTCACGGAAACGTCTGCCGATTCACTCCATCACTCTGAGTTGTGGGACTGACTGGATCAGCCAGGGGTCTGCGTCGGAACGACATGTCGAAAGGTGGGAGTGTCCGTGTCAGGCTGTTGGTGGATGGTGTGTGGGGTTTGATGTGGATGCGAATGCACAGGCTTGATCAGTAAGTTTGTGGATGACATGAAATTAGGAGGTGTTGTTGATAGTGAAGAAGGTTATTGTAGGTCACAGGGGGATCGTGATCAGTTCGGGAAGTGGGCCGAGGAGTGGCAAATGGATTTCAACACAGAGAAGTGTGAGGTGATGCATTTTGGAAAGTCAAGCCAGTGTAGGACTTGTACTGTGAATGGTAGGGCACTAGGGAGTGTAATGGAACAGAGGGACACAGGTGTACAAGTGCATAGTTTGTTGAAAGTGGCGTCACAGGTAGACAGGGTGGTGAAAAAGGTGTTTAGCACACTGGCCTTCATCAGTCAGGGCACCGAGTACAGCAGTAGGGACATTATGTTGCAGTTGTATAAGTCGTTGGTGAGGCCGCACTTGGAGCACTGTGGACAGTTCTGGTCGCCCTGTTATAGGAAAGACGTGGTTAAACTGGAAAGAGTGCAGAGGAGATTTACGAGGATGTTGCCAGGACTCGAGGGCCTGAGTTATAGGGAGAGGTTGACCAGGCTGGGTCTTTATTCCTTGGAACGTAGGAGAATGAGGGGCGACCTTATAGAGGTTTATAAAATAATGAGAGGCATAGATAAGGTGGACGGTAACAGTCTTTTCCCCAGGGTAGGGGAGTCCAAAACTAGGGGGCATAGGTTTAGGGTGAGAGGGGAAAGATTTGAAAGGGGCCTGAGGGGCAACTTTTTCACACAGAGGGCGGTGAGTGTGTGGAACGAGCTGCCAGAGGAAGTGGGTGAGGCAGGTACAACAGGATCATTTAAGAAGCACTTGGATAGGTACATGGAGGGGCGGGGCTTGGAGGGATATGGGTCGAATGCAGGAAATTGGGACTAGTTGAGTGGGCCCTGTGGTTGGCATGGACTGGTTGGGCGGAAGGGCCTGTATCCCTGCTGTACTGCTCTATGGCTCTATGACTGTTGCATCACCCTCTCTGTGGGATATTGCTGTGTACAAATTGGCTGTCTCCAACTGTTCAGAGGTTTCAGAGTCCTTCACCGGCTGGCTGGTGCTTTGGGACGAGTTGTTGTCATGAACTGCTGGGTATATACTCCAGTCCTGGCCAGCTGCCTCGGGAAGGGTTGTGTTCGGAGCCTGGGCTGGAGGCGGGGCAGGGCGATTGGTGGAAGCACAGTCATTAGGTTCCAGGTATAAACAGCATCTGTTGTTGATCATTGTGGTCAATAACCCACTGCACTCGCAGGCTCCAGACCCTGCCAGCTGTTGCTGATTGGTGGATGTATGAGCAGCTTTGACCAATTAGAACATCCCAGTTAATTCACCACTCAACCCCCTGGATTCTAGCCCTCTGAAATAAAACCAGGAAGGTTCATGTTGATATTCAAGGTTAATGGCAGGACTCTTAGCAGTGTGGAGGAACAGAGGGATCTTGGGGCCCATGTCCATAGATCCCTCAAGGTTGCTGCGCAGGTCGATAGGGTTGTTAGGAAGGCACATGGTGTGTTGGCCTTTATTAGTCGGGGTATTGAGTTTGAGCCGCGAGGTGATGTTGCAGCTCTGTAGAACTCTGGTCAGACCACACTTGGAGTATTGTGTTCAGTTCTGGTTGCCTCATTATAGGAAGGATGTGGAAGCTTTAGAGAGGGTGCAGAGGAGATTTACCAGGATGTTGCCTGGATTGGAGAGCATGTCTTGTGAGGATAGGTTGAGTGAGCTGGGGCTTTTCTCTTTGGAGAGGAGGAGGATGAGAGGTGACTTGATAGAGGTGTACAAGATGATAAGAGGCATAGATCGAGTGGACAGTCAGAGACCTTTTCCCAGGGCGACAATGGCTAACACGAGGGGACATAATTTTAAGGTGATTGGAGGAAGGTATAAGGGAAATGTCAGAGGTAAGTTTTTTACACAGAGAGTGGTGGGTGCGTGGAACGCACTGCCGGCAGAGGTGGTGGGGGCAGATACATTGGGGACATTTAAGAGACTCCTAAGAGACACATGAATGATAAAAAAAATAGGGGTCTATGTGGGAGGGAAGGGTTAGATAGATCTTAGAGCAGGATGAAATTTTGGCACAACATTGTGGGCCGAAGGGCCTGTGCTGTGCTGTAGTGTTCTATGTTCTGTGTTAAAATACTGGAAACACTCAGCAGGTCAGGCAGCGTCTGTGCTGAGAGAAACAGAGATAATGTTTCAGGTCCTTGACCTTTCATCAGAACAGAAAGGGAATGGACGTGAAATGTTTCTCCCTCCATAGACACCTGCCTGAGTGGTTGAGGATCCTCAGTGTTTCTGGTTCTGCCCTGTGTGACCTCAGAGTTTAACTCTGTTAGCCTCTGTACAATCACTCCAAAGCTAGTACGTTCATTATCCCGACCTCCGGCGCTGTCTGTGTGCAGTTTGCACGTTCTCCCTGTGACCGTGTGGGTTTCCCCCGGGTGCTCCGGTTTCCTCCCACATCCCAGAGACATGCAGGTCGGTGGGTTAATCGGCCGCTGTAAATTGTCCCCAGTGTGTGGGTGAGGGGTAGAATCTGGGGGGAGTTGATGGGAATGTGGGGAGAATGAAATGGGATCAGTGTAGGGTTGGTGTCAATGGGTGGTGAATGGTTGGCAGGGACTCGATGGGCTGAAGGGTGGTGGTAATTTATCTGAAGTTGGTGAAAAGATGTAGAATAGGGATTTGTAAAGTGTGTTTGTTTGCTGGGTCTGGGTATCAATGACCAGGTCAGCATTATCCCCTTTTTTGTGTCTGTCTAAAACTAGAGGGCACAGGTTCAAGGTGAGGGGGGAAAGATTTAAAGGGGACCTGAGGGGCAAGTTTTTACCCAGAGGGTGGTGGGTGTACGGAATGAGCTGCCAGAGGAAGAGTTAGAGGCGGGTACAATTATGTTGTTTACAAGGACCGGAACATGGATAGGAATGGGTTAGAGGGATACAGGCCAAACGCAGGCAAATGGGACTAGCTTCGGAAGACACCTTCGTCAGCATAGATGGGCTGATGGCCTGTTTCCCTGCTGTATGACTCTATGACTAACTGCCCTTTGAGGAGGCGGGAGTTAGCTGCCTCCTTCTGAAGGAGCTCCCACAGTGCTGTTGGGGAGGGAGCTCCAGGGTTTAGCCCCAGTGATGATGAAGGAACAGCGATGTATTTCCCTGGAGCGAAGGAGGCTGAGGGGAGGCCTGACAGATTATGAGAGGTGTAGGCAGGGTAGACGGTCAAAATCTTTGTTCCCATGGTAGGGATATCAAAAACAAGAGGGCACAGGTTTAAGGTCATAATTGCATGCAGTACTGAGGCCTAACCAGTGTTTTGTAAAGTTGCAACTTAACATCCCAACCCTTGTATTCCACGCCCAAACCGATGAAGGTAGCATGTCATACGTCTTCTTCACATCCTGTCCACCTGTGTTGCCACTTTCAGGGAACTCTGGACTTGGACCCCAAGATCTCACCAACATTCCTTTGTGCCCTACCATTCAGTGTATATGCCCTACACCTATTTGATTTCCCAAATATTTCCAAGTCAGGATTGTGTGTGACTTGGAGGGGAACCTGCAGGTGGTGGTGTTCCCCTGCACCCGCTGCCCTTAGCGGGAGAGGGGGTGAGTTTGGGAGGTGCTGTCGGAGTCACCTGGGTGTGACTGCACTGTAGGCACTGTGCAGTGGTCGAGGAGGGAGAGTGGTGGTGTTGGGAGAGTGAGGAAGGGTGTCTGAGGCTACAGCTGGATCTTGGTCAGATGGAAAGTTGGGCAGGAAGTTGGCAGATGCAATTTAATCCTGACAACCGTGAGGTGATGTGTTTTGGGGAGTCAAGTAGGGGACAGACATATACAGCAACTGGTTGGGTGTTATGGAATGTTAATGAACAGAAGGACATAGGGCTCCAAGTCTATCATCCCTGAAAGTGGCAACACAGGTAGCTAGAGTGGTGAAAGAAGAATACGGCACACTGCCTACGTAGGTTGGGGCATTGAATATAAGAGTTGGGATGTTATCTTGTAAATGTACAAAACACTGAGTCAGACCGCACTGGGAGCACTGTGTGCAGTTCTGGTCACCACACTGTAGGAAGGACATGGTTGTGCTAGAGAGGGTGCAGAGGAGATTCACCAGGGTGTTGCCTGGATTGGAGGACTTCAGTTATGGGGAGAGAGTGGACAGGCTGGGCTTGTTTTCCCTGGATAGATAGGGTAGATAGTCAAAATCTTTCCCCATGGGAGGGGCATCAAAAACAAGAGGGCATCAGTTTGTGAGAAGAAGGAGTTTTAAGTGGATTTGAGGGGTTAAGTACATGAACAAACACTTGGACCACCGAGGCAGAGAAGGATACGGACCAAGTGCTGGGAGATGGGTACTGGAGAGTCAGTAGGCATACAGTGGGCCAAAGGGCCTGTTTCGGTGCTGCAGGACTCTAGAGCTGTTGAATTCCTTCACTGGCCTTTGAGTATTCCAGCACATTCTGAGCTGGCGAAACATGCTTTGGAAGTGCGAATTCTTTCTTTCAGGAGTGGGATCTAGGTTGACATTCCCCTGACGGTTCCGTGGGGGATCCACAGTCACTCAGCCTGAATCCACACTTGCTGCCTGCGCTCTGTGGTGGGTGAAGCCAAGCGACAGCTGTCTCCGTTGACTAAGGTCCGGGGGCGGATTCACACCCTAACACAAGGCACAGCGCGGAATCTGCTCTGTGAGCGAAGCCAAGCACTGAGAGAGGATGACTAAATCTCACACAACATGCCTTACGCTCTCTGCCAAGACACAAAACCTCAGACACTCTCAGGCCATTCAGCCAGTTCCTAGTATGTCTCTCCCATCGTCACTTTCCCCAGAACCCTACTAATTATTTCTCCCGTTTGAAAGCTGGGATTAGCTCAGTTTTCACCAATCCTCCAGGCAACCAGTTCCTGATCACCTCCCCTTTACACGTAAAAAATGTCTTCTTCTGTTGCCTGTCTTTTGGTCAAATGTTAAGTCTGTCCTTGAATCAGACTCTAATGGGACCTCTTTTCTCTCTAGCCTTTCTTAACCCTCCCACTTCCATCTCATCTCCTCATGATCGCAACCAAACAAGGTGGCCATCAGTCATTGGCCAATGGGTGGGAGTGTCACTGGGGAGCTCAGATCTAGTTGTTGGTCAAGGACAGAGCCGTGATTGGTGGATCAGGAGTGGTTCACGACTCAGTGCAATGGACAGACGGTATCAGAGCAGAGGCAAGATCAGTTGGATCGCTGCATGGGATTGGAGTTGATCACGTGTCCACAGTGGATCAAAGAGGTGATTGGCACTTTGACGGTCGTAGATCAAAGGTGACTGTCATAGTCGAGCGTTGGCAGGTGATCCAGGTGCACCCACAGTAGATCAGGAGGGGACCCACTGGACCCACCCCCGGAGGTGACACAGTCTCTGGTACCTACACGGAAACCGGGGGGGACACTGGCCCAGAGTGAACTGAGGATGTTTGGATGAGGTGAAGGAAGGTTCCCAGCTGCTCCCTGCCCCCTGAGTAAACACACAGAGACCAGGATCAGGTGGGAATGCACAGTGGGCGTCTCATTCCATCTGTTTCCGGACTCTGATAATCAATGACCGGATTTACGTTTCCATCTTCGAGGAAAAGGTCTTTTTCTCCACCTGCATCAAACGCGGATCAGCTGGAGCAGGTCCTTCAGCCCCTCGAGGTGGTTCTGCCAATTTACTGAAACATTTCTGTGCCTCTGCCATTTCCCCTGATCCTGAACAACTTCTGTTGATGAGTAACGATGTTCTGGGATTTAAGGTTAACAATTAGCCTGACGATTTGAGGTTGAGTTTTCCAAAGTTCACCCAGCCTCTCTGTGTAGAGCTGTCTGCTCCCAACAGCCTTTGCTGTTAATTTTGTTCTGCTGATCCTGCCTCCCCACGTCACAGACACGTGACCACTGAGAGACAAAATATTCTGAAATAATAGCAGGTAATACTGGAAGAACTCAGCAGGTCAGGCAGCATCTGTGGAGGAAGGAACGGTTAATGTTCCAGGTCTGGGACTATTTGTCAGAACTGGCAAAAGATTCTTCTTGGGATGGATGGAGACTTCACGGCAGTTAACGGTGACAGGTTGTTGGGGGTTATCTCTGTCTTTTAAGAGGTTGTGACGAAGCAGCCCAGTCAATTGTGCCCCGTCCACCACACTACACACCCTCTCCCTTCACCACCGGCGCACAGTGGCTGCAGTGTGCACCATCTACACAACGCACTGCAGTTACTCACCCAGGCTACTCCGACAGCACCTCCCAAACCCACCCCCTCTCCCACCAAGGACAAGGGCAGTGGCTGCAGGGGAACACCACCGCCTGCAGGTTCCCCTCCAGTCACGCACCACCCTGACTGGGAAATATATCACCGTTCCTTCACCGTCACTGGGTCCAAACCCTGAAGCTCCCACCCCACCAGCACCACCAGAAGGACTGCAGTGGTTCAAGGAGGCAGCTTACCCCCACCTTCTCATGGGGCAGTTAGGGATGGGAAATAAATGCTGGCCTTGGTCTCCACTTACTAAATAAGAGTTCAAACAAAGTCAACTGTGCATTTTACAAGTTGTAAATCTCCGGACGATGTTTACTTGAGAACAGAACAAAATCTCAACGCACCCTGTGACTGACCAACCCCTGACACAGCACTGAGTGGTGAAGGGGAGGTGTATTTCCACACTGCGTGTCTCCCTGTCATCAGAATGTGCTATTGAGCTGCTGAGTTGGCATGGCAATTATCGGAGACCTGTCAGTGTTGTAATGTAGCAATGGCAGAGGCTAATCTGTAGTCTCCCAGCTCCCACACACAGCACTGTGACAGCAGCCACACCTTCTACTTTTTAGTTACAAGCAAGGACACTGATGGAGCTCTGCATCCCTCACATCACTGGTGTTTGGAGTCACAGAGGCCTCCTGAGGTGTCCAATGAGGGCCCCAGCACCTCACTTGAATGATATTACTCCTCTGGCAGTGCAGCACTCCTTCAGTACTGCCCCAGGTTCTCCAGGATGCTGCCTGGTTTAGAGGGTATGTGCTGTAAGGAGAGGTTGGACACACTTGCGTTGTTTGCACATTGCACATTGATGAAGGTCAAGCAGTGGGTGTGGTGTACATGGATTTTAGTAAGGCATTTGATAAGGTTCCTCATAGAAGGCTCATTCAGAAAGTCAGGAGGCATGGGATCCAGGGAAACTTGGCTGTGTGGATTCAGAATTGGCTCGCCCATAGAAGACAGAGGGTGGTGGTAGATGGAGCGTATTCTGCCTGGAGGTCGGTGACCAGTGGTGTTCCGCAGGGATCTGGTCTGGGACCCCTGCTCTTTGTGATTTTTATAAATGACTTGGATGAGGATGTGGAAGGGTGGGTTAGTAAGTTTGCAGATGACACGAAGGTTGGTGGTGTTGTGGATAGTGTAGAAGGTTGCTGTAGGCTACAACAGGACATTGATATGATGCAGGGCTGGGCTGAGAAGTGGCAGATGGAGTTCAACCTGGATAAGTGTGAAGTGATACACTTTGGAAGGTTGAATTTGAAGGCAGAAAACAGGGTTAATGGCAGGACTCTTAGCAGTGTGGAGGAACAGAGGGATCTTGGGGTCCGCGTCCATAGATCCCTCAACGTTGCCGCACAGGTTGGTAGGGTTGTTAAGAAGGCGTATGGCGTGCTGACCTTCATTAGTCAAGGTATTGAGTTCAAGAGCCGCGAGGTGATGTTGCAGCTCTATAGAACTCTGGTTAGACCACACTTGGAGTATTGTGTTCAGTTCTGGTCGCCTCATTATAGGAAGGATGTGGAAGCTTTGGAGAGGGTGCAGAGGAGATTTACCAGGATGCTGCCTGGACTGGAGAGCATGTCTTATGAGGATAGGTTGAGTGAGCTGGGACTTTTCTCTTAGGAAAGAAGGAGGATGAGAAGTGACTTGATAGAGGTGTACAAGATGATAAGAGGCATAGATCGAGTGGACAGTCAGAGACTTTTTCCCAGGGCAACAATGGCTAACAAAAGGGGACATAATTTTAAGGTGATTGGAGGAAGGTATAAGGGGGATGTCAGAGGTAAGTTTTTTACACAGAGAGTGGTGGGTGCGTGGAACGCACTGCCGGCAGAGGTTGTGGGGGCAGATACATTAGGGACATTTAAGAGACTCTTAGATAGACACATGAATGATAGAGAAATGTGGGGCTGTGTGGGAGGGAAGGGTTAGATAGATCTTAGAGCAGGATAAAATGTCAGCACAACATTGTGGGCCAAAGGGCCTGTACTGTGCTGCAGTGTTCTATGTTCTATGTTTTCTCTGGAGAGGCAGAGGCTGAGGGGAGACCTGATAGAGGTTTATAAAATTATGAGAGGCATCGATAGACAGCCGGTATCTTTTCCCCAGGTTTGAAATGTCTAATACCAGAGGGCATGTATTTAAGGTGAGAGGGGGAAAGTTCAAAGGAGATGTGTGGGGCAGGTTTTTTTTACACAGAGAGTGGTGGGTGCCTGGAATGCACTGCCGGGGGTGGTGGTCGAGGCAGATATGATAGAGGGGTTTAAGAGGCTCTTAGGCACATGGATGTGCAGAGAGTGGAGGGATGTGGATATTGTGCAGGCAGAAGGGACTGTGCTGTACTGTCCTATGTTCTATGTTCAAACAAAAATAAAACTGAATTCACAGTTCACATTTTGAGATCAACTGAGGCACATTGAACACAGTGGTTACGGTGTAACTGGTGTTGGGCTGTTGAAGTGGGGGTGGACACAGACCGGGTGAGGTGGCTGGTGTCTCCCTTGCAGGACTTTGATTTACCAGATGGGAGTTTACAACAGAGTCGTAGTTTTTGGGTCACCCTGGTAAATTATTGTTGTTTTTCAAATTCCTACGATTTGCAGTATCCCAGCTGCAGTGGTGGGATTGAATTCCTGGTTAGTAAAGAGTCCGGGATCCGGCAATCCCACAGCTGTGGGACTGCCTGAGACACTGAGTGACCAGCAGACAGAGGCCATTCAGCCCATACTACCCATACCGGCTCGAGGTCAGACAAGCCCTGTCCACCCCACTCCCTCGCCCAGCCTCCACAACCCCACTAAACCGTTCCTTCCAGAACTCAGCGGCTCGAGCAGCAGCTATGGAGCGAAAGGAGTTGTCGATGTTTCGGGTTGGAATCCTGGATCAATCCTGATGCAGGGTCTCGACCCGAAACGTCGACGATTCCTTCCCCCCCGCGCCCCCCCCCACCCCCACAGCCCCACAGACGCTGCTCGACCCACTGAGTTTCTCCAGCAGATTCCAGTGCCTGCAGTCTCTGTCCTTGTGTTCCTTTCCGAATCTCCCTCCGCCGCTCTTTGACCGTGGATCCCGGACGCCGGAAAACACTAGTTGCTCTTGAGGGATGTTTTGGTTCTTTTGCCAATCCCCTTCAGTCTCTGACCCCAGGATTCCTGACCCCTCCGCCACTGGCAACAGTCTCTCTGTCTATACTCTTCATGCTTTTAAACTCCTCCCGGATTCCCTCAGAAATTCCTCTGTTCCCACTCCCACACAGAACAAACATCTCTCAGCCTCGTCATCGTTCCATTAAGCCCCTTCCAAACCCCCTCCAAGGCTTTCCCAGCCTTCCTTGAGTGTGGATACAATAGCCCGGTTGTGGCCAGTGTTTTGTAAACTGTCAGCACTTCCTTACACTGTGCCTCTGTGTATAAAGGGCAGGATCCTGTGTCAGTCTGAGTAGTGTAGGGGCCGGTGGGGGTTACAGAGACAGGGAGGGGTGTAGGGGCCCGGGGGGGGGGTCACAGAGACGGGGAGGGGTGTAGGGGCCAGAAGGGGTTACAGAGATGGGGAGGAGTGTAGGGGCCGGAGGGGGTTACAGAGACAGGGAGGGGTGTAGGGGCTGGAGGGGGTCACAGAGACGGGGGGGGGTGTAGGGGCCAGAGGGGGTTACAGAGATAGGGAGGGGTGTAGGGGCCGGTGGGGGTTACAGAGATGGGGAGGGGTGTAGGGGCCGGTGGGGGTTACAGAGATGGGGAGGGGTGTAGGAGCCAGAGGGGGTTACAGAGACAGGGAGGGGTGTAGGGGCTGGAGGGGGGGGGTCACAGACACAGGGAGGGGTGTCGGGGCCGGAGGGGGTTACAGAGACGGGGAGGGGTGTCGGGGCCGGAGGGGGTTACAGAGACGGGGAGGGGTGTAGGGGCCGGAGGGGGTTACAGAGACAGTGAGGGGTGTAGGGACTGGTGGGGGTCACAGAGACAGGGGGGTGTAGGGGCCAGAGGGGGTTACAGAGATAGGGAGGGGTGTAGGGGCCGGTGGGGGTTACAGAGATGGGGAGGGGTGTAGGGGCCGGTGGGGGTTACAGAGATGGGGAGGGGTGTAGGAGCCAGAGGGGGTTACAGAGACAGGGAGGGGTGTAGGGGCTGGAGGGGGGGGGGGGTCACAGACACAGGGAGGGGTGTCGGGGCCGGAGGGGGTTACAGAGACGGGGAGGGGTGTCGGGGCCGGAGGGGGTTACAGAGACGGGGAGGGGTGTAGGGACTGGTGGGGGTCACAGAGACGGGGAGGGGTGTAGGGGTTGGAGGGTGTTAGGGAGGGGTGTAGGGTCCGGAGGGGGTCACAGACACAGGAAGGGGTGTAGGGTCCGGAGGGGGTTACAGAGACGGGGAGGGGGTGGTGGACAAGGACAAGGTTTCAAGTCGAAGTGTAGTGGGACCGGATCTGGTGAGGATCAGCGAGCACTGAGGGGTGGGGTATGGGGGAGGGATTGAGTTTCGGACACAGGACTGAGTGTGCAGAGGGTGGGTGATGGGTGTGTGGGTGGACTTTCACCACAGGGTGAGTGTTTCTGTGGCCAGTGAGCTGAGGCAGGGTGGAACAAACTCCTGACCTTCTGAGTTTTCTTGTGTGTCCGTCCGTCCCTTGGATCTGGAAGTGTCCAGGACAAACATTGCCTCCTCGTACTTTAAACAGTGCAGGGACTCAGAGTGCAGAGTGCGGTGACCACAAGCCCATACCAGCCCATTCATCAGCAAACATTCCAGCCTCCCTCCCTGGGTTTAAACATTAACTTGTCCCTGCACAGTGCGTGCTCGCTGTGTTTCAGGAAGTGGGAGGCAGCTGCCAGCTGCCTGAGCAGAGCTGGGCTGTCAACATGACGAGGGAGGTAGAAGACTATTATGGGAAACACGGTGAGTGTCTCTGGCTGCTTCCCCTGACCCGCAATGTGGTCTGGCTACCCGCACCCCTCCCCTCCCTTCCTCCCTCGGACTGTGTGGTCGACGGTGCGGTCATGCACGGTGCAGGCAGGGTTGGCTTTAACCCTTCCCGTCCAGACCAAGCCCGAGAGTTACACGGGAGCTGGATGTGGCACTGTGTGTGGGGGTTAGGGGCCATGATTTGTCATCGAGTCCCACAGCTCAGGAACAGGCCCTTCGGCCCACCACGTTCATACTGACCCTCCAGAACCCATCCACACCAACCCCCTTCCCCAACACCTGGCCCGTGCCCCTCTCTGCCTTGGTGATTCGTGTGCTCGTTCAGGTACTTGGCGAATGTTGCGAGATTCTCTGCCTTCACCCCTGGGGAGTGTGTTCCAGATTCCAACCCCCCTCTGGGGCAGATCCCCCCTGACCCTCCTTCCCTTCACCCCTCAGCCTATGGTCCTGGTTTTAGTCACCTCTGCCATGGGGGTAGGTTTCCTGCCGTCCACTCTCTCACTGCCCCTTATCATTGTGTCCACCTCTGTCAGCTCCCCCCTCAGTCGCTTCCACCCCAGGGGAAACAGACCTAGCTTCTCCTGTCTGCCCTACGTGTTGGCACACTGACGATGGGCTGAATGGCCTCAGCCTGTGCTGACAGTTTCTATCATCCCCAAACTCACTGCACAGGAGGAGGCCGTTTGGCACCTCTTCTCTGTGCTGGTGTTTCTGATCCAAACCGGTCTCCAGCCCCTCTCCATCCCCACCATCACCACTTCCCTCCGTCCCTCAGTCCTTCGCCTGTGTTCTTCTAGCCCCCACGCCACCCCCCACACCTCACCCACTCCCCAAGGGAGCCAGGCCCTCATTCCCACTGCTCTCTGCCTGAGGGAATTTCTGATTGGATTTAGTTGGGATTGTCTTATGTCCAGAGATCTGGTCTCTCCGGTAAGCAGGAATGTCTTTACCTAGAAACTCAGCCTACACCCCACCCACCCCACCCAGTAGAAGTAAACACAGAGTCACACAGCACAGGAACAGGCCCTTCAGCCCACCCAGTCCCTGCCGACCATCACCCACCCATTGACACCAACCCTACACTGATCCCATTTCATTCTCCCCACATTCCCACCAACTCCCCCCAGATTCTACCCCTCACCCACACACTGAGGGCAATTTACAGCGGCCAATTAATCCACTGACCCCTATGTCTTTGGGATGTGGGAGGAAACTGGAGCACCCGGGGGAAACCCACGCGGTCACAGGGAGAACGTGCAAACTCCACACAGACAGCGCTGGAGGTTGGGATCGAACCCGGGTCTCTGGAGCTGTGAGGCAGCGGCTATACCTGCTGTGCCACTGTGCGTCCTTGCTATGGGTGGCAGTTCTCTGCCCATTGGGGCTGCAGCTGTCACTGTATTTGAGCCCAAGGCAGACAGATCCTTGGTCCTTCAGGGAGCTGAGGTCCTGGGAAACAGGCAGGAACACTGGGCTGAGGACAGACTTCAGTCTGGGGGGTACCGAATGGTGTGCAGGTCAGCAAAGCTTCACAGCTCCAGAGACCCCGGTTCAATCCCGACCTCCGGCGCTGTCTGTGTGGAGTTTGCACGTTCTCCCTGTGACTGCGTGGGTTTCCCCCGGGTGCTCCAGTTTCCTCCCACATCCTAGAGCAGTGCGGGTCGGTGGGTTAAGTGGCCGCTGTAAATTGTCCCCAGTGTGCGGGTGAGGGGTGGGATCTGGGGGGATTATGTTGCAGGGATGCAGGGAAGGGGAATGGGATTGATGGGATTACTCAGTTGGGACCCAATGGGCTGAATGGCCTCTTTCCTAATCAGTAAGTAAATACTCCTGCTCGGACTTGTTCTGCTCTTGTGTCATCTCCCTCGGAAGCTGGTGTCCGGCTGTTGCTGTGGTTTGGTAATCTGTTTGGCACCACCAGCCCGGTGAGATGTCCACCCACCGCACTCGTCTTGGTGAAACTCCATTCACAAACCCCGTGTGGGTCTGGGCTCCTCTTGTTCACAGGAGAACAGCCCAGTCTGTTTAGTGAAAGATCAGAACACATCAAAGCACTCAGCAGGTCAGTCAGCACCTGTGGAGGGAGAAAAGCCGAGTTAATGTTACAGGTTGATGGCTTTTAGAGTCATGATGGAAACAGGCCCTTCAGCCCATCTCATCCATGCTGACCAAGATGCCCATCTAAGCCAGTTCCATCTGCCTGCATTTGGTCCATATCCCTCTAAACCCTTCCCATCCATGGACCTGTCCAAATGTCTTTTAAATGTTGTTATTGTCCCCGCCTCACCCACTTCCTCTGGCAGCTCGTTCCATATACTGACCACCCTCTGTGTGAAGAAGTTACCCCGTTTAAATCTCTCCCCTTTCACCTTAAACCTGTGCCCTCTAGTTCTTGATTGCCCGACCCTGAGAAACAGACTGAGTGCATTCACCTATCTGTGCCCCTCCTGATTTTATACACCCCTATCGGGCCTTGCCTCAGTCTCCTACGCTCCAGGGAATAAAGTCCCTGCCTGTCCAACCTCTCCCTGTAACTCAGTCCCCCAAGTCCTGGCAGCAATATTGTAAAATATTCTTTCCAGCTTAATGACGTCTTTCCAATAACAGGTTAACTAAACTGTACACGGCACTCCAGGTGTGACCTCAGCAGTGGTTTGTTACTGCAGTTATCAGGGGCATTGGTGAGTCAACACATGGAGTGTTTTGTGCGATGGCCAACTCCTTCCCTGAGGGAAGATCTCCTGCCACAGGGGGAGTGTGACCAAAGTTCCCCAGGCTGACTCCTCGGATAGTGGGAGTGAGGTACGAGGGGTGAAAATCAAATCAAACCTCTGGATGCTGGCTATCTGAAACAAAATCAGAAAGAGCTGGTGGGAGAAAAGACATAACGTTTCCGGTGCGGGTAACCTCATCAGAACTTCTCACAAAGTGTCCCTGCCGGGAACATTTCCTCTTTCTGTCTCCACAGCCGCTGAGCTAACTCGTTTCCAGCGAAGTCAATTTTGATCTCAGGAGATGGGGTGAGACATTTAGGACTGAGATGTGGAGAAAATTCTTCACCAGTGGATGGTGTCCCTGTGGAATTCTCTAGCCCAGAGGGTGCAGAGGCCAAGTCCCTGACTGTATGAGGGACGGATACATTTCCAGACACACAGGGAATTAAAGGGTGGGGAGAGGGCAGCAAATTGGTGCTGAGTTAGAGGATCAATGACAGTCACGTTGAATGACAGAGCAGTCTAGAAGGGCTGAATGGCCTCCCCTGCTCTTATTTTCTCTGTTGTATTGTAAGTTCAGGGTAAGTCTGTGTGTCAGATACATTGGACAGCTGGACACCTGGAGTTGGTGAATTCACCATTGACTCCGGAAGGATGTAAGGGGCCCAGTTAGATGAATTGCTGCTCACTGAAGCTAGTGTTGGCTTTGTTGGAACAGTCCTGGGGGTCAGACAGAGAGCGGTGGATAATTAAGTGACAGGCAGCAGGAGGCTGAGGACTGCCTTGACATTGGTTCAACCTTTCCCTGTAATCTGAGGTCGTTGCGACATGAGGAGCCTTTCCAATAAATCTTGTGAATTGTGCAAACAGTGAGTTTTGGTGCGTGCTCAGATATGGTGGGGACAGGTCTGTCGCTGTCTAACACTGGGGTACAGTACCGGTGGGGACGGGTCTGTCACTGTCTAACACTGGGGTACAGTACCGGTGGGGACGGGTCTGTCGCTGTCTAACACTGGGGTACAGTACCGGTGGGGACGGGTCTGTCGCTGTATAACACCGGGGTACAGTACCGGTGGGGACGGGCCTGTCGCTGTATAACACCGGGGTACAGTACCGGTGGGGACGGGTCTGTCGCTGTATAACACCGGGGTACGGTACTGGTGGGGACGGGTCTGTCACTGTATAACACCGGGGTACAGTACTGGTGGGGACGGGTCTGTCGATGTATAACACCGGGGTACGGTACCGGTGGGGACGGGTCTGTCGATGTATAACACCGGGGTACGGTACCAGTGTGGACGGGTCTGTCGCTGTATAACACCGGGGTACAGTACTGGTGGGGACAGGTCTGTCACTGTATAACACTGGGCTACGGTACCAGTGTGGATGGGTCTGTCGCTGTATAACACCGGGGTACAGTACTGGGGTCTGTCGCTGTATAACAGCGGGGTACGGTACCAGTGTGGATGGGTCTGTCGCTGTATAACACCGGGGTATGGTACCAGTGGGGACGGGTCTGTCGCTGTATAACACCGGGGTACGGTACCAGTGGGGACGGGTCTGTCGCTGTATAACACCGGGGTACAGTACTGGGGCCTGTCGCTGTCTAACACCGGGGTACGGTACTGGGGTCTGTCGCTGTCTAACACCAGCGTGGTTGAGTGAACGTTGTTTTTTGGGAGGGGTGATTTGCCATTTGCCTTGGCCTCCATTGGTTCTCGTGGGTTAATGTGGCGCCTGGGCAATCAAAGACAAACAAAGGTGTGTAGTGAGTTGTGAGCTGCAGGGAAGCAGCAGGTCAGGCTGTGTCAGTGCAGAGTCCGTCGTTATTCAGGACCACAGCAGTGGGGTGGGGGAGTGGGGAGGGAGACAAAGTGGGAGGGGGAGGGAGGGAGAGAGAGAGAGAGAGAAAATAAGGGGAGAGAGCACTCCCTCAGTACTGCCCCCCCAACAGTGGGACCCTTCCTCAGTTCCACCCCTTTTTTTTAATATAAACATTTATTCGCTACAAGCACTACAAAAAGACGACCAATGTCAATACACGACATCTAATACAAAAAAGAAACTAAGCAACGACATACTACGGTAGAGAATGCAAACTAATACTAACGAAACACACAGGCAACACTACACCCGTTAACGCAACACACACTTCAAATAAGAATCGCGTTTGTACCGTCCACCACACACGCGATCCCTTGAGGGGCCCATGCGGAACTCGGCTAGGGTGCCTGCGGAGACCGCGTGCTCCCTCTCTAAACACACCCGTGCGGTAGACGGGCAGGCAGGCAGACCAGCCGGTACCCTCAGCCGCCCGCCGCTGCGTCAGTTCCTCCCCTCCCACAGGGTGACAGTCCCTCAGTATCACCCCTCCCTCAGTACCATCCCTCCCACAGTGGCCCTCCCTCAGTACTGCCCCTTTGACAGAGGTCTGATGGTGCTGGAATGAGATGACACATTCAGTGGCCTCGTCTGCACTGTGAGTCCGTGACATGCTTCAAATGGGCAGGTTTCTTTCAGAGAAACGTTTATCACAATCGCACTAACATTGACCAAAGGTTAGCTGAACTACTCTGATGATAAACACCTTGCCGGCCTCGGCCTTTATCTCTGAGCCCAGAGACTGTAGTTCCCTGCACAATGATCATTATCACATATTTAAACCATTGGAAGGATGCTCAGTGGTGCTCCAGCCTGGCCCTAAAATGGAGAACAGGCGGTTGTGTCCCACCAGCCTCTATACTGTGGCCCCAGTTTGAACTAAACGTGTCTGCCCCGAGTGTTGGAACTTTCTCAGAATGGCAGAGGCCCTGACAAGGAAGCTGAGATCTGTTCTCACATTGCCTGCCTGCATGGAGACATCAGAGTCACACAGTGTGGGACAGGCCCTTCGGCCCACCCAGTCCCTGCCGACCATTACCCACCCATTTACACCAACCCTACGCTGATCCCATTTCATTCTCCCCACATTCCCATCAACTGCCCCCAGATTTTACCCCCACCCACACACTGGGGACAATTTACAGCAGCCAATTAACCCATTGACCCGCACGTCTTTGGGATGTGGGCGGAAATCGGAGCACCCGGGGGAAACCCACGTGGTCACAGGGAGAACATGCAAACTCCACACAGACAGCGCCAGAGGTCGGGATTGAACCCGGGTCTCTGGAGCTGTGAGGCAGTGGCTCTGCCCGCTGTGTCACTGTGCTGTCGCCTGGCCTGGCACTAGTGGAAACTATCACAGGAAACTATCTGGATGAAGGAACTGACAGCATTGAGGCCAAGGTTTCAAATCGGTGTCACGGAGGCAGGGAGTCTGCAGAAGGACTCAGACAGGTCGGGAGAGTGGCTGATGGAACACAGCATAGGGAAGTGTACGGTCATGCACTTTGGTAGAAGGAATAAAGACGTAGACTATTTTCTAAACATGGAGAAAATTCAGAAATCAGAGGTGCAGAGGGACTTGGGAGTCCCAGTGCAGGATTCCCTGAAGGTTAACTTGCAGGTTGAGTCGGTAGTGAGGAAGGCATTCATTTCGAGAGGACTGGA
The DNA here is from genome assembly GCF_009764475.1 of Pristis pectinata. Classification (NCBI taxonomy): domain Eukaryota; kingdom Metazoa; phylum Chordata; class Chondrichthyes; order Rhinopristiformes; family Pristidae; genus Pristis; species Pristis pectinata. The sequence continues at coordinate 1,685,231 of NC_067407.1, read as the reverse complement.
ATATAAAAGAAAGGATGTAATGCTGAGGCTTTATACAGTGTTGGTCAGACTACGTTTGGAACATTGTGAGCAGCTTTGGGTCCTGTATCTAAGGATGTGCATTGGAGAGGGTCCAGGGGAGGTTCACAAGAATGATTGTGGGAATGAAAGGGTTAATGTATGAGGAGCATTTGACAGCTGTGGACCTGTACTCGCTGGAGCTTAGAAGGATGAGGGGGATCTCATTGAAACCTACCGGATACTGAAAGGCCTGGATAGAGTGGATGTGGAGAGGATGTTTCCATCAGTGGGAGAGTCCAGGATCTGAGGGCACAGCCTCAGAATAAAGGGATGTCCCTTTAAAACTCAGATGAGGAGGAATTTCTTCAGCCAGAGGGTGGAGAATCTGTGGAATTCGTTGCCACAGACCGCTGTGGAGACCGTCATTGGGTGTATTTAAGGCAGAGATTGATAGGTTCATGATTGGTAGGGGGGTTAAGGGTTATGGGGAGAAGGCAGTAGAATGGGGTTGAGAAAAACCAGCCATGACTGACATGATAGAAGTGTGCAGAATTATAGGGGGCAGAGGTAGGGTAGATCATGGGGAATGTCCTCACAGCAGAGGTGTCTAAAACTAGAGGACATATGGGAGGGGCAGTACTGAGGAGCGGGTCACGCGTGGGATCTCCTGGTGGGTCTGCTGGGCCCAGCCAAGCTGGCCATCCACGGGACATGGCGACGGGTGGCCGAGGGTTCTGGCCGGTCGGCCTGCCTGCCCGTCTTCCGTGCTTACGTGCGTGCGCGGGTGTCCTTGGGGAGGGAGCGCGCGTTCTCTGCGGGCACCCTGGTTGAGTTCCACGCTTGCTGGGCCCCTCAGGGGATAGCGTGTGTCGTGGACGGTATGAATGCGATCCTTTTCTGAAGCGTTGCGTGTGCGTTTAGCGGGTGTTAACATTATTGCTGTAGTTCTGTAGCTGCTTAGTTTTCTTCTCTTCTATATAAGTTATAGTATTTTGACACGTTGTCCTTTTGCAGTGCTTTTAGCTAGTAAATGTTTATCTTAATAAAAAGGAGCAGTACTGAGGGAGGGTCACACTGTGGGGGAGGTGGCACTGAGGGAGGGTCACACTGTGGGGGAGGTGGCACTGAGGGAGGGTCACACTGTGGGAGGGGTAGTACTCAGGGAGGGTCACACTGGGAGAGACACAGCCGTGATGTCTACAATAAGCTCCTGTGCTGTGACAGTGTTCCTCTGAGGTGAGTGTATTTAATGCTTTAAATGAATTTTCCTTTCTT